>NW_027555847.1:57781122-60596122 GCF_003287225.1 Phascolarctos cinereus
GCCAAATGTAGGAATTTGTTTTGCTTTACTATATTTGTTAACAGCTAATTTTGTTTTTCTTGCTTTCTCAGTTGTAGGAGTGTGGAGAAGAAAGTAGAAGCAAAAAAAAATTGTTTTTTGTTTTAAAAATAAAATAAAATTTAATTGAAAAAATTAAGACCATTCCAACCCTGACACTCCCTGTTTTAAGATTCTTTTTAACTCTGACATCCAATGTACTAAGATGTCTTCCAACTTGGACATTCTTATGTTCTAATATTCTCTAAATCAATGTAAAAATTCAGTTTCCTTAGGTATAAAATGATAGAACTGGTCTAGATACCCACCAAAGTTCCCTTTAGTTCTAAATATACATGATACTATGAACTCTATGAAGTGGGTAGTGTATGCATTATTACCATCATTTTACCAATGAAGAGGCTGAGGCTTAGCGGAATGAAATAATTTTCCCTAAGGTCATACAGATAGTAATGACACAGAGCCACAGTTTAAGCTTAGGTCCCCTGACTCCAAATCTACTGCTTTTATAAACCTTAAATGCAAGTGTGGGTTATTACTAATACCTTAGATTGGAAGCTATAAATCAATAATTATGCTGCTGTAGTACCATTTGACTTTCATACATCACTACAACTTTGTCACTTACAGAATGTTCCACCATCTTTGTTTAACATAGAAGTTGCCCAAGCTGGCAAGTGTTGGCAGCCAGATTTGGAAGCTGATAGCTCATCTGGAAGACCAATGTACCTGCTTAGTACATTGCAGTAGTGGAAAGGGAGAGGCATGAAAGAAGCAGGAAGAGGAAGACAAGTAGCACCCATGGGGGCAGTTAGAGTGGGGCTAGAAATTTCTAAGTTTTATAATAGCTGCTTGTGGGTTCACATACTACAAGTATGTTACTAGGGGAGGCTAAAGCTGATAGAATGCTTGAGCTCCAGAGTTCTGAGCTGTAGTAGGTCTAAAGTTCATCAAGTGTCCACATTAAGTCAGGCACCAATATGGTAAGTCCCTTGCAGTGAGATGGGAAGGGGACCACCAGGCTTCCTAAGGCCCAGAGTAGATCAGCAATGATGTTGAAGCCATCAGTGGCTTATGTATTTCTAGCCTGAGGAAGAAAGACCAACTCTCCTCTCCCTCACCTCCCCCAGAAAAAATGAAAAAAAATTATAATAACATTTTCTCTTTTTTATGTTGTTTCTTTTCCCATCCCTATGAAACAAATTTCATTTATGGCCCAGCAGGAGAGAAAGCAATCATAGTATCATAGATTTAAGCCATGGATTTGAAATAAGACCCCTACACAGATGGAGGCTATGAGCAAATTCATTCCTTTCACAAAAATACTGTGCTTGTGAAAACCCCTCACAGAACAATAATAAAAATTAGTATTGATGCAATGCTTTAAATTCAGTGAAATACTTTTGCATGCATTAATTCATTTGAGTCTCACAATGAGCATAAGAGGTAAGTTGTACAGGTACTAGAGACAGGGAGAAGACCTGGAATTTATTGGTATGAGGAATTCCTAGGTGAAGACACTTAGATTGGCACCTTCTTTGCAATCTATAGTCTTAGAGGGTTGCCTAGGTCACTGGGGTTAAGTGACTTAGATAGAAAAGCATTTATTAAACCTGTATGGTAGGCAGCATGCTAAGGACTAGGGCTATGGATACAAACACACAAAACTGCCACTACTCTCAAGGAGCTTTAACATCTAATGAAATGGTGAAAGTCATCTTTCAGAACCCAGGATGATTTTCATGGTAATTTCCAACTTTCTTATGGAAAGGAGGTAGAGATGATATTGGGATATGTAGGGATGATGGCCAAAGTGGAGGTGGGATGGTTTGGAGCTGGTGGCCCTGAAGTCACATGTAGGCCTGGTTCCAAGCAAGACAAACTCCCCTACCAGAGTCTGAGATGGTTCCTTGGGCCCAAATTTTCAGTCAGAAGAAGAAAGGGATTATGGCTAGATAGACAGTGTGTCAGGGGTGGAACTTGAACCTAGGTATAACTGGCTAAGAGAACCACTCCTTATCTTTTATGCTACAGATAGGGAAACTGAGTCTCAGAGAGGTTAAGTGATTTGCACATTTTCCCAAATATAGTGAGTGTTACAAATAGTATTTGAACCCAAGTTTTTCTGACTCCAAGTTTAGCATCCTATTTACTATGTTACAACTACTTTTCTTGGAACCATGGCAACAGTCCCCCAAGAATACCCTGTTCCAGATAACAGCTCTTCTCATTTCTGTGGCCTTTTCAAGTTTGTTTTCCTTATAGTAGTTCTCCAGAATAGCTCATATATGTTTATTCTCCCCCCTTTGACAGATGATGAAACTGAATTCCAGAGAGTTCATCTTTCTGTTAGGTATCAGAGCTGAGATTCAATCCTCAGGTGTCTTCTCACTCGAGCACCAAGGGTCTCTTTACTGACCCCCACCTGTCCCTTCTCCCAGTCACAGACCAAAACTGGCTCTGAGATTAGGTCTTAGTTGGAGGGAGGGAGGGAGGGAGGGAGGGAGGGAGAGAGAGAGACAGAGAGACAGAGAGAGACAGAGAAAGACAGACAGAGAGAGAGAGACAGAGAGACAGAGAGAGACAGAGACAGAGACAGAGACAGAGAAAGAGAGAGACAAAGTAGTAGAGACAAAGGTGGAAAGAATGAGTGAGACAGGAACTGTGGATGAATCTGCTCCCTTCCCTCCTTTAGCCTAGAAAGCTCCCAAGGTATCAAAAATGAGAATGCTTTTCCATTGTTGGACTTGCATAAAAAGAACCCTTTCATTATTTTTTCTTTTACAGTGGATGTAGCATTCAAATATTGGCTTCATTATTTTAAAAAATTAAAATTATGGCTTAAATAGGTTACCATTTCTCCTTCCCCCTCCTTTCCTGGCATGTGAGCTGGGCTCCTGGCTTTGGTGTGTACTCCTCAGGAGCAGGAAGGCAGAAATGCCATCAAATTGCCCACATTGGGAAGAAAGGGCAGAAAGGAAGATAAAAGATGAATTCTGATGAAATGCTAATTTGTTCCACTGTAGCAAAGCAGGAGGGTTAGGGGAAGGGGTTGAGGCTCTTGGATGTGATGGCTGTTTCCTGATAGGCTGAAGGACAAGAAAGAAGAGAAGTTAAAAAGAAAATGGAGAGGGGAGGTAGGAGAGGGAAGATGGATGATTAGATTCATTTGTGACCTTATTTTTTTCTTCTTTTAATTGACCTTCTGCTTTCTGGGTTTCATTCATTTTAAATTGTGAGCTTAATGGGTCTTCAAGAAACAAATGTTTCATGATACAGACAAAAGCATTTTAGCACTTGTATTCTAGTCCTAGCTCTTACACAAAACAAAGCAAAAAGCCAAGTAAAATGATTCTGAGAGGCAGTGTGGTCTAGGGGAAGAGTGGGTAGAGCTATGGGCCCTGGTTTCAAACTCTGACTATGCGACTTAATTGTAGTGTGGTCCTGAGCAAATTGCTTCCCCTCTCTGGGGTTCAAGTTATTATCTATAACACAGGGAGTTAGACTAGGCAGCCTCTGAGTTCCTTTTTTCTCTATATCCATGAGCTTAGAATCCCTAAAATTCCTGCCATCCAAACAGTAGATGTTGTGCCTTCTTGAAATGAGATATTAGCAGAGTAAAGGCTGGATCAGGGTTTTGGGTTTGGGGGATTTTTGTAGTTTGACAATTTGACAAATTTTTAGCGCATGAGTTCTCATCCTTGTTTGCTCCCTATCCAGCTGCCTTAGGGTGATGTGGTGATGACCCACTTCAGGAGAGAAACAAAAGAGACTAGAAGGGTGTTGGATAAGAATCCCAAGGACTATAGAAGATGTTTCCATTTAAGTCTCAGTTATATCAGTGAAGGGGAGCTAAGTGGTGCAATGGGTAGAGTGCCAGTTCTAGAGTCAGGAATATTCATCTTCTAGAGTTTAAATCTGGCTTCAAATAGCATACTAGCTGTGACCCTGGGCAACTCCCTTAACTTTATTTGCCTCAGTTTCCCTCATCTGTAAAATGAGCTAGAGAAGGAAATGGCAAACCACTCCAGTACCTTTGCCAAAAAATCCCATATGGGATCACAGAGTCAGAAACTCCTGAGATGACCAAAGAACAACGTATATAAGTGAAGAGGTCATTGGTAGATAGCAAGGATCTACCCCCAGAGTGGCTCTGGTGTTACTATGTAACTACAGGCAGTATGATGCTGTGGAAAAAGCGTTAGAAATTGCCTGTGTAGGCTTGAACAAGTTACTTAACCCCCATGAGTTTTAGTTTTCTTATCTGTTAAATGAGGGATTTGGATTAAAGACTTCTAAGATCCTTTTCCACTCTAAATCTATAGTCCTAAAAAAGTCACTGAACTTATATGGACCTCCGTTTCCTCATCTGTAAAATGACCTCTAAGGAACCTCTCATATCTAGACCTGTGATCTGAAGAAAGACAATATCTTTCCTCATCTGTACTGAAGAAAGATTTGGAATAGACACTGAATCAAAATGTAAGATCTAGAAAAGAGCCTTGGGATCATTTGTCATTTCCTTATGGATAGACAGCCAGTAGGTGGCAGGGCTAGGACTAGAAGAGAAGGTCTACTGACTCTCAAAGAAGTGTCCTTTCTAATAGGCTGTACTGTAGATGAAATAAGTAGGTTTTCTGGGGCCAAGAAAGAGATGGATCATTGAGGTCACAATGAACTGGGGGGGGCAGTCATGGTAGTCTGTCTTTCCTCCAGACACAGAGAAATACTATGCACAGCCTTTGTGTGAGTTCCAAAAATAAAATTCACTGGAGCCCTGCTGTCAGGTATAAGGTTTTACTTAGGATCTACTCCATAGAACTTCTGCACCTGGGGCAAGTGGTACAAAAAGCATCCTCCTCCAAGGGACAAGGTGGGGGAGGACACCACCATGTAGGAGGCAGATAGAGAATCTGGGTCATTGTGTGCAAGTTGGAGGGAGATAGCCCGAGTGAGTAGAGGAACTACAAGTGCCGTAAGCACCATGTTCAGAACCAAGGTCAGCACCCATCCTAGTCATGCGGTGGAGAGAACACTAGATTGGGAACCAGAAAATCTGCTTTGCCCTACCTCTGATGCTTATTAAGAGGTTCAAGAGGTTAACTTCTCTGGACCACAGTTCCCTCATTGGCAGAATATGGGGATTGGATTAGACAGTTTCTTCCAGCCCTAACATTTTGTGCCTTCTACGTCTCCAAGTGTTTACTCCTTTCTTACCTCCCAACTCTTTTCCCATCCCCTCTTCCTTCCCCTCCCTTCTCTTTATCTCTCTTTTCCCCCTTCCCTCCCCTATATCCCTCTTTCTTTCACTCTCCTTCCTTTCTTCTTGTTCTTCCTCTCTTCCCCAACTATTCCTTGCTAGGCCCTTTGGAGTCAGTGAGGTTGCTGATTCCTTGGCTACTAAGAGGTAGTACTAGCCCTAAGGCACACTATGAAAGACATTACTCTCTAGTTTGTGTCTTGTTCTCCCCTCATGGTGCCCTTTCGCCTCAACTAGATGCCTAATGATCCTTTGTTCCTATTTCTCTTTCTAAACCTGCTCTCAAGAAATGATCTTGGGGCAGCTAGGTGGCGCAGTGCATAGAGCACTGGCCCTGGATTCAGGAGGACCTGAGTTCAAATCCGGCCTCAGACACATAACACTTACTGGCTGTGTGACCCTGGGCAAATCATTTAACCCCATTGCCTAGCCAAAAATAAAATAAAATAAAATAAAAAAGAAATGATCTTATAAACTTGCATCTCTACCTAGGAGTGACCTTGGGCAAATCATTTCCCCTCCAAAGGATTTGCTTCCCCAATCTGTAGTATGAGAAGATTGAACCAGGTGATCTTTAAGGTCCTTTTTAGGTCAAATTCCTATGATTCATTCACAAAGAGATTTTGTTTCAACTGGCTGTTAACTAATCTTCAAGAAAAAATTGTCTGGAAATGACTTAAGCTGTTCCTATCTCCTTGGCTATTTTGGGTTCTCCAAGCTTCCAAATCCTTTAAGACAAAGAAATGGCTCTCTAATGGTATAATTTTAAGTGCTATAGTTCATTTGTAAGGGAGATGCTTTGAGGAAAGAGAACCCTTCTAAACTCTTTTCTGATTGTAGCATATTTTAAGATCATTTTGTACATCATGAAAGTGACTGGGGGAAAGCATGGTAAAGATTAGGAGTTCTTAACCTGGGGTCAATGAACTTGTTTTACAAATATTTTCATAACTGTATTTTAATATAATTTGTTCCTTTGTAATCCTATGTATTTTATTTTATATATTTAAAAGTATTATTCTAAGAAAGGGTTCATAAGCTTCATCAGACTGCCCAAGGGGGTCAGGGTACAAAAAAGATTAAGAACTTCTGGCATGGAAGGAGGACAGTCTGGTGTCATAAAAAGAACACTGCACGAATTTCAAAGAAGACCCAATTGCTAAACCCAACTTCACTTGACTTACTGTATGACCTTTGGGAAGTCATTTCCCTTTTCCAGGCCTCAGTTTCTTCCTCTGTAAAAGGAAAGGGTTTTATTATATTTTTGAAGGTTATTCCAGTACTAAAACCCCTCTTATTTCAAGTCTCCTCCCCCTTTGGACTTCAGTTTTCTCTTCTGCAAAATGCTGGAGTTTGAGTGAGATGACCTCTGGAGTGTCTCCTAGATCATTCTAGGGATTAAGCAGTATTTTCTTCTGGAAAAATCCTAGTTTCTTTGGCTCATTTATGGACTCTCTGCTCAGAAATTTAATAACAACAATCATCATGAGAAAAACACCTGGCATTTGTAAAGCAGTGATAACTTTGCAACATGTTTTCAATCCCTCTCATCTCATTTATGCCGATGCTTGTGGCTGTGCAGCTGTTGCTATGGCCAGTGTGTTGAGGAAGTAGAGGGATAGTGAGGATGCACACCCCTTGGCCCTGTCCTCTGGAACTTCCAGTGGGACTGAGATAAGGGCTGAGTAAACAAGGCTTTCGATCAAAGAAAATCAATCCTTCTGGGGCCAAGGACAAATTTCACAGAGCAAATGCTCCTCATGTCTATGCTGCTGTAAAATTTTTGTCAATTAAATGCCTCTTCATCTGAAATAGTGTTTGTTGTTTGAAATGAATGGCCCAGGAGTGTCTTCCTGAAGTTAAAGATGACTATGTTTGTCTCTTGACTCAATTCAACAAGCATTTATTAAGCACCAAGTATGTGCAAGGTGCTATGATAGGCACTGGAGATACAAAGGCAAAAATGAAACCATCATATGATCATAGATGTTATCAAGCCCAACCGACTCATTTTACAGATGAGAACATTGAGGCCTAGAGAAAGAAGTTAAGCAACTTGCCCAAGACTAAACAGGCAGCACAGACTGTGTCTTCTCTTTTTGCCTTCACGCAGTGCTTGACTCCAGTGGGCATAACTAGCACCAATGCAGGAGAGTTAGGGAGGCAGATTTCGGTTCAGCCTAAAAATAAGTCATGTCAACAATACAACAGCCTGCCTCCTGACAAGCTACCCATCACTGAGGATGTTTATAAGATAGGACATCAGAGGTCATATAGCCCAAGCCCCTCCTTTTGTGGATGAGGAAACTGAGGTTCAGAAACATGAAGTGACCTGCCCATGGTCAGATAGGTTGTTAAGTATTAAAGTCAAGATTCAAACTCAGAACCTCTGACTCCAAATCCAAGATCTTTTCATTGTGCTACACTGCTGGATAATCATTCCTGGGCTATTGTAGAGAGGTTTCATGCCTCAAGTTAGGATTAGATGGCCTCTGGGCATCTTCCTAACTTTGAAATGTTATGATTGCAAGACATTTCCTTTGAATTTAGTAGGTGCTCAGTAATGATTACTGCGCGAATGAATGAATGCAAGAATGGTTTAAAGTCATTTCATTGGGTGTAAGCAGTATAGTGTAATAGAAAGAATACTGAATTCAAATGCAGCCAAGATTCAGGAAAGTCTTTAGGTTCTTGGAGACCTATTTTCCTCATCTGTAGAAATGAGAACACTTGTGCTTATACTACTCACATCACTGGGCTTGTTGAGAAAAAATTTTGTAAACTTAAAAGTTCCTTAGAAATATAAATGGTTAATATCATTGCCCTCCCCAGAGTTAGAAGCAGTTTTTCCCCATCTCTTCTCCCACACCTGTGCACATACCTTATTCCTTCTAGATTGTCAGCTCCAAGAGGTTAAGGATTGTGTTTTGTCTATTCCTATAGATCTCCTGAAAGGCAATGTGGTAGGGAATCTAGCCACACAGTCAGGAAGATTCAAGTTCAAGTTTTCCTCTGACTAATACTGACTGTGACAATGGGCAAATCACCTAATCCAGGGATGGGAAACTTCTCAGCATCCCCTGCAACTATCTAAGACCATGATAGCTGAGTATGTGTTGATCCTTCATTGGCAGAGGAATATTCCAGATCGGGAGTTCCCTGTATCAATGAAAACACAGGTCCAGTTTAAAAAAACAAAACAAAACTGAACCAGCATCAATTTTAGGGCCTTGAACACATTGAAAATAAATTACAATGCAAAATAAATATTTATTGAATCAATGAATGCATTGATTAAAAATACTCAAAACCAAAAAAGTTTAAGGGTTCACTGGGAGCTCTCCATGGTATTGCCACAAATGTTCTCATCCTGATAGTATCACCTGTTTTGACCCCTGTTCATGACCAACCAGTTTTTCAGTCCTGCCAGAAATCTCATCCTGCCCAGACTTCTACTAAGCCAACCATGTTTGTCTAAACCCAGCCTCTCCTTAACCCTATCAGTCTACATTTTCTGCTTTGATCCAGCTTGCTTAGTAAAAGACACAAAGGGGAGAGAGAGTGGGCAGCCTACCTGCTATATTTTTAGTGAAGTAGGGAGCATTTAAATTTTTTTAAATTTCATATTGATTTTATTTTAAAATAATTTATTATGCACTTAGCTTTAATTAACAAAATCAATTAACATACACTTACAATTAAGCTTTAAAACAATGTATTCATACTGCTGTAACCAAACAATTCATTAGTTTCTCTCTCCATATGCCTTTGTATCCCCACTCATCTCTCTATTTTTATATATGTTTTTCCTTTTAGATTGGTGTGTATATGTGTGAGTATCTATCTATGTCTGTCTGTCTATCTGGTTGTCTATCTGCTCTTCTTCTGGTTCTACCTCCTTCACTTCACATTTTTTTCATGTCTTTCCAAATTTACCTATATTCCACATTTATTATCATTTTAAGGGCAATTTGGTCTTCCATTATATTGATCTGACATAGTTTATGTAGCCATTCCCCAACTTTTAGATTGTTTCTATTTCTTTGAATTTACAAATCATGCTGATGTATTCATCTGCCAATACATTAAAGACCTGTGATTTTGCCAATGTGAGAATTTTCTCTGCCACAAGTAGATCTTGCAATCCCTCTGTAATTTGGTAGAGAGTCTTAGAGAATTGACTGTGCCTCAGAGACATTTAAGTGACTTCTCTGTGGTCATACAACCAGCAGACCTCAGAGGCAGGATTCAACCCAGGATCAGAGAATTATAAAAATTTAGATGTGGAAGGAATGTCACTAGCCATATAGTCCAACCCAATCTGAAAGAGAATTCCATCTACCTTATATCCCCTCTTTCTTACCAAAAAGTGATTATCCAGCCATTGTGTGAATATAGGCAATGTTGGGAAACACATTGTTCCTGAGGTAGCCCTTTCCCCTTTTGAATAGGTCTTCTTTTTAGGAAGAGTTTCCTTAAATTGAAGCTAAATCTGTCTCCACATCCAGAGCTCTATCTAGTATACTAAAAAGACTCTCAATATGTGCATATTCATATAAGCAATATGCTCAAATGTATGTATATATTATATAAAGATGCATATATACAGACATTTGAATAGATATGTCTTGCTTTCTTTATAAGACCCTTCCTTCACTGAATTCTGATACCACTGCCAGGTCTTTGTACAGAAGTGACCCTAAATTCTTGAAAGCTCTGCTAAATAAAGAATAATTTCTAATAGGTTCTGTCAAATTGGAAAGCCTTCGGATATGGACCCAGTGATGGACTATATTTCTTTTGTCTGAAGACAATTTAGCTAAGTTTGGAAAAGTTCATCATCACTAGAGTTACAAGGTGGTGAATTTTTTCAGTCCCAGTAACTCATGAAGGCAGTTTATTAAATTGCAGAAATGCAGTCAGCATCAGGGGAAGGAATATTCATGAAAAAGAAGCCACAATTCCTTGTGTTAAAGTATTAACATTCATACTGTATTTGAGAAGAGATGATTTGTCCTTGGGCATTTGCAGTCATAGACACTGGACCAGCAGAGTAAAGGGGGTCTGCTTGGGCCAACCTTTAGAAACACTTTTCAGTGCCAGGTCTTCACTCACCCATTTCTTTGCTCTCACCAGCCCCAGGGCCTGACCCACTTTCTCCCTTCTGGTTTCCATTACTTATTGCTTCTGACCAAGTCTCTTTCCTCCCATGCTTCTTGCAAAATGAGAATGGATTCATTTTTTCTCTACCAAAACTTCCTTGGTCTTAGCTCCCTCAGCTGTAAAGTGAGGGGACAATTTGCCTGGTAGTGAGAACTGCATCCTGATAGCCAAATCACTTCCTAACTCTTTCCCTTGGCTTCGTATTCTGAAGATTAAGAGAATTGACTAGATGGTGTCTTTGGTCTCTTCTTCCTTTAACATACCTCAATTCTGAGATTCTCAGCTAAAAGCTAAGCAATGTAGGAGGTCCTGACCCAACTTTTCCTGCTTTATAACTTTAAACTCCCAACCTGTGGATAAAACCTTAGCTGAGGTTCAAAGAACATACTGGTCTGTTTCTGAGGCAGCTGCCCTCTCATAAGAGGAAGGGAGGAAATTGAAGTTGGCTAACAGCCAAGGTCTTTGGCCTCAGGGCCATGGACCATGCCCATAGTATCCATGGCAACAGTGGTGTACATCAGCCTGCCTTTCCTCCCTACATACTTATCTTCTTGATTCAAAACCTAGCCATTCTTCAAAGGAAAAGTTCAATGTCCACCATGAATTCCACCTCAGTGACCCAGGCCACAGTGATTTATTCTTCTCTGAATTTTGGCAACAGAGTTCCACCATCAAGTTGTTGATCTTGTCTCCCTAATTAGATTGAAAGCTCCAGGAGGTCAAGGACTAAGTCTTAAAAATGTAGACGCACCCTGAGCTTTGTATGAAACTTAGTTTTCCAAGCATCTTCCCATCCATTTGTCCATTATGTAGGGGATGTAGTGGACAGAGCAGTGGGATTGGGGTCACAGAACCCAGGTTCAAATCCCAGATCTGCTCCAGCCTTGGACAGGTCACTTGATGTCTCTAGACCTCAGTATCCTCATCTATAAAATGGGCTAGAGGGTTTTGATTGTACCTTCCAGCTCTATGCCTGTGATCTCATTTTAACCTCATAACAACAACATAGTGAGGTAGAGATCACCAATCATGGTTTTAGATCAACTGATAAAGAGCAGAGTACAGAGAGGTGCAGTGACTTCCATAAGGCACAAAGCTAGTGTGTGATAAACTCATTAACATTGATTCTGTGACTGCTTATCTTTTGTTCTCTCTACCATATCAACAAGAAGTGTTGCCTACATCTCTTCTTCCTCAAACTGTCTTATGCTTCTTAATATGCTGCACAATACCTAGCACAGGCCTGGGCCAAGAGTTAGGAGATTAGTAAATCTATTTTTCAATTGATTGCCTGAATAAATTAATGCTGATCAGGCCACAGATTTTGAGGGCCTGGCTTACTGGTATCAGGGAAAGACTAGTGAGCTTGGGAATCTATTCTGGACAGAACCTTCATTGTCAGACATTGTGGAGCATTTTGCCTGGGTTCAAAACCTGGCTTCACTGCTTTTGAGCTGTGTGACTCTGGACAAACCACGTAACCTCTCTGTGCCTCAGATAGAAATTCCATTCATTTTAGTTCCAGAATTCTATCTTAATCTTCTGCTATTAACAAAGAAATAGAAACAGATCTATAAAATGACAGTAATGATGTCTAAACTACCTTCTTCACAGTGTGGTAGGGAAAATGGTTTGTAAACCTTAAACCTGTAGAAATGCAAATCTTCATAACCATTGTAGTCCCTGCTTCTGCTCTAGCCATGGTTGACTACTCTCTCCTCACTCACTTCCAAGCCACGTAGTGCCTTCATAGTGTGATTTCCCAAACAGGTAACCCTCCTTGCTTCCCAAACCTCCTTCCCATCATCATCTCTGGCACTGACAAAGTGGTTTGTGGGGTTTGCAAAACACTTCACAAATATTATTTCTTTTGATTTTACAAATATATATTTTTTATTTTACAAATATTATTTCTTTTGATTTTCACAACTACCCTGGGATGTAGATGCTTTTAGTATTTCTATTTTACAGAGGAGTAAACTGAGTCAAGAAAGGTTAAGTAGCTACTAGTAAGCATGTAAGGCCAGATTTGAACTCAGGTCTTTCTGAATCCAGACCTATAGCTCTATCCACTGTGCCTTAAGCATTAGTCCCTCCAGTGTTCTTTTTAAAATACAAATTATGCATCGGATCATTAGTGTCATTTTTTGTGTATTAGTGTGGATGAAGGAACCCAGGGTAGCCCAGAGCTCTAGGTGAAGGGGAACTGAGGAGAAAGGAATGAAGGGAAGTCAGAGTCAGGCCTTCCCTTCTTAGTTTTGCCAGTGGTCTGCCTGTTTGTCACTTTGATCTGTGTTGAGAAAACCAACCAAACACTTGAGGCCTTTCAGTCTGGCTGGCCAGAGATTACTGTGAAATGTGCGCTGTTTCCAGGGCTACTGGGAGGGAGAGCCCTGGGGGCCAACTGTGTCTTTAATGAAGAGCTGAACAAGGGAAGTCTCCTTTCATGTTAAATTGGATCTCTCATCCCAAATGAATTAGGGCTTGGCCAAATGATTTTTTGTTTGTTTCCCTTAAAAAGATATTATACAACTCCATTTATTTTCATTTCAGAAGCCCATTTTAATCTTTTGTTTTATGCAATGAAGAGAAATGATCATCTGCCAAATGAAGAGGTTGAACAATGTGATCTCTAGGGATCCTCTAAGTTTTAAAGCTTAGCATATTAGGTTTCAGTGATGGTAAATTTTCTTTTCTAGGTGGGAAAATGTGGAACCCCTCTCTGTTTGTCTAAATCCTCTCTAGCCTTAATTAAGTGACTTGTCCAGAGTCACAAGCCACTAAGTGCCCAACACAGGATTTGAACTCAGGTCTTCCTGACTCCAGATCCAGCTCTCCACTCACTGGACCACCTAGCTGCTCCAGATCATGATCCATGATGGTGCCACTTGGGAAACTTTGGAACCTCTCTCTCCATGGCCAAATCCTCCCCATCCTTAGTAATAACAATGGCTAGCATATATGTAGATAGATAGATAGAGAGATATAGATATAGATAGTACTTTAATATTTACAAAACACTACCCACATTTTTTATTTTTAATCCTCAACAATCCTATATGCTATTGTTCTTATTTTATGAATTAGAAAACTGAGGCTGAGTGATTAAGTGACTTGTCCAGTGTCATACATCTAGTACATGTCTGAGGCAGGATTTGGATTTAGGTCTTCTTGACTCCAAAGTGAGTTGCCTGGAAGATTTTTCTGATGCACCTAAATCAGAACTAACAAAACTTCATAGTTTTAGAGTTACATGGAAACTTTGAGATCCTCTAGTCAAATCCCCTTGTTATATACATGAGGAAACTGAGATGGAGAGGGTTTAATTGACTTACCCAAAGTAGTGAATGGCAGTTTTACTCCCTGACTCAAAATCCAGTGGTCTTTCCATTAAGCATGGTACCAAGAAAAGTGGGAATGAGGACAGCTAGGTGGTACAGTGGATAGAGCTCCGGCCTTGGAGTCAGGAGGACCTGAGTTAAAATCTGTCCTCAGGCACTTGACACTTACTAGCTGTGTGACCCTGGGCAAGTCACTTAACCCTGATTGCCTCACCAAAAAACAAAAAAGTCTGAACAAGTAACTTCCCATTTAGGGCCTCAGTTGTAAAGGAGTGGGGCTAGATGACCTCTATTTCCCTTTTAGATCAGCTATGCTATGATTCTGTGAATTGACTGTCAGCATCCCATAAGAGAGGCACATTCTACATGCATGGTAACATAGGAAAGAGAACTGAACATGGAGTCAAGAAGACCTAGGACTGATACATTCCTCCATCTCTTTTTTGCTGTGTGACTTTGGGCAAGTCACTCACTTCTATAAGCCTCAGTTTCCTCATGTGTAAAATCAACTTCATATTATTAGCATCCCCAACATTAAAAGATTGCTGCGAAAAACCTGGTAAGACTTACATGAACTTATTCTGAATGAAGAGAGCAGAACCAGGAGAATATTGTACACAGTAACAGCAATGTTGTGTGATGATCAACTATGGTAGACCTAGCTCTTTTCAGCAATACAAGGATCTAAGGCAATTCCAGAAGACTCATGATGGAAAATGATATCCACATCCAGAGAAAGAACTATGGAGTATGAATGCAGATTGAAGCATACTATTTTCCACTTTTTAATTTTTTGTTTTTTCTTTCTTATTGTTTTTCTTTTTTTGTTCTGATTCTTCTTTCACAACATGATTAATGTAGAAATATGTTTAACATAATTGCACATGTATAACCTGTATCAGATTGGTTGCTATCTTGGGGAAGGGGCAAAGGAGTGAGAAAAATTTGTAACTCAAAATCTTATAAAAATGAATTTGAAAACTATCTTTGTATGATTTTGGAAAAAGAAAATACAATTTACAAAAAAAGATTGTGATGAAAGTGTTTTGTTGACTTGAAAGTGCTGTGGTTATTATTATATCTCTTTGTGTCTTTGACATCTAGCACTTCGTAGGCCATGAAAAGACCACTCTATAAATTGAATTAATAGGAGAAACAGCTAACTTTTTTTTTAAGTGAAAGCCTCTTTTTTCTTTGGAGTATATAAAGTATAAGGGAGCTCATTCTTTTGAGAAAGAATTCTGCCTTTCTCAACCAGAGGAAAGGATTTCGAGGGATAGCAGTCCATGTTTCTGCAGCCCACCCCCAGCATCTCCCTGTTTAATCTAGCCAATTTTTAAAAAATATAAACCCCATTGTGCTGGTCTTAGAGTCAGGGAGACAAAGGTCATAGAGCTTTAGTTGAAAGGAATCTCAGAGACCACTGAATCCTGCCTCCTCATTTTAATAGATAAGGAAACCTACTGGGAGAGATTAAGTGACTTGCCCAATGTCATATAGCTAGTAAACTTCAGAGGTGTGATTTGAACTTGGGTCCTCTGGCTCCAGAATATCTCTCTGAAAAGAGTTGAAAGATGTTAGTCAATGCCCCTTTCTCATTCCTCCTCTCCTGTCTGAAACACATGCCAATGGGAACTGGCATATTTGAGGGATGATGTCCCAAGAAGGGAATAAATGTTTTGAGGATGAGTCAGAGCAGAGCTGGGAAAGAACCTTGGTTTAATGACTAGGCTACATATTGGTCTTTAAACCCCACAACCTCTACATTTATTAGTGCTTGAGCATTAGCCTGACTGACAATCTGGGGGAGGAAAAATGTCTGCCATCTTCAAGTTAAGCTGTGAATCCCCACTGCAGCTTTAGCTCAGTGTATTGAAACTTAAACCCCAGGATGTCTGGAAAAGAAAGATAGAGACTCTATCCGATTGCAGGAGCCTTTTGAAACATCAACTGACACATGGCTGAGGTTTAAAAGAAAAAAAAATCCAACAACTGAGTTTTCCAGGTTGGTTTCTTTGCCTCACAAAAAAAAAAAGGAAACCTTGCTTTGAGGACTAGTGTTGGCCTGGTTTAGAAGATGGGAGAGCCCCCAGCTGCTTTTCACTCCAAAGCCTGGTAACTCTTCCAGTGTGAGGATTGGCAACTTTTGGCTTGTTGCCAAATATGGGGTACAAGCCAATTTCCATTGGCCAAAACCTTCCCTGATGCCTGGGAGAGTTGTCACTAGCCCAGTGCAAGAGTTGGCATTGTAATGGACTGACTTTCTCAGGATCTGTACCAATGTGCTCTCTGTCTCTCTCTTTTTCAGTTCCTCCCTTTGCCTCTCTTATACACATAATCAAAAGAATTTTCTAGCAACTATGGCTGTCCAACAATACAACCAACTGCCTTCTGGGTAATGAAATCCCCATCACTGGAAATGGAGGCTGGATGAGCCCTTATCAGGGATCATAGGACCATAGATTTAGAGCTAGAAGGGGCCTGGAGGTCATCTAGTCAAACTCCCTCATTTTCAGATGGGGAAACTGAGGCTCAGAATGAAGTGACTTGTCCAGGGGCATGCAGGTAGTGACAGTGCTGGGATTCAAACCCTGGTTCACTGACTCCAACCTAGCATTCTCTACTACAGTGTGCTGCCTCCCTTCCTGTTCACATATGAGTTAGAACAAATCATGTTCATCCCCCCTTTCAACTCTGAGATTCCTTGATTCTGTGAATGAGCAAACTGGCAATTCCCCAGCCGTTAAACCACCGCTGCATTCCTCCTCTCGCTGCTGAGTCCTTGTCCTCCTTCTTGGAAAGGTTGCTTAGTCCTTGTTTTCGTATTTTAATTGTCTGTTGTCTGTTACCTTTGCCTATGTTAGATGAAGAGAGACTGCATTAGCCTCTTGTGTTTTACATTGCATCCAATTCTCATTTGACATCGTGCTGGTGTGTCAGCTTTGCAAATTAAAAAGGAGACAATAAATAGCCTTGTGTTCACCTCCGCTGGAACAGAAGGGCAGCAAGAGCTTTGGGACCATGGCTAGAAGTGGCAAGCAGAGGTGTTCATTCATTCACTCATTCAACTGTTTAACAAACATTTATTAAACTCTCTGTTTTGTGAGGTGTGCTATAGCAGACACTGGAAATGCAAATGTATGCAACAGTAACAGCAGCAACAACAGGAAGACACATTTGTAGAACACTTAAAGGTTTGCAAAGCACTTTCCTCTCAGCAAAACTGAGGCAGGTAATATCATTGCTCTCATTTTACAGATAGGGCAACTGACACTCAGAGAGATCAGTTAATACTCTAAAGGGGCTTGTAATACAGTAGGGGCATCATGTACACAAGTAAGTATAATACACAAAGAAGATAAATGCCAAAAACAAATGTAAAGTGTAAAAAAGAAATGTTCAGTTGTGTTGACTCTTCATGACCCCACTGGGAGTTTTCTTGGCAAAGTTACTGCAGTGGTTCACCATTTCCTTCTCTAGCTCATTTTCCAGATGAGGAAACTGAGGCAAACAGGGTTAAGTGACTTGCCAGGGTCACACATCTAGTAAGTGTCTGAGGTCATCTTTGAACTCAGAGACAGTAGTCTTTCTGACTCCAGGCTTGGTGCTCTATCCACTGTGCCACCTAGCTGTCCTGAATATAAGGTACCACGAGATCAAATAAAGATGAAATCTCTTCCAGGGTATCAGGGAAGCCTTCACAGAGGAGGTGGCATGTATCGTGGGTTAGGATTTCAATGAACTGAGTGAGGTGTTCCAAATTTAGGGAGTGATGTGAGTCAAGGTAGAGAAGTAGCAATGCCCAGGATATGTTCAGATGGTGAATAATCCCTTTTTACTCACTATCATTGGAACATTAAGAATCCCTGAAGGGAAATTTATGGGTGGAAAGGTAGCTTGGAGGGCCTTGGTGACCAGATTAGGAGTTTGGACTTTATCCTGTGGGTAGTGGGAGGCATTAATTGTTTTGAACAGTGAAAGAAGATTAATCTGGCAGCCTTGTGGACTAAAGATTGGTTCTGTTCAAAACACGAGCCACTTTCCATTTTGGGGCCTTGGTTTCCTCATTTATAAATTTGGAATTACCAAGATTCAAAGGATCTAGGTTCAAGTCACGGCTCTGTCACTTAATAATAATGAGAATAACAATAAATATTATTGTAATAAAAGCTAATATTTGTATAGTGCTTTAAGGTTTATAAAGCATTTTCTAGATATCTCATTTTATCCTCAGAACAATTCTGGGAGGCAAATGTCCCATTTTATAGATGCCCAAACTGAGGCAAACAGAGTTTAAGTGACTTGTCCAGGGTCACACAGATAGGAAGTATCTGAGGCTGAATTTGAACTCAAGTATTCCTGACTTCAGGTGCAGCGCTTCATCCACTGTGTCACCTAGCTGTTCCAAGTCCTTTAATTTCTCTGGGCCTCAGTTTCCTCATTTGTAAAATGAGGGATTTGGGCTACATAGTATCTAAGATCTCTTCCAACTCTAAATCTGTGCTCTAAATCCCTGTCTCATGAGGTTTTTTTATGAGGACCAAAGTAGAAACCTTAATTATTATACACAATACATAGGGTGTAATTACTGAGATGTGGCTGGGGTGGGGGAGGGGCGCCAAATGCTCAGAACTGCTTATCAAAGTGAAATCCTGTTCAAGTCACAAAAAGTAATCATGCAGGAGGTTTTCTAAGTATGACGGAAGGAGGGCAGGTGACATCGTGTCTTGGGAGTAGTGGAAGGAGTGTTGTGCTGGCTGATTGTTGATTATGTGTATGTGAGCTTCAGGTATTTTTTTGGAGGGAGTGACAGTCTTCCTTCTTTCCTTTCTTCCCTTCTTTCTGCCTGTCTTCCTTCCTTTTCTTCTTTCTTTCCTTTTTATTTCCTTCCTTCCTTTCCTCCCTTTCCTTCCTTGCCTTCTTCCCTCCTTCCTTCCTTTTATTCCTCCTACCTGAAGTCACTGTCTAGTTGCCGGCATGTTGATCTTCCCTCAATCTCCTCCACTCCTCCCTTTCCTGTTTCACAGGTTGCCTGGGGCCCATCATCACAATACCCTGGCTCTCTGGCTCTTCCCTCTAGTGACTCTGGCTCTCTAGTTGTTCCTTGCCACAGGACAGCAAGCTCCTTGAAGGCAGGGGACCATTTCATTTTTGTCTTTGTCTCCCAACACCATGCCTAGCACATAGGAAGTAGGGCTAAGGACTGGACTGTGATTTCACTGGTACCTTCTTTGCAACTTAGTCGTAGAGAGCTGCCTGGAATATTGGGAATGCAAAGGTGTCCAAAGCACCAATGAAAATACTAACAGCACATCACATTTATAGAGTAGTTGAAGCACTTTATGGTTAAGTGACTTGCCCAGGGCCATGCAACCAGCATTTGCCAGTGGTAAGACTCAGGTCCAAGTCTTCTTGGCTCCAAGAATGGATCTTCATGCACCATGCCATATGGTCTCTCATGTACAATGTGCCTGGAACATAACGAGGACTTAATCGGTGCTTGTTATTTGCTCGATTATTGTGTAAAGAAGGCCCATGAGTGTTATCCAAAGTCTGCAAAGCTGACTGCCTACTTCCGTCATCTGGGTTTTGGGTTTTTTTTAGGCCATTGGGGTTAAGTGACTTGCCCATGGTCACACAGCTAGTAAGTGTCAAATGTTTGGTCTGAGACTGTATTTGAACTCAGGTCCTCCTGACTTGAGGGCCGGTACTCTATCCACTGTGCCACCTTGCTGCCCCAACTTCCATCATTTGGAAAAGGAAATCAATTTAGAATCTTAGAATGTCAGTGCTGGACATGACCATAGAACTTAGATTAGAACTGAGGAAGAACTTAGACCTCATTTAGGATCATAGACTAGGAGCTAGAAAGAATCTTAAAGATCATCTGGTCCATCTCTCTATTTTTTAACAGCTGAAGAAGCTCCAAGTGGGGATTTGAACCCATATATAATGGAATGAACCCTTGATCTAGAATCATAGGACCTGAAATTTGAAACCTGGCTCTACCGCTTGCTTCCTGTATGACCATGGACAAGTCACTGCCCTTATATGAACCTTAGTTCTATCCCATGTAAAATGGAGGGATTCGACCAGGTGGCTTCAAACTTATCCTTCAGCTCCAGGATATTGAATCCAGTCAGAAATGCCATATGCTGAATGACAATCTGTGGTGTGGTAGAAAAAAGGACTGAATTTGGAGTCAGAAGGCACGTTTGAAGCCTGACTCTGACACTTTTATGCTGTGTGACTGTGCAAATCACGTAACATCTTTGATCTTCAGATTTGTCTGCTGTAAAATGAGTATGTGTCTATATTAGTGTGTGTGTGTGTATGTGTGTGTGTGTGTGTGTGTGTAGGCAATTGGGTGGGGGTAATGAGCGATCTCTAAGGTCCCTTGAAGTTATAATTCCTATGGTTCTATGACACTGAGGCAATTTGTGCTCTCCAATTTGTAGTTCCAATTTGGAATATCCAAGAAAGCTGAGGGAGGTACTTATTTTGTACAAAGTCCTAAACTAGTTTTGCATTAACTCCAAATAGATGAAAACACAAATGGACGTGTCCAGACAGCACTCAAAGTTACGCAGACTGGCTTGGGAAGGTCCCTTGGGCCTCATCAGGACTTAAACTTCATTTTCTCCCACATGAAGCAGCTCTGCTCAATCTTTTCTTTTATCTTTAGTCCCAAGGGATCATTGCAGCTCACTGGTTCCTAAGAAACAACCATCCAGCAAATCCCTTAGAGACATATATAGGCACAGACACCTGTATCTAGACACACACACACACACACACACACACACACACACACACAGAGGTTTCTGTCTACTAAGATGCCAGAACACCCTGCTAAAATAGTGGGGAGGGGGGTTGTCAGTCAATTTCTTAGTGCTTATCTATTTGCTACCCAGCCCCAAACATCTGGGTTACTTTTCATCCAGATATTTCAGTGTTTTGTGGACATAGTTGTACACACTCCATCAGGTTGGGGGTTTGGGGCATCATCATCATCATTACCATCATAATAATTATTATAGATAGCATTTATAAAGCACCTACTATGTGCCAGGCACTGTGCTAAGCACTTTACAGATACTATCTCATATGATCCTCACAACAACCCTGAGAGATAGATGCTATTATAATCCCCATTTTATAGTTGAGGAAACTGAAGCAGACAGAGATTAAGTGACTTACCCAGGGTCACACAGCTAATAAGAGTCTGTAACTGTATTTGAACTCTGGTCTTCTTGACTCCAGATCCAGCACTCTGTGCCATCTAGCTTCTACAGTGGCCATGTGTGTTTTTATACAGTCAGGATTGGAGGTGGAAGGAGCCTTTTATATCTCGTAGACCAAATGATCTCATTTTTAAAATGAAGAATCTGAGACTCCCAGAGTTAAATGCCTTCTACATGACTAGTAGAGCCCAGACTTGAACTTAGGTCTTCTGAATCCAAACCTAGTGTTCTTTGAACTTCAACCCATGGCCTTTCCACGTTAAGTCTTCAATATCTAATTATGAAGGACTTCCTTTTTCCTTGCCTCAAAGTCTTTCCTCATTCCAATGTAGTCTCCACACAGCC
Source organism: Phascolarctos cinereus (assembly GCF_003287225.1). NCBI lineage: Eukaryota > Metazoa > Chordata > Mammalia > Diprotodontia > Phascolarctidae > Phascolarctos > Phascolarctos cinereus. The sequence continues at coordinate 57,802,494 of NW_027555847.1, forward strand.
ACCTAATTGTTATTCCTGGAGCACAAGCCTGACCAAATCCTTCCCCTACTCAATAAACTTTAGTTTAGATCCTATTATCTCTAGGATCAAATATATACTCTTCTGGCATTTAAAGCTCCCTACAACCTGGTCTTATCTGACATTTCTAAGCATTTTACATATTACCTCATTGCACATGCTCTATGGTCCATCCAAATTGGTTTTCTTGCTCTTCCTCACATGAGACACTCCATTTCCCATCTCTGTACCTTTGCACTGGTTGTCCATCATGCCAAGGATGTACTTTCCTCACCTCTGCTTCTTGGTATATAGCTGGTTTCTGTCAAGACTCAGCTGTAGTGATGCCTTTTGCATAAGGCAATTCTCAGCCCCCCCATCTGCTTTGTATATATTTTCTATGTATATCTCCCTGTTAGACTGTGAGCTGCTTGAGGGCAGGGACTAAATTGTACTTTTGTCTTTGTATCCCTAGCGCCCTGGACAGTACCTGACATGTCATAGTCACTTAGTAAATACTTGCTGATTGATTGATTGGTATCCCTGCACAGATGAGGGGAGCTAGATGATGCAGTGGCCAGCCCTGAAGTCAGGAAGACTCAATAGTGCAGGACCTGCAGTTTGGGAAACTCATCTTCCTGAGTCCAAATCTGACTTCAGACGCTTACCAGCTGTGTCACCCTAGGCAAGACGTTGAACCCTGTTTACCCCAGTTTCCTCATCTGTAAAATGAGCTGGAGAAGGAAATGCTAAACCACTCCAGCATTTTTGCCAAGAAGACCCCAAATGGAGCCTCAAAGAGTCAGACACAATTGAATAACAATAGGTAAGGTATCTATCAAGAATCCCCCAGGAGGAAAGATGGGGGAAAATAACAGGTGGAGTGTCTACCAAGGACAAATTTAGGATGATAAGATAATATATTTAGAGCTAGAGAGGACATTAGAGATAATGTCCCACATTTTACAGAGGAGGAAATTGAGGCTCACATGAACAATTTGTCCAAGGTCCCATAAGACAGAAATCCAAAACTAGCTCTCAACACAGTGCCCCAAGTTTTTTTCCATAACATAGCTATCTCTCGGACATTCTGAGCACACTCTTGCCTTCTCCATGGTGCTTAACCTCTGATGAGCCCAGACAGGTAACCTTAATACAGTGTTAGCCTTGACTGACACCACCAGCCCAGGCAGAACACCCCCTAGGGCCCACAACTACAGCCTGTTGTAGCATATTTGACTTGGGACTGATGCTGATCTTGAAGAGAAAGAAAAAAGAAAGACAGGGTAGCCAATGAGTGCAATACAATCATTAGCCCCGTGAAACTGCTGTGATGCCAGAATAGGAATTCATTAAGGGTCACATTAAACCTGAGCTTTCTCCCTCATACAGTTTCTGGCTGGGAATGAGAGAGTCAGTATACAAACTGTCCAATGAGCAGACCCTTCCAAGGCCAGGACCCTGAGGGTCAGCAGTTTATGAAAGGCTCTTTAGTATACTGGAGCAAGGTTATTTATGATGGTGCTTAGGGCTGGCCCGGGTCAGGGTAAATTAAGTGGTCCATTTCATTTTAGCTTCAGTAAACATGGAAGGATTATCTATTTTTAAAAAAGAAAACACAGACCGGAGCAGAAAATAACACGGGCTGGTTCTAATTAGTATGTTAATGTCCTTTAGAATTCCCAGCTCTTCAAATGAGAGGCGGGATGCAGGTTTATAAATATTGCTTAGGGATTTCTTGTTCATCTGGACAGGATTGGGAGGGGGGAGTTGTGGAGGATAGAGGATGGAAACAGCATTGAGAGGAGTTTGCAAAGGACTCCCTCCTCTTGTCCCTGCTAGTGCTTCGTGTTCTCCCCATAACCATATGAACCACAGCTCCACTTCACAGTAATCATAAATTAATTTGGAGCTCAAAACCCCTTGCAGAACCCGGCTGAGGCATTGGGGAAGAGGCTGCAGCGAGCTGTGTGAGGGTAGCGACCAGGCATCCCAGGTATCAGGAGAGCCCAGAAGCAAGATGTTTGCTGTGTCTCTGAAGTGTCGGCTGGGGGTGGTGAGGCGTCGGAACAAAGGTAACAGGGGGCTGCCTGATGTGGGGGAGCAGCCACAGAATAGGGGGTCAAAGGATGAAAAGAAATTTTGCCTTTGTTTGGGGACTTTCATTCCCTTTATTTCCCCCGGAGCCAACGGAAAGATTGCATAACTCTCTGGGGAAACTGCAACCACCAGGTAGATATTTGTCTCCTGGAATGTGTTTTGCTGGGAAACAGGGGACATACTTTCCTCTTGTCCTTCTGTCAGAGATGCCACTGAGTTCTGGTGGATCTAGGTCAGTCAGATTTTTCTTTGTAAAACTAGTTTGGTTGGGATTCAGGCATGATAGGAGACTTCCTTTGCCAGTATTCACCTTGTCCTTGTTTCAAGCTCAGGGTCTTGATGAGGTAGGTGTTTGGTGGGAGCCAGGGGAGACCAGTCTCTAGGAAAAAATGCTAGTTGGAAAATATCCCTTAGCTGCATGAGTAGCTACTTAGGCTCTCTCTATGTGCATGCGTATTTGTGTCTGTTTAAGGCAACCTTTCTCTCCTCCCACAATTCCTGCATCCAGGTAAAATGAAGGTAACCTGCAAGTCAGGTGCAGCCCAACTTTGTCTGAGGAGCATAATAGCCAAGAAGTCAGGTGAAATGGGAAAACATTAAGCTGGAGGGGATGGGGAAACCTCAGTTTGAGTCCCAGCTGTGTGAATAACGCCCACCATGTGACCTTGGGCAAGTGACTTATTCTTGTCTGGGCCTCAGTTTCCCTATCTAGAAAAAGAGGGGTTTCAAACTAAGAGATATTTCAGATCTCTTCTAGCTCTGACATACAGGTAGTATTTGAATTCAGAAGTAGGAAACTGTTTTTTTGAACCTTATGGTTCCAAATCTCAACTTTGTGCTGTCCATACATCATTCAATTTGTTTGGGCTTTTACAATTCTAAATGAGAGCTGCATCTAGGTTTTAAAACAGATCTTCAGTGTTTCCCTTGCATCAAGAGCACAAGGAAAAGCCAACTTCTTGTAACCTAGAAAAAGGATTGTGCATTGGTCTTAGCTCTAGGACTTGGGTAGAATGACCAAAGCTTCTTTTTCCTTTAAAAGCAAATGACCTGCATTTTCATAGAGAGAGATAGGCCAGGGGCTTGGGAGGATCCGATGTAGCTTGAGCTATTGATTTTAGACATCCTGGAAGGGACAGACTCAGCTTTTTTCCAATTTAGAGAGTGTTTCAGTGCCTGAGGCAGAGCAGCGATGGGGGAATTCTTTCCAGAGGTCAGCAAGGACTATTGGACCTGTATTAGGGAAGGCTTTTATTTTCTGGAATAGGATCTGACAAAAGTGGTTTGTTGTCAGAGAACAGCCCACCTTTCTTAAGTGAAGAAGTGTCATCATGAGAAACTCCTTAGTTTCATTTAAAACATCCTAACTGAACTCAAGATCTTCCCAGAAATCACAAAATATCACAACCAGAAGGGACTTTAGAAATTATAATATTGGAGCTGGAAGGGATTGGAAAACATAGAATGTTAGAGTTGGAAGGGACCTGAGACCGTGGAATGTCAAAGCTGAATGGAACCTAAGAGCATCAAACTGCAAAGCTGGGTAGAACCTTAGAGAATAGACTTTTAGAGCTGGGAGGCCATTTGTAGACCAGGTAATCCAATCTTCTCTCATTTTGTAAATGAGGAAGAGCCAGGAAGTGACTCTCTCAAGATCACAAAGCCACTCAGGACAGAAGCAGGATTAGAACCCAAATCTCCTGAATCTTAGTTCCCTGTTCTTACCTTTTTTACTTGAGAAATTGTAGAAAAGCAAACACAGTGTACTCTCTTGGGCTTCCCATGTGTCTCCTTTCTCCTCCCTCTTACTCATTACTGCAGCTAGCCATTACCACTTATCTCTTCCTGTCAGGCCCCAAGCCAGCCATGTTTGAGGACTGGCTTTTTCCCTAACAGAAAGTATGTAAAGGTTCCCAAGCTGAGGCAAAGAATTGATTTAGCTAATCAAGTTCCTCTCTTGATTAGTATGTTGCCCTCTGCTTGGATCCTTGACCCTCCCTTCTCCCCCAGTGGCTCAGTCTCTGTGCATAGATGCCTGACCCCTTCTGATCATTTCCCCAGGTGCATTCCTGGACCCTCCTCCCCATATCATCCAGGCTACTTCCCTGGATACAGAACATGCTGTCTACATTGACCCCTGAGACTTGCCCTATCCTTCAAGCCTTGAGCCAATTCCCCTGCTCCTGAAAGCCTGTTCTACATCAAAAACCACCCACAGCTCAGCACTGACACTGAGCTGGTTCAGCCCTTCCTTCCTAAGTCCACTATCATTTCCCAGAGGGGAAACAGTGTCAGTTTTGAAATACCACTCAGGTTATGCCTGGATGAACACACACTGTTGTTTTCATAGTTGGAAAGTTGAAAATGTCAGTAGCGCTAAAAAAAAAAAATCATCTTTCCCTTCAGCAGGTGTGGGGAATAAAAATGGGAAGTTGGTTTGTTCCAATTTGGATTAATTCCCTGTTGCTTTATGTGTGCTTTGTCTGGACCTTGCCTTCCCCTCCTCCCCCCAGGCTGTTCTCAGTCAGCTTTAAAGACTGAACTGAAGTTCAATGATGGTACAGCTTTATACCTAGACTGCTGCCTTCAGAACATCCTTTAAAAAAATAAAGTCTGATTTTATGTCATAGGAAAAACTCCCTGATCTAATTGGAGTCTTAGAAATCTAGGGCAGCATGCCTCTTGGTACCAAACTGGGCTGCAGGAGGTATAGGGCATCAGAGCAGAATATGCTCATCTTACAACCACAGCTCTCTAGAACTGGCTGCAGCCCTAGCTGAGGAAGAACAATATCTCAAGGGTGAACTGTCTAGATTTGTATTTGCAGTAAGTCCTGGAAAAAATCACCGAATTCTGACTCATAGGACCTGGGTTCAAATCCTAGCTCTATCATTTACTGCTATTGTAGTTTGGGGTAAATCACTCCAACTCTTTGGGTCTGTTTCCTCTTCTGTAAAATGAGGAAATTGAATGAGACTGGTCTGGAGGTGTAAAGTTTTTTTTTCTTTTTCTCTTCTTCATCACTTCCTCCTCCTCCTCCTCCTCTTCCTTCTTCTTTTTCTTTTTGGATTACTGGTCCTTTGACAATCCAGTGAAGCCTATGGATCCCTTCTCTGAATAATTTTTATATGCATAAAATAAAATACATGGGGTTAGAAAGGAAGTCAATTACATTGAAATGACAATGTACTTTTCCCATTCAAGTTCACAGAGCCTCTGAAATCTATCTACAGATCCTATCTACAAATCTATCTAAGGTCTCTCCATAGGTAGTTTATGGTTCTATAGTCACAATGCCTGTGGTGTGTTTAGGAGCTGCTAGGTGAAAGGTGGTTCTGTGCAGGAACAGTGGTGTAGTAGACAAAACTTTAGATTGGAGATCAAGACTTAGTTATTAGTCTTAGCTCTGCCATTAAACTTCTGTGTGGCATTGAGAAAATCTCTTTCTCTCTTTAAGTCTTAGTTTCCTCATCTTGAAAATGGGAATAGTAACACATTATTTACATCACAAGATTGTTCTGAGACTAAATCAATCAACAACAATTTATTAAGCACCTAATGTGTACCAGATGTGTTAAGTGTTGGGGGGTACAAATACAAGAAATAAAACAATCCCTACTCACAAAGAGCTTACATTCTAAAAAAGGAAATAGAAGTGAGAGTGCTGTGCAAATATAAGTTCTTATTCCTGTGGAGACCAAATGACTATTGCTCCTATCACAATGGATAATTGAGATCACAGATTAAATATTTAAGTCTATTGAATTATACTACTTCTATAAAAATGATCTCTTTACTAAAATAAGTAGCTATATAACTTCTAATTGGAAAAAGTGACACAATTAATGTTCATAAATGTGAATGTGAATGGGATGAACTCACTCATAAAATGAAAGAGGATAGCAGAATAGAGTAAAAAGCAAAATCTGTTTATAAGAAACATGTTTGAAGCATAAATATTCATGCAGAGTTTTGAAAGGAGAAAGTAATACACGAAATTAGAATAGGATTTAACATATACATAAACACATGGGTACAATTTGGTACCTTTCTCATGACTCTTGTTATCAATCTTTTTTCATCTGATCTTGATTTTTCCTTCATTGCCTTACAGTACATTTATGTAGAATATAAACGTGTTTTGAAGAGAGTTTTATAACACACTTCCATTTGAGGCCACATTATTATCACTTTCTTACATAGGATGAGATTAAACTAAGCAGCTTACATTCTTTTTGTGAATCTCCCATGGATGTTACATCACTCTAATCCTATGTTTGAAATAACTTGAATAGATTGCACTCATTTATGATTGTTACTTGGTTTTTATGAATTTTGTTGTCTTTGTATCCACAGCACCAATACAATGCTTTGTATTTAGTAAGTGTTTACTAAATGCGTATTGGATTGGCTCAAATGTGATATACATGCATACATATATATTTGGGGAAAAAATCAACATCAATAGTGGTAATAGTATATAGTATACTATTCTTAGCAAGACTGCCTCTCTGACATCAAAATCTGCAAAAACTACTTTTCTGATAGAAATTCTGAAGTCTTGGTCAGGAGTAGAGTAGTAGAAATCAGTTATTTAAGGAGAGATGGAGTTTGAGGAGAAAATTGAGATAAATGCAAAATTTTTAGCAGCTTTTATTGACCTAAAACAACTTTAGTACTATAGGAAAATAAAAATATATTACATATAATTTGGTTTATTTATAGAACAATTGTATTTGGTGTATTTAGAGATGTGAAGGTTTTGAGCATTTCAGGAATTTTCTCCATCTTATTAGTCTTTAAAAGAGTCCACAAACTCCTAGCTGAAAACAGAAGTATTTCCCCTGCTACATCATTTTCCTTTTTCCTTTTTTTTCTTCCTGACATTAACATGAGATTATATTCATTGCGCATTTTCTTTTCTAAGTAATGTTCCTCTTCTCCACTCCCAATCCAGCCTGACTGTAACTATATGCTTGGGATAACCTGGAGTCATCCCACTTTATGTCTGGAAGGGACCTCAGAGGCCATCTTCTCTAACTTCAATATTTTACAGATGAGGAGAATGAGGCTCAGAAAAGTTAAAAGATTCATCAAGGGTTATACACCTACTAAGTATGAGATGGGATTTGAGTCCAAGTCTTCCTCACTCCAAGTCCAGCACTCAATATACTCTTCCATACTTCCTCTCTACAGGTAGGCAATGAAGAAAGAGTGTCTTCCCCTTTCCCATATCTTTGAAAAATAGTAAATTATAGGCCACATCCTGCCTTAACTGAGGACCACCTTTAGGGAAGTGCTGTGTCTAGTAATGAGCACTAATTGTCTAACCTAACTGGAACTGACCAAGAAAACTGAGACTTATAGAATGTTTGAGCTAGGAAGGACCTTAGGGATAATCTAGGCTCAAGAGGGGAACTGATTCACCCAAGGCCACACAGTCAATTACTGGAATAGCCAGGACTAGAACCTGTGTAACCTAGATCAACTGCTCTAATCTCTTTATACCTCACATTTCTCATCTATAAAATGAGAAGGTTGGACTAGATGATCTCTGAGGTCTAATTTGATGAGTCTTCACTTTCCAAGCCAAACAATTCCTCTCATATCATCTAGAAGGTCCTTTTTCCTGAACAATCTTGTCAGTAGCTTTGAAATTACAGATCCATAAACCAATACTCCTTACAATCAATAAGTATTTCTTAAGCTTCTCCTCTGTACCAAACGCTCTACTAAATGCCAGGAATACAAAGACAAAATTAAACCATTCCTGACTTCAAAGAGCTTACATGCTGTCCTTGAGCTAAAAAGAGAAGAGTTGACATGTGGCCTCACTTGTTCAGGAAGGGTAGTGTTTGAGGGAAACTGAGTCCATTGTGCTAACACTCACCTATATCATTCCACCAATGTAAGAGAAATGTCAGAGCCAGCCAGATTCAGATGAAAGCTGGCCTTCATCTCGCCTCTCCCAGTGGAAGCTCTAAACACAAGCTGCTTTAATCCAGCCTTTAATTTTACTGCTTTGATCATGTATTAATGAAAGCCAGAATTGGATTTACAGAATCACAGAATCTCAGAGCCAGGAAGAACCCCAGAGTTCATCTATTCCAACTTATACCTGAGTAGCAATCCTTTTCATGCAACCCTAATAAGTTATCCTCCAGCCATCTAGTGGAGGAGAACTCACCACTTCCTGAGCCAGGCCATTGGATTTGGGGGAGCAGTTTTCATTGTTACAGTTTTTTTTCCCATATACTCAGGCAAATTCTCCCTCTATACAGCTTCTTCCCATCGAACCCAGAGTCTCTCTGCCAACTAACATCCCTTTAGATAATGGAATACAGTTGTTATGCCCTGAGAAGTCTTTAAACACCACAAGTTCCTTCAACTAATCCTTATATGGCATGATATCCAGTCCCTTCATCACCCTGGCCACCCTTTTGTGGATACTTTTCACCTTGTCAGCATTCTTCTGGGGTGTGTGTGTGTGTGTGTGTGTGTGTGTGTGTGTGTGTGTGTGTGTGAGAGAGAGAGAGAGAGAGAGAGAGAGAAAGAGAGAGACAGAGAGACAGAGAGACAGAGAGACAGTCAGAGAGAGACACAGATGTCACATGCATGCATAGACATGACAAATCCCTGATTTTTTCCCCACATAATCTGTAGTCTAGCCATTCTTCCCTCACCCTGAACTTGGGCTATTGATTATCTGAATGCAAATGTAGCACTTAACATTTATCCCTTTGTGCCCGTCTGAGCTGTCAACTTCTCAAATGAGGGAGAGTTGGGACTTCACAGGGATACATTTAGATAACATGCCAAGAATAGATCACTGTGGGAGGAAATGTGTTCCATATTATCTAACTTTCCAGATAACTGAAACTAACCAGTTTATGGGATAATTTCACCACATTCTCTCTGCTTTACAACCCACTGGGACATTCATAGATTTCCTTTTTCAGTTTTAGGTTGGAACATCTTCAGCCTCTGAGGAAAGATAGGGCTGGGATCTTTCTCTCCCTTTCCCCCCTATCATTCCCAATCATGGTAGAGCCAATATGGTGATCTAATCATACCGGCTGGTCTTAAGTACTAGAAAGAGACATCAACTATGAATTAAAATATCTTGTCCTTACTGTGTGGCCTTGGGCAAAAAGTTTTCTCTCTCTGAGGCTTAATTTCTACCCATGTAAAATGGGGATAGTATTCCCTTCCCTTATTACCTCACAGATATGTTGGGAGGTCCAAGTGAAATGTTAGAGCACTTTGGATACTGTGATGAGCTGGACTCTAGGGATGCAAAGGCATAAATTAAATAGTCCCTGGCCTCAAGGTTTTTGTATTCTCCTGGGAGGATGCAACTTTTACAGAGATATAAGATAAATGCAGAATAATTTAAGGAGGGAGGAGAAAGCACTAACAGCAAAAAGGGGTGGGGGAATGAGAAAGGCTTAGAATAGGAGTTGAACCTTGAAGGAAGCTAGGGATCCTAAAAGGTGGAGGTCAGTAGGGAGGGTATCCCAGATGTGGGAGACAACTTATATGAACAGAGGTTGGGAAGTAGGAGATCTAGTGCCCAGATCAGAGAACAGCAAGTAGGCCCATTAAGCTGGAAGGGAGTATTCTTCATTAGTGAAGAATACTAATGCTAAGTTAAGCCCAAGTTGGTAGGCTAGAGCCAAACTGTCAAGGTCTTTAAATGTCAAGTTAGAGATTGTATATCTTATTATACAGGCAATGGGGAACTATATGAGCTTTTTGAGTAGAGAAGGAACATGGTCAGACTTGTGCTTTCAGATTATTTTGGCAGCAAGGAAATGAATTGGGAAGTGCAGATACCTGAAGGTGGAATTCCAAGTCGGAAGTTGTGGCAATGGTCTAGGTAAGAGAAGATAGAAGCCTCTATTAAAATGGTAGACAAGAGAATGGAGTAGAATTAATAATATTTGGCAACTGATTAAATATTGTGGATGGGGGCAACTAGGTGGTGCAGTGGATGGAGCACCGACCCTCAAGGCAGGAGGACCTGAGTCCAAATCCGGCCTCAGACCAAATACTTGACACCTACTAGCTGTGTGACCCTGGGCAAATCACTTAACCCCAACTGCCAAAACAAATAAATAAATGAATGAAAAAAATAAATATTGGGGATGAAGGAGAGTTAGGTGTAGAATATAACCACAAAGTTGTGAGGCTGGGCGACTAGGAGAATGGCAGTTCTCTTAACAGAAATAGGGAAGTTTGGAGGAGGGGTAGGTTTCAAGGGGCTGAGAATAGTGAGATCTGTTTTAGATTCAGTATGCAAGAGGTCTACAGGATGTCCAGCAGCATTTGAATAGGCAAAAGAAGATTCAGGTTCAGAGCTCAGAAGACTGGAGCTGGATACACAGACCTGGGAGTCATCTGCATTTGCAGCAGCCAAGGAAGAGACTTAGAGAAGAGAGAGGGAAAGAAAGGGTGGCCCATGACAGCCCTTGGAGAATAGCAGTGAGCTGCTGATGACGATCTAGTGAGAGAGAGTGAGAGTAGTCAGATACAAGAATCAGGAGAGAACAACGTCAGGGAATTGGAGGAGAGAAGAAAAAGTGATCAAGAGTAGCACACGCGTCAGAGAAGTCAAGGATGGGGACCGGGGAAAAACTCTTTGGTTAGGGATTTAGGGATGTGGAGAATAAAGCTTGGGGAGGTGACGTGACTTGCTGGACATCATTCATTGAAAGAGTGGTAAAGTTGGAAGCAGGAACCAGTTCTGACTCTAGATTAATGCTCATTTGAACCAAAGCAAGCCCCAAATTTTAAACTGGGCACGACTGTGCATGGACCAAACCCAGTGTTTTTCTTTTTGTGGTGGTGGGGGCGTGATTTGGCTTACTGAATCACGTAAGCAACCCAAAGCTTGCTTTTCAAACAGACAGGCAGAACTCCCAAGTGAGCCAGCTTGAACTAGGGCAGAATGAGGCTATTAAAATACTCTCCAACCTGAACTAAACATTTTGTTTGGCTCCCTTGTCCCCTCAGAGACCCTAAGGGACCATGCAGTTCTGTTCATTGAAGACCCTACAATCCAACGACATGGGGCCATCTTCCATAGCATGGCACATAAATGACATTTTGGCCCACCCAAACTCAATCTTAATTATACAAAATGGAACTGGATCAATCCCCAAGACTCTACTAGGCTCCAATGGGAACATACTTCTGGAGCAGCTGTTTTTTTCTTTTTTAACCAAATTTGAGGCTCAGAGGACTCATCTAATACATTCCACCCATTTTTAAGATAAGAAAACAAAAGAGGCCCAAAGGCAAAAAGTGACTTGCCCCACAGAGCAGGGATTTGAACCCAGCTCCTCTAAGTCCAGTTTCAGACCTCTTTCTTCTAGGTCATACTACATCTTTTTAAAATTTGCCTATTCAGGCAGAAGATTTATAGTATTTGGCAAGGTCTATGGAGGCAGGTTTGTTTTTCAGATGTATTTTCTCTGGGATCTGAATAGAGGCACTAAAATATTTACTCTATTCACAATTCAGAAAAATAGATAATGATGTGCTGCTGACAACTTGGGCAATGGGTGAGCTTATAATGAAAAGCCCCAGAATATATTACTAATCCCTCAAGTAAGGCACTCTCCATAGGTCCCACTTGACCACCAGGTTTGAACATTCCCAGTAAAGATTTAGATCAGGCTATTTTCACCTCTGCTGCTATTAAGGCAAACTGGGAAAGGTTATCTAGACACATGCTGGTCCGCTCTCTGGTCCTGTTTCCATGTTCTGTAAGATCAAGAGGCCAGACTGGGTGATTTCCAATGTCCCTTATGGTTCTAACACTCAAAGTTCTCAAGAATCTTCCAGTTCCAATATTCTAACATTCTCTGTTCTAAGGGCCCTTCCAGCCCTAACATCCTATATTCTAACATTTTAATCAGTATTCTGTATTCCAAGGGCCCTTCCAACTCTTGCATTCTAGGCTCTAGTATTGTAAATTGCTTTCCAGCTCAGGTGATAGATAAGATTCCATGATTCTAAGTTTCCAGAGACCACAATGGCATTTACATTTTCATGTAGTTGGCTGGTACAATAGGCAGTGGGCTGAAATAGGACAAAAATGATGCTGTATTTCTTATATCCTCTAAGGACCCATTCCACATAAGCATTTTTCATTTGCCTGGAGGCAGCTAGGTGATAAAGTGGATAGAGCTCTGGGCCTGCAGTCAGGAAGACCCGAGTTCAAATTAGCCTCAGATATTTACTAGCTGTATGACCCTGGATAAATCCCTTGGCCACTGTCTGCCTCAGTTTCCTCATTTTTTTTTTTTGCTAGGCAATTGGGATTAAGTGACTTGCCCAGGGTCACATAGCTAGCTAGTATCATGTGTCTGAGGCTGGATTTCAATTCAGGTCCTCCTGACTCCAGGGCCGGTACTTTATCCACTGTGCCACGTAGCTGCCCGTCCTCATTTGTAAAATGGGGATAACAACATGTACCAGCCAGCGTTGTTGTGAGGATCAAATGAAATGATATTTGCAAAGTTCTTTGCAAACCTTAAAGCACTATATAAGTACTAGCTATTATCATATTATTATTATTATTACTATTGGGGCAACTAGGTGGTGCAGTGGCTAGAGCTTTGGGCCTGGAATGAGGAACACCTGAGGTCCAATCTGGCCTCAGACACCTAGTAATTATGTGGCCTTGGGCAAGTCACTTAACCCTGTTTGCCTCAGTTTCTCATCATTAAAATGAGCTGGAGAAGGAAATGGAAAAACACTCCAGTATCTTTTCCAAGAAAACCCCAAATGGGGCCATGACTAGCTGGTCATGACTGAAATGAATGAGCAACAATAGATTATTATTATTGTTATCTCTGGAGAATGGACTGAAGCTGAGATTGGCTAGGTCTCCAATTACACAGCATGGCCTAGTGGTTAATACTGAACTTGAACTTGGTAGCCAATATTCAGTTCTCAGCTTTGCTGATTACGTCCTGTGAGTCCTTCAGCACTTTATTGATCTTTTCTGTTCTTTAGTGTCCTCAGCTCTGAAATGGGAATAGAGCTATCCTACCTTACAGGAGTATTATAAAGTTGAAAGAGCTTGTAGCACAGGAGCATGGGGTTTACAGTGGCCAAGAACCTTCGAGAACGCAGGGGAAAACTGTGGGAAAGAGGAAATGATGGCCCAGAGAAGGAAGTGGAAAGAGCAGCTACTCCAGAGTCAGGGGACCTGGATATATATCCCTGCTCTGTGCTTACTATCTGTGAGATGTCACTTAACATCCTTGGGCCTCAGTTTCCTCATCTGTAAAATGAGAGAATTGGGCAAGGTCTGAGATCTGCTCTAGGATCCTTTGAAGCAAGAGGTTTTATAATACTGTTCTTGGAGGAGCAACTTATTCTATTTGTGGCCAAGGACTTCAAAAACATTTGCTGAAGGTTGAGGAGAGATACAAAAGCATAAATTAAATAGCCCCTGCCTTCAAGGATTTTGTAATCCCCTGGGAGGATGCAACATTTCCAGAGACACAAGATAAGTGTACAATTATGCTGCATTGTCATAGAGTAATTTACCTTCCATTTGTGCTGTATGGGTACAAGTCTTTGCATGTTATCTTCCCCCATTAGAATGTAAGCTCCTTGAGGGCAGGGACTGCTTTTTCCTTTCTTTGCATGTCCAGTGCTTAGCACAGTGCCTGGCACATAGAGCTTGATAAAGGCTTGTTGATTGACTTACAGGGCATAAGCCATGAAGGAAGGCTGGGATATATCAAAGAGATGCCTCAAAAAGCAAATCAGGGATTGAATGACTTAGGGATGGAATGGATCTTGGAGGACATCATTCCCATTTACGGATGAGGAAACTGAGGTTCAAAGAGAGGGTGTGATTTGCCTAAGGTCACACAGGTAGCAAATGGCAGAGCCAGAATTCCATCCCAAGTTCTCTGACCCCTGATTGTTCTACATTGTTCTAAGTTCAGTATGGGTAACAAGGGAAGTTTACAGAATTAGGCTAGGAATGGGAGCCAGGACAAGGGCTCAGTCACGGAATGAATCAGGACATGGGTTCTCTCCCCTTTCCCTGCCAGGGATGAATGACCAGGACTCCCTGCTCTGTTAGCACACAGCTGGCTGCCACAAGAGACGGGGCTTCTGAGGATGCTCAGAGTAATGCCACCCTCTGTGCTTCCTCCCTGGTGTCAGTTACTCGTGGACACACGGGCTATCGTAGACTGGGGACTAGAAGAGGCCTGAGGCTTCTCATCAAACCTGCCCGTTTTTTCCGAGGAGGAAGCTGAGGCGCAGAAGAGTTAAGGTGTGCTAGTTCACACAGGTAACTAGGCGGTGTATTGGATGGAGTATTGGATTTGCAATCTGGAAGACCTGAGTTCCAATTCAGGGATAGCTAGGTGGCACAGTAAATAGGGCATGGGCCCTGGAGGCAGGAGGACTGGCTTTCAAGTCTGACCTCAGATGCTCACGAACTGTGTGACCCTGGGCAAGTCACATAACCTGGATTGTCTCAAAAAAAAAATCTGCCTCAGATGCTCTGTGATCCTGGGTAAGTAACTTAACCTGTCTCAGCCTCAGTTTCTTTGTTTATAAAATGGGGATAATTTTAGCACCTACCTCATAGGGTTGTTGTAAAGCTCAAATGACAACATGTGAAGGGCTTTACATACCTTAAAGTGCTATATAAATGGTATTAGCGTTGTTATTATTGTTGTTGTTGTGATAGAGCCACGTCTCTGACCTGGGGTGGATGGGATGACCTGTATGATCTATGACCACAAATCCTCTAGATTTATGATCCTACTTTACTGCCCCTGTCCAAAAAAACCCCAGAATAAACCAATAATTACCTATAACTCTTCTTTCACCAGAGGAGAGGGAAAAAGCAGATGATTTCCTCATTTCACTTGATGTTTGAAATTAAAAAAAAACCCAACATCTTCCAGGTGGTGGCAGAAAAATCCTCTCTGACATTTTATGATTTCCGATGGAATTTTAATGCTTCCTGGGTCATTTATTCATAGTAAAAAGACATTAGATTCTGTGGCATTTTCCATGTGAGGATTTAACGTGTTAAATCAAGTCTGAGCAATCTCCACCCCCCACTCCTTTCAGTTAATATTGGTCTGAGTTTGGTAGGTTGGAGCAGGGGTGGGGTGTGGGGGAGGCAGAGCTGGCCTGGGGCAAGACTGCAGAGGAGGGAAATTAGTATGCCTAACCGAGAGACTACTGGCCACCGGGGAGTCGGGACTTATGCATAGGAGCATTGTGTTGAGAGCTGAAAGAGACATCAGCAATTGTAATGTAGGTCCTGCTGCCTCATTGTATGGGGGGAAACTGAGTCCCTGAGAGGGCAAGAGATACAGCCATGGACTCTCTGTACTTTGCTGCTGTGCCATGGTGACTTGCTGTCCCGCCATTTGGGGACTTAGGGGCAGTTTTCACAAAAGACACAGGCTGGCCAGTAAAAGCTGAAAGCAGAAGGCCTTTATTTGGCAGGTTTTAGCTCATATAAAGGAGGGCCAAAGGCTTGACAGGAGACACTTGGCAGGGGGAGGAGCAGAAAAGATCAAGAAATCCAATCAGAAAAGTCCCTGGAACTATGAGTGCAAGGCTATGTCAGTAGAAAGAAGAGGAGGCCAGGAATGGCCTTATGAGATGCCATACTCTAGACTTGGCACACACAGAGTATGCCAAATGCTTGTCATTTGTTTTTGTTCAACATAGGGGAGGCCTGGATCCTTCCCCACTCATGTCCACGTTAACAGCAGCTTGATGACACAAGGGAGGGCCATGTGTTTGTAGAGTGAGGCAGATATCCTCTCAGGCACGTGCAATTCATTTTCCATTTCTGATGTCACAGGCAAGGAGACACTGTCCATTGGTTGGCAAAGTCCAGATACTTAAAACATGAGTGCACAGAAGTTTCCAGCAAATGGCAGGGCAAGGGCACCAGGCAGGAGGAGGGGACAGGGTGTATTGCAGAGGCTGCCTGCTGCAAGAGGGCTAGATCCCACCCCATCCCCTAAATCAGAGAGGTTTTCTGATACCACCTACCTTGTGCAGCTTTCCAGGTGGAGGTAATTCATTCCTGCTGGTGCCATGTTTTTGAGGTCCTCTGACTGCAAAGATAGAGTGGGGACCAATAATTTCTATGATGTAGGGAAAGGTTGCAGAAAAGATTGCTATGAATCTTGGTTAGTCTTCTAAGCATTCGCCACAGCCCTACTTACTTGACATCCATGCATCATTCAACAAACATTTACTAAGACTCAAATAATAACAATAACCGCTGACATTTTTGTAGTGATTTATGGATTGTAAATGACTTTGTATCCATTACTTCCTCTGCAACCTTAGGTGGTGGGTGGTGTAAGCATCGTTAGAGGAGAGAGTGTGGTACAAGAGGAAGTACTGGGATAGGATATGTCGGAGGGAAAGGAAGAGCCCTCTGTGGACTGAAGAAGGAAAGGGTGGGAAATACTGGACGATTGTGAAGAGTCTAGTTTGCCAGGAGTAAAAGGTAGATGAGATAAAACTGGAAAGGTAGGCTAGGTCCAAATCATGGAGGGCATTGAATACCAGTCCAAGGCATTTAGACTTTAATCATTAGGCAGTGTGTGTGTGTGTGTTGTGTGGTGTGTGTGTGTGTGTGTGTGTGTGTTCATAACAGATCTCAGCTGAGAGGCAGAGATAAAGACAGAGGCATAGAGACAGAGAAATTGACAGAGAAAGGAAGGAAATTGACAGAGAAAGGAAGGAAAGAAGAAAGGAGGGAAGGAAGGAAGAGAAAGAAAGAAGAAGAAAGAAGAAAGAAGAAAGAAAGAAAGAAGAAGAAAGAAAGAGAAGAAAGAAAGAAAGAAGAGGAAGGAAGGAAGGAAGGAGGAAGGAAGGAAGGAAGGAAAGGAAGGAGAAGAAGAAAGAAAGAAAGAAAGAAAGAAGAAGAAAGAAAGAAGAAAGAAAGAAAGAAAGAAAGAAAGAAGAAGGAGGGAGGGAGGAGAAAGAAGAAAGAAAGAAAGAAAGAAAGAAGAAAGAAAGAGAAGAAAGAAAGAAAGAAAAGAAGAAAGAAGGAGGAGGAAGGAGAAAGAAGAAAGAAAGAAAGAAAGAAAGAAGAAAGAAGAAAGAAGAAAAGAAAGAAGAAAGAAAGAAGAAGAAGAAAGGAAGGAAGGAAGGAAGGAAGGAAGGAAGGAAGGAAGGAAGGAAGGAAGGAAGGAAGAAGGGAGAGAGGAAGGGAAAGAAGGAAAAGCATAAAGAAAGAAAGAAAGAAAGAAATAGACATCTATTAAGGTCTTTCTAAGGAGGCAAAGTGATACAGTGGAAAAAGCACTGGTTCTAAAGTCATGGGACTTGTGCTCAAATAATTGTTTTGCCACTTACTCTCTGTATGACCTTGGACAAGTCATTTAACCTCTCAGCCTCAGTCTCCTCTTCTATAAAGTGAGGGGGTTGGACTCGATGACTTCCATCATACATCTATGATCCTGTCAGTCTATGATTCTGAATCCCACTGTGGTAATCAGGGAAATCTTAATGGAGGAAGTGGTATTTGACCTAATTCCTCAGAACTGCCAGTTTCATGGTCTCTAGCCTGTGCAGTCACGCAGGACAACTGTAGGTGGGTGAGTATAAGTATAGGAGAGTGAATTGATCAGTCTAGGGATGGGTATAATGCCAAATGGTTAGCCTAAAATAGACTGTCCTCATTTAGGCAAGTCAGAAGGGAAAAGTGACTTGAAATCAAGAGCCCCTGTCACATAACCTCCCTGGGCCTCAATGTCCCTATCTGTAAAATGCAGAGATAGCAGGTGATCTTTAAATTCTCATTCAGCCATAAATCTGTGATCCTAATTGCATTTTTCATGCCCAGGGACCTTTTAACTAAAAGCTGTCAGAGGAGATGAAGCCCCTGTGATGATTTATGCTGATGATTAAGGACATCCCCAGCTCACTTCCAGAGAGGACTTTTATTGGGAAAATTTATTTTTTAATCTTCCAAAGTCTAGTGACTTCCTGGTGATTTACAGGGTAAACAGAGTGAAGTGCATTAGAGAAAGGGAAAACCCATCTGTCAAGTAACATATTTCCTGAGCACCTACTATCCCCCAAGCAGGGTCTTTATTTTCCATGTATCTGTTGATTAAAATTAGCATGAAGAAAGAGAGGTGACTTATTCTGCTTTGCCCGGGAGGGGGGGGAGCAGAGCTAGGGCCATTTTGTGAAGGAGGGAGGGGCAGGGTGGAAGTTACTAGGATTTTACCTTAATAGAAGATTTGTTTAGCAATCAGAGCTGTCCAATAATGGAATGGATTGTCTCCTGAGGTATTGAGTTTCATGTAATTGAGAGTGTTCAAGAAGAGATTGGATGACTACCTGTTACGGATAGTGTAGAAGAGATCTCTGCCTTGGGTTAAAGGTTGGATTACATAAGCATAGCACCATAGTTCTAAAGCTGGTCAGGGTGTTACAGTCCATCTAATCTAGCTCCCTGATCTGGGAAGTTGAGGGATTTGTCCAATATTACACAGATAGCAACTATCAGAGGTGAGATGTGAAACTAGGTCCTCTGACTCCAGTGCCAGGGTTCTTGCCATTGTCCCTGAGGTTTTTTCCAATCATGATTCTGATAATATTTTTCCAAATGGAAGCCAGAATAGAGAACTGACATAACATTCCTGATGATGTAAGCCATGGAAAGCTCATTTACTTCAATTATCTAGATATCTCAGAAGATGGAGACTTGAATTCCAGACAACTTTCAGTTATGCATGATAGAGGAGGAAAAGGAAGAGGAGGAGGAAGAGGAGGAGAAAGAGAAGGAGGAGGAGGAAGAAGAAGAGGAGAAGGAAGAGGAGAGAAGGAGGAAGAAGATGAGAGAAGGAGGAAGAGGAGCATTTCCCCAGGGTCACACAGCTAGCAAGAATCTGATGAAGGATTTGAACTCAGGTCTTCCTGACTCCAAGTCCCACACTGTCCACTATGCCACCTGTCCTCCCTAGAATGCAACCTTCTTGATATAAGGATTGCATTGTTTTTTAACTTTGCATCTTCAATGCCTTGCTCATAATAGGCACTTGACAAATGTTTGGATATTTCTTGTTTACCCTTGGGATTAGTGACTTTTTCTCTTCCAGACCTTTTTTGTTTGTTTGTTTCATTTTTCACCTCTACAATTTAATTTGCCACCTTTTATTTTCTTTTATGGTCATTTGTGTAGGTGTCCCATCCACCTCCCAGGCTTTAAGCTCCATAGGAGTAGAGGGGCTTTCAGCCTTTACCCTTTAATAAAGGTGTATAGATTGGGAATGAACTGAATCTTGGCTCTTGTGTGTCCTTGGGCGCTTGATTTCACTTCTCTGAACCTCAGTTTACTTCTCAGTACAAGTCATTGGATTACTTGATCTCTTAAGGTCCCTTCCAACTCTAATTTGTAGGATCTCAGAACTGGAGAAGACCTTAGTAGCCAAGTATGCCAAACGATACCTGCTGAAAATCATTATCAAGCCTTTGCCTGAAGACCTCCACTGCCTCCCAAGGCAGCCCCTTCCATTTGGAGGTTGCTTAGGTGATTAGGAAGCTTTCCTTACTTCTAGACTAAATTTGCTTCTTTGAAATGTCTCCATAGCCACCTCCTGGAGCTAAACAGAACAAATTTAAACCCCCTTTATGTGATTGCTCTTTAAATACTTGAAGACAGCTATTATATCCTGCTAAGCCTTCCCTTCTCCAAGGTAATCACCCCTAGTTCCTTCAACCAATCCTTGTATGATAGATGGCACCATGAATAGATTTCAGGACTTGGAGTCAGGAAAATTTGGGGTCAAATCTCACATTGTACACTTGTTGGCTATGTAGCCCTGGGTGAGTCACTTAACCTCTTTCAGTTTTACCTCTGTAAAATGGGGATAATAATGTCACCTACCTCACAGGGTTGTCATGCAGATCAAAAGAATTAACACATAAAGAATTCACATAAGGTTTTGCAAACCTTAAAGTGTTATATAAATGCTATTTATTATTATTACTATTATACAATAATATATTATAAATAGCATACCATATAAATAATTTTATGATAGAATAATATATTATATAGAAATGTTTAATATATTTTATATAATATATATTTAATATATTACATATTAGAAATATATAAATAAATATAAATATATTATGTAATTGTTATTATTAGCTTGAGGATCTATGAATTGGATAGTGAATAATCCATCTAAACTACTGGAGTATTCTATCCAGAAAGACCTTAGAGATTGAGCGGTTTAAACTCTGCCATACAGAAGATGCATTGGCACCTGGAGCAACAATGAGATGATTCATTAAGGGTGACGGCGCTGGTCACTGCCAGCACCAGAACCGGCACACAGGTCTTGGGACTCAGCCCTCTCCACCTTGGTACCTGTGGGGATTGATGGATGGATCATTGCCTCTTTGGTTTTATGGGAGCAAAGCAATGAGCTTCACCTCAACTTTTGGCAAACGAGCTGACGCCCTTCTCTGAGGTAGGGGAGAGGATAGAGGAAAATAGAGCAAATAGAAGAAGAGAAGGCTTGCCTGTATGTACTTCTGCCTGTCTTGCTGCCCAGAGACTATTAATTCCCCAGGGGCGAAGAGCCTGTCTTTCTGGATGTTCCATCATTTAAGCTCTCACAAAATATGAATTGATGGTGACAAGATTCTGAATGCTTAAAGAATCAGAATCATGCTGCTATTTCTGAAAGCAAGGGACCCAGAGCAAAAAATAAGTAAGATGCAGTCCGTCAAGGAGCTCCTTCAGATAAGGTCCTGTCTCCATTCAGGATAGCTTCAAGACGATCTCATAGACACAGAAGTACTGTATTGAAAGGGTCTGAAGGGAAGGGAAGAGAGTAAGTATTTATTAAATACCTACTATGTGCTAAGAACTTTTATAATATTATCTCATTTAATCTCATTTGTTCCTCACCACAACTGTGAGGTGGATATTATTATGATCCTTATTTTATAATTGAGGAAACTGAGGCAGACAAGGTAAATGACTTGCCCAAGGTCATATAGCTAATAAGTGTCTGACTCTGGATTTGAACTCAGGTCTTCCTGATTCCAGATCCAGGGCTCTATCCCCTGTACCACTAGTTGCTTTAAAGACTACCTGGCTCATTCCTGGCATTTTATAGGTAGATCAATTGAGGGTCCATAGAGAGTCAAATAATTAATTCAAGGTCACATAGTGAATTAGCGACACAGCCAGGATGAAGACCTGGTTTCCTGGCTTTTACGACTGATGCTCAGGGGTAGCTATGCAGTGCAGAGGATAGAGCACTCGACCTCGGAACAGGAATATCTGAGTTCAAATTCAGCCTCAGACACAGACTAGCTGTATGACCCTGGGCAAGTCATTTGAACCCTGTTTGCCTCAGTTTCCCTATCTGCAAAGTGGGGGTAATAATAGCACCAATCCCACAGAGTTGTTGTGAGGCTTAAATGAGGTAAACTTTGTGAAGCACTTAGCACAATGCCTTGGACATGATAAGTGCTATGTAATTAGTTATATTATGATCATTATTACTTAGGGATCATGTCAATTGTTTGCCTTCATTTCCTCATCTATAAAATGAACTGCAGAAGGAAATGGCAAACCACTCCAGTATCTCTGCCAAGAAAACCTCCAAAAAGGGTCACTAAAAGTCGGACACAGCTGAAAGATAACTAAATAACAACAACCACCCGTGGAAATTTCTAAGGTCTCTTCTAGCTCTGGGTCTTACGGCAGGACCAACCAGTACTTTTGGAAATGGCTGAAGAGGAATCTCTCATTTCAAACATCTTGATGCTCTGTCTGGCTCCTTTCAAGATCCGTTTATCTGTGGGTCATCAGTCAGGACAAGTAAACAAGCATTTGCTAAGGCCTGCTGTGTGCCAGGCACTGTGCAGAGTGCTAAGGATATAAAGAAAGCTTATAGTCTCTAATGAAGAGACAATATGTAAACAATTATTTCAGAGGAGAATGAGCAATCTGTCTTCTAGAAGGCCAGCTCCCCTATTCTGTTCTGCTGAAGACTCAGGTTTCATAGATGCTTCTCAAATGTAAACTCTGAGATTAGGCTGGGGTTTAGGAGACCTGGGTTCTAATTCTGGCTCTGCCATTGACTAGCTTTGTGACCGTGGGCAGCTAACTTCCCATCTCTTGCCAATTTCTTCCCTTATCAAGTGAAATGCAGACCAGAGGTGCAGACCAAAACATCGTGGGCTACTTTAGGGAGAAGTAAGTGAGCCAAACGTTATGGCTAGACTGAAATGGCCTGTAGAGTCTCTGTATTATCTGTATCCTTGCTTCACTAAGACAACTCATTTCTCAGTCTAAATGAAAACAAGCCAATTATCTAGTTTAGCAAACGCCCTGCTTATCAGATTGACAATATTAAGATAACTGCTTATTTGGGTACGGTATGTGGCCAGCTATGTGGTCAGCACTGTGGGGAAGGTAAGGCATGGTCCCTGCCCTTAGGGAGCTTATATTTTAATGGATGAACAAGATGTTCAGCCATAAAACAAATGGAGGGTGAGAGAGGAGAGAGTCAAGTACCAATGAATGGCCTTCCAAGTTATCAGGGCTTTGAGAAGCCAGAAAAAGAAGATATCAGTGAAGGTCAGAGACAGATTGGCGTCCTGGATCTGCACCATTCCACATTTATATAGGGTGTTTCTATAGCATGGAAAAAAAATGGATACAGCTGTCAGAACATCTTCCATCACAGCAATTCATATTCCTCCTGTAGAAAACGATTTATTTCTCTGAATGTCCTACTTAGACAGAATTAGACCATAGAATGTCAGAGCTGGGAGGAAGATAACAGACCCTCCTCATTGTTACAGACTGGAAACAGGCATAGAGAGACGAAGGGACTCAGCTTATTTAGGTTGTCACACCTGATAAAATGTAAATGCTTTGAAAAGAGGCATTTTATTGCTCTTGTCCTTGTATCCTTAGAGCCTAGCACAGTGCCAGGCACATAGTACATGCTTAGTAAATTGTTGACTGATTGGCCCGGGTCAAAAGAGTTGGGCCCCAAACCCAGGCCAGTGCTTTTCTCACTACATTAGTCTGGGGAGTGAATCTTTTAGCTTAATTAATTCCATATGCTATGGGATTGGGTGATGTCTGTCATAAGAAGACCTACCTACCTAAGTTCAAAGAGATTTACCATGTGGTTGACCCAAGAGTGATGCATGTTTGAGTCTAAATAACCCTTGAAGTCTATCTACCAAGTTGTAAAGGGGTTATGATCTGTGTCTGTGAAAGTAGTATCCGTACCCAGAAAGCTAATGATCCTTGAGGGATTTAACGACATTAAATGTTACTTACTTACTGTGTGTACAGCACTGCGAATACGATGGTGATAAACAACACGGTCAGTTCCCACGAGGAGTTTTCATTCTGTGAGGGTGAAGAGCTAACATGTGCACCCAGCAGTACAATGCAAGGTCATTTGAGAAATGAACCAGGGAGGAGGATGGTGGGGATCAGGGCAGCCTTCAGGGAAGCGCTGAGCTGAGTCTTGAAGGCAAAGGTTCTGAGAACTTGTTTGGATGAGCCATCAGTAATTTTTTTTAAAAAAACTTCATTAGTAACCTTAGAGAGCAGTTTCTTCATAAAGATGAAATCAGAAACCAGACAGCAAAGGGGTGAGAAGTGACAGGTGGCAAGATGTAAAGACACTGAATATAGGGAGTGTGTTAAAATAAGCAACACCATATAGCCAAGTGTCTACTCTGCCTATGGACAAGGGTGGCCCTGCTTCTAAATGCAATGTGAGCTGACTTCGATCTCACTGGGATGCTGACCTCTTCTGGATGTATGCAGGGGACATGTAAGCTATAACCATGTGGAATAGCCCTTGATTATAAGGACAAGGAATACTCATGGGGCCAACTTTAATTGGAAAATGCAGTTGACCATGGAAAGGTAATAGAAATGATTTATGTCTACTTCCTTTGATCGAAAGCTGATCACTTAAAGCATCTATTAAAACGAGAAGGGCGCAAGAAGCACAGCAGATTATATCTAGAAGGGACTTTAAGGATTATCTAGTCCAATCTTCTCATTTAATGAAGAAAAAAAACCCCAGAAGACTAGAGGGGAGAAGGGAACCACCCAAGGCACACAATGAGGTAGTGGCAGAGCCAGAATTAGAACTCAGGTCTCTTCGGTGGTTTCATTAGCAGCCTTTTATTTGAGTTTAAAATGTCTTTTTTGTTTGTTTGTTTGATTAGGACAGTAATATTGCTTATAGGAAAACTTCCCCCACAAAATTCCTGAAGCTATCCATTCATCAAATGTATGCTTCTGTGGAACAGATGAGTTGGTCCAAAGAATTCAAAACTTATTTTATTCTCTCCCCATCTTTGGACTCCAACTGTTTCCTTTAAAGCCTGACTCAAATCCAAATGTCTTCTGGAAGTTTTCTCTGGTCCCCTTTTTCCCTCCCCAAGAACTTCTCAGGCAAACCTTTTTAGCCATTTGTTCTCCGCCTCCCTCTCTGGTGTACTTACCATGTTTACGTTGTGTGTAGTCCTCTCTGGGCTTGTGTCTTATCCCCTATGCTAGACTATAAGATTCCTGAGGATACAGATGATTTCTCCTTTCAGTTTGGTCTCTTCTCCTAGCCTAGCCAAGCACCCTGCACACAGCAGGGACTTTCTAAATGTTGACTCGATTATAGTAAATTGTATTGTCTCCTGACAATGATGCCGGGTGTTTAGCTGCCCTCAGTCTCAACAACAGAGTATTTAGGCTGCTAGAGAAATGGAGGCCATGTCTCTGAAGAGTGGCATTCTCCAACATTTGGAGGGAGGCAACCAGGTGACCGTGACAGAGAACTCGACTGGTCATTCCAGCCATGGCACTGGCTCATTCAGTCTCCTTGAGCCCCCAGTTCACCTCAGGAATAGGATAATTTCTCAGCTTTGGTTCTTCAGGGATGGCTGTCAGAATAAATAAGCTGCCTTGATCATGCTAGGAGCCCCCAAAGTCAAAATGACTGTGCAGCTGACTTACAGACTTGAAGATTCAGAACCATAGATTGTCCGAGCTGGAAGGCACCTTAGAAACTATTTAGTCCAACAGGGAAATTACACGGCCAATATCAGTAGATCAGCCACTAACTAGCTGTGTGGCCTTGGCCAAGTCACCTAAGCTATAGGCTTAGGCTACTTGCCTGGTATTTAAGGCACCCCATAATGTGGAACCAAAGTGCCTTTCAGCTTTATTTCCTACAACTTCCTTCTGCTCAGTCCACGCTTTTGCCAAACTGGATGACTTTCCATGTCCTGAACATGGCCTGCTCCTTCCTGTCTCTGAACTTTGCTAATGCATATCATTTACACCTTCGAACGCTGGGATTCACTGAAACTCAGCCCAGAGGAGGAAAAGTGATTGGTCCATGGTTAGCCACTGAGTTAATGTACTTGATGCAGAGGGGAGCTGGGACAGGGTTACAAGGGGGACCTCTTTCCTTTGAGTATGAACTGAAGGATCCCTTGAGCTCAAAGGAGGCAGCTGCAATACTATTAGAACCGAGACCTGGATGTGTTCCCAGGTCTAAGGGAGCTGCTGTTTGTGAGTGCCAGAACACTGGGGACCAAGGCCCCCAAGTAGGCCATGTGCCATTTAAACAGATGGAATGGAGGATGAAGCCAATTGGTAATAGATTTTCATCCTAAGCAGAGGCCTGGCCCCATCCAAACAGCTGCCCATCCATGGCACAATGACCTGGGGTGGTGGTAAGAGGAGGAGGGAAGGAGCTCTCTCAGTGCCTCAACTGAATCGAAGCCCACAGATGCCTTCCAAAGATCCCATATGGAAAGAGTGTTGGCAACATTCTCAGGTCTGCTCTTCAGCAGATTGCCCTTATGGGGAGGGCTGGCCACACCTCCTTCAGAGGCCGGGCAAATTTTCAAGATGCCAATACAGTAAGTCCAAGTTATTATGTACAGATAATCCCCATTCTTCCCCCTCCTCTAAGAGAGTGTCCAGTGTATTGTGGTAGGGCTCAGGGACTGCCCAGCCCAGCCCAGCTGCCTGAGCTGAGCTAGGCTCAGAGGAAAGGGGGTCTTTGGTGAGCCCCCAGCTTCCTGTCCCATCCCTCATTTGAACTCAGTACTTTCCAACTGATTTTTTTTTACTCTTGCTACCCTAAAACAGCAAGGAGGATACAAAAAATCTTATATCATAACAAATAGAGCAACAGTAAAGATTTATTTAGCACCTACTGTATAGGGGATAGAGTAGGGAGGAGGGCAGCCTGGACTCAGTTCATAGAGGGCTGGCATCAGAGTCAGGAAGACCTGGGTTGAGTTTGGCCTCTGATGTGTACTCTCTGCTGGACCCTAGGCAAGTCACTTAACCTTAAAATAGTGATTAGCACATAGGAAGTGCTTAATAAATTCTTATTCAACTGATTTAACCTCTTAGTACCCCAAGCAACTCTCTAAGACCAAAAATTGCAGAAGTGGTAGAGGGAATTTTCCTACTGGGAGTTTCCTACTCCTATGAAATTAACAGATTTGGGCCCCAAATGGGCTGAGCAAAGGGTGGGAGAAGGGAGAAAGAAGATCCACATTTTAGACAACACCCACTTCCTTCACTCATGAAACGTACTATTAAAGGGATGTCACCAACTGAGATACTTATATACAATGTCATTATATAGTAGAATGATAATTGTGTTAAGGAGGTACAACATGAAATCAAGTCTTAAATGAGGTCTGAAGGAGAAAGTTGTCACAGGAAGGGCTCGGTCAATCAGGTAAGGCTTCATGGAAGATGTGGCTTTTGATATGAGCTTTTACCAATGAGTAGGAATTCAGCAGGTGAAGATGGGGAGAGAGGGGATTTCAGACAGAGGCGTAGAGGCAGGAGAGCACAGGGTGTTTGGGGAAATGGGGAATGAATAGAGAGTTGTATGTCAACTTCATATGTTCTGCCTTTTTAGTTCCTTTACAAACCAAGCATTATATATTCTAAAGTACTCCACCCCCACCCCCAATTCTAATGTAAGTTCTAAGGTCTCTTCCAGCTTTGACATTCTGTGTTCTAAGGTCTCTTCTAATTCTGCCGGTCTATGCTCAAAGGACCTTTCCTGCTCTAACGCTGTATGTTCTAAGGTCCCTTTCCATCTCTGACATGCTGTGTTCTAGATCCTTTTCTATCTCTGACATTCTGTGTCCCTTTCTGTGTCTGGGATTCTGTCCTAAGGTTCTTCCAGATCTGATAGTCTATGTTCTAGGTCCCTTTTTATTGCTGTCATTCTGGATTATAGGATTTTCCTAGCTCTGACATTGTGTTCTAGGATTTTTCCAGTTCTGACATTCCATATCCTAGGTTTCTTCCCACTCTGATTGTATCTACTAGGTTTTTTCTCTGACATTCTGTGTTTTAAGTTTCTCCCAGCTCCAACATTCCGTGTCCTAGGTTTCTTCCAGTTTTGACATTCTGAGTTCTGGGTTTCTTTTACTTCTAGCGTTCTGCGTGTTGCATCCCTCCCTGTCATTCTTCGATTCTGGGCAGGCCCTGCCCACAGCCACAAGAGAGCAAAAAACAATTTACTCTAATTTCACCAGTGAGAACTTGGTTAAGAGGAACTGGCAGATTCAAAGCATTGTTTATATCCTCGAGTCTCTTCAGAGTTATTCGCCTGAGATTTGTCAGTGGAGTGGGAAGGGATAGGTGCTTTTGCATCTTTCATGCAGTTTGATCTGCCTCCGCTTGTTAACACTCTCTTGCTTTTGTGATTAATTATTTACTCCTTCCCCTTGGTAATGAGACAGCAGATTAGCTTTCACTTCTGCTGAGACTGGTGGGTCTTCACTTTAACCCCACCCCATCCCATCCCCCACCTTATCCCAGGGCCATGGCCTCACTGTAGGTAGGAATGTCACAGAGCCGAGCACCCAGCTCAAACTATTAAAGAGACCAGCACTAGACGATCATCAGCCTCTTCCCACCTCCCCTTTCCAGTACTTAAACCCCAGCTTCATTGCTATGCACAGATGCCTGAGGCTGTTGACTCCTTGAGGCAGCCGAAAGCTTCTTTCTGAGTGAAGAAGGAAGCTGACAGTGAGCACCAGCCTGTAGTTTCCTGGGACTCTCTGTGAGCAAGGCAGCTTAGCAAAGCAGAATTGAACTCTGGGAATGAGCTGCCTGTCCTGCACCGAGCAGGATCGACACTCCAGACTGGATCAGCACAATGAGAAGGGACAGGTGGCAGTAATACAACTCTTATTATTATTGCTAATAACAATAACAGATATTAATAACAATTACTATTACTGTTATTATTAACCAACATATCTATAGAGCTTTAAGATACATACATCGCATTGGACCTTTGTGACAACCTTGCAGTGTTATTAACCTCATCTTACAGTTGAAGCCATCGAAGTTCAGAGAGGGTAAGGGACTTGTGGGTGGTCACACCGTTCAGAAGTATCTGAAGGGGGAGTCAAGTCACAATACCCTAGAATGTCATCCTCCTCCCTTTTTATTTAAGGATGCTTTTTTACTTCTGACTACTATCCCTGTTCTTCTTTGTTTATTTGAATACTATTGATGTATTTGTGCTTTTGTTTGTTTAACACTGTTATTGACATATAGCTTGACTGAATTCCTTTTATTGCCTGGTGGCTTTTTGGATGCTTGAAAATTGTGATTGTTCTGTTTCTGTTGATTTGTGACGTGTAATTGGATTTTATCTCTTGCAAATATTTCTATATATCATCTAGTGTATGATTGTAAGCACTTGTTTTTATTTTAATCATTAATACTGACATGGGATTTCTTTTATCTCATTTTTCTCGTTAATTGGTGACACTTTATATTGATGATTTGCTGTGTTGCAAACCTGGACAATTGCATTTTTTAATGATTTGTGATATGTTGTTGAGCTATGCCTGTGACAGACATTTTGGTTATTATTTGCAATGTATCACTCAGTGATAGAATGATTTATTTATCACCCTATGATTGAATCTCAGAGGTGGAAGGGCCTTGCAAGTCATTTCATTCACCTGCCCACTCCATAGCAGAAATTCCTCAGGAGCCTTCTTACTGTTTTCTCTTTTCTGTCTTTACTATTTTGCTTGGTGATCTCATCATCAACCAGGAACATAATTATTATCTCCATGCTGATGATTCTTAGGTTGACTTATCCAGCCCTAACCTCTTTGCTAACCTCCAGTCTTGTATCTCCAGCTGCCTATTAGATATCTCAAACTGAATATCCTGCTCTTGACTTGTTCCAGTTTGTCAATGTCCACCCTAAAATATAGCGGTCAGAACTCAATTTAATTATCCTGATGTGGCCTTATGAGGACAGAGTTCAGTGGGATTTTTATTTTCAATTATTTGAAATCATTGAATCCAAACTTCACAGATCAAATCCCCTTAATAAAATGATTTATTCTGTAAAACTTGGACTCAGTCTAAAAGCCACACCCAAGGACCTAGAAGGCCACATGTGGCCTCAAGGCTGCAGGTTCTTCACCCCAAGACACTATGCCTCTATAAATGCATCCACGTTATTGGCTCACACTGGACCTCTGATCAACAGAGACCTCAAGGTCTTTCTCATATTTTTCATATTCTATCAATAGATAAGCACTAAGCCAGATCATTCAGACCTCAAGGTAAAATTTCAGGACTGGAATGATCTGATTGTGGCATCAGTATGTCTTAGTCAATCAGATTAACTTGCAAAATCTGTCTCCCTTACACCCATTTTTTTTCCTTTGCAAGATAGTATGATATGGGAGAAATACCAACTCACATTTATATAGTATTTTAAGGCTTGCAAAGCATTCACAGAACAACATTGTAATAATGTATGTAACATTACAAAGACATTTCCATTTTACAGATTAGAAAACTAATGGCCAGAGAGATTATCCTATTTACCTATGATCACATGGCTAGTTAGTATCTGAATAAGCACTTGAATGCAGGTTTCCTTTTTCTAAGGCCACAGCATAATCCAAAAGGCTCAAGACACCTGGATTCTAGTCTCAGTTATGTTACTTATGTTATACTGGATGACCTTAGGTAAATCATTTTCCTTCTCTGGGCTGTAAAATGGGGGGAGAGGTTAGACAGATAATTTCTAAGGTCCCTTCTAGTTCTCACACTCTAAGTCTTAATATTCTCTTATTAGATATATCATTTTATTTTCCTGACTTGGTCCCAAATGATTTTGGGCTGTTCCTCTAATCCAGATCTAGCTGACAACTATTGAGAAAATCCTTGACAACTGCTGAAGGCAGAGGAGCTCCCTTAAGGCATATCTATGCAGCTTTCCCAGGGATCGCTTGGGTGAGCCTCATTTGGATGGATAGGGTAGATTTTGTTTGTTACCAATGTTTAGATTATACAGTCTGCTAATGAGTTACACACTGGATATTCAAAATGAACTAAGTAGGTAGGCAGAGACCTGTGTGACTGGGAAATTATAATACTATTACAGAAGTGAGAGAGAGAGAAGGAGAGAGAGGGGGGAGGGGAAGAGAGAGAGAGAGAGAGAGAGAGAGAGAGAGAGAGAGAGAGAGAGAGAGAGAGAGAGAGGGAGGGAGGGAGGGAGGGAGAGAGAGAGAGAGAGAGAGAGAGAGAGAAGAGGAGAGAGAGAGAGAGAGAGAGAGAGAGAGAGAAAGGAGAGAGAGGGGGGAAGGAGGGAGGGAGGGAGAGAGAGAGAGAGAAGGAGAGAGAGAAAGAGAGAGAGGGGGGAAGGAGGGAGGGAGGGAGGGAGGGAGAGAGAGAGAGAAAGAGAGAGAGAAGGAGAGAGAGAAGGAGAGAGGGGGGGGAGGGAGACAGAGAGAGAGAGAGAGAGAGAGAGAGAGAGAGAGAGAGAGAGAGGGAGGGAGGGGGGAGAGAGAGGAGGGAGGGAGAGGGAGGGAGAAGCAAAGGCAGAAAGGATGGAGGAAATAAGAACACAGACAGCATCTAGAATGAACTCTAGAAATCATAGAGTCCATATAAGGCCATGTGACTAAAGACCTGGTATTAAAACTCGGGTTTCTTGATTCACAATGAAAGAAAGTTTCTTTCTACTAAGTATTTTGAACTGTCAGAAAGTTGCCAAATATTTCGGTCCAACAAATGGTGCATAATTCTATAATAATGGAATTGGTTATTTCGTATCTCTGAAAGTAGTTCTGAAGATAATTCCAGACATAACATGGGAGCATGGTCATGATTAGGGTGGAGGAACTGACCCTTTGTCCCAGCGCTTACATGGGAGAGGAAGGCATACTTTCTTCCTGTGTCAATTCCGAGAGCTCTATTTATTTTACTGTGCCTCTGGCTCAGTGGATAGAGCACTGGGCTTGGAAGCAGGAGACTCGTCTTCCTGAGTTCAAATTCAGCCTTAGACACTCATTGGTTATGTGACCCTGGCCAAGCCACCTAACCTTGTTTGCCTCAGTTTCCTCATCTGTAAAATGAACTGGAGAAGGAAATGGCAGACCACTGTTTGCCATGTTTGTTTGCCATGAAAACCCCAAATGATGTCACCAAGAGTCAGACATGACTGAAAAATGAATAGACAACTTTTACAAAGCCCCTTTGGGAGCTGTGCTCCAGAAGAGGGTAAGGAACAGAGTAGTGGGATGAAGTAAGACATTGTACTTGCTTATAAACTGTCCTTTGTTAATGCTGCTGACTTACAACCCCATCCCCTTGCCTCTTTCACTAGCACTAGTCTCCTCTACAATACTGGTATTGCCCAAGTTGAAAAATTTTCCAGTTATGTCTCTATTTAGGAAAAGAAATGCAATTAATGTGTGAATTGTTGACAGCAGCTCAAAAACAAATGTCCTGGAATGCGACTATAAATTAATAAAATCCTATATAAAGCACTCATTTAAAAAAAAATTTTATTAATTTATTTTGATTTATCAACAATCACTTCCATATGCTTTTGAGTTGAAAATTTTTCTCCCCCTTCCTCCCCCACCACCTTCCCCAAGATGACGCACAATCTGATATAGGCTTTACATTTACATACCCATTAAACATATTTTCACATTAGTGAAGTTGTAAGTAAAAATTAAAACCAATAGGAGGAACCATCAGAAAGAGGAAACAAAACTCAACAGAAGAGAAAAAAAATAGCAATTCAACTTTCGTAGTTCTTTCTTTGGATGTGGATAGCATTTTCCATCATGAGGCCTCTGGAGATGTCTTAGATCCTTGTATTGCTGGGAAGGGTTAAGTTTATCTATATTAGTCATCGCACAACATGGCTGCTATTGTGTATAAAGTCCTCTTGGTTCTGCTCACTTCACTCAGCATCAGACCATACAAGTCTTTCCAGGTTTTTCTGAAGTCAGCCTGTTCATCATTCCTTATAGCACAATAGTATTCCATTACATTCATATACCACAACTTGCTCAGCCATTCCCCAGTTGATGGGCAACCTCTCAATTTCCAATTCTTTGCCACCACAAAAAGAGCTGCTATGAATATTTTTGTACATGTGGGTCCTTTTCCCATTTGTTTGATCTCTTTGGGATATAGTCCTAGAAGAAGCACATGCTCATTTTAACCACACTAACCTCATGCAACTGAATAATTAAACTAAAGGTACTTTGAACCCATCAACCAATTAATCCCAGCTACTTTATAAAAATTATTTGCATAAACTATTTGAGAATCTTGATATTAGTATTTCAGTATAGGAAGGGGATTTGCTTGGAAGTAAAGATGATACAAAAATGAAAGATACCAATAATTTTTATAAATTTAAAATAGTTTTTGCATACTTGAAATCAGCATGTAAAGATGGTAAGGGCTCTGAGGTGCAATGGAAAAGCCCTATGACTCAGAGTCAAGAGGCCTAGGTCTGAATCTTTCAGCTGATACTTACTTTCCTTTACTGTTCCTCAGTTTCCTCTTCTGTCAAATTAGGAGGCAGGATTGGATTCTAAAATTTCTTCTAGTTCTGCTGTTCTCTCTCCCTCTCTCTCTCTCTCTCTCTCTCTCTCTCTCTCTCTCTCTCTCACACACACACACACACACACACACACACACACACACACACACACACACACACACAAGCACGCACTCCATGCTGACATCCTATATACTAAGATTCTTTCCAAATGCAACGTTCTCTGTTCCAAGGTTCCTTCCAGCTTTGCCATTCTGTATTCTAGGCTCTGTTTTAGCTCTAACATTCTATGTTCTAGGGGCACTACCAGGTCTAATATTCCATGTTCTAAGCCCTAACATTCTTTGTTCTGAAGCCCTTTCCAACTCTGACATTGTGTGCTAGGAAACATCTCCCACTTAACTGGATGAGACCCAATTAGGATGCTATTTTTGAATCTGATTGCTGACCTCCTGCATCTTCGATGCTCCTTCCTAATGAGTGCCTACAGGGCCTTTAAACACACGGATGGTTCATTTGTCAGCCAGTCAAAGACATTTGCCTCTAAAGTCTCACGGTCAAAAGTTGCACTTTGCATGTAGAGTTATTCCTTGTTTGACCACACATCAGCAGCCCTTAGTAACAGCTCTCCATCCAAACTCGGGCTCTTAGCATTCCTCTGGGTCTTGTAATCCAGGCTGGTGTCACTTTTAGGCGGATTAAGTGCTTGCCTACGTGCTGTAAACTGAGGAGACCAAGCATGGCCTCCTGTACAAAATGACCATCTTAAAGCAGCCGCCCAGGGCTCTTCTGAGATAGAAATACCACCATCCCTTAGACTCCCTTTGGGTGCAATATTTGAATATTATCTCTTTGAAAAGGCAAATGCCCTTAGGAAATGGAATATATACATTCACTTAGACTGTGACCGTAAACTGGAGATGAGCAACAAGGGAAAAGCACTCTTATTCAGAGGGATCAGGAAAAGTTTCTTGCAGACAGATTTTATATTTGATCCTAGAGTTGTTAGAAAGCAGGTAGTTTTTGAGTAAGAGAGTAACATGGTCAGGCTGGTGCTTTCAAAAGATCACTTTGGCAGTTGAATGGAGGGTGGAGTGGAGTGGGGAGAGACTTGAGGCAGGCAGACCCACCATTGCAATTGTCCAGGCATGAGGTGATGAGGACCTACAGCAGAGTGGGGCAGTGTCAGAGGAGAGAAGGGGCACACAGGAGAGATACTCCCAAGGTAGAATCAGCAGCACTTGACAACAGATTGGAGACTGGAGGTGGTTTGAGAGAATGAAAGACCCAAGGATAACACCTGAATTGTGAGCCTAGGAGTCAACAGTAAGAGGAAAGTTAGGAAGGGGGGAGGGAAGAGTTGACCCCTCCTTTGCCTACTTTCTATTACCCCTTACCCCCCTTCTCATTACCTGCTCTCTGACTCTTCCCTGACATGACCTACATTATTACTTTCCAGAGTCACTTACCAAGATAGAAGGAAGAAAATGAGCATTTATTGTCTACTGTGTGCCAAGCACTTTACAAAAATCATGTCATTTTATCTTCACAACTACCTTTGACAGTTGAGGAAACTGGGGCAAACAGAGATTAAATGACTTGCCCAGGGTCATGCAGGGAGTAAGAATCTGAGACTGGATTTGAACTTAGGCCTTTCTGACTTCAGGACCAGGACTCTAAATACTCTGCCACCTCTCTGTTCTAGATTTGGGAAAAGAGTAGAATACCATCAAAGCATGCTTTGAAATCAGTAAAATATATTTAAATACTTCCCACCTTACCCTCTCCTCACCCAAACAACAACCACCCCCACCCTTAAGCTTCAATTTGTGCATTACTGGTATCCCCCCTCCTCAAACTACCTCGAATTTAATTTGTATGTATGCATATGTATATGTATATATACACACACATATATATGTGTATATACACACATGCACACAACTCCACATAAATATATGTATGTGCGTGGATGGTATATGTATATACATATTTGTACATATGTACATACTTATTGTCTTTCTCCATTATTTTCTTATGTCTAGAAAATCAACAAAACACTGAGTCAAGCCTTGATTTGTAATGTGTGCCAATTTCTGAGGTGTAAATACTCACACTTGAAAATTTAACTATCAGCTCTCACTAGCTAGCTGGTTTGAGGTGCCTCCTGCACACTCCCTGATGCCAAGTCAGAGTGCTGTCAACTATCGAGACTGCAAGGTAATGATCAACATTACTTCCTTCCCTTGGAACATTGGAGAGATGCTTCTTCCAAAGCTAGCTGTTTTATTGAGACGGGAAGTTGATGAATGATGAATTGACCCTCTGTCATGGGAATTAGTATTTCTAAAACGCCTTTTTCTCCCAAGGATCTCAAAGAATCACAGATGTATGAAATTGAAAAGGCAATCTTAGAATTGATCTGCTCCGTTGCTCTGATTTGACAAAGGAGAAACCTGAAGAGAGTGACTTACCCAAGGTCAAACGGTGCCTTCGAGGCAGAGCAGGGCTTAGAACCAGATTCTTTCCATTGCATCTCCCATCTCCCCCTCTGGGCTCTGGTAAACAGAGCCTCAGACAGAGAGACTATTTCACTGGGGAGCCTGTAATTGGCACACTAACTTCCCTGTAATGGGAAGGTGTTGTCTGCCCTTTCCACTCTGCCTCTTCCCCAAAGCTCTGTGGGAACTGAGAGGAATCCCTGGGGTCCACTAAATAAGGCTGTAAGATTCCCCAAGAAAGAGTTAATTATAGTTTTCTCCTCCCTTCAGGTGGCTGAGGGTTTTAACTGGCACTCTTATTATTCATGCTAATTGCTTATTCAGAGAGCACAACAGAGGAAATGGAGAAAATGGAGAATTCCTAGAGCAGGGAGAACCTTGTGCTAGGTGCACCTGTTCTTAAAGGCAGAGAGGGGCCACCAAAGAATGAAGCTGACAAGATGGAACCCTTATCAAGCACAGACAGCAGAGGGATGGGGATGATGAAGAAGACACCCAGGGCCTTGAAGGAGCAGGTGTAACACTGTGTTCTTTAGAACTCCTAGTTCTCTTCGTGTGTGTGCCTACATGTGCACGTGTGTGTGTGTACATGTGCATGTGTGTGCGTGTGTGTGTGTGTAGTAACAACAGACAAACTTGTCCTATGAAAGGATGGGGGATGGGAAATTCATTCAATTTCTCTAGACCTCATTTTCCTCATGTCTAAAATGAAAGGATTAAACAAGATCATCTCTATGGTCCCTTTCAGTTCTAAATCCTATAATTTCATCAGCTTCTCTATCAAATCCTACTCCAGTTATTCTTCAGAGTCCTCTTCCCAATTTTCCAGGTATTGAATGAGCCAAATGGGCAGCTAGGTGGCACAGTGGCTAGAGTACCAGGTCTAGAGTGGAGAAGACCTAAATCCAAATCTAACCTGGGCAAGTCACTTAACCCTGTTTGACTCAGTTTCCTCATTTATAAAAACGAGCTAAAGAAAGAAATGGCAAACCACTCCAGTACCTTTGTGAATAAAACTCCAAGTGGGGTCATGATCAGTTGGACACTACTGAAACAACCCAAAAATAATAAGCCAATTCCATTAGAATATAAGTTCTTTGAGGCAAAGACTGTTTCGTGTTTGTTTTTGTATTTCCAGGACCTAGAATCACAGTGCCTGGCACATAGTAGGCAATTTTAATAAATGCTTGCTGATTGTTTGATTCATACCAAGGTGTCAGTCACTAACATCAGCTTCCCCTGTTTATCCCTCTCAGAGGTACCCCAGCTGCTAGAGCCTTCACCTTTAGGGTTACTTACATACACTCTTTACGAATCTTGCATATACTTATCTAGGTACATTTGTCTCTAGCATTAGAATGTAAGCTCCCTGAGGTCAGGGATTGTATTTTTGGTTTTTGTATCTGCAGGGTTTAGCACAGTACCTGGAACCTAACAAGCACTTAATAAAAGCTCGTTGATTGATTGTTAGTCTAGAGGGAAAGGTGCTTAACTTAGACGAATTAAGCACTCAGCAGAATTTCAGGCAGCCATAACGACAGGTGAATAAAGGATGTTATTTTTTGACTGGATGGGACTTGCCCCAAACTCATAAAAAATAATGATGAAATTAACAATAATAGCAGCTAACATTTATATAGCACTTTCCAAATATTATCTTAGTTCATCCAAACGATAACCCTGGGAGGTAGGTGCTGTTATTATCCCTATTTTACAGATAAGGAAAATGAGACAGACAAAGGTTAAATGACTCCTTCCCTTCTTGAGCTGTCCTTGCTATGTGTTTTCTTCCTCAGGATGCCATCCATCCAGTCAACTTTAAGAGGGTGGAAAAAAGACCATGCCTGTCTTACTCCCAGAGGCCTATAAATTACACTTGTTGGTTTCATTATCTAGCCATGGGGGGATTTGCTATAATTACCCTTAAATGTATAATCTCTCCATCTGTATTTCCTTACTACTAAGTCTGTGCAGGCATCTCCTAAGGACTAGGCAAAATCTCATCCCCTGCTCTGCTCAGGCCTTTTGATGATCAAAGTGTTCTCTGTGCCAGGTTAAATGGAACTAAGTGGATCACCTTCCACCCTGAGTTTGTATTTCTATGGACTGGTGATCTCATTGATATGTATTATTCCCAGCAACATCAATGGTACATGATAATGATAATAATAATAATAATAAGATGATGATGGTGATGATAAATAGTTAACACTTTTATAGCACCTACTATGTGTCAGGCACTGTGTTAAGTGCTTTATACATATTATCTCATTTGATCCTCACAAAAACCTTGGGAAGTAGGTGCTTGTTATTATCCCCATTTTACAGATGAGGAAACTAGGGCCAAGAAGGAGGAATTGTGATGATAATGATAGCAAGAATAATAAATAAACATTTATTAAGTGCCTACCTATGTGCCTAACACTGTGTTAAGCATAGGGGACACAAATATAAAAAAAAAAAGAAAGACAGTCCCTACACTCAAGTTGCCCAGTCTAATGGGGGAAGACGATATGCGAAAATAAGCTGAAAATGTGTGTGAGTGGGAGAGGGGGTACTCAACTTGGGGGCATGGTGAAAAAGTCAGAGAAATTCCAAAGCAGTGCAGTCATGTGGTGAATGAGGAGATATCTGTTCTGAGCTCCCTTCTTAAATGGAGGTCTTGGAGTTCTATGGGCTCTGTCCTCCAATCAGAGGGGCAAAAGGTAGTGATGAGTTGTGAGTATCAAGGTTAATTCTATTTTGCATAATGATAAGGTATTCCTCATGATGAGCTTCCTGGAGCATAGTGAAGAAATCAATGAAGTCTCAAAATAGTAGATGGCAGATGGTAAATATCTCACTCATGGTTTTAAAGGGAATCCATGCAGAGCCAGGACTAGAATTCAGGTCTCCTGACTCCCAGTCTAGTCTCCTCTCTATTTTATCCCTGTTACCTCCTTACCACATCTTTATCCCCTCGGTTAAATGTAGTCCTGTCCAGGATCCTCTTAGCATTTAAGAAATGCCAGTCTTTCTGGGATGACTCAGTCTGATTTTATAAGATCCTTTGCTCCTCTAAGACAGGAGATTAGGAGAAAGGAAGAACGTTGAACTCCTCTTTGGGCCTCTGTTTTCTCATCTGTTGGGTAAAAGGGTAAGGCCTATTGAAAGCAGCTGGAAAGGATAAGCAAGTGTCTGAGAAAGAAAACTATAGATCAATATATTTAATAAATAACAATATAAAATATTGAATGAAATTAGCAAAGAGGCTACAGTAAAATTTTAAAAAGATTATACACTTTGACCAGATTATATTTATACCAGGAATGAAAGGGTTGGTTCAATATTAGGAAGAACATGAATGTAACATGCCACATTTTTTAAAAAAATCTGCTATATCAATACATAAAAAAAACCTTTTAACAAAATGCAACATCCTTTTATGTTAAAAATCATAGAAAATGGACCTTTCCATAATATGGTAAGTAGTATCTAGTTAAAAGCAAGAGTTAGCATCATTTATGATGTAGAAAAAATATTAGAAGCCTTTCCATTAACATCAGGGGTAAAGTAAAAGTGGCCATTGTCATTACTATTATTTGATGCAGTTCTAGAAATAATGGTTATATCAATTATAAAAGAAAAGAAGTGGGGACAGCTAGGTGGTGCAGTGGATAGAGCACCAGCTCTGGAGTCAGGAGGACCTGAGTTCAAATCTGACCTCAGACACTTGATACTTACTAGCTGTGTGACCCTGGACAAGTCACTTAACCCCAAATGCCTCGCCAAAAAAACCCCAAAAAGACAGAAAAGAAAATAAGTTCAGGGAATAAGCTAAGTCAAAAAAAGAAACAAAAAATTATTTTTTGCTGATGATGTGATGGTTTACTTACAGAACCTAGAGATTCAGCTAAAAATTAATTGAAAAATTAACAGCTTTAACAAAGCAGTGTGTGTGTGTGTGTGTATATATATATATATATATATATATATATATATGTATCCATACATATATAGATATAAAAATAAATAAAAAAACCCATCAGCTTTTCCATTTGCCAACAAAACCCAACAAAAAGAGAGAGTAAAAATAAATTGCATTCAAAATTGCTGGAGACATTATAATATATTTAAAAGTCCATTTACCAAGGCACAAGCAGAAATTATATTAATACACCTACAAAATGCCCTTTACAAAAATAAAGGAAAGAAAATATTTGGTTAAGAATTAATTGTTCAGAGTTATGTTGCACTAATACAATAAAATGACTCTACTCTCTAAATCAACTTTTAGATTCAGGGTTATACCAATGAAACTACAATATAGAACTAGATGAAATTATAATAACACTCATCTGAAGGAACAAAAGGTAAAGAATCTCAAGAGAAATAATGAAAAAAGGTGCAACAAAGGAGACTTAGCAGTACCAGATCTCAAACTATACTAAAAGTAATAATTATCAAAACTATTTGGTACTGATTAAAAAGTAGAAAAATGCTCATTGAAACCGGTTACAAAATCCAGAAGCTATCGAACATAATAATGTAATGCTCAGTAAAATCGAGGACTTAACCAGGAATGGGGAACCTGCAGCCTTGAAGTCACATGTGGCCTTCTAGGTCCTCAAGTGTAGCCCTTTGACTGAATCCTGAATTCATGTGGCCTCGAGGCCACAGGTTCCCCACCCCAAACTATCGTGGTAAAGACTCACTGTTTGAGAAAACTACTGGGAAAATTAGAAAGCAGTCTGAGAGAAATTAGACTTCTATCAGCACGTCACACTATACACCGCAATGTTTCAAATGGATATATGACTCAGATATAAAAAAAATCTTGCAAACATATTGAAAGATTTACCTTGCACAACTATCAATACGAGAATAACTTCTGATGAAACTAGGGAGAGAGATCATCAGAGAAGATAAAATTGACAATTTTGATTACAAAATGTTAAGGTTTTCACACACAAAAAAAAGAAGCAGTGAATGCAATTAGAATTAGAAGGGAAAATATATTGGGAAAAAATATCTCTGCATCAAATTTCTCTGATAAATTTTTGGTATCCAAAATATGTAAAAAAGTTACACATTTTTAAGAACAAAGAACATTTCCTAATAAATAGTCAAAGGAGATGGACAGGTAGTTCCCAAAGGAAAAAACCCAAAACATCAATAATGATACAAAATAAAATATTCCAAATAACTAATAATAAGAAAAATATAAATTATAATAGCTATGAAGTTCCTTTGTTGTTGTAGTTGGTCATTTTTAGTCATGTCTAACTCTTCATGACTCTGTTTAGGGTTTTCTTGGCAAAGATACTGCAGTAGTTTGCCATTTCCTTCTCCAGCTCATTTTACAGAGAAAGAAACTGAAGCAAAAGGAGTTAAGTGACTTGCCTAGGGTCATACAGCTGGTAAGTATCTGAAGCCATATTTGAACTTAGGAAGATGAGTCTTCCTGATTCTAGGTCCAGGGCTCTATCCATCGTGCCACCTAGCTGCCCCCCATTATGAGGTTCTACCTCACACCAAATCAGATTGGCAAAGATGACAAAAAAGGAAAATAACAATTGCTGGAGGGATTGTGGCACACTAATGTAATAGTGAATTAGTGCAGACATTCTGAATGCAATTTTCCACTGTACTCTAACTGACAGTAAACTGTGCATGCTCTTTGATCCAAAGATGCCACAACTAGGTCTCTATTAAAAAGAGTTCAAAGACAGAGAGAAGGGTCACATGTGTCCAAAAATATTCAAAGCACTTTTTGTTGTTGCAAAACTGTTGTGAAAGTAGATATCCCATCCATTGGGGAAGAGTTGATTATTATTATAGAATTATAATAGTCAATTATTATAATAGAATATTATATATGCAATTTATAACATGATTTCTATATAAAAATTATAATAATATAAAATGTAATATGTTATATAAATAGAATAATATTAATAGTATATTATAATAGAAAATTATGATATATCATTGTCACAGAATGTTGTCGTATAATGAGGTTACAAAAACAATCGATTCAGAGAAACTTGAAAAGATTTGTATGGTTGCATGTGAGAGTAGACATCTATAATCCCAGCTACCAGGAAGCCTGAGGATGGCAGAGCTCTTGGACACAGAATGCTGCACTGCAGTGAACAGGTCAGAAGCAGAGCAGGCAAAAATTCCAGTTTGACAGGTAATGGAATCAGGCCCCATGTGTGGCCCCATGTTCTAGTTCTAGCCTGGGTGAAATAGAGAAACAGAAGAAAGAAAAGGAGGAAAAGAAGAGATAAAGATGCAACTAGTACAATGCAAATTTGTTTTGCTTCACTATATTTGTTTGGTTAAAGAGAAAACTTTATTGGAAAGTTGTGAGTCAGAGGCAGGGAAAGCTTGGATTTCTTTGCTTGAGAGAGATGAGAAAAGAACATCAAGGAAACATTTTAAAATATACAGAAACAATACGAAGTAAATTCAGATGAAAACAGAGTGAAGCAGGACAATAATGGTATTGCCATGCTAATTTTTTTACGTATATATGCATATATTCAAAAGCCATATTAATGTATTTGTGACTTCATATATAATCTTTTTTTCATGCCTTCTTTGTTTGTGAAAATGTTCACGATTGTTGAAGATTTTCCAGGGAATAAAAAATTTTATTTTAACAAAAGAAAGAAAAAGCAATAAATTTCACCAGAGGTCAGAAGCTCATCTAATACAACCTGTTACCCAGTTCATGAATTCCCTCTACCACATCTGCAACAATCTTGCCTCTGATTTATAATTTCCAGTGACAAAACAAACATTACCTTGCAAGCCTATTTTTGGACAGCTCTAATTGTTGGGAAATGTTCCTTATGTCAAGGTGAGATCTGCTTTGCTATAATTTCTACTTTTTGCATCATGAGATTTAGAGTTTGGTGGGAACTTAAAGATCATTTAGTCCGATCCTCTGTCCCAGAGATTCCCAAACTTATTTGATCTACCACTCTCTTTAAAAAAAAAAAATTACAATACCCCCCAGGAAATCCACTTCCTTTAACCCTTTAAGAGTTTTTTTAAAATTTGCATCATTTCAAAAAATATA
The DNA here is from genome assembly GCF_003287225.1 of Phascolarctos cinereus. NCBI lineage: Eukaryota > Metazoa > Chordata > Mammalia > Diprotodontia > Phascolarctidae > Phascolarctos > Phascolarctos cinereus. The sequence continues at coordinate 57,845,093 of NW_027555847.1, forward strand.
TAATTTTTAAATGACATCCTAAATTTTAATAACTTACTATAAATTTGTGGGTTTTTTCTTACATTGAAATTTTGATGGCGCAGTATTATGTCATGTAATTTTATAGTATCATAGTGAAGACAAATCATTACATACACACATCCTCTTGATGTACGATAGACTTCTTGACAATTGTGACGCGCTTGCCTGCCGATATTTGCTTGTTAAGACCTGTCAGCAGACTTGACTACTGATCTGTTATAACTTACATTTTGCGTATTTACTTGGAAAATGATGTAATCACTATGACTTTAACTCTGTAACACAACAGATGAAACATGTACAAATGGTTTTTCAAAATTTTCTTCTCTTCTTTCCTTTTGCTTCTACTGCTCCCTTGTTTTTATTCAGTGCCCCCCAATTGTACCCGAGGCTACTACCACCCTCCTGGATCATTCCAGCACCCCCAGATTTTAGGAACCTATGCTACCCTCTCATTTTACAGATGAGGAAACTGAGGCACAGAGATTTGAGATTTGATAAAGGGATTTGATCAAGTTTGCATGGGTAGTAAATTGCAGGGTCTGGATTTGAACTCAGATTCTCTGACTTTAATGGTGTCCTTTCTAGTCCTCTGCATAAAGTTACCTCTGGTTTTAGTTATGTCCTTGGGGGTTAGTTGAATTCATTTTCCATATGACAGCCCTTTCAATTTTGAAGTCTGATGACTTCAATGCATTGAGAACACTTACGTTGCCTCACTTGTGACTTTCAGTTCCCTGTTAACCATCTAATAGATGGGCAAATTGAGACAAAGAAAGAGGAAGCGACTTACTCTCGGGTCACATACACACTGAGTTAGTGGCAAACTCAATACTAGAATCTAGGTCTTTTGACTCCCAATCCAGAACTCTTTTCATTGTGCCACGCTACTAAGTACTTATGTAAGTCAAAGACAAGGGGGAAAGAGTGGGAATCTAGAAATACTTCCAAAAGAAAGGCTACAGAATTCTAGTATATGTGAAAGAGGCTTAAAAAAATCCAGGTGTTTTTATACTGTAGAAGATTATTATCAACAATCCTTCACACTGATAATGATTTTGGGAGGTGGAGCAAAATATTGTAATTTCATTAGTTTGAGGATTCCCTGGTGTGGAAACTCTACCCATCAATGCAGATAGTGAATCAACTAAAACTTAAAGTCTTAAGAGTTGCCTGGGCAGTTTTCAGACAAAAGAATCAAAGCTATCTAGAGTCATATGAAAAAAAAATGTTCTAAATCACTATTGATTAGAGAAATGCAAATGAAAACAACTCTGAGGTACCACTTCACATCATCAGATTGGCTAATGTGATGAAAAAGAAAAATGCTGGATGTTAGAGGGGATGTGGGAAAACTGGGACCCTAATACATTATTGAGAGAGTTGTGAACTGGTCTAACTTTTCTGGAGAACAATTTAGAACTATGCCCAAAGGGCTATGAAACTGCATACCCTTTGATCCAGCAATACCACTGCTAGGTCTATATCCCAAAGACATCCAAAAAAGGACCTATTTGTACAAAAATATTTGTAGCAGCTCTTTCTGTGGCAGCTAAGAATTGGAAATAGAAGGGATGCCCATCAATTGGGAAATGGCTAAACAACCCATGGTATATGATTGTAATGGAATATTATTGTGCTATAAGAAATAACAAGCAGGATGATTTCAGAAAAACTTGGAAAGACTTACATGAACTGATGCGTAGTGAAGCGACCAGAACCAGGAGAGCATTGTACACAGTAACAGCAATATTGTTCAATGAAGAACTGTGAATGTCTTAGCCATTCTCAGCAATACAATGATCTAAGACAATCCTGAAGGACTGATGATGAAGCATACTATCTGCCTCTACAGAAAGAACTGGTTATTTGAATACAGACTGAAGCATGCTATTTTTTACTTTCTTTCATTTTTTCTTTTATTCAAGTCTTCTTGTACAAAATAACTAATACGGAAATATTTTACATAGTTGCATATGTATAACCTATATCTGATTACTTACTGTCTCAGGGAGGGAAAAGGGGAAGGAGGGAAGGAGGGATAGAATTTGGAGCTCAAAACTTTAAATAAAAATATTTTTTAAAAGTATTGTAATAGGGGCAGCTAAGTGGCACAGTGGATAGAGCACTGGCCCTGGAGTCAGGAGGACCTGAGTTCAAATATGGCCTCAGACACATAACACTTACTAGCTGTGTGACCCTAGGCAAGTCACTTAACCCTATTGCCTAGCCAAAAAAAAAGTAATGCAATAGCAAAAAGAACCAATCAAAATACTTTTTTTAAATAAAAAAAGAATTGCCTGGGGGACTTAGAGGTTAAGAGTCACATAGCAAATATATGTCAGAGCCCGTACTTGAGCTCATATCTTCAGTCCAGGGCCAGACCTTTATCCGTTATGTCACACTGCTTCTTAATAGTGAATAGGGATAGATACCTTGTCTCAGATCAGTGGTTCGCTTTTCTACTTCTCATGCTGTTCCCTCTGCTATTCATCATCTTCCATTCTCTTTTGTTTCTTAGTGTCTTCACTAGGTTCACTTCCTTCAAACTGTCCCCACTGCTCATTCACTCCCTTTCTGCCTGTCTTTCTACGCTACTGATTGATTAAAAATCGGCTGCAAAGATGTCTCCTTACTTCCAGCCTTTCCTGCTTCCAATCTAGCCTGCACTCAATGCTAGAATAGTTACTCTTCCTAAGGCCCAGCTCTCACATGTCATCTTCCTCTCCAAACCTGTCAATAGTGTCTGACTTACTGCAGGATAAAATCCAAACTCCTCAGCCCAGCATCAAAAGCCCTTCCTGACCTGGCTCCAACCTCTCCATTCAGCCTTATTTCACGTTGTGTCTCTGAAGCTACTCTGTGCTATGTTCAAACTACACTGGACTCCTGTGAGCTTCAGCTCATTCTCTGTGCCTTTCCTCATGAATTCCCCTGTCCCTGAAATGATCTTGCTTCCTTCTTCCATGAAAATTCTTCTCATCCTTCAAGGCACTTCTATGAAGCTTCCTCCAAGCCCCCAGCTGGTCCCTTCTCTAAATCACCACAGCATCTTCTTTTTTTTTCATACGTATAGTATTCTGTTTGTATCATACTAATTTGTGACCTTGTCTTATCTCTTGTATTAGGTTAGGACTCATATCTTATTAATATTATATTATATTCTTCCTCTAACATCTATCACAAAACTATCTGCACAGCTAGATCCCATTTAGTGAGAATAATGAATCCTGTGAAGTGGTTGAATTTATTTGAATTCTCATTATTAGAGGTTATAATTATTTAAAATATGGCCATTAGTTCCAGCCCAATGGAAATATGCAGTGCAAATTCAAATAATGTACATAGTAGGCACTTAGTACAATAGCCATTGAAATGAATTACCATGTCCTTCCTGAGAATCTATGATAGCTTCCCAAAGTGTCTACTTTCTCTCAAACTCCAGCACTGTCAGTTAATTACCTGCCCTGCCACCTTTCCTTGGGCCTCTCCTCATTCCTCATGCTTTCATCAGATCATAGGATTTTTATAGTTAGGAAGCCTCTTTGAGAACATCTAGTTCAACCCCTTCATTTTACAGGAGTGAAGAAAAGGGGCTCAGAAAGGCTATGTCGTATCCAATGTTACACAGATACAAAATGGTAGCACTGGGATTTAAAACCAAGGCTTTAGACTCAAAATCCAAAATTCTTGTACACTTAACCCATGTGGCTTCTGCTTAGTTCATTTTTCCAAGGCATTGCTTTTTGTCTCTCTTTGTCCTTATCCCAAGCTCCCTTGTTGACTGTTCTGCTAATAATGTCCTAAGCTAGGGATAAATGGACCAAACCCAAGGAGGACAAAGCCTTGGGGAAGCAGGGCTGGAGAAAACTAATTACAAATGATGTGAGGTCGTCCCAATGAAGACGTGGTTCTCCAAATAGGTTCCTGCTGTTCAATGAACATGCAATGGTGAGAAACATTACTTTGATGAGTTTGCATTATTTGAAAGCCCATGCAGTAAACTGTGTTCAATATAAATAAAATCTGAACACTGATATATTTGAGGTAATTTTATTTGGAGTACAGGCAGTTAGTTGCTGAAGCCTCCCCTATTCTCTTCCTTCACTCCCAGCTGAGTACTCTTTCTCTCCTCATATTTTCCTAGAGAACTGAGTTTTATATTTCCTTTGCCCTTATAATAATAATAATAGGATAGAGAGAGAGAATGATAGGGACCTATGATTTCATTGGTATAAGGAAGCTTTCATGATGAAGTCAGGAATTAAGGTAAGCTTTGAAGGATAGGTAAGGTTTAAATAGACAGAGAGAAATTCCAGTAGTGAGCTAGGCATGAGTTAAGGCACAGGAGCCAGAATTTACATTACATGGTTAAGAAGCAATAAGGAAACTAGTATGACAAAAGACTAGGGTTTGCATAGGTAAGAAAACAAGTTGGAAATTTAGGTTTTGGAAAGCTTTGAATGTCAGGCCAAGGAGTTTAGTTTTTTTCTCACCTAGGTACTGGGGAACTATGGAAGATTCTAGAGCAGGGATGTGATATCTAGTACTTCATGTTGATCCAACAGTAAAGTCTATGGATTTTCTGGATTTTGCCAAATAGTGACATCTTCCGGTGTGTTTGGATCTTTTAGCTGTAGATCTCATTTCTTGCAAATTGGAACCCCATGGAAAATTTTTCAGGATAAGAGAAATGCAGAGACAAGTGTGTCTAGAAGTTGCTTTAGGTCTGATTTTCCAACCCTTCAAGAAGGGTCCGGGCAATGTGGGCGATCTTATAAATGCCACGCCCTTCCTCCAGCACCACCGCTGGACTGTTTTTTTCTTCTTTAAATGACAAGAAAAAAAGAGAAGGCAATCACCTTTGCTGTTCCATGCTCAAGACACTCCATCTCCCAGTTCTGCATTATTACTGGCTGTTGCCCATGCCTGGAATTCCCTCCATCCTCATGTCCACCCCCTGGCTTTCCCAGCTCCCCTTAGGTCCCAGTTAACGTTCCACTTTCTACAATAATCCTTCGCCAAGCATCTCCCCTCCGTTGATCACCTCCAATTTATCCTGGCTATATTTTGTTTGTTCGTGATTGTTTACATGTTGTCTCCTCCAGAAGATTGTAAGCTTCCTGAGAGCAGAGACTGGCTGCTTTTCTTCACATCCCCAGTGCTTAGCACAACACCTGGCACATAGTAGGTTTGTTGACTGACTGACTATACTTCACAGGCAGCAGACATCTTCAACACATGGAACGGGTCTGTTAGATGGATTCTGGGGGCTGTGTGTTTACTTTTATTTGAAAGTCCCTAAAATGGGCAGTGGATCTCAGCCTCAACTTATCTATAAAATAAGGACGTCTAAGGTTCTTTTCAACTTTAAGTCTATGATCCTATAAAGCAATAGACAGAGAAGATTTTCAGAGTAAGATATGGGTGAAAGGAATCTTTGAATCAAAGGACCTCCAGGTCTCAGAGCAGGAAAGGACTCCTTAATAGAGTAGGCTGCAAGTTGATGCAGTGGACAGATCACTGGGTCTAGAGTCAGGAAGACCTGAGTTCAAATCCAGTCTCAGACATTTATTAGCTGTGTTACCTTGGGCAAGTCACTTAACCTCTGCCTCAGTTTCCTCAACTATAATATAGAGATCAAAAAAGCACCTACTTCTTAGGGTTGTTGTAAGGATCAAATGAGACTCTATCATTAAAGTACTTAGCATATTGCCTAGCACATGGTATATGCTTAATAAATGCTCATTTCCTTTCCCCATTACATTATTATTTTATTTTTTCTATAATCAAGCATTCTTTTTTTACTTCCTATCATCTCTCTTCATCCACTTCCAAAGAGAGAAATAGAGAGAGGAAGGAAAGGAGAGAAGGAAGGAAGGAAAGAAGGAAGGCAAAAAGGAAGAAATCGTTGTACCACATTAGCACAGTTGAAAGAAAATGTCAAACAATGTTTCCACATTGCTGTTGAATTGTTTCAGTTATGTCTGACTCTTCATGACCCTATCTGGGGTTTTCTTGATAAAGGTACTAGAGTAGTTTGCCATTTCCTTCTCCAGTTCATTTTACAGATGAAGAGACTGAGGCAAACAGGGGTAAGTGACTTGCCCAGGGTCACACAGCAAGTAAGTGTCTGAGGCTGGATTTGAACCCATGAAGATGAGTCTTCCTGATTCCAAGCCCAGTTCTCTATCCAGTGCACCCTCACCACCAATATCTTTCTTTTGTATGAGTCCATCTTCTCTCTGCCATAAGGTAGGCAGGATTCTTCTTCATTAGTCCTCTAAAATCATGGCTAATGATTTGATTGGTCAGAGTTCTTGAGTCTCAGAAGTGTTTATTTTTATAATATTTGTTTTGTAGTATAAATGGTTCTCCTGGTTAGGCTCACTTCACTCTGCATCAGTTCATACAAGTCTTTCCATGTTTCTTTGAATCAGTCTTTTTCCTCCATTTCTTACAGCACAATAGCATTCCATTACATTCACATGCCACAATTCGCTCAACTATTGCCTATCAGATGGTCACGCCCTCAGTTTCCAGTTGCTGTTTTTCTTTTCTTTTTTTAATAGAGTCTTTTTGTATTTTTTAAAATCACCTTTTAAAAGTATAAGATGGTTAAGGTAAGACTAGACGATAGTGTATATGAAAAAGATTTTCATGAACCACAAGTTCAAAATGGGTTTAAAGTGAGATATGACACCTGAAAAAGCCAATGTACTCTTTAAAAATCTTTATTGTAATCACACGTTTTTAAAAAATTGAGTTCTGAATTCTCTACCTCCCACCCATTCAGAAGGCAAGCAATCTGATATGAATTATATATGTGAAATTATGCAAAATTTATTTCCATATTAGCTGTTACAAAAAAGCAAAAGAAAAATTAAAAAGTTAAAAAATATACTTTAATCTGGTGGATAGCATTTTTCATCATGGGTCCTTTGGAATTGACTTGGATCATTGTCTTGGTCAGATTAGCTAAATCTTTCACAGTTGCTCATCCTAAAAATATTGTTGTTACTATATAAGGGTTCTCCTGGTTCTGCTTACTTCACTCTGTATTAGTTTGTATAAGTTTTCCAAGGTTTTTCCGAAACCATCCTTGTCATTTATTTTTTTAAATAGCATTTTATTTTTTCCCAATCATATGTTAAGACTATTTTTAGCATTTGTTTTTACAATATTTTGAGTTCCAAATTTTTCTCCTTCCTTCCCTCTCCTCCCCTCTTACTAAAATGGTAGGCAATTTAATAAAGGTTGTACATGTGCAACTATATAAAACACATTTCCATATTAGTTACACTTGTGAAATAAGAAACAGACCAAAAGGGGGAAAAAACCATGAAAAAAAGTATGCTTTGATTTGCATTCAGAGTCCATTAGTTCTTTATCTGGATGTGGATAGCACTTTCCATCATGAGCCCTTTCTACTTGTCTTGGATCATTGTGTTGCTGAGAACTAAGTCATTCATAGTTGACCATTATGTAATGTTGCTGTTACTGTGTACAATGTTTTCCTGATTCTGCTCGTTTCACTTTGCATCAGTTTATACAAGTCCTTCTAGGTTTTTCTGAAATCTGCCTGCTCATCTTTTTTTTTATTGTACAATAATATTCCATAACATTCATATACCACAGCTTGTTCAGCCATTCTCTAATTTATGGGCATCTCCTCAATTTCCGATTCTTTGCCACCATGAAAAGGGCTGCTATAAATGTTTTTGCACATGTAGGTCCTCTTCTCTTTCTCATGATCTCTTTGGTATACAGACCTAGCAGTGGTATTGCTAGATCAAAGGGTATACAGAGTTTGGTTGTCCTCCAGTTGCTGTTTTTCTCTGGACTCAAGAGGAGCTGCTCTGAATAACTTTGTGTACCCAGGACCTTTTCCTCTTTCTCTGTTTTCTTTGGGTTCCAGCAGCAGTATAGCCATTGGAGCTTTAATTTCACTGGTACAAAAACCTCCTGGTGAGGAAAATCCACCTCTGAATGCATATTAGAACCTAGTATGCAACTTATAGTCTTAAAGAATTAAGAGATTATGGGGCAGCTAGGTGGCACAGTGGAGAGACCACCGGCCCTGGATTCAGGAGGACCTGAGTTCAAATGTGGCCCCAGATACATAACACTTACTAGCCGTGTAACCCTGGCAAGTCACTTAACCCCATTGCCTAACAAAAAAATAAAGAATTAAGAGATTAAGTGACTTGCCCAGGGCTACCCAGTATATATTGATTGAATACTGGAACCTAAGTTTTCCTGACTGAATGGCCAACTCAGTGTTCCCCAGGCCATTTTACCTCCTTGCTTTGTACATAATAAGCATTTAAAAGCTGTTTGTTTATATTTAAGATGAATATATTTTGTATATTTAAAGGAATAACAAATTCTATATAATTTGCAGTTTCATGTATAATCATCTTTTCCCCCCCATTCTCTGTATTATGGAATTGCTTGTGTTATTTCTTAAGTTCATAATAAAAGAAATAAATACATAAAATTTAAAAAGCTGCTTGTTGAATGAACAAAGGAATAAACAATTCAGTTTGTCTGCCAGTGTAGAAATTCCCTCTAATGGAATGCCTACCAAGTAGTCATTTCACCTCTGTTTTAGTGCCTCCAATGACGGGGAGCTCCCTACCTCACAAGGCAACCTATTCTGTTGTTAGGCAGCTCTGATTATTAGGAAGTTCTTAGTTGTTTTGAGATTAAATTTTCTTTTGATTTCTATAATGTCTACTTCCTTTCCCACAGGACAGCCCTCCAAATATTTGCAAACAGCTCTCTTATTCTACACATCCCTACCCAATTAGATACTCCATGAATCTTCTCTTCTATAGGCTATTTCAACTGACTTCATGTGCCTTGGTTTCTAGTTCTCTTACCATGCTAGCCACACCCTTGTGGACACCCTCTAGTTTGTCAGCATCTTTCAGAATGTGATGTCCAGAACTGGCCACAGTGCTTTGACATTGAGCATGCAGCAGAGAAGAGGGTTACCTTAATCTCCCTAGATTCCAATGCCATTAGGGCAGCCTGAGGCTGTTGGCGCTTTGTTGACAGGCACATCCTGCTGTTGGCTCCTGATGCCAGAGTTCAGCCTCTGGGTACCACTCTGTATTGTTGGCTCATGCTTGGTCTTGACTAATTGCTAGAGAGGGAAACAGAGCGGCTTAATTTGGGGCCATGGAGCTTTTAGATGATGTCGTGTGTGTGGCTGAGATGTCAAACTTTAGTCACAGAGGAGTGCTGCTGGGACAATGCTGCCCATTGAAGGGATGTTTGGCAACTGGAGCTGTGAAACTCTCCTAATAGATATACTTGGACTTTGAGCTGAGACACGAATGGATTGGCTGGCTGGTGCTCCAGATCAGGAGCAGGTGTTTGTCAATTGCTTAGAGGCCTCTGAAGACAGAGACTTTCATTTTTGTCCCTGTGCCCCCAGCCTTAGCTGGCCCGGCCCATGGTAGGTGCTTCATTGAAGCTTGTTTGGTTCATTGAAGTCCTCCACACCTGGGCTAAACAGTTTGCTGATCGTTAGCAACATGACTGAGTGGATGAGTCAGAGGACCTGAGTCCTCTGCACTCCGGTTCTGTCACTTTTTAATCTGTGTCACCTTGGGTAAATAGTTTAATTTCTCTGGACCTCAGTTTCCATAAAATAAATAGATTAGACTAGATTATCTCTAAAATTTCTCCCAGCTCCAAATCTACAGTCTTATAATCGCTCCAATTCTATGTACTGCCATTCAGAGAATGAGAAGACACTGTGCCTACCCTCAAGGAGGGCATCTTTAAGGGAAAGACAAGAAGCTAAAATGGAAAACAAAACTAGAAAGTGTGTGATCAAGTGCTAAGGTGGGCAACAATGGCCCTACATATTAGAGGAGTTCAGAGCAGAGAGATTACTATAGGCTCAAAGTGAGACTGGAGTTAGGCCTTGAAGGATGGGTAGGTTTAGAGAGGGAGAGAGGAGAAGGGCATCTCAGGTGGGACAACAGTATGAAAAAAAGGCTAGGGGTGATCCCCAGGGTCAAGTGAAGGGATGCAGGGCATGGGAGGATCTTAGGACTTGGGAGGATGTCATTGAAGAAATTAGGGGATTTTAATAGGTTCTAAAGCCAAGCCATTTAACTGAATCATTCCCTGCCCCTTGGAGCAGCCTGATCCCAGGTGCCTTGCACATTGGCCCAATCGTGGCCCATCAGTTTATCTTACACGAATGGATCTTTTGCCTTTTCCCTTCAGAGAGGGAAATCTTGCTGTCACATTCCTGTACAGAGGCCTCAGACTTGCCATAATTTCAGTTTGAGAGATTTTTCTTGGAAGATCGTCAATGGTATCAGGTGTGCGATTTTTAGCTTTGTGAGCAAGATGTGCCACTCAGATACCACCACTAGACGGGAATAAAAGCTGACTTCTCCCTCGGTGCAGGGTTCTTCTGTGAATGGTAGGAAGGTGCAGTGATGCGAGCCCTGGCAGGGAGGGAACTGATTCAGAGGATCTGGAGACCAAGAGAAGGAAGGAGATCATTTAGTCCAACTCTCTTTTAACAGAGGAAGAAGTTCAGACTGAGAGAGGGCAAGTCATTTGCCCAAAGCCCCTCAGCAATAAGTAACCCAATTGGGACATTAGGCCCAGCCCTACCTGGATTTTTTTTTTTTTGCTCCAGGACTAGATGGAAAAGCAAAGAAGGAATGGCAGCTTTGAAGTGGAAAGTAAATGCAGAAGTGGGTTAGAGCCTGCATGGGAGAGTGAAGAGCCTGTTTGTCAGCATGGTAAATGGATGGATGGATGAATGGTTGGATGGATGGATGGGTGAGTAGGTGGGTGGATGGATATCTGGATGGATGGATGGATGGATGAAAAATCATACACTTACTATGTGAAAAGCACTGTGCTAAGTACTTGGAATATAAAAGAAAAGCAGAGACAGTTCTTATTCTCAAGGAGCTCAAATTCTAATGAGGAGACAACACATTCAGTCAATAGCCAATAAACATTTATTAAGCACCTACTATATACTAGGCAATGTGCTATGAGCTGGTGATAGAAAAAAGGGCAAAACACATCCCTGCTTTCAAGGAGTTCACAGTCCAGTGGGGAACACAACATGCAAACAACTAGGTAAAAAACAGAATACAGACCATAAATTGGAGATAAGCAACAGAGGGAATGCACTAGCTTTAAGGGAAGTTGGGAAAGTCTGCTTGTAAAAGGTGGATTTTAGCTGGGACATGAGAGAAGCCAAGGAAGGCAGAAGGAGGAGATGAGGCAGGAGAGTATTCTGGGAATGGGGGCCAGCCGGTGAAAATGTAGGAAGTGTCTGCTTTAAGTCAGATGGAAAGGTCCCATGGTCCTTAGGGTACAGCAGCAAAGCAGATGGTCATGCATCTTCTCTGAAGCCATTCCCACAGATAAAATCCTATTTCTGATTCTGACCCATCTGCCAGTGCCAAGGACTTTGGTGGTTTTCTGGGTCTTCAGTGCTATGTCTGCTGAAACACTTGTAAAAGCAGGTGACAGGTGGCACAAGGAGCGATCCCCTGGGTGGTGGCTTCAGGGCCTAGACTGGGCTGGAGGCAGGCAGAACCAGTGGTCAGGGGCAGATGAGAAGGGGTGCTGTCATTCCCAGGGCTCTGGGGGCTTATCTGTCTGAGGCATTTGATCCCTGTTTGGCATTGTTGGTGGCCGATAACGAGGATTGTTCCCTTCACTGATGGCTGTGGGGGCCATGCTGGAGGCAAAGGCCAAGGATCTGGGAAACAGTCTCCACTGGCATGGTTGGTGGTGGTGGTGGTGGCACTGAGTTGATTCACCAGGCACACACTATCTTCTATTTCTCCCTCAGATACCTTGTATTCTGTGCCAGTTACTTATTTGTATCTACTTTAAAGAGAAACATAGGTGGCAGCATCTGCCACAAAGCATAACATTACAGAGGGCAGTGACTATGTCTGCCAATTCGGCTCCAAAGGCTGAAGGAGAATGGGATGCTTCTGGGAGAAGAGTACCATTGTACAGCGGAAAGAGGCTTGGGTTTGGAGTCGGGGACCTGGGGTCAAAATCCTAGATGTGATCTTTACTGCCTGTCTGACTTTGGGCAAGTCACAATTTTTCTGGCCTCAGTTTTGAATGAGGGGGTTGGACTAGATCCATTGCATCTCTCCATCTATGCTCCTGTGCCCTACAAAGAAGCTGTCAGCTGCCTCCACAGTCGGTGAATGGGAGATTTCTCTGAGACACTCCTACTACTGTTGGAGGCTGGGAGGAAGCAGCTGGTTTGAGAAGAGAGTGTCTGATTGCACCAGTATGTCTGCTAGGCAGTAACAGGTGTCCTTAGCCTGGGGTCCATGGTGGATAGATTTCAGGGGTCCGTAACCTTGGATGTGAAAAAAATGACATCTCTATTTCAATATGTAGGGAGTATGCATGCTGTTTGAGATATCTGTGCACATAGATCTGTTCAGATGTGGCTTGCAGAAAGTGTCCTCCATCCACCCTTCTCCAAGGGAGACTTTGATTCCTACAGAAGCTGCTCTCCTCAGAGAAAGGGTACCAGGCTAGAATTATATCTCTCTGTCTGCCAATAAATATTGCTGGTCTAAGGGGATTCATTTTTAGGTTCAAGCTGTACTCCTAATCTCTACCGACAGAGATCCTTATTTCTGGATTTGTGGCCCTGGTTTTGACTTGAGTTTGATGCCATTGTCCTAAAACACAAAATTCAGAGCTGGATGGGACCTTGGTTAAACGAGTCCTTAGATCATAGAATGTCAGAGTTGAAAGTAACTTTAGAACATAGAGTGTGGGAGCTAGAAAGAATCTCATAGATTATTTGGCCCAACCCACCATCCCTCTCAATGTCCAGGTGAGGAAACTAAAGCCCAGGAGAGAGGAGTAACTTTCATGACCCTTAATGAAAAGAGCACCAGACTGGGAGTCAGAAAGCCCTAGATTTGAGTCCAGGTTGATTTCCTAGCTTGGTGGCTATGGGCCATCCACTTACCTTTCCTAAGCCTCAGTTTCTTCATGTAATAAATGGAACTAATATTACTTCCACTACTTTCCTCTCAGGTTTGTTGTGGGGAAAGTGTTCTGCAAGCCTTCAAGGGCAATAGAAAGAGAAGGATTCTTTTTATTGCATTCTATGACATACACACACACACACACACACACACACACACACAAACACACACACACACATATATTTATATATGCACACATATACATACACACAGACACAGACACACACACACACACACATATATATGTATATGTATATGTATATATATATATATATATATATATATATATATATGTATATATATATATATATATATATATATATATAACTTGTGTTACTGATGATATTTTATATTTGCAAAACTCTTTTTAAAGACACAGACATAGATTTGGAGCATGAAGGGACCCCAAAGATGATTTCATCCCAACCCTCATTTTGTAGAGGAAAACATGGCCAAGGTTACATAGGAAGAATCATACTCAGGCCTTGTGACTCCAATTTCAGCCCTCTTTTAAATATACCATGCTGCCCCACAGGCCTCTATGCCATGGTTGGACAGGGTAGAGATTGTTATCATCTCTTGCAGATGAGGCCTAGAGAGTCTAACTGACCTTGAGTCTAAAACCTGAAGAACTAGAATTAGGACAAGAGTGTAAGGGAATAGAACAGTCATAGAAGGACATGTAGCTTCTGCCCATGTAATGTGTGAGATAGGTATATGCCTGGCTTGTATCCCTACAGCCTTGCTGGAGCAGAGGGTGTGCGCTGGGGAGGGAGCTGGAGTTGAGACTGAAGGTTGGGACCTGGTAAAGTCTCAGTCATTCTAAATATAGACCCAGAGGCTCTTCTAAGATGTATTCTCATGGGGTCTGAGGGTCTCTAGCCAGACCTATCCACTCAGAGAGCTGAGAACTGTAGGACTTCCCTCTTTGGCTACAGCATATGTACCCTGGCCATGGAAAGTTGCAGCAGAAAGACGTTGAGGGATGACAGATTTCTTTTCATGCTTTAATCCATCCATAAACTATATTTGGAGAATAAATCTTCCGTATAGACAAGACAGTTGGCCTTCTGAAAAGGGATGCCAGTGAGGGCTCATTCTGAAACTCAGAGCCATACTGCCCCCTAATGGACTCTTCAGGGAAGGCAATCATACCAGAGTCTCAAAGAAGAGGAAGACAAACAATATCTGCTTTTAGCCAACTTCTGTCAAAATGTTAAGGCTCAGCTCAGTAAGTCAGTTAGAAAGGAAGCAGTTTGTCTTGCATTGTTCTAAGTACTGGAGATGTAAAAAAAAAAAAAGAGCACAAATATAATTCCAGCTCTCAAGGAGCTTGAGTTCTAATGGGAGAGAGGAGTGACCAAATTGAGCATACAAGGTATGTACATTGTAAATATAAGGTGGTTCTGGAGGGAAGGAAGGGAGAGGGGGACATAGAAAGGCCTCCCGTAGAAGGTGGTGTTTGAACGAGTCTCAAAAGAAGCCAAGGAAACTGAGAAACAGCAGTGAGAAGGAGAAAATTCCAGGCATGGGAAACCACCATGACAAAGGCATGAAATTAAGAGATGGAACACCGTCCAAGCAAAGGTCAATGCCACCTCTTCTGTGGAGTCTTCCCATAGGACTCTGACTCCTACTGTCTAGAACTAAGATGTAGGATCTAACGACATGTTTGGTGTTCTTTTTGGCATTTTACAGTTTCAGGGCTGCAAAGAACTTTGAATAGCATCATCCTGTGTTCCTCTAGTGGTTGCTTTTATGTGACTGGTCAGTCTTCAAGGACAACCACATGTATTAGGAGCTGGAGATTTCAGATGACTGACTACGTTGTATTTGATTTGCAGATATTCTATAGAGATCTATCCTGTATGTATGGTCACACATAATACCAATATAACAATGTAATATAATATAATATAACATAGTATAATACAATGTGATATGATATAATACCCATCCGTTGTGTCCTTTGAGAGAATGCAAGATCCCTGAGGTGAGGGACTGTTTCGTTTTTGTCCTTATGTACCTAGTGCCTAGCCCACTGCCTGACACAGTAGGAGCTCAATGAATGCTTGTTGCTTGGTTGTTATAGGCTAATTTTTACAACTCATCACCATTTTCTTTGGGATTGAGGCTTTCTAGGCTAGTTCAGTGTGAATGGTTAGGGCAATACCCCTTTACTCCCTTGCCTGCCTCTCAAACCCAGGATAAATGATTAGCTACACCGTTCTCTCTCCCAAGAGTGATACTGTCATAAGTAATAGAACAGATATCTTCCTCTGAAAGGCTGAAGAACCCTTAGTAATGCAACCTCCTTAATGCATAAATGGGGAAACTTGAGTTCCAGGGAGCAATTTATCCAAGGAAATAGCCAGTCAGTCGCAACAGGTTTCCTCACTCACGGCACCCTTTTATCTTTAGTATTTAAATGTGTATGTCTTGGCTTGCCAATTATACCAGAAACTCTCTAAGGGCAGTCATTATATCTTCTTTCTCCCCCATATTACCTAGTGCTGGGTTGAGCAGACTCACAAAATCTCAGAGTTGAAAAGTACCTCAGAGACCTCCTAGGTCTCTGTATTTTGAAAGCTTTACATTCTATGTAACTCGGTGATTGTGAGTATCTGAAATGGTGACATCTATTGAAAATAATATTCTTAAGTATTTATGGATCATTGTTATATCCAGGTAATTGTGGACAACACTTCGTTCTGCAGTAATGGTCCATTTCTAGTACAGTTTATTGGCCGGATTCTCCAGGACATACAGGTCTATATTTGTAGTATGGGGCTTTGTCATCTTTCCCACTGTGAAAGACAGTGAGTTTTTGATGAACAATTTTTGCTACCCAGTCATGTCTTCCTAGATATTTGGTAGGTGTGAAATTTTTATAGCCTTCAGTGATGCTTCATGCATTTTTTACTGTTTCCTTGCATAATTTACAATAATCACTATTATTATTATTTGAATGGATGGACAAATGATGCTGCCTTTGAGGAAAGATACAAAGTGTGCATTCGCTTTATTCCCAGCTGGCTTTTAAAACACAGGCAGTTAGAAATTCACTTAGAAAAGAGAGCAACTTCCCTCCCATGCAGCGGGGATCCCCATCTTCCCAGACGCCCAGCCCTGGCTCCCAGCCGTCTGCAGGATCGATGACTCAGTTTGAGGTCTCCTTTGTTCCTTCCAGTGATGCTTGGCCTCAACTAAACAGGGGCCATTCAAAAATTCGTGTTTTTCATTTTCCCCCTTTCCCTTTGAAACAGCTGAGCCCTAGGGATCATTCTCCTTAAGAAGAGATTGGAGAAAAAATGGTGAATTAAACCAGCCTTCCAATCTCCAGCCCTGGCTTTCAGATCTTCTTCAAAGAGTCTGGCCACTGTGGTCTGCTAAAATTAAGACAAGGCTTGAAAAGGCCCCTGCTACCTCCAACCCCCACCTCCTGGGCTCCAAAGTTACTGTCTGTCTTTGGTATCTCTTCAAGAGAGTTCTCTAGGGATGAGAAAATGCAGGGACTGGGGGAGTGTTGTCAGTTAGAGCTGGGGAATCATTAACCCTGTAGGGAGGTTAGGGCAACCAGAGATTGTGAGGTAACAGTCGGGTGTGTATCGTCTTCCTCATTGTGAGTTATAGAATGCTTTAAAGTTTACAAAATACTTTAAACTGAGATAATAAAATTATCATACGTAATATAATAATGTCATCACAATATGTTTTACATAACACAGCATATTATTATTACATATTATAATATAATATTATTTATATTATTAATTCCAAATGCCTGTGACATAGAGGGGCTGTTTTTATGTCTATTTAGAGACAGCTGGGTGGCACAATGGACAGAGTGCAAGATTTGGAGTCAGGAGGACCTAAGTTCAAATCCAGTTTCAGACACTTATTAGCTGTGTAACACTAGACAAGTCACATAACCTCTGTTTACCTCAGTTTCCTCAACTGTAAAATGGGGATAATTGTACCTACTCCCAACCTCCCAGGATTGTTGTGAGAATCTAATTAGATAATGTTTATAAAGCTCTTAGCATGGTACTTAGCATATAGTAAGCACCATATAAATGTTAGCTAGTTATTATTTCATAGATGAGGAAACAAATTCAGAGAAGTTATTTGCCCGGTGTCATACAGAGTATGAGGCAGATTCAAACCTGTGACTTCAAGTCCAGTGTGCTTGACTCAGTGACCCATTGCCCAATCACTAAATCTCAAGAGTTAAGAGAGACTTCCAAGGCCCTATAGTTGACAGTCCCTCACTTGCCCATCTATGGTAAGGGAGCTTCTACTCTCCTGGAGGATTTCAGCCCACAGATAAGTGTAGCATGAAGTAGGGAGTGAAGGCAGGGGCAAGGAGAGTTCACACAACCTCCTGGAGGGATATTTGAGAAGGAAGAGAGCCTAGCAACAGTGAAGATCATGGGACAGCTCCCAGAGATGGGGCCTTAGCTGAGCCTTGAAGAAAGTTAAGGAATTGTAGAGGAAAGGATTGAAGGGGAAGTTCATTTAGGCATGGGAGGCTGCTCAGGCGGATGGATAGAAGCCTGGGTTTCTGCGAGGAAAGCAGTTTTCAAATAGTAAAGTGTCCTATAAGATCTTGGATAAGACCCAAATTCTCTGGACCTCAGCTCCCTATGCAATAATGAGGGAGAGGAGAAAAATGAGGTGTTTTCCAAGGTCCCTTCCAAGTCTAAATTTGTGATTCCACAGTGCAGTTATTTATTATTATTGATATTAGCATTAATAATAATGAAGATATATTCATTTCTCAAGGCCTTTCTCTTCTAGGAAGCCTTCCCTGACCACTCCAACCCTTAGTGCCCCCCCTCTTTCTTTCTCTCTCCACCTCCTCTAGATGACTACGGCACTGATAACTCTGTACTACCCCAGCTCTTCACTGTTTTCTATTTCATATGCAATCGATCAATAAACATTTACTAAGCATGTACAATGTGCCAGGCACTGTGCTAAGTGCTGCATGAATTTTACTCTCAAACTAGACTATAAGGTCACTGAGGACAGAGGCCATAGCCCCTCCTCCACCTTGTCTTCCTCTTCCTGTTTCCTCAAGCAGCACTTAGCTCAGGGTGGGTATACAGGAGGCACTCAGCAGATGGATAATCTGCTGATTGACTAGTTCAAGGAAAAATCATGTTCAAAATCCAGTTTTCCTGTTGTGAGGGCTACCTTGGACAGCTATGACATTCATCTCCATGATAACTCCTGGGTGAGATTAACCCAACAAGAAGGTATGTATGCCCACACCACACAGTTGGCATGGGACCGGATGATGAGTGTGGGGTCAACCTGATAGCTTTGAGAAAGTATGAAGGAACCCTGATTTGGTCAGAAACTGGGTCTGAAAGCATGGAGCACTGTGCTTGTTTGCATAGATAGAGGACCACTTATTATATTCCATACAGTGGGTACCGAAGACAGTGTGATGTAATGGAAAGATTTCTGTTTTCAGTCTGGATCCCTGGCTCTGCCACTTACTGTGTGACCTTGGTCAAGTTATTTCAGCTCCAGAACCTCGGTTCTCTCATCTGGAGAGTGAGAATAATAATTCACTCTCTTAGCAAGTATTTATTAAGTACCTACTACATGCAAAGCACTATGTTGAGTGCTGGAGATATAAAGACAAAATGACAAAACACCTCACTGCCTTCAAGGGGCTTATTTTCTCCTGAAGAGATTCTTTTTTCCATTTCATTTTCTTTTTATTCTGAATTTAAACACCAAATAAAATGAGAATTGCCATATACATTGTAAAATAGAAATCAGTGAATAAACATTAAGTGTCTACTAGTGTCAGGCACTGTGCTAAGTGCTGGGGTTACAAAGAAAGGCAAAAAACAGTCCCTGCCCTCAAGGAGCTCACAGTCTAATGGGGAGCCATTACGCAGACAATGATGT
Source organism: Phascolarctos cinereus (assembly GCF_003287225.1). Taxonomy (NCBI): domain Eukaryota; kingdom Metazoa; phylum Chordata; class Mammalia; order Diprotodontia; family Phascolarctidae; genus Phascolarctos; species Phascolarctos cinereus. The sequence goes on from NW_027555847.1 coordinate 57,864,070, forward strand.
ACAATCAATCCAGGATAAGTTAGAGATCTGAGGGAAGTGCTCCACAAACATTAAAGCACTATGGAAATGGGAGCTATCAGTCTTATTAGCTTTCTCTAGCCCCCTTTCTTTCCCTTTCCTCAGTAAAGCAAGGTAGTCAAGGATTGTAGTGGCAGGCTGATGATGCAGGAATGCAGCTGAAAATGACTATGCAGTTAGCAAATGCCTGGGATTATGACAGCTCTATCATTAAATTGTCAGAGGTTCCAACAAGGCTGCTCTTCTGCTGCCAGCTCCAAATTCAATACTTTTGCTGCACCTTAACTAGGGAACCTTAACTAGGGTGGGGCTGTGGGGGCTTTGCTCCAAGGAGGGATTTTAAAGGGCACCAACATTTCAAGGTATGCTTCGTTCCCCAAGTAGCTGAACTTTTAGTCCTCATCCCCCAATCAGTGTGCATTCCTTCATCAGTTTTGAAATCCTGAAGGGTCCTGGGGTAGGCTTCCTTTGAAGGGTCTTTCTCATCAGTTTCACTGCAGGAGAAAGCAGAATTCTTCCTCTGCCTTGCCTCAAGTGCAGATTTTGCTAGTTAGAGCTCTGACTGTACCCTCATATCCAAATCCCAATAATTTCACTTTGCGCTCTTCCTGGTCCCCCCCAATACATCCTTCCCAAACCTACACGATCACATTTCTGTTCTACTACATCCAGTGGTTCCTGAGAGAGAAAGTCTTTTTGGAAGTAGAAATTGCTTCCAAATATGCAGGGTCAGAGCAGCACCTCATGGGATGGGATAGAGGGAGTTTAGAAGCAGAATGAATAGGATGTCAGAAGACCTGAGCTTCAATTTCACCTCTGACGCTCATTATCTGCAATGTCATTCAGCAATCCTGTGACTTTAAACAACACAACTGAGACTCAGCTCCACACTTAAGTACTCAATATGTGGAAAGGCACTAGGAATTCCAAGAGACAGAAGTGAGGAAGGAAGTCATTCCTAGTATAAGGCACAGTTTGTGCAAAAGCCTAGAGGTGAGAGATGGGATGAGGACTAGCGAGTAAATTAATATGGCTGGAATGTAGAGCATGTCAGTCAACAATCAGTCAGCAAACATTTATAAAATGCCTACTATGAGCTAAGCACTGGCCTAAGAACTAAGGATGCAAAAAAGAGCAAAAATGCTCCCTGCTATCAAGCAGCTCACAGTCTAAAGGAGTCTGCAACAGGAGTAATGTGAAATGAGCCTGGTAATATATGGGGGGAGCCATATTGTCCAGGTCTTTAGAAACCAGACCCAGGAGTTGATATTTCAGTGCAGAGGTATTAGGGACTGAAGCATAGGCCTCAAACCAAGACCTTTTTATTCACTGTTTCCCCACAATATACAGGTTATCTATTCTCTGGCTTCTGGCAGAGGGTTGTTAGGGAATAAGGGATATATAGCAGTTGATCTGTGAATTTTAATTCAACAAACATTCATTAAGATCGTGTTAGGCATCCTGTGCTGGGCTCTGGTACAGATACAAGGAATAGGATACAGTGGTTGCTCTCAGGGTGCTTGTATATAGTAGGGGGATAGGACACATACAAAAGTAATATGAAATATCCCATGAGAAATGCATATAAGAAGAGCAAATGAAATACTAGGTAGAAAAGACTATTTCCAATGAGGAGGTAAGGGAAGGTTTTTGTTGTTTGTCCTTCGTTCTTTAAGAGGACCATGACATCGGGAAGGTGATGCCATGACTTGCAAATGAATTGGATTTAAGTGAGGGAGGGCTGTGCAAGGTCACCAGCCTCACTTTCTCCTCCAGAGCCATTTGGGTCCAGTGGTGAGATATAGATCAGGATGACTGGAGATGGCCCCCAAGGGAAAGTTTTTATGAGGGAATTGAAAGCCAGAGAAAAGATTGTCTAGGTTTGCCTGTGAGATCCTCCCATTCTGGTATACCTATTCCTCCTTCTTATACTTACAGTACCCCTGGTCCCCCTAAAAATTACAGCCATCTGAAAGCAGAATGGCTGGCCTTGAGGTGGGGTATGGGGTATAGATCTCCCCACTCAAGTCTATAAGCAAAGGCTGGACAACCACTTCTCAAGTATTTTAGAGGGGAGCTTTAGTTAGACTCCCTCCACCAGTGGGCCAGACCAGATGGTCATTGACATCCCTTCCAACTCCAAGATTCTGTGATTCAATGATGCCCAGAAAAGAAAAATGACTTGACCAAGGCCACATGCTGCCAGCAGCAGCACCAGGGCTAGACCTCAGGTCTTCTTCTGCCCAACCCAGGACCCAAGGAGCCGCCAGAACGTCAACAGCAGGACTTGGAGGAAAGGAGACAGCATGACAGTGATGATTTTCACATTACTTCTTACTTGTATGTTATTTTCACATCAACTCTTCCTTTTAAATCGACCCCACTCAACAGTAACCATGGCGCCCTAACTACAGCATTCAAGTAAACCTTTTTTATTCATGTGGTAAAGAGTCTTTTTTTCCCCCTAAGATAATAATTCCTGGAAATCCCCCAAAGGTCCCTCGATGAGTCAGCACTTATGATCACAAAACCACAGAAAGTGAAGTCTCCAAGGCGCCTGAGAGGTCATGGAGGTGCAGTGTAAAGGAGTGGGAAAGGCCCTGGTCTCGAGATCAGGATTGGGTGACCCAGGCAAATCTTTTAGCCCCTCTGAGACTGTTGGCTCTTTTATAAAACTGGGATAATGAGATTTGCTGACTCACTTTCAAAGGGATCATGAAAGAGATCTTAGAGGTCATCTTGTCTGACCCCCTCATTTTACTTACAGATGAGGAAACTGAGGCCCAGAGAGATTAAGTGACTTGCTCAGGGTCATATGCATACTGAATAGCAGACTTGAGTCTCAGACCTCCAATTCAGGGGTGTTTCCAGGGCACCACACCGCACCATTGGCAGGAAATCACTTCACCTAGTATTGTATAAATATGAGCTTCGCTATCATTATCTAATTCAGTCTCTTCATTTTATATACAGAGGAGGAAACTGAGGCATGCAGAGTGGCAGAGCTGGGACTCAAGCCCACACCCGCTCACTCTTTGACCTCAAGACTCTTTCCACTGCCTCAGTCACCAGCTGGCTGCTAGTTCAGAGACCTTTTATCCTGGCAGAAGGCACTGAGGCTTAAGAGGAAACAATGCTTTTGCCAATTAAATCTGCAAACCACTATCAGGGCAAATTAGGGAAAATGTACAGTCATTACTAAACTCAATTAAACCTGGGCACCATCTGCCCAGCCCTGAACTGTCTTTGGAGGTGCCAGCCCACCTGATACCATGTATGTCTTCTCTTTGAGGTTCAGGAACCTCTTGTTAGTTCCGCTATTTTTTTGATTCTTGGGGTTTGTCTGCTAATTGGAACACCATGAACAGTGGTGTTGCTGCCCAATTGCTCCTTTCGCTTGTTTTTGTTTTATGAGGTAGGATCAGGACAGGGTTGTTTATTTGGCAGACATGGAATAAGGAGGCCAGCATGGTTCTCAGCATTTCCTAGATTCTGAGAACACAGAATGTCTGAACTAGAAGGGGCCTTAGAACACAGAATGGGAGAGCCTGAGAAAAACCTTAGAACAAAACATGAGAGCTGGAAAAAGCATTAGAACACAAAATGTTAGAACTGGAAGGAGTTGGAGAATGAGGAGCGTTCGATCTGGAAGGGACCTTAGAATAGAAAATATTGGAACTGGAAGAGACCTTAACACATAGAATTTCAGAGCTGGGAAAGACCTCAGAAAAGAATGCCAGAGCTAGAAGAAACATTAGAACACAGACTGTTAAAACTAGAAGAACCATCAGGCATAGGAGCACGAATTTTTTAGTCATTGCTGCTGGGGAGGCCAAAGCCAGGGAACAGTTCAGGAGTTCTAAGCTGTATTGATACTAAAAGCCTACTGGGTTTCTACACAAAGACTGGCACCATTATGGTGGGCCCCTGAGAGTGGAGGATCACTAAACTGCCTAAGGAGGGGTAACATCAATAAAACAGTGCCAATTAAAGGTTCTCTGCTGATTAGTATTGAAATCAGTTTGTGAATACCCTCAGCACTTTCAGTCTGAAAGACAGGGAGACCCAGTTTCAAAAAACAAAGACAAAAGTCAAAACAAACAAAAGAACTAGAAAGGACCTTAGAATGTAGTGTGTTGGTGCTAGGAAGGACCTCAGAACAAAATGTCACAATGGGAAGGGGCCTTGTGGAATATACAGGGGTAGGGAACCTGGGGCCTCGAGGCCACATGTGGCCCTCTAGGTCCTCAAGTGTGGCCCTTTGACTGAATTCAAACTTTCCAAAACAAATCCCCTTAATAAAAGGATTTTTTCTGTAAAACTTGGATTCAGTCAAAAGGCCACACCCAAGGACCTAGAAGGCCACACGTGGACTGGAGGCTGCAGGTTCCCCACCCCTGACAGACATTCTGAACTGGAAGAGGCTTAATAATGAAGATTGCCTGAGCTGGAAGAGACCTTAGGAATCATATAGTTTGACCCTGTCATTTTACAGAGAAGGAAACTGGAGCCCAGAGAGTTTAAGTGACTAGCTAGCTGTAGGCTATAAAGTGTTTGGTAGCACAAGCAAGACTTGTCTTGGGGTCCATTTCCAATGCTCTTTGCCCTATGATAGTCCGATTATAACTATTTTTAGAGACCTCAAAACAGCAGCATGGTATAAGTTTCTCTCTCATAGATACCTAAAGAACCTGATTTTTTTTTCCTCACCGAGACAAAGACATTTGTAAGGTACTTTGTATATAATATTGCCTAGGTCTATAGAGTAGTTGTTTTTTACACAAGTCCTAATAAAACCTCAGCTAAACAGAAACTTCAGTTAATTGGGTTAAAAAAAGTACAGTACTCTGGTCTACCTTCAGTTGAAAGATGAAAATACTGTTATTCTACTTCTACTCCAATGGACTAGTAGCAGGTATGGAATTCTAAAAAGCAGCCATGTTTAGAACAACATCACACCTCTGTGGGTAGTCAAGGGCTTGGGATACTTTCATATCCCTCTTGTGTCTTTCATTTGCCTCTTCCATCTTGAGGAGGGAGAATGGCTAATCAGTTAAAGGCTTATGGGGTCCTCTACTGTCTTCCAGCAGCAAAAATGATTCCTATGAGAAAGGTGAGAAAGGCATTACAGAAAGAGCCTTGGACTACGAAGACATGGGCTCACTTCCCAACTCTCTAACAACAATCTGTCCTCTACCAATCTTTGAGCAACTAAAGGTGTGTGTGTGTGTGTGGGGGGGGTGGTTTACAGTGAAAGGGACATTGATCTTGGAGTATTAAGCCTTGAGTTCAAATCCTCTTTCCTTTCCAGTGGACTATATAGTTTCTCAGTGAGATCAAGGTCTTTTCGAGCTCCAACCTTTGATGCTTCTAACTGCAAGGAATTTCCATAGAGGTGTATCACTTTTTTCATCTGCAAAATGGGGGTGATGCTTGCAGCATGGTATAGGAGATAGAAGAACAAGATAGGTAGCACAGTGGTTAGAGTGTGGGACCTGAAGTCAAGAAGACTCTTCTGCCCAAGTTCAAATCTGGCCTTAGACACTTACTAGCTGTGTAACCCTGGGCAAGTCACTTAGCCCTGTTTACCTCAGTTTCCTCATCTGTAAAATGGGCTGGAGAAGGAAATGGCAAAACCACTGCAGTATCTCTGTCATGAAAACCCCAAATGGGGTCACAGAGAGTTGAATATGACTGAAAAATAACTAAGCAACAATGAAAGTAGATAGAAAGCTGTCCCCTGAACTGGGGGTTCAAGTCCTACCTCTGACACACACTGGCTGTGTGACCCTGGACAAGTCACTAAATTCTAAGTGTTCTCAGCAACTCTCTAAGACTAGAAATCTCAGAGAAGGTGCCCATGATATTGGTAGAAGGAGTTTCTCTGCTTGGGAGTGCCTTAGACCAGTAGGCCCAGTCCCTATCCCTATTATTCATGAGTTGTTTATAAGGATAGTGTGCCTTAAACCTTAAGTACTATATAATAATTTCAACTTTATCACTACTCCTAACCCTGCAACTGACTCTGTGACTTTGGGAAGTTATTTGTCTTCCATTGTCCTCAATTTTCTCATCTGTGAAATGGAAATGAAAACACTTGTATAATTTCAAAAGGCCCAAGTGAGATCATCTAAGTCAAGCATCACATAAGCAGGCTATTACTGCTCAGTGGGCAACTCCAAGATATTAGTCAATCAAGAGACATTAATTGAGCACCCACTACTCACAAGATGCTTGTGTAAGTCCGTGGGGGGAATTTGTTTTTTTGGCTAGGCAATGGGGTTAAGTGACTTGCCCAGAGTCACATAGCTAACTTGGGGGAATTTTTAAAAATAATAATAAGACAAGGTCCCTACTCCCATAATACATATTTCAGCTAGAGAGAACATACACATAAACAAATGCAAAACACACACACACACACACACACACACACAAACACACAAACACACACAGGTAAATCACTATAGGCTACAGATGTCATGACAACCCCTGAAAGCAAAGTCCTAGAGACACAGTGAGCAAATTTCAGTTCAATGAAAGGACCATGGTATTTTTCCATGTCACTTACAGCTGAAACCTTCCATAAGGGTTGTCTCCACCATTAGAATGGGAGGGCCTTGAGAGCAAGGGTGGTCTGGCTTTTCTGTTTGTATCCCCAGATCTTAGGGCTGTGCTTTACATCACATGCTTAATAAATGCCTTTTTATTCCCTTCTTCCTTATAACTAAGTTGTCCCAAAGTGCACTGAACTGCCACAGAACAGAGGTAGTGAGTAGTGGGTGTGGGGAGTGGTTTCTTCAATCAGACTTCAGTTTGCTGCAAAGGGGATTCCTGCACAGGTATGGGCTGTCCTGAATCCCTCTGAGGTCCCTTCCACTCCTGAGATGCTGTGGTTCTATTTCCTGAGGTCCTCTGTTTGTCTAGCTATTAGAAGCTGCTTGGAACTCAACCCAACCCTTTACCCTCAGCAACATCAGGCTTTAATCTTCTGAGTTAGATAAACGTTCTATTTTTTTTAAAGCATCTTGCTTAGTTAAGCTGATCTTTAACAAATGCTGATTCCCTAATATTTATTATCCTAATTAGTAATAATGACACCCTGTTCTTCTGAGAATCAATGTCATTCTCACCATGACTGAACCCTGAAACTCTGCCAGGAGAGCTCTTGTCATGTAAGAATTGAGCGATGGTTGTGATTTTTTTTTCTCTAACTATTCTTGTTTCAGTTGCCAATGACGGAAGGGACTGAGAGGTCAATGAAAACCTCATCCAATAGTCATGAAGAAACAGGGCAAGAGAAGCAAAGGGATTTGTCCAAGGTCACTCATCTAGTCAATGGCAGAACTGGAATGAGGTGCAACACTCACTCACTCATTCTCTCTTTCACTCACACAACATATCTTGGGAGCCTCTTTTGGGTACCCAGCTATGGGCTAGACCCCTCTGGAGGTTAAAGACTGGCCAATACTTAAAGAACTTATGAGATAGCTGAAGAATCAAGGCTTATGCTCCTGAAACTGAGAACTGTCATAGGGACGTGGGATCATACGCTTAGAGCTAGAAGGGACCATAAGAGGAATGTAATCTGACTTGCTCCTTTTGCAGAACTAAGAAAGGACAAGTTAAATGCCCAAGGTCATGCAACATTTCAATAGCAGAACTGGGATTAGGACCCAGGTCTCCAGACTTCTAGGCCAGAGATTCTTTGAGAAGGAGCCATCAGAGAATTCAACTTTGTCCATATACCTCCTCTGGGAGATATTGTTCATAAAATGCTATGAATTTCCAACATGATCACAGAGCTAGGGATGGAAGGCTCATAAAAAAAGCTTCAATGAGAAGCTTTCCATCTACCGCAGCTGTTTCTACTTTGATTTGATGGGACACAAGGGAGATGAAGAGGAGATGGCCCTTTCTGACATGCCACGCCTCCCTCTGCTACCCCCCCACTCCCAGATCTTTGCTTTACAGAAATTTAGGCACATTACAGATTGTAGATTTAGAACTGGAAAGGATCAGTGAGGTCAACTTAGCCCAACCAACTCATTTTACAGATGAGGAAACTAAGGTCTAGGGGAGTGAAGGGGCTTGTCCAAGGTCACACAGATGGTAATTACAGAGCTATGATTTGAACCGAGTACCTCTGACTCCAAATACAATGCATTTTCAGCAGTTAACTGCTAAACTCTGCTTTGTGACTTTAAGTGCAATGGGAGGCCAGAAATAATAGACCTCCATGTGGGCAGCTCTAGGCAGGGAAGTCTTTGTGAAGCAGACAGGTATTGAGCAGCTATTCCCCTTCACAGGGACTCGATAGATAGGGATAGGGAGGGGAAGGGGGGAGGGGAGGTTCCAGGCATAAGTTGGTGTCAGAGGCAGGACTGCTTTGTCTCCTATGGATGGAAACACATCGACATGAAGACACCGGGGCGTAGACGCATCTGTGATTGGCCATGGCACCAGCCACCTCTGGGGCAGCTGTTGTTAATTAACCTGAGGCATAGCTCATTAAGAGCAGAGCTATCTAAGCCAGACCAGACTCTGGTGATCATTACACTAGCCCATTGAGGCCTGGGGAAGCTGTTATTGTCCCGGGCCATCACAATGGGTTTATGGTGGCTTGGGAGATTGAGACAGGATTACTATTACCAGTGGTGGTCTTAGGGTTAATTCTGCCTTTGTTCCTATGAGTGAGTGGTTATAACTCCCTGGGATTTCTGTCGATAGGGTACAGAACCGGAAGGGTTTTCTCGTGTATTTGTATTGAGAGGAACAAAACCCTAGGGATGAGAGTGTTGTCTGGCTCACTCATTCTTGGGCTATGGGAGCAAAGCTGATTGCCTTCACAGGCGTCAGAGAGAGTCATCTTGTGATGCAAAAGGGCTTTGGACCCCTCCTCACTGTCAGAGTAGGGGTTTCTCTGCTATCACCATCAGAGGTAGTGTTGAATCAGGAAGACAGTCTGGAGCATTATTTCCCCTCTCTCAAATCCCCTCCATTGTACAGAACTATGAGATATGTACCTCTCTGAGTTATGGGAATTGGGAAGGGATGTTCCATAGGCTTCCCAGGGACATTTGATGGTCATGATGCTAGGTGTGCTAGAGCAATTACTTGCTCAGTGGGTAGAGTGCTAGACTTGGGATGGCCTAAATTCAAATCCAGCCTCAGTTTCCTCATCTAAAAAATGGAGGTGGTGTTACCTATGGTGTCTCTCACAGGACTATTATAAGACTCTAATAAGACAATGGATCAGAAAATACTTATTAAGAATGTGCTATGTGCCAGGAACTGTGCTAAATTCTGGGTTGCAAAAGCCAAAGAAAAGGCCTACAGAGTTCTATTTAAATATCAGCCAGTATTATTTATCAGGCATCAAAGCCAAGTAGAAGTGCTAAGGTATAATTTCAAATGGACAAGGGATATATGAAGCTCTCCCAACCACCTCCAAAATCATCTACCTATACGTAAAGCTGTCCTCACCTGCAAATTCTGCTTTCTATTTTTGCTTGAAAGACTTCTTCCCTTTCCCCTTCCCCCAACGTCCTCTACTCTCTATCGAGGGAATTATGGCATTTGCTACTGTCATAACAGATGCGATGTAACCAATGCTTTGCCGGCACCCACTGTGCCTGTACACTGGAGTTCAGCCTGTGGCTAGAGCATCCAGGAGCCGCCCTTCCCACATTCAGACCGATGCTTCCAAGTATCACAGTCAAACAACAGCTGTGCTGGTCACCGCAGCCCCCAGTCTGCACATCTGTCTTCCCTCCCCTCCCCTCCCCCCTCCATTCACAGAAAGTGGTGCTGATCCCTGAGAACAGACAAGGGAAAACAATCTCTGGAACAACGAGGTGGCCAATTCATATGGGACCTGCTGCAAGGTTACTCAGTCTCAATTAAAGCTTTTCTGCTAGAGAGATGATAACCTTAGTTTCCCCACAGATATAAATGTACGAGCGAGTGACTATGTATATGTATATATGGATGCACACTGATATTTATTTAAAGCAACGAAACTTAAAAACAACTCCAGAGGGTTATTTCTAGTCATTTAACTCTTCCTAATAACCTGCTGTCAGAGCATGGATCTTGGCTCTACCCTCCACTCCCCAACACTCTTACACTTAACACACTAACTACAGGATTTTACAACATGTTAATGAATGCCGTTCGACATTATGCTGGGACATCATCACCCATCCCCCCTTGACCACCCCACAACTCCACCCCAGCACCATTCAGGGGACCTGTCCCCTCTCCTTATTGGGAACCCTCCCCAAACTCCCTCTGTTTCCCCATACCTAAATTCCCTTTCCTTCCACTGCTAGAAATTGAAGTAGAAATGGAAAAGAGGTGCCCAGGGATTAAAATAAATAGCTTACAATCTTTGCCTCCACTTCCTCTCCATCTATTCCCAGAAATAGGATGTCTACCCAAGATATCCCTTTTGGGGGTTATTGGTGACCTCTCTGAAAGGTACCAAATTTTCTCAATCCTCATCCTGCTTGACTTCTGAGTAGCATCTGCCATTATCAATCATTCCTTATGCCAGAATGACCTCCTTCCAATTGGTGTGGTACTGTCCTGGCTCTCCTCCTACTGCTCTGACTGCTCTGTCTTGGTTGACCTTATGAGCCTTCCTGTGTAGAATAAAGGGATTAGAATAGATGATCTCTGATTGGACAGCTTTTTCTCCCTCCTTCCATGTCATAATTCTGAGTATGAAGAAACTGCAGCTCAGAGAGATAATATGATTTGTATAAAAAGAGCAAAGCCAGGCTATTGGCCCAAGCATTCTCATTCCATATCCAGTGTTGTTTCCAATACGACAGAGGTGGGACAATTGGGGTTCCACAGTTAATTTGGATGGGAAACTGTGTGGAAAGCATTCATGTCAGATAATGCTGCAAAGGCAGGTTGGAGCCAGATGATAGCAGGCCTTGAATTCTAGACTAAGGAGTTTGGACTTCAACCTTAAGAAAATGGAGAATCTCTAGAAGATTTTGAGCAGGAGAGTTATAGGATCAATAATATGTTTTGATCTTGTTCATTATTGACTTACTCCCCTGACCCGAAGTATTCATTAGGCCTTGATTTTCAACTAGTCTCCATTCTTGCTGTATTATTTTTCTGTTTTTTTTTTCTGACAGCCTCCTTCCTCCACTCCCAACAATCACTCCATCAATCAATAAACATTTATTAAGTGCCTACTGTGTGCCAGGCACAGGACAGCTAGATGGCTTAATAGATACAATGCTGGGCCTAGAGTCAGTAAGACTCATTTTCATAGGTTCAAATCTGGCCTCAGACACTAGCTGTGTGACCCTGAGCAAGTCACTTAACCTCAACTGGAGAAAGAAATGGCAAACCAGTCCAGTATCATTGCCAAGAAAATCCCATAGACAGTATGGTCATGGGGTCATGAAGAGTCAGACACAACTGAATTGACTGAATAAAAACAGCAGCATGTTCCAGGCACTGTGCTAAGCACTGGGAATAGAGAAAGAGGCAAAAGAAGGCTTCAAAGAATTATGATCTAATGAGGAGCTTACAGTCTAACAAACACCCATATGTGACACACGCAGTCCTCCAACCTGAGCTGACTTCCCATGTCTGTAATGAGTTTGCTGTCTGCTTCCCCACTCGGTGTCTGAGTCCCACTGCGTCCTGACTCCTGGACTGCCTCATTCTCTGATTGGTCGGCTGACTCTTCGGACCACCTTATATTCTATAACGATAATAATAAGTTAGCATTTAGATAATGCTTTAAGATGTGCAAAATGCTTTACAAATATTATCACATTGCACACAACAACCCCGAGAGTTATTATTATCCCCATTTTACAAATGAAAAGAGATGGAGGCCGAAGGAGGAAATGAAGTGATTTGTCCAAGGTCACACAAGGTCACATTCCAATATTTCAGCCATCGACATGCCTTGGTGTCAGATAATCTGGGATCATAAGATCATAGATTTTGGGACCTTAGAAGCTGTCTATTCTAACTGTCTTATTTTACAGATGAAGAATTGAGGTGAAGTAACTTGCCCAAGGTCACGCAATTAATAAAGGAGGGTCAGCGGCAGGTCTTGATCCCATGATTCCAAAGCCAGAGCTCTTTGTCCTATGCTATGAATTTGAGCTTCCCTCATCCAACTAGCTATGTGGACAATAATAGCAAAACAAGTGATTTTAAGGTTTCTAGAATGCTTCACATTCATCATTACTGGTGGTCCTCTCAGTCCTGAGAAGTTGATGCTACAGATATTATTGCTTCCATTTTACAGATGAGGAACCTGAGTGTCAGAGAAATTAAGTGATCTGTCCATGTTCTCTAGCAGCCTAAAAGTTAGAGGTGAAATTTGGACCTAGCTCTTCCTGACTCCAGGTCTCCTGCACAGCATCAGAATGGCAAACCACCAGACTTCTTTAGGCCTCAGTTTCCTCAGCTGTAAAATGAACGAGTAGGACTAACTCATCTCGAAGATTTCTTCTCACTCAGATGGCAATAACTTTCTGAACTGTGCTGCCTCTCAAGTTTTCCAGCTTTGAGAGTGTAGCTAAACAGGCTCTATTCATGATGAGGACTTAAAAGGAAGAGAGGGAGCATGGAAATCCATTGACAGTTGAGTGCTGCACACCCTCCCCCAAAACTCACACATCTAGTAGCGGGTGTTGCGCCTCCGGAAGAAAGTGCCTGCTGGGGAGTTCCAGGATGCGAGGTGGCTTCATTAAGCAGATCGTGAGCAATTCAAAGGAACATCTCAGCTATTAATTCCATCTCAAATTCATATGCAGGACAGGGGGCAGGGGAAGGAGAATAGAATGGGAAGTGCAAAGCATCATGGAAAACACTATGCAAATGAACATTGTGCAGTATGGATGGGTGACTTAACTGAAAAAGCATCTCCATGACATCCAAAGCTAGGCTGCGGCAAGCCACTTTCCAGTCCACGGACAACATCAATAATGATAATAGCTTATATTTATGCATGACTTTATAATTTTCAAAGCTCTTCTGCATACTTTGCCTCATTTGATCCTCACAATAACCCTGTGAGGTGGGCAGAGCAAAACAGGAATTATTATACCTATTTTGCAGATGGGGAAAGTGAGGAACAGAGAGATAAATTACTTCCCCAAAGCATTATCGCTAATTCACGGCATCAGCTGCCCCTTTTCATTGAATAGGTCTTCCTAAAGCATGGGTCTGACCATGCCACTTTCCTGCTCAAGAAGCTTCAATGGCTCCCAGGCTAAAATACAAACTTCTCACTTTGGTATTCAAAGCCCTTCACAATCCAGTTCCAAACAATTTTTCCAGGCAGATTTCCCATTATTCTTCTTCACATATTCTACATTCCAGCCAACCTGGCCTGCCTAAGTTTCTCCATACACAATATTTCATCTCCCACCTCCGTGCCTTTGTATAGGCTGTCTACCATTTCTGGAAGGTTCTTCCTCTTCACACCTGCCTCTTTGAACTCCCGGGTACCTTCAAGGCTTGACTCAAACAATCTTATCCGATCCCTTGAGTTGTGAATGCTCTTCCTCAAATGACATTTTATTCACTTCAGATATATTTTATATCTGTGTATGTATTGTTTGTCCATAGTAAAATGTAAGCTTGAGGACAGGGGCTGTTTTGTCTTCTTCTCTGAAGCTCCAGTGCCTAGCACAGTGTCCACATGTCACACAGCATGTGAATTCAAGTTAACTTAATTATTAATCAATCAAATATATACTTGGCTGGACTGGGACTGCTAATGCTTGATTTCACTGGACACAGTATGAGATGTCTTCTATTTGGGTGTCTGTGGGAATTACCGTCCAGTTGTGGCTTTGGGTTCACGCGGCTAGTTGCACTGAGGCCAACTCTTTCTGGGTATTTTGCCAACAATTTCATTAAGGCGGAGCATAGCTCTTTGGCCATAGTCTGAACAGGCCTTGTTACTGAGTCAGAATTGCTGTCTGTATGCTTTTTCACTCAATTGTACTCTTCTACAAAATCAGAACTTCTCTCTCGAATTTGCTGTTGCTCTCATTTAGTCATTTTTAGTCGTGTCTGACTCTTTGTGACCCCATTTGGAGTTTTCTTGGCAAAGATACTGAAATGGTTTGCCATTTCCTTCCCCAGCTCATTTTGCCAAACTGAGGCAAACAGGGTTAAGTAACCTGCCCAAGGTTACTTAGCTCTTATATGTCTGAGGCCAGATTTGAACTCAGGTTTTCCTGACTCTAGCCCCCCTCCGCCCCTCCCCAAATTCTATCTACTGCATCACCTAGCTGTCCTCTTTCAAAAAGCTGGGCATAAATATTAATTATTGCATTGTCTTCTATTTAAAAGGGTGACATGCATAATAATTTTTAACCATTAAATTGATCCCTGTTTACTCAGGCTTAAGGAAGAAACAACTTTCCAATTCTTAGGATTCTATGGGGCAAGTAGGTGGTACAGTGGATAGATGCCAGGTCTGGAGTCAGTAAGACACGAGTTCGATTTAAGTCAGACACTTAACTAACTGAATGACACTAAGCACTTCACTTAACATCTGTGTGCCTCAGTTTTCTCATCTCAAATGGGAATACCTTCAAGAGTTGTTGTGAAGATAAATGAGATAATGTTTGCAAAGCATTTAGCGGGGCATACAGTAAGCAAAATGTTAGCTATTATTGTCGTGATGGATTTAGAGCTTGATGGGGCCTCAGAGATTATCCAGTCCAATTTCTTTATTTTGCATTTGGGGAGACTGAGATCCAAAGAGATGGAATGATTTCCTCAAGGTCTCACAGGTACAATCTGAACTGGATCCTCTGCTTTTCATCCCAGTAGCTTCTTCTGTACCACATTTAGTGTTGGATATACCATGATCCCCTGCAATTCGGGTGTTTTTAGCAGCTTTTCCACGTGCCCTAAGCCCTGTGACCTTTCTTCTATTACAGCTTTAACTCGTCCTATAAAAAGAAACTTATCTGTGATTATTTTCTGCTATTCCTAGGAATGGCTATAGGTCACCTTGCCTGCTTCTCCATCACTTCCCAAGTCCTCAGATTTCCTAAATCTTTTTCGTTTCTCCAAGCAGAAAATCCTTTTGAATTCCTTTTCTTCCTTTAAGGTTCAGCTCAGGTCTCCTCTCCTCCTCATATGAATGAATAAATGACTGAGTGAAGAATGAATGAAAAAGGATTTTCAGGTTTCTACTATGTGCCAAGCACTGGAGCTATAAATAGAAAAAGGAGACAGTCCTGGATTTCAAGAAGCTCATTGTTGCTCAGTCGTGCTCAACTCATTGTGACCCCACTTGGGGTTTTCTTGGCAGAGATACTGGAGTGGTTTGCCATTTCCTTTTCCAGCTCATCTTACAGATGAGGAAACTGAGGCAAACAGGGTTAAGTGACTTGGCCAGGGTCACCCAGCTAGTAAGTGTCTGAGGCCAGGTTTGAACTCACAAAAATGAGTCTTCCTGATTCCAAGCTCAGTGCTCTGTCCACCTAAGTCTTCTAATTTGAGGAGACAACCATATAAAGAAGTCTCTTTGGATTTTTTCCTAATCTTCTTAGGCAAAAGGTGTCTCTCCTCAAATTTTCCTACAGTGCTTAATCTGGCTTCCTCCTCTGCCCTCCCCACTCCCTCCCTACCTTGTGTATGTTTATCTCTGTATATAGCCTACATCTCCCACCCCACAAGTAGAATGCAAGTGCCCTGGGGACGGGGACTCCAGCATTTCTTTATCTTTATATTCCAAAATGAATTATGTCCAGTCTCACAATAGGAGACACTTAATATATTTATTTATTTTGTGAATGGACCTGGGATTTCATTGGCATAGGGAGTGTGCCAAGAGGAAACTGCCTCTACCAATGTAGATAAGCTAATACTTGCTTTCTCATTATTGGCTTGAAGAGTTGCCTGGGGCGATCAGTGGTTAAGTGACTTAGCCAGGGTCACATAGCCAGGATGTGTCAAAGGCAAGACCTGAACTTATGTTTGGTTCTCAGTCCATGCTGTCTTTCATTTAATATATGTCTGAAGAATTTAATTAAATTAAGACTAAGAGTCAGAAGACCCAGATTCTAGTGCTGGATCTGACAATAACTAGCTGTGTGACTTTAGGCAAGGGCTTTCCCCTCATAAGACCTCATTTTCTTCATCTGTAAAATGAGGGAATGGGATTAGATGATCTCTGAGGGGCAGCAAGGTGATACAGTGGGATACGCCAACCCTGGAATCAGGAAGACCAGAGTTCAAATGCAACCTCAACACTTACTAGCTGTGTGACCCGAGGCAAGGTACTTAACCCCGTTTGCCTCAGTTTCCCCACTTATAAAACGGGCTGGAGAAGGAAATGGCAAAACACTCGAGTATCTTTGCCAACAAAACTCCAAATAAGGCCATGAAGAGTCAGACACGACAGAAACAACTGAGCAACAATAATAAATCTCTGTGGTCCCTCCCAGCTCTAAAGTCCCATACTTCCATGAGCACTTCATATTTACCCTTGAAGTACAATGCTGACTCAGTTATTCTTTCTGCTCTCGTTATTATTCCAATTCAACAGAATCATCCTCACAACATTGCCATGAGGGTTAAGCTTGGAGTCAGAAGACTTCAGTTCAAATCCTGCCTCTATAACTCATCCCTCCCCCAACCCCACCCCCTGACCTTCACTCAAGTGAAGGCACTTCACCTTTCCTGGCCTCAGTTTCCTCAATGATAAAATGAGAGGTTTGGCCTAGATGACCTCACTGATGCTTTCCAGTTCTAAATCTACAATCTGTGGTGACCCCAGCCTTCTGTAAAGCAGGGATCTAGGGATAACACAGCACCAGTGAAAGGCAAAATGCCAATTGAAGATCATGAGCCTCCCGTCCCCAGTTCTGGGATCACGTTGAGCATTCGTGGAAGCTTGTGTGGAATGCCTTCCAGATGAGGGCATAGGGATGGAGCAGAGGATCCTATCTCTTGGTCGGAGCCTTTTAAAGGCTCTCTGGCCTGCTAGTCTGGAGACCTGGCTCCTAATCCAGTCTCTGCTCCTGGAGTGCTGTGTGACCTTGGACAAGTCACTTCCCCTATCTGCCAAATGAGCAGGTTAGACAGATAACTTTTAATGGTCATTCCAGCTTGAATATTCTATGACTTTAAGGCTGAAAGTACTGTAAATGTGAGTTATCATCATTGTTATTATTATGATCATCCTCTCTGCTCCCTCTCTGCTCCCTTCACTAATACATCCCCATAATATTTGGGCTTCTGTCCAAGCAAAGCTATGCTGACTTTTTTTTTTTTTAAGCAGCCCAAGGCACTAGTTGTGGTAGTGCTTACAGGACAAACAAAGTCTTTCCAGAGCCCAGTGTGCTCTGATAAGCCAGGAAGAGGCTAGGAACAGCAACCAAATTGGTTGGCCCTGCACACAATGGGATGCCAGCGTCTGTGCCCTTGGATAGAAGGCTGACCTTTGGACGGTTGCACTCATTCGGCCTTTGAATGGGGGATTAGGAGGGTTGGATTTTAGGCTTTATTGGACTGAAGGGGGCCACTACCCAAGGCTTCAATATTTAGGGTGGGAAGGACAAGAGGAAGGAGGCATTAAGTAGCACATGATGTACTATAGAAATCAGAAAAAGTTAAAACTGGGAGAGATATTAGACATCTAAGTCAACCCCCTCTTCTTAAAAGTGAAAAAAACAGAGCCAAGAGAGAGGAAGTGACTCCTCCAATGCGTACCACTTCCTGACTTACAGTAGGTGCTTAAAAGGTGCAATGACTTGCTCAAGGTCACTCACTTAGTTCTTAACAGACCTGGAGGTAGAAAATAGGTCTTCTGTCTCAATCCAATGATCTTCTTCAATGTACTGTGCCTTGCCTTTCTCTTTCTCTCCATATTCTTGCTCCTCTGACCCTTGGCCAGGCCCTCTATGTTCTTGAAGGATGTTCTAGAAAGGCTGGGAAGTGACCTGTGGAAAGTGGGGTGGAAGAGGAAGCCACTTGTTATGGGGCTCACTCTGGCTTCAGTGACCTGGGAAGGAGACCCTGTCCCCTCCCAAATAGGACTTTAAAGGCTGACTGTAGATTGAGTTAAGGTTAGATAAGAGGCAGGTAGGATCAAATATATCTTTAACTTTTAAGAAATAACTTTTATGAGTGAAGATGGTGCTGGCTCCAGTGTAAAATGGAAGCTGTCTTTAGTATCTTATCAACAGTTATATGGAGATTAATAGTTGTGAAGTGTTTTACAGACACTGTATGACAGCCAAGGCTTTCTTTACCCTTTGACAGACAGTTAGATAAGCTACTCCAGGTGTGGGGCATTTTGTGGGTCAGCATCCAGTCAAAGCCATAGTATATGAGCCCCCACCAACGTGGCCACATTTACTAAACCAACCAGGAAGGATAGATTAATTCAAAGCAAATGATATTAAGTCAAACAGCCTACAAAATCTATTAGAAAAGATTCTCTTATATACACAGACACATCTGCCAATGGTTATTGAATATCAGTGGAGGCTGTGTCCAACATACAGAGAATGCTCATGAAGGTGCATGCACATAGTGAAAACCTATGTCCTAGGCATAGGAATGGACACCACATAGGGATGTGTGACTGGAGAACACACGTGGCCAGGACAGCTCCTACCTCTGATACTGCAAAGCAGTTGATGTTCTCTTGTGAGGTCGTTGTGATGCTTTCTGCTTGCTTGCTTCTTCCTAAGAGGTCCTTGAGTCCAATCTCTTTTATGGACGAGGAAACTAAGGCCTGAAGAATGTCTTGCTTAGGGTCATAGATCTAATAAGTATGTAAGGTAGGATTCCATCCTACCTGCTGGAGGGAGATATAATAGGAGTTTATAGAATCTACTTCCAGGTTCATACAATCATATACCTAGAACTGTAGGTGGAGAGACAGGCAGGATGGGCCCGCACACGTAGAAGTAAAAACAACAACAACAGTAAACTAACGTTTTATAGCATTTTTATATGTACCAGATACTGTGCTGAGCACTTATCTTGTTTGATCGTCACAACAACCCATTATTTTCTCCATTTTATTATCTCCATTTTACAGATGAGGAAACTGAGGCAAAAATAATTTAATTAACTTTTCCAGGGTCAGACAGCTAATAAGTGTCTGAAGATGGATTTTGACTCCAGGCCCCGTGATTTGCCCACAGGTAATAAGTGATGAAGCCAGAATCTGAACCCCCCGTCCCCAGACTGCAAACCTTGCATTTTTTCCCACTGTGCAGCGCTTAATGAAAGAAGAACACTAGCAAGCAGCTCCCGTGGGACTTCACCCCAATGTCCTTACAGTGTTGTAACCCAATCCTGCTGTAAAATCCCTCCTGCCAAATTCACATATCTGCCTCGTGTCTCCAGGTCATGGAACGGCTTATTTTCCCAGAACCAATTACCCACATTAAGCTGGGTGTGCCTGGGTTCAGTGGCCCTTCTTCAAGTAGTCAGAGAAAGCATGTCTAGGCAGAAAAAAAAATCCTCTGAGGAATTCCAGAGGCCCCAATTCATAGGCTTCTATTCATGCTGTGGAAGGCTGAGGCCCCCCCGAAGTGTCCTCTAAGACCCTGCAGTGACCTCCAAAGCAGATGGAGTCTCTGTTTATCCATGAAAGAGAAAAAGAAAGGGAGGCCTCAAGTCCACCCTGAATTTCCTGGATGGCAAGGGGAGGTCAGGCAAGTAGACGTCAAACTCAGGACCAGAGATTACATTTCTATTTATTTCCCCCAAAAAATGTTAAGGGGAGGAGGAGGGAAGTACAATCTGATTACTGTTGACTTTTGGTTCATTCTTTATCAAATGAAGCCGGCCTCCTGGCACTCCAGGGATGTGGGCAAGCTTACCTAATTAACCCTGGCTGTTTCTCCCATGCCCCAGATTCGGTTGGCAGGGAAAGTTCAAGGTTGGCAGGGAAAGTTCAAGATTAAACCGCTGTGTGATCTCCCTTGCCTGTCCAAGACTTCCCCAATCAAGCAGTGATTAAGCCTTATTCAAAGTATTTAAAAATCACCTCCCAGGCAACAGGGGAGAGTAGAAAGAATACAGAAGTCAGAAGACCTGGGTTCTTTTGGCCCCAGCTCTGCCAAGGATTTTCTGTGTGACCTTGAGTAAAGCCATAGCTCTCTCTGGGCTGTAGCCTGTCAAATGATGGTGTCACACTAGAGGTCTCTGAGGATCATAGGATTTAAAGCTGGAAGAGAAGTTAGAAGTCACAGAATTTCAGACTCAGAAGGGGCTTCACAGGCCATCAGCATGCCTGAGAATGGTCATCCAGCTGAAGATGTCTGGTCAGAGCACAGTCCCTCCCTGGAGAGGCAGCCTGCTACACTTTCGCTTGTCTCTAATTGCTAGAGAGCTTTTTTTGTTGCGTGAGGATGAGATTTGCCCCCTTTTAACTTCTGCCTGTTGTTCTTAATTTGCTCTCTGGGGCCAAGCAGAACAGACCTAACTCAGATCTCTTCCACTGACTGTCCTTTGGATACTTTGAGAATAGACACGATGCCATCCCCCACCCCTCAATCTTCTCTGCTCCAGGCTAAACATCTCCTTCTTCATGGCTAAACATTCACTTGACCATCATGGGACATGAACTTGAGGACCTAGACTTGGAAATGGCCCCTTCTCTCCACCCACCACAGTCACCCCCTAATTCAGGCCCTCATCACTATTGCAATCACCTTATTGCTGGTTTCCCTAACACAAGCCTTGCCTCTCCCATCCATCCTCCACTCAGCTGCCAAAGGATTTTTCCTCAAGCCTACATTGGCCCCTATCACCACTCTCCCCATTCAATAAACTCCAGTGGCTTCCTATTGCCCCCAGCATCAAGTGTAAAGTTCTGTTAGTCTTCAAAGTTCTTCTCAATATGGCCCCTTCTCACCTTTCCAGCCTTTGTATACTTCACTCTCTTCCAGAAACTCTGGTCCAGTCTTTTTTGCTGTTCTTGACCACACCCAACATGGTCTCTCCTGTTACTGGCTTTCTATCCCCATGCCTGGAACACTGTCCCTGCCCTCCTCCACCTCCATCTCCCTGCTCAGATCCCACCTTCTGTAGGGGGCCTTTCCCACTGGGCCTTCCCCTGTGAGATCAGCTTCTAATTAATCTAATTCTATGTGTCCCTAGTTACTTACACATCTCACTCATTAGAAGGTGAGCTCCCTAAGGGCAGGGACCATAATTTTGTCTTTCTTTGTATATCCAGTGTTTAGCACAGTGCTTGGAACATAGTAAATAAATATATCATAACATGTTCATTATAAAACAGTAAACAAACATAACAGGTTCATTAAAAACATAGTAAATAAATAGAACACGTTCATTATAAAATAAAGTAAATAAATATAACAATCTAGTAAGATATAGTACCACAGTACTCATGAATATGAAAACACACATTTTTCATGTATCATGTCAGAGATGTTATGGCGGGCAGAAGAGAACCTCATTCTCATGGTGATTCACTATAGAGCTCTAGTATAATCTCCTCATTTTACAGACCTTGGGCAAAGAAATGGAGTAATTTGTCCAAGGTCACATAAATAGAGAGAATTGATACTTGAATTCAAGTTTTTCGTTGTTTTTCAGTTGTGTTTGACTCTTCATGGCCCCATTTGGGGTTTTCTTGGCAGAGATACTGGAGTAGTTTGCCATTTCCTTCTCCAGCTCATTCTACAGATGGGAAAACTGAGGCAAACAGGGTTAAGTGATTTGCCCAGGGTCATATAGCTAGTATCTGAGGCTAGATTTGAACTCAGGAAGATGAGTCTTCCTGACTCCAGGCCCAGCACTCTATGCACTGAGCTACCTAGCAGTCCTAATGCAGGTGTTCTAACTCCAAATCCATGTTCTTTCTTCTGTGACAAACCACCTGCCTTGAAGGACAGGCAAGAACCCTTGAAGTCTCCCTGTTTACAAGAGATTTCCAGACACAGGAGCTTTGAGAGGAGGAGCTGTTATTCTGAACACATACGCTGTTGAGTCATCACCCTCTGTGGCTGTGAATTCAGAAGAAATCACCAAAGTTCTTCCTCCTACCCCATCCACACAGTACAGTCAAGATTGGGGTTCAAATAAGCCAGTGAGGATAGGACCCTTGTCTCTCCATGGCAGCAGAGGACACAACTTCCTATGCCCTTGCCCCATGAGTTCAAAGCAGGGGCAGCTGTACACTTAGACAAGGTAAGGGGTGAGAGGTGGAGGAGTTAATACCTGATGTCACCAGTAAATATCGCTTCTTTTGGGATAAGGAATTGTGTCTTCTAGAAGTTCTCTGTAGAACTACAAATACTTAGGGGAGGTGGAAGATATCAAACCACACTCCAAGAATCTATTGATAAATGCTTAGTCACTCAAAAGCCCTGAGGAGATAGGATCCAGGGAAGAAAAAAATGTGGTTGGCAGAGCATAAGGTAGGGAGAATGGGATGCTGCCAGGTGGAAAAGGATTAGATGGGGAGGGGTTGGTATTAAAAGTTGCTGGGTAACATAAGTATGCTGATTTGGTGTTCAATTGTTTTTCCATAGTGTCCGATTCTTCAAGACCCCGTTTAGGGTTTTCTTGACAAAGATATTGGAGAGGTTTGCTATGTCCTTCTCCAGCTTATTTTACAGATGAGGAAACTGAGGCAAACAGGGTTAAGTAACCTGCCCAGGATCACACAGCTAGTAAGTGTCTGAGGCCAGATTTGAACTCAAGTATTCCTGACTCCAGGTACAACGCTCTATCTGTTGTGCCACCTACCTTCCCCTTATTATCCCAATTTAGTAAACATGTATTTAGCACCTATGTTCACAGAGCACTCTGCTAAGCCCTGATAAGTAATACAGTACTGGATGTGTGGTCATTTTCTTTCTCTGGACACTGTTCTCTTATTGCAGCCCAGGCTCCATAGCCTGGTTTTCAAAGCAGTCAAGGGTCTTCACCCAGACTAAGATTTTTAACCACCTTGTCATGATGTTAATTCATATCTCATCTTTGTGTGTTTCTTTCATTTGAAAACTTAAAAAAAATATTTACCTGGCCAATAAACACATATTTATGGTACCTCTGCTGTTGGCCCAATCCTTGGGGGAAATGGGAGAGATATAAGACATGACCTCTACCCTTATGGAACTCATAGTCTGGTTTGAAAGTCCAGCTGTCCAAATCAGGAGGCAGTATAGGGCAGCAGAAAGAACGCTAGCCCAGAGTCAACAGAGCCAATCACCCACCAACTTGCTGGGTGATGTTAACCACATCATCTGTCCTCTGAGGACCTTCCCTTCACTTTCTGTAAAGTGAGTTTACCTGGATGGCTTTTAACGTCTCTTCCACCTTTGCCATTCTATCTTCTATGTTATCACATTCTATATTCCTAGGTTCCTTCTCGTTTTAATAATCTAAGACATGAAGAGACACCAAACTGGTGTCGGGAAATATATGATGAGTGTCACCCTGAAGGGTAAGACAGAAACACCATGAGAGCTGAGAGAAGAGAGACGTGGCTGTGACTAGTATTTTGGAAGGCTTCATGGAGGAAGTGAGTTGAAATGGGTTCTGAAGATGGGATATGTTTCTGGTAGGCAAAGAGGAGAAAGAAGGTCATTATTACTAGTCAGGATAATGGAATGAAAGGTATGGTGGAGGGAAAGAACAAGGTGTGTTCAGGAAGTGAGAAGTCCTTCTCTACTGAACTGTAGAGTTTATGTAGGAGAACAGTAAATGTCGCTGAAAAGGTAAGAGGAGGATGGGATCCTGAAAGACCTTGAATACTGTACTGGGGAACTTGGAGGTTTTTCCTCTGGGTAATGGAGAGTCTGGCTGCAAACAGAAATGAATGAACAAATGAATGAGCAATTACTAGTTGTCAAATACTGGAGAGTGATTTCCTTTAATTAATTACTTATTTAATTTCAATCTGTAAGAATTTATTTCTCCCCCCCATTTATTTTATTTTTAATTTATGCATTAAAACAAGCATTCCATAACATAATAAAAAAGATGATTGCACATGAAACTTCAAATCTATTATGTACAATTTGCTATTCCTTTTAAATATATAATAAAGTTATCATGTAAATTTCCTTTTTTCCTTTTTTTCTTCCCTCCTCCCTTCCTCACCCTAGAGAGGGCTACCATTAGATGCATATATATATACACACACACACACACACACACACACACACACACATACACACACACACACACACACACACATATACATGTAAAATTACTCTACACATACTTCTATTTATCAGTTCTTTCTCTGGATGCAGAGAGCATCTTTCTTCACATGTTTTACATGATTTTGAGAAGGGGTCCATAGGCTTCACGAGACTGATGAAGAGTTCCTTTACAGATAAAATAGGTTAAGAACTCCCTGAATTAGAGTTGTAGAAAGGCTAGAAATAGGCAGCTTGATGCAGGAATCAGAAAGATCTTAGTTTGAGCCCTGCCCCAGATACCTGCTAGCTGTATGTCTTTCTCAGACTCAGTTTCTCCATCTGCAAACCTGTTAAAAACCAAAAACAAACAAACACAAAAACAAGTCCTGACTCACAGGGTCATTGTGAGGACCAGATAAGATAGTATCTGTGAAGCACTTTACATTTCGCCACCTTTAAAGCATTACATAAATGTAATCTATTTTTTTGTATACATTCTCATCAAAACCTCAATGATGTAGAACTTTGGAAATTACGAAGTATATAGTAGGTGCCTCCTAATTATTTAATGAATGAATTCGGCTACTCCTGCCCACCATTTCCGTCCTGATTCCTGGAGCTCAAGGGTCCACTGCCTCACATTTACACTTCGTAATCATTGATCCAGAGCCAGAAAGGACCACAGATCCCAGCCCTCCCCTCATTTTACAGTGGAGAAAACTGAAGACTAGAAAGGTTATGATTTGTTCAAGGTTGTACTAGCAGTAAGAGCCAGCACTGGGATTTGAACTCAGGTCCTCTGACTCCAGAGCTAGAATTCTTTGTACCATCCCTACTTAGTCATTCCAGCTTTCCCTTGCTGCACTACAGCTGGCAATGTTACCCAGAGCCTCCTTAGATCTTCTTCCTCTGCAGCATTGGCAAGGTGGAGCAACTGTCTTTTTCGTCTTCATTTCCTCCCTTTCCTGGCAATAGGTAGGCTGGGGCTGGATCATAAAGAGCCCAAAGATTCTGAATCAGCAAAACAGGGTATGTGCAGGGAGCCCGGAGTTTTGAAAGTTCTTTTGTGTGAACTAGAAAAAAAAGGAACACCTGGAGAGGCTTCCTGCCAACTGACTCTTGACTTGGGTAGAAACAGTGCTTTGTATAATCCTGGTGTCAGAGGCTCCCTTCTGACATGAAGGACTTGGGAGACCTTTAGGTCACTTCTCACTTCTCTGGCTAGCTGCCCTTTCCCTTTGTTTTTCCACCATCGATATTTATTTATTTTTGGTAAATAGTTTTCAACATTCATGTTTTGTAAGATTTTGAATTTCAAATTTTTTTCTCTCTCCCTCCTTCCCATCCCCCCTCCCCAAGATGGCAAGCAATCAGATATAGGTTGTACATGTGCAATCATATTAAACAAATTTCCACATTGGTCGTATTGTGAAAGAAGAAACAGAACAGAAGGGGAAAAACCACACACAAAAAAAAAAGAAAAGAAAGTAGTCTTCTTCTATCAGCCTTCAGATTCCATAGTTCTTTCTTTGGACGTGGACAGCATTTTCCATTGTGAGTCTTCTGGAATTGCCTTGGATCATTGTACTGCTGAGAAGCTAGCTACCTTTCCTAAGCATGTGGGGACTTTAGCCTGCCCACCTACTGCCTTTCAAGCATGCAAAATATAAGACACAAAACATGAACAGAATGAGCTAGAGGTGAAAGGAAACTAGGAGTACTCTTAACATCAAGTGAGAGAAAATTATTTTACCAACCAGAGAAGACAGCTCCTTCAGAAGAGTGGATGACTTCAGCTGTTCTCAGCCCTACACCTCCAGCAAGAGGATGTTTGTTCTCACCGATGTGCTTGGACATGACTCCTCCAGTGGTTTGTCTTCTCCAGCGTTCTCATGCCCAGTGGCTCTTGGCAGCTGGCATTGGTCTGCTCCCTGCCCCAGCCAGCTTTCTGGAGCTCTCATAGCTCCTGGTAAGGGAGGTTCCCTTTCAGGGGCCCCTTTTGTAGTCCTGCATGGCGAAGCCTCCAGCCAAGCAGAGTTCCCAGAGACTTCTGTGTGGAGCCCATCCTTGCCTGTCTCTCTACCCAAAGTTCTCCTCTGCTCACAGAAGATGGCAATAATTCCTTTCCTCAGGGGACCAGCCCACCAGAGAAAATCACAGTTCAAACACACCTCCTGACTAGAGGACTTCATCTTTCTCTGTTGTTTTAATCATTTGGTTTCTAATCACTCACCCCACCCCCCCTTCTCTATCTCTGTCTCTGTCTCTCTGTGTCTCTCTCTTTCTCTCTCTCTCTCTAACACACACACACACACACACACACACACATCTCTGTCTCTCACATTTGTCTCTTCATTGCCATCTCTCTTTCTCTGTACCCCGTCTTTTTCTGTCTCCCCAGGTCTCTCTGTCCTTCCTTTGTCTCTCTGTCTCTGTCTGTCACACACACACACACACACACACACACACACACACACCCACAGTGTCTCAGGGGCTAAAGGAACTAGCTTCCCCTTGAATGGTATAAATAAGTCGACAAGTCCCTCTCCTTCCTCCCACATTTGGCTCATGGTACTTCACAATATGCATCCTCTCTCTCCAAGTCCTCAGGTAGCATCCCTCCTCCCTTCAGTAGTCCTGCTAGTGGGTCTATGTTATCATGGTGGAAGAGCAGCCCACTCCAGGGAGGTACCATGGTATGGTGGGAAGTATTTGGAGTCAGAGCAGAGGGATTTGAATCAGAACTCTGGTGCTTACTCCTTCTATACACTTAGGAAATCTCTTAACCTCTCTAGGAGGCATAATAGATAGAAGGCTGGGACTGGCATCAGGAAGACATGAATTCAAATCCAGCTTCAGATACTATGTGACCTTGGGCAAGTCACTTAACCTATGCCTGCCTGAACTACAAAATAGGGATGATAATAATAGCACCTACTTCCCAGGGTTGTTACAAGGATTAAGTGAGATTATGTTTGTCAAACTCTTAGCTTAGTGTTTAGTGCATAATGGGGGCCTAATAAATGAATTTTTCCTTCCCCTTCCCTTCCTTCCTTCCTTCCTTCCTTCCTTCCTCCCTCCCTCCCTTCCTTCCTTCCTTCCTTCTTTCCTTCCTTTCTTCCTTCCTTCCTTCCTTCCTTCCTTCCTTCCTTCCTTCCTTCCTTCCTTCCTTCCTTCCTTCCTTCCTTCCTTCCTTCCTTCCTTCCTTCCTTCCTCTGTGACTCCACCTCTACAACATTTAGATTTGGATTAGACTGAGTCTGGCTCCTACCTGGTCTAGCTAGAAAATCCATTATCTTCTCAGTTGTATCATAGTCTACCTGGTGTTATTTTCGCTGGGAGAGCTAAATGAAGGTACTGTGTCTACTGGCTGGGGTCCACCACGCACACCCTCGCCATCTGTCTATTCCCCCACACTCCAATCCTGTCATCTTTTAAGGGTGGGGTGGGGAGAAGGAGCCCTTGTTCAGCCAAGTCAGAACCTAGTTTTCTCAACTCAGGGACTGGATTTAAAAATAAAACAAAACAACAACAAAACCAACTCTGTTTTGCCAAAACTTCTAGAGGAAGGAGAGAGGAGCAGGCATGCATACCCCAGCACTCATTACCTGGAACAGAAGGGAAAGATTTGTGTCTCTAAGATGGAATTTCATACATGATGTTGTGGAAAAATCATTGAATAAGGAGTGGAGAGACCTAGAATCTAACCCCAGCTCCCCCTGGCTCATTGGGGGACTTAGAAGCAAGTCCTCTGACTGTTTCTCAACCAGTGAAATGAGAATTAGTATTAATAATAGTAATAATTGCTAAGCTTTATGTTGCACTTGAAAGGTTTGCAAAACATTACATGTATAAATATATAGTTTTGCAAATATTTTCACAGATGTATACATATATATTTTATATATATATATATATATATATATATATATATATATATATATATATATATATGTTTTTACAAATAAGTAAACTGAGACTGAGAAAGTTTAAGTGACTTGCTCAGGATCACACAGCACCTGAGGCAAGATTCAGACACAGGTCTTCTTGCCTCCCAGTCTGACCCTCTAAATACTGTGTAATACCTCCCTCTACCCACCACACAGGGTGGGTGTGAGGATTGATAATTAATAATTAAGATAATTAATATTTAAGATAATGGATACACACACAGACACGTGGAGTCTATTATCATCCTCAAAATGTCCAGATAGGAAGCAGGAGAATCGAGCAGCACAGTTTCCTTCGCAGGAAGCTCCTGCCATCTGTGGACAGATTCGTTCTAGTAACTTTTTATGGCACCCATATATTTTGGTGTCATAAAATATAGTTTCTGGCTGTTTAATTTCCCTCATGTGTGTGGACTATCTTTTTTAAAAAAGCATTGCTAGAGACACAAGCTGTTGTCTCCCACAGCAAAATATTGTCCCTTGGAATCTCTAGCGGGAAGAACGTTTGTGTCTACTGGCTGGGGTCCACCATGCACACCCTCGCCATCTGTCTATTCCCCCACACTCCAATCCTGTCATCTTTTAAGGGTGGGGTGGGGAGAAGGAGCCCTTGTTCAGCCAAGTCAGAACCTAGTTTTCTCAACTCAGGGACTGGCTTTAAAAATAAAACAAAACAACAACAAAACCAAAAAAAGCACCTGATGTCTAGCAGAATGGGCGTTCCAGAAAGAATCATATAGAGCTAGGTTGGACCTTAGAGGCCCCTCATTTTTCAGGTAAGGAAACTGAGGCACAGAGGCATCAGGAACTTGTGTATGAGGTGACATGTGAACTTGTCTTTTTGACTCCCAATGCCAGTGTCCTATTCATTACACCTAGGATGTCTCTCACAGAGAGACCATCCTCTATTCTACTCTGAAGATTGAAGCTTCCTTTTCCAATCAGCTATGGCTCATTTTCTTCAAACCCTGAAAGGCCTTTAAGTAGGGCCTGGCATAACCTTCAAAGGAGTTCTTTCTTACATGGAAAGAATTTCTCCCCTCCTCCCTCAATGCAGAGAGGGGGAGAACAGAGTAGAAAGGTTTCTTAATTATAAATCTTACTTCCTAATTTAAGTGCATTTGTATTCATGCCAAATATTTCCTTAAGAGAAGTTGACAGCTGTAATTTCTATCATGCATGCTCCTTCGTTGATCATGTTGAAAGGGTATTTTAATGGCTTTCCCCACCAAGCTTAGCTGTTGGCTGATTTAAGTTTCATTCTATAGAGATGGGTAAAAAAAAAAGGGGGAGGGGACAGGATAAGATCCCTGTAGACAGTGAGGGATTCTGGACTTTTCCATTCTCCTGGGGCTTAGAGTGCAGGGGAGAGGGGTAGGAGTGCTAATACATTTTCATAGCTTGAAGGATCAGTGCGTTAAAACCGCCTGGAAGGATGAATAAACTTCCTTTCTTCTGCTCTGTCTAGCTGGCCCTAGACCACACTTCACATCACATCAAGCCATCCTACAAGGAAGCTTGGGTCTGCCTACCCAGGAGGACATTTTATTGTCTGCCCTGATGCTACTCCTTCCCCCCAACTCTTGCTTTTCTCCCTACCATGTAGAGCACCCTCCAGATCTGGCCCTCTAGGGGGCCAACGGTACTTCCCATCTCCAGCCTCTGGGAAGTTTAATTCCCTCAATGCTGGTACTCTACCCTAAGGCTGAGCTGTCCTGATCAATTGGTGAAGGCCTGAAAGCTCACCTAACCTACTAGTCTAGCTAGGCCTGGACCATGCTTCACAGTCTGACCAGCTATCCACTAAGGTACTAGGGCTGACATATCCCAGACTTCTCTCTATCTATTTTCCTTCCCTCCAAGAGGCGCTGGATGAGGTGTCAGAGTGGAGAGGATGCTGGGCCTGGCTGTTAGAAAGCTCTGTTTTCAAATCTAGCCCCAGGTACTTACTAGCTGTGCAACACTGGGAAAGTCACTTTCCCACTGCCTGCCTCAGTTTCCTCAACTATAAAATGGGGATACTAATGGGATTTATCTCCCAAGGGTTATCATGAGGATCAAATGAGATAATAATTGTAAGGGGCTTACCATAGTGCCTGGCACTTAGTAGGTTCCCTATAAATTCTTGTTCCCTTCCCCTCTCCAGACCCTGCAGTCTTCTTGTTCTTACTCCAAGAAGAGTAATCTGATAAATATTACCAGCACTGTCAGACAATATTCAAACCTTCAGCTCCACACACCTCACTATTCCTGTGACTCCCCAGAGGAAACCTCCCACCTGGCCTCCACTCCATTATCTGTAGTATCCCCAGTTAGAATGTAAGTTACTTGAGGGCAAGAACTATCTTACGTTTATATTTGTATCTCTGGCACCTAGCCCAAGACCTGGATCACAGTAGGTGTATGATAAATGCTCATTCATTGATTCATTTATACTTATCGCTCCAAAGGAAACTACACCTGAACCATCTTACTTTTCTTATTTCAGGCTCTATGTGGTCTTTGAAAAAGAGAGGTGTGTGTGGAGGGAGGAAATGTTCAGACCCAAGACAATACAGTTCACCAAATTAAGGGCCTACTATGTGCAATACTGATGGAGACAAAACGTGAAAAAATTCCACAGTCAATCCCTGCAAGGAGTTTACAATAGCAGGATATATATACATATATATATATACACACAATACACATATACATATATACATATATATGTATATGTATATACACACAATACACATATACATATATGTATATGTACATATATTCATATATACCTATATGCACATATAGACATCTACACATATAATTGTTTTGACAAATATTCATTTATTAAATGCCTCTTTTGTGTAAAACTGAACCAAAATATAGCTGAGACATATTCCCTACCTTCCAGGGGTTTATAGTCTAGAATTTTGAGTTGAACTATGTCATAAGTTAGAATATAATAAATTGAGAAAGCACAAGAGATTACAAGAAGGAAGGACTCTAGCTCTTCAAGGGTGTAAGATCTCCTCACTGCCCCTCCCCCTTTCTTGGTTAGGACCTGATGAACTAACCACCTGTTTTGGATATGCTATTGAGGTGGATGATGTATCCCCAGTGGTCTGCAAACTCTTTGAGAGAAGGGTCTTTGTCTTACCTAAACAGTTTGTCTTCCTCAGCACCTAGGACAGGGATCTAAGACTGCTAGGCCTCCAAAATCGTTTGTTGGGAATGTGTTGGCCTTTGAAGGATTATGAGGGGGCAGAATTGACTCTTTAAAATATGTGCTATTTTTGAAGCCAAAGCATCTGGTTCTGCTATTTACTCCCTCTGTGACTTTGAGCAAGTTACTGAAACTCTCTGGGTTTGTTTCCTCAGTTTGAAAATGAGTGTTGACTGCATGTGTCTGAAGACCATGATGGGGCTTCCAGGTTTAAAGGAAAAGTCATGGCTGGGCCACAGAACCTTCCTTCAGTGGGCCTGCCACAAATGACCGAGTTCTTGTAAGATCCTAGAGATTCCGAGGGCATGGGAAGCCAGGCTCTTATCTCTTGGGAGCCTATCCAGGACAGTCCCAGGCAGCTATCTCTGCTCACTTAGCACCTGCCATGCCTCTGGGTTTTTGTGACAGCTAGCCCTTGAAGGTCTGGTTGCAGAGGCTCTTTTAGGGACATAGGGACAGGGAGGGGAGGGGGAGAGAAAGAATACACACACACACACACACACACACACACACACACACACACAAACACACATACACCCAAGCCCCTAACTCCCTGGTACTCAACAACTTCTCACAGTGTTCATGGGAGCAAATACATAACTAAACAACAACAAAAAATACCCCACATCTACTAGGGCTGGAGGAAGGGGGAGAGGACAGCACAGGAATGTGAATTTTAATGTCCCAGAGCCTGCTTCTCCAGCAAGCCTAGAGGGACTGTTTGTCATTCACAACCAGCTGTTCCTTTTAATCATTCTCTTCCTCACTTTGAGGCCACTGGGGTCTTTCCCTCTTCCTGGAAGAGCTGGGGCTCAGAGACTTCACTTATTTTAAAGAGCCAAGTTGCCTTTTGAAGGGGACACCTCCCCCGTCCCACTTTGGAAGTTAAAAACTTCAGGCAACTTAGAGTGACAGATCAGGAACGTACTTAGAGCTGATACTCTAAACCCAACTATTTCACTTTATAGAGGAGGAAACTGAGGCCTAGAAAGGGGAAGTGACTAGCCCAGTGTTGCACATCTTATAAATGGCAGAGCCCCACAAGAACTCAGGTCTCTGGTCTCCCAATCTTGGGTGTCCCCAAAGCCTTAATGCGGTTGAGCTGCACTAAGACTGGGGACACCTTTTTTATAAGGAAGGGCCAATGGGGTTTGTTTTTAATCAATCAGTCAATCAACAAGCATTTAATTAGGTACTGGGTTCAGATCTAACCTCTCCGAAATCCTTGCTGTGATCCTTGGCAAATCATTTAAGCTCTCACTGTCACAGTCAGGAAGTCTATAAACATTTATTAAGTCCTTACTAAGCGTCATGTACTGTGCTTAGTGCTAGGAAGGCAAAAGACAGGCCCTGCTCTCAAGGAGCTCACATTCTGATGGGGAAGACAAGATACAAACTCTCTCTCTATGTATACATACATAATACATACATACATACATACATATATACATACATAATACATACATACATATATACATACATGCACACACGCATATGCTATATACAGAGCAGAGGGCAGTAATCTCAGAAGAGCACTGGGGTGGAGTGGGGGGAGACCGGGAAAGGCTCCTGCAAACGATGAGATTTAAGCTGAGATTCTAAGGAAGCCTGGGAAGCCATAGGCAACTCACTGAGACAGAGGGTCTTCAGTAGGGTACTAGCATTAGGTGTCTGAGAATCGACGAACTTGGATGGGTGGGGGGAATCTTTATTTTCACTAACCTAAATTCTTCCACTTGTTTAAAAACCTTATTCAGAGAAAAAGCCCATAGGCTTCACCGGACTGCTAAAAGGGATCCATGACCGAAAAAAAAAAAGGTTTAAGAACTCTTGCTTTAAGACTAAATTACAGAGAAGGTCTCAACCTGTATTGGCAGAGGGAGTGAGTTCCCTACACCAGTGAAATCACTGGGTCAATACCTGCCCCTGTCCCCAACCCTCTCACTTTGCCTCTCCATCTCCCTAATAAATGCCTGGCAATTTGTTAGTTCTCGAATGCAAGCACGAAAGTAAGCTATCTGGAGCCCCTCAAGAGCTTTACATTTCTTGACCTTAGCAAGCTGGTTTGCCCCTGTGCCCACAAGGCGCCTACATTCGGGGAGGGGCGCTATTTCTTTGCCTTACCAAGCTGGCCCTGGTCTTCAAGAAATTTACATTCGGTGGGGTGGGGGGCGGGGGGATGGGATATTCCTCCACCTTTCCTACTTGGCTTACTCCTACCCTCAAGGGGCTTGCATTCAGTGCGGGGTGGGAGGGCTGGAGAATTCCTCTGCTGTCCCACCCCTTGGCGGCAGGGAGCAGTGAAGTGGAAAGGTCCCATCCCCATTGCCCCAAGCTAAGGCAACGGGACTTGGTCCCCTTTAAGTGGCAGTGGGGCAGTGGGGCGGGGGCACGGAATCCCTGCTCTCCAACCAGCCCAGAATGAGGCGCGAGGCTGCCTGCCAGCCAGCGAGACTGCTGCTGTGAAGTGAGTGACTCGAGCCGCCAGGAGGGAGGGGAGGCAGGCAAAGAGAGAGGGAGGAGGGAGGCGGGCGGGCCGGGAGGGAGGGGAGGAGGGAGGGGAAAGCGAGCCAGAGAGAGGGAGAGAGCGGGCTCCGGCGCGGGGATTGCAATTAGCCGGATGCCTTGAGAGACAATAGCTGACATGCTTTGCGGCCTGAAAAAGGATTCGCAGGCGGACCTGGGTGAGTGCTCCCCCGTGGACTCCCCGAGTCCTCCCGCCCTGCCCGCCGACTCTCCCGCTGGACTTTTCCGGTGGATGGGATTTTTTTCCCCCCGCTTGGACAGTTGTAACAAAGAGCCGCCCACTTGCTGTTTGACTTGAGGGACAGGGAAAGGGGAGATGCATGAAGCCTGGGAGCCGGGACCCCAAGGAGTGGAAGGGCTTTTTGTCTACCCACCCACTGGAGCCCCGAGGGTTTGCCCGGGGGACTAGGGGCTGCGGGTGGCAGTGCACGCTGCCTGGTTCGTCCCGTCCCATGCCTTTGGGCCTTGGCATTGGGTGGGCTGGATCTATCCCCTGGCCCCTGGGTGAGTGGGTGGGGACTGGGTCTGGCTCCAGCAGGACACCGCTAGGAGAGATTTGGATGCCAGGGCAGGAGAGACCTTGCTGGTTTGCCCTGGTTTGCCCCAGCCCACTCCATCCCAGGTCCTGTCTCCCTGCGTTGTCTCAACCCTGAGCCCCCCCCCCCGGTGGGAACCTGGGGCTCTTTGTGAATGAGAGTAGTTGGAATCGGAGTTGGGAGGGAGCCAAGGAAAAGCCGTGGATGGGGAGGAGGGCAGGAAAAGGAAGAGGAGAAGAGGCTTTTTCCCGTGTGGGTAGAGCTCCACATGGGAGAAATGCCGGCTCGGGAGGGAGAGGAATCACCTTTGCCGCAGCTCGCTCCCGATCCCGTCGCTTCTTCCCTGAGCTGAGGGCTGAGCTTTGGGATTGAGGAGGGAAGGGGCGGAGGACTGCGAGGAGACTGAAAACTGGCATGTGAGAGAGGGTATGCAACCTGGAGAAGAGAATACTTGGGAGGGCAGTCATGACCGCTGCCAGAGAGTGCAGACTTATTCTTTGTGGTCCCAGAGGCCAGAGCTCCTACTGACGACGGGGTGAGATGAGGAGGCGGGTCCTGGCTCACTAAGAGAAGGAACTTCCTAACAATGAGAGCTGTCCAACAACGCCAGGGGCTGCCCTGATAAATAAAGATCCCCCTGTCACGGGCAGTATCCAAGCTGAGTCTGGATGACCACCTGTAAGAGATGCTGCAGAAGGGATTCCTGTACTGCGAGGGGAAGGTTAGACCAGATGACTTTGAAGGTCCGTTGCAGCTTTGAGATCCTAAGATTCTATGGTTTCCCTGCACACTGCAGGGCAGCTAGGGAACGACGCTCACAGAAGCTAGCTCGCTTTCAGAACCCTGCTTTCTGGGCCACACCCACTTAGAAGCCGGGCACTTGAAGTATTCCGACTGTACACTGAGGTTAGTGGCAGAATTATCTGGAGGCCCAGAGGCTGGGGTTGGAGTGAGCCATGCTTTTTCATAGGAGCTAAGGCTCTGAGGGGTGGGGAGCTGGAAGCAGCTCTTGTTTAAATTACAGCCGCCTTGCTGTAGAGCCTTCCCCCCAGGAATGAGGTCTCCTGCGCTCAAATGCTGTTACCTCCCTGATAATCTGGGGCATGATATAAGATTTTTCCTCAAATGTGCGCAGTACCAGGGAGGTCAGCCATTAAGGGCACGCTGAGGGGGAGGGGGGCATGTTGATCCAAATGAGTGGTCCCTTGAGAAGAATTTAATCTGAAGATGCTATTGTCTCCCCACCCCCTCCAGAAAAAGTGACCCCACATGGTCCAAAGATATTGTATTTAGAGTTTCTCAGTTTCAGCTGTCCCTCACTTAATGTAAAGGAAAGGAAACTCAGTCATCCATTCTGACATTTAAAGCCCTTTAGAATATGGCCTAATTTTCCCAGTCTAATCTTATTTCCTATCATGTGCTGACACACACCCTTTGCTCCAGCCAAGTTGGTCTCCTCAATGTCCCTCAAATATCTCCTACTTATTCCTGCCTCTGGATCTTTGCTAGTGCTGTGAACTTTGCCCTCCTCTACACCTGTTGAAATCCTACAATCTAATTCCTCCAGCTGAAATCCCCTCCCTCCCTCCCTCCCCTTGGATCTCCTACAAGGATCACAAGTTTCAGAGAGTTGTCTAAGGCTCAGAGAGGTTGTTACTTTCCTCTAATTACACAGCTAATGAGTGTCAGAGATAGGTAGAATCTGAACCTAGATCCTGCTGTCCAGCATCATCATACTTCAGTGATTCCTGGTATCCTTACTACCTCATTGCTCTGTAACGTGCTGTGTGAGTCCTGTCTCCCCCAAACAGACTGGAAGGCTCCTTGAAAGAAAGGAATGTTATTTCTTTTTTTCTCATATCCCCACACAGCAGATGCTCAAATCCTTGAAGAATGGGGAATCAGGCTTTCTACAAACTGATTTCTGTTAGTTTCTGCAGATGAGGCTCCCCTGCTGCAGAGGTATCCATACATTTGAATGTGACTTTAGCAGATGCTTGGGGGAGGAGGAGTGAGAACCTTACCACACCACTTTTTTGGTGAGGGGTAAGGGTAAGTCAGAGTGGTGGTGCTGAAACTATAAAGCATTATGATATAGTAAAGAAGCTCCATAACGGGACTGAGAAGACCTGGTTTTGAGGCCTGGTTCAGCTGCTTGCTAACTGTGTGACCTGGGTCAAGTCCCATTTATTTATTATTCATTCATTCATTCATTCATTCATTCATTCATCTATTTATTTATTTTGGGGAGGCAGTCAGGGTTAAGTGACTTGCCCAGGATTGCTCAGCTAGTAAGTGTCTGAGATCAAATTTGAACTCAGGTCCTTCTGACTCTAGGGCTGGTGCTCTATCCACTGCACCACCTAGCTGCCCCCCAAATCCTTTCAACCTCTAACTTAATAAGATTTCAACCTCTCTGACAGTTTCTGTCTCTGTAAATTGGAAACAATAATCCTTTCCTACCTCACAGAGTAGTTGTGAGAGTCAAATGAGATGTGAGGAGGACAGATTGTAAATAGAAATGTAAAATGGGTAACTACCTACCTGAAAAATACCTGTGGCTGAAGCATTAATCTGGCTGCCTCATTTCTTCAAGTAAGAGAAAGCACCAAGCCACCCATTGCCTCTTACCACTATCTTTCTTTCAAGCCCTAACTCTCCCCCCTCTCTCCCCCCATCCTCATCCCCTTCCCTGAAGTTCAGAATGTGGACTCTTGCCACTAGCAGAAGAGGCAGGGGGTTGAGAAAGCTCCCTGTTCTCCAGCACAGTTGGTGAAGGGGGGGCATGGGGATTCTGCTCAATCAGTTACTTCAAAAATCTGGAATTTGGGTCTGGGTGGTGATGAGGCTCAGCCTTGTCAACCGATATTGGAGAGTTCCTGTGGTCAAAATGGTCATCACCCTGTAGTCAGTCTGGGGAGGGACCTCTCCAAACCTAAGCAGGCAGAGTCTGTCATGAGGCCCATACTTGTGAGCCTGAATTAGAGATGCAAAACTGTATCATAGAAGCAGGAGGTCATAGCTGTAGTCCCCAGGGCCTAGAAAGGGTCCCTGAAAGAGACCTCAGACCAATCCTTTCATTTCATAGATGAGGCCCAGAGCCCCAAGAGGGTCTATGGTTTGCCCAAGGTTACACAAGGCAGTGAGCACCAAAGGTGAGGTTGGAAATTGACTCCAGAGCCTCTGCTCTCTCCACTGTACCTCGTAGCCTCTCCATAAAGCACCTTGTCATGGGGGATTTCAACCTTTTATTGTTTCAGATTCCCAGACCCCAGGTTTAAGAACCTTTGCTCTGTTCCAACCCTCTCATCTTACAGATGGGGAAACTGAGGCCCAGAGGAGTGTGTGCCCAAGGTCACACAGATAGAAAGTGGCAAATACAAAACCTAGTCTGTTGCTACACACTTTCACCCCCTCCCACCTTGGTAGAAACTACCAGAGGTTGTGTTCTATTGGCAAAGAGAGATCCAGGGTCTTCTCATCTCATGATGAGGAGCGGAGGCTTTCCTAGAGGCTTAATTGAATATCTCTACTTCATAGAGAATTGCCAAATATACAAAGTTTGAATTTGCAATTTTAATAACAATACATAGTACTTTTATAGCCCTCTTTTTTTTTTCAAAGTGTTATCATGTTTGGGATGTCATTAGATGCTCAGGATAACCTGGGGTGCTAGAGGGAAAAGGTTTGGTTTCTTCTCCATTTTTCATGTGAAGGAATTGAGGTAGAGGGTTGCAAAGGTACTTGTGGGTCAGTCCAGTGAATTAGTACCAGAATTAAGACTCGCCCAAATGACCACTAATCTAACATCCTTTTCTCCCAAGCAACACTTTGAAAACCTCTGGTTTACTGTATTCTGTTGAAGATGCACTAGGATTAGAGAGCCTTCAAGTTTTGTTTCACCCAGGGGCATTTGGCTTCAGGTGTTTCTGTGAAAGTGAGAGACACACTCTCATCTTTACCTTCTAGTGGTACATTTGCTCCAATATAGTCAAAGACTGAGCCTAAAAGAGAGTTGGCAACACTGTCATTAGATCAAGATTCCATGAATTTAGTTTTCAACAATTGGCTTCAACACTTCAGCAAGCATTTATTGAGTGCCTCCTGTGTTCCAGGAACCATGCTAGGAATTAGGGATACAAAAACAAAAAAGAGGCAGCTAGATGGCACTGCAGAAAAGGTGCTGGACCTGTAGTCGGGTGGATCCAAGTTCACATCTGCCCTCAGACGCTTACCTGGAGTGTGACCCTGGGCAAGTAACTTCAGTTCTGTCTGTCTCCGTTTTCTCATAACAATGATGTCACCTACGTCCCAGGATTCTTGTCATGATCAAACAAGGTAAATTTTGTAAAACCCTTTGCAAACCTTTAAGTACTTTATTATTATATTATATCACATCATATTATGCCATTTAATGTTATATACATATCATATCACATCATATTACATTATTTATATTATATCATATCATATGACATCACATCATATATTATATTAAATTATATTTATTAAGAAAAATATTTCCTGCCCTCAGTGAGCTTAAATTCTCCTAGGGGAAAACAACATGTGTACAGACAAGTAAATACAAAGAATATGCTGTAGACAATGCCTACAGTAATGTAAATGAGTATAGTACTAATAGGCAGTTCAACTTAGCTAAGTGCAAGGACTGACCTTGGTCCCAGAGGGCAGACGATGCAGCATCCTTCCCCGGCCTTGGTACAGAGGCAAAGGGCTACAGGTACAGAATGCAGCTTACACTGTCAGCTATTGATCCACTTTGCTGCAGCTTTCCTTTGTTACCAAAGAGAGGTGGAGGGGAGGAGTGGGGTCTAAGGAAATATTTGTGCTACACAATGTTAAAGTATCAATAATACTACATGAATGAGGGCCCCAGCAACAGCCTACATGGAACCCTGGAACTCTCCTGAACAAGGTTGAATCTATTTTTTAATGACCCAAAAGGCACCTCTTGGTCTTACAGGGGCCTCAGTCGTCATTTTGAATGACAGCTCTTTTTTTGGTTGTGACCCTGTGATAGGTCTCGTTAATGGAAAATGCTGACTGATAAAAGGCCGAGTAAACCAGGTTTTGCCCCAGTTGGATTTTCAGGTGCATGGTTACAAATAAGGCAGTTCCCAGAGGAAGAAAAGACATTCATGTGGGTTTTTCTGATGATGGTCTTGTCACTGTATGAGTCAGCTAAGCTGAGCAATACCTGGAATAGAAAAGCTAGGGTTCTGTCATTGCAGTGGTTACATATTCTTTACCCTCCAGGGTCACTCAGGTGCCATTGTGGTCAAAAGGCAGATGAATCTTCAGCAGCATTGCCTCTGGCTCTTTTGTCCAACATGCAAGTTACTGGGGTGGGCTAGGGCTTAGTCCACGGAACCAGCTGTGTTAGACGTAGCATAGTGATGCAGAAAATTAGAAAAGAGAATGTCAGGGCTAGAAGGGACCATAAACCATAGAATATTAGAGCTGGAAGGATCCCTACAACACAGCATGTCAGAACTGAAAGGGACCTTAGAACACAGAATGGCAGAGCTGGGAGGGACCTTAGAAGGCAGAATGTCAGAACTGGAAGAGATCGTAGAACACAGAATTTCAGAACTGGAAGGGACCTTAAAACATAGAATGGCAGAGCTGAAAGGGACTTAGAACACAGAATGTCAGAGCTGAGAGGGACCATAGAACCCAGAATGTTAGAGATGGTAAGGTCCTTAGAACACAAAATGGCAGAGCTGGAAGGGACTTTAACCCATAATGTCAGATCTGGAAGCGAATTGAGAACAGACAATGTGAGAATTGAGATGGACATTAGAACACAGAATGTCAGAGCTGAAAGGGACTTTAAACCACAGAATGTCAGAGCCACAAGGGACCTTATAACACAGAATGAAAGAGCTGAGAGGGCCCTGGAATACAGAATGTCATCTGTAGTATGTCAAATACTGCAGCAGGGAGGGAACTTAGACCATAAAATGTAGCAGTTGAGAGGGCCCTGAGAATGTATAATGGAGATCTGGAGGGTACCTTGGAGACCACCTCCTCTAGCCTCCTCATTTTACAAATGGATGAGGACAGTGAAGCTAGCAGGTTGGGAACCCAAACATAAACACAAGAGTTTCTTCCTGCAGTGAGATTAGATTGGCTACACAGGCTTTTCTTCTTCCCAACTCTCAGGAAAAAGCTAGTATTTGACTGAAGGAGGAAAAATAACCTGGCAACCAGATGAACTGGACTGAGGAATGGGAAAGAGAAGCCATCCAGGGGTTAATATTGGAAGGGGCTCCTCACAATGTCAGGGAACAAGGAATTCTTGCTGGAAAGGGGGCTTAGGAAGCTTTTGTAATTAAGACATCTTTTGTTTACTCAAGACCTTTATTGCATTTCTTCTAGAATAGCAATCACGTGATGCTTGTGGATGTGTGGGACACTTCAGAATTCTCATGCCCTTTCCAGGCCATTATCTCTTTCGACCCTCCTAACAACCCTGTTAGTCAGGGCAGGCATTATCCCCTTTTCAGAGGAATTAACCAAAGATGATTATTAGCAAAGCTGGGACTTAGCCCTGGACTTCTGACTTCTGGTCTGGCGTTCTTGCCTCCCCTGCCTACTGTGTCCTCAGCCTTGTGATAAATGCCAGGGATCAGGGTGAGTTGGGAGTAAAGAGGAAGGAGAGGAGGATAGAGCCCTTTCTTCTCCTATGGTTCCTCCCCAGCATATAGTTTTGTTCAGCATTTGTTAAGCTTCCCCTCTGTGCAGGAGACTGTACTAAATAAGCCCTGGGGATAAAAAGGTAAAAAATGATACAGCCTCCTTCGGGAGGGGGGGCTTACAATCTAAATTTTAACACAGGTGTAATGACTAAGTATACTGTATTTGGAGTTACCAGAGATGGGGTCAAACCCATCTCTCCTGCTTAGTACTCTTGTGCCCACAAACAAATGACTTCATGTCTCTGGGCTTTCCTTTCTGTATCCGTTAAAAAAAAATAACAGACTAGATCATTTCTAGCATACCCCACAGCTCAAAAAATCTATGATCCTCTAAGACTAAGTAAAATGCCAGGCAGTGTAAGGTAAATGCCAAAGCAGGACTTTGGATGACAAATGAACGCGATGTGAGTTCAGAGGAGGAAAAGGTTCAAATATGATTAAATATCGTCAAGCAGACAGTAATACATTAGGATAATAGGATTTGATGTGATGATAACGGAAGGTTTAGCGGTCAGCTAGTCCACCCTGTGTGTGTTTGGGTCAGTCACTTGACTTCCCGTGGGCGTCAGGTTTCTCAGTGTAAAATGAGGGGGGTAGACTGAGTATATCTAGTGGACCTGATGGCATTGTCAGGTTTGGAGGGAAAGCTAGCTCTGGGAAAAGGCAAGAGCAGTCTTTGTATGCCTGAGAGTGCTTGCCCTGGGTTCTATAGAGGAAGAAATTAGTCCCAGACATGGGAATTGACTTGCTCAAGGTCACACAGGTTACAATAACAGCAACTCACATTTCCCATATTTCTAAGGTGCCTGAAGGTTTAGAGACCTGTGGGTAGAGAGTGAAAGTGATATTATTATGCCCATTTTACCGATGAGAAAACAGGCTGAGAGAGAGAAAATGACCTGGCCATCCATTTCTGGTGCTTACTCTGGGAAAGATATCCCATTTCCCCATTTTTGCAAAGTCTTTTTTAATAAGAATCGTTATTTCCTGCCCCTTCATATTGTTCAACCAAGGTTGTTGATTTGAGAGCTTCTGGGGGAAATTTTTAAAAAAATTTTTTCCCAAAAGTTGGAAAGAAGAAAAATCTGTATAGCCAATCTAATTCCTGGGTCCCTCTTTTGTCCTGCTGGCTGGTGCCTAAACACCTGCCTTAGTTTCCTGCCTAGCATTCCAATCCAAGATTGGGGTCCTGCCCCTGGATTCCAGGACACATAGCTGGGATCTTCCTGCCTACTAGCCCTAATTGGTGCCAACTGCTTACCTGCCTGGACCTGTGCCTTAGGAAATGGGATTCTATTCCCTAATGCCCCTTTGCCTTCCAGAGGCTGAAGTCCTGTGGGTACTGAGGGGAAAGAAACTAGTTGGGACATTTTTCAGTGGTGAGGGACCTTCCAGTTCAGATAAACCTGCAACTTGCTTTAGCAATTTAAATATTTCACCACCAGAAAAAAAAAAAACTGCTCTCTAGAGTTGATGGTACTGTAACCTTTACAGATATTACCTAAGAATTTAATAATAGCTAGCATTAAAACAGTACTTTAAGATTTGCAAAGCATTTTACAAATCCTGTCTCATTTAATCTTCATAACAACCTGGGAAGTAGGTGCTGTTATTATCCCCATTTTATAGGTGAGCAAACTGAGGCAGGCAGAGTTCAAGTGATTTGACTAGAATCAAACAGCTGCTAAATGTCTGGGGCAGAATTTTTTTTTAATTGATTTTTTCAGTGAGTGAAAATCTGCCTTCTCTCTCTTACATGTCCCTCTCCGCAGTTGAAAAAGGAATTAAAAAAAGACTTTCTAGCAAATATATTTTTGATGTTAAGTTGTTTAGTCACCTCTGGCTTTTCATGCTCCCATTTGTAGGATTTTCCTGGCAAAAATACTGTAGAGGTTTGCCATTTCCTTCTCTAGGGCCCCCATTTTACAGTTGAAGAAGCTGAGGCAAACAGAGGTTAGGTGACTTGCCCAGGGTCACAGAGCTAGTAAGGGTCTGAGGTCAGATTTGAGTTCAGGTCCTCCTGACTCCAGACCCCGCCCTCTATCTGTGGCACCACCTAACTCTGTGTAGTGAGGCACATTCAGTCCCCACGTTGATTGAGGCAGGATGTGAATGAAGGTCTTTCTGATGCCAAGTCTGATACTGCATCCACTGCACAAGCTAGTTGCTTTCAGCATGTTGTGGATGCGAGTTTTAGGCAGGTGTGGGATGGGCTGGACAGCCCTGAGTGGACCTGAGATTCTATGGTTTACAGGGAAGAAAGTGGCCATTGCCTCCTTTTTTTCTTAAAAATCATTAGAAAAGGAGATTCTGGGGCAACTAGGTGGCACAGGGATAGTGTACCGACTGTGGAGCAAGTTGGACCTGAGTTCAAATCCAGCATCAGATATATAACACTCACTATTTGTGTGACTCTGGGCAAGTCACTTAACTCCAGTTGCCTCACCCCTCAAAAAAAGGAGATCCTATAAGCTTCCTTTGAAATTTCCTCCTCCTCCTTCCATAATCCATTCAAAGTCTGTTATTTAGGCTTGAGAAAAAAGTAGCAAACTAGAAAGCGAGCAACTGAGTTTCTGCTCTGGACAGTCTTTGCCAAACCATTTCCCCCTTTGGGTTAAATGAGCATGAGAGTGCCCCACAGGGTTGTTGCAGTGTGAGACACAGTCACATGCATTGGATAGAAGAGTGATCTTTGGAGTCTGAGGAACTGAGTTCAAATCCCTGGGCCCATTGTATGGGGCAAATCACTTAACCTGTCTTTGTCTCAGTTTCTTCCTTTACAAAAACTGGACTAGAGATAGATGATCCATAAGATCTTTTCCAGGACCAAATCCTAAAGTCCTAACATGAAATTGTCAAAGTACAAAGCTCACCTCAACTGCCATCTCTTCCAGAAAGCCTTCCCTGATTTCCCTAGTCACTGATGACCTTCACTACCTGCTCCATCTAGAATTCTCATTGTAGTTTGATCACACTTCTTTCCCACAAATATCTCATTTATTATTTTGTATTATAGTCATCTGAATATGTGACATTTGTTGTTCAGTTGTTTTCAGTTGGGTTTAATTCTTTGTGACCCCATTTGGGGTTTTCCTGGCAAAGATACTAGAGTGGTTTGCCATTTCCTTCTCTAGCTCATTTTATCAGATAAGAAAAATGAGGCAAGCAGGGTTATGTGACTTGCCTAGGGTCATACAGTTAGTAAGTGAGGTCAGATTTGAGTTCAGGTCTTCCTGACTCCACAACCAGTGCTCTATCCACTGCACCACCTACCTGCCCATATGTGACATATCTCCCTTCTATGTTATAGGCTACACAAGGAAAAGAACCATGTCTTCTAAACTTTGTGTCTCCTCCAGTGCCTAGCACAGTACTTTGTTGTTGTCGTTTAATAATTTATCTTCCCCAATTGCATGTAAAAACAACTTTTAGCATTCATACTTTAAAAAATTTGAGTTCCAAATTTTCTCCCTCCCTGTTTCCCCTCCACCCTCCCTGAGACAGTAAGCAATTTTATATAGGTTATACATGTGCAGTCATGCAAAACATTTCCATATCAGTCATGTTGTGAAAGAAAATACAGATTGAAAAAAAAAGAAAAAGAAAGT
This sequence comes from Phascolarctos cinereus, assembly GCF_003287225.1. Taxonomy (NCBI): domain Eukaryota; kingdom Metazoa; phylum Chordata; class Mammalia; order Diprotodontia; family Phascolarctidae; genus Phascolarctos; species Phascolarctos cinereus. The sequence goes on from NW_027555847.1 coordinate 57,908,796, forward strand.
TTAAAAAAAGTAAGCTTTGATCAGTATTCAGACTCTAGCAGTCCTTTCTTTGGAGGTGGATAACATTTATATCCTAAGTCCTTTCGAATTGTCTCGGATCATTGTATTACTGAGAAGAGCTAAGTCATTCACAGTTGATCACTGTACAATGTTGCTATTACTGTGTACAATGTTCTCCTAGTTTTCCTCACTTTGTATCAGTTCATGTAAGTCTTTCTAGGTCTTTCTGAAGTCCATTTACTCATCATTTCTTTTTTTTTAATTTTATTAATTTATTTTGATTTATCAACAATCACTTCTATATGGTTTTGAGTTTAAATTTTTTCTCCCCCTTCCTCCCCACCACCCTCCCTAAGACGGCACACAATCTGATCTAGGCTATACGTATACATTCCTACTAAACATATTTTCACATTAGTGAAGTTGTAAATAAAAATTATAACCAATAGGAGGAACCATCAGAAGAGGAAAAAAAAAGATAGCGATTCATCTTTCACAGTTATGATTACTATCTGTGTCTTTTTCTCCATTCTTTTTCTCCCCAGTTTATGCTTTTCTTTTTCCTTTCTCCTTTCCCACCCTCACTATTGTTTTGCTTTTGACCACCACCTCCTTCAGTCTCTCCTCCCTTCTATTATCTCTTCCCTTTTCTTCCCTTTGGCCCTTACTGCTTCTTCCCTCCCTTCTATCCCCCCCTCCCTTTTCTTTCCCCTTTTTCCTCCTACTGCCCAAGTTAGATTTCTATACCTAACTGATTATGTTATTCCCTTCTTGAGCCAAATCTGATGAGAGTAAGGTTCAAACAATGCTCACCCCCTCCCTTCTTTCCCTCTGCTGTAATAGGATTTTCTGTCTTTTCCTGTAATGTAATTTACCCTTGTCTGCCTCCTCCTTTCTGAGTACATTTTCTAAGATCAGACTAATCCACTTACTTGGATCCATTTAACCCACTTGATTAGATTTTTTTTTATCATTACATCAAAGTCAACTAATATCTACCCCATTTGTGTACACTCCTTTAACATGGTGTAATAACAATACAGTTCTCAAGAGTTGCAAGTGTAGGGATGTAAACAGTCCGCCCTTATTAACAACATTTTGTATCTTTCTGTCCCATTTACCTTTTTATGTCTTTCTTGAATGTTGTACTTGAAGATCAATTTTTTTTGTTGTTGTTGTTGAGCTCTGGTCTTTTTATGAGGAAGGTTTGGAAGTCTCCTATTTGGTTGAATATCCATCTCCTCCTTTGAAAAATGATGCTCATTTTTGCAAGGTAGTTGATCCTTGGCTGCAATCCAAGCTCCTTTGCCTTACAGAATATCATGTTCCATGTCCTCCAGTCTTTTAATGTAGAAGCTGCAAGGTCCTGTGTAATCCTGACTGTGGTTCCATGATATTTAAATTGTTTCTTTCTGGCTGCTTGCAGCACCTTCTCTTTCATCTGGTAATTTTGGAATTTTGCTATTATATTCCTTGGCGTTGTCAATTTGGGATCTCTTTCAGGTGGTGAGCAGTGTATTCTTTCTATGGTTATTTTACCTTCTGGTTCTAGGACTTTTGGGCAGTTTTCCTTTATGATTTCCTGAAAGATACTGTCCAGGCTCTTTTTTTCATCATGATTTTCAGGTAGTCCAATGATTTTTAAATTGTCTCTCCTGGATGATTTTCCAGGTCAGTTGTTTTACCAATGAGGTATTTTATGTTTTCATCTATTTTTTCATTTTTTTGTTTCTGTTTGACTGATTCTTGCTCTCTCATAGAGTCATTAGTTTCCATTTGTCCAATTCTAGTTTTTAACAGATTGTTTTCTTCTGTTAGTTTTTGTACTTCCTTCTTCAATTGGCCAATTGTATTTTTAAGGGATTTGTTTTCTTCAGTGTACTTTTTTTCCAGTTTGCCAATTGTGTTTTTTAGGGACTTGTTTTCTTCAGTGTACTTTTTTTCCAATTGGCCAATTGTATTTTTTAAGGACTCTTCTACCTCTCTCATTAGACTTTTAAAATCCTTCTTGAGCTCTTCTAAGAAGGCTTTTTGGGCTTCAGACCAGTTCATATTCCCTTTTGATGTTGCAGATGTGGGTTTGTTGACAATGTTGTCCTCTTCAGAATTTCTGTCTTGATCTTCACTCTTCTCATAATATGAATCTATGGTACTTCTTTTTACTCATGGTTTCTTTATTCTCTGGCCTTTAAAGAGATTGAGCTCTCCTGCTGGGTAACAGAGGGCACTGACCCAAGCTTCTTGTGTTGGAAGCCTAGGTTTTGGTCACTGGCTTTGTATGCTGGGGCCTCTTATGTTGGCAATTGTAGGCTGTAGGGTTTTGGCAGCTTACCTTGTGTTGGGCTGGAATCAGCAAGGCTGGAACTTTCAGGCAATTCTAGGTTACCTGCTTTTCCTTTCCTTTAGCTTTTTTCAGCTCCTTTTAGATGGATGCTGCAGGGCATTTATCTGCCTAGGGCCCCTTGCAATGCTGCCCCCCTCATTTCTGCTAATGCACTGGGAGATTCCTTTGCGGTAGAGTGCCGAGGCACCTGGTGGTTTTCTGAGCTGGTTTCCACCAGTTCCCAGGCACTTAGAGGTCCAGGTGTTGGTGTTTGCCTGCTCTACCACCTGGGCTTTAGGATCTCCTCCTGGTTGACAGTTGGAGGCTGTGGGGTTCTGACAGATTACCTGGTGTTAGGTTGGAGTCAGCAAGGCTGGGACTTTAGGAAGACTCTTCAGTTCCTTTCAGATGAATGCTGAAGGGTGTTTATCCACCTGGGGCCTTTTGTAGCACTGCTTCCCTTATTTTTGCTGAGGCACTGGGAGACCCGTTTGCTGGGCTGCTGTACTGCTATTCCCCGTCTTTCTTCTAGTTCAGCTGTTTCAGGGTTTTTTTTTCCCTGGGGTGGTATTTTCTGGGTTTTCAGAGGTTGATAGGGGAGGGTGAGAGCAATTGCCTTTTTACTCTGCCATTTTGGCTGCCAGAAGTGGAAACCTGTTCATCATTTCTTATAGCACAATACTATTCCATCAGAATTATATACCACAACTAGTTCAGCCATTCTCCAATTGACAGACACCTCAATTTCCAATTCTTTGCCACCACAAAAAGAGCTAGCACCATATTTGTATACAGTAGGCATTTAATATTTGTTGAGAAACTGAATGGATTCTGCTTCAAGTTCCTGGACACAATTCTTTCTTTGTCCCGCTTTACACCCCCCAGCTAGACACTCACTTGTTATTCACAGTCTCATAGGATTACTGATGCCAAGCACCTGCCTACTTCTTATTACCTGTTGTTTGGACTTCCCCCAATCAGTTGGCCCAACTCTGCATTTCATGAGGGTCTTCTAGTTATCCCTGGTCTGGCCATGCCTACTCCAGACCAGCTCTAGTGGTGTTGATCCTCTTCCTTTCATTCATATGGCATTGGACCCAAGGATATTGGGATGGTTTCTGTCTTCCAATTGTGATGGAGCCTGGTAGTGCCAGATAGCCAGCATCTTTTCAACTCAACAAGTATCAATGAAGCCCTTACTATATGCAGAACACTCTAGTGGAGATCTAAAGTTTAGATAAGATACAACCCACTACCTTCATGGACCCTAAAGTCTAGGAGGGAGATAAGATAGAAACACACAGAAATAACACGTAATAGACACAAGTGAATCTTAGAGGTTCACGGTGCAATGTGGTAGGGAAGGGAGGAACAAGGGTGGCTCCCTGGGGGGGAGGCAGATCAGGGAAGGTTTCTTAGAGGAGATGGCATTTGTTTGGGGCACTTGTCTCTACCTCATGCTAGCCCCAAAGAGATATCAAAGGCCTTTTCCATTCATCTATTCACTCATTTGTTTATTCCTTCAGCAGACAGTGTAGTAGAAAGAAAGCTGGGTTTGGACTCAGAGTCCCAGGGTTCGAATTTTGGCTCTGCTCTTTGTTACTCTTGTGGCATTGGGCCAGGCACCTGCCCTCTCGGCATTGTACTTTCCTGGTCTTTGAAATGGTCAAAGTGGACTGGAAGCTGTCCAAGGTCCTTTCCATATCTAAATCCTGGGTGCAGAGCTCCGGCCAGGGTCCTTTGGAAGAGATGTGAAGTCTCGCCCACTCTCCGTTCCTACTGTCATGGAGCTCATCCCCTGGGATGCCTTCAGTGATTGTCATAGTATAAAAAACCCAGAGTAGTTTAAGTTTGGAAGGCACCTCTTGTATGTTATCTCACTTGAACCTCATGGCAGTCTTATGAAGTAGGTATTAGAGATATTATTATCCCCATTTTATAGATGAGGAAACTAAGACTTGAAAAGGATAAGTGTAGATAAGTTTTGGGAGGGGAGGGACTATGTTTATTTTTGTCTTTGTGTTGTGGGCACTAGCATGGTTCCTGGCAATAAATGCTTGTTGAATTGTCCAGGGCCATCCTACTAGAAAATTTCAGGGCAGGATGGAAACTCAACTCTACCTGACTCCAAGTCTGACATGCTATGCACTATACCAGCTGCCTCTCTGGACAAGAAAAGATAGAGGATTGCAGGAGGGAGGACAGACTCAGCCACTTGGACTAAGTAAGCAGCCTCAAAGCTGAGCTCATGGGGATGACAAGATGAAGCATCCCAGCCCATGGCTTCAGATGGCTGTAGGGATCAGCTGATCAATCTAGCCTGCCAGCAGAATCGATGGAGTTAATCATTAAAATGGTCAGAACAACCCATCTGTGAAATGGTCAGTCAAGTTTCGCTGGTCTGTTAATATCCTGATTGCATGAGCCTAGGGGACAGACCTATTGATAGCAAGGGATGGGCTGGGGTTCTAGCTGAGGAAGGCCTTAAATCCTAAGCAGGTGGGAGGGACCCTTCAGTTCTGACCCAGAGGGAAGCATCATTAGGTCATTAGAACAGTATGGATCCTTCTGCCCAAGCCTGTGACTATAATAAAACCCTGCTGATGGTAGGTGAGCACCTGGGCCATCCTTCAGTGGCTTGAGGACTATGATAATTCCATTCAGGCCTAGTTGGCAGAGGATGGGAATCATGCTCTAGAAGATTCTGTAAATGCTCCCAAATCGCTAGTGTCACCCACTGCTGGATTTATTTTTCTAAAATATTGCTTTTGCCCTGTCATTATTCCTGCTGATGGCTTTCTGTCCTACAGACTTAAATTCAGATCTCTCCACTTGGCATTCAAGGTCTTCCATAATCTGGTCCTCCAACCTAATAATATTAACCCGGAAAAGGTTTATTAAATCTAATTGGGAGGGGGGGAGCTAGGTGGCACAGTGGATAGAGCTCTAGGTCTGGAGTCAGGAAGACTCACCTTCCTGAGTTCAAATCCAGCCTCAGACACTTACTAGCTGCGTGACCCTGGGCAAGTCACTTAACTCCACTTCAGTTTCCTCATCTGTAAAATGAGCCAGTAGGAAAGGCAAACCACTCTAGTATCTTTGCCAAGAAAGCTCCAAATGGGGTCATGAAGAGTCAGACATGATGGAAACAACTGCTTGAAATCTTTACAGTTTTCTTCTTTCTCCTGAAAGCTGTCAATGAGTAAATATCTCATTGTTCACTTGAATGGGAAGGAGGGCTATTTATTTTGTTTTTAATTGCATCTGGGATGTGATCGTAATTGCAACTGAAGCCACAATGGTGGAAGAGCCACCTGGGTGGAGATTTTGCTTGGCGTGCTTGAGATTAGATAAGATCTGAAAGGGTCCAAATGGAAGAGAATCTATACACCTGATAGGGTAATTACTACCAAGGAATGGCTGATGTTGGAAAATGTCTTTTTAAAATATTCTTTCCTAATGAGGAAAAGTGTCAAGTCAGCCTTAATAGTGAGAACCTGTAAGGAGGCCATGGAAGAAATTCCTCCAGACTCATAAATTAACTTTGGGTCTTACGGATGAGTGATTCACTTCAATTCATCAAACATCCTGGGTCTAGTCTCTACCTTCAAGGAGCTTATGTTCTATTGTGGAGGGGAGAGTACCCAAGTAAGTAATACAGAGTGATTTTAAGAGGGGAAGAGAGGTGATAACTGGGGAAATCAGGAAAGGCTTCATGATGAGCTGGTACCTGAGCTGTGCTTTGAAATAGCCTAGGAATTCTCCAAGGCAAAAGTGAGGAGGGAATGGATTCCAAATTTGGAGGATCAATTATACAAAGGAGGGAACAGTCCAGTGGTCTAGTATGGGGAAGAGAAAGGGAAGAAGATAAGCATTTATTAAGCTCCTACTATGTGCTGGAGGAAGGGGTAGATAAGAGCAATTTGTTCCAACAGCCATGAAGGTGGCTGAAACAGGTGCTATGGGGCGTTTAGGGCTTGGCCAGTCATTGGAGATGGCAAGGTCATCCACTGCATCCCAGGCTATTACCAGTCATCCTGACTTTTGTCTCACCACTGGACTTTGATGACTCTGAAAGACAGAGTGAAGCTGATGGCTTTGTGTAACTCTGCCTCACTTAAATCCAATTCATGCACAAGTCAAGACATCATGATTTCTTTGGTCCTTTCTGAAAATAAAAGACAAACAATAATATGCATCACAGGCCCAGAAATTGCACTATGTGAAATTTCATTATGATAGGTTAACAATGAGCCCTGTTGAAGTATCAATAACTCTGGAAAGGGTAAGACAGAGGACTGGGGTCAGAAGACTGGAGTTGTTACATTACCTTTACTTACTCACTTTGTGACCTTCAGTAAGTTGTTTAATCTCTCTGAGCCTGTTTCCTTATCAGTAAAATTGGGACAATCATCCCTTGTTTTCCTTCCTCATAGACCTATGAGGCTCAAATAAAACATCTGTAGGAGTTTCTGGTCATCATAAAGCTCTATGAAATGTAGCATTATCTTCCAGCTTCTAGCACCATGCCTTAAACATAGTGAGAATTCAATAAATATGCATGTAATTGAATAATATAGAGTGTGATTAATGCCATAGGAAAGGTACAGAGAAGGTGCTATGGAAATTCAGAAGAAGGGAAGACTATATCTTGTTGGGAGAATCCTACAATGCTCATTTGAATTTTTTTTTTAGCTAGGCAATGGGGTTAAGTGACTTGCCCAGGGTCACACAGCTAGTAAGTGTTATGTGTCTGAGCTCAGATTTGAACTCAGGTCCTCCTGAATCCAGGGCCAGTGCTCTATCCACTGTGCCACCTAGTTGCCCCCATTTGAGTTCTTTCAAGAGCTCATTCAAGTCTCATTTGAACTGAGCCTTGATGAAATTCAATGACAGGTAGAATCTAGATTAGAGGAGAGGGAGAATACAGGCATTCCAGAAGGAGAATAGACTGTGATCAAAGTCTTGGAGGCAAGAAAGCATGAGCTATGTTCAGGGAGTAGCATAGAGTCCAGCATGTTTGACATATGTGGCAACTGTGGAGCAGCAGAAGATCAGCAATGTAGGGTGGGGCCAGAGCATGCAAGGTCTGAAATGCCAAGCTAAGGAGTTGGTTTGCAGACAATAGGAACCTATTGAAAGTTCTAGGCTGGAGTGATAGGGTTACATTGGGATTTTAGGAAGAGGAACTCCAGCAGTCTGCACAGGATGAATTGAAGTGGGCAGAGACTGCAGAGAAAACTATTGCAGTAGTCTAGGAGGGAAGTAATGAGGGTTTGGACCAGAGTGGGAGCAATGAGAAAGATACCGGAGATAAGCTGTAAGAAAAATCCACAGGTGTTGGCCGATGGGATTAAGACAAGGGGAGGGAGAGGGAAGCCCCAAATGATTTTGAGGTTTCAAGCCTGAGTGACTAGGTGAGTAGTGGAGCCATTAACAGAAAGCCAGAAGGAGAAGCAGACTTAGAGAGAAAATGGCTTTGATTTCCTTGGCAAGCCAATTCTTCAGAGTGCAAACACAAATCCAAAGGGAAAAGCTTAAAATACTTAAGAAAACCAGCCATTTTCACATCCTTCAGAGGTACCCATCATGTGAGGGAAATCACTATGCTAATTATAAGCCATTCTCTATTCATTAAAGTTAAGTTCCCTGTGGACTTCAATAAAACTGCTACCTCTTCAGCTATTAACCCTCCATGGTTCCCTGGGCTATCTCCTTGCTGAGGACTGAGCTGTTCTCTCATCAGTAGGACATAGAATTGTGTTCCCAGATTGCAAATTGAAAAGTGTTTGTAGTTGGGGACAAGCAGAAGTGCTGCCCATGGTATGATTGGAGACTGTCACAGCAGCACACAGCAGTAATCAAATGCGGGCTCAGACCAGGCATTTCACTAAGCAGTATGACCCTGCTACAAGATGCTAGGTGGGAGCTATCCAAAATAACCAAGGACAAAATCAAGGAAAGTCAGCTACATTGGGGAGCAACAGGTTTGTACATAGGTTTAAGTAGTCAGTTGATAAACATTTATTAATTACCTGCTGTGTGCCAGGTACTATGCTAAATTCTAGAAGATCTTGAGTCTAGCATAGTGAGTTAGCAAAGAACATTTCTAATAAGCTGGTTTCATTCATTCATTCATTCATTCAACTGGCATTGAGCAGTGATCTTATGATTTTTAAAGCTTGAGTTTGTCAAATTCTGAGCACACCATGCTGGGTTTGGGCAGCCTTCAGACAAAGAATGGTGGTCAACAGAAGGAGGACAGTGGCTCTCAGGAAAACCCTGTCTCTGAAATAAGGACAGAGGTGCTAAATTTAACCTTACAGACATGCAGTTGCTGGGTAAGTCAGTCTACTGACCTTACCCACAGAATGATCAAGACCCCCTTTGGGGCTGTCTTCCTATGCAAGGCAAAAAGGTCTTTTTTCCCCCCATATGGCAGTGCATTATCTTTGTCTTTATTTTTATCGATTCACAAATTCTTATTTTTTCTCCCTATCTAAACTCTTCCATTGGAAAAAAAGAAGACAAAAACAAAACTTTTTCAGGAAATATGTATGGTCAAGCAAAACAAATTCCCACATTGACCATATAAAAATGTTATACCATATATATATATGCATGATCATGTATATCTTATTCTGTATCCCAAGTCCATGATTGTCCATCAGGAGGTGGGTAGCATTCTTAATGATCAGTTTTCTGGAACTATACTAGGTCATTACATTGATCAGAGCTCTTAAGTCTTCCAAAATTATTTGTCTTTTTCAATGTTGTTATATATAAATTGTCCTCTGGATTGTTCTCACTTTACTCTGCATCAGTTGATAAGTCTTCCCAGGTTTCTCTGAAACCATCTCTTTCGTCATTTCTTATGGTACAAAGATGTTCTGTTACAGTCATATAACATCAGTTATTCAAAGCCTTGACCAAAGGAAAATGCACCCATTATTAGACCCACCCTCTGTGGGAGGCATTTAAGTGGTCACTGACTGCCATGAAGTTTGTATGGTATTTCGAGTCTCTCACATAGCAAAGGTCAGAAATCCTGCTTTGTGATGTAGGGATCGGGGAATCTTTTGATTTTCACTTGGGCATAGTACTCCAGGAAGGTCCAGGGAATCCTCAGGAAAGGTAGCAGCATGAACATGGTAGAGTCAGGAGATACTTGGTTTCCCTGCAGGCAGAATTGTTATCATTCAGAAGACCAGTACCGATTTAGGTGTAGGAAACAAGCAAAGGCCAGGGGGAGACATTAACTAGAGCTGAACAGCATGGGCGTAGGGAGATTATGTGATAGGAGTAAGGAGACACGTATCTGTACAGCTGGTAGAAGGATCAGTAGCTCCAATGACCTTCAATTCAACAGAGTCCAGGGGCTTAAAATATGCTAGGGAAGGAGGTGGAGGAACAGAAGAGGATATGTCAATGTATAATTCAAGGTAGAGTATGATGAGGGCAAAGGAGCTATCCAAAAAAAAGACTGCTATAGGAAAAATTGAGGCTGGAGTGACTGCTTCCATTTGTACAGATCAAGGGAGGTTTCATGGAGGAAACCGCATCTGAGCTGGTCCTTGAAGGAAAATAAAGAGGACTTGACCATGAGACTTTTGTCTTCTGAAGTCAAGAAGATAGCAAATATGGCATAGGGTACAATACTATATTGGCCAAATAGAGTCATTGGATCCCAGATTTGTAAGAGACAATAGAAGTCATCCAGTCCAATCCTCTCATTTTATAGATGGGGAAAGAAATGGGAAGTGACTTTTCTGGCACAAAGCAGCAGAGGTGAGATTTGAACCCAGATCTTCTAACTCCAAATCTAGCCCTCTTAGCACTGTAGCATGTTGTTTCTTAATCCATCCTTGAAGGGATAGGGTGATTTAATTAGTCTGAAGAACTTCCAGATGAGGAGAGTCCCTTCACCAATTCAGGAGGGCACCCTTTCTTTGCCTTATGGTCTTAGAGAGTTGCCTAGAATACTGAGAGGTAAGGGATTCGTCCAGGGTCATATGGCCAGTATGTGTCAGAGACCAGACTTGAACCCAAGTCTTTCTAACTTCCACAACCCCATGCTGCCTCGCATTCTTGAGAGAAAAAAAATATATTATGACATTGTTATTATTATAATAGTATTATTATATATTATTTTTTCAAATAATGAAAAATAGCATTAATTCTAGACTCTGCTGGGTTTTATACAATCCAGATTTGGAGGGGAGATTAGACCTCTATCCAGACCAATGGAGTACCCTCTGCCTGTGAACCAGAAGCAGGGTCATGGGTGAGTGGGACTGAGGTCACTGTGGGACGAGCAGGGTCAGCTGACTGGAGACAGACATCCAAGCAGGTCTTGACCCATCATTCTGAGAAAACTCTAGGGAGTACTTTCCCATGCCAGGGAATCTTGACTGGGTGCCTTAATGGGGCTGATCTACATCTCTCTGCTTCAGCATTGCATCCCAGAAGGGCATATACAAGTAAGCAGTTAAAATAAGCTTCTGAAATTAGGACTGGCAGGGGAACCATAGAAACTCGGAGCTGGACAGGACCTCACAACATCAGATTTTAAACTGAAGAGGCCTTAGAGAAGAGATTCTTAGTCTTTTTATGTCTGTGTCATGGACCCCATGGGCAGTCTGCTGAAGCCTGTGGAATCCTTCTCAGAATAAGTTTTTTAATACATAAGATACATTGGATTATAAACGAAACCTAAGCAGTGCCGACTCTTTGAGGGTGAGCAAGGCATTTTTTGGATGCTCTTTCCCTGGAAATACTAAGGGACCTCTCTCGGTATCCCTAGCTTCCTGCTGCCCCTCTCTCCATACCCTTTTCTGGAAACCCATGAAGATCAAAAGAACAAAGAACAGGAAGTAGGAATTCTTATAACAGATGAGAAGCAAACTGAAAGGCAGTCATCAAATGTTTATCAAGTGTTTACTACATGCCAGATGCTGAGCTAAGTGCTGGGGATACACACACAAAGAAAAAGAAACACAGTCTCTGCCCTCTAGAAGCTTACATTCTAATGGGGAAAGTGAGATGAAGGGGAGGGTAGTGAGTAAGGAGAAAAGACGGTGTCTGTCCTAGGGCATAGTATTGAAGTCCAGAGAGTCAAAAAGACAACAGAGAGAGGAATGAAGCTTGTCCATGCCCATCCCCAAAATGGGGGCCCTGGAAGGAACTCACCAGCGGGATGAGGGGGCAAGCAAGGTGAAGAGGTGCTACAGGTTGAGAAGGCCCCAGGTGTAGTAGGAGGTTCCAGAGAGAGAAGGCAGCTGAGTTGTGGCAGCAAAGTCTGAGGAGGATCAGAAGTAGTACAGCTGGCTGGGGAATTAAGGTGAGAGAAGGGGTGGAGGCAGAGGTGATGGTGATGGTGATGGTATAGAGAGCAGGTTTGTCTGGGGGCCTACTTACTCTAGAAGGATGAGAGGCCAGCCATGGCTCAGGCAGGACCATTGGTCTGTGACCTTCCCCTCATTCCCAGTCCTCTACTGCAATCATCCTGTGGGAGGTGGCCTCCTATGTCTCAGAGAATCCATCCCATGCTGGAAAATCATCTCTGATTTCCCCAGCCCCTTTCACCTCAGGAAAGAGAGAGGTAGGGAGGCAGTAGGGAAGGGGAGAGGGAACAGAAGATTTGGGTGGGCTCTGGGAAAAGTGAGAGAGCCAGAAGCAGTCACACCACTGTGGAAGAGCAGAAAACAGCCACATCACTGTCCCACCAGTTTGGCACTGTGTCCACCCCCACCCCAGCCTTCTCAGTTACGATTCCATCAAAGAACAAATTTCAGATCTATGAGAGGGACAGCCAGCTGCTGGTTGCAGTTTAAGGAAGGCAAAGTTGGAACAATATGGGGATGGGAGTAGGGAGAGACCCCTTAAATCAGAAGTAGTCCTTAGTATGGGTCTGGTGGCCCTGTTTGTACCCACTCAGCTGGTCCTAGAAGCCAAGGTAGAAAGCATTGCCACACAACAGAGAAAGTAAAGTCAATTAAGGCCAGCTTTGATGTGAAGAGCTCCCAAGAAGCCTCAGTGACTAGTCTTGGTGCCTAAAGTTCTACCATTAAGCTTTGGGTTCTGAAGGCTTTGAAAGTTTCACCAGTTCCAAAATAAAATGCAAATTTCTCCAAACAAACATTTAAGGTAGTTAATATGGGAAAATAAGATGCTGAAGGGTAACCTGAGATTGAGGCAGAAGGGAAAAGTCTCCCACCCAGTTTGTCTTAAAGGTGGGAAGGAGAGGACTAATATACTCTTTTTTTAGCACCAGCTTGTGGGGCTACTTCCTATTCTCTGACTATCTGATTAATTTACTACCTCCCTGATTAATTTGCCAGCTACCTATCCCACCACAAGCATACTTTAAAGGAACTGGGAATGTTTAGCCTGAGAAAAGAAGGTAGGGGAAAGGGACATGTAAGCTGAGCTAAATATTTGAAAGGAAGCACCAAGAGAGATCCTGATCATGTCAGCTTCTTCTCAGAGTCTTTCCTTTCAGGGACTTGAAGAAGACCAAGTATCTTCTCTCTTGAAACTGGAAGCCAGAAGACCAGCTGTCTTCTCTCAAACTCTTACCAACTCCACCCCCCATGAAGGCTCAGAGCACTGAGTAATCAATCTCCACCAATGAGGAGAGTCTTCTACAAATGGCCCTTTGAGGCAAAAGTTACTTTAGACAATCTCAAGGGTCCCTTCCATCTCTAAATGTGTGATTTCATGAGGAAGAGATTCTGGACTGGACCCAGAGGGTAGAACCAGGAACCAGGAAGTTGTAAAGAGGCAAATGTAGGCTTGTTGTCACATAAACATTAAAGAAAAAATATTAGAGCTGCCACTCAGTAGAATGAGCTATTTCAGGAGGTAGTAGGCTCTCTCTTACTGGAAGTCTGCAAGCTGAATCGGGCTGGCCTCTTGTGGGGCATGTCAAAGTTGGAATTCCTTTTCCAGTATGGGTTAGATGAAATGGCCACTGAGGATCTCTCCCAACCCTGGAATTGTGTGATTCTTTACTCTAGAATCTTTGGCTTCCTATGTGCAAAAGCTTTTTTCAGCACATTGAAAGATCTTAAGATGACTGTCCAGTTCCCTGATTCCATGTTCTAAGTAAGATCTAGTCTGAGTCTGACATCCTGTGTTCTGAATTCCCTTTTGGCTCGATACTCCGTGTTCTGAGGTCCTTTTGTCAGCTCTGGTAGCCAATGCTCCCAGATCTCTTCCACTTTTGACAGTCTGGGATCTAAGATCCTTTCTGGCTCTGACAGTGAAAGCTCTAAGTCCCCTCTCAGTCTTAATTTTCCATGCTTTAAAATCTCTTCAAGCCCTGACATTCCATCCTCTAAAGGTCCTTCCTAGCTTTGACATTCCATGCCCTAAAAATCCTTCCCAGCATTGACATTCTATGCCCTAAGAGTCCTTCCTGCCCTGGCATTCTCTACTCTCTGATCCCTTCCAGTGCTAACGTTGTAGGTTCCAATGGTTTCATTTGGGCTTTGCATTTGACCTGTGGATAAAAGCACATTTAGGGTAACATTATTTATAGAAATGCCACGGGGGTTAGCACCATGGTCCTTCTCCCCTACAGAGTAGAATGTTCGTTCATTCTTTCTCTTTTTTTGTTCAGGGACCTGGTAATTATATGCTTAGCAATGAAGGCTTTTCAAAAACATCTTTCCCAGCAATTTTCAGCTGGAAACGTGGATGAAAACTGGGAGATATTTTTATCTGCAATTTTTTTTCAGTAATGGGCAATTATGAGTTCTTGCCTTCAGTCAATTCATCCTGTAAGAATGTGCTTCGGAGGGAAATTCATTTCCTTGCCGATGCCAATGCCTCTGGCGGATGCAGACATTTTTCCAAAGTGTGTGTGTGTGTGTGTGTGTGTGTGTGTGTGTGTGTGTGGTGTGTGTTGGGGTGGTGTTGGGGGTGGGGTGGGCAGCCAGAGTGGAAATTGCTGTGTGGAAAATTGCTCTGTACACCTGGTAACCATGAAATGGTTGGCTTGGTGGGAGTTGGGGAGGTGGGTCCCCCCCCCTTTTGAAATCATTGCTAATTTGCTTTTATTATCTTGATTCCTAAAATGGCCTTGATGATGCAATTGAGCTTTGTCAAAATGGAAAGAAGGTTGGACCCTTGCAAACCTGCCTTGTGATAGATCAGTTCCTAATTGTACAGTTCTATTAAGCAATGCAGGAAAGGTGAGGAGGAACTCAGCGGGTACCTCAGCTATTCAAGCTTTAAACTGCAATCGCTGTGGTTGCCATAGCCCACTTGCACAATGAGTTAAGGGCCCATTCGATCTGGGTGGGTGGAGAGGGTTGCTTTCACTATATACCGGGATGCCAGTAAATGTCAGGCTCTAACCCTGAGAGGCAGGTTTTGGGGATAATCAGTATATACTGGGGCCTTGGAATTAGTGCATCAGTAGAGCCATAATCAGGGTGGGGCAAAGGAGGCTTTGGCTCCTGGACACTTACGTTTAGGGGGCACTGAGAACATTTGTACTCCTTCGTCAGGTTAAAGCATTTGAGCTTAGCACCTGCTTAGTAAGAATTATTAGTTAACACAGGAAGCTACCAGCTGGTGGTTTTCTCTACCTGACAGGCTAATCCCAGATGAACTCTTCCCTGCTCTTTCTATAGGTAGAAGCATTCCCAGCAGCAAATGAAATATCTCCTGGTCTTGCTTCCCTTTGGATCTTCCTTTCTTCCCTCCATTAGTTTGTCCTAGGCACTAGAATCACTAGCTCTGACCTCAAGTAGTACTAAGACCTAACTTGTGTTGGCAGTGTGGTATAGTGGATAGGGCACTGGACTTAGAACCAGGAAGACTGGGGCTCACACCCTACCTTGGATGCCCATTGTTGTTGAGTAGTTTCAGTTGTGTCTGGCTATCCATGACCCCATTTGGAATTTTCTTGGCAAGGGTACTGGAGTGGTTCGCCATTTTCTTCTCCAGCCCATTTTACAGATGAGGAACTGAGGCAAACAGGGATAGGTGTCTTGCCCAAGGTCACACAGCTCGGAGGTGTCTGAGGCCAGATTTGAGCTCAGGAAGAGTCTAAAGTATTCCAAGCCCAGTCTATTCACTGAGCTTCCTGGCTGCCCACTCAGATACTCATTAGCTGTTAAGATATTTAATTTGTTTCTTCCTTTGTGAAATGGAGAGGTTGTATTCAATGGCCTCTATGTCTTCCTGTCTCTATGATTAGATAGCTATGACAGTGAGTTAGAGAATCTCAGAATCTCAGTGTTGGAGAATATGTTGTAGGTCATTTGATGAAGAGATGAAATCATTTGCCCAGGATCAAGTGCTAGCCTGAGACTGGAATCCAGGCTGTCTGACTCTAGTTCTGGCATTTTCCCCACTGTTCTTCATCTTACAGTGAAAAGTGCTGATACCCAGTATAAAGTTAGGATCTAACCCAGGGACGTTAGAAGTGGGATGAACTTTTCAATATTTGTAATGATATACATCAAGCATGATGTGTATGTACCTCTGACTTTGAGAAGCTAAGAGTGAGGTGAATAGATAATTTGTGGAATGATATAATTTAACCCAGGGCCAGCTAGGTGGCTTAGTAAAACCAAGTTCAAATATGACCTCAACCATTAGCTGTGTGACCCTAAGCAAGTCACTTAACCCTGTTTGCCTCAGTTTCCTCATCTATAAAAGAAGCTGGAGAAGGAAATGGCAAACCACTCCAGTATCTTTGCCAAGAAAATCCCAAATGGGGTCGTGAAGAGTTGGATACAACTCACCAACAACAAATAATAATAATTTAACCCAAGTCATAGGTTCATAAGATTTAGAGTTTGAAGAAATGTTGAAGATCTCCTGTTCATCAAATTACAGACTTTGAGCCAGAAGGAAAGTCAAAGGACCCCCAAAGCACTAGATGCTTCCTCTTCCATCCTCTCTCTCACTTACAAATCCTCTACAATCTGGTTTCCATCCTCATTCAACTGAAACCACTCTCTCCAAAGTGCCCAGTGATCTCTTCATTACCAATGAGAATGACCTTTGTTTTATTTTCATCCTTCTTGACCTCTCTTCAGCCTTGGACTCTGGAGATCCCCCTCTGCTCCTGGATACTTTTATCCTCTCCATATTTTTCATGACATTGTTCTGTGTGTTTTCCCATTCCTTTGTTGGCTTTTCATTCAGGTCATGAGCACAAGTATCTCCTCTAGCCTTCTCTCCTGGCCCCTCTAGTCTTTTCTTTTCTGTGCTAGCTATAATTGGGAAGTCTCATAAGCCCTCATGGGTTCAACGATCATGTCTGTTCAGATGATTCTTAGATTTATATGTCCAACCCAAATTTCTCTCCTTAACTCCAGTCTCTTATCACCAATTGCCTCTGTAACATATTGAATTGGGCAACCTGTAGGCATCTCAAACTCAATATGCCCACAGCAGAACTCATTATCTTTCCTCTCAAAACATCCCCTTCTTCCTAACTTTATTTTCTGTTGAGAAACATCTTCCCAGTTACCCAGATTTACCACCTCAGTGTTATCCCCCACTCCTCTCTCATTCACCCCAGGTATCAGATCTGTTGTCATAACGTCCTTTTTACCTTCACATCCCACCTTTATATCCCCTTCTCTCTAGTCAAACAGCCACCATCTTTGTACAGGTTGTCATCACCTCTTACTTCCACCATTTCAATAGCTTTCTAATCGGTCTTAGTACCTCAAGTCTCACCCCACTTCAGTTCATCCTTCATTCAATTGTCAAAATGATTTTCCTAAAGTATAGGTCTGACCTCATCATGCCCCTTCCTCAGTAAAATCCAGTGGCTCTCTATTACCTACTAGCTTAAATAGAAAGTCTTTTATTTGACATTTAAAGCCCTTCACAGCTGGCCCCTTATTATCTTTCCATTCTTTTATGCTTTATTCCCATCCAAGTAGTCTATGATTCAACTACACAGGATGACTAGCTCTTTTTCCCCAATTGTTACTCCCATCTCCTTTGCACAGTCTGTCTCCACCCTTGCACTGCCCCCCCCCTTATTAGGACAGTACCCAGCACACAGAAAGCACTTAATAAATGCTCGCCAATTGACTAATTCTAGGGTTGGTGCCCTTTCCATGGTACCATGATGCTTCCCAAACCCCTCATTTAACAAAAGATGAAGTTGAGGCCCAGATCACTTGCAAATCTGTGTAACTGGAAGAACAGTGGTGCCTTAATCAAGGCTGTTGAACAGCCTCAGACACTTACTAGCTGTGTGACCCTGAGCAAGTCACTTAATCCTGTTTGCCTGAGTTTCCTGAACTGTAATATGAAGAAATAGACATCTACCTTGCAGTGTTGTCATGAATCTCAAATGAGATAATATTTATAAAAATGCTTAGTGTAGTGCCTAGCACCTAATAGGACCTATATAAATTCCTATTCCCTTTCCCTTCCCCTTTATTGACCACAAAACCTAGGCCCAGACAAGTTCAGTGATTTGCCCAAGGTCACCTGACTGGTTATTGGCAGAGCCTGGATTCTAACCCAGATAGATTCCTCTATCTCCCTCTCCAACATTCTAGCCATGGGTTATTATCATTCTCATCACTCCCTGCTTGGGGACTGTAGCAGTGTTGTGTTTTTACCTTTTGACAGGCCAGAAATCTTGACCTGTAATGTATAGAGGACAGGGCACTGGATTTGGAGTCAGGAAGTCCCGGGTTCAAATCCTTAAATACTGTCCAGTGCTTAGAACAGTGCCTGGCACATGGTACATATTTAATAAGTGTTTACTGATTGACTTACTACCTATCTGTGTGACCCTAGGCAAATCAGTTAACCTCTCTGTGCCTCTGTTTACTCATCTGTAAAATGAGAAAGTTCTGAGGACCCTTCTAACTCTTGATCTCTGATTCTATGATCCTTCGCAGAGTCTGAACTCTCAGACTGAGACGATTTTCTTATCTTCCACCATCCTCCCCTAGCTATTCCTTGAGATCTCAGAGTGGATTCCTTCCTCTACCTTGGCCCCAGATGACATCCTCTCATGCATATCTTCATAAAACCAGGGCCAACAAGCTCAGCCCTGATCTTCCCAGGTGGGCCCAGGAAAGAGATGAAGTTTCCAGGGCTGAATTTAATTTGCATGTGATAAGACAGCTGTTAATTCCAGCACTGCCTCTGCTCAGTACTGGAGACGTTAACTATTACACAGTTGATGAACTTGCTGTTTTTAATTTTATTAACTTGGAACCATCTTGTTGAATTGAAATTAAATGCATGTTTGGGAACCATAATTGAAAGCATTACACTTAATGGTGTGTGGTGGGGATCGGTAAAAATGTAATGTGAATGGAAGGCGTTCTCAGAGCTGAGGGACTGCTTTTTGTGACCGAGCCGAAACAGGGCTTAAATGTCCATTCCCAGATGCCTCCGATTGAGGAGCAGTGTGAATGAGCGGAAAGAACAAAGGACTTGTGTCAAAAGACCTTGGGTTTGAGTTTCACTTATACCTCATGCTCGTGTGACCTTAGGCAAGTCATCTATCCAATGTGAGCCTCAACTTCCTCATCTGTAAAAACTGAGCTAAAGTCTTGTGGGTCTTTCTGTTAAATACAGACAATAATACTTATTCCTTTCTCCCTTTCTCAGTGTAGTACTCTATAACTAAAATTGATCAACTTAGACCCAAGTATGGGGTTGTTACCACTGACCTTACCAAAGGAATGATGACATAGTGGGAAAAGTACTTGATTTGGGGGTCAGAAGACTTGGGTTCAAATTCCACCTTTATTGCTTATTACCCAAGTAACCTTGGGCCCATGACTTAGCCTCCTTGAGTCTAGGCTTCCTCTTCTGTAAAATGAGGGAGTTGGGCTATATGGTCTCTTCGGTCCTTTCTAGCTCTAGATCTGTGAACATCAGTGACTCTGGCCCTGCCCTATACTTACTGTGTGACCTTAGGCAAATAGCTTAACCTCTCTGGGCCTTCATTTCTTCATCTGCCCAATGAAAGGGTTGTACTGAATCGATAATTCTTATACATTCTTTCTTACTGTATCATCTTCTCCTAGACCAAGGGTTCCAAACCTGGGGTCTGTAGACAGTTAAGATATATATCTATTTCTATATAGAAAAAAATAGATAAGGAGAGAGATGATAGAGATGTAGACAGAGAGATAGATACAGATAGGTAGATAGAGCTAAAGAGATAGATGATAGAGAGGTAGACAGAGATAGATAGATATAGATAAAGAGATAGGTGAGGTAGGTAGGTAGATAGATACAGATAGAGATAAAGAGATAAGTGATAGAGATCAACATAGAGATAGATGACAAAGAGATAGAGAAATAGATAGAGATAGGTAGGTAGAGAGATAGAGATAAAGAGATAGATGATAGAGAGAGATAGAGAGATATAGATAGGTAGAGATAAATATAAATAGATAATTGAATTTTTATGTATTTGGTTTCCTTTGTATTCCTATGTATTTTATTTTGTGCATTTGATAATATGATTCTGAAAAGGAGTCCATAGGCTTCACCAGACTGCCGAAAGGCTCCAGGACATACAAAAAACATTAAGAACTTTTGAGGGCTTTAGCATTCAGTAGTTAGAGCTCTGTGCTACTGAGGCCAAGACCACAGCTGCTGGCCAATTAGACTTTGTTCTCAGCTATGCACTGACTTTTACGCTACCCCCAACTCTGGCCATATGGTTGAGACTTCTTTAACTCTGGCAACACACTGACACTCTTCCTCCAAACCTCAGCCTCCTACGGTTTGTAATAGAGAAGAGGAAAGCCAGGTATAATTTGATGTTTATCCTGGATTTTAGGGGAGCACATCTCAAACAGTTTGGAGGAAAGAGAGAAAGGATCCAGCGAGCTGAAATTTGGCAAAGATAATCTGCCTAGGAGGGATAAGAAACTTTTAAGGATAAATTTCTAGAAACTCAAAAAGAAACAATTCCAATGAGGAGGAAAAATGGGAGCTGTCTGAAGCAACCCACATGGATACATCAAAAACTCACCAAGTTAACTTTGATTTTAAGAGTATACTTGTACATATATAACTTTTATAATATTGCTTGCCTTCTCAATAAGAGGAGAGGGTAGGAGAGAAATTAGAACTCAAAATTGTAAAAAAAAAATATGCAAAGGTTAAAAATTGTTTTTACATGTTATTGGGAAGAATATTAAAATAACAAACAAACAAATAAATAAATAAATATTAAAATATTAAAATTTTTAAAAAATTAAAAAAGAATATACATGTACAGACACAAGCAAGGGAAAGTCACAGAGGAAAATTACAAAAGTGAGGCATGGTCCTATCACTATGGTGTCAAGAGTGCTACAAGTGAGAATGAGCTGAAGCAGGGATATAAAGAAGGTTTAGGAGCAGTCATATTGGGAGACATAGGATATTTGTAAAGTAAGGATTGTCCTATCACTCAAAGTAGATGGGAAAACTATTGACAGAGAGAAGGTAATTCTTACTTGACATCTGTCTTCTCTGCCAAGAAGAATGACTTTTAGCTGACGCTATTCAAAATAAGTAAGGAGATAGTATGGAAACAACTTAGCTGTTCTTGATGAATTCAAGTCATTTTCAGGTACTGAAAGAACTGACCAATGTGATTACTGAACTTTTAGTGACATTTGAAAGATGGTGGAGAATAAGAAAAGTCCTATGAGACCAGAAAATGTTGTTCAGATTTTAAAAGGAGAGAAGAGAATAGGATATGCAAAGCATAGGACAGTAAATCTGACTTAAGTCTTGGGAAAATACTAGACTTGTACCTACCTCACTTGGTTA
Organism: Phascolarctos cinereus; assembly: GCF_003287225.1. Lineage (NCBI taxonomy): Eukaryota > Metazoa > Chordata > Mammalia > Diprotodontia > Phascolarctidae > Phascolarctos > Phascolarctos cinereus. The sequence goes on from NW_027555847.1 coordinate 57,929,902, forward strand.
TGAGGATCAGATGAGGTAACAGAAGCCCGAAGTCTGCAAGCCTTGAAGCCCTTCATTTATAAACACCAGTGGAAAACTCACCATGCAAGCAGAGAAAACTGGAAAATAAACTTTTCTTTTTGTTGTTTGGGGCTATCCAAGGGTGATATTAATTATAGTAATTTGTGTGAACTGCTGCTCATTTATTCCCAGTTACCCTGATGCATATTTATGATTGTGCATATCATTACATGTATATTAAATTGCTTGATTGAAAGACTAGATTCTGCTCTCGAACACTTGACTTTCAGAGATTGTGATTGTCTGATTAAAACTGAAATAATCTCACGGAAACATTGGCCAAAAAGTTTGAGCTTAGGATAAGCAGGTCAGCATTCTCAATAGCACTTTTTAGTTATAGAAAAGAATTTTCCAACTGGAAAGGAACTTAGATACTGAAAACAACCTCCCTTATTTACAAAGGAGGAAGCTAAAGTGCAAAGTGGGAAGATAAGTTGCCCAAGGATGTAGGATGACCAAGTGGCAGAGTCAAGGGTAAACTCAGGTCTCTTACCTCCCAATGCAGTGATATTTCCCTCTATGTTACAATGATATTCTATCCACTGGTTATAAGGGGTGTACGTGGTAATGGGTATGAGAAAGAGTGAAACCCAAGTGTGTCACTATCATTCCACTCATAAGTCAAGTGGAAACTAAACAGCCGATGGAATTCAAGGTTTTTCATTTACCTATGTGAGGGGTTTGCCATAGGAGCTAGACCTTTCTCAATGACATATGTATCTGGTTTACCTCTTTTTCTCCTATTAGATGAGGGTCATCGGCCATACCCTATGCCAGGGGGCTTATAGGTGCCTCCTTCCCCAGGGAAAGAGGGATGGAATGAAAGGCATGCCAGAGCCAGCTCAAACAGGCTCAGCTGTTCACTTTTCATTATGAGCATGAACACCTTAGAAATCAGCAAAGGCTACAAATGAGGGGTTAACTTATTGTGGAGTTTTCTAATTCTCTATTTTTAATGAATACTTAAGAAAGTAATGAAGAAAATGTTAACAATGCATCTTAAACTCCAAAAGTATGTCATGTGTTATTTTTTTTTCAGAGCCCGTTGTCAAAACATTTAATCAGCACACCCCTGAGTTGAGTCCAAATTGGCCAACAAGCAAGAACGTAAACCAATGGTAGGCTGAGCCAGGTCAAGAATCAAGGTTTCTTGGTGGTGTCAGACTCCAAAGATGCTGAGTTCTGAAGTGGGAGTTTCAGCCCAAGAAGCTTGAAACTTAGAGATTGGGGAGTGTCTGCTATCAAGAGGGTCATTGAGATGACCATTAGTCTAATGCTGTCTTTCGTTCTTCTGCAGCAGAACTACACATCCCTTATCTTAATTGAATATATTGTCATATATTAGTCATAGGTTGGTGGAGGTGCCCCCTTCTGACTCAGGTCGGACCTGTGCTTAATATTAGTTAAAAGGCTACTCCTCTGTTGCCTTTTGCCTCCTCACCCATGCTTAAGCCTATCTATCCAGTGAAGACTACATTTTAGCAACTGGGACTCCTCCAGCCCAAATATCATTTCCCTTCCCATTTTTGCGACTGAAGGGCATGGTGTAGTATAATGTAATTGCAAGTTAGCAAGACTAGGCACAAACACAAGTAAACGTTGCCAGCTAGCAGTTGTGTGACCTTGGCCAGATCCCTTCCCCTCTCTGGGTCTCAGTTTCCTCATCTGTAAAATGAAAGGATTAGACAAGATATCTCTAAAGTCCATTCTAACTCTACATCTTTGATCACCTAACCCTAAACCAGGGTGGGGAACCCGAGGCCTTAAGGCCACATATGGCCCTCTAGGTCCCAGTCAAAAGGCCACACTTAAGGACCTAGAAGGGCATGTGTGGCCTTAAGGCTGTGGGTTTCCCCCCTCCCCTACCTAAACCAAAGTTGGAGATGTCTCCACATAGATCAGAGTAGTTGGAGACAAATGAGAACTCATATTTTATATTGATCAGATTGGGTCCAGTACTGGGTACCATCTTGTAAGAGAGTCATTTTCAAACAGGAGCACATGCAGAGGATAGTGACTAGGATTGTCTAGAAACTCTCATGTGAAGAGCATTTGAGGAAAATGGAATGTTTAACCTGGAGGAAAGAAGACTTGGGGGAGGGAAGGCAGAAAAGATCATTGCTACTAGCTTCCCAGACATCTCCAAGCCATGCTACCTGCACGCCAGCCCTTTCCTCCTCCCACCAACACTCAGAATCCTACTTCTGGGCTCTAAGCTCTGATTGGTAAGCTTTCATATTATCTAGCTGGGTCACTGGCCCCACTACCCACTTCTCATCCGTCTGCAAGCCATACTCCTGAGTTCATACTCTCCCACCTCCACCTTACTTTTCACCTTTGATGTGTTATCTTCCCCTAGTAGAATGTAAATTTCTTGAGGGCAAGGACTATCTCGCTTGCTTATTTTTGTATTCCCAACAGTTAGCCTGGTGCTCTTTTTACTGCACCATGAAATGTGAGATATTATTGAGAGGCAGTGAATTCCCAGTCTCCGAAGGTATTCAAGCAGAGGCTGGCTGACTGTTTTTTAGGGATGCTGTCAAAGTTCTTTGTGTGTTAGAAGGAAGATTAGATTCGACTGCTTCTGTGGTTCCTCTCCCTCTCCAATTCTGTGAGTCAGAGTTTGGCCGGGAGGCTGAGCAGACGACTCCCTTTCCCACTGACTCAGCACCCAGAGGGTTAGAAGCCTCCACAGGGGTCCCCCCACCTACTGCTGCTCTACCTCCCCAGGCTCTGACAATCAACAGCATCAATAAGGCTGGGCTCCGGGCAGATTTTTCTTTGACTTTCATTACTTCAACCACTGATAGAGTGGGTCATGCTGATAAGGACCTTGGGCAGTAGCCCACTGTCTCTGGCCGCCTGGAGCCATCGGCCTCATCAAGAATGTAATTTCCTGTCAGCCTCATCTGGCAGGGAGTGAGGGCATATATTCCTTTCATAAGCACAAGTGTGTGCTTGAATACACACACACACACACACACACAACACACACACACACACATGCACATGCATGCACATGAGACCGAAAATAAAAAAGAAATCCAGGATTTTAGGATTTGAAGGTGGCAGAGACCTTATAAGTCATGTGTTTCAGCCCTCCTTATCTGACTGATGAGGAAATGGATGCCCAGAGAGGTTAAGAGATTTGCCCCAAATCACACAGGTAACAAAGCTTTGAACCCAGTTCCTTTGACCCTCAATCTAGTACTCTTTGCATTACATCATCATATCTTTCTAGGAACATTTATTTAGATGGCAGCATCTTCCTCTTCCATTTCTTGTTTTCTCTTTTTTTTACTCACCCAACTTATCCCTACATAGGCAGATTATCCTCAAACTGTGCTTTTCCTCAGGTTACTCTCCCAGTTAAGATTCTTCAATAGCTCCCACCACCTGTCATGTCAAACCCAAGTGCTGTCGGGCATTTCAGGTCTATTATAATCTATCCCCTTCCCCCAGTAGTCAACAGGTAATCAAAAAGACAAGTTCAGGGGACTCCTTTAATAGTCCTTATCACAATGCACATACATACATCCTAGCAATCCCTCCAAATTTTTCTTCTCTCCATCTCAAAAGCCATGTGTTTTATCCAGGTTAGTGTCTTTCCAGACATATCCTGCTCATTTCTGTCTTTCTGTTATTCCTTTAAGTCAGTCAACCATCATTTATTAAGCACCTGCTAAATACCACGTATTGTGCTGAGCACAGTGCTATTGCCCCCAAATTAGGCTGTGCTTCCACTTATCCCAAGCATATCACTCCTTTAGGGCCTAGCTTGGCCAACCTTCTCTATGTGAAGCCTCTCCTCACTATGCCAACCCCACATGGATCTCATCTCTTCTTGATCTCCCCTAGCATTTACTGTCTATACCACAGAATACCTGGTCATGTTCAATAACAACAGTAATTTTAGTTAGTCATGTGATAAATGATCATGCTCTCTACCAAAGTATTTTCCCTGTGACAACTCTGTAAGACAGTCTAAATATCATCATTCCCATTTTACAGATAATAATTATCTATAACTGTTCTTCAGTCATTTTTTAATCATGTCTGACTCTTCGTGACCCCATTTGAGGTTTTCTTGGCAAAGATAATGGAGTGGTTTGTCATTTCCTTCTTCAGCTCTTTTTACAAATGAGGAAACTGAGGCAAACAAGGTTAAGTGATTTGCCCAGGGTTACACAGCTAGGAAGTGTCTGAGGCCAGATTTGAACTCAACAAGATGGGTCTTCCTGACTCCGGGCCCAGCACTCTACGCACTGTGTCACCACCTAGCTGCCCCTATCTATAACTAACAACTTCTATTTCTGGAGTGTTTTATGGTCTGCAAAGTGATTACCTGAGAGCACATCTGTGAAGTAGGCAGCACAACACTTATTATCCTCATTTTACAGTTAAGGTAATTGAAGATTAGAGGGATTAAGTAATTTGTCTCTAGTCACAGAGACAGTGTGGCATAGTGGATAGAAAAGTAGCCTCAAAATTAGGGTTTAAGTCCTGCCTCTCATATAGGGGGAAGAGAAGGGGAAAAGAATAAACATTTATTAAGCACCTACCATATGCCAGGCAATGTGCATGGTGCTTTATAAACAATATTTCATTTGATCCTCACAACCACACTGGGAGGCAGGTGCTAATATTATGCCCACTTTAAGGTTGAGGAAACTGAGGCAGACAGAAGTTCAGTGACTTACCCAGGAACACACTAGGAAGTGTCTGAGGCCGCATTTGAACTCATCTTCCAAGCCTGGCCAACTGGGGGTTAAACTAGATCCTTGGAGGTCCCTTTCAGCACTAGATCCACGATCCCATTATTATCTCAACTGGAACATGAGCTCCATGAGGTGAGGGCCCTGTTTCATTTTTTGACTTTGTAGGGCCTGGCCCTCACTGTGGGTACTTAGATAAATGCCTGTTTAATTAAATTGACTCTTGCTCACCTCCCTTATTTTACATAAAGTTAGCATGGGAATTGAGGTACAGGGAAGGGTCACACAGTTGACTAATGGCTGGGAATGGGACTCAGGTCTCCCCACATGCACCCCCTCCCATTTCCCTCACACAAGTTAAATTGAGTTGAAGTGATTTGATTTGCTGCCTGAAATGTGTCTCAGCTGTACCTTCCCTATGTCTCTGCTCTTCTCTGATTCCTCCTTATCAGATAGGTTGTAAGATGAGGCACCAGAGTGGAGAGAAGGGAAGGCAGCATAGAGAGTAAGTAAATTTATTGGAGACCCGGCAAGTCAAGCATTGTCTCCTTACCAGCTGTCTACTGTGTAACCCATCCCACAAGCACAGTTGGGAGACAAGAGAAGAATCCTGAAGATCAGTGCTTTCGAGGGAATCTGTCATTCAGCTGGGGGTGCAAGACCTATAGGCCTGAAAAGATAGTTAAGAAATGAGCAGGAATGATCACTGTTGGGCTCCTGTCTCTCAGGTCTCAGAGGCTTCCTCTTGACACAAAGGGCCTGGGTGTACTTTATTATTTCTTATTTCTCTGACATATTTGTGACCTAGGGGGTAGAACCTAGAAGTCTATCATCTTGCCTCCCCCAAAGGTCACACTCAGCTTCATGTCTAGACACTGAAAAGTTTTACTTACATAGTAAAGGACACAGAAACCTGTAAATAATTGAGACCTCCTTCCCTTACTCCCCCCAGGGACTTGTGAAGTGACTTATAGCAGTTTTCTGGATAAGGCCTCAGGAAGGGAAGCAGACTCATTAAATCCTCTTAGTTGGAGTTCAGAGCCCCCATATACTCTCTCAATAGCCTCTCCTCTGGCCACTGCCCCCCCAACAGCTCCTCCTCTGACCTCTTTTCTCTCTGGCTCCCTGACTCACTGCTCTTTTGTTGACCCCTTTGCTAGTGGCCCTGATGCCACTGCCCTCAATTGTCAGCAGAGATTGTGTGTCTTTTTTCCCACTGTTCCCTGCCTGACCTCAGAAGCCACTGCTGTTTGGCTCTCCTGCCTGGGAGATGATGCCGGTTCAGGAGCAGTTAGAGCTGGAGAGAGGGGTGAGTAGCACTGGCAGCCTAACTGATTGTTACAATGTAACAATGTACAATGTAACAATCATGTTACATGGGTCTTCCATGCCCAGGTTATGTTGCCCTTCATTCCAGACAAAAGGTCTCCATGGAAGACAGTGGACATCACCTTCTACTCATCTCCCTTGACTGAGTCTCTGTTCTCTGTGTATGAATGAGTTTGGGCAAACCCATCTCATTCATCTTCTTCCTTCCTGGGTCCCTAGGCTTTTCACCTCTCCTTAGATCAGCCCTTCCCACTGAGTCTTTGAGGTCTCATTTTTTCCATTTACTTTTTTACCTCTGTATTCCTCCAGGCAACTGGACCAATCCATGAAAATTACCCTGAAAATTTTTCCAGTGATCTCCAAAGACTTTCATATAAAAGAAAGCTGGGTTAGAATCAATACCTGTGACTCAGAGAGAAAGCCCCCCCCATATCTCTCAATATTAATCACACACACATAACTGTAAAGTTTTCAAAACACTGTTCATACATGATCTCATTTGATCATCACAATAACTCTATCAGATACTGTAGGATATTTGTTATTATTCCCATTTCACGTATGAGGAAACTGAGAGGTTAAGTGACTCACTGTCATCACCCAGTTAGTAAATGTTGAGATTAGATTCAAACTCAAGTCTTCAGAACTCCAATCCCTTGTTCCTCTACTATAGGACACTGCAGCTAATGAAATCACATTGTGGCTGTGTGAATTTCCTGTCCTTCCTTGGGGTCCTTTTAGATATGTGGGAAGCATTGCATCCTCCACTGTGAATAAATGTTCATTCAGAAGAACAGAACCAAGGAGCAGATCGAAACTGCAGGAATTCTTTCTACTTTGAACCCCTGAAAGCCTCCTTGTTTAGGGCTGGGGGAAGACAAACTTCGCCATTGTATGAACAGCTTGTAAATCTTCCCTAGGATAGCATATGCTCTGAGGTCCAGTCACATTGTGCATCTTTCTACGCTGGGCAGGGAACCTTTCCTGAGCATCTCCAAAAGGATGGAAATGGAAAGACAACCTGACTTTGGCGGCAGTCTTGGCCTTTTCCATAACTAGCCGTGTGACCTCAGGAAAAACTGCTTTCAGACTCATTGGCCATGTTGTAAAGAGATGTCCTGTGCAGATATGGCTGGACCATGTGGCCTCTGATGGCCTTCCCAGCTCTGAGACTGACAATTCCTGGATTAAAACTGTTGTCCCTCTCATGAGAACATTCTGTGTGGATGCTGTCACCTCTTACATCTGGGTCAGGTGGTCAATGTCTTCAATCACTTCTCCTGCCCAGCTCCTGTGTCCTGGCTCCTGATCTCCAACCTCTAAGCCCACTGTATATAATCAGACTCCAGATCCTCATCTCCCCATCGACCACCAGTTCTTAGGTCCCCCGGCCGACCTCCAGCTTTCCAGCCTCTCTGCCCTCCCTCCCACGGCCTTGTAGCACAGATGAAAAGCCACCATATATCATTGCTAGAGTTGTGTCCTCCCTAATAAAAGCCCTCGGCTCCTCTTGGCGGCTCCTGATCATACCCAGCACTTTTTCACTTTCTACTGTTGATAACACCCGTCTTCAGAAACCTAATAAAAATGGAGTCACTCTCTATGAAGATCCTCATTTCCCTCCTGCTTGGATTTATGGTTGCTCATTCCCTTGATTAATAGAGTCGACAGTATCTTCAAAGCCACTCTTCCCTTGCAATGATTGTTTAGTTTTTATTGGTCATTCTTCACTCTGGAGGGGTCATTCACTTGGATAACTTTCAAGAAAGGCCTGCTTTGCCAATATAAGACATTTCTCTTCAAGTTATTCCATTGACAGGTAGTTTCTCTTTATAGTGATATCCATGAGCTGTAGGAGTTCATGTACCTTGTTCCTCACTGAGTTCTTGTCCATACGGTAAAAGACAATTATTGTTCTTCTTGATTCATATATATGGAATTGTTGGTTCTTGAAATGGACATCTGACATTTTCTTGTTATCTTCCTTAAAACCCCCATGGAAGGGAAAGATTATTGGACTGGAAGGCAAGAGAAATGGATTTGAAGCCTGGTTCTGCAGTTAAGCTGCTCTATGTGAAGCAGAGAGAGAGAGAGAGAGAGAGAGAGAGGGGGGGGGGGGGGGAGAGAATTTTCCTCTTGGGGCCTTAGTCCCTCACCTTTAAAATTGAGTGAGTTGGGGGCAGCTAGGTGACACAGTGGATAAAGCACCAGCCCTGGAATCAGGAGGACCTGAGTTCAAATCCGGCCTCAGACCAAACACTTGATACTTACTAGCTGTGTGACCCTGGGCAAGTCACTTAGCCCCAGTTACCTAAAAAGAAAAAAAAATTTAAAAAAAGGAAGAAAATGGGGTGAGCTGGATTTTATGTCCTCTATAGTTTTTCTCAGCTCTGCCATTCTGTTTTCTAAGGTTTCTCCCATCTCTAACATTCTGTGTTCTAAGGTCCCTCCCAGCCCTGACATTCTGTGTTCTAAGGTCCCTCCCAGCCCTGACATTCAGTGTTCTAAGGTCCCTCCCAGCTGTGCTCTAAGGTCCCTCCAGCCCTGACATTCAGTGTTCTAAGGTCCCTCCCAGCTCAAACATTCAGTGTTCTAAGGTCCCTCCCAGCTCTAACATTCTGTGTTCTAAGGTCCCTCCCAGCTCTGACATTCTGTGTTCTAAGGCCCCTCCCAGCCCTGACATTCTGTGTTCTAAGGCCCCTCCCAGCCCTGACATTCTGTGTTCTAAGGTCCCTCCCAGCCCTGACATTCTGTGTTCTAAGCCCCCTCCCACTCTAACATTCTGTGTTCTAATACCCCTTCCAGCTCTGGTAGTCTACTTCCTAAGACCTCTTCTGGTTTTGACAATCCTTCTAACAATTTGTGTTCTGGTGACCCTTCTGCTCTTCCTATGACTCTGTGACCTTTCTACATACCCCCTGTCATTGGGCCCTAGGTCTTTGAACCAGGGAGAATATTCTGAATCAGCTTGAAGTAAGTTACTTTGTGTTTAAGCTTATGTGCTCAGTACTTCAGCTTAGGTACTTAGTACAAGCCTAGTTATCAATAAATTAGTAAGACAGCTACCTCAAAGGGAGTTGCCACATTTGTGAATCAGTTCTAGCCATTGGCCAATCAGGTAGCAAGGCCAGGAGACTAGACCAGAACTAAGGGCACGAGGGCAATGCTCAGATTGGTTTGATTATCCTAACATAACTATGCCTTTCAAAAAATGATGGGGCCATAAGATTTAGAGATGGAGGGACATTGGATATCATCTAGGACAGTAGCTCTTAACATTTTTTGTCCCATGAACCCCTTGGGCAATGTCTGATGAAACTCTATGGCCCCTTTCTCAGAAAAGATTTTTGCATGTACAAAATAAAATGCACTAGATTATAAGGAAACCAATTATGTTGAAATAGGGTTATCAGTCTAATTAGAAACTCTAGATCTAGTCAAACCTCCTTATTTTCCTTTTCTTCCTTTTCTTCTTTCCTTCCTTCCTTCTTTCTTTCTTTCCTTCCTTCCTTCTTTCCTTCTTTCCTTTCTTCCTTCCATCCTTCCATCCTTCCTTCCCTCCTAACCTATCTAACCAGGCTGGAAGTGAAATGGCCACCCATGGGTCCAATCCCACTGCAGATCAGCACAGCACACATACCCCACTCACAAGGAAGTTTACTATGCTGAATTTAGGACTTCGTACAGACTCCCAATCACCTTTTCCCAATCACTGCATCTTAGAATTCCTGAGCTCAAGTGAGCCATCAGTCTCAACTTCCCCAGTAGCAAGGAATACAGGCATGTACCACCATGCTCAGTTCAACCCCTTATTTTCCAGAGGTACTGAAGCTCAATGAGGGGCAAAGACTTGGCTGAGGTCACATAATGAAGATGCGTTTGGGCCAAAACCAGAGCTTAGGTCTCTTGAAGTCCGTTCTTCTCCAGTGCTCTTTCTAGTATGTTATGTGATGTCATTTGGGGGCGTGGCCATTAAAACCAAGCCACCAGGTCCACCATTGTTTCCTCTTTTCTGAGCTTCTGAAACAGCAGTGTAAACACAATCCTGGGATAAGTTACCCTTCCTGCCTAGGAGTGTGCCTTATCAGTAACAGAGTGAATGACTCAGAAGTCTCTTTGTTGATGTTTTCATGACCATAAATATTGAAGAATAACATTTTAAGTTTTCCTTGTCTTCCTGCTTTTCCATTGTAGGTTCGCAGGGCCCTAGTGATCTCTACCCTCACATTAAGGCTGCTCTCGGGAAAGGCTCCATTCTCCCTCCACCTGCATCAGTCTCTGGGCTCCCATCTACCTTTCAGGAAGGAGGGGTGGTGGGGGTACCATGCTAAGGGAAGTTATATTCTCAGGTTTATTTGTTCCTGAGGAAGGAAAGGTTCTGTCCTCCAATGAAAGAATGTCAGGCATCAGCCAGCAGACAGCTAAGGAAAAGATTTGGAGGCAAGTGGTTTTTCCTTGGTGACCTTGAAAATCACTCTATGTAGGCAGGTTCCTGCTCTATTTATGACTAAGGACAACTGTGTTTATGGACGTTAAAATTCTGCATTGAAATGATTATTTTCAGGTTGACTGAGACCTATTGACAAACAATTAATTGCATAGCGCTCTGCACACCCAAATCTCTTTACCAGTGGCCAGCCAGAATGGAATCTAGGAATGGTCAGTTGTGTTATGCTTTGGGCATGGGCCTAGACCTGGTGTTATAAAACTATTACATATATAGAAAGAAAAATCACATATGCTGCTATAAGAAAATGTGTTTTCAAGAATTAACAATTTCTGGGGCAGCTAGGTGGCGCAGTGAATAGAGCACCGGCCCTGAAGTCAGGAGGACCTGAGTTCAAATCTGGTCTCATACCAAACACTTGACATTTACTAACTGTGTGACCCTGGGCAAGTCACTTAACCCTAATTGCCTAAAAAAAGAATTTTTTTTTGCCAAAAAGGTATCCTTTCCAGTAAAGAATAATACCATAAATTGACATGAAGTTTCTCATTTTTAAAGATCATTCACATCTTTGTGATCTTCAGTGTTAACCAAAAGTCAGGGGGCTCTCTTCATAATAATAGGACTTTCAGGCAGAGAATTCAAGTACTTTTCTTTCCTATTAATACAGATACTGAAGCCCGAGTCTTATTGGGAGGCCAAAAGTGTTAAACAGACAATTCTAACTCACATCTCTAGGCTCTTTCCACCAGTTCTCTACACATACCTTCCATTCAACCAAGTTTCTCTCCCCCCTCCTCATCCCCAGCATGCTGAAATTCACTTCCTGTAAGAAGCCTTTTCCAGTCCTCCTTAACCTTAACACCTTCCTTCTGAGACTACTCCTTCTCCCCCTTTAACCCATCTGTAACTTGTTTGGATGGAATTGTTTGAATCTTGTCTCCTCCATGAGACTGTGGGCTCCTTGAAGACAGGGCCTACCATCATTATTTGCCTTTGTTTTTATCCCCAGCCCTCAGCACAGTGCCTGGCACATAGTAGGTGCTTAATAAATGCTATTTGATTGATTAATAGGTGACAATCTAGAGAGAAAGCACCTTGAAATTGTCATTAATGGAGGGCAGGGTTCAAATCCCACCTATGACATTTACGAGCTGTATAATCATGGAGAAATGCCCTAACTAGATCAAACCTCATCTGTAAAACGGAGACAATAATACCTGTTCTACCTCCCTCACAGGGTTGTTGTTGTGAGGATCAAACAAGACGGTATTTAGAAAACACTCTGTAAAACTTGTGTCGTATAACTTACGTTTCAGCTGTCCTTATTCTATCCACCAAGGTCCCTTCTAGCCCCGCCATCTCATGACCAGCCCTGGGAAGATTTTAGGGAGACGCCGAGTCTCAATGGCTCCAAAGAGCCCTGCTCTAAAGAGTAATCAGAGGAAATGGACATTTCGGCAACTTGCTGACTTTTCTTAGCTGACTCCTTGATTAATTGAACATAATTGCTAAAGGACTGAGCAGAAACCCCACTGCTCATCATTGGCCCCCAGACGAAGCAGGGAAGAGGAGAGTGCAGGGACTGGGCTCGTTTGAACAGCAGGACATATCGTAGCAGAATTAATGATACGTATTTTTTTTTTGAAAGGTTCAATAGGGTACTCAGCTATTCATTACTGAGTTAATTGCCCAGGGAAGGGAAGAAGGCTTATGCAGAGGGACTGGGATAGTTGAATTCTTGCTTCTTACTGCAGTCTTTTTCAGTTGTAACCCCGACTGGGTTATTTCTAAGAGTAGTGGATTGGGAGAAAATGAGATTGGGGTTCTTCTCTTGATTCTGCTGTTCACTAAGTATGACCTTGGGCAGGCCCCTTCATGTCTCAGGGCCTGTTTCTTCATCTAAAATAAGCAAATTGGGATAGATAATCTCAAAGAAACATTAGATTTCTTTGATTTGTATTTCGATGTTTCTGTCAAAGAGGAAGTTAGGTGGCTAAATGGATAAAGCATTGGGCCTTGAGTCAGGAAGACCTGAGTTCAAATCTGGTCTCAGACACTTACTAGCTGTGTGACCCTGGGCAAATTACTTAACCCTCTTTGCCTCAGTTTCCTCACCTGTAAAATGAGCTGGAGAAGGAAATGGCGAACCACTCTAGTATCTTTGCCAAGAAAACACCAAATGGGGTCACAAAGAGGCAGACACGACTGGAATGACTCAACAACAAAAGTCTCTACCAAAGTTCTACAACTTCTGACTATAAAGGTACTATGACTGTGAGCACAGGCCCACCTGAGCAGGGAAGGGCCAAGAAGCTGTCATTAGTGACTTAGCTGCCAGTGACCTTGTGACACAGTCAATCCTGCCCCACCATTGGTTCATTATGTGCCTAGAATCTCCACCAATGTATAGCCCAGCCCATTGCATAAAGCTTTCCTAGAGATGCCCACTCGGGGTGGGGGGACAGACTCTCAGATACTCAAGTAAATCTGTGATTTCATCAATTTAGATGTTCTCTGTAAGGATGCAGATTGCACCCATCCTGCCCATTCTGTAGTATTCTTATCCATTCCATCAGAGGGTCCATTCACCATGCTGGGAGGGGGTTTCTTCAGGTTCTCCTGACATCTCCAGTATCCCTGTAGAGCATGGGGGCTGTCATCACATCTCCGTTCTTCTCACTACTTATAAATGTATGACTTTTTCCATCATACATTTTTAAATGACATTTTTTTACACTGCTTCTCCTTCCTAATCCTTTTTTTTGAAATGTGTTGCAGTCTTTTCACATGTATAACACACCCCTCCATTTTCTTTTGGGTGATGCTCAACATTAATTCTTTGGAGACAGCAGTGCTGTGTGACTCACAGCTATACAAAATCACTAGAAGAATCCTGATGTTCAAAAGACAGGTCTTTATTTCAGAAAGAAGCTTAGAGTCATTTACTTGCCAAGGACCTCCTAGCACATTCTCCTCTTATTCTGATCTGGAACCAATACTTTGATCTTTTGCTGTATCTAAGAGATAGATAGATAGATAGATAGATAGATAGATAGATAGATAGATAGATGTATTTTATATATACATACTTGCACTGATAGATTCTATAGGTTATCCATCCAATTCATTAACCATTTACTATATCTAAGAAATAGATAGACAGACAGATAGATATGTATACACACATGTTTATGTACACATACCTACATATTTACATATGCACTTATGGACAAACTCTATAGGTTATCCATCCAACTTATTGCCTATTTGCAGTATCTAAGATTGAAAGATAAACAGATTGATAGATATAGGTAGAGATGTAGATAGGTGAAGCTATAGAAAGGTAGAGATAGATGGATATGTAGATATGGATGGAGTGGATGTACTCTATGTTGCCTATGCAACTTCATAACTTCATGGCATAGTCTGGACTATGAGCATTTTTTATTTACTTGGTTTTCCTATGTGTGAATAGTTAAGCCAAACTCTTTTGAGTGACTCATTTTAGGAGGCTCTATAGTATTCAGGAGCTTGGTGAAATCACCCTAATGGCATCTACAAACAGAAGCATCTGAAGGTCCTCCTCATGTATAGGCCATCCTTCTCTGACTTAGGCCCTGGCCTGGATATCCTTCATCATGTTGGCTAACACCTTTGGGGACTGTTTTATCTCTTCCTTGATATTAATCATCAGAAAATCATCAAACAAAATATTTTCTGGGGGATATTTTATAATGTTGACAAATGCATAGCAGATACAATGTTGGAGAAGAGCTTTTAAGGCCATGTTTTGCTCTGCCAAATATATGATTTTTCTTCTCATTATCTACAAAAAAATAAGCATAGTGGGATCTTGTATTTCGTGCAACTTTTAGTTAATTATGTAATGGTAAAGGTATGGTCTATTGTGGAATTTCATTTATAAAAGCATAGTAGCCTCTTTTTAAATCCCTTCATGTACTCAATGCATGTGTAAATCATTTCTTATAAATTCTATGGAGACAGGAAAATAGGCATGTAGGTCAATAGTGTATAATTCTCTAGGTAAATGTTTTCTGACAATAATAAGGCCTGAGATTATTTTTCCCCATGGGCAGAGCTGAGCTTTTATTTTTCCCTGAAACCTTGTCCAATTGTCACTCTAAAAGTTTCTAAGAGTACCGGATTGGGAGGAAAGGAGACTTAGATTCTTGTCCTAATTTGGTATCGCCTCCTCCTTTGGGTACTTTGACCATCAATCTCATTGGGCGCAGATAGTTTTTGTGTATATTTGGATAGTTGGTATAGTTGGTCTTTGTTCCATCTTCTTTTCCTCTTCATGTCATTTTTATTTCCCCCATAAGCATATCTGGGCTGTGATGTCAGAGACCAAATGTAGTAACCTTACTTTCTTTGATGGTGAAAAGAGTTTGTTATAAAAATCTATGCAGATCTTTTCCATCTTTTGTCTTTTGTTTGTCCTTCCAATTACAACTGTAAATGTCCTCAGCCTAACTTTGCTTTATTAGGTGTCTTATCAGTTTTCTTTAAATTCATTTTACCCTTCACTACTTCTTGATGTTTTGGGGAGGCATACTTTTACACCATCTTTTGTAGATTTTACAATTGAATTTATATTCAAAACCACTGTTACCTTTAAGTGGCCTGTCTTTCTGCTTGGTGAGTCAATCAGTTCTTTGCTGACTAAGACAGCTTTTAGGGTTTTTTTTAGTCTCCTTGTTCAGTTAATTGATTTCCAGTGATTAAATTTTACCAAAAAATTGTTGTAAATGGTACTGATGCTCTTTCCTTCTTCCATTTCCCATTATTAATAACTTAATTAAAAAGGCCAAGTTAGAGTTATTTTCATTATGCACCACATTTCCTTGTTTTTTATTCTTTTACTTTTTTAAATTAATTTTAATCCTTTCCCCTAAAAAGTTGGTGTCCTGACTACATAGGATTTAGGAATAACTCTTACATCAGCAATCAGTCTTTTCTTGTCTATTAAATTATAATTGAGTTCATTATTTTGTGTTTATCATGTCTAGTGCCTTCTAAACATTCTCGAAAAGAAAATGGTTGTATTGTAAAGATATGAAGCTTCTACATAGTGTACTTGTCTTTGATCTCTCTTATTTCTTACTCCTGAACAATATCTTCTAGCTAATTATTTGGCATCTTCACATATGCCTTCAAGTCACCAAGTATTGAAGTATATGTTGCTTTAATTTGGAGGGTCTTAGAGACTTCATCAAATTTCTCCACCTTTTCATTCTCTGCAAGGGATGTTGGTGATAAACTGCAATTGTTTTTGTGGCCTCTTATTTGCAGATACTTATCATGAGCACAGAAATGTGATGTGACCAAATGTCCTACGAAATGATGTCTCTTTTTGTCTTTGGATGGCCAATAAAATCAACTGCGCAAGCTCATTTAGTTGCCACTTCAAGGGAAGTGCAAACACAGAGGCCAGAAAAAGCCAGCTGGAGAACCAAAGCCCCATTTCTCACCCATAAAGACTCTGCCTACCAGCTTCTAATGGGCTAGCATCAACCCCAATTCAGATGCTCCTTTTCTGTCCTTCCTTTTTTTAATGATGATCTGTAGGCAGCTTCAGGGTGGAAGACAGGCGGGTATTCTTGTTAGGACTCTTGGCAGTAGCTATTTACTTTCCCCCTAGCAAAATGGAGGGAAGACTGGATTTGGAGTTAGAAGATCTGGATTTAAATTCTGGCTTTGCCAGTTGCTTCTTGTGTGAACTTGGAGCAATGTTTTCGGCCTCCGTTTACTCATGTAAAATGAAGGGGTTGAGTTAGGTGTCCTCTTCTAACTTTAAATCAATGGTCCTATGATCCTCCCACCTCCACTCTCCCAAAGCCATACACATTGCTCCATAGTCCTTCCTCTCCAAACATTTCCCGGGGTAACATTTTCTACAGCCCCTCTTTTCCTGCTCAGTTATCTTCAGGGCTGACCTTACAAGTCTAAGAGAGAGTAAAATCCCTCTCAAGTGGACCTGACTTTAGATGTAAGTGATATTTGGGCTGTGGTTTCAGGTCCCTTCCTCACCCAGAAGACCCTGAGCAAGTCATGTTATTTTTTTGCTTCAGTTTCCTCAACTGTAAAATGGGGACAATAATAGTACCTACCCTGAAGGATTACTCTTTGGATAAAATGAGATAATATTTATTTTTAAAAAGCACCTAGCTAGTGCCTGGCACATAGTAGGTGCTATATAAACACTTATTCCCTCCCAATTCATTTCCTACCTCTGGGGGATGCCAGACATTTTTCCAATCATACTTTATCTTTAAGCATTGGGAGTTGATGTCTATGGAAGTACCAGAACCTCTGGGAATAGTGTCCACATTACAGGTTATCACAAGCCAGTTCAATCTCAGCATGGATAAGTGATCTGAGAAGGAAGGAACATGAAACAATAGAATCCTGGACATTCTGGGAATGAGAAAATTCTATCAAAAGAGGAAAACAAATGGGAAGATTAAAGACATACTTTGTCAACTTCACAATATTGCCAAGAGCTAACCCTGCCATGAAGTTCCCTCCATACCCCTGAGCCTGGGCCATATACTCTCCTCTCATGCTTGTCCCACTGATGTATTCTAAGTCAAGTCAGTAAAAGTCAGTAAGTGCCTGTTATGTGCCAGGCACTGTACTAAGTGATGAGGATACAAAGGAAGGCAAAAGACAGTCTTTGTCTGAAGGAGTCCACAGCTGAACTTTTGAAAGACAACTCTTTCAAAACAAGGTCATTGAGGCATCTTTAATGGAGAGAAAAGAACAGAAGAAAGAACAGACAAGCAGGATAGCCTTGGAATCTAAATGTTATGGAACCTACAGGTTATTAAGCAACCTATACATAGGAGAGACCTGAAGTTTCATGGGCAATCCTTGTTTTATTTTTACTATGTACACACAAATGTCCATTATGTTTGATGTATGTTAAGTTCAGAATAAAAATTAAAACATAATACTAAAAAGGCCACCCTGTCCATTAGTTACAGGATAGAGCTCACTGGGGATTTGGAAACTGAGATCAGAGCAGGATGGCCCCAAGTGACTTCTCCCCTCTCCTTCCCAGTCCCAAACTGCTATAAATAGGACTTGTGAAAGCAAAGAGTCTAAGTTCCCTGCTCCACTTCTATACAATGATGAGGAAAGAAACCCATGTTGGAGGTAGAGGGCGTGACTGTTGAGTCTCAGGTTTTTGCATTGCCTTGCTACTCAGGATGAGGAGAAATAATGTCACATGTCAATCACTTTGGCACACAGCCTTGTCTGAGGTCAGCTGTAAGGAAAGAGGGAAAGGAGATGGCAAGGGGAGCAGAGCAGGAGCTCTGATATCCATGTGAGAGACTGATGGAGAGAGATGATGGTCAGCAGAAGAAGAGGAGAAGGATGAGGAGAAACAGGAGCCCTAGATACCCATGTGAGAGACCCATGGTTTGGGATGAAGCTCTGGGTCAACAGCTCTGCACTTCATTATTCAGCAAACATTCTGTTCAATGAACTCCAATGGCTCCCTCTTACCCCAGGACCAAATATGAATCCCTCTGTTTGGAATTTAGTGGCTCCTGCCTCCCCTTCATCCCTTTCTAGGCTGCTGCATTGGAGTTTGGTCTTTCTCTACCAGGTCCATGATACAAAAAATGTCAATAGCCCCTGTTATGGAGTCATGTTTTGGTCAAAAGGAAATAAAGGGTTAAAGTTAAGGTGTTAAAGAAGATTCTCTCAGGTCAGGTGGATATTTTGTAGGACTCTCTTGGCCTTCCCAAGGATCTTGCTCTCAATTCAGTTGAATTCAGTTTTAAATGTGTCTTCCCTGTGTCAGGCTCAGTGCTACATGCTAGAGATACAGACGATACAGAGACAGAAACAAAATAGGTCTTGTCCCCAGAGAGCTTGCATTCTTAGTTCCCTTACCTCTGAGAGACTCTCCAAATTACCCTGATTACAATTGCATGTTGACTTTCCCATTAGACTGTGAGCTCCTTGAGGAGCTTTGAATCTCCTTCTTTGAATCTCCAGTGCTTAGCATGGTGCCTGGAATACAGTAGGTGATTAATAAATGCTTGTTCACTTGACTCGGTAACATGAACAGAGATTAGCATATGCAAAGTAAATATGTGGTAAATTTTTGTGAGAAATGGTGAGGTCAGCAAAGGTCTCTCTTTTGTAGGAAAAGGGCACCAGAGTTGTGCTTTTAAGGGAACTAGAGATTCTGCCATGCAGCAGTAAGAAGGCAGAGCATTTTCGGCATGGGAGCCTACCTGGTTAAAGGCAAAGTGGAATATCACATGTGAGAGACAAGACTATGGGGCCATTTGGAATAAAGGAGGTGGGGCAGAGAGTACTGTGAGATTAGTCCAGAATGAGTTTGTTAAAAGGGGAGGAGCTTATTACTTTGCACATCCATAGCAATCAATCACTTGTATGCCTCTGATCAATTAGCATTCTCCTTCTCCTTCAACCAGACTAGTCAATAAATCATCAGACAGTGTAGTTCTATGAATCTCAGCAGCCTCTCTCTCTCTCTGTCTCTTCCTATCTCTCTGTCTCTGTCTCTCTCAATTTTCTTCTTCAAGAAAACTCACCAATGATTTAGTCACATACAAAGCTTGCCGCTTTCAGTACCCATTAAGTATTGGAATTTGAATTGTAAATCTACAGGCGTCCCCTTGCCTTTTTGGCATTTCTGTGGAGTCTGTTGCCATGGTAACCCTTCTTCTTTACCATGTGACACCCCACTGGATTTCTCTCTGGGATGGTCCATCTCTGAGACCTTTTCAGCTTGATAGAACTTAAGATCATAAGGTCATAGATTAGGAGCTGAAAGACACCTTTGTGGTCATCTCATCTATCTCCCTATAACCTCCATTTTATAGATTAGGAAACTGAGACTTAACTGAAGAAGTTAATTGACTTGGCCAAGGTTAGGCAGGTAGTTCAGTGTCAGAGAAAGGATTTGAACCCAGGCTTCTGTTCTCTCTTCTGTCCTTTCCCATTCACTTGAGGTCAGATTGGCAGCCCCATTGGTGGCCATGCTTCAGCATGGTGTCTACGGCCTCCTAGCAGATGCTTGCTGTGTCTCAGGCGTGCCTAAGCACCCACTGATCTCTCCTGAGGCCTGTCTGGATCAAGAAATTGCACTGTGCTGGACAATACTTCAGCATGGGTGATTCTGCCTCACTAAACTGCTCTGGAGAGACTCAAGCCAAATACAAAGACTGGCCACTGTGGAAGGGCATGGGTCCAGAGTCAGACGACCAGTGTTCAAGTCCTGACTGACTCTGATCACTGATGTGACCATGGGCAAGTCACTCAATAGCTCTTTGGGGCCTTGGTTTCCTTATCTGTAAAATGCAACTGATCATCCCTACCTTGTCTCCATCACGTAGCTGTTGTGATGGATGAGAAAGCATCTTGAACACATTTGAAAAGGACTTTCTCTACAAATGCTATGGGGTAATGGGGTTGTATCTTCAGATTATAATCGTGACTTATTAATGAGATAATAACATCCCCTCGATATGTGAAAGAAGCCTTTTGACTTACCACAGGCATATGAGGAGTTACTGACTTACCCAGTCCCAACAGGCGAAGATCGGCCTTTACCTGGCCTTTACCTATCCACTGCCCATCATATACTGAGCTCAGTGCAGATGGTACCCATCAGCAGTAGGGGAAGTTCTCATTTCTGGTGCAAGCTAAGATTTATACAGTATCAACCCTGTGAGGTAGAAAATATAGGCATTATTATCCCCATTTTACAGCTGAGAAAATTGACGGCCAAAGAAGTGATATGACTTATCCTGATCATTTAGCTGGTGAGTACTGAATCCAGGTCTTCTGCCCTAGACAAATGCTCTTTCCAAAAGACTCATATCATCACAACTGCATGTTGATGAAGCATGTTTCCTTCCTATCATCAGAGAGGTGGCAGTCTATTGGTATAGAATGAGATGTGCATCTTCATATGTACCAATGAATTGATTCCTTTGCATAAGAGGCAGTGTGGTACGATGGGATGAGTGTGCTGAATTTGGTCTCATAGGATCTGGGTTCCCATTCCAGTTCTTCCCTTACAACTCATGTGACCTTGGCAAAGTTACCTCACTTCTTTAGCAATCTCCTTGTCTATAAAAGAGGAGGAGGGACCCTAAGGGCTCTTAGGTCCCTTTCAGCTCCTCAGTCGACAATCCTATGAATTGTACTTCTTTGCTACAAGGAAAAGGTTGTGTTATTTTTTTTTGGGGGGGGGGATTCCATAAATAACAGAGATGTGAAAAAATGCAGCAATAAAACATTTTTCAAAAAGAAGCCAGCGTCAGCTGAGTGTGGTGGCCCAGTGCCATAATCTCCGCTACTGGAAGAGGCCGGGGCTAGTGGATAGATTGAGCTCAGAAGTTCTAAGCTTCAGTAGGGATAGAACTAACTGAGAATTTGGGACGAAGCTTCCTAGAGTGGTGTGGGAAGAGGGAGCACACCACGCCTCCCAGGAGAACAAGGTCAAAGTTTTCTATGCTGACCAGAAGTAAGACCGGCCATCAGTGGGCATAGTATTTCTAGGCTGGGTAAGACTGGGAGACACGGTCTCAAAAAAAATCAGTGTCAAAGAGCTTCCTTTCTCTCTCATCACCTTCTAACCCCTAAACAGGTCCTGCTTTTCATTCTCCCAGGGTCTTGTTCTCAGGTAACTGTCAGCTAGTCCTAACTACTCTAGAAGCTGATGGTGAACTGAAGGTGCTGCCCCTCCTAGCAGGATCCACATTTTGGGGGGACTCCAGGAAATGAAAACACCATCCTCTATACCTGGAATACATTCCCCCCTTTTCACTATCTGTTGGAATCTTGCTCTTTTCAAGGCTCAGCTCAAATGGCACTTCCACCATTAAGTTATCCCTCCAGCTGAAAATGTTCTCTTCCTGTTCAGATTCTTCCTAGAGAATCTTGTTTCTCCTTTGTCCCTATCACATCCACCTTGTATTCTTCTTAACTGTGTACGTGTTGTGTGCTGTCTTGAAAAGACCCCTGGATATGGAGTGAGAGATCTGGTTGTGGATCCTGCCACTGCCACTTATCTAGTTGCCCTGACTCTGGAAATCTATAAAATGGGGGTAATAACAGCACCTACCTCCCAGGGCAGGTTGTGAACAGCAAATGAGACGATGTATGTAAAATAGAGCTCTTTGTAAACTTCAAAATGCCATGCAAATACCAGCTGGCGGAAGAAATAGCAGCCCCTGCTATGCCCTTAGCTTCTTGAGGACAAGCCCTATGCTGAAGCTTCTGTATCCCCAGTTACCATCACAGTCTCTTCCACATGGCAAGTATCTAATAAATGTTTATTTAATTGAATATATTAAAGATCCAAAGAAATGAATCTCCCACTAGTAGTGAAATTTTAGGCATCATGGGAGGCAGGAAAGGAGATATCTTTGGACATGGAGACTTTCTCATGCTCCTCAAGTTACTACATAGGTTGCTATTGGCTCTATGTATGTAACTGGTCTTGAAAACAGCTTCTGCCCTATTCTTCATCCTTAAACCCATCACTATAATAATGGGCTTAAAATTCAAACAGGATCAGAAAATGTCAGAGTTACATGGGACCTTTGTTGTTTTTGTTCAGTCATTTCAAAGTCTTCATGACCCCATTTGGGGTTTTCTTGGCAAAAACACTGGAGTGGTTTGCCATTTCCTTCCCCAATTCATTTTACAGATGAGGAACTGAGGTGAACAGGGTCAAGTGACTTGCCCAGGGTCATATTACTAGTGAGCTTCTGAGGCTGGATTGGAACTCAGGAAGATGAGTCTTCCAGATTCTATCCACTGCACCACTTAGCTTCCTGGTTAGGGTCTTAGAGATCCCTTAAGCCAGCCCCATCATTTTGCAGAATAGGAAACTGAGGCCCCAACAGTGGAAAGCTGACCCTGACAAGAGCTTTGTGGCCATTTATTTCCCACACCCAACTAACACAGCAAGTTAGATTCAGGATCTTCATTCAAACCTGGGTCTTTCATGTCTCGATCTGATGCTATTTTTGGCATAACTCACTCTAGGGATGGTCTTACATCTTTTCCCCGTTTCACTTGATTTAAAGGCTGACAGACTTGGCTCTCTTTAAGAGAATTAAATGAGAGGGAAATAAATCTGTTATAATCCCCCATCTCTTCCAAGGACCAAACTGAAACTGTGGCATGAAATAATGCATTCTGAGGTCACATGGATACGGGACAAGATGACGTCTTCAAAGGAGAGGGGAGCCCAGATGGAAATGACAGTTGTATTCAAACCATTTTCCCTCTTTCTCTTTTGTAGATGATGGCCCTTATTCAAAGGGAAGTAAAGATTCAGGTGGTGCAGACACAGCCCTGGTCTGCCGAAGGCAAAGTATTCCAGGTAATGAGTCCCTTCATCCTGTTTACCTCCATTCCTTTCATCGGTGAGACTTTGTAGAATTTATTGGCCCAAGAAATACCCCAGGCCCAAGATGGAGTAGTGAGTAGGATGGGGACTGAGTGATTACACAGTTCTGATAGTCAAGGCAGAGCCATGGGTAAAAGGCCGGGCTAGTGGCACCACATTGAGGAGGCTAGAACCGTGGGGATGGGAAGCCACAAATGTCAGTCAACTCCGTGAGGGCTGCATCAGCCTTTCTCCCATTCTGAGGCTGCTTGAGGGCAGTAGAGAAGAGTAGGAATCCAAGCCCCTGAGCCAGTGGTGGGTAGAGTTTGGCTCCCAGTCTGGCAATTATAGAAACAATGACTCAGGACAGACAATGAGATGGTGAGACATGTAGGACTTCTCTTTGCTGGAGCAGTGCGGCTCTGAGGTGGGTCACTTTCCCTGTATGTGTCTGTGTTCTCACTGGCTGTCACCCATGCCTGGAATGCTCTCACTTCTCCTCCTCACCTCTTGGCTTCCTTCAAGTCCCACCTTTTACAGGAAGCCCTTCCCAATCCCTCTTAATTCTCATGTCTTCCTTCTGTTGCTTATTTCCTATTTATCCTGTACACAGCTTGTTTGTGCATAATTATTTGCATGTTGCTTCCCCATTGGATTGAGCTTCTTGAGGGACTGGCTTCTGCCTTTTGTGTATCTCTAGTACTTAGCACATAGTTGGCACTTAATAAGTGCTCAGTGACAGACTGAATTAATGAACTGTGGTGTTCTTGTGGGAGCCTTATGTGCTGGGCTTCTACCAAGCTGCCTGAGGTTTTGGGCACTGAGAACACCACAGATTTGGGCAATGATGATTCAATATCACTAGGTCAGCAAAAAGCATTTACATGACAATATTTTCTTTTCTTTTCTTTTTTTGGTTAGCAATGGGGTTAAGTGACTTGCCCAGGGTCACACAGCTATTAAGTGTTATGTGTCTGAGGCCAGATTTGAACTCAAGTTCTCCTGAATCCAGGGCCAGTGCTCTATCCACTGCACCACCTAGCTTCCCCTTGACAATATTTTCTAAACTTTTTTTTTTCTCATAGGCTTGTGCCTTAGGACCCTGTAATCAGAGCTCATAGGACCCCGACACCTAATGGTTAGGGAGTATGCAAAGGGTGAAGATGAAAGATGAGTCAAAACTAGATAAGAAATCAAATCCATAGAAAAGGGGGCCTTGAAATGGAGGCCACTCTTCTCTTGGTTTCTTGATATACACTTCCTGCTATGGTAGTATCCTAGGATTATAGGAGTAAGTTTGGAGGAGCCAGCATGATCTTCCAGATCATGCAGTTTAAGCTCTTCATTTTACACTGGAGGAAACCAAAGCCCAGAAAGTTCAATGTTTTGCCCCAGGTCACATTGGGAGTAAGGAGCACAGCCAAATTGGAACCCACGCCCTCTGTCTCCAAATTCAGTAATCTCACCACTAAGACCTCTCTACCTGTCAATGATAATAGAATGAGGATGTGACCAGCCAGACCTAGGAGGTGGAGCTGGAGCCACTGCGATTAGCCTTGATGGAATACCGAGTATGGCTGGACATAAGGAGTAATCCTGATGCCAGGTCCTACTCTTCATCTGTCCTTGGTGGATTCCTACCCTAATCTAAGTGGTTCTTTAAGCATGGTTTAATTCTAATTCAATTGGACAGACTTTTATTAAATGGCTGCTTTGTAAAAACCCATGTACTAGATGCTAGGAGTGCAAAGATGAAAAAATGGCACAATCACTACCCTTCTAAAGCTTTCCAACTAAAAGGAAGAAAATAAGCATTTGTTAAGTGCCTACTATGTGCCAAGCTCTTTTACAATCTAATCTCATATGATTCTCACAACAATCTTAGAAGGTAGGGGCTATGATTATTCCCATTTTACAGTTGAGGAAATTGAGGCAATAAGAGGTTAAGTGACTTGCCCAGGGTCACCCAGCAAGTAAATGTCTAACTCTAGATTTGAACTCAGGTCTTCCTGACTCCAGGCCCAGTGCTCTATTCCTAGCCCCTAGAAAGGGGATTAGAGATAATAATAATAATAACTCACATATACAGAGAGATTTAAGGTTCACAAAGCTAAAATTATCTCATTTGGTTCTCACAACAGCCCTATGAACTAAGCCAACTAAGGCTGAGAAGTTAAATGACATGTTGGAAATCACACAGCTACCAAACAGTCCAAAACTCTATCAACTAGACCACATAGCTGCCCTTTTGTACATAAATATCTATAATGCACATAGTATATGTAGTATAATTATTCTGTATATATATATACACATACATATGTGTGTGCATACATATACATACCTATACATGCATGCACATACACGTATATATGCATGTATGTATGTATATAAAATTAAAAGTAAAAGAGAAAAGACAGCGTAGCATGGTGGATGGAGAACCGAGCTCTAAGTCAGGAAGACCTGAGTTCAAGTCTTGCCTCTGACTTATATTGGTTATATGACCCTGGCCAGGTCACTTAATTTCTCAGTGCCCGCAGACAGCTTCCTAAGACTTTAAATTTCATAACAGTTGCCTATATCTACCTTGAAAGAGGGTATTTCCTGAGTGGGAGTTACCTACACAGATGAAGTTGCAGATCTAAGGCAGAAAGAGCCAAATAAGATGGCTAGCATGAGTTATCAAAGAAAGGAAGCATCCCTTCTAGCCTGTGTGGCCAGGTGGGTTTTCTTAGAAGAGGTAATATTTTAACTTGGACTTGACAAATGGAGGTGCCTCAATAGGCAGGGATGTGAGAGAGGCGCAAGGGAGGCATTTCCACATACAAGGAACTGCTTTGTTGAAAGGATGGGGACAGGAAAGGACAGGGCAGGACAAAATACTAGGGAAAGACAACTAGCCCAGACTTCATTTACAACATCCCACACCACTGAACCTCATTAATGCTGGTCTCTGGCTCATTTTGGGGAGAGCAGAGAAGGAGAGGTGAAGAGCCCCATGACAATTCAGTACCTGTAAGTCAGCTTCTGAGATTCTGAGAGAAGTGCCTAGAGCAGAATCTTCCATGTGCCTACCCCATGGTATTTAGCAGGGTAGGCGAGGGGTGTTGTTGTTCAGTTATTCAGTTGTGTCTGACTCTTGGTGACCCCATGGACCACAGCACACTAGTACTGTCCATGGGTTGGTTTTTTTGTTTGTTTGTTTTTTTGGCAAAGATACTGGAGTGGTTTGCCATTTCTCCAGTGAATTAAGGCAAACAGAGATTTAATGGCTTGCCCAGGGTGACACAGCTAATAAGTCTCTGAGGCCAGATTTGAACTCGGATTCTCCAGACTCCAAGCCTAATTCTTTATCCACTGAGCCACCTAGCTGCCCCAGTAAAGGGAGAGATAGCGTGGAAATGTGGGAATGATGGAGCTCTGGTCCCACCACAACAAGCATTTACTGAGCATCTACTGGTGATCTTTCCATTATAGCATAGTGGGAAAGGAATCTGGGAAGGGTCCAAGGAAGAGATAAGCTGGAGGAGGGATGGTCAGCAAGTTCATGGCTAAGTCATCTGTTGCATGTATCGGGGAGAGGTATAGGATGTAAGGCAGAAGGTTAATCCTTGGATGAAAGAAGATAATAAAAGGATAAAGCCTTGAAACAGTCATAGAGAATGGAATGGGGAGTTAATAAATAAGGTTGATTGAAGACCAGCAGTTGTCTGTTGGGAGTTGTATAGCATGTATTTATGGTAGGTAAAGTCAGCATTATATGATGATTTTTGTCAGTGATGCTTGGAAGCTCAGAGCCA
Organism: Phascolarctos cinereus; assembly: GCF_003287225.1. Classification (NCBI taxonomy): domain Eukaryota; kingdom Metazoa; phylum Chordata; class Mammalia; order Diprotodontia; family Phascolarctidae; genus Phascolarctos; species Phascolarctos cinereus. Next base: position 57,956,668 of record NW_027555847.1, read on the forward strand.
AAAGGGGAACAAGATGGTGAGAGTTACACAGGGAGGAGAATTCTCAGGGTGACCATAGTTAAAGGCTGATGAGAGATAGAAGGGGAGCAAAGTAGGAGGCATGTGCAGTATAACCACCCACCAAATGGAACTCATTAGGTTCCCTGCTAAACTCACCCCCTCTTCAGACTGCCCCAATTCTGTGGTGGTCCCCCTTATCTAGTCACCCATATTTGCAGCCTCAATATCAATCTAAGTTCTTCCTTTTCCCTTGCCCCCTTATGTCTAGTTAGTTTCCAGATCTTGTCAATTCTACCTCAAGGACACATCTTTGCATCTATCCCTTTTTTTCCACTCATATCATCACCATCCCAGTTCAGTTCTCATCTGGGCTATTGTAACACCCTATTAATTAATTAGACTCAAGTTTCTAGTCTTCCTCTCTCCAATAAAAATTCTTTTGTTGTTCAGTAATTTTTCAATCATATCTGATTCTTCATGACCCTATTTGAGGTTTTCTTGGCAAAGATACTGGAGTGGTTTGCCATTTCTTTCTCCAGCTCATTTTATAGATAAGGAAACTGAGGCAAACAAGGTTAAGTGACTTGCTCAAGGTTGCTTAGCTGGTAAGTGGCCAAGGCCAGATTTGTACTCACGAAGATAAGTGTTCCTGACTTCAGGCCGGGCATTTTATCTACTGAGCCACCCAGCTTCCCATAATAAAAATTCAACATAGCTACCAAAATAGAGTGTTCCTAAAGTCTGACCACTTATTTTATGCCTCACTCAAGAAACACCAATAACTTCCTATTATTTCTAGGATAAAGTAAACTCTTTGGTTCAGCATTTAAAAGCCTTTTACAATCTAGTTCCAGCCTACCTTTCTATACCACTTTTCCCCTCACTCTATACTCTAACCAAATTTGCCTACCTATGCCCCAAACTAGGCATATTCCATATCTTCGAACAGGCTGTTTCTCATGCCTAGAATGCTGTCTTTACTCATGGCTTGCTCTAGAAACCTTAGCTTTCATCAAGCCAATTGGTGATGAGACCCCTAACTAGAATAGCAATTGTATAATGTGTATCCAAAGTTTCCAAAGATTTTCATCCCAAATGGTTAAAATAACAACACCTGTGGTTATCTGGAAAATGTACTTATAGGACATGTAAACTCCTCATTCCCAATAATATCAGGTCACAGAAATGTTATTATCCTTTTATTATTATAAAATGCAATCTTGTCTGTAATTAGCTTTTATGTACTATTTTAACTTTTATGTAATGTTTTTAGGATTATAAAACACGTTCCCTCCATCATTTCACTTAACTCTGACAGTAACCCTGTGAGGTAAGACGTGTAATTATTCTTCTCTCCATTTTACAGATGAGGAAACTGAGTCTCAGAAGGTTAAGTCATTTGACCATCATTATAGTTACTACATGTCAAAGCTCAGGTATCCTGACTGTAGTCCTCCTAGTACTATATGTGAATATGTGGTGGGGTGAGAATGGTTGTACATGTGGGAGTATAGACTACCTGTCCAAATTCAGCTCACCCAACTACCCCAGCCCATACTGAGATCCCCCCCCCCCCGCTCACCTCTTTCTATTACCTATTATCTCCTATAGTACTCATTGGGCAGTGAGTCCTGTTTGGCCTTGGGACATCTGTCTTTAAGTTGTCACTTCTTTTGGGCCTACATCACTGTTCTGGACTGTTTCTGTCTCCATCACTAGGCCATATGTGGTCCTTGATGACAGGGCTCCAGTATCATTCCTCTCTGCACTCCACTACCTCCTCACTGAAGGCTTGCCCATTATGGGTGTTGAGTAACTATTTGTTGATTGGGTTATTCATATGCAGCAAACAGATAATGAGTTTGAAAGCCAGTATGGCTTCCTTGAACACTATTACCTGAGTGTTTAGAGTACGGTCTTCTCTCAGTTGAGTACTTAGCCTAAGAATAATTGCCTAAATAAATAAAGAGAAATTCACAAGGTAATGGGTTTGAGCTCCAGCTTTACTACACTTTCTCCAGGGTAAGAGTCTCAGTCCCTTCCTTTGCAAGGTTTTAAGGAGTCCCAAGGTGTTTTTTTTTTTGGTAAAAGCTCATTGAAGCCTAAAGTGATGCCTCACTGAGGGCTTCTAACCTCCCCAGGTGCATGGGTAAGGGGGTGGGCACCAGCTGGTCCAAACAGCCAACAGTTTTGGTGACTGCACTGCTACTGTCCTTAGCTCAGCCAGGAATGTGGTCAAGGCTCTAGCATAAGGACCAGGACAAAGGGCAGCTAGGTGGTGCAGTGGATAGAGTGCTGGCCTTGGAGTTAGGAGGACCTGCGTTCAAATCTGGTCTCAAACACTTGACACTTACTAGTTGTGTGATCCTGGGCAAGTCACTTAGCCCCATTACCTAGTTTAAAAAAAAATAAGGGCCAGAATTAGATTTTTGTATTTTAGATTCTTGTACTTTTGTAGTTACTTTTTATTTACATAGTTCCTGAACTTGGCAGTGCATCAAAACCCTTGGGTGAGGGCTATGAACTTCCCAAATGAGAACTCAACAGGGAAACCAGGGCCTGCTGTATGTTGTGGGAGGGACAGGAAAGTGGGCCCCTTTCCCTGGCTTTGACCACATCCCCTGAGTTCTTGCTCATACTCAAGAGGGCAGAGACAGAAAGACAGCCAGATGAGGCTTGTGAAAGACAGCATGTGTATACCTCTGTATATCTGTATGTTTCTGTATATATCTGTATGTGGGCATAACTGTAGATGGCTATGCATTTGTGTAATTACAATTGTGTAAATGTGTGTATAGTACCACACATGGGCACTAGTGTGTCTTTTGTTTGTGTGTATGTCTCCTTGAGAAGCCCGGCTCACCTTCAAGCTATGATGAGGCACTAGACCTGGATATTGGTAGAGGCCCCTTGTTAATAATTTCTAGAAGATACATTCCTATTGGCCTGAAGTCAGTGGCAATAAAGGGGTGGAAAAGAAGGTAACAGGTGCTGGAATAAGGCAGAAATGGACAGATATTCTGGAGTCACCAAGACAGGGAGTCAGACAGGCTACAGGTAACCAAAAGGATCATGGGGTTTAGAGCTAGAAGGCACCTTAGATACCCTCAAAACCAATCCCCCTCATTTTAGAGGGGGAAATAGGGAAATTAAATTGCTTTTCCAAGATCACAAAGATAGTAAATAGTTGAAATGAGATTTTAGGTTTGGAGACTGAGTTCTTTAAATCAAGAATTAGAAGTCCATCTTGTAGAACAGGCACCTTAGTGTATAATTGCCCTGAAGTTCAAAGTGGACTGTGGGTCCATATCATCTACTACCACAGATAATGAGCCCCTACCAATGTGTTTACCTTTAGTGGTCAGCCAAAGGACACAATTAGTTCAAAACAAAGGTATTTCATGAAATGGCATGGCAAGAAATGTAGCACCAAGAAAAAATGTGCTCCATGAACTTTGGACTTACTATGCCACAAATACACATAGTAAGAGGGAAGAGTGGAAACATATGGGGACACTCAAGGACATGCAAAGATGGACACATGGACACATGGCCAAGAGTTGGTGCCCTGTGAAAGCATTCTGGTTGTCAATGTATGTGTCCCAGGGTAAATTCTTCATAGCCTATATTGGGGTGTGGGGTAGGAGTAGGGAACATGTGCCTGTATGCATATGCATCACACACACACACACACACACACACACACACACACACACACACACACACACGTGTATCTTCAGCTTTGAACTTGGAAGGTGCAGGCCAAAATCTTTCTGAATAAGCAGCCTCTTTGTAGTCTCAGACAAGAATGGGGTTCAGCTGAGAACTCTGAAAAGTGCCATGATAGACAATTCATGGGGGCCAGTATGCCCACTCCCCTCCCCACCAGTGGTACAAACTGCTGACCGTTTGCTTGGAGACAGGAAAGATTTAGTGCTCTGGCAGGTGACCCCATCCTCTCTGGGAAATGCTCTGCTGAGGGCCAAAATCAATGCCTTCCATCCTTTGGCTCTGACACCAGGTAATTCTGCCTTTAGCATGAGGTGACAGCTCGTTTTCTTTGCAAGTGAATTTACTACTCAAGGCAAATTAGACTAATGGTCTTGGCTGCCAGGACCCTCGGTATAACTGGATGGACTTCAAACTGCCTGCTTGCATCTGCACACTTTATTTCACTGGGGCCTGCCTTAATTCAATTTTAAGTCAATAAACATTTATTAACACCTAGTACCTGCAAAGCACTGTGCTAAGAATACAAAGATTAAAACAAGCAAACCAACCTAGTCCCTGCCTTCAGGGAACTTAACATTCTACTGGGAGTAGGGTACAGCATAAGGATTCAACCTCTTCATAATGAAGAAATACAGATTTTGTGTGAGTTCAAATACCAATTCTGCTATATATAACCTGTGTGATCTTGACCAAGTCAGCCTTTCCAGGCTTCAATTTCCTCACCTCTAAAATGGTGGGCTTGGACTAAAGTCCCTTCTACTTCTGAATCTGTGATCTTAGGACCTTAATGCAAAGTAATTTCAAAAGGGAATGAGTGATAGTAACTAAAGGAACGGGGAAAATCTGGCAAAGCTTTGTTAGGAAGTGCACTTGAGTTGATCTTAGGAGGAAACTAGGGAATCTTAGAGAGTGGAGATGAGGAGGACTGCATTTCAGATGGAGGACCACTTGTATAAAATCACTGTCAGACAATTGGTCAACATGTACTTATTAAGCACTTGCTGTATGTACTGTGCTAAGCAGTAGGAATATAAAGAAAGGCACAAAGTGGGAAGAATAAAGGAGAATAGCAAGTGATTGAAGGGAAGTACTACGAAATAAGACTGGAAAGGTATGGGGAGAGGCCAGATTGTGGAGAGTTCTAAATGTCGGACTGAGTATATTGTATTTTATCCTAGAGGAGCTCATGAAGATGTTTGAGCCAGAGAGTGGTATGGTCAGATTTGTGTCTTAGGAAAAGAGACTTGATAGCTATGTGGAAGATGGACTGGAAAATGAAAAAACTGGAGGTGGAGCGACAAGTAAGGAAGCCATTGCAATAATTCAGGTGAGAGGAAATAAGGACTGAATCAGGGCAGTGGCTGTGTGAGTAGAGGGAAAGGGAAAGATGTGAGATATATCATGGAGGTAAGACTGGGAACCAAGATGGTAGAATGAAAGGAAACAGTACAATCAGCTCCCATCCACAAACTCCTACAAACTGATCTAGAAAATGTACCAGATTAAATTCTGTTGGGGAAATCCTAAAAACAGTCATAATAAGTCTTTTGTTCAACCCAGCTTAGTATAGGAAGACAGACAGAGAGGAGGCCTCAAACCCATACGATGACACTGCAAGGGGGTCAGGTGCAATCTGAAAGCTTTGTTACCTTCCACCTAGTTCCAGGTCACAGATATGGGGAGGAGAAAGATCTTTGCACAGTGGCGGTATTCCTGGTAGGGAAGCCCTGGGCTGTATATGGAGAGATGAGGAAGTTCAGAAGCCAGCAGCAGCAGCAACAGAAGCAGAGGTATGGCTCAGATCTCAGGTGCAGAGCAAGCCTCACTTAAAGCATCTCTCTCAGCCTGTAGAGGAATAACCAAAACAGGAATCTCAGACCAAAGGGGAGCCCACAATTCTGCCACTTTGAACCAACAGAACTTTCCAGTTGGCTGGTAAGGGCAGAGTCTACTCTTTCTCTGAGCCAAACCCCGGTCAAGAACTTGCAGAGTTCAGACCAGGGAGTCAGCGATCAGCCTTAGATCAGACAGTTTTGCAAGAACTGAAGCCTTGAAGGTCCCCAGCCTGTCTCTGAGATCCTGGAATAACACAACACTCAATACCCTCAAGAAAACAACAAGAGAACTAGCTCAGACCTTACCTCTGGAAGTGCCATAGAGTCCAGCCCAAATGTGGAGTCTGAGTCAGGAAGCAGACCAGGAGAACAGGCAGACAAAAGAATCCCACCACAATGAGTTATGATGGCAGGGATGCTCAAGACACAACAGTAAAAGAAGAGAATGATTCCCAAACATCTACAAATGATTATTCAGAAAAAAGTACAGCTTAGGCACAAACTTAACTAGAATTTCTGGAAAAGAAGAAGCATAAGGTTTTTTTTTAATTTAATTTTTTAAAAAACAATTTTCCCTCAATTACATGTGAAAACAATTTTTAACATTTTTAAAGTTTTGAGTTCCAAATTCTATCCTTCCCTCCTCTCCCTCCTCCCTGAGATGGTAAGCAATCCAGTATTGATGTAAAATATTCCAAGAAAGAAAGAAAGAAAGAAAGAAAGAAAGAAAGAAAGAAAGAAAGAAAGAAAGAAAGAAAGAAAGAAAGAAAGAAGAAAGAAAGAAAGAAAGAAAGAAAGAAAGAAAGAAAGAAAGAAAGAAAGAAAGAAAGAAAGAAAGAAAGAAAGAAAGAAAGAAAAAGGAAAGAAGGAAGAAGAAGGAAGGAAGGAAGGAAGGAAGGAAGGAAGGAAGGAAGGAAGAAAGGAAGAAAGGAAAAAGGAAGAAAGAAAGAAAGAAGGAAAGAAAGAAAGAAAGAAAGAAAGAAAGAAAGAAAGAAAGAAAGAAAGAAAGAAAGAAAGAAAGAATATTCTCCAGTCTGTATTCAGACAATATCCTTTCTTTCTCCAGAGGTAGATAGCATGTTTCATCATGAATCCTTTGGAATTGTCTTGGATCACTGTATTGCTGCAAATAGCCAAGTCATTCACAGTTCTTCATTATATAATATTACTATTTCTGTGAACAACGTTCTTCTAGTTCTGCTCACTTCACTTTGCATCAGTTCATGTACGTCTTCCTAGATTTTTCTGAAATCATCCTGCTCATCATAAAATGTTTTTGTAAATGGAATAAGAGCACTTGAGGAAAAAAATTAGAAAAGAAATGAGAATAATGAAAAAGAATTGAAAAAAAGAAGTTTTGCACAAGAAGTACAAAACTTTGCCCAAGCAATAAACTCCCTGAAAAGTAGAATGCACCAAATGGAAACCAATGACTCTTTGAGCAACGAGAAATATTAAAATAGTCAAAAGGATGAAAAAATAGAAGAAAATGTAAGTTATCTCATAGCAAAAACAACTGATCTGGAAAACCAATCAAGTAGAAAAAAAATTAAGAATCTTTGGACCATCTGAACACCATGACCAAAAAATAGAGCCTACACATCATATTTCAAAAAGAATCTTAAAATTGCCCAGATGTCTTAGAACCAGAAGGGAAAGCAGAAATAGAAAAAATCCACTGATTACCTCCTGAGAAAAACCCCAAAAGAAAATTCGTAGGAACATCATAGTCAAAACCCAGAGCTTCCAGGTCAAAGTGAAAATTCTGTAGGAATCCAGAAAGAATTCAAGTACTAAGAAACTATGATCAAGATGATGCACAATTTAGCAACCACCATTATAAAGAAGTGGAAAGCCTGGAATATAATATTCCAGAAGGCTTAGAATATGGGCTTACAGCTAAGAATAACTTACCCAGTAAATCTGGGTGTAATAGTACAAAGAGAAAGATAGACCTTTAATGGAATAGAGACTATCCACCTATTCTTGATGAAATGACCAGAGCTGCAGAGAAATGTTGAAGTTCAAACACAGGAGTAAGGAGAAACATAAAAAGGTAAACATGAATGAACAATGACTAGGGACTAAACAAAAATAACCTGTTTATATTCAAAGATGGGGAGATAATAACTGTGTCATCTCTGATGCCTATCAACACAAGGGTTCATAGAGGGAGTCCTGTTAGACAGGGCCTGAGAGTGGTCCTGCTTTGTCTTGAATTGAAGAAAAGAAAGGAAAGAGAGAAGAAAAGGGATACACTAGAAGTGGGGGATGGAAGGATGGTTAGGGGAAATTATCTTGTGTAATCAAGGTACACAAGCAAACATCTAAACAAACAAAGGGAAGAGGTAAGGGCTGCTACTGACACTTGGACCTCATTCTCTTCTGAGCTGGTCAAAAGAAGGAAGAGGACACATAAAGAGTTAGGTATGGAAATACATTTCCCTCAACAGGTAAATAGAAGGGAAAAGGGAGAAGGAGGGAGGGGAATTAGAAGGTGGGTAGATTGAGGCAGGGTTAATTCTAAGCAAAACAAACTAAGGATATTTATAGCTCTTTTTTGAGGTGGCAAAGAATGGGACTCTAAGAGGGTGCCCATAAATTGGGCAATGGATGAATAACTTATGGTATATAAATGTGATGGATACTATTATACTGATCTTTATCAGCATAATGACCAACTAGGATTCCAGAGGAGTAATGAAATATGCTACCTATATCTAGATAGAGAAGTGAAAGAAACAGAGTGTGGAATGAGACAGGTTTTTTTTCTTGTCATGACCAATGTGGATATTTGTTTTGATTTACTATAAGTGTGTATAATGAGTTTTATTTTTCTTGTGTTCTCTCAGGAGGATTGAGATGGGTGGGTGAGAAGGAGGATCTTGGCTGGTTAAAACAAATAAAATATTTGTTAAAAAACCCAAAGGAATGACAAGACTTGAAGATATGAAGATTGAACTGATGATTCCAGGGTTGTAAACTTGGGTAATTGGAAGGATGCCAGTGCATTCAACAGAAATGGGGAAGTTTGGAACAAAGACGAGTTATGGGGCCACTATACTGAGTTCTGCTTTAGACAAAGTGAGTTTGGGATGCTTGAATGCAATGTCTACCAGGCACCTGGTTTTACAATATTTGAGTTTAGGAGAGAGATTAAGGCAAGATATGTAGATTTGGGACTCATCTGCATAGAGCTGATTCCCTTCTCTACTGTGGTGAGTGACAGCATGCAGTGGAAAGAGTATAAGGCTTTGAGTCAAAGCATCTGGTCTGAATACTGAGTCTCCTAGTAACTAGCTACGTGACTTTAGGTAAGCCACTTGATCTTCCTAGGCCTCAGTTTGTCCATTGTTTAATGAAGGGGTTAAATAGTTCAAGGGTTTTTAACCTTGGGGGGGGTCATGGACTCCTTTGGCACTCTGGTGAAATCTATAGGCTCTTTCTCGAGTAAATGTGCAAATAAAATACATAGAATTACAAAGGAAACTAGTTATATTGAAATGCAGTTTATATAGCTAGGTGTCTATGTATGTATCTTGTATCTGTCTATCACAAGTTTATGGACCCCAGGTTAAGAACCTCTGGTTAGCTAATCTCTAAGCTCCTTTGAAACTCTAAATCCTATGAATTAAAATGAAAATGTCATAGTTTTCATAGTTGTAAGAAGCTTCAGAGATCATATGGTCCAAACCCCTCATTTTATAGTGAGGAGACTGAAGCCCATATGGGTTAAGTGACCTGGCCAAGGTCACAAGTAGCAAGAGGCAGAGCCAGAATTCAAACTCAGATGCTCAAACTCAAAAATTCAATGTTTTTTACACTACTCCACTCTGACATCACAAGGGATCAATCTATAAGCATATATTGATTACCTTCTGTTTTCTATACTGAGGAAGATACAAGTCACTGAGCGTCTGTTTAGGTAGGTAGGATCAATGCACAGGAAGCAACCAGGAAATCATTAGGGCTTTGTATAATCAAGTCCTAGGATGTGGGATGCCCAGTTGGGATGGTAAAGGAGAAATTCTAAGAGAAATCAATGGGAGTTAGGGTAGTCAAGGAAACCTTCATAGGAGAGGTGAGACTACAGTTGTGTCTTGAATAATAGATAGGATTTAAATAGAAGGGAGAAGAAGAGTATTCCACTGAGTAATAGGAAGATCATAGGACCTAGAAATGAAAGGATCTTAGGAGTCATTGAATACAACCTTTCCCTATTTTACAAAAGAGGAAACTGAGGCCCCCAGGAGGCTAAGCAATCTGACCAAGGTCACATAAATAGTAAGTAGCAGAGTTGGGATCTGAGCCAAGACCTTTTAACTGCAAATCCAGGCTCTTTCCACTAGCTGTATGAACAAAGACGCAAAGCAGGAATGGTCAATGAGTGTGTAACAAATGATGGAGCCCACCCTGGCCCAAAGAGAGGAGGATTCATGTTGGAAAATTAAAGGCCATGAGACCAGAAAGATAACATGGGTTGAGCTTGTAGAAGACCTTGAATGTCAGGGCACTTAATAAATATTGACTGAATTGAATAGGTTATGAGCGATAGACTGGGGAATGGAGAGCCTGGAGGAAGCAGGGGGACTAACCAGGAGGCCTTTACAGTGATCTAGGCAGGGGGCTTTCTAATGTACTGGAAAACATCTCGAAAATATTGAAGCAATATGCGAATGCAGGCCATTATTATTATAATGTTGTTATAATCATGTCACAAATATCTGAATTCCCATTTCAGAATAATTTTTATCTTAGACCCATTCTGGGGGCAGGAAATAAATGTAGACATGAGGAAGGAGTGGCTTTTGTCAGGAATCCAAAAGGAAAGCTGTAGAGAAGTAGGAGCTCTCCCTCCAGTCCCCTGAGGCCCTTGGCATTTACCAGGTCCATTACCACCTCCTTCTTATATCACATTTGGTCAGAGATATGGCAGTATAGTTGCTGGCATATGGGCAGTGCTGATGTTAATAGCTGCCGGTAGGGACTCAGCCAAGAGAGACTTCTCCTTTTGATTTTCCAAGAGGATCTGAGTTCTTGGAGAGGGGCTGGATAAGGTGGGTAAGAGTCCTCCACTCTTTTTTTGGCGGGAGGCAATTGGGGTTAAGTGACTTGTCTAAGGTCACACAGCTAGTGTCAAGTATCTGAGGCCGGACTCGAACTCAGTTCCTCATGACTCCAGGGCTGGTGCTGTATACACTGTGCCACCTAGCTGCCTCTCTCTTCTCTTACCTAAATACCATAGTGTTTACTTCTCTATTGTTCAGCACAATGTCAGTTCCTTGAGGTTAGGAATATTGAGTTTATGTCTTCATATTTCTAGCCCTACACATAGTAGGCATTTCATGAGTATTTGGCAAATTGAATTCTCTTTTCTTCCCCTTTCCCCTGGCTACCTTTCCACTCTGCTCATTTCACCCAAGGCTGTGATTTGTCCGCACTGGCCATCGCTCTTTGGCCTTTTCCAATTCAGGAGTCTGTCCCTGTCTGCTGGTGAGCTTTTCTGGTTGGTGGATTTGCTCCATTCACATCACCCCGATGCCTCTCTATTTCCAGAGGAGTTCCGAGGGGTCACCATTGTGGAGCTAATCAAGAAGGAGGGGAGCACTTTAGGGTTAACCCTATCCGGTGGCACTGACAAAGATGGGAAGCCTCGAGTCTCCAACCTGAGGCCTGGCGGACTAGCGGCCAGGTAAGAGACAGCACGCATCTGCTGTTGGGCGTGATCAAGGGAGAAAGGGGGGGAGAGAGGGAAGAAGGAGAAGACGGAGAGAATGGGGCGGGCCTCTAACAAAACATCATTTACCGTATCACAGAATATCAGAACTAGACAGGACCCGTGAACATAGAATGTCAGAGCTGGGAGAAGTCTTTGGGCATGAAATGCTAGAACATAGAATATTAGAGCTATGGGGAGGGTGGGGCAGGGAATTGGATCCTAGAATATAGAATGTTAGAGGTGGAAAGGACTTTAGGACATGGGATGTCAGAGCTGGAAGGGAGCTTACAACAGAAGAGCTGAAGGGATATTAAAGATCATTTAAGTCAACTCCATTCTCTTCCAAATGAGAAAACTGGGGCCCAGGGAAGGCCTATGCCTTGCCCAGTTCCCAGATTAGAACTCAAGGTTCCTGACTGCAGTTCTTTCACCACACTTTGCTACTTTCCCTGGGCAAGAGGGATAAAAGTTAATGGCTAGCATTTAAGGCTTGCAAAGCATTTTACATATGTTAGCTCATTTGAGCCTCACAAGTCTGTCAGGCAAGTGCAATTAGCATCCCCGTTTTGAGAACAGAAGAATCTGAGATAGAGAAAAGTGAAGTGATTGACAAGTAAGTGTTGGAGGCTGAATTCAAACACAGGTCTTCCTAACTCCAAGTAGAGCACACTGTGTACCTTGCCAAAAAGCTGCCCTGAAGGGATAGGTTTCATGTTTCCTTGTTTGTTTTTTATGCATCCTGTTGCATCTGTGTTTGAAGAGACTTCTTAGACCTGTGGTCTAAGACTTTGTGGTCTAGCTACTGCACCATAATAAAAGGGTTTGTTCTGTGAAGTTTGGATTCAGTCAAAGGGCCTCACTTGAGGACCTAGAGGGCCACATGCGGCCTTGAGGCTGCAGGTTTCTCCTCCCCTAGCACATGAGACTGTGTTCATTCCTCCTTGGAGAAGTCTGGGGTGTGAAAAGGCAGAGAAAGTGACAGAGGGGAGAGAGAAGGAAATGTGAAAAAAAGAGAGACAGAGTGAGAGAGAGAGAGAAGAGAGAGAGAGAGAGAGAGAGAGAGAGAGAGAGAGGAGAGAGAGAGAAACAGAGAGACAAAGACAGACAGGCAGGCAGAGACAGATAGACAAAAAATGATGGACAGAGAAAATGAAAGGGAGGGAAAGAGAGGCAAAGAAAGGAAGAAGGGAGAGAGAGAGAGAGAGAGAGAGAGAGAGAGAGAGAGAGAGAGAGAGAGAGAGAGAATTATTTTTATTATGGGAAAACTAAGGCAAAGATTATGAATTGTCCCTCAAATTCCCTCAATCAAGTCAACAAGCATTTATTTCGCACTTACTATTTACAGCCAGTCATACTGCTAAGCCCTTGGAATATGATCACAAGCAGAAAGACAGTGAATGGGTCATTGGCCAAACTAGAGCCCCATCCTGACTTCTAGGGTAGCTCCCAGTTCTCCTTGTTACTAATTTAAACAAACTCTAACTTTGCCCGAGTCAGTCCTAAGCAAAGCGCTGAAGATAGTGAAATTGGGTGTCGCCAGCTCTCGCTTCTGTGCTCTTCTCCTAGATGCCAGGTGCTCCCTTGTGTGCCCTATACCTTTGCCCATTGCTCTCTTGTTGCCCTGATTTCTCCCATCATTTTAGGAGAAGAGCAATCTGAGAAACCTTAGGGAGGTGACATGCTTCCATATCTGAAGGGGTATCTTATGATAGAGAGAGCAGACATTATCACACAGAACTGGGACTTACTTACAAAGAAAGGGTTCAAGCAGACAGATTTCAACACCAGGAAAAGCCTCTGAGTTACAATAATTGTCCAGCAATGAGATAGACTGCCTCCATATGTAGTTGCTAGACATTCTTTCACTAGAGGTGTGCAAGCATTCAGTGGAACCAAAAGAAATGTGTTCTAGGTGCCTCATTTTCTGTGATCTTTGTGTTCCTAAAAGTCCTTTGAAACTATAAAGTAACATACCAAATGTAAGCAATCCTGTCATTCTATTGTTTGAGTTTAATTTACTTTGTATCTGGATGGCTTCATCTTTTCCATCTTCCCACAAGTGGTTGCCATCCATGCAGACTTCTAGGACACTGAACTCACATGGAGAAACATTCAGTGTTCAAGCTAGACACGACTTTAGAAATCACCTGGTCCAACACCCTGCCCATTTTACAGAAGAGGAAATGCAACTAGAAGAGGGGACTGATCTGGCCCCAAGTCAAACAGTGAATCCATGAAAGAGCTGGATCTAGAACCCAAGTTTTCCGTGATCTGATCATTCTAGACCTGCCAAGAAATGGCCTACTTAATCCAGGGCAATTCCACTAAACCAGGCAGGCTCTGCATGTCAGTTAACACGTTATCTGGTCTTATCTGGGATTCATAATAGCCATAAGAGTGGAAGTGTGGGGACTGTTTGGAAAGGTGGGACACCAAATTAGCAGAGCTGCAAATGCACAGTGTGAGAGCAAATGGGAGAGGTATTAACAAATCATGAACACACCTGGAATTCTGCTCATTGGTTATCCGTTTTGTTTACCCCAACACTCTCTGTCTCCCTCCCATTCTGTCTCTATCCCATTCTTTGCCTCTTGTCTCTCTTTGCCTGCGTATTTGCCTCTGTTTCTCTACCTTTCTGCTTTCATCTTTCATTTTCTGTCTCTGTCCCTCCATCTCTGTCTTTATGTCTTTTTGTCTCTGTCTCTCCCCCATCTCTGTCTCTTTCTTTCTCTTACACAAACACACACACACACACACACACACACACACACACACACACACACACTTTCCTAATTACCCAGTTGCTGTGGGTTGGTCAGCCCCTGAGAAGCAGAGAAGTCAATGGTGGGCACTTGTGGCTTCCATTGTGATTTTTCAAAATCATAGAATTTCAGAGTTGGAAGGACCCTTTTTCAACCCTCTCAGTGAACAAGAAAACCTTCTGCATCCAATACACTAGAAAAATGATCCCCCAGCCTTTTCTTGATGAGCTCCAAAGAGGAGCAGCACAATCTACATCCTGACTTGAACCCTTACCAGCTGTGTGACCCTGGCCAAGTCACTTAACCTGTCTTGGTCTCGGTTTCCTCAGCTGTAAAATGGTAACCCAAAATAGCCCTCACCCCACAGGGTTGTTGTAAGAATCAGAGGAGATGGCATGAGTAGAGTCTTTTGCAAACCTTGAAGTGGTATAGCCATGCTAGCTGGAGGGCAGGGCCTCGCGTAATCCAAATACTGCTATGCTTTATTTCCAGAAGTGACCAGCTAAACGTGGGGGATTACATCACCTCCGTGAACGGGATCCGCCTAACAAAGCTGCGCCATGATGAGATCATCAGCCTGCTGAAGAACGTTGGGGAGCGGGTGGTGCTGGAGGTGGAGTACGAGCTGCCCCCTGCTGGTGGGTGCCTTCCGGCCCCTTGGCTTGGGAGTGTCTGCCAGAGTTAGGTGTATGGGTGTCTGCCTGGTCAATAGAGAATCTGGGTTCCATTCCTGTCACTATCTGTGCTGCCTTGGACAAGTCACTTAGCCTGTCCAGGCCTCAGTTTGCGCATCTGTAAAGTGAGGGGGTGGCTTAGATGGCCTCTATGATCCTTTCCAGGTCTAAATCTATGATGCTATCTGAAATACTTGCTATCTGTGTGACCTTGGGCAAGTCACTTAACTTCCTTAGCCTCAGTTTCCTCATCTGTCAAATAAGGGAGTTGAACTTGGTAGTTTTCCAGCTCTAGATTGATGATGCTAAGGTCTTGTTAAACATCTACCTGCATAACACAGAAAGAGGTGCATGGGGCAGTGGATGGAGTCAGGAAGACCCAGTTCAAATCTTGTCTCTGACACTTATATACGAAGGAATCCAAAGTGTTCTGGCTTAGATTGAGGGAGAGATTATTTCCAGCAGGGGTTGGGTGCAGAGTCAGGGGAGGAGGGAATCAGGTAAGCTTGATGAGGGGGTGGCCTTTGAGGTGGGCTGTTATCAGTATGCAGAGACTCAGGGAAGGCTTTGATTAAGGGAGTCCGACAGATGAGAGGAGGGCCCAGAAGCTCCAGGAGAGGGGATGGCTGAGGCCAGAGCAAGTGGGCAAGTCAGGGATTCAGGATAGCCCCAACCTCAAGCAAGGGCTTCTTTTGTGCTCCTCTACAGGACAGAGCTGATCCCTGGGCATGGGTGGTCCTGAGCTCACCTTCATCACCCCCCCTCCAGAGAGGGCTTTGCAACAGAAGGAGGGACCAGGCTTGCCATTATATGGTAACTGCAGGAGTCTCAGGGTAGCCAAGAGACACCAACTCCACACTTTGATAATCACATTAGTACCTTGGGCATCACTGACCCCTCACTTTATAGACATTGGACTTGCAAGTTAAGCTCCCAAGGGGCCTTTTGTTTGTCCTGGGCACATTGCTTACAATGTGGTTACACATCACCCCAAAACATCAATCCACCAGCTTCCTTGATTGATTGAGGCAGGTCTCAATAATGTTGGCTCAAAGGGGCAGCTAGGTGGCAGCTCCAACTTTGGAGTCAGGAGGACCTGAGTTCAAATGTGACCTCAGACACTTGACACTTACAGCTGTGTGACCCTGGCAAGTCACTTAACCCTGATTGCCTCACCAAAAAAAGGAAAAAAAATAATGTTGGCTCAGCATTTCCTCCCCTTATCCCTACTCCCACTCTGTTCTAAATAAGTCTGAGATAGATAGGGGCAGCTAGGTAGGACAGTGGATTAAGTGCTGGATTCAGAGTCAAGAAGACCTGAGTTCAGATTCAGCCTTGGACTCTTCCTAGCTGTGTGACCCTGAGCAAGTCACTTAACCTCTATCTGCCTCAGTTTCCTCATCTCTAAAGTAGGATAACAGCAGCCACCTCCCAGAGCTGTTGTGAGGATTAAATGAGATAATATTTGTAAAGCATTTAGCCCAGTGCCTGGCATGTAGTAAGCACCATATAAATCTTAACTATTATTATTCTACATCCTTGTTTATGCATTAATAAAAATCATTTCCCCCTCGTGAGGGCATAGTTCTTATACTCCTGGGTTTATTGTCCTTTCTCCTTTCCTGTTTCTAGATAGAAGATGCCCTGAAACCACCAAGACCTGCCTTTGGTTAATCAATAGGCAGTAATGTAAGAGATTGAGAAGACCTGAGGTGTAGTCAATCATTCAGCAAACATTAAGCACCTACTGTATTCCAGGAAAGCCTCTGTCGAAATAGAGACAAAATGAAACTCTCTGCTGTAGAAACAGTACTCCAGGCCTATATCAGTTGTATTCCTAGAGAGACTGATGTCATTGCAAAGGCCTGCAGGTAGACCACATATTGCTAACTTGAAGAAACTATGGGAAAATGTGTTTGTTCCCATGTAAGAATATTGTCCCAAAGCAGAACAATGGATAGCGCCTATTAGGCTTGTGATAATATTCCTAGAATATTCCAATAACCATTCAGTAACCGTGTCCTGTGACCTCATCCATCTCCTCCTAACTTTCTGTTCCCCTTTGGCAACATTGTAGTCTCCTCCGTTCTTGTAATTCTGTATCATCCCTACTTTATTCTGCGTCTTCTCATCCCCATAGCAAGACAATAAATTAGCTAGCCACGTCTACTTGGTGGGAGAATATGTGCCTTTGGGATGATTCTGCCCTTGTCTACACAAGTCATGAACATGTTTTGGATAAAGCAGAAAAATCCAGAGTATGGAATCAATTCTCAGATACCTCCCTCAAGCAGCTGTGCTTCATCACAAATTTAGAACTAGAAGGGAGATCTTTGGGTGTAACCCCTTCATTTTACAAATGAGGAAACTGAGATTCATAAAGGTTAAGCGGCTTATTTGCTCAAGGTCACCAACAGTCCTAACTGCTATTCCCAAGAACATAGCTAGCAGTGTTTGGGCTTAGGACAAGCACCTCAAAATGTGCCCAGGCCCAGGATAAATGGAGGAAATGACACAAGGCTCCACGCATGGGGAGACTCCATGATATCTATCCATGGGAAGTGACAGAGGCTGGGGACAGCATCTCCATCCCTCTCCCCTAGGACAGAGATTCTTGAATCTCCGAAGCCTGGAGAGAGAACGGGGTTAGGCCAGGGTGGAGCATGCCATCTGATAGCTTTCCCTTTTAACCGATTGTTCTTGCTAACTAGATACTAAATAATTCTTTTTATAAGCTGAAATACAAGTGTGTCAGTACCCTCTACACTTAAGCAAAAATTTTATTTGCTCACCTTTAGTTATAACTCTGGACAGGAAACTTCAGTTCTCAAGGCCTTAGTTCCTACTCTGTTAAGCAGAGGAAGGAGCTAGGATTCAGTTTGTTTCTGGCTCTAAGATTTTGCAATTCAACCATAGTTTGAAGGGTCCTTGTTTCGGAGGTGGCAGGCCTAAGGAGAGGCTGGTATAGTAAAAGAATACTTCTGTGTTTCTCCCACAGCCCCTGAGAACAGCTTAGGAATAATCCCAAAGACCATCGAGGTCTCCCTGTATAAGGAAGGCAATAGCTTTGGCTTTGTACTCAGAGGTCAGTACCTTCCACTCCCCAGGTAAGCAGCAACTTGGCATCTGGGTGAGTTCTGGGCGAGTTCTGGGCTCAGGGCTAACTCGGACTCTGCCTTGCCAAGCAGTGAGTGGTCTTTCTGACCCTTAGGGTTGGGGATAAGGGGGCCTCAACTCCAGAGTTTTTTAGCAGGGTAAGTAATGCTTGACCCAAGCCTGTACTGTGTGGGAGGCTCAGGGTTGTACCTCCAATGGTAATGGGAGAAAACAGAGAAAATGTGGGGGTAGGGTGGAGAAAGATGGATGAGGTTTCATGTATGGATGGTCTTGGCCTGTGTTTCAGGGGGAGCCCATGAAGACTGGCACAAATCCAGACCACTCGTCCTCACCTATGTGAGGCCAGGGGGCCCAGCTGACAGGTAACCACCACCTTGAGAAAGAGGTGCAGACAAGTTCAGCACATGAGTTCTCCACCTCCCTGGGAGACATAAGGGGCAGTCCTGCCTAAGAAAGTGACCTAGGTCCTTCCTGACCCCTGGATCTTTCTCTAGACTACAGATGCCCTGCAATTCCATAACCTTTAACACTTCTCCTAAATCTAAGAGTTAACCAAGAAGCGATGTGGTGGTGTGGGAATGCACTGGATTAGGAATCAGAAGACATAGGTTTCAGTCCTGGCCCTGCCATTATTAATTGTAAGGCACTGAATCTTTCTGGATGGTAATTTTCTCTTCTTCAAATTGAACAAACTAGGCTAGAGGCCCTTTAAGATCTAACTTTCTGTGATTCTGTTGTAGAGGCAGAATTGTCCCTAGGGTATGATAGATTTGGAGAATTACTGTAGGACATATCTTTTAGGGTCCCATCCTGCCAATGTTAGGCTATGACCAGGGAAGCTGCTGGTGGAGGAGAAAGAGTTGGGGCCTATTACTTGGTAATTGAAAATTTTTTTTTTAGATCCAAATTCATAAACTGCCTCCCTTCCTCCCTGCTCCTCTCTCTCTCTCTCTCTCTCTCTCACACACACACACACACACACACACACACACACATACCTGATTGTCCATATATAAATGTGTGCATGTATGTTTGCATAGTTTTGTCTGTGTGTTTTGGGTACAGGCGTGTTCAGGTATGTGCTATGTGTACCCACACATGTGACTTTGGAGAATCCTGCCTACTTTAACTCATGTTCTTCCTCCCTCTCCCAGAGGCCTGGACACTCTCATAGCCTCTTAGAAGGATGGCTTCTGGAAGGCCCATTTCAGGTCCTGATTATTATTTGGGATATGGAAAGTTATTGGATGGTAGGTAGAAAAGAGAATCATGCTGTGTCTGGAGCAGCCCCCAGCTATTTCTGCCTCCTCCTTCAATTCCAAATCAAATGTGATGAGGCAGCCAGACACTCCAGCTCCCTAAGAAAAAGCTTGAACAGAAGAATAAAATGCATCATTTTTTATACTCAAATGGCTTAGCTTCCATAGCTATTGAATTTCAGAATTGGAGTAGAAATCATCTTTTTCCAATCCTGGAAACTGAGATGCAGAGACGGGACCTGCCCAAGGTCCTACTGATCTTTTCCAACCACCTTCCACAGAATCCTGACATATGACCATTCACTTCTTTTTGAGTACTTCTAGTGATGAGAATTTCACCACCTATCAAGGTAGTATGTTCCATGATTGAACAGCTCTATTTAAAATCATAGAATTCAATAAAATGTAAGCACCTTGGGGACAGGGACTGTTTCTTTTTCATTTTTGCATTCTTACTGCCTAGCACAGTACCTGGCACATAGTAGGCACTTAGTAAAATGTTTGTGGAATTTCATCAAATCAAAACAATTTCAGAAATGAAAGGTCATCTGGTACTCATGAGGACACTGAGTTCCAGAGAGGAAAAGTGACTTGTGTAAGATCATACCATTAGCTAGTAGCAGAGTTAGGATTAGAACTCTGATCTCCCTGATCTCTGCTTCACCATAGTTCAAAAATTCTCTTATCTTGGACTGAAACCTTCATCCCTGTAGCTTTCCCTTAAGTGATGCTAATTCTGCCTTCTGTGCATACTGAAAAAAAAATCTACCTTTTTTTCCATGTGACAACCCTTCAGATATTTGAAGGCAACTTGAGTTGCCTCAGATGGTTTTTGTTTGTGTTTGTTTTGACATTTAGACATAGGGGAAATGCCTCTCTCAGACCATTACATAATAACTGTCATTCATTTCCCTATCCAGTAGGGGCTCTAGACCTGGTCATTGGGAATGCAGTTTTCTAGAACTACTCCTCCCTGCTCCAAACCAATGTAGGCTCAATCATAGTCTAAAAGGCCAATGCTATAAGGACTTTCTAAAAATCCTCTAGTCCAATCCCCTCATTGTACAAGAGAGGAAAACGAGATACCGAGAGGAGTGACCCATCCATGATCACATGTGTACTTAGTGATAAAAGCAGAATTTAAGCCCAAATCTTTTTTATTTCAAATATGTGGTAGTTTTCTATCAGACTCTTTACTAGAATGTCCTATTATTTTGTTAGTGAGAATACTTCTGTGGTTTCTTGCCTATAGTCATAATTGAAGGAAAGACCACATTTCAGATAGAGGTTAGTGAAAATAATCATGTAATTTTCTTCTCATCCAAATTCATAGACACTCCCCACCCTCCAAATCTGGATCAAACAGTCAATGAGTATTTATTGAGCATTAGCATAGTCAATGTATGTGTCAAGCAATATGCAAAGTACAAATTCAAGCAAAAAGGTAAACAGTCCCTCCCCTCAAGGTATTTACATTCTAATGTAGGAAGATAACACATAAAAAGGGAGCTAAAAAGCAGGGACCTGGGGCAGGGATGGGGATAAAGTAGGGAAACTTGGAAGGAGAGGAATGAAGTTTGTCTGGCCTGGGGCCTAAAATGGAGGCCCTTGTAGGAACTCATCAATGGGCAAAGGGGAGACACAGGGACAGAAGAATATTCCAGGGTGAGGAGGCTGCAAAGACAGAGGGAAAAGTAAAGGCTGAATTCCTAGCTCATGAAATTCAGAGCTTGAGCAAACCTTATAGCACATCTGGTCCAATCCCCTCATTTTATGGATGAGTGGTAAACTGAGGGCCACAGAGGTGAACTGGCTTGGCTGTGGTAGCAGAGACACCAATTAAATCCAGGTCTTCTGACTCAGAATCCCATGCTCTTTCCTCCAGAGACAGGTTCTCCTAGCCCATCATCTGCCAAACTTAGTTTTAACATATCCATGGAACCAAACTTGAATTACATAAAGATATAAAGCCCCAAACCATCCCAGAATATGCAGTAGAGGGAAACAGGATGACTTGGCAAAGATGGAATACTCTTGGTGATTTGGACAAGTTGGGGCTGTGAATAGCTCTTCTCCCACCCCCAAGAAACACTTTTAAAGACAGTCAGGAGAATTAAGGTGGGGATTTGGTTACTACCTGGTTAAATTAAATGTACATCTTTTAAAAAAGGAAACTCTATGTGAGAGAAGCTCACAGTTTTATATAGACAGTTCTCCGTTTTTTTTGTTCCTTCTATATTGAAAAAGTTGGTGTTTATTAAGTTCATAATAAAAGAGAATTAAAAAAAAAACAGAATTAGTACCAGGCCTTCTAGTAGCTTTGTTTCCTTTGCTGAGCAAGGGATTACTGCTTTTACGGGTTAGGCCTTCCCCTCATGGACCCCAAGACCAGACCAGGCCCATAAAAGGATTGAATTAGGAGCAGACAGTTAGAGCTGGAAGAGACTTTATAGGTCACGTTGTCCAACCTCTTCACTTTACTTAGGAGGGATCTAGGGAAGAGGGAAGTGAAGGGAGGCCTAAGGGAGTTGGTAGCCAGACCAAGACTCAAATCCGGATCCTCTGATTCTAAACCCAAACTCTGATTCCTATTTCATCAACCTGGCCCACCCCTTTAAAAGTTTGTGGGCCATCATAGCATTCATGCCAACCAAGAAATTCCAAGCTATATTTAGGCACTCTTCATACTCAGCTTTGTCCAGATATCTGTATCAGTTGTTCCTAGAATGGCCCAGGATAGGTTTATTAATAGCTCCCTCTACTAATAGCACTTGGCCACAGTTAAAATAAAACTGCCACCGCAGCGTTCTCTGCTGGTTAGAAAGTCACTCCTTGCCAGGATTGAACCAAAGTCTCTGGCTCATGGCAGTGACATGCTGAATCCTGAACCTGGCCAAACCCTAGTATGATATTGTTTGTCATTCTCCAAACCAGTAAAATTTTTGTTTTGCTTTGTTTTTAAGCAAACATCTAATGAGCTATTTTGAGCTGGGACCAACTGTGTGCATTTGTTCAAACCGCTGAAAGGGAAAGTCACAATGTTCTCCAAACAGCATCTGAATGGCCATCATTCAGCTTTAAGGCCCTGCTTTTAACTCAACCACATCAGGTTTTGGGGGAGATGATGTGCACTGGGAAGACCAGTGGTATTTAGCCATCTCCAAGTTTCTTTTAATTTTACCCCCAGCTCCAATATTCAATGTTCCAAAGTCCTTTTTGATTCTGATGTTCTATGTCCTAAGGTCCCTTTCAACTCCAATAGTCAATGTTCTAAGGTCCCTCCCAGCTCTAACCTTCTGTGTTCTAAAGTCCCTCCCAGTTCTGATATTCTGTCTTCAAAGGTCCCTTCCATCTCTGATATTCCGTGTTCTAAGGTTCCTTCCTGCTCTGACATTCTCTGTTCTAAGGTCCCTCTCACTTCTGACATCCTTTGTTTAATGGTACTTTCTAGCTCTGACTCTCTAGGCTTATCAAAGTCTCATATGTGTCTGGGTTTCCCACAGGGAGGGATCCCTGAGAATTGGGGACAGGCTGCTCAGTGTGGATGGCATCCCACTTCACAACCTGACCCACACAGATGCTCTCAACATCCTTCGACAATGCAGCCAGGAGGCCCTCTTCCAGATTGAATATGACGTCTCCATTATGGGTAAGCACTCACGGTTCTTCTGGGAGACCACCCATTGAACTGAGCCTAGGAGCTGCATGAGCTCAGCACTTAGGCCCCTAGTAATGATTCTGCTAAAGCCAGCAGTGGGTTAGGAGAGGGAAAGAAGGCATTGATGGTGATGGCAATATTGTCTTGTTACATTTTATGAAACTACAAAATTGCTTTCAATATCTTCTTATTTGATTCTCACAAGCTCTTTGTGTTATTATTACCCCCATCTGAGAGATGAGGAAACTGAGGCTCAGACTTACCCAAGGTCATACCATCAGGTGGTGGCAGGGTCTGAGACATAAACTTATTTCTCCTAAATTTTAAATCCAGGGCTTTTTTTCTATATTGCCCACCTTCCTTCCCCCTACCTTCACGGTTCCTAATTGCTTAGGCCTAGACAAAGTTGAATCAGGCCCTAAAGGAAGGTTTCCTAAAAATATGGCTTGTTGTATGACCTGGTGGGTTACTTCAGCCCCATGGGCTTAACCCAAGAGCTGAAGCCTTAATGTGCCTTTCCTACTTCATCCATGGCAAAATGAGGGTATAGGTCAAGACAGTGTCTAGAGTCCCTTCCAGCTTTCAAATCTCTGAAATTCTATAAAACTTCCTTTGATCCTCATGACATCCCTGTACCAGGCAGGGGTGGTGAATGTGATCCCCAAAGGAATACCACAAATGCTCATTTCTGGCCTTGACTCCTTCTCGGCAGCCCTGCTTCTGAAAATAACATTCCAGGAGGCACGATTCAAAGCCAGGAAAAGTATTTAATCGAAAAGGGCAGGTGCATTTGAGTGTCAGCTGAGGAAATAGGGGATGGTGTGTGGGAGCCCCCATCCCATGCAGGGTACCTCCAAGACTGCATGCCTTCAGGTCCGTTAGGTAACTTTCCTTTGGACTTTAGGGAGCTGGCCTTTCTCTCCCATGCAGCAAATGAAATTTTTAGAGTAAATAGGAATCTTCATGGTTTTGAAAAAAAGAAATTAACTTGAAAAAATATTGAATTAAAGGACTTGACTGCTTGGTAGAGCGGAGAGAGGACAAGATTGAGTTTCAAATTGCCTGGGTTTTAGCCCCCTTTCTATTTTTTATTTCTGTGTGGCCTTGGACAAATGCCATCTCTGGGCTTCATTTGCCTCTTCTGGAAAGTGGAGGTAATAATACTAACGTCATATACTTCCTTGGGTTGTTGTTAATAAGCCTGTTGGACTGGGGGAGAGAGAGAACCTCCAAACTTCTGTCATCTCTTAAATATGCTGTGCCCCTAAATCTATTATGGTGCCAGGACCCCCAGAATCTTCTGGCTTTGGTCTTAGAACACCAGCAAAGCTGAAATCAGAAGATAACTGCTTTTTTTTCCTAAGGAGAGAAATATTCAGGTGTGATCATCTGGTAGGAGAATCCTTAGCTCAGAAATGAATATGCTTAAACAGCACAGTGCCTGGCATATGAAACAAATGCTTCTTGATTGATTGTGGTACTGAATGGACCATGAGGAGGAATATTCATCCTTATTAGCCTAAGATCAGAGACAATTTCCTCGTTTTGCCGACACTAGCCCTTCACAATCTGGCCCCTTCCTACCTTTACAAAGATTCTTCTTAAACGTTATTCCTTGTAATGATGGCCCTCTACCATCAGCCATGCTAACTTACTGATTGTTGCCCATACTGCCTGGTACATTGGAGGTACTTAATAAAGACCTGTTAGTTGATGGAAACATTAACATCCATCAATAATGAGTTTTTATCATCATTGTTATTATTAGCTAGCATTAATGTATCATTTTAAGGTTGTTGCACCAACAGTTTCCCAACAAAGCAATGTGTTATCTCCTTTGATCCTCACACCGGCCCCGGGAAGTAGACACTAATTTTGTCCTGATTTTATTGAAGCAACCAGAGATTAAGTGGTTTGCTCAGGCCACAGAGCTACTGAGTGTCTGAGGCTAGATTTGAACTCAGGTTTTCCTGACTCCCAGTCCAGCACTCTATCACCCTCTGCCACTTAACTTAAAAATACATTTTTGTACAGTAATTCTAAATATATAAAACAGACAATTATTCCTATCAAGAGGATGGAAATGGATTTCCAGTCCTAAGCCTAGCAGAGCCTACTGGGGCTTGAGATAAACATATTCTTAAGTCCTAGAAAAGAGAGGATGAAAGGGAGAAATGGAGAAAAGAGAAGGAGCAGGAGGGAGGAAGGAAGACGTGGGGAAAGGGAAGGAGAAAATGAGGGAGATTGGGAGGAAGAAAGGAGGGAAGGAGAGAGGAGAAGAATGATAGGAAGGGAAGGAAGGAGAGGATGGAGAGGGGAAAAGAGAGAGAGAAGCCAGTCATGTTCCTGGCTCATTTACAGTCAGAGCAGGGCCAGGTCAGCAAGTCTAATTGTGGAATTCCAGCCTCCAGCCTTGCTCCACTCCAACCCATCCTTCATCTAGCTGCCAAAATGATTTTCCTCAGGCACAGGTCTGACCATGTTATTCCTCTGCTCAGACATCTCTAGTGGCTCCCTATTGCTTCTAGGATCAAATGAAAACTCCTTTGTTTGTCATTTAAAGCCTTTCACAGTCTAGCCCCAATCTGCCCTTTCAGACTTTTTTGCACATTACTCCCCTTTAAACATGGTGCAATCCAGCCAAACTGGATCCAGTTTGGATCCAGAAGGATCCAACCTTCTTCCTGTTTCTCATACACAACACTTCATCTCCCATTTCCAAACCTTTGTCCTGGTGGTCCCCCATGCCTGCAACATTCTCCTTCCTCACTACTGCTCCCTAGGATCTCAGATTTCCTTCATGGTTCAGCTCAAGTGCAACCTTGTTTGATCTCCTCACCAGCTTCCAGTCTTCCCCTCCCTTCCCCCCAAAACCACCCTGTATCTCTTTGGCACCTTCCTTGTAAATATCCATATAGGTCTGTGTTGTATTGTGCATCTAGATTTTAAGCTGCTTGAGCAGGGACTATTTCACTTTTAAATTTATATCTCCAGTGCCTAGCACACAATAGATAATAAGTGTTTGTTGATTAATTGAACAGAGCTTATCTACCTCCTCAAGGTCTAAAGCATTGGTTATTGAGGATCCTGTTCTGTGTCTATGATAAGAAGCCACTTCCTTAACCCATACCAGGCATCAGAAGCAAGCAGGAGGGGAATTTTCAGCTCCCAATTACGTTAGTAGAGGAAATATTTTAGGTAAGCAGGGAATTTTAGTGGGTCTTTAAATTACATAAGTGGATAGTCCTATAGGGAAAGACAGGTTATATAAACCAAATTGTTGATCCTATAGACCTTCATACCAATACAAGGCATCATTAAATTGGAGGAACTTGGTGATGCCAGGGAAAATGATATGGCTGGATTCAGTGGATTTCTAAAACCTTGGAAAAGGACTAAGGAGGAGAGGGTGGAGATTGATGGTCTGACAGCAATTACTGACAAGCCCATCAATGTTGTTGAGGATTTCTGCTCTGCAAACCCTCCCTATAGGCAGGCTTGCATCACTGTGTGGTCTGTGAGCTTTCTTGGCAGGAAACTAGTGAGACCAGGGCAGTTTGTGTGGCTGGGCAGCCCTTGGAGACCATAGAAGGGGGCAGAATGAGGCGAATCCCGGACCTATCGCCAGAGGCATTACATAGTAGCTCTGTCCAGAGTGCTAAAGGCATGGAGCTCAGGAGAGCTAGCCATCAGTCCACAGAATAGGCTGTTGGGGGGTCTTGAGTGAGTCCTTTGTGCTGTGTAGAGTGATGAAAAAAGAAAATCACTGGAGGAGACTTCAGAAGATCTGGGGTCCCATGGAACTGATTTTGTCATTGTTGTTATGGCTTTAAAACTCATTATAGTGTCCACTGAACAACAAAGTGATGGAAATAAATGGAAACCAAGACTAGCTAATAGCATATTTTCGTTTCTCCCTTGTGGGGAATTTCTTACTTGAACTAGCTTCATAGATGTTTTTTCCAATAGATGTTTTTTCCAATATCAGGGCTCTGGTTGTTAACACTTTTATCTCTTTGTCCTATAGAATGTATGTTTCTTAAGGTCCAGGACATCTTTGTCTTTAATTGCCTAACACAGTGCCTGGCACACAGTAGGCACTTAATAAATGTTAATTGAGAAGGGAAAGTTCTGAGCATTATTCAATTGAACACTTGTTAATCATCTAATTTGCTTCATGTTTACTTGAATCACTTTAAAATTACTTTGGACACAACAGCCTTGTTCTAACTGTTCTCCTAATTTTGCTAAACCACAAGTCTCTGACTGCTGTTTGTTTAATCAAGCCATTCCCCAGGGGGTGAGGCAGGCTTCTGTTCCCTTTCTAGAGATGATGTTTCCTCTAAGTGTGTTTCATGACCTAGCAGTAGCCCATTTAGGGATTTCTTGGTAAAGGTAGTGGAGTGGTCTGCCATTTTCTTCTCCAACTCATTTTACAGATGAGGAAACTGAGGCAAACAAGGTTAAGTGACTTGCCCAGGCTCACATAGCTAGTAAATGTCTGAGGCTGGATCTGAACTCAGGTCTTTCTGACTCCACGCCTGGTGCTCTATCTACTGCATCATCCACAGATCTATAACTGGCCTGCCTAAAGCCAGTAAAAATTACCTGTAAAAATGGGTACAACTGTGATTGAATCACCTCATCCTTCTTCCTCTCTACATACCAAATAAAATATATGCTCCACTGATTCCCAAAGGTAACCAAATGCCACCCCCAGCCCTGTCCCTGCTGGTGCTCATGTGAGACATCTTAAAGTCAGGTAAATGACACAGAAGTATACCTTCTGTATGTTGCAGAAAGAGCACAAATTTTGGAGGTAAAGGACCTGGGTTCGAATCCCCTCTCTGATATGACCAGTGTGACCTTGGGCAAAACACTCAATCTGCTCAGGCCTCCATTTCATCCTTTGCCAAATGAGAGGGTTGGACTAACTAAGTCCTCTTCCAGATCTATGGTCTTATGACTTAACAATTTGGGTGGCCATAGGCAAATCACCTAAACGTTTTGAGCCAGGCTTTCCTCATCTGTAACATGGACTGGAATAGGTCATGTGTAAAGGACTCTCTAGCACTAATACACATGCTGTTCCATCTTCCTTTGAGGCATCAGCCCCACCTCCACCCCCACCCCTGCAGCCACCTGGCACCTTCAGGGTCTAACCCTTACTTTATCAGAATAGGCTCTAAAGGACCCCCAGTGCCTAACACAGATGTGATAGAAATTTGGCAAATTCTTGTGAGTTGGTTAATTCTTTAATCCAAATCCATTACTTTATAGGTGAGAAAACTAAGTCTGAGAAGTGTTCAATGACTCACCCAAGGTCACACTGCAATTAAGTGACAGAGCCATGACATACGTTCCCATTCTCTGGCCCCCCTTTACCTGTCACCTCCCATAACACTCTCTTATTGAAACCCTAATCCTGTTCAACCTCCGTTTTTTCTCCACCCCAAACACCTTAGAGAAGAGTCCTAAGATATGAAAAAAGGTGTGCAGAGGAGAAAAGTGTGAAGGGAGGGTCACAAAGTTACCCTCAAAATTCAGTCTGAAGAGTGAGAAAAGAGCAAGAAAAGAAGGGAAATAAGAAATGAAAATAAATCACCGTGGGGTAGAGATTGGGGCAGACATTCTGTTCCTTCAAATCCCTCCCCCCACCCTCAGTTAAGGTGCAGACATCATAAAACCTTAGGTTATGGGGAATAAAGGTGGCAGCATCTCCTGAAGGGAGCTAGGAGCTGATTTTGACTCTGACTCTAATGCTGGCCTGTTCTGTAACCTTGGACAAGTCACTTCTACTCTGAGCCTTAAATTCCTCATCTCTAAAATGAGAGGCAGCTGGGTGGTGCAGTGGATAGAGCACAGGGCTTGGAATCTGGAAGACTCATCTTCCTAAGTTCAAATCTGGCCTCAGACATTTATTAACTGTGTGACCTCGGGCGAGTTTGCCTCAGTTTCTTCATCTGTTCTCCAGCTCAGAAGGAAATGGCACACCACTTTAGCATCTTTTCAAGAAAACCCCAAGCAGGGTCACAAAGAGTTGGACATGACTGAAATGACTGAACAAAAACAAAATGATGGAGTTTGACAGATAATCTCTCTAACTGATAGACTTCAAAGAGGAGGCAGAGAAATGGCAGAAGGAGAACAGCTGTTCAAAGTAACTACCCCCTGGACCAAAAGAGAGCACCCCAATATTCTCTTGATCCTGGTCATCAGGGGCGTTGGCATGGCCAGAAGCTATGCTAGAGTGTATCCATGTGAGGAGGAAGGTCTGAGAAAAGATTGGGGGGTGGAGGTGGTGTCAGATTTGAGTGATTCGTGACATGGTAAGGAGAGAGATTAGTCAGTTGATTATACTTCAAGATGAGAAAGCACAAAACTGTGTGTGTGTGCGCGCGCGTGTGTGTGTGTGCGCGTGCGCGTCTGTGTGTGTGTGTGTGTGTGTGTGTGTGTGTGTGTGTGTGTGTGTTGGAAGATGGGGTTGGGGGTAGCTCTCTACATAATTTAAGGGCTAATTTTTGGACTTTTGGATTTGAGTTCCTGGAAGGTATAGGTGAACTTGCATACAGTGAGTCCATTGCGGCTGTCATCCAGGTGACAAGGCTGAGCTATACTAGGTCCTGATGCATATTTCCTATTGAGCGATTTGAGCATTTAGGCACTGTGATAACCACACCCTTACAGAAATAGATATCTGTGACTAGATGTCTGCTATCTAGAAGGGTATGTAGGGTACTTCTCTCAAATGGGAAGCTATTAGGCTGGCCCATAGGTGTACAAAGCACAGGAACTGGGTAGAACTGGGTGTGTCTGTCCAAACTTTGGGTGAGACCTATGCTGTAATCTCTCTGTGCAGAAGAAAGCCTGGCTGAGCAAGACAGGAGTCAGGAATAGAGATGGGGTCCAAGTCCAGGCACGGTCCTTACAGAAGCTGCAGGGCACAACAGAAAGAGCATTTGACTAGAAGTCAGGAGTCCGGGCTCTGCCACTAACTCATCGTGTGACCCTCTGTGGCCTCAGTTTCCTCATTTATAAAATGATATGGTTGTCTTAGATCAGGGATTGCCAACACACACTCTCAAAGTGTATAAGAAGCTTGTCAAGAGAACACAGGAAACATCTTGATTTTTCTTTTTAGAATTGATTCCCAATCAATTAAGTGACAAAAGTTTTGGTGAATCCTTTATTTATGTTCGTGGTGATATCCATAATTAATTTTTTGTCATATTGAATAAGTGCAATAAAGTTTACTGAAATCCAGCACTGCAGGGACCAGAAAGTTTGGGCATCTCTGGATGAGATATCTTTAGGGTGTTTTCCCACACTAACACTTTATGCTTTTCTGATTCTATCCACTCTGTAGGCAGCAGTGAGCAGATTAGCCCGGCTTTAAGGGGGACCTAGAATAGGGGGACAACAGTGACAGTTGGCCTTCTTGCATCTATGGTGGGCCTGTATACCGGGGCCTCGTTCTCCGTTTTGTCTTTTCTTCTTGGAGTAAAGGGAAGCAGCAGCCAAGACCCCTTCCTACCTAGCCCTGCAGTCCCCAGGTTCACACTGACTTCCTCTCTTTTTTGTCCTCATCTCAAACATACCCTGTTCTACTCCCCAGATACGGTAGCCAACGCCTCAGGTCCTTTATTAGTGGAAATAGCCAAGATGCCGGGCTCTACTCTGGGAATCTCGCTCACCTCTGGCACCCACAGGAACAAACAGGTCATTGTGATTGACAAGATCAAGCCAGCCAGCGTGGTAGACAGGTACGGCAGTTGTCCCACAGGCCCCTAGACCAGGGCCTCAAGGAAAACTTCCAGTCCTCTCCTTCTTCATACCATCCCCCATTCCATCCCAAATTCCCTTCCCTAGAATCAATGCTATTGAGAGAAGGGGCAGGCCCTAGCCCTATCCTCCCCCTTCCTCAAGATGGCGGGGCAGTGGAAAGAGCACTGGATTTGGAGTCAGAACACATGGGTCCAAATCCCAGGTCTGCCTCTTACTACCCATGGTTGGGATAGCTGCTTTCTCTCTCTCTAGGCCTCAGTTTCCTCATCTGTGAAACGATGGGTTTGGGCCAGTTGACTTCTGGGGTCCCTTCCTTCCATCTCTTTATCAGCTCTCCTATGATTCTAGGATGACTGTCTCCCCGTATGTACAAGGCTGTGAGCCCATCAGAAACAAACTCTCCTCGACACCCACACTCCACACTTGTTTTCCCCTGGAGCTGCATCTGGCTCTCCCAGCTGCCTTTTGCCTCCCTGCCGGTCTCCCCTAAGATACAGGGCTGCCCACCAGGCCCAGCCCATTGTCCTCCTGTCCCTCCTGCAGCCCTGGGGCTCTCATGAGCCTGTCTCTGTTCCTCTCTGCAGGTGCGGGGCCCTGCACATTGGCGACCATATTCTGTCCATCGATGGCACCAGCACCGAGCACTGCTCCGTGCTGGAGGCAATGCAGCTGTTAGCCAGCACCACAGAGAATGTCAAGTTGGAGATCCTGCCAGCTCACCAGAGCAGGCTGCCCCTGAAGCCTCCTGATGCAGGTGGGTTGGGCCCAGCTCCGTGGCTGGGCAGACTGCGCAGCCAGCCAGCAGCATGTAGGAAGCTGGCCCTGGCACTTCCTCAAGATGCCAGGAGCAATTTCGTTGGACTCAAACAGCAGCTGAGGGCATCTGCTGGGCAAGTCCCTGTACCTGGCCCTGGGTGGGGAAAGGAAGGCAAAACATGCTTGAAAATGTGGTTCTTGCCATGAGCTCAAACGGCCCTTAGAACTCATTCAATCCAACCCCCTCATGGAACAAGCTTAGAAACTGAAGCACAGAGAGAATTCATTTGCTTAATGTCACACACTTAGGAAGTGGCAGAGCTGAGACTTGAACCCAGGTCTTCTGAGCTCTAATCCAGTGTTCTTCCCACTACATTACCTGAGAAATAGAAGGCCCTTTAGAGTCTAGCTTTGCATAGAAACAGAAGATCATAGATTTAGGACTGGAAGGGACCTCAGTGACCCCTCTAGTCCAATCCCTTCATTGACAGATTGGGAAACTGAGGCCCCGAGAGGATAAGGGAGCAACCGAGGCAAGACTTGAACCCAGGTCCTCAAATTACAGAACAATTTACTCTTTCTACTTTTATCACACTGAAGTGACTTCAGTTCAAGGTCACAGGACATGGTAGTTGTAGGTCTGGGATGAGCTCCCAGATCTCCTGACTCACAGTTCAGGGTCTCATTTGTTGCCTAACATATTCTCTGCCTTATACAAGTTATTTTTATACACATCTTTAGTTGTTTACATGTTATCTCTCCTATTAGACCATGAGCCCCCTAAGAACAGGGAATGCCTTTTTCCTCTCTGTGTCCTCTGAGCCTAGCACAATGCCTGGCACACAGTAGGTATTTAATAAATGTTTGCTGACTGACTGATCTCTCTTATTTTAGTCTAAGATCCACAAGGGTGGTTACTATGTCATATGTCTGTCTATCATCATAATTATCATCTTTTTTTTTTGGCCTGGATCTATGTTTTCATTGGTATAGGGAATTGTAGATGAAGAAACTCTCTCTATTCAAGGCAGGTTCCTTCATCCCTTTGTAGAAGAAAGGCCCAAAGACCCAGAGAGAAAGTGATAAATCTGATGGTAGAGCTACCATATGAGCCAGATCTCTTGGTCTCCTGGATCCCAAACTCTGTCTGCTGCACAAGGTGGGGAAGAGGACAGGGAAGCAGATGAAAGAAGGCAAGGAGGAGAGGGAAACATGAAAGATGTTTCTTCAGAAAGGGGCAGGCAGCCCAACTGAAGGCCAGAGAAAGAGCCAGAGACCTTGGGTGGGAGAGGGCATGAGGAGTCCAAGTACCCCCAAACCCCCCCAACTGAAGTAGATGTCTTCTAAACTCCCATCTAGCTCATGCAATTAGAACCAAGAAAGGAGAAAGTCCCAGGCAGAAGCCTTCAGGCTCCAAGCATAGCTTGGGGAATTAATGGAAATTCAAATTTACCTCTCCATTCCATTTCTGGAATGGCATCCTCCATACCATTCCTGAGTTGGATGTAAATAGTAGGAGAAAGGAATTCATTGGAGCAGCTGAGCAAGGCAAAGAGGAATGTGATGCTGTCCGGGGTCCGTCTTCCCATGATGCACTAGTAAAAAATAAGTTAAGCTGACAACCTACTGGCTACTTGAACCAATAAATTGGTCTAGAGATGGTGGGGAATGATGTACTGCTAGTGAGCAGTACATCCTGGCATTTTTCCTGGTCTTGGTCAAAAGCCTTAGTAATGTTCTAAATCATGGGAGCCAGAGAAAAACTAAGCTGGAATCTTCTCTCCTAGACCTTCTCAGATTCCATTGACCTGAGCCTCTCTTCCTACCTTTGACAAATATTTGAGTACCTTAAAGCATGGTGTCAAACTCAAATAGAAACAGAGGCCATGAAACCATAGGTAAGGATTTCTGCAGGCTCTATATTGGCTTAGTTTCAAAATGTAATATTTTACCTATGGTCTATTGTATTTTTATTTATTTTGTCAAATATTCTCTAATTAGAGTTTAATCTGGCTCAGGCCACACTTGGGAATGTGTGTTTGACACTTCTACCCTAGAGCTTAGGCTGCTGAAATGTTTATGTTCAGAAATGAGGGGAATCAATTACCTTCAACATTCATTACCTGTGTTGCAAGTCATAGCTTCTTGAAGCCTCAGTTTTTTCATTTTCAGAGTGAAGGGTTTGGACTATGATTACCTCTGAAGTCCTTTCCAGCTTTATATAACATGATCCTAAGAGAAGATTTGGGGGAGGAAGGTTGTCAAACCTTATGTAGGGTGCACAAATGTCTCACCAGAGTTCTGATGAGCCAGGAGAATCAAGCTTATAGAATCCTAGATCCTAGAATGTTGGAGCTGGGGGGCATCTTGGAGACACCCACGTCTGATTCCCTCTCTTACAGATGAGACAACTGAGGATTAGAGGGGGAATTAACTTCCTCAAGGTAGTGTAGATAGTAGTAGCAGAACTCAGATTCAAACTCAGATTATCTGACTCCAAATCTGGGGTTCTTACCACTATACCATAGTGGAAGGGTTTGTCTTTGACAATTTTGACACTCAGGAGTCAGAAAGAGCCCACCAAACTGCCCACCCCATCCCAAGTAGTTATTTGCAAAAGAGTGGGTTGGGGGCAAAGAAAGAGGTAAGCCCTATGTCTGAGGAGACAAGCCCTCTCTGACCCATCCCTTTGTCCATCTTCCCTCAGAGGCCCAAACCAGTGGCTTCAGGTGCATTACCAATTGGGATAGTCACTTCTGCTCTCTATGACTGGCTTTGCCTCAGATTATACAGCCCCTAATGCCCATGCCATCTCTTTCTCTTCTTTCTCCCCTCTTCCTGTTGGGCCTTTCTTATCTATCTTGGGTCGCTTGTGGTCTGGACACAGTGAAGGTGCAGAAGAGTGACCATCACCACTGTTGGGACCCCTGTGTCAACTACTGCCCCAGCCACCATCCCAGCCATTGCAAGACACCCACCTGGAATCAGCCCTCCAGCCAGGATTACTGCAAACGTAAGAGTTTGGGCCAACCCTTGGATCTGGATGGCTAAAGGCTCATATGAGAATCAGAACCAGTGGCAACCTCATTATTTTTTCTCCCACTCCACTCCCACTTCTGACCCAGGCAGTGAGCCTGGATTAAAAATGGAATACTCATCTATCTGGAAATTGCCATGATTGAGGTCAATGAAATGAGCATTCATTAAGTACTTACTGTGTGTCTGTGCAAGGCACTGTACTAGGTACTAGGAATACAAAGATAGACATACTTTCTTCCCTTTTAGAATGTAGAGTCCTTAAGGGCAGGGATTTTTACACTTTTGTCTTTATTTCCCTAGCACTTAGCGTGAGTCCTGGCACATAGTAGGTCCTTAATAAATTCTTGCTGATGGATTGATTGTTCCAGTGAGGTTGGTAACACATACACAGATAAATGTAATACAAGGTGGAGCATAGGATAATACATCATCACATAGGTGTAGCCAGGATTTGAACCCAGGTCTTCTAACTCTGGAACCAGTTTATTTCCCCTGTACCACACTGCCGTCATAATTCAGTTAAGTCATTTCTATATATGGAATGTAGGAGCTGGGGTTATATGGATTTAAAACAACACAGTGCTTGTCCTTAGGAAGCCTACAGTGTCATAAAAGGGCATGAACCATTTGCAAATAGCATTAATTAGAATCAAGCATTGCAATTGAATTCATTACACTAATAATAATTAGAACAACAGCAATATGATAACTAACACTAACAATTAGAATAACAACAATATAATAACTAACATTTATTAACAATTAGAATAATAACAATAATATGATAACAAACTCTAACAATTAGAACAATAGCAATAATATAATAACTAACACTTAACCGACAATTAGAACAATAATAACAGCATGATAACTAGCACTTACTAACAATTAGAACAATAATAACAATATGATAACTAACACTTACTAACAATTAGAACAATAATAACAATATAATAACTAACACTTACTAACAATTAGAACAATAACAACAATATGGTGGCTACCACTAACAATTAGAACAATAGCAATAATATAATAACTAACACTTAACCGACAATTAGAACAATAATAACAATATGATAACTAGCACTTACTAACAATTAGAACAATAATAACAATATGATAACTAACACTTACTAACAATTAGAACAATAACAACAATATGATAACTAACACTTACTAACAATTAGAACAATAACAACAATATGGTGGCTACCACTAACAATTAGAACAATAGCAATAATATAATAGCTAACACTTACTAACAATCAGAACAATAACAACAATATGGTGGCTACCACTAACAATTAGAACAATAGCAATAATATAGTAGTTAACACTTACTAACAATCAGAACAATAACAACAATATGATAACTAACACTTACTAACAATTAGAACAACAACAGTAATATAATAACTAACACTAACTCTTAAGGTTTATGAAGTGCTTTACATATATTATCTCATTTGGTCCTCACAACAACCCTGGAAAGTAGGTGCTATTATTATCCCTACTTTACAGATCAGAAAAGAGTTAAAGGTTAAATGACTTGCCCAGGGCTACAGCTGTCTGAAGCAGGACCAAACTCAGGTCTTCTTGACTCCAGACCTAGAGTTCTATCTGCTTGTCTCAAAATGAACCAAGGATTCTTAACCTTTTCTGGGTCATACGCTGCTTTAGCAATGTAGTGAAACCATTAGAATCTGCAGAGTAATGCTTTTACAGGAATTAAATGCATGGGATTACAAAAGGAAGCCAATTATATTGAAATACAGTTATCAGATTATTAAAAATAACGAGCTCACAGACTCCAAGTTAAGAACTCCTGGTCTAATGAGTACCAAGCACTATGCTAGGTACTAAGAGAAATGCAAAGTTTAGATCAATTATATAATGGTTGCCCTCATGGGGCTTATAGTCCAGTCATAATACACGCATCGAAGAGATATAAACAAAAAGAGTGCCAAGCCTCAGGAAGAAAAGGGTATTCATCATATATGATCAGGAAAGGCTAATATGCAGGGAACGGCATTTACATCTGAGAAAGGTTTTAAAGTCTGGGTAGAAATTTGGGGGACAGTAAAAGCCAAGGCAGGGGAGTAGGAAATGGTACATTTGGTAAATAGTTAATCTTATTTTCAAAAAATGAAATCAACTGCTTTAGGTACAAGAGGGAGAAAGGGGCTCAACACCAGGTCAGCTCTTATGGTCACCCTGTAATAACAAAACATGATGCATGGTGACATGGTGCATCCTATGTCAGAGAAGCAATAGAAACCCAGAAAGATCCATTTTCTGGTTATGTCAGGGAGTAAAAGCATGGACACCCCTGGGCTTCAATATTATTATACTATTAATTAAGCTAAAGGTGACTTGAAGTCAGAAAAAGGGAAATTTTTTTAACAAATTGTGAACATCCTAAAGTTCTAGATGTTTTTTTAAATGAATGGGCCCCTGTTAAGCCCTTGGAAATGTAGAGCTCAGTGGCATCCAGTCAGGTATGTTACAGAGTTGGGGATGGGCTTGAACTTTGCCACATCATTCAACCACGGTTAACTTTCTTCCCAGCCCTGTCTGCAGCCCCTTTCTCCTCACCGATGCTGAATGCTCATGGCTTCTCTTGCCCGAGCTCGAGCACACTACCTCGGAGCACCCAACCCATGAGCCCCCGGGCAACCATGATGAGGAGAAGACAGAGGAAAAAGGAGTACAAAAGTTCATGTAAGGAAACTGACCCCAAATAGACGTGTGTCTTTGGGTCACTTATCCTCTCTGGTCCTCAGTTTCTCTATCTCTAAAATGAAAGGATTGACCTAGATATTGTCTAAGATTTGCATTATGAGGTCTCTTCCAGATCTTGAACATTCTGTGTCTTAAGTCCTCTTCCAGGCCTGGCATTTTGTGTTCTAAGGTCCCATCTGTCTCTAACATTCTATACTTTCATGTCCTTTCCAGTTCAGATACACTACTTTAGCTCTGAGATTCTACGAATCTAGCCCTCTCCCCACTTTCCTCCACTAATTGGGCTATCTCCCCAGATTCTTTGCAGTTACCTTGGCTATCACCCCTGAAGAAGATTCTGGGTCCTACTCTTTTAGGACTATTTATTCTTATTATTACTTTTTAGGATTTGTTCCCTCTGCTGCTAAAGAGAGATTTTTAGAATCTTGCAGGCTTAAGCATGATCCAAACTAAGACAATTTGGGGTCAAGCCAACCATAAGTCATCTTTGGGGAGCAGAAAAATGAAGCACTTGGAAGGAACCAATTATGACAATTGGGCGTTGAGTTGGGCTTAAAGTATCCTGGTTCCATTTATAACATAGTGTTATTAGGAAAAATGCATTCTAAGGTCCAAAGTGGGATGCCAAGAGCGTATAGCTTTCTCATCCCTGCCGGCCTATGACATTTACTTTTCCTAAAATAGGCTCTGAAGTCAGGCATTCTACTGTAGGACAGGGAAAAACTAGGACCAACAAGAGGTGTACATAGTCACAGAAAGGCAAATATTTTGCCTCAGCATAAGGAAGAACTT
Organism: Phascolarctos cinereus; assembly: GCF_003287225.1. Classification (NCBI taxonomy): domain Eukaryota; kingdom Metazoa; phylum Chordata; class Mammalia; order Diprotodontia; family Phascolarctidae; genus Phascolarctos; species Phascolarctos cinereus. The sequence continues at coordinate 57,994,541 of NW_027555847.1, forward strand.
CCTCACAATGAGAGCTGTCCAATCACAAGATACAGGTACCTAGGAAAACAATGAGATCCCTGTTACCAGAAGCATCTGAGCCGAGCTTGAATGACTACATGACTAGGGGCTTTGACTAGACAATCTTTAAGGTACCTTGCAACTGACAATGTGCTGATAAAATTTTTAACAACCAACTCTAGGGGGGGAAAGCATATGCACGACACAGTTTAAGTTTGATCTATGTTATTGATAATTTCTCCAGCCCTATCTTAAGTCTAGACAGTGAACAAAACAATAAACCAAGCCCTGATTTGTAGTATTTGCCGACTTCTGAGGTGTAAAATGCTTCCACTGAAAATGTAACATTTCACTCTCTTGAGCTGGTGTGAGCTGGTTTCAGCATCCTCCAGCTTAGGGCCCTAAGTTTGTGAATATGTGACGGAGAAATCAATGTACTGTGGGATAGTGCAAAGAGTGCTGAACTTGGAGCCAGGAGACCTGAGTTCAAATATTAGCCCTGACATTTACTAGCTATGTGACTGTTGGGAATTATTTCATCTCTCTGAGCTTTCACTTCCTCTCTCCTAACTGCCTCGGGAGTTGTAAGCACTGTGCTTTGTAAGCCTTCAAAGCATGGGTGACCAGAATTAACTCAAAGCGAATTCGGACAACCCTCAGATTTAAACAGTGGCTATTGTCTTTTTCCTACACGAGGTATAGTGGAAGATGACATCTTTCTTTTGTGACGTTTGGACTACGCACGTATTCGCTGCTTTTCTGATGTGACCTTAAATACTTAGTCCCTGTAGGACAATGTAGATTGGCCCAAATTTCAGGCAGCAGAGATACAATGGGAAGAGTATTCTGGCATCAGAGGACCTGGGTTTGAATCTGACCTCCGACATTTACAACTTTTGTGACCTTGGGCAAGTCACATAACCTTCCTGAGACTCAGTTTCTGCATCTGTAAAATGAAGAACTTGGATGATATGAACTCTGAGGTCTCTTCCAACTTTAGACCCATGATAACTCACTAACCATGTATTGCTCAGATTAGGAAATTTAGGTAGAAAAGGGATTCTTGTTTTACATGGGAACTGGATTATGTGACTCCAAAGGTCCTTCCAATTCTGAGGTTCTGGGATCTGCTGAGTGTAAGGTTGCCCTCCCCATCCCTTCCTCTCTCTTTGCTTCACTTTACCCATCATTATCCTTCTGAGCAACAAAAAAGAAGAGGAAGAGAATAAATATTTATTAAGCACCTACTACCTGCTCAGCTTTTCACAAATATTCTCCCACTTGGTCCTCACAGCAACTCTATGAGGTAGGTGCTATCATTATCCCCATTTTATACTGATGAAACTGAGTCAAATTGAGGTTAAATGACTTGCCCAGAGTGACATACCTAGTAAGTGCCTGAGATCAGACTTAACTCAGGTCTTCCCAACTCCAGGCCCAGCACTCTATCCTCTGCTGTACCTAGCTGCCTTCCAAAGGGTAGAAGCTTTCATTAAGGATGTTTCATTCCAGGGAGGAATAAAGGGTGGTAGAAGATATTATTAAGGTAACAAAGGGAAAGTCAAGCCCACTGTCTAGATTCCTTATAAATGCTAGGAGAATAGACTGAGCAGTGAAAGAAAAGCCCCCTTGAGTGTTCTGGCTTACAGATGCTAACCTAATCTATCTTTCTGTTCTTTCAGTGTCCCTTGCCTCCAGCACTGTGGGGCCTGGTGGCCAAATCGTGCACACAGAAACAACAGAAGTAGTCCTTAGGGGTGACCCCCTGAATGGCTTTGGACTCCAACTCCAAGGTGGAATCTTCGCCACAGAAACCCTTTCTTCCCCACCTCTCATCCGCTTCATTGAGCCCGACAGCCCTGCTGAGAGGTTAGATCTATCCCTTAGGAACCAGAACCAATCCAGCTTTCAAACCAACAAGTATTTCTCCAGACCCAATTCTGCTACTGGAGGCTACAGGGAAGAGAAGAACAAGATGGCCCTAGAATTCCAGACACTTGTCCTCATGTGGCTTAAGATTTAGTTAGTCACATGTCAAACAGAGATAACATGTAATCAGATGCCAATTTGAGGGACGGGGTAGGAACTGGACCTATAATCTTAATGATGTAAGATATGATATATAAGATAAGATAATGATATAAGAAATTCTCTCCACCTAGAAGTAGGTTGACACCTTCTCTATAACTTAAACATTCTAGAGAGCTGCCCAGTGTCATGCAACCAATATGCATCAGGAGAAGACTTCAACCCAAGTCTTCCTGCCTTCAAGGCATGCTCTCTATCCACTACATCCCTATATGTATGATACATGCAATGGGGGTCAGGGAGTTCAGAAACTAATGTGTACTGGAGTAGTCAGTAAGAACTTCCTGAAGGAAGATGCTCTTGAGTTGGGCCTTTAATGCTGCCTAGAATTTAAGCAGGTGGAGAAGAAAGGGAAGGGCACTGTAGATAAGAAGAATGGCCTGAGTAAAGGTGTGGAAGTGGGAAATAGTCTGTGTGGAAACCATCCTGACTGGAGCAGAGGATGGATATAATCGAGGGATAATTAAGTTAAATAGATAGGTTTGAAAAGGCATCTAGTTAGCACCAGCCCTGAAGTTAGAAGGACCTGAATTCAAATCTGGCCTCAACACTTACCATCTGTGTAACCCTGGGCAAGTCACTTAACCCCAATTACCTCCAAAGAAAAAAAGAGAGAGACAGGTTTGGTTCAGAGCTTTGAATGCCAGGCTAAGAGGATTTGGGGCTTGATCCAGTAGGTACTAAAGGGCTAGGCCTCTCTACACACCACAACTCTGCCAGCAAGACTCACTGGGACAGAGACTTAAGCTGTAGCAAGCCCTTGGCTTAGTTTTAAATCCAATTTGCAATTATAACAGGCTTTTCTCTGTCAATTAAGCAGAAGAGGCTTACACTACATGAGGGATGTCTCAAAGTCTAATTTCAGAGATGTTGTAACACAGATTCTACTGGGGAAGCCAGTTCTACTCCCCCAGACTCCCCAAGTTCCTAGGCCGAGTCAATCTGGAAGATAGGATTGTTAAGTCAACTTGTCAAAGAGCGGGGAGAGAGGTCTACGTCTGTTTCTCTGTGTGTTTGTAAAAATATGTTTGTGTTTGTATTGTGTACTTATCTCTGTGACTTTGAGAAAATGTGTGCTTCTGAGTGTGTCTGTTGGTAAGTATGCTTGCCTCTGAATGTCTGTGTGTCTGGTGGTCTAAGTGTCTGTATGTATAGCAAGTGCTAAGATTGACCAGACAGACTGTGGAAGGCTTTGAATCCCAGGTCAGGACTTGGTTCTTAAGTGTTAAGCAATTGTCTTTTGCATTTTTGGAGAAGCTTTAATGGGCTATGCCAGAGACTAGGACTTTGGGGATTTCAATCTCCCTTTTCTCAGCTGTCACCTGTCCAAGAGAGTACAGCTGTGGCTTAGAGACTTTCAAAGTCCTCCTTCATCGTGACCCTTATCTCATGCAATAGTAGGCTAGTCACCTTGCTGTGAAGTCATTGCAGCAGTGAGGAACTCTGGGAGGAAACCAATCTCTGCTCCAAGTCAGTGCCCAGAGGACTATGACTAGATACCTAAAAATCCTGAAAGACGAGATAAAAACCAGCCTTCAGAACTATGCCAAGTCCAAGGCCAGACTGATGAGGGCTGGGGCTGTAATTATCCTGGGCTGCTTTGGACTTATTCCGTCTCTGCAGACTCACAGGTCATTTCCCCCAAAGAACGTGACCTATTATCAAAATGCCACCCCAGACACGCTGGACTTCAAGCTATCAAATTGTCCAGGCAGCGTAGGAAATCAGGCCAAGTGTCCTACTGTCACAACTGACTTGGGACAATTGAGAGAAGCCTCTGAAACACCACAGAGTTGTAGAAAGTGCCTAATTTTTCATCTTGAACTTGGCACTTGATTATATTCTGTCTCTCTTTGACATATGAGTCAAAAGACTTGATTTCAAATCCTGGCTCCACTTGTGTGATTCTTGGGGAAGTCATTTCCTCTTTTCTGAGCCTCAGTTTCCTCATTTGTAAAGCATGGGTGATGGATGAAATTATCTGCTCTGAATAGCACGATTCCTCTATACTCTAGAGTCACAAGATCATAGATTGAAACCAGAAAGGAACCTCTTGGAGGTCATCTGGTCCAAGCCTTTCACTTACATGATGGAAGGCAGAACCCATTGGTCCAAATAGCTTGTGTTTCTGGGGCACCTGAACCTGCAGGGTATCTAAGTCACTCTGTGTGTATGTGTGTGTGTGTGTGTGTGTGTGTGTGTGTGTGTGTGTGGTGTGTGTTAGGAGAGAAGCTGCCTATAGAAACATAAGACTTTTTACTCCGACCTCTGGACAGCATTCAAAAAGGCCCCAATGAGTTCCTGACTACGTGACCTAAGAACCTGGGCCTTTGGGCCTCTCTGACCATGCCGAATTAAAAAGCACTGGGGGTGTTGTTTTCAAGGTTATAGTAATGAAAAGGGCATCAAACAAGCAGTCAGGAGACCAATAGGATGCAATACTTTTAACACAAGTAAGTTTCCTCTCTCTGGCCTCAATTTCCTTATCTGGAAAATGGAGAATTTGGACTTGATGGTCTCCTCTGTTCCTTCTAGACCTAAAATAGAAAAGCAAAAGTGAACTAAAGAGATGGGCTAGCTTACACTCATATCACGCTTTAAGGTCTACAAAGTGTTTTGTAGTTATTGTCTAACTTGAGTGAGGTGCTTTATTATCCCCACTTTACAGAGGGAGAAACTGAAGAACTGAGAAGTGAAGTGATTTGCCCAAGATGATGATGATGATAGCTAGCATTCATGTATTGTTTTAAGATGTACAAAGCAATTTGCATATGTTATCTCATTTGATATTAAAAAACAGCCTTGTAAGGTAGGTGCTATTATTATCCCCATTTAATGGATGAAGAAACTGAGGTTGAAAGAGGTCAAACAGCTAGCCCAGGGCTACACAGCTAGGAAATATCCAAGGCAGGATTTGAACTCAGGTGTCCTTGATTCCAGGTCCAACAGGTGATTCAGTGGCAGGCCAAGTTGCCTCCTAGTATGATGATGTCTTAGTCTTAAGACCTGGATTCTTCAGAAATTTGTAATGTCACTAATGGGGGGTCTCCCTCTAATGCTGGAGATCTCAAATCTGTAATTCAGTAGAGAGTCTACAATTATTGCCATGGCCAAAGTAGTCCATGTCTTGGAGCCAAGTTAGTAAGGACCCTCTCCAGACTTAGCCAGGCTAAAACTAGGAAAAGAGATACATGATTGGTTACAAGATCTTTTCTCCAAGTCTTTCCAGCTTTGTGGCATCTGAAGGGTGTTGGTGTTAAGAAGAACAGGGTCCTGCAGATGGAGAAGTGGTTTGTCTTTCTTGTCCATGGGAACGAGCCAGAATGTCACTACCCTCCCCTCTCCCTTCCCTTCTCAAGTCACAGAGGAAACTGACCCAACACTCTGCTAAGCAGCAATGCATAAGAAAGGTCAGGCACAGGCTCTCCCCATTGTCTTTGTTCTGTGAACCTTAAAACATGACCTAAATTTGGCTTTTACACAGTGGAAGAAGCACAGGCTCAACAGGGAGAGGATCCCGATTTAAATCCTGCTGTTGACCTTCAGTCTGTGTGACCCTAGGCAAATCACTTAACCTCCCTGGGACTCAGTTTCCTCATCTGTCAAATGAGAGGATTGAACTAGATGGCCTCCGAGATCCTTTCCAACTCTTAAAAAAAGAAAAAAAAAGAAAACCTTAAAAATCAGAAATAAAAGCGGTCTGATTTTCTCAACCATGAGAAGACCTTTCCAGCGTCCCATTTATGATCCCCATTGTTATTAAGCCGTGAAGGCAGGCTCAAACAGCTGTCATATAGCAACACCAAGCCAACATGGCATGATGGGCCTGGTGAGCCTTGGACACAAGCATTTGTCCTCTTCCCATCAAATCTTACAGTTGAAAGGCACTTCAGACGCCATTTAATCCAGAAACTCTCTCTGGATGAGAAATCGTCCAGCTTTTGAGGGAAGACCATCAGGAAGCGGGGGGGGGGGAAGGGCTACCACCACTTAGTAGACTGAAATCTTGAGAGCAGAGACTGTTTCTTTGTATCCCCAGCATTTAGCACAATACCTGGCACATAGAAAGTGCTTAATAAATGTTATTTGGCTGAAGGATACCACCCAAGGCTGCCATTTGCATAGTTCTAAATGTTAACTTTTTTTCAAGACTAAATTTACCAGCAGTCAAAGTATAGATATAAACATATTAACAATGACAATGATCTAAACATGAATAAGAAGACTTTTCTCCAAACTGTCTATTCGCCATCTTCCTAACACATTTTTCTGAAAGGCGCCAGGCCACAGTGGGAAGAAAAATTAATCTGGAGTGGGAGAACCTGGGGCCAAGTCCAACCTTGGTCACTTGCTCCCTGGATGCCTGGGGGAGCTCCTCAGACTCTAGTCATCAGTTTCCTAGAAAACAAGCAGGTTGAGCATAGTGGCCTCCAAGCTCCCTTCTCATTCTAAATCTTTCATCCTTTGATCCTTTCTTGCCTCTTAATCTATGCCCACATAATTGCCCTTCCCAGAATTCCCTTTGCCCTTTCTCAATTTAATTTCTATTCATCCTTCGAGGTCTAAAGGCCATTAATTAGATGGGGTGGTGTCTAGAATGCTTGGTTTGAAGTCAAGAAGATCTGTGTTCAAATCCCACCTCTGATACTTACTTAGCTATGTGACCCTAGGCAAGACATTTGACCGGTCCCAACCTCAATTTTCTCATCTGTAAAATGTGGATAATAATAGCACTGACCTCACAAGGTTATTGTAAGAATCAAATGACATCACTTCGAAAACCTAATCCTAATTCCAAGTCTGCCTCTGATGATAACCCCAATACTGCCTATTATTGTCATTATTATTATTATTATTATTAGACACAGTCCAAGTGTATGCATTCTCACTATCTCAGCCCACAGTGATTACTTGCTTCTCTGAATTCCTCTTAGGGTCTGTACCTCTCTTGGGTACTTGTCAAATTCTGCCTTGCATATGTGTCTGGGTCTCATTCCACCACTGGGCTGTAAGCCTCCTGTGGGTCAGAACCAAATCTGATTCATTGGTAAATGCCCTTATGCCCTCATTGTACATACTTTTCCAATGACCCTCCATGGGCTGGAACGTTGCCTTGGGAGAGCATAGTATTGTGAGGAGAGCTGGGTTGGGAGTTAGGAGCCCTGAGTTCCCAACCCAACTCTCACTAATTTTCCATGTGGCCATGGATACATATTTTTTCCCCATAAAGGCCCCTCTCTGGGCCTCAGCTGTGTCCTAGTCACACAATGGAGTTGGAACGAGAGGACCTCGAAGGTTCCTTCTAGCTATGACACTGTGATCCCATCCCATGTTCTTTGTCTCCCACCTTCCCCACTCTGCCCCAACCCTTACTACCCACTATCCCTCTCTTTGGGGATTCCAGATGTGGCCTGCTGCAGGTTGGAGACAGAGTACTGTCCATCAACAGCATTGCCACGGAAGATGGCACCATGGAGGAGGCCAACCAGCTCTTGCGGGATGCCGCCCTATCAAACAAAGTCTCGCTGGAGATTGAGTTTGATGTAGCAGGTAACTGGACCCCTTATACTTTCAGCATGCTTCCAAAAGTGGGCCTACTACGTGTCAGAATTCAGAAAGAGGATCCTCTTTTCTTTCAGGCCTTTTCCCTGATCCCATGATGCCTGTCATCTCTGCCCCACAAACTTATGTTCTCTGCTCTCTCCCAAGGTGCTCTTAGGTGCTCCCAAAGAAGAGGCTGTGGTATGATAAAGAGTGTGGGGGAGAGTAGCTCATTTCTAGTTTCTAGCTCTGGTACTTATGACCTGGGTGGCCTTGAACAAATCACCAAATCTCTTTGAACCTCAGTTTCTTCATCTATAAAATGGGGATAAGCAAATTCTGTCCTGCCTACCTCACTAGTATCTCAAGCAATATTGAATGTGAAAGCACATTGGAAATAGATATATGTGAACTAATCTAAAGGGGGTGGGGATGGGGAGACTAAGTGCCTACTATGTGCCAGGAAGTGTGCTCAGTGCTTCACAAATATTTTCTCACTTCATCCTCACAACAACCTTATGTGGAAGGTACTGTTATTATTCCCCATTTGACAGATGAGGAAACTGAGGCAAAGAGAGGTTAAGTGACTTGCCCAGGGTCACACAGCTAGTAAATGTCTGAGGTAGGATTTGAACTCAGGTCTTCCTGACTCCAGGTCTGGCTTTCTAAACACCGAACCATCTAGCTGCCTAGTCTAAGGGTCTGTTGATAGTTCTACTCTGTTAAATAAAGTAAGACCATCTCTGTACAAAAGGGAGTGGCACCAAAAGAGGTGAAGAACTTCCTATCTGTTGACCAGCCATGCCAAATCATATGGTTATCCTGTTGGGGTGGTGCTCTCCCTTGAGTGGAAGGCACATTCTTAATGCTCATAGCATTCTAGTCCCTAGCCTCCCCAGGCTTAATATAGCCTCTTGGCTTAACAGCTGGTGAGACAGCTGAGTGGTTATTATTAGGCTGGGTGGGTTCCATGTCAGTTCAGTGCCCTTGGGACCAACGGATGGCTAGGAGATATTGGGCCACATCATGGCCACAGAGGGACCTCGTGATGTCACTAGCCTGCATACTAGCATACATATAAGTATCCTGGGTGAGCAGATTAGGGGCTTTACCTAAAGGTGGGTCTTCTTAAGAACCACATAAGCCATGAAGGGCCTCTGGAGTATCCCAACTTTCATTCATTGATTCATTCAGCAAATATTTATATTCATCTACCATGTGTCAGGTATCGTTCTAGGCACTGGAGGTATAAAAACAAAAACAAAATAGTCTTTACCCTCAAGGAGCTTATATTCTACTTAAGGGAGAAACAATAGGTATATAGATGAACAAATAGTACAAGGAGCTGATTAGTAATGAGGGGAGAAGGACTATTAAGAGAAGTGTCATGTAGGAAGAGGCACTTGGCCTGAGACTTGGAGGAAGCTGGGGATTCCAAGAGATGGAGGTGAAGAAGGGTGCATTTGAGGATAGGTGACAATCTTCATGAAGACATAAAGAAGGGAGATAGGATGTCCTGTACAGAGAATATGAAGAGGACAGTTTGGCTAAAAAGAACATTCTCCATGAACCCAGAGTGGGGCACACTCAAAGCCTCCCCTCCCTCAGAGAATATTTCACATTTGTGAATGACAACAACTAGGGAAAATATATGGGAACGGATGATAGATTGTAAAGAAAAACTTCAAGACAATGAAAGCTATCAAAAAGCTAAATGGGTGGTCACACACAACAGTGGGTTATCCATCACTGGAGAGACTGGGTGGTCACTTGTTAGGTATGTAAAAGGTGATTCTTTGGGACTTATGAGTTAAATTAAATGGCCACTGAGATCCTTTCTCCCTTATGAAATTCTTTGAGAGTTCCAGAAAGAAGATGAAAAAAAATGAGTCTAAAATCAATAAAGTGAAATTTAGCCAGAATAAATGTGAAGTCCTCCATTTAGGCTCAAGAAATCAATTTGTTCAAGGGTAGGATAGAGGAAATATGGCTTAATAGTAATTCATGTGGCAAAAAGGGATCTTGGGATTTTAGTTGCCCACAGGCTCAGTATGAGCTATAGTGTGAGGTAGATGCTTAATTTTTTTAAGCTAAATCCATCTTAGGCTAACTATATAATGTTGTCCCACTGTGCTCTGCACTGGTCACACTCTGTCTAGATGGGTATGTCCTACTCTGGGACTGCATTGTGAGAAAGATATTAACAAACTGAAATAAATCCACAGAAATGTAAGCAGGATGGGGAGGAATCTGGAAACTACAAAAGGGACAGTTGAAGGGCCTGGATTATTTTGCTTCAAGAAATTAAAACTCATTGGACAAGTCTGGTCCCTGTCTTAAAGTGTGGCAGCATTCTTATCTATGTAGTTGCAGAAAACAGAATTAAGATGATTGGGAGCAGGGAGGGGGATGACAGGGAGGCAAATTTTAGCTCCACATATGCAAAAACTTCCTAGCAATCAGAGTTGTCCAGTGATAGAATGGAGGGCTTTTATAGTGGTCTGTAAGCAATGACTGGATGACCGCTTGTTAGAGTTAGGATAGAGGAAATCCTCAATCAGTTATGAGTTGAACTGGTTGGCTTTCAGCTCTTAGATTCTGGTGGCATTGTGAAGATCTTTACCAAGGTCGATGTCCCTGAGTAGGTCAGAGTAGTTGGAGAAGGATCTAGAATATCTTGAAGCTCCATCTCATTGGGCGTTGGATGGGGTTGGAGTAGAGGAGTGGAGGTGGTCTATAAGACTCCTAAGTCCTGTTTTCCAGAGTCCTCACACTTAAAATTTGAAATATTGAATAGGAGGAAGTTGTTATTACAATGGGACCATTTTTGAAGGAGCTATCCTTTTTGAGCCAAAGTGGCAAAGATGATATAATGTTGTTTGACAGGGCTTGAAAGGTCCAGATAACTCCAAATAACTCCCTGACTGATCTGTTAGAATGCCTGAGATTCCAACATTACCAAGTAAATACTGCCTTTGGGTGAAATCTTGGTAAGCTCTAGTTAAAGTGCAAATGTTATCTGGGAGGACTGAACCATTCCGCCATTACCCCCCAATAACACTTCAGCTATGTCCTATAGCAAATCACCTCCACCCACTTCTTAGATTTCCCAGCTTCTTTTAAGGCTCAGCTCATGTGCCATCCCACACAGGAAGCCTTGATGATCCTCTTAGCTTTTAAATCTCTCTCTCTTCTCTTCATACTATCTTATAATTATTTGCCTGTTTCCATACTGTATGCCCCCAGGGGAATGAAAGCATCCTGAGGGGCAGGGATTATTTTGCTATTTATCTTTGTATGTCAGCATTTAGCACAGTGCCTGGTACAATAGCAGGAACTTTCTAAATGTTTGCTGGGAGTGAGCCTCAGTTTCCTCTTCTGTAAAATGAGATGACTAGACTTCATTATCTCAAAGATTCTTTCCAGCTTTAATAACAAACAACCAAGCGAATAAGAAAAACTTGGGGCCAGAAGTCAAAGTGGTCTGATTGTCTTGCCTGGGGAGGTCAACACCAGCCCTGAATTACTTTTAACAAGCATTCAAATTGCTCAGACACATAGGGCATGTGTGTCGTTGTTTTCCAGAGTCAGTGATCCCGAGTAGTGGCACCTTTCATGTGAAGCTACCCAAGAAGAGAGGAGTGGAGCTGGGGATAACCATAAGTTGTGAGTATCACTTTTCTTTTTCTCAGGAGAAGTGGTTTGATATGAACTGGAGGAAGCCACCTCCATTCCCAGGGCTAAATCTGGCCCCCGATGTGGCATCTGGGGAGCTGATACTAGTATGGTTGCTGCCATTACAATTCAGAAAATACTTTCTTCTTGGAAGGATGCTGTAGTTGTCTCATTCAGAAACTCTGAGAGATTCAGGGATTAAAAGTGGCTGGAAAACTGTGAACAGCAATTAGGAAATTAATATTTCAATAGACAGGAATGACAACCCACTTGCCCATTGGGTGACCAACAGAGTATGACAGGAGAACTTACCCCTGAATCTTAGCCTCCTTCCATCTTTTTCTTTCTATACCTCTCTCTTCCTTTCTATCTGTCTCAACCTCTGTAATCCCTTCTTCCTCTCCTCTTTCATATCCCCTGTTTTTATGTATCTGCTTTTCTCTATTCTCTCTCTCTCTCTCTCTCTCTCTCTCTCTCTCTCTCTCTCTCTCTCTCTCTCTCTCTCTCTCCCTCCCTCCCTCTCTCTCTCTCTCCCCCTCCCTCTTTCCTCTCCCTAAGCCTGTCTCTGTTCCCCTCCCTCTCTCTGTATCTTTTTCTACTTCATTTCCTTTCCCTTTCTCTTCCTTCCTTTGCTCATTTATCTTCTACCTTGATCAGCCACGATGTTGAAAAGTAGTATTCCTTAAAATATTGGTTGTATGCACAAAGGACCATTTAAAATTTCTTGTTTCTTTTTGTGTGTTAGATGAGTTAAATCATTTATTATTTCCAGTAGAAAGGCAGAACAGGAATCCCTTCAAACCTGTCCCCAAACTGACATTTTAAAAAATTTGTTCTTTGCCGTTGATTGATCTTTCCTCCTTAGAGACTGTGAACCCAGACAGAAAGCAAGTTCCCCACCTCCTGTTTTATCAGGGTAAAGAGAAAGCACTTCACTGGATCCAGGAAAGCAGAGAGGGGCAAGAGCAGTTGGGGGGGGCAGGAGGCGAGAGGAAAGGAGAGGTACAGCCCCTTCCCTGGCTTTGCCCCCACTCTCTTGTCGTGAGCTTGAACTCTTGTCATATCTCCTTACTTCCTCCAGTCCCTCCTGGGTACAACCTGTGCCTTAAGTAAACTGCATGAAGACAGGGGCTATCCAATATTTTTATCTCCTCCAGTGCCTAAGTCAGTGCTTTGCCCTTGTTAGATTATTAAAATAAATGTTTGAATGAATGAATGAATGGACTCTCCATCTCCCATCCCTGTGCCTTTGCCCTAACTGATCCAGGTGCCTAGCATGCTCTCCTTCCACACACCTGCCTTTTAGACTCCCTGACTTCCCTCAAGACTCCACTCAAACAGGACCTTTGGAAGGCGTCTGTTCCTGGGTCCATACATACTCCACCCCTCTCAGCTGCTAGTAGCTTCCCCTCTGAGGCAAAGGTTTGTAACCTTTTTCATGTCATGGACCCCTCTGGCAGCCTGGTGAAGCCTATAGACGCTTCTCAGGATGTTTTTAAATGCCTAAAATGAAATACATAGAACGACCAAAAAAACCCCAATCAAGTTAAAATGTGGTTATCAAAATATTACAATAAAAATAAAACAACAGGTTCCTGGGTTGATCTAAAGTATCCCTGGCATTTGAATAGTCCGGCTGTGGAACTTGGGCTGCCTTAAATGGAGCGGCCATCCTCCCCCTCCCTATTCCCCTGGCTAGGGCCAAGAAGCAGGACTCTGACAATATCAAATGATATCCCCATTTTATCTCAGAGTCAATATCCAGTCTGCAGAAAAGTTATTAATGTCACGCTGAGCCAGAGGAAAGGAATTTGATGGCTGATCAGATGGAGGAGTGTGTTTTCCTCACTCAGACTTCATGGGTTGGAGGAGCCAAGGGTTGGCTCTGTGGCTTGCCTATTAAAAAGGATGGCATTCAGGATATGGATTCATCTTAATGCATGAGGACAGTGACCCTTCGTTCCACAGAGTTGGAACAAACTTCATAGACCATCTGTGGAGTAGCTGGGTGACACAGGAAATGGAGTGATGGACTTGCACTCAGGAAGACCTGAGTTCAAACCTAACCTCAGACACTTATTAGCTGTGTGACCCTGGACAAGTCATTTGACCTATATTTTCTTCTGTGAAATGGGGATAATAATAGCATCTACTTCCCAGGTTTGAGGGGATCAAATGAGATAAAAAATTATAAAGCACAATGTGGCACAATGCCTGGGATATAGTAAGAGCTCTATAAATGTTAGCTATTATCATCATCATCGTCATTATTATTATTATTAACAACAGAGGATGTTAACCATAATAAAACTCTTTTTTTCTGAATGACTCCCAGTCATTGTTAGGAATGTCAATGATTGCACTAGGATTTGATACAGTAGTACATACTGTCAAGGGCTGCTGGGATGAGTAGGGCTGTTTGCCCCAGGTTGCAATGCTTTGAAAAATGTTTGTGTCTGATTTTTGTAGTTTTTCTGTCTCCTCCTCCAGCATCAGATTGCTGCCTGCCATTTGCGTGATTATAAGGATGTATGCTTCTAGGAATGACTGTCTTCTTCCACCACTTCCTAAAAATGTGTTGCTTCTACTCTGTTAGGGGCCAAAATAAAAGCATGGGAATCCCCAAAATTTCTTTTCTTTTAAGAGCTAGAAGGAGACTCTGAGGTCCAAACCCCCTTGTTTTATAGATGCAGAGACTGAGCCTCAAGGAGGATTTGAACTCAGATCTTCTAATTCCAGAGCCAGTCTTCTTTGCACTATATCGTCTCCCTTTCAAGCTATCAGAATCTGTAGTCATACCTTTTTCTAACTTCTGTCTTTCTGCGGACAGCATCGCTCAGATTTAAAACCTCTGAGATATCTTTGACCCTTTGAGGTCACTAGATGGCGCCATAGTGCACAGAGCCGTGGGACAGCAATCAGGAAGCTCTAAGTCCAAATCTGGTCTCAGAAGTTTACTAGCTGGATTACCCTAGGCAAGTCACTTAACCTCTGTCTGCCTCAGTTTCCTCAAATGGGGCTCCTAATAGCACCTACCTTCCAGGGTTGTTGTGAGGATCAAATGAGACAATATTTGGAAAGCACTTAGCACAGGACCTGGAACGTGGTTGGTGCTGAATAAATGGTTGTTTTCTTCCCTTCCTCAGCTTTCTCTCTCTCTCTCTCTCTCTCACTCTCTACATCGAATCAGTTGCCAAGACCTGTTCATTTTATCTCCATAGCATTTCTCTGCTCCATCCCCTCTCCTCTATTTACACTGGCAAAATCCTAGTTCAGGCTTTCATCCTCTCTTGTCTAGACCATCATGAAAGCCTGCTAATTGGTCTCTTTCTCCCGCAAACCATCCTCCACACAGATGCCGCAGTCATCTTTCCCAATGCACTGGTCAAAGCAAGCCACTCCCCTTCATAAAACCCTTCACTGGCTCCAGTGAGAATAGAATTGCCTAGAAGAGAAAATGCAAACTCATAGGCTAGCAGGGAAAGGATTTTAGAGATCACTTTGTGCACCAATTGTCTCATTCTATAGTAGTGGGAAGATCCTGAAAATTGTAAGGAATAGAGTAAGGCTTCTGGCTGAGATCTTTAAACTCTAAAGCCAGTCCACTTTCTGTGATGCTACATGCTTTACTCTGGAATAGATGAGAAAAGAATGGAGGAACCTTCTTTCTCATAGCACAACTTGGAAGGAAAGCAGTATGGTGTGGGGCAAAGGCTGTGGATTTGGAATCAGAGAACCTGGGTACAAAGCCTGCACTCTGAAACCTTAGCCAAATCATTTCACCTCTGTGGGCTTTCTTTTTTTTTCCTCTTCTGTAAACTGAGAGTATTGGATTAAATGTTCCTTAAGGTTCCTTCCGAATCAAAATCTGTAAGCCTACAATGTGGTACAAGGGAGATGGACTGGGGTGAGGTGACAACTCTCAGAGGTATGGGAAGAATGACCCTGGAGCAGGTGGAGGGTGGCACCAAGCGCTCAACCTGCATGCCATCTTTGGTATAGATGCTTTCAGTTGCCAATTCAATCTTTGTCTTTGTTTGCAAAGTGAATCCCTTGTCATCCTCCTGGCTCAACTAAATTGTCCTCACTGTGTCTCAGAAATGTTTACTTTTGTGAGTCGAGTTTTAGAGCACTCAACTTAATTACATTTCAGCCAAATGCTTTATCTCAATCAATAGGAAGATACAGTTGTACCCACAGAACCATTGGTGAAAATTAATTGTGGTATGTAACTCCTCTGAGGGAAATAATTCCTCTGTTGCTGACACCAGGCTTCCTATTAAAATCCCCAAACAGACTGGCCTTTGGAGTTACTTTATCCATCATGGTGCCACATAGAGGGCATCCAGATCTCAATTGGGATGGGGCGAGGAGCTGAGAAGCAATTTAGAAAAAGTAAACAATGGCATTGATCATCTTTAGCTCTGCCCACCACCATCCCTCCCTCCACATGCTCCTGGAGTGTGGCTTTCTTCCCCCTTGACAAGCACTGATATGTGATGGCTTGTTTCTACAGCATTAACTGAGTTTGATTCAATAAGCACACATTGATCAGAATCTATCTACGAGATCCCGAAAGGCACAATGGACTATACAAAGATAAAAGGAGTCATGGTCCCTGCCCTCATGGAGCTTTGAGTCCAATGGGTGGTTGCACTATGTGGATATAAATATCTCCAGCTGAATGAAGAATATGAGAATGTATGGGAACAGTATAAATAAAGGGTGTAAAGTGACAGTTCTATGGGATGGGATGCTGTCTTTACTTTCAGAAATACGCCCCCCAGAAGCCTGTGCATAAGTAATTGAGGCAGTTTGTAGTATACTCACTGAAAATGGATGGCAGAACTCCTGTGGGGTGGGGGTGGGGAGGGACATGGGACAGCAGTCCCCCAAGGAAAAGTTTGGATTGTGAGAAGTGGAAGGGGAAACCAATGATATGAAAGGAGCAACTGGCAGCATGGAAGAGAGCTATGATATGAAGAGCTGAAGCCAGTGACCTGGAAAAAGGTGGGAAAGGCAGAATTCACATGGTCCTGGTATTTGGGGTTCCAATACCCAAGGGGACAATACATAAGCTATTGCTCTGAGATCAAGAGGAAGTGATTGAAAAGAAACTCCTCTAATACCTAAAGAAAGTTTATCTGCTCAAGCACCAGCTCTCCAAACATCAAGACCAGGCTAGTGGCACTTTCTCTGACTCTCTCCACCAGTGTCTGGCTGCAACTTGCATGCCACCAAATATTCCTTTCACATTGCCAGTTTCCCCTTTTACACTATTAGCCTCCCTTCTTGTATTACTGATTCCTCCTAAGGCTTCCACCTGTCACTCCCTTCAGATTCCCCTTGTGCTTTTAAAGTGGGTGTGCTGATACAATGATCCAAGACAATTCCAAAAGACTCATGGTGGAAAATGCTATACTCTTCCAGAGAAAGAACTATGGAATCTGAATGCAGACCAAAGCATACTATTTTCTCTTCTTTTTTTCTCATATTTTCCCCTTTTGTTCTGATTCTTCTTTCACAACATGACTAATATGGAAATGTGTTTAATATGATTGTACATGTATGGCCTATATCATATAATTAAAAAAATAAAATACTATTAAGTGGGGAAAAAAGAAAGTGGGTATGCTGAAAGCTGCTGAACATTTTCCACAAAGTAAACATGGTCTCCATCACCTGGACCTTCCCCCTTACAGGCATTATACAGAGAAAAAAGAAAAAGAACCCCAAACATAACTGTAGAGTTTTACAGATTACAAAGTATTCCCCCATGCATTAACTCATTTGATTATCACATTAACCTTGTTAGGGCAGGAATTGTTAAACCCATTTTACAGATAAGGAAGTTGAGTCTAAGAGACATGGAGTGACTTGCTTGAGGTAACATGTCAGTCTACATACTATAAAGGAAACTGATGGTCATCCCACTATTACAAAGTAGAGATGTGTCTGAGTCTACCTTAATGAAGAGAGAGAACTCATTTTTAATAAGCTTCATGATTACTTATTTAAATGGTGAAATCAAAATACTTGAAAATGCTTTTGGTCCTAAGGAGATTAAACATTCCCTCCTCAACTCATCCTTTTATTATGAATTTTCTTAGTGAGCTTCTTTTTCCCCCCCAAAGGCAGCACAACTTCAGTTTTTAATGTGGGGACCTTGAACTTGGTGGTTGGGTTTTTTTCCCAAATACTTTGATCACTGTTTTTCCATATAATTGGCTTCCAAAGTGGTCTCTGGCCTATAAAAAGGTTAAAAACTCCTGGCACAAAGGGAAATTATAGGCGTCCTTCTAGAATGAATTTCTAAACAGTCAGCTCCGTATGAATAAGGTTTTCTTAGATGTACCTCAGATGTCTGTTAAGCATGGCATTGTGCTGTCTTTCCTTGACCTCAGGATAAGGGGAAATGTAAAGGGAATAATCAGTCAACAGGCCAAGCACTTTACGAATATTTTCTCTCATTTAGTCCTCACAACAGCCTTGGGAGGTAGACATTGTTATTATCCCCATTTCACAATGGAGAAAACTGAGGCAAATAGGTTAAGTGACTTGCCCAAAGTCACAGAACTAGTAAATGTCTGAGGCTGGATTCGAATTCAGGTCTTTTGCCTCCAGACCCAGTATTTTATCTACTATGTCACCAGCTGCCTCAGCATAATGGAAGAGCATGAGAATTATAAACTGACAGACTGTCAGGGGTGGAAGGGCCCTTAGGACACAGAATGTCAGAGCTGGAAGGGCCCTTGGGACATGGAATATCCAAGCTAGAAGGGATGTTAGAGATCATCTATTTGGTATCCTTCATTTTTTTTTTATTTAGGGGCAGCTAGGTGGTGCAGTGGATAGAGCACTGGCCCTGGAGTCAGGAGGACTGGAGTTCAAATCTTGCCTCAGACACTTACTGATTGTGTGATTCTGGGCAAGTCACTTAACCCCAACTGCCTCCAAAAAAGAAAGAAATTCTTCATTTTTACAGAGAAAGAAACTGAGGCCCAGAGAGAGAGAGAGAGTAATTTGCTGACAGAACTTGATCACATAACTTGGCCATATCAGAGCCTGGTTCCACCCCTAGGCCCCCTCACTCTATTCGGCATTCTTTCCACTATAATACAGATCCTTCTCTCCTACATACTGCTTCTTTCCCAAAAATGCCCAAAGGAAATATGTTGCAGCCCTTTTCCTTCCCACAAACAAGGCCTCATCTGTAATATTAGCTTTAAAGGTATTAGAACAATTATGGGTTGTAAAACAATTGATTACCAAATGTTTGCACATCTGGGAAGTTGTAAATTGGTTTTAAATAACTACTTTTTCACCTTATAGTTAACATGCTGTGGCAAAGAAAATACAACCTTCTCTCTCTTTAATAATTTTAAATACATATGATGTTTCAAGGTAGCAGGGAGAGTTTGGAGAAGCAAGACATGCCTGGTGTCCTCGTCAGATGAAGTTGGCTATTTGCAGTGATAGACACAGCCTCCCCAAAAGAAGCCTTTTGAGGGTCAGCTAGGTGGATAAAGAAGTAGATAGAACACCAGCCCTGGAGTCAAGTCCTGGAAGACCTGAGTTCAAAGCCTGCCTCAGACACTTGACACTTACTAGCTGTGTGACCCTAGACAAGTCACTTAACCCCATTGCCTAGCCAAAAGAAGGAGAAGGAGAAGGGGGAGGAGGAGAAGAAGCAGCCTGTTGACTTAACCTAACCACTGTGCTACTAAGAGAGCTGTCCTAGGATTGGGGTGACGTGGGAGTTGAATCCTGCTTCTTCCATTAACCCCCTATCACACAGGCAAATAAAGTAACTGGTTTTTGTATCTGAATTAAAAAATTAGGATATAAACGTATCCTTTGTAGGCTCTCTGAAAGCATCCTTGGTACAATCCTACCAGAGGAGAGAAGGATTGCCCATGTACTCCATCCTGTTCCCATGATTCCAGTCTCCTTTGCTCAGTCTCTAGACTATAAACACTCTTTAATCCATATAGCTTGAAAATCATGAGTATTTTGGGTGGTGTCATTGATTTAAAATACTGCTCTTAAGTAAAATCGTATGGATCAATGTTACTCCTGCAAATGCAGGCAACATTTCAATCTGTGATGATGGTCCAGCTCCAATACCCTTTATTGATTGAGTCCTGTGCTATATTTTGAGATCTGTATTTATAGTGTGATGGTTTGTCATCTGTCAGTCCATGAAGGATAATGAGCTTTTGATGTATCTTGCTAGGTTTTTTTTTTTGCCTAGGCAATGGATTAAGTGACTTGCCCAGGGTCACACAGCTAGTAAGTGTTATGTGTCTAAGGCCAGATTTGAACTCAGGTCCTCTTGAATCCAGGTCTGGTGCTCTATCCACTGCATCACCTAGCTGCCCCATTTGCTAGGCTTTTGATAGCTGCTAAATTTTTGTAGTCTATAGTGTTTTGTTGCACAAATTCTTCCATTTCCTAGCATAAGTAACATTGATCACTGAGTCTAGGTTTTTAAAGGATAATTCTTCCGTACTTTCAATGGACAGTGACCAGGTTCTGACTTGCCATCACAAATATTCCCTCTCTGTTTCCACAGACAAAGCTGCATGCTTCAGCCATTTGATGTTTCTCTGCCAACTTATTGGTCAAGTTTGTGCAGATGTTGCCCTTGGAGGGACTTTTGATCCCATTCATAGAACTTGACAATTTCATAAGCTCCATATAAAGGGAAACCACTTTTTGTTCATAGTCAACAAATCCAATGGTATAGACCTTTTATTGCTTTTAATGTTGCCTGGTGAAGTGATATCTATTTGTTCCAAAAATATTTTTACAGGTTTTTGACTTGCTTATCTCACAGTCTAAGAATGATTATGAATCCTCTTCCTCCTTTTTGGAGAGAAAGTGTTCCTCTTTCTATAACTGCTTTTTTATAGTCTTATGTTTCATTAATATTGCACTAGTTTTGGCAAGGATACTTTATAAACCTGTTAGGGTCTTTTGTACACTTCTGGAGTTGTACATAAAGACTAGTATTACATATATGTTAATTGACTTAAACCTGTTTTAGTTTTTACTTCAGAATGTCAATATCTCTTAGTATATTCAGCCACAACCTTCAATTTGATATCATTATGTTCATTGTGCCTTGATCGGAAGAGACCAAGGTATTTTTAGATATCACCTTCATTCATTGACTCAGCATAACCTCTGGATTCAAGTTCAAAACCTTAAGTCAAAGCCTTAAGTCCTCATACTTTAATAAGTTTACATTTACCAAGTTCAAATGGCATGTTGTTATCACTAGAGAAAGTTTCCATAAGGTGAAAGAACTGTTTAAGGTGTTTTTCTGTACATCATCCATGGACATCAAGTGATTTGTGCAGTGTTTTGGAAACCATACTTAGTTCTGTTTTGTAGAGATAATAATGGCTTTAAGCCTAAGCAGAATCGCAATGGATTGAACTATGGCCATGAAAAACGCCTTAGTTACCGATTGTTCTTGACATCATTGTGTTTTCAGAAGAGAGCGGTTTTCCATTTCAGTAGTGCATGAATAAGCCATGAGTGCCGAACTGAGTCAAAGACTTGGAGGTAATCGGCAAAGGCAGTGTAACCATCATGGCATTTTGGGGGCAGCTTATTCAATAACTACCAAATTGATAAATTGTTCTTCGTCTGCCTGGGATTTTTTGGCATGCTCTTTTTGGTTCCTCAGAGAATAAATTGTTTTCTTGTAAGTGCTTATAAATTATTTTAATGATACATGGTGTAGATGCTGTGCACGAAGTGTAAAAGCATGCATACGGCTTCTGTTTGGAGAGGTCACTGGTGTTCTCATCTTTTGGCAATAGATATGTTCAGACTTTGTGTGTAACTGAGAGGAAGCTGGGAAAGTACTTTGCTAGTAATTGATATACTACTGTGAAGCATCTAGGCAAAAAAATTATCCCTCTTATCCCGCCCTGTCTTATTGTATTTTTTTTTTCAGAGAAGCTGGAGTTCTGGTTACCTTTCTTGATGTGCAGCTGTTCTCTCTCATTATATTGACAGTATCCTCATATTCTGTTGGCCATTTCATCTTTGTTGTATTGTTTATTGTATTATATTTATTTCAACCCTAATGGAGACAACCCAGGATCCTGACCCCAAGAACCTTGGGAATAGAAATGCTTATAGTCCAGTGCCCTCAGCCATCAGTCTGGGAAGCAAACCCTACGGAGACACAGCCTAGCCACTGCTTCTGCGGGTGCTACAATCACAACTACTAAAGACCCAGAAAAGAAAGCTCTTGTCACTAACGTCCTTGGCACTGTCCAGTGGCTCAACATCAGAAACTGATCAGTAGAAGTGACAATAAAGAAGAGGCATTAACATCTGCTTTGCCGCTGCCCCCTAGGGACTGCTGGACTTTTCCATTTCATTTGCAGCTGAAACCTTCCCTGTGTTTTGTGTCCACCATTAGAATCGGAAGTCCTGGAGAGCAGGGACTGTCTGACTTTTGTCTTCATGTTCCCAGAGCTTGTCATAGTGCTCTGCACACAGTAAACACTTGAATAACACTTCATTCCTTCATTCATTCAACCATAGAGATGACCAGAAATTTCCCACATCTTCCTTCTTGGACAGTTCTTTCTCACCTTTGCCTCTCAAGCCTCTGGAGTCAAGTTGTGAAGGATGTTCAATTGCTTATGCTGTTCTTTGTGTTACTTTATCTCTTTCTATTTCTATAAATCACGTGGTCCTTTTTGACTTTTGCTTTCAGTCACTGATTAGGGGAATCTGATTTGTGATAGGAATTTGTGATAGGCTTTTCTTTTCCAGATTCCTTTATTCAATTTCTGCTACATGGACCACCAAGATGTTGATATCTTGTGATAATAATAACAATAACAATAATAATGTATTGTGTGGAATGGTGTGGTATGGTATGGCATATGATATGACATGATATAATCTGAGATATGATGTAATATTTTATTCTATCCTATTATAATTATAGCTAATAGCATTAATAGAGCATTTTAAGATTTACCATGTGCTTTACATATTTTATCTCATATAATCCTCACAACAACTCTGTAGAAGTATGCGTGCTATTTTTATCCCATTTATAGATTAGGAAACTGAACCACAGAGAGGTTAAGTACCCAGGGTCACACAGCTAATAAGTGTCTGAAGCAAGTTTTTTTTTAAACTTAGATCTTTCTGACTCTAAGCTCTGTCCATTGAGCCAATGAGGTGCCTTCTAACATAGGGGTTCTTAACCTTGGATACATGGACTTGCCTCTGTGTGTATATGTGTGTGTATATGTGTGTACACATATCACATGTATTTATATATATAATATGTGTACATATATACACACTTCACACACATATCTGTCTATCTATCTGTCTCTCTCTCTCTCTCTCTCTCTCTCTCTCTCTCTCTCTATCTATCTATCTATCTTATGATTGGTTTCCTTTGTAATCCTATGTATTTTGCTGTATACATTTGAAAATAGTATTCTGAGGCGTCCAGAGGCTTCACCAGGCTACCCAAGGGGTCCATAGCACCAAAAAGGGTTAAGAGCCCTTCTGCTGTTGGGCCCTTCTGTAGTTAGTCAAAAGCTCTCTCAAGGTGCTTTTACCATGGTGGTGTTTGACACCTGTGTTTGGGAAGATTCCGTAATAGCTTTACCTTTCCTCCTATGGTTTTTACTGTGGTAAAGTGTATACTGTTGAATGCAGGTCTTGAAATGTTCTTCCACTTTTGGTCAAATGCCATACAAGAATGCATCCATTAATGATGGGTTTTTGGGGAAGGTTTCAGCTGCAAATGAAATGGAAAAGTCCAGTAGTCTCTAGGGGGCAGCGGCAAAGCAGATGTTAATGCCTCTTCTTTATTGTCACTTCTACTGATCAGTTTCTGATGTTGAGCCACTGGACAGTGCCAAGGACGTTAGTGACAAGAGCTTTCTTTTCTGGGTCTTTAGTAGTTGTGATTGTAGCACCCGCAGAAGCAGTGGCTAGGCTGTGTCTCCGTAGGGTTTGCTTCCCTATGGTTAAGTGACTTGCCCAGGGTCACACAGCAAGTAAGTGTTATGTGTCTGAGGCCGGATTTGAACGTGGGTCCTCCTAACTCCAGGGCTGGTGCTCTATCCACCGTGATGATGGTTTTATATACATATATATATATATAAAGGACTTTTTGGAATTCCAGTATGGGTGTATCCATCTCCTTTTCTAAGTGAAATGAGATAGTCAAAGCTGTTTTTATCATCTCCTTTTGTTATTAAATATGATTTCTGGAGTTGTCACTGAAAACCTTTATTTATAGCCATTGGGTCTTTCAGCTTTTCTTTCTGCAACTAGGCCTGTTGGAGATTTTCTTAGACATTCATCTTGCTTGCTTTTTGGTATATATTAAAATGTCTGTGCCTGTTGATTATTGTTAAGTTCACAGTAAAAAATTAAAACAAAAAGTTTTAATGTTAGAATTTCAGTCACCAGGCAGGAGATGGGAGAAAATGTGGGCAGCAGGAAAGCCTTTCTAGTGCCCTCAAAAATCACACCGCGACGGCGAACATTAAGGTCAGCCCTGGTAGAATGAATGGTCAGGAAACCGTAGAAGAGAGCAGATCACCAGAGCCATCCTGGCCAGGGATGCTTTCCCTTACTCTTCCCTTTTCAATGGCCTTTCTTCCTGCGGCTTTGGATTTTCCAACAGCAGACTGAAGGAGCCTGATCCACCCTATTTTCCTCTCTCCCTTGCACCTCCCCCCAGCTGCAAGCAGGAAGCCTGGAGAGCCCTTGATTATCTCTGACATCAAGAAGGGGAGCGTGGCACACAGGTTAGTGTCCTGGGGCTGTGAGGACAGGAGGAAGGGTGAGCAGCCTCCGTGTGCCTGCTCCCTCCATGTCTTCCCTTCCTTCCCCCTAGGACGGGCACCCTAGAGCCAGGGGACAAACTGCTTGCCATTGACAACATCCGACTGGACAACTGCTCCATGGAGGACGCTGTGCAGATTCTGAGGCAGTGTGAGGACCTGGTGAAACTGAAGATTAGGAAGGATGAAGACAACTCAGGTACGGAGCTGTTCCCCAAGGCACTCCAGCCCCTGGCCCTGATCCCAGGAGCAGATGCACCACCAGATTGGACTGGTGTCTTGGTTTGTCAGCTGGGTTGTGCCTGGGTAGATTTAATGCTCCCCACCCTCCATGATCATGACTCACACATAGACACATGCACACACACATGCACACATCACACACGTGCACATGCACATACACACACACACACACACACACACACACACACACACACACACACACACCAGAAGTGAGGCATTTCCTCCTGCTCTCTGAAGGAAAAATCGCTGTGTTTGAAGCCCAGAGGGGTCTGGGTTTGGTCTCAGCTTGCGTGCCTGTGGTGTCATTTCTGCCTTGCCGCTCCCTCGGTCTGTGGTTGACCATGTGGAGGGCTCTGAGCTTGGAGGGGTTCAAAAGAGCTAAAGCTACAGCATCATTGAATCAGAACAGATAGATTTCCAAATAGATGAAGCATTATATTAAGTGAATACTGTGGGCCAGGCACAGTGTTAAGTGCCAGGGATACAAGTAAAAGCAAGTGAGACAACCACCACCCTTGGTATAGGGCTTATGCTCTAATGGAGGAGGGATGGTATTCAGGGAGTAGCAGGGGGTGGTCATCAGAGTCAGGTGACCCAGGAGCCGAGTCCAAAGTTGCAATGGGGGGAGATGAGGATGATCGCCAGAGTGTGGGCCAACAGGAAAAAACTTGGGGCGTCTATTGATCAATCAACCAGGAAGCATTATTAAGTACCTACTATGTGCCATATACTATACTAGGCACCTAAGATACAAAGACAAAAATTACTCAAAAATTGTGGAAAAATATCTTTTCTTTCTTTTTTCATGAATTGATTCAATTTAACTCAATGAATTAATTAGAACTTTTACTTTCTATTTTTCAACTAAACACAGTACATTCTGGCTATCAGCTGAATTTATCTGGCATCATAGACTTGGAAGGAACCCCATAAGCCATTAAGTTCAACCCCCTCATTTTATAGATAAGGAAGCTGAGACCCAAAAATGTTAAACGACTTTCCCAAGGTCCCACAAGACGTATCATTGATGGGATTTGAACCCAGGTCCTGTGGGTCTAGAGCTATTTTATAGCGGCTGATAAGCCAAAGAAACACTCTACTTCAAAAGCCTTCAGCAGCCAGTGCAGCCACTCTGTCACCCCCAATCCCAGAGCCGAGGTATCTTCCCTTCTCCCACAATGTAGGAGAGTACAGATGCTCTCTTTCAAGATCATCCTTTATTGCATGCCTGCAATTTCTGCTCCCAAAGCTGACTGGCTCCCTTCCCCCACCCTCCCCTCTCCACTCCCTCAATGCCTCCTCCCCATGAGTCCATGTCTCTAGAGCTCAGCCTCCCTCTTCTCATTTCAGATGAACAGGAAACAACAGGAGCCATCATTTACACAGTGGAGTTGAAGAGGTACGGGGGCCCACTGGGTATAACTATCTCAGGGACTGAGGAGCCTTTCGATCCAATTGTCATCTCAGGATTGACCAAGCGAGGACTGGCAGAGAGGTGAGGTCTGGGCCCCACTCAGGCCCAGAGATCTGGGAGAGCAGGTGATTGAGAGAGGATGCCTACAAAGACATCCCTGGGAGGGAGGGGAGGCAGGGGGAGGAGTTGTCCAGGGTGGGGGAAAGGTACTAACAATAATAATAATGAATTCCTAACTATAATTTTAAAATTTTTGCAAATAAAATTTTATTAGTGTTTTTTAAATCATCTATCTTTTCCAATGCCCACCCTCCCCAAGATCAATTCATTATGACAAGGGGAAAAAAAGGCGATGAAAATCATACCAATAGATTGACAAATTCTGACATTACACGTGATGTTCCACACTCCTGCAAGGATACAAGAAGAGGTGCCTTCTCATATCTCCTGCTTGGGCCCAAGCTTGGTCGTTATAATTTTGCCACATGTCTTTTCAATTGACTTGCTATGCTCTTTCCATTCCCATGGCTGCAGTCATTATATCTATTGCTTGTGTGGTGCTACTTCCTTCACTTTGCATCATTATGTCTTCCTGTGCTTTTCTGCATTTAGCATATTCACCATTTCGTACAGCACAGTAATACTCTATTACAGTCATTTACCACAACTTGTTTAAACATCAACAGGCATGCCTGTTATTTCCAGTTCTTTTTGACTACAAAAAGGGCTGCTATAAATATTTTGGCATATTTGTGGATAAAATTTTCTCTTCTGTCACCTCCTTGTGGAAGGAAAGAGGGAAATAAGCAGTTATTAAGCACCTACTATGTGCCAGGCACTGTGCTAGGTGCTTTACAAATATTATCCTATTTGATCCTCACAACAATTCTAGGAAGGTAGGTGCTATTATTAATCCCATTTTATAGTTGAGGAAACTGAGGCAGACAGAGGTTAAATGACTCACTAGGGGCACACAGCTAGTAGATGTCTGAGGCCAGTGTTGACATCAGGTATTCTGACTCCATGCTCAGTACTCCACTCACCATGCCACCTAGCTGCCTAGAGGTATATACCTATCAGTGAAATCTTAGGGTCAAAGGGTATAGGTATTTACTTCACTTTCTTTTACATGCTCCCATTTATTATTAAGACTTTAGAGTTTCTAGAGCACTTTGAATACATTAATTTATTCAATCATTATAAGACCCCTGTGATATAGGTACTATTATTATCAAGCCCATTTTGTGGAAGCAGAAACTGAGGGTCACAGAGATGTAGTGGATTGTCCAGGGTCATACAACTGATAAAAGGGTACAGGAAATGGGAGTAGGGGCTCAGATCAGGTTGGACCAAGTCATCTCCAAAGTCCTTTTCAACTTTAAAATACACATTGAGATATTTTGAATCTAAGATCCCAGATTATAAAAGCTAGGATTTTATAAATTCAGTCTTCTTTCCATGGCACTAAGGGATATGGGCACACCCACCACAAAATGTCCAAATGGCATTCTCTGGCAGCAGATCCCCTCTTGCCTTGGGTGTTAAAAGCCTTAGACTCAAAAGTAGATGGAACACGGGTGTGTTTCCTTTTGTGAGATGAATTGGCTTATTGGAGAGGACCCTGAACTTTGGCAGCTGGGACTGGTTCTTTTGCCAGCTGCAACAGAGACTATTCCATTGGCACATCGTAAGTATCTTAAGCCTATTGATCACCAAATAGTCTGAGATCTCTGCAAAAATGAAGATGTTGGAAAATACAAAATATGGTTACATCCAGCCCCTGATACGCTGTTTTCATGGAAATGGCCATCACCTGAAAAAAAGGGGCCTTCACTTAGTGAGTGAGGGGCAAAAGCAGTGGATGGAAATTTTTCAGTGGATAGATGCTGGGAAAACCAAACTCCCTTTTATTGCAAACTCATCCGTGTTTCCCCA
Organism: Phascolarctos cinereus; assembly: GCF_003287225.1. Taxonomy (NCBI): domain Eukaryota; kingdom Metazoa; phylum Chordata; class Mammalia; order Diprotodontia; family Phascolarctidae; genus Phascolarctos; species Phascolarctos cinereus. Next base: position 58,022,288 of record NW_027555847.1, read on the forward strand.
AATAACTGGTATTCGTGAAGGTTCCACCTCAGGATGCTTTCTCTAATCAATGAAGAAATGTTCTAGAGATTCTTGTGAATAGACAAATTCTCCACTATTTTCTTCCCTAAAGAAATACTTTGGGTGGTTATGTTCTCTTCAAAATTCTGTGAGTTTTGCTGATTTCGTTGTTGGGGCATGGGAGAAAGAAAATGCTATCAGTTAAATGTTAATGGCTTTTAATACCCCAAATAAATAAATCTTGGGTCCAAATCTCTATTTCTAATACTTACTATTTGTAGGAACTTGGACAAATTTGCTAACCCTCTCTGGACCTCAGTTTCTTCCATTTATAGAATGAAGAATCTCATTTAATGATCTTTAGGTCTTTTCTAATAGCTAGCATTTATATGATGTTTTAGTCCATTAGTAAAAAAATATTTTAGCAAATCAGTCAGTCAATAAATATTTAAGTGCCTACTATGAGCCAGACAGTATTCTAAGGACTGGAAATGCAAAGGCATGCAAAGGCAGATGACTGTGTACCAACTAGCTATTTACAAAATAAATTAGATACCACTTTTAGGGCTGTATCCCAAAGAGATACAATACAAATGGGAAAAGGACCCACATATACAAAAATATTTATAGCAGCTCCTTCTGTGGTGGTAAAGAATTGGAAATTGAGGGGATGCCCATCAATTGGGGAATGGCTGGACAAGTTGTGGTATATGAATGTGATTGAATACTATTATGTTATAAGAAATGTTGAGCAGGCAGACTTCAGAAAAACCTGGAAACACTTGTATGGACTGATGCTGAGTGAAGTGAGCAGAACCATGAGAACACTGTATACAGTACCAGCCATGTTGTGTGATAACTAACTTTGATAGACTTAGCTCTTCTCAGCAATGCAAGGATCTAAGACATTTCCGAAAGTCTCATGATGGAAAATGCCATCCACATCCAGAGAAAGAACTATGGAGTTGGAATGGAGATCAAAGCATACTATTTGCTCTTTATTTTTTCTCTTCTGTTTTGTTTTATTTCTTCTTTCTTGTGGTTCCTCCTATTGGTTCTAATTCTTCTTTACAACATGAATAATGTGAAAATATGTTTAATAGGAACATATATATATAGAGAGAGCCTATATCAGATTGCATGCCATCTTGGGGAGGGAAGGAGGGGGAGAAAATTTAAAACTCAAAAGCTTATGAAAGTGAATGTTGAAAACTAAAAATAAATTAATTTAAAAAACCTCACAACCAAAAAATAAACCCCAAAAACAAAATAAATTAGAAATACTCACCAGTGAGAAGGCACTAGAATTAAGGAGGGTGGGGAAGGCTTCTTGTAGAAAGGTGAAATTTTAGCTGGGACTTGAAGGAAGCCAGAGAAGCCAAAAGATGGAGATGAGGAGAGAGGACATTGCAGGCGTGGGGGACATCCAATAAAAATGCCTGACTAAGAAGTGTCTGAGGTGAGATTTGACCTTGTCTTTGAGTCATGCTGATTCCAAGCCTCTGCTCTTCCTTGGACCATCTATCTGCCCCCAAGCCTATTCATCTTTCTTTTAGCAAAGAGTCTGGAATAGATGCCCTTTATGAGTCTATGACTTGGTTATGGTCTATAAATTTCTAAACTTCCATCAAATCTGATCCTTAGAATAATGTACTTCTAGACTTCTGTTTTCTTCAGAAGGAATCAACAACCTAGAAAGGGCATTGACTGAAGGAGGGAAGAGAGAAGCATCTATTCTAACCTTCTCTTTTCTTGTCTCCTCTGAGCAGCGAGCAGGGCTCACCCAGAAGTTCACTGGGAGGTGGGTGGTTCTCTGATAATCAGAAGGAGCTTTCCATGGAATCGTGGAGAGGACCTCAGAGGTGGTCTAGTCCTGGGGTGGGGAACTTCCATTCTTGAGGCCACATGTGGCCCTCTAGGTCCTCAAGTGCAGCCCTTTGACTGAATCCAAACTTCAGAGAACAAATCCTCTTAATAAAAGGATTTGTTCTGTAAAACTTGGACTCAATCAAAAGGCTGCACCCTTTTGAGGTCTAAGGTCTAAGAAGGTCTAAGATGAAGCCTCCTTTTGGTTCATGGGGAGAAAGCTGGACCACCAGGGAGAAGGAGCATTGTTTCTTATTTCTGCCAGACATGTTCCTTCTCTCTTTGTAACCAGGGTTTTGTTCTGATCTGGGTTCAGGAGGCCTCAGTTCATTGCTGGCCCCTCTCATTGCTCCCTTTCTTTTTGCTGAGAGAGGACTTTGGATTCCTTATTGAGGATGTATGGTGCAAGTCTTGGATCCTGAAGGGGAGAAGCAAGGGGCAGTGAGGGTGAGGAAGGAGGGCCATCTGAGAGCAGATCTTTGGAGCACAGTCCACATGGAGGGATGGCAGGAAAGGGAATGAAAGGCCAGGCGAGGCGAGTGACTCATGCCTATGTATCCGACCAGAGAGGTCAGGGGTCCTGGTTGACATGGTATCTCCATGGGGGCTCTATCAGCATTTTGGTATCTCTCATAGGCTTGGTAGATATAAATATCTAAATCCCTAGGTGTTTCTGGACTGGAAAAGAGAAAACTAGGAAAGAAGCCTGCACCAGGCTCTCTCACTTCCCCTGCCCCGGTCTTTCTCATTTTGGGGGGAGGGGATGCTCCAGACTTGCGATTTCCTCTTTGAAGGGGTCCTCCAAATGTGGAAATTTCTTCCACCAATGCAAATCCTCAGCTCTTCTGTAATTCAAACCCTTGGAGAGCTGCTGAGGCTTAGAGATTAAGTGGCTTGCACATGTCTACCCTGCAAGGATGCATCAGACCCAGGTCTTCCTGACACCAACCCTGACCCCTCTGCCTCCCCGGAGCTTTCCCTAAATCCTCCCTAGAGGATGCACCACCAATGCTGAAGGCCTTTCTCTGACTTTTCAGATAAAGGAGAAGCACTCAGGATGCCCGGCCATTCTCTCTCAGCCTTGGACACATGACCAGTCCAATTTCTTTTGCCCCATTCATGGTTCCATATATGCCGTTTCTTACAAGTCACCCCCGGTAATATGCAGCAGCTGATTTAGGCACCCTATGCCTCTTTCTATTGCCCTTAGGTTCGTCTGTGAACCTTGGGAAGTCTTAGAGGTCACATGGTTCCATGAGTCACAGTTAGTCAACAAATATTTATGAAGTCTGTGCTGTGTGCCAGGGATGGTGCTGAGCTCTGGGGATGCAAAGAAAGGCATGTCACATCACCAGGAGAATACTGGTACCAAAAATGGAAGCTTAGGTGGCCGACAATAACTCCGGAGGGTTGAGAATCCTATGCCATGTCCCAGATTCAATCCATCCCCCTCCCCTCTTCCCACTTGAATCTACGCCTAGCTCATTGTCCTTCTGTATCATCTGGCCCAGATGTCTGAGTTAATGGACCAGCTCAATGGGCTGTCCTCCCCAGCCACACATCACTGTATCCCTTCCTGACTCGGTTTTACTCGTGTGGGTGACAAAAGCCAATCCCTTTTGAGTGACCCCGGGTCACATTTAAAAGTCCTGCTAACCATTCCTGCAGCTCTACACAATCAGCAAGGCTGCCACATAGCTGAGGCATTGCTCTTTCAACAATGGCTGGGTTCAGCAGAAGTACAGCAGGAGGTTCAGGAAATGAAGCCATCACTAGACTGGAGGCTAATAATAATACTAATAATAACATTTAATCATCATTACCATAACTGGCATTTATAGAGCACCTTAAGGTTTAAAGAGTACTTTACATTCATTATCTCATTCATTATCTATTTGAGCATCATGACACCCTTGGGAAGAAGTGCCATTATTATCCCCATTTGACAGATGAGAAACCCGAGGTTTATAGAGTTTAAATGACTTGCCCAGTGTCACACAACTAGTAAGTATTTAAGGCAGAATTCAAACCAAGGGCTTTCTGATTCCAAGTCCAATCCTCTTTCCACTATATTCACAGTAAGTGCTTAATAAATCATTTTCATTCGTTAAATTTATTCACTATGCCATGCTTCCTTCCAACTGACAAAATAACATATAGTGCTTTAAGGATTACAAAGTGTTTTGCTCAACAGTCCTGTGATATAGACACTGTTATCATCTACATTTTACAGAAGAGGATGCTGAGGATGAGAGTTGTTAAGTGACTTGCCCAGGAATTGTCTAAGGCAGGATTTGAATTCAAGTCTTCCTGACTTTATAGACAGCGCTCTATGTATTGTACCACCTAGTGGCCTCTAGATGCTAGACAGTATGTTGTATGTAGAGCTCATTTGAATGGCTGGACCCAAGGAGCAGTCATTGTTGGTCCAGGGTCACCTTGGAAGGAGGTCTCTCATGTTGTGCTGTGGGGATCTATGCTTGACCTTGTCATCTTAATCAATGATTAGGTAAAGGCACAGGATGGCTTGCTTTTCAAATTGTCAGGTGGAACAAAGCTGGGAGGAATAAGTACCACACTGGATGATAGAGTCAGGATTCAAAAGGATTACTGCAGCCTAGATTTTGGGGATGAGGAGAGGTAGAGAAACATGAGAGCTATCTTCAAGGAGGTGAAGGCGTGTCAGGAGAAGAGTTCGATTAATTCAGTTGGGGCCCAGAAGACAAAACTAAAAACAATGGTGAAAGTCACAAAGAAGAATTTAAGCTCAATGAAAGGAAACATTCCATAATGAATAGAGTTATCTCAAAGTAGAGAGAGGGCCATATCATGAAGCAATGGTTTCCTCTTCTTTGTAGATATTCTGAAAGAGGCTGAATGACCACTTGTCATTTATGATGTAGAGGAATTCTTTTTCTGTTATGGGTTGGATAAGTTGACCACTGAGATATTTCCAACCCCATTATTCTATGAAATTTACATATTTTCAAATAGAGATTCTTAAGAAAGCTGCTTCAATGGAGACTTATGGGTGGCCTATAATTAGTATATTTATATTTCTACATTTTAGTGGATGTTGCTAAAGGAATGGACAATATTGTTCTCTTGAGTGGGTTGAACATACCTTTCATTACCCTGTTTGCCCTGTCCAAGTCCTCATCAATAGCACTGATGTAAATATTACCCAAATATCTGTTTTCCCTGAGTTCTGGCTCCCAGGAACCCAGAGAAATAAAGTCTTCCTTCCTGACTTGGTTGTGGAGGTAGGACTTGAACCCAGAGTTCCTGTCTCCTAGTCCCATGTTCTTCTCACTAGATAGGAGCTGGTATGTAAATAAGCCAAATGAAGGAGAAATCAATTAGTTACCGCCTCCTGTTCCATAACCAGTCTAGTTAAATAGCAAGTGAAAGAAAAATGTCAGCCTTGAAACTTCTCAGAGTTAATTGACCACTTTGGGCCCAGATGGGCTCCTCCACTAGCTTCATAAAACCCCACAAATGATTCTTTAATGGGAAAACATCCTCTGTTGAGTGTGAATGGATTTCCCTTATGACTTTTGTGTAAGACTGGGCATGAACAGGGAGGCCAGTGCTGACACCTAGTGGAGAATTGAAGGACTGCAGGCTTTTAAGGGTAGTCTTCAGAATCCAAGAAATGAAGACACCTATGAGACCTCCAAAGTCACCTAGTCCAGCCCTGAGCCCAGGCATGAATCCCATCTACAACATCCTTGCCAAGTGCCCATCCTGCCTCCGCTTGAAGACATGTCTTCAAGTGCTTTTTTCCCAACTTCCAATATTGTAGGAAATTTATCCAGACATTGAGGCAGAGTTTGCTTTATTTGACTTGAAGAACATCTATATCTCCAAGACCTCTGGTTATTCTGTGGACAAAAATCTACAAAATAAAAGGACATTTCACCAGCCCTTTTTGGAAAGGGGGACAGAGATAGTATTGATATAGTGGAAAGAGAGCTGGTCATCAAAAGCCCTGAGTTTGAACCTCAGCTCTGCAACTTGTTATCAGTGGGACTTTGGGCACATCACTGACTTCTCTTTGCCTCAGTTTCCTCACTTTTAAAATGAGAGGGTTGGACTCAGGGGTCCTTTAAAGCTCTAAATATATGATCCTATGAAAACATGCCTTTCCTACAGGTCAGAATTATACCTAGAATCCAATAGAGGCCATAACTCACATAACTGAGAGCAGACTTAGGTAGATCATCAATAGATCACATACTTAGCTTTGAAAAGGACCTTAGAGATTATCTAATCTAACTTTCATCTTAGTCTTAATCAAATTTCATTTTTATAATTTTTTCAACTTTTAATATTTATTTTTTATCCTAACCACTGGAGAAAAAGAAAAACAAGATTATTTTAACAAATAAGCATAGTTAAGCAATATTAGCCATGTCCAAAAATGTATGTCTCATTCTCCATCTTATGCCCATCACCTCTCTATTGAGAATGGGGTAGCACTCTTTGTGATTGGTCCTCAGGAATGATAACTAATTACTGTGCTACCAGAGTTCTCAATTCTTTCAAAATTGTTCATTTGTACAATCTGATAATAGACTATAAATCTTTCTCTTGGTTTCTCTCATTTTGCTCTGTATCAGTCAGAAATAGGAGGGATCTTAGGACAAAGAATATTAGACCTAGAAGGACCCTTAGAACAGAAAATACCCGGATTGGAAGTGATCTCAGAATAGGGTATGGTAGAGCAATAAAAGAAATAAGAACTTTAGAATAGAGCATCTAAGAACAAATGTCAGATGTGAGAGGGCTCTTAGAATGGAGAATGTCAGGGCTGGAAGGAGCTTAAGAATAGGGTATGTTAGACCTAGAAAGGACTTTAGAACAGAATTTCAGACCTAGGAGGACTCCTTAGAGAAAAAAATGCCAGGACTGGGAGTCATCTTAGAATAAGGTATGTTAGAGCTAGCCCGAAAGGAAGGACTTTAGAGCAGAGCATCAAACGTCAAAGCACTTTACATGTTATCTTATTTGATGCTCACAACAACCCTGGGAGATTATAGCATTATAGCATTAATCTATTATTATCCCCATTTCACAGATGAGGAAACTGTGGCAGAGAGAGGTTAAATGACTGTAAGTCATTTAAGCAGCTAGTGTCTGAAGCTGAAATTGAGCTGTTCCAGAACTCTGCACTATGGTGCCACCTAGTGGCCTCAAGAGGCATCAGGTCTGGGAGACAAGATCACATAGCCCCAGAGTTTTGCGATGAGTCTGGGGCCCCAAAATTTAGGAAGCACGTTGAGAAGTCGGGGAACATTTAGGAGAGGGAAGCAAGCATGGTGAAAAGTCTTGAGTTCCTGCTATATGAGGACTGGTTAGAGGAACCTAGAACAGAGACGCCTTAAAGGAGACCTCTATCTGTCTTCATGTATTTAAAGAGTATCCCATAGAAAGGGCATCAGGTTTGTTCTGCTTGGCTCCCAAGAGGAGAACAAGGAGCAGTGGGGGAAACTGATGAGACTGATTTAGGCTGGATGTCATCAAACACCTGTACGGATTAGCACTGCACCAAAACAGAGTGGGCTGGCTTGGAAACAGAGATGCCCTTCTGTGAAAACTTCAAACAAAGGCTAGATGATCAGTAGTCAGATATGGTGAAGAGAGAATTGTTTTTCAGGGATGGTTTGGGCTAGGTGACCACTGCGGTCCCTGGAAGATCCAAAATGCTAAGACTGCATCTTCAAGAGACTGAGAAGAAAAGGAATTATTGAATGGTTCTGAAACAGCTGAGAAGGGTTTGGTGATAAGGGAATAGAATGGAGGAGGGGATCATTGGACACAGGGCAGAAAGGGACCTGAAATGAGAGGTCACCTGGTCCAACCTTATTTCACAGAGGAGGGGATGGAGGCCTACCCAGTGTCACATGGCCAACACTTGGGGCAGACCTGGCATCTGATGCCCCATCTTCTGCCTCCATATCTAGAAGTCTTTTCACAATACTGCAGGAAGAACATTATGGTTCACTGAGTCAGGTGACCTTGGTTCTTGCCCAACACTTCTGCTAACTAGCTTTGTGACTTTGGGCAACTTACCTTCCCCACCTCTGGGCTTCAGGGTCCTGATCTGTAAAGTGAGGGGGTGGAAGGAGCTGATTTCTAAGCTCTGACATTCCATATTTCAAGGTGTCTTCTAGCTCTGGCTTCTAAAGTCTGTGATCTTTCACATCTAGGTTTTCCGCTCATTGCCAAAGGTAGTTAACTTAATCAAAGAAAATAGGGAACAGCCAAGAAAAGCCTTGAGTGTCCCTGACACAGCCTAGTTAGTTCCCAGGCCACCTGACAGATGGTATGGCCTGTGAAGGAACCATTCAGTTGGCAAATGTTCTTGATATAGTTGCATCATATTGGGCTTCCCAGGGGATGCAGAGAAAATGAATAACACAGTCCTTAAGTAGTTCAGTCTCACAGCTCATCAAATAAAACTCATCCATGATGACATGATAAGCTGTCTGACAGAAATTATAATGCATACTTTGTATGACATCTGGAACAGTCAGGGGAAGGCATCATGGAGAATCTGGTATTTTATGATGGCCCTTGAAGGATGGGTAGGGTTGTGCCAGGCAGAGTGGAAACTATGCTGGGCCAGGGGAGGTGGGGAGGCAGAAGAGGGGGCAGGCAAGAACTATCCCAAATTTGGATGACTGGGTGATCCAGGAGAAGGAAGAGAACAGGGAATATGGGAAGAGCATACCCAGTCCTGCGGAGAGAATTCTTTAATTCAACAATTGAGCAAACATTGTTTAGAGTACCTGCTCTTCTGGGCACTGGGAATATGAAGACAAAAATGAAACTGCTCCTGCCCTCAGGAAGCTTACATTCTACTGAAGGATATAACATGTGTACAAGTAAGTAAACAAAGTGATACAAAGTAATTTCAAGAGGGAGAATGCTAATTAGATCAGAAGACCAGGAAAGGCCACCTGTGCTTTAAAGGAAGTCTGGAATTCTACAGACATAGATTCTATATATTCTCTATCTATATTCTATTGATATAAATTCGATATATTCTATAGATATAGATTTTATAGAAATGCATTTGAGAAGAAATGCATTTCAAACATGGAAGACCATTATGCAAAGGCGCAGAGATGAGAGATGGAATGTTGAGCCTGGGCAAGAGTGATAGACATTTGCCTCTGGCATACGACCCTTTACCTATCTAGGTTGTAAGGCCTTGAATGCCAAACAAGAGATCAGTCTGACCTTTCAGACTGTATCCCCTGTGGGCTCTGAGAAATATTTTCCTGCATCTAATACCAACCCCTGTGTCTTTGTGCCATCTCCCTAGGACTGGAGCCATCCACGTTGGTGACCGCATCTTAGCCATCAATAATGTGAGCCTTAAGGGCAAGCCCCTCAGTGAAGCCATCCACCTTCTCCAAATGGCAGGAGAAACAGTCACCCTAAAGATCAAAAAACAAATGGAGCGTGAGTATATCAACATATGTCTTGTAGACAGAAGTAGCTTAAGTTTCTGGGAGCAGGGCAAGGGTGAGGGGTTAGACATGGGGCATCCACTACATTATAGACACTCCCTGCTTTCCAGCACATTGGGTTTTATTACCCACAGCCCCCACCTCATTTGGAATGTGCTGGAAGACGCCCAACATGCTTGGCTGGGGGGTGGGGGAGGGCAGTGGCTTTGGTGAATTTATAGGACAACATAAAATGTTATCACATAAAATGGAATCGCATAAAATGAGCAGCGGATGAGTTCGCAGATCCGTGGGAGGATTGGAGTATCATTGGACAGCTCCCTAAAAGTCACCTCTTATTTGTATTGAGATGGCTTAACACTCATTTGGGTTCCAATCCTGGTGTGTGACCCAGGGTAAATCATTGCCCTTGTCTGCATCTTGTTTCCCTCATCTGTAAAATGAGTGTGTTAAATGAGAGTTAAGGTGCAGTCTACCTGTAAATCCTATGTGTGGTACTATAATGACCTAGTAGGGGCAAACCCAAAAAATTATCATTATTCTGAAGCAGGGATGGAAATCAGCAAGGAGACCAGAGGGGGAAAAAAAAGTTACATTCTTGGCCACTCCAATGACTTGCTGTGGGATTCTGGACTAGGTGCCTAACCGTACCTCAGTTACACCATCTGTAAAATGGAAAGAATGATTCCTGTCCAATCCCTGCCACACTGGTAAATATGAAGGGCTACAGTAGACATGCTGGTAAATGTTTAACAATCAGCTCTCCTGAGGAAAATAATTATATGCATAGCATACTTTAAACTTTAATCAGTATGATTTTTGCACAATTTTCTCCACCACATTCTTAAGTCTAGAAAATAAATGAAATAATCAATCAAGCCCTGATTTGTAATGTGTTCCCATTTCCAAGGTATATATGCTCACACCGTAAATTTAATGATCAGCTCTTGTGAGTATGTTCGAGCTAGTTTCAGCATAACACTGGGCTGCAGATGCTTTGAAATCCTCTGAGGAAAAATATCATGTAGATTTATAGAATTTAGCAACTTGTAAATCAGAACATTTCTCTTACACTGTCAGAGAGCCTGTTAAACTCTAAGATAGGAATGCCTGAGAAAATAAGGAAGAATGCGTTGAGGGCCTCTCCTCAGTATTTTGGTGTAGTCGGCGCCTACAACTTCTGACTTGCCTAGTTAACCATGTAACACAAGAGAGCACATGGAGATGTAGGGAAACCTGAACCCCAGTGCATCACTGACCTTCAACACTGAGTTCTCCCCTGCCGGCAGGCTCACGCTTCTTCAAAGCCCCCAGCTACATCACTAGTAGGTCAGGTTAAGCCTAGCTTGTTCCTTCTTTTATCTGATATATCCTGCAAGCTGACTAAGGCTTGGAGAGAAGCTGAAGCCCTTCTTAGGGTCATAAGTAACAGCTGTTACCTTTGATGGGGAGGTGGGATGTTGGCTCGACTCCCTCACCATCTGGAGCATAGGAAAGACTTAAGTTCTTTGATATGAGTGGCGTGTGTGTGTGTGTGTGTGTGTGTGTGTGTGTGTGTGTGTGTGTTTGTGTGAAAGAATTTAATTTGTTCCAGGATTCTGTTGACCTAGAGTCTAATCTGGCCTTGGCTCCCTTCTCTGCTCAAGTATTCTCATCAATAATACAACAAGATGATCTCTATGGTGCTTCCCAAATCTAAAATTCTATGCTCTATATCCTCTCTTTTTCTATGATTTAATAGTCTGTGTTTCGTTTTGGTGTTTTTGGTTTTTTGGGAGGGGAAGGAATGAGACGACATGGGGAGGGGAAGGGAAGGAAGGGAGATTGGAGCCTGGGTTTCCCTATCTCATCCAGGATGAAAGGGCAGCAGCCATCTTGACCAGAGCTGATTCATCCCTCCTTAGGCAGCCTAGTACCACCCCCATCCCCACTCCTGGGCATTTACCATATTAATACCAGACCTAGTATAAACACCCAATCGGCTTAGCTTACTGCAGCTCAGAACTCCTGAGCTCAAGTCATCTGACAGTCTCAGCCTCCCCACCAGCATGGATTACCAACAGACATTGCCATGCCAAGCTAACTGTCTGTGATAAAGTTCCTTCCAGTTCTAATATACTACAAGCTAATAGGCCTGCAAGCCTTGACTTTCTGTGATCTTAGGACCCTTCCCACTCAAACATTCCATGTTCTAAGGTTCCTTCCAGGAGTGCTGGATTTTATCTATAACAGTAAGTCAGACTGATGATGACAGCTTCATTTGAACAAGTATGGCTGATGACAGGCATGAGTGTGAAGGCAGTAGCCCCCATCTGGTTGTGTGAAATCCTAAGTTGCTTCTTCTTTTCTTTTCTTTCCTTTTCTTTCCTTTCCTTTCCTTTCCTTTTTTCTTTTCTTCTTTTCTCTTTTCTTCCTTCCTTTCTTTCCTTCTTTCTTTTCCTTCCTTCCTTCCTTCCTTCCTTCCTTCCTTCCTTCCTTCCTTCCTTCCTTCCTTCCTTCTTTCCTTCCTTTCTCTCTTTCTTTCTTTCTTTCTTTCTTTCTTTCTTTCTTTCTTTCTTTCTTTCTTTCTTTCCACCCTCCTCCTTCTCCTCCTTCTCCTTCTTCTCCTTCTCTTTCTCCTTCTCCTTCTCCTTCTCCTTCTCCTTCTCCTTCTCCTTCTCCTTCTCCTTCTCCTTCTCCTTCTCCTCCTTCTCCTTCTCCTTCTCCTTCTCCTCCTCCTTCTCCTTCTCCTCCTCCTTCTCCCTTCTTCTTCTCTTTATTTTTACTGCATTTGATAGGATCTGGGGAGGTAGGGAGATCTCTTTTGTCCCAAAGATAGTCCTCATTAGTCCCCAAATTCCTGCAGAACCAATTTGTTCTCTCGTTTTCAGGAGGCTCCTACCCTAAGAAGTCAGGAGGACTGAATGAAGCCAGCGACACAGAGGAAGATCTCAGTGAGGCGCAGAAGCCTGGCAAGCTGGCTGAGATCTACGCCACCACTGTGCCCAGCATAGACAGTGCCATGGAATCATGGGATGGATCTGGGGCAGAAGGCGGCTATGGGAGCCAAGGTAAAGCTACTTGAGTTGGGGTGCCTGAGTGGGTGCTGGCTCCCCCTCCTCCCCTAACCTGGGCTGCAATAACACTTCAGACCTTTTCCTTTTGTCTCATGTTAAATTAGCTACTTGTGGGAGAATGGGGAAGGGAGGGAGTTTAAAGAGTAGCAGGCACAAGGATAGGATTGTGCCACTTTTGGGGTACTGATGCCCCCAAGCAGAAATACTGACCACAGTGCAATGTGGGATTGTCAGGCTTTAGAGTTTTTCACAAATTCCAAGAGACATTAACAGAATTTTCTAATCACTTCCTAGATATGCAGTGGTGAACAGTTGGCAGTGCAGTATAGTGGAAAGAATGTTGACATGGATTCTAGTTTCAGATAGCACTGTGTGAAGCAAAGTAAGGAGTGACTCTAGAGGAGGAGGACCAGAGTTCAAATCCCACCTAATTTTGTGATCACTACTTTTGTGAACTTAGACAAATCACTTAGACTCTCGAGGCCTCAGTTTCCCCATCTGTGAAATGAGTTGGCCAAAATGATCCCTCAGCTCCCTTTCATGTTCGCAGAGCCTTTTGGCCTCTCGTGGAATTCTAGCATAATCCTTAGCTCTGCCCAGGCACCAGCTGAGACTGGTAGCGATGACAGTCAGTCATTTGTTCATCAGCCCAGATGGAAGAGCACCAACCTGGGTTCAAATCCCAGCTCCACCATCATTAGATCACTTGGGTCAACTCACTTCCCCTCTTCTGCCATAGTATCTTAAATGAAGAAAGCATTAGTGTCTGCTTCCCAGAACTACAAGGTTCAAATAAACTGAAGGATGGGAAAGACTTCTAAGAGCCATGAAATAACCACGCAAGAGTGAAGGTGTTCTATCGTTATTATTGTTTATTGTGACCAGAGATCCATGATTTCACCTTGGGGACATTCTCTCCCTGGAGTCTGATTGTGATCTCTCTGCCCCTTAGTAAATGATCTTCCTAGATTATAGCAGATAGAACACTGTTCTTGGCCTCAGGAAGACTTGGGTTCTAATCCTACCTCAGACACTTGATAGGTGTCACTTACAGAGAGCTTAGCACAGTGCCTGGCTCTTAATAAATGTTGAATTGAATTGAATCTCTCTAGGTGTCTTTTTCCTCATCTGGAAAATGAAGAGTTTGGACCCTATGGCCTCTAAGATCCCTTTCCATTGTTAACCGATGATCCTCTGAAATCCTAGACTTTTCAGGGACTGCTTTGTTGTTGTTCAGTCTTGTCTACCTCTTTGTGACCCTATTTGGAGTTTTCTTGGCAAAGATACTGGAGCAGTTTGCTATTTCCTTCTCCAGCTCATTTGACAGATAAGGAAACTGAGGCAAACAGGGTTAAGTGACTTGCCCAGGGTCACACAGCTAGCAAGTGTCTGAGGCATCAGATTTGAACTTAGGTCTTCCTGACTCTAGGCCCAGTACTCTACCCACTGTGCCACCTCAGGGTCTGTTAGTTGCCTTCAAAAACATATATCCCAATGCATTGTGATGTAAGAGGAAGAACATTGCTTTGGATTTAGAGTCAAAGGACATGTGGGTCAAGTCTCAGCCTGGATCACTGCTACCTTTGTGACCTTGGACAAATCCCCAAACTCTCTGGACCTCCAAAGATTCCTCATCTGTGAAATCAGGCCATTGTCTCCCCATTAAAAAGGGAACTCCTAGGGGCAGCTAGGTGGCACAGTGGATAGAGCACCAGCCCTGAAGTCAGGAGGACCTGAGTTCAAATCTGACCTCAGACCAAACACTTGACACTTACTAGCTGTGTGACCCTGGGGAAGTCACTTAACCCCAATTGCCTAAAAACTAAAAAAAAAAAAAGTGAATTCCTGGAGGGCAGGAGCTGGTTCTGTCCTTTATCGTCTCACCAGTACTCATGCCTGGCGCTGACCTAGGAAATGTTTCATCAAAGCCCATTGACTGGGTCAATGACCAATATGAATGGGTGACCTTGGGCAAACCGTTGACTCATTTCTCTTCCCTAAGCCCCACTGGGGCTCCTCATCTGTAAAATGAAGGGTTGGGGGGAGACTTAGGGGGTAGGGGGGACCTCCTCTTACTCGTAGAGGTCCTTGCCTTCAATGCAATCTCAAGTCTTACAGCAGGGGCTCTGAACCTTTGGGAGGGGGGGGCATGGACTCCTTTGGCCATCTGGGGAAGCCTGTGAATTCCTCAGAATAATGTTTTTTAATGTATGAAATAAAATACATGGAATGCTAAATTTCAGTTAGAGGCTAGTAAAAAAACAAAGATGAAATATTTTTTCCTATCCAAGTTCATAGACCACCATTGCTATTGATTTACTGACACTTTGTCCATGGCCCTCAGGTAAGACAGGTTACCCCTGTCTCAGAGTTGCCTAGAGCAACTAGAGGTTATGAGGCTATGTCCAGGCTGATGCAATCAATATGTGTTAGAGGCCACATAAGCAGTTATGCATCAGAGGGGAGATACATACTGTTAATTAATAATAATAATAATAATGATCATCATTATTATTATTCTTATACCACTTTAGTCCTCACTGATCTCCCATCTTCTCAACCCCCTCCAGCTAAGTTTGAACACTCAGATAGAAATATATGCATAAAAATAATCATTATTATTATTCCTAGACTGCCTTCCTTTCCTCTCAACACTTCCAACTGAGTCTGAGATCTTGG
The DNA here is from genome assembly GCF_003287225.1 of Phascolarctos cinereus. NCBI lineage: Eukaryota > Metazoa > Chordata > Mammalia > Diprotodontia > Phascolarctidae > Phascolarctos > Phascolarctos cinereus. Next base: position 58,037,370 of record NW_027555847.1, read on the forward strand.
AAAGAAATGCATGAATTCCACCCCCCACACTCCCCCCAACCCTCACCCCTGTGATTTGCAACACCCTTCCTCCTCCTCCTGCGTCCCTAAGAGCCTCTGTGCTCCTAAGGAGGAAGACTGAGAAAAGTGCTTTGGCCTTCCTCCCAGGCCTGGTACTGATCCCATCTGGTTTCAGGGCGCCTGGCCCCCTTCCCGAGTGTCTGATGGACTCCTTAACCTTTGAGACATTGGAGAGGCTGCCTAGGCCCCCGGCAGGGAGGGAGCAGAAAGAAGACCTTGACATTTTCAAAGAATGGCATTGTCCACAGGCATTTCTACCACTGGGCTATTAGCTTAGCCTTTCCCAGGAAGGTCGAGAGCTTGTAATCAAATGCTGCCTGACCTCTTCCTGTCGCTCCGCGGAGAAGACATGGCAGTGTGTGTGATGCTTTCCTCTGGGTTTTTTAATTCTGGGAAGAGCTGCAGAAATTTCTCTGAAATGGGGGGCTCTGAGGAGGCTTAGCCTGGGCCGAGGGAGTTGGCTGATTTCCTCTGCAGACAGCTCTGCAAATAGCCCCTGTGTGGTTTCTTTGAGGGAATGTCGCCACCTCCCTGGTTCTCACTGCTTTCCAGGCATTTTCCAGGCCCCCTTCAGAGGATTGGCTCCTTCCTGGTCTGTTCCCAGGAGCTATAATTTCCTTTTGTCTGTAGAGGAAACCCTGCCAGGGACTAGATTCCCTTTCCTCTCATCTTCCTGAAGGAGGGCTTCCTCCAGGAGGCAGTGTGGTGGCATGGAAAGCCTACCTTTGGAGGTTGGGTTCCAGTCCAAGTATGGCTACTCATTCATCATGCAAGTAGCTTCCCTTCTCTGGCCCTTACTTTTGTCATCTGTAAAATGGGAAGGTCAGACTACATCTCTCCATTCCCTTCCAGGTAGGCATGGTACTGTGATTCTATGATCTAAGTCCTTTTCCATTCTTGTGTTCTACATTGAAAGGGCTCATCTAGCTCTAATATTCTGGACTCTATTTTTCACTCCCTCTCCTCCCCCTGCCCATACCTCTCCCCATAGTTTCATTCGTATCTACCTCAATCATATGCCTCTAATCCTCCTCCATACTACCATTCCATTGTAGCTCCAGGATCCTAGACTGAAAGCTGGGAGGTTCCTTAAAGACCACTGACTCCAACTCACTCATTTTATAGATGAAGAAATGGGAAGCCCAGAGAAATGAAATGGCTTGCCCAGAGTTCACATAGCTAGGAGTGTCTGAGACAGGATTCACACTTGAGTCTTTCTGACTCCAGGTCTGGCACTCCATTTGCTAGACCACCTGGCTTCCTCAGACCTGGAGCCATCCCCAGCCCCACTACCACCAGTGATGACTAACTTCTCTTCATCCTAGGTCTCGTCATATCACTCTCTTTTCATCTTTATGGGAGCAGTCTCCCGATGAAAGATACTGAATCCCCACCTACCGTCTCCAGTGCCTGAAAGAGTCTTCCTTTCCTGTTCTCCCCAACCCTCTAAGCCAGGAGGAAAAGAAGGAAGGGCAGTGAGTGTTCCTCACTGCCACTTTCATGTTATCCCCTTGCCCCCCTCATTCAGTAATGTCTCCTTGAAGGTGGTCTTCATCCCTTACTATCTATCATCAAGCCTGAGTCTTTTGTTTCAGTCACCTAATAGTCTCCAGGTCATTATCCCTTCTTTTCTCAAGAAATTCTGTTCCTAACTCACAACATTCCTCTTCATCCTAGCCCCTGCCCTTATGTTTGGGGACTTAAATATATACATTGATGTGACCTTGAATGTTTGGGTCTCCCATTTCATCCACCTTCTGAGGTCCCTGGCCTAAGTCTCTGTTCTTCAGCTGCTCATTAGGCTGACCACACATTAGTTAGCACCATCTCCTATAGCTAGCCCAGCCCATTACCTAGAATCTTGAAAGTATCTTCTCTAATCATAACCTCTTATCCTTCATCTCTCCCTCTGCCTCATTCTTCCTAAATCTATTTTTCATTCTGACTGTGATCTCCAATCCTTCCTCTCCTTATTCTTCTAGTCTGTCACCCTTCTCTGGACTCACTTTCCACCATTCACAATCTTGACCCTGTAGTTGACTAGCTCATACCCTCTACCTGTGAATTCCTTTCTTCTTGCCCTACCATTGCTCATGACTAGGTAAAATCTACCCTAGGTTACCCTCACCATGCATCTACTCTGCTTCTACATGAATGTTGAGCACAATAGAAAAAAGTCACACAACCATGCCACCTGGACCCATTGCAAATATTATCCAACCTCAATCAGTCCCGAACTAAAACTAATTTATCCTTTCTCCTGCTGAGAAAATGAGCTATCAATTTTGAGTTGCCTCTTCTTCCTATTCTTCACCTCACTCAAATAATTTCTATATTATTCCTTATCCTCTTGATCTTTGCTCCATTCTCTAAGGAAGAAGCCGAAGTCAGCTTCCATACATGTGCTCTGGATCCCACCCTTCTATTTCTTCTGGGAGCATATCTTCTTGATCTCTTTCTCTTTCTTTCTCTCGCTCTCTCTTTCTTTGTCTCTCTTTTTTTTTGTTTCTTTCTCCGTGTTTGTCTGTCTGTCTCCCATATTTAATATATTTGTATCCATTGGTTCTTTCCTGCTGCCCACAGACATAGATAGACCTTCCCCATCCTTCACTGGACCGTGCTATTCCTTCAATCTATTAATCTCCATCTCTTCTTCCTTTTACAGTCAACCTTGTTAACTCCATTTCTTCCTACTCCTATTCTCTCTCTCCCCTTGTAATCTAACTTCCCAAATTTCCATCCTGAAGACATTTTTCTGTCCAAAGGTACAGCAATCCCTTAACAGACAAATTCAGTGACATCCTCTCAGTCCCCATTCCACCTGAGCTGTGTGCAGCTTTTGACATTATCTACCACCCTTTCCTCCTGGGTATTCTCTACTTCCTTGGAGTGAATGACACTGTTCTCTCCTGGTTTTCCCACCTCTCTGACTACTCCTTCTCCAACTTTTCTGTGGATCAGTATCTCCCTCTTGCCCATCAAGCATAGGTGTCCTCCAAGGCTTTTTCCCAGGTCCTTTCTCTTCTTTGTCTACATTTTCTCTCTTGGTTATCTTATCAGCTTTTGGGGGGGGGGGGTCAATTGTCATCTCTAAGCAAATGACTCAAATCTATAGCTCCTGCCTTAATTTCTGTCTTGAGCTGTCCTATATCATTAGCTGCCTGCTCAACATCTCTCCTTGGATGTCCCATTAGTATCTCAGATTCAGCATGTCCAAAACAGAAGCCATTCTCAGAGTTATCCCAGATTCCTCCCTCCCTCTTACATCTATACCTATTAAGTTGCCAAGTCCTATTGATTCTGGCCTTTGCATCTATTCCCTTCTCCTCAAACTTGTGATCACTGCCCTAATTCATGCCGTTGAGGCCTTTTGCCCAACCTATTACATTAGCCTCCTGATTGGTCTTCTAGCTTTCAGGCCACCCCTCTCCAACTGATTATCTACACTGCTACCAAAATACTCTTCCCAAGACACACATCTAACCACGACACCTGCTTGTTTAAAGCTGTCACAAGCTCTTTATTGCTGCTAAGATAAACCCTCTGGATGGCCACTTAAAGCCCTCTACAGCTTGGGTCTTACCTGCATTTCGAAACTAATTTCCTACTACCTCCCTTTGTGAATTCTTTAGCACAATTGGCCCACTAACCATTCCCCAAATGTAGCAGTCTGTCTTCCACCTCCATACCTGTGTGTAGGTGCCCCACCACGTCTACAATGTGCTCCTCTGCCCCATCTCTAAGAATTTTCCTTTAAAGTTCAACTCAACTCGTACCTATTCCAGGAACCTCTTTGTTGTTGTTCAGTCATTTCCGTCGTGTCCAATGTTTCATGACCCCATTTGAGATTTTCTTGGCTCCAGCTCATTTTATAGATGGTGAAACTGTGGCAAATAGGGCTAAGTGACTTGCCCAGGACTGTACATCTGGTAAGTGTCCGAGGCCAGATTTGAACTCAGCAAGATGAGTCTTTCTGTTCCAGGCCTTGCACTCTATCCACTGCACCACCTAGTTGCCCATCCATGAAGAGCTTCTCGATCCCTAACTATTAGCGCTCTTTCCCTCCTGAAATTACAGGGGACTCCAACTATTCACCCTAGTGTGAATAATGAAGTGGTGGCATTATTCTAATTTGTACTAGTCGTAGTATAATTATATGTAAAATATGGTAATTGATTCTAGCCCAATAGAAATATATAATGAAAATTCAAAAAAGATGACCATTATTCATACTAATCAGGATCTAGCTGCCTATCTGCATTTTATATTTGTTTATCCACAGATGTGTTACATCTCCTTCCCCCTCTACACACGCCCACACTCACACCTCAGTTAGAATGTAAGCTGCTTGAGGGGCAGGGATTGATTGATTTCTATGCTGGACCCTAGCACAGTGCTCTATTCTACATAGTAAGTGCTTGATGAATTTATATTAGATCAAATTGAAGAATTCTAGCTGGGGAGACAAGGCTAACCTACATGTGTCAGAACACCAAAGTCCAAATTGTGGCCCTGTTGTATGACTTGTTAGAGAGATATGTGCTCCCCAATAAATAGCTGCCTCACTTTTTTGTTTGAAAATGAGGATGATAATATACGATAATAATAATTAAAGAATTGTTGCTAGGAAAGTAAACAGTCAACAGGCAGTTAAGCCACTGCTATGTACCAGGCACTAATGGAGAAGACCAAATACACACACACACACACACACACACACACACACACATATATATAGAGATACATACTACATATACATATATCTATATATTGTGTATAACTGTATATATACACATATATTCCTTATATTATATGTAAATATACACATATACATATATTGCATGTATATTGTGCATTTATGTCTATTTACATATATATAAGCACATACATATATATATACATATATATATATATATATGCACACACACACATACACATACACATACGCACACACATACACACACATATTTCTAAGAGTCAGAGACAGGGACGTCAGAGACAGCCACGAGAGATGGATGGTTGTATATGAAGACTAGTAAGCAGACAGGTGTGTTTTGTAAACCACAGTGCTCTATAGGTATAATTATTGTTAATATTATATGAGACAATGATTGAATTCTTGACCTGTAGCCAAGTGCTAAGTCACATGGTATCAGTTCTAAGCACTATAGGAAACTAGCAGAGGGATAGATTCCTATGGACTGGGGTGGTCAGGGAAGGCTCCCTAAATGAGTGGAGAGTGGACCAGTGTAGAAAACACAGCAGAGCGTGTGGGTGAAAATCAGAATGACAAGGATAAAGACCTCACATTGGGAACAGGTCTAGTGTTTCCTGGGGACAGTCTAGTAGGAGGTGGCGGATGGGGAGGAGAAGGTGGCCCATAAAAAATAAAGATGGTTTCCTGAGGTTTTGTGACTCCCCCATCCCAGAGGCCTCGTGAGCTGTTGGCCTTTTCTTTCTCTGCTCGATCCACAGGCACGTATGTACCTCCAGCTGCAGGAATCAGCCTGCATCCCCAGGAGTGGCGGCCCAGTAGGGTGAAGAGCAGCCCCCCTCCTGGGGAGCCCAGAAAGACCAGCTACCCCTACCCGGATGGGAGCTTCCCTGAGGATGAATGGGACAAGCCCACTAGGTCTGTAGGGGATGAGACAGAGGGAGGGTGAAAATCAACGTTTACTCTCTTAAGCCTGCTTAGGATGGGGGGGGAGGGGTGAAGAGGAAGAACACAGGTTTCTTTCTTTCCCATTAGAAAGCTAAGGTCCCACCCAACTCTAAGCCCCGTGCTCCTATGTGTAGATGGGCCAGAGCCTCCAGCAGGGAACTTGGCCACTTGGGCAGCAGGATGTCACCAGGCTCTGCTTCCTCTTCCCTCTCTCCCACTTCCCTTTCCCTTCCTGCTTCCCAAGGGCTTGACCGTCTAGACCTGGAAACTCTAGTCTCACATCCCCCTTTCCCCAGTCAGCCATCACTCCTTCAGTAGAACCCAGGAATGAAGTGCTATCGTCCTTGGCAGGCCAACCCACTGCCACGAGGACATTTTGCCAGTAAAGGGGATAGGTTTGCACTGAGCCATCCCCACTCTCCTGCTCACTTGTGCCTTGTGACTCAGAGGAGAGGGCTGTAAGCAAGAGGGGATGTGGTCCCACTGCCCAGGGTATCCTGTGTCTCCAATCCAGGCCAGGCCTGTCTTTGGAGAACTAGAGCAAATCAAACTAGGTTCTTCCCTGGTCTCCTAAGAGTCTGGGAACCGACTCAGACTGAAGGAGGAACCATCATTCCTGACTCTTTTTGCCCTACAGCAGAATTCGTTTGTTTGGTTTGTATCAGAAAGCCCTTTAATTATAACTAGCACCTACTATTAAAGACAGGTAGAGAGTGAAGTAGGTAGACCCCTGGACCTGGAGTTTGGAAGACTTGAGTTAATATCCTGCTTCAGACACTAGCTGTGTGACCGTGGGCAAGTCACTTCAGTGCTGTTTGCCTCAGTTTCCTCAACTGTAAAGTAGGGATAATAATGGCACCTCCTGGGGTTGTTGTGAGAATCAAATGAGATAATAATTGTAAAGAGCTTAGCATAGTGCCTGGCGGGTAACAAGTACTACAGAAATGTCAGCTATTGTTTTTATTTTTAAAGCATTGCATAAATGCTTGCTTGCTACTATTAGCACTTATATAGCAATGTAAGGTTTGCAAGGTGATTTACAGGTATTATCTCATTTGAACCTCACAACAACCCTGAAAGGTATCTCCATTTTACAGATAAGGAAACTGAGGCAAATGGGTTAAGTGACTTTCCTGGGGTCATACAACTATGTAAGACCACATCTGAATTCAGGTCTCCCTAACTCCAGACCCAGAGCACTACACACTGCACCATCTAGCTGCTCTTTGGCGGTCTGGCCGGCACTACAGAAACCTTCTCAGAATAATGCTTTTAAATGCATAAAATAAAATACATAGGATTGCAAAAGAAACCAATTATATTGAAATACAGTTGTCAAAATGCTTTTTTAAAATAAGTTCATCATGGAAATATGTTTTCCATGAAAAAAACAATTATCATAAATAAATGAAATAATTGATTTTTTAAAGAAAGAACTTAAAAAAAAGGCTCGTGGACCCCAAATTAAGAACCACTACTCTAAGGAAACTAGACGTGTGCAGCTGTTGAGTTTGGCTGAATTAAAAAGCCATTCCCCAAGAAAAATCACGACAAGGAGTAGGGAAGGGAGAGAGTCAAGATCCAACTGGCTGCCTCCGGGACCTCCAGTGGGAAGGCTCTCTCTCCTCCCCGTTCTGAGAGCAGTAAGGGCCAGTCAGGCAGCAGATCATCTCCTGGTCCTTTCCTTTCCTTCTGCCAACAACTCAGCCCCAGGATCCTGTCTCTCTGTCATTTCATCTCCTTTTATTCTTGTCTGTTAACAGTAAGGTCCCTTGCTTGCGTGCTCCCATTTACAGAAAAGCCTATTCAATTAGCCTGGGGCCTCGCTTTGGGACAAATATAGTCTAGGACCTTGGGGCTCTGCTTGGGAACAGGGAACAGTTCTTATCCCATTTGATCATTAGCTTTCTGTCTAGAGCTCTGAGAAAGAGAACTGTTCATTTCAATAAGACCCGAGCCGGCCTCCTGATGAAAAGAATGAGAGAGATTACCTCTCTCTCCCCCGCCCCCCCTTCCCTCCCCCCTCCCCAGTACCAAAAGAAATCCCATCTGTCCTTCACCCATCTCTGTGCCATTCAAAGCTAAGAAGGGAATGATAACTGGGATAACCTGGGGAGCTGAATGTATAAACAAACCAGTGGCTGTTGGTAACAACAGGACCTTAATTATTCCAAATTTCAGGAGAGAATTAGATTAGATAAGTTCTTAAGCCCCTCCCAACCTTGACCCTTCCCTCTAAGGCCCCTCCCAGTTCTGACATTTTGGGTTCTAAGGTCCCTTCCAGCTCTGACACTCCCTGTTCTAAGGCCCCTCCCAGCTCTGACACTCCCTGTTCTAAGGCCCCTCCAGCTCTGACACTCCCTGTTCTAAGGCCCCTCCCAGCTCTGACACTCCCTGTTCTAAGGCCCCTTCCAGCACATTCTGAGACTGTGATCACCTCTCAAACCTGTTTCCCTTCTCTATAAAACACTTGCACTACCCATCCTCTTTTCTCTTCCTTCTTTATCCTTACCACCCTTATTGAAAGGAAAATACTTTGTAAACTTTGTAAAACACTGTGCAAATGTCATTAATTCATAGGTGAGCCAAAGCCTGATCCTTAGCCATGATGATGATGATGATAATGAGTCTATGTATCTCCTAAGTCTCCCATCCTCTACCCCCTACAGACACACTTTAAGAGAAGAGAACTATGTGCCCATTATGGGTCCAGGACCTTCCGATCACAGCGGTGTCCTGGCCAGTGCCTCCCCAGAGCTGTGTGAAAGCCATAGCCAAACACAAACCACATGTTATTTCACTAAGGGATTAGTTTTTGACTTCTCTGGTCTAAGTTGTTTCTCTTCCAGAAATCTGGGACCAGAGACTTAAGAATGGATGTTGCTAGGACCTTCTGGTGTCCTTTAGGTATCTGATGAGACCCAGCTGTTAACTCAAGGAAGGGCTAGCTCCTGGCAGCTTTCAGAATGAACAAAGAGTATGTGTGTGAGCAGAGCTTATGTGTTTTGAAAGCGAAATGAAATCTGACTCAGGGCTTAGCACCAGAGAGGGAAAGAGAAGTCCCTATGGCCACCTCAACCAAGAAAGCTCCTTCAGCAGCATCTTACAGGAGTACATATGGATCACAGAATGCAATTCCTTTCTCATAGTTGTTTTTTGGCTTGTTTGTTTTTCCACTTGGATGGATAACTTCTCAAGAATGAGACCTTTGGCTTAAAAGGAGTCCCTCCTTTTTTCCCCAGCTATTTCAGAAGGTCATAGAATCCATGACCTCAAAGCATCAAACTCTACCTTCTGCCCTTGGTGTCCCTAGAGAAAAATGAACCTGATGCACACAACCCAGGGTTGAATAAAGGGGCACCTTCGTTTTTAGCAAGGAGACTAAAAATGAGGCAGAAGAAAGCTTCTTCATGACTGGTTTCACATTCCTTGCTGACAACTCAGTCAGGGAATTTAATCTATGGGTACGTACTATTGTTGACTGTAGATAGAATTAGAAATGTACAGGGGATTTCAATAAAATGGATACACACTTTAGTAACCAATCTTCCATAAAAGTATTGAAGCATGTATCTTAAAGAAGCCGATGTTTAAAATATTTACCATCACCTCCGAGTCAGAAGCTCAGACAACATCCAGTCTGGCACACATGTGCTTTACCCTGGAATACTTTAGGGATATTTCAGTGCTCCAAAAGAGTCATTTCATCAGCATGAGGACAACTCCACCAATGTAAGTCATATCCTGGGTATGTGTGGTCTTAATGAGTAAGCATGACCAGAGTGATTCATCACCTGATGGCTAGCTTTCTGATGAAAAGACTGTAAGCTTAGTGAGGCTGGTTCCAAGCTGAGTTCATATTAAAAACTATTCTAGCTCAATAGGGTCTGGTAGAGTTGATGTCACATGGAGAACTCCCTGCCACAAGATTCATCTACAGAGTTTTAACTAGGGTGGGGCAAACAGCACTTTGTAACAGGATGCCAAATACAGGAGGCGCTGTTAATCAGTTAAAACAGAAAGCTGCCCACGGCAATGATACCCTGCCCACACCCAAGTTGAGCTGCTCTCTGATCTCACTCATAGTATCCCATGCTCTCTACCCTGGAGGTCTTTGGGTCTCTATCTCTCTACCATGTGATGATGTCCCACCACCCTCTTCAAAGTAATTTTTCTTTTAAAATTAATTTCAGAGTATATTTGACCTAGGAAATTTTAGTACTGTTTGTCCCAGGGACTAAAATTACTAGTCCTTATTCTGGGCATCAAAGTAAGCCTTCAGTGGTCTACTTTATCATCCTCTTCATCCTACTCATGGATACCTCAGACATAATGATCATGGAACCGTGAAACACATATTATAGTTCAGTTTCAAGTTCACGACTCCAATGTCTTCATGTCTTCAGCCATATCCTTCATTTTTCAAACAATAAAATCTCAAGAATATTTCTGACATTTTGAACTTCAACTCTGTTTTTTTTTTTTAGACAATTGGGGTTACGTGACTTGCCCAGGGTCACACAGCTAGTCGAATCTTTTTTTACCCACCTGTAGACAGTGTAGTCATGTGGCACATCCCCAAGACCAATAGTGTCTTACTCTATGACAGTCTAAATGACAATATTTAGATTTCCATGTGTATTTGCAAGGTGTAGTAGAAAGAGGGATGGACTGGGAATTAAGAAACCTGGGTCCTTGCCTTGACTTTACCAAAACATGACTTTGACCAAGTTATTACTCCTTTCTGGGGAAATGAATGTTTAGTCATCTATAAAATGAAGACACTAGACTAAATGATTCCTAAAGTTCCTTCCAGCTCCAACATTCCATGTTCTACTCTTCTGTATTGTAAGTTTACTTCTAAAATTGATATCATATGTTCTAGGGTCCCTCCCAGTTATAATAGTCTGTGTTCTGAGGCCCCATCCAGTTTTGACCTATATTCTAAAGCCCCTTAAAGCTCTGGTGTTCTATGTTCTATGGTCCCTTCCAGCCCTGACACTCTCTATTCTAAGGCCCCTTCCGGCTCTGACATTTTATGTTCTAATGTCCCTTCCAGCTCTGATGTTCTGTGTTCTGAGGCCCCTTTCAGCTCTGACATCCTGTGTTCTAAGGCTCCTTCCAGCCTTGACATTCTATGAGTCTAAATCACACTGTGAATACATTTTATTGAAACACTCAGAATTTGTGTGTCTGGTCAAAGGCCGCCATTTTCTATTACATCCTTTCTGTTATTGAGTCTCTGGAGACCTGCTATGTAGTTACCATTTTTTCTCACTCTGTCTGTATCCTCTGTGTTTTTCTCTCTCTCTTCTCAGGTGTTCTGTGTCTCAGCTCTCAGCCCTGTCTCATCCGCCCTTGTACTAACCAGTCTCTGAAGCTCCTGGTTCACCCATAATGCATCATTTTTTTCCTTTTCACTTCTCTATTTCACCAAAAAACGTCTTCCCAAACCTCCAGTGTTCCTTCAGGCATATTTTCGTTTTTTTTCCCCTCTCGAACTTGACATTGCTACACCAACTTCAGGCATCCTCTGAAGGGGCCGCTTGCCCTGGTAGTAAATGCATGAAGGTTTTGTATTTGGGACTCCCTTGCCTGATGAAAAGTTCATGTTGTTTGCTTTTGTATATGAAGACTCCTCAAGTCTCTGCTTTGCTGGCGGTCCCCGCAAGCTAGGCTTTCTGGCTTCCGTCCTCCCCGAGAAGAGCGAGCGCTGACAATCTTTGGTTCCTACGTTACAACAGATTCCCCGGCCGCCACAATGGCCCGGAGCCCGCTCACGAGGATAATTTTTGGCGTGTTTTTGGAGAAGCTCTGGAGGACTTGGAAACATGCGGCCAGTCTGAGCTTCTGAGGGAGATTGAGGTAAGTCAATACTGTTAGTGGTTGGCATTAGAAGGCTGAAAAGGTGATGGGCTCTTGATCAATCTGAAGCCTCTGGGGAAGATTTGATGGGTTAGTACATATCATAGGCAAGTAGGTACTGCACAGTGCCATGGAAAGAACACTGGAAAGGATAGCAGAAGAGAGCACAGATAAGCACGACAGCTTTGAAAGGTGCACGTTGGATGTTTTGTATGGCAGAAAAGTCAGGGAAACTTGTCTCTGAGGTCCCTTCTTGCTCTAGATTTAGTATCTTAAGAGCCTATGGAGATGAGGATGAAGAAACGGTCATACAATGCATCTGGTGATTAGGATGTTATTGGTGAACCTCAAGAAAGCAGTTTCAATCATGTAAGGGAGATATGCATGAGGTGGTATGGTACAACTTTTCTCAAAAGAAAAACGAGCAATATATAACAGATTCACAATTTCATATACAGTCCTCTTCTTCTGTCTTGGAAGTGTTCACTTTATTTGGTATTTGTTGACACCAATAAATAAATATAACCAACATATGATACCAATAAATAAATGAATAAAAATAAGATAAAATGGGAAAAAAGAAAGAAAATTTTAACTGGAACCCAGAAGACCTGGATTTGCATCCTAGCTACCTGTGGGACACTGAATCTTAGAATCATTGGATCATAGACACAGAGTTAGAAGGTACCTTAGGAGGTCATCCAATCTAACACTATGGATTTGTCCTGGGTGATTGGTATTACACACACACACATACACACACACACACACACACACACACACACACACACACACACTGAGAATCATAGGATTTAAAACAAGAAAAGACCACAGTGGCCTTCTAATCCAGCCCCCTCATTTTATAGATGAGGGATCTGAAGCCCAAGTAGGTTATGACTTGCCTCTAGGTCTCATAGATAGTAATGGACAAAGACTGGATTCAAACTGTGTGTTTCTATACACGGTCCACTTTTGTACTTAACCTCTTTGGGCCCCAGTTTTGTTCTCTGTAAAATGAGGAATTCAGGCTTAGATGATCTCTCAGGAAAAGTCAGTTCCACTTTTAAAACCTAAGATGGTGGACATGTGTGTGTGTGTGTGTGTGTGTGTGTATGTGTGTGTGTGTGTAATATTCCTCTTCAGAGTTCCCTAGAACTAAAGAGTAAACACTCTCACAACACAAATACACTTTAGGTAGAAGTGATTTGATCTGCTAAACTTTATTTGGACATATCAGAACTTATGTTTTCTCCCAAATGTCATGACCCTTGGGAAGTAATCCATAGACTGACCATGCTTGAGCATAGAAGGAGCTCCTGTTATGGTGCAGCCTCTCAGAACCTTCAAAATTTACAATGTGATATATTGGCCAATGAGCTAGCTTTGGGATTGGAGGATCTAGGTTTGATTCCTACCTCTGACATATCCTGTATGATTTTCAGCAAATCTCTCCATATCTCCAGGCATCAGTTGTGATGCATGTATAAAATGAGTGTGCTGAAATAGCTGATCTCCAAGGTCCTTACCAGTTCTAAATCTTACAATCCTTATAATCCAGTGGTAACAAATCTTGGCCCCTAGAGGGTGGATTTATTTTTTTCAGAGACCCAAATCCATTCAGGGCTAAATCTTGTGACTAAAGTAGAGGGTCTAGCTGGGGAATCCTAATTTTGGTCCAAGAAAGGTATGACTATAAATCAATGACACTATATTTTGGGAGGAGGGGATTTTAAATTGGTCCTGAAGACAATTACCAATGGTTGTGGTGACTGAATCTTCCTTCATCTTCCATATCTAGTTAAAGGTCAACGTGTATAGTTTGCATAATGGGGGTAGTGATACATGACAGATCCATGACAGCTAAAAGGGGGTAAGGTAATAAATTTCATTTCTGGGGATGAGTTGGTGATTTTGGGTTGGGTTATGTTGAGTTTCAGGTGACTACAAGTCATCCAAAAGGAGATGCCCCAAAAGAACGTTGGAAATACAAGGCTGATGGATAGAGTCAGAGACCCAGATTTGGGAACTGTCTACCAATGGAATGTTGAAAAGGCGAAAATAGAGAATGTTTTCAAAAGAGAGCATGACAAGAGAGAGAAGAGCAGAATGTTGGTATAACCTTGAAGGAGCACCCCACATTTAGGGGATAAGTAGAAGATGAGATGTTAAAGAAAACAGAGGAGTGATCACTGTTGTAGGAAGAGAACCAAGAGGGAAGGAAGTGACATGGAAGCCAAGGAAAAAGTGAATTTCAAGACTGAGGGCTGACCCAGTGGATAGAGTGCTGGACCTAGAGTCAGGAAGACTGAGTTCAAATATAGCCTCTTATTTACCAGCTGTGTGATCCTGGGCAAATCACTTAACCTCTAAGAACCTCAGTTTCCTCATCTGAGAAATACAGATGATATTTTTACTACCTACTTTATAAAGTTGTTAAGGATAAAGAGGTTTGTAACCTTACAATTATGCATAAATGCAAATTATTATTATTATATTCTACTTGGGGAAATAGCACATATTTATTGTTGTTGTTCAGTCCTTTCAGTCACGTCTCACTCTTTATGACCCCATTTGGGGATTTCTTGGCAGAAATACTAGAGTGGCATGTCATTTCCTTCTCCAGCTCATTTTACAAATGAGGAAACTGAGGCAGAGTTACATGACTTGCCCAGGGTCACGCAGCTAGTAAGTGTCTGAGGCCAGATTTGAACTCACAAAGATGAGTTTTCCTGACTCCAAGCCCCGTGCTCTATCTCCTGTACCACCTAGCTGCTCCAACACATGTATTAGAGGCCAGTTAGGTGTGTTAGGCAGACTACGTGGCAATAGGAGTTCAAAGATGAGGGACATCAATGTAGGCTGGAGTAGTCAGAGAAGGTTTCCGGGGGGAGGTGGGATGTCAGGTGGGTCATGGCAGATGGCTAGGATTTGGATGAGAACAGGATAGCAGTAGAGACTAGACCTATGATTCCCTTTGTATAAGGAACTCCCAGATGGGGAAACTCTTCTCTACCAGTGTGAAGTGGTACCTTTCCTACTGCTTATAGTCTATGTCCAAGGTCATAGAGTCAGGATGTGTCAGAGGTGGGGCCCAACTCAGGTAACTTCTTGGATCTAAGCCGGTTCTCTATTCACTAAGCCATGATGCATCCTCATGGTGAGAACTAGCTTCACAGCAACTCAGCCTGAGACAGCCTGGAACATTCTGGGTACTTGCTAATCAGGGTTATTTGGGGATGGAGGCTATGCTGAGGCTCAAAAACCCATGTGTCAGAATGGCACCAAAGCTCAGATTAGATCTGTGAATCATCTTCTCTAGGTTACTGCCAGTCACATTATCACCTCCTCTGGGACCCTACTTGTGGCCAAGAGAAGGGAAGATGAGGAATCCTTGGACTCCCCTGTTTCCCATCCAGACTCTCATTCCCTGAGGCACTTGACCTGCAAAGGAAGGTTAAATAGTGACAGTAGTTTAAAGAGTTCTTCTTCAGGGGGATAGCTACATTTTCAATTCACAGATTATTGAAACTGGAAGGGACCTTTGGGAATATTTAGTCTAATCCTTTATCCTAGAGATGAGGAAACAGAATCTAAGTGACAGCCAGGTTGCCCAATGGTTAGAGCATGGGGGACCTGGGTTCAAATCCTTCCTCAGACACTTACTAGCTGTGTGATGCTGGGCAAGTCATTTAAATTCTTTGTGCCTCAGTTTTTTATCTGTAAAATGGGGATAATAACAGCACCTACTTCGTAGGGTTGTCAGAGGGGTCAAGTGAGTTAGCATGTGTAATGTGCTTTATGACCCTTAAAAGACTATATAAATGCTAGTTATTGTGATTGGCATCATCCAAGATCTCCCGTGTAGTAAGAAGCAGAACCAGAATTCAATCCTAGGTGTCCCCATGCCCAGTCCATTGGTCTTTCCACCACATCATAATTTCATCGTTCCCTTACTTATGGTGTGAAAATCCTGAAAGCCCTAAATGAATGAAACTCTCATGGCAGAATGTGGCAGGCACTCAGAGACAAAGGTCATTGGGCAGAGGGGCTTTCCTAGTGGTCACTCAAGCACAACACTCAGTACCAACTACTCTGTGTACTTACCAGACCAGGCCTGAATCCTGGTCCTCCTGAATTTCTAATGTAAATATGTCCGAATTTGTCCTCCTTATCTAGTACTTCAAACACAGAATGGGGGAGAAGGAATGGAGATCATTTAGTTCAAACCCATAATTTTACAGGAGTTGAAATTGACTCCTAAAAAGGTGATTTGCCCAAGGTTACACAGCTGTTGAGTGTGTTGTGCCCAGCACAAGGACCTTAACCTTGTACTCTACCTATTAAGGATCTCTCATTTTATCCAAAGAACCCCACCTTCCCATTCCTGCCTAGTCCTCAGTTGTGTTTTGCCCTTTCTGGGTCTATCCCAGTGCAGCCATTTACATTATTCCAATATCACTTGCCTAACTCTCTTCCTCTCTACAGGCTTCCATCATGACAGGGAATGTGCACAGCTTGGGCCTAGACAGCAGCCCTGTGACCTTGGACCCATCATCAGGGTCAACTGGACGAAGCCCCTGGTGGAAAGGAACCTTCCAGCAGGGGAACCGGGAACCAAGTGAGGACCACGTGGGCCCTACCAAGGTAGCAGAAGAAGGCTTGAAAATGCAGACAGTCAAGGAGGAGATGCTGGAAATCATGTCACCGACTCCTCTCGAATTATATAAGGTGAGTATCTGGCCTCGGTACAGAGTCATCAGGTACTGAGGTGACATAACAGGTGGACTGCTGGACCCGGGATTAGGAAGACCTGAGTTCAAATCAGACACTTCCTAGCTGTGTGATCCTGGGCAAGTCACATAACTGTTTATCTCAGTTTCCTCATTTGTAAAATTGGGATAATAATAACACCTACCTCCAAGGCTTGTTGTGATGGTCAAATGAGATAATTGTGAAGCAATTTGCAAACCTCAAAGTGCTATATACACGCTAGCTATCACTATTATTATTATTATTAGTTGTTGTTGTTATCTGAGTTTAAACTCCAACCAGGAGTGAAAAAAGAGATAGGGATGGAATGGGATGAGAATTAAGAAATCACTACCACCAAGTAAAACAACCAATGACCCCTAAGATAGAAGAGGAAGCTAACACATTGGATGACAGAGTCAGGGTCCAAAATAATTTCAGTAGACTAGAACATAAGGCCAAATCTAATAAGATACAATTTAATAGGAATAAATGTAAAGTCCTACACTGTTGTTTAAAAAAACTCAATATCCCAAATACGAATTGAAGGAGGAATAATTAGGTAGCAGTTCATCTGAAAAAGACCTTGGAATTTTAGTTGACTGCAATTTCAGCATGAGTCAAGGAGAAGAGAAAAAGCATTCATTAAGTGTTATTATTATCCACATTTGAGAAGGGGAAAAAGCAATTATTAAGTGCTATTATTATCCACATTTTAGCATTGGAGAAACTGAGACAGACAGAGGTTGACTTGCCCAGGGTCACACAGTTCAGTGTTTAAGGTCCAATTTGAACTCAGGCCTTCCTGACTCCAGAGTCAACACTCCATCCGTTGTACCACGTACTAGCTTCATATGGAGGCCAAAAAAAGTACTGCCTAATATAAGGCTAAAACGAGCCATGGTACCCATGTCTAGGGAGGGGATTGTCCTATATGCTATACTATACTGTATGCTGTTCTGGTCAAACCATCTCTAAAGTATTGTTTCCTCTTCTGGGAATAATATTATAGGAATGAGATTGGTGAGTTGGTGAGCCATGAGAGGAGGGCCTCCAGGGTGGTGAAGGGCCCGCTAAATTATGTCATATGAGAATCACCCAAAGAAATTGAGAGAGCTTAGCCCAAGGAAGAGAAGAGGAAAGCATGGTAGCTATCTTCAAGTACATGGAAGGCAGTGATATGGAATAGGATGTTAGACCAACTTCTGCTTGGCTCTAGACAGAAGAATCAGGATCAGTGGGTAAAAGTGGCAGAAATGTAGACTTGCTATGATGAAAACCTTGTTAAAATTAAGATGATCCAAGAAGGAAATGACTACCTCAGGAGTGACAGGGTTCTTGTTTCTGGAGGTCTTCAGGCAGTTGGAATGAAAGTGAAAATGGTCGCTTGTTAGGGATGTCAGAGGGGGGCTTCTTGCCCAGGTATGAGTTAAGCTAGGTGGTCTCTGAAGCTCTGTCCATCTCTGAGATTCTGGAACTCTGGACCCTTCCCATGTGCTTTTCCCAGTTCTACAGACAGAGAAATACGAAGCATGGTTCTTATCTTTAGGGCATCTCCAGCCTGGTTACTCATGTGAAACAGAGAACATCAGCACACATTTATGACAAATGACAAATGAGACAGTAAGTCTTATAGGAGATCCAAGAATAGTCATAGTGTAACAATGAGAGAAATGGATTTGCCATGAGAAGAACTGGGCTCAAATCCCAGCCTCCCATATACTTCTTGGGCAAGTCATTTAACTTCTTGGGCCTCAGTTTCCTTGTCTGTAAAATGAGTCAGCTGGATCAGTTGATCAGATGAGACATGTACAAAGCACTTTGCAGACCTTCACATATGACATAAAGGTTTTTTTATCTCTAAGGTGGCTTCAAGGTTTAAATCTCATGGGCTAGCACAGTCAAAGAAGGCTTCCTGGAGGGAAACGGGTTCGAGTGAGCATTAAAGGTTGGGTAGGATTTGGATAGGTGATGAATATTCTTGTGGGGGGGGCAGCATATGAGTGTAACAGCATCTAAGCACCACAACTGAAAGAACATGGTGCCATTGCTTCTCCTTTCTACACCCATCTCAGCTATCATGTGAAGGCAGGGGGAAATTAGGGAAGGGCTCTTGCCAAACTCTAAATCCCAACAGAGAATGCTGACCCAGGTGGGAAAGGAATGACCTGGGGCCTAAAGGAAAGAGGGAAATAATTCAATTTTCTATAGACATAACTGCCAGTCTTTATTGTATTTATTAGCTTATGAATAAAACTATGTCCCCAGCCTTATGAGCCCATGTGCTTATAAGGGGAGCTGGTGTCTAGGATTGGGCACTACAAGATATTGAAGTTCCCAAATCATCCCTATGGGGTATCCAAAGGGTATCCAGGCTCTTCACATCAGGAAGGAGACTCTGATACAAAGGTTATATTTAGGAGGGGGAGGAGAGGAATGAGGATCTTCCAGGATTTTATTTCTGCATGAGGATTATCAGCACTGCACTGCCTGCAAACAAGGAAGACAAAGCTAAGGACCATTAAACTTAATTGGGCTGGAGGGTGAGGAGTGAGCCATAATAGCTGCTCACTAGGAGATGAGATTTCTCCATTGATATGGGGGAGGGGTTTGGGACTAGATTACCTTTAGAAATACTCTGTGGACTTTTGGGGTGGGTATAGCATGCTGGGGAAGGGAAGCCAATGCAGTTGCTGCCTTACATAAGTAGAGTCCTCTCAGGTCCCTAAACAAATAGAGTAAGTGCATGTGGGGAGGGGGAGATCTGGAAGCTAATTAGCAGCCCCAACTCTAAGCACATTTTAAACATAACAAGGTCTTTCACCAAGAAGAAAGGATGGTCATGCAGAATAGGATGGGACCACTGAGGTGTGAGACTTCCTTCTTCTTCGGTCAGTGACTTGGTGTCCCCAGGGGAATGGGCTGAGAGACTGGAACAGTCAGTGAGGCACATATTGAAACTAAAAATGACCCCTTCCTGAATGAAAGTGCCTTGAGTCTGTCCTATACACTTGGCTGGCTAGGGAAGACTTTGGACCATGGCTAGAACACGCTACAGAGGGCTTATAAAATGGATTTGTAGTCTATTTGGAAAAAACCGAGGTGCCTGTTTGAAAGCCTCAGGGAACCACCTACCTTTGATGTCTGTCTTGCTATAAGGAAGACCTGCTGTAATTGTACTCTAATATTTGCCAGTACCTATTCAGGGGGGACAGAGAGCACTGGAGACACTCATGTTAAATTCCTTACTACTTCCCAAGAGAAGGGTGAGAAGGTCTTCAGTTTTGTACAAAGACT
Organism: Phascolarctos cinereus; assembly: GCF_003287225.1. Taxonomy (NCBI): domain Eukaryota; kingdom Metazoa; phylum Chordata; class Mammalia; order Diprotodontia; family Phascolarctidae; genus Phascolarctos; species Phascolarctos cinereus. Next base: position 58,057,003 of record NW_027555847.1, read on the forward strand.
AGAGAGAACGTTGAAGGAAGCAGTGATCAAAGATGTGGTGGCTGGCCCACCTGCTCAAGGCAAATACACATATTGTTATTACAGGAGCTATGACTGGCTAAAAATGGGTAACAGCTCCCCTAAAACCTACCTGGTTAGGGTTATAGATTCGAAAGTGGAAAAGGAAAGTTAGAGGTCATATGAACCAATCCTCTCATTCTACAGTTAGGGAAACTAAGGCCAGAAGAAACAAAGTGACCTGCCCAAGGTCATGAAAGTTGCAAAGAGCAAGGCTTGGATTTGGACCCAGTTCCTGTGATTACATATTTGTTAATCTTTCTACAACACCACAGTTAGGATATATACAGTCAGAGGGTGTTAAAAGCCACGGAATTCACCACAGTGGGGCCCTGAGTGATCCACTAAGGTGTAGATAAGTGAGCCCCAAACTGAGGCTGACCAAGACAAAGCAGGTATCACTGAACATGTGTGAGCCATGACCATTGTCCTTTAGATTGTGATCCAGTTACAGCCATGCTTAAGGACCAAGGAAGTTCAGGGTCAGGGGTCATGGAAACCTCTTCTGAGAATGGTACCAAAAAAGCTCACATGACAGAGCAGACAGAAAAGACATGTTCCAGCAAATCTGCCATTGTTTCTCCTTCTTTGTTATTAATTTCTTTTTTTGTTATTAAGTTGTTTTGTCATTCAATCTTTTTTAGTTGTGTTCTACTCTTCATGGCCCCATTTGGGGTTTTCTTGGCAAAGATACTGGAGTGGTTTGCCATTTCCTTCTTTAGCTCACTTCTGTGCATTTAAAAAAATGTTTTATGCATGCTCTTTTATTATCTATTCCCCCCAAGTAAGAAGTCTTTCTTTGTAATAAATATGTATAATCCAGGAAAACAGTTCAACACAACATCCATGTCTGAGAATAAAGATCTCACTCTGCATCTTGATTCCTTTAACTCTCTGTCAAGCAATGGGGGGTCTAACTCATCAATAGTCTTTTGAAGTCACCATTGCTTATGGCTTGGATCAGAGTTCTGAGCTCTTTCAGTGTTGTTTTTCTTCATGTTATGGCTGTTGTCATCACGTACGTTGTTTACCTGGCTCTTCCCATTTCACTTTGAGTCAGTACATGCAAATCTTCCTATGTTTCCTGAAAGCCATCAAATTTGTCATGTTTTATGATGCGATAATATCCCATTACATTTATGTAGCACAATTCATTTAGTCATTCTCCAAATGACGAGGACCTGTTTTGTTCCCTGTTCTTAGCTACAACAAAAAAAGCTGTTATAAATATCCTTGCACGTATGAGTCCTTTACTGGGTAAAAGGGTAAGCTTAAGATGGTGGAACAAATTCATAGCTCCACCAACAGTGCATCTGTGCCAATTCTTTCACGACCCCACCAACAATTGTTATTTTCTTCTCTTATAGCTTTTGCCAATGTGTTGAGAGTAAAGTGTGGAGCCCCAGAGTTGATTTAATTTGCGTTTCTCTAATTATTAGTGACTTACATCATTTTTAAAAATATGGCTATTAAAAATATGGCTTTTAAAAATATATAAAAATAAAGCTTGGATTTCTTCTTTAGAGAACTGCCTGTCTCTATCATCTGTGCATTTAGCTTCTCAGAAATTGCTTTTGATCTTGTATGTGAACATTATATCTTTATATGTTACAGATGTTCAACTTTTAGAGGCATCAAGTAGTGTAAAGGATAGAGCCCTGGCCCATGCAGTCAAGAAGCCTCAGACTTGTGTGTGCCCAGCTGTGTGACCCTGGGCATGTCACTTAACCTCTGTTTCCCTTAGTTTCCTCAACTGTAAAATGGGGATAATAATGGTATCTACCTCCCAGGATTGTTATTATTTTTTAGCTGGGCAATGGGGTTAAGTGACTTGTCCAGGGTCACACTGTAAGTGTCAAGTTTCTGAGGTCAGATTTGAACTCAGGTCCTCCTGGCTGCAGCACCAGGGCTCTCTCCACTGCTCCACCTAGCTGCCCCTTCCCAGGATTATTGTAAGGATCAAATGAGGTAATATTTATAAAAAAGCACTTAGCACAGTGCCAGGCACAGTTGTTGTTTCAGTCATGTCCAACTCTTTGTGACCCTCTTTGAGATTTTCTTGGCAAAGATAGTGGAATGGTTTGCCATTTCCTTCCCTGGCTCATTTTACAGACAAGGAAACTGAGGCAAACAGGGTTAAATGACTTGTGCAGGGTTGCACAGCTACTAAGTGTCTGAGGCCAGATTGAAACTCAGGAAGATGAGTCTTGCTGACTCCAGGCCTGACACTCCGTCCACTGCATCACCTCGTTGCTGGGCACATAGTAGGCACTTAATAAATGCTTGTTCTTTTTCCTTTCCCTCTATCTTCAAGGCACAGTGGTTTAATTATACTGGGGACACTGGAGCCCGAACCAAAGTCTTGGTGAAGTCATCATGTAGCATTTCTAATACCACTAGGAATGATGCCACCAACTTTACTCTTCACAGGTTGATATTTGGGCAAGAATCTTGGCTGCACATTGACCTGTGATTTTGGAGGAACGATAAGGTCTGGAGAACTATAGCAGTGTGTGAACCAGTGGAGGGACCAGTTGAGAGAGGCTTACCACCTTGTTGTGGACGTAGCCCAAAAAGGATCAGAGAGAAACAGAGGTATAATTCCAACCCTGGAAATAGTGTCCTGCTATGAAAGCCTAACGTCTCTGGAAAACACAAGCCAGTGAACTGATGGCAAGCCACCCTGAATCAAATAATTAAAAGATTGTATTGCCATAGCTCTAGTGTGTGGAAAGGGCCCCACAAAGATGATACCTCTAAGCAACTTGTTATCTATAGGGGAATTAGACTCTGATAAAAAAAAAAAAGAGTACAGGCAGAGTCAAAAAACTGGGCCCTGGATATAATACAATGCAAGATTTCTATGAAAAGCAAGTTGAATTTGGATGTACTGTAGAAGAACATGAAAAGCTGCCTAGGTGAACTCAACCTTCATCGCTGGGGGAGAACAGCTAAACCCAGAGGCAGTCTTCCTCTTTTTTTAAGGTGTTATTTTCTTCAGTATTTTTTTGGGTCTCCTTTAGCAAGCTGTTGGCTTGTTTTTCATGATTTTCTTGCATCACTCTCATTTCTCTTCCCAGTTTTTCCTCTACTTCCCTTACTTGCTTCTCAAAATCCCTTTTGAGCTCTTCCAAGGCCTGGGACTGATTCATATTTTTCTTGGAGGCTTTGGATGTAGGAGCTTTGACTTTGTTGTCTTCTTCTGGCTGTATATTTTCATCTTCTTTTTCACCAAAGTAAGATAATATAGTCTGACTCTTTTTGTGCTGCTTGCTCATGATCCCAGCCAATTACTTGAGTTTTAAACTATTTGTTAAGGTAAGAGTCTGCTTCCAATGTGGAGAATGTACTGTCCCAAGCTTCAGGGGTTGGTACAGCTGTTTTCAGATATACTCGTAGGGACCTGTAAATTTTCAGTTCTTCCAAGGTGGTGTAATAAGGACGAGGTGTTTACTCCTTTCCTGGCCTGTGACCACAAATACTCCTCTCTGTCCTGTAACTGTGAGGAGGGGTTCCTCTCCACACCCACTACGAGCTCCACCATGCCAGCGCTCCACCTCACCCCAGCACCACTGCCCAGAACTGTGACCCAGATCCAAACATGGGCAAAGCAAGAGATTCCAGAGACAGTCTTCTTTTGCATGTTCATTCATCCTTGATTGGAGGTCCCAACAGGACAGAGGTCACATATGGAGCTATAGGGACAGGAGACTGGAACATCCAACCTCAATTGTCAACATGCCTAGAATTGGGGCTAGAAAACAGCATGCTGGAGGACATCCTTCCTCTCCAACAGCAGATTGAAGACCAAGAATTCAGAAGTAGTGATGAGCCATAACCAAGGGGCCCAGGCCATCTGGCCAATGGCCAGGCTGATGAGTAATGGCCCGGAGGAAAGAATGGTGATCCATGTAGCATGCAGCTACTTGTTGGTTCAGGGCAGCATGTTGCCTTCAGGACAGAACAGTCCAATAATAACAGCATGTGGAAAGTCACCTATGTGTAACTTTGCCATTTGTGATCCATGAATGGCAAATAATTGAATTGAGCCAATATAAACTTTACCTTTCCAGCCTCAGACACGTACTAGTTTTGTGACCTTGGACACACTGCCTCAGTTTCCTCTGCTGAAATGGACAAGTCATTTGACCTCTCTGGCTCTCAGTTTCCTAGATTACAAAGTATAGTCTAGCTCTGTGATCCATTGTTGTCAGCCGACTTCTTCTAGAAGCAGCTATGGACAATGTGAATGATCAAACCCAGATGCTTTGAGGAAGAGATGGAGGAGGGTGATTGGGGGAAAGATCGGACTGGAGGGCACTTACATGAACAGAGTTTCCCCACCCAAGTGCTTGGGAAGAGAACAAGTAAATGGCTGATTTACCATAAGCTTTCAATGGTTTGAAGACAGAGCATCCCAGATAAAAGATCTCTGAAATTGAGGACATTTGAACAGTACAAAATAGAGAAGCTCCCAATTCCTCCCTGTCTCCCCTTCCAATAAGCTTATTGCATGAGATCCGGGACCATGTACAAAAGAAGGTTTTAGAACATCAAGGATTTTTTTGAACTATAAAAAATACTTAGACGTTTGTCCCTATATAGCTGGGATTAGAGAGCTGGTCCCCTAAGAAAAGGGATACATGCCATCTACTGGAGGAGAGCTGAGCTGCAGAGATTAGCAAAGGAGAGTGAGAATGGTGTACCAGGAAGCAGGAATTACAGTAGGTAGTAGTGACAATGGAAAGGCCATCACCTACTAGGAGTAGAGAACTATAAAAGAGCAATGGATAGAGGTATTGGTGTCCAACAGTGACTGATTACACCCATACTTGTGAAAGAGAACAGCAAAAGCCAAGCTTCTGGAGCCAGATTCTGAAATTGCTAGATAATCTAGTGATGGGAAGTAGGTGGCACAGCAGATAGAGAGCTGGGCCTGAAGTCAGGAAGACTCATCTTCCTGAGTTCAAATCTGACCTCAGACACTTACTACCTGTGTGATCCTGGACAAGTCACTTAACCCTGTTTGCCTCAGTTTCCTCATCTGGAAAATGAGCTGGAGAAGGAAATGCCAAACCACTCCAGTATCTCTTCAAAGAAAACCCCAAATGGGGTTACAAAGAGTTTGACACACCTGAAACAACTGAACAACTAGATGGTGATAATAAGCCATAGAAGGAAGAAATCCCCAACATGGAACCAAGGGAGCTTCTGGCATGTGGGTTACATTAACCAACTTGTAGAGATAAAAATATGCAGTTTCATTGGGGGACAATGCTGGAACAGACAGTTTTTATTGGGGAATAACAGGATATAAGATTGGGCACTGAAATTGAGGCCAGACAAGAAAGTACAGGAAACTTAACTTTATTTCATGGGAGATTGGTGCCATTAAAAGCTTTTGAACAGGAAGGGGAAGATAATATTTTTTTTATTCAGTGAGATCTGGGATAGAAACTCTAAATTACTGCCCCTTGAAGCTTTCCTCGAGGTCCTCCTATTGACCCCTGTGTTGCACTCTCACCTTCCTTGTAGTTGACTCTTTGGAAGGACCCAGTGAGTGAAGATTTTGGCTTCAGCGTCTCTGATGGCCTGTTGGAGAAGGGTGTCTACGTCAACATGATCCGTCCTGGTGGGCCTGCTGATCACTGTGGCCTCAAACCGTTTGACCGAGTCCTTCAGGTAATATCCCCTGGTGTGGCCCTTTAGAGGCCTAGGAGGGAGTAGGTAGCAAAGCATGTATGGTAAACTACTTCTGCTACTTCTTCTTCTCCTCCTCATCTTCCTCCTCCTCTTCCTTCTCCTTTCTCTCTCTCTCTCTCTCTCTCTCTCTCTCTCTCTCTTCTTCTTCTTCTTCTTCTTCTTCTTCCTCCTCCTCCTCCTTCTCCTCCTCTTCTTCTTCAGAGACATGGTTGTGTCCTTCCTTCAAGCCACTGGGGATTAGTGAGTGATATTTATTGTCATACAATACAGTATGAAATACAACATGTTATACAGAAAAGAGTAAAATAAATACAAGACAATTTCGAAGAGGAGAGTCAGTACAACATAGACCTAGAAAATTAAATATAAAATAATAACTGGGAGGAATCAGGAAAGGCCTTCTGTAGGATGTAGCCATTGAGCTGAACCTTAAAAATAGCTAAGAGGCAGGAGGTGAGAAGGTTAACATTCCAGGTTGCTCAAAGTCATGGAAACAGGAAATGGAATTTCTAGTATAAGGAAGAAAAAGTAGGACAGTTTGGATGGACTGCAGAGCCAGTGAGTCAACTAGCATTTGTTAAGCACCTAGTATGTGCCAGGCACTGTGCTAAGTACCAGGAATACAGAGAAAGGCAAAAAACAAAACCAAAAATAACCCATCCCTGATCTCCAGGAGCTCACAGTAGTCTAAAGGGGCAGACAACATGCAAGCAATTATGTACAAACAAGACAGAAAGAATATAGATTAGGGATCATCTTAGAGGGAAGGCACCAAAATTAATACTAGAAAACTAAAAGGACCAGGTGCATCAATTAATACAAAACGAAAAATTCCTTCATTGTTACCCTTAAATTCTGGTCTTTCTAGTGCTTTAAAGAGTGCATAGAAATTCTTGGCAAACTCTAAAACCCTTGACAAACATAAGGAATTACTTTTGTTGACTGAGGAATATTCCTGAGTTTTCCCACTGACCATGTACAGCACCCTTGTCGGGTAATCCAATCTTTTTTATTGATTGGACACTCTCTTGGGGACCGGCTCCTCCTCCCGTGGTCATCAGGGGAAGAGTTGCCTACATGCCCATCCCTGGGAGAAAGCCATGTTGTGGACATTCCTTCACCCTCCCCAAATAGTGCCCAGTGAAGGGCACCCCAGACTCAAAGACTTAGGGTCAGTGTTTGGTGTCCTTGGGCTTTGGGATGGAGTTGTACAGCACTCCAGATGTCAGTCTCTTAGGCTGTGGGCGGTTGTTGTTCAGTCATTTCAGTTGTGTTCAACTTTTTGTGACTCCATTATGGTTTGTTTGGTTTTTATTTGTTTGTTTTTGACAAAGATACTGGAGTGGTTTACCATTTACTTCTCTAGCTCATTTTACAGATGAGAAAACTGAGGCAAACAGGGTTAAGTGACTTGACCAGGGTAACACAACTAGTAAGTGGCTAGGGCCAGACTTGAACTCAGGAAGATGAGTCTTCCCGACTTCAGGCCAGACATTCAATCCACTGCCCTGAGGAACTACTAGCTGTCTTGTGTTTGAAGGGACATACGTAGAAGAATTGGCCCCAGGGGAGCAGAGGGAAATTGAAATGGAGGGAAATTGAAAAGGAACAGATGTCAGCTCAACGTAACAAAAACCTTCCGAACAATCAGACCAGTCTGATTGTTTCCAAAAGTGGAAAGTCCCAGGGGCTGTGTCGGTGGGTAGTAAGTTCCCCATCACAGACTTTGGGTGAGCAAATATCAAGGATGCTGTCATGGGATTCCCATTTAGATTGAGCTTGGGCCAGATGGCCTCCCAGGTCCCCTTCCAAGCCTGGGATTATGCGATATTGTGATACTTTACAAATAACAGAAATGCCCTAGAAAGAACAGAAGGAAAGTCAGAAGGAAAAAAATAAACAAACTGCAGACAAGCAGCACAGCTCTGAAAGTCACACATGGAGTTTATTATATTTATAACAAAAAAGAAAAGTAAGCTGTATAGAACAGAGACCTGCAGTTTAATGTACACTCCTTGTGTCCATTGGAATATGGAAATGGACTTTTCATTTGTTATTTAATTTCAGAATTAAAAAAATGGCAGGACGCTTTTCTCATAATAAGTGTGCTGCTATCCCCATTTTCTAGATGGGGAAATGGAGGTCCAGAGAGGTCATAGGGTCATAGATACAGAACTAGAAAAGATCTTAGAGAACATCTTATAGAAAGAAGAAACTGAGGCCCAGGAAGATAGAACACTGAGTCTGGAGTCAGGAAGACTTGAATTCAAATCCAGCCTCAGACACTTCCTGAGTTCTGTTTGCCTCAGTTTCTTCAGCTGTAAAATGAGGATAATAATAGTACCCTCTCCCCAGGGTGGGTGTGAGGAATAAATGAGTTCATATTTGTAAAACACTTAGCACAGTGCTAGGCACATTGTAGGTGCTTAATAAATGCTCATCCCCTTTCTCTCTGTTAAGTGACTTGCCTGGGATCACACAGACAACAAAGCATCTGCGGTGTGTTTTGAACCCAGCTCAGAACCCCACCGTGAAATGTAAATTGGAGACTATCTTCCAGTATTTCTCTCTGCTCTGATTTTCTGACACAGGAGTCTAACGCTTGGTAAAACTTAGCCAACCGACCCAATCTCCATGGAAGCTGGGAACTTGATCTTCCTTGTTGGCCTTTGAGGGGATAAAAATTCAGCCTTGAATCACCCCGGGCAGGGTAGTGGAAGACCCGCCAGCTACCTGAGAGACAGGTTGATCCTGGCAGGGAGAGCCTCCCTCCTTACCACCTACACAGGGAAAGCTGGTGGATCTGGGACAAAGAAAGGGGCAGAGACCAGAAAGGAGAGAATTGGGCCAGTGGGTGTATGATCCTTGTGGTGTCATCAACTTCTGAAAATTCTATGAAGAAATGCCACCGGATAGGGAAAGGATGCAAGCATCCCTCGGTCCCAGACCCAGACCCTGGAGGGATGATTTCTTGTAAGTGTGATAGTTTGTTAGGAGAGGCTGCCCACCCCATCTTCTCCATCATGTAGCCTTAGTAGAGAATTAATAGATGGAATAGAAAGAGCATGGGAGTTGGGCTCCGGAAGCCTGGATTCAAATCCCGTCACTGATCCTTACTAGTCATGTGACTGGGAGCAGGTCAGCCCCCTAGCCCAAACTTCAGTTTTCTTAGCTGTAAAATAGGATCAATGATAGACTGCCTACCTCACCGGGTTGTTTTGAGGAAAGCGCTTTGTAAAATGTGCTTTTTGAACAAAATAAAACCGCATTCTATGGAACTGTAATGACCAATCATGACCTTAGGGGAAAAAAAAATCCCTCTTTTTATTAAAGTGGTGGGGCCCATGGGTGAGAATGTTGTATACAGTTTCATAAACAGTCAATATGTTGGTTGTTTTCCTTAACTTTTTTTTATTGTTTTTACAAAGGAAGGTTCGTAGGAAGCTGGGGGAGGAGGAAAGGAGCATATTTAGGAAGGACTATGATTATGTGATTTTAAAAACAAAAAGCATTAATACAGCTTTTTGGAAAATGTATTTTGTAAGTAGCTCTGGTCTTACTTTGTAAGAAGCTGCTCCTCTTTCTGTCTGGAATCGTTTGTTGGGGAAGCTTTGTTTCCAACCCAAAGTCTGGCTTAAAGTGGGTTAGATTAATTTTTCTTTCCTTCCTGTTTTCCCATTTAGGTAAATCACATCCGAACTCGAGATTTTGACTGCTGCCTGACTGTGCCACTCATCTCTGAGGCCGGAGACAAGCTGGACCTAGTCATAAGCCGGAACCCTCTGGCAATGCCCAACAGCATGCAGCAGGAGGAGAACAGAGTAATGCCCAGTTCACCCTCTGTGGGTCTGGAGATGAGGGACAGCACCCGGATGCTCTGAAACCTGACCCTGCACCTGAAAGTCTCCCCTATGGCAGAGGCACTGGGGACATCCAACATGACTGTGCCTCTGTACCCCAGTGCTGGAACTGGGGCTAGAGAAGGCAGGGGGCAAGGTTCTGAAAGAGGTCAGACCACCCAGAACGGCTCCTTCTGGCCCCTCAGCCTCACCTTGGGTCCCTGGGCTGCTGAAAAGTAGCTGAGGTCAAGACCTGTGCTCTCCATCCATCTTTCCTGCCTTGAGCCCAGGCTGTCCTCCAGCTGGTATCGAGTTGAGGCTGTCCTTTTGCCTTTCTGCTCCCATCTCAGAGGGTCTGCACACTCTCCAAATGTGCATTTGCACTCATACATACACACACACACGGTGCTATATTCCTTGGACAGCATTTGTGTGAAGACCTTACCCATCATATCTTGTCATTTCCAAGGTGGCCATCACATCACACACCTTTCTCTTTCCCTCCCTCCATGTCAACAGCCATTTGGGCACATTCATCAGATGTGGCCTGACCTGAACCCCCATTCCCATATTCTCTGTTCCTGGGGCCTGTCTTTTTGGCAGCAAAGGCTGCTTTATTTGCAGAGAGATTGAGTTGGGGTCTTCTGGTCATACAGCCATAGATAGTTAAAGCTGAAAGGGACCTTCGAACGTAGAATGTCAGAGCTGGGAAGCACCTTACATGGTAAAATGTTGGAGCTGGAGTGGCCTTAGAATATAGAAAGTTGGAAGAGAACTTAGATCCCATCTAATCCAATTCCTTTTATTTTCCGGAGGAGGAAATGATTCCAGAGAAGGGAAATTATTTGCCCATGGTCACACAGATAGTGTTAGAGTTTAGGTTCCAACTCCCAAGCCCAGCATTCTTTCTACTATAGGTAAGGTCCATTAGACACTGTTGCTAGAGTTCTGATTACCTGTGGATGCCCATTTGTGCACCTTTGTTCCTTTCTTTAAGTAGACTTGAGTAAGGTGCAGGAGAAAAAGTGAATAAAGCCTTCAGATCTGGCTGCATCTCACTCTGGGACTGTACCCGAATTCAAGGGACATTTACAACTGTGTTAGAGTATCTGGCCTGAAATGGTATGGAGTATCTTTTCATTCCATGTAAAATCTCTAGGAAAAGATGAAAAACGACACCTGAAGGCCAATGAGTGTGGAAGCTCTTGTTTCTCTTGATGAAAGGATGCATGACAGCATCTAGGCTCAACACAAGATGCCTAGACACTTGACAAATCAGTCTGGCCTTAAATACACCAGAGGGAAGGGCAGGGGATGAGCAGAAGAGGATATCTGGAGTCCCTAGTGTGAGCACAAATGAAAACCATTCCACAAAAGGATCATTGGATGGGACTTGGAATGTGTAACCTGTTAGAAGAGAAAGTTGGGGGAGAGGATGATCATCTTTAAGTATTTGAAGGGCTAGCTATTGAAAGAGGCAATAGACTTGTGTTTGGTCAGAGTTCATTTCAATGAAAGGGAAAGCCTTCCAATAGTTAGAGGGTCCAAAAGTGAAATAGACTGCCTCAGGTCTGGGGCTCCCCATCAACAAAAGTCTTCACCCTGAGGTTGGATAAGACAGGCAGATTGTAGAGGGATTTTCCAGAGAGGAAAGCATTGGGCTAGATGACCTCTGAAGGTCCTTCCAACTCTGAGATTCTGTGTTTTGGAGGGAAAGGCAAGGAGTAAAGGGAAGGAAGGGAATTCTTGGAGTTTTCAGTGACCATCCATCATCCCCAGGTTCTGGAGAAAAGGTTAGGAATTGAGGAAAAAGGGAATGTTTTAAGTCTAAGGTACCTGACTTCAGCCCTGTTCCTGACATCCTTCAATCCTAGGCTTAGTTTCTAAATTGTGACTTCTCCCACCCCAGTTTCTTATGGGTTCCCAAATTTAATGAGATGATATCAAGGCTTTGAAATAATTGTCCTCCTAACCTGCTTGCCCAGGTCTATCACTTGTTTAAGGTTTTAGGGAAACTGACAGCTCTTTAGAGGTCAAACTGGGACCCCACTAATTCCAAAAACACGGTGTTGGTGCTTCTAGGTCCCAGGTTTCAGAGAGACATTGGTGCAGGGAATTGTCCAAGATGGCAGAAGGTATAGAAACCATGTCACAAGGTCAATTAAGGAAACTGAGGACATATAGCCTGGAGAAGAGAAGACTTGGGGGATGGGAGAAGGAGATAAAGATGGGGCACAGTAGCTGTGCTCAGACTATCTGAAGTGCCATTTTATGAAAAAGAGATTCAACTTATACTGTTTAGCTCCAGAAGATAGACCCAAGGCTAATGTGCGCAAGTTACAGCGAGGCAAATTTCAGTTCAGAATAAGGAAGAACTTCCTAATAATCAGAGCTATTCAAGAAAGGAAGGGCCTTGGTTCAATTTGATTCAATCTTAAGAAATAAATTCTCCATGAGTGGGAATATTCAAACAGCGGCTGAATGGCCATTTGTCTGTCAGGGATGTAGAAGTAGGAAAAAAAAACTAGAAAATCCCCTGGTGGGGATTTTAAACTAGTTTTTAAAAGTTAAAACTAGTTGTTTAAACTAGTGTTCAATTAGTTTAAAAACTAGTTTTTAAAAGTTAAAACTAGGTGACTTCTGGGGTCTCTTCCATCAAGCTTTAAGAGTCTACGTTTCTATAGTTTGAATTCAATGAAAAGCATGAGGGTGAGGATCTAAGTCCCCTTGGATAGGTGACCTTTACTGTCATATAGTCACCTATGGTGGCTCTTGGCAAGCTTCAGCCACCCTCCCCCTATCAAAGTTCCAATGCCACCTTTGGAAACCCATGTCATAGATGAGACCTCAGTGGCATTAGCGGGGACAGACTAAGAGTCTTCAATGTTAGGACCTGGTCCCAAGCTTTCTATTAACTACTAGATAACAGGCATTGGGAATACAAAGACAAAAAAATGAAACAGATTCTACCCTCAAGGAACTTGTAGTCTATTTACTTCCCCTGGTGGGTGGCACTGCCCCCAAGCTCATATGCTTTGGTTAATCATGGTTAATTTTTCCTCTGATCAGGTCAAGACAGGGATAGAGAAGCTGTTTTGGTTTTTATTATTATTTTAAGGCAACTGGAGGAGTAGAGTTTGAGTTAGGCAGGGAGTCAGTGAAGTGCCATATAAGTAAAGAGAAAATTTATTATTTTTTTGAGAGAGATAAATGTTGTATGTTTCATGTTGTAAATGAAGGGTTTTTTTCTTCACTTAGGCCATAAACTCTAATCAATAAATATTTTTAAATTTACCTCAGTCTTACCTTATGGCCAATAAAAGAAAGAAGAGAGAGAGAGGAAGGGAGAACAGAGAGAGAAAGAAGATGGGGTATGAGAAGACAAAAGGCAAAGGGGTGAAGAGAGACTGATATTTACAATGGACCTGAAACCCCAAAATCAAGCTCATTTACTCATGCTGAGAGGGAGAAATATCTTTCCTATCCCTCTGGGTTGGAGGCTCCCCACCTCTGCTATAAATGAACAAGTTTCCAGAAGAGAGAGAGAGACCTCCACCCTCCTTTTCCTGTCTCCTTGACTTTATTATTTAAGCTATCTGGGCTGTGTTTTCCCTCTCTCTCTCTCTCTCTCTCTCTCTCTCTCTCTCTCTCTCTCTCTCTCTCTCTTCCTCCTGTCTTCCATCCCTTTCTTCTTCCTACCCTCCCTCTGCTCCTTCTGCTCTATCTTCCTCTCTTCCTCTTGCCTTCCATCCCTTAGTTCATCTCTCTTTTTCTCCTTCCCCCTCTCTATCCCTCCTTTCTTCCTTTCCTCCCTCCCTTCTGTCCTCTTTCCCTCCTGCCCTTTCCCTTGCCCTTTTTCCTTCCCTCCCTTCTTTCTGCCCTCCCATTCATCTCTTCTTCCTGCCCTCTCTTCCTTCCTCAAGAAGTACTAGTGCCTAAGATGTGCCCAGCCTGGGGCTAGCCACTGTAGGATGAACAATAGAAGGGGAAGTCTTGGCTCTGCTCCCAATCGTTTTATCTCCAATTGGCAAAGCCCAATACATCAAATTGCCATGTTCCTTCCCTTCTTCCTCCACTTTCTCCCTTGTGCTTCCCCCAACCCCTAGTTCTCATCCCCTTTTCCTTTCTCAGTTTCTGGGTTGATTCCTCCTAGCCCTCTTTCCATTCCCTCCATCTCTGTCCCCTTACGAGGTGCACTCACTGAAGACTGGATGTGAGGGCTGGGAAGGGGACTGAGTTGCTCTTTCTGACTGCTTGTCATTGATGCCACTGGGTGGCCTCAGAAGGGGACTGCCCCAAAACAGACTTCACCAGCCAGGGCCAGAGGTGGGTCTGATGGAGGTGAGTTCTTTCCAGCGTCCCCAGAGCAGATGCCCTCAGATCTGTGCCAGACTTTGGGTCCTTACAGTTCATTACAGGTACTGGGCCTCTCTCTTCCACCCTTGACTGGTTGAATCCACCCCTGTTTCTGGATGACTGGCTGCCCCATTGACTATAAGCAGGATGCCTTCTGATCCTTTCCCCCCAAACCCCCAGGAGGCTCTTGGCCTTCACTGTCATCACAACCCTCTCATTGAAGGTCTGGATGTTCACATGACCATCTATCCTTTAGTTTCTGTGATTTGCCTACACCAAGAACTAACCACAGCTAAAGCCAGGAAGTCTCCCCACACCACATAAAGCCAGTCTCACAATCACTCCTGGGGATTTCCCTGAATTTACCAAACAAATGACTGCCACCCTCATCACCTGGTCTAATTTGAGTAGCACTTTATTTTGGCTGAGGCTGGAGGTTTGGAGGATGCTTTGTTTATTTGGGTTTCTTTGTAACTTTCCATTGGGGCTTGTCTTAGAAGGGGAAGTGAGTATTTGACATTCCCCCCTCCCCCAGTAGGTACTTCCTCTTCTTTATGCTTCTGGTCCATCAGAAGACACCTGTGTGTTTGCATTGGCTCCAAATGTCTCCAACTTTTGGGCTTCAGGAACTGAAGTTGTGACCCAAGAGGGCCTTGGACTGGGGAATTGGGAGACCAAAACTCCAGTCCCAAATCTGCCACTGACTTGATGTGTGACCTCACACAAGTTACTTCCCCTCTCTGGGCCCCAGTTTCTACATCTGTAAAATGAAGGGTTTGGACTAAGTCCCTCCTAGATCTAATATTTTATGAGAGTCTGGAACTTCAGCCTGAAACAATGTGGGGGCCCCCCACCCATTTTGATGCTCCCTCAAAGTGAGGGAGGAATTGGAAGGTGGAGCCCTTCCTTAGGCATTGGGGGGAGAGGTGGTCATCTGCCATCCCATCCAGCTAACTGTAGCTGTCGCCATTTTTCTCTAATGTATGCAATCCACGGTCCCCAGTCAGCTGCCCTTTGGTTCGCCTGGAATGTCCGGGCAGCCCTGACCCCACAGGGTCAGAGGCTTTTTATATGCAATATTTACGACAGTAGACAGTTCACTGTGGCTTCTGGTTGGGGTTTTAAGTGAAGGCTTTTAATGAAAGGCTTTAAAAACAAACAAACAAACAAAACCCAGTCCTCCTTCTCCCTATGCATTTTGAATAAGGTCCCAATGAAATGCAGTTACTCAAATGTGTATTTTTATCCGTGAAAGAGTAGAGCGTATTCCTTGTAAAGTATTTTTCTATGTTGGGTTTTCTTACAGCGCTCCAAAAGCACAAACTTTAAAGGGACAGGGGCTACCAAGGCAATTTTAGCTCTGTTTTGAAGCAGTTTGTAAATCTCTGAAATGAAAGGGGACCGTCATGACCTTGGAGTTTGGGGCAGGGTGAGGGGAGGGGAGGAAATATCAGTTTGTTTGGGTTTTTTAAAAAATAAAATAAAATCATGAATGTGGACGTGGATGTTGGCAGCCTCTTCTTCTAGTGGGTAGGGTCTTCCAGAGCCCTCTACACACCAAACAGAGAAGGAGCCTGGCAGCTGATGCTCTGGCCTATGAATCCCACAGGATTCTTTACAGGATAGCTTCCCTGTGTGAGGCAGACCAGTAGAAAGGCTGTGAAGATAGAGGCAGGAGTCAGTCCAAAAGTATTTATTAAGCACTTACTGTGTACTTGGGATGTGAAGAAAAAAAAATATGGTCCTTGTTCCGAAGGAGCTCACATTCTTGTGGGAAACATTTGGGTTTACCTGTCAGTTGGGGCATATGGCTTATAGACCTTGGGTAGTTCAGCTGCCTTCTGGGCTTCAATGTCCTGGCTCAGTAAGTGAGGTAAGGATAGAGAGTCCATACTTATAACAAGGGGTTACCCTAATCACCCCTGTTACACTCATATGTATACTTATATGCTTTAAAGTTTAAGATATTCTCCAAGGGACCTTAACAATCTGTATTAGCCCTCCAGGGAACAGCGAGCTGGCAAAAAGGCCTACTAGCCACTGCCCATTAAATTGAGTTTTCTCTCCAGAGACATAACTAGGGTAGGGTGATCTGAGCTTTGCCTTGAGGTACAAACATTTATAGGACACTGATATCACTTGTACTCCTTTAGCAAACAGGAACAATTAAATCTTGTACCATCTAATAAGCAAACACAATAATTTAAAATACAAAGCTATGAGATGAAATAGTCCCAGTCACTATACCCCATTGTATAGAGATTTCCTCTCTCAGCATGGTCTTCTGGAGTCTCTCTCATAGGAGGCTTCTCCTCCCACTTCCCCACCTATTCACTAGAGAGTACAATTCATACTTCTATCTGTAGCCACATTTTCAGGTGCCTGCTTGCTTCAGATGACAAAAATTGCTAAATATGGGTCTCTGTTACTCAAGAGTCTGACTTGTACCATCCACATTTGCTCAGAAATACATGCCCCAAGGCTCCAAGACATAAAGAAATCACTAACCATCTGAACTTTGTGGAGGGGAGAACCAGGGCAGACCTGGACCAAAGAAGCAGTGTTACATAGATCTGGAGGCATTAGACTTATAACCATAAAATATCAGAAGTGGAAAGAACCTGAGAATATTTAATGTTAGAATCTGGAGGGTTAAAGCTTGAAGGGGCCTCAGACCCTAGAATATTAGAGTAGGAATGGACCTTGAAACTTAGAATTTTAGTGTTGGAAGGGACATTAAAATCTAGAATGCCTGGGCTGGAGGAGGCCTTAGAATATAAAATGTTAGAATCATGGGTGTGCATTGTGTAGGACAGATGTGCCATCAGGAAAGGGCCAATGCATTTAATGTTTGCCCCAGAGTGTTAGCACACCCACATCCCACCCCATGCAGGCTGTACTTGGAACCTAGAATGTTTGAAATTACTTTAGCACATACAGTGTTAGAACCCAGAATGTTTGAACCAGAAGGGACCATAGAATCTGTAATCCTAAACTGGAAAGAACCTTAAATCTAGAATGCTGGAGCTGGAACAGATCTTTTATTTATTTGTTTGTTTGTTTGTTTATTTGTTTGTTTGTTTATTTATTTATGTGGGTTATTCAAACTACTTACATGTGCTACCTCATTTAGTCTTACAACATTTCTAGAAGATAGGTGCTATTCTTATTCTCAATTTCACACTCGAGGAAACAGAAGCAAAGATAGGTTAAGTGACTTGATGAGGGTTAAATGTCTGAAGCAGGATTCAAAGCCAGGCCTTCCTAAGTCCTAGATCCAACGTTCTCTCCACTATGACACACATTGACCAATAATGTGTTTCTTCCCATGAAATCATATTCAAGTAAACACCAAAGGTAGCTTTACAGAGGAAAGAGGTCATAAAAGGTCAGCCTGAACAAGGCCGGGCAGTTCCACCAGAAAGGACAAAGCTAAACGCTGACTTTAGACATATGAGTTCCAGGTATTTGTAACACCAGCAGGGGGAGTGACTTAATAAGATTTAGAGTGCAGTGGATGCTTCTCAGAAATCACTTGGCTTCTCATCCAAACCACATGGTTTATAGAAGATGGAAATGACCTTTCTCCTGGGCCCAAAAGTAACAGAGTCAGGATTTGAATTCAGAACCTCTCTATCCACAGCTCCTCCCATCATACCTTTCACTGCCACCATGCTTTCTTGTTCCATACTGCCCATCCTGAGTCATAATTTCCAAGACAGAAGCTGGGCAAGAGCAGACCTCAACAGACTTCTATTGATTATGGATCCCAGTGTCCACTGTGGGCTCCAGGGTGATCCATTGTGGTCCCAAGTAAGGTGGGATCTGGTGACACTAGCCTCCTTACTGCTATTCCTTGCACGTGACACTCTACATTCCAAGCATTCCACTGATTATTCTCCTCATCTCCACCTTCTGGCTTCCCTGGCTTCCTTCAAGTGTTTGCTAATGGTCCGCTTTCTGTGCAAAGCCTTTTCAAGTCATCCTTAATCTTAGCACCTTCCCTCTATGGACTCTCCATTTTCTCCTGTATATATCTTGTTTGTACTTAATCATTTGTGTGTCGTGTCCTCCGTTGGACTGAGAGCTCCTTGAGGCCAAGGACTGTCTCGGAACCTGGTACATAGGAAGTGCTTCATAAATGCTAGCTGGTTAGCTGACTAACAGACAGCTTCTGGTCATACTCCCCACCATGGCATCCCTAGATGTCCCTAGATATTTCCAGTCGGAGTGGAGCCTTGGGCCAAAAGCTTCTGCCCGGAAGTAGCCAATCTGTTGTCCATACCTTCACCACCATTAGGTCCGTTGTTAGGATTCCCAATTATCACCTGCACTAACTGGGCAGGAAGGGTTAGCTCCTCATTGTGAAGAGGTTGGACATTCCTGCTCTGAGTCTTGGTAAATGCCTCATGCCAACGCGAGCTTTATGCATATGTCAACTCAGGTAAGAGTTGGAGTTGGGGAGGGTGGACACTACTCTGTGGCTGGGACAGAGACCTCAGGTCACCAGGAACCCATTGCTATGGAAACTATCCTCACCCTTCTCCAAGTCTTAAAGAAGGCATGGTGCTGGGAGAAGAGAACAGGATGGGGAATCGGATGGATCTGAGTCTGATTGCCTGATTCTGCCACATACCAGCTGTGTGACCTTAAGCAAGTCACTTCCCTTCCTCTAGGCCTCAGTTTCCTCACCTATAAAATGAGGTGATAAGACTGCATGGCCTTCCAGCTCAAAACCTATGATCCCTGTAATCTAGAAATCTGCTCATAAAATCTACGATTCCTGTAAATCTGTCAATGAATCCCTGATCATCTGTAAAATGGGGATAATAATAGTGCCTACCTCCCAGGGTTAGAGTGAGGATTCAGTAAGATAATACATGAAAAGTGCTTTGCAAACCTTAAATCACTACTATAAAAGCTATCATTGTTCTTGCCATTAGTGTCATTTTAAGGGTGTAGTGGGGATAGAGCAGTAATCCTTTTATCAGAGAGATGCATTGAAGAAGAGCTTAGTATTTCCCATTACAGTTGGAAGAGATCTTCCAGAATGCCATTCTGCCCCGCCCTTCTTCCCCATTATCTCACAAAGGAAAAGCTCACAGTTATGATTAAAACCCAGGGCTCCTGACTGCTGAGTCCTCACTCCCTCAGCCAGATTTTGAAATTCAGGCTCCCTGTATAAGGAGGGAAGAAATGGAGTCTGGGGAACACTTCCAGAATGACAGACCCTGGTATCACAACTCTGGAAAAGCAGTTGAGCAGAAATGGAATCCCTCTGTCCTTCCAGTCTGGCCTTAGGTTCATTGCCTCCATCCTCTACCCCTTAGCCAAGTCCAAGCAGTTTAGAAGGAAATGGTTTAGACTAGGAAAAGAAAAGAGCTCTGGGATGGGCTATGGAGAGGGGGCAATAGTCTCTTTGTGCTCTCTACTGGTCAGACCACATCTAGGGTACCATGTTTTGATGTGGAGACCATAGCTTGGAATGACATTGATAAAATATAGTTGGGGGGTGTTTAGAGAATAGAAACCAGAGGGGCAGCTAGCTGGTACAGCGTATAGAGCACCGGCCCTGGAATCAGGACCTGAGTTCTAGTCTGACCTCAGATACTTAGTGGCTATGTGACCTGGGCAAGTCACTTAACCCCAATTTCCTAAAAAAAAAAAAAAAGAAAGAAAGAGAATACATACCAGGATGGCAAAGAACCTTGAGTCCATGTTCTGTGAGGAGCAGCTGAACGACCCAGGGATGTTTAAGTCTGGAGAACAGAAAAGGAGGGATCTAATAGCTGGCTGTCGCATAGAAGAGGGATTCATTTTTGTTCCCTTTGGCCCCTGTGGACAGAGATAGAAGCAAAGGACGCACGTTGCAGAGGGACAAATTTAGGCTTGATGTCAGGAAGAACTTCTAAATAAGAAGAGCTATCCAAAAGTGGAATGGGATGCTTCAGGTGGTCATAGATTTCCCCTTGCTGGAAGATTTCAAGTCAAGGACACCACTCTGCAGAGCGGGACCAGACATGGCAGGATACCAAGAGAAAGAGAGGCACTATCAGAAAAGTCAGATGTGTGGTAGTGGCGATTCTCCTCAGTGATGAATTGGGTGCAATGTCCTTTGAAGTCCCTTCTTTGACATTCCACGAGGACTGGGAAAGACCAGGTCTTCTTAACCTGGAATCTGTGAACCTGCTTTTCATTCTTTCCTTTTTTTTTTTTTTGTGAGGCAATTGGGGTTAAATGACTTGCCTAGGGTCACACAGCTAGTGTCAAGTGTTTGAGGCCAGATTTGAACTCAGGTCCTCCTGACTCTAGGGCTGGTGCTCTATCCACTGTACCACCTAACTGCCTGTGAATCTGCTTTTTAAAAATATTTTGAAAATTGAAATTCAATAGAATTGATTTCCTTTTCAATCCTTCATATTTTATTTTATTC
The DNA here is from genome assembly GCF_003287225.1 of Phascolarctos cinereus. Taxonomy (NCBI): domain Eukaryota; kingdom Metazoa; phylum Chordata; class Mammalia; order Diprotodontia; family Phascolarctidae; genus Phascolarctos; species Phascolarctos cinereus. The sequence goes on from NW_027555847.1 coordinate 58,077,391, forward strand.
ATTTAAAAATATGATTCTAAGAAGGGGTCTGTAGGCTTCACCAGGCTGATGGCCACAGTGGTCCAGAACACAAGGAAGTCTAAATGATGCGTCTGAGGTCATATGACTACTTAGCAGGAGAGCTTAGATTCTAACTCTGGCCTTTTTTCTTGAATATTCTTCCCTCTGCACCAAGGCATTGAGGCCCAAAGTTCTAGCCTCACCTTTGAAATCTAGACCATGGATTCCCTCTGAAAGCATCTCTGGGCCAACCTTCAGCCCAGATCAGGGACTTGGCAGCCTTTCAAAAGCGGCAGGCAAGGCTTTCATCCTTCTTTGTGGTTTATTCATTCTTACTTTACAGATAATGGCCGTTGGGTTTTGGCACCTGCTTTTTTGGCTGGGTCCAGGGCACTGTGGTGTATAGGTGGCGCTCAAGTTTTCCCAAGAAAGCCAACATTTTTGGAAGGCAGGAAGGCCTGGGAAATCCAGTAGTGATACAATCCCCTGCCTCACGGATTCTTCCTCACAAGGTTAGTGTCTCAAACTAGTGTGTACGAAGCACTTTGCAAACCTAAAGTGCTATTATAAATATCAATTATTATGAAAGACATATTTTTGACTCTGGAAGAGACCTTCAAGATGTCTGATCCTTTAGAGGAAACTGAGGTCCAGAGAAATTAAGTGACTAAGTTCATACAGAAGCAGCAGCCACTAAAATTAAGTGGGTTATTACTACAAGTCATGACAGATTAAGCCAGCATCTGAACCCAAGTCCTGACTATACAACTCATATTATTTCCACTGCCCCACAGATAAATTAGGGAGTGAAAGCAGGAACAGCTTAGTCAAGTCACTGACCCTAAGAATACCCCACCACCCCCAAAAAGAGTAAGAAACCCTCCCCCTCTGCTTTCTCCCCCATCCCCTTCTGCTTTCTCCCCCATCCCCCTCTGCTTTCTCCCCCCTCCCCCTCTGCTTTCTCCCCCATCCCCCTCTGCTTTCTCCCCCCTTCCTTCTCTGCTTTCTCCCCCCTTCCCCCTCTACCTTCTCCTCCCCATTCTCCCTCCCACTACACCTGGGACCGTACTGCTCATCCTAGTCTCTTCTAGTAATTCCTACAGACAATCTGGCTGCCACCACACGCCAATGTGGGTGTATGCTTATGTACCAAGATTATAATTTCCTGTTGCATGAAAGAAAGCCCTTTCCCATTATTGGCATGCTGCCTTTGGGAGCTCAGTGTAGTGGAAAGGACACTGGACCTGGGCAGGAGTCTTGGCTCCAAATCCTGACCAGCTGTGACCCTGCTCTGGGAGCCCCAGCTTCTTATCCATCAAGTGGAAAGCTTGCCTTCCTACGAGGCAGGGGTTTGGCGAGGAGCATGCCTGCAAAGAAATGGAAGTCTGTGATATTTTTGAAGGCTGGAAGCTCCTGAGCTATATCAGGTTTGCTTCCTGTGGCCTCGGGTTTCCAAAATGCTTCTTTGAAACAAACAAAACAGATACATGAATAAGCACCACCATAGTCCCAAATGACAACCTTCTGTCCCTAGTATAAACTAGATCAATCTAAGGCTTTGACTCAAAATGAAAATAATTCTGTTTTTTAAGGGAGGAGATTTATGGGTGTACACTCATTAATTCATCACCCGTCAAGATCTGAGAGTGGCGATGTGCCCAAAAGATCACTGGATTGGGGTCTGTCTTGGCTCTGCTGACTCTGGACAATTTAGTTTCTTCCTTGGTCAGGTTAAACACTCCCCAAATCTACCTAACTCACAGGGATGCTTTGAGAAAAGTACTTTGTTAACCTTAAGGTGTTGTAGGAATGTAGACTATTATAGTTAAAGGAATTTAGAGCCAGAAGGAACCTTAAGAGTCTAGTCCCAAGACTCATTATACTGAAGAGGAAACTGAGACTTGAGGAGATTGACTTTTTTTTATGGCTTTTCTTATGGTAGCACATACTTGGTGCTTAACGAGTTATCCAGGTAAGTGGCTAAGGTAAGATTAATCTTCTGATTCCAAAATCTCATTGCTACAGAACTTCATGCTGCCTCTCTAGGGGGAAGGCTATGATTCTGGGAAAAAGCCAGAGCCTTAACTAGAAATTTTTATAGCTAGGCCTTGCAATGGGAGAAATGGAGGGGATGGGAGGGAGGGGAATCTCACCCAGAATTCTGCCTCTAGGAGAAGAAAGTATACCCTCTTATCAAACAAATAAATGGGAAAGGCTGAAGTTGTTGTGCATATCCTCTAAATACTGGCGTCTTAGACAAAGCCCCAGTTATCCTGTCCTAGTTATAGCCCTGAGTTATAGCTATCTTATTAAGAATCTGATTTCCAGTGAAAGCAAGTTATGCCATTTTTTTACAACAATTGTAAGACTCATTGGATTTATAAAGGAAAGGTTTATTTTTATCTGTTATAAGGTGATTACAAACTTCTCTAAAAAAAAAGAAAAGCAAAGATGACTTAAAAATATCGATATACATATTATCTATAAAGCAAAACAGAAAAAAAAACTTGCCAAGTACAAACAGAGATATCATCAAACATTTATACACAAAGCTTGTATACTGCAAGACTGAATTACATGCCAAAAATCTTGTTCAAATACAAATATTCCTGTTCGGAACAGTCTCTCGTGGATTTTTTTTTAATTTAAAAAAAGCTGAAAATGTCTTAAAAATATCTTTAAAGTTTTAAAAAAGTTCAGATTATCCAGACAGATTTGTGTTTGAAAGGAGGAAACAGAAGATCCCCACTTTCCAGTGTGCTAATCATACAGTCACAGTTGCTATGATTTTTTTTTAAAGGAACCCACATTTTTTTTAAAGCCAAATACACAGACGAGATGTCACATCTGATGTAGCAAAACTCTGGTAACATTCACGATGCAACAATGAAGAACAGCTTCCAACTAAAACAGTCTTTCCAGGGAGAACTTGGCCTGGCTGCCTCCAGCACCCAGGAAGGTCACCTCCTGCTGTTTCTTGTTGTTTTTCTGCCCTCAGAGTCCTCCGTTCTCTGTCTCTGATTGGCTCCCAAATCCTCCAAGATTTGGGTTGGTTTTTTTAATCCATTTTTTCCTTCTGTTTTTTTTTCTTTTTTGTCAGATGCAAAATTATTTACAATACCCACACAGAATCTGATTCCAAAGTTGAGATTTCCTAAAACCTGGTCACATGCTAAAAGAGATCTATGTCAGTTCAATTTCATGCTTGCTTTGTGCCTGGGGTCCCCACTCTGGGGGCCTTCTCTGTCCTGAGTCTGATCCTTGTTGAATGGTGAATGTCCAGTGGGGAAGGTATTTTAGGCCTTACTAGGTGGGCCTTCCCTCACTCACAATTAAAAGTGTACCTGGAGATGCTGGTTGGGGGTTGTTTCAAAAGCTCTGCCTCTGTGTTCCCACTCTGTCTTCTATGACCCTTAACAAGTTGATGACACCTTAAAAACACAGGGACAAAAGGGGAGCCCTGAGGGCAAAGGTGGGCGGGCAGAGGCCCACTAGCACTGAAGAGAATGCTTAAAGCAATATAACTTGCCAGTTCAGATTTGATGCCTTAAAAGGGGGAAGGGATATTGAACTAAGGGTGATGGATCACTAAGGGTGGGGAAGCTATGGGACAAGATAGGGAGCCTGGGGCTGGAATCCAACAGAAGCAGAGCTCAAGAAGGGGCAAAGAAAGCATGGGAAGGGGGGCCATCAAAGAAAGCCATATAAAACATCAGAGAAGGGGTACGAGAGTTTGTAGAGAAATCTGGCAGTTGAACAGCTTTTTCTAGTGGGCGATGAACTTGAACTATGGACAGGTCCACACATATAGAGCTGTATAGATTATAATCAGCACCTCATATCAAAACAAATAAAGGGGAAATGCTGAAGGGGAGCTAACCTCTCAACTTTTCAGTCACTCCCCTCAAATGCCAACCTTTTCTTCAAATGTTTGTCAGGCTTTTAAAAAATTTTTATTTTAACCACTCACATTTTCCTCTTGTCACTGGGGATGTTATTTGGATCTTACTTGCGTATATTCCAATTTCTTCAAAAGATGATTAATTACGTGGGCACTTTGGTTACAATGACTGGCAGGATTGTGGAAGTGAATGAGCATCCAGAGGGTAAAAAAAATGGAATAATAAAATCCAGCTTCAAGGAGAAGCCAGCCCAGCCTATCACAGAATCATAACACTTGCTAAGCTGGAGGGAACCTAAGGGGTCAGTAGATCCGCAATAATAGAGGAACCTAAGGGGTCAGTAGATCCCCAACAGTAGAGGAACCTAAGGGGTCAATAGATCCCCAACAGTAGATCAGAATCTACCAGCAGTTCTTGAAGGCTTATCTGTCCTAACAGGTACACTACACTACCTTCTCTGGGTTTGCCAGGTTTCTTAATCAATCAGAAGCAAACTACTTCCCCCTCTGCTTGCTACTTGGTACCTTCCTTTCCATAAAGTGAGAAATAGCCCACTTAATTCAACTCCCATCTTGACAGGCTTGGTAAATGAGAAGTCTATTCTGTGAGTTGGATGGGACTTCACCACCTTTGCTTCACCGTAAATGTCAAACAAAGGAAATGTGAGGAAGAAGGGCATAACTTCTGATTTTCCTATTAGGAGTACTAGTAATTATTGAAGTATTGTAAATGGAGTCAGGAGCTTTACCTGCCTTCCTCCTTTATAAATCTCCTCTATAAAGATGCTCTCTGAGGTCCCATACAGCTCTGGCATTCTAAGATCTAAAGGTTTCTTTCAGTTCTAACCTTCTCTATATAAAGATTCTCTGTTCTAAGGTTCCTTCGATCTCTAATGCTCCCTTCTAGCACTAAGATATTTTGTTCTCAGGTCCCCTTTGACTCTAACATTCTGGGTTCTTAAGGGTCCTTCCAAAGATTATAAAAGATATTTATCTACAACTTTTCAACTAATTCAAGTTGTCTCAATCCAATTTTGAATAGCATTTGGTGATAGCAGACAAGAAGGTATTTGCAAAACTAATGAGATAGGAGAGTTGTACTGTTCCATAGAAGTTTTGATTTCAGATAAGGACCAAGCATCATTAGCATGGGGACAGAGGTAGAGTGGTGGGGAAAGAAAGAAAGAAAAAAAAAAGCCCTGGACTAGTAAATATGGGACTGGAGACCTAAGTTCTAGGCCTGGGTCTAGGACTAACATAATGTAGGGTGTCGGGCAAGTCACTCCCCACCTCTGAAATTCAGTTCCTCATCTGTAGAATGAGGGCTTGGACCAGATCAAAGTCCCTTCCAGCTCTGCCATTCTACGAATCTTTGGACCCTCTCTGAAGAAAAAGCTATTCATCTGATCTGATTAAGTTCATTCCACCTAAGATTTATCCCAGGGTCTGTCTTTTGATTCCAAAGGTTTCTTTTCTTTTTCTTTTTTCTCCCCACCAATTATTTTCTTTCTACCCTTCAAGATCTCACAACCTGGGGCATCTCCCTAGGGAGGAAAAATGGTGAAGGCAGTGCATTCCTTTGGCTTATGTTCCATGAAAATATGGTGTTTCAACCACGTCTGGGCCCCTTGCTATCCAGAGGGCCTACATCTCATGTACTTAGACAGAGTAGGACTAGACTCATCAAAATGCTAGTTAAAAGCTTGATTTATATAGATAAACGAATATATAAAAGTTACCATTATTACACATACTACCCATGGAGTCATGTTTTATACAGACAGAATAGTCATAAGAGAGATCATGTTTGATGATGGGTGAAACACCAATGTTTCTGAAAATGTCATCAGCTGAAGGAGCCAACCTTCCAGTTGCCATCTGAGAGTTTTGTCTAGAAATCTTTGGTCTAGAAAAATGGCTGGCCTGAGGATCTTGAAAAATCTCCCTCAAGCCAGTCGCAGAATGTGCGAATTTAGGAAGGGCTCAGTACACTGCCATTTTTCACTCCATGCTTCTACTTCCTGACCAAGACAATCGAAAGCAGTAGCTTGCCAGGTTCAGCTCTGGCTTGGAGGTGAAAGAGGATAGCAGAAGGGGCAACTTTTGTAGATGACTCACCCATCCCCAATCATGACGAATGGTTAGTTCACTAAAGTTCCATACAACAAATAGGTCACATTTCTACAAAGGAAACCAGGGTGTGGGGGCAGAGGGATACATTTACAATCATAAATACCTAGAAAAATATAAACATAGTAGAATTGTTAAAGAGTTTGGATTATAAGTTACATTTGGCAGAATATCATTTTGGGGGGGCAGTGAATTTTTAATGGGTGACATTTAGAACAGATAAAAGTATTTGAAAAGCACTGCCCTCCTGCTTTGAGCACCCCTGCAACAGGACATGCTCCAGACAGCTCTCTATGTCTGGAGGTAGGGATGGAGAGCAGGTTTTCTTAGTGAGATCCTGCTTTCTGAGATTCCAGCCTTGTCTCTAACTCAGGCTGAACTCTACTACCAGGGCCAGAGTACCTTATCCCAGGAAAAACAGAAACAAAAACAAAAACACTTCACTTCATACAATGAGGTCATTGCATATGTGTGTGACACTTAAGAAACTTTTTTTTTTTTGGTAATATACTCTGAACTTGGAAGCAATTGATTTGAATGGCACAGTTCAAGTTAGAAATGGGGCTGGTGTCTTCTTAGTGGTGATTTTAAAGGTGTAGTACCATCTTTTCTGGTTCACAGTGGAACACAATTATTCACCTTGCAGGGGGTTGAGGAAATATTGTCTTGGTGGTATTGGCTCCACTGAAAATCTTAATATATCAACTTTTTTTTTCATTCTCTCATCCCTCAGTTCTTCCCTTTCCCCCTCTCCCACTTCCTTGCTATGTAGTGTATGTCTAAACAACACATCTAGCATCATGAAAATTAGCGTTTTGCTACTGTAGCATCTACCTAAGGCTGCCAAGGACTTTCATATTCGGATGAGAATTTAGGCTGGATGCCTGTTCCCAAGTCCTATCCTGTAGCTGTGAAATGGACCATGATTAGTTACCCCTATGACATGGAAATACCCCTCTTCTCTGAGACTGGGTAGGGCCAGGGGCACAGGCTAACCAGGAGGCTACTTCTTAGAAAAGATTCCTTTAGCACTGGCTGCTTAGAAGACTGAGTTGCAACACACTGCTATCTCCTTGTCCGGCTATGGCTAGATTTGGGTGGGTGGCCAATGGATCATCCAAATGGCCAGGAAATGACTCCACTGAAGTGTCTCACTAATTGCTGGGGCATAGGGCAGCTGCCTTCCCCTCCTCCTAACTCCAAGAAGATTTAGTTACAGACTCTGCTGGGAGGCTTCTATTTCCATATCTTTTAAACAAATACTTGGAGGTGGAAAGAGGATGATGATGAGATAAGACTGGGAAATGCTAGAAAGAATAACAGTACTCTGATTTTTAGTGACTGCCGTATCCCCAAAGTCTTTCTCAAAACTCCCCAATCCAAGGCAGGTCCCAAGTGCACATGTCATACTTCCTTTGGTCCACTTGCACTTTTCTCCTTCATCCCTATATCCATGTGACTCATCATATGCATGGTTTGGTTTAGGAAAGCCACACTGTAATGGTGGGTTAGAGATTTATGATTTTTTAGGAATGTCAAGAACCAGGTATGTTTCCATTAAAAAATGTAAAAACAATTTTTTAAAAAACCACCAACAACAAAAATATGGTGGTATGGAAGCAGATATGGACCCTGTAGCTGAGACAAAACCCTTCAAGAAGCAAGGTGGTTCCCAGTGATTCAGCAAAGGCCACCCCTTCTTCTTCCTTAGGGTTTCCTGAAACCTGGGCACACTAGAAGAAAGCCAGTTATTTGAAGGTCAAGGCTGAATACAGACGAGCAATTCTAGAATGGCCCAAAAATTATAAGTGGGTCAGCCTGACAGTTGCCACCAAAACCCCACCAAGAGTCCTGGTCCCTACAATTTGCCATCCTTTATTCCTAGCCCAGCCACGAAGGCTGGGGAGTCTGACTCTATTGGGATAGAAGGAGGAGCCAATCTAGCAAAATGGCTTGCTAAACAAAATTTAAGTGAGGGGAAGATCTTTGCTACTGATAAGTAAATATTAGAGGGCTACAATATCTTTAATGGTTTCTAATTTTAAAGTATGATCACTGCATTCAATTCAATTATTTGAGACTATAAGGTAATTTTTTTTAATGCAAATTTCCAAAAGGCTAGATTATGATTCCTTTTTTTGACTTTATTCAAAAAGAATTACCTGAAACAGGGGCTCTTACTACTCTTAGAAAGTCTTTTATTGATTTTGTGGGGGGTGCAGGTCTCCTGTTTCACTCTCAGTCTTATTTTGTTTGTGTGTGTGTGTGTGTGTGTGTGTGTGCATCTCTCTCCTCAGCTACAAATACATCGATTAATGAAGCTCCAACATCCAACGTTTTATTGGCTTCACTTCCAATGCCTCCTTCACTCCTTCTAACATGGCCCCGGCCAATGTGGCCTTGGCCAACCATGGTCAACATGGTGGGCTGCCCAGGTCCTCTCCACCTGTCGTTTGTTCTGCTCTGAACCACACTCAGAAGGTACTACACCTTTGAAATGCTCATAATAGCGTTTCATTTTGCTCTTTGGGATAAAGTTTACCCTAGAGTTCTTGTGCACAACCCATCCACACCAGCACCTGGAGATTGCTTTAGAAACTGAATATATTGCTGGCAAGAAGATTGATTCAAGTGGTAAAGGTGTATAATCATAGCTAGGTATAAAAAATTAATAAATTCCTGTAATACGTCTAATTTGATATGAAAGCTCAGTCTCCTTGGAGACGTCTGCATGTGGTTACCTTATAAAATAGTCTTTAAAAAAAATACAACACACACACGTGCGCACACATGAAAAATAACTTTCTCTGTGAGAATGAAAAAAACAACTAAGGAAAAACAAAACAAAACAAAAAATCCAATCCTAGTGCAAATATAAAGCTCTGTAAACCTGGTACTATGAGAATCTAAGGTTAGTAAACGGCAGTTAAAGCAGGTTTCTCCTCTCACAGAGAGAGCTCACATCATGGTCTCCACAATGATATGGGTGGGTTTCATGAGGTTGCCATTTGAGTTATCCCTGGAACAGAACGGTGTGGACCCCTCAGGCTCATGGTTCCACCGATGCACATGCTTAGGAACTGTTGCTGCCTTTATCCTCTGAAAAAAGACATGAATATAAATGCAGATATATCAGAAAAGGCAACAAGATGAACTGAGGTCCTTGTTCGTAGAGTTACCCTTACCCTCAACTTGACTAAGTCATGGCAACCATGAAGGCTCCATGTCCACCAGGCCTCCCTTCCAGCCCTTCTAAGAAACCTTCAGTGACTACTAATTACCTAGACAATAAAGGTCAGCATCCTTTGCCTAGCGTTCAAGGCCCCTCACAGCCCAGATCCAGCTTATTGGATCTACAGGTGAAGTAGCCAAAGCAACTGAAATGCTCATAGAATCACCTAAGTCAGTGTTGGAAGATGTTTGTGAATCCAGCACAGAGTGCTTTCCCAGAGATTCTATCAGGGCCAAAGCAGCAGTAAGATGATTAGATTTGAGTAAGAAGACCTGGGTTTAGCTTCCAAATGTACCACTTACTACCCATATGACTCTGGGCAAATCACATCATCTGAGCCTCAGTTTCTCCCTCAGGAAAATGAAGGGATTGGACTGGAAGATCTTTAAAGACCCTTCTAGTTCTAAACCTACGATCTTAAGAATTATTTTAAATTCTTAGGAATAATAACAACTTACATTTCTAAAACACCTTAAGATGAACAAGACGCTGTCCTCACAACCAACCCGCTTTAAGGTATATTGTAAAAGTACTGTCACTTCCATTTTACAGAAGGAAAAACTGAGACACAGAAAAGGAAATGACTTGTCTAAGGGTATATCACTACTGAGTATGAGGGAATGAGCTGGAGAGTTCACTGAATCCTAAAATAGCTGAGCTAAACAAAATTTCTCACAGCTATTCAAAGGAGTGTAAACTGTAAACTGGTCTCTTATCTTTTTCCAGTTCACACCTTCCCTTTTCACTTCTCCCTCTCTCCTCCTTTGGATTTAAAGAGCAGCCACTTGGCTGGAAGATGACAAATTGCTCCATGCTTTGTCTCAAAGCCAATCCCTAGTCTACTGGCTTCATGCCCCCATGTTCCAAACCCCACGCTCCATGCCCCATGCCACTTCCCAGCACAAGAAAACTGCTACTGTAAGCTGCTTTCCAAACTCTAATGAAAAAGATATCACAAGAGGCACTGGAGAGCCTGAGCCAAAGTATATGTCCCAGCTCTGCCTAAAGCAACAGAAGAGAATAAACCCTAAGACCTTGGAAGTTGACCAAGCCTAAGTGTTAGGGAGAATTTTAAGAAAAGACATGTTTCATTTTGTTTGTAGCAGGGGTCCCACTTTCACCAGACAGTGGAGTCCCAGCAATTGGGAAGAAGCCTCTTGAGGAAGGTAAGAAGCAAAGGGGCTGCCAGGGAAATCAAAAAGGGCAAGGAGTGCACAGCCTGATGCTGGCATGGCTAAAAAGCCTAGAGATTCTTCTCACTGGGCCAAGTGGGAATTAGAAAGAACAAGAATAACAAGAAAGAAAGGGCTGCTATTACTTTATTGCAGACTCGCAATAGCTTGGTTCTTGGGATCTGGAGGACTGCAGGGTCAAACAGCAAGTTAAAAGCAAAGCCAAGACTAGAACCAACATGTCTTGGTCCAATGTTCTCTTCCCTCAAATAACCCTTCCTTTGAACTCTAATTTTCCCGTGGGCACGAAGCAGGACCTGTCACCCAGAATTATGGAGTCCATTTGTAGGATCTGGGTGTAGGGTGTTGTAGGGACTACTCTTTGCTTCAAAAATGGAGGCCCTCCTGCTCCCCCCAGAGCTCTTACCTCAATGAGCGATCCACTTGACTGGGCAATCCGGATAATCACCATTAAGGGGATGCATAGCATGGAAGAGAGGGCCAAGCACCAGCCTAGGCCAATAGCCCATTTGGGGTAGACATACCCCTTGTTGTAGGTCAGTGGTGTATGCTCAACCAGAGAGAAGATGAAGCATCCCTGTGGAAGAGTAAAAGCATTATGGAGGTGAGTTTTAGCAAGCGTATCTCTCGGTGACTATGGTCACCAAGACCATCCCTTAAATCTAGGGTTCTTAGCCTTCTTTGTATCATGGCCCCCACTGGCAGTCTGGTTAAACCTATGGACTTTTCAGAATCATATTGTCAAATACATAAAATATAATTCAGATGATTTCGTGAGAAAACCAATTATACTGAAATAGATACCAAAATACTTTAAAAACAGGTTCCCCTTGAGCCCCAGGTCCTTGATTGTCACAAGGTTGTCCCAGGGTAGGTATGGGACTCAGTACTATTCTTAGAGGATGCTTGGTCCAAGGCAATTCCTGACTTTTGAGGATATGGCTCCTGGCTGACCCTGAATGGGGAGAAATGTGGGTGGGACTAAAGTAAATCCAAAGTAAACCTATGATCCATTTCAGGTTCAATGAATAACAAAGATGACAAAATATGGCAATAGTCAATGCTGGGGCTTATATGGATTGATGGGAACACTACTTTTGTGAGAGAATGCTTAGTTTCACTGAACTTTTTTCCTTCCTCTTCTTAAATTCTGTAAGTAGAGATGAGGGGAAGATACACTGGGAAATGAAGATTTTATAAAAACAACAGATAATGAGTTGATTTAGAAGGGACACATTCTCTTATTTTATAGATAAAATCACTAAAGTCCTCACCAGCTTCTGATCCTCCCAGGTCCTGCTGAGGAGCAGAAAGTGTAGGATGAGTATTCTGATTCATTAGGACTCTAGGGACAGCTTTTGAGCCAGACACATAGAATCTCAATCATTCCAAAGGTCAGAATATGGTGTGTTTGGCTCAGGCCAAGATGATAGATTTGGCCAGAAAGCTGCAACACTGCATTCCTGGCTACCAAGAGATCTAATGAGAGAAATGTGGATGACTCAATGCCAATCCATTCCCACTAGTGAAGGATTTAAAGGGCCACGAGCAGATGGTAGGACAGAATACACTCAAGGTTCCAGTTAAGTAGGCTTGTGCTCCATTTGACCAAGTACCCTATTGAATTTCAATTAATTTCTGCTACCTTTGTCTGATCATGTTCAAAAAGAGAATCCTAGGATCATAGGCAGCTAGGTGACACAGTGCATAGAGGGATAGATCCAGAGTCACGAAGACCTGAGTTCAAATTCTTTCCCATATTTATATGCTATGACACCCTGGGCAAGTCGTTTAATCTGTTTGCCTCAGTTTTCTCATCTATAAAATGGGGATAATAAAGCACCTCTCAGAGTTGTTGGGAGGATGAAATGAGATAATATTTGGAAAGCACTTTGCAAACTGTAAGGCACTAGAAAAATACTGGCTATTATTATTATCAAAAGCTATCAAGTCCAATCTCTTCATTTGACAGACGAGGAAATTGAATCAGAAACAGATAAAGTGACTTGCCTGAAGGTGCTATTTGGTAATGATTATTTCATCTAATGTCCCAAATTCTGAGCACTCCCTACTTGGATAGCAAAGCCCCAAACTGAAAGAAATAAGGACTAGTAGTGTTGCTGGTGCTTCCAAACAAAGCTATTTTTAAAAACTAGACCAGGGATTTCAATGGTGTTGGGAACCCTCAGGTGAGGAAAATTCCTCTACCAGTGACTCTTGGCTCCTTCTCTAATGCTTGATTGTCGTAGAGTGTGGCCAAGGGCAATGAGATAGAGGTTAAGAGATTTGAACAGGACTACCCAGATAGTACATAGCAGGGATGGGGCTTGAACTTGTCTTCCTGATTCTGGGCCCCATTCCTATCAGGAGAAAATATGAAAGAAAATTTAGTGATAAGAGCATCAGTGAACCATTGAAAACCATCAAAACTAGTCATGAGATTTTCTTAGCACTCCAAACCATTAGTGCTGATTGCTTTCTCAAAGGCTGGAGTAAGGAGAACATTGGAGACCCTTCTACAGAATGGGTCTCAGATCAAATGGACACAGAGTTAATAGCCACCATTCTAAATCAACAAATACTTTTCCCTGTAGTTTCCTTGGAGTCTCAGTCCTGCCATGCTTTGTTGGAGGGTGGAGATGATCCTGGTTCCTTGAGGGCTATTCCAGTAGGGTACAAGTTCTTCCAGAATCTATTCAACTAGAAAGGTTTCAAGGATGGGCCCAGTGATGGACTGTACCTCTGTTACCCATGGAAGAACCTAGCTAAGTTCTGAGGCTCATGAACTAGCAAGGGAATCACAAATTCTTTCAACCACAGCAACTCCTGAAATTGGGTTGGTACAATGCCTGGTACCCAGTGGTCACATTATAAATGTTTGTTGATTGATTTAAAGCTTCCAACAAAGTCAGGGAGGGGGAATGCAAAAAGCCTTGGTATAGGGACAGCCCTCATCAATGATACAAAGATCATTTAAGGCAAGGGTTCTTAACCTGGAATCTGGGTGCTTTTTAAAAATATCTTGATAAAAAAAATCTTGATAACTGTATTTCAAGATAAGTAGTTTCCTGGGTAATCCTATGTATTTGACTTCATGTATTTAAAACTTTACTCTGAGAAAGGGACCCTAGCTTCACCAGATAGCCACAAGAGTCTGTGACATTAAAAAAGGGGAGGGGGGAGCTACAAAGGTCTATTTAAGGATCAGAGTATTTCTAGATATATGACAAGCCAGAGAACAATCACCTATTTAAGCTCACTTTCTATTGGAGAAAGTAAACATTTTTAGGTACACACAAAATTCACCTAAAGTAAATACGAGGTGGTTTTGGTGAGGTTCTCACTACCATCTGGGTTGGGAATCAGAACAGGCTTCATGGAGAAAATGGCATGTGAATAGTTTTGAAGGTATAAATGGGGGAGGGGGGAAATGGCTCTGGAGTTTGATGGCCTGGGTTCAAATCCACTTTGCCATTTACTACTTGTGTGACCTTGGGAAAGTTACTCACCCACCTCGGGCCTCAGTGACCTCATCTGTAACCTGAGATGAAAGTTTCTAGATGAAACTAGAAAGGCTTTGCAGTCCTATTCCAGCTCTATCATCTCTTGATCCTAATAAACTAAAGAATCTAAAGGGGTAAAAGGGCAAAAGAGGTAAGGGGGAGCAGGAATTTACTAAGTGCCTATTACATGCCAGGCACTGTGCTAAGTGATTTATCAATATTAATTCCTTTGATCTTCACAACAGCTTTGGGAAACAGGCATCATTACCATCATTCCCCTTTTTAGAGTTGAGGAAACTGAGGCTCAGTGATTTGACCAAGGTCACAGAACCGGGAAATATCTGAGATTTAAGCTCAGGTCTTCCTGACTCTAAGTTCAGTACTCTACCCACTGCACCACTTAGCTGCCTAGGGATTGTAAAAGGCAAGGGTAAGGAAGGAGTGTACTCTAGGCTTAGGGAAGAGGTAGGCAAAATCCCTGAAGAGTGGAGATAAAAAAGTATTATACATAAGGAACAGAAAGGCCAGGTTGGCTGGACCATAGATAGTAACTGGAGGCTATGCTGGAGCCTAAGGTTCACCTCTAACCCTAAGGTCATCCATCAGGAAGTGAATGGTTGACTGGTACCCAAAGGTCTCCTTACAGAGTCATAACATTTGTTGTGGACCTGGTCTTCAGAGAACACCCAGTCACAGAGGGGACATGTAAGAGCTGACTGCTAAGCTTCCATCATCTTATCTCTTTGGCTGCCTTTTCCACGTGTAATAAAAATTTCAGCAAACAGCTCTTCAAATATGAGCAGAGAACTGGAAAGCAAATGTTTGCTCCCCTTTCCAATATTTTCAAAGGCAAGTGTTTGTTTCCAGTGTTCAGATGAAGCCAATATTTGATACGAGTCCCTACTGGCTGGAGCTCCTGAAGGAACTCCATGGTAGACTAAGCAGAGAGGTCCATAAATACGACAGACAGAGAGACATTCACCTGAATACAAATCTGCCCATCCAAGACGACTGGCAAATACAGCTTGCTTCTCTTTCTATGGGCCTCACTTTCGATGTGCCAAAGTGAAGATATGAGGAGAAGGCATTACACCTGATCCCACTGAAAAAGGGGGCTACGGTACACACACAAAGTTTACTTGAACCAGACCCAGCTCAGAAACAACAAGGGGCAGTTGGGTGTTGTACTGGGCAGAGAGTTAGACCTGGAGTCAGGATAGCTGTTGCTCAGTTGTTTCAATTGTAACCAACTCTTTGTGACCCCATTTAGGGCTTTCTTCTTTCTTTCCTTCTTTCTTTCTCTTTTTCTCTCTTCTTTTCTTCCTTCCTTCCTTCCTTCCTTCCTTCCTTCCTTCCTTCCTTCCTTCCTTCCTTCCTTCCTTCCTTCCTTCCTTCCTTCCTTTCTTTCTCTTTTCCTTTCTTTCTTTCTTCCTTCCTTCCTTCCTTTCTTTTTTTCTTTCTTTCTTCCTTTCTTTTGCAATTGTGGTTAAGTGACTTGCCCAGGATCACAGAGCTAGGAGTAAGTATCTGAGGTTAGATTTGAACTCCAGTCCTCCTGACTCCAAGGCTGGTGCTATATCTACTGTGCCCATAGCTGCCCTCCATGGGGTTTTCTTGGCAAAGATGCTGGAGTGGTTTGCCATGTCCTTTTCCAGCTCTCAGACCCAAGTTAAAATCCTGCTTCAGATACTTACTAGCTCTGTGACCACAGGCAAGGCATTTAACCTCTGTCTGACTCAGTTTTTCTCATCTGAAGCATGGGGATAAATAACAAGAGCTACTCTACAAAGTGGTTGTGAGGATCAACTGAAATAATCCATGCAAAACATTTTGCAAACCTTAAACTGCTCTAAAAATGTGCGCTGTTATTGAACACCATTTTTTGTTTTGTTTTTTATTTGGTTAGGCAATGGGGTTAAGTGACTTGCCCAGAGTCATACAGCTAGTAAGTGTCATGTGTCTGAGGCCGGATTTGAGCTCAGGTCCTCCTGAATCCAGGGCGGGTGCTTTATCCACTGTGCCACCTAGCTGCCCCTTGAATGCCATTTTTAGACACGGCAGAGGGGACCTTGTAACTTACAGCAGTATGTTTTCTTGCTTGGTGTTTCCAAGGCAAACTTCTTAAAGATTACCATCAGGCCCTCAGTCAATGCAATCAAAACCTTTGGAGAAAGGGGAACTATGGGTTAGGAAGCTTTCAACTTACAACGCAAAGAATTGGTGTGATGGCACACCAGCTCCATTTCATCCAAGGGCTAGGTCTATATCCAATCATCTCCTCAATGCGATCATAAAGACGATCAGCTCCTGGAAGAGATAGATTGTCAATCAATCAATAAACATTTATTAAATAGCACTTAACATGTGACATGTCACTTAACATGTGTTAGATACTGGGGATACAAAAGAAGGCAAAAACATGTCTTGTCTTCAGAGAACTTACACACTAATGGTGGAGAAATGCTTGTGGTAAATAAAGTAAGGTAAATAAAGGGCAGCTAGGAGGTGCAGTAGATATAGCTCCAGACCTGTAGTCAGAAACACTCTTCCTGAGTTCAAACTTGTCCTCAGGCACTAACCCTGGGCAAATCACTTAACTTTATTTGCCTCAGTTTCCTCATCTGTAAAATGAGCTGGAGAACGAAATGGCAAACCACTCTAGTATCTCTGCCAAGAAAAGCCCAAATGGGGTCACAAAGAGTCAAACCCAGCTGAAATAACTGAATACAAGTAACCTTAGTCAAGAAGGCATTTGCTTTTTTCCCCTTGTTTATTCAGGCAAAGTCCATTATGCTCATGAGTAATAGGAAGACGAAAGCATGTGATTGAACATTAACAGCCACAAAGCATTAGCTTGTGTCTAACTTAGGGATACATGGGATTTGAAGGCTACTGAGGTAGGTCTAAGCCCCTATGAGTACCATTCTCCCCAGAGAAGCAGGAGTAACATTTATGGAAAATGGCAACTTCATCTGAATAAGTATGTGGCTACATCGAAGGGGTTCATCTTCATAACCTGCTCATACCACTTTTTAACGTTTCATCCCTTCCCATATAAGACGATCAATCTTTGCCTTGGTAGTTTCTTATGTAGCCTTTCTTTTTATCAAGAAATGGTAAGAAAGTGGTTTGGGCCCTTTGCCCCACATTGCCTTTCAATCCCTGGCATAGCTGAGTCACAGCACCCAAGAGCAATGAGCTAAAATCCTATGACATCCTGAAACTTATTTTTTGCTAACAGTGAGCAGGAACCAGGTAGAATTCTTGAGTTCTGAAGGTTCTTATCACACCATGAAATAACCCCTTCCCTTGGCCTGCCACTAGAGGAGAGTGACATTTAAGTACATTTAAGACAATAGCTAAGGTTCTGTACTCACCATATACCCAGGAAATAGCAATACATTCAAAGAATGCAACCCACAAGAGGCATACACCGCTAGCTGCATAGTAGTCAAAGAGTTGAAACACATACATGCCACCCTGTGAAGAAATCACAAAGGAAGTGAACTTTCTGGGCACCGAGGACAAAGGGTGCAATTCAATGTCACCACCCTCTCCTAAGAAGCAAAAGCCTGATTATAGAGACAATAATGGACCTTCATGATGACAAAAGCTGAAGTGATATCCAAACCAACTCTTCTTTTTGCAAACAGAAACATCAGATCAAACTTCTCTATTGAAAATCAATTCTCAACCCAAAGTCTTCATACTAGAGTCAAGATTATGCTGCTTAGATTATGTGTGCTTTTCAGAGGAAGCTCAGGAGAAATAACCCCTTACCCCATTTTTAAAAATGTTCATTGTGCAATTTGAAGTAATTTGTCGATGTAATTAAAACTGCTTTATGAAGGTTCTGAAGCAGGGAAATTCAGGAGGCAGGAAGCCAACTGTTAACCAAGACCAGAGATCTTCTGCTTCAGCATGAATATTTTCATTTCTCCTATCTTCGCTTTTATTGAAAATATTGCTGCTAAGCAGTTTGATATAGATGAAAAGTGAATTAAAAAAACAGAGAGACAAATTGACAGAAACAGATAATTGGGAGGAAAGGAGGAAGGTGAAAAAAAGGAAGAAGAGGAAGATGAAAGATAGGTTGTGATAAATACAGAAATATAGAAAAAGTGAGTAGAGAAATTTAGACAGGTAGATGGATAAAAGATGAATTCACTTTCTACTTTACCACTAGACTCACTTGACATTATATCATATGGATCTATACATCATGTCTCCTACATTGTCATTCATTCAACGGCTTCTGCCATTGCTCAAAGAGGCAAAGGCATTCATTCATTCAGGTGCTTTCACCATTATCTGCAATTGGAGTTTAGCTTTGCATACAGTGACTTTAGGACAAATATTCTAGGAAAGTATAGTGTCTCAAAAGTAGAGTCTGCCTCAGATGCCTCTATTTCAATTTCCCTCTTGGTAACGCACTACATCCTTCACTTTAAGGGAGGATTCAAACCATCAAATATTTAATAATGCAATCTCCTAATCACAATATGTTTTGGGGAAAATTATTTAAAAATTAAATTTCAAAAGGAGATAGAAGGCTTCATCATGAAGCTGACTAAGTATGATGGCCCATTATGGTGAAAAATGACACTTTTGGGGCTTTTTATGGGCCCTGCAGGAGGCTTCAATCCTAAGTAAGATATTTATAATTGATGTAATCTATCAATACCAGACCCAAAGGATTATTTCTACTTTGATTTTTTAAATAAGTTTTGGTAGCCCATGTTTTGATCAAAGAAATTTTCAATCACATTACAAAAATCTACCCATAGGATGTATTTCTCCTTGCAATGCAGCCCCAATTCAAATAGAAACCGAACATTCTTTTTTAAAATTTGACTGGTATCTGGGGTCAAAAAGAGAAGAAAAATCTAACTAGAGGACTCAGTACTAGGGATGTCGGGTCATTTCAGCCAATTGTAGAAGAAGCTTGTAGCATGCTGTTGCTACAGTTATAATAGCAAATATATTTATATAGTGCTTTTTGTTCATTATCTCACTTGCCTCTCAAGGACCAATAGAAGTTATCGAGCTGGCCAGTTTCTCACCTCCAAAGAGACAAGGCTTTAATACCAGACTACATGAACTAAACAGCTTTTGATATTAACATAAATAGAATGTGTATCCATCCACCAAGGACTGGAAGAACCAATGGAGTAGTGGGTGTCCAGGAATACTTACTTCAGTCACCATAGTAAGGCCCAGAAAGTAGCTAAGGATACACACTATAGCAATGAAGATTTCCCGTCGGTAACCCTTCCTTAGGAAGGATGGGTACAGATCAACCAATGATGTGATCAGTCCTTCAACTTCAACAAACTAGAAGGAAGAGAAAAATGACAAAAATACATTGGACTGAGTTTCAGCTGCCCCTCAGTGATCTCCTTCAACATAATTTTAATACACACTCTCCCCTCTCTCCAAGTCCACTCCAATCCCCAGCCAACCCAGTGCAGTGGAAAGAGACTGGATTGGGCTACAAGGATCAGATCCCTAGGCTCTAATCCAACTCCGCCAAAGAATTGCCCAGTGACCTTGGGCAAATTACTCCACTATTTCTACCTCCTCTATAAAATAGGGAAAGGGGATGGATAGATAGATGGATGGATGGACAGATGGATGGATAGATGGATGGATGAAACAGTATTTATTAAATATTTACTATGTATCAGAAAATGTGCTAAAGTTAGGGGTACAAATATAAGCCAGCAAGACAATCCCTAACCCTCAAGGAGCTTACATTCTAATGGGGGAAGACAACAAATATGAAAGGTGGTAACTAGGGAGGAATATAAGAGGAAGGGGATAAGAGGAGGCAGAGAAGGTTGAATTGAAACATCTCTAAGGTCCCTTCCAGGCCTGATTTTCTAGGAATCTAGTCTATCTGTCACTTAATTGCAATCCATTCCTTTTAAAGCTGGAAAATTCCAAGTACCCTATTTAATTTGGGACCTGTTTTTCCATGTAAGAGAGAAATGATTTCATGTCGTGCAAGTTTCACTTAACTAAGAAATCCCATGCCAGAAATACAGAAATCTATTCATCTAAAGGTTATTTATGGGATGAAAGTAGTGTGTTTTCTGTTTCTCACTCTTTCGCCCTCTCTCTGTCTCTCTCTCCTCTCCCCTCTCTCCCTCTCTGTCTCTTTGTCTCTGTTACATCTGAATGACTAGGAAAAAAAACACACTTATCTAAGATTTGAAAGTAATTGTCCTCTCTGCACCCGCCCTGTTGACTAATCTGCTCTATGACTTTGGGCAAACCATACCCCTGTTCTGGACTTCAGCTTTAACAACCCTAAAATGTGAGAGATGGGCCAAATGCTTTCTCAGGTCCCTTCCAGCTTTAACATATAATGCTTCCATAGTTATGCTGATCAACAAGGACTTGTGCCCTTCCCAATAATGGGATATTAAGGACAAGGTAAAAGAAGTTGTGATTTCAGTGAGTGAGTATTAAAACTCCAAGGAAAATTTCCCTACATTGCCTTGAAGCTTGGAAGGATTATAGCATCATAGATTTAAAGCTCTATAGTATCTATCTATAGTATTATAGATTTAGAAGTCATCTAGTACAACTCTCCCTCTCCCATTTTATAGATAAGGAATTGAAGCAGAAGGAAGCAAAGTGACTTGTTCAGGGTCATACAGCTAGTATATGTCTGAAGTGGGATTCGAACCCAGGTCTTCCTAATTCCATGTCCAGGACTTCTATCTACCTCATCAAACAACATATTTTACCATGGTGGCAACTGAGACCCAGAGAGGTTTAAGGGACTTACTTAAGATTACAATGATAGAGAGGGGCAAAGGCAGAATTGGAACCCAGGTCCCCTGACTCCCAACCAAAGATTTTCCACCACATGGCACAGACTGTCTCTTAAACAACAGATAGTATGCACTGCATCAAACCTTATGGTGTTTATGGAAGGGGTGGGGGGAAGAAGGCAATGTTTCAGGTCATTGGTCTGACAAGTCATAAAGATAAAGCTTATTTCTTCTAGCAGTTCTCATTTCTTAGAACTGGATTCCTCACAGGCAGGGTTTCCTACAGTGACAGCCCTTTCCCAGCCATGCATCTGGCTGGCTCAGTGGATAGAGCACTGGATTGGGAGCAAAGAAGACCTGAGTTCAAAGCCAACCTCAGGCACTTAACTGGCTGTGTGACCCTGGGCAAGTCAGTAACAATCAGTGTCTTCAACTGTGAAATAGAGATAATTATAGCCCCTACCTCATGGGCTTGTTTTGAGGATCCAGTAAAATAATATTTGTAAAGTGCCTGGCATGTAGTAAGAGCTATATACGTGTTTATATTTGAATAGGAGTGATTATAGTCTGCAAATGGAATTTGGATCTGACCAAGGTTTAGTCAAAAACTGAGGTAGGCAAGAGTTCTTCAGGTTCACGGGAAGAAGAAATCACAATAATCTATTTATGGCTAAGCTAACAGATGCCTTCAAAACTGAAGAGCTGGTGGATTAGCTGAGTCAATGGCGATGCATAAAAACTTCAGTGTTTAAATTCCTAGGGAATAAGGAGATGGGGATCTAGTGCTGGCTTTGCCATCAACTTTCTGTTGCACTTGCCCTGTGCCTGGGTCACAGTCCCCTTATCTAGAAAAGGAGGGAAACCCTTTCAGTTCCAATATTCTATTTTGCCTCTGCTCTGAGGTCCCTCCAGCTCTAACATTCCACTTTCCCAGATCCTTTTCAGCTCTAACATATTCCATTCTAAGGTAACCTCCAACTTGAATATTCTAAGTTCTAAGATCCCTCCCTACATTTCCTAAATTGGTTTTAAATGTCACTTTGGAGCTCGTGTGTTCCCCAGGCCTAACAAAGCTAGCCCAAGTTGATGGGGCAATGCTCCCTGAGAAGCCCAGGGCAGCACACATGGGAATGTTTACTTTGTTTGACATTGGTAATTCTCCTAAATCTCCTGGCACTCTTAAAGAAGTGCCTAGGGTACGCTGATTTCTAATGGGTGTTTTTTCATTTTTAAACCTGCATGTTAACACTCTCCTGGAGCCTGTTTGGTCTTAGCTCCTGGTCACACTTGACCCAACTCCAAAGATGCAAGAAACACCAATTAATGAAAATTGACTTCTGCAAGGAGCCATTTCCATGTCAGTGAAGGCCTTCCTTTTTACAAAAGGGGTTGGCTTGTAAAGGGCCAGCCTGGACTTTTCAGAATTCAATTTGGAAAAATCTTAAAATTCCCTTTATGGAGCTTTCAGATGAATACTGATGACACTGGCATCACACGTGAACATAGCAGACAGGTTAAATATTATGTTTTACCATTTTGTAGATGAGGAAACTAAGGCCCAGAGAGCTTAACCGAATTGTAGTATTGCTAAATGGATTAGCCAGTATTGCATAGGTAGCAGGTAGTGAGCAGGTCGAGAACAGTTCTGTATCTTAGGGTCGCTTCCAGCTCTGACATTCTAGGATGGAAAGCCCTTTCCAGGCATCGAGGCAGTGAATACAATGCCTGGCCTGGAGTCAAGAAGACCTGAATTCAAATCTTGCCTCAGACACTTAATAGCTATGTGACCTTGGGCAAGTCGCTTAATCCTCTCTGCTTCTGTTTCATCATCTGTAAAATGAGCTGGAGAAGAAAATGGCAAAATTCCAACACCCCCAATGGCTTTTATTAGATTCCAGGATTCCCCAAGTTAGTTGGAAAAGTGCCTCTGAAGGTTTAACCATAAAAGAAGGCTCCCACAAACATTTGCAAATGCCCAGCATGATGGTAAGAATCCAAAATGGAAAAATTTGGATTCTCAGAAGCATGCGCCAACTATCATTGGAAGAAAATTGTACATCGTAACACTGGTGTCAAATATGGCTTAGGATCCGTGACAGCCTAATCTACCTGGAGCCAGGGTATTTCCCTCTGCAGAGTTCCATGAATGTTTTGGGTTTTGTCTTCTGTACTAACAGCTCTCCTTTCTGGCCAAACCCACGGCCGTTTCCCCACCCCACTTCCTCATCCCTTTAAGACCTCTCTAAGTCTGAAAAGTGCTTCGCCAACACCTCCTGCTTACTCACTGCTCATTCTCTCCTGCCTCCGATTCTGCGAAGCTGGATTTTCTTGTGTCTCCAACTTCCCCAGCTATGCTCTCTTTAACTGGCTCCTCTTCTTTCTCCCAGTCTTTGTCTGTGAGTCTTCCTCTCAAAGCTGGTTCTTGAATCTCTGATCTCCTGCCTCTCGTCCCCTCCCTCCAGGGCTCACTCATCCTCCCAGCCATGAGGGTCATTTCTTAGCTCCCAAATCTCCATCTGTTGTCCTGGTGCTTGATGAGATCCTATGATCTCCAACCACACACTGGCCTTTTCTACATGTTTATAACCTCTCGCATGCCTTCTTTGCAAGCTTCTACTGTGTGACTTCAGGCAAATCTTTTAGGCTCTCTAGGTCTTAGTTACAAGGCAGCTACGTGGTGCCATAGTGAATAGAGCACCGGGCCTAGAGCTAGGAAGACTCATGTTCATGAGTTCAAGTCTGGCCTCAGGCACTTACTAGCTGGGTGACCCTGGGCGAGTTACTTAATGCTCTCTGCCTCAGTTTCCTCATCTGTAAAATGACCTGGAGAAGGAAATGGCAAACAATTCTAGTAGCTTTGCCAAGAAAACCCCAAATGGGGTCACGAGGAGTCAGACATGACTGCAATGACTGAACAACAACGACAAACTGAGGCAGAGAAAGGTTAAGTGACCACTAGGGAAGTGTCTGAGGCTGGAGTTGGATTCAGGTCACAGGAAGAATCTCATTGTTAAAAAAAGATAGATCTTATTTTCTGAAAGAAGCTATTATTAAAAGCTCTATGTAGTTTCCTACTCTTTCTCCTACTCAGTTCTTCATCCAGGTCATTTTCCATCTGCACAGTCTATCTAAGATATCTATCCCAATGCATTAACTCTGTAATTATAGCCATCCAAACATATGCCATAGTCTGGGCAGGAGTCATTCTTCATCCAATGGATTCTTCTTCCGTGGAGAATTAGGTTGAACTTTTTTGAGTAATTATGCATCTCAGTTAGGAAGTTCTTCAGCATTCTAGGACTTGATGTAATCAATCATCACAAGACCCTCTACAAATGAGATTATCTTAACATTTTTGCTATTTTTTGGGAATTCCTTTTTCCACTTGGGCTCTGGCTTTTCCAGAGTCTTTGGCAAACATGTCTCCATATTAAACCTAACCTAAGTGTAAATGATGTGAAAATTGATTAATAAAGTGATCTCTATTACTGCATCTTCCCAAGAGATCTGGAATAATTTTTAATAATCTATGGGAGATCTTTTAACTGTGATATTTTGCTTCGACAAATCAAATGCTTTTTTATAGTCAACAGTTAATAAGCACAATGAGATCTCACATTCTCTGAACCTTGTTGACTGAACTAAAGAAATAGTGCCCTATAGAATTTCATCTA
This sequence comes from Phascolarctos cinereus, assembly GCF_003287225.1. NCBI lineage: Eukaryota > Metazoa > Chordata > Mammalia > Diprotodontia > Phascolarctidae > Phascolarctos > Phascolarctos cinereus. The sequence continues at coordinate 58,101,806 of NW_027555847.1, forward strand.
CAAAAGCTTGGCCACGCTTAAGATGCAGTCATTGTAGATCATCCTCACAAAGATTTTGCAGAGATGAGAGAACAGACTTAATATTCTATTAATAACTGCTTTTTGGGGGTAGTAAGAAAATCTCCCTCTTTCAGTCACCTGGAAAATCATCATCCAATGGCCACAAAAGTGTTTTTCCTTTAGAACCTTCTCTGGATACACTTGGTCTAGTCCAGCAACTCTTTCCATCTTTATTTTCTTTATTTAATTTCCTAAAGCATCTAGTACGGTTTCCTATGAGATCTTGGCCGCATACCTAAGGCACACATTTCTCTACTCTTTGATGCACTATGGATATATGACACATGCTTGTCTTCTAAGGCCTGATTATGCATAGATGGTTATCTACATAGTGATTCTGAGGGTGGCAATGAATTCTCCTATCATACACCATTTCCCACATCACTCTGTTATGGTGCTTGGAGTCACTATTATTCAGTCCAACTCTTCATGACCCCATTTGGGGTTTTCTTGGCAAAGATATTGGAAGGGTTTGTCATTTCCTTCTCTAGCTTATTTTACAGATGTGGAAACTAAGGCAGAGTTAAGTTGACTTGCCCAAGGTTGTGTAACTAGTAAGCAAAGCCAGATTTGAACTCAGAAATATGAGCCTTCCTGACTCCAGGACAGACGCTCTATCCACTGTGCCACCTAGCTACCTGGATGATGTTATGATGCCTGGAAAACTAACTCTTCAAAGACGTTGCTCCTCTGCATCCAGAAGACCTCGAATTGGTTACCTAGACAGGGCGACATGTTGCTAACATCTCAGAAGAGATTGATTGTTAGCCTGTGAAGCTAGCCACAGGTGACATTTTGTTATTTTGAGGCAAAGGACAATTAAATTTTCACTGCGGCATCAGGAAAAGAGTTCAGGGAAGCTCCAAAGCACGGGTGATGTCTAGGAGAGCCATGTTCCCTGAAAAGAGGCACAGCAAGGTGATCTTGGGTTTGGGGCACCTGAGAAAGGGGGAGGGGGAGGAGCATGAGAGAGGAGGTACACTCAGAGCAAAGCTTAAAGATACCACCATAGCAACGTCCCTTATTTCCCAATACTGACCATGTGCTGAACCATCTCCTACTAGAAGATGTTTCGCTCATAAAATGATATGATCCTCTTAGACAAATATTCATAGACAGCAAATATATTGCATAGGGATTCTTCATTTATCTGGCATTATATGTGTTACAGTTAAAAAAATGTTCTAGCCTCCTCTTCAAACACTAAAAGCATGTTCATTTAAATTACTTTTGATGTCTACTATCTACCTTAGTAGATACTTAGTTGAATACCATTTCATCTTTTCTTGATGATGGGTTTGGTGTTTTCATAATAGACATTCATAACCTTCTCGTTACAGGAGATAGGGACTTATGCTATTATACAACGATAACCCTCAGGCCTTTCAAAGTCTGCAAGGCCATTTGTCCATATCCCAGACTGATATGTGTATAGCCTTCTTCTTTAAGCTCTGCTAATCTTTTGTATACAAATGATTGACCGAGGATTTGAGGATAGCTTGGCTTCTAAATAGAAAGCGTGGGCTTTGTGACAATGATTTCCCTAGGTCAGGATCTTTTTAGGTGTCTGGTTGCCTACCAGATGGCCAAAGTTGCACAAGTGAAGAGGGAAGATAGTAATGAATAGAACCCAAAGAAAGAACATTCTTGCCTCCCATCAGAAGCAGAGAACCCACCCTCTGCCGTTCTTACTGACCTGGCTATCCAGTCCAAGCAACAGAAGCATAATAAAAAAAAGAATGGCCCAAAACGTGGGTAGCGGCATCAACGACACAGCTTTCGGGTAGGCAATGAAGGCCAAGCCTGGACCTAAAGGAGTGGAAAAGAGAGAATGGGAAGGGGGCAGAGGAGAGGAAAGTAGTCAGTAACCAAGCCTCTTGAAAAACCGAGACTCCTACTGGAAGGTAGAAATAATTTGGTTTTGTTCAGCCACTCCCAACCCCGAGCAAGGGGAAGGAAGGACAGGGGACCTTCCCTGAGGGAGAGGTCAGACCAGCCCTAGCCACAGACAGCATAAGTTCAATTTGGAACCAGTTGGGGCCAGTTTTAGCATCTGTCTCCAACAGACCCCCACGAGACTCAAGGGGAGTAGAGCTCATCATTCCAAGGTGTAAGCTGGGACAGAGAAAATGAACCTGAGTCGCAGGGCAACATGGCTTTCAGGGAGAAAGGGAGAAATCTAAGGCTGACTCCCAGGTACTTTGCAAAGCAGGTTCTTCCTTTTACTGGAACAAACCAAGCTGTTTAACAAATGCAGCTTCTTGGTTTTCATTTTTCAGGAGGGGGGAAAAATCTGGAAATGATCTTGTGAGGGCACTTCCCAATATTCAGAGGGAAACAATGATACAAAAGCACTCTCTGGATAATTCAAGCTCTTGTTTAGTGGGGAAGAAGTCTCATTGTTTCTGCCCTCTGCTTGTTGGGTCAGAGATCATTTACAGGCTTCAACACACACACACACACACACACACACACACACACACACACACACACACACACACACACACACACATGCACACACTCTGTCCACCAGAGCAGAAAGACACCACTGAGCCCTCTGGGCAAAGGACTAGCACATCCTAACAGATGTGACCGGATGTTTCTCTCTTCAGTCTCCTCTGCCACACCCACATCTGCCTGTCCTCGGCCTGAATCTCGGACTCTAGGCTTAGGGCCAAATGGTGAAGTGCAAAGCTCTGCTCAGCAATAAAACAGAGATCACCAGAAAGTGAAATGAGAGGGTTAGGAAGGTCACTCTCTCCCTAGCTCGATGGAAGAGGGGGATGGAGGTGATAATTGGCACCATGTCTCCGACTAAGGATTTTCAGCTGGGAAGGAAAAGGGAACATTTGCAAATACAATAAGCTTTTCTTACTTAGGAGAGGGGGACTGAGCTGTTTGAATAGAGAGTATCCCAAAAGTCTTAGGGTGCTTTTAAGCTATTAAAGTTTAAGAGACTTTTGGAACTCCCTGCATTTTCTTTTCTTGGCTAGGAGGCAAAAAAGGATGAGAAATCTGGGGAAATGTGAATTTAGTTCTCTTACTTCCATGGACTTAGATCAGCTGGAAGAAGGAGGGCAGATGCCCAGCAGTGCAGCTAACAGAGAGCCAGGAGAGCGTGTGGAAGGTAGGGAAGATAAAGAGGGAGGGAGAAAAAGGGACAAAGAAAGAGAAATGAGTGGAAAGGGATGGTCAGGGCAAGAAAGAAGAAAAAAAGAGTTGTAACTGACAAGAAAAACAATTAGGGAGACATGGAGAAAATCTGATGATTCAAGACATTTGGAGAATAAAATGAAAGGGGGAAAAAAAAAGCAAAGTTTTGGAAAATCAACAACCAGATGAGTAAGAATGGAAAAGACAGAGACTGAGAGGCTATACAATGTTAGAAAAATGTAACTCCTTTGGAAAGAGAAAGCACAACTTCCTAGGGGAATAAAGACATTGTTCCTAAGGAAGGAGCCTTAGGGAGGCAAAAGACCTCTGGATGGGAAGGAAGGGGTGGGAGTGGGGGTGGCATTATTAGAGCATAGGACATACTCAGGGGTGGGGTGATACAGTGGAGAGAGCACCGACTGAGCTGAGAGTCAGTGTGGTACAATGAAAAACAAAAGTTAGCTCAGAGGACATGGGTTCAAGTCGCACCCTCAGATGGGTGGGACTTATTATTGTCTATGTGAACATGGGCATTTAACATTCGCGTCCTCAATTTTCTCAAGAATAAAATGAGGAGACTGGACCAAATGGCTTCTAAGGCTTTTCTGGCCTTAAATCTATGATATGGTGATGGATGGGTCCTAGTCTGGGCTGGACTACTCCCTAGCCGTGTCACCTTGGACAAGTCACTTCTCCTTCCATAAAAATGAACCAGATGACTTTTCAGCTCCCTTACCATGATACCTTCCTATGATTCTGCCTTGTTAAAGGGAACATAAATTAGCGCCTTTCATTTAGAGAGCAGCTGGTCTGAATGGGGCAGAGGAGAGAATGGATAATCGGGCCCTGTGGCCCTTCAATCCCATAGAATTTCAATCAGGAGAAAGGGAAGTGATCATATGAATTAAGCCCTTTGAGGACTGGACATGATTATATTACCTGGAAAATCAATAAAAGGTCATAGGAACAGTCACCATAACTGGACTTTCTAGAGCACTTTGGAGTTTAAAAAGCACTTGACATGTTACCTCCAGTGAAGTGAGCCTCACAACAACCCTGTGAGGTGAGTCCTGTAGGTGTTCTTACGCCCATTTTAGGGATGAGGAAACTGAGGCTCAGAGAAGTCCATCCATGGTCACACAACTTATGCATTTGTAGGAGAGGTAGAATTCAAACCCGCCTCTCTTCCTGACTCCAGAACCAGTCCTCTTTCCATAACACCTTGACACCTTGCCCAAACTGGGCATTTAATACAGATTAAAAGAAACAAGGCCTCTATCTTCAAATGCACATCATATAACGAGCTGACCATTTTGAGGATGAAGAGGCAGTGTCAGGTGGGGAAAGGACACTGTGGTCTGGGTTCAGGATGTAGTTCTTCCCGAGGCCAGTGTGACCTGATTCCTTCTCCTCTCTGGCTTTAGTTTTCTCCTTTGTCAAAGGAGCCGGTTGGATTAGACGGTCTTGGGGTTCCCTTCCAGCCCCCCAGCATGTTTGGATTCTAGGAATCTGTGCCTTCAGGGAATGCCTCTTACCTCAGGAGAAATCTAAATTTCCATTCAGGCTGTGGTCATTAGATGGCACGTGTGTAATCAATTCAAGCCAATTATGAGACAGATGCAAAACATGTGCCCCCCCTCCCACCCCCAAACTCTGCACATTATCAACTCAATTGTTTCTGTATTTCCGTTTTGCAGTTTTTCTGAGTAGTTGGTTGTCTCTAGAAGCCAACACTGCATTATCAAGAGAGAAGTCCATGTGAAGGAACCCAACCCCCTTCTGGTACCTCGGCAGACTGTGACGAGCATAAATCACTCCATGCTACATTTCATTTGAATTCCATTCAGCTCAATAATTATCTCATTTCAAGGCACTAGGCCCAATATGGAGCTTGTTAAAAGCTTATTAGAGAAATAATCAGACTCCATCTGTTGGCACTTCATAAATCTCCAAGGGGAATAAATGATAAAGTCATAGCTTGAAGTCTCTGGCTAAGGACAGGAGGTGCTCAGGCTGACACTGCATCGATACATCCCTCCGCTCTATGCCAGTGTCTCATCTTGCCATAGAAGGAAACCCAGGGTTTTAGAAAGCTAAGCTCTTGTAACTCACAAGCTAGGAAGCACAGACCCAGTGAGGGGGCTTTGTACCTATAACCAGAAGACCAGCCAAGCCTATCTGAGGACAGAGAGGCCCATCACCACAGAACACTGGCGACCAGCTGATGAATCCTTTTGGCCAAAAAACTCACAATAACATCTGCTACGCCATGAAGGATCTACTCATGCTAGAGACCTCAAAGAGCTTCGGAAGTATTGGAATGCCTCAATGTCTTCACAATATACACATATGCTCACACATCTACCCGTATGCATATTTATGCTTAAACACACACACATACATACCACTACCCGAACCTAAGATGATAGTTACACCTAATTAATGCTATGTCATTTGCAAATCCTCTTGTAAAAGAAAGCTGCCTTTGCCTGATTCCTTGACATATAGTCTCTATCCATCTCTCTAGCCCACAAATCCAAATAGACATGGCACAGGTTCTCTGGATATAGCTAAACAGTCATGTACTCTTGGCCTTACTTACTTGGAGGGTCTCGGCAACACCAAAGAGGCAGAGAGGCCTGGAACCAAATGAATTGGAAAGTATTCCTGAATTATGGTGCATTGCTACTATTGTTTTAAACTAGAGTTTGCTGGGTAAGGAACAGACAATGTTGCCTGGACCAAATGGCAGATGAAAGTCAACTTTAGAGAAGACAGATACTTGCCTCATCACCAGGAGCCTCGTTTGAGAACTATGGAGTTGCCTTTGATTTACCAAGAAAATACCAAGGAGGGTCAACAAGAAAATGGCTTCCTCCTTCAATGGTAAAGGTGGTTTGGAACCTCAGACTGGAGCAGTCAATAGGGGAATTACATAGAAGGAATTACAGAAATTTTTGGAGAGGCCAGAGGAGCATTTGGAATGGTTAGCATCTTAGACATCCTCAGACACATCTTTGGGGAGTGGGGTATATCCGAGAGAGCCTTTCTCAGTAGAGTGTTGCACTATGAAGTGTCTATCTGAGGGGGAGCAGTGGAAATGTTGGTGAAAGAAGAAGAGTATGGGGAGCTTTCCATCAGGGAAGACTTAACCATATCCAAGGATTCAGAATGCGGAATTAATGACTTCAAATTACTTCTACATGAAATGACATTGAGAGGCTATGTGGGATAATAGAAACATGAAATTGGAAGTAAGGAGTCCTGTCTCTGCCATTTACTAGATTCAAACATGTCTCTGTGAGATGAGAAGGTTGAACTACATTGTCTCAAAGGAACTTTCTGGTGCCCTGTGATTTTATAAAATGCATGCATATCCATCATGGAGCTACAGCTCCTATTGCTAATGAGGGAATGAGGAAAAAATGGCCAAGGAGAGACTTGAGAAGTTGAATGAGGCAACATGGTGGTCTGAATTGCTCCTATGTGCACACCCCCACTCTTTTGGAGTTGTGACCAACCCCACTGAGAGAGACAAACAACAGTACTAGCCTGACCACACTTTGAAACCAACTGTCTCTTGCCCAGAATATTCCTCAATAGGACCTTCCCTATCTATCTACCTCTTCAACCTCAGAGGGCCTTCAAGAAGGCAGCAGTTTCAAAAAGCAGATTAAGTTTCCTAGGGTGGCAATCAGAGAGATGGGCCCCCTCTGGGCTACCTGATGACCTTCCTGAAAATAGATTCTACCTGCCCGTGGAAGGCGACGTTCTCCTCACAACCCATTTCAGAATGGACTTGTCACCAATAATACCAACTTCACAAGGGACAGCTCAAAGACGGACAGTGATCCCAAGAAGGTCTGATTTTCACAGCTAAAACGCCGAGAGCAAAGTGCAAAATACAGAAACTAAGGCTGAGAAAGTTGCGATCGAATTGCAGAACTGGCAGCCGATTTTGAGTTTCCAAATGGATTTGCTTTAAGGCCCAGTGGGCAGCCGGGTGGCCTCGAGTTGACCTGATCAAGAACTGACCCCAATTCCCCAAGTTGAGGAGAGGAAATCATCATTCCTTTTCTGCCCCCGCATCAATCAAACGGCTATCCAGATGTTGTGCATTTTGAAGCAGGAGTCTCTGGTACTTAGGGGAAGTTGCTGGGGCTCATTTTGAAAACCTCAATTTTTTTTTCCTTTCCCCCCCAATGCCCCCTTCCTGGCTAAATGCCTGCAGAAGTCGGCTCACACACTAGGTGGCAGTGCCCACCATCACTGCCACCGAAACCACCATACCTGACTCGGCCACATCTGCAATGTCCACCCCTTGTTCGTGTGCCATGAAGCCCAGGACGGAAAAAATTGCGAAGCCAGACACAAAACTGGTACCACTGTTCAGGCATCCCAGCAGCATACAGTCCCTAAGTCACACATATTTCATGGAGCAAGTTAATTCAAGGACGATTGAATCCCAGGTCCCTACTTCTTTTTTTTTTTCTGTTTACACATCATCGATTAGCTAAGTCGCGGGCACCCCTGTGGAGGGAAGACTTGCCTGTAGCAGTTGTATTTGTAGCTGTTATAGCTTCCCAGCGAGATCATTGCCCCCAAGCAGATAGCATAGGAAAAGAAGATTTGGGTCCCAGCATCAATCCAGACCTGGAAGGAGAGAGGGGGAAGGGGAGAAAAAGAGAACATCACAAGGGAGCTAGATCTAGAGAAGGGACCAGGAAGAAAAAGCTACCCCGCCATCAGGAAAGAGGGTCTGACAGGACTGGGGAGACAGAAATACCGGGCACCCAAGGGAGCTTTGGTCCCAACCAAGATGTTGGTTAAAGATTTATGTCTTCACCAACAGCCCTTGTTCCCCAAACCAACCCCTTTCCCTGACTCCTTTTTTTCCCCAAACCAAAAGGAAACCCTGAGCCTGAACTCAGAACAGGTACTTCAGATTGGGGGCTCAATCTCATCTTTATTAGTGACTCCAGACAGATGGCAAGCATGCTTGTCACTCTCACTAGGACAAACAGGTATAGGGGGGCAAACCCCTTAATGCATTTGTGCCTTTTCAGGACTTACTACTTTTGTGGGGCAGCTAAATGGTGCAGTGGATAGAGCACCAACTGTGAGTCAGGAGGACCTGAGTTCAAATCCGACCTCAGACCCATAATGCTCACTAGCTGTGTGACTCTGGGCAAGTCATTTAACCCCAATTCCTTAACCAAAAAAAAAAAAGACTTACTACTTTTAGATGACCTTAAGTAAGATACCTCCCCTCTCCAGCCTCTGTTTCCTCCTCTGTAGGAGGAAGGGCTGGATGATTTGGAAGGGATTGCTCTAAATTCGATGAAATGTGTGTGCTGAGTAGACACTCACGGTTACAAATCACAATACCTGGACTGAACCACTATTCCTACAACTTCATCTATTTCTCCCTGTTTCTAATGACTAGCCCTCCCGGCTGCCTTGCAGGAGGCAGTGACCTAAAGCAGGCTGAGTAAAGGAAATTCACTTCTCTGTATGTGTCTTATATGTGCAGTTTTTTTAACCCACTGACTATATATTTGATTCAGCACTTCCAAACTTCTGATGTTTTATCAAAAGAGAAGCCAATGTTGTAGGGATCAGAAAGAAAGCTGATTCTGAAAAAGAAGGTGAAAATTTAGCTAGAATTTTGTTTACTTCCCATAACCTTCAGCAACTTTTTCTTTCAATCAAGCTGAACTAAAAAATCAAAGCAAAAGAAAATCCTACAGAATTTGAACCCAGAACTTGGGGAGGGGGGGACACTGTGGAGCCAGACATGAGTGACCTGGCCTGGGTATCCCAAGGCATTTCAGAAAATCACCACAAAAAAAGAAAGGTTGGAGTTCTCCCTGGGAAATAGGAAGAAGTGCAGCAGGGGGAAGAAAAGAAAAAACTAGACTCAAATTCAGAAGACCTAGCTTCAAATGCTGACTCTACTACTTCCTGGATATATGACTATAGCCAAGTCATTTACCTCTAAGAACTTCAGTCTCCTCATCTGTCAAATGAAGCAGAAAGGACCAGGTGGTCTCTAGGGTATGCAAGCTAACTCTGATCATTCTGATGTAAGCTGACATGGAGGTGTAGTCCCTGAATGCTAAGGCTTTTGGGACTTTGATGCGACACTCTGAAGACCACTGCCCTTACCTCACTCAGCATCTTCCTCTGGAGGCCCCCGTATGGGATGAACTCCCATGCTTTCCTCCAAGCAAGGTTCCCTTTGTCCCCCTTTTTTCTGGCTCTCCTTGGGATGGAGAAAATGGGGGAGAAAGGGGAAATGCTATCCTCATAAAAAATGTTATCTCCCTTACCTTGTCCAGAGCCTAACCCAGATTCTATAATTGGACAGAGTCTACAGCCTCAGAATCCTTTGACATAAAAAGATATACACATGGAAAGATACATTAACACTTTCAACAATGACCTTTTCAATGAGACACAGTGGAAAAACACAACCCGTTAGCACTCAGTGCTATATTTGCACCCAAGAGAGTAATGGAAAAAAAAGGTGCTCTGGACCACTCCACCTCCTCCCCAAAGCCCCAGACCTTGTTCCCCTGTTCATGGCCCCTGAGTCTCAGCAGAGGCCACGGGGAGGTCCAATAGTCCCTTACCTGTGGATCTACCAAACGAGAGGCATCAGGATACAGATAAAACTTGATGCCAGAGGCAGCTCCAGGCAGAGTGACTCCTCGTAACAACAGCACGAAAAGCATGAGGAAAGGGAATGTGGCTGTGAAGTATACAACCTTAAAATAGAAAAGAAACAGCAAGAGAGCCATGAGATGCTATTGGCTTTGGTTCTTTCTAGGCCCCCTTCCCTTGAGATGAACTCACCCATCTTACATGTTCGTTTATCTTTCTGTGCCATGAGATTTGTGAGTACATGCTCCCAAAGGAAAACTCTCTCTCTCTCTCTCTCTCTCTCTCTCTCTCTCTCTCTCTCTCTCTCTCTCTCTCTCTCTCTCTCTCTCTCTCTCTCTCTCTCTCTCTCTCTCTCTCTCTCTCTCTCTCTCTCTCTCTCTCTCCCCCTCCCTCTTTCTGTGTCTCTCTCGAAAAGGAACCAACTCATTTAGGTGAAATCCACAAAATCAAAGAATGTCAGAAGTGGAAGTTCCCTTTTTTAAATGGCATGTGAAATCAGAAGACAAACAAAAATCCCTCCGCCAATAGAGATGAGCAACTCTTCTGATCTCCCAGAGTTCTCGGAGGGTTGGGTTGAAGGATCACACAAGGGGTACATGCCAAAGGCACGGCCTCAACCCAGGTCTTTCTGACTCGAAGGTCACTTAGTCTGACTTCATTGACTATGTTTCTACCACCTCTCTGGAAGGAATCTTAGAACAAAAAACTGTAGGGCTGAAAAGAGGCTCAGAGATCATCTCCTTATCATCAGGAGAATGAGGACCAGAGAGTCAGTCTCACAAGTTAGTGACACAGCTTGAACTTTAGCCCAAGTCTCTTGACTTCACTTAACTGGAATTTTGAATAAAGAAGATTTTGTTTTTGTTTTATTTCGGAGAATTTTGTTTTGTTTTGTTTTTTAAGAAAGATCATTAGAGGGGCGGCTAGGTGGCAGAGTGAATAGAGCTCCAGCCTTGGAGTCAGGAGGACCTGAGTTCAAATCCGGCCTCAGACACATATCACTTACTAGCTGTGTGACCCTGGGCAAGTCACTTAACCCTATTGCCTAGCCAAAAAAAAAAGATCATTAGAGAAAAGATTTATAAGAGAAATTATAAATAACCAACAAGTCTCACTAACTTCCAGGAGAAGTGCTAGGGCCAAGACACTTCAATATCTCATTTCTGAGTTAGATGGTCATACCTACCTAGCTCAGGCTCAGATCTGACAGAGAAGACCTCTACTCTCTATCTGCCAAGTGGTCATCTTGAAGACCTTCACTGGGAGGGAGCCCACTAACTCCTTCTTCCTCCCACCCCCACCCCTACTCCCAGGCAGCCCATTCCACTCATGGATCACTAACACTGTAAGAGCCCTCACTGCTCCCTTAGGCATCTAGGTAAGTGGGTAGAGCCTTGGGCCTGGAGTCTTGCATCAAATACTAGCTGTGTGACTCTGGGTAAATCACTTAACCTCTGTTTGCCTCAACTTGCTCATTTGTAAAATGGAGATAATAAGAGCACCTACCTCTCAGGGTCATTGTAAAGATTAAGATATCATTTGTAAAATGTTTAGTACAATGCCTGGTACACAGTAAATGCTACATAAATGTTAGCTGTTCTTATTACCTCACCTGGAGCCTAAATTCAACTCTAACTTCTATCCCATAGCTTTTAGATCTCCCTTCTGAGACTGGATAGAATGAATGCAATCCCTCCATCATCCTACAATCCTTCTAATACCTGAAGATGGAGATCATCTCCCTGCCCCCTTCCCTCTTTCTCTTCTCTAGGCTGAATATTCTCACTTCCTTCAACCAGCCCTCATATGGCAAATCCTTATCTCTCCACCCTCCCAGCCTCCCTTCTTTGTGTGGCAGGAGATAAAAAAAACCTTCTGCAGTTGTCCCTGGAAATATTAAGAAATAATATGAGAGGGACAGCTAGGTGACGCAGTGGATAGATTCGAGCCTTGGAGTCAGGAGGACCTGAGTTCAAATCCGGCCTGAGACACTTGACACTTACTAGCTGTGTGACCCTGGGCAAATCCCTTAACCCTCACCAAAAAGCAAAAATAGTAATAATAACACGAGAAGCTAATTCTAGACTTACACTTCCTCCCACCTATAAAGAAGGGTAATAGATAGAAGACAAAAGGTCTGGATTAAGAATGGAAACCAAACTTCGGACCTGGTCTGTCTCTTGTCTTCTTTAGCTTGCTGCCTTCCTCAACCCCTGGAATAAGTGACTGAGATTATTGACTCAACTGTGGACAGCTGCCCCCATCTCTTTCTCAACCACCTTTCCCCATCTCCTGAAGGGATGATGCTATGATTTCCTCTCCCCATTATGCTCTCCCACAGCTCTACACACACACACACACACACACACACACACACACACACACACACACACACACACAGACGCGCACACACACCTCTTTCAGAAAAGACTGCACTGAGAATGATCACTGGGAGGAGATTCCTTGAGGGAAGTGCCAAAACTGGATAATGACTCTTATTGGCAACGATTTGAAAACGTCTAAACTGTATTTTAACATATTGTGATTTTTCTTGTTGAAAAGTTTCTATACCTCAAACCCTCTTGGGGGGAAGGACATATCTGAGGGAACTAGTCCAGGTCTCAATCTCTCTCTCTCTCTCTCTCTCTCTCTCTCTCCTCTTCCCTCTTTCTGTCTCTCTCTCTCTCTCTCTCTCTCTCTCTCTCTCTCTCTCTCTCTCTCTCTCTCTCTCTTTCTCTCCCTCTCAAGCTAGAACTGCCTTGGACATCAATATTAAATTAAATAAAATTTTGGCAGACTTGTATCTAAAACCCTTGTTTTGTTCTATAGTTGTTGTCAGTCATATCCAACTCTTCATGACCCCATTTGGAGTTTTCTTGGCAAAGATACTAGAGCGGTTGGTCATTTCCTCCTCTAGCTCATTTTACAGATGAGGAAACTGAAGAACAGAGGATTAAGTGATTTGCCTAGGGTCACACAACTGGTAAGTGTCTGAGGTTAGATTTGAACGCAGGTCTTCCTGAGTCCAGACACTCCATCCATTATACCACCTAGCTGCTCTAAAACTTTAGTATGGTATTAATATTTTTTTCCTCTGACATCTATATACTTTCTACTTTTCCTTCCAAAATACAATTCCCAGCTTTTTGCCCAATACCCTAACCTTTTCAAAATTCTGTCTTCTATCCTGGGCCATGAGAACATATGTTCAAAATGAGAACAATCTCATCAGGCAAGTGGAGAGGGTATTATTAGCTCCATTTTACAGATGAGGAAATGGAGGTTCAAGGAGTTTAGTGGCTTGGCCAAAGTCACATAGGTAATTAGTAGTGGAGCTCAGATTAGAACCCAACTCTCCTGAGACTGCATGTAGGATCTGCCTCTAGCAGAAAGATTCCACTCCGCATGTGACTAAGCAGCGATGTGGAAATTTTAAAAGACAGATTTCCAACAAGTGATGAGTCCAAAAGAAATGCTTTTTTAGCCCTGAATTAACCCCCTAAATTCCACATTCAAGAAGATCCTCAAATCTGTCTCCATTAGCTGAATGCTTTGTTTAAGGTAGGAATTATTTATATAGTCACATTCTAATTCATTTTCCATTTATCTGCATATTATTGAGTCTGAACTTCCACAGTTGATTTTAAGTTCTTTGAGGGTAGGGGACACATTTTGTTAAGCCTTGTGCCCCCTCCATGCTTAGCAACGAACCTAGAAAGTAGAAGCTGAGTATCTGTTGAAAGAATCAATACATATATCTATTTTAAATAATTCACCATCTATCTGCTCTGACTTCTAGATGCATGCTCATTGATATAACTCAGACTCATGAAAAACCCCACAAATTTGACCAGATTAATAAAAGCCACTTGTAGGGAAAGAGTCTGAGCAAGGAAGACTGATTCTCCTTCTAAATTAGGTTGACGTGAAACCCAACTCTCTAGTCAATGCTTTGCACCTAAATGTTGGTCACTTTGCATTGCCCAGCAACTACTGGACATTTGAATTTTGAGCTCTCCAAATCAAATCAAAAGAACCCCATTAAAATACAAATCTGTTAACCCACACTAGGTAACACATGACCCAAATAATCTAATACCATTCAACAGCCAGCCTGGTAAGGTGAAAAGTCCTTGACCTGAGAGACCTGAAGAGACCTCAGTTTCCATCTCAACTTAGCCTTTAGTTTTCAGCATGACCAAGAACAATATACTTCATCTCTCTGTCCCCTTTTGCATCACCTTCAGGATAATAGGATTAGATAATATGGTCTCATATCCCTTCCAGCTTTAAAATTCTTTAAGTGCCCAAAGATCTGATCGGAATAGTTATTTCACCCACTGTATGACTTTCTGCAGTCTCCGTCTTTGAATATGGCACTCCCACTCTAGGCTCTTGTCCACTTCTCCCAGCTGAAAATCTTAGGATTTAAGGCCCAGCTCAAATTTTAATCCATGAAGCCTTCTCTGATAGCAGCAGCAGAAAGTGATCCCTCCTCCTCTGACTTTGCATAACACCTTACTAGTCCCTCCTTCAAGCTCATTTCTTTCTTTCTTTTGTATCATAGCTATGTGTCCATACTTTTTCCCCAGTTACTAGTTATAAACCCTTAATAGGCGGGGATAGGTGTGAAGTGGATAGAGTGCCAGACCTGAAGTCAGGAAGACTCATCTTTGTGCGTTCAAATCTGGCTTCAGATACTAACTAGCTGTGTGACCTGTGGGCAAGTCACTTTACCCTGTTTACCTCAGTTTCCTCATCTGTAAAATGAGCTGGAGAAGGAAATGGCAAACCACTCCAGCATCTTTGCCAAGAAAACCCCAAATGGGGTCACGAAGAGTCAGACACAACTAAAATGGTTGAACAACAAAAAAACAAAAAGTCTTATTTCTCTTTGTATCTCTCTCCATGGCTAAAGCTGTGATTTGAGTGGTATAGGAAGGTCATCCATGTCTGCCATTTACATGACTTCCATTTCTCTAATGTTTTAATGGCTACAAGGTGCTTTTCCTACAACAGCCTTGGGAGGTATGGTAGCTTAGGTGTATTATTACCACTGTCTTACCCATGAGAGGCAGTATGTATAGTGATTAAAGAGGCTGTCTTTGGAGTCAGGAAGATACAGGCTCATCGAACATTCATTAGCTGTGCGGCCAAAGACAAGTTGCTTAATGTCTTAGTGCCTCGGACAATTATCTAGGACTCTAAGTCCTAGATGAGCCAGAAGGGACCTCAGGGACCGGCTAGTTCAATCTCCTTATTTTACCGGATGCCAAGATCCAGGAAGTGAAAAAGGCTGGCCAAGGTCATACAATGGCATCCCTGGGAACCAGGAGTTCCCTCCTACTGATGAAATCATAGGCAAAATTACAGAGGAGGAAATGGGTCCAGAGAAGCATGATAACCTGACCACATTTATGCAGATAGTAAGTCACAGAGCAAGGAGTCAAAGCTAGGTCTCCTGACTCCAAGTTCAGGATTCTTGCTATACCACCACACTGGGTCTTGCTGAATAAATGAATGGATTAAAAAAAAAACAACAACAACCTACCCTCTCCAAGCATTAAACTAAATGATCTCTAAGGCCCCTTTTGGCAATCAAATTCCATGGCTTCAGTCTTTTTGGCTTTTCCAGGGAGGGGAAACTCCCATAATTCCCTGAGGAGCGGCTGGAGTGTCTTGCATCAACTTATGAAATGCTTGAGAGAAAAATAAACAAAACTCCCCCAAAGCCTCTCCCCCTCCTCCCTTCCTGAGGACAGGCTTCCCCATCTCCTTCAGTAGCCAGCTTCTGCCCAGCCCCATCCCAGGAACACTGGAGACATGCAGACTGCCCAAGACAATAGCAGCATGCCATGAATGGACTCCTCAGTGCCTGCTGGGCAGGCACTTCAAAGCCTGCAGGCTTCGATGGCCCACACAATTGTGCCAGGCAATATCTGCTTGCAGCAAAAGGGTTTTGTGTCTAGGGTGAGGGGTGGTGGTGGTTAGTTATTGTTTCTGGAGGGGCAAGGGGGATGGGGTGCTGGTGAGCATCTGTCTGCAAGTTTTCACTTTTGTTGTGTTGTCTTGTATTTGTGTGTACGTGTGTTTAAACTGGAACCAAGCAGGCTCCCCCGTTGTAATTATATCCCCGTCACCTCATTTAAAATATATTTTTGTTTTGCAAAATTTGCTGATCGGGAGGGAAAGCTCTTGAGATCCACTCTCCTGCTTTTTAAATATGTCCTAGGGGAGTTGTTCCAGGAGAAGCCAAGGCCAGGGGTGCCACAATACTGGTGGCGTAAAGCCTATCAGGCCTTTTCACAGGGCATGGTATTTTTCCATTCTATCAACCAATCCTTCACAGTACTTTAAGTCTTTAGAATTTAAATACACATAGCCCAGGAGAACGGAGAATATAACAGCACTAGCTTTTACCCTGGTAACATGAAAAGGAAAGAACACTGGCTTGGAAGCCAAGAGACTTGGGTTCCAGGCCCAGGCTGAGCCAGTTACTAGCTGTGAGATCAGCTGAGTAAATTATGGGAGTATTATAGACATCTGGAACTAGAAGGCACCTAAGAGAACATCACTTGTCATCCCCTCCCTTTAGGGCAGGAAACAGGAAGGAGATAACTAGCACAACATAATATGACTAATATAATGGAAGAGCTGGGGTTAGAACCATGTTACTGGTCACCACGTGATCTTCCCCAGTTACCTGCTTTGTAAAGTGGGAGATAGGGGAGATGGAGGAGGGTTGGGATAGATGAGGGGTGTTGGCATGGCAAGGAACTATGATGGGGGGAAACATGCATCTTGAGTGTTATTAACCTCTGACTAAAATTTAGTTCTCTTCAATTATTTTACAACTTGATCCTGAGAAGGAAGGGGTCCATAGGCTTCAAGAGCTTGGCAGAGGGGTCTAAGACACAGAAAAAAAAAGTTAGGAACCCTTGGGCTAGAAGATGGACATTTCTAATTTGAAGATTCTATGAAATAGGAAGACTTGAGTCCTTCCACTCTATACCCACTCTACCAATTGACTGTGGAATTGTGAATAAGTCACCTGGCCACTCTGGGTCTCTCCCCCCACTCCCATCTAAAACTCGAGGCTTGGACTTGATGAGCTTAAGGAGGCACCTGCCAGGTCTAAAATTCTGTATTCTAAGGCAGAGGTGCCAAACTGCAGAACAAAGCCCTGAAAACAGAGAAAATATAACAGGGAAATATTTAAGAAAACAAATAAAAATACAACATCAAGATGTTATTTTGTGATTTCCCAGCTTAATCTGCAGCCTGCAGGGATCATTTGTATGAGCTTGACACTAATGTTCTAAGGCCCTTTCCAGGTCTAACATTCTGTATTCTGAGGTTCCTTCTACCTCCAACATTTGGGTTTTCCAGGTCTATTACAGCTCCAATATTCTCTGTTCAAAGTTTCCTTAAAGATTAATATTCTATATTTTAAGGTCTCTCCCAGCTCTATCATTATAATTTTCAAGGGACCTTCTAGTTCCAACCTTCCCTGTTCTAAGTTTCCTTCAAGCTATAATATTCTACAGTCTAAGGTCCCTTCCAGTTCTGACATTCTATGTTCTCATATACCTGTCCCAGGTAACTCTGATACTATAAGAGTATTTTCAGATGTACTGCCAATGTGCATTGGTAAAGGAAAGTTCCACCCCAGGAGTTCCCTACCTTGATAAATTCAAAGCCTGGGGGAGGGGAGGGAAGCACAGCCACCACCACAATCAGTAACCTTTTGCACTCTATTCACTTTCGTGAAAAACCCAGAAAAGCCTTTAGGGTGTGAGAAGAAACAACTTAGTCAAACACATTCTTTGGTGTCTACGTAACCACAAAGTCAAACCACACCCTTGTTTCCTAGGCCCAGGTTGCCAGAAGGTGAGGTAAGGAAGGATTGTGGGAAGGGACCTTGGGAATCACAAATTCACACCAGTGAGGGGCAGCAAAGCCTAGTGACTTCTCTCTCTGGTCATTTGTTCTCATTCCTAAGGCTGGTCAAACAGAGCTTCTCATCTGCATTTTTAGGTGTGGGGACTTTAAAGGAAGGCTGGTGCCCTGTGATGAGCATGAGACCTGGTGTCAGAAGCAATCCCAGCTCTGCTATCAGCGTTCTATGGAGGGGCACACAAATCACTCACCGCCCTCCCCCAGCACCTCAATCTCCTTATCTACCACTGGAAGAGAAGGATGAGTCCCAACTACCCTTTTAAATTAGAGACATGAGCTATTATTGCTTGCCCAAGGAGGCAATTTGAGGACTAGAACCCATGTCTTCAGACTCCTGAGAGTCAGTGAACTTTTCCCTGTATGGCAAGAGCCTAGCAACAGCATGGCCTGGGTGCCAAAGCAAGCACATGATATGAAGTGGCCAGTCCTTCGCCTGGGGCAGAGATTTGTTATCTGAATTCACTGGTCAATTCAGACACTGCCTTAAAGAGGGCCATGTATTTCTCGGTCCTTCAGTTGCTCATGTGGATGATGAGGAAAATGCAGCCAGCTCCAACTGTTGGATGGAATCAGAGGGCCTGGATGGGTCCAAATCTTTGACCCTCAATACCCCTGTGACCCTGGGCAAGTCATGGAAACTTCTTGGTTGACTGGGCAAGTCATGGAAACACCTCGGGTTTCTTCATCTGCAAAATCACCTAGACTAAGGTGCCTCTGGCGTAGGCCAGAGTATGTCTTATCTCCACCATGAATAATAACTCCTATTTAAGCAGCATTTTAAGGATTGCAATTTCATTTGACCTGCCTTGTGGGGCAGGTGTCTTACGACAATCTCCCATTTATAAAGAAGGAAAGTAAAGTCATCTTCCTTCCCTGAGACTCATTTTCCTCATCTGTAAAATGAAGTGACTGCACTCAAGTGACTCTCAGTTCTCTTCCAGCTCTAAATCAAGGACCCTGTGCACTCATGGCCACACAGTAAGTTTTGAACCCAGATTTCATGGCTCCCAACCCAGCCCTACATCTGCCATGCCACATTTCCATGCCTTACCGGAACCTTGCATCTCCGCAAGTGCTTAGCATGGTGGTAGGTACACACACAAGATACGCTTTCGAAAGAGCTCTTGGAGTACATTGGCATCCTTCAATGCCCCATTAATGGCATAATGTGTGTTATATACATTTTATTTTGCAAATATGGATCAAATGAGCATTAATGAGCTCACACATAAAGCACTTCACAAACCTTAAAGCTCTATATAAATGATTCTTGTTGTGGTTGATGATGGTGTTATTGTCAGTAGACGTGAGTATGAATTCTAGCTCTGTTACTTGCTCCTTGGGGAGACTTGGGTCCCAAATGAGAGAGCTAAGCTAAATGATCAATATCCAATGATCCTCTATCTTTATTTTACACACGGGGAAGCTGAGACCAAAAGAGTAAGATAATGACTCATCTGGTATCCTATAGTGAGTTAATGGTAGATAACTCAGGCATCAGAACTCTTAATTCTCAGCCGTAGGCTTTGTTCATTACCCCACATGCTCAAAATTTCTCAATATGTGGCTTTGCAAGAACATGTGCTCCTACCACACAATATCAGGATGAGTCTCAGCCTGGAGTTGAGAGATACCACTTGGTTGAATATCTGGGAGTCTCATAGCAGAAGAGTCAAGATTGATTCCAACAATCAGCTTAACATCTTTCAGCCAGTCTAGAGATCTCAAAGAACAGCTTCAAGGCCAGTTCTGCAGAGAATCTAGTGGTTCTGGGGAGGAAAGGTCTAGCATGTTGACCAGATGGCAATGGGCAGATGATTGACTGCTCTCTGAATGAAAAGCAATCCAAAGAACTCTGCGCATAATTGCATTGGCCATGCTCAGCATAAGCAGAAGTAAAGTTATTGTTCTGTTCTTCCCAGAGGTTGCCATGTATATGGGAACCATGCCCTCTCCTCTGGGAGATTAGAATAGAAAATGCCCCAGGGAGCCAGAGGAAGGATGGTACACTGGACCAGGAGCCCTGGGATCCAATCTTGGTTCCTATTAGTTTGTGTTGTAAAACCACACTAAGTCACTTTGGCCAGTCTAGCCATCTTGGCCATCTGGCCATCCTGTCTAGCATCTGACTTGTTTTTCTTGTCTTCCCATCTAGACCGTAAGCTCCATGAAGGAAGGATGGCTTATCCTTCTTTTAAATCCTTCCAAACATCTAAAACATGGCCAGACAGAAGTTTCACAAATAACATTTTTTTTTGTTTTTATTTTTCTGCATGGTGGAAATTAAGGCATGGAAAGGATGGCACCTTGTCCAAGGATGGTGGCATATCAGCTAGAAATCAAGAAAAAGAACCAGGTCCCTTAAAGGGAAGAGTTATAATGACCCTTAAGTACACTATCAAATTTCTATGAAGAAAACCTGGAGCATCTGGAGAACATATGAATCTGTCTTATGAAGTAGGGAGCACTCCATCACTAGACATGATTAAGCAGAGACTGGCTGACCATCTGTTGGTTATCATAGGCATTCAAACTAGAAGTGATCTTAACATTTAAAAGATGAGGAAACTGAGGCATGGAGTTGCTAAATTTATTCATGGAAGACAGGATATCACACCAGGTGCTTGGATGCCAAAGCAAGTACAATGTATCATCTACATCATGCTGTCTCTCCTCAAGGTATGGAGTGGATTCCTTTACCTAGAGAAAAGTTGAGTTAGATAACCTGGAGCTTCCTAGAAGCCGGAAGTCTAGGAATCTGTACTAGATAGATGCTCTTAAACTTTGTGGTTTCATGGACACTCCTGGCAGTTTAAGGAGTCCTAGGGACCCCTCCTTGGAATCATATTTCTAAATAATTGATGGAAATCCTTTGAAGCTGGTGAGGATGAAGATACCATTTTTCCCCATCCAAGTTCACAGACATTCCTGAAATTTATTCAGAGATTCCCTTCTGCTTAAGAACCCCTATTCTCGATTCTGGCCATTCCAAAATATGCCAGAGAATTTCAAGTAATAGGTCTAGACTGGCCCATGTGTTGGGCAATCTGAGGGTCACTAGAAAGGCCTGACTTACCCTGGGCCATTCCCACAACCCCCTCAGCTACCCCTCTACCAGAAAATTTACACTTCAAGCCCTTTCATTTTTTTTTTCAGTCCCCTATCAATATGCAAATGTCCCAGGGAGAAGAAACATTTGAAGGCGAGCATCAGCTAAGTAGCCAATCAACGACTTTTCTGAAGGGCTCAAAGTGCCTACTATGCACCAGACACTGAGCTAAGGCTCTGTGGCACACACACCAGTACGATTAGCAAGAGGGCACTCACTGGAAATGAAGGTATGAGAATACCAAAGGCTTTACCTTTGATTCTTCTACTGAGAATGTTGGCTTAAGGTGATCTGCTCTAGAGAGTTATTTTATCTTTTTTTAAAATTTTTTTTAGGCAGTTGGGGTTAAGTGACTTGCCCAGGGTCACACAGCTAGTAAGTGTCAAATGTTTGGTCGGAGGCCGAGAGTTATTTTGTAAAGGTGAATTAGGAGGCAAGAAGAAGCAAAGGAAACCTCCCCGCCCCCAACAAAACAGAACACAGAAGCCAAGCATGACTTACTTTCCCAGTTGACTTGATTCCTTTCCAAATGCAGAAGAAACAAATTATCCAGACCAAGAGGAGGCAGAGGGCCAGGTCCCACTTCAGAGCGCCAGCATCACCAATGCCCTTGGACAGGCTCAACACTTTTCGCCTTTAAGGTGTGAGAGAGAAACAGACAGAGCCAGAGAGAAACGTCAGTCCATGCTCATGCCCAGCTGGGAACACGGCGAGATCTCTGGGACTATCTGTGAGATGCCTAGAGTGAGTGCCTGCCAAGCCTCCAAGCCCAGCTAGGTTCTCTTCCATATACCTTTGAGTTTGCTCCTCTGTGTAGGTGAAAGATGGAGTGATACGAACTCAGTGACAGTCCTGATCCAGAGGACCAAACCCAAAAGTATAGTGGTCTCCAGTGGGGTGGCCCAGGGATCTGTACTTGGCCCTCGGTGGGTTAACATTTTTAGGGGTGTCTTGGGTAAAGGGGCCATTAACATGCTTTTCAAATTACAGGCACACCTTGAAGATATTGTGGCTTTGGTTCCAGACCACCAGAATAAAGTGAATATCGTACTAAAGCAAGTCATGCGAATTTTTTGATTTCCCGGTACATATAAAAGTTATGTTTGCACTAGACTGTAGTCTAAGTGTGCAATAGTATTATGTCTAAAGGAAACGTACATACCTGAATTTTAAAAATGATTTGTTGCTAAAACAAATGCACTTTTAATTTCCTTCAAGAACTTTTCCTTTGCATACACATCTTGGCTATTTGTTGCAAGAGCCTTCGCTTTTGGCCTATCCCAGCTTTTGCCATGCCTTCCTCACTCATCTTAATCATTTCTACCTTTTGATTTAAAGTGAGAGATAGCTGTCCCATGCTTCCTTTCACCAGAACACTCAGAAGCCATTGTAGGGTTATTAACTGGCCTAATTTTAATATTGTTGTATCTCAGGGAATAAAGAGGCCTGAGGAGAGGGAGAGAGATGGGGAACAGCCGGTCAATAGAGGATTAAGAACACACAATATTTAACAGCTAAGTTCACTGTCTCATGTGGACACGATTCATAGTTCCCCAAAAGAGTTTACAATAGTAACATCAAAGATCACTGATCCCAGATCACCATAACAGATAAAATAATAATGAAAAAGTTGAAATATTGCAAGAATTACAAAAATGTGACACAGAGATACAGTGTGAGCAAATGCTGCTGGAAAAAATAGTGCTGAGAGACTTCCTGGAGGCAGCGTTGCCAACAAACCTTCAATCTGTAAAAAATTCAATATCTGGGAAGCACAATAAAATGAAGTGTAATAAAATGAGGTATGCCTGCATGCAGATAGCTAATAGACGAAATGACAGGATATAAAATATATGAGAGGCTGTGCTGTTGGGGAAACTGAGATGGGTGTCTACCCCTTGAGTTCCAGAGTTCAGAGCTATAGTATGACTAAAGCTTATCTGGTATCTAATCTAAAAGCCTGGCATCACTACGGTGAACCTCACCCCCCAGATCCCCAGGAGAGAGTCACCAGACTACTCTGCCTAAGGAGGGGACAGTGAGGTGGCTCAATAGAAAAAGTGCCGAGCCTAGAGTCAGGAAGACTCATCTTCCTGAGTTCAAATCTGACCTCAGGCACTTACCAACTGTGTGACCCCGGGCAAGTCACTTTTAACCCTGTTTGCTTCAGTTTCCTCATCTGTAAAATGAGCTGCAGAAGGAAATGGCAAACCACTCCAGTATCTTTTCCAAGGAAACCCCAAATGGGGTCACACAGAGTTGGACACAAAATTACTGAACAATAAAAAAAAAAAAGGAGGAGTGAACCCAGGCCAGAGGAAAAGAAGAAGCAGGTTTAAGCTTCTACGCTCATCGATATTAGGAGCAGTGGCTGCTGTACTTTCAGCCTAGGAGAGATAGGACGTGTTGGGTCAATTCTAATGAGATGAAATATAAAAAGAATAAATGGCTACACTTTTGAGTTTTAAAAGATATACTACACATGAAGGAGGTATGGCTGGACAGCGGTTTGTCTGAAAAAGGGCAGGGGGGTTTAGTGGAACACAAATTCAATGAGTAAACAGTGCTATAACAATCCCAAAATCCCAATTCAATATTAGGGGGCATTAAGAGAAGTTTAGGAAAGAGACAATTCTATTGTTTGTTACCCTTGTCAGACTGTATGCAAGGTACCACTTTCAGTTCTAGATCCCATATTTAAAAACAGACAGACCAAATATGGAGTGCTGTTTTCAGTTCTGGATCTCATATTTTAGGAAAGATGTTGATAAACAAATTAGAATGTCCAGGAGGTTGAAGAAGGTAGCATCGGGCTTGACCTCAAGGTCAAATGATTCCAGATTGCATGAAGGACTCAGCCTGGAGAAGACTCGGGGGTGGGGGTGGGGGTGGGGGTGGGGGTGGAGAGGGTAGATGTAACAGCCCTCTTCAAGTATCTGAAGGTCTGTCTTGGAAAGAGTAATGAGATTTGTTCTGCTTGGCACTAGAAGGCAGAATTAGGAGTAATGGTTGAAAGCTAAAAAGGAGGCACATTTTAGGCTGGATGTCAGGAAAAAACTTACTAATGATTGGAGCTGTCCAAAGTGGAATGGACTGCTTTGAGAGCAAGTAGCTTCCCCTCACACTATATAGTCTTCAAGCAAAGGTGACAGATGAACACCTGTCAGGGATGTTGGAGAATTTCTCAGGCAAGAACAGGCAGGGCTAGATGGTCTCGGAGATCCCTTCCACTTCGGAGATTCTGTGACTTCCGTCACCAGACACCTAGTCTAGTGCTCTTCACACTTAAACAAATTCAGGATGGCATTTTAGAAGTAAGCATGCTGAAGAGAGGCAGGCACTTTCCAGATAGAGCTAATATTGATCATTGCCAAATGGTGATGGCTCAGCTCATCACTTGAGTAAGGAACTGGCCAGATCCCATTTGGTCGGTGAAGTCTCCAAGTTTCCTGTCTTCCTCTCCCTGCCTAATTACCAAGACCCCGAGGGAATCAAGCACTGCCATCATTGTTGCCAACATTGTTCTATTACCACGAGGATGGGAAGCCCCAATCCTTGGAGTTGGAAGGGACCCAAACAATACCATGGTTGGCTAGCCTTTCTCTTGTTTTGTTTCACTCAGATCCTCAGGGATAACCATGAAAATGCAGGATAGTCAAAGGATCATTCATGTAGCCATGTAAAGGCTTGGGAAAAAAAGAAATTTACATGATAACTATATTACATATTTAGAAGGAATAGCAAGTTGTACATAATAGATTTGAAATTTCATGTGCAATCATCTTTTTTTAAAATTATACTATGTTGTGGAAATGCTTGTTTTATTCCATGAATTAAAAATAAAATAACTTTTAAAAATAAGCAGTCTATCCCTCACCCTCCTTATTTTTTGAATGTTCTCCCTTTCATCTTGACCTCCTAGAAGCTCTAGGTCCATTTGGGGCATAGCTCAAGTACCCCCCCCCCACACACACACACAGTCTTTCCTAATCCCTGTACCGCAGGGGTTAATATTTTGCATCCCAACATTTTACATTTGTTTTTCTAAGTACATATTGTCCTACCTCAAGTAGAAAAGTAAATTCCTTACAGTCCGGAGCTATTTTCACTTTTGACTTTGTATCCTCAGCACCTAAAACAGTGCCCGGTACTTAATAAGTGCTCTTTGAATTAGACTGAATTGAAGATGTCAGGATGTTGGCGCTGGAAGAGGCTTTGGAGATCACTTGTTCTGACGCCCTCTTTTTACACTGGAAAAGTTCAAAGAAGGGAAGGAAGTAGTTTGTCCAGGACCACACAGGTAAATAAATAGTGGAGCTAGGATCTGGATCCAGGTCTGCTAACCCCAAATCCAGTCCACCTCCCACTAGATCATACTGCCCTTTCCTGGCATGCAGCCTTACAATGACGGCACCTCCAAGACTAGCTTTTCCAAATTCTCACAGGTACACACAGGTGTATACACCTAAAAAGCAGTACAGGTCAATGTACTCTGAGGTTGTTGGCAAGTTAGCCAACTAAGCCTTGGTCTTCTCCTCTGTGAAATGGGAATATTAATTAAGTAATTCTTTTCTCAGGGGGGTATTCGAAAGATAAACCAAGATAAGAGACCCGATAGAGCTTTGTAAAGTTAGAAAGTGGATGAAAGGTAGTCTCATTTAATAAAAGTATCTTTCCCTAGGTCAGACTCTGATACTGGTAAGCAGTATTTAAGAAATGAAAAGGACAGTATCTGCCTCCAGTAACCCGTGTGTTGACCTTGAGGCCCAAATTAAAGGTTTGAGAACTGGAAGGGGCCATAGAGATTGTCTAAAATTCTAGTCCAGTGTCTTTATTTAAATGAAGAGGAAACCATGGTTTTGAATAGTTGGCTTAGCCAAAGGTCACATGGGGAGGACGTAACAGAGCTTGGGTTCTACATCAAGTAACTACCTCCACGTTCAGTGCTCTTCCTAGAGGACAGGGAGAAATCTCCTTTGGCTAACCTTCCAACTGAGGAAAGCTGACCATGACAGTGAACAAAATAAAAAACTCTAAGGTCCCTGCTTTTCTAACCAGAGAGCCCTCACAGTGCCTTTTTTTTTTCAAATTGGGTGACCAGAACAGCTGCTATGTACCTCAACTCTTCAAATATCACATGTCACACGGGGCACAGAAATGCTATTGATTCTGGGGGTGGGGCAGCAGGCATTTCACAGAAACCTATAGAAGAGGGCAGCCCAGATGGTATGAGAGAATACATTGACCCATGCCAGTCTGGGCTACCTTGACTCCTGAAGAATGGAACATGTAGCAAGTTCTGAGTTGTGAATATAGGCTGGTGACATTTGACTTTTTAAACATCTGCACACAATATGGTGCCTAGTTCACCATTTTTGAATGAATAGACTTGTGCATGCAGCTTTTCCTGGAAATAAACAATCTGCATTGGCAATGGTCACAGAACATTAGTACTAGAAGGGACTTAAGAGATGGTACCCTCTCACTATAAAGGAGGCCAGCAGGGCCCAGAGGAAGAAAGGGACTTAGCCACAGTCACACAGTGCCAAAGCTGAGACTAGAATCAGGCTTTCCAGGGTGAAAGCTGCTTTTCTCCCAAGTGAAAGAGTATAAAATAAGACCTACTTATTCCTCTACATCTCTGTAATCTTCTGCTCACCAATAATTATATTTTCTTGATTCAGTGTTCTGAGACCACTGGCTTTGATAGCGAGAATTCAGGTCTCACAGTAGGCCAGACATCATTCTGCTGCTGTGTATACAGCACTGAATTGGGCAGCCCCTTAATCTAAAATCAATATACAATTTAATCACCCTTTCCAGTGACTCCTTCAAAGGAAAGAAAGTAAAGTTCTGCTTGCTAGGGAGAAAAGCACAATTTAAAAAAAAAAAAAGGTAAACCAATGTCCATTTCAAGCTACTGAGGCTTTATTAGAGATCCTCATGAATACTATAGTGACTCAAGAAACCCAGGGATTTCTAGAAGGCCTTCTTCCTTAGGACTACTCAAAATTCTCCAGCCAGAAGCTTCTCATTTGCTATACTCTAGCTGTAGTGGAATGTAGGGTATCTCCCACATCCCCATTCTCCTGGAAGACTAAATCCAAAACTTATTGGCATTATCCAGAGAGATCCTGTCTTATATCTCTTGCTTTTCCCTCCATCCCTTATAATCCCTAACATAGTACCGAACACATAGTAGGTACTTGAAAATGGCTAGCTGAATGATGATTGAGTTCAGCAATGCTCACCCAATGTTATATATTTCTGAAAAACTAGTCCTAGAACCTACAGGATTCAGGATGGGAGTCAGGAAACCTGATCTTTTTAGGATGAGAACAAGGCCTCTTGTCTGATGAGAGAATTGGAGAATCCTCAAGTTAAGATAGACCTTTAGGGTCATCCAGTGGTAGCAGCTAGCATTCATATGAGATTGTGTTGTAAGGGACCTGAGAGGCCATTTAATCTTACAGTCCCAGATTTCAAGCAATTCAATGCAATCAAAGGCCTGGGGAGGGTAGATGATTTTCCCAAGGTCAAAAACGGGATCTGAAACTTGGGTACTCTGATTCCAGAATCAGTGGACATTCTCTTCTACCATAATGTTTCCTTGGTCTGCTCCTAAGATACCATGATAGATACTGGGATTACAAAGTTAAAAAAAATAATGAATACTAACCCCTGCCCTCAAGGAGTTTATAGTCTTAGTCTACTGGGCTGTTAAAAGTACATAGTGGCAGACAGAGTTGGACCTATAAAACACCCTGGTTGCCTGATTCTCTATATGGGGGTGGAGAGGGTGGTCTTTGCTCTCCCCAAGGCAGGGGTACCAATTGCAACATTCTAGGAATCAGTCGCCTTCCTCCCTACCTACAGAAAGAGACGAGAGAAAGCATCCGGCCTCCTGCCTGCCCCAGACAAGGGGCCGAACACTTAGCTGTTTTCTCGTCCAAGAATAGTAATGATTCATCCCAGGGTGGATCCTGGAATAGTCTGAATGTCTGTTTTTAGTCGAATGCCTCAGCTGCGGCCAGCAAGCCCTCAACAATATAAGTGAGTTCCAAGTATGGGTCAAATAGTTTCCTTTTGACCCCAATCCAGCCACATAATGGAGCCCGAGCTTCCCTAGAGAATAGCAGAGGTAACAATTGGAAAATACACACCCCGACCTCAAGGCAGTAAGTCTACACAATGTTTCCTCCCCACTCCGCCAGCCCTCCCTGCCTCTTCCTAAAGTATCCAACAATTGGCTCTGCCTCCCAACAGCTGCAAGGGAAGATTGAGTATAAGAAGAGTTTGCAAATATGACTCACTCCTTTGATTCTAATAAAGCTAGCCTAATTATATGTGCACGTCTCTCCCCAGTGGTTTGGGGAAAGATCTTGGGATAAAGGACTCATTAGATAACTCTGCATTAACTGCAGGTATTTTCCAAAGTCAGTCCATTGGAGGGGTCGGGTTGGGTAGCAGTGGGACAGCACAGACTGCCTGGGAAGGACACCCTGTTGGCTTCTATGTGGTCAGACACCCCAAGAGAGGCCTTTGGAGAGATGTGAAAGAGGTCAGAAATCCTAGACTCAAGGGCCAGCTCTGTTCCCTCCTGGCTCTATGACCTTGACCAATTTAGTTTTCTTCTTTGGACCTCAGTTTCCAACCTCTAGGGTTAGACTAGATAATCTCTCAAGGTACCAATGATGAATTCAGACATTCTGTATGGCCTTAAGGATTGAATTAAACAAGCTAAGAGAGAAACCAGGCTTCACGTAGTAGTTCTGGTTTTAGGTTGAATTATAAAGTCATCAGGAAATTGCCACCTTTTAGGCCCTGGGCATCCGAATTTTGATGGTTTCAAGGTGAGCACAGGGGAAGAGAGGCCCCTGAAGAATACAGTACACCAGTGATGCGGGGGAGTATTCCTTGGGGAAGTGCTGATTTCCTTTAGAGAAGGAGAGATCTTCTTGGTTGGACTTGCTTCATAGAGCCCTTCCCCAGCACCCCATCCGCAAAGGGGCTATCCAGCCAGCCGCCATAATCAGAGCAGCAGAGCTACTGTCAACTCTCGGGAAAGGGAAACCAGGATAGCAGACATGCTTCCAAATGTTTTCAGGCACCATGAATAAAATAGCTCCTTAACAAAGATTTCTGTTTTTTCCCATGAAGCCATGTTCACATGTTAACTTGCCAATTCTAACAATTGCCACTCATATAGGGTTTTATGAGGTACAAACCATATTTCTTGCAATTACTTTTTGGGGTGGAGGGAACAAAATTAGGATTACCCCCATTTTCACATGAGGAAACTGAAATTGAGTAAAATTAGGTGGTTTGGCCAACCCATAGCTAATAAGCAGCAGTGCCAGGTTTTGAACCAAGATCATCTGACCCACTGAGACTATGACTCTACTAAGGGGCCTTTTAATAGCTGGCCAATAATCATGCTTAATCAAGGTATATAATAATCAGCAGGCATTTATTAAGTGCCTTCTATGTGCCAGGTTGCCAAGAAGACCCCAAGGTCCATAGAGGGTTGGACATGAATGACTAAATGATTGAACAATGACAACAATGAGCCAGGCACTGTTTATGTTTTGTGTTATGTACTATGTGTTGTGATGTGATGTCAAGCTGACTTCCAAGCCAGGTTGTGTCTTTTGACAGGTACTGGCCTTGTGACCCTGGGCAAGGTGCTGGGAGTACACTGATGAAGGGTGTTTCCTCACCTGGAAATTCCCTAGACCAGTGAGTCACATATTCAATCACTGTCTCTCTAGGTCACGTCACTGGAATTTCACAATATACTTTCCTCATAACCACCCTTGGGAGCTCAGTTGGGTCAATATTTTTGACCCCACAGAGGCAATGAAGGCCCCAGAAATGGAAGGAACTTGCTTATGGTTAGACAACCAGAAAGAGTAAGGGATGAAACCAGGTCTCCCAACCCTCAAGCCCAGGGCTCCTCTCAGCTAACGTCAGACAGGCCCTCAGGCTTGGCTTGAGTCAGGTTGACTTGGGTTCCCAGGCTGGCAGGGGCTGTGAGTAAGTGGAGTGCATGCCAGGCCGGGGGGCCCAGCAGCCCTGATCCTATAATAGCAGGAGGCTCCTGGATGTAAACACGGAAAAGCAGGGTTGAGTAACTAACACACAGTGTCCCTTTTCAGTGGATCATGCGAGAAAGAGAAGCCTTCCTCCCTCCTTCCTGAAGACAGAGATGTGTGCAGTGCTGGCCACCCAGGGAGGCCCACAAGAGAACACCAGTACAGCCTCCCATGGAGGCCAGCCACCATCAGAAACAGTGTTCTAAACTGCCCGCTTGTCTTTAAAGACAGCTTGCCCCCATCAGAAAATGAATGAGAGGGTTCTAATGAGTGTCTGACAAGCATTCTTGAGTATGTTCAAAGAAGGCTTGCTGAAAGCTTGGTCCAAAGTACCCAGGAGGGCCCTAACTTGGCCCCTAACTCAGTTTCTTGCTCCACGAGGATGCTCAGAGATTTCTTTCCTGAGCACATGTCTATCAAATGAGACACCAGATCCAGGCTGTCTGATCCCCTCTGCTGGCTGCTCGCTCCCTGATGCTCAGCTGTTGGCATCACAGTTAAAAGTTCTACTGCCATCAACAGGAAGCTTCACAGGGCCCCGAGTTTCCGAGCACCGTCTCCTGAAGGCGTGCTTCTAGAAGCTTGAACGTGCTCCAATGCACAGAGGTGGATGGTTGTAGCCTGAACCTTTGCTGATCTTTAACAAGCATCTCTGGAACTTTGACACTCTCCAACTTCATCACTTCTAAGGCAGAGGAGGTGAGGGCAAAAATGAACAAAGCCCACTCTTTGAGCATTATGTCCACAAGTGTCACCAGAGCACCAGATAAGTGAGGATGGAAACAGTGCAGGGACCCCAACGGTATCTACCAATCTCTATGTGAATACTTACAAAAGCAAACACAACTTTCCTAGGCTACATGAGTCTCTCGATAATTACTGTTTTTCAACTCCACATAATGCTATTGTTGTTTACAAAATATGGAGCCATTTAATTACAGTATTGAATTCATAGAAGCTTTCTGTTATATATTTTTTCTCAATCAAACAATACTATAATAATAAACACTATAAGGTGAATTCTGTGAACCTTTTTTTAAATTTATTGAGTTGTTTCAGTTATGTCTGACTGTTTGTGACTCCATTTGGGGTTTTCTCAACAAAGATACTGGAGTGGTTTTGCATTCCTTCTCCAGCTTATTTTTACAGATGAGGAACTGAGGCAAACAGGGCTAAGTGACTTGCCCAAAGACATACAGCTGTCTGAGGCCACATTTAAACTCAGGTCCTCCTGACTTCAGGGCTGCTACTCTATCCACTGAACCACCTAACTGCCTATTTTTTTTTATGTCATCACAAAAGAAAGTTGGGAACCAACAATGTAGAAGGAAAAATAATGTTAGGGTCAGAGGGCCTGGGTTCAGTTCCTGGCTATGTGACTTCAATTAAGTAGCTTACCATTCACAGATTCTGTAATCTGGGGAGATTCTCCTAGATGATTTCTCCTAGGTATACACTCCTATCAGTCATCAGATGATAAGAGAAAGCCTGGCCAAGGCCAAGGCCAAAGCAAAGACCAAAACTTAAATCTTTTCCTCAGTCCTTATCTTTGACAGCATTAGGTGTCATCCAATGATGCATTCAATGAAGGATGTTGCAGGGTCAATTCCAACTGTGAGGGAGGTTGGGCTTAATGACCTCTGAGGTTCTTTCTAAGGTCCCCCCAAAATTCTATGAAGAAAAGCCTGGACAGCAGCAATCCTTGGGCTGAGTCGACTGGAAAGCTAAGACTGCAAAGACCTCCTTGAGGTTTGAGTTTGCCAAATCATACCAGTCATGTTTTTCTTTTCTGCTCCACTGTCTCCTCCATAGATAGCTGACCGGGTAAAAGGTGGGAAGAAAGCAGGACAACTCTATAACTTGTCTCTTCTAAACTTTTTTGAACTTGACAAGGAAGCAAGATTAGGAGATTAGGAAGAAGAGATTGTCTTATTTCTGCAGTGTTAACAAATATAAATCCAGTAAGACAAGATGCCCACAAAGGATGAGTACTAGGAAGAAAATGGCAATGAGGGAAGGACTTAGGTTCCAGCTCTGTCCCCATGGTGGGTGATACTTCTGATCTACCCAGTGTGATCCTAAATTGGGGCTCCTAGGATTGTGAGGCATTCAGTAGCAGAAGCAAGGACAGGAGCAGCTGACTGTAGAGGAAGACTTGGCCATGACCTTGGGGACCCTCTCCAGTGACTTTCACCAACACTCCTTGGGTGAAACACATTTCAGAGTGTGGGAAGGCTGGCCCACAATTCATGCCAGGAAGGTTCAAGGGATAAAGATCTCAGGCCTAAATTTATGGCATGCAATATTAGCCTGCTGGATTGTTTTGGTTGGCCTTTTAAAACTGCAGAGGAATCAAGGGAGTTTTCCAATAAATTATTTCAGCTGCTCTCCTGCAAGGCTTGAGAGACTCTGAAATGTTCCCAGTAATCACGAGGGAAGGGCTCATTCTCCAGCGTCTGTAAGGGGTAGGCAGTGGATGGGTTAGGGTGAGGGTGGAAGCGAATCTCAAGGATCAGGAAAAGGCTTCCCTTATTTCTGGAAACTCCAGGAGATGGGTGGAGTGGGAAGCGTAGCCCCACACACCCTTCCCTTTCTGTCCCTCTGATTCCCCACAAACTGACTCTTCTCGGGGAAAGGGCATATTGGGTGGACAATTCCAGTTGCCCATGCCTCAGGGCTCGAGTCCCTGTCTCCCATGAGAGATCCTCTAAATCCCTCATAAAAGCAGTAGGGGGAAGAAATGTGTGACTTGACTTGTTGACTTCTGTAATGACACACTGGAAAATCCAGTGTGGAATTCCATCTCTTTAACACCCTAACCTCCAACTGGGCTCAACTTGCTACTCTTCCTTGAAATGTCCTTGCTATTCCTCTCCACCTGCTAGATGTGGAGCCAGAGCAATTGGGGTCAAATCGTGAATCTACCTCTTACTACCTCTATTGCCTTTGACAAGTCACTCATTCCCTCTTGGCCTTTACTCACCTAAGGAGTAAAAAGGAGGACTTCGGACTGGGTGGACTCAGCAGTGTCTTCCCAATCTAAATTGGTGATTGGATGGTCTCACGAAATCTCATTCTTTAAGTTCCTCCCAATCCATGGAGTCATCCCTGGCCCTGCCATCCCACGCTGATCTTTTCCCTTTTTGAATACTTAACTCTCACTGTATCTTTGTTTTCTGAAACCATACACTTTCTTGTCCATATCACAGAACTGCACAAGTAGTCAAGTTTTAGTTTATAGTCATCTGTTTCATATACATTAATCTAGCCTATCCAATAAGAATTTAAACTCTCTGAAGGAGGGAGAGACAGTATGGTCTGGGGTGGGGAGAAGCACGGCAATCAAAGACTTGGTTTGAAGATTATTTTCTGGTTATTTATTAAACTCTGGCCAAATCACTTATTCCTTCTGAACCTTGGTTTCCTTCATTAGAACATAGATGGGGAGTAGGGGGCAGGGAGTGCCTTCCTTCCCTAAATCCCTCCTATCCACCCCCCCCCACACACACACAATAGCTGACTCAGGGCTTGGACACTGACATAAGTCAGACTTTTCCAAATGTAACATTTGCATGATTTCTCCTGCATGGACACCATTCTTTGTCCAGCCCTTGGCTTATATTTATATATACAATTCAGAGGGCACTCAAGCTGTCTCAAGTAGTTGCCTTGGAATTCAAGTGGGGATTAAGTGGCCCAACTGGGTGAGAATTGAGCACTGGGGTTATTACTAATTGGCCAAATGAATACAGCAAGGAAGGGGAGGAGGAGGGTAGTTTCTGAACCTACTATGTCCATCTGGATCTTATACAAGGTTTGGAGGATGTTTCCCAAGACAGTTGAGTATCTCATGCTTTCCTTTTTAAGAGTAGGAGAGAAAGGACCTTCAGTGGGAACCCTGAAAGGCAAGGCTCACAACAGTGAATAAGTTGAGCTTATCTGTGACTATAAGGAATAAAGGAGCTCCACAGTGACTCTCAGCCCAATTATTCCAGCCTCATTCCTACCAAACTAGATCAGAGTTGAATCCAAGTGGCCAAAAGAAGCTTAACTGGGTCAATGGCTTTATTCATCTTTGGAAGGGAGAGGCCAGGGGGAGAGAAAAGGGATCACGCTGCCGAGAGCTAAGATGCTCTAAAGTCAAACAATAAATGAGAAGAAAGCCTAGGATCTGGTTTAAGCCACCAAACAGGTAATTGGGTTTGAAATAATGAGTTGACTGTAGCTTAAAACAGATGACCCCTCCCCCCAACTTGAAGACTGTAAGGAAGAAGAAGAAGAAACAAATTAAACAGTGTGTCACGGATAGGTTTTTGGACCAGATTTCTGAGTAAGAACTAAATTCATCTAAGTTTTTGGGTTTCTTCTGTTTTGTTTTAATACACATACAAGAAAAAAAATCACAAAAATCAAAGGTGTCCCATAGTGAAAGACTCTTCCGTTAATGAGTAATCCAGGGCTTCTCTAAGAAAAGTCAGAGGTGCTCATCTCCCCTGCCAAGACTCTGGGAAGGCAGCAGATTTGGGCTAAATTTCTCTGTGCCCCATTCTGATTCCCTGCAAAAAAGCGGGCAACCCAAGAAAACTGCTTCTTGGCTGGACAGTATTGTCTCTAAAGACAAACTCCAGGGACACCCAGCTCATTCTAGACAATAAAATCATCAAGCTACAAAGAGAACTTCGTGTCTCCTAAGCAGGCTTGGCCTAACAAGGACAAACAGGGATACATTTTAACACCTCCTGAACATCTGGTCAGGAAAGACAAAACATACCTGGATAGAGAGGCCTTGACAATTCATCAAAAAATACTTTCATTAGAACAACCCTAAAACATAGGTAGTACAACCTATATCATCCCCATTTTACAGATGAGGACAGTGAAGCTCAGAGAGAGCAAGTTTTTTTTTTTTATTTTTAGGCAATTGGGGTTAAGTGACTTGCCCAGGGTCACCCAGTGTCAAGTGTTTGGTCTGAATCCAGATTTGAACTCATGTCCTCTTGACTTCAGAGCCAATGCTCTATCCCCTGTACTACCTAGCTGTCCCCAGAGAGATTTAAGTATTGTTGAGGATGACAGCATTATCAAGTAAGGCCCTGAATGGAGGGCATCTAGTTTTACCCACCTTAGGTTCTTCCTCTCCAGGCCCCTTTGAAGAAGTAACTATAGAGACTCTCTAAAGAAACCAGAGACTTTTTTTGGGGCGGGGGGTCCTACCTGCCTTGCTTTGTCCATTTATTCTTTTTGTGTGTGTGTGTGATGGAATTGGAGTTAAGTGACTTTCCCAGGGTCACACAGCTAGCAAGTGTCAAGTGTCTGAGGCCAAACTTGAACTCAGGTCCTCCTGACTCCAGGGCCAATGCTCTATCCACTTTACCACCTGGCTACCCTTTGTCTATTCATTCTTAAGACCCTAATGATTCTTACTCCCAATATTCGATGACAGGTGAGGTGTAGTTTGTGAAATTGAAGGCCATTAACGTCCTGTTCTGTCTCAGGTAGTCTTCCAAGCAATTCGGGGTGTTCCACTTCTGATTGCAGAGGGACCAGGGGAGCTCTTTCTGAAACGAGTCAAACAGGTAGTAGAGAGCCCATGCCAGGATGACGATGTAATACACATTCAGGAGGGACACAATCACAATGGAGGCATAACCGATGCCTAGATAAGAGAGAGAGAGAGACAAGAAAAACAATCAGTAACTGTGGCATCTGATCACCTCCAGGACCTGTTTGGCTTTCAAAGCCCTTCATTACCTGGCCCTTTCCTACCTTCCTAAGCCTTCTTCTGGCCCTATCCAGTCCCCCTTGCCCCTGCCAGTCAATGCAAGCAAAGGGGATAGACTAGATGGTCTCTAGACCCCCACCAGCTCTAAATTCTAGGATCCCAATGCTCGTGGCAGGGTTAGCCTTTCCGAAGGAGCCCTGTGTTCTAATAACTCCGACCTGACACAGTGGAAAGAATACTGCTAGCCCACCAATAAAAAGGGGGTTCAAATCCCATCCCCTACAACTACTGCCCAGATGACCATAGGTAAGTCACTTGTCTTCCCAGATCCTCATTTTCCTCATCTGTAACACAAGTGGATCATACTAAATGCCATTGAAATCTCCCCCAACCTTGTGCTGTTCCTTATACATGTGCCCTTCACTGAGGAGGAGGAATTAGTCCTGGTGACAGTTATCTCTTGGATATGGTTTAAGAGCTCTCTCTGTCCCAAAACATCTCCTTCACCAACCTACCAATGTATCTTTAAAAAAAAAAAAGAAAAGAAAAATCTCACTCTGAGAGTCTTCTGGGGAAATGGACATTTATGACCAATTCGCCAACACTTATTGCTGTCTTGAAGACAGCCTTTGGCAGGGGAAGAGGGGGTGAAGGAGGCAGGATGAAAATAAGAATTAATTCACCTTCACATGGAACATTTTTTTAAGTGCCTTCCTATCAACAGTCCTACGGGATAAGTCAGTGTAGCACTATTATGCCCATTTTACAGATATAGAAACTGAGGCTCAGAAAGGGGAAGCAGATGCATAGATTTAGATTTCACACATAAGTAAATTTGAGGTACAACAAGGTTTACTAACCAAAGGTCATGCTGAGCCCCGATTTGAATCCAAGTCATGTACCCCCACATCAAGGACCCTTTCTAGTACCATGACTTGCCCAGGGTCACATAGCTCTTCGGTGCCAGAGCTGGGATACAAATCCAGTGTCCCTCATTCTCATATCTAGCGTCCTTTCTACCATGCCAAGTTGCTTCTCAAGTGGAGCAAGGAACTTAATCCTTGGCTTTAAGAGGTCCACTTGAAAGCAAGGGAATTTTTCTTAAAGGGATCTCAGAAAAGTAGGCCTACAGCACACTTAACATGGTTAGTATTCTGAATAACATTTGCCTTCTCTAAAGCTAGAAGACCAAAAATGTCCTATTGTTTTTTCCCTGAAGTTCAGGGTCAGGGACAGATATGTTCTGTCTTTTGTAATTTAAAATGGCAAAGAAGGAGGGAGTGAAATATAGCCCTTGATAGCTCAATCTGGTGCAAAAAGTACTCTGTACCTAATACAAAAATGGAGGTTCCCAGTCTCTAATTCTGCAGTCTGTGTAAGGAGAGGATTTCAAGTGGCTGTTCCCTCTTCAGGCTATTGCTAAACTAGGGCAGGCATTCACTTAAGGGCACATGGCGTGCAGGACTTGGCCTGGTTACCTGAGGCCCAAAATACAGTGATTCCATTATAGAATACTATGAGCAGAATCCAGGAATCACAGAATTTGGGGATCAGGGAATCTACTGAATTTCATAACTGAAGAAGTTGAGAATCATGGGATCATAGAATCTGATTATGAGCATTTTAGGATGGTCGACCCTTAAGAGTTGGAAAGAAGCTTGAGAGGCCACATAAGACAACTTTCCATCAAGGGGAGAAATGTCCACCATGGAGTGGGGTATGGATGGGGGTGGAGGCAGTCAACCAGCATCTATTGGAACACTGCCGGTGAAAAAGAATTCAAGGTGGGATCAGGATGTAAAATGAAAAAGTTTCCTCCCTCTCTGCCCTTGCTGTGGGGTCT
Source organism: Phascolarctos cinereus (assembly GCF_003287225.1). Taxonomy (NCBI): domain Eukaryota; kingdom Metazoa; phylum Chordata; class Mammalia; order Diprotodontia; family Phascolarctidae; genus Phascolarctos; species Phascolarctos cinereus. The sequence continues at coordinate 58,139,413 of NW_027555847.1, forward strand.
TTCTGCCTAGAATAGCTTCCCCCAACCTCATTCCCAAGGCTAACACATTCTTTAAGACCCCATTCATGGAAAAAGCATGTAACATGGTGTGAAGACCTGGATTCAAAATCCAGAGCTTTGCCAGGTAATCTGTGCAACCTTAGGCTCGCTGGACCCCAGTTTCCTCATCTGGAAAATGAAGGGCTTGGATTAGATGGTCTCTAAGTTCTATGCAAGCTTTAAATCTCTGACCTTAATAGCGTAATTCTTAGAATTCATGGGAAAGAGCCACTCACACCTTAACGTGACTTTTGGGCCAGGTGAAATGAATTCCTACTAGCTGCAATGAGGAAGGCAGCAGGACAGTACATATGAAATGACACTGGGACCCTGGTCCTATTAACACATGCTACCCACACCCATATCTCTTTATCTACTAGCAGGCCCTGAGACTCTGTGAGAGAGAGATAAAACATAAGCTTCCTGAGGGAAGAGATGGTTTTATTTTGCGCTTTGTGCCCCTAGAGACTGGACCATGGTAAGCACTTAATAAATGCTTACTTATGGATTGATTGGCCTTGGAGTTCAGTGGACAGAGTGCCAGACCTGGAGTCAGGAAGAGCTGGGTTCGAATACTACCCTGCAGATAATTACTTGCTAGGCACATAATGTATTTAATCCCTTTAAGCCGCAAGTTTCATCATCTGTAAATTGAGATAATAATAGCACATATTTCATGGGGTTGGTATAAGGATCAAATGGGGCAATATATGTTCATTCATGTCAGATCCTCCCTGACCCCTTCTGGGGTTTTCTTGGCAAAGATACTGGAGTGGTTTACCATTTCTTTCTCTGGCTCATTCTACAAATGTGGAAACTGAGGCAAACAGAGTTGAGTGACTTGCCCAGAGTCCCAAGGCTAGCAAGTATTTGAGGCTGGATTTGAACTCAGGTCCTCCTGACTTCAGGCCTAGTGCTCTATCCACTGTGCCACCTTTACATACTTTAAAGTCATCTGGAAACTTGAACTGTTTTTAGTAGGATTATTTCCTTCTCTTAGAATGTGTTCTCCTGGAACATCATCCCAAGTACTGCTTTTAATCTGAGGCGTCCGGGATTTAGATGCTGCTGCTTGAACACCTTAAGGTAACCACAGCCCCTAGCCTTTCAAAGGCACATGTTTCAGTTGAACTCAAGAGCAAAAATGCCCTGTAAAGCAGGAGCCATTATTTCAGTCGTGTGTGTGTGTGTGTGTGTGTGTGTGTGTGTGTGTGTGTGTGGTGGGTGGGTGTGTGTCTGTGTCTGTGTCTGTGTATGTGGTGGTGGTGGTGGGGTCTCTGCTTTACCAGGTGCTGCTGGGCCAGTAGAGAAGGGTGATAAGTCAGGAGCATGAAATGGGGGGAAGAGTTCTGGGTTGGGCATCAAAAAGCCCAAGGTTCTCAAAACAGGCTTCTGCCAACTGCGTGTGGGCAAGTAAAATCCCTTCTCTGAGACTCAGTTTCCTGCTCTGCAAAATGAGGGGTTTGGACTAGCTGATTTCCCTGGCTCCTCCCAGCTCTCAGCTCCAAGAGTTAATAACCATCCCTAGCTGGCATATGAGTAAATGGTGACTTTTCATTTTCATTGCTTCCCTAAAACATTCCAGCTGATGTAGGTCAGCAAAATGCCCGTTTGCAAGGTCAAATGTTTTGGAGCTCCATGGGATTATGGGAGGACTGCTTCCAAAAATCAATAGCTGTGTGTCTAAATATTCACACACACACATTCCTAACTGCCAGCTGGAATGCATGAGGAGAGTGTGCTATCAAGGATGGTGGGCTAAGTTGGCGGGGGAGGGCCTGGGAGAACTTTCCCCATTTCCCCTCTCTGGCACTCATTAGAGTTGGGAGACCCTGAACAAGTCTCAACTTTCCTAAATCTCAACTTCCTCATCTTTAGCCCAGAGCTGAGACAGGGATTGTAAGAAACAAATAAAATGACGTACATGAAGCATTTTCCAAACTTTACACCTGTCCAAGACAGGTAATGTTGACTTAGGTGGTGGATGAAAAGTCCTATTTGATTAAATTCCCAACTGTGGTGAGATTACCATTACCAGCAACAAAAAGGACTAAGTTATGAGGAGAATCAGATTATGGTAACCCAGAATTTTCCCAAATAATGTCTCACATTTCTCTTTCAAATCTTAAAGTGGCCACCCAATAAGAAGTCTTGGGTGAGTCCCTTTAATTTCCCTACATGCAAAATAAGGGCCTTGATCTAAATAATCTCTTAAATTTCTTCTTCATTTAATATCCTAGAACTCAGAACTAGAGGAGATCTTTAAGAAACTGACTAGTTCCTCATTTTATAGAAAATGAAAATGAGCTTCACAGAGGAAGGTGACTTAGTCAAGATCATACAGGCAGTCGGTAGCAAAGCTGGGATTCACATGCAGGACACTTGTCCTCAAATTCAGGGCTCTTGTCATTATACCAACTTTGCTTCCTAGTATGAATTCACTGTATTCTGAAACTCTGAAATTCACTTAGTGCTTTGAGTAATTTGATAACACACACACAATAGGTAACTCCAAAAATGAACATATCTAAATTATATTTCTTGAGCTCGGCCAAGTAATTGTGTTTTTATTTCCTCTGTTGTTCTTAAAGCTAACTATAGATCTTTTTAAAAAAAAAACATTTTAAACACCCACTTGTTATCCCAAAAGACAATAGAGAGGCTAATAGCTGTCTGCTGGCTTAAAAAAAAAAAAGGACTGGATGTCAATAAAAGGGTAATCCATGAATCTGTTGATTTTTTGATGGACTTTAGCACAAGAAGGCAATGTAGTGCTCAGGTAAGGGCCTGGAAGTCAGGACACAGCTGGCCTTGAGGAGAACCCCATGTGACCAGGGGCAAATACCTTTCCCCCTCTGTGCCTGTGACCTCCTCCCTTGGTATAACAATACAGGGATTGGTAAAGCTGACTTCTAAGGTCCCTTCCACATGTGACACCCTTCAAAGGGATATATGTCCACACTGCAACCCGTCTCCTCCTATGAAATGACGTTAATAAACTATATACGCACACAGTTGTCTTCTAAGGTCAGTAGGTAAAGGAACTAAGTATGGCCACCTAGTCCTTTAAAAAATGAAGAATGGCATCTAAACACTAAAGCCTTCCATTTCCTCAGTCAGTAGCTGCCTTTCCAATCTTGTCTCCCCAAAGTCAACAGAAGCACCCAACACTCTGAACAAAGAGCACTGACTTGCTAAGCCAGTACAGCTTCCACTTGCCGTCTTGTACCCTTCTTCATGCTGTTCCCTCTCTAGCTGTTGAAATCCCACCCATTCTTAAAGGCTCCACTCCAGTCCCACCTCCTCCAAGAAGCCTTCTGGGATTACCTCCAGGCTACTTCCAGCCCTCTGTCCTCCCTTGTATTCTCCAAACACTTTTTACATACACAGCTGCTTCAGTATGTTTCACATCTTCCCTAGTGTCAGAGTTCATTGTAAATAGAAATGATCACTTGTATATAGATATAGAAGACTTCATGGTTTCATAGGATTTTGATATTGAATGTACCTCAACCCCCACCCCTCACCCTTTCTTTCATGGATAAGGGAACTTATCAGAGAGGGTCAGAGAGGTTTGCACAAAGTCACACAGCTTGGGAGGTGTGGGAGCTGAGAGGTGAACCCGGGTTCTACGACTACAAGACCTGTGCCTTTCCTAGCCTACAAAATTGTGTTGCCTGTTTACGTGTCCCAATCCCTCGAAGACGAGGACTGGATTCCTATTCATCTCGCCTCTTGAGAGTTTCCCAACCTTAGGGATTTTAGTCATACCAAAAGGCAGAACCAAGAGAGATGATCACCTCGCTCTGTTCCATCCGTGGAATGTGTTTTATAGGGTGACTTTAGCTTTTTAATAGGATGAGACAGTTGAAAGGAAAAGTCTGTGGTGGCCCACCACCCAGGAAGAGGCCATGAGTTAGAGGGAGAGAGGTCACTGTCCATGCTGTCCTTCCTAATTCCTGCTTCCTGGCATGGGGTGCACTAATGCCAAGTCTTTGCTCCCCTTTCCCCCACCCCCTTCTTGGTGCCTCCAACTCCCCGTCACTGAACAAGCTGCAATTTATCTCTAAAATGACTTCATTGTTTACAGTGGTTTTGTGAACTGAGAATTGTTGTCTTCAGACACCGAGTTTATGGCAGCATCAGCCACTTATGCAGCCATAAAGCCAGCCTCATCTTCCACGTGGGTGGTTTGCTCAGGCATCACCTACACAAGGTAATTAAATCAAACAGTTTCAACCAAAACGGATTGCAGAATCACAGATTTGGAATGGGGAGGAAACCTGATGAGATCATGGGATCATAGGTTTAGAACTTAGAGTTCAGTTTCAAACTCCATTTTACAGATGGGAAAACTGAGGTCCAGAGAGGTGAGCTGACTTGCCCAGCTAGGGTCATACAAAGACCAAATAGCAAGAGCTGAGGCTGGGGGATTAGGTCATCCTCTGTGTTCAAATCAGCTCTCTTCCAACTGTACCCATTCGCTTCTTCATCAGTGGGTTACTAGAGACAGACACTGCTTTTCTCATGATGAAGAGTCTGTCTGTTCTTTGTAGCCTTTTCCCTAATAGATTTCTGCACAATTGAATTGTCCGAACAACTGATCTCACTCAGGAGTTAAGGGCCAAAAATACAGAATCACGTTTCTATTTTGAGTTGGGGTGGGGGGGTGGGAAGAAGAGGGTTTGGTGAGGGGGAATCAGGTCACAAAACCACAATAAAATCTTCTCCTAGGCCTGACAATCACTCTCCTACCTAAGAAGACACAACACAATGCCATTGCTAATAGACTATACTCCCTCAACCGGATATTCAGGAGAGGACATTCATGTAGCCCTTTGCAGTCTGGCAAAGCTGATGGACCCTTCTTTTAATGATGTTTTAAAATGCATAAAATAAAATATTTAGTATTGCAATGGAAACCAGTTATATTGGGGGAAAAAAAGCTGTCAAAATATGTATTTTTTAAAAGTTCAAAGATCTCAGAGTATCCTCAAATTGTTCAAGATGCTCCCATAATCACAACAGCTGACATTTATATAGCACGTTAAAGTTAGCAACATCGCCTTTGAGGCCCGACAGCAACCCTGGGAGTGAAGGTTTTAACAGTCCCATTTTAACAGTGAGAAAACTGAGGCTCCAGGAGGGGTGACTTGCCTGTGGTCACACTGCTAGTAAGTGTCCAATGCTGGATTTGAATCTGGGCCTGCTTGGCCCCAGATACAGTCTATAACATCCCCTGTTTTCTCTTGATTCTCAGTTGCTAATGAGGCATCCGGCTCTGGGAATGTGGTAGGTGTAAGACCCGAATTCCACTCAACCTGAGCTTGTCTAGAACTAAGTGCTTTCTCAAGCTCTGCTGTTCACATGGCCTCCTTTCTACTGGCCTCATCCTTCCTTGCCTCATGTCAAAGGAGCTGCTATAAGGAGTGAGTGACCCTTAGTCAGTCCAGATCTCAGAGATCCACACATCCATATAGACCTTTGTATATTTCAAAGGGCTTTCTCATCTATTTTCATGTTTCATTCTCAGAATGTGAAACACATCCCATCTCATGCTTCCCCTATTTTGAGGAGCCAGGGTGGGAATTGCTATGAAAGGGAACATGACTGTTGGTGGAGTTGTGAACTGATCCAATCATTCTGGAAAATAATTTGGATCTATACCCAAAGGGCTATAAAACTGTGCGTACTCTTTGACTCAGGAAAACCACTACTAGGTCTGGGTATCCCAAAGAGATATAAAAATAGGGAAAAGGACCTATTTGTACAAAAATATTTAGAATTGTTCTTTTTGTGGTGGCAAAGAAATCGAAGGGATGCCCATCGATTGGGAATGGTTGAACAAATTGTGATATATGATTGTAATGGAATACTACTGTGCTATAAGAAACAATGAGCAGGATACTTTCAGAAAAAAATTGGAAAGACTGACATGAATTGATGCAAAGTGAAGTGAGTAGAACCAAGAGAACACTGTACACAGAAACAACAATACTGTATGATGATCAACTGTGAATGACTTAGCTATTCTTAGCACTATAATAATCCAAGACAATTCCAAAGGACTCATGATCAAAAATGCTATCTACCTGCAGAGAAAGAACTGATGGCGTTTGAATGAAATGGAAACATATTATTTTCTACTTTTTTTCATCAGGTTTTTTTTTTTGGTCTGTGTTTTCTTTCACAACATGACCAATGTGGAGATGTTTTGCATGATTGCATATGTATAGCCTATATCAAATTGCTTACCATCTCAGGGAGGGAAGATGGGAAAGGGAGAGAGGAAAGGAGAGAATTTGGAAAACAAAATTTTAAAAGATGCATGTTAAAAATTGTTTTCATATGTAATTGGGGGGAAAGGTATTATTAAATGAATGAATAAACGAATGAATGAAAAGGAGCATGGTGCTATGAAAATAATGCTAGATTTTGGAGCTAGGGGATCTGGATTCAAATCTCATCTCTACCACTTACTATCTGTTTGACCTTGGGCAAGTAAGTCATTTAGCCTCTCTAGGCTTCAATTGCCTCCTTCTTAAAATGACACATAGTACACTGAACACATAGGATCACAGATTGAGATCTAGAAGACCCTTTGATGTCTTCAAGTCTGACTCCCTCATTTTACAGATGAGGAAACGGAAGCACAAAGAGGTAAGTGTTTGAGGTCTTTCTGACTCTAAAGTCCAAGGCTTAATCTATTATCCCCCTCTGCCTGCCCTTTCAATGACCTCCAGAGTCCTTTCCAACTCTTAAAATAATGATCCTGTGATCCAAGTCTTAGGCATAATGAGAGACGTATCACAGGGCCCAGACTCCGATCCCAAATCACCAGCCCCAAAATGAGAGTATACTGCCTTACCAAGCACCATCCTAAGTCACAGATCCAACAAGATATGGCTCTGTGAAACAGAATGGAACCAAGAGTAGGGAAGCCTGGGTTCTAATTTCTAGCAGTGGAGCTTCCTGGTGGAGTAAAGGAATATATCCCTTCCTCTTTTGGTGCCTCGAATTCCTCATCCGTCAATGAAGGAGTTGAGTGAGATGGCCCCTAAAATTCCCTTATATTCTATGCTCCTCTCAGACCTCTTGATGCAATCAGGGAAAAATGACTTTCCTATGGTACACAGTGGTGTACTTTAGACTCTGCTAAAACCAGAATACTTACCACTAAAAAGAGGGCAGATCTTTTCCCAGCAAGTAATCCCACCTTCAGAGGTATACTGGCCTATAACAACCTCCAGGAAAAACACAGGTAAGCCGCCGCCAAACAAGAAAATGAAGTAAGGTACAAGAAATGCACCTGTGGAGAGAACACAAAGAGACAGAGGTCCCCTATCAGTGGGTCACAGGGATTTGGGAAGTTGGCTCAAGCATGCCTGGGGTTCCTAATCAAGGAAAGACCATCTCACCATGGAGGGGGATGGGGGCAGACATTCCAAGTTTATGAAGGTCTGTGAAGGGTAGCAAATGGGCAGAGCTGCTGGACATCTACCCAGGCCCGCAATGAAGGACTGTGTAAGGCTCTCTTCCTAAGGCAACCCTCTGCAAAGTTCAAAGATGTCCCCAAGATGGGAGTTTTCTGCTTTCTTCTCTATGTAGTCCCTTGGACACATAAAAGCTCATTTCTTAATAAATAATGACCACTAATTTCCCAAGGGTACATCCTAGCTTGTACGTCCATAGCATTTGGAGGTTGATAAAGCACTTGTCTCCCAACAGCTAACAGTAAGTTAGGTAAGATAATAATTGCAAAGCACTTAGCACAGTGCTGGGCACATAGTAAGCACTATACAAAATGTTAGCTGTTATATAACTATTATCCTCATTTTACCAATACTGAAAGTGATACTGCCAACCCCAAACACTACTGAACAAATGCCCAAATGGGCTGCTAAGGGTGCGGCACACAAACCAACTGGAAGGCAACCCAGAAAGGTGCCCACTGCCCCTGAGTCTCTTCCTAGCAGGCCTGTCCCTCAATTCCAAACTCTAACCATTAGAGATGCATTCTTTCAAGTTTTAACAAACTCCTCTTGTAAAATGCCAATAACTCTGAAAGGAATAACACATAGAGCTGGCGATTAATCATTTGTATTTTATTTTGAATTAATTTATCCTACCTTTTCTTTTTTAAGAGTGAGCTCAGATCTCTAATGGGAATACACATTTTGAAGAAGAATGGGATAAAATTTGGAACACTGAGTAGTTCCTTTATAGAAATAACATATATGACAGGATCATCCAACTTTCAGATAACACAAAGGTGGGAAGAATACATAATGCAATGGATGGCAAGATCCAAAAATATCCTGGCAAATTAGGATGTTGATTGAAATTGAATGAAATTTAACATTGACAAACATAAAGTTTTCTACTTGGGCTCAAGAAATCAACTTCCTAAGTATCAGATGGGAAAGGTTTAGCCTCATCAACATTGGTTTGTTAAACTACAATTTGGGGGGTTTAGGGGACTGCAAGTTTAGAGAGTCAACAATGGGATAAGACCATCAATAAAGCTGATGAAATTCATTGACAGGTCAAATGAATATTGTGTTTGAATCTAGGCACATATTTTATTTAGGAAGGCCAGCGGCTAGAAAAAGGAAGGTGAAGAGGAAACAGATGGAGAAGGGCCTAGTTTCACACCAATATAATTTATTTCTCTATTCCCCTTACTAAGGGATTCCTATGGTACAAAATACTCACCTCCGCCATTTTTATAGCAGAGATACGGGAAACGCCAGACGTTACCTAACCCGATAAAACCGCCTGCCACGGACAGCAGAAAATCAACCTTGCTTGACCACTTCTCCCTCTGTGGTTGCTTCCCTTCGGCCTCATCTTCAGGCCGGGTTCCTGGACTCTTGCCAGGGGAAGGCTTCAAGATGTCTTTGTGAAAATCTTTCAAACACTGAAGTTTTTCCTTGGTTGCCATTCCTTCGTTTTCTAGAGGTCAAAAAAAAAAGGAAAAAAGAAGAAAAAGGATATGAATTTAGCCAGGACGTTTGAAGAATATCACAGAACCCTACAGTGATATCTTCCCTCCCTTCCTACAATAGACCTCTACTTACCATATACACATATTCAAACAATTGGGAGTGATAAGGATTTTACAAAGGAATCTTAAGAATATTACAGAATCCCAGAATGTCAGTTTCCCTTCCCTACTTCCCACGTGAACATAAAGGAGGATTTAGCTAGGACATCTCTGGAGTCTTAGAGAATTTCAGAACATCCAGGAAATGCTCTCAAGCTACTTAAAACTGAAGTAGAGACATAATACCATAATGAATGAATGTAGGTATGTAAGTGCCTATGAATACTCATGCGTTTGTGTGCGCAGAAATGTCCATTCAGATACTAGTGCTTCCTCATCCAAGATTACCTATTGTCTGCTTTCTATGAGCCTCATATATGTCTATGTCTGTACAATGTCTCGTCTATTACATCCTTGAGGGCAGGAATTGTTTGTTCTTGTCTTTGTAACCCCAGAGTTTAGTTTCTCCCAAGGGCCAGAGTGCTGGCACTGGACAGCTTTCTCATCTGCAAGCCCTTTCAGGTGGAGGGAACTGCAGGGACCTAGGAAGGCTTTATAGGAGGTCTGTAACCTGCCCAAAGGCAGGAAGCCCCATGCTTAGAGTTCCTAAGAGTCCTACCAGCTGCCCTCCTTCCCATAAATCCCAGGCAAGGGCATGCCTTCAACCCAGACCTTTGGAATCTCAGACTGCTATTTTTTTTCCCAGATATCACATGGCTTCAAGTCTCAGGGCATCCCTGAACACTGGACTTGACTCATAGATCTGGAATGATAAGGGACCTCCAAGGGCACATCCAGCCTGACCCCTTAATTTTACAGATGAGGAAACTAGAAACCAGGCACTGAACCCACGTGCTGTGACCCCTGAGGCAATACCACCCCCACCAAGGGATAGCAAGATCACTGAGTCTAAGTCCTTCACTATATAGATAAAGAAATGGAGGCCCGGAAAGAAGCAAGAAATAGGAGATGGGTTCACTCAAGTGCTGTAGGAGGTCAGGGGGAGAATGCCTTCATGGAAGACACAGGGCACCAGCAACATCCCACAGATGGGAGTCCGCTGCAGAAAAGAGTGAGCCTCCTGCCAGGAAGAGGAGGCCCACACAGTTCAGGCTAGACACTCCTCCAATCCTCTCCCTTCCTCTTCCTGTAACTCTGTGAATGCTGGGGTTGGGGCTCTAGTGTCCCTGAGAGAAGTGGGAGAGGGGAGAAAAGCATTAATACTATGGCAATGGATTGATAAGGATGGATGCCTCTTGTCTGGAAGGAAAGAACAGCCCCTGGACTTGAGCCAGACCTGAGCCAGATGGGTAAGGGAGATAATATGAAACAACAGAAGAAAAAACAACTGGATTTGAAGTCAGAGGACTCCCGTTCAAATCCCAGGTCATCTGCTTGCTATTTATATGACCCCTTGAGCAAATTATTGAATGTTTCTGGGCCTCAGTTGAACCAGCTGCCTACTGAGGTCCTTTTGAGCTCGAAAACTATGATTGTGGGATGCTCTAAGATTCAGGAGTGGAGAGGAGGAATCATTCCATTCCATTTGGAAGGCCGGGAGTCAAAGGTTCAGGGATCTGGCCTTGGGATTCACTGAATGACTGGTAATGCGAGATCAATCAATATTCTAAAGGTCCGTGCCTCTTCGAGGGCATGGCATAATGGGAGGAGAGTCATTTGGTGGTGACTGGGGCCAAAGCCGGCTGTCTCTAAGGTCTATTCCTGATAATTATCTGCTGTAGCATATAAATTAACCAAGAAATTCAATTAGCTTCCCCCTCCCCTCCCAGCCCCCATAAAATGCTCTTGCATTTTATCACTCTATTTCACTGAGTTTTTCTAATTTGGGAACTTTGGGCAGTTACAGCACAAGACATATAGAAATGGGGCCCTACAGAGTCCCAGCAGAGAAGGCTTCGGGGAAAGACAATAAGAGCCATGTTCTGAAATTAACATTCTCCTCTGCAGACAGGTCTGCATTCAATGGGGTCAGCTCTCAATGGACCAAAGGAGATTTTAGGATCCTGGGCAGCCAGCACACTCTGGGCCATTGTGAAATGTCAGCAACACTGGAGCTATGTTGAAGCCTCTTTGTACAGGGGTCTCTAAAAAGGAAGTGAAGGCCCTCACCAGGGGCAGAAGGGAGTATGCTAACATACAGATATATCTCAGAAAGGGAGCCTCTTGCTTGAGACCTGAGACCCAGAGGCTCTGGTGTTACACTGTTACTACTCTCCTACCCTCCAATTCCCATTGGATCACAGTTTTAGAGGTAGGTGGGTCTTGGAGGTCATCTAATTCGAATCCCACCATTTACAAAAGAGGAAACAGAAACTGAGGCTCAAGATATGTTGATTGTTTTGCCTAAGGTCACACAGGTAATTCTAAACCAGGTCTGTTTCCTCACCATGCCCTCCATGCTGCCTCTCAAGAGTGGTCCTTGAGATCTACCTTCTCCTTCAAAATACGGATTCCATTTAAACGCTAGATTAGAGGAAACCAAAATACTTGCGTGATTTAAAAAAAAATAATCACAGGATTTTAGAGTTAGTCCTTCATCTTATTTCATAGAACAAGAAACTGAGGCTTCCTGAAGGTTATTTTTAAAGTACTGGTGAAGACAAAATTCAAAAGGAATGACTTGCTTGGTCACATAGTGAATGAGTAAAGCAGCGTCACTCCACCTCAGAGTCAGAAGCAATGTAAGAGGTCAACTCATTGGTGCAGTGGATGGAGTACCAGGCCTGGAGTCAGGAAGTCAAATCTGGCCTCAGACACTCAATAGCTATGTGACGCTGGGCAAGTCATTTAACACGTTTGCCTCACTTTCCTCATCTGTAAAATGAGCCGTAGAAGGAACTGGCAAAAACCAGTCCAGCAGCTTTGCCAAGAAAAACCCAAAAAGGGCCACATGACTGAAAATGACTAACCAACAATAAAGTTTAACATACACCTTAATTGAAATTTCTTTTACAACATCCTCAAAAAGTGGACACCGTAGACTTACAGTGATTGATCACCCTCCGTCTGGTAAAGTAGCCCCCTCTATTTTAGAGTAGCTTTAATTATCAATGGAATTTTTTTTTCTTACATGAAGTTAAGAAACTGATTTTCTTTACCATCCACCTATCATTTTGAGTTCAGCCCTGTAAAGCCAAGCAGACTCTTCCATGGGCAGCATTCTCTTGAAATACACCTACTTTGTCCTTTCTAAATTTTCTTTTTCCCGATCTAAATATCTCAGTTCCTCCTAACAACAGTCAAGATTAGACATTGACTCTTCTGACTCCCAACCCAGTGCAGTTTCCCAGACACCATACTGTCTCTTTGGTCCAAGAATGGCGGACTGTCCACAGCTCATTCTCACCTACCACAGGAGGGTCAAAATTCACCCTCCCAAACAAGATACATTTCTGAACCAAGCTCGCGCTGACTTTCACTATAGAAACATGAAACAGAAGCTAAAAGAGAGGGATGAAGGGTGCCTCTACTTGGGGTGATTGGGTGGGGAGAAAGAAGAAAATAGAGGTCATTCAATGAAAAACATCTTTATTATTAAGGACTTGGAGTCCCACATCCTCCAATTATACTCCATTGAGTAATGCCACAATGGTACTTAAGAGATAACAATCAAATGGTCAGAAGGAGATGTTAAAACAATGCTCTGACACCGCCCAGATCAGACCAGAAGAATGATGGGTTATTTTTACAGTATCAATTAGTGCAGGCAGAATCCAAAAGTCAAACTCCCTTGTATCCCCCCCAAGGGGATAAGGGAAAAGAAAAGCCTGGGATTCCAAAGAGAAGTGATTCCAACACGGAGACACACGTCTGCCTTCCAGGAGACAAAGGTTTGGCCCCTCAACTTCAGGAAACCTTGCCTGGGTCTGCTCCACGGCAGATAGCAAAACAATCACAATCCCCATGAACTCAAGAGAGCTTTGAAGGTAAAGGAAGAAGCCAAACTTCCCCACACAGATCTCTGAAACCCCCAAAGGAAGAAGGTGTAAGGGGGAAAATGCAATGCTTTTTTATGTTTTCCCTTCTTTGCTCTCAGAACATGGTCCCTGTTCCCCTGGGATTTTACTATGGGTTCTTTCCTCCCTTCCGACCTCCTCCCCGACTGTTCTCACCGTGGTCTAAGTCTTCTGTCTAAGAGATTTGCTGCCGCTATGACAGAGCTACCACTAGTGATTTCTGCACCTGGGGCCTGGAGCAAGAGTAGAAGAAAGGGGACAATATCAGACTCACTTGGGGTGGGTGGGTGCTGCTAAATGGAGATGATGAAGTAAATGTTACCACCACTGTTAGCTCCCAGGATAGTGCTGGGGCCCAATTCAATCTCACAGGATCCTAAGATTAGGACCCTGGTGATCAAGTCTGTGGGGCAGCTAGGTAGCACGGTAGATGGAGTATCAGGGCTCATCTTCCTGAAATCAAATCTGGCCTCCAACACTTACTAGCTATGTGACCCTGGGCAAGTCACTTAACCCTGTTTGCCTTGGTTTCCTCATCTGTAAAATGAACTGGATAAGGAAATGGCAAACCACTCCAGCATCCTTGCCAAGCAAACCCCAAATGGAGTCAAAGAATTGGACACAACTGAAATGACTGAACAATGATCAAGTTCCTTCCCCTGATTTCATTTCTAATGTAATTTTATCTTATTTTTTTAAAAAACTAACAAACATTCCATTTCTCTCTTCTCTCAATTGAAAAAAAAATTAAATAAGATAACCCCCAAATCCTTGGTACTAAAATGCATAGTCACAAGCAAAATAAATCCCCATATTGGGTGTGTCCAGAAGTGGATGCTACTTCTTCTGTCCTCTGAGCCCATCACCTCTCTCCCAGGAGGTGATCTTCCCCTCATTTTAGAGATGAGAGATTTAAGACCCAGTAAAGGCACTTCTCCAGATTCTCACAGTGAAGAAGATGCTCCTTTGACTCAAACTTCATCGTTCTTCTACTAAATCAAGTTGTCTCCTTTTGTGTTCTTAGCTAATGACAAAGCACAAAGCAACCACCCCCAAGGCTCCCAGGACTTCAGGCCACTTCATCCGTAAAGGTTTGAGATTTTCTGCCCCTCTCTCATCTGAAGATACTCACAAAACCAGCATGCCATATGAGCTTAGGCAAGTTAAATTACCTTACTTCCCCGGGCTTCCATTTTCTTCCCTGTAAAATCAAGCTCTAAAAAATAAATTCAGGCTCATAAACGCCAAAGCTAGACAGTATCTTAAGGGTCATTTAGCCCAGCCATTTCTATGGTCAAAGAGAACAAAGCCCAGAGAGATTTAAGCCATTGGCCTAACTGGGATTAAAATCCAGTGGTTCCCACTCCAAAGCCAACTTCCCCCCCCCCCCCCAGTATACAATACTGCCATTGACATAGCGATGAAAACAAACAGGCATTAGGCGCACAAGCCTTCCCAAGGCTCATGGACCAAGAAAACAGGCTGGTATGCTGGAAAGGAGGCCTGGGTATAGAGCCATCTGGTGAGTCAGTGCTAAAATTCAGTATGCCCACCTACCCCTTAACCCATTGTTCAAACAGGCTGTATTTTTCTAACAATGGGAGGCCGTTAGGTGGTGCAGTGGTTAGAGCACTGGACCTGGGATCAGGAAGCTCCGAGTTCAAAGCCTGCCTCACATACCTACTTACTAGCTGGGGGATGCCTGTGCAAGTCACTTAATCTCTTGCTGTCTCTGCTTCCTCACCTATAAAATGAAGATAATAATAATAGCATCTACTTCACTGAATCATTGTGAGGATAAAATAATATCTGTAAAGCACTTTGTAAATCTTAAAGCTCTATGTAAAAGCTAGTTGTTAATATAATTATTCATGATATCATTATTATTAAGAAAGTGGAGAGACAGCATGGGAGAAAAAAACCTAAAATAAGACACAAGAAAATTGGGTACCTGTTCCAAGTATACCGCTCACCTACTATGTGACTTTGGGTAAGTCCCTTTTTCTCTTTTGGGATCAGTTTCCCCTTCTATAAAGTGAGGGGGATTAACTCAAGGATCTCTAGGGTTAACACTGATTGCATGACTTTACTCTTACTTTTTCCTTGAAAGATTCCCAACTACTTACATTTTAAGGAATGACAGTAGGTGGGTGAAAATTGCCGGCACCTTGAAGAGATGAATCAGAAAAAAAAAATGGCATCTCAATCATCCTATTTTCTAACTCCTCTCCCGTCAACATCAGAAATAGGTCCTTCCGTTACACAATGGTGGGGCCCTATCCTCTTCCTCCTCCTCCTCTTTTTCTTCCTCCTTCTCCTCTTCCATGTAGTCAGAAACAAAAAGTAATTAAAAACCATCTTACTGCAGTTTCCCATAGCTCTCTGCTGCCAATTTACTGATCCCCATAATCCCTGGGAAGAGAATAAAATATGAGAGCTGGAAGGGAATTTTGAGGTCAGCTAGTCTTAGCCTACTCATTCTACAAAAGAAAAAACTGAGGACCTGGGAAGGGATGTGACCTGCCCAAGGTCACATCATGAGTCAGTGACGGTGCCAAATTCCTGACTAATAGTAATTATAGTTTACATATAGATAGCACTCTGCAAACAGTTTACACATCATTACCTTGATCTTCAAAACAACCTTGGGAGGTAAGTGACATTATTATCTTCATTTGACAGGGAAGGAAACTGAGGCAGACAGTGATTGAGTGACTTGCCCAGGATCTAAGGTAGAATTTGATCTTCTGCCTTCCTGACTCAAAGCAGCCTAGCTGCTCTGCCTATTCATTCCCCCATTAAAGCGCCACTGTTCAATAGTTTCAAGAGAGCATTTTCCTCAATGATTGGGGCATTGTCATTTGCCATTGGCTATACACAGAAAGACACAAAGTTAAAGCCATTACAAAAATAACTTGAGTTCCCTCCTTTTTAAAAAATTAAGTCTTCAGCTTTCTGATCTCAAATACTTGCATTTCAGGGCCAAGTGATCATATTATTACTAACAATAATAGCAATCACCCAGCCAACTTTCATTAAATAATCTATCTTGAAGATGAAAATGACTTCTAAAAATCTCTTCTTCAGAGTCCCATGCCCCACCCATGGATAAGGATTTTTATTCTCCTTTGTTGTAAAAAGCTTCCTATCCAAGAGATTTTTCCCCGCTGAGGGGCAGAGGTGGGACAAGAGCCCAGGTCTCTAAGATTTTTTTGTAACTACTACAATTCTCCAATTCACAACTCGATCCTTGGATGCGTCTCTCCCTTCCCTATCATGGCCCACCTGATGAGTCCATCTGCTCACTCCCAACCTTGCCTGCTGGTTCCTTCGACAGTAGCTTACATGGCAGCAGTGTCCCTGGAATCTTGGCGAGGAATGGCTTAGAAACAAGTACCCTTTTACACACATTCTAGAATCATGCCACTTCCCAGCTGTTCTCCAGCTAGAAACTGAGCTATTTTCCTTGGCAGAAATCCCAGAGTTACTTTGCAGTTACTAAAATATATAATTCTTCATTTTTAGAGTCTTCTCTCCATGTATTAGCATTCACAAGAAATTTTCAGAGAACCAGGAAAAATTTCAAAGGAGTAGAGAGGGTAGGGAGAGCAAATCTCCTCACCCACTTAAAATCATAGCATTAGAACCGGGAGGGACCTAGAGCTCATTTTGTCTAACCCTCTCATTTTATAGAAGAGGAAATAACTAGACCCCAGAGGGGCAAAGCAACTTGTTCAAAGTCACCCTACTAGTTAATATGAGATCCAGTTTCCGGATTCCTGGGGCAGTACTGTCTCTCTATACCAAGTTGCCTCTATTAAAAAAAAAAACTGGATCCCTTCTAATCCCTGCCCTAGGCTATAGCAATATTAAAAACTGCTTAATACCACTTGTCCTTTATGATTCAGTTCAGATGTTTTCAGTCATGCCTGACTCTTTGTGACCCCATTTGAGGTTTTCTTTGGCAAAGATACTGGAGTAGTTTGCCATTTCCTTCTCCAGCTCATTTTACACATGCAGAAACTGAGGCAAACAGGGTTAAGTGACTTGCCCAGGGTAACACAGATAGTAAGTGTCTGAGGCAGGATTTGAACTCACAAAGATGAGTCTTCCTGACTCCAGGCCTGGCACTCTTTCCACTATGGTGCCACCTAGCTGTCTTTCACATGGTACCATGTAAATAGTTGGGAATGATCAGATGAATGGTGGCTCGAGTAGACCGCCTAAGTGAAGAATTTAAGCCAAATTTGTAAAGTGAGATGATTGGACTAAGGAATTTATAGGGTTTAGATCTATTCATTCATTCACTCCATTCATTCATTCATTTATTCAACCAACAAATGTTTACTAAGCATCTAAGAGTTATTCTATGATGTACTGCTGCCATTACAAGAGACCATTGAAATGATCTATTCCAATCCCCTTACATGTTGTAGATTTAAAAACAAAATAAAAAAAAAAACAAGGTTCAGAGAAGGGATCTAGATTTAGAGCTGGATGAGATCACTGAGTCCCTATCTTTTACAGATAAAGAAATGTGTACTTTTTGATGAGGAGATTTTGAGTCCAAGTGATCTGCCCAAGGTCACAGAAATTAATTAGTAATTGGCTGAGTGATGACTTGAACTCAGGTTTGTTTTCCCCCAGCATACCACATTGACTTGCCCAAATCCATGGAACTGGGCCTAGAACTCAGGTATATTGACTCCCAACTTACCTTCAATGAGCTGAATATTCCAGGGAAAGAGCTGTAGTGTTTTAGCCCAAAGTTAATGCCTGGGTTATATCTATGCCAACTTGGCAACTCTGTGCTTGTCCTTAATTTCAACCCAGGCCTTGTCTATGAGGCCAAACAAAAAAACCTGGCTTTACTTCCAGAAACACAGGAGTATACCTAAGCTAATGACATAGGCTTTACTGAAAACCCTCACCCACTGAAGTCTCAGCATTTATCACCTATGCAATTAATTCATCACATATGGCCTTGTGACATCTCATAACTTTGGGGTCTTGAACTGTTGTCCACATCTTTAAATGTTTTCTGGGTTGTTGGGTTTTTTGGTTGTTTTTTAAAAACTTTCCACATGTCTCTGTCACCTCTGACCAGCTGCAAGTCTCTAGAGGACTGAGTCTTCTTTGTACATTCCCCTAGCCCCCATGACAGTACTTCACACATAAGTAGGTATTCTGTGAAGGCTTATTGATTTGGTTCAATCACTTTAAATCCCTGTGGCCAGGGATCTTGCTTAGTCCTTCCACTGCGGGGTTGGTTTGGGCTTCTGACTTTGGCAGAGGTGCCCACGGGTGCTTGAAAAGCAGATACAGCAAAATTGTCAGCCCCCTCTTTGCTGCTGTGTGACCTCAAGCAAGCCACCCCTCCACTCTGCAAGCCTGGGGGCTCTCCAAAATGGAGGAAAAATGCCTCCCCTGCTAGCCACTTCACATGTTAGGTGCCTGTGGCTGAATCAAAGAACACTGGCCTGGAATCTTAAGATGTCAGTTCTAATCTTGACTCAGATGGACCAATGAGTGAATGAATGAGCAAATCATTCCCCGCCCCTGCCAGGGAATAGGATCACAGACCCAAGTGCTGGAAGGGACCTTAACAGGCATCTAATATAACTCCTTCACTTTTATATATAGGGAAACTGAGGCCCATGGAGGTTGAGTAACTCATACAAGGTCACACAGATACTATGTATCAGAAGTAGGGCTCCACCCCAACTCCTCGTGGGCCAGGGTTAGCTCTCTATACTGTTGCACGTTTAGTTAAAAAAAAAAAAGCATGACGTAAATCTTAGGTCTTTAACCCTGGGGCAGTGGTTCTTATAGTAATGATACTGTGTCCAGTGAGGGCCTTTCAAACAGTCACATTTGCTTTTGATGGCAGACCTCAGTGGTCACTCAGCTGAGTTCCTCTGGCAAGTAATATTCTATAGCTATAGGGGGAAAATACAGCTAAATCCAATAGAAAATCTGACTATTTTAGAATTTCTTAAACAGAAATACAAAGATCTTTGCTGAACATGAGGACTGTATTCCAGAATCCACTGAAAATAGGAAAATTCACATGTGCTGTACTGTCCTGAGATTAATACTCACCCACACTCTCACCCCCACCTTTCAGCCCCCTCAGCCATTTGGTGTACTCATATTTGCTTTTTTTATAGGTGGCATAAAGGAGGGTGAAGGTTTATATTCATCACAAGAACCTATTGAATGTAAAAGCACCCAGGGAGTGTTTTTACACTGCTTCTCTCTCTCTCTCTCTCTCTCTCTCTCTCTCTCTCTCTCTCTCTCTCTCTCTCTCTCTCTCTCTCTCTCTCTCTCTGTGTCTCTGTCTCTGTCTCTCCTCCCCTCCCCTCTTCTCTCTCTCCTCCCCTCCCCTCTTCTCTGTCTCTCTCTCTGTCTGTCTCTGTCTCTCCTCCCCTCCCCTCCCCTCTTCTCTTCTCTCTCTGTCTGTGTGTCTATGTCTGTCTCTCTCTCTGTCTCCCCTCCCCTCCCCTCTCTTCTTCTCTTCTCTTTGTCTCTTTCTCTCTGTGTCTGTCTCTGTCTCTGTCTCTCTTCTCTCTCCCTCTCCCTCTCCCTGCCCCCCCCACCTTGAAGATAAAGCCTGGGTTGGTATAGTATACCTTGAAAAAATCATGAAATGTCCAAGCCAGAAGGAACCTCAAAGAACCCCCACTTTTCAGGGAAAGAAAGTGGAGCTCAGAAAAGGGAAGTTACTTGCCTAAGGTTGGATAAAAGATAAATGGCGTAACCAGAGCTAGAACCCTAGCCTCCTGACTCTCAATCCCTCTCCACCAGGATACTGAGGACGGCTAGTCACCATGTGACTCCAAGTGTTTTTGGTGACTGTCCCAACACCTGGAATGCTCTTGCTCTTCCACCTCCTGGCCTCCCTGGCTTCCTTCAAGACCCACCTAAAGTCCCACCTAAAATCCCACCTTGGGTAAGAAGCCCATCCTAGATCCCCTTTAATGCCAATGCCTTCCTTCAGCACTTATCTCCACTTTTCCCTATCTCTCTCTTGTTTATACACAGCAGTTCACAGCCCATCTCCCTCATTACACTATGAGCTCCTCAAGGGCAAAGGCAGTCTTTGGCTTTTGTGTCCTGGGCACTCAGCATAGCACCTGGCACATCATAGGTGACAATGCCCCTCCTCTAGTCTAAGCACTTTCATTTTTTGAGTCAGAGCTATGCGTTTATTAAGCACCTACCAACTAGTCCCCAGCCTTTATAGGACCTTAAAAGGGAAGAAAATATGACTCTAAGTATCGACATAACACGGTCACTGTGGAGGGACCAGGGAAGGCTTCATGGCAAAGGTAGCATTGAAGGTGAGTCTAGAAGGAAAAAATTGCAGCAGATGAAGATGAGCCCTCCAGGGATGGGGAAGGCAGTGCACAGGCTAGGAGAACAGCAAACAAAGGTCTCGGCCTGAGTGATTTGAGGGGCACTGGAGCAGAGTACGTCCATAGGCCACTCCAGCTAGAAAGGACATTGGAAAACACCATCTCAGAATTGGAATAGGGCTTGAAGTACAGAATGTTAGAGCTAGAAGAAGCCATAGCAATTGTCCAGTCCAACAACCTTCATTTTTCAGAGACGGAAAACGGAGCCAAGAGGGTGAAAGCCCCATGCTGTAACCTTTATTGCTTCCTCCTGACTTTGTCCATTAAGACCTTAATTAACCGTTTTTATTTTTCACCACTCCCATACTTTTCATGGGAAGCCATTTGGGAGTCTTCAACTCCAGGATTCTATTAGACTTGCTTTTATATTCCCATTTTCCACTGAGTTGAGGCCATGACTAACACCTGAAAACACATGTGAGTAAACACTAGAATCCCATCTTAGTCAACATACTGAAAGTAATGGACTATTAGATACTTTGGAGCAAACAAAGATAACCAGGATATGGCTGTTGATGAGGAGAGATTGTCTCATTCTTACTGTTTGTAAAGCTCTCCCACCTGGCACACAGTAGGTGCTTAATAAATGCTTCTTGATTGATTGTTTGCTAGTCAATGCCCTTGAGAAGCTTGCACTCCCCACAAGAGAAGTAGAGCATAGACATTTAAAAAGCAATCAAGTTAAATCCCAACAGAAGACAACAATAATAGTTACCATCAGGTTCATGCCAAGTGGATACAGGTACTAGGACAGGTGAGGGAAATAAAAATCAGTGAGGTCTGGAATAATCTGGGAAGGCAGCATGGAGGAGATGGGCTCTGAACTAGACCTGGGAAGAGGTGCTAGAAATGAAGCAATGAGGCTAAAAGTTAGGAGTATCTTGAAGTGCCTTTTCTTCAAACACTGTAAGCCAACATTATATGTGACTTCCTGGGACATTTTGAGGCGAGATTTAGCGGGAAAGCAAATGGAAAATCAATAGCACTGGAGTATAAGCTGATTACATCCTTTCTTTTTCCAACGACCAGGAACTTATTCATTTGACAAACATTACTACTGGCATTTATTTACAGGCCAGAACTTGTGTTAAGATCTTGAAATGTAGTGACAAAGAGATGATAGTCTTTACCCCTACCCTCCAAAGTCCAAAGAGCCTATAGTGGGGGGAGGAATATCTTTGTTTCCTGGGCAAAGAGATTTGCACATATTAGGTGTACATTAATAAACATTTAATTGGCTTAATTTGCATATGCCCCATCTAATTAGTCATGACTATAAACTGAGCAACTAATGAAGGTGGTTGGGATTCCTTCAGAGTTCAGCTATGGTTTTGTGGGAAAAAACACTTACCTACTTCCAAGCAGGTATGGAAGGACAATTGGGCTGAGGAAAGGCAGGGATCACCCCTGCTGTACATTAATAGGGTCAGAATCCATGATACTTCACTCATGCAACCTTCCTTCCACATACCCCCATCCCCAAAAAAGACAAAGAAAGTTCTAAAGGAAATGGGCTTTTAAGAAGATATTCCAAAGAAAGCTCAAGTCACTAAGATTAGACTTATTGCTGGAAGAGACCAACCTAAGCCCTATTGCTGGAAAAGACCAACCTAGAGGTCACCCTCCTTTTTGCAGGCAGGAGAAAATAAAGCTCCAATAAGTAAAATTGCAACCAAGGTCACCCATGTAGAAATTAAATGGTAACCATGGTTACCTGAGTAGAAAGAGATAGAACTGGAATTTAAATCCCTTTCTAATGCACCACCCTAAGGTGCTCCAGGGTGAGCACCACACAAATGGAGAAGCAGCTCTCTTAGGGCCATGGCCCTGCTCCCAATGCAACCTGGGAGAGGCAATGAGGCCCCAAAAGGTTACCGGTAAGAGCTCAGGTGCAAAAGGTGTGGGGCACAAGTCCCCACCAGAGGGCAGCACCACCATGAGGCAAGCAGAGAGTGAGCTCTTTTATTTCTGAAAAAAGGCTATCTATCAAGTTGTCCTTCCACCAAAATGCACTTGACCCCAGAAACATGTGGATGCATGTTAGCATATGCAAGCTATCACCTCAGCCATCCTTCCCGAACCTGCTGCCAACTCTGCAAGGAGTACTACAAACGCTGAATGAACCTCTGTGAATGGACCATTAAACATGGGGGATCAAGGCCCAGGTGGCACAAGACAGACTTGGCTTTTGTGGGCTGTTGGTTTTAATGATGGATGGTGCAACCTCAGAGCCTGCTGGATGAGGTAATGAAATCTTAGCCATCAATGTCTCTGATGGTTCTTGACCTTAAAATCTTCAACAAACATTTAATAAGTGTCTAGCATCTGTCAAGCTTACATTCAAGTTAGCATGGTGAACACAAAAAGTCCTTGCTCTCAGGGAGTTTGAGAAACAGGATGAATTCATTCATTTCATTTTTCATCATCATTATTATTAGGCAGTTGATGAAGGATAGAGTTGCTGGGCTTGGATTCAGCAGCACTGGGGTTCAGTTACTGCCTCTGTAACATCTTTACCAGACCCTGGGTAAATCACCTTATATGTCTCAAGGACTAAATCTACAAAAGCTTTGTCTTATTTTCTGTCTTTGTATCTCTAGTCTCAACCACAATCCAAGCACACTTTTGGTGCTTAATAAATTCAAGCTGACTGGAGGCCTGAAATGATAGAAGCATCTACCAGGGAGTTTGTCCCATTAAAGAAATAGTTGATCCTTCACATAATAGTATTGTTTTGAGGGACAAGAGAAAAGGCAAAGGGAGACACCAAGGATGGTAAATGAATGCCTCGAGCCCATGCCATAGGAAGATCATTTGAAGGAACTGGGAATGTTTAGCCTGGTGAAAGGAACACTTAAGATTATGGACATGAGTGACTTGGGAAGATGGTCATGGAAGTTTCTCAATGGAGAATTAAATGTTTATGGAAAAAGCAAAAGCCAGTGGGGTCATCTATTTTACCTCTGCTTCACTCACTTGTCCACATCCTTAAGCAAAAAAACAAACAAAAAACCCCCAAAAAACCAGTTTTCCCACGAGCCTAAGTTATCCTCCCTGAGTACCTGATGGCAGCTACCCAGTAGGCATGGTGCCCAGAAAAAGTTAAGCCACACCTCCATAGTGCTGGACTAGAACTCTTAAATCTATTTTGATGATGAACACATCACAGGGTCAAAGAAATTCCCTTCCCCTCCCCAATCTTTTACCCCTCCCTTCCACAAATTAAGCTATGGAAATAATAATGATAATAATATTTTCATATTTCTATTTCCCTAGAAGATTTACAAAGTGCTGTCTTCACAACAGCCCTATGAGATAAGTCACCATTATTAAGTTAATAATAATAGCTACTATTTTTATAGCACTTTAAGGTTTGCAAAGCACTTGGATAAATATTATCTCATTTGTTCCTCGGAACAACTTGGTGAGTGACAATACCAGAAAGCACCTTGAGGTGGTATTTTAACCCAGGTCTTCTTCCTGACTCTAAGACTATTGTTCTATCGAGTGTGCCAAGACCTTTCCCTGCTCTGTCCCCTGCCTCCCACCTCACTCTACAGATGAGCATACTAAGATTCAGCAAGGTACAACCTCTTCGAAGTCACACAGCAAATAAATGGCAAAGCCGAGATAGAATCTAGGTTTCTTGGCTTCTACTCCAGGGCTTTTTTCCATCACACCATGCTGAGTAAAACCTAATTCCACTTAGGGATTTCCTTTTTTTTTTTTTAAGTCCCCCCCCCCCTTAGAATCTTACCACTAGCCCTTACTTAGGATGGAGTGATCCAGAAGTAGGGTTTACAATTTTGCTGACCTCCACATTCTCTGCCCATTCTCATTTCCTTTACTCAAAACTAATCTGCCAAAACCAGCCTAATTCCCTGAGAGAGGGAGACGTGCATGCTGGTGCACACTGGGAGACATTGGGCTTGTCAGGTGCAGAGACCGGATGTGGCCTCGTGTTTATGAGCTATTTAGTCTCTATGCCCAATACAGAAAGGAAAAGAAAACACACACACACACACACACACACACACACACACACACACCCCAAAAAAAAACCCAGGAGGCCTATTAAAAGACCATTAGGGTGTTTCTAACATTTACCCAGTCCTTAAATGACCTTAAATCTAAAAGGCCAATGGGAGTCCTAGCATGTTACTAAGTCAGGGAAACAAGTGTCTTCAGCCTGCTCTCACTTTTATACACTTCTTGTCCCTCTTAGCAGACTGAGATACACTGGAGTTCATCTCAGGAGACCCTGAGGTATTCAAGTTTTCCCCAGAACACATTATAAGCCAAGATGTTTTGTTCTGCGTTCTTAGGTTTTGTTATAGTTTAATTTTTAAAAGGGGGGGGCAGGGGATTGGTCCTTGATTTTCTGCCTCAAAGAAAGCAGGGTTCTGCCCTTCTTGTCCCTATCCTGGGGTGAGGGCCAGGACGGGAGTAATGGGTGGAGGCTGTGAGGGGAGTGACCATCAATTATTCTATAAGGAGGAAAGGGAGGAGCACAGAGGAAGTGTTGAATAAAGGAAGACTATGGGGTCTTTAAGATTCTTTCCAGCTCTAAAATGCCATATTCAATTCAATAAGCATTAATGCAGCAGTTACAATGGAGAAGGGCAGTGCTACTAATACAAACAGTTCCTGACTTCAAGAAGTTTGCATTCTGGGGATGGGGTAAAGATGTTTAAGCAGAATAATAAAATGAAGATAATTTGAGGAAAGACAGCTCACTAACAATAAGTATTTTTTTTTAAATTGGATCAGGGGAGGCTTCCTAAAGAAGGTGGTGCCGAAACAGAGCCTTGCGGCAGCTAGGTGGATAGAGAGTCAGGCATGGAGTCAGGAAAACTTGAGTTCAAATCCAGCCTCAGACACTTATTAACTGTGTGACCTTCAGCAAGTCACTTAACCTCTGATTGCCTCAGTTTCCTCAACTGTAAAATGATATGGAGAAGAAAATGGCAAACCATTCCAGTATCTTTGCCAAGAAAACCCCAATGGGGTCATGAAAAGTCAGACATGACTGAAAAATGGCTGAACAACAAAAACTGAGCTTTGAAGGAAGCTAGGCATCTACAGAGGCAGAGGTGGGAAGGATACGTTTTCGGGGCAGATGGGAGAGCCTGTGCAAAGACAGGGGGGCTAGAAAAGGAAGGCTAACCTAAGGCAAAAAGCAAATAAGCTTCTTTGGCCAAAATGAAGAACTTATGCAGGGTTATAATATAATTCAGGAGAGGTGGATAGACCCATACTATTTAGAGTTTGTATCTTGTCCAACAGTCAACAGGAAGACATTAAATAAAGATTCTTGAATTAGGCAGTAACATAGGCAAGCCTTTGCTTTTGGGAAGATTCTTTTAAGCAGTTATATGTAAAATGATTTTTCACTGAATTTTTTTTGTTTTGGAAAATGGTTGTTTTTCATTCAAAACATTAACATGCAATGTTTTTTGTTATTTTCAAATGAATTAATATTTTACAAATTTGTTTTTAATTACTAGTATAGTAAATATGAAAAGATATAAACAAAAGCTCTTTGGAGTCCTTAATAACTTTTAATCACAAATAGGGAGTCTTTAGACCAAAAAGCTTGAGAATAGCTGAGCTAGAGTGTCTGGTTATGTGAATGGGGAAAAGGGAAGGAGACTGATTCCCTGCTACCCACTGGTTCTTTATACCTGCAGGCCTCAGCCCAGTGAGGCTCAGGCACTGAAGAGGTCTATGATACCCTATGGCTTCCAAGCATTGGCAATCCCTCTTTCTTTAGTTCCAACAAAACGTGGTGTGAGAATAGGCAAACTTGGCATCTACAATTTCATATTAATTATGGAATTATTAATTAACTATGTTTTGATTAATAAACTCAGTTTACTTAAAGTTGTTACTGAATTCATGGCAGTTGTTTGTCATTGAGTATTTTCCCCCCATCAATGTATATCTACCATCATATGTAGGTGCTCAAAACTTTGTGATGTTTAAAGGGTCTTCATACTCAAACACTTAGGAACTATTGCTCTAATCTTCCCCTCCCCCTCCTATACTCCCTTCCTTGCCTGACAGATGAGGAAACTGAAATCCAGGGAATGAAACAGACTTCCTCATATTTAAAGCTGGTAACAAAGTTAATACTGTCTAAAGTCTCCTGATTCCTACTCCAGTGTCCTTTTCCCTGTATCCTAATGTTAATATTTTCTAATATTTATTTTGATGGTAGGGGAAACAGAGAGAATTTTCTTCTGTCTCACTGGCAGAGTGAAAGAAGCAAGCATACTGGGCTGGGTAGGCAGGGTTTCTAGTCTAGAGAGGAGGGAGGGCTGTTATCATCCATGAATGAAGAGCCCACACCAATAGCATCGTGGATCTTGGAGGGGTGGCAAACAGAGCTATTTGTGTATATGAGTCAGAAGACTGGAGTTCAAATTCCAGCTCTGCCTTTTATTACCTATGAGATTTTGTGTAACTTGTTTAACTTCTTGGGCTGATCAAATCTATAAAAAAATACAGGGGGTTAGATTAGAGGACCTTTCAGCTCTAAATCTATCAACCAAGCAATAAACATTATCAATTTGAGGGGAAGGGAAGAGAATACAAATTTATGTAGTATCTACTATGTGCCAGGCACTGTGCTAAGGGCTTTATAAAGATCGTATTTGATCATCACAACAACCGGGAGAGTCAGGGAAACTGAGGCAGACAGTGGTTAAAATGACTTGCCCAGGGTGACATAGCTAAGTGTGAAGCAAAGCCATACAGTTCATGACCACCAGAAGCTTACATTCTAGGAGGGGAGACAATATGGAGAAAAAGACAGAGAGAGAAGACAATGGATCTTATAATTCTACGTCTTATCTCCCCTACATTTTAGGCTCCTCAAAGAGCAAGGATTATGCTTTATTTTCTCAGTGTATAAACAACACTAAGAGTAGGGCCTCACACACAGTAGGAATGACAGATAAGTTGGTAAGTAGGTAGATACGTAGACATATACAGATAGGTAAGAAATATATAGAATATTTGAATTGAAATTAATAGCTCTATGGCCTTAGACAATTCACTTCCTGCTCACTGGTCTTTAGCTTTTTCTTCTGTAAAATGGAGTTGGATGAGGCCTCTGAAGTCTCTCTTAGCTCCAAGATTACAGGACTGAGCAGAGCATACATGTTCAGTACCTCTTGCTCACTTATTAATTACTCAGGGACTCATAGGAAGCATGGCTAGGGCAGAGCAGAAGATGACCCATCCAGGTATGCACTGGGGGAGCCCAAAGCCTGGGAGTAATGTGCCCAGCAGCTGCCTGGCTGGACACATCTAGACTGTTTCCAAGGCCAATAAATACAAGTCATTTACTCACTACTGAGTCCCTCAGACATCTCTTCCCAATGCCAAGGGCCATTCCCTTCCTCATTAAGTTGCCCTCAGTGAAACCTGTTCCCCAACAGATAGACACTACCCCCAAGGGGAAGTTCCCAGTTACAGACCCTCGAGCCTTAGGCTAACTGGTCGATGGCTACATCCCAGCAGCTGGGAAAAGTGGCCACATGGAGTTGCAAACAGAACACTGAATTTAGCACAGCACCTGACACATAGTAGGTCCTTAATAAATGTCTATTGCATTGAATTTAGAGGCGGAGGACTTGGACTCTAATCTTGGCCCTATAGCTCACAATGGGCAGCATGACATAGAGGCCAGAGCACTGAACTTAGCCAGGAAGACTTCAGCTTCAAATCCTGCTTCAGACTCTAGCTGTGTTACCTTAGGCAAGTTACTTAACCTCTATATACTTCAAGTTTCTTCATCTGTAAAATGAAGGGAGATGGACTCTTCTAGTTCCAAACCTGTGATGCTATGATCTCTTTAGTACCCTCATCTGTAAAATGACCTCTAAAAGCCTTTTCCAGTTCTAAATGCCATTGACAGGGGATGAAAGAGCTCTCTACAGGTAAGAGATTTGTAGACCAGCCTCCCTTCCCCTTTAATAGAAAAAGGCAATTAGGCAACACCAAACAGGGACCTGGAGATTCCCTAAACTGAGAACTACAGAAATGGCATCACAAAATATGTTTTGTGTGAATGAACAGGTGATGCCCCATGGCTCCAAAGGAGATGGCCTCAACCTAACCAGAAACTACAGAGCAGCCAAGAAAAAAGGAAAGTACCTGGTGAGAGTGTTTGCATAATAACTTTCCAAAAGCACTTTCACAGTTTATTCTGGTCTCCACTCAAATGCCAGGGAGGCAGGCAAGGCAAGTGTCACTAGTCCAAGTATTAATACCTACACTTTGCTGGGAAGGACACTGAGACCCAGAAAGAGGTCACCCAATCATAGTGCTTGAGCTGGAAGGAACCTTGGGAACTATCTATTCCAACTCCCTGTTTTAGAGATGAGAAAACTGAGGCCCAGAGAAGGGAAGAGACTTGGCTAGCCCCCTGACCCCATCATGGTCCTTTTCAGCGCCACCAAGGTTCTTTCCTAACTGGAGGGAATGAGAGAATCCTACATCCCCTATCAGTTAAAATAGGGGTGCCCTCTAATTCTGATGAGCTGAGAGAGGCAGAGGCCCTGGGTTCTAGTCCTGCCTAAAAGTGTGACCTCAGGCAAGCCACTTCCCAACTCCGGGCTTAATATCCTCTTCTTTAAAATAAAAGCCTAATGAAGTTGAGGACAGAAAGAAGGGTTCCCACAAACCAGCAGCATTTCTTACGGTCATCAAGAACTTGAAACAAAATAGATGCCTATTGATTGGGAAATGGCTGGCTTGTGGCACGGGATTGTAACAGAGTAAAACAGTGCAGTAAGGAAAGGTGCATGGGAAGGATTTGGGGAAAGCTTATAGGAACAAAAGAAGAGTGAAGTAAGGAGGACCAGGAACACAATAGACACAATGATTAGAAACAGAAAGAACAATAGCAAAACAAACTGAATTCACCTACAGGATTACAATGACCAGTCTGAGCCCTAGAGAATTAGTGACAAAAATAATGTACCTCTGTCACTTCCCAGCAGAGGTGAGGGACCATGGGTGTAGAACACTGCATGTACTGACAAACTGAACTGATATGTTCATTTTTGCTGAAATGCAAACTTTGTTACAGGGGTTGGCTCTCTGGGTAGGGGGAGAGAGAGCTGCACGAATCATGAAATAAAGGTCATGGAAAAATAAAAGGTCACAGTTTAAAAAAAACTAATGAGTGGTTACCCTTTAGCACAGTGCTTGTCACTCAATAAATGCTTATTGACCAATTGAGTTCTTCTTAGCTCTACCATCCTAGGAGCCAAGGTCTGTGTGCTAGGCCTAGTTTTGCCACTAACCAACTGAGTGGTCTTAGAGAAGTACCCCTCCTGATCGCCCTGGCCCCAGTCAAGCAGCAATTACCTTTCACTGCCAGTTCACCTTTGGAGCAGAATCCTTCTGCTCAGGTTTTATTACCTGTCCTCAGTTTTTCAGAGGAAAATGGTTTCTCCACCACATTTACTGTTCCCTGCTGAAAATACCAGGCCCCGATCTCATTCTCTGCAGCCGGGAGCTCAGATACTCATATCACTGGATTTGGTGGTTATAAACCTAGTCCTCTTCTACTCGAGGAAATCTTTTAAATTTAGGGGCCCGAGTTAAATTTATACATGCATATGCACATGTTATAATATGCGTGTGCAAAATAACATTATATAACATATGCGATGGAGCATACTATGAGTATTATATATACTATATATAATCTGCATATATACACATGTGCATATAAATGTTTACATATACATATTTATGCATAAATAAAAATTTAACTCAGCCCCCCAAACCAAAAAGATACGTGTGTAGTATAAACATAGATGTAAAGATTTATGTGTATGCATATGTATGTGTCTATATATACACACATATATTATATTTGCTAATCTCCTGAGCCACACAGAAAGCCTCTGAATTCCTTGGCTTATTTCAGGCAGGAAATGAAAGTCAAGACTGATTACTGATATGAACACTGAAGAAAACCAGGAAATGTCCACCAAGCATCTGAGAAGCAGAAACTGATAAAGCTGAAGCTGGTACTTGGAGCTGGTTAAAGGCCACTCCTCCCCTACAGTCCATTCTACTTTGAATTGCAAAGGAGGAGAAAGAAAGGAGAAAACAAAGTCTAAATGGCTAGGATCTGCTCATTCAGTTCAAAAGCAAGTGAAAGCTGTGACTTTTCTTTAGTCACCTGGAGGGGAGAGACTGCCAAAAGTCTCAGTGTAAATTAATGATTGCTAGCATTTATATAGAACCTACTATGTGTCAAGCACTGGGCAAAGCACTTTTCTACAAAAATGATAATATTTTTTATTTTATCCATACCCTTGTGAGGCAGGTGCTATTATCACCCTCATTTTACAGATGAGGACACTGGCAGAGAAGTTAAAGTGACTTGCTCAGGGTTATACAGCTCTTAAGTATCTGAGGCCATATTTGAACGCAAGTCTTTCTCACTCCAAACCTAGTGTAATATCTACTGTGCCAGTTTTATTTACTTAATGAAGGAAGGAAGGAAAGAAAGAAGGAAGGAAGGAAGGAAGGAAGGAAGGAAGGAAGGAAGGAAGGAAGGAAGGACAAGGAAAGGAAAGAAAAGGAAAGAAAAGGAAAGAAAAGGAAAGAAAAGGAAAAGAAAGGAAAGGGAAGAAGGGAGGAAGGGATTTATTAAGCCTTAGCTTAAAACTGCACTGAGACTTTTGGTATGTAATTAATAGGAATTTCTATGAAGAGCTTGATACTTACAGAGAAATGTGCTAGGCCTCTGAGGGACATATAGATAATCTAGTTCCTGCCCTCAGTGAGTTTACAGTCTAAGCCCCATACTCTAAGACATTTCCCAATTTTCACATTAAATGAGTTTTCTAATTTGTAAAATGAGCATAACCCTGAATGCGTGCTGACCAAATAAAGTCATAGTAAGAATCAAAATGAAAAAAAGGTATGCAAAACACTCAAGCTGTATAAATATAAATGAGCTATTATTAGGCTAAGGTAACTTCGGGCCTTGCTGGCCTTCCCCTGCTTAGCCCAAAGGGTAGTAGTAACTGGAGGTGGAAGAGGAAGACTCATTGATATCCTGAGATGCAGAAAAAAAGACCTTAACTTTCACTCCTCTCCCCTACCCCCTACCTGATGAGTTGGCTCACTCCCTTGGGGTGACTGAATGGGAACATTCTTCTGGGGCCCACTCTCATTGTGGGTGCAGATATTTCTGGCTTGCTGCAGACTGACCCTGGGGTTCAATCTTATTTATAATCCCAACTTTTTGTGGCAGCCTCCACAAGACACATTGTACCATCACAGTGGGGCATCAGAGACTACTGTTCCTTCAAGGACTAAGTAGGGGGACCAGTATTAGGCTTTAAAAATCTTGGCTGTGCCTTTGAGATCTAGGTACAGTTTACATGTAGCTTAAAAAAGGGGGGAGAAAAGGGGGGGAGGATGATGTCATTTCTGCCTGGTATTCATTTATATGTGTATGAACCTATAAAACTAACATTTTTATAGCAATTTAAATTTTGCAGCACTTGACACACAATTATCTCATTTGTGCCACATAAAAATCCTAAGGTAAGTACCACAGGTCTTATTATTATCCTCATTTTACAGGTCAGGAAACTGAGGCCTGGCAAAAACTTACCTGAGATTTGACCTCTGATTTCGTCTTTCCACTCCACTATACTTTCTCAATTTTCTGTTGGCCTGCATACTTATCAGCTCCCAGGACCCCAGAAGGAAATGGTATTAAAATGACAGAATATTAAGAGGCCTGACCCAATTCTTCTAGACTTCCTCCATCCTGAGAGTAAGGTGTGGTACCCATACCAGAGAAGGTCCCAACTTGGCCACATCCATAGAACGATGGGAATTCCCTGACAAGAGATGATCGTCCAGCCTTTGCTTGCACCCTCCTGGCATGTCAGTCAGTCCATAAATATTTATGAAGGGCCTACTGTGTGCTAGGCACCGTGCTAAGCAATGGAGAATACATCAAAAGGCAAAAGAAAGTCCCTGCCCTCATGGTGCTCAAGCTCTCTCTAATGGGAAAAGACAAGAAATGAACAACCATGTAGAAACAAGATGTAGACAGGATCAACTGGAGATAACCAACAGAGAGAAAGCACTGTGACTCAGGAGGACTGGGAAAGGTTCGCTGGAGAAGGTCAGGTTTAGCTGGAACTCGAAGGAAGCCAGGAGGCTGAGAGGAGCACTCCAGACTTGGGGACAGCCAGTGAAAATGCCTGGAGTCAAGAGATGAACAGCCAGGGAGCCAGCGTCACTGCACCCTAGAGTAAAGGTGGCTGGCCGTGAGGGTTAAGAAGATGTGAGGCTCACTACCTCTGTTGAGTCCATTCCATTTCGGGACTCAACCTTTCACAGCTGCTCCCAGTTCTGCCCTGAGGGGCCTCTTCCACAAGAGAGCCCCTTACCTCGTTTCTCAAATATATAGAGAACTGGGTCAAATTTATAAGAACACAAGTCATTCCCCAATTGATAAATGATCCAAGGACATGAACAGGCTGTTTTCAGATGAAGAAATCAAAGCTATCTATAATTATATGAAAAATACTCTAAATCACTATTGATTAGAGAAATACAAATTAAAAGAACTCTGAGGTATCACCTGATAATTATCAGATTGGCTAATATGACAGAAAAGGAAAATGATAAATGTGGGAGAAGATGTGGTGAAACTGGAACACTAATGCATTGTTGGTGGAGTTGTGAAATGATCCAAACATTCTGGAGACAATTTGGAACTATGCCCAAAGGGCTACAAAATGTGCATACCCTTTGATCCAGCAATAACACTTCTAGGACTGTATCCCAAAGAGATCATACAGATGGGAGGACCCATATGTACAAAAAATATTTATAGCAGCTCTTTTTGTGGTGGCAAAGAATTGGAAATTAAGGGGATGCCCATCAATTGGGGAATGGCTGAACAAGTTGTGTCATATGAATGTAATGGAATACTATTGTGCTACAAGAAATGATGAGCAGGTGGACTTCAGGAAAAACCTGCAAAGACTTACATGAACTGATGCAGAGTGAAGTGAGCAAAACCAGGAGAACATCGTACACAGTAACAGCAACATTGTGCAATGATCAACTATGAATGACTTAACTGTTCTCAGCAATACAATGATGCAAAAAAATTCCAAAAGACTCATGATGGAAAATGCTATCTACCTACATCCAGAGAAAGAACTATGGAGTCTAAATGCAAATTGAAGCATGCTATTTTCACTTTCTTGTTATTTGTTATTTGTTCCCTTTTGTTCTGTTTCTTCTTTCACAACATGACTAATGTGGAAATATGTTTCCACGATTGCACATGTACATACTATATCAGATTGCTTGATGTCGTGGGGAGGAGGGAGGGAGAAAAAATTAGAACTCAAAACCTTACAAAAATGAACGTTGAAAACTATCTCTACATGTAATTGGAAAAAATAAAATACTATTTATAAAAACAAAAAAGAAAAGAGCCTTTTAAATACTTCCAAGATCTTCTAGTCCAGGTGTGGGGAACTTGCGGCCCCGATGACTGAATCCAAACTTCACAGAAGAAATCCTTTTAATAAAAGGATTTGTTCTATAAAACTTGGACTCAGTCAAAAGGCCACACCTAAGGACCTAGAAGGCCACATGTGGCCTTGGGGCCACAAGTTCTCCACACCTGGTCTAGTCCAACACAGTTATCTTACAGGTGAGGGAACTGAGTCACTTGTCTGATGTTGCTGCAGAAGCAGGCCTAGGTCTCCCACAGAATCTTAGCCCCAGGACTTTTTCCCACTGCCCTTATAAATGTGCTGTTTGCTACAGCAATGGGTTCAGAACTCCCTCCATTTTCTCTTTTCTCCTGTATTCCCCTTGCATGCCAGTCAATCAATAGACATTTATTAAGTGCCTACTGTCTTCCAGACACGGTGCCAAGCACTCACAAAGAAAGGCAAAAGATAGTCTTTTGTCCTCAAGGAGTTCAGGTTAGTAAGAATATTGATACAGAATCCCTTCCTGTCCCATCTGGGTCTTGTTCTAGTCTCTCACCCAAGCTACTTCAGAGCAGGAATATAGTCAACGAATTTATATCATTTAAAAAAGAAAAGAAAAGAAAGAAACAGTCACCCAAGCCCTCCTCCTCCCCCGACTACCACACCCCACCAGGACTCAGGGCTCCAGGGCGCCACTGTTATCATAGTTGGAATCCACTACCCAAGATAGGCACATATACAAGATAGACTAGAGATCCCCCAAGGTACCCTCCAGAGGTACACATAAAGTACACTCATCTTGGCCCAGTGAGGGAGAAAGCCTCTCTTAATTAATTAAATCTAAGATATACCTAATCCAATTCAATCCAACCCGACAAAGATGATAAGCACCTGCTGTGGGCACAGCATGGTAGAGAAGGGTGGAGAGATAAAAGGATAAATAAGAAAGGGTCCCTGCCCTCATAGACATTATACTCTGATTGTGCCTTTTCCCCTACTGATCAACATGATTCGTTAATGGATACCAAGACAGAAGTAAACCAATCACCATTGTCAGGGACCTCACATTTTATTGGGTGAAACAATTATGCCCACATAAACATAACCAGTGGAGCCACTGGTGGAGAGAGGAGAGAAGTGCTAGGAACTAGGGGGATCAGCAGAGGCCTTAGCAAGGGGTGGCACTTGGGCGAAGCCTTCAAAGGAAGGTAAGGATGCACCATTTACTATAATAGATAAGAAAGCATGATGAGCAACAGAAACTTTTCTTTGCAAAGGCCAAAGAGTTTTCATCTTGGAATGTCATGTATGTTGATGATTAAATTCATATTTTTTAAATGAAAGACAAAGGACTGTCTGTAAAGCAACGTAGGTTTTATAAAATTCAGAAACTTACAAGGTAACTGGAGATTGAGTGGCCAAGTGTTGAAGGGACCTGCTTCAACAGACCCAGAAGAACAATTTGTCACTAGCTTCTCAAATATGCAGACATGGGTGCTTCTCAAGAGCTTTGTTCAAATAATTCAGGCCTTCTCTCTGACACTACGACAGGTCTCAGCTAATAAACCTCTCTTCACAGAGAGCG
This sequence comes from Phascolarctos cinereus, assembly GCF_003287225.1. Classification (NCBI taxonomy): domain Eukaryota; kingdom Metazoa; phylum Chordata; class Mammalia; order Diprotodontia; family Phascolarctidae; genus Phascolarctos; species Phascolarctos cinereus. Next base: position 58,174,992 of record NW_027555847.1, read on the forward strand.
GAAAGGGCTCAACTCTAACCCGACCCAGAATAAGCACAATTGGAATCAGAAAGGCTTCACTACAATGCAAATCTTTCGGTTCCCCTCTTTCTTACAATCACCTGGTGTAAAGGTTGTCAGAGTTAAGCACAGCTTGGGAAATGGCAGAACTCAGAGGCCTCAGAAGCTGATGGTGAATCAGCAGACACTGGGGTCTACTCCTGACTATCACTGACTCACAGTAAAACTCTGGGTAAGTCACATTTTCTAGATTGTCAGTTCCCCTTTTGTGATATGGGGACTGAGCCACATACTGTACATAGAGTAGTGAGGAAGAGGGAGAGGAGAAAGGGAACACAGGAGATGGGGGCAGGGCACAAAACCTACTGTAAAGGATGCCAAAACATTTGGGTGCAGGGATAAAGTGAACTATTTTAGAAAGAATTAAATGAATGAACGTAGAGCCCAGAGTTGGTAGATTTGGATTCTAGTAATAGCTATGTGACTTTCCTAGCTCTCTCCTCTGTGGAAAAAAACCAAAAAACAACTTAAGGGTTCATCTCCTCTAGGTAATCTCTCCCAAGTTCCCTCCCAGCCCTTACACTGCATAAAGCTTCTGCATCTAAAAAAAAATTATAGTTCCGTTTCTGGCAACTTCCCCTTTGAGAAACCAAGGGCTAGGGCTCACTCAGTTCTAGAAAACAAACACTCTGATTCTCTAAGTAGAAACTGGAAGCAAAGTGCTCCATGGGATCCCTGACTTTGGATGCCTGGCACACCTTGCAAACAGTCCACCACCCAAAAGAACAATTCCATATATTTCCAGATTTCTTCTCTCCCTTCTCCCCGCCCAATGAAGAAATATTCAGTGAAGGTGAGAAGAGCTGGTTAGGGCGGTCAGACTAGATACGTCTCTGTGGTCCCTTCCATGCTATTCTTACATTCTAGACTCCTAGGAATGGAAGCAAATAGCAGGTGTCAGAAGACCACAGATGTTCATTCTTTCAGGGCATCAACCTTCTTGTCATGGTTAGGGAAAGTGTGCCTGCTTTATTACTACAACTCTGCCCTACTTTTTTTTTTTTAGTGAGGCAATTGGGGTTAAGTAACTTGCCCCGTGTCACATAGCTGGGAAATATGATGTGTCTGAGGCCAGACTTGAACTCAGGTACTCCTGACTCCAGGGCCGGTGCTCTATCCACTGTGCCACCAGCTGCCCCACACCCTACTTCTTTAGCTGCCAGATTTCTGGTAACCTTCATCATCTGGAATATGTACAAAAACCTGGAATCAAGGAAGCCTCAGAGCATCTGAAATAGTCACAAAGTTCATTAGTTGTAGGAGAATCCTTCAGGTCTTCACTGAGCCAATTTTTTCTTACTTTACACATGGTTCACACAATCCAAAACAACTTGGTTACGTATGGTGTCTTCTTCCATTTGAATGTAAGCTCCTTGAGGGCAGGGACTGTAATGCTTACTTGTATTGGTATTCCCTGGAGTTTAGTAGATCTATATGATGCATACAAAAATCATGAAACGAGAATGGGAGAAGATGCATCCCAGGCATACTCTCAGAAAAGAAATAGCTGACAATCTTGCACTGAGGGAAGAGGAAAAATAATTATAAAAAATCAGTCTGAGGCCATTTTGTGTAGGGGCAAATTGCTTCCCATGTATATCCCACAGGCACTGAAGGAATTATTCATTGTATTTCAGCCCAGTTTATTCCTTAATTTTCATAATGAAGTTCCCCAGGCACCAAGTAAAATTCCACAGTGTTCGGTGTCCTGTATTTGCTGTTATTGTTTGTCCTTCATTCTTGAAGACAGTGACATTGGGAAGGTGATGCTGCAACTTGCAAGTGGACTGGATTTAAGTGAGGGAGGGCTGTGCAAAGTCATTAGCCAGAGCCATCTGGGTCCAGTGGCAAGATATAGCTCACAATGACTGGAGATGGCCCTGGATGCAGTGAGAGACCATGGTGTTTTTAAGCTAAGGTCTTTCCCAGGTCTCAGTTTGTCTGAGGCAATGCCCATTCAGTGATTAAGGCTAGATAAGAATAGACAAAGAATGACCTCTTTTACTTAGTTGAAAAAAAAATCAATCTTGATGTTGTATTTAAGAAGTCAGAGAAGTGAGTAATTCATTAGAAAGATCTTATCCAAAATGGTTAAAATTTAAACAACGCAGTCATTTGAGGGAGAATTCACCTCTACGAGCCAGCTCTTTTCTGAGCAATGTCAGATAAATGAGATGCCCCTGGATATACTTTGATTTCCAAAATGAGTTTTTTGGCCAAGAGATCTTGGATCTCATCAGTCACCTACCCCTCCACCAGTCCTACCTTGTCTTCTCCATTTCCACAGGTGGAAAAAGTCTAGAAATAAATGGCACTTTCACTCACTGAGGGTGAGTCTGACTCCTCCCCTACTCCATTGAGAAGGGGAAACAGGCCCAGGAAGGAAAAGTGACTTGTCCCCCACTTCCTAATGCTGGGTGACACAGAGTTATCATAAGCCAAGCAGTTAAACTAAGAACCCCTCAATATAATCCAAACCTGGATATACTGGATTCAGAGTTAATTCTGTCGGGTGAGAGCTGCTTTACAGGAATGGTGTCCAGTGTGCTAAGCCCACTTAGATGATAGATCCAGCCAGGTAGAAAATCTCACCTTTAAGATCAGTAGCAGGCAGTAGACAAATCTCAAACTCTATGTGCCCAAACAAAGTTTCTTATCCCCATCTTCTCCACTGCTATTAAACCTGCTCTTCCTCCTCTCTCTGTTCCTTACTTTGGAGATGTCTCTGGTTCTCCCTCACCTCCCACACATCATCCAATCCCTAGCCTGGACGTTGTCTTTCACTCTCATCACTGGCTGCATTCCTGCCAAACCCTAAGGGACTGAACCTGATACAGGGAACTCCTTGTACCAACACAGGTTGGCACTATCACTACAATTTGTAAGTCAGTTGCCTAGAACACCAAGAAGTGACTTGCTCCAGACCACAGGGCCAACATTCATCAAAAGGCGGGGATCTTCCTGGTGCAGAGGCCAACCAGCTCGCCATCCGTTATACTGCACACCTCTTATTCCCCAAGAACCCTTAAAGTCCAATTTGAATGTTGTTTGATTCGTCCTCCATGATACTGTCCTCCTTCCTCTCCAATCCCATTGCCATCACCCTGGTACAGGTCTTCATTAGTATCCCCTCCCCTGGACAATATTAACAGGTCTTCCTTCCCACCTCAAGTCTGTCCCTTGCCTTTCATGATATTAGCAGAATAATCTTCCATGGCTCTGCATTGCCTACTGGGTAAAGTTCAAGCTCTTCTGCTTGGCACTCTGGCAACTGGGACCATCCTAACTTTCTAGACTACTTTGGCTTTACTCCTCTCCACTCCTGCCTTTTTTGTCTTCCCTTTTATTTTCCATCTTCACACTTCTGTCAGCTGCCCTTTATGCTTCAAGTTAGCCAGCTGTCCTTTCTCTTGGCCTGCTGAATTCCTGCTTAACTGTGAAAGCTCAACTTAAAATGCCACCTTCTCCAGGAAGCCTTCCCTGATCTTCTCCCCACCAAGTGTCACGGCTTTTCTCCTCACAAAGACCTTTTGGGGAATCTCTCTACTTATCATGCAATCTTGCATATTCTAATTATTTTGGTCTGATCCTCCCCTACTAGCCCAGGCAGTTACAGTCCCTGTCCTACCAGTGGCCTGCCCCAGTACCCAGGACAGTAGTAGCTTAATACATGTTTTCCAATTAGAATTAAATTACAACTGTGCCCTCAGATTTGGAGAGCTCCCAGGGGCCACTTTTCAATAAGTCTTTATTGAATGCCTCTGTTGGTTTCCTCTGGGTAGAGAAGGGAAGGGGTGGAAAAGCAGATCAAGAAAGCCCAGGAAGTTAGTTGTGAAGAAGACGTGTCACTGACCCCCTGAGCTCAAGACCAAATGTCGCAGTCCTTGTTGACCTCAACCCCACCATCATGCACAAGAATCACAAAAATGAAGAAATGTTTTTCACAGACGCGGCACCATTGCTCAAAGGGGGAAATCTCAACTCCCTTCACTTGCCATCTGAGGCATTCCTTTTGGAATCTGATGGCCCCACTCTCCTCCTCTCTCCTTATCTCTCAAATCTCCCCTCTATTCCAAAGCCTAGATTCCAGACTTAACTAGTCTCATTTATCCCTCAAACACACCTTGTATCTTCCTAGCTCCCTGCTTCTTCTCACAATAGTTCCTTCTGCCCAGGGGACTCTCACCACCCCTGAAACCTGAGCTCATAGCCACCTTCCCTGTGATGCCTTTTTGTGACCATCCCAGCCCATACCAGTCTCTTTTCAAGAACCACAAGTTGGAATTCTTGAGGCCCAGGTTCTACTTTCTCCTCTCTGACTACCTGATGTGTGGGCTTGGGTTAAGTCACTTCCCACATGGGGATTTAGTTATTTAGGGTCACACAGGGCTGGTATCTAGGACAAGATTTGAATTCAGGTCTTCCTGATCTGAACTGGATAGAGTCTAGAATTCTTATCCAACTCCCTCATTTTATAGACAGCATCTGAGGCCCTAGAATGAAGAAATGATTTATCCAAGGGTACAAAACAGCTGAAAAAAATCACTTTGGAGGACCTGACTGATCAAATCCTGGCACCCATTTATAGATGTGAGACCTGCAGTAAGTTTTAACTTCTCTGTGGGCCTCAGTTTCCTCATCTGTAAAATGAGAATAATAGCATCTACCTTTAGACTTAAATGAGATTACATCTACAAACCTGAAAGTACAACCTAAATGCTAGCTATTATATTATTGTTATTGTCATAAGGTCCCTTCTAGCTCTGACATTTTGTACTTTAACATTCTATATTCTAAAGTTCTTTCTATGTCCAATAGTCTATATTCTAAGGTCCCTTCCCACTCTTATATAATGCATACCCCAAAGGCCTCTCCAGCTCTCCCACTTTCCCTGATCTAAGGTCCCCTCCAGCTCTCATTTCTAGGATTCTATGACTAAAGCTGAAGGTGTTGGCTAGCTGAGAGATACAGGGCTCTGAGGACACTGACTCCTGGTTCCTGTGAACCTCAAGAAGCCAATCTCTTGGCACCTTCCATATAAGGACTCCTGTGGGGAGGTGTGACTTCTCAAACAGCTTGACTCAGGAAAGGGGGACCGGGGAGAGGGAGGGAGGGGAGGAGAAGGCCAAGAGGGAGGTCCTAGCCAGAAACTTGCCGTGTCACTAACACAGGGATTGAGTAATAACCCTTTGGCACTCAAGGCACTGACTGACTGAGCCAGAGGGAAAGAGGCAAGTTACAAAGTCCTGCCAAGAACCAAACTTTGAAGAAGAAAAATTGATTTGGGCTTAAACAGTGCCCTGGTTAACAAATGGGACAGGCTGGCACCACAGCTGCCAACGTCCTCCCAGCTCTTTTTCACTCCAGACACTGACATGCAGAACCAAACACCGGAGAGAGGCTCTTCTCAATGGAATTTTCCTCAAGTCTCCTGCCTGGTGCCTCAGTGACTTAAATGTGGGAGGGTTTTGCCAGTTGTTGGGGTGTGTGTGTGTGTGTGTTTAGTGTGTGAGTAAGAACACCTCATTGGGAATAAACACCTCATTCAGAAGCCCTACAGTTCTTTGACCCCACAGGAGACAATTATGTCTCTGTGATTTTCCCCAACATGGCCATTGCTTTAGTTCTGCACAGGTAAATTTCCAGGTGGGAACCCTGTGAGGTCTGCTTAGTGTAAGACCCAGAGAAACTCTAAAGCCCCCAACCCACAGAACCAGAGCATCAGAGCAGAACAAATTCTCCCCAACTTAAACCCAAAGGAGATTGGAGGGTGGGTAGGGGGAGGAAAAGGGGGAAAAAAAACATTTCTATAGCATCTCCTATGTGCTGGGCACTGTGCTAACCATTTTATATATATTACCTCATTAACTCATACAACTATACTGGGACAGAAGTGCTCTTATTTCCCCATTTTACAGCTGAGAAACTTAGACAGAGGTTAAGTGACTTGCCCAGGGTCACATAGCTGGGAAGTATCTGAAGGCAGATTTGAAGTCATGTCTTCCTTAACTCCAGGCTTAATGCTTTCTATGCACTGTGCCAACTAGCTGCCTCAAGCAAAATTAATGAACTCCAACCAGAAGCTAGATGGCCTAATGGATAAATGCTGGGCCTTGGAGGCAGAAGACCTGAACAGGGCCTGGTCCATAGTAGGTGCTATAAAAAAACATTAGCTATTATGACCATATGTAGAAAGATCATTTGTTGTGGGTGTGTGTGGCAGGGATGGGGGTGGGGTAACCAGTCCTATCATTGTATTATTACAGGAGATTCCCAGTGCAGAAGTTCCCTCTGTCAGTATAGATCAGCAATTGCTCAGGAAGTTATTAGGGTTTGAGAAAGTTAGCTGGGGCACTGGGTAACTGACCTGCCCAGGGTCATACATATATCAAAGGTATGGCTCAAACTCAAGGGCTTCCTCCACTAAGGAAGGGACTTTAGATATTTTTTAATTCAATTCCCCCCATTACACAGATGAGAAAGCTGAGGATAGAAATGACTTGCCTCATCTGTAAAGCAGACTATAACACTAGTCCTACCTCACAATTGTTATAAGGAATGTACCTTGCCAGTCACTACATAAATGTGAATTCTTGTCACCAGTAACAGGATGATCATCGTTAGACAGAGATGACAAGAATGAAATGCTAATAACCAATTAATAGCTAACATTTACATATAAACTTCTAAGGTCTTCAAAATACTTTACAAATATTATGAGATTTGAGTCTCCAGACAGCCCTGTAAGACCGAAGGGCTTATTCTATCTCCATTTTACAGATGAGGAAACTGAGGCTGAGAACAATTAAATGACTTTCCTGACAGAAGTCAAATTCACTTATTCTCATTTCAAAGCAACAATAGATTTTAGGGGGGCAGCTAGATGGAGCAGTGGATAGAGCGCCCGCACAGAAGTCAGGAGGACCTGAGTTCAAATCTGGCCTCAGACCAAACACTTGCCACTTACTAGCTGTGTGACCCTGGTCAAGTCACTTAACCTGAATTGCCTTAAAAAAATAAGATTTTAGGGATCACCTAGTCTGATTCCCCCATTTTACATATGAGGAAACTGAAGCCTGAATAAATTAGATGTTTTGTCCGAGGGCACAAAGGTAATAAATAATAGAGCTGGGATCTGAACCCAGGTCCTCTGGTCAGAACTGGAACACTGTACTAAACCATGCTGCTCTCTTACAAACATTCTTTCCAATCTTTGACTTGGTGCAGGACATCGAAAAAATTTTCTGGGGTTTGGGGCTAGAATAAAGAGTCTCCTCCTTCCCAATCCCCAATCCCCAACCACTACAGGGAAATGATTTGCATGCTCCTTTAAGATGGAAGGGATTCCTCATTCTGCCCCCACACTTTTAGAGCTTCATTTGACAGATCCCACCCAAGTAGCTGGTCCAAGGTCACACAGCTAGCTTTCAGAAAAATAGCCTAATTTAGTAGCAAAAGCCTAACAAGCAATAAAGAGGTGATCAGTAGGGAGCTGGGAAAGAACTACCAGGTCATCAAATCCATCCCTCTCATTTTACAGATGAAGAAACTGAGGCCCAGGGTCACACAAATACTGAGTGTCTAAAGTAGGATTCAAACTTGTTCTTTCTGACTCCCAAGTTCAGCACTCTAACCCCTTACACCATGCTGACTTTAAAAGCCAAGATCATGAACAAGGCTTAGAAGCACTAGATTTAGAGATGGGAGACCCCTCTTTCAGATCTTACTCTGCTCCTTCTCATCCCTTCTACTAATCAGAACTTAGGGTCTCTGACTCTTGGTCAAGTATGTTTCCCTCACAAACACTGTTAGGCTTCAAGGAGAAAGAAAAGGGAGACCCTTAGATTCCTTATCTACCTCAACCCCCTTATTTTACAGCTTAAGAAATTGTGGACCAAATCAGAGAAGTTATTTAACATCACTCAGGTAAACAAATAACAGAATCTGAACCCAGGACGCTTAACATCAATCCTAATCCTACTTACCAACCTACTGGTATTAGTCAGCACATCTCCCCATACCAGCCAAAAGGTTATTTTTAGACTCGCCCCTCTCCTTGCCCTCATAGAAAAAAAAGGTACCCAATCTGTTAATCCCTCTTGAAATTCACCAGCTTACAACGACTTGCCTATAACGGGCTTCCTTCCTTTCTTCACTTCCATTCTCCCTTCCATTCCCTCTCCCTTCCAATCAAGACAACAATCTTGAATTACTAACATGTTAGTGCTCACTCACCTGACCTCCCTTCCTTTGGAATGCCCTCCTGGAGGTAGTGAAGCACAAACCATCAGATTCCAGGGCATTTCTTAATCAAAAGCTCAACACAGCTTGACACCAGCCCTGTCTTCACTGCACTCAAGGAATGAACCGATTACTCCCCAGGAACTCACCTTCCCTCAACTCAGAACCTCTTCAGGGTTCTGTCTAGGAGAGGGGTTGACTTTGGATAGGCAAAACCAGAAACATGCATGGTGTGGGATTTCCAAGGTTTGAGTGGAAGGTGACCAGTTTTCTTGGGGGAGGGTCTCAGAATGTCTCCTAAACTTTAATCAACTGAAAGGAGAATTAATTTCCAAAGTAGCCATCAACAAGAGCTGGAAGCCTGATTTTATTAGACCCAGGGAAAGTGAACTCAAGGAGAAGGGGAAAAAAAATTATATCCCCATAGAATCACTTCAAGAGCACAACCCATGGTTTCCAAGGTAATGCTAGGCTTATGACTTCACAAGGGTCGGAGGTCAGTTCCATGGGAAGCCAAGAGTGTTATTCATTAAGGGCACCAATCTCCAAGTTGTTTCAAGGTTATCAAAGTTAAAATATAGAGAAACTGAGGAGTAGATGTCAAGGAACTTTACCCCAAGCCACAGCACATAAAGAGTCTGGGAGGCTCAGCTCTAACCCTTAAAACATTTCAAACCATGGAATCATAATGCACCTTATTAATAGAATTTTATGAGGTGTCTGTGACTCTTCTGCATATAAAAGGAGCTGGATACTGGGTGTCCTGGAGAACCCTCACTAACTGGGAATTGGTCCTAAGTGATTTGGAGAGGGCCAGGACTGAGATAGACTTCATCTTCATAGGTAATAAAGGCTAGGTTTCCAGGAGGAAATTGCTTACAGGATCAGCATATATATTATAGAACAGCCTGCTGTGGGCTCAGGTCCAGGCTGTGGATGATACAGAAGGAGAAGGTCAATGGTCCCTTGCCATCAGCAAGCTTATACTTCTAGATTGGAAGACAAGACTCACATTGTTGAAAAGTTAGAGACATTACAGGGCCTTGAGAGCATGAATGCCCCTGTGTGAGCTTGGCCAGATCACTGAGCCTCTTGAAGCTTCAATTTTCTCCATCTATAAAACGAATCTCTATGGTATTTTCCAGGGCTAAACTTATGATCCCGATAAGAAATTAAATTATATGGGACAAGCTAAGGCACTCAGGAGACAGTGAGGGAAATTGGTGAAGGCGAGAACAGACTAGTGATCATGTATGGACTGTTCATCTTATAAACAAGAAAATGACTTGTTTCCTCACCCCAGTCAAAGAACAGGGTTCAGATTGGAACTGAGGTCCACGAGGCTCAGTTCTCTGGCCCATCCCACCACAAAAGCCTCCACGGAGGAGATGAGACTTGAATTGAATCTTGAGGCTTCATCCTGGGTAGGGAGACACAAAAAGAGTGAAGACGCCCAGGAGGAATAAGGGAGAAAGTGGGGACCCTGATTACTGAAGGGGAGGTTAAGCCAGGAAACTGCATTTAAAGAGCAGAGAGAGAAAAAAGGCTGGAGAGCACAAGTGAGGTCAGACCCTGAAAGGCCTTTCAAGACAGGCAGGAGTTTACATTTGATACAGTGAAAAAATCGTTTTCCATCACTTTCAAAGCTCCATCTACATGTAAACATTTGAATTTGCAGTATAAGCAGAAGCCAGCCCAGCTGAGAAGAAGGCTTTGAGACGCTCATGAAAAGTCACCTCTTCTATCCATCAGAACATAACTTCTCCCAGGCAACATCTCTTCAGCCTAATCCCAATTACAATAACATGTACTTGGATACTCTTGAGAGATGGAAGGACCTTGGAGAATCAAGGCCAATCCACTCATGCTGGAGGAAACTGAGGCTGAACAATTGGAAGGAACTTTTCCAAGGTCAGACTTCTGGAATGACCTGGGTCTAGAACTCAGGATGAATGACTTCCCCTCTTGGGATCTTTCTGTATACCAAACATGGATTAATGAAAGGGCCTTGTCTATGACTCCCCAAATAATGGGCAAGATGCAACTGACCACTTGAATGTAATCACAAGATTATAGGATTTAGAGGAGGAAGGGATCTTGGAGCCAATAATAATAATATTAATAACACCAACAATAACTAACATTCATATAGACCCTACTTTGCATCAGGTATTATGCTAAATATTTGCCAGATATAATATCATCTGATCCTCACAACAACCTTGAGAGGTGGGTATTACTGTTATTATCCCCATTTTACAGATGAGGAAACTGAAAAAACAGAGGTTAAGTGATTTGCCTAAGGTCACACAGCTAAAAAGTGTCTAAGATGGGATTTGAACTTGGGTCTTCTTGTCTCACATACAATGTACTCATTCCACTATCTCAACATGGTGAATAAAATAACTCATAGTATGTCCCTGTATCATTTTTATGACCTTTAAAAAAAATCTCCAGGGCAGCTAGATGGTACCATGGATAGAGTTCCAGCCCTGAAGTCAGGAGGACCAGACTCACTTACTAGCTGTGTGACCTTGGGCAAGTCACTTAACCTCAATTGCCTCAAAAAAAAAAATCTCTACAAGCAAAGCACAGATACAGGGCTTATTCTCTATTGCATAGTTTTTCTAAAGGGATGTTGAGCTAGAATATCTGCCCCTTCCTAGCTGGACCTCCAAAGCTGCCTGTCTACAAATGAAAAAGTAACCATCAGTGGTTCTTTTCCCCCTCCCTTTGCCTCATCTTTCATGGGGAGATTCAGTCCTAGGGTCACTTTCCTCCCTCTTCCTGTGACCTTTCAATAAAGCGACAAGTCCCTGAAGCTCAGAAAATAATCAGATTATTTGTCTGCATCACATGTTGTCATAAGGAGCTCTCTTTGGCAACCTCAAAATTCTCTCACTCCTTATGGACAAAGAAGACAAACAAGATTTAGGCCATTACTATAAATGGCTACCAAATCTGCAACTTTTTTCCTATCATTCTGGGGAGGGGGAAACAGAGAGGGCATTCATTGTCACAATTTCTATCTTAGCCAAACTGTTTTCCTATTAGCTATTCAGATGGCCCAAATACCAGGTGAACTATTTCTTTATGAATCACATTTCCTGTCAAATAATAATAGTAATGATGTTGGTTGACATTTGTTTAACAAATGTCAACAAATATTTCGTTAAGTGCCTGCAATTTGTGAGGTGCTGGAAATGCAAAGATAAAAATGAGATTGACCTGGCCCTCAAGGAACTTGCTACTGGGAAGACACATTCAGAACAAAAGTTAATTAAATACAAAGTATATGGCACTTTTGAAGCTTACAAAATGCTTTACAGACCTTGTCTGTAAAGACCTTGAAAACTGGGTGTGCTGTTCCCTTTCCTCCATTCTCAACATTTCAGTTATTCTCCAGGTTCAGTCTGTATGAAGAGGATGAAGCCACATCAGGACAAGTTTCCTTACAGGTTCACAGATTTAGAGCTGGGAGGGACACTAAGAGGGACCACCTAATTTTGCAGATATGGAAAATTAAGATTAGGCAGGTTAAGTGATTTGCCCAAAGTCACTAAGTCAGGAAGGCTGGATTTGAACACAAGTCCTCTTTTCTTGAAAAAGTACTGTACCACTCTCACTTTGTCGCCATCTATAATCCTCCAATTACTATATTTTGAGAGGTTGCCTAGTTCACATGCTTCTTCTGGTCCCAAGCAGAAACCAATCTAGAGAGCACCTTCTCCCCCAGAAAGGTGGGTTCTTCTTCAGGACTTAAGTTTCCCCCAGGTGGATCATTAACCACCTGTAGAATAATATAATTTATAGAGCACTTTGGAATTCACAAAGTGCTTTGCACATTTTCATTTGACCTATTAGAAATAGGAGCCGCTTGATGAAAGGAACTGTGTTTTTACCTTTCTTTGTATCCCCAGCACTTCCTGGTAAGTAGTGAATCCTTAATAAATGCTTGTTGACTAACTGAGCTTCATGACAATCCTGTGAGGTAGGTGCTATTATCGTGCCCATTTTTCAGATGAGGAAGCTAAGGTTGATAGAGTCAAGCCCACAATGCCATTTAGCTGCCTCACAGAACACATCCTTCTTTAACAGAGGAGTGAGAACATAAATATAGCTTAAGTTGTTGTGGTGAGGATAGAGGCTGTTTAATTCTCAACTCTCAGATGTTCTGGGGTATTTTTTTTTAAATCCCCTTTGTAATAAAACACCCCAGTGAGGGATCTCCACACCATCATGACTTGAAAGACTGGTAAACTTTTTAACTTTCCAAATGGTTAAAGACTCACCTAAAAAGCATCCTTCCCATACAGCAGAGCCCTAAGAGTGGAAGCTCCCATCCCAACTCCACACTCACAAAACCACGCGCTAGAGATCAGCTGTGTCCTGGTCAGACCATCTGCTCGCTGAGATGACTAAGAAACTTTTTCAAAACAGTAGCTAATCCAGGGCTTTTCTCTATTGCATGGAAATCAAGCAGTTTGAAAGAACCTGATAGTATCAGGAAGCAACAGAAAATTCAGAGAAAGGTTATGAGATAATGAGAATTTGGGTCTGAATTTAATATCTATCTGTGAACAACAAAGAACTTGTTCAAGTTTAGACCCATCTCTGACTTTCCAAGGAGTTCTTCCTACTTTCATTTTACTGTGAATTTAAGTGCGAGAGATCTCACTGAATACTTGTGACCAATGGTGTTAAACAAGACAATTTACTCTTGGAAGACATCTCTCACCTAAGGATCATGGATTACAGTTGGAAGGAACCTCAAAGGTCATCTTGTCCAACCACCTCATTTCAGAGATGGGGAAAAGGAGGCCCAAAGAGGGAGACTTATCATTTAGGTAGCAAAAGACTCCAAGCCATGTTCTCTTATTTGAAATCCAGGGCCCTTTCCAGGACCCCACAAGGCTTGTTCTCTTGTCTTGTCAGAGAAGTTAAGGTGAAGTCATTTATTGGTCTAAGTTCCAAAGTGACTCAGAACTGATCCTGAGAACCAGCATTGATATAATTCAAAATGTCACCCAACATGAGGCAGCAGAAAGTGATGGGAAGAATATTGGGCTAGGACTTGGGAGAATGGGATCCTTCTAGCTTTGACACCAACTGGCCCACATTCTCCACAGCCTTGGTTTCCACTCTTCTTGGGGCACCCCAGCTGCTGCTCAACCCTGCCCCCTTCACTTGCTACTTCTGGACTGCTGAATGAACTATTTTTCAATTTCAATTTTGTGAATTTCTCCTTTGGTTTTCAGTATTTCTAATTTGGTGTTTAATTGAGGAATTTTAATTTGTTCTTTTTCTCGTTTTTTTTTTTAGTTGTATGCCCAATTCATTGATCTCCTCTTTTTCTATTGTATTCATGCAAACATTTAGAGATATAAAACTTCTCCTAAGAACTGCTTTCACTGCATCCCATAAATTTTTGGTATGTTGTCTCATTATTGTCATTCTCTTGAATGAAGTTATTGATTATTTCTATGATTTGTTGTATGACCCAATCATTTTTTAGGATTCAAATGAACTATTTCTCCCTAGAGTCAATCATTTCCCCCACAGCACTCTGGGACCACTTTGCTCTCCCCCAACCCAGATGAAACAAAACTAAGAGTGCCCCCTCTACCAGCACACAATTGGGTCAAGGTTGGACTTTCCTCTGCACTACTAATGCCCACTATTCTACCATCTATTGCTTATGTCCCAGCTACACATATTTCTAGAAAGGAGAGAGCCCACTGGGTAGATGTATCCCACAAAGCCCTCCTGGAGCACATCTACCCAGTGGGCTCTCTCCTTTCTATAAAATCTCATAGCTCTTCTTGTCTGTATCCCTCAGTGGGCAGTCCTTGACACACTGCCTTAAGATATCTCTAGTATTTGTAACTCATTTCCCAACCTCCTCGCCAGCACTGAGGACAGCACCTTGTACATAATAGAAGTGTAATCAATGCTTGTCAATTAGAATTGAAATCCTTTCCTCTATTAGTCAGTCAGCTCTCAAGTAGTCAGAGATCAAATGACCTAAGTCCTACTGAATTACAAGCTGACGTTAAGGCCGTGCACCCACAGAGTAGACCTTCAGGAAATAAAAGTCTACTGATTGAGACCAACAGCCAGTTCTGGTCAGGAAGGGTCAATCTCTAGAATGGACTCAAGACCTTCTCCACCACAGCTCACTTCAGAGCAGCCTCAGAGGGCAGAGCTGGAAGGATTCTTCCCAGGGGTTCTTAACTTTTCTTGTGGCATGGACCCTTTCAGCAGACTGGGGAAGCTTCAAGAACCCCTTCTCAGAAGAATGTTTTTACACGCATAAAACAGAAATCAATTATATTCAAATATAGTTATTAAAAACACAAAGAAGGATCACGGATCTCCCACATTAAGAACTCCTGGTCTAATTCAACTCCTCATTTTACAAAGGAGAAAAAACTGAGGACCCCAGAATAGATGTGACCAACCCAATACCACTCACTAAGTTCTTCATGACAGAGCCAAGACTTGAGGCCTCTTTCCCTGAATCCCATCTGTGGGCTCTTTTTCCATTGTACCACAATGTACCTTCATCTCCAAATCAGTGGAATCATCGTACAGTTATTAATATTATTCAGAGCTTTCGCAGTAAGCATGAGAGGCAACACAATCAAAGAATTCAAGAAACACAGTATATTATTTGCCAGCATACACTTTTTTTTAAAAAATGTGTTTTCCTGAGGCACATTTATATATGTATACACATAGAAATATATGAGTGATATCTGACAGCTAGGTGGTACAGCCGATAGAGCTCTGATCCTAGAGTCAGCAAGGAGTGTAAATCTGGCCTCAGACACTTAAAGCTGTATGGTCCTGAGCAAGTCATTTAATTTGTTTGACCAGTTTTCTCATCTGTAAAATGGGGATAATAATAGCACCTACCTCCCAGGGTTGTTGTGAGGATAGAATGAGATAAAATTCATAAAGGGTTTTGCAGAATTTAAAGCCCCATATAAATATTGTTATTATTGTTATTATATTATTATTTTTCTTTTTTTATTAATTTATTTTGGTTTATCAACAATCACTTCCATATGCTTTTGAGTTGAAAATTTTTCTCCCCCTTCCTCCCCCCTACCCTCCCCAAGACGGTGCACAATCTGATATAGGCTTTATATTTACATACCCATTAAACATATTTTCACATTAGTGAAGTTGTAAGTAAAAATTAAAACCAATAGGAGGAACCATCAGAAAGATGAAACAAAACTCAACAGAAGGTAAAAATAAGTGATAGCGATTGGAGTTCCATAGTTCTTTCTTTGGATGTGGACAGCATTTTCCATCCCAAGGCCTCTGGAGATGTCTTAGAGCCTCGTAATGCTGAGAAGGGTTCAGTTTAACAATCTTAGTCATTGCATAACGTGGCTGTTATTGTGTACAAAGTCTTCTTGGTTCTGCTCACTTCACTCAGCATGTTATTGTGTTATTGATAAGATATTATTATATTATTATTATTAAGATATAAAGCACTTAGCAAAGTGGCTACTGGCATAGTTGTATATAAAGGCTCCCCACCCCACCCCCTCATTCATGAATATTCTTGACTCCATGAAGAAAGCGGAAGATCTTTGACTACCAAAGGCCTGTGGGGAATCCTGGTATGGGGGCCGGGGGGCAGGTGTTATTTGCTAGGGGAAACCACCTTCACATTGGCACTTAGAACTAGATTCTCCAGTAACTAAAACTCTTGCCAAGCTCATATTGTTCTCCAGCACATTCACGGCAGTCCACTCTATAATAAATAGTGGTATCACAAGATGGCGCTATGTTTCAGCTCAGGAGGCTGTGGGGTCTGGTCTGGTGTGGTTTTGCGTAGTGAGAAAAGCAGGCAGGATCCCTGGACTCTTAGAGTTGGAAGAGACCTCAGACAACATCTAGTCCAGGGATTCTGAGCCTTATTTTTGTCATGGACCCCTTTGGCAATGTCTGGGGAAGCCTGTAGGCTCCTCAGAATTATGTTTGTAAACATATAAAACAAAATACAGAGGATTACAAAGGAAACCAATTATACTGAAACAGTCATTAGAAAGAAAGAAGGAGAGACAGAGAGAGACAGAGAGAGCTCAAGGACCCAAGGTCTTTATTTTAGTCCATTTCCTTCACTTTATATCAGAGGAAACTGAGGCCCAGAGTGCTTAACTGACTACCAGAGTCACACAGCTATTAAATGTCTAAGACAGGATTCGAACCTGAGTTTTCTTGACTCTCAGTCAGCAGTCTTTTTACGAGGCCTGGCCCCAACATAGTGTGACCTTAGGCAAGTCATTTCCCTCAGTTTCTTCAGCTATAAAGATGGAAATAATGACTTTCACTGCCTACTTCATAGGGTCATTAGGACGGTATTTTACAAACTGCAGTTCAGTTAGATAGATGAAAACCATTTGGTTATTATTAACTGTTTAGAGTCTGCCAAAGGACTTTTGAATGATGAACATTCTTTTAAAAAAGTAGTCAATATGCATTACATACGAGATGCTTTTTCTTCACAGGCATTAAGAAGTAGGTCTTCTTTGGCAGATAGACACAAAGAGATGGAGGACAGGAAAGCACCGAGATGTCCCTTAGGCAGGAGGAACTTTTGCATGGCAGAGGACCCACATACCCCAAGCCTCAGCAAGAGATCAGAGCCCCAACTCTTTTAGTCGCCATAGCAACCCTGAAGAAAAGTCATGAGATGCAGGGATGGAAATGAAGGGATGAAGAATCAAGAAGAAAAGAAAAGGTTAAGTGCACCAGTTTTGACTTCAGTCCAAGGAGTTCCATCAGGGAACCATTCCAGATCCCATTTCCTACCAGACCTATCCTCATGGGGCCACTCTGTTGCTCTAGGGCTAAGAGCAAGGGCCAGACTTAGAAAGGTTTTCACCCATTTATAGAGCCCTCAATGATTTACAATGTGTTTAACACAGCTTGTGTCATATGAACCTCACAATAAACCCTATGACATAGGTATTATTACCCCAATTTTGCAGTTGGAGATATAGAAGCTTCAAGAAATTGTTTGCTTGCCCTAAGGGCACACAGTTAATAAGTGACAAAGCCAGGATTCAAGACGAGGGCTTCGAAGGCATTAGCATCAATTTTAGGAAAAATTCACCTAAATCAAGCAGCTCTTGACAGAGCCAAGATTTGAAGCTGGATAAGAGACAAGTAACAATTACTGGGAAAATGGACACATCCAACAGCTCCCACCCATCCCCCTGGTCACTGTGCCTAATGTGCAACCCAGGCAATAGCGAAGAATACAGGCACATGCAGAAAGGCCACCAATAGACTAGACCACCTTTTGCCATGGCACAAAATACGAACTGCAGGCAACAAGAGGGGATCAGATGCTAATAAATAATACATCTAACCAGAGAAAATCAGCAGCACAACTACAGACAGTAGGGGCCTTGAGGTGGCACCCCAGGGATCCATGGAAGGCCTGGGCAGCAGCTGACTCAACAGAAGCTCACAGTCTGACATGCCTGGGAGAATCTCTGCCTTTCATTACTTCTCCTAGGAACTCTGGAGAGAAATCAGGAGACAAGAGACTCTGATCAGCCCTGGTCTTCAGAACCTGTTTCCCTCAGGGAAGCAAGAGGGCAGGAACAGGAAGGAGGAAAATGGCAAAAATAAGGAAGGCAAGTCAAAGCCAAGAGGGTACAAGGTGGAGGAGAAACCAAGAGAGGTAAATTAATTAGTAGAGGAAAGGGTCAAAGGGAACAGGATTACACAATCGAAGTACGCACATAGATGAAGGGGAGGGCAGGAACTGATCAAATGATAGGACAAGAAGTAATATTTTGAAGCTAGAGATAAGGGGGAGAGAGAGAGAGGAGGGGAAGAGAGGGGAAGAGAAAGAGGGGGAGGGGAGAAGGGAGAGAGTAGAGGGGGAGAGAGAGGTGGGAAGGAACAGAGGCAGGGGCAGAGATGGAAAGGAAGAGAGACTGAAGGGACAGTAGGAAAGTTGTTCAGAGTTTAGCCACTGAAGGAAAACCAGCCACGAAGCTCTGACTGTGGGCACCATAAGAGGATAATAAAAGAATTCACAGAAATGATCTAATACTAGTTATCCAAAAGCCAAGAGACATTTTAGCTCATACTAGGTTGTCCCTGGTAATCTTAGTAATGATAGCATCTCTTGGAAGATAAGTTACTTTGAGACTCATAAGCAAGATGGAAGATGGGTTTTCACGGTTGGAAAACCCTCAGTATTTAATAGTTCACCGGAGTAAGACCTAAGAGGTTTAGCTGTCTAGTACTGAATGTATGTCTCTTGTGGATGAGGATTCTTTTCTTGTCCCAGTCTTTGTATCCCCAGCACTTATAAGAGTTGCTTGACACTTAGAAGATGCTCAGATAGACATCCCTGGTTTGGGTTCTAAGATCTAATCATCAGATGATCACTATAGTATCTGGATTACTTGGTTTACAGAGATGCTAGATTCTACAAACTAGGTGGATATTAGCATACATTTTAGCCCAAAAGGCAAGCCAAGGCAAAGCCCCTATTTCAACAGCTTCTGCATCCACTCCACCCTTATTTCAGCTTAAGTTCAACTAAAAAAAAATACCTAAGGTAACTACATAGCCATAAAACTTTATAACTGCAATGAAGACTTATGAGATTATCTAATCTGATCCTATAATTTTTTAACTAAATAACATGAGGCTCCCCAAAGACAAGAAATTCACTCAAGATGACACAGCAAGTTAATGAGAGACTATAAATCATAGAATTTCAAGCTCAAAAGGACCTTCGAGATCACCCAGCTCTACTTCTTCATTTTATGGGAGGAAATAGAAGTCCAGAGAAAAGTGATTTACCCAAGGTCACACAGCAAAGCCAAGACAAGAGCTCAAGTCTTATTTTATTGCCAATCTGGTGCTTTTTCCATGATACCACTCAACATCCTACATTGTACTTCATTCAAGTGAAGGAAAGAACCAAATCGGTCAGAACCAAACAGGAACTAATGGACTCTTTTTCGCTCCATGAAAAATGGGTGTGTACACTCACAAGGTTAACTCTTCAAAGAGCTAATGATAAATCCACTAGCCAATCACAACTTGTGATTCCTTCTCATTAAGGATGGGAAGGAAGAGGCTGTTTCTTCATGGGAGAGTGGCACAAATGGAAAATAATTCACTGTAGGAATTAAAATGATATTAGTTCTCTCCTGGATTCTTACTTTGTTTTGCCTTATCACATTCGACTTTTCATTCATTATATGTACTTGTGCTCATCCTATACACCCTCCCAAGTAGATGATAAACTCCTTGAGGGCAGAGTCTATATTGTTTTTCATGTTTGTATTCCCCAGGAATTGTATATTATACAAGAGACACTTCATAAATGCTTGTTAGATTGAACTGCTGAGATGGCCCCCCATAAGTGGTTCCTCCTCAGCAGTAGCAGCTAAGGAATGCTATTTCAATGGGTATTACCAGAGGTTTATAGTATGGTGTCAAGAACACTCAATGTAGAATGAGATGCAAAATGGAATATGGCTTTGAACCCTGGCTCTGCCACTTACTAGTTGCTTGACTCTGGGTATGTCACTTTAGTTTCCTGGGCCTCAGTTTCCCCATCTGCAAAATGAAGGGACTGGACTATAACCTTTGAGGTTCTTTCTGGTTTCTCAGTCCCTTTCCTCTTTTTCTCCTCATCTCTAATCCTATGGACCTTTAAAAAGACAAAAGAGTGTCAGATAGGAAGGAAAAATGTAACAAGTGTAGGACGTGACAACGCTCCCCAAATTTTGCAACCTTGGAGTCTTTCCTGCAACATCAGGGAAGGATGCTGTGAAATCTTCAGCATGTTCAGTTTGGAGAGTGGGGACTTCTGGGTTTAGGAGCTCACATTGCTATGAAGTCCTGTTCTGACAGTCAGCAGAATGAACTCACGCCTTTCCGGGAGTTCACAGAGCTAAGAAGCTTCTCTCTTCTGAGAGGTTACACTCTTGAGACTTGGGAGTTTCTGAAAGCCTTATTTCCTTCAGCTTATCCTCCCCTTTACACACACACACACACACACACACTGCACATGTGTGTACACACATGTGCATATCTAAATACACATGTACATATACACATAGATATACACACAAGTGCATACACACATGTATATGCACACAAGGTACTTACACATACATGTGTACTTATACATGTGTGCACACAATACACATGTACATATACATACAAGTGTGTGTATATATGTGCATATACATGCATGTATACATACACATGCACGTGCGTGCACACTCACACACTATACACTGGGAATAGCTTGCTACCCTACAGATATATCCAATCTGACCCTGTCCATTCTTTCCAGAAGACAGGAAAATAAAGGCAGGCTCAGTGTTTGTCTTACGTCTCTCCTATGCATTGCTTTAAAAAATCTGAGATCTCACAAAAGGGGAAAGAAGCATATCTTCCCTCCCCAACTGCAACCCCTCCACACCTTCTGCTTCATTTGCCGCAAACACCTTTGTGTCAAATACATTGAAACTTCATTTAGACTTTTGAAACAGGTCATACAAGTATATATAAAACAAATTTTAAAAGAATAAATACAAATAAATAAATAAATACTTGTTGAATTGGATTAGACTGGGATGGGTTCCCCTGAAGGGGCTCATGCTTGAATACTTCACCTCCTAAAGTTGGTTGTGTCTGTAGAGTTGATACTCACCTTAATTATCCCAGGTACCAGATAAAGTTTTTCTGGGTAGCAAATAGGACTAGAAAGTCATGTGACTATTAAAAAAAACTAAACGCCCTAGATCTTATAACAGAGCCACATTAATGGTACCTCCTCTTTCCCCCACCCCCCCTTAAAGGAATCTACATACTGCTTGCTTTTGCTCAAAGCATGTTTAGAATTCCCCTTTAGAAAACAATCGCCCAGAATCTATTGTTACAAGTGTGGGTGTGTCATAGACAGGAAACTTTTTAAGGGTATATATATTGAACTAGACGGGCCTCTCAGGTCCCTTCCAGCCCTGAGATATTGTGATTTTTCAGAATCTCTGTCCCTTGATGGTGGTGGTGGTGTTTCAGTCATGTCCTACTCTTCATGATTCCATCTGGGGTTTTCTTGGCAAAGATACTGGAGTGGCTTGCCATTTCCTTCTCCAGCTCATTTTATAGATGGGGAAATAGGCAAACAGGGTTAGGTAACTTGTGCAGTCACACAGCTAGTAAGTGGCTGAGGTCAGATTCTAAATCTACAGAATATATTGGAGTAAAAAGACGTGCATTCAAACGCTGCTTTTGCTATTTAACACCTGTGTATCATCAGACAAGTCACAACTGATCTGGGCATGATATCCTTAACTAGAAAATGAGGGTGTCAGACCAGATGTCCTTTCCGGCCACATCAAGCTTAAAGTTGATGATTTTCTGGCTGGGTAATCTTTAAGGTCCCAACTAGCTCTCACATCTATGCTCTACAGTTCTTGTCTGGACCTGGGCTCTCTTCTAACTTTGGGGGGAAAAGAAATGCCCTCAAGAAAACAACAGGTTGCTTTGTTTGGCTTCCACAAAACTACCAGCTGAAGAAGTAGGGGCTGATGGGGTCTGTTAACACAACCATCTTTTATGTAAAACCAGAAAGCGACAACATTCCAGTTCCACAATATTAAACGCGCTTGTTACAACTGAGCTATTTTCTTCTTGCTACATATTAACCAGTGAAGTTGCTACACCAATATCATATAACTGTAATATAAGGATGTAAGTTCTTCAGCCCCGAGAGGGGGGTGGGGGGGATTCACTACATACAGATGCATGGATTTAAGGGATTTAGACTGCAACAGTAGCTTTTCCAAGCCAACAACAGAATTCAGGTTTAAACGCCATGCCAAGGAGGTCCAGGGCCACAAACAACACAGGTATTTTCTACACTGTTGTATTTCCACTGACAGGACCTTTTAAGTGTTTGTTCAATGCAGAGAGAGACCAAAGCAGAATTGAGTACCAGATTAAATTGGAGGCCAGCCATTCAAAGAAAAGGTGGGACTGTGTCACAGGTCTGAAGGATACTCTTCTTCTCTTCACACTTAAACCTGAAAATACACAATGCTAAGTGGACTTAATCTCCCAATTCAAGGGACATCCACCATAGGCTTCATAATTCTCACAGAATTTCAGAACTTGAAGAGACCTTGTAGCATAGAATGTCAGAGTCGACTCAGATCACTAAGCATTTATTGTTGTCGTTGTTGAATCATTTCGGTAGCATCTGACTCTCTGTGACCCCGTTTGGGGTTTTCTTCACAAAGATACTACACTGGTTTGCCATTTCCTTCTCCAGCTTATTTCACAGATGAGGAAACTGAGGCAAACCTGGGTTAAGTGACTTGCCCAGGGTCACACAGCTAGTAGGTATCTGAGGCTAGATTTGAACCCAGTTCTTTCTGACTTTCTGGCCAGAGCTCTATCCACTGAGCCACCTAGCTGCCTCAAGTATTTAATAAGCATCCACTGTGTTCCCAGGCACTGTGCCAAGTGCTAGGGCTACAAAGAAAGCCAAAGTTCCTGCTCAACATGCATCAACTCTATATTAAAAAAAAAAAAAAACACGTACAGGAAATATTGGAGGTAATTCTCAGGGGGAAGGTGTTATCGTTGAGGAAGGTGGTGGAGCAGATTGAGTGTGTAAGTTACTTGACAAATGTGTGTTAAGACACCAACACCCATCATTCTTTGTAGTCACAGTTGCCCAGAGAGTTGAAGGAAAGCCAGGATCAGACGGTCCCAGTTACCTTCAATGGTAGTGTACATGATCCAGCTTTCCTGCAGAACTTGCTACTCTGCATCATGGAGACAAAAGTTCAAGCAAAAGGCTGTCTCATTGCCCAGCACATTTTTTCATCATTTGGGAAAGGGTGGGAAATAATTGTTTTGCCGTTGAACAAACACGGAAAAACCCTGTCACAAACTTGCAAAAAGTCATACAAAAACCAAAGAAAAATGGTACTCACATTTAGAAGTCTCTTCAAAATGGGTATTTTTCTTTTTCTTCCTATTGCAAGAGAGGAAACAGAAAGAAGAAATAGGAGAGAAAAAAAAGATGCTGTCAGGATAATTCTACACATGTGATGTGTGTAATCACCAGCCATGTGATCCACCCCTTTTTCTGTACAATGTGTTCACACTAAGAAACTTACCAGGATCCTGGGAATTAGTGCCCCACATAAACTGGGCAATGTACATCAGTCATCCTCCTGTCTTATGGGCTGCAGACTGTCCCAGAAGTTGTGCCAAGACTTGGAAAGCAGGCTAATTACAGCAAAAATATGTTCTTGCTGGGACCAAAATGAAACACCAAGGCAGCCCTTACTTGCAATATTAGATGAGGAAAGGAGTCTTTAATTGCTTTCAAATTTGTGAACTCACAGCTTCTGGACTCCATTTCACCCAGATGCCCTGGTACTCAGCCCTAAGCACCCAAAGATTCATTTCTGAATCAGTCAACTAGCTTTTAATAAGGACTAACCTACTAAGTGCTAGGCACAGTGCTAAGTGCTCTGAATGCAAAGAAAGAGAAAAGACAGTCCCTGCCCTCAAGGAGTTTATAGTCTAAAGTGGGGGGAGTGCTGGGATACCCAATGTCACATCATTCGCAACCACCTCTCCTTCAGAGATGGTCTTACCTAGGCAGACTAGGTAGCCACTTCCACAAGTGTGACTCCAAAAATGCAGGACAAAAGATCCCCCTTTCCAGAATACCCACCCCACTGACTATCATTCCACACACAACACTCTTCCTTGGGGGTGGGGAGGTCTTTTGTTGTTGGGTGGGCTTTCCTATTTGAGCCTTGGTCTCCTTACCACACCCAAGCGAGTGCTACAGCCATTTCAGGCCTGACTCCACTGATGACAGGCACCGGAGTTTTGACCTGTTGTTTCTGACTTGGGCCAGTCTGCTCCTCCTCCAGGCAGTTTGGTTCCATCCCATCCACCTCCACCCACCCATGCCCCATATTGGGACCAGACCTAGTGTAGCCACCGGATGGACTTTAACCCTGCAGAAGCTTAAAACTACTGAATTTAAATGGTCTTCCAGCCTCAGCCTCAGTCTCCTCCAGTAGCAGCATCTACCAGTATCACTACCTACCCAACCATTTCAATGCATCTTAAAAGCTTTCTCAGTATTTAAAGTCTTCTAGGAAAATATTTTGGCTAGAACTGTGAATTCATCAGCAAACTCCTAAAGCAAATGAGCAGCATCTTTTCTGCAATCCTGAGCATTGCCAAGGGCATTGAGAGATTAAGAGACTTGTCCAGGGTCTCATAGCCAATAAGTCTCAGAGATAGGATTTGAACTCCATTTTTCCTAACTCAAAAGCTAACTTTCTATCCATTGCACTGTATTGTCCATGGAGAAAAATGTAATTTAAATAATGTAAATAATTATTGGATTAAATAATTAGGGTTGAAAGGAACCTTACAGATGTAAAAACCCAATTTCTAACCCCTCCTCCAGCCCCTACCATTGCAGATATAAAAGAACTGAGGCCCAGACCAAGAAGCAGCCTGACTAGCCTCATACAGCTAGTGAGCAGCAGATATGGGGCTAGAAGCCAGGTCTCCTGACTCTCAGACCAGGACTCTTCCTAGTATATCACATCACTTTTGAAGAAATCATACCAATGAGCCTTTATCAACCGCTACCTTAGCATGAAAGAGAAAGAATGGAGCATAAACTGAGAAAGTAAGAGTAGGAAAGGGTGAAGAATAAAGAGGAATGAGAAGGGGGGTGGGGGAAGAGAGTTAGGAACGGAACCTCACCAACTTCCCTAGCTTAGCTTCCGGCCTTATTGACATCTGTCTGCTTCCTCCTCTCCAAGCCACAGAGACCAAAACATAAGCCCTTTGCGCCCAAGAGCCACGTACTTCCTCACAAGAGACTCAAAAAGGCAGTGTCCCCAAACATGTTAGACAACCAATAACACCCTACTTCTACCTGGGAACTGATTCAGGGAACCAATGATTCATGGCAGAAATCACCCTACACTGTTCAAACACCATTCCGGATCACATCCCTAGAGGCCATTGACATACTGACATTGGTTACTTGGCAAAAGCCAATAGCCCCAAAGTATACAGCTGGTTCAACATGCCAGAGGTTGAAAGTGGCTTTGGATCCTGTCTTACCCTACAAGCAACTTCCCCTGCATCGATATTTTCATAGGCAACAAAACAGGAGTGTGATTGCTGTGTTAGTGGAGAAAGCACACTAGGATTGGACTCAGAAAAACTAAGTCTGTATCCCAGCTTCAGTACTGACTAGATGAGTGAAAACTGGACAAGCCATTCTGCCTCTGGGAGGCTCAGTTTCCCCTTGTAAATTGAGGTAAATATTAATGTTGACACTGCTTATGTCACGGTGGTTGTGAGAAAAGTGCTTTCTAAGACTTGGAGAGCTATGTAAGTATGAATTATTGCTGTGAAGCTCAAATGAGATAAAAAACAGACCACTTAGCAAACTTTAAGACATTCTTCGAAAGATACAGACATGGTCTATGTCTAGATCGTTAACTCCTTGAAGGCTGGAATGCTCTTGTTATTTAAGCTTTGTATCTATTTCTAGTCCAAGGCTGTACTGTATATACAGAAGGTATTTAATAAATGTCTGCCAATTTGTATTTGGATTAGGAATCAAGTTAAAACAGACCCAAGTTGCTTCCTTTCCCTGACCCAAAATGAATGAACTGGACTAGATAACTTTGACTGAGTGTCCCTGTGCCTCTGAGGTCCCTGACTTCAGGCATAATGCACAATGCAATCATTAGGAATCCCTCCCCCCCCCCCATTACACTGCCAATATGTCCAAACATTTAGCCCTTCCTCCTGGCTTCGAAAAGAATGGCATGTGTAAAAAGACAGGTCACCAGAGGGAACTACAACTGTTTTAACCTAGGTCCTGGATATGGGATTACTATCATGGGACTTCTAGGGCATTTTTTCCTCCAAATGACTCTCGAATTGGGTCAGGCACATCACTGTGATTTTCTGCCACACTTCTGCATATGTAAATTATGCAGATTCTGGGTTAACTCAACTGCTTCTGTTCTTTATTGTCAGTTATAACTCATGGCCGATTCTCTGATTGTGGATGAACCTGAGGACTCTTTCTCAGACCCTCTTCTCTTCTCTATCTAAACTTATTTTCGTTGATGTCATCGCTCTCATGAATTAAAACTGTCCCCTCGATGTAGATGATCCTCCTTCTTGAGTTCTCATCCTGAAACACCAAGTCTTTGCTGGACACTCCTTATGGGCATCTCCAACTCAACTTGGCCAAAAGGAAATTCATTAAGCTTTCTCTCCCCCAACCCCAGGCTTACTCATCTTCCTAAATTCCCCGATTCTGTCAAGGCCACATGACCATCCTTCCAATCATCCCCTTCAAAAACTTAAAGCCATCCACAACTCAACCCTCTCCCTCATGTTTCCCCATCTAATAAGTGGGCAAGTTTTCTCTTCACTCACATAACCACCAACCTAGTTCAGACCTTCATCAACTCTCACATGGCCTCCAGCAATAGTACAGGCCTAGCCATGCCAACCCCCCAAAAGCTTCAGCAGCCCCGAAATTGCCTCCAGGATAAAATGTAAACTCTTTTATCTGACATTCAAAGCACTTCACTTTGATAAACACCAACCAATCTCTCCAGACTGACCACCCACCCCACCCCTATGCCCAGGATGCTCTTGCCTCTTTACCTCTTCCTCTTGGAATCCTTAGCTCCCTGCTTGGCTCAGCTCAGTAGCTGCCTCCTTCAGAAGGTCTTTCCAGATTCTCTAAATTATTCGTGTTTTTCCCACCCCAACTAACCTGAAGTCAGGAAGTCTCAAGTTCAAATTCAGTCTTAGACACTGTGTGACCCTGGGCAAGTTACTTAACCTCTGTTGGACTCAGTTTCCTTATCTATAAAATGAAGATAATAATTACCTACCTCCCAGGGTTGATGTACAGTTCAAATGAGATAATACTTAAAAGAACTTAAAGCATTATATAAATGCTAGCTATTATGATTATGTGCATATATATTGTATCTCCAATAGAAGTAAGCTCACATAAAGTCAGACTTTTTGTCTTTCTACCCACAAAGCCATGTGTAGGATCTTACACACAGGAAGCATTTGATACATGTTTGGTGATTGAACTGAACAGAACTGAAATGAATTGGAAGTTGGCTCCCTGTGGACAGCGGCTGCTCCAGAAAGAAGAGGATAAACACCATCCCTACACACCCCAGACCTCAAACCCAGAATAATTATGTGCTTGTGGCTAGCCAGAGGTCAACTCCAATATCTCCCTGCCTTTGATTTACATCTGATTTGGCCTCTTTGGAAGTCTTTTTAAGACCTCCAGCTGTACTATGTAAATTTCTCAATGGGAAGATGCTTTCCAACTCCCTCTCCTCTCTCCAGCACAATGTGTAGCCAGCCAAGACAAAGAGAAAGGGGAAGGAGCAGAGAGTTACAGGTCATAAATGTAATGAAATTCTATCTCTGCTGATGCTGTCATTCAGGGGAAGTGGGGGTGGGGGTGGAGAATGAACCACTCTCCCCCCCCAAAAAAGATAAATCGTGGTTGGCCTTCCATCCAAAACTAAGAACCTGTAGGTTTAAGAAATAAAAAACATAATGAAATACTCATTACTCGGCAACATTGCTGCAATGGGGGTTTCTAACTCTGATGAAACAAAATGATAAAGAATGAAGCCCTGTATACACTTAGAGATTGGTAGTGACATAACTGGACGTAGGATCATCACTGGGGAGCTACAAAGGGGTCTCAGCAGTCATGTAATCCAGTCCTCCTCATTTGACAGATAGGGAAACTGAGACCCACAAAGATGAAGTGACTTGCCCGAAACCACACATGTAGTAAACACTGGAAGGGGAATTAAAACCCAGATCTTTGACTCTGGAGATTCAGTGCCTTGCCACTATAAGACAAGCAGACATGTATACACACACACACACACACACACACACACACACACACACACACACACACATACATATACACACATATATATACACACATATGTATACATATGCATATACATATACGTGTGTGTGTGTGTGTGTGTGTGTGTTGTGATTGTCTCCTCCTCCCCACATTTGCACTTTAGAAAAAACTTGGTGAGGAAGGCAGGGCAGATGAGGAGGAAACCAGCTCAGTATGAATTCTAGTCCACATTAGGTCTCAAGATTGAGAGCTAAAAGAGAACCATGAGATCATTGGGTGTAATCCCCACCATCTTTCCATTTTTCAGATGAGGAAAACTAAGGCCCCAAAAGGGTCAATGACTCATCCAGGATCCCAGAAGTAATAAACACTAGAGCCAAATTTGAACCCATCTCAATTCCAAATCCAGTCCTCTGGATATACTACCCCACCATGCTCCCTACACCACAATGTCTCTCTCAAGAGAACACATTAAAAAAAAAACAAACCCATGTTCTCTATTTTGTGCCAGTTACCAAGGCAGCCCTATAAAGGGCACCCACTTTAATCTCTGATGCTTATTTCCATATTCAAGCATTTGATTCAATCAAACTGATGCCACAATTTTACTCATATATTTTGTAAGTTCAAAGAAACAAATTACTTTCTGTGAAGAACAATGAACCAGGTCCTGAAGTCCTTGGGTTCTGAACTTCAAAGTCTGAGCAGGAGCAGCCTGGTACAGCTTCAAAGGCTGTCAACCTTTCTAATACTCAAATGCTCATACCCTACTCTATCTCTCTGCATGTTCGAAGAAGCTAGCTGTGCATACAGAATGATTTTTCTTAGATCTAATGTGTTTAAAGCATTTCCCAAACCTTGGACTGGCCTTTGTGGAGTGTAACCTTGATCTGCACCCCCTAAAATAGGTGCAGGTCAGTGTTAAAAACGAATCACTTCAGCAGTGTTTGATCTTAAATTGGGGTCTAATTCCTATGGTCTTCGGGATATTGAAACCTGAGATTTTTTTTAAGGAATAAATTGTAGCTTTGCAAATTTTTTTTGTATCATTTTATCTCCTACATAGAAAATATCATTGCTTGAGGTAAATTTCTCTGATCCTCCCACAGCCTCCCTGTCCATCCCTTCCCCTACCCCAACACCAAATATCCTCTCTATGATCTCTTACAAAGCCTTGGCAGGACTAAGGAAACAGAGTAACATGTTGGAAAAAAGTATTGAGAAAAAAGTCAGGAGAAAAAGGTGCAAGTAATGGCTCAGCCTTGAATACAGTGGTATGCAAACCTCTCTGAGAAAGACACTTTCCTTCCTAGCTCCTCAGTT
The DNA here is from genome assembly GCF_003287225.1 of Phascolarctos cinereus. Taxonomy (NCBI): domain Eukaryota; kingdom Metazoa; phylum Chordata; class Mammalia; order Diprotodontia; family Phascolarctidae; genus Phascolarctos; species Phascolarctos cinereus. The sequence continues at coordinate 58,204,636 of NW_027555847.1, forward strand.
TCCCCATTTGTAAAATAGAGTGACTTTCTAGGTTTATTTATGAAATGACCACTATGAATTCTGTGAAAATTCCATATTCTCTTCTGTAATTGTTTCTTATGAATATCTTATTTCTTCTCCTACATTTACATTTTGAAAAAATCCTTGATAACAAAGCACAGTGTCCTTGTATATAACTAGTGCTTAGTTGTTATTTTTTTTAATCATTGAATGAGGTTTTTTTGTTTTGTTTTGTTTTGTTTTTTAGGAAGAAACTAGACTCTGGGATTGCCTGCCCTCTCTAGTGGGTGGTTTGTGTCAAACCTTAGTGTGACCTATAATACACTAATTTTCCTTTCAGAGAAATCATGTTTAAGGTAAAAGTAGCCTCACTGGATTTAGTGGTAAGGAACCTTGGAGATTAGTTACATTTTAGGAAACTGAGGTCCAAGAATAGACATGTTGGAGATTAGTTACATTTTGCAGAAGAGAAAACTAAAGTTCATGTAGGTTCTCAGGCTGAAAATCAAACTGACAGGGGGTGGCAAAATTAGGATTCAAATCCAGGTCTTCAGATTCCAAAGACAATCCTTTACCTCTGCATCACAATGCCTTTAATCAGCTTAATACTATTCAACTGGAATTTACACCAGGCTAGGTTACAAAAACCCATTCTATATTTAATCTTACCTAAACCAGAGATTTAGTACAGGTATCATTATCCCTATTTTATAGATGAAAATACAGAGGCATAATTTGAACCCAAGTCTTTTGGACCTGGAGTCTAGCACTCTGACCGCTACAAGATGCTCCAAGACACTCTGCAAGTGGTACAGATACTCAGAGCAGCCATGCTCTAGCCTCCACTGGTCATTTTCATAGAATGCTGAAATATCACTTGGTCACAAGTACTCTCCACTGGTCATTTTCATAGAATGCTGAAACATCACCTGGTTGGTAGTTGCCTTAGGTCTGATCTGGGATAGAAGGAGACTCAGAACAAGAGATGTCTCACCTCAATAATCGGCAGGATAGGAAGAGAATTATTGCAGTTATTAGGTGGAGAATTTAAGGAATAAGACTATTGTCCCATGTCAGTCTCCCCTTAGAGAATTCTGTTGTCTGTGAATTTATTTTTCCTAGAACTTGACTCAAGCTGGAGAGAATTACAAGGAGACCTGTAAGAAACCAATAAGGTTTCTGTCATGCTTGGGGGTCTGTCATTACCAAGATAGAGTCACTCTGATAGAAGTCCGGACCTGCAGCAGTCATGTAGGTCCTCATTACAAGATAGGGAAGGCAAGCTCTTCAGTATTGGTCCTGGCACTTTCATAAAATCTCTCTTTTTTCCAAGTGGCACTGAACCTTGAACTCCTCTGAAGTCCCCAGAAGAGGCCTCATTTTTCCTTTCAGACACTGACCAGGGTTCAAGAGGCAAAAATCTCAAGATCTTGCATGCATTTTTAGACCAGAAAGCAGGTTAAATATGTCCTGTATTTGGGGAAGTGAGAAAAGAACCTGCTGTTAATTAATTAATTTATTTGTTTGTTTGCTTATTTATTTAGTTATTTATTTTAATAATAGCTCCCACACATATCTGCCTAGTTAGTTCCCTAAAGAAGTCACTGTCAAATCTAATAAGATCAATAAATCATAGACCGTTGTCTAAGGTGCAAAGGTCCCTCAGAGGTTAACCAGCCCAACCCTCACATTTTTTCAGATAAGGAGAGGGGGGTAATGATTTGCCCAAAGTCACCCAGTTACTAATAGCTGGGATTAGAATTCAGGTCTAGGGATTGCTAATGCAAGCTAGTCTCCCATTTTTTTTCATGGCCTATTCTCATTCATGTTTATTTACCTAAGGGTTCCACTACAGTATTTGTCAATGATACTGGACAGGAAGAGGGACCCCGTAGACAACAGCATGCCAATGCTTGGCAAAGTTACTGAAGTGGCTTGCCACTCCCTTCTCCAGTGGAATAAGGCACACAAAGGTTAAGTGACTTACTTGCCTAAGGTCACATAGCTAGTAAGTATCTGAGCCTGGATTTGAACCTAGGTCTTCCTGACTCCAGGCCTGCCACTTATCTACTGTGCCACCTACCTGCCCCTCAATAGAGGTACTACGAAGTCCCTACTCTAATGCAAGTCAGCAACTTCTTGGTCACTTAGTAGTCTTCGAGAGCTTCCTGGGACACCTTACCCCAGATCACATAAGCCAATAGGCATCAGAAGCAGGATTTTTACTCCTAGTTCTTCCTATCTTCAAGGCTAACTCTCTGCTCACTAGACAGACTACAATGTCTTTTATATTCTAATTAAAAATGGATGTGAATGTTACCAATTTGAAATAATCCACACCCACCATGATGGGCAGAGTCAAAGAGGTATCCAGGCACTGGCTAGATCAAGAGTTAAACTTCTCACAGGTGCCCCCATAGCTCTGCTTTGCTCAGAAGTCAGGCCTCCTGGGTTCTAGTCTCTGCCCCTGCTCAACATAACCTTGAGGTGATGCAATGGTTTGAACAATCGAACATTTACAGGTCAATCCTGATCAGCAATCGGATTATGAGAGGCCAATCCGATTTGGTCATCTCAGCTGGGTTATTTTAGTCGTTCAGACTAGGGGCCTCCTAAGCTTGGTCACTCTGCAACACACCTACAAATCCTTGAAACTGTCAGGGAGAAGATAGAATGAGTGAGAGAGTGAGGAAAACAGCTGTTAGCACTGGGCCTCCAGATCACTGGGGTCAAAACATAAATAGAATCCCTCCAGGTCACTTATTAACTTAGAGAACCATAAATTAACATTATCTACATTATATTGTATTTTGTATTTATTTTGTCATTAAACATTTCCCAGTGACATTTTAATCTGCTTCACCCGCTGGCAGAGAGTCCTACACCTTTGCTTCTCATCATAGGAGCTCAAAGGGATCTTGGAGGTCATTGAGGCTCACCCCTTATCTTAACCAAGGTGAAGAGAATTAAGTGACTTGCACAAGGTGACACAGTTAGGATGTGGCAGGGCCAATACTGAATCCAGCACATCTACCCTCAGACACAGTGGTCTTCCACTATACAATGCTTTGTGGTAGATACTCCATAAATCATTGTTGACTGAAAAAAATTGGTCGAATTGGCAGCTCATTACGCCCTGTGCTATTTTTTCTCATATACAAAATAAAGACCCAAAATAAAGTCAAAGTTGGTGTCTAGATCATTTTATCTTCCCACAGACAAATGAATGTAAGCTCATTGAGGGCAAGGCAAGGATCCTCTCTTTTATCTTCGTATTTTTCCCTGGTGCCAAGCACAACACCTTGCACATGGTAGGCATTTAATAAATGTTTCTTGAATTTAATTACTACTTTTATGATCTAGAGCGAGCTGTTGAGTTGTATCGGCATGTCTGATTCTGTGACCCTGTGTGGGGTTTTCTTAGAAAGGGTACTGGAGTGGTTTGCCATTTCTTTCTCCACCTCATTTTACAAATGAGGAAACTGAGGCAAACAGGATGAAGTGACTTGCCCAAGGTCACACAGCTAGTAAGTGGATTTAAACTCATAAAGAGGAGTCTTCTTGATTCTAAGCCCAGCACTCTATCCACTGTACCAAGTTACTGTACTTTATTTCTGTGGTCTCTGTTTCCTCATCTGTAAAATAAAGAGTTGGACTCAAGGGCCTCTAAGAATCCTTCAAAATCCAGATCTGTGATCCTGTTGATTGAACTTCAGTGAGATGATCTTCCTTCAGTCTAGCTAGGTCCAAATTAGTCCAAATAATGAGTCTTGTGAAGTGATGGTATTATTCAGTCACACTGCATATTGCCATTGGGCTAGAAACACATAATTTTAGATGTCACATGATGAGAATTCAAATACAGAACCCAGCACCATATTCATTATTTGTACTAACGAGGGCCTGACTGTACCTTAAAGGTCTTGTCTTACTGGGAAAGGGGAGGGAGGAGAGAGATCGAGGCATAGAATATATTATACATACATATACATACATATATATATATAATATATAGAATAGAATATATGATAGATAGATAGATAGATAGATAGATAGATAGATAGATAGATAGATAGATAGATAGATATAGATACAGAATATAGAACTCTTCTATACCTGGGCTGATCTTAGGCTTAACAGATACCCAATTCCATTATCAAGCCTATATTCCAAGTCTTTCCAGCTTGCTAAATCCTGCTAGAACTTGAGTTCTATAGGCATAGCCTTTGACAGCTCACAGTAGTCACTTCTACCCAATAAAGAGCTGCTGGATGAAGTCCTCATTGGAAGTCCTGCAGTGATCAATCCAATGATTATTGATAGAAAAAAATGATGACCTCAAAGAATCAATGTCTTCTAAATTGTCAATGGGAGATAAATTGAATTTAATCCAGAATAGTGTTATTTATTCTAATTCTTTGAAAACTTGGAAGCTACATAATTGATTCAGGAAGTCTTTAGGCTGAAATGCATTCCTTACTATCAGACAATTCATACTGGAAAAGAGCCTAATAAATGTAATGGATGTTGGAAGGCTCTCTATTGCTTCTAAGACAGAATACATGCTGCTTAGCTTGGCATTTAAAGCCTTTCTTCATGTGCCTTACCCCCCTTCATGCACTGTCCATTTCAGCCAAACCAACAGACTTGCTCTTTGATGAACCTGACATTCCATTTCCTGGTCCCATGCTTATATATATAGAGAGAGAGAGACCAAACCATCTTGCAAATCTGGAATGCACTACCAGCTCACCACTAAGAATTCCCAGCTTCCTTTGAGGTTTGCCTTACATGTCGCCTATGGAAACCCTTTCTTGATTCCCCCCTTCCCCCACATGCTGGTGGTGATCACTCCCTCGTCATAATACCCTTATGTTTCTCTTGTACCTTATACAACTATTGTGTCCCTGCAGTAGAATGTGAAAAGCTCCGAGAGGGCAAAGACCTTTTAACGTTGTCATCATGGTATCCCCAGTGCCTCTAACAAGAGAGGTATTTAATTAATAATTGTTGAAGGCAGGTGGAGACTATAACCTCTATTAACGGGAATGTTGGATGAGCCAAAACACCCATCCCCAGCATGCCAGTGAACTGAAACGTGACTCTAGTGTTTCTTAAGAAACTTAAAAAGTGTGTGGGGTTTCCTTAAGCTAAACAGTAGCACTGAGTGGAAACAGAAGCATTGAATGTTAGAGTGAGAAGAGACTTTTGGGATTTCCTAATCTAGCCTCCCTCATTTGGAGGAAGTGAGATTTAAGAGAGGGGAAGTGACTTGCCTGAAGTCACCAAGGCAGCTACAGTGAAGGGGGAAGGGGGGTGGTCTAGTACTTGTGTCAGCTTACTCCCAGGGCTGCGTCTTCTCCTTTTCCCCAACCAATGTACAGACATATATCAGCCTGGCACAGATCAACAATCAGTCTTCCAAAGGGCAGCCACAGAAACAGATAGGCAGGGGAAAATAAAGGTCCTACTTCCGGGTAGCCATAATTCACCTCAGGTACTTTAGCCTTGTAACTCCTGCCTAAAATCAAAAGGAACTAGGAAGTTAATTAACTCTGCAACTCTTAAAATGCATGTTTGGAGCCTGCCCCTGGGTAGAAAAGACGTCAGGGGAGGTCTAATGGCAGCTCATTATCATACTGAGTGCCTGCTACAAAGGACAAAGGGTAGGCAATGCCAGCTCCCACTATGGGCATGTGCCAGCCTGGCCACTTTTCTCATTAATCTGGAAATCCACACCTGGAACCCTCACGGAGTCTCGAATAGGACAGACGCAAATAAAGGCTTTCGAAAAGAAGAGCTGACAAACATTGCTGACTCAGCTGTTGCCGGAAAGAGCTGTTTTCACTGTTTGACTGTCTTCAGAGGGAAGTGACAGAAACTTGAGCTTTGTCAGTGTTGACAATTTCAGAGGACTGCCCCCAGAAAGCCTCCACTGACTCAGGCAAAAGATACTTTCTGCTTGTTTCAGACTCTTTTTCTTCCTCTAGAGAGGGGTTCACCTGAGGAACTCCAACCCCCCTCCTCCAAGTGTGGCATCAGTTTTCAAGTGGCAGATAAAGAACAGTACAATATGTGGAAGAGGCAAAGGGGCTCTCCAGAGGCCTCTCAACCTTTGACCCTTCCTTTTACTCAAGGTTTGGGCCAATTAAAATTGCCAGGTCACCTGGAGCAGAAAAGACCTGAGAGTACCTGGCCAAGACTGCCAATGAAGGAACTCTATCTGGGAATGAGGAAAATCCAGGAAAAGAACTCTTTATAAAACTGGTCTCTTAAGTTGTAGCTTTCCACTGACTACCTGTCTGACCTTGGCCAAGAGACTCCTTCCCTACTTTCCCTATAAGAACCTATAAGAGGCTTAATTTCCTAAGCAGAAAAAAAGGGGGAGGGGGAGACAACGTGGTACCATAAAAAGATCAGTAGCTCTAAAGTTGAGGGACAGTGGTTCAAATCCCACTTCTTGACATCAATTACCTGTGTGACTCTGGGCAAGTCATTTCTCTCCATCTGCCTAAGTTTCCTCATCAGTAAAATGAAGGGGCTGGAGTAAATAGATTCTTAAGACCCTTCGGATTCTAGTTCTAAGATTCTATGACTACATATTCTCTGAGGTTCCCACCAGCTCTGACATTCTATGCTCCTCATGATTTTGCCTATTTTGCATTTCTATGGTTTTTAAAAAATTCCTAAAAGGTAATCCCAATTCAGCTATTACGTCCTGACTACCAGAGTTAGCTAGCAGAGTTCCGCTAAAAGAATACTTGAAATGGTATTGGAAGGTCTGGACTTGAGTTTGGGCTCCTCCATTTACTAGCCGGGTGACCAAGGACAAATCAATTCCATTCTCTGAGCTCATCAATAAAAATGAGACTAATTAGTACCATGGCTAGATAGCAAAGCGGATAGAGTGCCAGACCTGGAGTCAGGAAGGCTCAACTTCATGACAAATCCAGCCTCAGACACTTACTAGATGTGTGACCCTGGGCAAGTCACTTTACCCTGTTTACCTCAGTTTCTTCATCTGTAAAATGAGCTGGAGAAGGAAATGGCAAAGCACTCAATATCTTTGCCAAGAAAACCCTCAAAGGGGCCGCCAAGAGTCAGATATGACTGAACAACTGTCTCCCAAACACAGGTCAATGTGGCCATGTGATGTTTCACACTAGGAAGTACTGATCCGAGAGTCAGGAAATCTAACTGCCACCAGTACCTTGTGTGACTTCGGGAAAATTATTTCCCTTTCTAGGCCTCAGTTTCTCCATCTGCAAATGAAGAGCACTGAACCAGATGACCTTTACTACTCTAACTTTCTATAAAACAGAACCACCTGCGCTCCCCAACCCAAAATCTCTGGGCTTCACACTATTAGACTCCTTAGGACACATTGGAGAAAAGCATAGATTTGGAAGCCAGAGGTCATTAGTTTGAATTCCAGTGGTCTGAGTAACTTAGACTTTCTGGGACAATTTCCTAATTTGAGGACCCTCCTGGCCTCTTCTAACTCCAGATCTTTGATCCTCTGGACATCAGTAGGTTCCTTCACACTCTGCCTCCAAGACCTCTCTGTTCCTGCTTCCTCATTTGTAAAAACTAAGAAGTTGGATTATTTGACCTCTAAAGTCCCTTCCACCTCCCCAAAAGATTCTAGTACATTTAATAAAATCATATTTCAGAAAATCCCTTGCTGTTCTTTTCAAAATGTTAATAGTGCTTTCCTTTCTATAACTCCTCCTCCTTCTCCCAGTTCTTCTTAAAACTAGAGATTTTTGCCTTTACGGACAAACTTCTGGGAGCATGAAAGAGCGGTGATGGCCAGCCTTTCCATAACGTTGGCTTTTCTGCCTATTAGGTATCCTGTAGTTAAGACAATTTCCAGTTACTGTCTGCAGCTATAACCAGAGAAAGCACCAACTGCCGGCCCCTTCCAGGATCCTACTGTTCTTCCTAGATCTGTCTAATTCACTCTTCTGTCTCAATAGACTCCAATAAAATTCCTTTATCCCCACCATCACCCACCAACCTCCTCCCTCACTTCTCTTAATGCCAAAGGAAGGCACTGGTTGCTAGGAGCTAGCCATGTTCCTCTCACAAAAATAAATCCCTCCTCCCCTGAGTTTCTCTAAAAGATCACCTTCCTAGTCACCATCCTTTGGGAGAATCCTTCTCCCAGAGTTTAATTTGCACACACACATTGCCAAAAGTTGTCCAGCTTAATGAATTCCAAATCTAGAAATACAAATCTGGACAGAAGATCACAACCCCAGCATATATGCCTGGAAATCCTGACATCGCAGTGTCTTGGGAGGTTTAATAAGCTGATGGGCACCGGGGCAGACACACACACACACACACACAAACCCTAAACTAGCAGAAATCTCAACTAGAATGGACAGATGGGCACAGGGCCTACAGGCTGGCATCGTTGGGGTTTTTTTCTTGATCCTTTTCCCATGATGCTTGTGAAGCATTTGGAGATGTCCACCTTGCCAAAGGGACTACTAGTACTACCAAAATAGCGCTTAAACCCGAGTGTCACCTCCCTCCTCCCTCCTCCTCCTCCTCCTCTTCTGCCCACTTCATTAATGCCTTCCTCCGGGGCAGCTGAGATAAAAGTCCATCGAGGTCCCCTTCTCCCTCCTTTTCTGACAACTGAAATCTCTCCAATGTCCGGGTGGGTTTATTCAAGCCCTCTTTCTACATTTAAGGATTGAACTGTGACCTCCTTAATTCTGTCACCCAGCACCCAGGCTGCTATTTGGAAAAAGAGACATCCAGGCTTAAACACGGACTACCATTTCACCTTGAAAAACAGAGGTGGGGAGGAGGAGGGAGGAGAAAGGAGGAGGGAAGAAAGAGGAAAGGGGTGTCGTCTCCAAGGAGCGACAGCCTCTTTTTATCTTCCCCAAAAGAGGAAACGATTATAGGTGAGTGGAGAGAGGCAGGTAGAGTTCTGGTCTGCGTAATTCATCTCTAATACACAGAAAGATAACTCCTTCCCACCTCCCTCCTCTGGCACTCGGACCCACGCTCCGTCTGATTCCCGGGGTCACAGACCTCGATTCTGGTCATCATCCTCAACATGTATGCATTCACCCGTGTGTCGGGATGAGGGGGTGGGGAGAGGGAGGTGCGGGCGCTAAGCGAGGCTCGCCAGTAAGAGCAGCCAGTGCTTCCGAGGCTCCGGGCTCGATGCTCCGAGATGCTTCCCTCCAGCACCACGTATCTCCTCACCCCGCCAACAGAGATGCAGGCGGGCAGAGCCTCCACTAAAGCCCCCCGTAAGAACACTGCAGGCTTCCTAGCCAAAAGGGAGCGAACCGAAGAGCCGTACTGGGGAGCAGGGGGGGGGTCTCTCCATACCAGAGCTAGAGGGCTGCCTCCCCACTCACCCACACATATCTCCCCGCCTTCTCCACACCGTTCCCCCCGCCAGCATCAAAAGGCATTTTTTTTAATTGCAATTTGCCAGGGAAACAAAAACACACACCACTCCCAGCTCTCCTCCCTCCCCGTCCTCCCCTCCTCTCGCCACCGCTTCCACCCCCAAACCTAAATGCAGACGAGCCTGGGCAGGGGGGAGGGGGATCAGGACCCATCTAGGCACCGGGTGCCAGGGGGAAGGGAGTTATCCTTCCTCAAGGGTGATCTGAAGAGCAGGGCGATGAAAAGGGTCTGCGGCAGACCGTTGGGAGGGGGGAAGGTGGGCTGGAGGGGGCGGGGGGCAGCGGAGGCGAATACCGGCGCCCAGGGCGCAAACCTAGCCCCACAAGCGGCGGTACCTAACCGGAGGGAGAGCGGAGGGAGCTGGAGGAAAGAGCCCGGTCGGGCTGCAGCGTGGCCTGCCCGTGGCCGTGGAGGGATGCGGGGCCGAGGCGGGCGGGGAGCTCTGCACCTCGGTCAGGGTCACAAAGCACGCTTCCGCGCACGCCGGAGCGCATACAGCTATTGTCTGGCTCGGCTTATTTTCCTTCCGAGCTGCCCGGGGAATAAGAGCCGTCCGTCCTGGGCTAGCTCCCAGGGTCGCTCTACTCGCACGTTAGCTCCCCGCGACCCCTCTGTGCTCCCTGCCTACCTTCCCTCGGCTCGTCCTCCCCGCGTCCCGGTTCCAGCAGCCGCGACAATGCTACCTGCCGCTGCAGCCGCCGCTGTGGCCGTAGCTGGTGCTGCCGCCGTCGCCGCTGCCGCCGTCGCCGCTGCCGCCGCTGCCGCCGTCGCCGCTGCCGCTGCTGCCCGCCGCTGCTTTTGTCAAGGAACCGGCGTCTGAGAGCGCTGGGTGCCTGGAGCGTGCGTCCTGCTCCGCGTCGCAGTCCAACTAGCCGGGCTGCGAGGGAGGAAACGGTAATTTATAAGCGGTTTCTTCCTGACCTCTCGTGTCTGTTGTCTAATGAGGGAGCATTTAGCATCACCCATCCTGCTGGGTGGAAAAATACCAGCTCGGCCTCTTCTTTGGGGAAGGGGCGGGGAATGTGCTGGGGTTGGGGGGGGGAGAGGGAGAGAGGGAGGGGCCAGGGTTCGGGCAACCCTCCCAGGCACACACGCGCGCACACAAGCACACACACAGGCGCAGGCAGGCACACACACACACACACACACACACACACACACACACGCACACACACACACCGCGATCGCTAGCTGTTTGCTCATACACACACTACACACACATACACACCACCACCGCCACCTCCGAGAGAAAAGCGGGCAGACGAAGGGGAGCTGACTAGGAGGTGTCTTTTTGCTGTGAACTCCAGGAAGAGCCTGCGACCAGGACTCCCCTCCCTCCCGGGGGGCAGCCTAGCCTAGGCCAGCCCTACCAGAGGAAGCAGCGGGGAAGAAGGGTCAGAGACAGCTGTCGGCCTAACAAGCGGTCGCTCCAATGTCTCTCTGTGCCAATAATCTTTCTGTGTCGGCCGGTCTTTCATTCTCTGCCTCTCCCTTATTCATTGTCTTTTCTCTCCATCTCTCATTCTAGCTCTCTCATTGTCTCCCTCATTCTGTCTCTCTCTCCCTCACTCTCAGTTTTCTCTGTCTCTCCCTCATTCTTTGTCTTTTCATTTTTGTATCATTCTAGCTCTCATTCTCTCTCATTGTTCTCTCTCTCTCTCTCTCTCTCTCTCTCTCTCTCTCTCTCTCTCATTCTTTCCTTCTGTGGCTCTGATATAGTCTGTCTTGGGAATTGTGTCCCCTGGGACAATAAAAGGAAAAACACATGCGCAGGAACAACACACACACACACACACACACACACACACACACACACACTCAAGCTTTCCTTAAATGCATTAAGTAAGGTAGGGAACCCCCTTCTCAAATGGAAAAAAGTGCTGAGCATCCATTATCCACAAACTGGGAGCATAATTTGAATTGAGTGATTAAAAGGACAAAGGCCAAGGACCACCCAGCCCTTACATGACAGCATCCTTGCCCAGGAAGATCTGGGGCTGAGAACTTGGAGAACTAACTAACCTAGAACTAGCTAATTATCATCGGTATGGCCTTAGGCAAGTAACTGAAAATTTTCCACCCTGAAGGTCCACATCTGTAGAACTAAGATCTTTTAGAGCCAGAAGAGGCCTCAGAGGCTCAGGGAAGTTCAGTGTCTCTTCCGTAGGCATACTGATAGTAAACATCAGAGGTGGGAACCCAGGTCCTCAGATTCCAGCATCAGTGTTCTTTCCATCTCACCATACTGTCTAACTTGGCCTACCTTGCAGGGAGAGTTTGAGGGAAAATTGATGCATTTCAGAGTGGGAGGACCTAGGTTCAAATCCTGTCTCTGGGCTTGATGTCTGTGATATCACTTACCTGTCTGGGCCTCAGTTTCCTAAGTTAACAAATCAAGATGTCACAACCCCTATGATCTTCTTTCTCTAAGATCTGTGAGCCTATGAAATGAGATGCTTGAATGAGAAAGAATTTTGTAAAATATCAAACGGGCCATAATAAATACAAGATGTCACACCCAAGAAAATGAAGATCCCAATCTTTCTCTCCTTTTTTCTTTCTTTCTAGTCCAGCTTCGATCCCTCCAGTAGAGGGAGTAGGTCATATGTAAATCCTGATTAGGATTGGAATGGGAGAGAGATCTTATAAAGGAACCATTAAAACCCCTTCCATTCCCTCACCAAGGAAGCTACCGTCAGAGATTCGAGGATGCCACATAGCTGTCCGTTTTTTCTTTTTCTCCTTGTGAACTATGAAGGCTGGAAGACATACAGGGAACCTAGACTGAGCCAAGGAAAGAAAGAGAGTCCAGACTCTGCTGTCTCCCACCCTTTCTGGATTAATGAATGTTTTAGTATACTGGACCAGAGCTTCACAGGCTCTGAGATGAGGTGGAATCCGGGGGTGGGAGGGTCAACAAAAGAGATAAAAGAAAGGAGTTGTCTGAGAAATAGGAGGGAAACTAAGGAAGCCCAGAGGGGAGTTTTAGAAAAAAGTGAATGGATAGTGTAAAATCTGACAGAAAGGTGGTGGAGAGTCAGAACTATTTGATCTGATAGAAGGAAAGTTCCAGTGATGCCTAGTGTAGAAATCTCATTGAGAATAGAAATTCTGAAAAGAAAAAGATTCACCATCATTTTTATTCTTTTAATAATATTGTTTCCCCAATTATATGTAAAAACAATTTTTAACATTTGGGTTTCTTTTAAGTTTTTCATTCCACATTCTGTCCTACTCTCCCTCCCTTGCCCCCTATTATTTTTATCATATGACTATATTAAGAAGAAAAATTAACAGGTAGGTAGAATACACAAAACAGAATCAGAAGACCAACTTCTGCCAAGTAATTCAATGTCTAATCTTGAAAAAGTCACTTCCTTTCTTTGGCCTAAAGTCTACTCACCCGTAAACATGCGGGTTGAATTAAGTGATCCCTAGGAATAAACCCTTTTAGCCTTGATATAACATGTTCCCAAGCTCCATGTTCAAAGGCACTTTACAGCTCAGATAGTCTATGTCTAAGGACCTTTCCAGTCCTAACGTTCTATGTTCTGATATTATTTTCTAGACTCCATTCTGACTCTGACCTCCTTCAACTGTGCTTCTGTAAATGAGAATCTATAGCAATCAGCAAACACATTAAGTGTCTGCTAGGTGCCAGACTCTGGGCTGGGGTACAAATGAAAAGTAAGACAGCCCCTGCTCTCCAGGAGGGACTTCATAAGGTTCCATATTTTAGGCTTTAACAATCACATCCTTAACTTAATGGATTCATTGATTAGGATCTCGAATGCTGCTGCCAGCTTTAGAAAAATGGATTCAGGGCTTTAAACAAGCCATTCTGGCTTTGCCAACTAAGGTCATGTTTTATTCAATCGCTGGTAAGTACCTACTATCTTCTGGGTGCCCAGCTCCTGTGTATGGTGTCAGAAAGGAGCCAAGAGCAAAAATCACAGGCCTTGCAGTTGTTAAGAGACTTATACATTGATATATGACAGCTTGTAATCAAGACATTTATGAAGAACTACTGCAATCCAGACAGAAATCGCTATGGGAAACGGTTCAGGGAATTAAGTGAAGGCTGGAGCAGTCCAAGGAGGGTTACTGGATGAGGGGTGACTAGAGCTTCCCCAGCAGGGGATACAGTCTTATTAGGATATGGAGGCAGGAGTGAGTATAGCATGTTTGGGAGATCAGGAGACCACCTAGCAGGCAGCACCAGCTGCAGCTCTCACAGGCTTTCCTCTGCTACAACACCCCTGGCTTAGCTGCATTTCCCTCCCTCCCCCAATACCCATGACCTGCACAGAGGAGGGGGGAGATATTATCCTTCTTGGGCTGGGATGAGGTGGGATGGGACAACAGCCAAGTTGGCCTTCTGTCCCCCTTAAGACATCCGTATGATCTAAGGGCTAGAACTGAACACAGAGAGCCAGGAGACTTGAGGTGGATTGAGTAGAGCAAAGTCAGCTTTTCAGGCATGAGACAAAGAATATGGAAGGGTTTATCTTGGAGAGAGAAACAAACAAACAAAAAACCCCATATTGTTTTGTATTCAGGACTTTAGGATTCCTCCTCCTTTTTCTTCTTTCCTTCTTCTTTTTCCTTCTTCTTCTTCTTCTTCTTCTTTCTTCTTCTTCTTCTTCTTCTTCTTCTTCTTCTTCTTCTTCTTCTTCTTCTTCTTCTTCTTCTTCTTCTTCTTCTTCTTCTTCTTCTTCTTGTGGGTTGGAATTTTCTGTGTATCCCAAGTGAGAAAGGACAACCTAGGACCAGTACAAAGACCATAGAATCATGGAATTTTCAAATCTTATAGTCTCTTTTGAAAGTGACTGAAGAGCTCATCTTGGCCCTCCTCCCACCTTGTGCTAAGAATCTTCTTTAGTACATGCCTGACAGATAGAAGGTCTTCCAATCTCTACTTGAGCACATTCAACGATGGAAAGTTCTCTATTGCCCAAGGCAGCCCATCCCGATCTGGGATAAGTCTTAATTGTGAGAAATTAGCTTAGATGGAGCTGAAATCTTCCCAATGCTACCCTGTGGGGCCACCTAGATTAAATGTACTCCATCTTCCACATGACAGGCTTTCAAGTATTTGAAGATTGCTATCATGTTCCCTCCTCCCTAAGTCTTCTATTCTCCAGACTAAACACCCCCAGCTCCTTGTATAACCCGGTTTCCAGACCCTTCACCACCCCTGGTCACACTCCTCTGGATCTGCTCCAGCTTGTCAATAACTTTCTTTAAAGGTATCTCCCAGAACTATACCCATTATTCCTGGTGTGGTCAGATTTCAGGATCTCAAATTCCAGTTCTTTTCTGAACAGCAAATCACAAACCCCCCCACCTTGCACCAATGAAGAAAGAATGTTAATGCTGAAGACATAGACCCACCTGTGATATTAGATTGTAAGCTTCCCATGAGATTGTAAACTCCTCGAGGGCAGGGACTGTCTTTTGCCTGTTTTTGTATCCCCATTGCTTAGCTGGTTTGGCAATGCCTGGCTCATAGTGGGTGCTTAATTAATATTGATTGATTGATATGTAAACATGCTCGAGCATCCAAGTCCACGAGGTACAAACATATAATCATCCATTCAACATGTGTTTGTGTAACACACATAAACATTCAAATGGAACCTTGTATTCAAGAATCAACACACTTATACAGAAACATGTACTATAAGCACAGATGTACACGTGCAAAACTACATACACATATACATATTTTAAAACACCTATAAGTGTTTACCTACAAAGACACACATACAAAGGTGTTCACACCCCAATCAGTTCCACAAACTACAATTCCACAAGTTACTCATTCCAAAGATTGTAGGTGGAAAAGGGATGAGGAGGTACTAGCAGGAAGAAACCAGTGGAAAGTGTTAATTAAGTATTTAGGCTAAATGAATGAATTAGAAAGCACTCATTAAATGCTTAGTGGTTGTTGTTGAGTTGTGTTTGACCCTTCATGGGTGAACCACATTTGGGTTTGTTTGTTTGTTTGTTTTTGGCAAAGATACTGGAGTGGTTTGCTATTTCCTTCTCCAGCTCATTTTACAGATGAGGAAAATGAGGCAGACAGGGTTAAGTGACTTGTCCAGGGTCACCCAGCTAGTAAGTGTTTGAGGCCAGATTTGAATTCAGGTATTTCTGACTCTGGGTCCCATGCTCTATCCACTGAAGCCACCTAGGTGCCCAGTTAAATGCTTACTATGGGTCAGTTACCTTGCTAAGTGCTGGGAATACAAATACAAAATCGAAGGTAGCTCCTGCCTATGAGGAATTTACATCCCGATGGGAAAGTAGAAGGAGATGTGGGGGTTATGGTAGGGTTGGGGAGAATGTGGGTAGATGGGTAAAATAGGGAGACTGATTGGATAATGTAGTGGTAAGAGCTATGATTTTTTTTATTCAGAAGACCTGAGTTCAAAATCTTTTTTCTTCTATTTACTTCTGCTAGAAATGAGTAATTTATTTTCCTTCTTTGGGCCTCAGTTTCCTGCTCCCAAAAAATCCTAGGGGGAGGAAGGTGTAGGGGGCAGTTGGAAAGGGAGAGAAAAAAAGGGAGAGAGGGGGGAGGGAATGAGGAAGGAAGGGGGAATGAGAGGGAGGGAGAGGAAGAGGAACAGAAGGACAGAAAGAGGGAGAGTCCATTCTGGATATGAAATGCAAATGGTAGCTACTCTCTTACCTTTCCAAATTGGTGATGAGATCAATAACCTTCCATCAATAACTGTCCCATATCCCCAGCCTTCAGTGGAATGAGCTGGCACTACAGATGCAGGGGCAGACCAGATAGTAGTCTGTTGGAATTAAATGCTGCCTGGTACTCTAATAAATGCTCATTGATTGGTTGATTGACAATATCTAACAGAGCAAGCTCAAATCCCACCTTCTTCAAGGAACTCTCCAGTTGCTGGTTTCTCCTCTGAGGCCCTATAGATCTTAGAATTGAAAGAACAATTGAGCCACCTGACTGTAATCTGTCTTGGCGGTAGCAATTCTACCTTCTCCTTCTCTATCTCCAGTCCAATGCTTAACTGGTTGCTTAGTAGTTACTCCAAAAGTGATGGGGAGGTGAGGGATACTGTCAATTGACCCTAAAAACCCTGGTCTGTAGGGTCCTCTATTCTTGGAGGAAGGGAATTTGGGCTCTAGTTCCAAGTCTTTCACTAAAAAATACCTGAGCAAATGACTTGACCACTCTGGACCTCAGTTTCTTCCTGTATCAAATGAAGGGATTGGTCGAGGTGAATGGTAAGGTTTCCTCTGACTCTTAAAGGTCTCTGATTTTATGCTTCTGGATTTGCTTCCTTTCCATCACTGGAGAAAAGCTGGAGGTCTACTTTCACAAGGCTCCAAAACATTGTTTGTCCTTTTCCCTTTTCATTCCAGGACTGGGCCTTTCAAGGGAGTTACTTTTTTTTTAATTTGGTTATTTTTTTCCCCTCCCCAAACAAAACAATTCAAAATATTTCTAGCACTCAGACAATAAACAAAGACCACAGAGGCAAATGTAGTGACAATTTTGTTCCCACTTATGGCCTGATCTTGGAGCCCTTGGACCTGATTGGATCCCCAAAAGGCGTGTCTTTTGAGAGGGGAGAATTGGGAGAGCAGTGAACTGTGCCTGTACCTAGAATTGTGTGGTCTTAGAATGTCAGGGCTGGAAGGATCCTTGGAATGTAGAAAGTTAGAGCTGGAAGGAGCCTGGGAACACAGACTTTAAGAATATAGACTGTTGGAGCTGGAAGAAACTTGAGAGATCAATTAGTCATCTCTAAGTTCAAACTCTTCATTTTTCGGGTGAGGAAACTGAGACCCAAAGGATTGAGGTGATTCACCCTATATCACAACTAGATAATGGCAGAACTGTGCCTAGCTCTCAGCTGTCCTGACTCCAAGTCCAGTGTGACTTCTGTCACTCCTTCACCCCTGCTGCTTCCATGTCTCACGGACCCCAACTCAACCACTAGTCCTCTTCTGGGAAGGGAGGTGTCTATCCTTGGACCCAGGGGTGTGCTGGCAAAATTCAACAACCGGCTTTCTAGGAAAAAGCGGGAGAGAAGGTGCCTGGGACACACTTTTAAACTTAATCTATATTATTAACATTTTCTCCATCAGTTTTTAAAATCTAGACAGTCAACAAGGCAATAGATCAAGCCCTGATTTGTAGCATTTGTCAATTTTCAAGATGTAAATTCTCACAATGACGAAGTCAAACAATCACGTCCCTGGGTCAGCTGACTCCAGCACATCTATGCCTTGACCAATCCCCAGTCTTTGTAGGGTTAACCCTAATTATGGGTGGCATAGGTATGTAGCTCCATGGTATGATATGAGGGCTTTGGAAAACTCAGCCTGACCCCAGAGGAGTACACACAAGCACTTGGGGCTTCTGATTCCCAGATTGCCCTATATAATAAGGTTTGGTCATGTCTATAGTACCAAAAATGGCAGAGGGGGCTAAGTTGTGTCCGCCATTTTGGCTTACTACCTTATCTCTTGATTTGATCTATTCATTTACTCATTCATTCAACAGCTATAGGGTAAGAAGAAGCAAATTTAGACACATAGGACCTGGGCTCAAAAATCAACTCTGTTACTTATCAGCTCGGTGTTCCAAGGGACTCAGTTTCTTTTTCTTTTTTTTTCTTTTTTTTTTACAAAATGAGGAGGTAGGACACAATGATCTCCAAAGAGTCTTCCAGCTCTGACCCTCTGTGTTTTGACCCTCTCTGGGCTAGCATTGTGTTCTCTAAGGTTTCTGTGATTACAGAGAAGCAGTGTGCTATAGTGAGGAGGAACATTAGATCCGAGGTGAAGGGACATGAGTTCAAATCCTACCTTACTTTCTTACATTATTCTTACTTGCTGAGTGACTAGGGTCAGTTAGTACCATGACAAAGCCAGGCAGTGCATGCATAGAGTGCCAGACCCAGAATCAGGACAAATCCAATCTCACCCACTTACTAGCTCAGTGACCCTAGCCAAGTCACTTCACCTCTGTTTGTCTCAGTTTCCTCATCTGTAAAATGGAGATAACAACACCTCCTACCTTCCAGAGTTATTGTGAGGATCAAATGAGATAATATTTGTAAAGTGCTTTGTTAACTGGGTCTGGTTATGATGGATCCAGTCCTGGGCTCTTTCCATTAATTTCATAGAATTTTAGAATCAGAGGGGACCATGAATCTTCTGACTAAGACACATACATGCTTGGCTACACAGAACACAGAGTATCTTTGAGCATGCCTTCATTTGCTGAAGCACAGATGAGGGTAAACCGAATGGGGAAAACAGAATTACAACCCCTGCGAAGTCAGCCCTGTCAGGCCTAGGACCACTCCTGTTGTCTCCTTTTCTCACCCCATCCATGCACCCAGTGCAGCTTCTTGAGATGTTTTATTGCCTATTAAATGAGGATAAACATACATATGATCTTCCTCAGACATAAGACCATCTGTTATTACCCATGTTCCTGAATCTTCTGTGGCTCACTATTGCCTCTCAGAAACACCTTAACTATTAATTTAAAATCCTTCACAATCTGGCTCCAGACTATATCCTTCCAGACTCATCTCACATTATTCCTGTTCTCTATTCCACTCAGTTGGCTTATTTGCTGTTCCTGGCTTTAGTTTTTTATCCTCCACCCCACCTACCTGAAATGCACTTCCTCCTCTCTTCTATCTTTTGGAATTCTAATTGTATTTTAAAATAGTACAACCATATCCCACTGGAAGAATGTCCTGATCTCCCCCTACTTGTTGGCATTATCTCCCTCCTCAAATTATCTCATACTTATCTGTATAAGTGTCTGGTTCCCTCCACAGAAGTAGGAAGGAAATTTCTTTTTTTTAATTTAAATATTTTATTTTTTCTTAATTACATGTAAAAACAATTTTAAACCTTCATTTTTTCTTACAATTTTGAGTTCCAAATTCTTTACCACCCTCCCTTTCCCCCCTTCTTTGAGAAGGCAAGCAATTTGATAAAGGTTATACATATACAGTCATGCAAAACATATTTCTATATTAGTCATGTTGTGAAAGAAAAAACACAGACCAAAAAAAAAGGGAAAAAAAAGAAAGTAAAACAACAATATACTTTGATCTTCATTCAGATCCCATCAGTTCTTTCTCTGGAGATGGATAGCATTTTTCATCATAAAGTCCTTCACAATTGTCTTGAATCTTTGTATTGAGAATAGGTAAGTCATTCACAATTGATCACCATACAATATGGCTGTCACCGTGTATGCTGTTCTCCTGGTTCTTCTCATTTCACTTTGCATCAGCCCATGCAAGTCTTTCCATCTTTTTTCTGAAAGCATCCTGCTCATCATTTCTTATAGTACAATAGTATTCCATCACAACCAAAGACCACAGCTTGTTCAACCATTTCCCAATTGATGTATATCCCCTCAATTTCCAATTCTTTGCCACCGAAAAAATATTTTTGTATGGACAGCTCATTTTCCTTTTTTTCTTTAGATCTCTTTGGGTTACACTAGTGGTACTGCTAGGTCAAAGAGTATGCACAGTTTTATAGTTCTTTGGGCATAGTTCTAAATTGTTCTCCGGAATTGTTAGATCAGTTCACAACTCTATCAAAAGTGCATTAGTGTCTCAATTTTCCCAACATCCCCTCTAACATTTGCCATTTTCCTTTTCTGTCATATTAGCCAATCTAAGAGGTATGAGGTGGTACCTCAAAGTTATTTTAATTTGCATTTCTCTAATCAATAGCGATTTAGAGTAATTTTTCATATGACTATAGATGGCTTTCATTTCTTCATCTGAAAACTGCCTGTTCATATCCTTTATGGATTTATCATTTATCAATTGGGGAATGACTCATATTTTTACAAATTTGATTCAGTTCTCTATATCTTTGAGAGATGAGACCTTTATCAGAGAAACTTGCTGTAAAACTTTTGTCCCCCACTTTTCGGCTTTCCTTCTAATCATGACTGCATTGGTTTTGTTTGTGCAAAAAGTTTTTACCTTAATGTAATCAACATTATCCATTTTATATCCTGTAATGATCTTTATCTCTTGTTTGGTAATAAATTCTTCCCTTATCTACAGATCTGACAGATAAACCATTCCACACTCTTCTAATTTGCTTATGATATCACCTTTTATGTCTAAATCATGTACCCATTTTGACCTTATTTTGGTGTATAGTGTGAGGTATTGATTACTACCTAGTCTGTGCCAAACTGCTTTCTGCTTTTCCCAGTAGTTTTTGTCAAAGAGTGAGTTCTTACCCCAAAGTCTGGATCTTTGTGTTTATCAGGCACTAGATTACGATCAGACACTCAATTACTACTGTGTATTATGTACCTAATCTATTCTACTGATCTACCATTCTATTTCTTAGCCAGTACCAGGTTTTTGATGATTACTGCTTTGTACTTCAGTTTGAGATGTGGTACAGTATTTTTTTTTTCATTAACTCCCTTGATATTCTTGACTTTTCATTCTTCCAGTTGAATTTTGTTATTATTTTTTCTAGCTCTGTAAAATAATTTTTGGTAGTTTGATTAGCATGGCACTGAATAAGTATATTAATTTAGGTAGAATCAGGGGCAGCTAGATGGCACAGTGGACAGAGCACCAGCCCTGGAGTCAGGAGGACCTGAGTTCAATTCTGGCCTCAGATAACCACTCACTAGATGTGTGACTCTGGGCAAGTCATTTAACTCTGATTGCCTTGCCAAAAAATAATTGAGGATAATTTAGGTAGAATCATCATTTTTATTATATTGGCTTGGCCTACCCATGAGCAATTAATATCTTTCTAATTGTTCAGATCTGTCTTTATTTATGTGAAAAGCATTTTGTAATCGTGTTCGTGTAGTTTTGGGGTTTGTCTTGGCAGATAGATTCCCAAGTATTTTATATTGTCTACAGCTATTTTAAGTAGAATTTCTATCTTTTGTTGCTGGGCTTTGTTGGTAATATATAGAAATGCTGATGATTTATGTGGGTTTATTTACTATACTGTGACTTTGCTAAAGTAGTTAATTATTTCAACTGGTTTCTGAGTTGATTCTCTGGGATTCTCAAGTATACCATCATATCATCTTCAAAGAATGATAGTTTTGCTTCCTCATTGCCTATTCCAATTTTTCCTTCATTGTGTCTTTGTTTCCTCAGTGCCTACCATAAGGCTTTGCACATTAAGTAGTTGCTTAGTTACTGTATATTTATTGATTGACCAATTGACACACCTCACTGGATTGTGGGGGGGAAACTATTCTGCACATCTTTAAATTCCATATAAACATGCTCTATTATTATCATTCTTTCTAAGCCCTTCTCCATAGTGTTATTTATAGAAAGAGTGGCCAGGAGGCAGGAGTTATGAGTTCTAGTTTCAGCTTTGCTACTAACGATGTAACCTCAGGCAGTAATAATAATGAGGACAATTAGGATGAGAATGATAAGAGCTGACACTGATATAGCGTGTTTCAAAACTTGCTTTTCATACATTGTCTCATCTGAACCCTACAGCAACCCTGTAAAGTGGCTGCTCTTCAGCTAAGGAAATACAGCAATTTGTCTGAGGTTCCACAGTAAATGTCTGAGAAGGAATTGGAGCCCAGCAGGTTTTTGTGACTTCAAGTTGCCCCACTCTGCTCATGACACCACACTGCCTTCTCTCTGGGCTGAGTTTCCCTCATTGTATAACGGCAAAGTTGGACAAGCTGACATCTCAGATCCCTTCTAACTTGAAAGAGTTCTCTGGACCTCCGCCTCTCCTGAGAAGGCACTCCTGTCACAGTCACTGTCCCTGAAGACTGTTCACCCTCAGGAATTTTTCCCTAGGGTCCAGTCTAAATTCTTATCCCATTACTTCTAGCTCTGGAGTCAGTGTGGAGATTTTGCTTCTTGCTTGCTCTGTGGATGATCTCAGCTAAGCCCCATCCCATTAGCTCACTGCCTCAGTTTTCCTCGCCCATAAAAGGGCACGATGGAGAGGCTGTGCCCAGCACTTAGATAAAGCCCAGAGATGCTTCAGTGTTTCTCTGGTGCCCCCGAGCCTGGCAAGAATCATGCACCACTCCTCTTCCAACCCTCTTTCCTTCTAGATATTTTGAGAGCAGAGGCACATTTGCTCCACTGTTATCGGCCCTTTCTTTGGTCATCACTCAAACCAGAGGGTCAGAGTTAGTTCCTTTAATCTTGCCTCATAAATCATTTCCCAGTTTCCCCAAAACATGTTTATGGCTCCTCTCAGCAATCACTCTGCAGGTAGGTGGGCTGAGCCCCATTTTCCAAATAATAAAATCCTCAACTTGGGGCAAAATGTGAGGCAGGCTTCTGTACTGTAAGGTCAACTGGAAGTGAGGACACGCCTAAAGAAGTAAGGAAAACTTGAGCAAACATGGGACCTTAAAGGATCGCAGAGTAACAGCTGAAAGGCCCTGTCCTCATGGAGATCAGTCCACTAGAGGGATACACGTGCACCTAAGTATAAGTCAGCACAAAGTAACCACTGGGAAGTGAGGCAAATCAGAGGATGATAACTGGTATTTCTATGGTGTTCTCCATATATCACGTCCCATGTGAGTCACAACCACATCCTTTGTGAGGTTAATTTCTGTGGCTTTTACTGCTGCCATTTTGCAGATAAGAACACTGGGATTCATGAGTCATTAAGTGATTTGCCCATGGCCACTCACACAACAGAACTGGAACCCATATCTTCTGTCTAAAAGTAGAATAAATGGCCTTGTGAGGTGGTGTATTTCCCTCCCTTCCCTTCCCCTTACAGAAAAATTCGCTGGAGTTCTTCAGTGAATGGCCACCTGTCAGGTGAGTTATACTGATGCTTCCTTTCAAGAATAGATTGGGGTCCCTTCCAACTCTCAGATTCTGCAAATGCATCTACCACTATACTTTGCTGCCTCTCAAGAGGTTTCATCTATAATTAAAAAGAAAAGCTAGCATTTATATAGTGCCCACAACTTTACAAATATTATTTCATTTGATCCTCACAACAATCCTGGGAGGTAGGTACTATTATTATGTCCGTTTTAGAGATGAGGAAACTGAGGCAGACAGCAGTGAAGTAATTTGCCCAACACCATATAGCTAGTAAGTGTGAAGCAGGGTTTGAACTCAGGTCTTCCTGACTCCAGGCCCAGAGCTCTATCCATTGTGCCACATAGCTATAGCTTTATAGCAGGTGACTGAACTGAGCCTTAAAGCTAAGAATTCTGAGGAAAGGTGCTAAGAATTAGCTATATTTGAAGCATAGCTTGAGCACAACCTGGGTGAGATATAGAGATGGGAGACAGGTGATGTGAGTTTCAGAAATAGCTATGACTTAATGCAATGTAGGGGTCCAGAGAGTCATTCAGTGCTTGTCGATTGGTTTGACTAGAGCATATAGAAAGGAGGATATGAAATGAGTGGGGTGGGGGGGGGAGGCTTTTAGTGCAGGAGGAGGAGTCAGAAGTTTATCCTAGAGGCAGCAGCTCAATGCTATGGAGAAATATGGTCAGACCTGGAATTTAGGAAGATTATCTTGGCAGCTGCCCAGAGCTAGGGATTAGATGTGGAGAGAACAATTAAGAGACAACTGCAATAATCCAGGAGAGGGGTGATTCCAGGGCCAGAACCAGGGGAATGGACAGGTGGATTGAGAGAAGAAAATTGTGAGAACGGCTGTAAGGTACACAGTTGAAGATCTGACTGTTGGTGGGGAGTGAGGGAGTGAGGGAGAGGAATGAATCCAGAAGGATTCTGAGAATGCAAAGCTAGGTGATGAGAGGGATCATGGCATTTACAATAATAACCAATATTCATTTAGTGCTTTCAGGTTTGCCAAGTATTTCATATGGATTATGCTATCGGAGCCTCACAACAACTCAGGGAGGTAGCTGATGTTATTATCCTCATTTTGCAGATTTGGAAACTGAGGCTCTGAGAAATTAAATGATTTGATCATGTTCACATAGCTAGTAAATGTCAGAGGCTGCATTCTGATCTAGGTCTAACCAACTATTCAGTGTGCCAGCCCTCCTAAAACTCATGCCACTTGCCTCATGAGGCTGTTAGGAGAAAACGCTTTGAAGCTTTAGAGCATTGTAGAAATTCTAGCTATTAGGTAGTGCAAGCTTTATTATCCCCATTTTACAGGTGAAGAAAACAAGGCTGAGAGAGAGGAATTTTCTCAGGATCAAATGGGTCATAGAATTTGCAATAGGCTATTTTCAGCAATGGAGCTGGAATTCAAACCTAGGTCCTCTGATACTTTATCACTGCTCATTTCACCGCTGCCATAAAGATGGGGTTACAGAAGAGATGGCGAGATTTCCTTCCCTAGGGAAGTATCAGAAAACAGCTAGAATGGAAGAAGCTTTTGGTATTTACTTGAGCCTTCTCTCTCCTAGGGAAAATTCTCTCTTCTATTCCCCACCCCCTCCCTGTGACCTTAAGAAAGTCGTTTCATCTTTTGGCCTCAGTTCCTCATTTGTAAAAATTAGATGTTTACTTTTGCAACAGAATCTAGGGGTAGGCGAGGCAGGTAGCTGCCTAGAGTGCAAAAATGTACATGGCAAAGAGGGTAAAGTGGGTTCAACCAAACAATAAGTTTTAATATTGCTTTTTTGTAAATATACATCTGTAAATTGTCAAATGTACATGCTGAACAAAGCCTGACTCTGATGTCTCATTATTCTGTGGAGGTGACCCTGAGTCTTTTTTTTTAAATATAATTTATTTACTTATATTTAGTTTTTGTTGAAAACATTCACTTCCATAAGATTTTGAGTTTTAAATTTTCTCCCCTCCCATTCCTCCTCCCCTAAGACGGCATGCAATCTGATATAGGCTCTACTTATACATCATATAAAGCATATTTTCCCATTAGTCATTATGTAAAGAACAATTAGAACTAATGGGAGGAACCATAAGAATGAAGCAATAAAACAAAACAACAAAGGAAAAGGAGAGCAAGTAGTATGCTTCCATTTGTATTCAGAATCTATAGTTCTTTCTCTGGATATGGATAGCATTTTCCATCGTGAGTCTTTTGGAGATGTCTTAGATCCTTGCATTGCTGAGAAGAGCTAAGTCTGTCAAAGTCAATCATTGCACAATGTGGCTGTTCCTTTGTACAATGCTCTTCTGGTTCTGCTCATTTCACTCTGCATCAGTTCGTGTAAGCCTTCCCAGGTTTTTTTGAATTCTGTCTGCTCATCATTTCTTAGAACACAATAGCATTCCATTACATTCATACACGGTTCCTCTGAGTCTTGAGGGATATGCTAGCAGATCATAGGACTTTGAGAAATGGCCGGTGAGGGGCTGTTTACCTGATACCTAAAGACTAGCACAGCCCCATTCCAAAGAGGCCCATTACCAGATTGGCTGAAAAGTGAATTATTCAGCCACAGCTACCCTCAAAAGACTACTTACTAAGTCATGGAGGGGTTGTGATCTGCATCCCTGGGAGTGGACCAACCCTAGAGAACTGACAAATCCTCCAAGTATTGGGATCCTGAATTATAAAGACGCACTTTGGTAAAGCCACAGAACTCTTCTCTCCACGGCATACAGGTGTTTTACTCTGTGATCAGTCAGCCGGCATGTACTCTAGTCAAGGCTGAACACTAACACGTCAGGCGCTGCTTGTCTAGAAGGCACAGGAATGGATGTTTTGTCCAGGCTCTGGTTGGACTAGAAGAATCTGTCTGAGGAGGCAGTATGCTGCCATGGACAGGGTGCTGAATCCAGAAGCAAAGTTTCAGTCGTGTTTGACTCTGTGACCCCATTTGGAGTTTTCCTGGCAAAGATACTGGAGTGGTTTGCCATTTCCTTTTCCAGTTCATTTTACAGATGGGGAAACTGAAGCAAACAGGGTTAAATGACTTGCTCAGGGTCACACAACTAGGAAGTGTCTGAGGGAGGATTCCAACTCAGAAAGATGAATCTTTCTGACTTCAGGCCAGTGTTCTATCCACTGGATCACCTGGCTGTCCCAGAAGCAAAGGACTTGGATTCAAATCCTGCCTCCCTCACTACCTAGGTGTCACAGTCCTGCTGGGTTTAGTTCTGTGTGTATATTTGTCACTATTCTGCAGAGGAAGATACCGAGGCTTGGAAAGTTTAGATGATTTGCCAGATCTGTTAGAGGGGAATAAAACATGTGTCGTTGGGTAAGTCACTTACCTCCCTGACCTTCACTCCCTTATCTAGCAAATGAGGAGGTTGAATCAGGTGATCCCTGAGGCCTCTTCAACTGTAAATCTATAATCTTGTCACCTTTAAGATCTCTTCTAATTTTAAAATTCTCAATAGAACGCCAGTTCAGGCAGCTAGGCAGCACAGTGGATAGAACACTGGCTCTAGAGTCAGGAGGACCCGAGTTCCAAATGTGACCTCAGACACTTACCAGTTGTGCAACCCTGGGCAAGTCACTTAACCCCAATTACCTCCAAAAAAAAATAGAACTCTAGTTCAACCAGGAAACTCCTTAGACACAAGGGTTTTTGTCTCCTCTGCCGCCTGTCCTTCAATGCATCCAGCCATCCATAGACTTAGGTCTGCAAGTCTGAGTTTAGGTAGAGAATCATAGCAAATAATCCCCTTATTTCTTAACTTACACACATACTTTATAAGAGCAATGACAGAATGGTCATATAGGGGCACCTGATTTTGGTGGGTTGTCCCTGACTTTCATAAGATCATAATTTCAAGTTGGTCTTAGCCTGAATGAGTTTAATCCCTGTTGAATGGGGTTTTCCAAGATCCTTGAAAAGAGGAGGCCTGCAGACAGGTGGCCGGGGTAATCAAAGGGAAGGGGAGGAGACTGCAGAAATATTAAATCTGTGACCTCCACATTTCTGAACCTTCTCCTGGGGAGATTCAGAAGTCATAAGAAATCTGGATTAGAAGTCAGATGTTTAGTTTTGCCTAAGAGGTAAAGAGAGTGGGGAGAGCCCAAGGCAATATATAAATCCTTCCCTTCAAAATACTCACAGTTCCCATACACATTTATTTGGGTTTATGTCAGGGAGTGAGTGATAATTTCCTTAGACCCACAGGGGACACAGGAAGATGAACTAGTAATATGACCAGGAAAGATATTCTAAAAGCTGAGTGACTTGGTTCTCTTGCTTTATTCTCATCCCAGCATGCCAAGTACAGGGTTGTGCACATAGTAGTAGGCCCAGAAAATTTTGAAACATGATTTGTGTCACCACAAAGACATGAACACATGCCCAGGAAGGCACTCTCTCTCTCTCTCTGTCTGTCTCTGTCTCTCTGTCCATCTCTGTCTCTCTGTCCTTCTCTCTCCCTTTCTCTCTCTCTCTGTCTCTCTCTCTCTGTGTCTCCATCTCTGTCTCTGTCTCTGTCTCTGTCTCTCTCTTTCTCTCCCCTAAGTCATTTTGGTTGGGAACTGTTCACAGATGAAAGAGCCAACAGATTAGTGAGGGGAGGGAGCCGGGAATCAAATAAAGGGCGTAAACTGATCCTACATCATAAGATTTAAAAGATTGTTTTTGTTTTTAAAAATGCACCTGGCCTGCCTGGCTTGCTTTCTTTCCATCTTCCTTTTCCCTCCTTCTCATTCCTTCCTATGCCTCCCCCTATTACCCGTTCCTTCCCTCCCTGAACAAACTGTGTTCTGTGAACCTAACAAAATAGGGTTATGTATCAAGAACTGGCAAGAGTGGGGAGTTTAGGGCTAGTGGGAAGATGGGCATGAAATAATCAGAGTCAGAACAGTGACACAATGACTATAGCTAATGATGTGAATGGAGAGATGACAAAAGTGGAAACTCTCAGTAGTTACAGCATGGTGCCTGGAGTCAGGAAGCCTCGGCTTCAAGTCCTGCTGCAGATTTTGACTATGTGACCCTGGACAGGTCAACTTACCTCTCTCGACATCAAGAAAATGAAGGGATTGGACTCTATGACCTCCAAGGTCCCTTCCAGCTCTAAGTCTTCCATCCTGTGATAATTGTTTAAATGGATAATTGCACCAGAAAATAGTGAAACGTACCATCATTCCCCCCCACCCGCACGTGCAAGCGCGCGCGCGCACACACACACACACACACACACACACACACACACACACAGAGCAGAGAGGCAAGGAACTAAGGCTAAAGGGAGAATATAAGATAAGGCAGCTAGGCAGTGCAGCACATAACATCCTGGGCATAGAGTTGGGAAGACTTGAGTTCAAATTCAGCCTCAGCCACACTACTTGTGTGACCCTGGGCAAGTCACTTCACCCTGTTTGTCTCAATTTCCTTGTCTTAAAATGAGCTAGAGAAGGAAATGGCAAACCACTCCAGTATCTCTGCCAATAAATCCCCAAATGGGGTCACAAAGCCTCTACCATTCTGTGGTTATAAGAATTAAGAATATGGTGCATAAGCTGGGCCACATAAAGAGGTCAGCAACCACAAGGATACCATGATACGCAGAACATTAGAACCTCGGGCCCTACTCAGTGAGCTCTTTCTACCTTCCTGGCTAGGTCGGGAAACAATCCCAGGGTGTGGTCAACTTGGAACACAGCGATTTGCCGGGCCTCGAGGCTCATTGTCCCAGGCAGCTGTGATACTTCCACTGCAGATGCCTGGAAGGGTCTGACACCTTGAGTATATGTAGATGAGGAGTTGGGAGGGGGCCCAGGGAGGCTAGGGGTCTTTCAACTTTACCAGGTCTTGGTGTATAATTACGGTGACAGATCTCAGCCCCCAGAAGAGAATGTGGGGGACTCAGGAAGGCTGCAGCAAATGTGCTTAGGTGTGAGCAATGTGGTGGTTACTTTTACAGACCTATCCTCCCTCACCCTTTCTGTCAGGGGAAAGCTCACTGGGAAGGAGGTAGGAGAATGTAAAAACAATAGATGTCAGTAATTTTTGTTAAATGATGCTCACTAGACTTCCAAGAAATTTTGATTGGGGGGTGAGGGAGTGGGGAGTGTACCACATCAAATTATTGTGCTTCTTGGAAAAAATTCTAGTGTAGTAAAGTTTGCTTTAGCAACTCTCACCTTTATTAGAAGTGAGGAGAGCTAGTCTACATTGAGGAACTTTGTCATGCCTGTCTCTGAGTAGGTATATGACCATAATAATAATAATAATGATGATAATGATAATAATAAATAATATTTATATAGTGCTTACTATGTACCAGGCACTGTGCTAGGCACTTCACGATGGGAAGTAGGTATTATTATTATTATCGTCTGCATTTTATGGATGAAGAAGCTGAGGTTAAGTGACTTGCCCAGGGTCACACAGCTAGTATGTGTCAGAGGCTAGATTTGAACTCAGTAAGTCTTTCTGACTCTAGACCCAGTGCGCCATCCCCTAGCCACCTAGATGACTCAATCAAGTCACTCTCCCTTCTGGCCTTTGGGGTCCTCCTCTGTCAAATGAGGAGTTGGCTTAGATAATCTCTAAAGATCTTTCCAATTCTATTATTTCCAGGTTCTAGTATTTCTTTGTCTAGATCAGATGATTATTAGATTATGACTGTGTCTTTCTGCTGCAATTTAATAATTCAACAAATAATTATACTAAGGTAATGATAGGTCAGAGGCAGTTAAATGGCTCAGTAGATAGAGCACTGGGTCTGAAGTCAGGAAGGCCTGAATTCAAACCCAGCCTCAGACACTTACTAGCTGTGTGGCCCTGGGCAAGTCACTTAACCCTGTTTACCTCAGTTTCCTCATTTGTAAAAAGAGCTGGAGAAGGAAATAACAAACCACTCTAGCATCTTTACCAAGAGAACCCCAAGTAGGGTCATGAAGAGCCAGACACAACTGAAACAACTGAACAAAAACAAATTCAAAGGGAAAAACAAATTTAAAGGCTAAAAAAAGACCTAACTTTTTTTTTTTGGTGAGGTGATCAGGGTTAAGTGACTTTCCCAGGGACACATAGCTACTAACTATCAAATGTCTAAGGCCAGATTTGAACTCAGGTCCTCCTGACTCCAAGGCAGGGGCTTTATCCACTGCACCATCTAGCTGCCCCTCTAACCTGTTCTTTAAGCAGATGCCAAATTCATCTTCCTGACCAATTTCTCTTCCCTTGACTAAGAACCTCGAGTAGTTCCCTATTGGCTTTAGGATAAAATAAAAATTCCTCAGCCTGTCGTTCAAATATCCTCCACAATATGGCTTCCATGTTTCACATACCTCCCTTTTGCACACGCTATGGTCTAGCCAAACTGGACCGCTATCTATTCCCTGAACGTGACATGTCGAAACGCCATCCATTCTCCCAGGCTACTAACCATGCCTGGAATGCACAACCTCCTCTTTTCTGTCTCACTAACTCCTCCTCCCTCAAGGCTCAGCTCAGGTGCGACATTCTCTGTATAGACTTCCTTGATTCTCCTTCCTCCCCCCCCCAGATTTCATTAGTGTGTCTGTCCCTTGTCCCCACACTCTCCGCCCAAGATCGGTGAGTTTGAAAACTACAAGGCTGAGGGGACATGATCCTCAGTTACATGAGTATGAAATATTATTTCTGGCTGTTCTGTCTCTATATGGGACACAGAACCTTGGACAGAGCCCAAACTGCAGCAGGTGGGTTAGATGTGATATGAAGAGGAGTCTTCTACCAGGAATCAGACTGTGGAACACGTTCCCAATGGATCACCACCACAAATTGTAGTCGGTCTAGAGCTTAGTAGATTAAGAACCAGATTGTTGCTTGAGGCAAGTGACTGGCTCAGGGTCCCAAAGTTGAACCTGTGGTCTTCCTGACTTCCAACCCAGCCTGACATTCTCTACATCATGCTACTTCTATGGAGTAGGTTATTATCTCCTTTTCTAGATATCTTCCAAAGAAATGTATGTTCCTGCCTGTCTCGGGGGCTTTAGATGGAGCTCACGGCATGCCCAGGGAATTGAAATGATGACATTGGTGATGGCTTATTTAAGAACAATAAAATGCAGCCAGATCGTGACCTCAGTTACTCAATCTGACATACGTGTCACAGTGGAGAGCTGGAAAGGGTCCGTGCACCTGTTTAGTTTCGAGCCCTGTCCACTTGTTACCGCACCCTAGAAAGAATGAGGCCTATTCTTTTGCTCTTTGGAGAGTGCCTTTCATCTCTGGGCTTTGCATATGATATTTGGTCTTGTACTGATGGAAAGGCTGGAAAGCCAAGAAGTTAAGTACCTGCCTGGAGTGCTTTGAGGTAGAACAGAAAGTTCCCAGTTCTCAAATTCTGTTTTTGGACTTGGGACCCATGAGTTTTCTCCCTCCAGCTGACACTTTGGGTGATTAACACCCTGGTTCTGCTTTCCAGGAATTACATGGGTGGGGAGCCAGATTATTCCATTGTCAAATCAACATAAGGAGTGTGACTTTTCTTCAAATTTAGCACCGAGAACTCTACAGTCAGTCCCCCAAGGAGCTCGGGGCTGTTTTCTGAATGAAAGATGCCCATGTAATACGTGGAACAGTAGGGAACAGAGTGGGAACATGAGTGAACCTGCAGCAAATCTGAGGCAGGTTAAGGCAGCAAGTCATAGAATCATACATAAAGCACATGGAAGGACCCCTGAGTTCAACCTTTGTTTTATGAAGGGGACAATGAGAAATGACATAGTTGCCCCAAGTCACACAGCAAGGTAGCAGGAGGTCCAGAGCGACAACCCTAACTCTCAGCTTTCGCATTCTGTGTCCTCAAGTGCCTTTGAACTCCAACATTCTAGGTCAATCAGACTCTCATACTCACCATCACCTGCAAATGTTCCACTTTGAGGGTCAACAATTATGGAGCTCCTGTCTCTGATCCCCTATCCTTTCACTCCTTCCCATGCCTCACTCCTCAACCCAGCCTTCATCCTCACCATGGTCCCCACCTCTCAGCGTTCTCCCCCACCATCATCTCTGCTACAGCCACCCTTCCTCCACTCCCAGTCTTGAAAGCTAGTTAACTCACCCTAATTTTACACTGTCCGCTACTTGCAAATCCCTTGCACTTTTGTTTTATTGGTCCTCATGCTTTGTGTAATGAGAGATTGGACATTAAGCCCAGCCCTCAAGAGCATGTGCATAGCACCTCTGAGGCAATCCCCATGTGGACTTCAGAGCTTGCAGATATTGCATCACTGATTCCAGGAAGCTTACCACTAGATGAAGAAGAGACGTTTTGATTGGCTGGAAAGCCTGAATGGTATTCAAAGACACTAGGTGAATAAAACCTGCCCACTTTTCCCTTTGGTCTCTATCCTTCCTGCCTGACAGCATTCTGGTGAGAGAGGAGAGATCCTTCTAAAAGGAGGAGGGGCCTTAGTTCTCCATCCAAGGCTGACGTGTGGTCTGTGAATACATGCTTTGGTTCTCTACCTTGGCATTTTTTGGTGTGTTTTTTTTTCCCTTTCATTTTAGGTAAAGGAGTTTGGAGGCTATGACCCTGTGAGTTTCTAAAGGTCCTGAGAGTGAGCCACAAGCAGTAGAATTGGGACTGGATTTTTGCAGGAAGCCGACCCAACATTGATACCCAGAGGAGTAACCTTTGATATCCAGCCCAGTGCTGCCTGAGGTACCAAGGCTTACCCAGCAATGGTGCTGAATTTGGAAGTGAACATGGTGGGATCAATGCTATGTAGAAACTTCCTTAAGCCTGAGCCCACTCTCTCCAGAGACCGATGGTGGCACAGGAAAGAGTATGCCTCCAGGTGCTGAGGAAAAATGTTTATACTTCTGTTATTGTTATAGATTCCAGGTAATTATCTCTTTGTAAAAGCTAGTTGATAGCAATTGGTCAAATGGTATTGGGCTGCTACCAATAGGGAGACCATGCCAGAATGGGGGTTCAAGTCAATATCATTAGAGAAGAGATATCCCCACCCCTCCAGGGTACCTCCTAGGATCTTGAGAGAGTTATATATTGGCCTTGCTCTGGGAGAATGAGGCCAGGGTATTCACTACACTTACCAAAGCCTAAACCTGTATTATACCCATCACCTACCTCCTCTGCTACTCACTGGGCTGTGTAAGGCATTAGCACACAGTAGAGCTAACTGAGTCCATAATAAATTTGATATTTAATATCACCTGGACCCTCACTACCACAAGGCAATTTATTCTTGCTTAATTTTTTTCTCTCTTAGTTCCTATATACCTGCTTATATACCTACCTATATAGTTCTTATAACCGGCTTCCCTTCAGGCCTCCCACCCTAGTGCCTTCTCCCTCGCTCCACAGAAGACCTTGCCTGTACTTTATTTAGAAGACAGAGGCCATTCATTGCACCCCCTCCCATTTCTCCCCTACTCCAGAACAATAATAACCCCCTCACAACTCAATAACATTCAACATTTTCTCCTTCTTTGCTTCAGTCTGGTGAAGAGTTGACCTTTCTCCTTGCCAAGGTCAAACACCCTCCCCCAGTTACACCCTTGTTCCCATTCTTTCCCTTCTCCTCTGGCAAAGTACTCCTAGAACAATCCCTTGTCTCTCTTCCTCATCTTCAATCTCTCCCTAATTTCTGGGTCTTTTCCTGCTCCCTGAGTTTTCCTCCGTCTGCCTAGTTAGGCAGCACAGGAGATAGAGTCCAGAAGATGTGAGTCTGGCCTCAGACACTTACTAGCAGTATGATCTTGGGCACAACCTCTTTCTGCCTCAGTTTCCTCATCTATAAAATGGGGATAACAATAGCACTTACCATACAGGGTTGTCGTAAGGATGAAATGCGATCATATTTGTAAAGCATTTAGCACAGTTCCTAGAACCTACCAGGCCTTAAGAAATGCCTATTTCCTTCCTCCATCCTTAAGAAATCCCTCTACCATCCCTCAAGCTATCATTCTATATCTCTTTTCTCTTTCATGGTCAAACTCCTAGAAAAAGCTTTCTCTAGTGTTATCCATTTCCTCTCCTCTCACATTTCAACCCCTAAAAATCTGACTCCTAATCTCATCATTCAATTGAAACTACTCTCTCTTAAAGTCAAAATCCAGGGACCTCTTCTCAATCCTTATCCTTTTTGACCTCTGAGTAGTATTTGATACTGTTTTACCACCTTTTCCTTCTGGATTCAAATTCCTCTTTCGGGTTTTCATGACATTTCTCTTTCTTGGTTCTCCTCCTATCTACCTGGCCATTTCTTCTCAGTCCCATTTGGTAGATCTTCATCCCTACCTAGCTCTCCTAACATAACTATGGCTCTTTCCTTAGCTCTGTTTTCTCACATACACACTGTGTGATGTTATCAGCTTCCGGTGATTCATTAGTAACCCTATCCTAATGATTCTCAGCTCTGAATATTC
Organism: Phascolarctos cinereus; assembly: GCF_003287225.1. Taxonomy (NCBI): domain Eukaryota; kingdom Metazoa; phylum Chordata; class Mammalia; order Diprotodontia; family Phascolarctidae; genus Phascolarctos; species Phascolarctos cinereus. The sequence continues at coordinate 58,239,365 of NW_027555847.1, forward strand.
AGCCCTAGACTCTCTACTGAGCTCCAGATCCGTGTCCCCAACTGCCTATGGGGCATTTCCAACTAAATGTCTTATGGGTATTTCAAATTTGAAATGTCCCAAGTAGAGCTGTTAATCTTTCCTATAAAGCACATTCCTCTTCTGAACTTACTTATTTTTCAAGTACCCACCGTATTTCCAGGCACCCAATCTTATAGTCATGCTCAACTCTCCACTCTCCTACATTTTGCCCCCAGTATTAATTATTCATCACGTCTTATGGATGCTACCTTTCCAACCTCTCTCACATTCCCTTCTTCTTACTCACACTACCACCATCCTCACTGGGGCCCTCATGGACCTTCACCTAGACTAATACAATAATCTCCTAATTAGTCTCCTTGACTCTAATCCATTCCCTCACCAATCCACACAGTTGCCAAAGTAATATTCCTAAACTGCAGCTTGGACCACCTTGCTCCTGCGCTCATTATTGCCTCTAGGACAACACACAAACTCTTCTATTTGCTGTTTCTGGTCTTCCACAACCTGGCTCCAGTCTTCTCCAGACTCGTTAAACATTACTCCTCACACCCTCTATGCTGCAGCCAAGTCAGCCTTCTTTCTGTTCTCTGTCATATCTAATAATAACTAGTATTTATTTAGCACGTTAAGATTTGCAAAGCCCTTTGCAAATATCGTCTCATTTCATTCTTACAACAACCGTGGGAGATAGGTGGTGTTATCCCCATTTTACAGATGAGGAAACTTAAGGAGACAGTGGTTAAATGGCATATATTCCCCAGGGTCACTCAGCTACTAAGTCTAAGGACAGATATTAACTGTCTTGAAAGCTGTCTGAGGAGAGGGTATCACCGAAAAAGAAAAAAAAAAAAAAATCCTATCATTCACTTCTACATTTTTTCCAGCTTCACTCCTTCACTCCAGACTTCTCTCTGCACATGCTCCAGCAGACTTCTCATCCTGGAAGATGCTGCTGCCCCGAGACCCCTTCCTCTGATTGGCCATTTCCTCTTGGACCCTTCATATTTAGGAAGGGCCCACAGACCAGCCACGTTATTTCCTTCCTTACTCTCTGAGCCCCCACTCCTAACTTCTTTCTCTACCAAGCCTCCACGAGTACCTCCCCCATTTTTAAGCTCTTTTTTTTTTGTCATCTTCACCCATTAGAATGTAAGCTTCTTGAGGACAGGAACTGTCTTTCTTTTTACTTCTAATTGTATCCCCAGTGCTTAGCACAGTGGCTTGCATACAGCAGACCTTGTTGACTGGACTTGGTTCTTAAGCCAATTAGAAGACTGCTAATCACTTCATAGCCCCTTGATCTCTCCTGGCTACAAATAGATACAGCAAGCCTCCATCTATTGGCTTGAAACCAGTCAAGGAATGTTACCTATGTCATATGTAATCCACCAGAAGTTATATTCACATAGCATACTTCAAAGACGGGCCCTCATAGGCTAGTCCACCATTATATAAGATTCCTTCTTGTCTTACCTTTCTAAATCCTGAAATGCCCTTAAATGCTAGCATCTTGTGTTCTAAAGCCCCTTTTACCTCCAGAAATTTGTAATCTAAACATGGTGCAATGATAAGCAGTCTGGATTTGGAGTCAAAGGTCCCGCCTTCAAAATTCTACTTTGCCACACTGCCTGTATGACCTTGGGCAAATCATTTACCTCCCCTTGGCCTCGCTTTCCTCATCTTCAGAAATGGGAGGGGAGCAGGACCTCTTCTAAGGCCTCTTCTAGTTCTGATATTCAATGTTCTAAAGCCTCGATTAGCTCTAGCATTTGAGGCTGAAGGCCCTTACCAATTCTGACAGCCTCCATGATTTTATGATTCAGTTCACCCCAATTCTCAGAAGAATTGAAACTTTCCCCATCGAACAGTAGGCAAAGCGGACACAGCCCTGGCCTGGAGCAACAGAAGATAGTATCTTCATTCTCTGTGTGTGTATGGGAGTGTTTAACACCCTGCTGATGGGAAAAGCCTGCCAACTCTGGGCTTGCCTGTTGTTTATAACGTTGCTTTTGTACCAAGTTCCACCAAAGGTCCACCAAACCCATCTCTGCCATTCTGTGTTCTGTGTATAAAGGTCACTGGCATCATGAAAATATTATTGCAGCCCGACCCTTTCAGCTTCCTCCCTGTCTCCTCCCTGTCCCCTCCCCCCTCTCATCATTTTGTTAAAAAAGCCATTTCTGGGGCAGGAAGTGGGAGGAGCTCTGCTGAGAGGACAGGACCGGATATGTAAGGCTGCTTGCCACAGTGGGATTGGTGGCAGCAGACCACATTTTTAGTCCCTGCTCTGCTACTGACTTGCCTTGTGACCTTAGGCAAGTCACTTCACTTGTCTAGCTTCAGTTTCTTCTGTAAATTAAGGAGGTTAGACAAAATGATCTCCAGCCCCCATATTCCAGGGCAACTGATTCTATTGCGATGACTTGGGGGAGTGGAAAAAATTGTGAGGGTCGGGGGGAAGACGCTTGAGTTAAACATAGACTGAACCATTAGGAGTTGGTGGTGGTGTTCACCTATTCATTAAGCTCCTGTTACGCCAAGGCACTGTGCTACATGCTTAAGAAAAGTGCTGTCATCTAACATATTACATATTGTTGTCATTGAGTCATTTCAGTAGTGTCTGACTCTTTGTGACCCCATCTGGGGTTTTCTTGGCAATGATACTGGAGTGGTTTGCCATTTCCTTCTCCAGCTCATTTTACAGATGAGGAAAGTGAGGCAAATAGGGTGAAATGTCTTGCCTAAGGTCACACAGCTAGGGAGTATCTGAGGCCAGATTTGAACTCAGGAAGATGAGTCTTCCTGACTGTAGGTCCAGCACTCTATCCACTAAGCCTTCTAGCTGCTCTATATGTATTGAGCACCTGCTATGTACAAGACCTGTGGTAGATACAAAGCTATATAAGGTAGAGTCACTGCCCTCTGGGAGCTTATAATCTAGCTGGAGAAATAACCACCAATGTAGAATGATGAAAGGACCAAATGAAGAGTATGAACTATTCTATTCACATAGTGCTTTAAGGTTTAAAAAATTATACAGTAGGAGGGAGCAATTATAAAATGCTGGCACTCAAAGGCTCCTTGGAGGGGGGAGGGGAGGAAGTTCTTCTAATTCCAGCCCTTGGTTTTATTTATTTTTAATTTGGTATTTTATTTTTCCCCAGTTATAAGTGAAAACAATTTTCAACATTTATTTTTAAAATTAAATTCCAAATTCTCTTCTTCTCTCCTCATAAAGAAGGCTATAGGTTTGCTATACATGTGTAGTCATGCAAAACATATTTCCATATTATTCACATTGTAAAAGAAAATATAGACCAATCTAAAAATCCAAGGAAAAGGAAAGTTAAAAAAAGTATGCTTGGATCTATATTCAGGCTCCATTAGTTCTTTCTCTGGGGAGGGATAACATTTCTCATCATAAATCCTTTAGAGTTGTCTTGGATCACTGTACTGCTGAGAACAGCTAAGTCATTCACAGTTGATCGTCATACAACATTGCTGTTACTGTGTACAATGTTCTCCTAGTTCTGCTCACTTCACTTTACATCATTTCGTTCAAGTCTTTCCAGGTTTTTCTGAGAGCACCTAGCTCATCACTTCCTAATGGTTCATTCTATGTTTAGCTCAAGCTTCTCCCCCACACTCACAATTTTTTCCACTCCCCCACATCAGAGTAATAGAATCAGTTGTTCTGAAATATGAGGGCTGGAGATCATTTTGTCTAAACTCCTTAATGCACGCATATTTTTTTCCCCTGAAGGATTATAGGCAGTTTGTCTGGGTAGGTGATTCTTAGTTGCAATCCTAGCTCCTTTGCCCTCCAGAATATCATATTCCAAGCCTTCCAATCCCTTAATGTAGAAGCTGCTAAATCTTGTGTTATGCTAACCGTGGCTTCATACTACTTGAACTGTCTCTTTCTGGCTGCTTGCAGTATTTTCTCCTTGACCTGGGAGCACTGGAATTTGGCTATAATATTCCTGAGAGTTTTCATTTGGGGATCTCTTTTAAGAGGTGATTAGTAAAGTCTTTCAATTTCTATTTTACCCTCTGGTTCTAAAATATCAGGGCAATTTTCCTTGATAATTTCTTGAAAGATGATATCTAGGCTCTTTTTTTGATCATGGCTTTCAAGAAGTCCAATAATTTTAAAGTTATCCCTCCTGGATTTATTTTCCAGGTCAGTTGTTTTTCCAATGAATTATTTCACATTGTTTTCTATTTTTCATTCCTTTGGTTTTGTTTTATTATCTCTTGATGTCTCATAGAGTCACTAGCTTCCATTTGTTCAATCCTACTTTTTAAGAAATTACCAGGGGCAGCTAGATGGTAGAGTGGATAGAGCACTGGCCCTGGAGTCAGGAGAACCTGAGTTCAAATTCATCCTCAGACACATAATACTCACTAGCTGTGTGACCTTAGGCAAGTCACTTAACCCCAATTGCCTTACCAAAAAAATAAAAAAGAAAGACAAATTATCAGTACCTCCTTTTTCATTTGGCCAGTTCTGCTTTTCAAGGCATTCTTCTCCTCATTGGATTTTTGTACCTCTTTTTCCATTTGACCTATTCTATTTTAAGGGGTTATTTTCTTCATGGTGTGTATGGGGTGTTAAGGGAAGACTAGTACCTCTGATATGAGGGTTTGCTGAGCCCTTTTCAGGGCTTTGCATCTACCTTTTGGTTCACCTGTCACCCATCTCTCACCTGTGGCTCCAAGAAACTGTAGCATCTACAGCGGCCACACCCCCCTCTGTGGAAGTTTAGCGCTTGGTCGGACATTGAAGATGCCAAAGTCAATCAGCACATCCCAGGCCATTGCCAGTTTTCCTCACATGGGCAAGTCAAGATCTCACCCTGTGATGGAAACAAAGGGACAAACAACTATATCATATTGCCTTCCCTTGCAAAAAGCTATATGATCCGAGGTGAATTACCTAACCTCTCAGTGTTCTAGGCAGCTCTCTCAGACTACACATGACAGAGGTGCCAACCAGCATTTCCAGAGCATAGGGCAATTTCCTGGCCTAGAAGTTACCTGCACTAATGAAATTACAGCTGTAGTCCCTATCCATTCTAATTCCATTGCATTCCATAATCTGATGGGCTGTGTAACTATGGACAAGTTACTTCTTTCTGGGCCTTGAACTAGAGGACCTCTCAAGGTCCTCTTAAGCTCTAGTTGTCAACCAGCAAATGTTTATTAAGCACTTATTGCATTTTAGTCACTATACTAAGTGCTAGAAACACAAAGAAAATAAAACTATGGTCCCTGTTCTTAAAGAGCTCATAGTGAGAGACAACATGCAAACACATGAATGTAAAACATATACTCTGCAAATGTGAGATAATCTCAGAGGGAAGGCACTAGTAGTGGGAGTTAACCAGGAAAGGCCTTCTGTAGAAGCTGAGTGTTGAAGGAAGCCAGGTAAGTCAGGAGGAAGAGGTGAGGAGAGAGGAAGTACCAGCCATAGGGAACAGCCAGTGAAAAGACAACTGAGTCAGGAGAGGGCTTGCTGTGTGTGAGGAAGAGCAAGGAGGTTGGTGTTGCTGGATATAGAGCCCTGAAAGAGAGCTCGGTGTAAGCAGGCTGGAAAGGTAGGTAGAGGCTAAATTATGAAGGTAATGAAGAGCCAAACAGAAGATTTTATATTTGATCATGGAAGTTATAGGGTATTAGTGGTGTTTGTTGAGTAGAGGTGTGATATGGTCAAATCTACACTTTAGGAAGATCACTTTGGCATCTGAGTAGTGGATGGGCTGGAATGGAGAGAGACTTGAGGCAGGCCAACCAACCAGCATCTAGTCGTGGCCTGAGGTGATCAAGACCTTCACTAATAGCTCATACTTATATTGTTTTACAACTGATAAACATTTATTAAATGCCTGCTGTGTGCCAGATACTGTGTTAAGTGCTGGGGATGCAAATAAGAAAAAGAATAATAATCCCTACCCTCAAGGAGCTTACAATCTAATGGGGGAAGAAAGGAAGCTGAAAAGGTGGTAGCGGGGTGGGGAGATGGGGGTGTGGGTAGGAGGGTGGGAGGGACTGGAGGATAGCCAGGATAGGGGCATGATGTTCATGGAGTAGAAACCAAGGAGAACAGATGTGGGAAATGAAGAGTTGGCTGGGAATTCTGAGCCCTCTATAAAGGAAGTCTTTGGGAGTTTTTTTGCTCTGCCCTCCAATTAGAGGGAAGAGGCAACTGAGGGTACAGTTGAAGCAATATCTGTGGTAATGAGATTTCTGATGATGAGCCTATCCTGGGGAACCAAGCAGAGCAGCTGGTGGAAAACAAAGAAGTATCCAGTCTTCTTTGATGCCCACATCTACCCCATGGCAACCTGGGACATGAATCACGAACAACACCGATGACCCAAGTATGACCAGGGTGGCACCTGTGTGAGTGGAGAGAAGGGCAAGAATACAAGAGATGGTGTGAAGGTAGAAATGACAAGAGCTGGCAAGGATTGGATGTGTGGAGTGAAACCAAGTAAGAATTCAAGATGAAAATCGAGATGGAAGCCCCAGTGACTGGAAGGACAGTGGTGCTCTCAATAGTAATAGAGAGGTTTAAAAGAATTTGGGAGGGGGAGATAATGTATGTTTTAGATATGTTGAATTTTCAATGCCTGTGGGATATCCATTTAGATATGTACTATAGGCAATCGGTGATGTAAGACTGGAGGTCAGAAGATAGCACTTCATGGTTTATTCATTCATTCATTCCACAAACATGTGTTGTGTTCTTGTAGTGATTAGTCACAGAGTATCGTTTAAACATTTCTGCAATGCATACAACTGCAATGCGATGCTTGTTCGTTGATTTGTATCAAGGGATACAGTGTGTTTCAATAAAGATTTTACATGGCTATAATGCATATATAGCACCTGGGAAATTACCCTTTCTTGTATGTGGTACACCCAGAAAAATTACTGTTGGCTCAAGATTCTTTGTGGTTTGAAATCATAGTTGGGCCCCAGCAATGTGATTATTTTTACTAGTCAGCCAGAGGATACAATTAGTTCAAACAAAGTCATATAATACAACAACAGAGGAAGAAAAATTGCAATAAAATTTGTTCTCCATAAACCTGGGTATATTCTTCCACAAACGTCCATATCATTACTACAAAGAGTAAAAACACCTAAGGAATGTACATGGCAGGGCACACGTGTAGGGAACATGCATGGCTGAAGTACACATATGAAGAGGAACATAAAGAAAATTAGTGACAAGGGTGCATGCATGGAGAAGTACACACATGAAGAAACATGCCTGGAGGGGCAACTCATGCTTCCATCATTGCAAGGTTCTTCATGTCTTCTGGTGATGTCACTGCACTGCTCCCATTGGGTATGCTCCCTGATGGTCTCAGGTGGAATGTAGGCTTTGCCACCCTTACAGTCTCTGCCTCTAGGACTCACTGCTACATATTCTACTGTTAGTCTCATATTTTCTGTTAAGTATTGAAGAACCATCAGGTTCTGGGCTTCAGTTAGAGTCCTTAGCTGAGGTGCTATTTTCTATCCATAAGAGAATGGACTCTGCCAGCTTTCTTTTAGATTATACTTAAGCTTCAGCCCTTTGGGGCAAAGAGGCATACCCTTCCTGTGCCCAAAGAAAACATTAAGTTGTTGTCTTTTCATAAGTAGAGAAACCTGTTAGTTTTGAGAGTGTTAACTGTACATGTTGTTTCTTTCCAAAAGGAGAGTCTCGGCCTTCAGATGTTAAGCTATTGTAGAATAGAAAACAGCCAGATATCTAAGCAAAGTTCATAGGCATTTAATATTTCCGTGCATCTGCTTTCTTTTACCAAGATTTACATCTCTGTCCCAATCTTCTGTTTGACTTAAGGTTTGAAAGTTCTTTTTATGAAGTAAAAAAAAAGCCTATTGTTTGGGAATGACTAAAACAAAAATTGTGGTCCATGAATGTAATAGAAAATGACTTTGTTGTAAGAAATGACAAATGAGATGAATATAGAGAAGCATGGAAAGACTTATACAACTGATGCGAAGTGAAATAAGCAGAGATAAGAAAACAATATACACAATGGCTACAACAGTGTAAGTGGAAAAAGCAGCAACAAAAACACAATTAAACTTGAAGCTATAAAGGTACAAAGAACAGACCTGGCCCAAAGAAGACATATGAGATGACACCTCCCCCCATTCTTTGAGAAGGATAGGAAGATCCACCACCGTGGAATATTACATATATCACCAGATTTTTAGAATGTATCCATTGGTTTTGTTGTTTTATTCTCTTCTTTCCCTTTTATCCTTTTTTCTTCTTTTTAAAAATTGTCATATGGGGTGGCTCTGTGGGAGAGGGAGAGGAGGGATATGGGGGAAATGTAGAAACAAAAGATATCAATAAAATTTTATCTTAAAAAAAAAGAAAGTCTCTTTTAACTCCCAACAATTCTTGATTTCCAAACTGTATCCATTTAAAATCATTTCTAGGGACCTTCAACAAATCACACATCATGCAGTTCTGAGACCCTGTGGTTTTCCTGAACATATCTTCCCCCCTCCTACCTCCTAGTGCTTTGGTCTGTCATGTAAATAAAAGGGAGGAGGGAAGACAAGAACAAGAACAACAGAATTACCCCTGCCTCCAAATATATGTTTAATAGTGATTAGGAATAGGGGTTATTTGGCTCAAGAGGAGTGCCATTTACTCCCTCTTTCTGCCCCCCCCAACTTGTCTGGCCTGAGCCGTTCTTTCTTTTCTTCTCACATTCCAAGGAGCATGACTTTGTAGTCATTGTCTTCACTCTGGGTAGGGTAGGGACAGGGAAAGAATGATGGGGTTCTTTATGCCTGCCTGGGAGAACCAATGGAAAAAGGGAATTGCCTGAGGCTATCTCAATGTGACTTTCTCCTACTTCTACTCACTAAGCTCCTCCCAGTCAGAACACTATAGATTCATCCTTTGTCCAGGGGAGTCTAGGATGATCCAGATTCATTCAATCTTTTACCTGCTTTGGGGGAGTCGTAATAATCTCTCTCTTTCTCTCTCACTCTCTCTCTCTCTCTCTCTCTCTCTCTCTCTCTCTCTCTCTCCACACACACATACACACACACACACATATATGTATGTGTATATATATATATATATATAGTCTATTTAGTTATGTATCTATGAAATGTCTTTGGTTCATTTCTATCTCCTAGCTAGTAATCTCAGAAATTAGAGAGAATTTTCTTTTGTGTGAGTGTGTGTCCTTGAGAGACCATAGCCTCCCATCCCTCTGCTTTTAACTACCCCTCAAGACAAATACATACACACATGCCACACACAGAGAGAGAGAGAGGTCTTAGAGAAACCACTTTCTTTTGTATTCAACATAAGGAAGAAATTTCCAACAATCAGACCAGTCTCCCAATGGAGCTACTGACTGCCTCATGAGATAGTGAAGTCCCCATCACTGGGAGTGTCCTACCAAAAGCTGGGTGATCATCTGTCAGGGATATTGTAGAGAGACTTCCAGAACCAAGAGGTGTACAATCATAAGATTTAGAGTTGGAAAGGATCCTATGTTAGATTTAGAGTTGGAAGGGACCTTAGAGGCCGTGTAATCCAACACTTAATTTACAGATGAGGAAATCAAGGTCTAGGGAAATGGTGTCATTGGCCCTGGGACACACGGGTAGTAAAAGGCAGAGCTGGGTGGAATTGAACTTAGGTCCCCTGAATACAAAATCCCTAGTTCTTTTCACTGCTCCATACTGCCTTTCCTATGCTTTTCCCCATCTCTGTATCTTTGCACAGGCTGCCCCTCATTCCTGGAATTTCGCCTCTCAACATCTACCTCTTAGCATCTCTGGCTTCCTTCAAAGCCAGACTCATCTGTCATCTTCTATGGGAAGCGTTTCCTCATGCCCTTAGTTCTTAGGACTTCTCCTTCCTTCCCAAATTATCATGTGTAAATATATCTGTTTATATGTGGTATATTCCCTTCAACTAGCAGAGTGTAAGCCTCTTGAGGGCAGGGACCATTTTTTTTGCCCTGTCTATATGTATTTGTGGAGTGCCTTACACATAGTAGGAGTTTATACATGCTAGTTAGATTGGAGGGATCTTCTCCTCATTGGAAGTCATCAAGTAAAAGCTAGATAACCACTTACAGAGTACATCATTGGGAGAAAAGCATCCTTTTTCAGGATAGGTGGTCCACTGAAGTCCCATTACAACTGAAACTCTGTGACTCTGAGATTCTTTCCAGTGGCCTGGGAACAGAACATAACTGTCATGCCAGGTGCCCAAAAGCCAGCAAAGAGGTTTTTTCTCACCCAATTTGGGCTTTCAGTTTCCCAGTAGGCTTTTAGAAATGGCTGGGTGACCTCTGACCTTTGGCCTCTTGGCTCCTTTGTTAACACTAAACCAAGGAGGGGATCTCTTTGAACTTTAATAAATCAGCCCCATTCGTACCCAACTCACTTCTTAAAGGTTGTTTGTATCAGAAGTTGGCTCAAGGGTAGTCATTTTCCCTGGATTGCTTTGGGCCAAACAGACTGAGAAACATGATCCCCAGGTTCAGTTTTTTTTTCCCAGTTTGGGGGCTGATTGAGCAAACACATAAACAAATCCTGTTCACAGCTTACTATTGATCTTTCAGGAACAGTGACCCTCTGCCATGGTGTGAAGGACCTTTTTTAGGTAGCAAAGAACTCACTTGTAAACAGAAGGGAAGAGCAGTGTTGGGGTAATTAAAGCATTGGATTTGAAGTTCCACAATCTGTCTTGAACCCCAGACTATTACTTGAACCTGTAGTATCATGGGTAAGTCTCTGCCTTTTTCTGGGAGGTTCTCTTGGTTATCGCTGTAAAATATATCTTCTTAATTCCCTTCCAATTTTGTTTTTTTAATGAGATGACCTTTATGATGAAGGTCATGTTTTAGAAAAACCTGGAAAGACTTACATGAACTGATGTATAGTGAAGTTAATAGAACCAGTAGAATGCTGTACATAGTAACAGCACTATTGTTTGATGAAGAACTATGAATGACTTAGTTATTCTCAGCAATACAATGATCCAAGACAATCCCAAAGGACTAATGTTGAAGCATGCTATCCACCTCCAGAGAAAGAATAGATATTATTTGAATACAGTCTGAGGCATGCTATGCTTCACTTTCTTTCTTTCCTTTTTTTCTTTTATTCAAATCTTCTTGTACAAAATGACTAGTAGAGAAATGTTTTACATAATTGCACATGTATAGCCTATATCTTATTGCTTACCATCTCAAGGAGGGGAAAGGGAAGGGAGGGAGGGATAGAATTTGGAACTCAAGATTTTCAATAAAAATGTAAAAAAAAAATAACTGCTAATAGGCAAAAGGAGAGATCAATGGACCAGCTAGATATATCAGACATCACATCAAATGTACATATAAGATTAATGTTTAATAAATCTATGGGGAAAATGCCGATAATGTATCTATTTTGAGTTTATTATGATAAATGGTATATGATATTGTCCTAACCCTAGATCATATGACTCTAATCTAGTACCCATTCCTCTATGTCATGCTGCCCCACGTGAATCCTAATCTTGGGGAAAACATAGGACTTCCCTATGGAAGGAAAGAAGAGGCAGGGGTGGCTTTTGTTGGTATTTTCATGGTGGCCTGACATTGAGGGAGGAACACGGGACTCAGAGACAGGAAACTTGAGATAAAACCTCGGCTTTATCACTATCTAGCTGGGAAGCCTTTGGCACACATTTCACTCTCTGAATTGTAGTTTCTCCAACTGGAAAACTGAGATCAACATACTTGACTACCAGTTTCCCAGAACTGTTGTGGACAGGGTGTCTTGTAAGTCTGAAAACACTGTAGAAATGTAACCTATTAGTTATGATGATGATGATGATGATGATGATGATGATGATGATGATGATTGTTGTTGGTGGTGAGGCAGCTGGGGTTAAGTGACTTGCCCAGGATCACACAGCTAGTAAATGTTAAGTGTCTGAGGCTGGATTTGAACTCAGGTCCTCCTGACTCCAGGGCTACCTATCTGCCCCTACTTATTAGTTATTATTAGAGCCCTAGGTCAAAAATGGGAAGGGGCCTCATAATATTTTGTCCAAACTTCTTTTTTTACGAATAAGGAAGCTGAGACCCAGAGAAGTTAAGCAACCTGAGTCACACAGGTAGAACGTATTATAGGTGAGATTTGAACCCAAATACTCTAACTCCAGAGCCAGTGCTATTTTCACTGTATACAGCCAATACAAAATTCAGCATTTCAAAGAAAGAGTCTTGGAGTTCTAGTCCAGCAAGGACAGTTTATATTAAGCAAAGATGACAATTCCTGTACCTGGCTATCTCTCCAGTGCCCTGGGTTTATGTAATCTCCTATTTATTGGTCCTGGTCTCCAGAGATTAAGCAATATGGACAAGGGAAAAACCTGGTCATATAGGCTGGTGGGACATATGGAAACATGTAGAGGTACCAGGTGAATAGTAGTCCTGAGTTATGGTCCAATGAATGGTGCATTCCATTTTTGAGTCAGAAATCCTGGGTTTGCAATTCCATTTTCCCATCTTTTACTTTTTTGACCTTAGGTACGTTTCTATCCTCCTGGGACCTCATTTTCCTCAATGATAAAATGAATGAGTCGGACTAAAGAATCTCTAAAAATCTCTAGCTTGAAGTTCTCTGAACTTTTGGCCTATGGTAGTGGTCTGGGAAGACCAAGGGTATCTTCCAGGAGTGGAACTAGAAGGTTAACAGTGAAACTCTCCAAAGTCCATGATGGGAATGGCCAGGAGAAGTCATGGGCCATTGTTCCAACCTATTAGAAGTCTTGTTTTCTTTTTATCAGGAATAGCCAAAAACCTGGTGGGTACCAGCAAAATAAATGTCTTTAATGGGAAAGTAAGAGAGCTACATGTGCTTTCTTGCTGTTGTACCTAAATCATTTTGGCTGAGCAATTGATGTCATTGGTGAAGCAGGAAAAAGAAGCTAACTTGCCCAAGGATCATGTGAAGCTACCATAGGAATGGATTAAAGTTGAGTTATTCCTGGAAGCATCTCCAAGAAACAATCTAGCAATCAATGGACTGATTCTGTATTAACTGAACCCCTAATATGTGTCCATATCAGGTGCTAGAGGCTAGGAGAAATAGAGAAGCTGAGTTCTCTCTGCCCGCAAGGTCATACTTTCTGCACCTACTAAGCAGTTAATAAATATCGGATGAATTGACCTCAAGACTCAAACACTACCCATTTTGATAGCACTTTAGGGATTAGAAAACTTTCCTCTCCCAGCTTTGCTTCTGACCCTCAGCTGTCTTTATACTCTTCAAGTGCCTCTATGATTGAGGCTCATTTCTCAAATTTGTGACTTCCTCCATTTAGAGGAAGGACCCAGGGCAATCATCCTTCATTCCTCTCCCAGATTTGCTTCCAGACTTTGTCACCACACTTCAGCTGTCTTTTCACCCTGGAAGTTCCCTCTGTCCTAATAACTTTCTCAGCTTGGTATATCCCTCTACTCCTAGAACCCCCTTCACCCATTGATGAAGTAGAACTTCCACTTTGAGGAAGGGTCCAGGACAGTCATCCTTCATTTGCTTCCTGGCTCTGCTTCTGACTGTACAGACTTTACTACCATGCCACCTTGGGTGTACACCCTGCCTACTCCCACCCCCACATACCCTCTGTTACTTTGCAGTTCCCTTTTATGTATTATCTTCTCCCATTAGTATTTAGACTCCTTGAGGTCAGGGACTGTCCTTCTTTTGGCTTGCATTTTTATTCCCAGTGCTTAGCACAGTGCCTGTCACATAGTAAGCACTTAATAAATGCTTGCTAACTTGACCTGACAAAGCACTGTCTTCCCAACAACCCTCTGAGGTAAGTAGTGCAATTATTATTGCCCAGATGTTATACATTGGGCACCTGAAGCACAGAGAAATAGAACATGGGAAGGTAGAAGCTAGGATTCAAACCTGGTTCACTTCTGATTTCCAGTATCCTTTCTTGTATGCCACATTCTCATTAGAGAATGGCAGAATCATACCTAGGAACTGGAGTGGAAAGAGTAAGGAAGAGCTGAGTTCAAATCCTGCCTCAATACTTAACTTCCTTTGTGATCTTGGGGAGAGAAATCACTTAACCTCTCTGGGTCTTAACTTCCTCATCTGTAAAATGGGGAGGGGAGGAGGCAAGGTCCCTTTCAGCTCCAAATCTGTGAGCCCATGAATTCTAACATCTGAGAAAAATGTAGTTGATTGTGGGGTGGAGAGAGAGTGATCAGGATATGGCTATGCCTGTTTGTGGTTGAGTTCAATTGGAGATGAAGCACTTGGGGGTTGAGAAGTTTCAGGAACTAGGGAGTCAGGGTGCTTGAAGGGAGGGGAACAGGGAAATAGAGGGTTTCTGCTGAGAGGTTGGAGAAGTAAATAGTAGAAACCTGTTATTTGAGAGGTAGAAAGGGTCTTGGAGACCCTTTTACTTCCCCTCATTTTGTAAAATAGGAAAGTGAGGTTAGGTGTGCAGGCTTAAGTGTGTGTATATGTGTGTGTGTGTATGTGTGTGTGTGTGTGTATACACACACATACATACGCATATATATGTATGTATATGTGTGTTTCTGTGTGTATGTATGTGTCTGTGCTCATATGTGTATATGGATGCATGTATGCGCAAAAACTCATGAGTAAATATACATATGTGCACGTGTATGCATACATACATTGCACAAGTGTATATCTACTCATGAGTATATGTAAATATATGTTATTATTTGTCTTTTGTTTTCAAAAACGACCAATGACATCACAGGGTGATGTCTTGACTTGCTGTGAATTGTATTGAAGTGAGGCAGAGTTGTACAAAGTCATCAGCCTCATTCTCTCTTCCAGAGTCATTGAAGTCCAGCGGCAGGACAAAAGTCAGGACTGCTGGCAATGGCCCCACATGCAATGGAGGACCTTGGTATCTTTGATGTCTGACGTCTTTGATGCTTCAGCTGCCTTCATGGCTCTTGGAACAAATTGTCCTCATCTGCCCACTTAGGGAGTCGGGGGAGTCTTCACATGTTTGGGGTAGACACCCCCCTAACCCACCGATGGGTTTGGGGCTCGTTGGTTACCCTCAGTCTGGGTTAGCCCACCTGCCAAGTTGGTTTTGCTGGGTGTGACTGCTGCACATGCTGCAGCTTCTTGGAACCACAGATGAGAGCTGAGTGCCAGGTAGACACCAAAAATGGATGAGCAGCCCTCGTACCAGAGGTATTAGTCCCCCTTGAACACCCCACATGCCCCATATGAATATATACAAGTGTACATATTTATATGTACATATATTATAGCCCATAGGACTACAGGCTATTGGCAGTTCTGCCAGCCACTTTGCTGAATAACTTCATTCATTCATCCAAATATTTATTCATTTGAATATCATCAGACTCCTCCTATTATGGGCTCAGCTCAGTTCTGTGGGAGAGAGATACAAAGAATGATAGTTCTCAGTGTGAGGAGGGTTCCTGCATATGGTGCAGTAAGAAAAGGGCCACATCTGGCATCGAAGGAGCTGGCTTCAAATCCCTCTTCTGCTGCATAGTACTCATGTGACCATGGGCAAGACTCACACATCCATGCCATCCCATGTGCCACAAGTGGCTACCAAGCCTTTGCTTAAAGACCTCCAGGGATGGGCAGCTCACTACCTTCCAAGATAGTCTGCAGCTTTTCCTTACATAGGGTAGAAATCTGCCTCTGGGCAGGTTTTACCCATTCCTAGTTAGGGCTAAGCTGACGAAGTCTGATCTTTCTTCCCTTTGAGTGGCCATCAAATAAATACTGGAAGGCAACTATCAAATCTCCTTCGAGTCTTCTCTTCCTGAGACTAAATATTCCCAATTTCCTTTACTGACAGTATAAGAAGTATAAGACATAGGCCTTGCTTTCAAGAGACATGCAGTCTATCTGAGGTAATATGCCTTAATGCTCATAAAGTCTAAGAATCCAAGGCATGATATAATTTAGAACTAAAATGTGATTTGCAGAGGGTAGGCATTCATTATGAAGGACAAAAGCCCTGGAAGGAGCTGGGAAGGCAACCAGGTATAATAATCATATGGCACATTAAGTTTCAAAAAGTACTATACATGCATTGTCATACTTGGATCCCACAACAATTCTACGTTCAAACAAGAGCACTAAGGTCTCAGCTGTGGTAATAAAAAAAAATTCAGAATTTATATTGTAGCAGGGACTTTGACCTGGTACTCTTAACTTCCCTTGACTCCCTAGAATCAGGACCAAAGTGATCACTGGCTATGTTGCCCTGTTCATTTTTTTTTTAGTATTAAGATAAATGTTGGAGAAGATGTGAGAAAATTGGAACACTAATGCATTGTTGGTGGAGTTGTGAACTGATCCAACCATTCTGGGGAGCCATTTGGAATTATGCCCAAAAGGCTAGAAAACCGTACATACCCTTTGATCCAGCAATACCACTAATAGGTCTCTATCCCAAAGAGATCACAAAAAAGAGAAAAGGACCCATACTTATAAAAATATTTACAGCAGCTCTTTCTGTGGTGGCAGAGAATTAGAAATTGAGGGAATGTTCATTAATTGGGAAATGGCTGAACAAGTTGTAGTATATGAATATAATGGAATACTATTGTACCATAAGAAATGATGAGCAGATGGATTTCAGAAAAACCTGGAAACACTTACATGAACTGATGCTGAGTGAAGTGAGTAGAACCAGGAGAACATTAGACACTGTAATAGCAACATTCTGTGATAATCAACTGTGATAGACCTAGTTCTTCTCAACAATACAATGATCCAAGAAAATTCCAAAAGACTCATGATGGAAAATGCTATCCACATCTAGAGAAAGAACTATGGAATCTGAAAGCAGATCAAAACCTAATATTTTCACTTTTTTGTTTTTTCTTTCTCGTGATTTTTCCCTTTTGTTCTGATTCTTCATTCACAACATGACTAACGTAGAAATATGATTAATATGATTGTACACATATAACCCACATCCAGATTGTTTGCTATCTTGGGGAGAGGGGAGGAGGGAAAGGGTAAGAATTTGGAACTCAAAATCTTATAAAAGTGAATGTTGAAAACTACTATCTTTACATGTAATTAGAAAAAAATAAAATACTGTTAAATGGGGAAAACATTTAAAAAACCGTATTAAATTCATTTGTGCTGACATCTTTTTACATCACCTGTGTTTCTCAATGTATCCCCCTCTTCTCTCCTTAGCAGAGAGCAATCCATTATTATTATAACAAAGAATAAAAAAAGGGAAAAAACCAGTGCAGCAAAACTGACCAAAATATCAGAAAAGCCTGTCATTTACCTATCTATCTATCTAGCTAGCTAGCTAGCTAGCTATCTCTATCATTTCTAACATCTGTCTGATATTTATCCATCCCTCTATGTATCATCTATCATCTATTTTACTAACATCTATCTGTCCCTCTCTCTGTCATCTATCTATTATTTGCCATCTATCCACCCCTTTCATTTCTCTCTCTCTCTCTCTCTCTCTCTCTCTCTAGGACTGTGTGTCTGTTTATCTAATATTCCACACCCATAGTTCCTTATCTCATCTCTGTCTTTTCATATCTCTTCTTTGGGGTCAAGCTTGGTAATTGTTACAACATCATAGAGTTCAGTTTTGATTGTTTTGTTCTGACTATTCTTTGCCTCTGTGTTATCCAAGCCACTGTGTGTATCGCCTTTCTGTTCATTTTCTATCCATTAAAAAAAGAGGGCAGAAAGGCAGTTATTCCAAGTGGCTCCTTGGCCCTTGAGTTGCAGGATGATTAGGTTGGGTCTGGGTTGTTATCTGACCGAGATACTGAGGCCAGGAGGGGTTAAGGAAGTCATCCAAGGTCACCCACAATGAGTCAATGCCCCCTACCTCTCCAGGCTTGCTGCAGTCACTGGGCTTTTCTTGGTGCCTGCTGTTACTGGCACAGTTGGGAGCAGCAGCTCGTCACAAACATGTACTTACGTCATGAGCAAGGACAAGCTAAGGGCTCAGTACCAGAGGCCTCCGGAAAAAACATGCAGCCCTGTCTTGCTCTTTTTATAACAGTCTACCATCCAACACCATTAACAGACAGTTGCAGAGAATAGGTTTCCCACAGCCCTATGCTCTTCTCTGGATCCTGCCCTTCCACAGCTCAGAGGTTGTGCATTTCAGAAGCTATACCATCCTTCTCCACTTGCTACAAAGATAGCGAATCCCTGAAGCTTGCAATTGATTTTCCCAGCAATGCTAGCTAGCTAGCATTCTGCTCGTGACAAGACCAGAGGCTGCACTCATGTTTCCATGAGGATCAGGCTGTGGTGCAATGGAGAAATCTTGGATAGAATATGGTGGAAAGTGTAATAGACTGGGCAGCCAGAGATTCTAGACCTGTCCCTGATACTGACTAACTGTGTGACTCTGGGCAAATCATGTTCTCTTTGGGAACTTCATTTTTCCCTTTGGTAAAATGAAGGGTGATGCTAACCAGATCTCTAGCAGGGTCCATGCAGCCCTAGATCCCACCAGCTCCAATTCACCCTGTCATCAATGCAGAGCTGGAAGGATCTTAGAGGCCATCCCAGCCAAGCCCTTCATTTTAACCAAGGAAGAAAGACCGGGAAAAATGAGATTGACAGGCCCAAGGTTTCAGAAGTAGTCAGTGGCTGAGGTGGGATTTGAACTGAAGCCCTTTGTACCGCCACTTCAATCTACTTCCTTACCACCGACCCACTCCAAGTCACTGGTTATTCCAATGCACCACGGTTCTTTGGGTGGGGTCTGCTTGCAAATTAAGCAGGAAATTAAGAAGACTAGAAAATAACAAAGCCTAACTGGTAACTTTTATTGTGGGAGTCAGGTGTCTAAAGAGCTCAAAGGCTGCTTTTGCTGGTTTCTGTGTGTATGTGTGTGTTCGATTAACTCCCGGTCACCTCTATTAAAATGGGTAAAACCCAACAAGGTGAAAGCCTGTTTGCATTTGGAGCTGCCTGCGTTGCTAGGAAACAGCTTTGCTGCTTCTCACCCTCCTCCCTCCTCATGCATTCATTCAGCAAACATTTAGTGGATCTGGTTGTCTCCTCTTTCTGGAAGACATAGAGGATGTGGAGAGAGAGAAGTGTGACCCCAGTCAGGTACATTTAGGATTCAAGGACTCTTGGGAGCTCAGCAGGACTTAAAGCAAATGTTAGGTTTCATCCATAAACATTTATTTAGCGTCGATTGTGTTAGCTGGGCTGTGGGGATGCTAAGAAAGAAGACTATCTCAGCCTTTGGGAGTTTACTGCCTATGGCAGGGGTTCTCCACCTTTTTGTGTGGTGGGCCGCTTTGGCAGTCTGGTGAAGCCTGTGGAACTCTGCCCAGAATAAGATTTTAAAATGCATAAAATAAAACATAGAATTTCGAAGGAATTTCTGATAAGCAATTGACAAAATATTTTTTTTAAATTCACAGGCCCCGATTTAAGAACCCCTAACTGACATCAATGTAGTCTTTTTGGTTGCAAAGGATTTGCTTATTTTCCTCCTTTGAACCTCCCAAGAACCAATTGTGTGAATTAATATTATGCCCATTTTATACATCAGGAAACTAAGGACAGGAAACAAAGACTTGTCCAGAGTTACTACTCAAGAGGCAGAGCCCAGTTTGACCAGTCTTTTGAATCCTTGGTCTAGTGCTTCATCAGTGCTTACTATGTATCTGGATCATTGATACAGAGACAAAAGTGAAAGTCTCTGCCTTCCCTGAAATTCCTTCTGAAAACAGAAGACAACTTTATACATAAAAGTACACACATAGTATATAAAGTGAATACAAAGGAATTAGTTATGAGCTACCTCATCTCTGGGGAAGAGATGTCTCAGAACCCTCCTCTGATTCCTCATCATGGATGGGGTGACCTTAGGTTCCCCAAAGCTATGGATTCCCAAAGGCTATGGCAGTAGGCAAGCTTTGGCTGACTCTCACAAGTTGGAAAGATTTTGAATCCAGTTCTAGTGATGAGATTGTGTCTGCTGGCTGAGGATCAGCCTAGCTTAGTACTCAGGGTCATCTCCAGAAGGCTGACCACTAAGTATATGAATTATTTGGCCAAGGTGGCCCCCTAAAATAAATAAAAATACAAAACTGCCCTAGGCCAGAGAAGTCCCATCCCTTTTCCATTCTCCTACAGTGGCTTTAGCCAAATAAAGAAAAACAAAAGGTGCTTAGAATCCAGTTTTTAGGATATTATTTTAACAAATAATAATTTAACTGTTGTTGATTTAATGAATGATTTTTGCACAAGAACTAACAAATTGAAACACTAATGGGGACACTGAACCAGAAGTATAATAGTCTTCTCACATCAAGTTCTTAACCTGGGTTCCATGAACTTGTTTTAAATTATTTTGATAGCTGTATTTCAATAAAATTGGTTTCCTTTGTAATCCTATGCATTGCATTTTATATATTTTTTCTATTTTTTTCTTTTTTGAGTCAATCAGGGTTAAGTGATTTGCCCAAGGTCACACAGCTAGTGAGTATCGTGTGTCTGAGGCCAGATTTGAACTCAGGTCCTCCTGACTCCAGAGCCAGTCTCTGCCCACTGCACCACCTAGCTGCCCCTTCATTTTATGTATTTTTAAAATATTACTCTGAGGTGTTCGTAGGCTTTAGCAGACTGTCAAAGGGATCTAGGACATTCAAAAGGCTAAGAAATCTTATAAATGAAAGAAGAAGATGATATAAAGTACTTGCAGTCATAGAGGGATGTGTTTTTTTCCCCAGAAGGCTGGCTACTGGCTATGGAGTTATAGAAGGGCTGTGATTTGTGCTGAGTATCCCCCCTGATTAAATAAATCACGGATACTTGGCACATTGAGATGTGTATTATGGGGGGGGGGAGACAGAGAGACAGAGACAGATAAGAACAGAGACAGACAGACAGAGAAGACAGAGAGAGAGAGAGAGAGAGAGAGAGAGAGAGAGAGAGAGAGAGAGAGAGAGAGAGATATGGATATACATAGACCATAAATGTGGGTACACAAATGCAAGTATGTTTACATCTATATGACATAATAATAATAGCTAGTAGCACTGTAAGGTTTTCTAAAGCATTTTAGAACAGCTAGGTGGCACCACAGTGGACAGAGTGGCAGGCCTGGAATCAGGAAGATGAGTCTTCCTGAGTTCAAATCTGGCCTCAGACACTTACTAGCTGTGTGACCCTGAACAAGTCACTTATTCCCATTTGCCTCAGTTTCTTCATCTGTAAAATGAGCTGGAGAAGGAAATGGCAAGCCACTGCAGTATATCTGTCAAGAAAACCCCACATGGGATCACAAAGAGTCAGACATGACTAAAACAACTGAACAATGATAAAGTTAGGCAGAGAGAGGTTAAGTAACCTCTAAGACTGGATTTGGATGCAGGGCTTCTTGACTCTAGGCGTAGTGCTCTCTCCACTGCACCACCTAGACACCTAGACATTTAGATTATCTATCTATCTATCTATCTATCTATCTATCTATCTATCTATCTATCTATCTATCTATCTCTGTCTGTCTGTCTATCCATCCGTCCGTCCATCTGTCTGTCTGTCTGTCTATCCTTATGTCTGTTCATACATCTTTCTGTCTATTCATCCAACTATTTATCCAACCATTTTCTATCTAATCTTTCTGTTCATCCAGCCATGCTTCTCTCTCTTTCGCTCTGTTTCTGTGTGTCTCTCTCTCAATCCTCCCCCCACCAAAGTGCAAGTCTGATCATGCCACTCCTATACTCATTAAACTCCAATGGCTTTCCATAATCTCTAGGATAAAATACAAACTCTTTTATTCAGCATTAAAAATCATTTACCACCTGAACCCAACCTAACCTCCCTTTTCAATCTTTTTATACATTACTCTCTTCTACCTACTCCCTAGAACGGTCTAACTGGTTTTGTTATTATTTGCATATGACCCTCCATCTCAAACTTGTGTCATCCCATTAGCCAGAGATGTATTGGGAAATGTTCAACAGCCAGCTCTTTGGGGGTGGGGAAATGTTCCCGTGATGCACTTTTAAATTTGTTCTGCATTATTAATATTTCCTCCATAACTTTCTTAAGGCTAGTCCATTAAAATAATGAAGCTGATTTGGAGCATTTTTTTGGACAATTTCTGAGGTGCCAATGTCATGCTGAAAATTTAACAGTTGGGTCTCATGAACCAGTTAGAATTGGCTCCAGCATGCCGCTGCCTATTCCTATATAATGAAACTCTGGACTTACTCTTCCAGCCCACAGATGCTCTAGCAGGTTGGGTCTCCAGAGCTCTTCTGGCTACATCTCCTCCTGTGAGGGACAGTGGAGGTAGTCCTAATGTTGCTAGCTTGAGCTCCCATTCTTGTGTGTTTGCTCTTAATATCAATCACCAGTTATTGGCATACTTTATTTATATCAATTCTATTCATTATTATTGCTATTAATATATTGTTGATATTTATATTAATCAGCTCTTTCAAAGGGCTATTCATTAAAAATGTATGGCAAGAACCAAAGTTTAAATAAAAGGACCTCTGAACTGGGGCACCGTCTCTCCACTATTACCCCAGTCCCTGGCCAGAGTGGGCTCAAGCTTAAAGTAGCTACTACAGAGCATTTACCCTATGAAGTTCACCCCAAAATGTATTCAGCAGGTACTTAATAAATACTTGTCGATTGATTGAATGACTAGCATCTACCTCACAGAATGGTTGTGAGAATAAAATGACATAATATGTGAAAAGCATTTTGCAAAGTGATCTATAAATGCCAGTTATTAACACTATGATTTTTTACCTGGGAATGGGCTCCTAGGGCTTTGTTGCCGAATCTATTGCCCCACTTAATGCTTTAGGTCTAGGTAATATGAAGTCAAGCCCAAGAAGGTCAATGAATGCAGGGAGAATCAAGCAAGCTCAGCAAATTTAGATGGATGGTCTGAAAAAGCTGTAACTAGGTCAGAGGAGTGGGAGCTTAGTCCTAGGCTGCTGAAATTCACTTATTACTAATAGCAATTTTACTTACTCCTTTATCAGGTAGAAATAACTGAGTATAGTGCCATGTTAACCAGAATAGTTAAACTCCTCCCACTTTGCTACATCCCTCAGTGGTAGCCCTCCTAAGAGTAACCTGATGGAGTTTTCAGAGTTTCTACAATAAGAGCTGATGTCTTTGGGTCACTCTTTCCCCCTTCTTGGGGCAACTGGGTGGTATAGTGGATAGAATGTCAGGCCTAGAGTTGGGAAGATGAGTTCAAATCTAGTCTCAGACACTTACTAGCTGTGTGACTCTGGGCAAATCACTTGACCTCATTTGCCTCAGTTTCCTCATCTGTAAAATGAGCTGGAGAAGGAAATGGCAAACCACTCCAGTATCTCTTCAAAGAAAACCCCAAATGGGGTCACAAAGAGTTGGACACAACAACAAAAGTTCCTTGTTGGTGATGTCCTGATTCCTTTTTCCCCCAACAAGGCCTTGTGTTCCAAGGTCTGAGGTCTCTCTCCAAGGTCTTCTTCCCACTCCAGCTTCAAGTGAATTTATTTTTAAGAGGTTTGAAGATTCCTTGAAGAGGTGCCACTTGCCCCAGCATTCATTTTGTTTTTTCCTTGAGGGATGACAGAATTATTAACTATAGCTCTATGGTCTGGTGTTTAAGATGGCAAGTTGCATTAATGAACAAGAGATGGATGAGCTCCTTGTTGGCCTCTCAAAATTATACCCATCCTTTAAGGCCCGACTTATGGTGTTGTCTCCTCCCTGAAGTCCTAACTGGACATGCTTGTTCTGTCTCCTGAACTAACTAAAGACTTTGTTTATATTTATGTTCTCTTATGGCTATTATTGCATTCCTCCAAAGCACAGAGGTGACCCTGGGCTTTTTTTTTTTTTTGGTAAGACTATGCCAGCAGAGCATAAGTCCTGGAAAGTCCTAGAAAAATTAAAAGACTTTGAATCTAGGCCCAGGAATGGACTGTGTGTGTCTGTCATCCAGGAACCAACCTCACTAAATTTAGAGAGGCTCATTACCAGAAAATTGGTCACCAGGTGATGATTTATTTTTAGCCGCAGCAACACATGAAGCTACCTATTCAAGGTATAAAGGAGTAGCCATCTCCATCAGTGGCTGGAGTAACACCACTGCTTCAAATACAGATATTCTGAAATACCGAAGACATTCTTTGTTTAAATGCTGTCCTCCCATTCTAGACTGTAAACTTTCAGAGAACTAGGACCATGACTTATTTATTCCCTTTTTTTGGGGGGGGGTTCTTGTTTTTATTTTGACCTTGGCAAACACAAAGTTAAGATGAGCATTTCCCTAAACCAAGAGGAACAGAAACAGAGGACTGTGTATGCACAGTCATGAATATGTACCACTTACAGCTTGGTTCTCCCTCCAGATATACTTGCAACAAATTCAATGTGTTGTTTTCCAAGTTGTCTTGCTTGTCTCTCTTACCTACTGACCCTCCTTCTGTTGTTGTCTTACGTACATTTTAAAAAAAAACAACTTCAATTTCCCTCTTTTCTTTTCTTTCCTCTTTTTTCTTTTTGATTTTGGCAAATCTATTTAATTCTAAGTAGAAAGAATGCTGACCTTGAAGTCAGAAGAGACCCGGGTTGGAATCTTGCTTCTGACAGTTACTAGCTATAACTCAGTCAATGTAAATTTATTAAGTATCTACTATGTGCCAGGCACTATGCCTTGTCACTTGGAATACAAAGAAAAGCTAAAGACAGTCCCTGCTCTCAAGGCACTCACAATCTTACAGTAGAGACAACATGAAAATAACTCCATACAAACTATCTACTGGAAAATTGGAGATAATAACACCAGGAAGGCATCAGAATTAAGGGGGGGTTGGGAAAGACTGCTTGTAAATGGTGAGATTTAGCTGAGACATGAAAGCCACCCAGGGAAGCCAGTAAGGCAGAGATGAGGAGGGAGAGAATTCCAGGAATAGAAAGTAAAAGAATGAGAGAATTGAAAGAATTGAAAGTGAAAGAGAGAGAGAATTACAGGCATGGAAAGCCAGTGAGAATCCCCAGAATTGAGAGATGAGAGTACCTTGCAAGAGGAACAGGAAATGTAGGCTTGTGTCATTAAATGAAAGAGTACTGGGAAGGGGGGTGGTATTAAGTATAAGAAGACTGGAAAGGTGGGAGGGCAGGCTATAAAGAGCTTTGAATGCCAAAATTACTTAAATTTTCTGAGCCTCAGTTTTCTCATACATCAAATGGGGATAATAATAGCACTTACCTCACAAGTCTATTACGAGGATCAAATGGTACATGTGAAGGGTTTTAGAAACATTTTAAGCTCTATATAAGTGGCAGCTCTTAGGTACAGTGGAAAAAGCATTGGCTCAATTCTCAGGGGAATCTGGTTCATATCCCAGTTCCACTCTTTACTACCTGTGTGATCCAGGACAAGTCACTTAATTTCTAGGGACCTCAGTTTTCTCAGATGTAAAAGGAAGGGGTTGGACTTACTCTGTTATCTCTGAGAGATCCATCATCATCTCATCTCCCATAGAGTTAACCCAAATCCCTAGCCCATATTAAGTGCTCAGTAAAGACCGAGAAGGAATGGAACATTAATCAGTAATCAACACTTATTCATTGAGTTTCTACTGTGAATTGAACTAGACGCTAGAAAGCATTGGGAAGTATTTTGCTTAGTCTGCATGTAACTCAAAAAATAGATTTAGAACTGGAAGAAAGTTGTAGAATATCCAGTACAACTCCTTCTTTTGATGAGGAAATGGAAGACAGAAGAGGTTACAATGACTTTCCCAAGGTCATGCAGACAATTATTAGGAGAGCTGGGGTTTGAACCCAAGTCCCCCAGCTACAAGTCCAGAATGTTTGTTACTCCTCCATTGATAATCTCCATCTCTATTCATATAACTGAGCCAGTGACTCCTCCCACCACATCTGTGGCCTCCCGGTCAGCTGTTTGTGGTCCCATGGAATCCCATCTGTGATTCAGATTGTCTGTTGTCTGTCCTTCATGCAACATGATCTCTCCCACCATGTCTCTTAATTTGATGAACTGCTCCTACTGCAACTGCCACACCCTGCCCAGCTGTTCAACTTTTCATATGTCATTTCTGCAAGACACAGTGCAATGACGTACTGAATTATACAGTATGGACATCCGGGGTCAAAAGAGGAGGGGAAGGAAGAGGAGGAAGAAGAAGAAGAAGAAGAAGAAGAAGAAGAAGAAGAAGAAGAAGAAGAAGAAGAAGAAGAAGAAGAAGAAGAAGAAGAAGAAGAAGGAGAAGAAGAAGAAGGAGGAGGAGGAGGAGGAGGAGGGGGAGGGAAAGGGAAAACAAAAAGCAAGAATAAAACACATTTTTCCACAGCACCTGAGGGCACGATCTCCCTCCATCCTAAGTCTGGGGAAGTGGGGGATTAGGTGCTTAATTTAGCTCAATTCCTTCACTGCACTGGTCCCACCAAGTTCTTGTCCAAAGGTGGCAGCTGGAGGAGTCCTTCTGTCAAGGTGGGTTCTCAAAGGTCACTCCAAAAGATAACTCTGGCTCCTCAGGTACTGGCCTGGATTTTGACTCCCAGATTCCTATGGCTTGTGCTCTCAGCCCAGATCAGAGACTCTATTACCTGCCCCTAGTACTACAGGGAACCAATAAAAAGGCCTAGGAGACCTCATTTCTCCATGATGATGTGACCTTCCAGAAGATGGGGTAAAAGGGGGGGGGCATCCTTCTTCTTACCATGTCTCAAGCATTATACCACCAATGAATGATAAGAATAGCAAAGAGCTGGCCAGAGTTGTTAGGCCCGTTGAGACAGAGGTACCTTCCAATCATGGGCCAACCAGAACCAGTTACAGAATGCCCATGCATGTTTCAGTTCCTTCCCTCAACACTCATCACAATTCTCTTTAGCATCCTCCATATGAAGATGCCATTTAGGGGAAGAGAATACACAATGTATGTATCCCCTACCCTGTGCCAGGCACGGTACTAAGTCCTTTTTACCAATATTACCTCATTTGATAGTCACAAAAACCCTGAGAGGTAGGTGTTATCATCCCCATTTTACAGATGAGGAAACTGAGGCAAATGGAAGTTAAGTGACTACCCAGGGTCACACAACCAGAAGTGGCTGAGGCCAGATTTGAACTCAGGTCTATCTTCACTCCAGGGCTATCACTCTATCCATTGCACCACCTAGCTACCTCTGCAACAGGGTGATAGGTTTTGCAAACATGTCAGACCCCTATTATGCTAGCCAGCATTTAGACTGCAAGGTTAGCAATCTTATCTCATTTGATCATCAAACAATCCACTGAAGTAGATGCTGTTATTAGCCTTGTTTTAAAGATGAAGAAACTGAGGCTGAGAACAGCTGAATGACTGGGGTGTGGCAGGGGGCACTGGCTCGTACAGCCAGCAAATATCTCCAGTGCAAGAGGGAGGCAGTAAATCCCAATTCTGTTGTCTAGCCTGGCTAATAATAGTTGATACTTCCAGAGTGCTTTACAGCCAGCCTCCCATCAGATCCTCCCAGCAACCATGAGATAAATGCTACCCATATTACTATTGCTTATAGAGAAACCAGGCTCAGAGGTGTTAAGTGGAGAGACCATCTGATCCCCTTTTACTTTACACATGAGAAAAACGAGACTTGCTTACAGTCATATAGACAGTAAGCATCCAATGTCAAATTCGAATACAAGTCCTAGTTCTCCCTGTGACTTCTTTGCCTGCATAAACTGCCTCCTAAGGTGTTAGTCATATAGTGAAAGCAGTTAGCTTCAGAGAGATGAGAGAGCTCCCTTCAGTCTTCTCTGTGTGTACTGAGCAAAAGAATAGAGAGATTCGGCTTTCTCTTGTTTCCGGCCATCCCCTGTTGTTGATACTTTTTTAGTTTTATAGGAAGGACATAGATTACCTTTAAATGTTTGAACCACATGGAGTTCGGGGGGGGGGGGTTCTTGGTGATAAAAGTTTTAAAGAGCATCTGATATTTTAAGAAATGACTTTTTGCAGGGAGAGGGGAATTCAGGTCATACCCCCAGCAGATTAGAGAAAGAAAGAGATGTTTTGAACTGGGAGGAGAGTTTATCTTGTATCATAACCAACCTCTCCTATCTTATCAAGCCAGCCTCTGATTGAAGGCTGACTCTTCTCATTCTCATTGTCCAGATGGGCAGAATCAGGGAGCTGGTCAGCAGGGTTGAGGCGGTTTAGTAATGGAAAGAGGACTGGATCTGGAGTCAGAACAACTGGGTTCAGATTTCAGGTTGGTTTGTTTCTGACTACTTGTGTGACCTCGGGCCAGTGATTAAATTGTCTTTGGACCTCAGTTTCCTCATCTGCTAAGAAATGAGATTGAGCTATGGTCTCTAAAACCCCTTCTGGACGAATTTTATTGTTGTTGTTTGTCTTTCATTCTCGAAGAGGACCATGACATCAGCAAGGTGGTGGCAGGACATGCAGGTGAATTGGATTGAAGTAAGGGAGAGCTATGCAAAGGCACCGGCCTCAATTTCTGCTCCAGAGCCAACTGAGTCCAGTTGATATAGATATAGATCAGGATGACTGGAGATGAATTTTATGATTTTATTAAATTTCTTCTTTAAAATTGAGGGCAAGTTTTTGCTTAGCACAATGACTGGTATTTTAATGTAAGGGTCCCCAGCATTTCCAGTAGGTCTTTATTTTTTTCTTTTTAGAGCAACTAGGTGGTAAAGTGGATAGAATAAAGTCAGAAAAGCTCATCTTCATGAGTTCAAATCTGGCCTCAGACACTTACTAGCTATATGACCCGGTTTGCCTCAGTTTCCTCATCTGTAAAATGAGCTGTAGAAGGAAATGGCAAACCATTTTCTTTGCCAAGAAAACCCCAAATGGTGTCACAGAGTTGGACAAGACTGAAAAACTATTGAGCAACAATGATAAAAGAGTAAACCAGTGATGGACTTTGCCTAGTGATTTTTTTCTATCTCCAAACTCTTGCATCTCGAGGCATAACCCTCATTTATGGTAAAATAGATTCTGCCTTTCAAATGAAGGAATTTTAGATATACTCTGTGTGGCACATGAGTAGAGAGGTTGAAATATTTAGCAACCCAAAGACTTTTCCAAGTGCTATCTATCCACAAGCTTACAGCAGGTATAGAGGAGAGAATTAGAAGTATTAGGAAAGTATTAGAAGTCAGGAGACTCAAGTTCTGCATGACCTTAGATAAGTCATTTCATCTCTAGACCTCAGTTTCCTCACCTGTAAAAATGAGAAAGTTGCACTAAATGTTCTCTGTTTTCTCTCAGCTCCAACATTGTGTTCTAACATATGTTAGAACACTTCAAAACCTCTTCCTGTTCTAGTATGCTATGTTCTGACATTTTGTGTTCTAACATCCCTCCTGGCTCTAATGTTTTGTGTTCTAAGGCTCCTTCCAGTTCAATGCTTTAGAGTCCTTTCCAGCTCCAGTGTTCTATGTCTATGGTTCTAAATGCTTGGTGGCATCTGGGCTGCTATAAAAGGAGGGCAGGGAAGGGGAAGGTAGAGAGAGGACAAGCCCAGCCAGAGCCATCCTTGTTTTCCTTCCATCTTTCCTCCCCTATAACCAATATTTTTACCCCATGACTGGCTCAATTAGTGTCAGAATATCTAGCTAATAGCTGGATGGCCCTGGCATGCTGCAGCCTGGGATTGTAAGTAGTGTCATAGCCTCAGGGAGTCATGGACACAAGCAGCCTCCTGTGCTTCAGGACAGAGGGAGAAAGCCCTCCACTGATTGGGCAGGTCCTTTACTCTTGCACTAGGCCAGGTACACTACATGTCTTCAAGTCCTACCTGAAAAATGGAGGGGGGTCTGTAATGGTATGAGCTAAGAGGCAAAGAAAAGGCCTCTTGTCTCCCAAATGTTTGCATCCTCTGTCCCCCTCTCCCAGAACCCACACATACTGTCAAAGCTTCCATTAACAGAGATGTCCCGA
The DNA here is from genome assembly GCF_003287225.1 of Phascolarctos cinereus. NCBI lineage: Eukaryota > Metazoa > Chordata > Mammalia > Diprotodontia > Phascolarctidae > Phascolarctos > Phascolarctos cinereus. The sequence goes on from NW_027555847.1 coordinate 58,269,409, forward strand.
GGAAATGGGAAGAGTACCAAACCTGGAATCAGGTGATCTCAAATCTAATTCCTCTTTGTACACTAACAAACTGTTTTAGTCTGACTTCTATTGGTCTCACTTTCCTATTCTGTAAAATGGGGCTACTCATACCTTTCTACCTACCTTACAAGGCTCATACAAGGATCAAATAAGACTTGGAAAAGTCCTTGAAACCTATGAAGAAAAAACTGTAAAATTTGTAAATTTGAAATTTGTTGGTTTTTTTAATTTTAAATTCAAACAGCAGAACTCAAATGCAGAATGGAGAAAAAAAAAAGAAACATATAAAAAACTTAAACATTGAAACTTAAATACAAAGTAAGAAAAGAAAAAAAAAGGATGTCATGTGTACAGCAGAACATAAGAGGATTCAAAATATGTAACAATAAATTTTCATTTCAAGACAGCCTGTATGATAAATATTACATGTTGTGTTGGGAACCGTCCAGCTTTTCTTTGCTTCCTCATACTTTTTCTTTTGCTCTCTGCTGTGCGCTTTCTACTTTATTCTTTTTCTCCCTCCCCCCTCCCCCTGGCAGAAGGCTACAATTAAGTGCAGATATATTTAGATACAGATGCAGATATATATATATAGATAGATAGATAGATATAGATATAGATATAGATATAGATATAGATGTAGATGTAGATGTAGATGTAGATGTAGATGTAGATGTAGATGTAGATGTAGATGTAGATGTAGATGTAGATGTAGATGTAGATGTAGATAGATATAGATGTAGATATAGATATAGATATAGATATAGATATAGATATAGATATAGATATAGATAGATATAGATATAGATATAGATATAGATATAGATATAGATAGATATAGATAGATAGATAGATATAGATATATATACATACACACATATATATATACACACACATATACATATAGACATATATAGACATATAGACATATACTTTCCCTAACAAATTCTACTCCTGATCTTTCTTTTTATGTTTGTGTGTACCTCTTATTTCCTATTCCTCTTGACTCCTCTACTTTACTTCTACTGGCTACCTTGCCCTCCTATTACTTAGCCTAACCCCTCCCTGCAAGGATCCCTCCCCTCCCCTCCCATTCCCATAAATGTAAATACCCTTCTATAACCCCCTTTAACCTATTCCCTCTAAATTTAAAATTTGTGAAAAAAAAATTGTAAAACCTTGTACAGATGTTAGGAATGGATGATATAGAAATCTCCATTGACCCTTCACAATTTTGACTTTTCTTACCTTTCCAGTTTACTTACACTTTATTCCCTACCAACCTCTTCTATGATCTAAAAACAGTGTCTTTCTTGTGGCGTCTGCCATAGGGTGCTCCACCTGGGACTCTGTGCTTTCCCGTTGGTTGGCCGTCCCCCATATCTGGATGTTCCTTACTTCATATCTTTCCTGGCTTCCCTCCAGATTCAGCTCAAATCTGACCTTCTGCAGGAGGCATCTCCTGGTGCCTCCTACCCCCATTCTCCCAAAACTCCCTATCCCTACTGTTCATGCCTCTTCCCTCTTAGATTACTCTTCATTTACTCTGTAGTACATGAGGACCTTGTCCTCTCAGAGTGAAGCCAACTCCATCTCTACTTCAGTGTCCTAGGAATAAATTGAATTATGGGGGTGCCTCTTCTCTAATGCCATTGGCTTAAGCTCTATTGTGTTCCTCCACTGTTAGGTACCAGCTCCCTTTACCCACTTAACATCAATTAAATTAGCTTTTAGAAGGAGGTGCTCCCTTCAAAAATGTAGCAAAAACAAAAGTATAACCATTTCCTCCCAATGACTCTGGGACATATAAAATCAGTCTGGCATTCAAAGCCCTTCTGTAACTAGCCCCCACCCCAAACACACCTTTCCAGTCTTCTTCCTTCTTAGCCCTCTACTCTGCCATCCAGTGGCACTGACCTTATCACTTGCACATGATACTGCATCTCTCAGCTCCAGGCATTTACTCTGGCCATTCCCTAAGCCCAGAAGGTTCTCCCTCCTCATCTCCATGTCCAGGCTACCCTGGCTTTCTTCAGGTCCCAGACAAAGCACTCCCACCTTCTATAGGAAGCCTTTCCCAATCCTCTTTAATTCTAGGCTTTATTATGATTATCTCCCATTTCTCTTACGTAGTGTTCATATGTAGTTGTTTGCATATCATCTTTTCCCTTAGACTATGATCTCTTTGAGAGCAGGGGCTCTCTTTTTTACCTTTCTTCATATCCCTGGTGCTTAGCACAGTCCTGGTACATAGTAGGTGCTTAATAAATGTTTATGAATTGGCTCTGTCTCTGGAGGGAAGAGGCTCAATCTTAGCATACTTTCTACACTGCATCGATCCCACTGAGTTCATATCCAGATGTTGCACGATGGCCAGATGAGACTTCTCAGCTATGTATGGACTGGATCCTGAAGGTCACTTTTTGCTCCTTGGAGCACTGATAGGATCATGGCTGCAAATGCCACATGGATTCCAACCCCTGAATTGCTGTCACCTCACTCTTATGACCTTTTAAAACTCACAAGGTCAGAATTAATGTCCTTCACTTAGACTAGAAAAGATCAAAGAATGAGGCCAAAAGGTCAGGTCAATTTTCCTCATCCACATGTTGGCTTCAGAGGGGAGGAGTTCCAAAGCCTTTCCCTTTCCAACATTGTTTCTTACCATGCTTTGTCAGGGAAGGGGTCAAACCAAGAGAGGGCAGCTGAAGAAATTGGCCAAGGCACCGATAGCTAATATTTTCGGAAGCTACTCTCACCAATCAAATAGTCTCCTATTTACCACATAATTTACCTGCCAACCAAAACCAGTTCTAGGATGGCTACCTATGCTCTATACATTGCCTCTCCAAGGCATTTCCATTACCATCATCAGGAATCTCCAAGAAGGCATCTCCTCAGCCTCTCCAACAGGGAATTAGCATCAGAGACACTCAGCCATCCCCCAATAACATAAGTACTTCTTGTTCAAATGGTGTCTCTCCATTAGAACAAAAGCTCCTTGAGAGCAGACATGGTGTTTTTGCCTTTCTTTGTACCTTCGATATTTAGTACTGTGAAAGGTAGTGGTTAATACTTGATAAATGCTTATCGACTATTAGTGATCAATGTCTCCAAGAGCCTCTTTTAAAATGCAAAAACCCTAGAGAGAAAAAAATCCTTTAAAACCCAGTTTCCTTCCTCTCTGCTATCTCTGCATGAAAGAATGTGTCAGAACTTTCTTTACAAACAGAAGTAGCACACACCAGATCCTTGGGTTGGAAAAGGATTGAAAAGGGAAGAAATTGGTGATGAGGCAGGGGCCCATGGAGACATTTTTGTCCTGATGTCAGTCAGTTAACAAACATTTATTAAGCTCCTACTACGTGCCAGGCCAGTCACTGTGCTAAGAGTTGAGGAGACAAAAAAGGTAGAAGATGCCATATCTAGTTCAAGTTGCTCACAGTCTACTGGGGGAAATAACATGAAAACAACTATATACAAACAAGTGTAGACAGGCTAATTGGAGATAATTAAAAGAGCTCCTGCCTTCTAAGAACTTATATCCCAAGCAAACTCAGCCCAAGTCAGATCATTAAGCCACAGCAAAGAAACACCCGGTGTAGAGGGAAGCTTTCTCTGAGGGGTGTCATCAGGTGAGAATTAAGGGACTTCTTGTGCAATCATGATAAAAAGAAGCTGTGTGGTCACAGCTGAAGTGATACAGAGATATCGATCAGAGCTTCATGGGTTTGCAAAACACAACTGTCATAAGAACTCTGAGGGGATTAAGTATCATTATTCTCATATTGTAGATGAGGAAACTGAGATCGATAGAGAGGAAGTCATTTGCTCAAGGTCATGCAGATTGTAAGTGGAGGAGCTAGGGTGGAACCCAAGTCTCCTGACTCCCCTGAAGATCATGAACTTGTACAGCTGGAAGAAATCTTAAGAAAAGTTGTTCATTTTATAGATGATGGGATTATTTATTACCCAGAGTATTTATTGTGTTTAGCAGTTTGTTTTTGTGGCTAAAATTTGCCTAGGAAGCAGGGGTAAAGCAGGCAAGACTATGTTTCCCTTAAGCAAGAGTGTCAGAAGGGCATTTGGATTCACTGTCAGTTGACAAATTTGCCACATGTTCAGCCCCATTACATCATTCGAACTCTTTGTATGGTCTTCTCCTGAATAAGACAAGATGTGGCTGGAAGAGGCCATCTCCAAAGCTCTGGCCTTGGCTCCCACTCTCTCCATGCAAACCCTCAGTATCCCTCAGGTGAATAAACTCTCAGCAAGCTCATCTTCAGCTGAGTGAGTGCTACAGGATTCAGCTGCTTGGTAGCTTTTAGATGGCTTAAGTTTTGGGGTATCATGGACCCCTTCAGCAAGCTGATAAATCTGATAGACCCCTTCTCAGAAGAACTTTTGTAGCCTACATTCATAATTGAAGGAAATGCAAAATTTTAGTTAGAGGGTAGTAAAATAAAGATAGGGCAGCTAGGTGGTTCAGTGGTTAGAGCACCAGGCCTGGAATAAGGAAGGCTGAAATTTCCTCTTGGAATAAGGAGTTCAAATCTGTCCTCAGAAACTTACTGGCTGTGCGATCTTATTTGCCTCAGTTTCCTCATCTGTAAAATGAGCTGGAGAAGGAAATGGCAAATCACTCCAATGTCTTTGCCCGAAAAAACCCAATAGGGTCAGGGACTGAAATGACAGAACAAAAAAGATAAAAATGTAAGATATTTTCCCACAAAAGTTCATTTATCTCCTGAAATGTATCCATGGCTCTGCAGTCCACAGACCCCAGGTTAAGAATCTTTGGTTCAGTAAAATGTTACCAGGTTTAGCAGAAGTAATTACAAATAAAAATAGGTCATAGACTCTTAGAGGTTTCTGACAGAGTCCTGCAAATGCCCCTTTTTGAAGGTGTAAGAGAGGGGAGTGTTCCAAGTTGGTCTTTGTGATCCCTTAGGCTCAGGGTGCCAAGGCACTCCATGAGGGGTAGGTCTATCTCAGCCAATGCAAATTCTCATCTTGTTACCATTAGGAATTGGCACAGCTCCCTTGACCAAAAGCAGCATTTCATTTCGGTGCCATTCCTTTGAAGGTAGCCATCCAGCCTTTGTTTACAGGAATTCAAAGGCTTCTGGCCCCCTCCCTGTAGTTTATGGTTGACTCCGATTCCGGCGTCCTGCCCTCCTTCCAAGTGACAAATCCTAAAGGGACTCAATTGCTCCTCATTCATCTCCATACTCTGTGTGTGTGTGTGTGTGTGTGTGTGTGTGTGTGTGTGTGTGTATGCGCGCAATTGTACTGAACAAGTGGCTCTGAGCCTGGGCACAGGATGTAAAGGTGGGAGGCCCTGGCCAACCCAGTGGAAAGAAAAGCAGAGGTTGAACCAGCAGCTGGGAGCAGCAGCTGAAACAGCAGGAATTTCATAGCTCCACTTCCTGGTATCTTCTTATTTTAAGCGCGCGCGCGCGCGCGCACACACACACACACACACACACACACACACACACACACACACACAACACACAAAACCCTCTTCTATGCCCTGGTAGCCAAAAACAGCCTGGAGGGCTACATGTGTACTGACTACCCCCAACCTCCCTTCAAGGTAATATAATAGCTTGAGAAGCTAAGAGGAGGGTTTGTCTCCTGCCTAACAACATTGCAGCCTTTGATTCAGTAACTGCTAGGAAGGGGTGTTTGTTTACTTTGGACTTTTTCCTTTATTTTCCCTCACACTCCCATGGTGTCTCTCTCTAGTAATACCTTAGTTCTCCAGAAACATTAGGGCATGAGCAGTTCCAATATGTAAACTGGACATATAACTGGAAACCCTTCTCAATCACCACTAAATTTAGACCTGGTCTTCTTATACATTATTCCTATAAGCACCAAAACTTCTTTTTTTAATTTTATTTCAACTTTCTAAAATTTATTACTTGCTTTCTTGTTCTTCATCCCCATATTTTAATCATTTGGCGACTCAGTGGATAGAGCGCTGGGCCTGGAGTCAGAAAGACCTGAGTTCAAATCCAGACTCAAACACTTACTAGCTGTGTGCCCCTGGGCAAGTCACTTAACCTCTGCTTGCCTTCATCCACCAGAGAAGGAAATGGCAAACCACTCCTTTGCCAAGAAAACCCCATGGACAGTATTGGTGTGCTGTGTCCATGATGTCATAAAGAGTTGAACACGACTGAATGACTGAACAATATAATGGTACTGGAGGAACTGGGCTGATTCTGGAGTCAGAGGATTTGGATTCAAATCCTGCCTCCTCTGACTGTCCTTAAAGACAGAGATTGTTTTACTTTTTTTCTTTGCATTTTCTGATGCCTGGTATGTAGTAGGTAATTAATAAATGCTTATTAATTAGTTGATTGCTACGGGCCTTCCCAGAGCCTCAGTTTCCCTTTATGTATATACTAAGGGCTTTGGAATAGATGGTCTGAGGTCCCTTCCAGCACTTAATCTATGGTTTTATTTGCTAAATCTTGGTCATTCTGTCTCCACAAACTCTGTCATGTACATTCCCTTCTCTCTATTTACACAATCAGCACCTTATTCTAATATCGGGCCTTTATTACCTCTTACCTCTGCTGTGAAATCTCCCTTCTAATCTTTCCCCTCTCCAGTGAACACAACTACCAAAATTAGCTTTCTAAGACACTGGTTTGATGATGCTACTTCCCAATTCAAAGGTCTTCAGAGGCTCTCCATTGTCTTCCAGATAAAATATGAACTGCTTTACCTGGCATTTAGGGACCTCCACAATTTATCTCCCTTGTACCTCTTCAGTATTCTTTTATACTATTCCCCTTCAGGAACTACATATGCCTTAGTAGGTAAAATATTGGACTTGACTCAGGAAGACCTATGCTTGAATTCTGCCCCTTACTAGCTGTGTTCTATGAGAACTTCTAAGCCTCAGTTTCTTTATCTGTAAAATGGGGATAATAATATCGATAGGTTCAGGTTGATTGGGGCCTCCTGATTAATTCAGCCTCCTCAACTAATACATTGAAATTAAAGATTGTAAGGGACTAGTAACAGAGAGCATGAGGTGTTTTGCCCCTTTCAGACTTTATGTGGTTGCTTCAAGCTTATAAAGAGCACGAAGCCTTTAATAGTTAGTTCTAACACTGAATGACCTATCAAAGACCTGCAAAGGATATGAAACTAGAAGTGGTCTATTTTTACCTAGTAAAGGATTAACCCTTTTCAGACCTTGTGGGCTATTGTAAAGAAATGTTTGCTTTTCTTTAGTTTTTTAAGGAAGTATGAAGTTCACAGTCATCTTGATGGAATTATAGAATGGCCACTGTTGACTGGATGAAGAATAAGCTAGGCCCTGGTAGCCTTGGAAAGCATAAGCAAATTCTGAGAAGGGAATCATCTCTGGCAGATGGATATAAGGAAGGGATTTAGCTCTTCCCCCCCCCACACACACACCTAACAGCAGTAGTGTCTTGTATTGGTAGTAAAGCAAACCAGAGAGTCTGACTGCAGAGTTGATTTGAATTCCAGAGAAAAAAGGTCTAGGGACCCAATCAGTATGTGACGCTCAGCAAATAAGCTGTACAGAGGGGGAACAGAAGGAAGATACCTCAAGAAAAGACATCAGGGCACTTCAGTGCCAGAGGAGTGAGCTAGCTTAGCCTTGTGTGTTCCCTCCATGTGTTCCCCCCAGCTAGGATATTCTGTGTGCATGTCTGCTTTTCCCACTGTTCCAGCATATACCTGCAGGAAAGAATGCCCAAGATTCATCAACGGAATATTTATTCTTAGCATGTCATTTCAGTAAATGCCTTGGCTTTGATCGATAATATCCTCCAGGTGAATACAATAAAGTAAGTACTTCATTAGGGGCTCATGAATTATAGTTTCACAGAAGCATAGAACTAGAATTTGTAGGAGTGTGAGCCCACAAAATACCTTGAAGCTAAAGATCTAATACAAAAGTGTGAATAAATTGAGGAAGTGGCCCCAAAGAGGGTACCACATAATCAGTATACTACCTTACAGGGTTATTGTGATGATCAAATTAAATTATGTGTAGAAAGTATTTTGCAAACCTTAACGTGTTTCGCATTTGTCTACAAGGCACATCATGTCTTTCAGGCATAGTCTAATGTTTCCCTCATATTCGATATTTTATGTCTCATTTTTAAAGTCTACTTTTAAAAAGTTTTGTTCATTTTTAAAGTGCTTAATTAAAATTTAGTGTCTGGGTGCAAATCCCCGTGAGATGTGTTGCATATACCCATGTATACAAATATCAGTAATTATTAAGATTGTTGTTGTTATTGTTGTGATTGTTATTATTCCAGCCAAGCTGCATAGGATGGCCCACACTTTGAGAATTGTGTTAGTTCGAAAGAATTAAGAAGCTCCAGTGAGTCATCTCACAGGTCTAGTCCATTTTTTTCATTTTCCGGAAGGGGAAGCTGAGGCTCAGAGAATTAAAGTGACTTGCCCCAAATCACACAGGTAATAAGTAACAGGATGGGGAACAAACCAGGGTCCTTTGATTTCAAAGCCAGGCCTAAATCGTCTCCAAACTTAAGCAGCTTATGGTCTAAGAGTGGGTAATGAGACAGATGTGGGTAATTCAAAACAAAAGATAATGTGAATCTCTATTTCCCCAGGTCCATGGAGGGGAATGATGCCAAATAGCCCTGGCAAAGGCCAGGTTATAAACTGTGAGGAGCTAATCACAGTTATATGATTCACAGTGCTAAGAACATGAGAAATTAAGGATTAAGGTGTGTCTATGTCGAACAGTCTGACAGGGAAATAAACAAGCCATGGCAGGCCTCCTGGGCAATATTTCCTGTGCATTTTCAGCACCTGAGCTGGTGGAAGGCAGGAATAGAAAAAAAAAATCTGGGAAATCCATGAGTGGATGGAGGTGAGGGGAGGGAGCAATGGTATTAATTTGATGCCTCTGAGAGGGGTTGGCCATTGGAATTGCAAACAAACACAAGCAAATCTCTCCCACCAGAACAATAGTATGTCCTTGACACTGAGAGAGTCCTGCTCAGAACTCTTGCAAATAGTCCAAGGTTAACCAAGAGGTTGGCATGAGGATAGAGAGATGAAATCATTAACTTGCTTGTGACTTCGGGCAAGTGGCTTCCCCAATCTAAGTCTATGGGTCCTTCCCTGTAAAGTGCTGATCAAAAGAAACTCTGGCTATGCTTCTCCCCGATTCTAGTCTTAAGACATTGTAGATGATCTTAGATTTAGACCTTGAGGGAACCTGAGAGAGGAATTAGTCCCATTTTATGAGAAACCCAGATCCCAGAGAGGTTAAATAAATTTAGCCCAAGTCTTTCTTTTTACAAGGAGGAAAAAGAGTCCTAGAGATGGTAAGTGACTAGCCCTCTGGTCACACAGATTTTAAATCAGCAGTCAGGATTCAAACCCAGGTCTTCTGAATTCAGGGTTTGTGCTCTTTCGACTGTGCCACATTCCACTAAGACTCGGAGCTGGAAAGAATCTTAAGGTCTCCCTGGTTCAACACTCTCGTTTTTTCAGGGGAGGAAAGCAAGGGTTAATATTATGGTTAAGTGAGGGGCCTGAGGTTGCACAATTTATAGCAGAGACAAGATTAAGATCTAAGTCAATTAAACTCAATAAACATTTTTTGTTGTTCAGTTGTGTCCAACTCTTTGTGACCCTATTTGAGGGTTCCTTAGCAAAGATAACTGGAGTGGTTTGCCATTTCCTTCTCTATAGTTCACTTTATGGATGAAGAAATCGAGGCAAACAGGGTGAAATGACTTGCCTAGGATCACACAGCTAGTAAATGTCTGAGGCTGGATTTGAACTCAGGAAGATGAGTCTTCTTGAGTCCAGGTCCAGCACTCTATCTACTTCGCCACTTAGCTGCCCAAATAAATATTTACCAAGTGCCTACTATGGGCCAGTTAGTGGGGATACATAGAATAAAATAAGAATATTTAAAAGTCCCTGCCATAAGGAAACATATCCTATCAGATGAAAAATGGGCTCACCTATGAGCAAATGTGAAATATTTGTTGAGAGGGAAGTGTATTAACAACTAGAGAAATCCTAAGATCTCTTGCTTTGTTTCCAAAAGCGGCACTCCTCTCCATACATCACTGTTAGTGTTAAGATTCTGGTTCTATAATGCTGACATCTTTTCTTTTCATTTTTCATGTTTGTACACATTTAATCAAATATTTACCAAGCACCTACTCTATGCCCCAAGCTAGGTTCTGTGCAGGTAATTTAAAGATAAATGAAAGATGTTTCTTGACCTTTAGGAGTTCAGTCTAGTCGGAGAGGTAAGAAGGAAGATTAAACACAATTTTTTTTTGTTTTATTATTTTTTTTTGAGATGTAACAAGACTTATCCCAATTGGCTTGGTGTCATCCTAGCTTGAAGTTGGTATGAAAAATGTTGCTGTGCAAGTACTGAATTTATTGTTGGCATATCTCTTAAAAGTTTGAATGCTATTGTATGTATAATTTGTCGCTTTATGTTGATACATGAAAAAGCCATTGCTTTTGTCTTCATGATTTGAACTCATGTCTTTTGTATTGTTTAAGAACAGTATATTAATTCAGTATACCATCATTGCTGTTACTATACACTTATTAATTGCATTATTAATATTTGTGTATATTAATGGGGGCACTTGTGAGGTGAACTTTGGAAAAGATGGGAGCTATGGTAACAGAGGTGTTGTTTTACTTTTGCTGTTGACAAGTACAGAAGTCTTTTTAATATGGGGAGTAGATTCAAACGTTTAGAATGAGGACATTTTAAGAATATTGGGCAGTGAAGTAAAAAGATTCGAATCAAAGCCACTAAAGCCACTTTTGTTAAGTTGGTTAGTCAGTAAGCATATATTAAGCACCTACTATGTGTGGGCACTGTGCTAAGGATGGGGGATACAAAAAGAGGCAAAAGATAGCTCCTGTGCCCAAGAAGCTTACAATCTAATGGGGAAAAGACAGGTAAAATAACTCAAGAAATATGTAAGTCCTGCCTGAAAATTTGACCAGGGCCATATGCCTGAACTAACAAGAGAGTCATTTCTGGAAATTTCAGACTTATGTACCCTCTGAGGATGAGGAGCTGCTTAAAAAGGTAGGAGACTTTCTAAATCAAAGGAGTCATTCCAACTGAATGACTGAATTCCTACTGACCGAATGTCATAATAAAATAGAGGAATTATTCTTCATCTATGAGCAAGGCTGAGGCCAAACCTCCTGTGGTAGGCAGATATCATAGGCCCCAAACTGGCATTTTCTCTGGACATAAGCCATTGTCTCCTAGGAGACCAATCCTGGGAGATTTGGGTTGGCCAGGCAAGGCATGCCAGGGACACTTTGGGCATTCCCCAGTACCACAGGAGTAGAAAGGTAGGTTGAGGCTGGACTTTACCTAGGCTTCTCCTAATAATAATATTTATTGATTGATGCATAATATATACAAAATGAATGTAGGGTAGTTTAGAGAGAGAATGCACTAGCATCTGGAGGAATAGGGAAGGCTTCATGGAAAAGGTGGCGACTGAGCTCTTGAAGGAAGAGAAGGATTCTGTGAGATGGAGGTGTGAAGGAAATGCCAAAGCATGACACTGGGAGGTCTACTGGTATTGATGCAGTGCAGCAAGCAGACCAGAATGACTGAATCTCGAAGTAGAAGGAAGTCGTTCATTAATAGACCAGAAAGCAGAGAAGAGCTAGTCTGTGAAGATGTGAAAGCAACAGAGTTTATCTTTCCCCCTAGAGGCAACAGGGAGCACTAGAGCTTGTTTTCCAGGCCAAACATGACCTCTGGTCCATTTGGTGGGTCAAGTTAAAGACTGTAAGAAAATATCACAGGCCATTTAACATTTAATAAAAGGATTTTTACTTAACAATAGCATGGAAAGAATCTTCAGTAAGGATACAGCATTGAATATTTCGGATGGAGCTTCCCTGACTTCCCATTTGTCATGGTGGTATGCTTGGTTGGAACCATGTGTTGAACCTAAGGAGCTCTCAACTCCTTGTGGGCTGGGCTTTTGTACTTAGGCAAGAAGGAAACTACATCAGTGGGTTCATCCTTAGCCCTCTGGTTCAATTAAATCTCTGGGGCAGTTTCTTTCCCTTTGGGGAGAAAAATTAGCCTAGCTACATGGCAGGGACTTTAACAGGTATTGCTCCTACCTCATTCCACCCCTTAGTGGCAAGGTCCTAAAGAACCCCTACAGACCAGGCCCTTTCATTACTTAAATGAAAGCCAATGAAAGAAGAAAAGCTTAGTCCAGGATAAAGAAAAACAAAAACAGAAAGACATCAAATAGGCCATAAGTAATTGTAACAGTTCCAGAAAGGAGTAACTATTTTTAGCCCCATTTTGGGAAGAGAATAGAAATCAAAGCCATGCTCAACTTTCACCTTTTGTAAAACATCAAGTTCCAGATAATATTTGGGTCCTTGTGGTGAGCCATATCAAATATTTGCACTCCACAGTGATGTTCCTGATTTAAAGCAGTGATAATGAGCAAGAGTAGCACTAGGAACACCAAGGCTACAATGCAGATGGTGGCATTGCTGGCACAATTACTGACCCTCATCGCAGGTCATAGCAAGGTAGCCGAGCAGTCATTAACCTCTTGTATGGAGCCTGTCACAGGTAAGTCAACAATGAGAATCATTCTATAATGACACCTATTCTTTGTTTCCTAGTCCATAAGCCAGGACCTCCCTCTCCCTGGGAAGCCCATCAAAGGGAAGGATGCCTCATCTTTTCCCTTTTAGAGATTCTGCTGAGGGACTTCTCCTTCATTCTGTGGGAGGTTGGTAGAAATACAGAAACAGTTTCATCTGCTCTCTGTTGTTAGAAAACAAGGCAAACAAACCTCCAACCAATTCAGCCTCTTTGTCCTCCATACTCTTTCTGGGAAGGAAAGTTCTCTGTTGACCTCTGGCCGTTGTACTAGCAACAACATGGTGAAACCTCATCAGGTTTATATTACAGTGATCAAAGGGTTGCCATGGGCCTGCCTTTGTTGTTGTTTGTGCTGGTCAGTAGTCATTGATTGACCTGCTGGGGCCTTTGTTGATGCTTACTCCCCTGGGGTTGGAGATCAATCCTTTCCATTGGGGGCACGATACTGATTCCTCCCTTCAAGCTTCTGTTGCCCCTTCAGTTAAGACCTGAGCATGGCTTTTACCCCTTCTGCTGAGGTCCAGGTACTGCCATGGCTTTTCTCTGTCATGGCCAGCCACTGTCCCCGCCGGCGGATGTAATGCTGCTATGGATGCTGTCACTACCTAAGATGTCGCTATCACCTCTGCCAGGGGCTGAGTGATGCAGCAAGTCCTCTACTCTACTACCCACTGTTGGTGCTTGAAGATCAAAGCATCTCTGCTTCTAGCTATGTGCCACATCAATGAGGTCATGAATAACCCCAGTGTCTATTCTAGGGAACTCCATGGGTCAGATCATCTTTTCCTGACTCAGATGAAGGAACTCCTACTGCTGGTCTTCTCTGATGTACCTAGGCATTCTTGATCTCTTGAGATCACTAGACTGTGGCCAAGATCAGGAATTGCTTCCTCAGGATCACAGTTTACTCACTTATGCTCAGGAAAAGACACACAAAGCTCAAAATGAAGCCAGACACTGATATAGGCAAGTATAAATGTTCTAGTTGCCATGTGATGGCTGTTACCACTTCAGATGGAGATGAGAAGGACACTTGAGTCCTGTTCTAGGGCCCACTTGACTTTTATCTCACCCATTCTTCACCAGAAGTCAAAGAGACAGATAGACAGACATTGAAACAGACAGACATTTTGCTTCCTAATTCCACCAGCTTAGTGGGGACCTCTTCCCCATCCTCCTGAGAAGATTTGATGGATAGAACTAGAAGCATTGCTAGAAGCACAGCCACCACAAAGTGAAGGCTGTCATGGCACAGCATGAGATTACCCAGGGTTCCCCTTCTTCCATATTGACCTTTCCCTGCTTCAACCACAAGGTCATTCTGATCCAGTCCTACTGACTAATGCCTGATATTCTGGACCAAGCCTGACTCAGGCCCATCTGGTGATTCAATTTTAGATTGAAATTAAATGAGATGCTCATAGACTCTCTAACATTTTTTAAAAGGAATTTTATTTAAAGGTAGCATGAAAGGAATAGTCAGCAAGGCTACAGTATTGATTTATTTTGGGCAGAATTCCCTTGCCTTCACATCTGCCATGGGACATGTCTAGTTATAAGCATGTGTTGAGCTTGAGGAACCCTCAACCCCTCATGGGTTGGGCTTTTGTACTTAAAACCAAGCTACAGCAACAATTTGAGCCTTAATCCCTTGGATCAATTAAGCTTTGAGTATGCTTTCTTAGTCTTTTAATGAAAAACTAGTTTAGCCTAAGTGGCAAAGACCATAGGAGAGATTTTGTACCACAAGTGGTGACATGGTTAGACCCATGATTTAGGAAAATCATGGATGTTGAGGACTGACTAGAGTAGGGAGAGGACTGAGGCTATTGCAGTTGTAGAGGTGAAAGATTATAGGGGCTTAAACAAGGGTAGTGGCTGTGTGAGTAGTATGGAGGGGAATGTATGCAAGAGATGTTATAGAGATAGAAATGACAAAACTTGGCAACTGGTTGAATATGTGGGATGAGTAGGAATGAGGAGTTTAGAAAAACATTGACTTTTTGAACCCAGATGACTGGAATGATGATGGTACCCTTGACAGTAATAGAGATGCTTGGAAGAGCAGTGCATTTGTGGGAAGGGGTGGGGAGTGGAGGTGGGAAAGGCAATGGATTCTGGTTTTATAATGTTGAGTTTCAGATGCCTAGAGGATATCCAGTTTGAAATGTTTAATAGGCAGTTGTAATGTGGGAATAAAGCTCAGAAGAGAGACTTGGGCTGGACATACAGGTGTGGCAGCCATTGGCATAGAAATGGAGCCATGACAGCTGATGAAATCACCAAATGAAAAAGTTTTGAAAGAAAAGAAAAGAGAGCCCAACAGAGGGCAGTGAGGTATTGAGGATACCTTGGACTATAGGTAATCAAGAAAGGCTTCAGAGAAAAGGTGGGACCAGAGCTATTCCTTGAAGGATGGAGTGAATTTCAGATGAGTGGAGAAGAGGAGAAAGGGCAGCCATGAAAACTCAACAGGATGAAACTAACAATCAGTACATCTAGGTCTGAGTCAGCCCCTTTCCAATAGTTCATGCTCCCCACTCTTGCCCCGCCTTGCCTTCCCAAGCTCCTGTGCGTACTGTTTCTAGTTTGGACACGAGACCCAAGCAGAAGGTTTCTATTGCCATCAAGGCAGGGCCGACTATCTACCTCCACTCTCCCCCCACCCCAAGGCAGAATGCCTTACTGGAGTACCCCCTCCCTCCCTCTTTCACTTACTGACCTCAGCTCAGAGGTCTGGTTGCCACAGAAATACATGGTCCTTCTCCACCTCCCCCATGGAGGTGGGACAGCTGTAGCCCAGCACTGGAGCCAAGAGAGTCTCTTTTCGTGCCAAGGGAGTTCCTATGTTTGCTGAGCCATCTTACTGAACCCTGGCATGATTTCAGACCCAATTCGAATCTTCTTAAAGGATTCTCACTCATGTGTGTGAACACATAACGATACACCCTTTCCTCTCCACCCCCTCAGGAAAAAAAAAAACCCTCTCATTGACATTCTTTCATTTATTTCTCTGATTGTGAGATCAGGGGGTGGGGTGGAACATTAATGTCATTTGACAAATGAACAAGCTAAGGCCCAGAGAAGGCATGAGGCATACATAAAGTGCTATGTAGAGTTAGTGATGGAGCCAGGATATATCTGCCTGACTCCCTCAGAAGCAGCTGGTGGTTTGGTGGATAGAGCACTGCACCTGGGATCAGGAAGACCTGAACTCAAATCTAGCTTCAGACATTTTTTAGCTGTGTGGCCCTGGGCAAGTCACTTCAATTCTATTTGTCTCAATTTCCTCACCTGTAAAATGAGGATAATTATAGCACCTACCTCATATGGTTTTTGTGAAGATCAAATGAGATAATATTTGCTAAAAAGTGCTTAGCTCAGTGCTTGGCTCCTAGTAGGCATGAAACAAATACGTATTCTCTTCCCTTTCCCCTGCTCCCAGAGCTTCACTCTGTCCACTGCCCCACATTTCTGGCCTTTCCTCCATGCCTCACTTGCTTTAGTTGACATCAAACAATTTGGTAGCAGAGCTGGTTGTCAACAATATTTGGGGACTGGAAGTAGAATTCAATTTTTTTTTCATCTAACATTGGAGGTTAGGTATTCTTCCTTCTGTCTTCAGGTCAGAGGGGACCACATATATTTAATACCTGCTCTTCCAAGAGGGAGATTGAAAAACCATTAACAAGGTCTTGGGTCTCACTGCAAAAAGTAAAGCAACAATGAAGTCAAGATTCATAGTCCAACCTCCTGATGACAGTGCCTTGAACACAGTAGACCCTTAATGCCTATTGAAGAGAGTGGATTTTTTATAGATGAGAAAAGTGAGGCCAAGAGAGGCTAGATGACTTGTCCAAGGTCATACAGTCAGGGAGCAGCCAGAACCAGAGCTGGAAGACTTGTTGCTGTTGTTGTTTGTCCTTGCTCTCAAAGTGGACCAATGACATCACAGGTGATGTTTTGACTTGTGCGTGAATTGGATTTCAGTGACACAGAGCAACACAAAGCCGTCAGCTTCACTCTCTCTTCCAGAGTCATCAAAGTCCAGTGCATGACATACGTCAAGATGACTGGTGATGGCCCAGGATGTAGTGGATGACCTTGGCTAGATGAGATATGATGAGGTTTGAACTCAAGGATAGGATGGATTTATGAGAGATCTTATGAAAGTAAAATCGATGATTTCACAATTCACTGGATATAGGGTGGATGAGTGAAGGAGGGTAGAGTTGAGTAAGACTGAGGTTGTGAGCCTGAATAAGTGGAAAGATGGTGGCATCCTCAACAGAAATAGGGAAGTTAGGAAGAGAGTTTTAGAGGAAAGATAATTAGTTATGTCTTTTTTTCAGATATCCACAGGACATCCAGTGGAAAATATAAGTACAAAGTGGTGACCTGGGCCTAGAAGTGCAAGCTGAGTGTGGATTGACTAGTGGAAAGAACACTGGGTTTGAAATCAGAGGCAGTTAGTCAACAAGCATCATTTATGGAGTGATCACTATTGCTAAGCACAGGGATCCAAAATCACAGTCTCCACCTATGCAGAGCTCAGATTCTGTTTGTTTTGGTGAGGTAACTGGGGTTAAGTCACACAGCTAGTGTCATGTGTCAGAGGCCGGATTTGAACTCAGGTCCTCCTGACTTCAGGGCCAGTGCTCTAACCACTGTGCAACCTAGCTGCCCCAGAGCTCACATTATAACAGGGGAAACAAAACAAACAAAAAATTGGACATACATGAAATAGGCAGTGTAAATGAGAGGTAATCTCTAGCAGTATTGTGGACCTGGAAAGTCCTACAGAAGATGAGATTTGAGCTAAGGTAGCCAGGTAAGCCAAGAGACAGAGATGAAGAAGGATAGCATTCCAGGCATGGCATGAAAAAGCAAAGGATTATGATAGAGGGTATCATGGGAGACAAACAGCAAGAAGACCAGTGTTGCTAGACCAAATAGTCCATGGTGGGGAGTAAAACATAAGACCGGAAAGATTTGTACCAAGAAAACATGGGCTCAAATTCTCTTCTGCCTAACCATATCCCCAGCATTCCAGTAATCTTCATTAAAAAAAACACCTGGAGATCCATATGTGTAAAAAATATTTATAGCAGCTCTTTTTGTAGTGATAAAGAAATGGAAACTAAGGGAGTACCCATCAACTGGGAATGGATGGACAAGTTATGGTATATAAATGTAATGGAAAATGATTGTGTCATAAGAAATGATGAAAGGGATGGTTTCAGAGAAACCCTGGAAGAATTGGGTGAACTGATGCAGAGTGAAGTAAGCAGAATTAGAAGAATAATTTTTACAAAAGCAACAATATTATTAAGACAAACAACTTTGAAAGATATAGGAACTCTAATCAATGCAATGAGCAACCACAATTCTAGAGGTCCAAAGGTGGACTTTATGCTATTTACCTCCTGACACAGAGGTGATGGACTGTCAAGATGCAACGAATGAGTCACAGAGATTTGGACATAGCCAATGTGGGTATACGATGTATTATAAGATTTTGTTTTTTCAATTTGAGGGTGGGATGGGAGAAAAAATAAATGCTTATGAATTAAAAAAAAAAAGGTAAAAAAACCAAAACAGCATCTGGAGACTCTAACCTATGGTCCAGAGGATAGAATTCAGTGATTCTGAAACTTTGGATGAGAAAAAAGTTGCATTTTTATTTTCATTAATTTTTTTTAAATTTCCTTTATATACATTTTATTAGTTTAAGGATATTGTATAAAGGAAAACTTTATCAACAAGCATTTATCAAGCATTTACTAGGTGCCAGACACTGTGCTAAGTACTTGGGGATACAAAGAAAGGTAAAAACATGGTCCCTGCCCTCAAGGAGCTCACAGTCTAATCAGAGAGACAACATGTAAAGACCTATGTACATATAAAATATCTACAGAGTAGATGGAAGGTAATCTTAGAGGGGAGGACCCAGCAGCATGGGACGGAATGGGGAAGGAACAAAAGAAGGAGAGGGAGAAAGGAGGATGGGAGCAGGAGGAAGAGGAAGAGGAAGAAGAGAAAGAGGAGTGTCTTCTTGAAGAAGGTGTGACTTCAGCTGAGTCTTGAAGGAGGCCAGGGAAGCCCAGAGGCAGAGGTGAGGAGGAATGGGAGACATCCAGAGAAAGGCCAACAGAGCCAGGAGATAGCGTGTGTGAGAAAGTGTGAGGCCAATGTTGTTGGACCATAGAGTCTCAATTGGAAGGGAGTAAAGTGTAAAAAGACTGGAGAGGTAGCAAGGAGACAGGTTACAAAGGGCTTTAAAATTTGAAAGCCAAACAGAGGATTTGCTGGATCCTGAAGGTAATTGGGAGCCAGTGACGTTTATTGAATTACAGAGCATTAGGTCCAAATCTGCACTTTGGGAAGATCGCTTCAGCAGCCAAAGAGCAGATGGATTGTAGTAGGGAGGGACTTGAAGCAGGGGAACCGATCAGCAGGCCAATTTAACAGGACAGACCTGGGGTGATCAGGGCCTTTACTAATAGCTCACCCCTCACAGACTGCTTTAAAAGAACAAAATTCTCTTCTTTGATCCCTGCACCCACCCTGTGATGGAAATAGAACAGGCACTTTGATCGTCTCCATTTTACAAATGAGCAAACTGAGGCTTAGGAAGGTCAACCATATTTATCCAAGGTCATATAGCCAGTAAATGGTGTCTGGCTGAGCCTGCAAGCCGAGGTTTCCAGACTTTAGGTCACTGTTTTCCCTATTAAGCCCTGATCCCTCTCAAGCCTTGTTGATGGTTGATTGATCGCTGTGAGGGAGACACCTGGGCTCCCTCCTTACTCTCTGACACAATTACCCCAAGGGTGGGGTTATCAGTGAGGCAGCTAGGTGGCAAAGTGGATTGAGCACTGGGCTTAGAATCAGGAAGGCTCATCCTTATAAGTTCAAATCCAGCCTCAGAGACTTACTGGCTATGTGACCATGGGCAAGTCATGGCACCCTGTTTGCCTCATTTCCTCATCTGAAAAATGAACTGGAGAAGGAAATGGCAAACCATGCCAGTATCTTTGCCAAGAAAACCCCAAATGGAGTCACAAAGTGTTGAACATGACTGAACAACAAATGGGTTATTGATAGGCACTCTATTCTCATTTTTAAAAAATGGGAAAGACTACCTTGTGAGGTAGGTGTTGTTTTTGGTGGGGAGTGGAGGGAAGAGGACAGAGGCACAGGTGGAGAAGGTTCTCTCAGCAGTCTGGTATGCTGTGCCTTCTATTCACTTGTACCAGCTTGCTTCAGACTTGCAGCCTTGCAAAGCCCCCCCCCCCCCCCCCCCCCGCTGCCATCCCTAGTTGAGAGGGGAGGTGTGGAGTCCCTAGCTTCTACAGGACTGAGCAAAAAACAGCTCTGGAGGTCTTCCAATGGCCACTGGGGGGGAATGGGAGGATGGATTCTTACATGATGCCCCCTCTTCCCTTCCAAGAAGGGCAGAATGTCAGAGCTAAAAAAACACTCACAGATCAACCATCTGGTGCCAAAGCTTCTTAACCTGTTTTTGTATCATGGTCTCTTTCTGGGGAAGCCTTACAGACTCCTTTTCAGAATAATGTTTTTAAACACATATAATAAAATACACAGGATTACAAAAGAAACCAAAAATCAATGAAACAATGTACTCATTTTTTTTTCATCTAAATTCACAGACCTCCTGAAATCTATCCCTGGATCCCAGAAGAATAATTCCAAATCTAGTCTGAGATGACCCTGAACAACAAAAATCCTTCCCACAGCATCCCTGATGGGTGTCCTTCCACTTCTACTAGAAAAGCTCTGGGCTCAGGGGAATTCACTATCTTCTGAGGCAGCTCATTCTGCTTTGGGGCTGCTGTAATTGTTAAGGAGTTTTTCCTCACTTGGAATGAACAATAACAAACATTTATCTAGAACTTTTTGCAAAATGAGTTGCATACTATTATCTCCTTTGATCAACACAACCCAGAAAGGCAGGGTATACTATTTGTTAGACAGTCAGCAATAGCGATAGTAACGGTTGACTTTTATGTATGGTCTACTGTATGCCAGGCACTAAGCTAAGAGCTTCACAAATATTATCTCATTTGATCCTCACAACAACCTTGGGAGGTAGGTGCTGTTATAACCCCCATTTTACAGATGAGGAACCTAAGGCAGATAGATATTAAGCGACCTGCCCAGGATCACACAGCTAGTAAGTGTTTGAGGCTGTATTTGAACTTGGGTCTTCCTCACTCTAAGTCCAATGCTCTATCCACCCCACCTCTTAATCACTTACTGTGTGTCAGGCTTACAAATGAGGAAACTGAGGCAGAGAAAGTTTTAGTGACTTGATCAGGGCCACATAGCTAGTATGTAATTATCTGAAGAAGAATTCCTGAAAGTAAGTTCAGTACCTCTCCCCCTTCTAGGTGTTTCTCCAGAGTTTTCCTCAATTTATCAGTCAATAATGATTTATCAAGTTAATAAATTAGTGTTAGGTGCCAGAGATACAAAGACAAAGACGTAGCAGTATCTGTCTTCAGGAAGTTTATATTCCATCCACCACTCTTGGTTCTGCTTTTCTAGGGAATCCGTAATTCTACAGGGAGAGCTTATCTCTTCATTTCTACAGTATACCCTCACCTCCAGTTATGTGTCCCACTCCTGCAGGACCTTGCTAATCCCCAATCAAAACTTAAAGGAGTCTTGAGAGAATCCAGTGAGAGATACGGAATGTGAAATCACTCTCATCTGACCTTGGGTAAGTCTGCTTCCTTCTTTGGGACTCAGTTTCCTAATTTTCTTCCTCAAGTGAAGATATAACAAGGCCATTCCCCACATGTAACATGAATGTGCCCTATGTAACTCAAGGGGAGAAAGAATAGACATCTCTAACCTTTTATTTTCCTTCTGTTCTTCAATGGATGCTTTCTAGGAGAAGTAGGAGGTTGGGTCTAGAGGCTTGGCCACTGTGTTGTTGTCAGAGAGAGGGAGTACTGGGCTAGGATTCTGTCTATGTGCTTCCTTAACTATTATCGGTCACAGGGGTGGGGATTTGTTATGTGAAGTTTGGATTCAATCAAAGAGCCACACTTGAGGACCTAGAGGGCCACATGTGTCCTTGAGGCTGTAAGTTCCTCACCCCTGGTAGGGCACGAGGTTTTCAGATTCAAGCTAACTTTGGTTTCTGTTTCATTAATAGGGAAATCAGGACCCCAAGTTTTATATCCCAGGCTTGACTCCCTTCCTACCAAATACCAGTTCTACAATAAACACACATAATGGGTAGCAAAGAAAGCCATGTATTTGCATTGACAGAAAAAAGAAATCACAGAAAGTATACATAGGAGACTGCATATACATAAACATGTATATTGTAAACCATACCAGAGTTGGCTCTAAGAAAAGAGGCAAACGGATTATGTTGTGTCCACATTTTTAATTTCTCTCACAAGCTGATGATATGTAGCCCAGTCTAGAACTGGCTCAATTTAGGGGTTGGGAGTGCAGAGTTATATGCCCTTCGAAGAGTAGGTGATCCCAAGGGCCGCCAATCAACTCTGGTAGGTCAACACACTGGCAAGGTAGGCTATATTAAAATGAGGATTTTAGAGTATGTGACTTAGGTCACTTAATCTTAGTCAAAGAGGCATCAATTTCCATATCACCTGTCTTGACAATAGAGAGGAATCGACATTTTCCCAGACCTGTCTGGGCAATACAATGAACAAGAATAGAAACACCAGATTAGATCTTAATATTCTTTAGAAGAAGAAAGGGGATGGGGAAACTGAGTCTCCAAGATAATGATTACTAAGAAAAATCATTTTTCACAATATACATACATACATGTACGTGTGTATGTTGGCATGGTCCATCTTTTCTCTTGAAGCTGGAAGCCATAAGTGCCTTTAATGATGGAAGAGTCCAAAGAGACAGAAGGGACCTGAAGAGAGAGAGAGAGAGAGAGAGAGAGAGAGAGAGAGAAACTCAAGAGAGTGAAGACAGCAGAGCTCTCTCCTATTCTATTCTCACCAACTCCAGCCTACCCC
Source organism: Phascolarctos cinereus (assembly GCF_003287225.1). NCBI lineage: Eukaryota > Metazoa > Chordata > Mammalia > Diprotodontia > Phascolarctidae > Phascolarctos > Phascolarctos cinereus. The sequence goes on from NW_027555847.1 coordinate 58,292,152, forward strand.
TCATGCAAGACATGTAATCTCTACCAATGGGGAGAGAATCCCCTAACAATGGCTTTGGGACTCAGGTAATAAAGAGAATGGTCTAAATGACCTGTAAACTTCCTTCTGGAACTATCTGTGTTCTTCCATTGTATATCCTGAAGTTCTTTCTCAAAGTCTGGATAATGTCCATAGTGGGACCCTGGGGACAGCTCACATTTGGAAACATTGGGAAGAACTCTGGTTCTAGAATTAGACAATCCAGCCAGGTTTCAAGTCCTGGCTCTGATACTGACTAGCTACATGACCCTGGACATGTGGATTAATTTATGTAATCATAATTTTCTCGATGGGGCAATGGAAAATCGAGTGATGAACTTAGAGTCAGGAAGACCCAAATTCAAACCCTGCCTCAAATTCAAGCTATAGGATGCTGGGTAAGCAACTTAACTCTTAGCCTTTGTCTAGGTGTTCAAAATGTACTGATACTCAGAAATAGAACAGAATAGGATGCTGTACCTAGGATAGAAATGTTCTATACTTAGCATTAGGAAGGCTTGGGTTTGAATCCTGACTCAGGTACTTACTAGCTGTGAGATCCCTGGTCAAATCATTTAAAGTCCCTCAGCCTCAATTTCCTCATATGTAAAATGGGTATAATAATAGAACCTATTTCATAGACTTGTTGTGAGGCTCAAATAAGAACATAAAGTCCTATATAAATGCTAGCTAGACTTTTTTTTCTTCTGCATTTGTAAAGTGAGAAATTGGAATAAGATATTCTCAAGTCCCATCCTGCTATACAACTTAATGTCTTACCTTTTTAGGGGAGAATCTTCATTGTCTTAAGGGACTTGGGAATTCCAAAAATCAGGCCTATAAGTGACATGAAATATGATCTTTCTGACCAGGCAAATCTTAGAGAGTTGACCAGAGCACTGAGAATCTGCAAATTGCCCAGGGTCATATACTAGGATGGGTCAGAGGTGGGACAAATGAAGTATAATAAAACCAGTAGCTATAAACCATTCCCCACACCCTGCCGCCATAAATCAGAGGTGTATTTTCCCCCAAATACACATATACTGTTTGTGTATGTGTGTGTAAATATATATATATATATATATATATATATATACAGACATATACACACATATACACATACATATATACAGACATATACACATATATACAACCATATATAGGGATATATACAATTCTTATATATATTACATTATGTATTCTATACATATTGACAATTTATATTATGTATACATAAATATGAGGGAAGGGTAGAGGTGGGGAAAGATGTGTACAGATGTACAAAAGTAAGTACGGTATAAGGCATAAGGTACAAAAGGGTGATTGGGGTTCACAAAGAGGGATCTACAGGAGGGATGAGGAAGTTTCACTGATGAAGGGGCATTTGAGCTGGGCCTTAAAAGATAGATAAGCAAGAGATTGGGGCAATCAAACAGAAGGCCTGGCTGGAAAGAGACTGAGAACAGAACACTCAAGCAGGGCGGTTAGTAGGGCATGGGACATGTTGTCCAGAGGAGGTACAAAAGTAGAGGCAGTGCCTGGGTAGAGTAGAGGAATGGGGGAGCTGGGCCCTTTTTCCAGGTCTGCCACTGATGCATTCTGTGACCTTGTATCTAGCGATAAGGTCCCTAACATTCCTTCTGAGATTAACTCCAGTTTATCTTAATGATAGCTTGATTGTACAGAGTTGTTGGCATGGTCTCTCCCCAGTCAGACTGTGCGTACCTTGAGAGCAGGGACTATTTTTTGCCTCTTTTACTTTCCTCAGCATATAGCACAATGAATGGCACACAGTAGGTGATTAATAAAAGCTTATCGACTTGATTTTACTACCATTTTATGAGTCCATGAAATAAGCTGTGTCACCTTGGTAGACACAATTGACCAGTCCCCCAAAACTGAGATGTTTTTGTCGAGTCACTTCAGGCATGTCTGACCCTTCTGACCCCATCTGGAGTTTTCTTGGCAAACATACTGGAGTGGTTTGCCATTTTCTTCTCTAGCTCATTTTGTAGATGAGGAAACTGAGGCAAACAGGGTTAAGTGACTTGGTTAGGGTCACACAACTAGTAAGTGTCTGAGGCCAGATTTGAACTCATGAAGATGATCCCAGGTCTAGAACTCTATCCACTGCACCACCTAGCTGCCCCCAAAAATGAGATATAAGCCTACATTCTAAGAAGACAGGAACTGTGAGATAGCTAACTGTACATCTTTCTCAGCACAGTATTGTATATTCATCAGACTCTATCTATCTATAGTACCCCCTCTCCTAGGACTCTTTCTCTCCATCTTACACTCTTTCTTGCAGGCTACTTCTATCCTGAGATTGTGGGGAGCTTCAACGTAGAGATTCATTCCTCCCACCACCCCACAAGAGAAATCACCTTTAATAGCTTAAAGCAAGGACATTTACACAGTGGGGAACTGGGTCTGGACCTGTGATTTCATCGACATAGGGAACTCCCTGTACCAATATTTGAAGGCAGGACTTTTGCAACAAGTCAAGTCTTAGAGAGCAGCTTAGAATACTGATAGGTTGTGACTTGTCCAGGGTCATATGCTAGAATGTGTTAGAAATGGGGCAAATACAGAATAATAAAATCAGTAGCTTTAAACCATCCCCCTCAAACCAGAGGTGTGCTTTCCTTCCTTCCTTCCTTCCTTCCTTCCTTCCTTCTTTCCTTCCTTCCTTCCTTCCTTCCTTCCTTCCTTCCTTCCTTCCTTCCTTCCTTCTTCCTTCATTTTTCCCTCCTTACCTCTCTTTCTTTCTATATGTGTATATATGATATGTATCTATATTACCCATACATATATGCATTCATACATGTAAATATACAGATACACTTATTTATATAGAATATATTTTTCTATATATGTGTACATACACAAGGAGGTAGCTAGGTGGCTCAGTGGATAGAGCACTGGGCTTGGAGTCAGGAAGACCTGAGTTCAAATCTGGACTGACACTTAGTAGTTGTGTAACTCTGGGCAAGTCATTTAACCTGTTTGTCTTAATCCACTGGAGTAGCAAACCATTCAAGTATTTTTGCCAAGAAAACTCCATAGACACTATGGTCCATAGGGTCACAAAGAATTGGACACAACTGAATGACTGAACAACAAATACATTTACATACACATGTATATACAATGTGAAAAATTATTTCTAGACTCAGAACTCCAACCTCAGCCTTCTGTTTCAAAGTTCTTCAGAAGGACATTACTGATAATGAGATTGCATTAAATCTTCTTATCCTGGTCAAACCCAACCCAAACTTGAATTGATTTTATCCTACTCAGGCTTGGGTGGAGACAGATACTTCTGCCTAGATAGATGGAGGCTGAAAGTGGTCTAGAATGATGGCAGGCTGATATGAGACCCTGTTGAAAAGGTATATAACCCTGTACTCCCAAATTCCAAATGAGCCACTTCTGAAATGGACCCCTTAGAGGGGCCCAATTGTGAAACCAGCTTGAGAGAAATTGAATCGTGGACACAGGCACCCTAATTTCATTTGTCTCTTTCTTAGAACAGACTCTGTAATTCATTGGGGTTCAACAACATAAATATGTATGTATATATCTGTGTGTATAAATGTGTATATATGTATATATGTATTTTATACTTGTATATGTGAATTTGTTACTGTTCGTCCCTTAGTCATGTTTGACTCTTTGTGACCCCATGGACCGTATTGTCCATGTGATTTTCTTGGCAAAGATACTGGAATGGTTTGCCATTTTCTTCTCCAGGAGATTAAGGCAAACAGAGGTTAAGTGACTTGCCAGGGTCACACAGTTAATAAGTGCCCCAGTCAAGATTCAAACTCAGGTCTTCCTGACTCCTGGCCTAGCCCTCTATGTACTGAGCCACATAGATCCTCCTTATCAAACGGAGGTTAAGTGACTTGCTCAGGATTTTGCATACATGCATACAATATGTGAACATAGAGAAACATAAAAATACATACATACGCATCATTCATGGGAACAGTGAACATAGGCTATGATGGTGGTGATCCATACATGTAGGGGTCACGTGTAGCTGAAGCAACTCAAGACTTCTGAACAAGGCCTTGCTGTTATTTCTCTCCTTATGAAGAGTCCTCACCTAAGTACAGAGTCTGTTAAGGGAGTAACACAGCTGAGTACCCATGGTCTGGCCCTGGACCTTCTCTGTCTTTCTAAAGAATGGATTCCTCTTAGAGGCCATGGCTCAGGAGCTGAGAGGGGAAGGAGGAGAAGAAGAAGAAATCAACCCCTATCCCCACACCTCAAAGGTCTTCTGCATAAGCTTTCTGCCAGGCCAATGCCCTCTCCACTTTTGACACAATCAGAGAAAGTTGTTTGCTTTGGGTGAAAGGTTCTGAAGGGATAACAACTCCTTAACACTTTGTTAACACATTAACACCTCATCACCTGTGTTTAGTAGGGGAAGGGGGAAGAATAACTCACTCTTTAACATATTTACTTTATATACATATGCACATAAATATATGTGGGTCCTTAATAAGTATTTGACAAGCAAAATTAGGAAGAGACAAGTCCAAAGTGTCAAAAGACAGTACGAGGGCACTGCCTGGGTCTTCGCTTCCAGGACAAAGCCACACTTAGACTGAGCCCCCAGAGATGGCAACATGCAGGGGTAACCAAGGCAAACTTTTCCTCTTCTGTAATATGGAATTCTTGACTCACAGTATCTCAAAAATAACAGCTCCCTTTTTTTTCAAACCTTTTTTGTATCAACTATGTTATTTTAGCATCATTACTACCCAGTGACATAAGTAAATCAAGGCTTGTTTTTCCAATTTTATTTTATTTAAAAATTTTTTATCTTTTTATAATGAACTTAAACATCAACAAAGCTGAACGTTAAACTAACACCAAAAAAATGGCAGAAGAGTGCTGTTTATGAAACTGTGAGCTTGTGTTATGTGCAGTTTGTTTTTTTTAAATGTATGTTACATTCAACAGCACAGCATCCACATTGCCCTGTTTGTCCCTCTTTTTACTGATGAGAAAGCTGAAGGCTCATTTGTAGATGGACACAGGAGAGGCTGGAGCCAGAGAAGGAGGATAGAATGTTGTTGTTGTTATTGTTGTTATTGAGTCATTTTAGTTGTGTCCGATTCTCTATGACCCTATTTGGGGTTTTCTTTGCAAAGATACTGGAGTGGTTTGCCATTTCCTTCTCCAAGAGGATTATACATTTAGAGGTGGAAGGGACTTTAGTGATCACACAATACAATTAATACATTTTGTAGATAAGGAAATTGAAACCAGGAGAGGAGACTTGACTTACTTAAGGTCACCCAGTGTCAGAGCTGATACCAGTGCTCCCTGATAAGAGCTTGGGCTCTGATTTTGAGTTTTGAAAATATATGCATACATATGTATATGTGTGTGTGTATGTATATGTATATATGTGTGTATATACACACATACATATATACATATATATCACACACTGTATGCATATGTGTAGTGTGTGTGTGTGTGTGTGTGTGCATGCACACTCAGACACACATAGACAGAACTGTTCTGAACCTGTAATTTCATCCTGAAACTTTCTCCACAGACATAGATGAAGAATTCCTCTGTAGCTCTGTAACAAAACTTCTGGAGTTTTTGAGGATTATCTGGGGGAAATTTGAGGCTGTGTCCTGCCCGTGGTTACATAGGTTGTATGTGTCAGAAGGAAGACTTGAACCCAGACATTCCTGACTCCAAAGCTGACCTCTGTCCATTATTCTTCTTTGCCTCTCAGAAACATCTATAAATCCAGAGAGATTGGCTGCTTGTGTACATGCAAATATACCTGCAGAAATTCAGAGGAAAGGTTGATTCAGCCATAAAAACAATGCAGTTCAAACTTAAAGCAGATTTAAAAAGCAAATCCATGTTGAAATTCATTCAGCTCTTGCTGAGTTAAAACATACTAAAGTTAACGAAGAAGGTGTTTCATAAATGCTTATTGAATGAATGAACAAATGATGCCCTCTCGTAGTTTTGGTTAAACTCAGCAGAAGGTTTGTTTTTTTTAAAATTTCATTGTTGTTTTTTCTGACTCACTGCCTAGTCATTCCCTAAAGTTTTACTTACTGATTTAATTTGTTTTGATGACAACCAAGGAATCAACCAGCACCTTCTGAGAATGTAGGCAGCCCCAGCCTTGTGCTCCTCCCTTTGGGGCTGCATAGAGAGAGAACACCCTGTCCTTGTCCCTGCCCTCAGGGAACTCACAGCCTGGTGAGGAAGATAAGAATGGGAAGAATGACGAGGGGAAAGAAAAGCACAGAATTCGGTAATCAACTGTGCGTTCTGATTCTAGGTGTTCATAGGAGTTCACAGAAGAGAGAGATATTGTGAATCAGAAGCCAAGGGGTGACTTTATGGAGGAGATAGAACTCAATCAGAAGTGTGCTGGAGCCAGCTCCATTGGACTGGTGAGAGCCAACTATTAAATTTTCGGTGTGAGAGTTTACACCTTGAAAATCTGCAAATGCTACAAATCTAGGTTTGCTTCATTGGTGTGTTGATTTTTAGACTTAAAGTGATGGGGGGAAATGTTAATAATATGGGTTAAGCTTTAAAAAATGTCAAGTACATATTTTTTTGGTCATTAAACATTGACCAGAAAGCACTTGACAATCAAAACTGGGCATTGAAGTAGAATTTACCCAGGAAAAGAGCAAGAGAGAAGATCCTCTTTCCCTCCCTCACCAGATTGCCAAAGGGGTCTATGACACAAAACAGGTTAAGGAAAAGAAAAAAAAACAGCTCCTTTAGTATGTAAACCTCCTGAAGGTCAGGGACTATCTATGCTTTTATATTTGTACGTGCTTAATTAAATGTTTCCCTCTTTCTTTAGTTCTTAGTCTAAAATCTGATAAAGGAAGGAAGGAAGGAAGGAAGGAAGGAAGGAAGGAAGGAAGGAAGGAAGGAAGGAAGGAAGGAAGGAAGGAAGGAAGGAAGGAAGGAAGGAAAAGAAAGAAAGAAAGAAAGAAAGAAAGAAAGAAAGAAAGAAAGAAAGAAAGAAAGAAAGAAAGAAAGAAAGAAAGAAAGAAAATGCATCACTCATGAAACATACAAAAGGATTAGACAAAATGTCTCAATATCTCTACTGAGAATTGGTTACCTAAAAGACTAAAGGTATAGCAAATTTGGGGTGGAGCTCAGGAGCTATCTAATTTAACCCCATTCTGAACCCAAAAGAATTATAATAACATGAAAATAAAATAAAATTGAATTAAAAACAAAACAAAACAAAAACAAACGAAAAACTGATATGCCATCTCTGACAAGGAATTATCTAGCCCCTAATTGAAGACCTCCAGTGATAGGAATCCAGGACCTCCTGAGGCAGCCAACTCATCTTTTAGGAGGTCTTTACTATGATTTAAGGGCAGCCAAGTGGTGCAGTGGATAAAGTGCCAGGCTCGGAGTCAGGAAGTCTCTATCTTCCTGAGTTCAAATCTGGCCTCAGACACTAGCAAGATGACCCTGGGCAAGTAACTTAACCCTGTTTCCCTCAGTTTCCTCATCTGTAAAATGAGCTGAAGAAGAAAACAGCAAACTGTTCCAGTATCTTTGCCAAGAAAACTTTAAATGGGGTTACAAAGAGTAGGACACGAAAATGACTGAACGTTACTATCTGTTAACTATTAACTATGTAACTGCTAACTATTAAATTGAGCCTAAAATCTGCCTGTCTATATCTTCTGCCCACTGCTCCTGGTTTAGCCCTTCAGGATCATCCAGAACAAGCTCTATCCTTATTCCACAGGAAAGTCCTTCAAATATTTGAAGTTAGCCATCACGACCTTCCCACCTCTTCCCTAAGCTTTCTGTTCTCTAGGTTAAATATCCCTCCTTCCTTCCATGAATCAAGTATAATTTTATTTTTAATCTAGCTTAATTCCCTTGCTTTGCAAAAAAGAAAACTGAGGCCCAGAGAAGGAATGTGCCCTGCCCAATTGCAAAGCTGAAACTAGAATCCAGCATCTCTTATTGCAAATTCAATGATCCTTCTTTGCTTTGGATCTCAGCCCAGTGCTTCATTTTTTCCCCAGCTTTAGGCTTGTGACCCACTTTGCCTTCATGCCTCCCTACTTCATGTTGGGGTCCTTACTACCTTCTGGTAGACCTCTTGGAGCAGCCAATCCATCTACCTGTCTAGACTTGTACCCATCACTAGCACCACCAGACCAACTCCCCAGCCTGGGGCTCCCCTCAACCCCACCTTATCCTATACAGAGTTCCCCACACCTGTTTATTTAGAATCAGCTCCCTGTTTTTTCCCTCTTGGTTTGGATAATGCTTCAAAGGCTGATCCCAGCCTGTTTACTTGGAATCAGCTTCCGGCCTACCCCTCTCTCTTGCCTGCCCCTCCCATGTCCTTCCCCATAGGAGTTGAACTCCCAATCCTGGCTCTTTGCCCGCACCTTGGCCATACTCATGAGCCCAGTTAGACTTTCTGGTTCAGCCCTTCCCTGCATTCACCCAGACCCTAGCATACTTTCCTTCCCTGTTTGGATTTTCATATCCCAATACACTGGGCTCAAATCATGTTTGCAATAGGCAGCACATTGGAATGATTGGCTGGCACCTATTTTAAAAAAAAAAAGGAAATAGTATTGGCTAACCTAAAACACCCAGCAGAATCCTCAGCACATATTTGACTAGGTTCCTCCCCACAGCCCACATAACATGTTGTTTTCTCATTACCTCTCTTCTTTTAGGCTAACTACAGATAGAAATTTTTGTTCAAGAGTCATCTCTTCATGGAGCCTTTTGACAAAGCCACTCAAAAAACTCACCCCAGAACTGCTCCAAGTCTTCAGCATACCTAGAGGGAATTAGGGTCCAATCAGTCACAAAAAGTCAGAGCTAGATGGGTAAACCCTAGGACATAGAATGTTAGCACTGGAAGGGACTCTAGGACATAATGTCAAAACTGGAAAGGACCTTAAAACCCAGAATGTCAGAACTGAAAGGGACCTTAGGACAGAGTATTTCAGACCTATAATGTGTCTTATAACATAGACTATTAGCTGGAAGGGACCCAAAGGCATCATTAGGGTGTGTAACCATAGAATTTTATTTATTTTTAAGAAGGAAAACATTTATGGAATAATTATTGTTATTTATCAGACTAAAGGAATCAAAACAACTTATTTTAGATTAAACTTTTAAAAATTAAACACAAAATACCAATTTTTGAGACATTTGTGTATGCCTAGGCAATACCCGACACACTTTGTAAGCATGCCTACATTTACATAGGACCTTATAACATAGAATGTCAGAACTGGAAGGGAATTTAGAACATAGAATATTAGAGCTACAAGTAGCCTTATAACAGAGAATGTCTGAGATGGAAAGGTTATCTTAGAGATGATCTAATATATCTTCCTTCATTTTATAAAGGACCAAAGTGAGTCCCAAGGAATGGAAGTGATTCAGAAGGTCACAGGGTAAATTAGTGAGATGGCTAGGTACAGAACATAGGTCTCCTGAATCCTAATCTAGACTCTCTATTTTACTGTGTTGACTCCCTCTATTGGATCTATTGAAATTCTAGAAGCCTCCATACTCTAAGGGATGCAAGTGTGGTGTTCAACTTGTGTATTAGCTGTACTTATTAATGTGACCGCCTGTTGACCAATCCCAGATCCATGACAGCCAAAGGCTGATGCAGAACTTACCCATTTCCATGGACTCTCCGACAATTAAGCCAGAATAATGTGACATCGTAGTGAAGTAAAAGACATTTAAAACAATGCAAAGTAACTAATTACAACTTAAAGCAACCAAAAAGTATTCTCTCTACCATTTCCTGAAGCTATTGTTTAAGCCTGCAGGATTGGAGGCCGAGTCCATTTTATTGTGTTTCTTTAGCACAATGGGAGAGGGATACAGGCAGTTTCACTCACAGTACAGGGGTTAAAGATCAATGTTAGAATCAGTCTGTCTTTGGGAGTACTCTATTCATGTCTCACCACAGCAGTGTAAGGAAGTGCTGGCTCCTTGGCACAGTATACAAATAAGAATTTAAAACAGAAGTTATTCTGTGAGTATTGTCCTTCAACAAAAGTGCTAGATGACCAGCTATCAGATGACATTTTCTCCCTTGTTTCTGCTTAACCACCTCTATACTAAAAGGTGCTAAGCTCCACATAGGGTTCTGGGAGATGTAATTCCCCAAAAAGAATATGCAATGGATACCTTCCTCCTCCTTTAGGTCAAGCACCTAAAGGGGCAGATGTAGAGTAGTGTGCTTGAATCCCAACTCTGTCACTGACTGGCTGTGTGATTTTAGGCAATTTACTTTGTAGCTTTGAACTTCACTGTCCTTAGATGTTAAGTAAGAATGACAATATTTGTACTGCTTACCTTATCGTATTGTTGAGATAATTAAATTGCATAATATTTGTAAATTACTATACACATTCCTATCAATTTTGGAAATTCATATAGATAATTTAGAGAAGAACTAGAGGATCAGGGGAGATAGCATGCGATACAAATTCCTTTCCATTTCTAAAATCTGGAGCTATAATTTCATATCCTGTGTGATGAAGTACAAAGAACAACTAGTCTAGAAGTCAGGTAAATCAGATTCTAGTCCCACCACTAACTCACTGTGTGACCTTGGATGAATCACTTCATTTGTATAAACCTCATTTTCCTCATATGAGGAAGCTTGAGTAGATGATCTCTAAGGTCTCTTTCTGCTACCTGAGTATAAATTCCTTAAGGGCAGGGTCCAGAAGTTACAAAGCTTTCTAAATCCCCCATTGTTTATCATGATGTTTTGCATGGGGAAGGGGTGACAGTGATGACTATCTTGTTCCTCTTCCATGGTAGGAACCAGGTCCTGGACAGTGTCACAATCACACAGGCAGTTTTGTACTCCACCCAACACTAGGGGGATTTTGGGGTAAACAACAAGCTCTCTTTGGTTCTTAGAGAACTGTTGATTTTCTTTCTGAGTTCTGTCCTTTTGTATTTGGCAAAGCTTACTTCCTTAGTCTAGGAGTGTTAATTATTTGGTTTTATCCAATTAGAGTCTTGGCTTGAGCCCTTACCCATTAGGAAAACTACATCTTCCTTTCTTTTGGTTGTGTTTCTATTTAATGGACCCCGTATAGATAAGCACAGCAGAAAAGAGTTGATCAAAAAAAGCAGTTTAACTGTATACAATTTCTTTGTACTTATGACCAAAACAGGTTAAAGAAAAGGAGTGAAATAAAAATATATTAAAACTACTGTCACAAGGTCTATATGCTTAACAAGTCTATTAGGAAAAGTGTCATGAAACCCAGGACTTCGGGTTATAATTTAAATGACCAGATTTAGCCTCCTTATGAACTGTTCTCATTGGGACCAAGGAAATATTTTCTAATTCTGTTCCATTCACAATCTCCAAGAAGGTCAATGTCTCGTCAGCTGATGGAATTCATTGTTGATTTGACAAGTTATGGCCAAATATTTCACTCTGGCAACTCCTCCAGGATTTATTGCCTTCGTACCCATCTCAAAAGCCTCCTCCATCTCAAAGACTATCACAGTTTCATCAAAGAAAAATAGCTATTTGACTTTGTCTTACTTTCACCCTTTCCCCAAAGTTTCAGTGCCGGTTGCTACATGTCATTCCTACCTTGGTTCTTTTTAATCAGCCATAGTTTTAACTAAAACATAAGGTTTTATCATATGGGGAATAGATATAACTCCCTTGAAACCCAAAGTCAGAACTTAGCAAATGGTTGTTGAATTGAATCAAATCAAATTGGCTAGATTGCAGAAATGTCAGATTTTCAAGCATCCTCAAATACCATCTAATCCAACCCATATCTGAACAAGAATCCTTTCTACAACATATCTAACAGGTATTCATGCAGTTTTTACTTGAATACTTCCAGTGAGGTGAACACATAGCCATCAATAATCATAACCAATCAGTAACTTGGTCCATTCCACTTTGGAATAGCTGTAATTAATGGTTAGCAATTTTTCTTTATATTAAGTCTACATCTACTTCTCTGCAACTTTCACTCATTGCTCCAATTTCTACTGTATGGGGCTGAGTAGACAAGGGTATTTAATTTTTTCTTACAACAGCCCTTCAAAAGCTCTAATTGGATAAAGCCATAGCTTGAAGATGATTTGTGAAGTCCTCTCCAGCTGTGAAATTCCATCAGTTTTTGAGACCTGCCCAGGCACTCTTAGAAAACAGGGGGGAAGAAAACTAAGCCCCCAGTGTTCCCATCCATATCCAGCCCATTGAAACTCAGCTACTCTCTTTATTCTCTAACCATAATTCCTTTCTGCAACATTCTCCAATTCCCTGCAGTTTCCCAATTCACAGGAAAAAAAAAAACCCTGAAAACAAAAAAACAAAATCCAAACCACACAAATCAGCAAGCTCAGAGTCTGATCAGAACATCTTGGTAGAAAATTCCAGACCCTTCCAATTGTTTAAGTGCCTACAAATTTCATGCTGATCAGTTTCTCCTGATAACCTTCTGAAACTGAAATTCTAGAAGGGAACAGTACAAATTCCAAAACACTCATTAGATAAGGAGAGAGCCTTAGCTTTTTGGAAATAAAAAAAAAATCAGTAATGCATAATTTAACTGACATAATCAGGGAATGTTTCCACCAAAGTCATTTCACAATATCTTGTGGTATGGAGATGAGTGAACCTGAGTTTTCAAAGCCTGTATCAGTAAGGAGAAAATGCTGGCATTCTCAAAGGGCTTGTAAAGGTTTTCCCCTCCATTTAAACTTCAACAAAGTTGAGAGTTAAGGAACAAAGAGAGACAACGAAATGTAAGGATGATATCATTTCAGGTGTAAGTGAAACATTTCACAAGTAGGAAACTTTAGACATTCATTACCTCAATTGCATTAAAAAAAAAAGCCATTAGGAGACAATTAACTTACTCCCAGGATATCAGTTGCCTTAGAACCTTTCAGCCACTCATTTGCATAGATCCAACAGGAATTTAAGAACTATATTAGATGGTTACTGCAAGTTAGGTTGAGGGAACCCAGCAGTGAAACAGAAGGAGTAGTAGAATAGAAAAACAATCTATACTTCTATTACTCCCTGCCTTGGAGGTGAGTCCCTGAGGAAGCAGCATCTTTGAATTCTCTGAAAGAATGAGTAGTCCCCCAAGATAAAAGAGCATACCTGAAAGGACCTGGGCATCCAGACATACTTGAGGTTGAAGATAATGGTGCCTATAGCTTCCAACTGAAGAGAAGTAGACCAACCCATTCAGCAAAGATGCTGTGCTTTGCAAGGAGTATGCCCAGGTAGCAATGGAGTGACATGACCACTTTCTTCCATCAGTCATCAGTAGTTATGTTATCATTGTGAACTTCATGAGTCTCTCTGGAGAAAGGATATTGGAACCTTGCATTTCCAGAGTTGTGAGTTATCTTAGTATATGTTTCACTACATATATGCTTCACTACTACTATACTTCAAGTGTACTCTTCCATAGATTCTGTGTGTCTTTGTGGGAGAATGTATTCCAAGTTTGTTGGCAGGTGGGGGGAATGTTTTGTAACTGCTCTTCTTACTAAGCCATTTGAACAAATGCCTTTTTTTTTAAGAGCTAATTGAGTCTACTTGCTGTTTGTTCGTGGGAAACACTGGTGGAGGCTTGTGAACTACAGTGTTAGGAACAGTCACCCACCCCAAGAACCTGCTGCTCCTCTGCCAACACAATCTGCCAGTGCAAGTGCAAATTGGTGGAGGGAACCCAGGGGAAATGGTATAGGGCAGAGGTGGGAAACCTGTGGCTTCAAGGCTACATGTGGCCCTCTAGGTCCTCAAGAGAGGCCCTTTGACTGAATCCAAACTTCACAGAACAAATCACCTTAATAAAAGGATTTGTTCTGTAAAACTTGGACTCAGTCTGAAGGCCACACCCAAAGACCTAGAAGGCCTCGAGGCCACAGGTTTTACACTCCTAGCATAGGCTATTTGGCTGCCATTCTAGGACCAGCCTAGGTAATTTCAGAAAAGTTTATCACCATGAGGTTGACTATTGTATGATTACTCCATTTTGGCGAAAGCAATTCATGGAGCCATCTACTATGATATTTGCTACCTGTTCTTCCAAAGACAAAAATCCTGTTTCTTCAGAGTATTAGCTTTGAGTTAATCACTTCCAATATATGGATTAATAGAAGTATAAATTTTTCTATTCAATGACCAGCAGTTTCTTGCTTTATACAGATTTGCATATGCAAATTTGACTTTATGTAAAGAATTCCACATTTTAAAAAAACCTATGTTACCTTTATTTTACAGTATTATGCTCTCTCTGTGTGTTCTTCTGTCCCTCGGTTTGGCACTCCATGGCCTCCACTCACCAAAAAAAAAAAAAGCTAAAATAAAAAACCAACCTGAAAACAAAACCCTCCAAGTGAAAACAGAAGAATGGATGCATGGAGAGACTGCCATTGCTGCCACCACCAATGGATTGGGGCCTTGGCTTGAGATCTTCAACCCTGATTACCTTGAGAGAGGTAATCTTTGCCTGTTTGTGTGTTATCTATCACTTGTCTATCTTCTGTCCATCTGCTAGTTCAGTCCCCCAATTATGACCTGGGGTTTTCCCTTAGTTCTCATGGGAAGCATGACCCCTCCATCTAGTTCCACTAGGTTATATCTGTCTCTTGTGGTCTAGCTCCTGGTCCTATGAGTTCAGAAGGAAAAGTTCTAAATATGGAGTTGTAGAACTTTGGCTCAAATCCCATTCAGGACTCTTACTAGCTGTGTTACCTTAGACAAATCACTTAACCTCCCTCAGCCTTAATTCTTCATAGGTAAAAAGAAAGGATGGGGTTCAATGGCCTTTGAGATACCTTTCAGCTTTAGGTCTATGAAATCTGTGATCCTATTCTCTCCAGGCCAACTCCCCTCCGCCTTGCACATCAGCCACCCATGGCCTAGTGCTGACAGTCTCCTTCTGACACTCCCCCTCAAGCTACCCTTGCGTTTTTTTCTGAAGAGAAGTTAAGACCACATTTAGCCACCCACCCCCTAACTCCTCCAGCAGAGCCATGGTTGACGCCTTTCCTGAGCCCCACCACAAGCATCCAAGCTATGTTATAAACATGCTTCATTACAGGGAGGCCATGTCCTACTCTGGCTGTCCCTAACTCCCTTGACAAGCTGGGCCAAATGGAAAATCTTGCAACTCTTTCAATTCCTGTGACCCAGAATTCTACAAAGGAGGAGAAAATGTCTTTGACAATGAGATGGGAAAACCAAAGCCCACAAGACTCTTGTCTTCTTTCTTGGTCTCATTCATGTTGTATTGCTTATGCTGTAGAAAAGAGAAATTAAAAAAAAAACACGAAGACAAAGACTAATTCACCTTGGGGACCTGTGTGTTCACCACTCCATTATTTCCCAACTTCAACCCACCCAGTTTAGACCAAAGAGTGCCAAACTCAAATGCAATGGATTCTAACCCTACCACAGACACTAATTTGCACTATGACTTTGGGTAAGATATTTCACTTTTCTGTGACTCAATTTTCTCTTCTATAAAATGACAGAGTAT
Source organism: Phascolarctos cinereus (assembly GCF_003287225.1). NCBI lineage: Eukaryota > Metazoa > Chordata > Mammalia > Diprotodontia > Phascolarctidae > Phascolarctos > Phascolarctos cinereus. Next base: position 58,307,766 of record NW_027555847.1, read on the forward strand.
AGAAAGATAATCTTTAAGGTCCGTTCCCAATTTAACAAAGATATGGGGAACTGAAGATGTAGTTAGTCAACAAGCATTTATTAGACATTTATTATAATGCCAGGTACTAAGAAAGGCAAAAACAAGGGCCCCTGCCCTCAAGGAGCTTGAAGACAACAAGCCATTGGCTTTAATCCTAGTGCAGCTCAGACCTCCCAGCCTCAAGAGATGATTCAACCTCAGCTTCATTGTCAGCAGGAACCATAGATGTGATACCAGGACCCTCTGAGAGTCAAATGAATAATATATGAAGTAGTTTGTAAACTTTGAAGTTCTTCTTCATGGCTACTCTATTGCAAGGTGTTGTGCTCAGCGCTAGTTAATTTGATATACTCCTTTGTGCTGAATTGTTAGTGGATGAGTATTCAATTCTCCTCAGGTATAGATCTACACTCATACAGAAGATTCTGGAGACGTGACGCTTTCATGCAAATGGACTTTAATGGTAGGAATGGAGCTAGGGTTGGGGAAGATGGTGGAGTAGGAGACATAGAGAAATTTTTAAAGCAGCCCTCAAGTTACCCTTGGGAGGTATAGTTTCTCACAGTGATTAAAAAAACCAAGACATTGTTGGATGATTTAGGGGATAAATTAATCCATAAATATTATTACTATGTGCCAGGCACTGGAAATACAAAAACAGGTAAAAGACTGTCCCTGCCCTCAAGGAGCTTACAATCTAATGGGAGAGACAATATGCAAACAAATATAAACAAAATAAGTTATATACAACATTAATAGAAAATAATTAAAAGAGTGACCACACTATAATTAAGAGGGGTTGGGAAAGGCTTCCTATAAAAGTTGGGATTTTAGTTGGGTCTTAAAGGTAGCTAGAGAAGTCAGTAGGTAGAGTTGAGGAGGGAGGGAGGGCATTTCAGGCATGGGGGCAGCTAGAGAAAATGCCTGGAGCTTAAAGATAGACAGCCTTGTTCTGGGAACATCAAGGAGGCAAGTATCATTGGAACAAAGAATATGTATTGGGAAGTAAGGTACAAGAAGATTGGAAAAGGGACACAGTCTGAAGGCAGGCAGATCCACCAGCAGCTATTGCAGTAGCCCAGGCTAAGCAGTGTAGTAGAGAGACTACTTCAATAGATAAGACCTAAGGTCAGTTATGGGCAGCTAGGTGGATAGAGTGCTGGACTTGGAACAGGAGGATTCATCTTCCTGAGTTTAAGTCTAGCCTCAGACACTTACTAACTATGTGACCCCGGGCAAACCACTTAACCTCGTTTGCCTCAGTTTCTTCATCTGTAAAATGAGATGTACAAGGAAATGGCAAACCAGTCCAGTATCTTTGCCAAGAAAACCCTAAATGGGGTTATGGAGAGCTAGACATGACTGAAAACAACTGAACAACAATGAAGTTCAATTACTGATGGATACTTAATAGTTATATGACTCTGGGCAAATCACCTAACCTCTACCTCAGTTCCCTCACATCTGTAAAATGTTTTGCTTTAAGGATAAAATGAGATAGTGCTCATGTGCATGCGTGCACACACACACACACACACACACACACACAAACCCTATGTAAATATTAGTGTTATTATTAGTCTCCAGGTCAGCTTGTGAGCAGAGAAATGTCTAAAGAGAGAGAACTGCATGAGGCATGAGCCTCACACCTGGCAAGACTGTGGGCCAGTGGAAAGAGCATTAGGTCTGACATCAAAAGACCTGGGTTAAAATCTCTTACAACCCAAGTGACTTGAAGCAAGTTCCTTTTCCTCCTTGTCTTTCAGCTTCCCAATTTGTAAAATATCGAGCCTTTGAGACTGCAAAGAAAAGATTTGTAAACCTCAAAGCATTATGGAAATGTTGACTCTTATTAGAGCAGTCCTGCTTGGGTAGAGGGGCTTTTAATGCCCCTAGGTAACCAGGAAATTAAAGCTAAAGGTTACCGTAATGCTGTAGCTTGAACCTTGTCCAATCAAGTCCTAGGGTCTGCTTTGACACCTATTTGGGGAAAACTGGCTCAGCCCATGCTGTGGAGAGAAGGGAAGAACACTGGGAGATACTAGTCCTATTGGAGGCTTCTAAGTTCCCTTCTAGCACTAAACCTTTGATCATATGTTCTAGATTCAAATTACAAGTCATTCTACTTACTACCTGTGCAAGCTTCAATAAATTACTTCTCATTTCTGGGTCTGTCTCCTTATTTATAAATTGAGGAAGCTGAAAATGACTTTTAAGGTTCCTTCTAGCTCTGAGCATATGATTCTGTGGTCTTATGATCAGCATAGACAATTTCCCTTCACTATACTATCTTATCACCAATTTCACTCAGACAAGCACTTTTATTACTCATTTTCTCTGAGTACTAGCCTAAGATTTCCCACGATGCCTGGAGAAGAGAGGGGAAAACAAGCATTTATTAAGTGCCAGGCATTGTGCTAAGCACTTTTACGAGTATTATCTTAGTTGGTCCCCACAACAGCACTGGGAGGTAGGTGTTGTTGTTATACTCATTCATTTTGCAGTTGGGGAAACTGAGGCAGACAGAAGTTAACTGACTTGCCCAAATCCAGATTTGAATTCACGTCCTGCTGACTTCAGGCCTGTGTTCCATCCATTGCACCATCTAGTTCCCCTTATACTGGCTGCAAAATATCTCATTTGTGGAAAAATTCTTCACTAGGGAAGAAGGGACCAGGTGTCTTCTAGCTCTGAGGAATTTCCTTTAACACTCTTGGGACATGACTCAGGAAGAATCTTATCTGACCCTGGGACCCAACAAGAGGTAGAAGAGCTAGCATTGGCTTTTGGAATTATATAGGGCAGGGCAGTTTGCTAATATCAGATTGCCTAAGGCATCAGCTTCATGGGGATAGTCGCATTTATTAAAGGAGGCTCTGAAATGTCAAAAGACCTTTAGCACCCAAAGGAGGTAATCTCGAATGGTTAAACTTCAAGCATTAGTAGGGGAAAGTGTCTTCCAGCTTGAGGTGTACTTGAGCCAGCTTGAAGTGGCTCTCTAGAGTGGATTGTTAACTTTTCAATGTGAGTATTTATACTTCAGAAATCCGTAAACTACAAATCAGTGCTCGGTTTGATGTTTTGTTGATTGTTTACACTTTTAAAAGTGACAGAGAAAATGTTCATAGTGGCCACATTTTTTCCCCTTAGAGAGTCATTTGTTAAACATTTACTGGCACACCTGATGCTTCCAGCTCTGAGTCAATAAAATAATTCTGGGCCAGGTAGGCAATGTGGTTGTTGTTGCTTCCCTGCCCCGGCCCCCAACCTTGAATGTTCCTATATGGTGGAAAGAAATCAAAGATTTTGGTAGAGCTTGGACCAGATTATTTCTGAGGCCCCTTCTACCTCTCATATTTTATATTTAACTTGGGTTTTAAGCTGGAAACATATTGCACAAAACTTCTTGAAATGGTGGAAAGAAAGATGACTTGCTGCATGCCAGATTTCATTTGGAGAGGAGATATGTTCTCCATTCCTGCTTTCACACACACACACACACACACACACACACACACACACACACACACACACACACACACACACACACAGAGCTCCAGACTCTCTTTGAGAAGAGACCTTGGGAAACAGTAGACAAGAGGTAGAAGAGGTAGCACTACAACATGTCTTTGTTTTCCAGGTTGCCTTCTTAGAGACTTGAAAGAATTTCCCCTTGAGGGAGAGCCATTCCCATCTAAAGGTCTCATTCATTCTTGTATATTTTCTGGTATATTCTAATCTGTACAAATGCTCTGATTTCTGTTCACTAACTTTTTAATAAATGGATTTACTCGTTATTCATTATTTGTGGTAACCTTTTGTGCAACTAGTGAGTGTAGCCTTAGGAATTTAACAAAGACAGACTGAGGCAATTCTCCAAGGGACATATCCTTTATTATCAGGAGCATGCAGCCTGGTAACAGAGGGTTCTTATTGGCCGGTCTCCATTTGCGCCAAAAAACCCAGAGTGAGGGCTAACAGTGTCTTTTATACCTAGGTGTGCCTTCCTTCTGATTAGCCTGACATTAAGTACATCATTTGTACCTGCCTGGCAATCCTGATTGGTTAGCATTTTAATGAGGAGGCGGGCTAAGAGTTCTCAGCTCCTCCCTATTCATTATTGGGGGTCAGGGCAGCAAGGACATTGCCTGGGGAGGGCTTTAGCTCAAACTGGTTTCTGTTTATAGGATAAAGAGAGACTAGGGGCCCTGCCCAGTCTAGTTAATGAACAGAAGCCCTTCTGTAAAGCTGCCTGGTTGTTAGAGGTTGGGGGTCTAAGGAAATGGATGGATTCACATAGAAATAATGGTAATAAATACAATCCAAAATTAATTTTCCTCATTGGTATTTGGTGGGAAGGAATCAAGTGTTTAAGAATAAGATTAGCTTCTCTTTCCCCTCTAAAGAATAGTAATTAGGAAAATTAAATGCGTTGTGACTTTTTTCAGCCTCTTTCCCCCAAATTGTACCCCCAAACCAGAAATATTTAGGGCAATAGATAGATATAATTCTACTCTGTTATCCCCCTCTCAGAGGAGAACAGAGGGGCCAGCCTTGTGTCCCCTTCTTTTGCTTCCTTCTAGTTAGGAATCATAATCTCCCCTGGGGAAGCCAAGATTTTCATTCTCTCTCTCTCTCTCTCTCTCTCTCTCTTCTCTCTCTCTCTCTCTGCCTCCCTCCCTCCCCCCTCCATATACATACACACATGTACATATATGTATATATTTACATATATGCACATGTATATATGCATATATTTATATCTCTATGCCTCTTTCATATTTAGACAACCCAGGGGACATATATATTGTAACATACATAGGGAGCAACACACCTTATATATGCTTCCATATTTGACCCTGATTCCTTCCCCACCTGAGTGTCCACTTTATAACTGTTCCAAGTTCTTCTGGGCTTCAGAACTGGTCTGGACATTGTTACGTATGACACAGAATCAGGAAATCTAGAGTCTAACTATGGCTCTAACCCTTACTACCTTTGTGATCATGGAAAAAATATTTAGTTTCTACATTTCAGTTTCCTTATCTATAGAATGAAAATAATAGCTCTTGAAACACCTACAACTGAGGGCTACTAGGAGGAAAGAGTTTTATCATCCTTAACACACTTTTGGATATGATCCGCTGTCACTAATTCCTATTGATAATATCATCAGAAGGATAGAGGAAGGGCCAATTATAAATGTTGGTTCTTTTCTCTCCTGAATGTAGTTCCCTCCCACCCTTAAAAACACCCCTACTATACAGGTGGCTGCTTATAAAATTGACTCCCTCTCCCCCACTAACCCCTCACCCCTTGTAACTGTGGTTTGGAAGCAGTTCACACAAGGGATATGGTTGATTGGCTCCAAACATCTACCCTGTGTGAACATTAAATCAGCTGGCCAGGGAAGAAGCCTGACAGTTGGGTGAGTTTCCCCACAAACAACAGCTAAGGAAGGCGAAGCAAAACATCTTCCTTCAATCCAAAGTCTACTTTTGCTTTAATCATTAATATCAAGAATGAGAGACCTTGGTCAGTGTGCTGGCATTCCAGTTAGCAGCCGGACACAGCATGGATGTCACTTGGGAAGGGTTTGTCATGGAAAGATGTGTGTATTACTTACCCTTAGTGTACATGTTGCTGTTTTTCAGTCATTTCAGTCATGTCCAACTCTTTGTGACCCCATTTGGGGTTTTCTTGAAGTGATTTTACTGGAGTGGTCTGTCATTTCCTTCTCTAGCTCATATTACAGATGAGGAAATTGAGGCAAACAGGGTTAAGTGACTTTCCAGGGTCACACAACTGGCAAATCTCTGAGACCAGATTTGAACTGAGATCTTCTTGACTCCAAGCTCAGTTTTCTATCCACTGCACCATCTAATTGTGCTGTTGTGTATGTTATCTCCCCCTGTAAAATGTTAGCTCTTTGAGGATAGGGACTATTTCATTTTTTCTCTATATCTCCAACATGTAGTAGAGTACCTGGCATATAGTAAGCTAATAAAAATAGTTATGATAACAACAAAGCCAACATCTGGGTAGCGTTTTATTTTTTTGTTTTGTTTTTGGCATTTGATAGCTAAGACTTTTACTGTTGTTGTTGTTCAATCATTCAGTCATTGTCCTACTCTTTGTGACCTCATGGACCATAGTACCCTGGCCCTTCTATACTCTACTATCTCTTGCAGTCTGCTCACGTTCACTGTTTCTATGATACTATTTATCCATCTCATCCTCTGCTGTTCCCCTCTCCTTTTGGCTTCAACCTTTCCCAGCGTCATGATCTTTTCCAATGAGTCTTGTCTTCTCGTAATGCGGCCAAAGCATTTAAGCTTCAGTTTCAGTATTTGACATTCCAGTGAATAGCCTGAATTAATTTCTTTAAGTATGGACTGATTTGATCTCCTTGCTGTCCAAGGATCTCTCAAAAATCTTCTCCAGCACCACAATTTAAAAGCATTGATTCCGTGGTATGCATCTTTACCTATACTCTCATAGCCATACATTGCTACTAGAAAAACCACAGCTTTGATCATGCAGACCTTTGTTGGTAAAGCAATATTTCTGCTTTTTAGTATGCTATCCAGATTTTCCATAGCTTTTCTCCCAAGGAACAAGTGTCTCTTAATTTCATGACTGCATTCTCCATCTGCAGTGATCTTTGAGCCCAAGGATATAAAATCTGATATTGCTTCCATTTCTTCTCCTTCTATTTGCCAGAAAATGATGGGACCAGTTGCCAAGAGATTAGTTTGTTGTTTTGTTTTGTTTTGTTTTTGACATTAAGCTTTAAGTCAGCTTTTATCGTGTAGTGTTTTAACATTTGCAAAGTATGTTACCTATTATCTCATTCAATCCTCACAACAATCTTATGAATCAAGTGCTATCATTGTTGCCATGCTACAGATGAGGAAACTGAGGTTCATCATCAGAAAATGATCTTCCCATTTCGTCACCTAGCTAATGGGTTAGTGTCTGAGCCTGGATTCAAACTGAGGTCTTCCTAACTAAATCCAACACTCTATCTTCTAAGCCATCCAGCTGAAGATGCACTTAACAAATGCCTGTTCACTGATTAATAACCCACACCCATGAGACAAAAATAAATATGCAAACAAAATATCTACCACTGAAAAAAATGATGACCTAGAAATAAGGTCAAATAGAGATAATTTAAGGAATTTAGGACTCGCTAAAAACCTCACATGAACAAAACACTTGGGCATTGTCTTTCAAGAAATTTTAAAAGAAAATTGCCTGAACCTGTTAGAACCAAGGGCATAGTGAAAATAGAAAGACACCACTGGTCAACCCCTAAGAACCAATAAACGAAAACCCAAATGAAAACTCCCAGGAATGTCATAGCCAAAATCCAGAGATTTCCACATCAAAGGAAAAATATTTCAAGCAAGTCAGAAAATTAAAAAAAAAAGATTCAACTACTAAGAAGCTACAATAGGGAGCATATGAGACTTTGCATCAGCCACCCTACAGGAGACAAAAATCTAAGGATGTGACATTTTCAAAGGCTAAAGGTAAAACCTTCCAACCAAGATTAACATACCGTACAAGACTAAATGTTATCCTGTAGGGGGAGATGGACCTATGCTGAAATATGAGCCTTTCAAGCATCCCCCTTCAATTCTACCTTGATTTGGGTTTCTTGACTGCTCGCAGGACTTGAATGAAATTGGAAATGGATGAATGAATGGGAACTCTCTTACTTGTGGTGAGATTCTGGGAGGAGCACCAGGCCTTACCATCTGCACTATCCCTATAGCTTTCAGGCTCCTAGCACTGTCATTGTATAGACATAGCCTCAGGACCCCTGGGCCTTTCCATCTCTTCCTCCTGCCCTTCTCTGTCACACACACACACACACCCCACAATACAATGCAACATACATGTACATACACATACACATGTGCATATATATGTACCACATACACATGCACAACCCACATATACACCCAATACACATGCACATATACACCTGCACACACCCAAACACATATATACATGTATATACACCAGCTGAATTCTTAGGATGTCTCAGACTTTCAGTGTCATCTGGTACAGTGGAGTATGTAGGATTTGGATTCAAATGTTGGATCTGGGTTCAAATTTTGACCTTGCAACATTTACTACCTATGTGACTTTGAGCAAGTCAGCCTTTTGTGGATGAGTTTCTAGACCTGTCAAATGAGAATAATGTTCTCAAATGAGATAACAGAGGAGAAAATGCTCAGAAAAACATGAAGTAATAGAGAAATGTTGAGTGGTATTGTTATTAAAATAGACACAAGAGCACAAAGCATGACTCATATACTTTTACTTTGACAGCCCCAAGGGACCACAGAATGCATGGATCCCTTACTTTACAAAAAAAAAAAAGAAGTCTCTTAATGAATGAAGAGCATTAATGGATTTATCTAGAACTCTAACCAGGAATTTTTTCACTTGGGATCATGATCAAGGCCCTCCACCAAACATATCCAGGATGAGGGGTACAAAATGTGCTCTCCATTTAAGGGAAGCAGGATACCAGCTTGTGAGTGGAAGATGGGGACAACAGGATGGTGATGAACAGGAAGGGAAGTTGGGGAAGAGTTCACACCAGCTTAGAGCTACCTAAGAGAGATTACCCCAACTTCAGATGATTTTTGCTAACTCGGTACTAATCTTTCTTGTTCCTACACTCTTGAAACTTTTGCAAGTGTTGTTAGTACCTTCTCAATTTGACACCCTCTAAATTCAGCACCACAGGAAGAGTCTCCCTTCTCCCACCCCTGTTACATCTTTGTGGTTACCCACTGGCCAGCATAGGTCTCTGATGGCCTTTACACTGGCATAATGCATCTTGATAATCAACCTCCGACTAACTGGCAAGGCCTCGTAGGTTTTAAAGGCTCTAAGGACCAGCCATCCTGTTTTATAGATGTGGAAATCAAGTCCCAGAGAGATGAAGGGATTTGTTCAGCATCACATAGCTTGTAAATGTCTGAGGCAGGATTTGAACTGAGGTCTTCCTGACTCCAAGTCCAGTGCTCTGTCTGCTAGACTACCTACCTTCTCTGAGGACTGTTATTTAGAACTATTGCCAAGAATGAAAGATGAACAGGAAAAGTGGGAGAGACTGAATCTTTGTCTTGTTTTGTTTTAGGCAGTTGGGGTTAAGTGACTTGCTCAGGGTCACGCAGCTAGTTAAGCGTCAAGTATTTGGTCTGAGAGTCCAAATTTGAACTCAGGTCCTCCTGACTTCAGGGCTACTGCTCTATCCACTGTGCCACCTAGCTGCCCCAGGAATGACTGAATCTTATCAAACTCTTCAGAAACAACTCTGGGCCATGATTTCTTTTTTTTTTAATTTTTTGAAAATTTTTTTCTTTGGGCCATGATTTCTTTGGTAGATCTTCTACATAGGCATGATTGTAGGTGGGCAGCTGGGTGGGGCAGTAGAGAGAGGTCTGGGCCTAGAGTCAGGAAGACCTTGAGTTCAAATCCTCCCCCATATATTTACTATGTGATGCTGAAAAAGTCACTTAATTGCTGTCTGCCTCAGTTTCCTCATCTATAAAAGAGGTAATATTTGTTAAAAAAAATCACTTATCACAGTGCCTGGTAAATAATACACCTTTCTGCCTCTCTCCCTCCCTCCCTTCCTTTCCCCTTAAAGCCAGGGCTCTCCTTTGACCTTCTTCCTGACTCAATCCCAGGCCCTGCCTCTCCTGCTCCAACAAGCTTCCTTTTGATGGGACACAGGTCTTGTAGGGATGAGGTGTCCTGTCTGCTGCCCTCCCTCCTGCTCCTTAAGGAGCATCTTCCCTTCCCCCACTCCTGCCCCAGGCATTCTAGTCCCTTGCAGCTAGGTCAAGGAAAAATTAACTAGACATTTTTATCTCTGTTTAGTCCTCTGACCACTTTATTTTCAAAGGAGAACCCTGAGGTTCTAATTAGTATGGGTAAGGAAGGCAAAAAAGTTAAAATTTTTCATTTTAAAAGGATGCACCTTTGGTTCACAGTGCTTAAACACCACAGCTGGCCTTTCATGGCAAAGTACAGGGCTGGGGGGCAGGGTCTAGTGGGAAAGATGCCTTATTAACCAATAAGAAAAGTTGTTCTGTATTTTAGATGCAAAGTAAAGGTTTGATTCAAAGGAGACCTTCACAAAATGTGTATTTCTTTAAATAGTTGATTTGTTAAGTAAAAAAAAAGTAAGTTTGGTTAAGCTTTTGTTTCTTTAGTGAATTAAAATAATGTTCTTTATATCTAAGTATTCAAAATAATCGAAAACAAATTCCCTGTGTACATAGGCTAATGAAATGCATTGAGTATTCTTCTGTAATTAGAGTAGATCCAGGACAGCTGAGGGTCTTCATTTGCAAATCAGCATAAACTGGAAAGCCAACTGTGGTTAAGACTATTCAATATATATGTGATTTCGTGTCTATTGCGCGTCAGTGAATCATAGAAAGTCTCATCACTTCTCTTTTCTGATTTAGAGATGTTGTAGGGTAGTGGAAAGAAACCCTGAATGTGAGTGGAGTACTGAATTTGTAGTCATGGGGCCTGAGTTCAAATCCTAGCTCTTTTATTTATTACTTGCATGATCTCGGGCAAGGTGCTTTATATGGCTGGGCCCCAGTTTCTCATATGTAAAAGGAAAAGATTGTTCTATATGGGATCTAAGGTCCCTCTCAGCTCTAGAACCATGAGCCCATGAATTTCTAATGTAGCCTATGTTTGTCTTTCACCTTTTCTTGCCATTGTATTACTACTCATTATTGTTACCTCATGCTTAGCTGATCGTAAGAGCCTCTACACGATCTCTCCCTTTCCAAGCCATCCTACACACAGTGCCATGATATTATTCTTCTTCTTCTCCTTCTCCTTCTCCTTCTTCTTCTTTTTTTTCAGTTTTTAGGCAATTTGGGTTAAGTGACTTGCCCAGGGTCACACAGCTAGTAAGTGACAAGTGTTTGGTCTGAGGCTGGATTTGAACTTAGATCCTCCTGACTTCAGGCCAGTGCTCTATCCACTGCACCACCTAGCTGCCCCCCCTGATGTTCTTCTTAAAATACTATTTTGTACAGCATGCTCTCTTCCTTCAAAGGTTTAAAACGCTTTTTGGCTCTTCATGGACCACACTCTAAAGCCCATCTCCTCAACCTGGCCTTCAAGGCTCTCCCTAATTTAATCTCTCTTCACACATCCAGACTTGAAAGGGACTCCTATCTGATCTCCTCTTCAAGCCCATCTTATTTCACCATCTTCATCTCCAAGCCATCTAACACATGACTGCCAGATCCATCTCCCTATGGAGCTGTCCATCAGCCTTGGATTCTGTCTGTCTGCCGTGGTGGCACTGAACAGAATCAGTCCAAAGCATTTCATCTGAATTCCTCAGGCAAGGTTTGAAAAGCCTACCTTTCTGCACTTGAAAAAAATGTTCTCCCCTCTATATGAGTATCTGCTGGAGGTTTTGAGCCTTCAAGGTATCTCAGAAGAGCCACATTGTTGCAGAGTAAATATGCATAGCCCTTATTTAAAAGTTTCCCTAATCGAACCCTCTGCCTTTTGCATCTAAGGTGGCCATACAAGTGACTTACCTCTGATCTTGGTTCTGGTACCAAGAGTTGGTAGAGAGGAGGCTCTGGTTGCATTTGTTCAACTGACAAGCTTTAATTATTTCAGTTTAATTAATACAGATACTGACTATGGCCCTTAAGTGGCAGTTGGTAGTACAATGGATAGAGTACTGAGTCTGGAGTCAGGAAGACGTGGGTTCAAATCCAGACTTAGACATCAGCTGTGTGACCTCAGGCAAGTCACTTAACCTGTTTACCTCAGTTTCCTCAACTTAAAATAGGAATAATAATAGCACTTACCTAGAAGGGTTGTTTGAAATCTATTGAGAAAACAATTGTAAAGTACTTAGCACAAAGTAGGTCCTAAATAAATGTTAATTCTCTTCACCCTTTTCCTCAGTCAAGGGCAATCAGAGATGGGGAAGGACGTTGTACTGAAAGTGAGTGGGAAAAGAGGAGATAGAAAGGCTGTTTTGTTTTTGTGACAAAGAAAGACACAGGAGAAGCTATCTGGTGTTATGAAAAGAACACCAGATTTGGAATTTGGAATCAGAGGACCTGAATTCAAAAGCTGGTTTGCTACCTTTGTTACTTATTGAGTCTTTTCATTCATGTCCAGCTCTCTGTGACTCCATTTGGGGTTTTCTTGGCAAGAATACTGGAATGTTTGCCATTTCCTTCTCCAGCTTACTTCACAGATGAGGAAACTGAGGCAAACAGAATTAAGTGACTTGCCCAGGGTCACACAGCTAGTAAGTTTCTGAGGCCAGATTTGAACTCAGGTCCTCCTGACTCCAGGGCTGACACTCTATCCCAGGGGTGGGGAACCTGTGACCTCAAGGCCACACATGAACCTCTAGCTCCTCAAGTGCAGCCCTCTGACTGAACTCAAATTTCACAGAACAAATCGCCTTAATAAAAGGATTTATTCAATAAAACTTGGATTCAGTCAAAAGGCCTCACCCAATGACCTAGCAAGCCATATGTGGCCTCTAGGCTACAGCTTCCCCACCCCTGCTCCATCCATTGTGCCACTTACCTGCCTAGTATCTGCAAAGTAAGGAGTTGGTACTAGATGATTCTGAAAGTCCCTCCTCAATTTACATCTCACGACCCTGTGGCATTCAGGGAGGACCTAAGTGGGCATTGCATCTGGTCTTCTGCTTCTGGATGGATCGTCATTGACTCAGTAACAACTCTTTTTTGGGTCTTGGCATGCAGCCAGTTACAAATACATTTAACTTTACTGTCACCTAGTCCATATCTATCAATTCACAGAGATAGCTGCAGATTGTAAGGAAGGAGGTGACACTTCAGCTGGTCCTTTATGGAGAGGAAGGATAAGGATAGATGAGATGGCATGGGAGAACCCATCTCAGGGATGAGAGTGATGGAAGGATGAGGATGAGTCTGGGAAACAAGGAGCAGGTGTTTCTATGCTATGGACACCAAATGACCATTCATTCTTTCCCCACCCAGACACTTCCAACATTAGCCCCCTCTGATCACTCCAGTCTAGTGGCTAAAAAGGTAGGTAGATTAGAGACATATTTTAAAATACCTTAAACATCTGCCATATTAAGGATTTTGCATTTTATCCTGCACACTATGGAGAGCCACTAAAGTTCTTAGTAAGGGGAGTGACATGTCAATATTTGCCTTAGGAAGCCTATTCCAGCAGCTCTATGAAGGATGGATTAGAGATGGAGGAGAACAAAGGCACAAAGACCAGTTAGGAAGATACTTCAGAAACCCAAGAGAGAAGTGATGAAGGTCTGAACGAGGTTGGAAGAGATGGGGAAAGTAGGGAGAGTATGGTTTGCCGCTCCTTTAAGATTGGGCAGCTAAAGATATACCAAAAGGCCAGATCCTATTCCAGGTTGGAAGCCACAAGTCTGAGAAACCTGAGCCTTGGGTGAGCTCCATGTTGGAGCTGTGGGGTGTGGGCAGGCATGAGACTGGGCAGGGAAAACAACACAACCCTATCCATCCCCAAGGAGCCATGAGAGAAGGAAGGATTGGAGGATGAAGAGAAAGGGGGAGGCAGCTTTGGAGAACAGCTCCTCGAGAGATTGGGGCATGGCAAGGAGTTACAGATGGCTGGAAGAGCCAAGAACTAGGAATTTGCAACCCTGGCTAAGTCTAGTCTGCAGTTGGAAAAATACTCAGCTGCAAACAAGCATACTCCTTCTTGATTTGGGCAGACATCTAAAAGTGTCTGACCAGAAATGAGAGGGCTTGATGCCACTGGACCAACTAATAATGCCCACTTCTTCAAGGTGGCCCTATCAGGGTAAAGCATTTGTTTTGAGAACAGGGCTGGTACCTAGATCTGCAGCCTGGTGGGTCTTGACTTGGGATCATAGGATCTGTTAACAAACAGTAGAAGGTGCTCTGGGTTTTACTGAGTTGCCCATGGTCCCTTAGTTAGTAAACACCAGAGCCAAAGCGGTCCCTCTCCAGTCATCCTGATCTATATCTTGCCACTGAACCCAGATGGATCCAGAGGAGAAAGTGAGGGTGGTGACTTTGCATAGCCCTCCCTCACTTAAATCCAATTCATTTTCATGTCATGGCATCACCTCCCATGATCCTCTTTGAGAATGAAGGACAAACAACAATCAACAACAACCAGAGCCAAAGCTGGACTCCAGATCTCCCGATGACATCAGATTCAGCGCTCTTGTGAATGTGATGCCTTTCTCTTTCTTCCTTACCTCCCTCCACCCCCTGCCAATACACAATATGGATCTATGATCTCAGCAATTCAACAATGAAGATTGCCATCCATCCATGCTTAGCCATCATGTGTGACTCTCATCCATGCCTTCCCAAAAGTTTGCCACAGGAAGTGTGCTCAACACTTCAATTCTGGAGACCCGATGGCCTTTCTTCTGACACCAGCAGGGCACCAGTGGAGCACGCTGACTGTCTGCCTCACTCTCTCAGTTCCACCAAACTACCTCTAGATCTTCTCTTTCCTTCCTATGATTCTTTGGTGATATTCTTGACTCCTCTTCTTCAGGATACTCATTGGTTATTTTGCATACTCATAACCATCACACTCCTTTCCATTGACTTCCAAGTAATGCTCTTATTTAGTTCTTTGGAAGCAGGACTGTTCCAGGTTTCATTGAAATTTGACAACACTGTGAAAATGTTTGTATTGAAAAGATGGGTCTTTGCTACGTTATGAAGCTTGGGACTAGTAAAAAGGCTTTGCAATCTCCCCAAAAATAGTTTAGCCAGCTTTCCTCCTCTTATTTAACTCTGAACCCTTTTCGTTGTCCATCTGTATTGGTCTGTCATCTAAAGAGACACATGTTTTTATATGTGTATATCTATAGAGCACATGTCTATAGATTTGGATAGATATATCTATATACACACATAGATATGTACACACATAGAAATACAATATGCATGCACATCTTTGCATGCATCTATGTATTTCTATATATATATGTATGTATGTATGTATGTATATATTTATCTATAGATGTCTATCTGTATCTACATCTGTTTCTGTCTATAGTTCTTTCTTTCCCCCTCCTCCTTTACATAAACTCTATAGTGTGCCCATTCAGATGCATGTTAAAATTGGGGAAATAGACATTTTTTTTCATCTATTTGGTCTTTGCTTTGTAGACGAACAAACCAAACTCCTTTGAATAATCATGATTCTTCCTAGAAGCATCACAGTGCCTTAAGGCTTGATGTAATCAGCACAGTGTCCTCCATACAGGTAAGCATCTGGAGGACCTCATCATTCACAGAGGAACCCTTTTGGACCTGGACTCTGCACTGGGCCTCCTCCATTATCATGATGAATATTTTTGGTGAGCATATATCTCACTGCCTTATGCCTCACCTAATAGTAAATATTGTCAGGCTAGGTTCATAATTGTCCATCATCCTTGTTCAGAAGATTTTACTGATAAGTTCAAATTCAAACCTTGTGTTGTCTTTGGCAGCTACCTTTCTTCTCCTTTTTGCAAGTTAAATATAATATTTGCTGACTAAGATGCTTCCTGGGCTCTTTTGGACTCCTTATTACAGCAATTAACTTATGTTAGGTTCAATTTCTGGATGCAATTATTATAGCCAGTGTCAGTGTGTTTTCTGGTGTCCATTTCCTATTTTTTTTAATCTTCAATATTGTTTTTAAGCTGTCCTGGGTTAAATCTTAATTGCATGTTATATCCTTTTCTCTTTACTGATCTTTTCTCTTATTTATTATAAATTCTGATGTTAGCTCTGATGAGTCAGTGGTCTGACTGCAGGGATGACTCTGACATCCATAATGTCATTTGTTTTTCTTATAAGATACAGTCAATGCCATTCTTTGTGAGGGTGTTGGTGTTCATGTCCAGTGCTTATTGGTTTTTTTTAAGGATGATATAGAGGTATTAGATGTCTGTATAACCTACAAGACTTTGGCCTCTCTCTTTTCCCCCCTCAAAAATGGTTTCCCATATCTTCCCAGTCCTCATCTTTTCCTACCTGTTCATCGAAGTCACCAAGTTTCAAAATATATGCTGATTTTATTTGGAGGGTCTTATCAAGGTCTTCATCCACTTTGTCCTTAGCAGCTGATGCTGTTGCATAAATCACAATTCTTTTCATCAAAGTCTGCTTAGAAATATGTATTAGTGCTACCATATGTGATGACCCATTGAAATACTATTTCTTTAGCTTTGGGGGAATACAATAAAACCTACTCCCCTAACTCCTTTCTCTGATTCTACAAAGAGTAGCTGTGAGCCAAACTACCCTTTAGCTTCAATTTCCTGCTTCCTTTTCATTTTGTTCATAAAAAGAATGTTAAGATCGATATAATCCTAGTTGTTTAATAATATGTCCACTTGTTGGTCATTGGACAAGAATCTTACACTTAGAGTACTAACAATCAGATTAAGGTTTTTTGGGCATACCTTAGCACCTTCTGTCCCCTTTCTGACCATTCTGTTATTGTCACTGCAGAAGCTGAAGGGGACTACATAGGACTGAGGACCATTAACAAAATCTTTCCCTGTCTCATGAGTTGCTGTGGCTAAATAAATTTTGTCACCAGATGGCTAGTCCGTTGGTGATGTGCCTCTCCATGATTAGGTAGGCTGGCCCTTAGAAAATAAGCTCATTCTATTTCCAGAGCCATACTCTCTGCCAGAATAACCTTCAAGAACCCATGGTCAGTTCTGGGCTGCAATGAAGCATTAGAGATGGATGTTTGTGGAGTTCTTCTCCCAAAAAAGCCTATTAATTGAAAAAAGAAGATGAGGCTGGGACACAGTGAACTCAGAAAAGGGATTTCTCCATGTGCCAGGTTACCTGAAGGACTGCCATAGAAAGGAAGCCCAGGGGAGCTTTACAAGTCTTCCCAAACACTGGCCAGATTGGCATCATTGCCAGAATCACAGACTCATAAGGTTATCTATCTCCACACCTAATCAAGAGTCATCTCTATAATAGACCTTTAAAGTGGCCAACCAGTCTCTGCTCAAAGATATCTGGTGATAAGGAACCTACTACTTCCAGAGGCAGCTGATTCCATTTTTGAACTCTCTAATTGTCAACAAGTGTTACTTGACCTGGAGCCAAAACACACCTCATTGCAACTTCCACCCACCATTCCTTAATTGTGCCTCCTGGGGCCAGACAGAACAAATCTTTTGTCCTTCTTCCACATGACAACCCTTTAAATACATGAAGACAGTAACAGATCTCCTCTGTATATTCTCTTCTCCACCCTAAACAAGCATCTCCAATATTGTCAAGCCGTCCTCATATGGTCTGATCTCAAGGTCCTTCATCATGCTGGTCAATCTCTCCTGGATCCTTTCCAACTTATAAATACATTTTATAAAATTTGCTGCCCAAAATGAACTCAATAACCCATGTGTGATCTGAGCAGAGAAGGACTAGTCCCTCTCTAAGGACTCTTAATGCACTTTAAGATTGCATTAGTAATTTTTTTTGCTGACATATCATACTATTAATCTCACATTTTTAGTCAAAGAACAAGTTCATTTTAAGATGAACTGTATAGCCAACCTCCCCATCTTGAACTTGAGTCGTTATTTTTTAAAGTTTTGTTTCTTAAAAATTTGCTTTTAAAAAGTTTTTAAAGTTTGCCCACCTCCCTTTCTTTGCCTCTCTTTCTTCTCTTCACATCCTCTTCTCCACCCATACCCCCCCTTCTAGTGGTGCTAAATGTTTTAAAATGCCTGAAAAACCTGCTGTAACAGCAGCACACTCAAACCAGCTTTACTTCTAGTGCCCCAGACTACACAATTACCATCCACTACCTTTCCTGCCTCTTCCCTGCCTATAACCCCACACCTCCACCAAAAACTCCTCATTCCTTCATTAATAATGATCTTGACTCAGGGCGAGGAGAAAAGAAATGTGATAAAATGAACAGATCCTAAAGTAAGAATAATCAATTACCCTTTAGCCCTCTCAGAGGTGTTTACATATTTTTAAAGATTGCTTATTCACCCAACTGAAGCTTTAATAATGGTGACATTTCATCAGGAGGACAAAGAAAAGAGAAGGTTTTCAGGTGAGGCGCAGGGAAAGATCTGAGGGCAGGGAGCATCTCTTGAGTCACATCACACAGGTGATGCTTACTCTGCTTGTGGGTCAGATCAACCTTGTCCAGGGAGAGAAGGCTTCCCATCTCCTCACCTGCCCCTTAATTTGCTACTGAAATCCACCATTCTTTCATGGTTTAAATCACCCTGCACTTTTTCCCATTAGCTGCTATGGAAACCAAACATGTTCCTGAGAGAGGCAGAAAGGAGGCATGTTCATGTATTCAGAATCAATGCAATTCACCTAATGGATTTCAGTCTTTCACTGAATCCTTGGAAAGTGCCTTTTATCTTCATTGGTATATAAGAGCCCAGAGCTACAAGGAACCTTAAATGACCATCTTGTCAAGTTGCCTCATTTTGGAGAAGAGGGAACTGAGGCTAAGGAGGGCGGATGATCTCCCAAGATCATGTGATGAATTAGAAGCAGAACTAGGTATTTTGGTTCTCCAAAACCTAACAACAGCTAGAGGAATAGTAAAGGAAACAACAATACTTCATACAACACCTTAAGGTCTACAAATCACTTTACAAATATTATCTCATTTGATCCTCACAACTACCCGGGAGACAGTTGCTATTATTATCCTCATTTTACAGATGAAGAAATTGAAGCAGAGAGATTAAATGACTTGCCTAGGGTCACACAGGTAATAAGCATCTGAGCCTGAATTTGAACTGATACCTTCCCGATTCCAGGTCCACTGCTCTATCCAGTTATCCACTCCATATATGTTCTTTTGACTCTAAAGGAAGGATGTTTGTGGCAGAATTTGAGACACCATCTCACTCTGTACTACTTCTGGATACTGCCTTTCAATTAACCGAGACAAAGAAGGTGCCCTGCTGGGATCCAGGCAACAGAGCTAGAGCATGCTAAAATTAGATAAAAGGTCAAGAATTCATGCAAAAATCAAGGAGTAGCTAGTTATTAGATTTTAGGGACCCAGGTAGGAGCCCAGCAGCTAATCAATCAGCGAGAATTTGCTTAGTACCTGATACGTATCAGGCACTGCGCCAAGTATTAGTGATACAAAGACACAAGTGAAACATTCACTGCCCTCAAGAAGTTTACATTCCAATGGCAAAGAAAACAGACACATAGATACAAGATACACACACAAGCCAGACATATGCTAATCAAATACAAAATAACCCTGGAAGGGAAACATTGGCAGGTTGGGAGTCAGAAAAGAACTCCCATGAAAGGTGTCATTTGAACTGATACATTAAGGAAACCAGAAATTCCAAGGGGTAAAAGTGAGAATTCAGAGTATTCCAAGCCTAGAAAACATCCAATGAAAAAACAGGGGGATGGGAGATGAAGCTTTTTTTTTTTTTTATGAGGAATAGCAAGTGAGTTGGTATGTGCAGGGGAGTAATGCATAAATAGACTGAAAAAGGAGGATAGGTCCAGGTAGTTTAAAATTTTTACTGTCAAACAGAGGAATTTGTATTTATCCCTAGAAGTAAGAAGAAGCCATTGATATTTATAGATAGTGGAATGACAGAAGAGCAATTAGATTCAAGGGTCAGCTGGTAACTGTGGGGAGAGTAAGAAGAACTCAGGGGTCCAGGAAGTTATAACTCTTCACCCTCCCTCCTCATGATATCCAGGTTCCATGTCTTGTTGATTTGACTTCCATGACATCTCTATCATTTATCACCTCCTTTCTATTGACAGTCACACAGGCCCTCACCATCTCTCATCTAAACTATTGCAAAAATATCTCAGCTTCCAGTCTTTCCTTTTTCCAGTCCAACATTCACATAGCTGCCAAATAGTTATACCTAAAACACAGATCTGACTGTCACTCTGTTAAAAAATACATTCAGTATTTCATTCTTACCTCTAAGATAAAATACAAATGCTTCAGCCTAGCATTCAAAACCCACCATAATGTGACTTTCACTTACCTTTCCAGTCCTATTTCATGTCAGCCCCCATCACGTACTCTGTTCCGGTCAAATTGGCCTATTAGATGTTCCCAGTACATGGCTTTCCATTTTCCACCTCCATATTTTTGCATAGCCTATACTCTCATATATGGAATATATTTATTTCTCAGCTCTGCCTCTTAAATTCCTAGCCTTTCCCCCCAGATTTTATTAATTTATTATTTTTCATTTTTAACATTCACCTTCCACAAGATTTGAGTTCCAAATTTTCTCCCCATCTCATCTCCCCCCACTCCAAGATGGCATAAATTCCTAGCTTTTTAAAATTTGAAAACATGGCTCACCTGCCATCTCTTTCATAGACAGACAAACAGAATGTTTTTGGTCATTTCAGTTGCATCCAAGTCTTAGTGATTTTCTTGGCAAAAATACTGATATAGTTTGTCATTTCCTTCTCCAGCTCATATTACAGATAAGGAAATTGAGGCAACAGGGTTAAGTGGTTTGCCCAGGGTCACACAGCTAGTAAGTGTCTGAGACCAGATTTGAATTCAGGTCTTCCTGACTCCAGGCCTGATGCTCTATTCATTTTGCCAGCTAGCTGCCCATGATAGATAGATACTTTGATAGATAGATGGATAGATAAATAGATAGATAGATAGATAGATAGATAGATAGATAGATAGATAGATAGATAGATCTTTTATTAAATGCTAAATGCTGGGGATTTAAAAATAAAAAAAATAGAATGGTGCCCACTCTCAGGATTTTACATTCTAACAAGGGGACTTGAGTTTATATCCGACTTCAGACACTTACTAACTATGTGACCTTGGGCAAGTCATTTAACCCTGTTGTCTCAGTTTCCTCATCTGTAAAAATGAGCTGGAGAAGGAAGTGTCAAAGTGTCTTTGTATCTTTCTTTGCCAAGAAAACCCCAAATGGGGTCACAATGGGTCTAGACTGAGCAACAACAACAATTTGCATTGTGGTCATTTCAGGAATACTTTAGATCATAAATTCCTTGAGGCAAGGCCTGGACTGTCAATCATTTTTGTATCCCAAATCCTGAGCATGCTGCACTGCAGGTAGAAGACACTTGTTGAATTGAAGGTGCAGTGACAGACTGTGGGCATGGTAATGAATTCTTTATTACCTCTTTGAAAGTTTTCTTGCACTGGGGGTGAGCTTGACCTAGATGACCTTTAAGGCCTCATTCTATGTGGACATAGGGACTGTTTGCCCTGGAGTCTCCTTGTTCACTGATGCCTGGGTGAGGGAGGCTTTGAGCCTGGGATGACAAGGAAGGGAGCCATTGTAGTGGGCAAGGCCTAAGAACCCTTTAGGAGCTACAGAGCCCTGATATTTCCTGGGGCCCGGAAAGCCTCATGACATCATAGGATTCAGAGGAAAGATAGTAGTCCATTTGCCAAACCATTTTTAATATCATTTCCCAAAATCTATCATTCAGTCTCATCTTACCACAGAACTGAACTAATCACTCCCTTCCTGAGAGTTTGGTCCTATATCCATACCTCAGAAGGATGCTTTCGTTGTGGTGAGAGTGGGGAATGGGGACTTTTTCTGAGCCTGACCCACAGTCAGTCTACTTAGCTTATCAGACATTCAGCAACCAGGAGTTGCTGGGAGTTCACAAAGCTTTAAGCAGGAGGCAGTATTCAAGGATTGTGAGACAGCATGGAGTAACAGAGAGAAGCCAGTTCAGAATGAGATGGGAGGGGTAGGTAGTTTTAGTCCTGGTTCTAACACCATGGGACCTTGATTAGATCACTTTCCAACTCTGGGCCCTAATTTCCTCACCTGAAAAGTAAAGGGCTTGAACTGAACAATCTCTCAGGATCTCCTTAATGCTAGTGTTCTGTGTTCTAATACTCTATGGTCTCAGATCCATTCAGATCTAATGGCTATAAAATTGCCACATTTCAGATCAAGCAGATTATGGGAAACATCTCACTAAGTCAGATCCCTGTACTTTCCGCTTTAAGGATCTGTCTCTGATGGAACCAAGGGGCAGCTTGAGGGACGCCGGGGTTATCTTCTGTGATGCCAACCTCACAGCCTCGGTCTACGTTTATTCATGAATATCCCAATGGCTCTGCCCTTCTCATCTTGTAGAACACTACATTCATGGCACTGAAAACTACCAGAGTCTAAAGGATTCATGTGCTTGCTCTGTTCCTCTCAAATCTGGATGAGAATCCACTTGAGTGGTCAGATGCAGGCTCTGAGATGGTGGTGAGTTTCTATGGCTTTGGACACAGACTACATATTGTTCCCAAATATAAGTGGCTGAGCATATTTTTCCCCCCCGAAAATATAATCAAGGCCAATCTACTCAGAGCCAGATGAGGAAAGTTACATAAGCTCTTGTTTCTGTATTCAGACTCTTATTTTTGTCTGTAATTATGACAAATGTCCCAGCCCTTGTGTGAACTGGCATTGGGCTCATGGGGCTTCATCTAGCTACAGCTTGTTGGGAAGCTGAATGAAACAAATTCAATTATACATACTTTCTAATTTGGCATCCACTGAAGGCTCTTCCCTCTGCTTTTAATTAAGTCATCAGAAATTTCTCTTTTCAGCATTCCTTCTGATTTCCCTCCAAACCTCCAGACAGATCCACTCCATGTTGGGGGAAAAGAGAGTTGGTCCATGGATGACTAACTTTGTTTACTGTCTTCATCCCACCCATTATTAGACTAATAACTCTGGAGCCAGCAGTCTTCAGGGACAGGGCAGTGGGGGAGGGCAGCACTCTGATAGTTAACTCAAATTATAGGAGCAGAGACCTCAACTCATTCCCCTTGGTATCCCTTCCAATGCCCAGTACAATGTTTTCTCATAGTAAGCAGTTGATAAATATTCATCTAATTGAATTGAAGAGAATTAAATATAAAAAATACTAAGATGAAAAGATTGGATTTTAAGGAATAAGGGGGGAGGATGAACTAGTTTATTATTGCCCCATCAAAATTTGTTGGGAGTTAATTAGGTACTTCTGTAAACTACACTAACTCTTTGGGGCCATTAATGATTTGTAGCCTGGTGATGGCCCAGACTGCCCTCCAACCCCCCTCTCCCCAAGTCCAGGATTTCAATCATCTTGTATACGGAGGCTACTGGTCACAAAGGGGCCTAGGTGAAAGAGGGTGAATGGTAGGAAGGAAATCTATCTCCAGCATTAGAGATGTCAATCAAAACTCTTGTCTTACTTGTGTTAAGCTAGGAATGCCATGGAATCATAAGTAGGTGAAAGTTTTCGGGCAGGGATTAATTGTTGTTCAGTCATTTTCAGTCCTGCCCAACTCTTTGTGACCCCATTTGGGGTTTTCTCAGCAAAGATACTGGAATGGTTTGCCATTTCTTTCTCCAGCTCATTTTACACATGAGGAAATTGAGGTAAACAAGGTTAAGTGACTTGCCCAGGGTCACACAGCTAGTAAGTATCTAAGACCAGATTTGAACTTGGAAGATGATGAGTCTTCCTGACTCCAGGCCTAGCACTCTATCTACTGTGACACCTAGCTGCCCCATTATACAGGGAATAGATAGGGCTCTGCAGATTTCGATGACATTTTCTTTCCAAAAGTTGTATCAACCTCATCATCTTTCCCAGGGTAAGAGAAAGTTGGGATCTACTAAGCAGCCATTACAAAAATTTCCCCCTCCCACTTTTAAATTTCTTTTGTTTGCCAGTAGAGATCAACAGGAAGTGAAAAAAAATCCCACTTAAGCTTCTCGTTCTCCCCCATCCATCCTGAAGATCACACTGAGAATCCACATTCATTTGACCAAAGCAGCTCTTAGGTGGCATACATAGAAGATGAGGCCATTACCCTATCTATGTCATCTTCTCTATTCCCAGTACCCTGGTGGGATGGGACAGGGAAGTCATCATCCTTCTCTACCCTCATTTGGAAATATTTTGTTGGCAAAAGCTATGTGGTGTGATGGAAAGATCACTGGATGGGAAGTTGACCTGAGCTTGAGTATTAGTTCTGATACTAACTGGATCCTTTGTTAACTTCTCTAGGCTTCAGTTTCCTTTCCTCTGTAAAGGGAGGAGCTTGACTTAAGTAGTCTCTGAGGTTCCATCCAGTCTCAAATCCTGTGTTCTTAAGACCCTTCTAGATTTGACACACTCTGTTCTAAGAAAACAAGCAATCAACAAATAAGCATTTATTAGGCATTCATTATGTTCCAGGCATTGAGCTGGGTGTCAGGAATATAGAGACAAAAGTGCAAACAGTCCCTGCCCTCTTGAAACTTTGGGGAGTATAAAATTAAAAAGACTTAAGCTAGATTTAATATTCCCTTTTGGGGCTCCTTCCCTTTATAAACTTTATCTACCACCTCCATCCCAGAGAAACTTGCCTAAAGGCCAAGCCTTCAGTCTGAAAGATCTGATTTCAAATCCAGCCTCAGACACTTACTAGCTGTGTGACCTTGGGCAAGTCATTTAACCCCTGTTTACCTTAGTTCCCCATCTGTAAAAGGAAATCTAGAGAAGGAAATCACAAACCACTCCATATCTCTGCCAAGAGGTGGATACAGCTGAACAACAACTTGAAACCCCAGCCTTCACCCAATTTCCAGAGAAACTTGATTAACCTAAAAGGTCAAATCTCATCAATTTAAACTATTATAGCAACTCCCATCACCTGGGAACCTTTGTCTTGTGACTTGAATCACATGTTTTGGTTTGGCTGAGGGGATTTCAGAAGGAGAAGTCCGAATGATGTAATCTCAGTTGTGACTGTGTCATCTGTAGCCAATCAGAAGGAGACACAGGTAGGTTGCTTGAGATTTTGCTCTATCACCTCGCTCATTGTTACAAAAGACCCTGTCAGTTGTCACTTGAGGTCTTTAGTCACTAAGAGGTTCCATTGACCCGATTTATTGATTACTGCTAGTCTAATTGATGATGCTCAGGAATTTGTGTCTCATTTTACCTTAATTTCCAAATGTAAACAGTCAAGGTAATCACAACAGGGCAAGATACTAACATCTGGGGACTAGGAAAAGCCTGCTTCACTTGAGATAAATTTTGAAGAGAAGCAGGGATTCTAAGAAGTGGAGGAGAGGAGAAGTAGCATCGTAGGCATAGGAGACAGCTACTGCAAAGTCACAGCTGAAGGAGATGGAGTATTATGTGTGAGAAGCAGCAAGCTGGCCAGTTACGACTGAACTGCAAAGTGGGAGGAGAGGAATGAGGTGCAACAAGACTGGAAAGATGGAAATAGGACTGTTTGTGAAGAGCTGGAAATGCCAGAGAGAGGCTCTTTAATCCTAGGGTTATTAGGAAGCCATTGGAGTTTATTGGATAAAGGGGATGATGTGATCCAGCTGTACTTTAGGAAAACCACTTTTTGATAGGTGTGTGGAGGATGGGTTGGAGTGGAGAAACACTTGAGGCAGGTATTGTAGCATCCAGATGAGAGGTGATTAGGGTCTGATTTAAGGTGATGGCTGTGTGAATGAAGAAAAGGGGTTGCCTATAAAAGATTCTGTAAAGGTAGAAATGACAAGGATGAGTGAAAAAGAAATGGAGGACTAAAATGAGATTGTGAACTTGGCTTACAATAAGAATAATTCTTGGGAAAAAATAACAAGTTTTAGTTGAGACATAATGAGCTTGAGATGTCTCTGGGATATCCATTGGCATGATTGGAGTTCAGGAGAAAAAAATAGGACTGTATACATAGGTTTGGAAATCTTCCTAAAAAAAAAACAAGGATAATTGAACCCACGGGGGGCTGATGAGAGACAATGAGAGAAAAGAGAAGAGGGCCCAAGATGGCAACTATGCCTTGGGAGCCACCCATAGTTAAGAGGCTTGGCATGGAGGAAAATCTAGAAAAGGAGGCCAAGAAGGAGAAGCCACAGAAGCAGGAGAAGAAATAAAGTGATATCATGAGAATTCAGAGAAAAGAGAATATCTCTCAAAAAATAAAAGGTCCAGAATATCAAAGGAACTAATGAAAAGAAATGCAGGGGAAGGTGGCCTAGCAATTCCAGATCTTAAATTGTATTATAAAGCAGCAATCATCAAAACTGCTTGGTACTGGCTAAGAAATAGGGAGGTGGATCAGTGGAATAGGTTAAATATGCAAGACATAGTAGTCAATGACTATAGTAATCTATTATTTGATAAACCCAAAGACCCCAGCTTCTGGGATAAGAACCCACTCTTTGAAAAAAACTGCTGGGAAAACTGGAAAAGAGTATGGCAGAAACTAGGCATAGACCCAAATCTCACACCATATACCAAAATAAAGTCAAAATGGGTTCATGACTTAGATATAAAGGCTGATACCATAAGTAAACTGGGAGAACAAGGAATAGTTTACCTATCAGATCTATGGAGAACAGAAGAATTCATGACCAAACAGGAGATAGAGAACATTATGAAAAGCAAAATGGATAATTTTGATTACATTAAATTGAAAAGTTTTTGCACAAACAAAGCCAATGCAACTAAGATTAGAAGGAAGGTAGAAAATTGGGAAAGAATTTTTACAACCAGTCTCTCTGATAAAGGCCTCATTTCTAAAATATATAGAGAATTAAGACAAATTTATAAGAACACAAGCCATTCCCCAATTGATAAATGGTCAAAGGATATGAACAGACAGTTCTCAGATGAAGAAATTAAAGCCATCTATAGTCATATGAAAAAATGCTCTAAATCGTTATTGATTAGAGAAATGCAAATCAAAACAACTCTGAGGTACCACATCACACCTATCAGATTGGCCAACATGACAAAACAGGAAAATGATAAATGTTGGAGAAGATGTGGGAAAATTGGAACACTAATACATTGTTGGTGGAGTTGTGAAATGATCCAACCATTTTGGAGAACAATTTGGAACTATGCCCAAAGGGCTACAAAAATGTGCATACCCTTTGATCCAGCAATAGCACTTCTAGGGCTATATCCCAAAGAGATCAAACAAATGGGAAAAGGACCCACATGTACAAAAATATTCATAGCAGCTCTTTTTGTGGTGGCAAAGAATTGGAAATTGAGAGGATGCCCATCAATTGGGGAATGGCTGAGCAAGTTGTGGTATATGAATGTAATGGAATACTATTGTGCTATAAGAAATGATGAACAGGCTGACTTCAGAAAAACCTGGAAAGACTTATATGGTCTGATGCTGAGTGAAGTGAGCAGAACCAAGAGGACTTTGTACACAATAACAGCCACACTATGCAATGACTAATATTGTTAAACTGAACCCTTCTCAGCATTACAAGGATCTAAGACATCTCCAGAGGCCTCGGGATGGAAAATGTTGTCCAAATCCAAAGAAAGAACTATGGAAGTCAAATCGCTGTCACTTATTTTTACCTCCTGTTGAGTTTTGTTTCATCTTTCTGATGGTTCCTCCTATTGGTTTTAATTTTTACTTACAACTTCACTAATGTGAAAATATGTTTAATGGGTATGTAAATGTAAAGCCTATATCAGATTGTGCACCGTCTTGGGGAGGGTGGGGGGAGGAAAGGGGAGAAAAATTTTCAACTCAAAAGCATATGGAAGTGATTGTTGATAAATCAAAATAAATTAATAAAATTTTAAAAAAAGAAAAAAGAAAATGCAACAAAGTATGGGAAAAAAAGAAAAGAAAAGAGAATATCTCAGTGGAGAGGGGTCCTTTTCTAGAACAAAGGACAAACAACATCAGGAGGTGGTCTTGACTTGCAGGTAAATTGGGTTTAAGTGAGGCAGGGCTGTGCAAAGCCATCAGGTTCACTGTCTCCAGGGTCATCTGAGTCTGTCCATGGCAACACCCATTCAGTGACTTTGACTTCCCAAAAGAATCCGTCTGGGAGTAGAAGATCCTCAGAATTTCTGGCCAGAACTGAAACAGTTGCTATTTATACTCTGAGCCATCAAAACCCAATGAGCAAGTGAGGCTTGCTAGCTTTAGCCAATCAGTGAGAGCCAGAGTGGTTTGGGTATAAAAGCGTAGTCAAGTAGCTCCATTGAAATCCCAATGGGTTTTATCAAAGGCTGGTTTACCAAAGCTTTATTTCAAGAAATCATGAATGAAAACTACATGAGACAAAAAAAAATTGTCCCAGTTTTTCAAGGGGAAAAAAAAAACAATAACAGAGTAAGTACAGAGAGATCAAGGATGAGGATTGAGAAAAGACCATTGGATTTGGTGATTATGAGGCAACTTCAAAGAGAAAAGTTTCAGTTGAACATTGAGGTCAGAGGTCAAATTGTAGAAGGTTTAGAAGCTAGTGAGAAGAGAGGAAGTAGAATCACCTAGTGTAGATGGATTTCTCAAGAAGTTTATCATGAAGGGGAGGTTATAGGATGGTAGCTATTGGGGATGGCAGGATCTCAGGAGGGTTTTAAGGATGGCAGAGACATGGGCATGTTTGTAGGCAACAGGGAGAGAATCAGTAGTTAGGGAAAGACTGAAGATTAGAGAGAGCATGGGAATGATAGTGGGAGCAATCTGTTGGAGAAGATGGGAAAGAGCCTCCTCTTCATCAGAGACATTAGTGAAAAAGAAGATAGTGGGAGACAATGTCAGTAGGGTGTAAGATAAAGAGAGAGGGGGAAGGGGGAGGTCACAGCAAATGACCTTGATTTTTTCGGTAAAGTATTAAGTGAGAGGGTAAGGGGATGGGTACTGTGGGAGGCCTGAGGAGAGAATAGAAGGTTTGGAATAACCACTATGGGGAGTGGGACACAGAATAAATAAGGGATACCCAGGGATGCAGTGTCCTCTGAGGGGAGCCAGGTCTTAGTGAGTATCAGAAGATGGAAGGAGAATGAGAGGAGAAGGTCTATGAAGAAAGATAGTTCATTTGTTAATTAGAACTCAGGAGCTCAAGAAGGCTCGGTAGAAAGGGAGGGCAAACCTGAAGGATGATATTGGGGCGGAAAGGGGTGAACAGGAAGGCAGGGTTGAAGTCAATGGGAAGATGGGATCAGACAGCATTTGGAGGGGGAAGGGTTGGGGATAAAGTCTTGTTCTTTGGCTATCCAAGGCCAGGGTTCAGTATCATTGGAATATGGAGAGTTACATAGGGGTGGTAGTATATTATCCATGGGGACTGATCTCAGGCAGAGTATCTATCCATGGATGGAAGTACCTCCACTAATGAAAACAGGTGATTGGAAGCTTCAACTGCCCTCCCAGCAGAAACTTGATGGGATTGCGTCTGAGATGAACAGAAGCCCAGTCTTGAAGCAGGTGCTCTGCAACTATTGGCTTCTTCCTAGCTCTAGCATCCTCTGTTCTAAGGTCCATCCTAGCTCTGACATTCAACGTTCTAAGGTCCTTTCAGCTTTAACATTCTACATTCTAAGGTCCCTTCTGGCTTTGACATAATCAGTTCTAAGTCTTCAATCTCAAATATTCTATGACTTAAGGAAGCCCCCTTATAGTTTTAACATTTTATTTCCTAAGACCTCTGACACTATAGCATTCTATATGACATGCCATCCTTATCTTGGCACAAATGTCTCTGCGGTCAATTCCTTCTCTTGCCAGCTCCTTGTATTCCATTTGGAATGGTCAGATTATATTGGGACTTGGCACCCATCTAAACGGAGAGCTAGAAATCATGAAACATTGCCTTCTGACCAATATAGGTTATAAAATGAATAATGTATCTAGAGACTTTCTAGCAAGATAATGGGCAAGAAAATCTTTAATAGATCATTGCCCGGGTGGACCCCTTTTCACACAAGTCTCAAAAATTGTGATCTGATTGTAAAGATATCAGGGGACTATGTTATTTGAAAAAATCCCCACAGTGCATGATTTTGTGAAGAATCTGTTTGTGATGTCAAGTTAAGTCAACAAACCTTTATTAAGCACTTGCTATAGCACTGAGGATGCAAAGAAAGACAAAAAGCAGTCCTTTCCCTCTAAGAGCTCACATTCTAATGGAGGAGAAAACAAGCAAATGATTATATGTACATACACACACATACATACATACATATACATATGTACTATATATGTAAATGGTATATATACACACATATGTGAGCATGTATATGTATGAGTATATACATATATAAATATATTATATATAAATATGTATATATACATATAAATGTATACCTATACATATACATAAATACATACACACATATACATACATATGAAATGGAAGTTATACCAGAAGGAAGGCACTCTGTTGGACAGGGTGGAAGAGGGGGAGATGAGGAAAGGTCTGAGTGGAACTCTGAAGAAAACCAGGAGGGGAAGGAGAAGTGCATTCTAGGCATGAAGAATGGAGACAAGCTGGTGAGAATATCTTTCCAGGACTCACAAGAAGACCATTGTAGCTGGATTGTAGACTACGTGGAGGAGAGTGAAGTGTAAAACTAGAAAGGTAGAAAGGAGTCAGGTTGTGGTATGGTCAGATGTGTGCTTTAGGAAGTTCATTTAGGCAGCTGAATGGAGAGTGGAATGGATTGGAGAGAAACTTGAGGCAGGAAGACCAGCCAGCAGGCTAGTATAATGATCCAGGAATGAGGTGATGAGGGCTTGTAGTAGGGGCAGTTAGGTGGTGAAGTGGATAGAGGCCTGGAGTCAGGAAGACTCATCTTCATGATTTCAAATCTGGTCCCAGACACTTAATAATTGTGTGACTCTGGCAAGTCATTTCACTCCCTTTGCCTCAGTTTCCTCGTCTATAAAATGAGCTGGAGAAGAAATGGCAAATCACTGTAGTATCCTTGCCAAAAAAAAACCAAACAAACCCAAAGGGGTCATGAAGTGTCAGACACAACTAAAATGACTGAACCACAGCATTCTGGGCTACAAAGGGGATTTACCCCTGAGGCAGGGAGTTGGACAAGATGACCTCCAAAATCCCTTAATTCTCTAAGATTCTTATATTAGGGGAAACTTCAGTGGAAAGAACGGTAGTTTCAGAGTTAAAGAACATGAATTCAAATGTTGTCTCTGTCCTTTACTATTTATGTGACTTTGGGTAGGTCTCTTTACCTCTCTGGGGGTGAGTTTCCTCATCAACAAATAATGATGGTGGAGGACCAGATGGCCTTAAAGGTCCTTCCCACCCCTAGATCTATGATCCAACAATATCACTGGAGGCCATAGGATGTGAGCTGAGCCTTAACGTCTACTGTGTAAGAATTAGAAAGAAGCATCTCAGAGGGCAGACCCTTGAGGTTTGGGATCTGTATCTTGCCACTGGAGCCAGATGGCTCCAGAGGAGGAAGTGAGGCTGGTGACTGCACAACCCTGCCTCACTTAGATCCAATTCACTTGCACATCACGACATCACCTTCCTGATGTCATAGTCCTCTTTGAGAATGACAGACAAACAACAACAACAGTATCTGTAGGGGTAGAGATGAAGAAATGAATAAGGTTGGAGAAGGAAGCTGGGGCTGCACAGGAATCCCCTTCTTGTGTCTTTCCTTCCTCCTCTGCATCAGTTCCCTGGTATGAAGGTGATGCCTCTGCCATCCTGCAGTTTGGCTCTACCTGTTCTACCCAGTTCTCATTTCCTCTGTCCCTTTTGCTTCCCAGAGGCACAACTACACATCTGGCTCCATATTCAGCTCACAGCTGAGCATGTTACATATTATCTTTGTCATCTGCCTGTGGCAGAGGGTAGAATAATGCCCTGCCTGTTGCATTAATAAGTCTATGCTCCTGATCTATGGATATGGTGGGAACAGATCCTAACTTTATACCTCCTGGAATGTTTTATTAAAAAAAAAACTTCTCTGTCGTCAAAACCCCTTGATTTGAAAAACAAGAGGTGTTAAACACTCCCCATGCAGAAAGGACAGCTAGGCTTTGCTTCGGGCTCTGTCACCGGGTAGCTGGCTGATTTGGGGAAACTCTCTTCCCGTCTCTGGTCCAGCTTCCTTCTCTTTAAAATGAGAGGATTTGGTCATTTTTAAGGTCTTTTCTAGCTCTGAAATGCTATATACTGTAAAATTCCATCTTAGTTCTGATATCCCATGAAATTATCATTGAAGAAGTCCTTCCAGCTCTGGCAGTCTATGCTCTAAGGTGCCTTTAAATTCTGCTGCTCTCTAGTCTAAGATCTTTTCAGTTGTCTCATTCTATGTGCTGTGTGCCTCCCAGATTTGCCATTCTAGGACCCAAAGTCCTTTTCAACTCTGCCATTCTATGTTCTAAGGTCCCTCCCAGATTTGCCATTCTATAACCCAAAATCCTTTCCAGCTTTGACATTCCAGATTCTAAAGTCCCTCCCAGATTTGCCATTCTAGGACCCAAAGTCCTTTTCAACTCTGACATTCTATGTTCTAAGTCCTTTCTAGCTCTGACAGTCTTTATTCTAAGGTGCCCTTAAACTCTGCTATTCTCTATTTTAAGGTTTTTTAATGCTCTCACATTCTATGTCCTAAGACCCCTCCTACATCTGACATTCTATTTCCTAAAGTCCTTTCCAACTTTGACATTCTATGTTCTAAGTTCCCTTCTAGGGTTGGCATTCTACTTCAGCTCTACGTATAGCTCTTTACTATATAGCTGTCATTCTATGTCTAATTCTTTAGTAAACTCTGCTGCATAGCTAGATGGCACGATGGATGGTGGGCAGCCAGGTGAAGCAGTGGATGGAGTGCAGGCCCTGGAGTCAGAAAGACTCCTATTCCTGAGTTCAAATCTGGCCTCAAACACTTACTAGCTGTGTGACCCTGGACAAGTCACTTAACCCTGTAAGCCTCAGTTTCCTCATCCGTAAAATGAGCTGGAGAAGGAAATGGCAAACCACTCCAGTATCTCTGCCAAGAAAACCCCAAATGGGGTCACAAGAGTTGGGCATTACTGAACAACAGCACCGACTGTGTACCCCACATTGTGGTGGGTGCTTAAGGTGGGGGAGGCAAAGGAGAAGACATGGTAGTAATTTAGTAACATCAGCCCTATTCTCCCATTAGTCACAAAAACCAGAGTTCCTTAAAAAAAAGCTGCATGGTTTCTTTCAGGTCAACCCTTTTATTGAACAGATTGGAGGCAGCTAGGTGGTGCAGTGGATAAGAAATCATTGGACTTAAAACAAGGAAGAAAGACCTGAGTTCAAACTCACTTCTGATACTTAATAGCTGTGTGACCCTGGACAAATCACTTAACCTCTCTCTCTCTCAATCTCAGTTTCCTTATCTGTGAAATGAGGATAATAATAGCATCCTCCTCACAGGGTTATTGTGAGGATCAAATAGCATAACATGTGTAGACTTTTGCAAATCCTAAAGCTAAATTTAAAAGGAATAGCAAGTTGCACATAGTAGATTTGCAGTTTCATGTGCAATTATCTTTTTTATTGTACTAAGTTGAGGGAAAAGCTTGTTTTATTCCATAAATTACAAAATAAAATATTTTTTAAGAAAAGCTAAATGCTAACTATTTGAAAAATGAGGCCCAAGGAGAAATGATTTATTTTCTCAAGGTCACACAAGAGCTTAGTGGTAGAGTCAAGGCAAGAACTCAAATTTCCTGACTCCCAGTTTAGTGTTCTTTCTATCCCCCATTCTGCCTCCTTTGCCTTTGAAAATATCTCGTTGATCAGGCAAGACTCACACACATGAGATGTATAGCAGACAATGCAATACAGAGTGATAGACTTCTTCGGATATTTGACAGATCGTGAGTCCTGTAGAAGTGCATAGAAGCAGGGCGTGATGTGGATTGAAGTCAGAGGAGCTTCATTGATGGGACTTGATTGGAGCCCTAAAGGATGGCTAGGATGTGGACAAGTGAAAAGAAATTCAGAGGACAAAGCCTTGAATTAACCACTTAGACTTATCAAAATATTTTAACATCTACAGCAACATATAGAGAGGTATGTTACATGTTGGATAGTGAGGTAATCTTGGAGTCAGGAAGATCTGGGTTCAAGTGCTGCTGTAATATATACTGGCTGAGTGACCCTGGCTGACACCCCAGGCAACTCTCTGTTATTGTAAGTATATGTATCTGTATTGTTAAATGGGGTTTCCTCATGGCGAGTTCCTTGTGCCAATGAAATCACAAGTCAGAATTTTTTTTGATCTCTTTTCTTCAGCATTTTAAATCTTATAAAGCAATTCCCCCACAACATACCTTTGAGCTTTGCTGAGCAGGGATTATTAACCCCATTTTACAGATAGGAAAACTGAGGTTTGAAGAGATAAGCAAGTTGCCCACAGCTGCAGCACTGGGTGTATCTGAGCCGGGGCCAGGATTCAATGCCCAGCACTTAGTCTTCTTTCCTCTATATTCTGTCTCTTTTGCTCTCCAAGAATTTACAGATTTTATTAAAGAGCATTCCATAGGGCATTCTGCAGAAATGGGGCCATTTTGCTCCTCAATCTAGAGAGTACTGAGTTGACCAGCCTGGTGCCTCACCAAGGGCTCCTTCTCTGACAGTACCTCCTCATCCATTCAAAGTGGCCCTCAAGCGAAAGGTAGCCCATGGCTGCGAAATAATAGCTTACAATGGACCCAAGGTGCAACTCAAAACCACTTTCTCTTCACTTGTAAAAAGGGGTCTATCACACTTTGCAATTCCTACCCAAAGGGTTCCTTTGAAGAAGACCCTATAGAAATAGAACTCTCCTCCAGCCAGAAGGGAGAGTTCTGTCATCTGGGATCTTCTCACACTTAGCTGAGCCTCGGATGTTTATCTTGGGTGTGCCATATAGTGAGCTCCTTGTGTCCATGCCTTGACCAGTGCCCTCACCTTGGACTGTAAGCTCTGTGAGGACAAGGACATGCCTTCTCTATCTCAGAATCCACTGTAGCTTTATTCTGATACTGACAGAGCCATGATTTCATTAACGTCAGGGACTTCTTCCAACGACATAATTCTTGTTTTTTGTTTGTTGTCAACTTTTCTTTGCCCTGACTATGTGTAGACAGCTGGTTTTGAAATTCCTGCGGCTTCATAACCACTCACTTCCCATCTGTTAGTTGCAGCCATCATGAGGGCCATTGCCACTTTGCCCCTTTCGATGACTTTGACTTTCCTCTTTAAGAACACATCGGTGGTATTAAGCACATAGGGCTTCCTTCCTTCTTTGTTCCTGAACCAAATTTTCTAACACGGTTTTGACAAGTTTCCCCTAGGGCTGCTTTTAAGTTGAATTTGTCAAGTATACAAAAATATCAATCAATCAATCAATGCTTATTAAGCACCTACTATGTGCTTAATAGACTCTGTGCTAAGCACAGGGGCTATAAAAAGAGGTAAAAGACTGTCCCTGCCATTGTTCAGCTTACAGTATAATGAAGAAGACAACAAACAAATCTATCCAAACAAGCTATATACAGGAGAAACAGGAAATAAAAAAAAGAGGGGCAGCTAGGTGGTAGAGTGGATAGAGACAGGGCCTAGAGCAGAAAGGCTCATCTTCCTGAGTTCAAATCTGGCCTCAGATGCTTACTAGCTGTGTGACCCTGGGCAAGTCATTTAACTGCTTGCCTCAATTTCCTCATCTGTAAAATGAGCTGGAGAAGGAAATGGCAAACCACTCCAGGATCTCTGCCAAGAAAACCCCAAATGAAGTCACGAAGAGTTAGACATGGCTGAAAATGACCAAACAAATCTCCCACTTCCTCTGAGATGGATGTGAGTTATTAATGTCTATCTTCATGGTGGTCTGTTCACTTACAGTAAGCATGAGCCCAGCAGAGCAGGAGGATCATGAATCCCATTGGGCACATGATAAAAAACAATTCTGCCAAATCCTTCTTCACTTCTCAGTTCTTGCATTTAGCCTTGACTTTGTCATGCCTTCTGCTTTCATTTAGGGCAAGAGTGTCGATGTAAGCGGGGTTGCATTCCTCTAGCAATTGTCAACTTGGCTGTCACTGTACAGAGATTTCACAGGGAGAACCCTACCAATAGTATTTGTATTTGTAGATTATCTTAAAACTGTATAATTCTTAGTGTCCTCTGTTTGCCTTTTCCAGTACTTATCACAGTACCTGGTACGTGGTAAATGCTGAATAAATGCTTCTTAACTGAATTTTCTCTTGAGGAGGCAGTGTGGTCTAGCTCAGTGGTGTCAATCTTAAATAGACATGGATCCCTGCCTGCCGCGTATTGACTTGGAAAACCACAAATGAACATTGTCTGCATTGTACTATATTCCTATTTATTTTGTTAAACAGTTCCCAATTGCATTTTAAACTGGTTAAGCTACACTGGGGAGGGGCTAGATTGAGAGTCTGACACCTCTGGTCTAGCCAATCTCTATCACTATGGAAGCAGAATGGGACGTGGGCCATTTTGCATGTTTATCTATTCATGTACTGGTGGTGGCTCCAAAAATCCATCCCCTTATGGCTAACCTTCTGTTGACTACTCGCTCTGCAATTAGCTAGGTTGGTCTTCAGATGACAGATACACACCATCTGTCACTGGGTTTGTACTTGAAGAGTTTCCAGTCAGTAGCACCTTCCAGAGCTTATGTTCTACTAGAATGAACTTTAAAAATTCAGGGTTACTTGCACACCACAAGGAGGCATCAGGGGAGGACTTTAGTAAAGTAAAACTCATTACAAAGGATATTTCACATAATGAGTACCTGGCAAACATTTATCTTATAGTAGCTCACATTTTTATAAAACTTCATAATTTGCAAAACATTTTCTCACAGCCCTGTAGGGCAGAGGATATAATAAATATCATTGTCATTATTATTATTATTTTCTGTTGAGCCTATGATCTCATCAATCAATTAATCAATAAATATTTATTAAGCACCTCCTATATGCTAGGCACTGAGCTAAGTGCTGGGTGCATATCACCCAGTGAAGAATTCTGTCTAACAGGGCAGACTGGCACCTTCTCAAAAAACCATAGCTTGTGAAGGCCTCTCTCCTTTATGCTGATGGGTATTGAGGAACTGGCTATTGGCTTCTTCTGCATTAGCCAAATTGCCTAATGGACTTTTTAGTATTCCCAAGCATTCCCAAGATGAGACTTTAGGATCTTGTGACTGCTGACCATGTCTGAGATCAAATGCCGACCCATTAAGCCTTCTGTCAGTCTGTTCCATGCCTCCGTCTTAGTTCCTTGCCATTGCTATAATAATAATAACAATAATAATAATAATAATAATAGCAACAACAATAACAATAATGCAAACTAACATTTGCATAGCATTTTAAGGTTTGCGAAGCACTGTACATGTTGTGTCATTCGATCCTCACAACAACCCTATGAGTCATGTGCTATTATTATCTCCATTTTGCAAATAAAGAAACTGAGATACAGAGAGGTTAAGTCATTTGCTCGAAGTCACACAGTTAGTAAGTGTCTGAAGTAGGATTTGAACCTCCTAACTGTAAGTCTTCTGTGATGTCTCAATGTTATTGTTGTTCAGTCATTTCAGTTGTATCTGACCCTTTGTGACCCCATTTGCAGTTTTCTTGGCAAATATACTGGAGTGGTTTGCCATTTCCTTCTCCAGCTCATTTTATAGATGAGGAAACTGAGGCAATGAGGGTTAAGTGACTTGCCCAGGGTCACACAGCTAGTGAGTATCTGAAGCCAAATTTGAACTCAGATCTTTCCGATTCCAGGCCACGCACTCTATACACTGCACCGTCTAGCTGCCCAGTGTCTCAGTAGCATGTTCTATGACTCAAATAGTTCCTCCCCAGCAGGATGTGGATATTTTCCTGAGAATCTTCTTAGCTTGTACAAAGGAGATTTTTAAATAATTTTTTCATTCTTTGATCCTGAGCTGATTTTCTAATACAGTTTTGAAAAGTTTCCTCCAGGGCTGGTTTCAAATTGAAATTGTCAAGTATGCAAAAGTATATGTCAATCAATCAAAAAACATTTATTAAGCACCTGGTATATGCTAAGCGCTGGGGATACAAAAAGAGGCAAAACTGTTCCAGCTTCCAATCTAATAGGGGAGACAATGAACAAACAGATATATACAAACAAGCTATGTACAGGATAAATAGGAAATAAATAAGAGAGAGAAGGCACTAGAACTAAGAGGCTGGAAAAGCTTCCTGTGGAAGATGTATACAGGTAGCTCACTATAATGTCAACCTCCCATACATGGATCTCGTGACATTGTCAGAAAATATCTCCCGTTGAAGGAATGTCTTGAGCTTCCCTTCTGATTCTTCTTCTTCGGTGCTGGTGTGGTAGAGGGTGTTAATGACCAATTTCTAAGTCCTTTGCCTAACTTTTATCCCTGTAGGGATGATGGAATGCATCCCTGGTGCAGACAACTTTTATTACTTGGACAGGGCTTTGTCTGGCTCCTTACCTCTCCCCAAATTGCCAGCATAGACATGGAAGGCACTCCAATGATCATTGTCTCTCTGTGAATTAGGCCCACTGGGAATCCCTTGTAGAATTCTAAATCCTTCACTTTTCACTCACATTCCAAAGCCTGAACAGGCAGGTTGCTAATGTTAGCTTAAATCACAACACAATAACCATGGATACTTAAGCACATGACCGTATGATAGGTATAGTATAACAACTAGTTTAGCCTATAAAAGTCACATGGAAAATTTTAAATGTCCAAGAATGGCCTAAGAAAGGAAATATACATACATACCTACACACATCTATACATATATAAATGTGTGTATACACATGCACACATACACACACACATATATACACCTACATATGTGTTTATGACACACACACACATATGGGGAATTTTGTAATGGACCCCTCTGGCAATCTGGTGGATCCTATAGATCCCTTCTCAAAATAATATTTTTTAATACATAAAATACAAAAGATTGCAAAGGAAACAAATTATATTGAAATAGAGATGTATTTTTTTTTCCATCCAGGTTTACAAGCTCTGTTATTCTGTTGGTCTCACATTCTCTAAGTTTCTCTCTGGTACCAGCTCTTGCTCTTCAAGGCCATAAACTAAACATCTTGGATCCCATAGGCTAAGGTGCAGTGGACTAGAAAGCCTTTCCCTAAGAAAGGCAGGATGTCTTTCTTTTAGTCCCTGGTCATGGCTGTGAGATACCATACCTAGTTATGGGCAGCCCAAAGAAAAAGCCAGCCAGAGGTGCCCCACATCAAAATTTTTGACTTCCTGTGTCTGGTGCTGATTTTAATCCCATTATGCCAGCCAGTTATTTGACCTATGGTTAGGAAAGTCTTTGTAACTCATGTTTAACCTCTGACGGGTGTCCTCCACTCCCCTTCAAAACTTATTGTAGAGGATTCTTCTCAAAAACAAACCCCATAGGAATTAGCTGAAGCTTCAAAGCATGCTTCACTCCCAGTATCTTTGAATGGCATACAAGTGATGAACAGCAATAACAAAACCTAAGCAAATACATTGAGATAATTGCATTCTACATTCCTGCTTTTACTATGTACGTCTACCAATTAAAAATCTTTATTGGCTTTTGTGCTGGGCTCTTTTTGTTTGTTTTGGTTTTGCTCATAAAAAATCTCACTTCTTCCCTGAATATGCATTACAGTTTGAAAATAAACACCTAATTATTAAGGAGTTAACAACAACCCAGTGAGGTAATCACCACAGTTGTTATTCTTCCCATTTTACAGATGAGGAAACTGAGGTTGAGATACATTAAGTGACTTGTCCACAGTCACACAGCTACCAAGTGCTAGAGGCAGTATTTGAATCCAGTTCTTCTGACACCAAGTCCAATGCTTTGATTGAATGTATAGATGAAAAAATGAAGCAGCTCAGAATAGGACTAATTTTCAGATCTCTATTAATGGAAGCTGTAAGAAAGTACACCTTGTAGTGCTCATGGAATAATATGAGATTAAATTGAAGAAGTCAAGAAAGTCCTTCTTACCCTTAAAATTTCTTTCTCATTGGCCAGAATGTTTCAACTTCTGTCATTAGTTTCTGCCCTTTGAGTAAAGAAGGAGGTATTGCCCATATAGCTGCTTCCAATCAATTAATCAACCAGGTGATCAACAAACATTTAGTAAATATTTAGTAAGTTCCAAGGACTGAGGACACAAAGATAAGTCCCTGCCCTCATGGATCTTACCTTCTTTTTTGGTTGCATTGAAAATGCATCTCTGAGACTGTAAGTTGCAAAGGAAGCATTCATCTGAATTGGTAGAGTAAGTTTCCATACCTAGTAGTTTCCTATACCAGTGCAGTCTCAGGCCCAGCCATCTGTGTATAGATGGGGATTTTATCTATCTATCTATCTATCTATCTATCTATCTATCTATCTATCTATCTATCTATCTATCTATCTATCTATCTATCTACTTATCTATGTGTGTGTGTATATATATATATATATATATATATATATATATATATATATATATGTAAGTAGATATAGGATGGATACAGAATAAATTCAAAGTAATTGGGGAATAGTGCTAATATTGGGGGAGGAGAATCAGGAAAGGCTTCATGTAGGAGGTGGCATTTCAATTAAGCTTTGAAGGAAACTAGTTATTCTAAGAGTCAGAGGTGAAGAGGGAGTTCATTTCAGGGCACAACCTGTGCAAAGGCCTGGCAATGGAATATTATGTGTGAGAACATTAAAGCCAGTTTGGCTGGACCATAGAATATATGAAGGGGAATGACATATAATAAAATTGGAAAAGTAGGTTGGAGCCAGGATGTGAAGAGTTTTAAATGTCAAACAGAAGAGTTTCTATTTGGTACTAGAGATAACAACCTCTAATAATAATGGAGTTCATTGAGTAGGGAGTCTGTAAGCCCTGCCCTGAAGTCCATTGGCATGAGACTCTCTCCTTATTGGTGGAGATTGAGGTTTTGCCCTTTTTGTGTGTGTTGGCTGGGGATAGAGTTGGTGAGAGGTGAGAGAGCCCCAAGTTTCCCACTCCTCTTTGGGAACTCGCCAACTGGAATTCCCCTTCAGGACTCCAGAGTTAGGCCCCTTCTCATGTTTCAAGTTTTCTTTGAGTATTGAGTCACTTTGGGCACTTCTGGCTTCTGGCTTTGAGAGAAAAGATAGAAGAGGCCAACCCCACTTCAGGTTGCTGAAGGAAAAGACTCTGGGAAAACAGGAGAGGAACTGGTGCTCTCCATCATGTTTCTACCCTCAGTTTGCTGTGCTGGAGATGTTGAGGAGTTTCCCTGTGGATGACATCCAGGATTATCTCTCTTGGTTGAACTGAGTTATCCCACTCTTAATGAGAGAGGTCCTTCAGGATTGTTATAAGGATCAAATAAGATATATGTAAAGCACTTACACAATGCCTGGTACAGTAAGTGCTCAATAAATGTTTATGGAATTGAATCGAATTATGATTATCTCACATGAGAGAAATTTATGTTATTAATAATAACAATAATGAAAATAATCAGTCACCTACACATAACGCTTTAAAGTTTACAAAGTATTCTATTTACAACTCTAGGAAATAGAATAATACCAGTATTCTTGCCCCCCATTTTACAGGTAAGAACAAATGAGGCTCTCAAGTGAAAGGTCTCATCAAGGTCACATAGCTAGGAAGCATTATAGCTGGAGTCTGAGCTACGATCTTTGCCCTGCATCACAATGGATGACTAGACCATTTGGCAGATCTAAAGAGATAATGTGTAGGAAAGCTCCCTCTAAAAGCAATACGACCTCAAAGGTCCCTCCCAAAAACTTTAAAAGTTTCAGTATATTAAGTGCTCTGCAAATGTAAAGGATTATGATTAAATATTAAATATTGATGGAGAAAATAAAATCATACTCACATATCCTAAGTTTAGAAGAGAGCTCCAGATATCCACCAGCAAAACCCCTTGCCTTCTGGTCAATGTAGTACTATTCCTCTCCCCACCCAACTTAATAGATAAGTCAGCTGAGGTTGAAGGCCAAGGAAGTGATTGGCCCAAGGTCATACAGTGATGGAGGAAGGGCAAGAACCCAAGTCTACTACCTCCTGGTCCTGAGTTAGTGCTTGTCATCCATTCCCAACAAATATGGAGGACCAAAACTGGTTGAGCTCATGGCAGCAGAGATCACTCTGGAGGCCCTCATTGTATCTTGGAATTCTGAGGGGCAGTGTAACCTTCCTGACCTTGAGAGAGTGGGGTCAGAGCATCCATGTTACATAGACACATATATGTATATATGTATGTGCATATATGTGTGCATATATATGTATATATATGAAATCTCATTTGACCCTCACACTCTGTGAAGTAGTTGCTATATTAATAATAATAGTTATTATTATTAACATTTATATAGTGCTTAGGGTCACTCCCATTTTACAGGTAAGGAAAGTGAGGCCCAGAGAGGAGAAATAGCTTTTCCTAAGATCACCAGCCAGTAAGTGGTAGTTACAACTACAACTCAGTTCCTTTATGATAAACAAGTATATAAACGAATGGGAAAAAAATCATTTAAGTGCTTACTGTGTGCCAATCACTGTGTTGAGTACTAGGGATTTGAACCCAAGTATTCTGATTTCAAATCCTGTGCTCAATAAGTGTTTGTCAAATTAATGAAGTTTATGCCTTTTGAGAAATTGGAGTGATCCTGGAGGCTGTGGATGTAAAAGTGCTTTGGAAACTATGAAATGTTATATAACCCATGAGATGTTAGTAATATTAGAGGCAGGGGAATGAGTGGCAAGGAGTAATTAGAAAAGGCATCTAGGTTGACTTTGTGCCACACAAGTAGCTGGCATGGTGGAGAGGACACAGGGTCTATAATCAGAAAGATGAGACCCCAAATCTGGCCTTAGAGACTTACTAGCTGCGTGACCCCAGGTTAGGCACTCAACCGCTGTCTGCCTCAGTTTCCTCAACTGTAAAATAAGGATAATACTAGCATTTACTTACCAGGGTTGTTGTGAGGACCCAATGACATAAGGATTAAGTGAGATCATATGTGTTATTTTTCTTAGCACTTAGTGCCTGGTGCATAGTAGGCACTATTTATGTGCTTATTCCCATTTGGGAAAATCATTTAACCTCTGTCTGCCTCAGTTTCCTCAACTGAAAAGTAAGGATAATAACAGCATTTACCTCCCAGAGCTGTTGCAAGAATCAAACGAGATCATATTTGTAAAGCATTTTCTGGTACACAGTAGATGCTATATAAATGTTTATTGCCTGCCTGTATTCATTTGTTTCTTCCTTCCTTCCTTTTTTCCTTCCTTATACCACTATGCTTGTCTTTTTCAGTGGGGCTCAAAGAGAAACAATCATGAATCAACTATTATTCTTTCATATTTAATGCTCTGGGGATTATTACACAAGCAGATGAAATAACTGTTTTGTAATTGAACAATAGTATTAGGACATAAGCTCAAGTATTAGCTCACTTGTTGTCAGGACAGGTCCTGTAGCAGACAGAACCCAGGATAACATGGACTACAAGGTTTTGATTTTTTTTCACCAGGTCTCTATATTTTGAAAGTTTTTCATTTCATGTAGCTTGGAGATGACTAGTATTTGGCATGGCACCACATATTAAAAACATTTTTTTTAAATTTGGTGAAAATAATAATAGTAATGATTATTATCATCATCATTAATAATAATCATTTTTATTATCATTATTATCATTAAGCATGACAATGGATACAGTGCTGGACTAGAATCAGGAATCAATCAACAAACATTTATTAAGTACCTTTTCTGTTCCAGGCACTGGAGGTACAAAGACAAAAATGAAACAATCTCTTTTCTCAAGGAGATTACATTTTATTGAAGAAAACATGGTAGAAGATCTGGGTTCAAATTCTACCTCTGACACACTGATTAGCTGTATGACCATGAGCAAGTCATTTAAACCTCTCTGATCTTCAAACAACATATCATGATTATAGAAAGATATGAGTTCATTAATATATTCTTTGTGTGTCTGTCTCTGTGTGTCTCTCTCCATACCCCCACCTCTGTCTGTCTTTGTGTCTCTGTCTTTGTCTCTCTCTGTCTCTCTCTCTGTCTCTGTCTGTCTTCTCTCTCTCTCTCTCTCTCTCTCTCTCTCTCTCTCTCTCTCTGTCTCTCTGTCTCTCTGTCTCTCTCTGTCTCTCTCTCTCTCTCTCTCTATATATATATATATATATATACATATATATAATATGTATA
This sequence comes from Phascolarctos cinereus, assembly GCF_003287225.1. Classification (NCBI taxonomy): domain Eukaryota; kingdom Metazoa; phylum Chordata; class Mammalia; order Diprotodontia; family Phascolarctidae; genus Phascolarctos; species Phascolarctos cinereus. The sequence goes on from NW_027555847.1 coordinate 58,351,934, forward strand.
CACATATATGTGAAAGCACTTTTCAAACTTTAATGGACTTTAGAAATGTGAGCTTATGCAACATTTCCATACTTAATGGAGCTATGATTTCATCCCTGTGGGTACTCTTGGTGCCAATCGCAGTATATTCATGCTGCAATTCTATTTGATTTCTCCCTTAGATCCTCCAGAGAATATTAACTCAACATCTTGGTGACTTTCCTCAATGTTTTCTTGCATTTTGTGGGTATCAATCTAGCATTCATTTTCTTCATCTGTTATCCTTTACTTCCTTCACATGACTAGCCCACCTCCTCTTCTGATTATACATTTTCTGATGATATGTCTTAACCCATTCTTATGCTTCATTAAAAATATACCTACTTATTCTCGTTACTCATCTTTCCATTGTCTTTTGGGGGTGACTGCAGCTTGGACAAATACAAGCGTAGCCTGAGTGGTTGAGAAGTTTAACCAAAGAATTAAAGGAATATGGAAGGAGGAAAATTAGGGGCAGCTGGGTGGTACAGTGGATAGAGCATGGTCCCTGGAGTTGGGAGAACCTGAGTTCAAATGTAGCCTCAGACACTTTCTAGTTGTGAGATCCTGGACAAGTCAATTCACTGTGTTTGCCTCAGCTTCTTCATCTGTAACATGAGCTGGAGAAGGAAATGGCAAACCACTCCAGTATCTCTGAAAGTATCTTTGAAAGAAAACCCCAAATGGGGTCATGAAGAGTCAGGCACAACTGGAATGACTCAACAACAACAAAGAGGAGGAAAATTAGAGCTCTTAAAGGAGAATAAAAAATCAACAACAAAATCTCTATCTTATAAGACAGGTACAATTTTAATAAAGCAGTGAACACTGTTTAAAGGCAGATTAAAACATAGGAATGGAATAATAGAATAAAATACAAAGGTAGCAAAATTCAAAGAACAGCTAGGATCTTTATAGATCATCTGACCTTGAAGACAGAGACCAATAAAACACTCTGCAAATGATTGGCCTCCATGAAAAACACAATGAAACAAAACACCTAAGTATCATCTTACAGCAAATTATACAAGAACATTTTCTGGAAGTATTAGACATAGGGTGCAAAGTACAAGAAGGAAATTGTAAATTTAGCCCATTTTGGAAATATTAGATTTTAAAGACATTTAATTATTGAATGGGAATGTTTAAGAGAGTTGCGTTTTTCAACATCAACAGTACATTTTTAAAAATTGAGCATATGGTAGGTCATAAAGAACTCATAAATTTATGCAGAAATGTTAAGCATATCATTAGCAGACTACAACACAACAAAAGTTGTAATCAGCGAACAGGATTATTTAGAATAAACATTCTAAATTATGTGTGAATTAAAGAACATATCATAGAAGCAATAAATAATTACATATTAAAATTTAAACCAGTGAGACAATAATCTACAGTCCAAAGGCTGCAGCTAATGGAGTCCTTAGTGGGAAATTTATAGCTCTAAATGAGCAAGAAAAAGAGAGGACTAATGGACCAAGGTTGTAATCTAAAAAACCCACACCCTCTCTGAAGAGGTACAAGGTCAATGTATGTGGTACGTTGGACATATTTTCAGACTTAAAAAATGTATTTGTCAGTTTTGTTAACGTTTCTCTTTTTTTCCCTTAAAATATTATTTTGCATATGAGATGGCTCTCTATGATGAGGGGAAATTCTGGTGATTTAAAAAAGAGCCTTCAATAAAATGTATTTTTAAAATAAATAACAAAAATAATAAGATCAAATGGATAATCTCAAAAACAAACACAAAAGGAGACAGTTTGAAAATCCAAGGAGAGATAAACAAAATTGAAAACCAAAAGATTATTGAACTGATAAAAGAAATGAAGAACTAGGTTATTGGTGGGGGTTTTAAGACAAAAAATCTTGATTAAAAAGCTAGAAAGGAAAACCAACTGATCAAAATCCAAAATAAGAATGGGAAACCTACATTAAATAGACAAGAAATAATTATAATTAATAGAAAATATAATGCTAATTGATACATCAACTAAAAACTTAACCTAAATGTATCATTGTAAAGTGTCAAATTTAATAAAACATCTAATTCTAAACAATCTATCTCATATATTTTGGTTTTATTTATTGTGATGTGAGAATAGCGAAAGGAAAGAGGAATAGTTCTTTTTAAAAGGCTTTTGAAATTTAAAAATTTCCATTGCTATCTTGTTTTTATATCATCTTCATTTTTTAATGTCCTGGTTCAGATCTTCTAATAACATGTCAATTTGTTGTCAGCAAATTTTGTTAAATTGAATCGAGCATTGGACAAAGGTCTCACATTTAAAGTGTAAATGATTCAGTTCATGTTTAAAGATGGTCAAAACAATACCTCTCAGTACTGTGTGCCCTCTTCTACCTTCAAAGTGACAAAAATAAAGCAATGGAAAAAGACATAGAAAATCCCAAGAACTAGTATGTTTTATCACTCTGCAAATGGCTGACACAGAAGATCATTCTATTCTGTATCTTTACAATGGGCTCTTCCTTCTATATCTCTGTTGAGACAATGAGCTGAATAGCCTCTCCCAGAAGCTGCTTTCATTTGTTCAGACAAGCGTTTATTATGCACCTACTATTTGCCAGACACTGCTAGGCACTGGAATGCAACTATGTTTTTTTACCTTCTCAGCTGTGGAACTGTGGTGACTTTTATAGTTGTGAGCTTCAAACTTTGACCCTCTTTGTGTAAGATTAAGGCCCCTTTGGATGAGTTACATAATCTAGGTCCAGGAGTGTCAAATGTACTAGGGCCCTGCACCATCCATCAAATTCTAGCCAAGGCCAGGTCCTTGACTAACAAGCTTTCAACCACAGAGGGTTCCAGCCAGGAAAGTGCCCAGCATTGTAAACAACCAGCCCCCAGGAAGCATACCCTGAGTCTCTGTCCAATCAGTAGTTTGTGTGTGCTTTTGGCATGGGGAGAGATGGATCCCTCTGAGAACAACAAAATTCCCCTTCACAAGCTCTGGAAGGACCCTGGTGCCATGAGCTGAGCCAGGACCTTCAGAAAGGGAGCCAAAAGCCTGCAGGCTCCAAATGCGATGCTCCCCCAAACCGCCTTTTACCAGAGCCCCAAGAGATGGAACTGGGAATGAGGGCGGGAGGAGGGGGTGGGAAGCACAACATAGACAGCTGTTGTCAAATCACTGGACTGCTCGCTCACTGTCCCTCAGACATTGCCATGAGCCTTTGGAAAGAGCAAGGGATTGTCTGGGAGTAAGAAGACTGGGCTTCTGATACTCCAGGCCCCTGGTTCCCTGTTCCTTGCATCTAAGTCTCCTCTAGGAAAAGACCTAACATCAGTAAAGCTAAGGTTTTAATCTCACCTCTCACTTTTGAAAGAGGCAACTTGGTAGAATAGAAATATTAGTGGTACTATAATCAGAAGAACTGGGTTCAAATTCTGACCCTATTACCTTCTATCTACATGAAGGTAGGCAAGTTACTTGACCCTCCCAGAGACTGTTTTACACTGTCTACATAATAACAGCATTTATAGCACTTTAAGATTCCCAAAGAGCTTTATAAACATCATCTCATTTTTTCTTCACAAAAACCCTGGGAGGTAAGTGCTATTATCAGTCCCCTTTTACAGATGAGGGCACTGAGGCAGACAGAGATTAAGTGACTTGGCCAGTCACACAGTAAGTGTCTGAGGCAGGATTTGAACTCAGGTCTTCCAGACTCCAACTCTAGTGCTCCATCCTCTGTGCTACCCAGCTGCTTTATATAATGAAGGGATCTGACTAGATGGTCTTTAGGGGCCCTTCCAGCTCAAAATAGATATTTTTTAAAAAGATAATCAATAAAACATTTAAAGAAATTTCTAAAGGTAATAGAAGTGTGTGTGTGCATGTATGTGTGCATGTGCCTGTGCTTGTGTGTGTATGTGTGTGTATGTGTGTGTGTGTGTGTGTGTGTATGTGTGTTGACACTGTCACAAAAGCTGCCGGTAGGCTTTTGGCTATATGTGTATATGTGAATGTGTTTACATATGTAGATTGTATGTGTAGATATACATATACACACACACACATATATGCATATACACATATACTTTTATGTATATATAAAACTATATATAATTATATATGTACGTGGTAGAAATTAATAATGTTTTATGTAGTCCTTTTCCCTGTTCTTCTTGTGTGATATTTGTGATTATTGATGATTGTTGAATTCATAACTAAATAAAAAAAGTAAGGGGTTTCTGGCATTAGACAACAAATTCAGGGATGGACTTTCTTAATGTCAGGGGCTCAACAACCTTAATTTACAGCCAAACCTAGCTATGAGCCTCTTTGTATCTCCTGCTGAGTTTAGTCATCGATCACCTGAGGGCAATTCTCTCCCATAGCTATCCCCACACCTGGAACAGTCTGCTCTCTCCCTTCTGTTCTTTCCTCCAAATGAAAATTAACTTCCTTTGGAAAACTTTCACCAATTAGCAAAGCTTGCCTACTCACTCCCTATCCCCCACCACCTTATTCAAACCAGTTGATCCTGATTTACTGTAGGACTTCAGAGAATCCATAGTACAAGAGAAGGGTGATGACTTTGCCCAAAGTCATTGATTTCAAGGTCCTTTATCCATAGGTTCTAAGCAGCAGAGTTGCAATCTAAAAGCAAGTTCTCTCCCTCTGAATTCAGCACTCTTCCCATTATGCTACACTTTGCACTCTTCCTAAGCTATGCTTTCGTGATGAGCTCACTCCATTGTCTATCAAGTGAGATAATGTATGTCAAGCATTTCAAAAACTTTTGAAGACATATATACATATATATAATATGTATGTATGTATGTATGTATGTATGTATTATCCTCTGTTCTGGGCTGCTTGATCTCTCCTTTAGACTGTAAGTACTTTGAGGGAAGGAATAGAATTTCACCTTAGCACCAAGGACAGCAACATTTTTGTTGCTTAAGACACCACCCTAAGGGTTTATAAACTTGAAAAATGTCAAAGGCTTGAAGGTACCTTAAAGACATAGAATATTAGAACTGGAACTTAGAATACAGAACTTTACAACTGTAAGGACACATAGAGAATGCCTTAATTCTACAGAGGAGGAAATTGAGGCCCAGAGAAGTGGGACAACTAGGTTGCACAGTAGATAGAACTCAGGACTTCAGCTTAGGAGGACTTGAGTTAAAATCCTGCTTCAGACATTCAATTAGCTGGTGTGACCCTTGCAAATCTCAGCCTCAGTTTCCTCATCTATAAAATAGTGATAGTAATAGCACCTACCTACAGGGTTATTGTGAGGTTCAAATATGCAAAGCACTTTGTAACCCTTAAAGCACTATATAAATACTAATGGTGATGATGATGAAGAGACTTATCTAAAAATCATACTATTTAAAGCCACTTGTAGCCGTTTTCTTTTATTTTTTATTGGTGTACAAGTATACTATGGCAAGGTTGCAGTGGGAAAGGGGGATGGGCAGATAAAATGATACACTTAAACTCTTAACCAATGCTGCTTTCATAGGCAAAGAAACAACTGCCTAGGGAAGTCACAGACTCACAGAATATGAAAGCTGAAAGGAACCTGAAAGGTCAGGTCATGAAACCATCTCGTTTGTGAATTAAAGGATGTTATGCAGAGCTAGAATCATTTTCTAGTCTAATCCCCTCTTTTACAGATAAAGAAATTGAGACCTAGAGAGAGAAAATGATTTGACCAAGGTTACTCATAGTAAATGACAGAGTTGGCATTCAAATTCACATCTTCTGCTTCCAAGTCTTTCCTGTCTCCCAAGGTCCCAACTGAAAAGAGCCCCCAGGCTCCAGGCAGTAATAAACCAACTTTAGAAGCAATTTTGGGGGCAGCAAAGTTTGTTTTTGGTGCTCCAAGTAATCCCTTTCAGGTACATCCATTCTGTCTCTTCCCTTCTGCCCAAGGAGGATAATCACCAGGAAGCCTCTTTGGGAAGATCCAGTTTATCTGCTATGTAAGGAAGTAGGACCTGTCTCCAGCTCCAAACTCCTTAGTGATCAAACATGTACTCAGAATGATTTTGGCCTATTTCCACAAATAAAATCTTCTTTCAAATAAAGTAGACTCACCAGTGTCTTGGGGAAATTCATAAGAATGTACTACTGGCTCTAATGGCCATTTCCAAAGAGGAGCTTCTGTCATGGAGCAATAGTCCTTACTGGAATCCTTGTGTGTCTTCCTATGGGGATTTGGCCTGAAAGGGACCCAACCTATGTGAATGTTTTAAAAGTCTAGAAAACCCCTTGGCTTGGAGAAGTCCCCCCCGAAGTAGATTGTTTCTTCTCTATCCATGCCATACTCCTCCTATGTCATATTCCCTGTCATACATGCAGTAATGGGAGATCCAAGGATCCTATTCATCAACTTTGTGAGGATGTGGTATAACCAGGAGCCAAAGAAAGGTTAAAACATGGTTCAAGGAGTTCATGTTATAATGGGCGAGACAGAACCCAAATAACCGTGTAAATATAAGATATATACAGTAGAAGCAAAAGACAACCTCAGAAGGAAGACTTAGAGATATGAACCACAGAAAACCTCCTATGGAAGGGGGATTCAAACTGTCTCGAAGGAAGCTAGGAGGTTTAGTGAGGAGGGGAGAATTCTAGGAATAGAGGATGGCCAGGACAAAGTCACGGATTCGGGAGATGGGGTGTAATTAACGTGTGAGGAACAGCAAATAGGTTCATGTAACTGAATTGCAGAATAAGTAAAAAGAATTAAAGTATCAGAAATATTGGATTGATAGAAAGAAATCAGGCCGTGAAGGGCTTCGAATGTTGAACAGGGATGTTTGTGTTCTATTCTAGAAGTAACAAGAACACTGGAGTTTATTGAGTAGGGGTGACATGGTCATACCTGCACTTTAGGAAAATGACAGTGGCTGCTGAGTAAAGGGTGAGTTAGATGGGGGAGAGACTTGAGACTCATCCTGAGGATGGTATTGCAATAGTCCAGATGGCCCTGAGGGTCTGCTAGGATGGTAGCTGTATGAATAGAGAGAAAGAGATGTTGTGAAGGCAGAAACCACAAGACCTGACAACAGATTGGATGAGTGGTTTTCCTTCTTTTTGGGGGGGGGGTAGGCAGTGGGGTTAAGTGACTTGCCCAAGGTCACACAGCTGGTATGTATTATGTATCTGAGGCCGGATTTGAACTCAGGTCCTCCTGAATCCAGGGCCGGTGCTGTATCCACTGTGCCACCTAGCTGCCCCAATGAGTGATTTTCCTAAAGTACAGCTACAATCATGTCACACACACACACACACACACACACACCCCCCAAAAAACTCTAATAGTTTTCTATTACCTTTAGGTTCAAATGTTGTTTTTCCTTGGTTTCCAAAGATGACGAGTGACCTCAAGGGTGAGGTTTTGACTTGGGCATGAATTGGATTTAAGTGAGGCAGGGTTGCACAAAGTTGTCAGCCTTACTATCTCCCAGAGTCATCAAAGTCCAGCAGCATGACAAAAGTCAGGATGACTGGAGATTGTCCAGGTTGTAGTAGATGACCTTGTCATCTTCAATACCTGACCAAGCTCTAAGTGCTCCACAGTGTCTGCTTCAGCTGCCTTCATGGCCATTGGAATAAATTGTTCTCATCTGCCCAGTCTGCCAAAGTCATTCAAAGCCCCTCACAACTTAGTTCTCCTCTACTTTTCCAGTCTTCTATACCTTTCACCTTCCTTACCCCCATCACCCATACTTTTTCATCCAATGACATTGGTCTCATTTTCCCCAAACAAGACATTCCATGTCTTAGTTGCATGTGTTTTCTTTAGCCTTCACCCACGACTGCAATGTTCTTCCTCCTCATCTCTGCCTCCTGGCTTCCTTCATATCTCAGTTAAAATCCCACCATTCCCAATCCCTTTTCATTCTAGTGCTTTTTTTCCTATTGATCATTCCCAATTTGTCCTGTACGTGTTTTGTTTGTATGTGGTGGTTTGCATGTTGTCTCCCCCATCGGACTGTGAACTTCTCAAGGGAAGGAACCGTCTTTTGCCTCTGTTTGTATCCCCAGCACTTAGCACTGTGCCTGGTACATAGTGGGTACTTAATAAATGCTTATTGACTTTTTGAGAGTGAGGAGTTGATGATACAAAGACAATGGGGTCTGGTGATGTTCTAGAACTAGAAGGGACCTTGTCCATCTGTTTCATTTGACAATTGAGAAAACTATGACCAGGAAATGTAAGTGACCTGCTCAAAGTCAACAACCTGTAAAGTATCAGAGGAGTGATTTGAACTCAAGTCTTCTGATTTCAATCAATGCTCTTTCCACCATATCACTTGCTTTTCTTTGAACATGACACTCCATTTCCTTTGTGCCTTGGCACTGGCTGACCCTATGCTTGGAATGCTTTGCCTCCTCACCTTCTTCCTGGCTTCCTTGAAGACTTGGCTCAATTTTGACCTTTCCTAGTCCCCTTTCCCCTTAAGGGCACTTTCCACCTGCTCTGAATGCATCTTGTATCTATTTGATTATTTAAATATTTTCTCATTCACAGAATGTAAGGTTCTTGAGGGCACAGACTGTTTTTGCCTTTCTTTGTATAATATCCTGTTATAATAATTAATTCATTTTAATCCTAAGCCCAGTATGGTGGCCTGTGTGGCTCCTTCCTCTGATGCCTTAGAAATTTTATATTAAATGAAAAGTTGAGTCTAATCATAATCACTCTTGGTCCACAATTGGAAAAAAAAATCCTAATATTTAGGCAGAGGTTTGGCTTCTTATATTTATCTCTAGCTAACCCTTAGCCTCACCATGGTTGAGACAAAAATTCGGGACTCAAAGAAGAGTCCAAGCACATGTAATGCACTGTCTTCTCACAGTCAGATATTAGCACCAAAAGAGCAGACTGGAGAAAGTGTCAAACTTTATTAAAACTCTCCTTCTGTCCTTGAAGATGCGTATATGATATGATGGGTGGCATCAGCCAGGGTCTCCCCTGAAATGCCTGGAGGATGGAATGGCCTCCCCCATTTCTCTCTTCTAGGGCATAGCTCAGTCTTGTTTTCCTTTTTTCATTTTGTGGGGGCCTTCCTAGATCCAACTTCTACAGAAGGTGCTCAGGGTGGGACTAAGCTCCTCACCTGATCAGAATACACTTCCTATAGGATCTCATTGGAATATATTTGGTTGATTCAAGGAGGAGGTTGACCTTATTTATACCTTGTTCTGATTGAGTCAACCATAATCTCTCTGGGCCTCAATTTTCCTTCTGTGCAACATGGTGATAACACTCTCTGCCCTGCCACCTCATAGGGCTGTCATCCTTGAAAGAGAATATGGTGAAGAATTCTGTTAACCCAAGAGCATCATGGAAGTACAAACTGATATTCCTAGTAATAGTAGACTCCTTCGGGGTAATTTTGGGAGAACATTGTTCATCTACACTAATGTCTGGAGTGATTGTTAAGAGTGAAGAGGTCATGGGTAAACAGCTGCAAGGAGAGACTGGAGGGCTCCCAGAGCCAGCAGGAACACTGGCTCCAAAGCCAGAGCTAAGTCTCCCGGCTGAGAACAGAAGGGACGCGTCCTGGGAGGCTTCCACATGTGGGGTTGGTTTCTGAACAATAATAGCTCTTGCTGACTCGGTGATTTACCATTTGCAAGATGCTTTCTCATTCATTACGCCACTTGATCCTCACACTCATCTTTGGAAGTTGTCAGGGATTTTTATTCCCATTTTATAGAGGAGGAAACTGAGGTTCAGAGAAGTGATTCCTCCAGTAGTGAGTATTCTTCAGTACCGCTTCTCCCAATATTTTTATATTTGCTTCTTTGCATATTCAATGAAGGGCAACAAGGTGGTGCAGTGAATAGAACACTGGGCCTGGAGTCAGGAAGACTCACATTCATGAGTTCAATTACCATGATAATTACCAGTTGTCATGAGACAAATACTAGTTGTGTGACCCTGGGCAAGTCATTTAGCCCTGTTTGCCTCAGTGTCCTCATCTGTAAAAATGATCTGGAAAAGGAAATGGCCAGCCACTCCAGTATCTCTACCAAGAAAATCCCAAATGGGGTCACAAGAGTTAGGCACAACTGAATAGCAAGTACCCAATGTACTATCAATCAATTGGTTAATTAACCAACAAGCATTTATTAAGCAGCTCCGATATACCAGGCCCCATGCTAGGTGCTGGGGATACAAAGACAAAGTGCGATATTCCTTGCCCTCAAGGCCATTCCCATTCTACTCTGGGATATGTCTCATACACATATGTACAAATACACATGATAAATACAAGGTAGTTTAGGAAAGGAACAGACTAGTAGTTGGGGACCTCAAGAAAGACACCATATTCAAGGTTCTCATGCTCTGAGGCAAGGTGTGTGCTTTTGTTTTGGCCTTTCTTTGTACTTCCAGCACTTAACAAAATGCCTGGCACATAGTAAAGCTTTGCTTATTAAATTATTGTTGACTGACTAAACGATGCTTCTGTTGAGTTTTGAAGAAAATGAGAGATTCTGTGAGGCAGAGGTGAGGAAGCAGGACACTCCAGGCGTGAGGCACAGTCAGTGCAGTTGTATGGAGATGGGAAATGACTTGCCTTGCATGAGGAACAGCAGGAAAGCCAGTTTGGCTTGACCATCTAGTGCAGAGAGGAGAGCAAAGGCTGCAAAGGTAGCTCGGGGCTGTGTTGTGATGGGCCCTTCGAAGCCAGACAGAGAAGTGTCTTTTTCATCCTATAGTCAACTAGGGATTCTCTGAAGCTCTCTGTGCAATGTCATGGGCTCTCAACCCATGCCTGATACACGATTGTTTAATCCTATGATTCACGGCCCTATAACTAGTAAGTGGGGAAGCTGGGAATCAGACCCAGATCTCTCGACCCCCAGTCTAGCATCCTCTCCATCACTCCACAGTTTTCTCCCTGAAAGCCAGCAGACATGGGGAAGAGAGCTGGCGCCCTTCTAAGCTACGGTCAGGGCCATTGCCGTTTACGGTGTCTGGAGATCTGATCTGCTTTTCCCAGTTCAGGCCTCCTGGCCCTATATTTGGTTGAGAACCATTCTAATCTTGGCATTAGGCAGGCTCTTAGGACTCTAAGACCATAAAAATCAAGAGATGTAATAGCTAATAATAATAATAGTTATAACCAGCATTTATAAGATTGGAATTCACTTTACAAATAACTCCTTTTCCAGTTTCTGGGATAAGAATTCACTATTGAATAAAAACCTCTGGGAAAACCGGAAAAGAGGGGCAGCTAGGTGGTGCAGTGGATAGAGCACCGGCCTTGAAGTCAGGAGGAGGAGGACCTGAGTTCAAATCCAGCCTCAGATCAAACACTTGACACTTACTTGCTGTGTGACCCTGGGCAAATCACTTCACCCCAATTGCCCCAAAAAAAGCCAACAACTGGAAAACAGAATGGTAGAAACTAGGCATAGACCACCATCTTACACCATATACCAAGATCTTGACAGTATAAGTAAAATGGGAGAGTAAGGAATAGTTTACCTGTTGGATTTATGGAAAAGGGAAGAATTTATGACCAAACAAGAGATAGAGAACATTGTGAAGTGCAAAGTGGGTGATTTTGATTGCATTAAATTGAAAAGTTTTTGCACAAACAAAGCCAATGCAACCAAGATTAGAAGGGAAGCAGAAAGCTGGAAACAATTTTTATAGCCAGTGTCTCTGATAAATGCCTCATTTGTAAAATATATAGAGAACTGAATCGAATTTGTAAGAATACAAGTCATTCCTCAGTTGATAAATGGGTGAAGGATATGAAGAGCTTTCAGATGAAGAAATTTAAAGCCAGCTACAGTCATATGAAAAATGCTCTAAATTTCTATTGATTAGAGAAATGCAAATCCAAATAAATAACTCCTTTTGTCCTCACCACAACCCTGAGAAGTGCTATTACTATCCCCATTTTATAGATGGAGATAATGACACTGAGAGAAAGTGACTTGCTCGGGGTCACACAGCTGAGGCTTGATTTGAATTCAGGTCTTCCTGACTCCAGGTCCAGAACTCTACCTATTGCATTGGATATTTCCTCCTCTTTTGGTCTTCCAAGAACTGCATAAATCTTGCTAGTCATTGGCTCTCTCTGGGTCTCAGTTTACTCATCTTTCAAATGTAGGACCTGTATTAGATGATCTCTAGGGTTCTTTCTAGCTCAAACCCCAAATTCTAAGTTTGCTTTGAATTCTAATATTGTATATGCTAAGGTTCCTTTTAGCTCTGATATTCCATGATCTAAGGTCCCTTTCAGTTCTAATATTCCATGTTCTGTGGCCAAGTAACAGTTGAGATCATAGGAATCAGTATCCTTTTGATAGGCTCAGAACCACCTTTTTCACACTGTCAGTGCAGTTAGCCCAAACAATGGGTGTTTGGTGATGTGACAGCCCAAACTATACTTTTAATAGGTGTCATGGATTCTTTCTTTCTTTTGCAAATGGTATTTATTTTTTCCAATTACATGTAAAGATAGTTTTCAACATTCATTTTTATAAGATTTTGAGTTCCAAATTTTTCTCCCTCCCTACCATCTCTCCCCCCACCCAAGACAGCAAGCAATCTGACATAGGTTGTATATATGCGATCATGGAAACATATTTCCACATTAGTCATTTTGTGAAAGAAGAAACAGAACAAAAGTGAAAACCCACCAAAAAAGTGAAAATAGTATGCTTCGATCTGCATTCAGACTCCATGGTTCTTTCTCTGGATGCAGATAGAATTTTCCATCAAGAATCTTTTGAAATTGTCTTGGATCATTGTTGCTGAGAAGAGGCAAGTCAGTCATAGGTGATCATTGTACAGTGTTGCCCTTACTGTGTACAATGTTCTTCTTTTTCTGCTCACTTCATTCAGCGTCAGATCATATAAGTGTTTCCAAGTTTTTCTGAAATCCGTCTGTTCATCATTTCTTATGGCATTCCATTACATTCATATACCACAACTTGTTCAACCATTCCCCAACTGATGGGCATTCCCTTAATTTCCAATTCTCTGCCACCACAAAAGAGCTATTTTTGTACTTGCAGGTCCTTTTCCCTTTTTTGTGATCTCTTTGGGATACAGACCTAGAAGTGGTATTGCTGGGTCAAAGGTTAAGCACAGTTTGATTGCTTTTTGGGCATAGTTTCAAATTGCTCTCCAGAATGGTTGGATCAGTTCACAACTCCAGCAACAATGCATTGGTGTCCCAATGTTCCCACATCACCTCCAAAATTTATTATTTTCCTTTTCTGTCATATTAGCAAATCAGATAGGGTTAGGTGGTATGTCATGAGCTATTTCTAAGTGGGCACAGGGAAGGGTCACTCATTTGGAGCTGATGATAATAAAGCCCAAGGAAGAATGTCCTAAGAATCTGACCATCTCATCATCACTGTCTTGACTATAAATAAGATGCACGTGGTGGCTGTATAAGAATACAATTCCCTTGAGGACGCTGGGACATGGCTGCTTGGGAGCTGGAATTTTCCCCTGCTGTGTCTCCACACAGGAACATCTGACTCAAAGGGATCTGTCATCAGAACCCCGTGCTGGCAGCAGATGAATCACAGATAGGCAAGAGATACTGAAGGAAACAAGGTCTTTGAAGCTGGCATCTCGATTCTCCTAATGATGTCCTTAGAGGCAGATCCATGTCACCCACAGGCAGCATGATAATATTAACATCACATACATCACAAATAAATGTTGGTTTACCTTTTATGAACTGCTTCCATGGCCATGAGGGAAGCTGCTGAGGTGGGGTTGGTTTTTACTAAGGTCTGTGTTTGGATCCTAATTCAGCTACCTACTAACAGTGTGACCATTAACATCCCCCAGCCTTAGTTTTCTCATTTGTAAAAGGGGGTTGATATTGGCACTATCTTTCTCATAGGGTTGTTATGTGAAATTAGATGACTTGCCAATGGTTGGTCATACATTGATCTAGGAAACCAGCTGGGACTAGAGCCTAGAGACCAGCACCCTTTCTACCATAGCCCCCTTTATCTTGAAGTCTGGTGAAAAAAAGAAAGGGAAAGTCCTTGGTTGCCAAGAGGCAGCATGGGATCAGGTCTTTGATAATGGGGTAGCCAAGGAAGGTTCTTGGTGGAGGGGAATCATAGGATTTTAGAGTTGGAAGGATTACAGAATCATCAATTCAGAGCTCCAAGGGACAAATCTTTCATTTTACAAATGAGGAAACTGGAGCCTGGAGAGAGTAAATGATTTGTCCAAAGTCACACAGGTAGTAAATGGTAGAGCTGGGATTTGAACTCAGACCCATACTCTTTCCACTGTCTTGACCTTTTTGCCTCAATAGGGATCTTAGAGAAGATGGGATAAATACTGAACCTAGAGTCGCAGAGACCTGGGTTGAAATCCAGCCCCCAGACACTTACTAGCTTTATGACCCCAGCAAGCCATTTAAACTTTCTGAGACTCAGTTTCCTCATCTGTAAAATGCAAATTACAAAATAGTACCTATCTCACAGGGTCATTGTGAAGGTCAAATGAGATAATGTGTGTCAAGTGATATAGAAATGTGAGCTATTGTTATCTAATTCAACTCCCTTATTTTTAACAGATGGGGAAACTGAGGCCTGATAAGGATAAAGTGATTTGCCAAAAGTTGCACCACTAGCCAGATTGAACGAAATTGGTTTTAAAGCATTTATTTAATTCTTTAAATAAAATATTTGAGATCACAATGATATCCTAATAGTGAGGATATAAGTCCAACTCCCCTCCAGATCCAGTAGGTACTATGCCATAGAGAGGAGAAAGGAAGAAAGTAAAATTTGCACTGGCTGAGATCTTAGGCCAACTAGACATATGTTTTGCTAGTACAGGCCCAGCAGCTAGGTGGTTCAGTGGATAGAGCACCATACCTGGAGTCAGAAAGACCAGAGTTCAACTCTGCCCTCAGATACTTTCTAGCTGTGTGACCCTGGGCAAGTCACTTAACCATGGTTGCCTCAGTTTCCTCATCTATAAAATGAGCTGGAGAAGGAAATGG
Organism: Phascolarctos cinereus; assembly: GCF_003287225.1. NCBI lineage: Eukaryota > Metazoa > Chordata > Mammalia > Diprotodontia > Phascolarctidae > Phascolarctos > Phascolarctos cinereus. The sequence goes on from NW_027555847.1 coordinate 58,366,959, forward strand.
CAAACTACTCTATCTTTGCCAAGAAAACCCCAAATGAGGTCATGAGTCAGATATGAGTGAACATGTCTGAATAACAACAGAGTTCTAATTTCTGAGAACATAAATTTTAAAAGGCAAGTAATCCCTGCCCTCAAAAACCTTATATTATGATGGGGGAAAATAACACTATTGGAGGTATGTTGGCCAGGGAAGGACCTTTTGGTCTGGGAAATTGAAAGGATAGTGAGTGGAGCCATTGACAATTGATTATCTTGTCCTTTCTAGGAATGGTAGTGTTGATTTGCCTATAGCTCTCAGATCTAGAGACTTAGAAAGGGTTGGGGGAAGATGAGGATGGCTCTGGAAGGGTAACTATGTGACTCTGGGCATGGAATGAAAATGGCTGGGGAGCTATGAGTCTGGATCTAAGTCTGACATGGAGAACTTTCACCAATCAGGAGCTCAGGGCTCCATGGCTGGAGAAGAAATGTCCAGTGAAAGGCAGAAGCTGGAGCAAGGAAGTATGGGATTTAAAAAAAAAATGACCTGAGAACAGCAAGTTAAGTCTGAGTATGGGCTAAAAATGGAGAATTCTCACCATACAGGAGCCCATCCAGCACAGGAAATTATCCCACCCAGCTTCCTATCATCTGATAATCATGCCATCTATACCCATACCAATCCATCAAAGCACGCATTAAGTATCTACTGTGTGCCAAGCACTTTGCTAGGTTCCAGGGTTCTAAATACAAAAGCAAGCCAACCTGTGTTCATTATATTAAACAGTTCAAATAGGAGAATCATGTTTCTGTGGCATTCCATTGAATGGAAAGAAGTCATGAAGAGGAAAAATTAGGATTGACTTCAAAGAACTCTTCCTAACAACTAGAGATTGCCCAAAGGTGGAGCGGGCTACTTTGAGAGGTGATGGGTTGGCCCTTACAGGTCTTCGAGAAGAGGCTGGGTGGCCACTTGGCTATGGAATTCTTGGTGAGAATTCCTTCTTGTGGGATATGGATTAGATTCCACTGTAGATGGCTACTGAGGCAACTCCACGACTCCTTTCAGACTGACAATCAGTTCAAGTCATTGAGTCAGTTCTCAATTCTCCTAACTTTATGATCGGCTAGCTAGCCCATCTATAGATGTGGCCAGACAGCTACTCATATTTAATTATTTTTTAGCAGTTTTAGCAGACTGCTAGCTCAGATTAAAACAAATTGTAAAAGGCATTTTAAAAAAAAAAAGCTTATATGAGCTCAGGTAGCTTAATAGAAGTAACAGAGTCCAGAACACAAGAGGTCCCACAGTCCTCTGACCTGGTCAGACCACACCTGGTAGATTCTATTTAGTTCTAGACAAGTTATCTCCTAGCAAGGAAACTGATAAACCATAGCTGTCCAGAATGAGAAAAGTGAAGCTTTCCCACACAGAGGTAAAAGGAATTAGGGATGTTTAGCTTGAAGGAAGGAAATTTTAGAAGGAAAGGGAGGCCTATCTTCAGGCACCTAAAGGATGGTCACAGAGAAGAGGGATTAACTTTTTTCCTGCTTGATCTCAGAGGGCAGAACCAATGTCATGACAGGTAAATCACTTCTGCTTCCCGAGCCTGTGTTTCTGCATCTGTAAAGTAAGAGGTCCCTTCCAGCACTTAAACCTATTAGCCTATGAAATATGCTTGCCTTTGCCTGCTTGCCAATGTAAATATTGTTCTAGTATCATTTGTTCTTATGGGTGCCATTAAGACCTTGTTGCCTGATCAAAGCTCGGTGATTTCCTTTCTTTGAGCATTTCAGAACCACGGAGTTTTAGAGCTGGAAGTTACCTCAGTAGCCATCTACAGTGGAATCTAAACCATATCCCACAAGAAGGAATTCTCACCAAGAATTCCATAGCCAAGAGGCCATCCAGCCTCTTCTTGAAGACCTGTAAGGGCCAACCCATCACCTCTCAAAGTAGCCCGCTCCACCTTTGGGCAATCTCTAGTTGTTAGGAAGAGTTCTTTGAAGTCAATCCTAATTTTTCCTCTTCCTGACTTCTTCCCAGTGTTCCTGGTTCTGCCCTCTGGGGTCAAACAGAACAAGCTCCATCCCTCCCTGACATGAGGGCCCTCAAATACCTGAAGACAGCTCTCATCTCCTCCCCCTCCCAACCCCAGGCTTCTTTTCTCCAGACTAAATATCCCTCCTTCTGTCAGCCTACCTTCATAGGTCCTGAATTCTGGGGTAATCTCCTGGTTGTCCTCTTCTAGCCATGCTCCTGTTTATCAGAGTCCTTCCTATAATGTAGCACCCAGAACTGGACTTCATCTTTTGGAAGTGCTCTGACTAGGACAGAGGATATTGGGAATATCACCTTCTTACTCCGGGAAACCATGTTTCTGTTTTTGAAACCCTAAATTGCATTAGCTTTTTTTGGCAGTATATGTTACTAACTTCAAAAAGTTTAAAATCTCCTGGTTATACGAGCAGTATCCAATATAAAGCCTTCTGGCTAGAAAGCAGTCCAATGCACTAAGGATTTGCTAACTCTGCTGCGTCTCTAGGAATGCTGGCTTGGGCGAGGTCACTTAATTCTCTGTTCCTTGGTATACTGATCTTTCAAATTGGGATCAGATGATCTTTCTCCTTTGCTTAGAAATGTGTTAAGGTCTTAGGAGCACAAGTGCTATTTAGTCATTTCAGGTACATGCAACTCTTCATGACCCTATTTGGGGTTTTCTTGGCAAAGATACTGGAGTGATTTTCCATTTCCTTCTCCAGCTCATTTTATAGATGAGGAAACTGAGGCAACCATAGTTAAGTGGCTTGCCCAGGGTCACATAGCTAATAAGTGTCTGAGGATGGATTTGAACTCATGAAGATGAGTCTTCCAGACTCCAAGCCCAGCACTCCGTCCACTTTACCACCTACGTGTCAAGTAACACATCTTAACTACTCACATTAATCTGATCTTGATATTCTATAGAATTAGCCAAGCATGTTGTAATCTGTTGTCAAAAGAGAAATCTCCTGGTTGTGAGGCTGATGTCCCAAGACTAAGTAAGGTCTTCCAAGTGGACCCTAGTTTGTAATGCTACTGTAAATAATCATAAAGATAATGGAAATCAATCTACCCATCAGCAAGCATTTATGAAGCACCTACTAAGTGGGAGGCACTGTGCAAGGCAATGTAGCTTTCCTGACCACAAAGACGGATGTGACCCAGACCCTATTCTCAAGAAGCATATGATCTAATGGGAAGAAAGAAGAACCATGCATAAATAATTCTGGTAGGGAAGAGAGGGGGGTAAGTGCAAAGGCAGGTCCAGGAAATGAATTATCAAACATTTGGGAAGGGAGAGATCATGTTCTTTATTTTTGATCAGCCCAATGATTTCATTGGTGTCTGCAACTCACAGAGAGAAAAGTCCCTCCACAAAAGCAGAGAAGCGTCTGCTTCGCAACCTGTGGTCTTGGAGAGATGCCCAGGGCACTTAATGGTCCCACAACCACTATGTGTTACAGGAAAGGGTTGAACCCAAGTCTTCCTTAGTCAATGGAGGCCTCTCCACTACTCCAGGCTTTCTCTCAAAAAGTCACTTTCGTTGGGTAGGGGTGGGAGACAAAGGAAAAGAAGGAGATTCTATGGAGGAGGGGGCAACAGAGTTGGTCCTTACAGGAGAGGAGGGATTGAACCACAGATGTGGTGATTGGGAAATGGGGAGTTCATTCCAGACAGATTTTTAAAAATCATATTGACACCTCTTGTTTTTAAGTTACAGGCATTTCCCAATATATCCTACACTTAATTTGCCCCCATCAGAACCCATCCCTTTAATAAAGAAAAACAATTAAGCCAAACCAACAGCCAGTCAGTGTATGTGATGTTGGCATCTCTAGTCTACCACCTTCTGCAAGCAGTTTTTGAAAACATTTTCAAACCTTCCCTTATCTGATTCTCACAATAACTTTGTGATTATGTTAGAACGGCTGTTAATGCCATCTTACAGAAGAGGAAATAGACACCTAAAAGTAAAGCTACTTGTGTAAGGTCTCAAGGCTGGAGGGCTTGGAGCTGGGTCCAGTCTCTGGGACCTGTTTCCTAAACCCACTGCATTTCTTACCAAGCCATCTCCCACAGGCGGATGAGGTTGCTCCAACGAGAGAATGACCTTGCTAGGCTGGACTTCAAAGATTTGTTCTGAGCCTCTTTAATGATATGTTCTTTTCATCAAGTAAAGGAAGGTGAGGTCTTTGTGCAGAATAGACCAGAGAGTGGATATTATGGAAGCAGGGCAAGCAATCAGGGGATTATTGCAGCAACTCAGGCAAGAGGTGATGATGCCTCAGGTGGGTTGTGGGAGTCATTAGAAGGGGAGGTGTTTGAGAAAGGCCATTCAGATTGGCCTGCAGCTCTGACCAGGGCTGGGTCAGCCAGTCAACAAGGATTTATTAAATACTTACCAGGTGCCAGACTCTGTGTTAAGTCCTAGAGATATTAAAAAAGGGGGGAGAGGAATCAACACACACAACTCCACAGTCTCTGTCCTCAAGGTGCTCACATTCTAATGAGAGAAACAATATGCACATAAAGATGGAGTGGGATGCGTACGATGTAAATGGCAGGTAATATGGGACAGAAGACACTAACAGAGAGTGAGGTGGCAATGGAAGGTCAGGAAAGGCCTCTTGCAAAAGATGGGCTTGAGATGAGTCTTTAAGGAATCCAGGGAAGTCAGGTGGCAGAGATGAGGAGGGAGAGGAGAAAAGAAGGGAAGCATTTAGAAATAACTCATTTGATCCTCGCAACAACCTTGGGAGGGAGGTGCTATTATTATCCCCATTTTACAGTTGAGGAAGGGGCAGCTAGGTGGTGCAGTGGATAGAGCACCAGGCCTACAGTCAGGAAGACTCATCTTTATGAGTTCAAATCTGCCCTCAGACACTTACCAGCTGTGTGACCCTGGGCAAGTCACTTAACCCTGTTTGCCTCATTTTCCTTTTGTAAAATGAAATTTGTAAAATTTTCCATTTGTAAAATGATCTGGAAAAGGAAATAAAAAGGAAGAGAAAAAAACCACTCCAGTACCTTTGCCAAGAAAACCCCTAATGGAAAAGTCAGACGTGACTGAAATGATTGAACAACAACAATTCTGAGAAGAGGTCCATGGTCTTCACCAGATTGTCAAAGGGTTCTAGGACACACACATTATCATCGTCATCAAGTCTGTGCCAGGTGGAAAATCATCTGAACTACTACAGACATATTTTGGAAAATACCCTACCTTAGAAATGGCAAACGCCTGTTGGGGATGTGACTGGTATAGTAAAGGGTGCGGAAGGAAAAGATAACCATAACTGAGCAATGAGCTCATGTCCCACAACCAGGGGAACACAGCACCACATAATCCTGAAGGCAGAGAGGCTTCCTCCCAAAGTTACAAAGAATCCTGAATCTTTTTTCACAGCTGGCTGGTACTCATTTACCACCTCCATTACACATGCTTCCAGGTAACAAAGAGTCCTTTCAATACCCGGACAGTGGGAAAGTCCAGTTCAGAAGCCAGTTCTGCTCATTCAACCAGGTGGGTTTGCACAGATTCTGTGAAACACTTCAGCTAGACTCCAAGCTTAGCCCAGGCACCTCCCAGGCTGTATCCAACTCAGAGCTGTGAGAAGGCACCTTAGAGCCCAGAAGTTCAACGTTCTCATTTTCTTCTGTGGTGGAATAGAAAAATCCCTCTTTGGGATTTGGAGCTGCAGAACCTGGGTTTAAATGTCAATGCTGCCACTTGTAGCACTATCTGTCCTGGGGCTGTGGTTTCCAAATCGTTGACTCAGTTTGTTAAAGGTCAATTACTCACCTGACTCAGCCCTCTTTGGAGAAATTCAAGAGTAACAAAGGGTGACTTTTTGTGCTGGAGCAGGGTGTGTGTGTGTGTGTGTGTGTGTGTGTGTGTGTGTGTGTGTGTGCCCAAGAACTCTAGCTCCAGGCCCTATAGAGGAGGCCCTGAGACCTTTCATCCCTGCAGTGGGCATGGCATCAGAAAGGTAACCAGTCAATATAATCAAGAGTCAGCAGAACCAACTTCAATTCCCAGTTTTATTACTGTAACTCTTTTTGACCTTTGGCAGGTAACTTTCTGAACCTCAGTTTCCCCTCCTGTCAAATGAGCTAATTATAGCTGCTTTACTTCTCTCTCAGAGATAGGAGACTCAGGGGAGATAAAATACATTGAAGTGCCCTGTAAGATACAAAGTCTTCCACAAATGGATGTTATTAACTTATTCTTTTATGCTGGGGATCTTGGCTGAGAGCTGAACCTGCTGCCAGCCTGTTTTTAGATTTGCTACTGAGTCATTCTCTTATCCACTCAAATAGGGCAGGGTTCAGGGAAATTACAATCAAGCCTTCAGAGCTGCTTGTCAGCTCCTGTCATAGGGGTACCTGGTACAATAATCACCTCTCTCCTACCCCCCTACCTCCAAGCCGGGAATTGCTGACATTTACATCGGCCCCTGGTATTTTGTCGTCCCCATCAAGTGATCCCCAGAACGGGCTCCTGACATTCCTTGGCTTCCTCATGTCAGCTGCAGGAAAGGAAGCAGAGAAATTCTTGCACAGGGAGGTGTGAGTGACTTGCCCTGTTCTCCCTCCTAGGAAAACTGGCCTTTTTAAAGCCTGACGACGGCAAAGCTTAACCTACAGAAATGGATCATTAGTGGTGGGCGTCTTAGGCATTAGGATGCCTAGATGGATGAAATGGGGCAGGTAACCTTTTTCCCATTTCAGAAATGGAGAAACTGAGGCCCAGAGAGGTCAAATGACTCATCATTGTCACTCTGAAAATTGGTGGAATGATAGATTAAGAATTCATTGGGGGTAGGGACTTTGTCTCCTTGGCACCTAGCATAGAATAACACATAGTAGGCATTTGATAAATTCTAGTTGTTGATCAATTGTTATGGTTGTTCAGTTGTTATTCAGTCATGTCTGTTTTCTTCATCTGACTTTCAAACCCATTTGAGGTTTTCTTGGCAAAGATACTGGAGAGGTTGGCCATTTCCTTCTCCAGCTCATTTTAAAGATGAAGAAAATGAGGCAAATAGGGTTAAGTGACTTGCATAGGGTCACACAGCTAAGAAGTGTCTGAGACTGGATTTGAACTCAGGAAGTTGAATCTTCCTGACTCCAGACCTGGCACTCTATCCACTACGCCACATAGCTGCCCACCTTAGCTGATAGATTGATAGAGTAATTTATATTTAGGAAGGAAAAGTTTTCCAAATGTCCTTTAGATCATACTGCAAAGGTGAATTCTATTCTATAGCCCTGTGAAGCTAACCCTCATTTTAAATGAAAGCCTTGCCTTCCCCTAGGTATCTAGGTATACATCTAGGGCATCTAGGTATACATACACCCTCCTGGTCTCACTTTCTATGATCCCCAGGGTAAGGTCCAAATTGGAATCTGTCACGGATTGACTGTGTGACTTTGGGCAAGTCATTTCTACTCTTTGGAGACTTGATTTTGCCCACCAGTAAAATTAGATGATTGGATTAGATAATTTCCATTCCAGTTTTAAGGTTCTATGTTCTAAGGTCATTTCCAATTCCAATAGCTTTTGTTCTAAATATCTCCCAGATCTAACACTATGGTCTAGGAACCTCTCCTTCCAACATTCTATGATCTAAGATCCTTTTCATCTCTGTTTTGTAAGAACAGTCCCTCCCAGCTCTGACAATTAATGCCCATGGTTCAGCAACTTTGTCTTGTTAGCACAGATTTATTCTTTGCTGTGAAGAATCCGGGTGCATTGTGGGAGAGGAGTCTTGCACATGTATGAGAATGCAAGGACACCCTCTAGAAAACCCATTACCTTTCTCCTTTGACACTCTGCATTCTTGGGTCTCTCCCAGCTCTGATAGACTGTGTTCTTAGGTACCCTTCCAGCACTAACATTCTTTGTTCTTAGATCCCTCGAAGCTCTGACGGTCAATGTCCAAAGGCAGCTGTTAGCTCCAACATTGTAGGATCCATGATCATGATCTTTTACAATTGTTAGAGAACCACTTTGTCATAACACTGTTCCACACTCCCCTTTGAGGAAAACAGGGCAGGTATTGATTTGCCCATCTGACCAATGAGAAAACCTTAGATCAGATAAGGGAACTGAAAGAATCAGAACACAGCTAGTAAGTGCAAAGTTGGGTCTGGGAAATCAGGAGACCTAGATTCTAGTCTGGGTCTCTTTCTATCACACCCCACAGTTTCTGGTTCTTAGTGCTTTAGAAGGGTCTAGGAACTAGAAAATGAAACCAGTAAGACCCATTGAGTTTCAGCCTGATTAGGGATCCAGGGAAAGTCAAGGCTTAAGGAGATCATGTGATCAGTAGGAATTAACCAGTCTTCCAGCTTCTGGGTGCTGAGAGTCAGATAATTCTTGTATTCTAGGCTTCCTAACTCATTATCTCTGTATCTCACATTTCTTCTTGCCACCAACCCCCTCCCCACCACTACACCACCTTTCAAGAGTCACTGAAATGCTAATGCAGAGGTCTAGCTGACAAGGGGAGCTTCCCAGACGCCCTGGATGAGGTAGGAATGCCTTTTAGAGAGGTAAATATCTGGGTTAAGCCTTTCAAATCCTTTCAAAGATTTTTTTTAACCAATTTGGTACTGATGAAAGTTCTTGGCCTTTCAGCCCCTGAACCTTCAGGACTGCAGGGCATGGGGAGCCCCAGTAGAGGAGGGACGCCTGGCTCTTATTTAATCAATCAAGCAGGTAATTGGCCACTGCCTACTGTGCCTCCTGTCCTAGCCTAGGCAATTTAGGAGTACAAAAAAAGTAGGAGATGAGGTCCCTGACTTTTGAATTCTGATTGGGGAGAGAGCTATTACATACATGCAAAGCAAACCCAAGAGACAGGTAATATGGTGTAGTGGAAAGAATGTTGGCTTTGGAATCAGAAAACCTGGGGGGTGGAACCAAGATGGCAGAGCGAAAGCAGTGACTTGCTTGAGCTCTTCCCTAGACCCCTCCAAATACGTATAAAAAATGGCTCTAAACAAAAGCACAACCCACAAAAAGACAGAGTAAAACAGATTTCCAGACCAAGACAATCTGGATGATTGATTAGAAAGGTATATCGCCCCCAGGCTGTGAGAGGAGCATGGTTCGTTGTTCATGGTTCAGCGTGGGCACGCAGGCTGCAGCGAACCTGGAGCAGGCCTCAGAGGACTGAATCACAGGCAGCTGTGGTGGTTTCTGGACTTCTCAACCCACAAATGCCAGGGACAACTGAGAAGGTCAGTGGGGAAAATCTGTTTCTGCGGTGAGAGAGAAGCTAGATCTCAGCCCCAGTTCTGAGTGTAGCCCCAGGGTGGCAGCTGCCTCCTGAGCTCCTGGCATTCAGGCTGAGGGAGAATCCAGTGGCTGATCAGAGGGGGATTGCGGGGATCTCTTTGCCAGTGCTGAGGCAGGAATCTCTTGCTTTGCCTGTGCTTGGATCTGAGTCACAGTTCTGGGTGACAGTCCTGGGACAAGGAAGAGTGCTGGCATAGTGAAGCTTGTGGTGGCTGTGTGAAGAGAAAATCCTTCTCACAGTTCCAAGACAGAAAAGAGAGCTTGTGGTCACTTATAGACCAGAGCACAGGCCAGGAAAGGAGTAAACACCTAGCCCCTTATCATACCACCTTGGAAGAACTGAAAATTTACAGGTCCCTAGAAGTATCTCTAAAAACTGCTGTACAGACCCCCAAAGCTTGGGACAGCACATTCTTCACATTGGAAGCAGACCTCTACCTTAACAAAGAGTTTATAACTTAAGTAATTGGCTGGGATCATGAGCAAACCTCGAAAGAAATGTCAGACCATAGAATCTTTTTTTGGTAACAAAGAAGATCAAAATATACAACCAGAAGAAGACTACAAAGTCAAAGCTCCTATATACAAAGCCTCCAAGAAAAATATGAATCAGTCCCAGGCCTTGGAAGAGCTCAAAAAAAAGGATTTTGAGAAGCAAGTAAGAGAAGTAGAGGAAAAACTGTGAAGAGAAACAAGAGTGATGCAAGAAAATCATGAAAAACAAGTCAACAGCTTGCTAAAGGAGACCCAAAAAAATACTGAAGAAAATAAACCTTAAAAAATAGCCTAACCCAAATGGCAGAAGAGGTCCAAAAAGCCATTGAGGAGAAGAATGCCCTAAAAAAGCAAAATTGACCAAATGGAAAAGGAAGTCCAAAAGCTTACTGAAGAAAATACTTCCTTAAAAATTGGAATAGAGCAATTGGAAGCTAGTGACTTAATGAGAAATTAAGACACTGTAAAACAAATCCAAAAGAATGAAAAATTAGAAAACAATGTGAAATATCTCATTGGAAAAACAACAGACCTGGAAAATAGGTCCAGGACAGATAATTTAAAAATTATTGGACTATCTGAAAGCCATGATCAAAAAAAGAGTCTAGATATCATCTTTCAAGAAATTATCAAGGAAAACTGCCCTGATATTTTAGAACCAGAGGTCAAAATAGAAATTGAAGGAAAGAATGAAATCAGAAAACCTGGCTTCAAATTCTGGCTTTGCTACTCATGACATGTGTGACTTGAACAAGTCATGGTAGTAATCGGAGCCTTCTTTTCCTGTTCTATAAAATTAAGTAGGGCTAGGTGATCTTGAAGAATGCTCCCAGCCCTCAATGTTTTCATCTTGTGCTTACAAAATAGTATATCTTCAAAGGTATTCTGCAGATTTTAAGTGCCTGGGCAGAAATCTGGAGTAGTCCCAGAGGGCTTTCTGGAAGAAGTTCTTGTAACAAGAATCTTCACCACCCATTCACTCCTCAACCTCTCATAATCTGGCTCCTATATCCACCACTCCGTGGAAACTGCCCTCTTTCCAAGGTCACCAGTAACCTCTAAGATGCAAAATCTAAAGGTAGAGTCCTCGCCTGCGTTGGCCTTTTGGCAGCATTCAATACAATTTCCTTCCCTTCCCTTACTCTTCTAGAGACTAATCTCCCATGACTTATGACTCTCCTCTCTCTTGGTTCTTCTACTTGCCTGACTACTCTTTCTCAGTCTTCTGCCCTTTGTCCTCTCTCCTTTGGCATTCTTGTTGGCTCCCATAGCTTTAAATATCATCCCTGTATAATGGTTCCCAAATCCTCTACCCCCAAGCTTTACTCCACACTGCCCCTATCTCTATCTGCCTGCTGGACATCTCCAGTTGGAAGTCTTCCAAGTGTGACCCAAATGGAGTCATCAGCTTCTTCCCAAAACTTGATTCCCATTCCTAATTCTACTTATGGCTCCACTATCCTCCTATTCACCAGGCTTTTAACCTTAGCAATATCTTCAACCCTGCTCTCCTTCTCACCTCCCACAGTCAATCAGTGGCCAAGTCCTTTTGCTGTCTCTTGAATCCACTCTCTCGTTTAAATTCCCATTTCTACTACCTTAATTTACCTCTTGCCTGGACTACTCTAATAGTCTTCTAACTGGTCTTCAACTTCAGTACCTCTCCTTTCCAAACTACTGTGTTGCACACAGACCTGTCAAAATAATCTACTGAAAGCACTGGTCTCACTGCATGATTACCCTGTTCAAAAGCCTTCAATGGTTCCCCATTATCTACAGGATAAAAAAAAAAGTCTGATATTCAAGGCTCTGCTCCCTCCCAATCTGACTCCAGTTTACCCATCCAGCCATAGTTTATACTATTCTTCATGCACCTACCATCCTAGCCAAAGTAGACCATTAGACATTCCCTGATCTTGCCCCGATCTCTCACATAGTTTGTTCAAGCAATATCCCCTACTTGGAAGAGACCACAATAGCTGTGTCTGTTAAAATCTTTCTCCTCCTCTAAGGAGGAGTCTGGGTGCTCCCTTCTCCATGAAGCCTTGCATGACTCTCAGCCAGCAGCCATTCCTTCCTTTCCGGATTTTTCCTATGCACTTGTTCAACCTGTATTATACATAGTTATATAAATGTCAATTCCCTTGACTCTGCTGTTATCTTCTTAAGAGTATGGACTGGGGCATTTGTGTGTGTGTGTGCATGTATGTATGTGTGTAGGTATATGTATATATGTGTGTATATAGCCTTGTATATATATATATATATATATATATATATATATATATATATATATATTATATATATATATATATATATATATATATATATGAAAGAGAATATATATGTATATGTAGAATCACAGGATATAGTAGGTGCTCAATAAATGTTTACGGGATTGATTGGTGAATCTACAACAAAGGGCAGGCATGATCAAAGTGGTGCTGTAAGAAGATTAATCTGGTGGTGAGCTCAGAATGGATTGGAGCAGACAGAGACTAAGGGTGTAGAGTAGGTTACTGAAATCAGAATGTGATCTTCTTGAGGAAAGGGACCTCATTTTCCCCTTATTTGTGTCCCCACAAATTTGTGTGACTAGGATATAGTAAACACTTAATAAATGCTTGTTAAGAAAGATGACCTAGGAATGAGGTCATAAGGATCTGGAATGGGTAGGAGGAGAAGTCTCCCTCCATTCTGACCTGGAAGGATTCCCTTCAGTGATTTAGAGCTGTCCACCACTAGAATGATCTGACCAAAAGGTAGTGGGTTCACAGTGGTTGAAAGTGTTCAAGAGAGCCTGGTTAGACCACCTGTCATGGATGCTATAGAGAGCATTGCCATACTGGATGGAAAGTTAGACTAGATTCTCTATACAGAACCTTCTAACTCTAAGATTCTATGAGAGGAACCCCAGAATCCTTACAGGTCTGGGATGGTTCTATAGGAATGAGTGAGCCATACTTTATGCTGGCATTTTTGCCATTACATTTAGAATCACAGAACGTCTGAGCTGGAGGAGTCTTAAAGAATGTCAGAGCAGGAAAAGACTTTGGAAGAAAGAATGTCAGAGCTTAGAGGGGTCTTAGAACAGAGGACTGGAGGAAGAAGAGTTGGTACAAAGAACAATCCCATCCCATCCCATTCTTCCCCACCCCTATCATGCACACTCAAATCTGAGACACACTCTTCAACAATTATACAAAGGTCCATAGGGAAGATGGGCACATGTCGCAAAGAAGTCATTCTCAGCTCCAAATCATTAGAAGTCTTTTTCTCCCTTCCCAGAGCCTTTGTGAAGTTCTTCTTAGGTGTAGCCCCCTTCTGGGCTCCTAGGATGGGTGACCTTAGAGAGTTCTGAAGCTGGCAGCTTCGCTTAGCCCTTGGTGAACCTCTCATCTCCTGACCTAGATGCTTCTGTTAGTTACTTCTATTTTTTGTTGTTAGTCACTTCTACTCCAAGGACACCACTACCTAGGGGAAGTCCAAATCTTCTGACCTTTAAAAATTAACAAGGTCATCACCTACTCAGTTGGGGGGTGGGAGAGAATAGAACTTAATCCCTAGCAGAGCTTTTCCACTGACCTGTTTCTGGCATCTCTCTTCTGAACTAGCTTATTCTAATATACATAGACAGAAGTGTGCCTGAATCAGCCAATCCCAGTACATTCTTATGTGGTTCTTGGATTATATCCAACGATTAAAACACTCCCCTTCTCCAAAATTCAGGATCTGCTCATAACTAGTTCATACTTTTGATTGATTTATTAGAGGTGTCTAAGACTTACTCACCCCTAGTTTTTACTTTGATTGATCGATTCAATAGATATGTCCAGGCCTCCTGTAATTACATGAATGAGGGTGCAGATTTAGAACACCTTCCTTACATCTAATTTATAAGTAGAAGTCTCTATCATTGTCCACTAAGTCACCTTTCCAATACCCCTGGAGGTGTGCTGGGAAATAATTAACCAGCCTTCCAAAAAATGTACCCACACAATAAAAGTTTAATCTGCATTATTAAACATTTTCTCCATCACTTTCTTGAATCTAAACAATTAAGAAAACCATAAATCAGATCCCAGTTTGTAGCGTTTCTCAATTTGGAGGGTATAAATGTTCACACTGAAAATTTAACAATCACCCCTTGAGATGTGATCACCAGACTCACACAAACCCCTAGTAGGTCCCCCTTTTTTATTTTCCTCAGCAGAACTCTGTTTTAGTCTCAAGATTTCATTCTTGAAAGCTGGACTATCTTTCTCTGTACAATTTCAGTCCGTGGCATCCTACCTACCTTTGTACCGAACCTTTTGAAATCCATTCCCCCCAATCTAAGAATTATGTCAAACTATGCCAATTTTTTTTCTTTCCTTTATTGCAGATTCTGTAATAGAGTCGTTGGGTCTGAGAGCCCCTAACATCCTTTTCAGCTTTAATCTATGATCCCATTAAGAATGTAGTCTCACAACAAGACTGTCTCTTTTTCTCTCTTTTCTAAAACCCAAACATTCTCTACTATGTTTCTCTCTCTGGTTCCTGGGTCTCTTCACATGAGGAAATGTTCTTAATATGTAGTTTCCCACTTCTACACCTTTTATCTCTGTATAATAATACTAAATTACATATGTTATATATTATATAATGTTACATATCATATATAACATATTATATATTATACAATATATTATATAATTATATATATCTGGCATTCATATAACATTTTGGGATTTGCCAAGTGCTTTACAGGTATCCATCCATTTAATCCTCACAACCCTGAGAGTGAGGTGCTGTTATTATCCCTCCCATTTTACAGGTGAGCAAACTGAGGCAAACAGAGATTAAATGACTTGCCCAGGATCACACAGACATGAGTGTCTGAAGTGGGATTCATACTCACCATTTCCTGACTCTAAATCCCATGCTCTATCCGTGGGGCCACTTTGTTGCCAACACTGAAACTGGAAAAACAACTCAAGGCTTGGCACAAAGTCTTTTGGTCACGTCTCTTTCTTTCTTCACTAAGTTCCATGTGGCTTGTGCCTGCACCATCCTGTCACAGTCTCCTTTATCCTTCTTGATCTTCTCCATGGAATGAATGCCTCATCTTCAGCGTTCACTCATCCTGTTCCTGTTCACTGCTCATGGTTGTGTTCCCCATATGGAACAAACACTCACCCACGAGTTCGGTCATTTCAGATTTCAGTTGCGTATGACTCTTTATGACCCCATTTAGGGTTTTCTTGACAAAGATACTGCCATTTCCTTCTCCAATTCATTTTACAGATGAGGAAACTGAGGCAAACAGGGTTAAGTGACTTGCCCAGGGTCACACAGGTAGTAAGTGTCTGAGGCTAGATTTGAACTTGGTCTTCCTGACTCCAGGCCTGGCACTCTATCCATTGTGCCACCTAGTTCACCAAGATGAAGCCTATTTTTGAAACTCACCTGAGTCTTGGGAAACAAATAGATCAATAGTTCTCCACATGATGTGATGGGAAAAATTGTAATAACTCTAATCTCTACAAGTGTCTTCTTCATGACAACCCAGTGAGCAATATTTTTATACCCATTTTACAGATGAAGAAAGTGAGGCAAAGAGGAAGGAAGTGGCCCTTTCACGGTCACACTGTGAGTTAGTGGTAGAGTTCAGACTTAGCTCATCTCCAGAGCTCTTCTCACTACAGGGCACCTCCTTCTAAATGACTGAACCAGGAATTAGCAGAGCAGAGTTCTGGTCCCAGCTCTGGCCCTAACTCACTGGGTGACTTAGAGTAATTAACATCTTCACTCTGGGTCTCAGCTGCTTCCTCTGCAAAAAGAAAGAGGATGGAATTAAGTGTTCCCTCAGGCTCTTCCTAGTTCTGGCTGCCTAGGATTCTGAGGCAGGATGGTTTCCTGCAAAGATGGTTGGAATTGGAATCAAAGAGGTAAGGTGTGACTCCCAGCTCTGTTACCTTCTGCCTGTGTGAGCCTGGTAGGCAAGTCACTCAGGCTCCTTGGCCTCAGCCCATCTGTAAATGGACAGGGTTGAACCAGATGGTCTCTAAGACTCTTCCAGCTCCAAACTCGATCATCTTTTGATTTTGAGGTCAGAGTGGGCAATGCTGTTGGCACCTCTCAAGTTTTAGCCATTGAGCTTACCTCAGAGTCAGGAAGGCTGTCATCCAAAATATTTGGGAAGATAGAAGGACCTGGTCATTCCTGTTGCTACTGACAAGAAGCCACCATTTGTAATTCCCAGACCTTTCAGGGGGGAAGCAATGGGTATCCAAATGTTCCATTTTTGTGTGATTCACTGATGGTTAAATGGAATACAGGTGGACCTTGGTTTACAAATAGATGTTTTGGGATACAGAAAATTTCTGGAAAGTAAATCCCATTGTGGGGCAGATAAGTGGTGCAGTGGATAGAGCTCTAGCCTTGGAGTCAGGAGGACCTAAGTTCAAATCTGGCCTCAGACACTTTTCACATACTAGCTATGTGACCCTGGGCAAGTCCTTTAACCCCAACTGCCTCACCAAAAAGCAAAAAAAGAAGAAGAAGAAGAAGAAGAAGAAGAAGAAGAAGAAGAAGAAGAAGAGAAGAAGAAGAAGAAGAAGAAGAAGAAAAGAAGAAGAAGAAAGTAAATCCCATTGGAAATGTCAAGGAATTTGTTTTTTAGGACAATCATATAATCACACAATCATTGTAATAATGATAGCCACGATTTATCTAGAGCCTTAAGGTTTACAAAACACTTTACGTATTTCATCTGATCCTCACAACAACCCTGGTGCTATTATTATCCCCATTTTACAGACAGGGGAATCTGAGGCTGAGAGAAATTAAGTGATTTTCCCAAGGTCACACAGCAATTGTGTGAGAGAGGATCTGAATGAAGGAGGTTCTGAACTCGGGCATTGCTGGATTCCAAGTCCACTACACTGTTGTATTATAAAAAGCAGTGGAATGGGAGGCAAAAGACTTGGGTTCTAATCCAGGTCCTGCCACCAGCTCACCAAGTGACTTTGGGTGAATCGCCTTACCCTTCCGGGTCTCAGTTACCTCCTCTGTAAAATGAAGGGTTCTTTCCATCCCTAATGTCGTCTAGTCTTGGGTTCTGATGCTACCGAGCCTGATCTTATTAAGTAGCTGCCCCTGATTGATTCTATGAGACCCGAGAAGGAGGGACATCAGAGGCAAGGACTGGCTGGGAGGTTCTCAGCTTGCTGGAGAGGAGAGAATCTTAGCTCTCCTTCTTCCTCAGCACCTTCCTATTGGATAGACACCCATTCACTAGCTTGGCAGGGCCGATGGCAAGGACTCAGCTTAATCCTCCTCATAGGAGCATTGAACCTCAAGCGCACCCAAACTCCTGCCGTCCAACACCTTCCATTTTTTAAGAAATAACTCTTATTGGTGTTTTCCATTTCTCACACCACCATAGTCTCTCCCACTTCCCTATGACAAATAGTATTGTTTAAGAGAGAGAAAAAAAAAGTCAGTGCAACTGATCCTATACTGAGGAAACCTGAAGACATGTGCAATATGTGACACGACTTCCCTGTGTGACCTTGGATAAGTCACCTTCTCTTTGGGGGCTTGTTTCCACATCTGTAAAATGAGAAGGCTTGGACAGGTCACCTTCCAAGGTCCCTTCCAGCTCCCGTTCTGTGCAATGGTCTGGGGCAGCTAAGACCCAGTGCTGACAGCTGATCTAACAATGGGGTAACATCTCAGTCTTATTTTCCTCTTCTGTAAAATGCAGGTTTGGTACCGAAAGACCTCTAAAGTGTCTTCCAGCTCCCCAAATCCTGTGATCTTGTACCCAAACAGCAGTGGTTTTAGACAATATAGAAAGCTTGACTCTCCTGCTGGCCCTGGGGACTTTTCCATGGATAGAAGATAAGCAGCTTGCATCTCATCGATGCCAGCCTTTCCACACCTCACCTGGGCATCATTTCTGGAGCCTAGCTTCTTCCTCCTCTATCCCCTCCTCACTCCAGGACTGCTACCTCAGGAGCTGAGGTTTATGGCTCTCTCCTGGCTCTCCTCCCATCCCCTCCCCTTCCATGCTTTCCAAGGTTATGCATATGAATATATCTTCTGCTCCCACAGCTTGTCCCCATAAATCAATCCCACACCATTTCTGAGTCATTGCTATTCTCAGAACATGCTACCATCTCTCCAGCTCAGGGGGAATGACCAGCCTTACATTTCTGATGCCCATTCTGCAGAGTGGCAACATCCTAGCAGAGCTGGTCCCCAAGCTCTCTGATCATCTTTAACATAGTACTGACATTCAGTGATTATTTGACCTTGAGCCAGGCACCTATGGACTTGTGGACTGATTCACTGATGAAATAGATGTCTTCTTCAGCCCCTCCTCACCTGTTGGTTTCAATAGAGCTGAAGCCTGACTGCCCACTGAGCGTGTCAAGGCTAGCCTTGGCCAGATCCTGAAGTTTGGGGAGTTTGACTTTGGCACCATCCCTTCCATACCTCGCTTTGCTCTGCCCTGAGCACATTGCTCCCCAAGGCTCCCATTGACTCCCTGCCAATGCCTGACAAAGATAGATGTTTGCACATGTCAAACACAGTTAGCATCCTGTGTCATCTGGTGGGAGGGACAGAAGGCTGGGAGTGGGACTCCCAGATCTGCCCCCAGGGCTGCTACTAGGGCACAGTGACCAATGAGGAATTTCCCCATCTGGCTGCCATTATAATGTGTGAAAATCTAACACATGTGCTCCTCCAGCAGCATAGAAACCACTATAGTAACAAATTCTCCTCCCCCTCAATGGAATTTGTCTTAATTTCTTCTTGTTATTTTCACATTGTGAATTGCAAAGTGAATTGGAGTGTATGCTTTTTGCTGAGTTGTCTAGCTGCCAAAACTGCTGCTTATAGTTCTGTCTGACATCGACTTACCGACATACCTTGGGCAGTCCCTTCACTATCCTGAGCCTCAGTTTTGCCATCTGTAAAATGGGAGAGTTGGACTATATGATTCCTAGTAGCCCTTCCAGCTCTCAAGTTCTGTGGTTCTGCAGGTGACCTGTTAGTCCTAAGCAGGATGCTGTAGAACTGGGAAATGCAGTCCTTGCCCTCAGGGGGCTTCCAGTCTAACTAGGGAGCCCCAACGTTTACATCTACATGTAAAAGAGTCCAGGATCTAGAGTCAGAAGGCCTGAATTTGGATCCTGCCTCTGAAATTTATTAGCTGTGTGACCTTAGGTAAGTCATCCATCATCCATGGACCTCGGTTTCCTCATCTTTAAAAGGACAGTGTTTTATTAGATGGCTTCTGGAGCCCTGTCCAACTCTACGTCTCTGAGCCCATGATCTAGATTCTGAAAGGTAGAAATGAATGGAAGAAACTGAAAAAGTGTGGTTTAGCAAGTGAAGTACAATGAGAGGAGCTTTTAGAGGTATCAACTAAGCTTTGGGAGTCATATCATTTGGTTGGGACTAGGAGAAGCCTGGGACCTTTCTGCCTAACACAGGCTGTGTGGATGCCTCTCAGAAGACTGAAAGATTGAGAACCAGCAGGGACATGAAAACCACCCTCCATTTTACACATTTGGAAACTGAGGCCCAGAAAAGAAAAGTGGCTTGTCCCAGTTCACAGAGGTAGCAAGGAACAGGGCTGGGGTTTGAGCACAGGTCTTCTGGATTGAAAGCTAGATTTCTCTTCACCCTATCCTCTTCAATAAGAGTTGTGGAAGGAGAGGCCAGTAAGGAAGAAATCCTCTCCTCCCTCACTGGACTGGCCAATGTCAGGAGGTGCATAATAATCCCTGCCCATGTAATACAGTCACTTGGGTTTGATGGCCATTGAGGGGTATGTGTGTTTGTGTGTGTGTGTGTGTGTGTGTGTGTGTGTGTGTGTGTTGTTGGGTGGTTGGGTGTGTGTGTGTGTGTGTGTGTGTGTGTGTGTGTGTAAGGTCAGGTAAGCCTCAGATTAAATCAGAATGACAAGAGGCAAAAAAAATGACATTCAGTTTCCCTGGGTTAGCACTCAGACGATGATCAGCATCTTCAAATATGTGGCAAAGGGAGCAGACTTCTTCTTCATGGCCCAGAGGGCAGAAGTAATTGGGTGGGGAAGTATGAGAGTCTCAGGGAGGCAGATTTCAAGGCAAGAACCCTCTAACCATGAGCACAGCCCACTCATGTACTGTGCTGCCTTATGAAGTAGTGAGCTCCCCATCAGTGGTATTATTTAAGGAGACTCTAAGTGACCATCTATCTAGCGGTGCTTCAGAGGGGATTCCTGTAATGGGTCTATGACTAGACTTGGAGGAGAAGTTTTAGGGTCCCTTCCAGCTCTAAAGCTCTATCTTACAGTCTCTAGCTGTGCCCAGTTTCTGAGAAGCTATTCTGTGTGATGATTCAACCTGGCCCTGGAAGCCAAGTGAGATGGTCAGTTCCATGTGCTGTGAGCTGTGCCAAAATAATATATTCTTCTTGTATTCAATTCTTTGTGTGTGATACTGTGGTAGATACTGAAGAAGGCACAAAATGTGGATAAGCTATAGTCTCTGCCTTCATGGAGCTTACATTCTAGTAGGAGGATAAGACCCAAATATAGGTACATATAATGCAAAGCGTAGGGGTAGCTAGGTGGCACAGTGGATAAAGCATACAGCCTAGAGTCAAGAAGACCTGAGTTCAAATATGCCCTTAGATACTTGCTAGTTATGTGACCTTGGGCAAGTCACTTAACCCTGTCCTCATCTGTAAAATGAGCTGAAAAAGGAAATGACAAACCGCTCCAGTATCTTTGCCAAGAAAACCCCAAATGGGGTCACACAGAGTCAGACACAACTGAAACAACTGAAGAATGAGAAATGCACACCATTGTAAAATAAATGTATTAGAATGGGATACCCAAAGTGGAGAGACAACATGCTGTAATAATTCAAAAGATGGCCTCGGAGTCAAGACCTGGATTCAAATTTTGCCTCCAACACATTCCATGTGACTCTGAGCAAGTCAGCACCCAGGCAACTTTCTGAGACTGAGAGTCTCAAAGCAACTTGGGCAAGTTAATTCCTCTCTGTGGGCCTCAGTTTCCTCATCTGTAAAAAGAGGAGTTGGGTTCATTAAGCTCCAAGATTCCCTCTTGTTCTAAAATCCTGTCATTCCATCACTTCTCTCACTCTAAGCTAGAGGTGAAGCCTATAAACCTCTTCTCAGAATGTTTTCAAAAGCATAAAATATGGTAGATTCTAAAGGAAATCTATTATATTGGAATGCAGCTATTAAAAACACAAGGTCACAGGTAATAGGTTAAGAATCCCTGCTCAGTTATTCAGATGAGGAGAGGAAATTTGAATTTGAGGAAGAGGTGGGGCATGTTGGCAGTGGTTCTGTTCTGTTTTATTTTGGGGAATAATTCAGGAGCCCCATTCTTGGAACAGTAACATACACTAATGATCACTCTAAACCCACTAATGTTCCATTGTCAATCCGCATTGGTAGAGAAGGGGTTTCCTCTCTGGGAATTCACTACTGCAATGCACCTCTGAAATCAGAGGGAGAGGGAGGAAGGAAGGAAGGAAGGAAGGAAGGAAGGAAGGAAGGAAGGAAGGAAGGAAGGAAGGAAGGAAGGAAGGAAGGAAGGAAGGAAGGAAGGAAGGAAGGAAGGAAGGAAGGAAGGAAGGAAGGAAGGAAGGAAGGAAGGAAGGAAGGAAGAAAGAAAGGAGAGGAGAGGAGAGGAGAGGAGAGGAGAGGAGAGGAGAGGAGAGGAGAGGAGAGGAGAGGAGAGGAGAGGAGAGGAGAGGAGAGGAGAGGAGAGGAGAGGAGAGGAGAGGAGAGGAAGAACTAAGTGATGTCTGAGGAGAAAGGGCATTACTAAGCCAGGGGGATCCAGGTAGACTTCATGGAAATGGTAGCAGTTGAGTTGGAGTTTAAATGTTAGATAAGACTTCAACAGGAGAAGAAGTGGAGGAGGGAGGGAGAGAGGGAGAATGACGATGGGGAGAACCAGGCCAGCTGACCAGCGCCCCCGGACATACTGATGGATGTTTGGAAAGGGACGGGGTGGCAGAGGCCAATTCGTTTGGTGAGACGTCATGGAATGTAAGGCTTCTATTTGTGGACAACAGACACTTTTTTATGCTGCTCTGTTAACTGAAGTCCTTCTAAGGGGCTGACCTTTAATCTCATTATGTATGGGGCTGTGTATGTGAATCTGACATGTGAATGCGTTGCCAAGCTACGGCTAGAACCAAATATCCCAGGGCCCCAAGCGCTGGCCAGGACAATCTTTTCTGAGTCACCATCATTCACATGGCCGAGGTTTCTCTCCTTGCTTTCCGGAGAGCCCCTGCAGCCTGTATTTCAGTGGGCATGGTAAGCCTGGAGTACGCCACTCAAGTACGGAGAAGGTTGACCCCACCAGTGGGTAAACACTTTGTTCACCCTCAGCATGTCTCATTCACATCCCTAAAGCCTCTCTTTCCTAGCCCTGTTGCTTACCTGTGTGACCTTGGACCATTTACTTGCATCTCTGAATCTGGGTTCCTTATCTGTAAAATGAGGGAGTCAGATTAAATGAATGCTGAGGAGGTCCCTCCCAGTTGTAAAGTCCCTTCACAGCCCCTTCCCCAGCTCTAATCCCTTCAATGGTTCCCCATCATCTGTGGCTCCCACACTCCCTGGTCTGACATGTGATACCCTCCATGGTCAAGCACTAATTTTCCTCTCCAATAGAACATACCACTATTCAGAATTACGGAGCATTAGGAAAGGAAGAGGACTTCCTGGATTATCCAGTCCAACCCATTCATTTTACAAATGAGGAAGAATTAGTGAAGTAACTAGTCTCAGTTCACAAACCTAGAAGCACAGGGACATAAACCGAAGTCTTCTGGGTGGCTCTTGACCTGGAGTCAGGAAGACCCGAGTTCAAATTCAGCTTCTGACTCTAGCTGTATGACTTTGGGTGAGTCACTTAACCTCTGTTGGCTTCTGTTTCCTCATCTACAAAATTGGGATAAGAATAGCATCTACCTCCCAGGGTTGTTGTAAGGATCATACAAGTATTTGTAAAGTGCTTAACGCAGTGCTTTGAATATAGGAGGTGTTTAATAAATTTTTGTTTCTTTCCTCCTGAATTTTATAATCCCAAGTCCCATACTTTTTCTACAATACCACAGTTGATCCCCAGCCCATCCTTTCTATTCCATCCAACATGTATCATTGAATTCAGCTAATTTCTATGAACTGTTCTTATGTACCTTGTAATAAATTATTATCGCCTCCTGGCTCTAAAACCTATGAACCACGGCCTTCTCCAAACCCTCTCTTGGTTCCCCATTAGAAACAGACAAAAAAGAATGAGGAGGGGGAGCAGATGGGGCTAACTCAGTGGGACATGGCTCTTATTCCAACATAGCCCCCATGCCCTTAACAGACTGTGAATAAAACATTTACCCAAGTCACCCCCTGAATGAGGGGAGTCACTGCTACCTGGTGGGGCAGTGTCAGCTTCTGAGGATGGCGAAATGACCCATGGAGAGAAGTTGGGAATTATGCCCTCACCTGGCACACGGTGAGCGGGCCCTGGCTCCCTCTTCAGGCTGGACTACTCTCTCCATATTTTGCAAGGCCTGGCATGGTTTCAAGGTAGCTTTAAGAACAGATTGCTCTCTTTGACCCCTTCTGCAGCTGTTACAATAGTGTCTTGTGTGTCCTGACCACCAGGCTGGAGGGTGTGTGTGTGTGTGTGTGTGTGTGTGTGTGTGTGTGTGTGTGTGTGTGTGTGTGTAGAGATAGAGAGAGAGAAGAGGGGGTACAAGGACGGGCTTGACTCTTCAGTTAACCCAGCCTGATACCAGCTCATTGGCCATATCAAAGAACTTTAGAACTAGAAGTGACCTTAGATATCATTTAGACCCACCTCCTCACTTCACAGAGGAGAGAGATTACCCAAGATTACACAGCAACCATCCCGTTCTTCAGTGCTTTCTGACTCCACATATCACCCTACCCCACGCAAAATCCCTACCGCATTCCTAAAAAATCCTTTTTCCTCCCAGGGTCTTTCTTGGCCTCCCATCTCCAAAATGATGGGGCTGGACCAAATGGACTCCAATGCCCCTTCCTTAAATTCCTCCATCTTTTGTTACTCATGCTGCCCATTTCAGGACAAATTTCTTAATGTCTTCTTTACTTTTTTTTTAATTACATGTAAACAAAAAAAATTTTAACATTCATTTTTTAAAATTTTGAGTTCTAAATTCTCTCTCTCCCTTCCCTCCCCCCTCCTTGAGAAGGTAAGCAATTTCATATAGATTATACATGTGCAGTCATGCTAAACATTTCCACATTAGCCATATTTTCTTTTTTCATGTTGTTTATTTTAATTTTTTTCTCACTTACATGTGAACAATTTTTTAAACATTCTCAGGACAACTTTTAAAGATAAAACCAAATAACTGGCCCCTAAATCACACATGGGCAACTGGGTGGCACCATAGTGCACAGAATGCCAAGCCTAGAGTCAGGAAGACGCATTTTCCTGAGTTCAAATCTGGCCTCAGATACTTACTAGCTGTATGACCTTGGGCAAGTCACTTAACCCTGTTTGCCTCAGTTTTCTTATCTGTAAAATGAACTGGAGAAGGAAATGGCAAACCACTCCAGTATCTTTGCCAAGGAAACCCCAAATGGGGTCACAAAGAGTCAGACACAACTGAAAAAAGACTGAAAATCATACACAGATAAGCTTTGGTTAGCATCTGTGCTGGGAAGGTGGATATCTAGCATATTGAATGTTTGGAATATAATAATAGTAATGCTCTGCTGTAATACAGTTGACAAAGTTCCTCCACAGAGTATTTCATGGAACCCTCACACCTCGGTGAGGTATTGATTTCAAATCCCAGCTCCTTTGATGGCAAATGATAGAGAATGATAGAGTGCTCATATTCTGACACTCAATGAGAAAAGAAATGAGGAGCTTGGAGTCTTTCTGCTTTATCATTCTCCTGGGATGGGGAATGAAGTGTTCTATTATAGAGTCTGCCCTCAGACTGCAGGTTGCTTGTAAAGGGACAGGTAACCAGGATAATGTCAAGATTAACCAATGGCTTTGTCCTAGCCTAAGTTTCATTGGTTTCAATAGCATGGTTGCTTCAGTGAAATTATAGCATCAAAAGGAAGGGAGGTATTAGACCTATTGTTCTGTGCCCTATTCAGGTCGGGGAATTTGGGGCGATTCTAGACACCTTGTTTTGAGAGATCTATTAACAAAGTGATACATAGCCTGAGGAGACTGAGCCAGATGTACAAAAAATCAGGAAAAAAAAATATGGCATGTGGCTTCAGTTAGAGGGATGGGGTGTTTTACCTGGAAAAGAGAGGATCTGCAGACAAGGAGGAAAACAGCCTTATTTTTCTTCAAATATCTCAAAGGCTTTCATGGAGTCTGTGTCACTCTGGAGGGCAAAACTCAGGACCAATATGGGGACAGTTTCAAAGAGGCAGATTCCAGCTCATCATAAAGTAATTTTTAACCACTAGGACAAGCTTCCTATTCAAGAGGCTGTCTTGGTAGGTAGAGAGCTCCCCATTATTTGCAGTATGTATGCAGAGGCCAAATGACCCTTGACTACCACCTCACTATCTGTGAGGAATCCTGTTGAAGAATTTCTTGCATTGAATGGGAGGTTGGAATCATAGATTTAGAGCAGAGTTTCCTAATATTTGTTGTGTCATGGACCCCTTTTGCTAAAGGGTGAAGCCTACTCAGATTAATGTTCTTAAATAATTGAAGGAAATGCTAAATTTCAGGTAGAAGTTAATGAAATAAAGGTGTAATTTTTTCTTTCCCATCCAAGTTCATGGACTATCCATAGATATCCACATATCTATATCTATAACCTGTCCATTGGAACCTATCCATAGACCTGTTGGGACACCATTGACCCCAGGTTAAGAACCCCTGATTTAGAGCCTCTGCCCTTCTAAGATTTTGTCGTTCCGTGGTGGTGACCATCAGCGTTCTTTCACGTCTACCATGAAGGCAACTGCATATATGCACTCTGTACATAGCTAGGTTCCGCTCTGGACAAAAGCGTGGCTGTAGCTAGAAGCCTGAATCTCAACATTACAGGGCTGAGCTCCAATATGGTAAGATACTGGCTGGAAGATGGGCCTAAATAGAGGCTCAGTCTCTCTCTCAGGAATATTAGGTCATCTCAATAAGCAGGAACTGAATGAGGGCTGGGATGGCGATGCTAGCAATGGTGATGAAGAAGACAATGAGAGTATTAATGATGGTAATTAATTTCTTTTTCCTTTTGGAAGCAGTCAGGGTTAAATGACTTGCCCAAGGTCACACAGCTAGTAAGTGTCTGAGGCCTCATTTGAACTCAGGTCCTCCTGACTCTAGGACCAGTGCTCTATCCACTTTGCCACCTAGCTTCCCCTAGTAATTCTTTTTTTAAAGAGCACATCAAGGTTTACAACGTCCCTTCCTCAGAGCAACCCTATCATGAGTCATTAATATTATCTCATTTTTACAAAGGAAGAATTTCAGAGTAAGAGACTGAGATGGCCATAGTCACACAGCTAGTGTTGGGGGGCCTTAACTTGAACTCAGGGCTTCTGTTTCCAAGTCCAGTGCTCTTCCCATCCTTCTGGAACTGGAGTTTGGGCAAAGCAGCTCAGAAACCAGACCACTGGGAAATGCCTGGTAAACAGACCCATACTTCTTTAAAAGGGATAGAGGACACTTAGTAGTTGCATGACCCTTGGCGAGTCACTTAACCTCGATTGTCTCACCAAAAAAAAAAAAAAAGGTTAGAGGAAACAGCAAAAGCAATAGCTAGGAATTCTTGCTCTGGGGTCAAATGGCAACATATGGGGGAGGGGTCAGTGGCACTGCAGAGAACAATTCGAATGTCGTCAGATGGGGGTGGGAAGATAGACCCCAGAAAAAGGGTACCTTGGTAACAGGATTTAGCAGGCAGAACTGCAGCACATTGCTTGGGAGGTGACCAAATTGCTAAGAGATAATAATTTACCAATAAATAGAAAAATAAAAGCCCCATGCCACTTTCCCCAGTTGGGTTTCGACTTCCTCCACAAAGCCTTACTTAACTTCTTCAGACGCCTCCCCTGCCCCCCCCCACCCCCATCAGCAAATGCTCAGGGCCTGCCACAGTGTCCTTCTCTCCCAGTGAGAAGCACCCCAGATATGCTTATTAAATTTAACAGTCACTTGAACCACTCTCAGATCCACGGCATACGCTACCAAGTGGCCTCTCTCCTACTGCTTCATTATTTCCCTTTTCATGCTGTTGCTTTGTTTTCCCCATTAGCCCATAAGTGATGGGAGAGTGTGGATCACCATCCTTCCCACACATCTCATGTAGGGGCTTCCATACATTCTCCATTCCCAGAGGGCATGGATTCACCCATTCCACCCCTTCACCTCTTTATATAGTATTCTAAGGTTTGTAAAACACATTTTTTTTCAATTTTCAGTCATGATTCTTTGTGACCCCCATTTGGGGTTTTCTTGGCAAAGATACTGGAGTAGTTTTGCCATTTCCTTCTCCAGTTCATTTTACAGATGAGGAAACTGAGGCAAACAGGATAAAGTGACTTACCCACAGTCACACAGCTAGTAAATGTCTGAGGTATTTTGCCAATATTATTTTAGTCTCACAAAAACCTTGGGAGGTGTACTTTTATTATGCCCATTTTACATATGAAGAAACTGAGGCAGACATCCATTAAGTGACTTGCCCAGGGTCATACAGCTAGTAAGTATCTGGGGTCAGATATGAATTCTAACTTGAGGTCTAGCACTCTGTTCACTATACTGCCCATCTTTATGCCCCCTAGATAGAAGGTAAAGAAGACTAATATTAACACCTGTTTTCCTCGATAGACATAACTGATTTTTCCTGCCTAAGTCATAACTAGGCTGGGATGAAGGGAGCTTTTCCACAGGTATCAAGACAAACAATAGAATTGTTTACTTTCCCTTCTCTATTTCTACTTTCCTTTTCTTTCTTTTTCTCCTATTTTCTCTCATTTTTCAAAGAGGGGACCCTTTAAGCCAAACTCAGAGGGCTTCTACCAGCCTGGATGAGGAGAAAGGAATTTGGGCGGGATCTCTGATTGGGGAAAATGTCCTGAAAATGTGCCTCTGGTATAATCGAGAAAGCACTAGCCTTAGAGTCAGGAGACCCGAGTTTTCATTCTGGACACTCACTTTCTACGTAACCTTGGCCAAAGGGTCCTTCCTCTCTGGACTGCAGGGAGGCATGGACGTCAGGTCTCTTGGACTCTCAGGGTTCTGGGGTTTCTATGGGCAGGCCAGGTACTGGTTGTTTCGAGGAAGCAGGGTGGTAAGACTTCAGAAGCTGGTGAGGCCCAGAAGTCCAGATTCCAGGCCTGGCAATGAAAAGTGACTGTGGTTTGCTCAGGGCCCTGAGCCCTGGGGGCCCCATGGAAGTACATGAACTGGTCACGTATAATCCCATATTACAAAGACTCAGCCACCATGTGAGACTTAAGCACCTCATCCCAGCCGATGCCAGAAAGAGCGATTAGACAGAAAGTGGCCTGGTGTGAAAGATGGTCATTGTGGCTGTCATCAGAGCCGCTGAGCTATTGTCCGTGACAGGTAGCAGGCACACTCCACCCTAGGGCTCCAGTGGAGAAGCCTTCTCCCGGCTTCCACACAGTAGCCATGGCCAGAAATCAGGGCAGTTGCTTATGTGCCCAAAGAGGTCTCTCTTCACTAACTGAAATTCTACCATTAGAGAGTCATTCCTTGGGATCCAAAAGGCCTTTCAACCACCAAGGATTCTCTTTTAATTTGTGATGTTTGATGTATCTGGAGTTTGAAGCCCTGGCTCTTCTCCATCTGTCAAATAAGCAGATTAAAATAGGTGATCAATAATTTCCCACCTACAAACTTAATCCAACCTCTTCACTTTATAGGCATGGAAACTGAGACTGAGAGATGTTAAATCACTTGCCCGAGGTCACATGGAAATAACACAACAGCTAACATTTAAAGTTTGCAAACCATTTTACTTATGTCACTCACTGGAGTTTCACAACAATTCTGTGAGGCAGAAGCTAACATCCCTATTTTACAAATGGAGAAACTGAGGCTGAGAGAGATTAAGTAACTTGCCTAGGTCACACAGCTAGTAAATGTCTGAGATAAGACTTGAATTCAGGTCTTTCTTGACGCACTAGCCATTGAGCCACCTAGGTATTAACTCCTAATCCAATGTTTCTTTCTGCCCACACTATATTGCCTACCGTAAATCACAGAAAAAAAAGAAACATCCTAGGATGATATCATTCACATGGTACAGAGCCTAACACCGTGCTGGGCACTAAATAAATACCTTCTCAGCATGGTGATGTTAATTTAAGAAACAGTCGCTACAGAGCTCGGAGGAGGGAAGGGCCATTAGTGACTACAGGAAGGCAGGAAGGCTTCCTGGAGGAGGTGGACTTTACTGGGCAGAGCAGGGAGGAGGGAAAGGGTATTCCAGGATGAGGGGAGAGCATGAGAGTTGGGAGAACATGGGTACTTCTCAGAGTGCTGCTTTATTAGGCAGAATGTCCCCTTCCCCAGTCTGCCTGAGAAGACAGAGTTACCACACACTTCTACGAGATTGAAGGCGTCTATTCATTGGTTGTTGTTCGTTCATTTTATTTTTTTTTTAGGCAACTGGGGTTAAGTGACTTAGCCAGGGTCACACAGCTACTAAGTGTCAAGTGTTTGGTCTGAGGCCAAATTTGAACTCAGGTCCTCCTGAGTTCAGGGAGGGTACTCTATCCACTGCGCCACCTAGCTGCCTGTGTTCATTCATTTTAGTCAGACACTTCATGTTCCCATTTGGGGTTTTCTTTGGCAAAGATACTGGAGCGGTTTGCCATTTCCTTCTCCAGTTCATTTTACAGATGGGGAAACTGAGGCAAACAGGGTTAAGTGACTTGCCCAGCTAGGACATGTCTGAGGCTGAATTTAAACTCATCTTCCTGACTCCAGGCCCAGCAACCTTGCTGCCCATTTCATCCTATTCATAGATCCCAAATACATTTCAGCTGGAAAGGATCTGAGTTAACATCTGGTCCAACCCCTCTCATTTTACAGGTGGGGCAGCTTAGGTTTAAAGAAAGGGAAATGACTGGGCCAAGGTCACACAGTGAGTGAGCAGCTGAGTGAGATCTGATGTACATCACCTTGCTCTCTATTTTGGTGCCTCCCTGACCTTTATAATCACCATCACCGTCATCACCCGTCATCACCATCATCACCATCACCATCATCATCACCATCATTGTCATCATCATCATCATTGTTGTCATCATTGGCAACATCATCGACAGCAACATGCAGTTATTAAGCACTGTCTATGTATCAGGCAGTGTGCCAAGTGCTGGAGACCCACACAAAAGGACAAAAACCCACTTTCCTTGCCCCCAAGGAGCTCACAATCTGATGGGAGAAATGCCACACAAACAGCTTTGTGTGTATGAGTTATATTCAATGTCAGTGAAGAGCAGCCTCAAAGGAGAGGTGCTGTGGGAAGTATTGGCAGGTCCTGCTGTCCCCAGCCCCAACCCCTCCCTCCCTGGGGAGAAGAAGGACTCTGCCTCATAATGTAGATGACGATAGTGATAACTTCTATCTCCCTGATGCTTTGAGGTTGATAAGGCTCCTTCTAGCCTGCACTGTCCTTCGAGGCAGGCAGCGGCATCACCACCGTTCTTGTCTCTCTCCATTCCAACCTCTCTTTTGCTCAGCTGCCAAAGTGATTGTCCTAAAATGCAAGTCTGACCAAAACACCTTCCTTCTCAATAAACATCGGTGACTCCCTATTATCTATAAGACTAAATATAGAATACTTTATTTGGCATTTAAAGCCTTCTCTGCCTCCTGCCTTCCCTGGCTTCCTTCGAGTCTGAACCAAAACTTTATCTCCTTCGAGAAGTCTTTCTTCGCCTCCCTTAATTCTAGTGCCTTCCCCTCTATTGATTCTCTCCAACTTATCCTGTCTCTAGCTCGTTCAAAGCGGTTCATATGTTGTCTTCCCCACTGGAAGATCCCAGAGGGCAAAGACCAGTATTTCTCTTTCAGACTTTTCTTTACATACCTTGTGCTTAGCACAGTGCCTGATATACAACCAGTGCTTAATAAATGCTGGTTCTAGATACAACTTGAATTCTTCTTGCCTTTCACATTACTTATGACCGTGTATTTTAAGATACAGTCAAATGGCCTGCTGGCTGTCTATTTCTAAGTCTTTGCATTGGCTGTGCCTCATGTTCAGAAGGCCCCTGTCCCTCATCTCCATCTCTGAGGCAGGATTTGAGTTCAGGTCTCCCCAACTCTAGGACTAGCTGTATCTGCTGTACTGTCTACCTGACTCTTAGCTGGTACAATGGAAAGAGTACTGGATTTGGAATTGAGGACCTGGGATCAAATTCTGACTCTGCAACTTACTACCTGTGTGATCTTGGGTAAGTCATTAACCCTCCTGGGCCTCAGTTTCCCCATCTGTAAAATGAGGGAATTGAGCTAAATGACCTTGAAGATTTTTCTTCCAGTTCTGAGGGCAGGTCTCCTGGTTCCAGGTCTTATGAGCCCCGCTCCACTCCCCTGAACAGCATGTCTCATAAAGAAGAGGTGGGTTTTTTCTTTCTCATGTTTTGGCCTCTCCACCTCATCAACTCTCCCAGACTTTTAATTGCTCTCAGCTCTACCTGATGGCTTTGGATGGCCTTAAGCATGAGAAAGGTAGTGTGAGAGACTCAGCAGAGGTCTGGGAGCTCATTAAATTTCATTCTATGGTGTCTCCAGCCTGAAAAAAGCGCATAGAGAAGGGGGGAGGAAACGGGGAGGGAGGGAGGCCGGATTATTTGGAATTCTGAGAACAACAAGGCCCCGTATGGATCAAGGCTCAGTTTTGTTGCAATACTCTCAAATCCTCAGCCCCCAAACAGGCCCCAGAGAGCTCGCCAATCAGATAAAAAGATTAATTCTTACATCGCATTTCATGTGCAGCTCAGAGAGCAGATAATGGTTGTTCTTATCCAACTGGAGAAATGAGTTTCAAAACAACCCAAGAGGCAGCTGGACAGGGGATCTGTGCTTTCTTCTGTCTGCCCTGGCCCCTCCTCATCTCCATGACCCCCCACCCCCAAAGGTCGATTGTTATGGGGCCAAACTTTTATGGTTGGAAAAAGAAAAACAGTCTGTCCTTTGCCACTCCCCTATTCCCTTTTCTGCCCTCAGCCCCCAACCAGGAAGAACAGACGCAGAAAAAAAGAAAGGAAAAAAAAAAGCTCTGGCTTTTGAGTCAAAGGACCCAGGTTCAAGTCCTACCTTTTGGTGCTTAAACTCCCTGGGCCTCAATTTCTCCATGAATGAGAGAGTTAGACTCTATGACCTCTCAGATTTCTGGGAGGGAAAGTTTAAGTGACTAGTCCAGCCTCTCACGTGTCAAAAGCGGTGCTTGAACCCATGTCTTCTAATCCAAGACTAGCTCTCTTTCCATTATACTATACAGTCTCTTGAGGAGGGGGAGAAAGGCCTAGTTCTTGCACAACTGGAGAATCAAAGAATGTCAGAGCTGGAAAGATCCCTAAAGACCACCTACTTCACTGTGCTAATTTTATAGAGGGGCAAAGAGAAAGGTATCCAAGAGGTAAAGGGAATTGTCCAAGTCCATGCATGAAGTGGAGCCTGGGCCAGAAAGGCTCCTTCCTTCCCCAGCTGTGATCCTTCTAATGTCAGTTGCCTGATATTATTAGTTCTCTGTTCCTTGAGCTGGAGCTCTTCTCTTGAGCCAAACTGTGAGTTCTCCAAAAGTAAGGACTCAGTCTACCCTTCCTTTTGGCTTCCTTAGACTGACAGTTCCCCGATCACAGAGTTACAAAATCTCAGAGTTGGAAAGGACCTCAGGGGCCATCTAGTTCAATATGCACTTGAATAGAAATCCCCTCCACCTTACCTTCCTCATAAATGATTATCCTACCTTTGTTCAAAAACCTCCTGGCACAAGGAACTCCCAGTCTTCCAAGCAAAAACTTTTGGAGATCCCTAATTTTCTAGAAGCTTTCTTTTTCTTAGATCAAACCAAATCTGCCTTTATTATATACTCCTAGATCTTCCCTCTGGGGCCAAACCCAAAAAGTGACTCTACCTTTCAGATGATGACCCTTCAAACACTTGACTTTAGATATCACATGTCCTGCCTCCTCCATCATCTCCTCTTGCCCAGGCTAAACATCCCCAGAGCCTTCAGACATCTTCCTTCAGCAGAAGAAAGAGGGCCAGACTTGGAAGAAAGAGGATGTTGGTTCAAATCCTAGGTCTCCTACTTACTACTTGAGGAATAACCCTAGGCCAAGTTCCTCCACCTTGTTGGACCTCAAAGAGTTTCCTTTTCTTTAAAATGAGTAATTGATCTCTAAGGTCCCTTCCAGATATAAATTAATAATCATGACAATCTTTGTCACCTTTTTTTTATCCCATTCTTTGTTTTTCTTAAAACAAATTATTTATTTATTTTAACTTTAAAAAAAAATTCTCCCCCTCCCTCTGGTTCCTCTCACACCCATTAAAAAAGCAAGCAATATGATATTGATTAAACACGTTTGTCATTTTCTTCTTGCACTCTCCACCTTATCAATGCTGTCCTTGCAATATGGTACTCATAAATGAATACAATACACTAATACATGGTACTCTGGTATACCAGTATTCTGGTCTGATCAGATCCATCACTTCCCTATTCTCTGATATACTGTGACAATACTCTAATTTAGCATAACTTTAGGTTTTTTTGGCTGCTATATCCTACTGTCGATTAGAAACCCTAGATCTTTTTCAGTTAGATCACCATCTTGTGTTTGTGAAACTGATTTTTTGAACCCGAGTATAAGACTTCATCTTTATTCCTATTAGATTTCATCTCATTAGTAGACCCTGAATCTATTCCTTCTCTGTCTCTTTCAAATAGTGAGCTCTCCGAAGTCATGGCTCTGAACTGCCTCCCACCATCCCATCTTCTATGCCTCCCCCCAACCCCACTATATTGGTGCATGGGCCTGGGCACAGAGGGGATCCTTAGTAAATATCTGTTGAGCATTGCTAATATTAATTGATTCTTGTCTGGTGCCTGTTCCCCAATGAAGGCAAAAGAGATGCAACAGAAAAGAGAGGAAGAAGCATGGCCAGTCTCCCAATTTGCAAAACATCAGATCATGGTGCCCATGATCCAGAATATGCTTTCCTCTCTCCAGCCTGGGCTTTCATGAGGCTCTGCCAGCAGTGGTCATCTCTCAGTCATCTGTGCCTATGACAGTGGACAGCAACATAACCTCCAACCTCCCACATCGGCAGCTGATAATACAGAAAGAATTTTTCTTTGGCTCCAGTAAGTGCCCCCTCCCTCCCATTCCCTGCCTTTCTTGTTCTACCCAGCTCAGACTAAGATGAGAAGGACCTTGCATGCCTTCCTGGAGCTCATGTGGACCAAAAGCAGAGGTGTCTCGGGAACAGAACAGGGGCTAAAGAAATCCAGTCTGCGGAAATTGAGGCTCAGAGAGGCAAAGAAACTCATCCACGGGCACATAGGAATTGTCAGAGTCAGGACTAAAAACCAGCCACCTGCTTCCAGGTCTGGGGTTTCTTCTGAAGTCTCTGCACTGGCCAAGATGGAGAAGGTAATCTTTCCCAGGGGGCCCAGAAGCTGCATTCCACCTCCCCTAGGGAATCTTCCCATCTCTCTTTTCTCTCCTTCATGCAAGGATACACCAGACCCAACCTTAGCTCTGGGGCAAATGGATAAAATGCCTGTTTGCCCTGTCCAGAAATGGTAGGATATAACAGGATGGGCTGGGGGCCTTCTGTCATGGATAGGAGGTTAGCCCCAGGAGTAACAACAGCTCAAATTTCCAGCATTGTAATGCCACAAAGTACTTTCTGCAGCTCTTCATGGTAGCTCGCATAAGTATCAAGGACATAGGGACCAGACCCATGACGTAGGGAAGTAAGGAAGCGCCCTCTGCCAAAGAAGGTCAGCACCTTCTAGAGAGTTGCCTGGGTACCCTAGGAGGTTAAATGACTTGTTCAGGGACTCACAGCCGGTATGCATCTGAGACCTGACTTGAAATCTTTTTTTTTTTGTGGCTTTAAGGCTCAGTTTCCTGCTGGATGCTATAGTAGATGGCTAGGTGGTACAGTGCTGAGTTGAAAGTAAGGAAGACCTGGGTTTGAATCCTGCCTCGAACATTTACTAAGTGTGTGACCCTGTTGTTGCTGTTACTATTCAGTCATTTCAGTCATGTCCAACTCTCAGTCACTCCATTTGGGGTTTTCTTGGCAAAGATACTAGACTGGTTTGCCATTTCTTTCTCCAGCTCATTTTTCAGATGAGGCAACTGAGGCAAACAAGGTGAAGTGACTTGTCCAAGGTCACACAGCTAGTAAGTGTCTGAGGCCAGATTTGAACCTTGGTTTTCCTGACTCCAGGTCAGGCACTTTATGTGACCCTGGGTAAGTCACTTAACCTCTCACAGCCTCAGTTTCTCCATCTGTAAAATGGTACGATAATAACCCCAAAGTGGTTGTGATGATGGAATAAGATAAAGTGTGTTAGGTGCTTTCTTTTGTTTTCTTTTTTTATTTGTTTGTTTTTTCCAAGTGGAGAAACTCAGGCTGAGAGAGATTAAGTGACTTGCCCAGAGTCACACAACTAGTGTTATGTCTGAAATCAAGTCCTCCTGACTCCAGGGCTGGTGCTCTATTCACTGTGCCACCTAGCTGCTCCAGGTGCTTTCTTTCGCATTTAAATGCTAATTATCATGATTCTCCTCTTGCCTCTCACAGTGCAGGCATTATTCTCCCCATTTTACATGTCAGGCATTGTGCAAAGCACAGGTGATACAAAAAGAGCAAAAGACAGTCCCTGCCCTCAAGAAATAATCATCCAGGGGAAGGCACTAGAATTAAGAAGGATTGGGAAGACTTCATGGGAAAGATGAGATTTTACTTGGAAGTTAAAGGAAGCCAGGGAGCCAGTGGTTGGAGTGGAAGAGGGCCACGTTCTGAGGCATGAGGAGAGAGAAATGCCTGAATTGCAATGTCTTGTTCATGGAGCAGCCAGGTGGCCAGGGTCTTTGGATGGAAGAGTACATGGCAGGGAGAAGGTGTAAGAAGACTAGAAAGGTAGGAGGGGTCTAGGTAATGAAGGGCTTTGAGTGCAAAATCATTGTTGTATTTGATCCTGTAGGTAATAGGGAGTGTGTCCTAAGGCAGAGCTAAAACCAGCCCCCAGACTCACGTCCACTGTGGAGCTTTCTCACGGAGCTGATGAGCCCCAGTCAGCGCCTCCTGGATGGGCTGGAGCTGGCCAGGGCTCCGCCTGCCTCTGCCTGCTTTTAGCATCCCTGGGAGGGGGAGAGCTCAGCCGGCTGATAGAGGAGAGAAGGGAAGGAGGAGGGA
This sequence comes from Phascolarctos cinereus, assembly GCF_003287225.1. Lineage (NCBI taxonomy): Eukaryota > Metazoa > Chordata > Mammalia > Diprotodontia > Phascolarctidae > Phascolarctos > Phascolarctos cinereus. The sequence continues at coordinate 58,403,270 of NW_027555847.1, forward strand.
GATGGAGAAGGGGGAGGGAGCAGATGGTTGATATAGCCAGCTTGAGCAAAGTAAGCCAGTTGTGGGAGGGGGTGGGAGGGGAGAGGGAGGAGGTAGGAGAGTGGCTGATACATGCAGGCATAAAGAGGGAAAGTCCACAGCAGGCTTGTCAGGGAAAAGCTTCCCCCTGGACTCCGGGCTGATTTGGCTTAACCCCAGCAAGACCACCTGCAACGGGCCTAATCATTCCCTCCCCTTTCCAAGCCCACTCCCGGGTCTCTCTGTCAACAGCACTCCCTCCTCCCAGGCACTCAACCTTGAAACCTCAGCCTCCTCTCTGGCTCCAAGCATCTGCCTAGATCCAACCTGTCACCAAGTCTTCTGGTTCTTTTTCCCCTTCTCCATTCATACTGTCAGCACCCTAGGCCAGGCCCCTCAGCACCTCCTCACCAGAGGCTCCCAAGGTCTGCTTTGCCCTTCCCCACTCCAGTGCCTGTCTGCTTGGTCAGGCCAAGCTTTCCAGCCCTTCCTCCCTCTGCCGTTGTGTTAATCAGGGACGGAGGTCTGGCTGAAAGACTGACCCAGCGATAGCCACCCCCCCCCAACCCATGGAGTGGCCACGGAAGCCCTGGGACAAGAAAACCAAGAGCCAGGGCCAGAGCACAGCCACCTGGGTAGTTATATAACTGACATATGGCAATGCCTGCCTCCATCCCTTCAAGGGAGGGGAGGGAAGGGGGCTGCCACGTTCACACTCTGCTCTCTGACAGATACATTTCACAGTCCTTTATCCCCTACCTTCAATATACCAAAAATATAGGTAGGGCAGCATGGCATAATTTATAGGGCACTGGACTTGGAATCAGGACACCTGGAATCACATCCCACCTCAGACACTTAATATCCATAAGACCTTGGGCAAGTCACTTAACCTCCCTATGTTTCATTTTACTCATCAGTAAAATGAGGAGATTGCATTAAATTAATTCTAAGGTGCCTTCTAACTTGAGATCTGCAGTCCTATGAAACAGCTGCCTTTCCAATTCAAGTCAATTCAATAACACACCTACTATGTATCAGGCACTAGGTTATGTTCTGGGGACACTGAGACAGAACAGTGTACTTCCTAACCTCAGTGAGCTTCCATTCTACTGGGGATGTGGGAGAAAGGACACAACATTTCATTCCATTCAGTTCAACAAACAGTTATTAAACACGTGTTAAGGGCCAAGAAGGAGAACTGAATTGGGAGCCAGGGACCTTACCTTAAAATCTCCTTTCTTCTAGTTGCTACCTAGATAATCTCAGGCAAGTTCACCTCACTATTCTGGGCCTTAGTTTCCTCTTTTGTAAAAATGAGTGGTTTGGCTTGGGCAACCTCTAAAGTTTCTTCTGACTCTATGATTCTATGAAAGGTTTTTTTTTAAATAACTTTAAAACTTTTTACATTAAACATTTTTTTAAAATGTTGACCTAACATACAAAAGACTGCACAATTTTCATGAAGTTATATATTCCATGGCTTGTTAGTGCTTTAAAACTGATATAAATAGAAATGTTGAATAACAGCTCAACAAACAAAAATGCAATCCTGCCCTCAAGGAGCTTGTATTCCACTAGGAGAAAGAAATTTTAAATTCAAGTCAATTCAGCAAGTGGATCTTAAATGCCTAATATGTGTCAAGCACTTTGCTAAGCCCCGAAGCTACTACTGCAAAACTTGGGTCTTAGCCCCATAAGAGCTTACTGTACTACTGGTCTGATGCAGAGAAAAGCAAATGCAAAATGATGGTGGTGGTGGTGGTGGTGGTGGTGGTGGTGGTGGTGGTGGTGGTGGTGGCGGCTAACATTTAAATAGCAGGATTTCTGGGGGCTGATCCAACATGGCACAGCAGAGAAAGTAACAAACCAGTCTCCCAACATCCCTCTCCAAACAGCTTTAAAATAATGCCTCAAATAGAATTCTGGAGTGGCAGAGCCAACAAAAGGTCAGAGTGAGACATCCTTCTAGCCCAGACAACAGAAGAGGTCAGAAAGAGATATCTGTGACACGGGGAAGGAGGCTGGTCTGGATCCCATGTGGATGAAACACCAATGGTGGGACTAGGTGGTGGTGACAGAAGTAATAGCAGCTTCGGGAACTCTCAAGCCAGAGACGCAAGGGGACCTCGCAACTGGTCAGAAAGAGATTATAGGGAACCCTTGTGCTAGCACTGGAACCAGCCTGGGACACAGGACCAGACACTGTTTGGTAACTCTACTGTCTCTACCCACTTCAGGGTCATAGTTCAAGGGCAGAGAGGAGCACTTTCAGTCAAGAGGGAGTGGAAGCCCTGAGGGGCAGTATCATTTCTGGCCCCAAAGGCTCAGGGACTCTAAGGAACAGTATTGTTTCAGGTCCCAAGGGAGGAGGAGCCCTGAACTGATTAAAATCCCAAAGGATCAGGGGCTATTCCTGGGTAAGAACCACAGCACAGACCAAGAGAGCAGTGACCACACCTCTCCCAGGATCACATCATCTTGAAAGTACCAAAAACTCCCAAACCCCAGAACTAGTGCTGAAAACAATGTGAAAAAGCCTGAAGCTTGACACAGAGCTCTCACCTCCCCCAATGGAAATAAAACCCAACATAAACACGAAGTTCCTAATCAAGAAATAGAGTGGAAGAATGAGCAAACAACAAACAAAGAAAAAGTACCTGACCATAAAAAAAACTACTATGATGACAGGGAAAATCAAGACACAAACTCAGAAGACAATGAAGTCATTTGCTACAAGCAAAGCCTCAAAGAAAAATGTCAATTGGGCACAAGCTCAAAAAGAATTACAGAAGAGCTTAAAAAGTTATTTTCAAAATCAGAGTGGTAGAAGAAAAATTAGGTAAAGAAATAAAAGCAAAGGAACAAAGTTATGAGAAAACTATTAATAGCTTGGTAAAAGAGGCACAAAAATATTAAAGAAAATAATTCCTTAAGCAGAACTGAGGGGCAGCTAGGTGGCACAGTAGATAGAGCTCTGGCCTTGGAGTCAGGAGGACCTGAATTCAAATCCAGCCTCAGACACTTGACACTTACTAGCTGTCAGAACTGCACAAGTGGAAAAAAGTGGAAACATTCACTGATGAAAATAATTGTTTAAAAATTGTAACTGGGAAAGTGGAAGCTAATGACTCCATAAGAAATCAAGAAACAATAAAATAAAATCAAAAGAATGAAAAAAATAGAAGAAAATATTAAATATTTCATAGAAAAAAAAAAGCTGACCTGGAAAATAGATTGAGTGGAGATCATTTAAGAATTATTGAACTACCTAAAGGCCACGATCAAAGAAAGAGCCTAGATATTATATTTCAAGAAATTATAAAGTAAAACTGTCCAGATATCCTAGAACCAGAGGGTAAAATAGAAAGGAAAAGAATCCTAAGAGGAAGAGTCCCAGAAATATTATAGTCAAATTCCAGAGCTTCACCATTGAGGAAAAAACATTCCAGCAGCCAGGGGAAAAAAGGCATTAAAACACCACAGAACCAAAGTCAGGATCACACAAGATTTAACAGCTACCATATTAAAGAAGAGGAGAGCTTGGAATGTGTATTTTGGAAGGCAGAAGAGCTGGGATTGCAACCAACAATAACCTCCCCAGCAAAACTGAGTATAATCCTTCAAGGGGAAAAATCGATATTTAATGAAATGTGAGATTTTCAAGCATTACTGATGAAAAGACTTGAACTGAACAGAAAACTTGCCTTTCAAATACAGTACTCAAGAGCAGTATAAAAAGGTAAACATGAAAGAGAAATCATAACATACTCAATAAGGTTAAACTGTTAAGCTTTCTATATGGGAAGATGACACATGTATCTTCTAAAAAGATTTATCATTATTAGGGCAGTTAGAAGGATTCTACATAGAAAGAGAGTATGAGAGTGAATTATTTATATTGAAAGAGGATGCCTGTAAAAAGGGGGAAGGGAGAACAAAAATAGGTGAACTTACCATCTCACATAAAAGAGGTACGCAAGGAAGAGCTTTTAGTGGAGGGGGAAATGATGGGGGAGTCAGGAATGTTTGAATCTCACTCACATTTAATTGGTTCAAAGATGGGGAAATATATATACATACACACACACATACATATATACATAAATTGGTAATAGAAATCTATCTTACTCAACAGGGAAGTAGTAGGGGAAAGGAATAATGGAAAGGGGAAGTGATTACTGGGACAGCAGATAAAAAAAAGGCAGTGGTCAGAAGCAAAGAAGATTTTAGAAGAGGGTTAGGAGAAAAGGATAAACAGAAGAAAATAGAATGGAGGGAAATGCACAGTTAGAAATCATAAGTCTGAATGTGAATAGAATGAACTCACCCATAAAATGGAAGTGAATAGCAGAATGGATTAGAAACCAGAATTCAATAATATGTTGTTTACACAAAAAAAACTTTAAACAGAGAGATATTCAGAGAGTTAAAATAAGAGGCTGGAGCAGAATCTATTATGCTTCAGCTGAAGTTAAAAAAAAACCCACAAAAAACAGGTAGCAATCATGATCTCAGACAAAGCAAAAGTGAAAATAGACCTAATTAAAAGGAATAAGATGAGAAACTACATCATACTATAAGGCACAATATACAATTAAATAATATAAATACTAAACACATATGCACCAAATAGCATAGCGTACAAACTCTTAAAGGGAAAATAGACAGTATAGGAGGAAATAGAGAGTAAAACTATACTAGTGGGGGACCTCAACTTTTTCCTCTCTATAAAATAAGTAAGAAAGAAGTCAAGGAGATGAATAGAATCTCAGAAAAGTTAGATATGAGAGACCCCTGGAGAAAACTGAATGGAAATAGAAAGGAGCAAACCCTTTTCTCAGCAGTAAATAGCACCTTCACAAAAGTTAACCATGTATTAGGGCATAAAACCTCACAACCAAGTGCAGAAAAGCTGAAATACTAAATGAATCCTTTTCAGACCATAATGAAATAAATGATATTTAATAAAGAGCCCTACAAGTATAGAGTAAAAGTTAACTAGAAATGAAATAATCTAATCCTAAAGAATGAGTAGGTCAAAGAATAAATCATAGAAACAATAAATAATTTCATTAATGAGAATGACAACAATGAGACAACATTCCAAAATTTGTAGGATGCAACCAAAGCAGTACTTAAGGGGAAAATTTATATCTCAAAATGCACACATCAATAAAAGAGAGAAAGAACCGATCAATGAATTGGGCATGCAACTAAAACACACACACACACACATACACACACACAGAGAAAAAGAACAAATTTTAAATTTCCAATTAAACACCAAAATGAAAATCCTAAAAATCAAGGAAGGGATTAATAAGATTTAAAGTAAAAAAAAAATGAACTAATAAAACTTCAATCTGGAGGAAAAAATATAATAGATAAACTGGCTAATTTGATTGAAAAAAAAAAAGAAAGAAGAAAACCAAATTACTAGTAACAAAAATGAAAAGAGTAAATGCACCACCAATAAGTATGAAATTAAATCAATTATTAGGAATTATTTTGCCCAACTATGTGACAGTAAAACCAACAATCTAAGCGAAATGGATGATTATTTACAAAAATATAAACTGCCCAGTGTAACAGAAGAGGAAATAGAATACTTAACCCTATCTTAGAAAAAAGAAATTGAAAATCTATCAGTGAGCTCCCTAAGAAAAAATGCTCAGGACCAAATGGATTTACAAGTTAATTCTATTAAACATTTAAGGAACAATCCCAAAACTACATAAACTACTTGAAAAAATAGATGAAGAAGGAGTCCTACCAAATTCCTCTTAAATATACAAATATAGTCTTGATACCTAAATCAGGGAGAACAAAAACAGGGAAAGAACACTTTAGATCAATTTCCTTAATGAATATTGATGTGAAAATTTTAAGTAAAATACTAGCAAGGAGGTTACAGCAATATATCACAAAGATCAGACATATGACCATATGGGATTTATACCAGAAATGCAGGGTTGATTCAATGTTAGGAAAATCATCAGCATAATTCACCGTTTTAATAACAATAACAACAAAAATCATACTATTATATCAATAGATGCAGAAAAAGGCTTTGACAAAATACAACAGTCATTCCTATTAAAAAATATGAGAAAGCACATGAATCAATGGAGCCATTCTTAAAATGGTAAGTGGTATCTATCCAAAACCAAGAGCAAGCATTATTTGTAATAGGGATAAACATGAAGCCTTCCCAATAAGATCAGGAGTGAAGTGAGGATGTCCATTATTGCTATTATTATTTAATATTGTACTAGGAATGTTAACTACAGCAATAAAACAAGAAGGAGAAATGGAAGGAATTAGAATAGGCAACGAGGAAACAAAATTATCACTCTTTGCAGATATTAGAAAACTCTAGAGAATCAACTAAAAAAAATTGTTGAAACAATTAACAACTTCAAAGTCACAGGATATAAAACAAACCCCACATAAATCATCAGTATTCTATATACTAGCAACAAATCCAGCAGCAAGAGATAGAAAGAGAAATTCCATTTAAAATAACTGCATATATATAAAGTGCTTGGGAATCTACCTGACAAGACAAACCCAGGGATTATATGAACACAATTATGAAATACTTTCACACAAATAAAAACTGATCTAAACAATAGGAGAAATAATAATTGTTCATAGGTAGGACAAGTCAATATAATAAAAATAACTGTACTACCAAAGTTAATTTACTTATTTGGTGCCCTACCAATCAAACTATCAAAAATTATTTTATAGAGCTAGAAAAAATAGTAAAAAAAAATTCATCTGGAAGAACAAAAGGTCAAGAATATCAAGGGAATTAATAAAAAAAAAATGTGAAGGAAGGTGGCCTAGCAGTCCCAGATTTCAAACTGTATTACAAAGTGGTAATCATCAAAACAATCTGGTTCTGGCTAAGAAACAGAGTGGTAGATCAGTGGAATAGATTAGGTATACAATACAGAATAGTAAATGACTGCAGTAATCTAGTGTTTGATAAACCTTCAAGGTCCAAGCTTTTGGGAAAAGAATTCAACATTTGACAAAAATTGCTGGGAAAATAGGAAGGCAATTTGAAAGAAACTAGGCATAGACCCACATCTCACACTGTATACCAAGATATGGTCATAATGGAAACATAATTTGACATAAAAGGTAATATTATAAGTAAATTAGTGGTGCATGGGAAAAATGTACCTGTCAGATCTATGGGTAAGGGAGGAGTTTATGACCAAACAAGAGATAGAGATTACAGGAAGCAAAATGGATAATTATTATTACATAAAGTTTAAAAAGTTTTGCACAGACAAAATAAATGTAGCCAAAATTAAAAGGAAAACAGGAAACTGGGGTTGAGAGAGGGGGGAGTTTACAGCAAGTTTCCCTGATAAAGTCCTTATTTCTCAAATATAAAAGGAACTGAGCCAAATTTATAAAAATAAGAACCATTCCCCAACTGCTAAATGGTGCAATGGTATGAACAGTCAGTTTGCTGAAGAAGAAATCAAAGCTATCAAGAGTAAGATGAAAAAATGCTCTAAATAACTACTGACTAGAGAAATGCAAATTCAAACAACTCTTAGATATCACCTTACATTTATCAAATTGGCTAACATAACAGAAAAGGAAAGGGATTGTGGAAAAATTGGGACACTAGTGCACTGTAGGTGTTAGGAGTTCTGTACTGATCCAACCATTCTGGAGAGCCATTTGGAACTATGCCCAAAGGGCTGTAAAATTGCATATTCCCTTTGACCCAGCAATACCACTACTAGGTCTGTATCTCAAAGAAATCAAAGGAAAAAGAAAAGGACCTATTTATAAAAAATATATATATTTATAGCAGCTCTTTTTGTGGTGGCAAAGAATTGGAAATTGAGGGGATGTCCATCAACTGGAGAATGGCTGAACAAGTTGTGGTATATGATTGTGTTGGAGTACTATTACTAAAAGAAATGATGAGCAGGATGGTCTCAGAAAAACCTGGGAAGAGTTATATGAACTGATGCAAAATGAAATGAGCAGAACCAGAACACAGTAACAGCAAAACTGTAAGGATGATCAACTGTGAAAAACTTAGCTACTCTGATCAAGATAATCCACAACAACCCCAAGGGGACCCATGATGAAAAAATGCTATCCACCTCCAGAGAGAAAATGGATGAATTCTGAATATAGATTGAAACATACTTTTAAAAAAATTTCTTTATTTTTTTGTTTGCATTTTCTTTTGCAACATGGATAATGTGGAAATATGTTTTGTATGACTTCACATATGTCATTGACATCAAATTACTTGCCTTCTCATGGAGCGGGGAGGGCTGAGAGTGAAGGACAAAATTTGGAACTCAAAATTTTTAAAAAACGATTGTTAAAAATTATTTTGCATGCATCTGGAAAATATTTAATGAAATAAATTTAAAAATTATTTGAAGAAATATTTACATAGCACTTTAAGATTTGCAAAAGGCTTTATATACATTTACATGCATTAAGTCATTTGACTTCATGACATCTTTGGGATGTGGGTGTCACTATTTTGCAGGTGAGAAAACTGAGTCTGAGAGAAGTGAAGTGACCAGCCCCAGGATCCTGAGGCAGAATTCAAATTCAGGTCTTCCTGTTTCCAGGCCAAGCACACTGTTCCTAGAATTGCCTATTTCTAAATATAAAAGAAATGCAAAGTAATTATCAGGTCTCTTTTAATACCAACAAAAAGCCCCTAATAAAGCAAGGCATGACTTTGAATGATTGCATTCATGAAAAGAGGCTGAGGATGTTTGTCCTGAAGGTGTTTGGGGGGAGGGGGTGAGAAGAGAAGGGTGGATATCTTGGCTTTCTTTCTAGGGATGAAGATGATTAGCTGCTGGATTTAGGGCAGGTTGTAGGATCGAAAACCCATCAGTTTAGAGCTAAGGAACTTGGGAGTCCACCTATCTAGCCTTTTCAGCTGAGCCTCAGTCCCAGTTGAGCATCTTCTCTGTACTCAGTGCTTCCAAGCCTGAGACAAAGGGAAAGAAGAAAGGGAGGGAGGGAAGGAAAAAGAAAGGATGGAAGGAAGGGAGGGAAGGAAGAAGAGAAAATGGGAGGGAGGGAGGGAAGGAAGAAGAGAGAAAGGAAGGGAGGAGGGAAGAAAAGAGAAAGGAAAGGAGGGAGGAGAAGGAACAGAGGAGAAGAAAGGGAATAATGGAAGGAGGGAGGAAGGAAGGAAGGAAATAAGCATTTATTAAGTGCCTACTATGAGCCAGGCACTGTGCTGAGCATTTTACAAATAGTGTCTCATTTGATACTCACAACAATCAACTCTGAGAGGAAGATGCTATTATTAGCCCCATTTTACAGTTGAGGAAAATGAGGCAGACAGAGGTTAAGTAACTTGCCCAGAATCACACAGCTAGGAAGTGTCTCAAGCTAGATTTGAACTCAGGTCCTCCTGACTCCAGGCCCAGCACTCTATCTATTGACAGAAAACTTGGTTCCAGGCCTTCAAGGAGTATCTTTTCCAGGACATATACAAATCGGGTAGACTAGATGATCCTGACAGATGACAGATAAAATCTCCCTTCCTCCCTTCCAATGTCAAGATTCTGTGAGTCAGCTATTGTGGCTCAAAATCCTGCCTCAGACACTTCCTTTAGTTTAACACACACACACACACACACACACACACACGCACGCACACACATACACACACATACACACGCGCATGCACACGCACACACATACACACATACGCACATGCACACACACATGCGCGTACACACACGTGTGCACACATACACACATGTGTGCACACATACACACACGCACACATGCACACGCGCACACACACGCACACACATACACACACGCATACACACGCACACATACACACACACGCACATACACACACACACATACACAGACACACACACACATGCGCGCACACCCCATACCATGGCTGTCTGTTGCTTATTTCAGCTAGGTCAACGCTTCAGATTGGCTTTTGAGCATCTCTGTAATCTAGCCTTATCTTGTCTATCCAATTTTTCTCTCTCACTTCTCCCTCCAAGGCTTCCTGGATAGACTGGATCTGAGTCTTGAAGAAAGGAAGAAGAAGAGGAGGAAGAAAAAAAGGGGGGAAGAAGAAACCAAAAAAAAAGGAAGAGGAGAGAAAAATGAAATACCAACTCTAATATCAGAGGACCCAGGTTCAAATCATGCCTTTGACCTTTCCTATTTCTGTGACCTTGAGTCACTAGACTTCCTTGGTCTCAGTTTCCCCACTTGTAAAATTGGAGACTGAAAGGACTAGATGACCACTGAGATCCCTACTGGTTCCACATCTTTAGTCCTATGATTTCAACAATCAGACATGGTGAGAAGAACATTCTAGGTAGATGCAACAGCGTGAGCAAAGATGGGGAAACAAGAAAGACCAGGCTGGGTTTGGGAATCCACGAGCTGTCTGATTTGTCTCCTCATCCATCCCTCTATCTCAGGATCAGGAGGTAAGACCCAACAGGTAGGTACTCTGTCAAAGAATCCACTTCATTCATTCAGGGCTGTTTCATGAAGGCAGGAACTAGGTCATATTTAAGCTTTCAGAAGAATCATAGAATTAGTGCAGATGTTAGAAGTCACCTTGTCTAGCACACCCATTTTACAGAAGTAGCAATGGTAGCCTAGAGAGGTGCTCTGCCCAAGATTGCCTTGGTAGCCAGTAGAAGAACTGGAATCTGAACCTAGGAGTCCTGACTCCATGGTACCAGTCTTTAATGCCATGTACCTTCAGGGCAGTGAGCGAATCTTACCTAGCCTTTCTACACAGACTGCTGCTGCTATTATTGTCATTTGTCCTTCATTCTTGAAGAGGACCATGACATCAGGAAGGAGCCATCATGACTTGCAAGTGAATTGAACTTAAGTGAGAGAAGTCTGTGCAAAGTCACCAGCCTCACTCTCTCCTCCAGAGCCCTCTGGGTCCAGTGGCAAGGTATAGATCAGAATGGCTGGAGATAGACCCGATGCAATGGGAGACTTTGGCCTTTCCCAGGTCTCAGTTTGATTGAGACAATACTCACACAGAGATTAAGGCTAAGTAAGAAATGAGGCAAAGAATGGCCTCTTTTACCTTGCAAACTTTTTTTAAAAAAAATCAGTCTGGGAGGGGAAGAACTTCACAGTTTCTGATCAAAACAGAAACAATTGCTAAAGGAATGTAAATTTTGATCCCTGAAGCCTAGCATGATATCTTGGGGTTAAGGCTAGATTTCTTTCTTTAGGACCATCTTTAAACCCAAATCACTCTGGCTTTCATTGATTGGCCAACAATAGGTCCCAGCCCAAGCCTCACTTGGTCTTCACATAGCAGGGGCTCAGGGAATGTTGAATCATATGGAATCAAATCAAATCAACCAAATTGAATTGAATGGACTGAAAGAGAATAGAATTGACTTCCTGTCCTCAACAATACTGGGGCCAAGGGAAAACAAGGGGGGGAGTCATGGCCCTGTGTTTTGGATTTGGGTGGGGCCACCCTGAAATTCATGTCTGACTTCCCCTTGGCATGGGTTAAAAGACTAGGGAAGTCAAATATACCTTCACAATGAACACAGGCTCCTGCCCCTCCTCCTCCTCCTCCTCCTCCTCCTTCTCCTCCTAGGCAAAAGATGTACTTATGGCCAGAGGCTTTTTCCACAGGGCCCAGCTGACTCAGACTGGTTGTATGCATGTTGAGTCTGAGATCCACTGGCCTAGCTCATCCTTCACTGCCATTCCCACTCTGGAATGGGTGGGCAGACCTGAAGGAAGTCGGGCATGTCCAAGGAGCAGTGCTAATTTTCTTCAGTCTTCTTCAAGGGCGGGGGAGGGTGCAGACCCAGCCCCTCTTGAACCTGTTGGTGTTCTGATGAGTTAGATGGAATCCTTCGTGCTTACGGCCAGACAGTTTCTGGCAGGCCTGGTGGGGGTCAATTAATCAAGCATTGATGAACTACCTACTATGTTCTAGGTGCTATGCATGGTAAGAGGAAATGTGGGAAGCCCATCTCCATCCTACCTCACAGAATCATAGATTTAGAGTTGGAAGGGACTGAGGAAACTGAGGCCTGGGAAATGACTTGTTCAAAGTCCCACAGAAAGAGGTGGGATTTAACCTCAAGTTTTTCTGACTCTAGGGTCTGCCACTTCTACCCTCACATGCTACCTCTTCCTCCTTTTTTCTAAGGCAGCTAGGTGTCCAAGTGGACAGAGCTCTGAGCCTAGAGTCAGGAAGACCTGAGTTCAAATCCAACTTCAGACACTTACTAGATGTGTGATTCTGGGTAAGTCACTGAACCTCTGTCTGCCTCAGTTTCCTCATCTATAAAATGAGGATAATAACAGCGTTTTCTTCCCACGGTTGTTGGATCAAATGAGATAATGTTTGTAAAGCACTTAGCGCAGTGCCTGGCCCCTAGTTTACTTTCAGCAGCCAACTGTTTCTGATGACGATCTCCACCTGGATGTCCCGACATCTCTCTGCACTCAGTATCACCTTCCCTCCAATCCCAATCACCACCCAAATTTCCCTGTCTCTGTCATTGTTAGGATCAGCCTTGTAGGCTTGAAATTTTGGAGTCCTCGGTGTTGAGAGTACCTCCCTCCCGCTTCCTCTCTTCCCCCAAATCTTTGAAATGTGTCTGTTACCTGCTCCTTCTTTTGAGGTTTGCTAACTACTGCCCTAGTCCAGGGCCCTGGTCCCCTGTGCCTGCACTATTGTAATCATCTTCTAATCTCACTTTCCTCCTCACCCTGTGATCTGCCAGCCCCCTGAAATCAAACCAGCCGGCCAATGCTGCCAGGGCAATTGTCCGAAAACACCACTTTATATACAACCTCATTCTAGAGCTCAAAGACTTTCAATAGCTCCCTATTACCTACAGAAGAAAGTTCAAAAGTCCTTGGTCTGGCGCTCCTATCTTCCTCTCCAGCCTTATCTGTGAAGCCTGAGTCCTTGGCTCTAGTATCAGATGACCAGGGTTCAAATCCTGCCTCTGACATTAAATGCTTATGTGACCTTCTCTTCAACTTCTTGGGCCTCCATTTTCTCACATGTGAAATGAAGGGGTTGGGCTAGATTGCCTCCTGCATGATTCTATGATTCTACTCTCCTACAAGACCCCTCGACTCCAGGCAAACTGGGCTACCTCATTCCTTCCTCCACATTGCAGACATCTTCCTTTCTTTTGGACTTAGCTCGCGTGATTCCAAATATGCTTTCTCTCTCCCTCACCCTCCATTCTTCCCTGTCTAGACTGGTCCCAGCATTCCTTCAAGGCTCACTTCCTCCATGAAACCTCCCTGTGCTGCCCCATCCTTCACTGCTCTCCTGCTCCTGTCACCTCCTATAGCCTGGCACAATTCAAGCATTTAACATCCACATTAATATATGCAGCAACTTTTTGGCCAATAGTCAAAATACTCCATGGCAGGAAATTGTGTGCTTTCTAGATGGAGCCTCACCTGAAGGGTCAACCCTCATCAACCTTGATGAGTCAGTAGAGACTGTATTGGGTTCCTTTCATCATCTCCCTTCAACTCTCCTCTCCCCATCCTGCTACCCACATTCCCCTCACCTCTTTTCCCATTCCACATCCCATTCTCTTGCTCTCCTAGCTCTCAAGGCATTAATAATTGACATATACAGTCTTTAAGGTCTGCAAAGCAAGGTGCATACAAGATATCTTTTGATTCCTACAAGACTGGGAAGTCGGTGCTATTATTATCCCCATTTCACAGATGAGGAAATTGAGGCCAAGGAGGAATAAAAGACTTGCTTGGGGCCATATAACTACCAAATATCTGAGGTAGCATTCAGACTCAGGTCTTCCTGACTCCAACTCTAGCAATTCTTGTAACGAATGATAGTGGCTTAAAGGGTCACCACTAAAGGTACTTGGCATTTCCTTAGGGAAATCTGGGAGATGTTCAATGTTTTGTTTTGAGTCTTGAAGGAAAATCCATTGAAATCAAACATCATAAAGATCTAATGAAAAGACCCTGGACAGATAAGAAGATTCATCTCATCCTGTCTTATATTTCATCAAGCCTATAGACAGCCCAGTGAGATGCCTCTAAAACCAGGGCAGCCAACTCTTATCAAAGGACCTTCGGCTTCTTTTGTTGGTTCATTTAGCCCAGAACAGATGTGGTTTTATTTCCCACATGGTCTTAGTCCCCAGGTGAATAACTAGGGGTTATGGCTTATAATTAGTCATGACGCTATGGACTAGGAAAATACCATTTGATGCTTACCGTGAGCTGGGATGGTACATCATAAGGGAAATACTTGGGGTGAAATGTCAAGGCTGTATGTACTATTCACATCATCTCATGTGGGTGACCACCTATTTCATTTACTCTCCAAGTGAAATTACATTGTGTCTTCTATTTGGGAAAAAGTAAGGAGGAAAATGTGAATATAAGCCCCAAAGGAAATGGAAAATTTGCATTGATCCAGGGCTTTTGAAGCATACCAACAATGCATCATTTTCATTTTCTCTCAAGTAGATCAGCAATTTAGGTAAAAGGAAGATAGGGCTTGAGCCTTGGATTATTTAGGGAGTTGTAGCTAAGTAGTCTTGGCCAAGTAGAGCATCTAGGCCATAGTGAGGAAGCAGATACTAGTATCTGAAAAATAATATGTTCCCAGCTCTGGACTTAGTATGTCCACAGGCAGTGTCCCCCTCTTCTTCCACACCTCCCACTTCCCTCAAAATAAAGATATTGAAGTGGTGTCAGGTAGGACCAATGTAGGGATTTGTTTTGCTTGATTCTACATTATTCATTAGGAGCATTTTTTTATTTGAATTGTTCATTTTGGGAGTAGAGAGTGGAAGAGAGAGAAAATACACACTTGTTTAAAAAAAAATACAGAAAGTGGCATGCACATCTAGTAAGAATACCTATATCAGGAATGAACACTAAATTTGTGAAATTAGAACCCTCCTCCCCCAATAGAGTCATGGAGGGAAACAGCAGGTGCATGGCCAACTGGAATGGTTTATGCATATAGAGGTGCTTAATAAATGTTTGAAGAATGAAACTAGAGTGATTTAATGCAAAGACACTGGCTTTAGTGTCAAAGAACAGACATTCAAATCTTAGATTGGATGAGTGTGTTTCGAGTAACGGAGTTTTCTCTTTCTGTGCTGTTCTCTCCACTCACTGGTAGCCCCTTTCTTACCCTACTCCCTCAGACTCCCAGAATCTTCATGATCTAACAAGGGCCTTGCCTTAGTAGGCACTCAATAAATGTTGGTTAAGTGATTGGATAAAGCCTTTTTCTCTTCCTTTTTCCAGTTCTCAGGAAAGGGTTTAATTAGCTCGTTTGTGTTATAACTGCCAAATCAATTAATAAGCATTTTTAAGTGCCTACTATATACCAGGCATTGTGCTAAGTATTGGAAATATAATATAGCCTCCTAGGGAGCTAAGACTTAAAGCTGAAGAAATAAATGGAGGAATTTTAGGTATCGGTCAGTCCACGGAGAACCTTCCTGATACATACCTGAAATTACAATAGATGAGCAGTCACCCATATTGCCTACACATAAGAGTAACCTTGTGTTTATGAGTAGCTCCATCACCATGGCTATCTCAAACACCTGCTGAAGGCATCTGGATTTTCAAAACACAGAAGGGAATTTTGAGAGTAGTGAGGAGGGAGGGGTAGGGGAAGGAGGTAGAAAGATGAAGAGCCATGGGGAATCAGGGCCTTGGAAGAAGTTCAACCTCCTCCTCAGGATCCCTGCCTACCTGCCCTTTCCCTTCCTTCCAGAAACACCTGGGGCGTCAGCGAGGCCTCCCCTCTTGAGTCACAGGCTGTCAGCTGACGGAGACTTCAGAGGAGCCATCTGGTTTAACTTCCTCACTTCACAGGTGAAAAAAATTAGACCCAGAAAGGAAAGCTTATAGCTTCCTATAAGGATTTTTCATTAGTACTGCCCTGCTTCATTTCATCCCCAGACTGCGATGCTTAAGGAAAGCAAGCCTGGTTTACCCGGATATCCCCCGGATTCCAGCCCAAATGCACAAATCATCCTGCCTGCACTCTCTCCCCTCTCCCCAGGACCAGGCTTCCTTGAATTTAGCACTCCAGTATGCTGATAGCCACTGCTAGGATTCAGTGCAAATCATGCAGCTGTCCTCTCTCCCCATGCCTCATTTAATCTCTCAGGCTTCTGGGGATAGTTTATAGCTAGGTAGTAGGCACAATGGTTCACAGTGCTGGACTTGGAGTCAGGAAAACCTGAGTTCAAATCTCACCTCAGGTATCTACTATCTGTGTGACTCTGAGCAAGTCCCTTAACCTATCTCAGGCTCAATTTTCTTATCTTTAAAATGGAGATAATAATAGCACCTATGTCCCAGGGCAATTGTGAAAATCAAACAAGATAACCTGAAAAACCCTTTGAATATCTCAAGGGGCTAGATAATGCAAGCTATTGTTGTTGTTATTATTATTATAGTCATCTGTTACATTTTGAGTTCCAAGTTGTCTCCCTCCCAACCCTGCATTAGAAAGGCCACGTATATATGTGTGTGTATGCACATGTATATATACATATACACATAGTGTATATGTATATACATACACATATACACATAGTGTATATATATATATACACACACACGTGTATATATGTATGTATATATATATATACACATATACACATAGTGTATATATATATATACACACACACGTGTATATATATATGTATACATGTGTATGTATATATACATCCATACATATATGTATATATGGAACCATGTAATCCATACTTCTGTATATCAGTTCTTTCTCTGGAGATAGACAGCATTTTCCTTCATAAGTCCTTCCTAGTTGATTGAATGATCCTGTTACTCAGGCAATTCTTATTATTATGGTGAAAAGAGATAACTTTACCGCCTTTACCACCTACTCGCTCTGCGACCCTGAATCAGGCATCTCATCACTCTGGCTTGTTTCCTCCTTCTTATTGCTTCTAACAGAGGTTCTTAACTTTGAGTCTGTGAACTTGATAACTGTATTTCAATACAATTGGTTTCCTTTGTAATTCTAGGTATTTTATATTAATGCATTTTCAAATCTGATTCTGAGAAGGGCTCCATGGGTTGCACCAGACAGCATAAAAGGCCCATCACACACACACACATACACACACACACACACACACACACACACACACACACACACACGGTTAAGGACTCCAGCCCAAGGATAAAACAGAAATCCCTTGGCCGAGTGCTTAGGGCCCTCCACAGCCGGCTCCCAAGCTTTATCACTACCCCCTGGGCTCCAGCCAAATGGGATCACTAGTCGCTCCCCAAACCCAGCATTCTGTTTCCCACCCCTGCTCATTTGTACAAGAGGTGCCCTCTGTCTAGTGAACATCCTGCCCCCCACATTTTACAGAGGGAAGATACCAAGGTTCAGAGAAATTCCTTGCTCATAAGGCACACAGAGATTGAGACACAGAGCTTGGATTTGCACCCTAGCCCTCTGCTCCAAAGGTAGTGTTTGCTACTATATCATGTGGTCTATAAGACTAAGAAGAGGCAGTGTGGTACAATGGAAAGACCGCTAGATCCAGGGTTTAAAATAAATCAAAGCCCAAGCCCTGGTTCTGCTCCTGGCATGATGTTGGGTCAATCACTTACTCCCTCTGGGTGTCAGCCTTCTCCTCTTTACAAATAAGCAGGTCAGTCCAGATGATCTCAAGGGTCCTTTCTACCTCTAATTAATTCTGCTAAACGCATAATCCCTGGAGAATACTGGGATCCTGCCTGACGTTGAAGAAGGAATGCTATGCTTCTAGGGCTATATCCCAAACAGATCATACAAATGGGAAAAGGGCCCACATGTACAAAAATATACATAGCAGCTCTTTTTGTGGTGGCAAAGAATTGGAAATTGAGAGGATGCCCATCAACTGGGGAATGGCTGAGCAAGTTGTGGTATATGAATGTAATGGAATACTATTGTGCTATAAGAAATGATGAACAGGCTGATTTCAGAAAAACCTGGACACACTTGTATGGTCTGATGCTGAGTGAAGTGAGCAGAACCAAGAGAATGTTGTATACAATAACAGCCATGTTGTGCGATGACTAATATTGATAAACTGAACCCTTCCCAGCAATACAACGATCCAAAGGCCTTGTGGCGGAAAATGCTCTCCACATCCAAAGAAAGAACTATGGAATGTGAATGCAGATTGAAGCAGACTATTTGCTATTTTTTTTCTCTTCTGTTTAGTTTTGTTTCCTCTTTCTAATGATTCCTCCTATTCGTTCTAATTCTTACTTACACATCACTAATGTGAAAATATGTTTAGTAGGAATGTATACGTATAGCCTATATCAGATTGTGTGCCGTCTTGGGGAGGAGGGTGGGGAGGAAGGGGGAGAAAAATTTTAAACTCAAAAGCATATGGAAGTGATTGTTGATGAATCAAAATAAATTAATTTTTAAAATGCTGGAAAAAAAAAGGAATGCTGTGTAACAAGTCATTTGGCATTGTCCCTGGAATGCTGTCTTTGGGCTAACAATTGCAACCTGGACTGTTCTCCATCTCCCCATGATTCCTTTGAGAAACCCAGGATGGGGTTGGGGTGATTTCCCTGCTAAGAACTCCTAGGTTGGTCGCAGCGGAATGATGCCTGGGTGACTATAGACCTCGCCAGGTGGCAGCTCTGGCTCTGTGCTATTATCGGTTGAGTCTAACTCAACCTCTCAATGAAGGAGATGTGGGAGAAAAGGACCCAGCAACATGTCTCTTTCGCACAGCCTTGGATCAATGACTTTGCTGGGGAGTAGGGGAGAAGACGCATGACTATGGGAGCAAAGAAGGATATCACTATGTTACCACCCCCACCCCATTAGCTGCACACCCCAAGGCACCCAGGCCTACCACTGAAACTTAGAACATTCATTCAGCCAACATGTATTCAGAGCAAGACACCGTGGCAAATGCCAGGGAGAATCAGTCGTAGTCATTTTCCTAACTACATCCTAAATGACTTGAGGACAGACACAGAGCTGGCCTACATCAAGGCTTTTTAAACTTTTTCCACTCAAGAGGCCTTGTCACATTTCAGCAGGGTTCATTGGTATTGCGTGGCATAGCAGCAAGTGGAGTGCAAAGTGCGTGTGCTTTATGTTCAGAACCAAGGCTGCGGTGAAGTTGCATCAGGCAACGTGGGCAAGTGCTGCCAGAAACACCTCGGATTCATTACGCATTTGATTTTGAATCAATTTTTGGTCATTGCCCTTTCAGAAACCTTCTACTGTTGCCAAATGTTCTACATCCCACAGTTTAAGAAGCTCCAGCCTAGAGGACTTTCAAGGTCCTTTCCAGCTCTAAATCTGTGTTCCTAGGAAAACCATGTATTTCTTTTTATTCACTCTTATGGGCTCAGGACAGAGTCTATTATAGCAATGTTTACACTGAGGTATAAATAGCTAATACCCAAGTCTACATTTTAATCTGAGCAGCTAGGTGGCACAATGGATAGAACGCGAGACCTGGAGTCAGGAAGACCTGAGTTCAAATCTGGCCTCAGTCACTTACTAGGCAAATCACTTAACCACATTTACCTCAGTTTCCTCATCTGAAAAATGAGCTAGAGAAAGAAATGGCAAACCACTCCAGTATCTTTGCCAAGAAAACCTCAAAAGGGCTCACAAAGAGTTGGACATAAGTAAAAAATGACTAAACAACACATTTTAATAGGAGTCAAATATTGAAGCCAAAGGAATACACTTCTAACGGTGCAATTTCTTGTATCTGTGAGCAGAAGGAGGTGTTTGAGGGAGGGAATGAGGATCTTCTCAAAGTCCCCAAAACTGTATTTGTAAGACTGTCACCTACTTTGCCTATAGGTGATGACACCTCTGAAGGGGATTGACATTTTCTGGATGAGGGACCAGGCAGTAGTCTCCATTTATTGGGCTTTTTAGCTGAAGCCAGAAAGGAATTTCTGACTGTTTTTAGGAAACAGTCCTTTCAAAGGCACAACAGGAATGTAGAGCTGAAGAAATACTTATGCTAGGCCTCTATATTGGTGCAGCTAGGTGGTGCAATAGATAGAGCTTTGGCCTGGAGTTCAGATCTAGCCTCGGACATTAGCTGTGTGACCCTGTACAAGGCTGTATTTTCAGTCCTGGAGTAATTTTCCAAGGTCCAGTCTTCCTTGCCAGGTCTTTCTAGAATAGGAAACTAGAATTTGCAAGGACTTTTACTCCTTCCTTCAGTCATCCAAGAGGAAAAGCCCTTAAGATACAGAGACCTGAATGTGTTATAGTAGAAAGAATGGCCTGTAGACCCAAAGTCTGGCTCAGCTGCTGAGGCTACTCACTTGTTCTCCTGCCTGCCTTATATCTGCTTCGGTCTCTGGGGGCCTCCTGGCATCTGATTCAAAGCCTTTCCCCTTCATCCCATGGCATATTGGGTGCCAGTTATAACCTTAACTCACATTTATCAAGCATGGGAGAAAGCATGGGTGTACCAAAGGAGGGCACATCCATATCAATGAAATCATTCCTTCACAGAAATTTAAAGTACGTGCGCGCATTACTTCAGGTTTGCATTATTATATTATCGATAACAATAATATCTATTTATAACAATAATGTGATATATAATAAATATATTTATTATTTAAACAGCATAAATATTACTTAAGTAATATTTAGTGATCAGTAATTATTGATTATCATATTAACAATCATAATAATGAGTTGTCTTAGGGGATAATTAACGTCAGAGTAAGAACTTAGAGCTGTGTTCCAATCCTTCCTCTGACTCACACTGGCCAGGGGACCCAAAGCCTACCACTTTTTGGTGTCCCAGACACTCTCCAAGACTGGAAGGGGCAGAGCATTTGGGGCTCTGTACTGGTAGAGGGAGTTTCTTTACCAGAAGTGTCCTCCACAAGCAAAATCACAGGACTAGACCCAATCTCCTCCAAAAAAAGGACACCTTTCTATAGCTAGCTAAGGTTTGGAAAGCACTTTTCTCACAGCAACCCTATGAGGTACGAATTATAAGGAGGACTGTGCTGGAGCCAGCTCTGATCTGCTGCAGGGAGCTAATTGTTAAATTTTCAATGCGAGCATTTTCATTTCAGAAATTGGCAAATGCTACAAAGAAGGGCATGATTTACTATTTTATGAATTATCTAGACTTATGAAAGCAATGAGGAAAGTGTTAATAATGCAGATTAGACTTAAAACTGTGTCTGCATGCACTCTTCCTTACCCTGGAGAGCCAGTTGTTAAATATTTACAGACATATCCCTGATTATAAATATTATTATGCCCATTCTACAGATAAGAAAACTGAGGGTCAGAGAGACTTCATTTATCCAAAGTCATGGGATGGGATTGGTAAGCTCAAACCTTTATCTTCCTGACTCCAAGTCCTGTGCGCTTTCATGCATCCAACTTGACTCTTTTCTCTGGGGCCTCAAACACAGATCAAAAGATGTTTCTCAAGTATATGGCATCTTATGGAATCTGGTTGTGCATTTCTGCTGTTTACCTGGCTTCTGATTCATCCCTGGCCCCACCTACATATTTTATGTGTGCCCTAATCTATGTTTGTTGAATGGAGTGGAATGGAATTGAGTACAGTATATAGTAAAGTCCAGGGTCATGTTGCCCTCAGCCTGATGTGACCCTGTGAAAAAGCATGCTTAATTCTTTTTTTTTTCCCTCTCTGTGTGTTTGGACATCCTCCTGGGGGGAGGGGGTGGAAAAGGGCAAGGATCCATTCACGTAAAAGGTCATGATGACTCCAGAGGCTCAGCGTGGTAGAGTGGATGGACCACTGGACTTGGACTCACTGGGCTCGATTCCCACTTCCAACACTTATGAGCCATGTGACCATAGGAGAGTCACATGGGAGAGCCTCAATTTCCTCATCTGTACAATGGGGATTGTGAGGCCAACTTTACAGGGTTATTAGAATGATCAAATTAAATAATAGTTGTAAACCTGAAAGGGTTGATTCAGAAACATCAGATATTGTCAGGATTAAGAGAGAAGGTATTCTCCATCTTTGGCACTCACTTTCTTCCTCTGCGAAATAAGAAGATTGAAGGCCTTGAAGGTTACTATAAGGTCTAGTGGTCTGTGTGATTGCAGCCAACGGGGATTATGGTTGTGGGTGATTGGAGGTGGGGGACTCTGAGAATTGAAAATCATATACACTACAGAGTGCTGTCAATGTACTGGCTACTTTGGATGAATTGCTTTTTTTCTCTTTCTTTGAACATCTTTTTTTATAAGGGATAGCTCCCTGGGTAAAGCAGGGAAATGAATGTGATGTAAAAAATAACAAAAAACAAAAAACAAAAAGCCACAATTATTGTTTTGTTGTTCTGGAGGTTTTTGTTTGTTTTTTGAAGAACAAACTGTCCCAACAAAGCTTCTGGATTAAACACTCCCAGGAGGCTGATCCTCTTTATCCTCTCTGTTTGCAGTCTAAAGCTCTTTGCAACCTGGTCCCTTCCTCCTTTTCCAATCTTCTTACAGTCTATCCTCTTTCATGCACTCTCCGATGTAGCCATGCCAATGTATCTGCTGCACCTCCAACATGGTGCTTTGTTTCCCAGATCTAGAATGTTCTCCTTCCTTATCTTAACCTTTTAGAAGCCCTGACTTCCTTTAAGACTGGGCTCCCGCACGGCCTCTTACAGGAAGCCTTTCCTCTTCCTCTCCCTCCCTATCCCTCATTCACACCTCTCATTTGCTGGTGCCTTCTCCTTTGAGGCTACCATCAACTTGGAATGTATCTTGTACGTACTAATTTACGTACATGTTTTCTCCCACATTAGAATGAATGTAAGCTTTTTGAAGGCACAACTGATTTTGTTTTTTGTTTTTTCTTTTGCACAATGCCTGGTACATATTAAGTGCTTAATAAATGCTCATTGATTAATGATTCCAAGGTCAAGCAGTTTAATGTTTCTCCCACATAATAGAACTCTATAAGTCTTTTCTTTCTCAACGGAAAAATCCCCAATTCCTTCAACTCCTCATATGACAGCCTCCTGATTTCCCTCCCTGGCCTTTAGCTTACCAATACCCTTCCTAAAATGGGGTGCCAAGAATGAAACACCATTCCAGGACCTTGAGTTCATAGATGAAGGATGTGGGGGTGTTTAGCTAGAGAAGACCCGACTTGGGGGGTACAGGGGTAAGGGGATAGGCAGGGAGTATAATAGCTGCTTTTAAGAATTTGAAAGGCTGTCACATGGCAGAGAGAATACATTTTCTGCTTGGCCAGAAAGGGCAAACCTAAGAACTATGAGGTCTGAAAACACCAGAGACTTCATTTCCCTTTCATGGACCCTGGACCTGTCTTACTCATCCATTGACTTTTGGAATGTTATACCTCTTGGTCACTCAGACTCACAAAATTGGAGTCATCATTGCCTCTTCCCTTTCTCTCACCGCACATGTCCAATTAGTTGCCAATATTTCCATTTCTACCTTCCCCCAATTTTAGATATTGCCCCTATTCTCCAGTCCCAATGCAATCCCTGAGTTCAGACCTTCACCTCATTTTGTTTTTGGTGAAGTGATTGGGGTTGTGACTTGCCCAGGGTCACACAGCTAAGTATCAAGTGTCTGAAGCCGGATTTGAACTCAGGTCCTTCTGACTCTGGGGCCAGTGCTCTATCCACTTCACCACCTAGCTGCCCCCCTTTGCCTCTTTTCATGCAGGTAATTATAACAGCATCCTTATTGGTTTTCCCTCTAGATCTCTAGTCTATCCCTTTTCTATCCATAAAAGACAGTATAGTCCAGCAGATACAGCGCTGGATTTGGAAGTAAGATCTGGGTTCAGATATTGTCTCTGATACTTATTACTTCTCTTAATGCAGCCCAAGAATGAGAGATGGCCAAAAATGGAATAGGCTTTCTCAAAGGATGGCAGGGTCCTGCTCCTTGGAGATCTTCAAGCAGAGTCTGGGTGGCTTCTGGTCAGGCAGGCTACTAGAGATCTTTTACTAAGAATAGGCTGAACTCTACAGCCCCTAACATCCCTCTGAGACTCTGTTTCTCAGTGATTCTATGTTCCATGGTCCCTTCTGGTGCCAACAGTGTGCATCCTAGGAGTCTGAGACAGGTTCCACTGAGAAAGATGAGTTAGAGCACCCAACTGTCCAGACAATAGTGCATTCATTCAACATTTCCCAGACACCACAAGGAAGGGAGATGGATGTATAAATTTAACATCAAGTTTGAGGACAGAAATTCCTCTTGAACCTTTAGGATCTCTCAGAATTCATTCCTTCCCTAAACCTTCCTGGAACCCATTCAGTTCTGCCCCCAGCCCCCAAGGGACAACTGATTAAAATGCCACTGTTTGCAGCCTCTGCTAGTGACTCATGCTTCTCTGGTGTTTATAGAGCTTGTGAGGGATCTGTCTGCTGAGATCGTTAGCCTGGCAGGGCAGGAGGAAGCCAAGGGCTTCAGCCCAGGATTTTTTCATTTTAAATAGTCCCTCCAAGTTGTTGGTCTTTGGTCAAAAGCAGCGTAGAACGGTGGAAAGTGTGTGAACTTAAGTGACAACGGTATCTCTGCATTAGATGATTTCTAATGTCATTGCTAGCTCTGACACCATTTTCTCCAAAGAGCTCTCAGAACTAGAGATTCAGGGTCTTCTTCCAGCTCTGCCCACCTGCTGTATGACTTTTGGCAAGTCATTTCACACCCTGGGGGCTCTTCTGTTTGGTCTTGAAGGCCCCTTCCTGCTTTGACATTTTATGTTCCAAGGTCCCTCCCAGCCCTGACATTCTGTGTTCTAAGGCCCCTCCCAGCCCTGACATTCTGTGTTCTAAGGTTACTTAGAGTTAAATCTGACAGTTAGAAGGGACATTAATGGTCATGAAGTCCAAAGAAATCCCCACTCTAACAAGTCCAGCCTCTTCTTGCTAACCTCCAAGGGGGAACAACCCACCTCTTCTATGATAGGACAGTTTTCCTAACATCAAGCCTAAACGTGTCTCTGTAATTTCTGTATAGGGGCAGCTGGGTGGCACGATGCATAGAGTGCCTGTCCTGGAGTCAGGAAGACTTGAGTTCCAATGTGGCCTTAAACACTTTCTAGGTGTGTGACCCTGGGCAAAGGCAAACCACTCTAGTATCTTTGCCAAAAAAAAAAAAACCCTAGATGGGGTCATGAAAAGTTGGACACGACTAAAACAACTGAATAACAACTAAAACAAAATATCTGTATACATTCACCCTAGTTCTGCAACCTGGGACCAAACAGACCTTTTTCATGTGGCGCAGAGGAAGAACCATGGCTCCAGAGTCAGAGAACCTGGGTTCAAATCCTCCCTCTGAAGTTCAAATCCTCCCTCCCTACTATCAGTGCAAACTTGTGAAAGTCACTTCCCTTTTCCTCACCCTCCATTTCCTCATCTGTAAAATGAGGTCCCTTCCAGCCCCGTATCTATAATTCTATAAAATACTTGTTGACAAGCTATTATGTCCCCTCACTTCAGTCTCTTCTCCAGTTTGAAAGATCCCCAGTCCCTTCAAATGAAGGGTGCTCATGGTCCTTCACCACCCTGGGTGTCCTTTTGAGGACTCTTCAGCTTCTCAGTGTCCTCCTTAAATGTGGCCCCTGGACCTGAACGCAACTCTCCAAGTGAGCTCTGGTAGGAGCAGGGGACGGGGAGCCTCCTACTGCCTTATGCTTCCACTCTGTCCCTCTCCATGAAGGCCCCAGTGGAATTAAGGGATTGGATTGCCACCTCATAGTGCTGATCCATATGGAACTTCTGGTCCACTCAAACACCCAGAATTTTTTCAGAAAAACTACTGCTTAATCATGCCTCCCCCATCATGAATACATGATTTTTTGTACTCCAGTACAAGAAGTTATATGTACATCTATTGAGTTCGATCTTATGTTCATCCCAATGTTCTAGGTCCATTTGGACAGCGACTAGCATCCAATGGGTTCAATTTCCTCCTAGCTTTGGGTCATCCAAGTCATTGACAAAAGTATTAAAAAGCGTGAGACCAAGCGCAGATGCTGAGGGCACTCCCCTGGAGACCCCACTACCCTATCAACATCGTTGAGTCCCGGTCATTTCAGAATCCACTTCAGTGACCATCCAATCCACATCTCTTATTAATTTGAGGTCAGAAATTTTACTACTCACTCCTTTCTTGTTTTTTTCTCCTTTCTAGTGAATTTTTAATTATTTCAGCTGCTATTCTTCTTCCTATTGCTCCAAAGTTCCTCCTATTTCTGACATTCTCTGTTCTAAGGTCTTCCTGTCCCTTCTGGAATATTCTGCATTCTGAAGTCCCAACTATAACATTTCTGTGCTTGTCCTCATCAATTCAAGTATATTTGTATGAACTTTCATCACTCTGATCTCCATTATTCCTTTGGGTCCTTACAACTGCCCTAAGCTAGGGCTGATGGTATCATTCAAATTGGGTAAATGAAGAGAATGAGATCCATGGTAGTAATTGACTTGGCCAATGCCAAACGGAGTCATTGGCTGGCCATCACAAGAACCTAGGATAGTCTAATGATTTCTAGTCCGGCTTTCTACTGCAGTGGTCAAAGCCTTTGAGATTACCTCCCACCTACGCTATATATCTTACATGTAACTCGACAACCCTGGGCAAGTCATCAGCCGTTTTTCAGCCTCGGTACTTAGACTCTAGAGGTCTGCTGTCTTCCCAGGACATATATCTAAAGAACTTCCCCAGGTTTGTCTAACCAAATGACTATCACCCACTTGGGCACAAATAACATTGCTGCTACTAGGGTCTTGCGAAAGAAACTGAAGACTTTAGGGGCATTGCTGCTGATAGAAAAGATAGGGCTTTAAAATCAAAGGCAGATTTGGGACTTCAAGGCAATTGACCAAGCACTAGTCAGTGGGCACCATGCACCAGGCACTGTGTTAGTACTGGAGGTCTATCAATAAAACGAAATAGCCTCTAGCCTCAAGGAGCTGACATTCTAAGAGGGGAAGGAGAGAATACAGATAAGTCTATTAAAGTGTATATGGAACAAATACAAAGTAAGTGGGGGCAGGAAAGGTTGGAAGAATGTTAATAATGGAGATGATTGAGGAAGTCCTCTTGAAGATAGAGTTGGTTTAAAAGACGGTATCTAAGAGCAGGATTTTGAATTGTTTGCAGTGGCTTTAAACAGAGGAGTTATGGGCTCCCAGCCAGGGACAGAGCACACACCTAAAAAGGGCTGGTAAGAATGCATTTACCTGTAGTTTCTGCAAGTTGAATCAAAAAGGGTTTTGAACTGAAAAGGAAGGGAGGAGTAAACTGCCTATGTATAACTCCCAAGCTGGATAGCATAAAAAGAGCTCCAACAAAGGAAGAAGAATAGCAGTCTGTGGATACCCAGGAAGTCACAAGAGACAAAATGCAAAAAATGAATCACCAACCACAACCACCAGACAAACCATAGACTCCTGTGCCTATATATGAATACTCAAAGTATGATTATGATGATGGCACTTAGGTGGCCCAGTGGATAGGGCCTAGAGTTGGAAAGGCCTGAGTTCAAATACAGCCTCAGACACTTAACCACGTGACCCTAGGCAAATCATTTAACCTCACCATCTGCCTCAGTTTCTTCATCTGCAAAATGTGGAAGATAATAATGCCTACCTCCCAGGGCTGCTGTGAGGAGCAAATCATAATATTTATAAATATACCTCTACTAATATATAAATCATATAATATGTATAAATAACATAATAATATATAATATTTACAAAGCACTATATAAATGCAGCTATATTTGAACTATGAATATTATGAATAAGAATAGTCTTAATTAATTTATTGATATGATGAACTAACATGATTATTAATATTAATTATCATATCAATATTGCATATTACATCTAGTGTTAATAAGTAAATCGAATTAGAGATTCTAAAGGCAGGATCACCAGTTTGAACTCCTAAATGTCAATGGGATTTGGTGGGATAAGGCCCATGACTGGACTCTCTGGTTAATCTTATTCAAAAGGAACGAGATAGGGAAAGGGGGTGGGAGGGTCTGGAAGAAGCCTTGTAAATTAGGGGGCATACTCCTGTGAGGAAATCCAGGCACTCTATCAGGAACATCCAGCTGAAAGCATTTGTCTGATGATCAAAGGAAGCAGAAACCCAGAGTGATATTTTCAATAGCTCCATGGTCCTTCAAGTGTGGCAGCAAAGCAGATGGTGATGCCGCTTCTTTAATGCTATTTCCATTGATAAAATCCTATCACTTTCTGATGTCAAGCCGTTGGGCAGTGCAGAGGACTTTGGAGGTGAGAGCTTTCTTTTCTGGGTCTTTGGTAGGTATGACTGTAGCACTTGCAGAAGTAGTGGCCAGGGGCTGCTTCCCAGGACAATGGATTGAGAGCTCTGGGCTGGAAGCAATGGTATTCCCAATGCTCTTGGGCTCAGGGTTCTGGGCTGTCTTCATCAAGGTCTAGGGGGAGATGGTGGTCAAGGTGGTGAAGGTAGTGACTTGCCTGGCACAAGCTGCCTCCTCTCTGTCCCTCAGGGTGGCCTGCTGCTTCAGCTAGGCTGGCTCATCTGACCTATGGGTCAAAGTTGGTTGGCAGTGGGTGGGGATGCATGGCCCCTTCTCCACAGGAATTGCTTCCCTAAATGATGGCTGTGAGGACTGGTATGGAAGCAGGATGGGTGGTCCAGTTGTTGTTACTGTCCAGTTGTTGCTGTGAGGGCTGGAATAGAAACAGGATGGGTGGTCCAGGGGATACTGATGCTACTCATATGGTTCTTATAATTATCTGCCTTTTGGTGGTAGATGGTCAGCAATTGTTGCTGGTGGTGGTAAAGAAAGTGGGGCCCTTTTCCACACTGCTTCCCTGCAATGAAAATATGGCTGCCAAGAACATTAATGCAATCTTTTTTTCCCCAATATTTAAACATTTTTATTTGAAGTTTTGAGTTCCAAATTCTATCCCTCCTTTCCCCTTTCCAGAGATGGTAAGCAATCAGACATAGGTTACACATGTGCAAATGTAAAACATTTCCATATTAATCATTTTGTGCAAGAAGACTTGAATAAAAGAAAAAAATGAAAGTGAAAAATAGCATTCTTCAGTCTGTATTCAATCAATATCATTTCTTTCTCTGAAGGCAGATAGTATGCTTCATCATTAGTCCTTTGAGATTATCTTAGATCATTGTATTGCTGAGAATAGCTAAGTCATTCATAGTTCTTCATTGAACATTATTGCTGTTACTGTGTACAATGTTCTCCTGGTTTTGTTCATTTCACTATGCATCAGTTCATATATGTCTTTCCAGGTTTTTCTGAAATCACCCTGCTTGTCATTTCTTACAACATAATAATATCCCATTATAATCATATGCCACAATTCTTTGACCCATTTATTTTTTTTAGGATTAGATTATTTGATTCCCAATTAATTTTAATCTCTCTTTCCATTGTCCATTATTGAAAGCAATTTTTATTGCATTATGATCTGAAAGGAATGCATTTACTATTTCTGCTTTTCTGCATTTGGTTGTGAGGTTTTATGTCCTACTACATGGTCAATTTTTGTGTAGGTGCCACGTACTGCATAGAAAAAGGTGTATTCCTTTCTATTCTTATTCAATTTTCTTCAGAGATCTATCATATCTAACTTTTCCAGAATTTTATTCACCTCCTTAACTTCTTTCTTGATTATTTTTTATTAGATTTATCTAGTTCCAAGAAGGGAAAATTGAGATCCCCCACTAGTATAGTTTTATTATCTATTTCATCCTGTAACTCATTCAACTTCTTCAAAAATTTAGATGCTATACCATTTGGTGTATATATGTTTAGTATTGATATGACTTCATTGTCTATGATACCCTTCAGCAAGATACAATTTCCTTCTTTATCTCTTTTAATTAGATCGATTTTTGTTTTTGCTTTCTCTGAGATCATGATTGCTACCCCTACTTTCTTTGCTTCAGCTGAAGCGTAATAGATTCTGCTTCAGCCCCTTGCCTTTAGCCTGTGTGTATTTCTCTGCTTCCAATGTGTTCCTTGTAAACAATATATTGTAGGATTCTAGTTTTTAATCCATTCTGCTGTCTGCTTCTATTTTATAGGCGAGTTTATCCTATTCACATTTATAGTGAACTAACTGTGTATTTCCCTCCATCCTATTTCTCACTTGTTTATCCTCCTCTCTCTCTTACTCCCTATCACTTCCCTCCTCACAAGTGTTCTACTTTTGATCACTGCCTTCCCCAATATACCCTCCCTTTTCTCAGTTGCCCCTCCCCCCTCCTATTATCCCCATCCCATTTTACTTCCTTATAGAAAAAGATAGATTTCTATATCCAACTGAGGGTGTATGTTATTCCCTCTCTGAGCCAATTTTGATGAGAGTAAGGCTTAAGCTTTGCCTACCACCACCACCCCCATCTTCCCATCCATTATAATGGATCTTTCATATTTCTTTTATGTGGGATAATTTACACTATTTCAAACTCCCCGCTCCTTCCAGTGCAATTTTATTTCTCACCTCTTTGTTTTCGGGGTATCATCCCATCAAATTCACCTTATATCCACACCTTCTGTCTACATATACTCCTTCTAATTGCTCTTATACTAATGAAGTTGTTACAAATATTATCTTGCCATATAGAAACATAAACAAACTAACCTTATTGAATTTCTTATGTTTTCTCTTTCTTGTTTCTTTTTTACCTTTTTATGTTTCCCTTGAGTCTTGTATTTGGAGGTCAAATTTTTATTCAGCTCTGGTCTTTTAATTAGAAATGCTTAAAAGCCCTCTATTTTGTTAAATATCCACTTTTTTTCCCTGAAAGATTATATTCAGCTTTGCTGGGTTGGTGATTCCTGCTTGTAATCCTAACTCCTTTGCCTTCCAGTATGTCATATTTCAAGCCCTCTGGTCCTTTAATGTGGAAGCTGCCAAATCCTGTGTAATCCTGACTGTAGCTACACAATATTTGAATTGTTCTCTTTTGGCTGCTTGCAATACTTTCTCCTTGATCTTTGAGCTCTGGAATTTGGCTGTGATGTTCTTGGGAGTTTTCATTTTGGGATCTCTTTCAGGCAGTTGATCGATCGATTCTTTCAATTTCTATTTTGCTCTCTGGTTCTCATATTTCAGGACAGTTTTCTTTGATAATTTTTTTTTTAAATCATCATCATGTATTGAGTACCTGCCAGGTAGAAGTAGATCAGAATCACAGTACCACTGAAGGCAATGTGACAACCTCAGTGGAAATGGTAAGGTCAGCAAAATCACCCTGAGCCCTATGTTGAGCCCTGAGGTCCTCCCCCCACATGTCTAGTATGTCTTTCAGGGATGGGTACAAGCTCTCTGGGACACTGAAAGAATAGGGCTGAATCTGGGGGAGGCCTGTGAGCCAACAGCATGAAGTTCGAGCAGTAAACACACGCAGTGGGACCAGGGCCAAACAATTGCTGTCCCCTTGGGCTGGGTGGAAAAAATAGGGGACAGGATAGCCCAGGAGAATCCCAAATACTGTGCAAAGATTCAAGCCAGCAGAAGAGAGCTCACTTCGAGAGATGGACAAGGGGGGCTTCCCCTCCAGGCTCTGTAAATGGGTCATGATCTCAGGAAAGTGGTCCTTCAAATCTCCAAACTCATCAAGTGGGCAGAGGGCAGGGTGAGATCTGAAGCTTGAAATGTCCATGAAGGTCACAGGGCTGCACAGCACCTGCTATATATGCTGACACACTTGCACAGGATTGACAATCAGGATGTTTCCTCCCAACTCCAGAATGTGCAGTGCCTGGAACAAAAGGCCTAGCCTCTATAGCTCTCCCAAATATCTCTGAACCTGGTCAGCATCTGCAACATTGCAATCATACAGTAATGCTGGCTTCAGCCCCCTGGCTACAGCTCTGACTTCTCCAGCTAGGTGTAGGCAGATTGTTCGAGGGGGACCCCTTCTTTTTCCCACACCCAGGATTTTCTGAGCTACTGCCACCAATGCTTGAGGATTCAGTGCTGACATCAAGGCCTTGGACAAGATCTGGAAGGACCTGACATAATTTCCCTGGGCCAACTCTAACAATTCAACTTGTCGGACTTTAGGCACTGAAGAAAGGACCTGGTACCGGAGCGTCAAGCTCCGATAATTTCTTGAAAGATGTTAACCAGGCTTTTTCTTTAATCATGGTTTTCAGGTAGTCCAATAATTCTCATATTATCTCTCCTGGATCTATTTTCTAGGTGAGTTGTTTTTCCAATGAGAAATTTCATATTTTCTTCTTTTTTTTTTTTACTTTTTTGATGTTCTTTTATTGTATCTTGATGTCTCATAGAGTTATTAGTTTCCACTTTTTCAATTCTAAGTTTTAAGGAATTATTTTCTTCAGTGAGCTTTTGTACTTCCTTTTCCATATGGCTAATTCTATTTTTTAGGGAGTTATTTTCTTCAATAATTTTTTTTAACATATTATCCCAGGCTATTGACTCTTTTTTTTCATGATTCTTCTGCATTAATCTCATGTCTTTTCTCAATTTTTCTTCTACTTCTCTAATTTGCTTTTTAAGCTCTTCCAGGAATTCTTTTTGGGCCTGAGACCAAACAACATTTTTCTTCAAGGCTTCACATGTAGCCATTTTGGCGCCACTGTCCTCTTCTAAGTTTATATTTTGATCCTCCCTATCACCACAGTAATTTTCTATAGTCAAGATCTTTTCTTGTTGTTGTTGGGGTTTGGGTTTTTTTTTTTTTTGCTCTTTTTTCCTGCCTTTTTTGTGACTTTGTGTTTTTATATGAGAGTTGGGCTCTGGTCCTGCATTGTCCCAAGCTTTTTGTGCTGGGTCTGTGAGTCTTCTTATTGATGGCTTACACTAGTCTTTAGGGCTTAGCTGCTTGCTTTCTCTGGAGGGGTAGGCTTCCGTTCTGACTTGTAGGGTAGGCTTCCGTTCTGACTTGTACTGGAGTATAGGCCTCCCCGGGTGTGAAGTTTAGCTGCTGGCCTGCTCCAGTGGTGGGACCTGGATGCTGGGTTGCTATGGTAACAGAATCTTTCAGGTGGCTGGCCCTGGAGGAGGGCTCTTGTGGCTGGTCTGCCCCGGGGGTGAGGCCCTGCTGCTGGGTTGTTATGGAAACAGGTTCTTTTGCTAGCAGGCTCCTGGGCGAGGTCTAGCTATTGGCCAGCCCTGGGGTGGGACTTCATTATTGGTAAGCAATGGGGTCAGGGCCTCTCTGGATGGCTTGTGCTGGGAGTAAGGTTTGCCAGGGTGGGGCCTTACTGATCTGCACAGACTGCTCACACTAGCCTGGGGGGCTGCTGGCTTGCAGGAGTGGGGCCTTACTGGTGGATTGACCCGAGCTTGTAGCCTTGCTGCAGGCCCCCTGCTATAAGCTGGCTGCTGCTGCTGCTGCTATTCTTGAACCTCTTTTCCCTCCCACCCCAGTGAGACAGACCTTTCCTACAGTGCTGGTAGGCTGTTTCCCTGCTCCTACATCAATTCTGATGCAGTTTTCTAGTTGTTTGGAGGAGAATTAGGGAAGCTTTCAGAGGGTTCTTCCTCAATCTGCCATCTTGGCCCCAGAAGTCCCCACTAATGCAATCTTAAGCATCATCAATAGAAATACAGTATGCAGGAGAAGTGATAGTCCCCTCTGTCATCATCCTGATCAGACCATGTCTGGAGTACCGTATTTTGTTCTGGGTGCCACATTTTAGGAAGGGATATTAACAGGCTGGAGGGGATTCAGAAAATGGTGAACAAGATGGTGAAAGGCCTCTCCACCATGCCATGCAAGAATTGGTTGAAGTCTCATAAGACCATTCAGCCTTGAAAAGAGCTTTCAAGGACATAATATGCACCTTCAAGTACATAAAGAGCTGTCAGGAAGAAGAGAGATTTTGCTCATTCTCCTCGGCCTCAGAGAGTAGAACTAGAAGACTTGGGTGGAAGGGGCAAAGAGGAAACTGAATCCTTGATGTCAGCAGAAATTTCCTAATCCTTGGAATTCTCCAGATGTAGCAAGCCCTTGTGGGTTCCCCTTCAATGGAGTTCTTCACGCAAAAGTTAGATGACCCCTAATCAGGAGAAGATTATGTTCAGCTCTGAGGCCCTGCCCTCCTAGTGAGATTCTGTGTTTCTCTGATTTCAACAAAAATGAATTAGGTCCCTACTATGTGCAACATACCATGCTAGGTGCTGGGGAGACGCAGTTTAAATAGTCTATGTCCTAAGTCCCCCTCCAACTTAAAACAGCCTAGGATTCCATGATTCTACGATTTTTGACAATGTTTTATGAGTTACACACACATGTAGCACAAGGCCAAGGAAAACATGTTGCATAACCCAGGGCAGGAGGCGGGGGTGTGCATGCTGCAGGCAGCCCAGGATTGCAGAAATCATGGATTGGGAAACCCCCGGGAGTTGTGGCTAAGTTGTTTCTTGTTTAGACCCATAAGTTTGTTCCCTCCCCCTTCTCCCCACCTCGGCTCTTGTTTTCAGAAAATAAAACTCTGCAAGGATCCTCCTTTCTAAAAATAATAAATAATCAGAGACTTAGATAGCCCTGTGATTGATCATTCCCATATGCAGTTGGCTGGTAAATAGATTTCTTTAGGCAAAGAGGTTTCTGGATGCTGTTTTTATATTGTTCTGATGGCCTCTCACTCTGAACCTTTTGGTCCTTCCAGGTTTCATTTCTAATTTGTATCTCTTAGATATGAACGGGCTGAAGAAATCACAAACATCTTACCTAAGATTGCTGTTTCCTGCGGTTTGAGTCATTTCCTTATTGACTGACAACACCAGGCTTGCCCATGTCGACACCTCGAAAAGCCAATCTGGCTATAGCTATGGAGGGGGCCAGAGAGCATAAGGAAACCTGTGGAGCTGGTGCTTCTGCCTGAACAGCCCCTTGGAGATTGGAGGGGCCCAGAGAAAATGAGTCAGAAGTAGCTTTCACTTATTTGCACATCTTTATCTGTGAAGAGCAAAGAGCACTGAAATTGGCTGTCAAATGGCCTATTTTCGAATCTGTACTCTGTCACTTACCACTTGGGAGACCTTGGACAGCATTCTTCCCCACTCTGGGCCTCAGTTTCCCCATCTGTAAAAATGAAGGGGTTGAACTGAATGATCTCTGAAGTCCCTCCCAGTTTTAAATCTATGAATGTGTTGTAATCTACAATTCTTCAAGGACAGAGACTATTATTTTTTTTCTTTGTATTCCCAGTAAAATATAGCATAGCACCTAGATACAATAAGTGTTTGTTATATTGAGTTGAACATAGAAGGCATTGTGCTGGGTGATGAGGTTAAAAAAAAAAATGGAAACAGTCCCTGCCCCCAAGAAGCTAACATTCTACAGGGGAAAACTATGTTCATTGACAAATAAATACAAGTTAGTTTGAAAAGAGGAAGAAGAATAAAAACTGAGGTGGGAGAAAAGATCAGGGAGGGCTTCATGGAGGAGATGGAGGAGATGAATTTTGAAGAAATACAAAAGAGCCTAACAGGCAGAGAAGAGAAGGGCATATGTTCTAGGCATGGGGTACAACTTGAATGAATGGACAAAGGTAAAAGATGGCTTATTGTTCTCTGGGGACAACTAAGAATCTTATTAATTTATCTGAAATGAAGTGGGTATGAAGAGCAATTTCAAATATGACTGGAAAGGTAGATTAGAACTAGACACAGCAGGCCTTGAATGCCAGACCAAGGAATTCATTTTTTTTTCCCTAAAGGCGGTAAAGAGCCACTGAGTTTATGAACAAGGAAGTCATGACATTGTCAGATCTGGATTTTGGGAAGACAATTTTTCACTACGTGAAAGATGGCTTAGGGACTGATGATACGGGGAACCCAGAGAATAATTAGGAGGTTATTACAACAGTCCAGTAAGAGGTGAGGAGGACCTGGACAGTCTTGTGTTCCTCGGTGAGGAAAGAGAAGGGGATGGTGTGAGAGGGAGCTCTTGAAAGTAGAATCAATAACATGGGGCAAGTGATTGGATATCATGGAGCCAAGGAAGAAGGGAAATTCAATGAGGTTGTGAATTTGGGTAACTGGGAGATGAGAGATGACCTCAACAGAGATAGGGAAGCTTGGTGGAAGGGCCAGCATTAGTGGGCAGAGTGGCAGGGGAAGGAATGACTTCTATTTTGGACACGTTGAGTTTGAAATGTCAACAGAACATCCAGATGTCTACATTCAGCGTGGCTGGATTTAGAGATTTGTCAACCAATAAGGTACTGACCAGGAAAGAATTTTAGGCAATACTCAGGATTGAGAGGCAAAGATGGACAATGAGCCTCCCAAGGACTATATGATCTCTTCGGTTTTAAATCCTATAATAAACCACGGGGCATGGCTGCTTCAGCCCTGCTCTTCACATTTAACCAGAGGTACCTACAAAAGTAGTAAGATAGGTTGGAAAGGGCTCTGGAGTTAGGGGATGTGGGTTCAAACTCCATCTCTGACATCAGCTGTGTGATGTTGGGTAAGTCACTTAACTTCACTTGGTCTCAGTTTCTCAATTATAAAATAAAAGGGTTGAGCGAGAAAGGCTCTGAGGTCCCTTCCAGACCACGATCTATGATACTGTGGCAGTGCGTGCTCAGCACCAATTCCAAAGCACTTGGCATTTACCAAGAGACCATGTTAGCTAGATATGCCTTCCTTGAAGTTCTATGACTACTCAATCAGGAGACTTGATTCCTCCTAGAACTGGGGCTTACATGAAAAAGTGAGAAAGGGAAGGGAGAAGAGCAAGGTGTCAGAGTC
The DNA here is from genome assembly GCF_003287225.1 of Phascolarctos cinereus. Lineage (NCBI taxonomy): Eukaryota > Metazoa > Chordata > Mammalia > Diprotodontia > Phascolarctidae > Phascolarctos > Phascolarctos cinereus. The sequence continues at coordinate 58,440,113 of NW_027555847.1, forward strand.
AGGAAGCTAGTCCCTGAAATAAGTTAAAGTCCTCCCCAAGGCAGCTTGGATTTACTGCCCAGCAAGGGAAAACAATGCTGTCTAAGTAGATGCCACCTCCTTATCCTCAGGAAGCTGACAAAAGGCAAAAGACAGGAACAATGCAAGGCGAAGTATCCTAAATGCCAAATGAATGGCAACTGCCTTCAGAGCTGGGTGTTAGCACAGTTCAGGAGGCAGGGGAGTTGGCCTTCAGGAGAGAAGGGTGGCAATTGCTGCCAAAAGTCCAGCAAAGGGACCAGTTTCATGAGGATTCCTGGAGGCCAAACGTTAACATGGGAAGAGCCCAGGGGTCTGGGCTGGGGTTCATAAGCTGATCCTTATTCTGTTGCTGAAGATGCATCGACTGCAAGGACAGAGCATGAGAGCTGGGTGAGATCTCTTTGTGACTCCTAAATGTGCCTCTGAGAAATAGGTAGGTGTCTGCTCCTGGGAGTCTCAGAAAACGTCAGAGGGCCAGGCGGTAACCAATCTGCAATCCCAAGTTTAATAACAGGTTACTTCTTGAAAAATACCTTCTGAGCCCTGCTCTACTCCATTGGATGTGCTCAGGCATGGTGGTTGAGGGTTGAAGAACTCTTTCAAAGAAGAGAGCCTTGTGGGCTGAGCTGGTCAGAGGAGGCTGGAGTCAGGAGATCTCGGTTCTAATACTTTAGTTCTTGTGAGGCTTCCAGGTAGTACGCTGACCTCAGAGTCAGGAACACCTGAATTCAAATCCAGCCTTAGATATTTAACTAGGCCTGTGACTCTAGGCGAGTCATTTAACTTTGATCTGCCTCAGTTTCCTCATTTGTAAAATAGGGGTGATAATTGCACCTACATCCCAGGGTTGTTGTAAGAATGAAATGACATAATATTTATAAAGTGCTTCCCACAGTACCTGCCACATAGTAGGCCCTATATAAATGATAGTTATTATTATTATTATTAAGGCAGCTAAGTGGCGCAGTAGTTAGAGCACCAGGCCTGGAGTCAGGAAGACCTGAGTTCAAATCTGGCTCCAGACACTTACTAGCTGTATGACCCTGGGCAAGTCACTTAACCCTATTTGCCTCAGTTTCCTCATCTATAAAATGAGCCGGAGAAGGAAATGGCAACCTACTCTAGTATCTCTGCCAAGAAAACTACAAATGGGGTCATGAAAAGTCAGACATTATTGAAACATGACTCAGCAAAGATTTCTTTGGATTGTCTGTCTGAAGTTCTATGGTTCTGTGATTTACCCTGAAGGAACAACTTGAAGGATGGATAAAAGATTCAGATACAAGGAAAGGAAATGACCATGTACTCCAGCCATGGGAAAATGATATGGTCAGAGATGGAAGGGAGCAGGCAGGACAGAATTCACCAGACTGATCCAGGATGTGCTCCTGAGTCCTTGAGACATAAATGATCCCCATACCAGGGCCCCTGCATAAAATAAGAGACACCACCCAAGGCTGGTCCCGGAAATAAGCTTCCCTTCTTTATACTCCAGATCAGATTAACATTGATGGGCAGGCAGACAGAGTTGGAACTGATGCTGGGAAGGGGAGCAGTCCAAGAGACTGCAATATTTTGGTGTAATCCGATTACACCAAAAATCTACACCCATTAAACTAATTAAAACAATTTTTTCCACTTTACTGGTTGCTGAAAATGCTTACTTGGCACTTCCACCCTTGGCACAGAGGAAGGTCAACAACTCTCAAAAGAAAGTGGGGGAGGCAGGCTGGGGGTGGTGTGAGGGTTGGCAGGCTTTCTTTTCCGGGGAGTTGTTCTGGGTTCCTCCAGATCACTGGAGAGAATACAACCTGGTCCCGGCTTGTTGAGTCCTTGCTGTTTGGAAGGACCACATTCCCCTCCCACCCCCGCTCTGACATGAGGTCCCCTTCCTCCCCACTCCTCCTTCCCCTTATTTCAGCCCATTAGGCTGCTGGGAGTATGGGAAGACCAGAGACTGATTATATAACAAAGGGCCTTTGTCCCAGGAAGGAGACTTGATTTCCAGTAACATAGTACTGAGGAGAGGAGAATTTGGAGGTTGTGGGAGCTGGGGATGGGATGGGGGGTGGAGATGGGAGAGAAAACGGTAATGACTCTTGGAAAACCAAAGCTGGCACAGCACTCTGGCATTTTCCCTGAGCGATGGTGCCATTTAGAGAAGGCATAGCGCAAAGAGCACTAGGCTGAATGTCAGAAGACAAGGGTGCGGGTCCTGAATCTGTCACCTATTAGCCATGTGACTTTGCGTAACTCATAGCATCTGGTTGAGTTTCAGTTCTCCTGTCTGTAGGAGAGGCCAGACCACAGGGGTAAGCTTGGACAGCTCCTGTGCCAAAATGATGTATCCAGAATGCACTAGATTGGAGAGTTGAGTCAGCCCCTCACGAGGAAAGAACAGGAAGCCAGAGTACAGGTGCCCACAGAGGACGCCCAAGGGCCAGCTCTAAAAGGCATCAAGCAGGAGATTCCAAAGCCACCTTAGCCTTCTTGACCCCCCCCTTCACTACAAACATTGGACATTCCCCATATGAATACTTTTTGCTGGTCCTGAGTTTTCATGACACTGCTCTGTCCCAGTTTTCTTCCTGCCTTCTGCCTCTTCAGTTTCTTGTGCAGGATTTGAACTCCAGTCTTCCTAACTCCTATGCCATAACTTCTCTGGGTGAGATTCTCAGATCCTATCGATCCAGCAATCAGCTCTGTGCATATGGCTCCCAGATCTACAGAACCATCCCTCATCTCTATCCCGATTTCTCATCTTTCATCTCCAACTGCTGCTGACCCCATAGACATCTCAAATTCAATGCATCCAGAACAGAACCTTCCCTTTTTTTCTGTTGAGGACACCGCCATCTTTCCAGTTACCCAATCTCACAACTCTGGGGTCATCCTTGACTCTTTGGTCTAACTCACCCCTAGCCCCCTCCCATCCAATTCACTGCTAAGTGTTGTCAATTTCACTTTCTCAGCATCCTTGTAAGTGTCTCTTTCACTCCCTCACACCAAAGCCACCTTATCACCCCCTTGTCTGCCTTCCTGACCTGTCTTGTAACTAATCTCTCCCCTTGCCAGTCCATCCTCTACACAGCTGCCGAAGTCTGAAGCTACCCATGTCACTCCCCTGCTCAAGAAATGTCAGTGACTCCCTATTACTTCTCAAATAAAATACGAATTCTTTGTGGCATTTAAAATTCTCCAGTTTGGCTTCAGCCTGTCTCTCCAGGCTGATTTCTCATTACTCCCCCTCACACTCCATATTCCAGGCAAACCAGAATTTTATTATTACCCATACACAGCATTCTATCTCCTACCTTTGTATAGATATTCTCTGTTACTAGAATCCTCCCCTCTTCCCCACCATCCTTTGGCATTCTGGGGCCTCTGCTCAAAGGCCACCTCTTCTCAGGGCTCTTTCCTGATTCCTTTATGCATTAGTACCATCTCCCACTTACTAAAGTACATACACACACACATACACACATATACATATATATATACACACATATGTATATGCATATGTATATATGTGAATGTTGCATATGTTTATAGTGTGTGTATGCACACATGTACTGTGCGCCTACCTATTTGTGTATGTGTGTACATGTGTATAGCATATGTGTATATATGTATAGGTATGGAGGTATGAACCATCCTACTGAAAATTTAGCAATTGGCTCATGCTAACCAGTACAAGTGGGGCTCCAGCACATGTCTGCTTACATACATGCATGAATGCATATTTTATATACACACATATGTTATAAGTATGCAGCCACATCCACAACACACACATATATGGTGCCTATCCCTGTACATATGCATATGCTACACATATGTACACATATATGCATGCATATATGTTCAAGACAACTAAGTGATGTAGCCCTGGAGTATGGAAGACCTGAGTCCAAATCCTTGCTCAGACACTTACTAGCTGTGGACCCTGGGCAAGTCACTTAACCTTGTTTGCCTCCGTTTCCTCATCTGTAAAATGATCTGGAGAAGGAAATGGCAAAGCACTCCAGTATCTTTGTCAAGAAAACCCCAAATGGGATCACAAAGAGTCAGACACAGCTAACTGATGGAACAACACATGCGTATATATGTATACATACATGTATGCATAGACACACATATGTTCTACATGTAAATGCACATCTGCATGCGCACACACATATAGTGTGTATTTATTTATTTATCTATCTAGTTATTTATGTCTAGTATATAGGATTCTACCTCCCCAGTGGAATGTGAATTTCTTAAAGTCAGGGACTGTTCCACTTTTGTATTTATGTCCTTAGTATCTTGCACAGTGCTTGATGTATGGTTAGCATTTAATAGATGCTGTTTGGTTGGGTGATTGATTGATGACCACGTGGAACAAGGGAACAATGACGGCTGACTGGAGTGCCACAGACCTACCAGAGGCTGAAAAGCAAGGGTTGAATCAAAAATGCTCAACGTGTTACCAGCACTGGGACATGATTCTCTCCACAGGGAAAGGACATCATGGAATGTTGTGTTGGCCATTTTCAGGGACTTTGCTGAAGTTCTGAAAAACAAAATAGGACTCACAGGACAGGCTCTTCCCAGATGCTTTGCTAAGGGTTTAGATATGAGTTTCTTCTTTGCTCTTTAGTCCTCAAATAAATCTGTTGAATGTTTAGTGCTTTCATTAGCCTGAATCCTTTCAAGGCCCTTCAAGACACACAGACCAGACCCTGATGTTCTTAATGGAGGCCCAGTACAGAGACACAAGCCTCTATTATTATTGGAGGTCTCTGAGACTAAACCCAGTCCATTGTGCCAGAGATCAGCATCTGATACATGAGTTACCCAATTAGTGTTCTAAGGCTCCTCCCAGCCCTGAGTTTCTATGTTCCAAGATTACAGAGTATGTCCCTCACACCTTAAACATATACAATCTCCCCTCCCTCCCTCCCAAGTAGATTAAAGGGTTTTTGACCCCAGGAACCTTCATATTCATGGTATAGAAGCTCAGTGCCTTGCAGTGTTTGCTAAAGCGAATTGTATTCCCACATATCTACATGGCTGCCTTACTCCCTTTTCCTCCTTAAGTAACCCTTAGACTGCTTTGTTCTCTCCCTCTCAGCATCACGATGGAAAATGAAGACCTACCTGAAAAGTTCTGAGCCCTGTATAAAGGAAGGCTTTGGGAACAGTCAATCACTCCACCTTCCAGCCCTCCAATCAGGGGGAGAAGAAACTGAGGTTCTGAGAAAGTATCAAAAACTAAGTCAATCTGAATGGTGATGAGATTTCAGGTGATTATGTCATCCTGGGAGAGGCATAATGTTCATGGAGTCAAAACTGAGCAGAGCTGCTGAGGGAGAATGCCTTCTGGAAAGATGCTTGGATGGTGGGGTAAGGGTGGGGCAACATGCTATGAAAGGAGAGTAATATAAGCTATAGTACAAAAATGGCAAATTCAAGGAATCAGAAAATATCAGGAAAGAGGAAGGGAACTCCAAGATCTAATCTAGTATGTACCTGAGCACAGAAGACTCCTTCTATTAAATCCACAGTCATCTAGCTTCCTCTTGAAGACTTCTGTTGATGAGGAAATCACTCTCTGTCAAGGAAGCCCATTCCGCTTTGAGATAGCTGCAATTGTCAAGCAGTTGGGTTTTGTTTTCTCATATTGAATTCAAGTCTTCCTCTCTGTGTCTTCCATCCTCTTAGTTATATCCTCTGGGTTTTGAATAGAATAAATCTATTGGTACTTTTACATGGCTTTAAACATTTAAAGACCTGTCTCATCTCAGTCTTCTCTAGGCTAACTATCCCCAAAGCCTTGAACCAATCCGTGTATGGCATAGTCACCAAACCCTTTGGGCATGGCTTTGAGTCCATTCTACATCCTGGTACCTTCCTCTGATCATGCTCTAGCTTGTCAAAGTCCTTCCTACCACAACATGACCAGGACTGAATGTAATACATCAGCTGTTCTGAGCAAGACAGAGTAGAAGGCAACTATCACCTCCCTCCCTCATTTGGGACAGGTTGCTTCTCTTAATGGAGCCCAAGATCAGATTAGCCTTTTGTGTCTATCACATTACTCTCTGGATTCTACTGAATTTGGAAATCCCTTAAGCCACCCCCATCTCCTGTCTTTTATTTTTAACAAGACCTGTTGTCTAGCCACATCTCCTCTATACTGTACTTGGGCAGTTTTTTTTTTAATCTATGTATAAGACATTACATTTACACTTATTAAATTTCATCGTATTAGATTTGGTCTGTTGGATCCTGATTCTGGAGGGGTCAGTTAGTCAACAAGTATTTACTAAGCACCTACTATGTGCCAAATGCTGGGGACATAAAGGAAGGCAAAAGGCAATTCCTGCCCTTAGGAGCTCCCAGTCTAATGGGGGAGACAACGTACAAAGAAGCTATCTGCAAAATAAATTGGAGATAGTCAACAAAGGGGAGCCACTAAAATGAAAGATTAGGAAAAGCTTCCTGTAGAAGGTGGGAGTTCAGCTAGGACTTTAGCCAGGGCAGCCAGGAGGCAGGGATGAGGAGGAAGAGCATTCCAGACATGGGGGACAGCCTTGGTTTAGGGAGGACACTGGCAAGGCTAATGGGTTTGCATATAGGAGCAGTATAAGGTAAAACTGGTTGGGTAGCGTCATAAGATTTAGAGCTGGAAGGGATCTTAGCTGAAGCCAACTCTTTCACTTTACAGATAAAGCAATTGGGACGGGAGGTGATTGGCCTAATGGTCACACGAATTCTAAGTGGCAGGGCCAGGATTCAAACCCTTTCCACTCGGTGCTGATTCCAAAATGCCCTCTTGGCTCCACCGCACTGCCTCTGTGGTAGAGGATTTGGAATGTCAGATTAAGAGCTTGGACGACATCTTTTGAATGATAGGACACCACTGAAAGTTTTGTGGTTGAGGAAAGGCCTAGAAAGAAGAATGTTTTCCATGAGATTGAATTTGTTCTATTTCATTGGAGCTTGAAGGATGCCAGCTACTACATAATTGATGTTTCTAGACATTGAAGATGAAAGAAAAGGGGACTATGGGATGCTCTGGCATTTAAGGGGGTGCCACAGATGATCAAGGCCATCAGATACCATCAATCCTCTATATATACCTATATATGTTATTATATATGTATGTATACATATGTTATAATATACATATATATATTGTTTATGTGTATGTGTATATATATGTATATAGGTAGGTATATGTGTGTGTATCTACATACATGCATGTACACATGTATATGTTAGAAGCAACCTACTTTGCATGATGATAGAACCATGGGAAAGGGCCACTCTCCCTGAAATATGCCTCAAAAAAAAAGATAATTTCTGGATTCAAAGAGTGTAAATCTAATGGGAGAAGAAGGAAAAGAAGTTGAAAGGGGAAAGGTATCCTGGCATAACTGTGGTAGAGTAAAATCCAAAGAGTGCAGGTGATGGGAAAAAAAAGAAAATATTTCTCTGACTGATATTCAAGCACGAAAGATTCATTCTTTCCTTCCTTTGGGTTAAAACACTACCCTTTCTGGACTGTACCCAGTAGCTGCTGCAGTCCAGAAGCCCAAAAGTTAAAACATTGTAGACTGAATCAGGAGCATATCCTCTTCCCTGAACCCATGCCCCTTCCCTCTTCAGACCCTCTCTGAAGGCCATCCGCCTGTAAACAGCCAGCAGCCTTTTGCCCTTCATAATCCTGGATTAGGTTTGCCCCATCCTCTGCCTCCTGCCATTCAAAATGCCCTACTTCCTTCTCAGGGATCCAGCTTCGGTCTCAGTTGTCCCAGGGACATGGCGACGCAGCAAGATGCTAATCCTTTCTCGTGTTACATCTTGAGTGGGTTTCCCTAACCCAGCTCTCGGCTGGCAGTCTTAGCAGACAGGACCCAGCCTGTGGCAGCATGAGCCGATCTCAGCTGCAAGGAAGTCAGTCACCTGAGACCAAGCCTCCCTTCCCTGCTCATCTGTGCACTCTGGAGATCCCATCACCTTTTCCCCAACGAGGCCTCAGATCACTTGTTGAGACTCCCTGGCTCACAGTGAAAGTCATTCATTCCTTTAATCCTTCTAATTCCAAAGCACTGTCTTCATCGGTGAACTGCAAGGGGGCGTTTTAATTAAATTTCCAGACAGCACAGAACTGGGAGGTCTGGGGGACATTCAAGGGAGCAGGGGAAGTAGAAGGAGACACAATGGTACCTGTATGGGGAGCCTTGGAAATCCTCAAACTAACATCTAAGTACAGGCCAGATGACCCACCTGGTGAGTGCTAGAGAAGACAGAGCTACTTTGAAAGCAGAATACGTGGCAGCTCATTCCTGCCATTGGGGGGACTAGATATTCTTTGGTATGAGCGAGTTTTCCAGATAATTAGAATGAAAATACAACAGGCCTAGCAGTTAATAAACCTGCTACCACCTCTCAGTATAAGTCCAAGAAGTCATTCTTCATCTATAAAGTGAGTGGCTTGGATTGACCTCTGTTGTACCTCAAGCCACTCAAAGGGTCCATGACTCCAAGCACCACAACAGCATTTGAACCATTCTAGAGGCAAGTCATTTTAAAGATGTGCCACTTCATGTCCCTGCCATAGTAAATAAGGTATGGGATCATAGCATTTAGTGCTGGCAGGCTCAATTGGTCCAAATTCTTCATTTTACAAAGAAGGAAACTGAGGTTCACAAAGTCACACAAGTGATGAACAGCAGAGCTGGTATTCAAACCCCGGTCTCCTGACCCCAGGTCCGCTGCTCTTTCTGTGACATTGGGTCATGTGAATATAATGTACCATTTTTTTCTAAATGACTCAGGGTTTTCACTGTGACTGTCAATTGTAAAGACTGGTGGGTTCCGTTAAGGCTCTCAGAAGTTACTGAGCAGTGTTTGCCCCCTCACTGAATGACCTCGCTCTGCTGTGTTTATAAGCTTTTTTAGTTTGGTCTCTTCCCTTGAGATCAGACTACCAAAAGTCACTTTTTCCCCAATCACTGCATCTAACAGCTCATTTTCTCCCTTCTCACCTAGAGAAGCCTCTGCCCTGAGACCCCATTCTCTTGATGGGTAACTCACTTACCAGGACCACTGTTTCAGGAAGCACCCTGGTTATGCTTCACCTCACTCACACCCCCACTCATTCCATGGACTTTTAGTCCTCTTTCTCTTCCTCCTCTTTCTATTTTTCTTCTTTCTCCTCTTCTCCTCTTCCTCCTTTTCTGGCTGCTCTTCCTCTCTCTTCATCTTCCTCCTCTTTCTCCTCCTCTTTCTCTTCCTCCTCTTTCTATTTTTCTTCTTTCTCCTCTTCCTCCTTTTCTGGCTGCTCTTCCTCTCTCTTCATCTTCCTCCTCTTTCTCCTCCTCTTTCTCTTCCTCCTCTTCCTATTTTTCTTCTTTCTCCTCTTCTCTTCCTCCTCCTTTTCTTCCTGCTCCTCTTCCTCCTTTTCTGGCTGCTCTTCCTCTTTTTCTTCATCTTCCTTCTCTTATTCCTCCTTTTTTCTTCTCCTCATCCTCTTCCTTTTTCACCTCCTCTTCTCCTCATCATCAATCATTGCCCCACCTGGCCTTTCCACTATCCTTTCCCCTCCTTTTATGTCTTCTCCCATTAGAATGTAATCTCCTTGAGGGCAAGAACAAGCTTGTGTGCTTGTATTTACATCCTTAGGATTTAACAGGATGTCTGTTACGTAGGAAGTGCTTGATAAATGTTCTATGTGTCTATCTATGTCTAATATACCATATGAAGTAAAATACATAAAGCACTTTATAAACCATAGGGCACTGTGTAAATGCCAACTGTTCTCTGTAGGGTATGAAACCAGAGAGCCAAGTTTGATAGAACTGGGAATAAAATAATGAGTGGGGTGGGGGGTGGGGAGGGATTCTCTTTTGTAAAGTCAGAAGGCCTTTTGACAGCTGTTTTGGATTCTTGGAAGCCTTTCCCCCTCACATCCAGGTTTGCTGCAACTTTGAGGTTGCCAGAAGTCAGTTTAGCAGCAGAATAAGTAAATAGTATGGGACTATTTAGGAGGCAGCTAAGTGCAGGGCCTGAAGTCAGGAAGACTTGAGTTCAAATATGGCCTCAGGCATTTACCAGCTGTGTGACCCTGGGCAAGTTACTTAACTGCTATCTGCCTCAGTTTCTTCATCTGTAAAATAGGCTGGAGAAGGAAATGTCAAACAACTCTAGTATCTTTGTCAAGAAAACCCGAAATGGAGTCACAAAGAGTTAAACGTGACTGAACAAAGACAACGAAATTAGACTATCTGGAAAAGGGGGAAGGGCATGATAGTTTTCTTCAAGCATTTCAAAGGCTATCCTATGGGAAAAGAGGAAAAGGTTGTGTGTGACTCCAGAAGAGAGAACCAGGTCGAATGGGGTTATACAGCTTTGGTTCAATAGAAAAGAAGACTTTTCTTCAATAAGCAGAGCTGCATCATGCCACATAGCACAATGGATAGAGCCCTGGCTTTGGAGTCAGCAAGATCAGGGTGCAAGTCCCATCTCTGACACCTACTGATTGTGAGATCCTGAAAATCTCTGAACCATTCAGTGCCCTGGGGAATTCTGTAAATCTATAAATCTATGGTGAAGAGAGTTTCCTCACTGGGAGTTCCTTATACCAATGGAATCATGGTTCTGGTCAGAAACATAGTAACTACTGTCTACGTGGTTTTAAACGGGATTTCTGCACCAGAAAAGCATTTAGCTCAGGCAACCTCTAAGTTCCCTCTGATCCTCTCATTCTGCCGCCATATGGTGGCATGCACTCTCAGTCTTGGCTTCTCTGAGCCCCCTAAATCCTCCAACGTTTAAAGGGCATAGATTTGACCTTACACTACAGCTCCATGCTACTTTTGGTGAAATGAGATGGGACACCAACATTTGTTTATTTGTTTACCCTAAGCTGTTTCGTTCCAGGGAAATTTCTGACAACCTTCAGGGTCCTTTGAGCCGATGCCCATTGGAATGCCCAGGGAAATTTCATCTGGAGGGCATACCTGGCTCCCACACCTAATCCAGGAATTTCACAGGGACATTTATTTAGTCACTAAACTTAGCCCCTTGCTCCGATACCTCAAGGTTTAGGAAGTTTGACCAGTGACTAAGAAGAATTAATCAAGAGCTGAGGCAAGAGGAAAACATGTGGTGGGTCCAACATGCAAGAGGGGTCATCTTACCTCTGTGAGTGGCAGGACTAGGGCTTCCATGACCCAGTTGCCAGGCCGGCAAGATGAGAGGCAGGCAGGCATACTCATCCAACTTTCCAGTCTGTTCTGTCTCGCCTTGTCACACACACCCTCATGCACCTGCCCATCTCCAGAGTGACGAAGTGGAACCTCTGGGGTGGGATTGGGGGTGGGAACTTGGAGATAGCTTCTGCCTAATGACTTCAGCCAGAGGTTGATTTCTGGTGATACTGGCTCCCAGCACTGAGCTCAAGGTGTCCCTGGAGCCATCTGGTCTGCCTTATTTTGGGCCACCATCTTGTCAGCCTCCTTATCAGTGATTATACTCTCAGCACCATCTCTATGCATACCCTCTTCAGCTCTGGAACCATAACTAAATCAATGCTGCCATTACTCCTGGAAAAGATGTGGCAATCTACTTCCCTATAGCTCCACTCATGAATCCCTTTAATTTTCCAAACCAAAATACCCCTTTCTATCAACCACTCCCTTAATATGTCATCTCTCTTTTGCAGAATGTAAGCTTCTTGAAGGCAGGACTTTTTGTTTGTTTATCTCTAGTTTTTAGTGATTTGATTCTCAAAGAAGGAAGATACCCAAAGCTTAGCAATTATTTTAGCCTCTGTGTGAAAGAAAGGTTGTCTTAAGAGGATAGAAGAGAACCAGACATGGTGGTCAGGACACTTTTTCAGGTGAGAGAATTGAGAAAAACGCCTGAGCCAGGGTCCATGCAGTACTAATGGAGAGGAGGGGATGGCTTTATGTCTAAGAGGAATCTTCTTAGAAATCAGCTAGTCATCCTCAATATATAGAGGAGGAAACTGAGATAGAAAGGTTAACTAGTCTATCCACATTGTTTGGTGCATAGTAGACACTTAATAAATGCTTGTTTCCTTCCTTCCTTCCTTTTCTTCCTTCCTTCCTTCCTTTTCTTCCTTCCTTTCCTCCCTCCTTCCTTCCTCCCTCTGTCCCTCCGTCCCTCCCTTTCTTCCTTTTTTCTTTCCTTCCTTCCTTCCTTCCTACCTTCCTTCCTTCCTCCCTTCCTTTCCTTCCTCCATCCTTCCTTCCTCCCTCTGTCCCTCCCTCCCTCCCTTCCTTCCTTTGTTCCTTCCTCCCTTCCTTCCTTCCTTTCCTCCCTCCCTCCTTCCTTCCTCCCTCTGTCCCTCTCTCCTTTCCTCTGTTCCTTCCTTCCTTTCTTTCTTCCTTCCTTCCTCGCTCCCTCCCTCCCTCCTTCCCTTCCTTCCTTCCTTCCTTCCTTCCTTCCTTCCTTCCTTCCTCCCTCCCTCCCTTTCCTGATTGGTCTCTGACTACTCCCCTGTATGTGTGTCCTACATCCCATCCAGACTGGCCTCATCCACCCCCACCTTAAACCAAACTTTGTTCATACAAATCACCTTGTGTGGTGTACCCTCCACCTCCAAATCCCAGCTAGCCTTTGAGACATACTTCAAATCCCACCTCCTCCATGAAACCTTTCTTGATAACTTTTATCCCACCATGATCTTTCCTTCCTTTGGACTCCCCTAACAGTTTCAGTCAGGTACCACACGTAGAAATCCCTATGTTATATAAATGAGAAAACCAAGGCTCAGGGAGGTTAAATAATTTGCCCTGAGCTCGCAGCTAGTAAGTGTCTAAGAGAGGATTCTAACCTAGGTCTTTCTCACTCCAAATCCAGCCCTATCCAATAAGCCTTGTGACATCTCTTCTATGGTGACCTTGAAGTACAATTATAATATTTTATTTTACTTAGTTTTTCTCAGGTCTATGTCTTATTTCCTCCAGCAAGAGCATAAGCTCCCGGAGGGCAGAGAATATGTGACATACTTCTTTGTATCCCCTACAGGGCTTGCCATAGAGTTGGATGCATAGTAGGTACATGGTAAATATTTGTTGGTTTGACTGGCATTTGTCATCCCATGCCTAGGCCAGCCCTGGAATCCCTACCCAAGGATAATTTGGGGACCAGAAGATAAGGTCAGCCTCTGTGACTCTCCATGTTGACACTGCCAGTAAGTGGGGTCAAATTGCTGTCCTTTTTGGGTTTCAGGAGGGGGGGTAAGGCTGCTCTTTCTTTTACCAACTGTGGAAGTCTATCTACTGGCTCCTTGTCTACAGCCAGCTCTCAGATCGACAGGGACAGATTTCAGTCATTCCCAGCATGAAGCCTGGTGTGATCTAATGACCTACTTCTGCTGGGATTACCTAAAACATTACAGAGCCTATAAGTCATCTCATTCTCCATGGAGTACATCATCATGTTAACAGCTTCTCCTACCTTTGGGATACCACTTGAAGCAACATTTAGCCATGGGGAAAGGAGAGGGGACCATGTTAGGAACTACTGGTGCGACCTTGGCTAAGTTCCTTAAACTGAGGGTGGACTGGTTAATCTCTAAGAAGATCCCTCCTACCTCTGAATTCAACCTCTCCTCTCCATTGATAAACATTGGAGCGATGTTGGAGCAATGCCAGCTCAGGCCTTTTCCTGAATTTTCTTACCTGGATTAGCATCACAGTCTCCTAACTACTGGAGCAGCTAGGAGGTGCCATAGTGCACAGAGCTCTGGGCCTGGAATCAGGAGGACCTGAGTTCAAATACAGCTCCAGATACTTACTAGTTGTGTAACCCTGGACAAGTCACTTAACTTCTGTTTGCCTGTTTCCTCATTTATAAAATAGGGGTAAAAATAGTACCTATCTCCCAGGGTTGTTGTAAGGATCAAATGAGATAATAATTGTAAAGCATTTAGCCCAGTGCCTGGCACATGATAAATGCTTTATAAATTTTAGCTATTATTATTGTTATTATAATCATTATTGTTGTTACAGTCCCTGCCTCTGGTCTATTCTCTCATCAATCCAACCTTCATATAGTTGCTAAAATACTTTTCTAAAGCTTTAGGTATCTTTCATCTTCAAGAGACCCTTGAAAATCTGTCTTCAATGCAGCCTTAAAAAAAATTGACATTTCCAATATCTAGCATGGTGCCTTACTTCTAGTACTACTCAACAAATGCCTGTTGAGATAAGCTACCCCAGTGAATTCTCCCTGGGTCTTCAACTTCCTTCCTCCCCAAATCCCTTCTCTTCTGTATGGAACTGTAGGAGCAAACTGCTGGGGAAGGCTCAGAAGAATGACTGTCTCTTTCATAATCAACTAATTTGTATTAAGTGTCCATCATGCGTCTCTCCTTTAGCTAGGCACTGAGCCAAGAGAAATGGAAGACATCGTCCATGACCTCAGAACCTGCAGATGATCTGGGAAGTAATGCAACCTTGGAGTCATTCTTGACTTATCACTTTCACACACATGGCCAATTAGTTATCAAATCTTGTCATTTCTTTCTTTGCAACATCTCTCCTGTATGTTCCCTTCTTTCTATTCACACAATCACCACCCTGATTTAGGCTCTTATCTCTCAACTGGATGACTACAATAATCTCCTAACTGGTCTCCTTTCTCATCATTCGTCTCCTTCTTGTTGTTCAGTTGTTTCGGTCATATCTGACTCTTCGTGATCCCATTTGGGGTTTTCTTGGCAAAAATACTAGAGTGGTTTGTCATTTCCTTCTCCAGCTCATTTTACAGTTGAGGAAACTGAGGCAACCAGGGTTAAATGACTTGTACAAGATCACATAGCTAGTAAGCGTTGGAGGCCAGATTTGAACTCAGGTCCTCCTGACTCCAGACCCAGCACCCTATCCACTGGGCCACCTAGTTGCCCCTTACTTGTCTGCTCAGAGCTGCCCAAATGATTGATTGGAAAAGACAAATGGAAAGAATAAATTCATGATATCTCATTCTTGGTCTTCAAATGATGAGGCAGGGGATGAGAAAGAAAAAGGGGGGAAAGAGAAAGGGAGAGATAAAAAAAGAAAAAGTGGGGGAGTTTGGAAGGAGAGATAAAAGGGAGAGAGGGAGATAGAGGCAGCAATGGAGAAAGGATAGTGAATATAATCTTTGCAGAGATGTATTAACTAGACAGACTACACAAATTTTGCTAAAAGTTTCTTGCAGCTGTACACTAACCAGATAAGAAAACATCTCCCAGCCAATCCTATTTTTAATTACAAGTAAAGAAAGTTATTCCTTTAGTCATGGAGGTAAGGGCTTCCTATAAATACACAGTAAGCAAAGTGTGATGAAAAGGCAGCTGAACTAGGAGCTATTAGGCCTGGGGCCTAGGTCTGGCTCTGATTCAAAACCAAACCACCAACCAATCGAAAGGAAATTCATACCTGAGACAGGTCAGAAGAGAGTAAGAGCCCTTACCTACTCTCAAATTTGAGTCATCTGGCTGGATGAGCCACCTCCTGGGTCCTAAAGACCTGGTGGATGTGATGACTGAGCCACCATCAGTGATATTGGAAATATGACTGAGACCAAGTGGATGGGAAGACACCCTGGCCTCCATGGGACCAGAGTAAAGAAAATTACCCAATTATTTTTTTAAAAGGAAGAAAATAGAATCCTCAAGCTACAGGCCTATGAGCTTGACTTTGATTCTTAACAAAATTCTGGGATGTATTATTATAGTATGATTATTATATTGTCACAAATGTCAACCAAGAGAATGTCAACAACTACTAACCCCCTCTGTCTTCTTTCCTATCTATATATAGTTTTATGAGAACCACAAATTAACCTCTCATGGCCATGTCCCTCTAGAGGTTGGTCTTGTTTGTACACAGCTGCTGCTTGCATCTTGTCTCCCCCCTTAGACTATGAGCCCCTTGAGGGCAGAGACTGGATTTTACCTTTTTTGTATCCCCAGATCTTCACAGTTGTGGTGCATAGTAGGTCCTTAATCAATGCTTACTGACTATCTGGCTGAACAGTAGGCTTTCACAAGTAACATTCCCTAGTATTAATCAACAATGCTTTATTATATACCTACTATGTGCCCAGCACTGGGGATACAAAGACAAAAATGGATCAGCCCCTGCCCTCAAGGAGCTTACATTCTATCAGGACAGACAATATGTAAATAACTAGGCATATACAGAATAAGTAAAGTGACTAAAATATCCAAACCCTTTGACCCAGAGATTCCACTACTAGGCTTATACACCAAAGAGGCCATTGATAAGGAGAAAGTTCCCATAAACACCAAAATATTTATAATAGCAGCAAGACAGCACAGTGGATAGAATGCTGGGCCTGGAGTCAGGAAGACCTGAGTTCAAATCTGGACTCAGATACTTATTAGCTATGTGACCTTGGGCCTGTCACTTAGCCTCTGTTTGTCTTTATCCACTGTGGAAGGAAATGAAGAACCACTCCAGTGTCTTTGCCAAGAAAACCCCATGGATAGTATGGTTCACGGGGTAGTTGGATATGACTGAACAACAACATATACAGGGTAAATACAAAATAAAACCCAGATAGCTTGGGAGGGAGGGCACTAGTATTTGGGAAAGGTTTCAGACAGAAAATAGTTGCTTGACCTGAGTCTTTTTTTTTTATTAATTTATTTTGATTTATCAACAATCACTTCCATATACTTTTGAGTTCAAAATTTTTCTCCCCCTTCCTCCCCCCACCCTCCTCAAGACGGCACACAATGTGACATAGGCTTTACATTTACATACCCATTAAACATATTTTCACATTAGTGAAGTTGTAAGTAAAAATTAAAACCAATAGGAGGAACCATAAGAAAGATGAAACAAAACTCAACAGAAGGTAAAAATAAGTGATAGCGATTCGACTTCCATAGTTCTTTCTTTGGATGTGGACAGCATTTTCCATCCTGAGGCCTCTGGAGATGTCTTAGATCCTCGTAATGCTGAGAAGGGTTCAGTTTAACAATCTTAGCTATTGCATAACATGGCTGTTATTGTGTACAAAGTCCTCTTGGTTCTGCTCACTTCACTCAGCATCAGACCATATAAGTCTTTCCAGGTTTTTCTGAAGTCAGCCTGTTCGTCATTTCTTATAGCACAATAGTATTCCATTACATTCATATACCACAACTTGCTCAGCCATTCCCCAATTGATGGGCATCCTCTCAATTTCCAATTCTTTGCCACCACAAAAAGAGCTGCTATGAATATTTTTGTACATGTGGGTCCTTTTCCCATTTGTTTGATCTCTTTGGGATATAGCCCTAGAAGTACTATTGCTGGGTCAAAGGGCATGCACATTTTTGTAGCCCTTTGGGCATAGTTCCAAATTGTTCTCCAAAATGGTTGGATCATTTCACAACTCCACCAACAATGTATTAGTGTTCCAATTTTCCCACATCTTCTCCAACATTTATCATTTTCCTGTTTTGTCATGTTTTGACCTGAGTCTTGAAGGAAGGGAGGGATTCTATGAGATACGGGTGAGGAGAAAGTGCATTCTAGGCATGGGGAATGGTCAGTATAACAAGAGAATGAGAATTGTGTGTGAGGAAAAGCAAGAACACCAGTTGGACTAGACTAAGACTGTGGGTAGAAGTTAGATTGTTATCATCTTATATGGTACCTACTATATGCTAAGCACTTTATGAGTATTATCTCATTTGATCCTCACAACAGGCCTTGGAGGTAGGTGCTATTATCATCTCTGTTTTACAGATGAGAAAACTGAGGCAAACAGTCATTGAGTGAGTTGTCCTGAGTTACACAGCTAGGAAGTGTCTGAGGCTATATTTGAACTCAGATCTTTCTGACTCCAAGCCCATCACTCTATCCACTGAGCCATCGAGCTGGTAAAGGCAATAGGAAAATACACCAGAGTTTAAAGGAGGGACATTGCCAAACCTTCAATAAAGAAAAATGACTTTGGCAGCTGTGTTAATGATAGATTGGAGTTGGGAGAGACCAATTAGAAGGTGATTGCAATAGTCTGGGGAAGAGAAGGTGAACTCAGGTGATGGGCGTGTTAGTAGTGAAAAAGAGAAAGAGGGGAGAGATGTTATGGAGGTCAAAGTGGAAAGATTTGGCAAGTTACTGAACATTTCAAGCGAGTGAGTGAGGAATCAAGGATAAACATCAGACAGTTCACTGAAAGATGTAGATGATGAATGATCCCACTGTGCCTACTGTTTGTTGTTTATTTTAAAACATGATTTGGTTGAGTCAAATTTTATCTTAAAGATTCTTGTCCAACAACGTGTCTTCCATCCATACATCAAACCACTCAAGATCCCTTCAAAGATATTACAAGTGGGATAAACTTGTTCTACAGCTGTGAACATAAATAACGAGTAAGTCATAAAGCAGGGAGACATGTGTTTGCTAAAGGTGTTTATCATTAAAATGGAGGAAATCCAGCCCATAGTCTAAGATGAAGGATTCCCTCTGGATAGAGAGGTCGTCCAGATGCCACCGTGTGTGGAAAACATTTGTGCTGTTTTCATCAAGGTGTAGAACACAGTGGAGCCACTCACTGAACCATCCACAAAGGAAAAACCAAAGGAATGAAGAACATGTGTTGATTAGTATATATATCTTGGATGGACAGTATGAAAAAGCAATGAGTTACACCTAGAATTAAAAGGAGGGGGTCTCCTTCCTGAGTCCAGGAGGAAGAGGCTGGACTGG
This sequence comes from Phascolarctos cinereus, assembly GCF_003287225.1. NCBI lineage: Eukaryota > Metazoa > Chordata > Mammalia > Diprotodontia > Phascolarctidae > Phascolarctos > Phascolarctos cinereus. Next base: position 58,458,871 of record NW_027555847.1, read on the forward strand.
AATGCCTTCAGGAAATTTCAAAGCTTTTTTAATAATCCCAAACTCCTTTCTAGAAATGAAGATCCAGCTTTTAATACTGATATCCTGTCAGTGTTATTGTATGGAGGTGAGTCATGGAACACTACATTCTCTAAAGAATTGGAAATGAGAATCACACTGTGGATAATGGAGGGGCAAGGGTAAGTGTGAGCCTGATGCAACATCTAACAAGTGAGGACCTTGGAAGAAAAACTGGAGTAAAGGATATCATTGGGAAAATAGGTGACTAAAAAATGGTCACATGACCAGAAAGATTAGCAACCTACAGACAGCCTATGTGCTGCACTGGTGTCCTTGGGATATCAGAAAAATCAGGGTGGGTCACCAGCAGCCTGGGTAAACCTCCTTTGCCCAACCCTGCCAACTTAGAGGGAGACAAGGACAAGATTTGTGAAGGATAGGTGTTTGTCCTTCATTCCCAAAGAGGACCATGACATCGGGAAGGTGATGCTATGACTTGCAAATGAATTGGATTCAAGTGAGGAGGTGCTGTGTAAAGTCATTAGCCTCACTTTCTCCTTTGGAACCATATGAGTCCAGTGACAAGATACAGATCAGGATGACTAGAGATGACCCCCACAGGATAAGTAGGTACAGGTAGAAGGCCTATATGGATCTGTATTGTAGGACAGTTGTAGAAAGTGAGAGAGGAAGGAAGGAAGGAAGGAAGGAAGGAAGGAAGGAAGGAAGGAAGGAAGGAAGGAAGGAAGGAAGGAAGGAAGGAAGGAAGGAAGGAAGGAAGGATTTATTGTCTTTGTGCCAGGCACTGTGCTAATGGCTTTACAAATATTATCTTATTTCATCCTTACAGCAACCCTGGGAGGTAGGTGCTCTTATCATCCCCATTTTACAGCTGAAGAAACTAAGAAAACCAGAGGCTAAGTGACCTGCCCAGGATGACATAGCTAGTAAGTGTCTGAGGCAGGATTCAACCTCAGGTCTTCTTGTCTCCAAGTCCAGTGTTCCGCCAACAGCAATGAGATCACAGTTTCATTGAAGAATCATTAAAGAGATGGTTAGTTAATGTCTAAAAAAAAAAAGAAACAATAATCACCAAGAACCAGCATAATAATTTCATCAAGAACAGGTCAGGGCAGACTTTTTTCTTCTTTCGCTTTTTGACAAGGTACCAAAACAGGTAGATCAGGGGAATGTTATGCATTTATTTTGCCTTGATTTTTGCCAATTGTTTGCCTAAAGATCTCATTCCATTCTTGCTGAAAATATGGAGAGAAGTTGGACAATAGTACAATTATATGGTTGGACTCAAAGAATAGTCATTAAGGATTCATGTCAACTCGGAAAGATGTCTCCAGTGGAGTACCCCAGGGATCTGTACATGTCACTTGACTATTTAACATTTTTAAATGAAGATTTGGACACAACAGTATGTGGCTTCCTTGTTCAATTTTCATACAACACAAATATATATATTATTAGTATTAACATGTGTGTGTGTGTGTATATATATATATATATATATATATATTATATTATATATATATATATATATATGTCTTCATTCTGAGTCTTTCATCTTCTCTGGAGGTGGGTCATATGTTTCATCATGAGTCTAATGGAACCATAATTAGTCATGATTATGATGATCTAAGTTCCTCAGTTTTTCAGAGTTGGTTGTCTTTACAATGTTGTTGTCATTGTATAGATTGTTCTCCTGGTTCTGTTTACTTTGTATCAATTCATACAATTCTTCCTAAGGTCCTCTGAAAAAAAAAATTTCCCTTACTTCGTATATCGTAATAATATTCCATCACATTCAAATACCATAACTTTTTCAGCCATTATTACCCAACTGATGGGCGCCTCCCCAGTTTCTGATTCTTTGATACCACAAACAGAACTACTATAAATATTTTTATTTATATTGCTCCTTTTCCTCTTTCTTTGATAGCATTGGGATATATAACTAGTAGTAGTATCACTGGGTCAAAAAATGCACAATTTAATAGCTTTTGGGGCATGGTTCCAAATTGTTTTTTCCAGAATGGGTGAACCAATACAAAGCTCTACCAACAGTACAATAATATACCTGTTTTCCTATAGCCCTTCAGAATTTGTCATCTCTTGCTGTTAACTGCTAATCGAAGGGGTGTGAGGTGGAACCTTGGGGTTGTTTTAATTTGCATTTTTCCAATTACTAGTTATTTAAAACTTTTTTCATATGGTTATTAATTGCTGAGATTTCTTCCTTTGAAAACTTTTGACCATTTATCAATTGGTCAAGGACTTGATGTCATTGATCCTCTCCAAAAACAAAGGCCAAACAAAAATAACAGACATTTTTATAAATTTGAATCAACTTCTCCTCTATCTTAGAAATGAGACCTTTATCAGAGAAACCTGCTGCAAAGATTTTCCCCATTTTCCCTACTTCTCTTCCAATTTTAGTTGCACTGATTTTGTTTCTGAAAAACCTTTTTGATTTTAAATAATCAGAATCATCCATTTTACCTTCTGTGACCCTCTCTATCTCTTGTTTGGTTAGCAACTCTTCCCCATACAGAGATCTAACAGGTAATTTCTTCCTTGCTCCTCTAATTTGTTTATGACATCACCCTTTATCTTGAAGTCCCGTTAGTCAGTCCACAACTATGCTTCAGCCATCATGCTAAACACTGGAGATACAAAGAAAAACAGAAAAGAAGCACTGCTCTCCAAGACCTTACAATCTGCCGGAGATAACATGTGAATGACCATATACAAACAAGATATATACAAGATAAATTGGGGTTGTCTCCACAGAAAGGCACTAGGATTAAGAATGACTAGGCTTTCTGCAGAAAGTGAGACTTTAGATGAGACTAGAAGTCAGGGAAGCCAGGAGGTAGAGAGGAAGAGGAAGAGCATTCCATGCATGGGGAACAGTCGGAGTGGAAGTTTGGGGTGGGGGGATCTGATTGGGTTGAGTGGATGTGAATAATTGAGCAGTTGGTGGGGAATGGAAAATGAAGTTCAAAAATGGCAGCCAAGGTTCAGGATCACAAGGATGGGGTGGCATGATGGAATAAAAGTATGCTAATCATTAAGGAAGGAGCTCAGGTAAGTTATCATTGTAATTTGGACTTCATCTTGCTATATGGTGTGAGATGTTGGTCTACAGACTGCTTTCTGGTTTTCCCAATAGTTTTTGTAGAATAGTGAGTTTTTGCCCCACTGGTTGGGATATTTGGATTTATTAAACACTAGGCTACTGTGCTCAAATGCTTCTATACATTGTGTATCATCTTCCATATCCACCAAAGTGATTTTCCTAAAGCACAAGTTGGACCACGTAAACCTCCTACTCAGTCAACTCCATTGGCTCCAATATATCATTTCATAGGATCAAACACAAACCCCCTGTTTGGCATTTGAAGGCCTTCATACCCTGACAGCCTTACTCCTCCCACACACACACACCTTTCCAGGCTTTTCATATCTTATACTACCCCACAAACTCTTCCATCCAGTGACACTTGGCGTCCTTGCAATTCCTTGAACAAGACATTGCGTTTCTCAGCTCTAGACATTTTCTCTGTTTTGTCTCCCATGTCTGGAATGCCTTCCCTTCTCATCTCTGCCTTCTGACTTCCTTCAAGTCCCACTCAAAATCCCGCCTTCTAGAAGAAACCTTTCCCAACCCCACTTAATTCCAGGACCATCTTTCTGTTAATTATGTCCTATTTATCCTGTACATAGCTTGTTTGTAAGTATCTGTTTGCATGTCGTCCATCCCCCACCCCCACATTAGATCATAAGCTCCTTGAGAGCAAGGACTGTTTTTTGCCTCTTTTTGTATCCCCTGCACTTAGCACAGTACCTGGCACATAGTAGAAGCTTAATAAATGTTTATCAACTGCTTGACTTACTAATCTGTTTCAGCCATCAACCTCTAAATTTCTTAGCCGGCATCAGTGATTTGATTATCAATGGTATAAATACTATATTTTTTGTCCATGCCACTTTTCTGGGTCCATTGAAATAATAATTTTATTTATTTTTTTAAATTATTATTGTTCTCATCTTTTGGGGCCTTTTAAAAATAGAATTCAGGGATAGCTAGATGGCACAGTGGATAGAGCACTGGCCCTGGAGTCAGGAGGACCTGAGTTCAAATACAGCCTCAGACATATAACACTCACTAGCTGTGTGAGTCTGGGCAAGTCACTTAACTCCAATTGCCCTCACTCCCCCCCCCAAAAAAAAAAAAAGAATTCAGATAGAAACATTCCCAAGGTAAGTGACTTATCCTGCTCTTATTCTTCTATGGATCTATTGCAAAAGTGGATAAAATACTTAATTTTTGTAGTTGAATAAAAGTCCAAGGGTAATCCTGGGGCAACTGGGTGGCTTGGTAGATGGAGGGTGGGGCCTACAGTCAGGAAGACCTGAGTTCAAATCCAACCACAGACACTAGCTGTGGTTGGATTTGAACTCTTGGGCAAGTCACTCAACCCTGTTTGCCTCAGTTTCCTCACCTGTAAAATGAGCCAGAGAAGGCCAACTGCTCTACTACTGTTGCCAAGAAAACCTCAGGGGTCATGAAGAGTTAGACGTAATTAAAAAACAACTAAATAACAACAAAAAGTCCTACAATATGAGCCATTCTCCTGTAGGTTCACTGCCGCCATCTTCAGTACAACCCCAGTAGCAAACAGGACCACAGGGATGACAAGCACCCTACTTATCCTGTTCCCACAGAGGACAAAACTGAGGCCCAGTGATGTGAAATGATTTGGCCAGAGGCATACGGTGAATTAGTGGCAGATTGAGCATTATTATAATCCAGGGATCCTGACTCCTTGTCCAATGCTTTTGCTGCCTCTGACTGCTTTAGGACCACGTCTGGATATTTTCATTTTTGCGTCCAGTCCAGGAAAGTCTAGAATTAAATCCACTCAACCTTCTGTGAGGGAGGAGAGTCCAACTTCTGATGGCAGGGCCAGAGGTGCAAGTGTGTGATAGCTGGATGGCAGGGAGGGGAGAGGGAGTAAGGGACAGGGGGGTTATGAAAAGCCATGGAAACTGGTAGAGGGTATTAGAAGGATGGAGCAATGGAAGGGTTTTCAGCAGGGGAAGACTATGGACTAGGTGGTGATTTAAGAAGATGTTATAAATTTTAATACTGGTACTAAAGTCACATATAGACAAATATAAAATAGATATGTCAGATTATAAGAATAATAATTGACAGTCCTAAAGAACTTTACAATTTGCAAAGTTCTTTGTGTCTATATTTCATTTAGCCCTCACAATACCTCAGTTTCTTTATCTGTAAAATGGTGACCTCTAAGGTGTCTTTCAGCTCTAAATCTTTGATCCTGTGGCCCTCTAAGGTAGTTGTGGTAGTATTATTCTCATTTTACAGATGGGGAAAATAAGGTCCAGAGAGGAGGAGGGATTCCTAGGATTTTAGGATTTAGAACTGCACCCATCTAGTCCAACCCATTCCTTTTATAGAGCAGCAAACTAAGGCCTTGTGTTCCCTATAGCACCTTAGCCACCATCCAGGCTAATGGGTATTCCTTCCATAAATCTAAGACTATGTCTCAAGAGAGTCAATGTGGTGTAGAGGATAGTGTGTGGGACTTAGAGCCAGAAAGACATGGGTTTGAATCATTCCCATGATGACACTTTATTTTTTTTAGGCAGTTGGGGTTAAGTGACTTGCCCAAGGTCACATAGCTGTCAAGTGTCAAGTGTTTGGTCTGAGGTCACATTTGAACTCAGGTCTTCCTGACTTCAGGGCCAGTGCTGTATCCACTGCGCCACCTAGCTGCCCCCCATGTCACTTTATAACTGCAACTTTGTCTCCTTTGACCTCAATTTTCGTCATCTGTAAAATGGGTATAATGATGCCTGAAGTGTCTCTCTGTCTCTCTCTCTCTCACACACACACACACACACACACACACACACACACACACACACACACACACACACACACACGGGGTCCTGGAAGGCACACACAGAATGCTTTGCAAACCTTAAAACTCAACACAAATGACCTTTTCCACAGTCCCTCCCATGAGGCCTTCCTTACTGTGTCTGCTCAAGGAATAGACCGTTGAGTGAGCCAGGCTGCCATCAGTGGTATCTAGGATAGATGGGGAAGAGCAGGGCTTCAGTCAAGGAAGCCGACTTGGAAGAGGCTGCCTTTATCATCCACACGAGAGGTGGTGAGGGCCTGGACGATGTTATCATGTCTGGGAAAGGGGCCTGGCACTTTGTAAACAGCTGGACAGAACAAGGGAGATTGAGGCCTGACACAATGGACTGCAGTCATCCCTTTGTGAGCCCAAAGATCGTTTTGTGTGGAGTCCACCCGCTTCCTGTTGGAAACAGGAGCAGTCAGCTCCCAACCTGCTGAGATCTGCCAGAGCTCATAGGGGACATTGTTTATATGCTGATAATGAGAGGAGTGAATAAATGCTGATTCATCTAATCACAGGCTCCAAACTGTTTACCAATGGTATTTGCACTGGCTAATAATAGTGGAGGCCAGTGCTTTCTGAATCAACCTCAGAGCTATCATTTGCCTTTAAGCAAATAGGGTCTGCAAGTGTTCGCTTTTGTGCTGATGGTAAAGAGAAGCTTGGCTCGTTAAGCCTCCCTTTAACCCTGTATCTCAGTTCAATCTATGCACAAAAATGAGATGATTTCAACATGGCCTGCCCGTCTACAAACTAACTGGATTATTCAACTGCCTAGAAAAAACTTAGCTTGTTGTCTGAAGGAAAGTAGACTATAGAATATTAGGGCCTATAGGAGCTTAGGAGACAGAATGCCAGAGCTGGAGAGGGAATGAGACTTATAGAATGTTAGAATGTATGTAGAATGTTAGCACTAGAAGGATGCTAGACATTGTAACCCAGGGCTGAGAATGCTAAAGCAAGAAACAGCCTTAGACAATAGAATAACAGAACATAGAACACAATATGTTTGACCTTTGAGATCATCTAGGGCTAAGGGTCTCAGCCTGGGATTCCTAGATAAGGGTTCTGTGGAAAGATTTCTGGGGAGATGAGGAGACCTTGGGTAGGAAAAAAATTCCATTTTTATTTTGACAAACTTTTAACTGAAAAATTAATGTTTCTTTCAGTTATTAATATAGGCAACAAATGTTCTTCTGAGAAGGGGTCCATAAGCTTCAGTAGACTGCCAAAAAGGGCCGTGTCTCAAAAAAGGCAAAGAACCCCTGGTCTAGCCCAACCCTCAAATTTTACAGATAGGAAAACTTAGGCTTAGAACAAGAATATGACTTGGCCAAATTCAGATTGAATTAATAGCATTGTTGTGCCCCAGGTTTCCTAGTTTCTGGTTTTTAGGGCTTACAATTTAAAGAGGAATTAAAGAGGAAAGGAAGATGGGCATTTTTTGAAGGTTGTAAAACAGTGCATTATAATGTCAACACATCTTTTAAGACCAATCTTTGTCAAGTAAGAAACTTTTTTTTTTAAAGAAAGAAATGTTCTGGTGCCTTCATTGATTTTTTTTCAAAGTGGGTTATTTTATTCATCTTTTCCTGAAATGACTGCTTTTTACCTCAATAAAAGTATTTTTAATTAATTTATTTGACTATAAATTGCAGAACAGTTGGTAAATATTTTCATCAAATTATTTGACCATAAATTATAGAACAGTTGCTAAATATTTTAATTTCTTTGACCATAAATTGCAGAACAGTTGCTAAATATTAATATTTTAACGTATTTGATCATAAATTATAGAACAGTTACTAATCTACATTGGTAAAGGGGATTTCCTGACTGGTACTCATTAAAAAATGAAATCACAGGTCTGTGTCAAAATAATAATAATAATAATAATAATAATAATAATAATAATAATAATAATATTGGAATCTTCTGTCATTCTCTGTAGGTGGGTGGGCCCATAGATGGGCAGGATTCTGCTGACTGGATTGAACTACACCGTAAAGCCATGATTAGCAGGTAGGCCATCATTCCATCCAATATGGCTGCTTCATTCCCTTCTGCATGGCAGCAAATAGAAGAGTTGACTTAAGGAAATAAACTCAGGTGTGTCTGGACATGTTTAAACTAGGTTCTGATCTGGAGTCGTGCCCCACACAGGGAAGTGCCCTCTTTGTGACCAGCAATCAAACACAGGAGAGAGAGAAGCCCATCCATGGCAACAAAGCCAAAATTCAAAGAAAGAGAGGCCTTTCTCAAGGATAAAGCAGCAGGTGAGCCAACACTGTGTGCTCCCCACCCCTCTCCAGGATCCTGGGGCCTAGACCAAAACAACGTCTTTTGACTGATGAGGAAGCTGAGATAATTAGCAACCGACAAAAGCTGGCTCTAGGCCTGGCTTTGTCTCTCCTTTTATGATATGGGACAAGTGGTTTCTGGGCTTCAGTTTCCTTAGTCACTCATTGAGGGGATTGGCCCAGATGACCTCTAGGGTCTCGTGGAAAGAGAACTGGATTAGGACCCAGAAGACCTGGGGTGAAATCTTGGTTCTGACACTTACCTTTATGACCTTGAGGGAGTTCTTTTACTGGTCTGGGTCCCAGTCTTCTCATCTGTAAAAGGAGAGAATTGAACTAATTAGAAGTGTCAAACTCAGGGCTCTCAGGAGGGACCATAACCAGACTAAAATGTCATTGGGAAATGTTTGACAAAATAAATAAAAATACAATACTGTAGGTAATGTGAATTTGTGTTTTTCTAAGTCAAGACGCTGCCCACAAAGATCTTGTTTCTATTTGAGTTTGACACCACAGGACTCATGGCCTCTAAAGTACTTTCCACCTTTGAGTCCTATGACATTCTAGGAAGGTGAATTTGCCCCTGAGTCAGCAGAGAGACGTGCATGGATGGAGGGGGGAGCCCTAAGCTTGGGGTAGAGGAGCAAGACTCCGAGTGATTTTACAGATCTGGGATTTCATCAATGTAGAGAGAATCCTCCATGAGGAAACTCCTTCCATTAATTAGACCAGCATTGGCTGTGCATCAACAAACCTCAAGGAGCGACCTGGGGTACTGAGCGTTTTCTATGAGTCCTGTAACCAATAAGTGTCAGAGACAAGACCTGAACCTGGGTTGTCCTTCCTCCATGGCTAACTTTCAATTCTTTACCCCAGGCCACCTCTCTGGACTCAAGAGACTCCCTCTGCGAGGTCTCCTCAGGACAAGAGCTCCCTGTTCCCAGATCTGGGCCGCAGCTGAAGGAACCAAGGAAGTCAGGTCCCTTAGCCCTTCCCTTTGAGTTAAGACACAGAAGACAAACGGCAGGACAGAAACAAGGGGCTAATTTTCTGCCTTAGTTTGGTTTCGGGCATTCTTTCGGCCAAGTTATTTGTAAACGGTGCCTAGAATTACCCTTCCTTCCTACCCACTCCCACTTCCCCCTCAACAGTAAACACTCAACCTTCCAATATACATGAAAGAGTTCCCCTGTTTCAAGGTATCTGAGCAACCACACAAGATCAGCCTTCACAGCGAGGACATTAGCTCCAAAGCGTTCACAGCGGCTTCCTCTGATTTGACTCTTGACATTTGTTCCATTTGTCCCTTTTATTCCCTCTTTTGGTTCTGCAATCAGAAGCGATTTCAATGGGGAAAAGGCAAGGAAAAAAGAAACCTCTTATATCTGTAGCAAATCAATCCCTCTTAAGCCCCTACTATGTGTAACTCACATTAGTCATGTTTTAAGGTTTAGAGAGTATTTTCCCCTTAGCAATTCTATGAGCTAGGTACTACGGGACTGGATCAGGGCAAACATTCCAATTTTTCATCAAGGTAAAAAAAATGGAGTCTGCGAATTATTGGCTAGTGGGTTTGACTTGGATAATAAATGGGATGGTTAGTGAACATCTAGAAAAGGAAGCAGTGATAACACAGAGACAGCATGGTTGTTTCAAGAATAGGCCATGCCAGTGGTTAGACCAATATCTTAAGCATATTGCACAATAAACTCAAAATGGATTTGAATATTTTTAAAGTTGATATCCTATAAAAAAAAAAAAAGGAAAACAGGAGGAACTGTTCAAAACTGTGGTTAGAGGGAGATATCTTACCCAAACAAGGGTAATATCATATCATACATTCATAGATTGGGAGCTTAAAGGGATCTGCAAGACCCTCTGAGACTCCAAGACCAAGTTCAATCTTCTCATTTTATAGATTAGCATGGAATTTGCCCAATATTGTATAGACAGTAAATGTTAGAGCTAGGATTTGAACTTAGGTCTTCTGAGTTCAAATGCAGAACTCTTTCCTCTGGTTATAAAAGACAAAACAACTTATGTCCCATACAATTATAATAAACAACAAACAAATGAATGAACGAATAGATAGATGAATGAATGAATAAATAAATAAAGTTATAAAAATAAGATCAATGAAGAGAGAATAAGATGAGAATCCATCAAGCTGAAAAATATTTGTGGCAATTATCACTGAAATATACTGGGAATATATAGAAATATATAATACCAAGAGTCCTTCTATAGTAGGTATATGGTCAAAGGATATGAATGACTTTCAAAAAGGTAAATGCAAGCAATAAATGACAATTTGCAAACGTGACAAATGTGTGAGGAATGTTAAATAGGCCAGTGAAATTGGACCGTGGAATACATGGAGGGGATTGGAAAAGTAGACTTGAGCAAGGTTATAAAAGGCTTGAAGTGCTAGAGGACTTTATATCTGGTCCTAGGGGTAATAGGGAGTCTCTGGAATTTATTGAGTAGTGGAACGCCACCATGAGTTTTATGCTTTATAATATCAATCTGGCCATTGAGAGGAGGATGAACTGGAGTGGGGAGGGTCTTGAGGCAGAAAGATCAATTAGACTATTGTAGTCCAGGCCAGAGGAGATGGGGACAGTTCTAGGGTGGTGGCCATATGAGAAGAGAGAAGGGAGTATATACTAGAGATATTGTGGAAATAGGCATGATAGAACTTGGCAACAGATTGAATACGTGAGGTTGGTAAGAGTGAAGAGTCAAGGATGACATTGATAATTGTAAGCTTGGGTGGCTGAGAGGATGATAGTACCTTTGACAGCAGCAGGGAAGGTCAGAAGAGGGGAGAGTCTGGGCTGAAAGAGAATGAGTTCTATTTTGGACGTGTTGTGAAATATTCAGTTCGAGATGTCTAAAAGGCAATTGGTGAGGTGGGACTGTAGCTCAGGAGAGAGGTTAGGGCTGGATATGCCGCTCTGAAGGTTGTATGCATAGAGGTGATCATTTAACTTGAGAGTTGATGAAATCAGCCAGCTAGTTAGTATAGAGGATAAAAAGAGTGCCAAGGGTAGAACCTTGAGGGACATCCAGAGAATGGAAGTGGTTTGGATGATGGTCCAGCAAAGGAGACTGAGGAGTGGACAGACAGGTAGGAGGAGAACCAAGAAAGAGGAGTATCATGAAAACTCAGAGAAGAAAGTAGCAAGGAGAAGATGATGATTCGGACTGCAGAGAAGCCCAGAAGGATGAGGACTGAGGAAAAAGGCCATTAGATTTGGCAAGTAAGAGATCATTGGTAACTTTGGAGAGAGCAATTTCAATTAAATGGTAAGGATGAAAGTCAGAGTACAAAGAATTAAGAGAGTGACAGACAGTGGAGTGGAGGTACTTGGTGTGAATGGCTTTCCTGAGAAGTTTAGACAAAAAGGGGAAGAAGGACAGTGATAGCTACCAGGGATGTTCAAATCAAGGGAGGTTTTTCTAAGGATGGGGGGAGTCATGGACATGGCAGCAAGGAAGGTGCCAGGAGATAGGAAGAGGCTGAAGATGAGAAAGAATGGAGATGCCAGTGGGGGCAATATGGTGGAGAAGACAGGAAGGGATGGGATCGGGGCGCGCACCCTGATTTTTTTCTTGGCAAGAAGGATCAGCTCTTCATCAGAGATAGGAGTGGAAGAGCTAGTCAAATAATATATCTGAGAAATGTGAGATGAGGAGTTGGAAAGAAAAGGGAATTCTTGGCAAATGGCCTTAATTTTTTTTCAGTGAAATATGAGGTAAGGTCTCCAGCTGAAAGGTAGGGAGGACCATGGTAAAAGGGTTGAAAAGGGATGCAGAGATTTATAATAGCCACATGGAGAGTGGGATAGTAAACTGATTGCAGAGATTGCCTTGTCACAGGGAGTACCCAGTAGATATGATGCAATGTAAATTTATAGTAAATCCAGTCAGCCTGGGATCATGATTTTCTCCAGTGCTGTTTAGCGGCATTTGAATAGGAGCAAAGAAGGAGAATGGTAGGAGAAATGTAAGGTCAGGATTTGGTAAGGTGAGGTCAACAATAGGGCAAAGAGTCAAGGGATTCCAGAATACAGCATAGGATTGAACTGGGACACCATGGGGTGGAGATAGGGGAAGAAAGTGTAACTAGTGTAGAAGTGATGGCCTGGAAAAGAAGTGAGGGGTAGAAGGAATAGATGTCACAGGGAGATCAAAGAACAGGGTTAGGAGTTGCAAGGCAGAGGTAAAGATTGGATGACAAAAGATTGTGATCATATAGAAATAATTTCAGGGTTCATGAACTTGGATATAAAACAGTTGTGTACGATAGCATGACCCACGATATGACCACCTCTGTGTGTTACTGAGGTCAAACGGAAAGGTAGGTCACCTTTGACCTCTGAACCTACATTGAGTAGATTGAGAAACTGGGAAGTTGGGAAATTTGAGTGAGTCTCAATATGCATGTTGAATTCCCCTAGGATGGAAGCAGAATGAAAAACTGAACCAGGCACTAAACTCACTGACAAACAAGGGCGAACGTTCTCAGGGTCTATAGATTACAGCTACCAGAATCTTGACTGAGTGATTATACTGAATGAACATTGAAAGAGAGGTTTTTGAATGATGGCAGTAGAAGGGAGCAAGAAGTATTCCCACTCACCTATGACTTAGAAGCATGAGTAAAAGTGCAGCTAGAACTTGAAAATGTGGCCAGGGAATGGTGTCATCAGGGAGCGATCCAGGTCAGAGTGAGAGCCAGAAGAAAAAGAAAAAGCTTTAACATGAAAGGATGTCTGCTAATAATGGAACAAGCATTTCAGAGAGCACAGCAGAAAGGGCTACGGGACACTAGGAGGACAGGATTGAGGGGAACTGGAGCTAAGGAGTCAGTAGGTGAGGTTGGCATATGGGGTTTATACCTTGGCAGCTAGGGGTTCAGAATCACTGGAATGGGGAGATTATGAAGGAGTGACAGTATGCTGGTCATTGAGGAATGAGTCCATGTAGTCTATCAGTAGTTGGAGAAAGATCTGTTGAGGGAAGCAGGTGACTAGACTTTTCAAGGTCCAACCTCGTAGCAAGTAGTGAAGGATTTGGGAGATGCACCTCAAAGCAGGTAGGAACAGATAGATGTATGGCCCATCAAATCAAGAGGCAGGAGATGGTAGTTAAGACAGAACAGCTGGGAAGGGAGTGGCCCAAGTCCGTTCCCTGGGATGGCCCCTGGAGTGCTGGAAAAAAGTTGGAGACAAAGATGGAAGCCAGTAAGTTGCAGTGGTAGAACTAATAAAAGGTCCAACTGTTGCATATATCAGTTTGGAATCACGCAAGAAAAGTGACTTCACAGGCCGTACTCATTGACTTTCTTATTCTCCTACTGGATATATGTCCCAAAGTTGCTAGTTATGCCTTCGTCTTTGAAAGGATAGTTTCTGCACTTACAAGCCAAGCCTACAAGCATTTATAAGCCCCTATTATGTGCATATCCCTGTGCTACATAGAAAGAATCGTATCTAGTTGGACTCAGTGACATCCCACCCAGCCATCAGAATCCAAATCTATTTGGGCATATTATTATCTGTCCTGCGGCTCCTCTCCTTCTCCCTCTCTGGAACGGTGACAGCCCCAAAGTAAACTCATCTCTGGGGAATAAGTCCAGCTTTGGAACTCTGCTGTGGGACTGGGCTCGACTAATCGGGGACTTCATGAAGGCAAACTCTTGGAACTCACTATATTTGGCCAACCCCAGACCATGCTTCACATGCCCTCCAGACCAGGAAATCTGGGTCTACTTAGACATCTCGCCACCAGCTAGTATCGCCATGGTAAAAGCCATGACTATCTCTTGCCCCATGGCTTCGCTCGCAAAGCTTGTGAATCCCCAGGTCAAAACTCCCTTTATGGACATCACTGGCCTATGACTATCATTTCCCCTATTAGAATTGGTAAGATCTTGAGAGCAAGGCCTGTCTTATTTTTGTATTTGTAACCTCAGCCCCTAACACAGTAAGTGGTGCATACCAAATCATTAAATCAATGAGTTCTCATCCATTCATTCATTTAATTTTAGTGTTGGAAAGGACTTCGGGGGCCATCTAGCCAGTCCATACCCCAAAGGGTGTTGGACAAACAGACCATCCAACCTCTGCTTAAAGATCTCTGATGAGGGGCCCCACCACATCTCGAGGCTGTCCATTCTATTTTGGGCCATCTAAAATTGCTTTTAAAAGGTTTTTTTTTTTCTTCCCCAGAAATAAAGCTCTCTTTGCAGTACCTATCCGCTGTTCCTGGCTCTGTCGTTTGGGGCCACTTAGAATAAGTCAATTCCTCTTGCACACGATAATATTGTAAGGAGTGTAGAGTTGAGTTGAGAAGATGGCTCAGTTCAGTAAACACTGTGCTCAGAGGGGGAAGGAAGAGTCCTAGGTGCCATGGGTGCACAAACAGGAAGCTGATGACCTAGAGATGGAAGGAGCTTTCAAAAACCATGATTGTCACACGTGAAATAACCAAAGAACCATACAAAGCATTCTAGAATGAAATCGGTTCCTCAGGGGTCTCTTTTCCCCTTATTAGCATCGGTGAGATCTGTGAGGACAAAGGCCCGTCTCGTGTCTGCGTGTGCATCCTCAGACCCTAGCACAGTCCTTGTCCGGCAAACCCCAGCCTGGGGAGATTGGAAGGACTGTGGATGCCCTGAGGAGGGGAGATCTGTGGAGGCAGGCAGAGTGTGAGCAGGCTTGTGTGTCATCCGGTTCATGTTAAATTCAACAAATCTTCAATGAGCTCATGCTCTGCTAGAGAGAAGAAAAGGCTCAGTCCCCGCCTTCAGCTTGTTCACCCACTGGTTTCTAGGAGAGACAAAGGCAGCATGGGGGAAGGGGATAGAAACCCCACTAGATCTGGAGCCAGAGGTGGTGGTGGTTATCACTCAGTCATTGCAGTTGTGTCTAACTCTTCGTGACTCCATTTGGGGTTTTCTTGGCAAAAATTCTGGAGTGGTTTGTCATTTTACAGATGAAGAAACTGAGGCAAACAGAGTTAAGTGAATTCCCCAGGGTCACACAGCTAGTAAGTGTCTGAGGCTGGGTTTGAACTCAGATTTTCCTGACTTCAGGCCTGGCAGTCTATCCACTGTGCCACCTAGCTGCCCTTAATATATTATACACAAACATGCTATATGTATATGTTATGTGTATACATGCATATATTTATACGTATACATGTATATAATTTATGTGTATGCATATGTGTGTGTATTATATATATATATATATAT
Source organism: Phascolarctos cinereus (assembly GCF_003287225.1). Classification (NCBI taxonomy): domain Eukaryota; kingdom Metazoa; phylum Chordata; class Mammalia; order Diprotodontia; family Phascolarctidae; genus Phascolarctos; species Phascolarctos cinereus. Next base: position 58,474,407 of record NW_027555847.1, read on the forward strand.
ATATATATATATATATATATATATATATATAGGGGGGAGAAAGAAGGAGGAGGAGGAGGAGGAAGAGGAGGAGGAGGAGGAGGAAGAGGAGGAGGAGGAGAAGAAGGAGGAGGAGAAGGAGGAGAAGGAGGAGGAGGAGGAAAGGAGAGAGACAGAAACATAAAGACAAAGGGAATGGGGGGTGAGACTCTTAGATGAGGAAATTCTTTCTGCACAATTCCCCATGTTCTCCATACATCCTGTAATTAAGATCCTCAATCCTTTGTCATTATTGTTAGGTGCTCCCCTCTGAACTGCATGTGGGAATCCTCACCTCCAATACAGACATTCTCCTCCTCGTCTCTTAGCACTTTCTTACCATCTTGCCAACCACACTCAATCTCCTGTCCCATCTTCTACCTTTTCCCTTGCCTTACCAGCTGGTCTTTTTCTTACCACTTACCTACTTCTCCCCAAGCCATTCTAATGCTTCTGTTGCTCCTCACTGAGTTATCCATCTTCTCCTCCCTTTCCTCAGGTCTTCTCCCTTTTCTTGAGTCTCTCTCTTTCTATTTGAGTACTTTCATTCCTCTGGCTTATGTCCATCTCCTCCTTCAGCTTCTCCTCAAATCCTCTTGCATTTCCCAAAATCGACTCCAATTCCTTCCCATAAAATCCTATAATTTCTTCTCCCATTCTCTCTTGCCTCTCACTTCTTTCTCCTGCTTCTCAATTCCTGCCCTAACCTTAGTTTTGATCATTCCCTCAGAATTTTCCATTCTTTCTGGCTAGAGGAGAAAGGGGATGGAGGGAGAAATGGTAACTTGGTGACACTCAATGCCCAGCCATAGTCCACATGGCCAATTCACTCATCGCACTCACTGCCTTGTTCCAGAGGTCACCAGTGTATAGTATTCAGATGGTTTTTAGGCCCAATGGGATCCCATAATGGGAGAATGTGACAAAGTGATAAAACCAGGACTTAACTAGGAACTAAAAGCCCTCAGTTCTACTTATGGCTCAGATACTAACTTAGCCACATGACTTTAAGTAGTCACTAATCTTTCTGAGTCTGTTTCCTCATCTATAAAATAAGTGAGTTAGATTGGTTGGCCTATAAGTTTCTTCCTCTGAAGATGAAAGATGGGGTGGGATGGAAGGAGGGAGAACCCTCTCTGGTTCTCCATTTTCGTCTTTACCTGCATACTATACAGGGCAGTGGGGAGGACACGATATGACAATGTATAAGAAAGCTGTCTGAAAATCATGAGGGGCCAGACAAATGGAAGGGATTATTAGACTACTTGAAGGTTCTGTTTATGGAAACTGGAAGTCCTGCTCAAATTGGATTCCACATTGATGTTCCTGGGTTTTGTCCACACTCCCAGCAGCCTTCAGGCAAACAGGCACATGGCTTGGAACAGAATCCATGGGAGGCAGAGAATAATGTTACAGGGAAGGCTGGCTGCCCGTGAAAATGTCCTGGGCCAGGCTGAACACAGGGAAGCCTGGACCCTTCCTTTCTGGTTTGGAATAGAACTGGTCTGAGTTTTCATGGTCAAAACACCCACAACTGTCTTGGCTCCTCCAGGCCCCACACTAGCCAAGGGTACATTTCCCAGCTGTCTCCCCTCCCAGGGACCCGAAAGGAAAATAAATCAGCTCTTTGGAAGCCAACAGGCAGTCCTGGGCTGGAGATCATGGGGGATGGTGCCCCAGGGCAGCCTGGAGCCAGCATAAATGGGGTGAGGGGAAGGAGGGAATGAGAAGGAAAGAATGTCCAGACAGACTGGACATGGGAACTGGAGGAGGAGATGGAAGAGAGGTGGTGTGATCTGAAGGCCAGCTGAAAGCTAAAGGACCCCACCTTCCCCCTAACACTAGGTCCTTCCCTAATCCTAACCCTAATTCCCCAGAATATCACAGTCACCCTTCCATAGAGTAAAGGTATTGAAGGCTGACTTCAGTGGTCTATCACAGTCATCCTCCCACAGAGTAAAGGTATTGAAAGCTGGTCTTACTGGTATATCACAGTCACCCTTTCACCAGAGTAAAAAGTATTGAAAGTTCCTATTTGAAACAGATCATGTTCCTAAGGTGCAGTACAGTTTACAAGGGATTACTTTATAGCAATCCTATGGTATAGCCAGTACAAGAAATAGCATCCCCATTTTACAGAATGAAAAAGAGAGATTAATTGACCAGGGTCACATAGCTGATAAATGGAAAAGCTGAGACTCTATCCCCAGATCTATGGACTCCAAACCCAGGGATTTCTCCTTTGCAAGACGCTCCATAATGAGGATACAAGAAGGTGAAACATGTACCTATGGTCACTCAGGAGGACATATGTCCTATAGCTTCATCAAGGGAGATGGAATGGAAAATGAAATATCCTCCTTACCTCTTCCCACAAATCTTCCCATTAACTCCACTACCCACCTGCCTGCCATCCTCCCCTGAGTGCCCTCAGCTATCTGTTCCTCAAACCAAAACACCATCCCCAAAGCCAAAAAATGGGAATGTCCTCTGAGCTCCATTTGTCCTGTGGTTTAAATGTACCAGTTAACTGGGCTGCTTAATGACTTCTCCAAGATTCCCCAGGGAGTCAGGAGCTAAGCTGGCTTCTATATCATTGAACCACTGGTTAGATTATGATCCAAACCTCCCTGGTGTGTTGATTTGTTTTTTAAGTCCAAATCCTTTTTTTCCCAAGGGTGAATTTCCTTGACTCAACTGCACCATCTTCGTCACCATCTCCACCACCCCCATATCACCATGATCACCTTTACCACCTTCAATATTTTCATCTTCATCCCCATCTGTAAAAATGGAATATTAATACCTATAGTGCCCACTTCCCAGGGTTGTAATGAGACTTAAGTGAAAGATAGAAAGTACTTTGCAAACTTTCACGTATTTTATGAATGTGAGCTGTTGTTATTATCAGCTATCATGGAGGGGAACAGCCACTGCAGAGAAAGGACTTGTCTTCCTCACCACCATTACCCACAACAGTGGCTGATCAACATTCATGGATGGGCAGGTAAACACAAGAGTGCCAAGAGAGTTAACACACTCCAAGACCACCATTTATGCTTCCATACCAGCTCTGAATCCAATTATCTCATCAAGCAACTAACAAGGAGATGCAGCCTGGAAAATGTTTCTTTGGGTCCTTCAGCCATAGCTACTGAAAACCCAGAGAAGAAGGTTCTTGCCACCACAGTCCTTAGTACTGTCCAGTGGTTCAACATCAGAAACGGATATGATTTCATCAGTGGGGGTGATATTTTAAAAGATGTATTATCAAGCGCTTTGTCTCTGCACCCTAAGGACTATGGGGTCTATCAGAACTGAGTTGAAACCTTCCATGGTAGTGTCTCCTCCATTAAAATGTGAGTTCCTAGGAATGGCTGAACAAGTTCTGGTATATGAATGTAATGGAATATTATTGTGCTATAAGAAATGATGAGCAAGCAGACTTTAGAAAAACCTGAAAGACTTGTATGGACTGATGCTGAGTGAAGTGAGCAGAACCAGGAGAACATTATACACAGTGACAGCCACGTTATGGAAGGACTATTGTTGATAGACTTAACCCTTCTCAGCAATACAAGGATCTAAGGCATCTCCAAAGACCTCGTGATGGAAAATGCTGTCCACATTCAGAGAAAGAGCTATGGAGTTTGAATGCAGATCAAAGCAGAATATTTGCTTTTCTTTTTTCTTCTATTTTGTTTTATTTCTTCTTGTGGTTCTTCTTATGGGTTCTAATTCCTCTTTGCAACATGAGTAATGTGAAAATATATTTAATAGGAATGTACATGTAGAGCTTAGATCAGATTTCACACCATCATGGGGGGGGCAAGGAGGAAGGGAGAGAAAATTTAAAACTCAAAAGCTTCTGGAAGTGCTTGTTGAAAACTAAAAATAAATAAAATAACATAACATAACACAAAATAACATAACATAACATAACATAAAATAACATAACATAACATAACAAAATAAAATAACATAACATAACATAAAATAAATAAAATGTGAGTTCCTTGGGAGCAAAGACTGTATTTATTTTTCTATTCATGTCCCCAGCATTTAGCCCAGTGCTTTGTACATAGTAAGTGCTTAATAAATGCTTATTCATTTATTTGTTTCCTTCATTCTCCTGGCCCCATCACCATCACCACCCTAACACCGTCACCATCATCGCTGTCTGCAGCGCTGACATCCTGTCACCATAGGCCTGGATACTGCCTCCAGTCTTGTCTTTGGCTTCCCTAAGAGAGTTTCGCAAGAGATTCAGTTTATTGGGTGCATATTATTTTTCTCATTGGAAATGGAGACTGTGGCCTGAATTCAGCTCTCTTGCCTCAGGGGCCAGACATCTGTCTATTCAGCCACATGGCCCTCATCAAGCAAGCCTGGTCGGGCTTACCAAGGATAGCAAGAGGCTTGAGGTATGTGGGGCTGCTGATCCAGCACCTTTGTTTGGAGGCAATAAAGAAAGTGATCCTGCAAGAGAGGAGACGGCCAAAACACCTTTGGGAGGCCAGAATTCATTTTCCTCCAGAGCCCTCAAAAAGAGGGGACCTGAAACTCTAAGTATCTCTTCACTCCTCTTGGCCTGTAACAAACTACATCCAAGAATCATCAATGGTCTTGTTCTATGGACCAGGAATCAGAGGCACTGGGGTTAAGTCTAACATTGCCCCTGGTCCCTGAATGACCCCTGGGCAAGTCTCTTTCCCTAGGTTCAGAGAATATCTGAGCTAGAAGATTCATCAGAGGTCATCTCAGTCAAGCCCTACCTGAGCAGGAATCCCTAATCCTAAAGAAATCCCTCCAGCCTCTGCTTTGAGAACTCGGTTGATGGGGAACTCACTATCTTGTCACCTCTGAGTAGCTCTGATTGTCAAGAAGTTTTTCCTTCCCCTTCACCCAAATCTGCCTGTCTGGAATCTCCAACCACTCACTGATCCTGGTTCTACCTCCTGAGACAAAGTAGGTGAATCCCTCTGCCTCATGACCACGTCCCCCAATCCCACCCCTGTCTTCTCTCTTCCAGGTTTGATATACCCGGTTCCTTTACCCGGTCCTTGTATGGCCCAGTCTTGAGACCTTTCACCATTCTGGTCCCTTCTTCTGGTCAGGTTTCCTATGCCCTTCCTATAACATGGTCCCTGCAGAATTCAGTACTTCTGATGCCGTCTGACAAGGACATAGTCATCAATCAGTCAGTCAACAAGGACTTAATAGTGAGTGCAGTGAGCAATAGTCTCTATCACTCCTTAGCCCTAGACACTAAGACTCTGGTGACACAGCCTAATATTGTGTTAGGGTTTTTTTTAGATGCCATGCTATGCTGTCCATTAAAACCCTCAGATCTTTTTTTTTTAAATAGGAACTGTGGTCCAGCCACACTGCTACCATCTGAGACATCTGCATGTGAGCAGCATAAAGCCCTGGACTTAACATCTCTTAGATTCTTTCTAATATTGACATACCATCTTACTCTGATATGCTGATATACCACTTTTCTTATCCATTCCTTTTAAATACTGACCCTTTTCACATCTAAACGCCAATCACCACTCATAGCAAACCAACTCTGTGGGTTCAAGTTTACCTCCTTGTGTTAAGGATCTCTAGCTCATTTATTTTTATTACCCACATTCTTTGAATTTATGTGTAAATATCTGACAAGTACCATCACTGTCCCGCTCCTCTCTTGAGCTGCTCCCAGTCCCCTATGAGTCCTTGAGCCTCTTCACTGTTCTTCCTAAGCCAATCTCATCATCCTCAGTGGTTTCTGCCCTGGGACATGGTGATGGGCAATCATATCCTTTCTCCCCCTTTTGGGGCCTCAGTTTACTTTTCTGTGAAATGAGGACATTGTCATGCTATCAGTGAGATGACTGAAGTGAAAGAACCTTAAGAAGACTAAAATGAGAGCTAAGGGCAGTGTATCAGGATTACAAATGAACCTATTACTGGTTTTCTTTTTGACTTTATTTCATTGGTGTAGGAAACTCACAGTAAGGAAGGGCCCTCATTCAATGCAAATCTGTACCTTCTTTGTAACTTACAGTCTTAGGAGGTTGTCTGTACCACTTGAGAAATCGGGGGACTTGATTCAGGGTCATACAGCCAAAAGATATCAGAGGCAGAACCCCAAGTCAGGTTTTCCTTCCTGAGGGGAGTTCTCTGTTGGTTATGTCAGGCTGTTTCTCTCTAATACTAGAGTCATGCTCACTGCCTGAAAAAAGCCCCTAAGTCTGGGTCCTCCTATGGGGATTCTAGTCCTTTCCCATCACATCAGAGGAAAGAAAAGACCCTGGTGGGAATGATTCAATTAACAACTATTTTGAAGGACCTTCCTTATGTCCAGCCCTGCACTAAATGTTGTGAGGGATACCAAAGAGGAAACATTTCCTTCCCTTAAGGAACTGAGACCCTGATTGATTAGAAAAGATTCAGAAAGGATATAGGGTCACAGATCAAGAGCTGGAAGGTATCATATCATCTAATCTGCCTCATTTTACAAAGGTGGAAACTGAGGCCCGGAAATAAAGCCCCTTGAGAGAGAGCCAAGGCAGGACAAAATCAATGGGTGGTGCACTTAGTCTAGAGGAAGCACCTGAGACTTCAGTGGAGGACGTGTTCCAGAGATAATAACATGGTGTTGGGGGAGAGAGAGAGAGCCCTGCATTGGAAATCGGAAGTCTTGGGTTCTCATCCGGGTTTTTTCCCTAGCGAGACACTTTACTCCTCAGTCCTAACTGAGGGTCCTGCTGCCTTGAGGCCACCTTTTCAGGTCCTGAGGAGGACAGTGGAGTTCAGGCCAAGCCATACTTCAGACAGTCTATGCCAGGCAGAAACATTCCCTTGGTCTTCCCCAGTTCCCCTAATACGACTCACTCTGATTTCCCTCTCCTCAAGCTTCTGTGCCCCAGGCTGCCCCGATACCTAGACAACCCTCCTCCCCACCTCTGCCCCTGGGAAGCCCTAATTCCCTTCAAGGCTCCATTGGTACCCCTTCTCAGAAGAGGCTTCTCCCAGTTCATAGAGTCCAGTCCTCCCTCACCAGAAACAGCTTTGTCCTCATTCTCTACAGATTTTGTATTTCTTCATCTGTGGGCTTATTCAATGCAAGCTCATTCAGGTAAGGGGCTGCTGAGGTTTTTCCTCTATATCTCTATCACCTAGCAGAGTGTCAGGCACACAGTAACAATTTATTAGTAAATGTTTGTTGAATTAAATTCCCATCTCTCAATTCATTGACTAGAACTGACACCATCATCGTTAGCTTTTATTTTGTTTACTGCACTCATTCATCCATTCAACATCCCCTCCTCACTACCATCGTGGCATTCATAGCTCTAGAGATGAATGGGACCATAGAGGCCCAATTCTCTCATTTCATTCAATACATTTATTTAATTCATTCCTGTATATATGTATGTATCTATCTATCTACCTGAGCGTAAAATCGAAATCCATTCATTTATACGTTCTTTCTATATTTTTAAATGGGTCCCCCAATTTTGCCTAGGCTAGACATACTCACAGGCCTGGTCCCAAATGGGGACCTTTAACCTGCTCCATTTTTGACCTGGCCTGGTTTGGCCCTCTTCAGGCAAACTGGTGGCCCCTTGCTCCAGGGGGCTCATCATATTAATGCTGAGCTTAGACCAGACATCCAATAGGCTTAGGCCTGTGCTCAAGTCCACCCCTTTAGTCTCCCCATTAGCAGGCATTACAGGGATATGTCACCTCATTTTACAGATAAAGACATAAAGGCACAGAGAGGTTAAATGATTTTTCTAGGGTCATACAGCTGATAAGGGCCTGAGTAGGATCTAAACTCAGATCATCCTGACTTCTACCCCAAGGTCCTACCTACTATACCACACTGCCTCTGTTCTGGCACGGCATTCCCTAGCCCTGAGCATGGACTGTTTCTCCTAGGCTATGTTTGTTTCTTGTCAATACCCTTCCCATCACCAAAAAAATGCACTCCCACCAGGGTCTTTTATTTCCTCTGATGTGATGGGAAATGACTAGAACCCCCAATAGGAGGACCGAGATTTAGGGGCTTTTTCAGGCAGTGAATGGCATGTCTACCACATGCAAGTTTCAGTATGGGATATAGGCTGGACTTGAACCATGTCTCCCTATTTCTAAAAGGCCCAATGGATAGAGAACCTGGCCTGGAGTCAGAAAAACCTGAGCTCAATGTAAAATAAGGTTGATCAGACATAAAATAGGTCTTGTGTACATGAGAATTCACCCCTGATCAAGAGGACATTGGAGGGCCAGAGGAGAGGTCCCTATCCTCAGACAGAGCAAAAATGATTCATTGATTTAAAGAAGAAGGGGCCAGGCATGGAAAAGAAGTAGAAGCTCATGGCACCATCTTCCTCAGCTCTGGGGTACCATGAAGACCTGGGGCCCACTTCTCCCTCACTCAGAGGATCTGCCCTCCCAGGCTGAACTGGATCCCAGCAGCAAGACTCCCTCAGCCCACCCAACCTTCCAACAGGGTGCCAACAGTCTAGGAGGACAGATCTATTCCTTGGGATGCGGCCAATTTTCCATGGGTGGAAGCCCCAAGACTCTCAGGCCCAGCCAGGCCAGGCCTTCTGGCCACCTTCCCCACAAGCACTGCTCAGCCTGGCCCTCTGGGGAGAGGGCCAACTATTGTTTGGATGCCTGATATAGTGACAAGAGTGTGGGGGTTAGTTTCTAGTGTCAGCCCTGCCACTGAATTTGTGCTGGGCCCTTGGCAGGTCGTTGGTACAGGGGGAGTCACAGGACCCGGGTTTGAATCTTACCTCTCCCACTGGGTGACCTTGGACAAATCACTTAACCTCTGGGCCTGAGTTTCCTTATCTGAAAAATGAGAGAATTAGACTAGATGGTCTCTTCCAGCTCTAAGTCTATGGTCCTTTCTGTCTTTGGGTCTCAGTTTCCTCATCTACAAAGTGGGAGGGTTAAATATTTATCACTCATATTCATACAGGGTATCCCAGAAGCTGTTAAAGCTTAAAACTTCACTAAGACTTTTGGGGCTCCCTGAATATGCCCAGGAGAGCAGCTTGGGATGCATTTCACAAGCAATATTTTTTTGATCCTCACAGCAATCCCATGAGCTAAGTGCTACAGCTGGTATTAGCACCATCATTCTTTATGGATAAAGAAGCTGAGGCTGGGAGAGGTTAGGTGACTTTCCTGCAGTCACACAGCTAAGAGGTGTCCGCCTTGGAATTTGAACTCAGGTCAGCATGACTTTGGGTATGATCTATTGGATGTCTTCAGTGCTAGAACCCCATATTCATCTACTCCCCAGATAATATTAAAGGCCCTTTCCAGTTCTAAGATCATTCAGGGTGTAAATTTGTCAGTGTTTACCACCTAGGGCCACCTTCATTCTCTGTCTTTTGGCTAATCTAATCTAATCTAATCCAAAAAGCACTTCTGAAATGTCTACTACATGCAAGTTTCAGTGTGGGTCATAGGCTAGACTTGAACCTAGGTCTCCCTGTTTCTAAGTGGCCCAATGGATAAAGAGCCTCACCTGGAGTCAGAAAAACCTGAGCTCAAATCTGGCCTCAGACAATAGCTCTGTGACCCTGGGCAAGTCACCTAACCATGTTTGACTCAATTTCTTCATCTGTAAAATGAGCTGGAGAAGGAAATGGCAGACTACTCCAGTATCTTTGCCAAGAAAACCTCAAATGAAGTCTTGAAGAGTCAGACACAACTGAACAGCCTCCTGTTTCTGGGACCAGCCCTTATTTAACTTCTAAGTGCCTCCAAGTGACCCTTAAAAGAACTGTATTGGTAGAAAGAGATTTCCTCACCTGGTACTTTCTTCACAGATGAAATCACAGGTTTAAAGGGGAAAATGATGAGTTCTGTTTTGGACTCGTTGGGTTTGAGAAGCCAAGAGGACGTCCAGTCATAGGGTTCCAACAGGCAAGTGGAGATGTGAGGTCGGAGTTTTAAGAGAGTGACCAGGGCTGGATACAGAGAAATCATCTGGCTAGAGATGAGCCTCAAACCCATGTTAACTTCTATAATCCCCAAGAAAGGGTCTATATGTAGAAAATGAGAGGCCCAGAGCCGGGCCTCGAGGGACACCCATACCTAGGGGTACAGGAGACAGGTGACAAGTTAGTAAAGGATCATAGATTTTAGAAATCAAAGGGACCACCCTGGAGACCCTCCCAAGCAGCTGCTCTTCTTATACCTGCCCCAAAGTAAATGATGATTGACTGACTGACTGACTGACTGACTGACCTTGGGCAAGTCCCTTAACCTTCCTTAGCCTCAGTTTCTTCATCTACAAAATGAAGGGTCTGGACTTGGTGATCTCTAACATCCTACCTAGCTCAAACTCTATGATCCTGCAACCCTATGAATTCAGGAGAGTTTGGGAGACCAAGTCGACCTTGCTGATGGCCCCCAAATCCCACCCCAGGAGTGTCTGCTGGACCTCTTCCTCTTCGTGTTCTTTTTCCTTTTCTATTCTCATTCTCCATTTCCATGGCTTTTCCCCTCATGATTCCACAGGCATTTTTCCACCTTATCTCTGCCCCATCAGGCCTCCCAGGCTTCTGGGGAAGCACCCAAGAAAAGCACTCACAAAGCTGCCCCCCACTGATGGAGCCAGCCCAGCCAGGCCTGGCAGCCCAAGCAGCCCAGCTGCCCACCCACCCCAGCCTCATGTGACTGGTACTGCTGCGGGGCCAGGTCTCTTTCAGGATGAGTCCCCAAGTCCTCCAATGGGAACCTTTTCAACCTTTTCAGGAAAGGTTCCAGGATGGGGCACTGGGGGAGCCAGGGGAGGCTGGGTCCAGACTGATCTCCAGGTCTGGCTCCCCACCTTCCCTCCTCCATTATAACCCTGAGAGGGCCCTTCACTCCCCCAGGCCTGCCCTAGCTTCCAAACCACAGGCCTCCACCATCGGCGCAGCTCTTCCAGGAGGGATGTGACGCCCTCTAAAAATAGTTTGGTCTAAAAATTTCTGAGTCCTTTCCAAGGCCAGGAGGGGAGATGCTCCAGCCTGTCTGCAAGCAGAAACTGAGGATCAGGACCCATTGACCAGAATGCCATTTATAGCAACAAAGCCCCCAGCTAATAAAGCATCTCCGGGACAACCTGGAAGGTCTGAGATCAGGGTTATTTCAAAGTATGCAGCCACAAAATTAAAGATGCTAAGTTCATAAAAGCATAAGATTTAAGTCTGGAAGGGACCTCAGAGGTCATCTGGCCTAATCTCCTCATTTTACAGGCAAGGAAACTGAGGTTCACAGAGATTAAGACTTGTTCAAGGTCGTATAAATAATAAGTGGTGGAACCAAGATTAGAACCCAGACCCAGTGTTCTTTCCAGTATGCCAGAACACTGATCTCTAAATCCTGATTCAAGAGGTTTTTTCCAGATACAGCATGTGAGAAGAGCAGGGGGTTCTGAACCTCAGGTCCTTGGATAGATCTTGTGGGAACCTGGATGGGAAAAACATTACTTTGTTTTTATTAACCTCTAGCTGTGATTGAGCATTTGCTTTAGTTATTTAAAAGCATTATTCTGAGAACAGGTTTCACCAGAGAGCCAAAGGGGTGCACAGCAAAAAACAGTTTGGAGTATTTGTTATAGAGGAAAGAACATTGTGCTGCATGTAAAGGCCTGCGTTCAAGTCCCAGCTCAGACACTTACCAGCTTTGTAAATCACTTAAATTCCCTGAATGTCAAATGATGATGTTGAAATAAGCAGTCTTGAAGGTCTTCTGAAACTCCAGCCTCCTATGACTCACCATGTTCCATTCTCGGCACTTGGCAAGATGACTTTCCTAAAGTGCTGGTCTGACCATGCCAGACTTCCACTCATACTTATTAAGTGTACCACTCCCATATTCAATAAATTTCGCCACTAGAATCAAAGGGACTTCTGGTGACATTTCATGCTGTTCACAACTTGGCCTAACCTTGACTTTCCAGAGATAAATAATAGACAGAAAAATAGATAGAAAGAAAAATAGATAGATAGATGAATGGATGGATAGATGATAAATAGATGGATGATAGCTAGATATATAAATGGATGGATAGATGATAGCTAGATAGATGACAGATGGATGGATAACAGATGGATGATAGCTGAATGGGTGGATAGATGATAGGTAGAAAGATGGATGATAGATGATAGAAGATTAATAGATGGGGTAAGTAAATGAGTGGAGAGATGGTAGAAGATAGATAAATAGATAATAGATAGGAAGAAGATGGATAGGTTAGATAGGCATATGGATGGATAGAAGGATGGATAGATTACTACCCTTCACTCTCTATTCCCCCATCATCTGCTATCCAGTTGCCATACCTCCAGAACACAGATCACACTGAGGAAGTCCAGAACTCCCAGATCAAGGCCCCACTCTTCTGGTTGCTGAGTGTCTCTACTATCCCAGGTGGGCCCTTAAAAGGAAGAGAGAATGCCTTACCCTCAACTTGGCTCAGTGAGTTTTTTTTAATCTTATTTTATTATTGAAGTCTCAGCCCTCATCCCACCTCCACTATGAAGTGATTTCCAAGCTCTCTCAAGGATAGTCTCTGACTCTGATACGTGGATGGCCACCACATGAGCAGAACAGGCCATAGGAACTCCAGAGATAGTCCTTTCCCTTGATGCCCTGTCAATACCCGTCAGTGCCCAGGACAGCACCATAGCTAGAAACTCAGTTTTAAGGATCCTAGACCTTCCTGTCTTCACTCCCCCTCACTTTCCTCCACTTTGCCTCTGCAAATATGGAAGGTCCTTTAGTTGGGACTCACTGTCATGCTGGGCCTCCGATGGCAAATGAATGGGGACAAACAACAGGCTAGATAGAAGAGAGTGGGTAACCGCCCACCATCTCGATTGAAGAGGCCCTCCTTACCTTCAAGGACCAACTTTGATTCTATTCAACCCATGAGGCATTCACACACACACACACACACACACACACACACACACACAGACACACACACAGTGAGAAGCAAAGAAGCATCTCTCCCTCCTCAAATACCTCATAGCACTTTGGCTGGCTCTCAACTATCCACTCTCTCACTGTACTTTATATATTCTGGTTATTTGTTTACTTGTCCTCCCCCTCACTGGGGCAGGAAGGGCACAACTTGTATTTGCCTTTATAGTCCCAGTACCTCACTGGGTACCTTTTATATAGTGAGCACTTAATACACAGATTGGACCCGGGATTTTGTTGATATAGAGAACATGGAGAGAAGGAAGAACCCTCCACCAATGCAGGCTGGCATCTTCTCTACAACTTTGGGTTTTTAAGAGTTCCCTAGAGCTGTGAGAAGTTGGGTGAATTGGCCATGTGCTCAGCCACCGATGTGTTGGCAGAGAAGCATCAAATAAATGGATGCCAGGCAGATCTTTTTCTACAAACAGAGGGGTTGAAGGTGGCAATACAGGACCAGGTCATGATCACCAGAAATTATAGAAAAGTTACCTTTAAGGAGCCTGGCTGGACTTAGTGATCAAACTAGATTATGCAAGATAATGGGAATGACTGTGCAGCACATCACTGAAGACTGCAAAAATGAATACCTAGCAAGATATGGTCTAATGGATAGAATGAAACAGTGGAAGAGAGGAAAGTGGAAGTGGGGAGAGAGAGAGAGAGAGAGAGAGAGAGAGAGAGAGAGAGAGAGAAGAGAGAGAGAGAGGAGAGAAGAAAGAGGAGGAGGAGGAGGAGGAAGAAGAAGAAGATAGACATTCTCAGAGCATACGATAAACAGTTCATAACATACAGATAACAAGAATATTTTTCATTAATAATAACTCAAACGTATATTATATAGGTTTACAAAGTACTTTCCTCCCCCAAACCCTGGGAGTTGTATAGAGCAAGTCTTATTATCCCTATTTTTGGATGAGAAGACTGAGGCTCAAAGCACTGGAGTTGGAGCCAGCAGTACTAGATTCAAATCCCAGCTTGCCTCCTTACTACTTATGTGATCTTGAACAAGTGACCACTTCTCTGGGCCTCAGTTTTCTCATCTGCAAAATGGAAAGGTTGTATTCGATGATCTCCAAGTTCCCTTGAAGTTCTGACCTCCTAAAATTCATTGACTTGCCTTTGATGGCCGTCCTATACCACACTGACTCCCAGAGGAGGCAACATAGAATTACCCTCCTATCTGGCTTAGAATTGATTTATTATGGTTTTTATTTCCCAATTAAATTTTAGCCAGTTCTGATTGAGTACCTGCCCAGCCTTGAACTGGATTAGTGGCCCCTTTGAAGTTTATAGCGCTCATCTCTTTGCATTGCCACTACCTGAATCTCTTGTCTTCACAAAACAAGGGGACAAAGGATTGCTTAACATGACTTGGGGAAGGGCAGTAAGAAGGCAGATATAACCTCAGCCTGGGTTTTGAGAGCCTACCCAAGGCTTTGCTGTGGGGTATACAATGAAATAGAAAACTGGTCCCCTGACCTCAAAGAGTTTACCTGCTGATGGAGAAAAAGAGAATCAGTATTTATTTAATCTCTGAGCTGATAAGAGACAGCATGATATAGTGTACAAAGTTATTGTTGCTCAGTGGTTTCAGTCCTGTGCAACCCTTTGTGATCCCATTCTGGGTTTTCTTGGCAAAGACATAGGAGTGGTTTGTTATTTCTTCCTCCAGATCATTTGCCAGATGGGGAAACTGAGGCAAACAGGTTTACGTGACTTGCCTGGGGTCACACAGCTAGTACATGTTTGAGGCCAGATTTGAATGCAGGTCCTCATGACTCCACCCCGCACTATCCTCTGCGCCACCCAGATTCCCTAACCTATGATAATAGCTAACAATTATATTATACTTCAAGTTTTGTAATATGCTTTGCAAATATTATCTCATTGATCCTGTAAGGTAGATATTGAAAGTATTATTTTGTCCATTTTGCAGATAAGGAAACTGACGTTCATTGTTATTAAGGGACTTTGTCATAGTTCCAAATCTTTTAAGTAGTGGGAGCAAGATTTGAACTCAGGCTCCTTCAAGTCCAGTATTTTTTTTCTATTACATGATATTGTCCCTTATCTAGGTATCTCCCCCAGTGCCTAGCACAGTGTTCCGCACACAGAAGGTGCTTAATAAATAAAACAGGGCACCTTGGAGGATTGGGGCAAAGATTACCCTATGTCACGAGGTCAGCAGAACCTCCTAAGCTCTTGTCTGTTCTTCAAGATATTCCTGGGTCAGAGATCATGGGACCCTGACTGTCAGACATTGTTGGACCCTGACAAATAGCTCAAGGGTATTTTAGGCCGTGCTAAGCCACACATGCAGATGCTTTCAAGGGGACTGTGTGTTTGATTGTGCTATTATCCTCTTAGAGAAATTCTTTTCTTCCTTGAGGAGGGGCCTTTTTCTCTGTGTGGGAGCCAAGATTCTCTCTTCATATCTCAGGGGCAACTTTCCTCCTAGGGTAAATATTTTATCTCCTGCTAGAACCAGCACAAACTCCCGAGAGAGGAAAGTTACTGGGCTTGGCGATGGCCCAAGGAGGGTGTTGACAATGTGTGTTCTGTACTGGCACTGGGCTGGGGGTCAGCCCTTCATGGAGAAAGTCTCTGGGGCAGGTATGAGAAGAGCAGCTGCCTGGGAGGGGTTCCAGGGTGGCAGCCAGGGCACAAGGAGGAGGAGGAGGAAGAGGAGACACAGGTCGGAATTCTTGCAGGTTTGAATTTAAAGCCAGCCTTGGGCCTACAGAGTATGACTTGGGAGTCAATGGGGGAGGCTCTCTACCACGCAGTTTGTCATGGTGCTGGAAATGCTATCATTGGACGTTCTTTCCTTTGGGTCTCGATGGCTTTTTGGTATCCCAGATTCCCTGAGGAAAATGCAGATCACTGGGGTGGCTATGCAGTAGATTTGTTCTCCAATACAGGTACAAGGATTGATTCCCAGACAGGAGAGAGGGAGCCCTTCCAGGAATCCGGCAAAGTGTAGATGTCTGGGGGCGGGGGGGGAAGAATCACTCACTAGGAAAATGGGAAAGGAGACATGAGCGTTTGTACTTTATTAGGAGACTCTGGACATCTGAAGAGTGTCTAGCCATCATTCAGCTCATAGCATCAATTGTTTAGAGCCAGAAAAAAACCTTAACCAATGACCTAGTCTAGTCTATAACCCTTTAATTTTCCAGAGGACAATACTGGAGCCTAGAGAAGGGAATTGCTTGCTCTATATCATAGAGAAAGAGAGGGGCAGGCCCACTTCCAGAACCTCTCTCTGACTACACATTTAACATTTTTCCCATGCTGTCAGCAAGCTAGTCAAGTAAACTATACTTGGTTTTTTATTTCCCCCAATCAAAACAGTGGCTATAACATGGATATATTTCCACGAGGTTCACTATTCTTTTTTTTTTTTGGAGGCAGTTGGGGTTAAGTGACTTGCCCAGGGTCACACAGCTAATAAGTATCTGAGGCCAGGTTTGAACTCAGGTCCTCCTGACTCCAGGGCTGGTACTCTATCCACTACTCTACCTAGCTGCCCCTATAGTTCACTATTCTTAAGATTAAAAAAAAAATCAACTTGTAAACATTGTTCATGGAGCTATAATGTAATTGAACTTCATAGAAACTTTGAGGTATTTTACAGGCATCATTTCAATTGAGCCTCACACCAACTTTGTGAGGTAGTGTTACACATATGATTAACCTCATTATATGGGTGAGGGAAACTGAGGCTTAGGGAGGTAAGTTGAGTTGCCCATGGCCTCAGAGCTAGGGCGTGTATACGGTAGCATTTGAACCGCCACCTGGCCTGCTTCCAAGTCCAGCAGGCCGTCTGCTGCATAGCACTGTCCCAGAACTATGTATTTCCAAATGCTCGGAGGATTATGAAATACCTTCACATGTAAGCTGTGTTCTGCAGACAGTAGAAGCATCCCGAATGGGTGTTCAGTGTGCTCATGTGTCTGTAGGGCAGGGGGTGGTGGGGGAGGGGTAAGGGGGATGTAGAGCTTCCCCAATGACGAGAAGGCTGTTTCTAATGCTCCTGATCCAGACACCATCCTTCCCTTGCTACTTCTGCAAAATCAGTATTATCACAAAGGGTTATACAATCAACAGCCTCAAGTAACCTAATATTGTAAGCAATTGTGAATTCTAAAGCTCTTAATGACTTCACTCATAGACAAGATGACACCTGAAGATCAGTTTAAAAAAGTTGGCCAAGTTCTTGTAAAAACAACTTATACTTATGAAATGGCATCGTCTATAAATACCTAGTCATCTGCCCCAGTACCTGATTGGAAGAGCAAAGGACAATAATGAAGAAAGCTGAGCTGGAGCTCTGACTTGGCCTAGAGCTGGCTGTGGGTTTTTAGGGATTTCGCTTCCTTTCTCAAAGCTTTATTTTTCTCATGTATAAAATCAGATGGTTGGATGAAATGATCTCTGAGGTTCCTCTCAACTGCAACATTTTCTTTTAAAGTCTCTACTAGCTCTGCTATTATATATTTGTTTGTTTCTTTACAATGCATGGGTTCCTTCTGGCTTTGCCATTCTGTGTTCTAACATTCTCTGTTTCAAAAGTCTCTTTTAAGATCTATCTATATTCTAATTTTCTATATTTTAAGGGTCTCTTTTAGCACTAACACTTTATGTTCTAATATTTGATCTCTATGGTCCTTACCATCTCTGACATTCATTCTACATTCTAAGGTCCCTTCCAGTTCTGGTATTTTATGTTCTGAGATTCTGTGTTCTGAGGATTCCTTTCAGCTCAAACATTCTATTTTCCAAGGCCTTCCCAGTTCTGGTATTTCATGTTCTAACATTCTGTGTTCCAACATTCTGTTTTCTAAGCTCCCTCCCAATTCTGGTATTTTATGTTCTAAGATTCTGTGTTCTGACGATTCCTTTCAGCTCAAATTTTCTACTTTCCAAGGCCTTCCCGGTTCTATTATTTTATGTTCTAACATTTGATGTTCTAAGGATCCCTTTTAGCTCTAATATTCTATGTTCTAATGTTCTACTCTCTAAGGTCCCTCCAAGTTTTGACATCTCTCTGTTCTAAAAGTCCCTTATGGTTCTAATATTCTGCTTCCCAAGGTCCCTTTTAGCTCTATTATCCTATAATAATTCCTCTTGGAACTGGGAAGTTTCTGTCACACCTATATGGGCCATAAGATTTAGGGTTCAAAGGGACCTTAGAGCTCATCTAATCCAATCTTCCCATTTTATGGAGAAGAACATGAAAGCCTAAATATCTGATTCGATTTGCCCAAGATCACATAGATAAACAGTTGAGCCACTCAGGTCTTACTATTCCAAATTCAGTAAGACCTTCTTACTGAACTGGGGTATGAGGACATTTATAAGGGGAAAAACTGTAAGGCCTTGAAATGGGCTAGCCACTTTCACCATCCTAAGGCAAGAAAGATTTTGTTGTGACAATTCTGATGTAGAAATTCCTCAAACGGCTAACAGTCTAACGAAAGCTCACATTTCTATGATGATTTAAGGAATACAGCACGCTTTTCCTCACAACAACCCCATCAGATAGGTAGTGCATGTATTCATCTGACTGTTTGATGGAAGAAGAGAGGTGAAGTGATTTGTGCACAACAAAGAAGTATTCGAGCTGAGACTTGACCCCTTACCTCTCAAACTCTGGGTCCGATGCTTTTTCCACTTACATCTTATTGCATCATTGTGCAATCTGGACCCAGGCAGGCAAACACTTTTCTCTCCCAGCTGGTGGTGCCCTGCAGCTAATGGACTGATACATGGTGTAATTTCATCTGGGGATCTGGCACAGCCAATGTGATTCCAATTCACCCCCATCCTGCCAACTAATTGCACAAGGGTCTCCTGCTTGGCTGGGATGCTAAATAAAAACTGTAAAATGGAGTGGGTATGTTTCCTGACATTTATTACATGTCTATCATGTGCCAAGCACGTGCTCAGGACCGGGCATTTACAGAAAGGTAAATGGCAGTCCTTGCTCTCCAGAGCTCACGGTTCAGGTTTGCATATGCTGTCAGGTGTATATGTTTATGTGAGAAAGCATGTTCTAACACTCTGTGTCCTAAGGGCCCTTTCAATTCCATTCTCTTTTGAGTCAATGAGGATCCCTCTAGGCATGGGGAATTCTGTGTCACACCTAATGCAGGTGCCCTGCTGACATGAAGGTTTACATACGTGCTTTGGGGAGGTTTGGTGGCAAAAGTAGCTTAGCTCTGTTTCACATATCATAGAGTCATTGGATTTAGGTTGAAAGGACCTTAAAGTTCATTTAGAGTCTGACCTTCCCATTTTATGGAGGATAACATTGAAGCCCAAGTAGTCGAAGTGATTTGCCCAGGATCATAAGGCCAAATAGTAGTGTCAGGATTCAAATTCAGGGCAATTGATTCTAAATGAATCCAAAGGGCTGTACAATAGAGAGGTTATTAAAGTAGGGATCAAAAATGCTAGATTCAAGTCCATATCTGCCCTATATTAAGGTGGAGGACTTTGAACAACTCATTCTTTCACTTCTCACAATAAAATGAGGGAGGCAGACGGGCTGACTCTAATGTTACTTCTGCCTCTGAAATGATATGATTCTATGAATGTGTTACTGTGTGAGAGTGTTTGTGTACTGGGAAGGTACTAATGCTTTGCATCATGCATGTTCAAGACTGTATGTGTTGACAAATGTGGAAATAAGTTTAATGTGATTGTACATGCATAGCCTGTATCAGATTGCATGCCATCTTGAGGAGGTGGGAAGGGAGAGAGGGAGGGAGAAAAAAAAGTTTGGAACTCAAAATCTCATAAAAGTGAATGTTGAAAACTATCTTTACACTTAATTGGAAAAAAATAAAATATGATTAAGTGGGGGGGAGACTGTATGTATGTTTGTATAACATATACAATATGTGTATTGGCAAGCAATATGTCCATGGATAATGAATGTTCACATTTTCTTTTTTTAAGACATAAATATTTTATGGGCACTTTTTTTTACACTATTATAACTTCCCAGCGATTCTCCCCTATCTATACAACAGATTTTTCCCTCAAACAAAATGAAACCATAGTTAAGCATTTATACTGACATATTGCCTAAGCTTGAAAAAGTAAGTCTCACTCTCTACCCACAGTCCACCACTTTTTGGCCAAAAGGAAAGAGGCCTTCTTCACCTTCAGTCCTCCAAAATCATGATCAGTCACTCCATTGATCAGAGTTCTGAAGCTTCTTTCCTGAGCTTTTAGGAGGTATTGTGTAATTTGTTTTCCTGGTTCTGCTTAACTAACTCTATAGCAGTTCAAATAAGTCTTCCCAAATTCTTCTTCTTTGTCATTTCTTATGGTTCAGTTATAGTCCTACACCACAATTCACTCAGCTACTCTCCAGGTGATAGGTCCCTACCTTGCTTCCCCATCTTTGCTACCAACATAAAATGCTGCTATAAATATATTTTTTAATATAGGGACCCTTCCCTCTGTCTTTGTCAAGTGACTTTCCCAGCAGAATTCCAGATTGTTTTCCAGAGCCTTTGGACCAAATTCACGGCTCTGCCGGCTGGGTATTAGGGTGCCTCCCAGAAAATGCAGATTCCTTTCATTTCTTTCGATAGATATCCTTTGGAAATGACCAGAGGCTGAGCAGAGTCATGGGCGAGATGGTAAGATCTCAGGCCAACTACTTCCTCAAGTGCCACATTTCTATTTCACACAGACCTGGGATAGCAGCAATAAGGTAAATTGGGTCCATTGAGGACACCCAGCTCCAGTTCCTTGCTATCCACAGAGAAAGTGTTTTCTGGGACAATAAAGAGCAACCGTTACTGGTTCTCAGAACTCTTTCCTATATTGGACTCCCATATAGGGACTCCCCTTGGCTGGGCGTTGAACTTAGCAGCACCCTCTCCATTAGGTGCTGACTCTTCCTCCTATGTCAGCTCTCCTGGTCACCTGGGAATAACAACTCACATATCTATGGTACATTGAGATTTAAAAAGGGCTTTCCTCACAGAAGTGCCACCTGAATCATCCCCATTTTACAGATGAGAAAACCAAGCCTCATGGAGGCTAAAGGAGCTCGCCACAAAGTTATTCAATGTCAGAGGCAGCCTTTCACCCAGATCTCCCAAAGCCAGTTCTCATTTTCCATCCACTGCACTGCACTGCCTTTCTTTTATATTGCTTCCAAATTGGGAAATAGGAGTTGGGAATTAGGGCACCCAGAAAGTAGAATCCCATCAAAGGGCCTTCGTGTGGCCTCAGCACCCTTGGGCCTCATACAGTTATCTGAGATAGAGTTTGTTGTAGCCATTGCATGGAGGAAGAAACTGAGGCCCAAGAGCAGAGGCAGAGCACCATCACGTAGCTAGCTGGTGAGAGAAGTGGGACGAGAAGGCTGGCTTCTGAGCCCCAGTCATGGACTCTTGTCAGCCTCTACACTGTGCATCCTCCTCACAGCAGCGGCCGAGGCATGCCCGCCTTCCATGGAGGAGGAGGATGCTGAAGACAGTGGTGATGAGGGAGGGAGAAGTCAAGCAGTTCCTGCCTCCATGGATTAACATTCTCCTCACAGGGCTGGGGAGGAGAGGGAAGCCAGGAGGGAGATGAAGAGGGAGGTGCGAAGAGAAGACAGGAGAGAGGAAGGGGGCAGGCTGTATGCAGGCCTTGGAGTTACATAACACTGTGAAGTGGGTTTTGTTTTTAAAGATGTTCCCGAACCTCATTAGGGAAGGTTTACAATTTCCCTTAGTGGAAATTAGAGGGTGGAGTATCATTAGCTATTCTGAGGAAGAGAAAATGTGGGCCTAGTGTAGGTAAACTGATTTACTAGAGTTCCTGCCCCATGAAGTCACAGAACCACAGAATTTTCAAGCTGAAAGTGTAAACTTGGGAGTTATCTGGTCAACCCCCCTTTTCACAAATGAGGAAACAACAATGAGAAGAGAAATGACTTTCCCAAAGTCAGTGAGCAGCAGAGCTGGGATAAGAACACAGGCTTCTGGGGTTCCAGTTTACTTCAGAGCTTTGTTTATGAAACTTAATGAAAGAGAGAGAAGAATCATAAAAACCCAAAGGTCTGGAGAACCACTCACTGATGTCAGCCAGAGGAATCAGGGCAGCCTATAAAGGACCAAAGGATGTCAGACTGTGCGGGACAGGAAGGTGACCTCAGCCAAGGAAGACCCAGACTGGAGCCTCTTCCCCCAGACTGGCCAATCACAGCGCGGTGGGAAGGAGGTTAGGTGTTGATTCTGAGGGACCAGTTCCAGAAGGAGCCAAGGAGACGACTGTTGTCCTCCTCCAGGCCCAGAGGGATGCCCAGACATCAGGCTAGGGCTTCTGGTGACTCCAAGGAAGGACAGACGTTGAATATCTCCACATTGTTCTCTGTGGGGGATGCTAGATTCAATAAAGGAGGCTGAGATGCCTCTCAATCAATGAGGAAGGCAGTGTAGTACCATGAGAAGAATAAGGGATTTGTAGTTAGAACACTGGAATTTGAATCCCAGATTAGCTGAATTCCTAGTTGTGTGACCTTTTGGTGAGTCTCACTGTCTGTCTCTGTTTCTGTCTGTCTGTCTCTCTCTCTGTCTGTCTCCCCATTTGTAAAAGGAAAGTGTTGAACAAGATGAGAGTGCCATTTTTGCAGTTCCTCACACACGACATGCCATCTTCCCTCTCTGAGCACACTGTCCTCCATGTCTGGGATTTATCTTGGCCTATTACAATCTCTAGTTTCCAGCAAAGTCATCTCCGACATGAGGCCCTTCCTGGTCCCAGCTGCTATTTTTGCATCTTCTCCCTCCACAACCTTACCTTCATTTTCTATATACTTATTTGTGTGCATGTTAACTCTCCGCCCACCCTGAGCCACCTCCAATACAATGCTTCATGTTTGTCTGTCTCCCCAGCGCTTGGCATAGGGCCTTAGCACATAAGAGATGGCATAGGAGGGTCAGCTAGGTGGTGTAATAGATAGAGCGCTGGCCCTGGAGTCAGGAGGACCTGAGTTCAAATCTGGTCTCAGATCAGACACTTGACATTGACACTTACTAGCTGTGTGACCCTGGCCAAGTCACTTAACCCCAACTGTCTCACCAAAAGAAAAAAAAAAGAGATGGCATGGGGCTGGACATGTGATTTCATCAATATGAGGAACTCCCAGTGAGGAGACTCCCCTTCCCAATGCAGATCAAGGAGCTCCTTCTCTGCTGAGCCTTAAAATCTTAAAGGCTTGCCTGGACTGCTAATTTGTCCATGTCACAGGGCTAGTATGTGTTAGAAATGGGATTTGAACCCAGGTCTTCCCTGGCTCTCTAGCCATTAAGTCCTACAGCTTGGGACTTCATAAATGCCTGTGGATTGATGGATAATTGAGTTTTAAGACTCCTTGGAGTTCTAGGTCTTGTGATCTTCAGCATCCTCCAATCTCATTGGCTTAGTCGGCAAGCTTCAGAGAAGGGAAACAAGGTGAGAAGCTCATTCCCCTCCTGGTGGTCTTTGTGTTGTCTATATACTCTATATATTGTTTAGACTGTTCTAGAATACTATATAGACTACAGACTACTCTATATACTGTTGAGACTCTATATGCTATTTAGCATCTTCCCTTCTGGTCTTAGGACAAGGGATGTCCAAATGACTTGTCCAATTGTGAAGGCCTTCAAAGGAAGGGTTAAGGAGGGGAGCAAAAAGAACTGTGGAGTTGACACTTTGTAGGCCACTAGCCAACAAAGGTTACCTATAAATACTAGATATGTCCAGATTACTGATTTCTGCATGAGTCACACAGAGTATAGGGCTCATAGAGAAATGGAAATATACTAGTCATGTCCCAAGAAGTAATAATCCCACTGTATTCTCTCCTGGTCAGAACCTATAGAAAGAGCTGTGTCCACTTCTAGGTGCCATGTTTGTCAAGGAGACATTGACAAATTAGAGCAAATCAAGTTGAGTGAACAGGGCAGGGAAAAGGGATTCAAATCTATATCATAAAGAATAGTTGAAGGAATCAGGGATGTTTGGTCTGGAGAGGAGAACCCTTGAGGAGAAAACAGCCACTTCTCTAATTATTTTAAGGGCAGTTATAGGGATGAGAGAGCAGATGTTTTGAGTGGTCCCAGATGCCCTGACTAGGACAGATACAGGAAAGCAGATACGAGGTCAATAGAGAAAGGACTTGGTGACAGCTAGAGACATCCCATAATGCTGGCAGTGTTGATGCAAGGGCTGGAGGACCTCCCATCAGGGATGATGTAGGAGGGATTTCTGCCCTAGGACTCGGTCCTTTCCAGACTCCAAGACTCTATGATCAAGGGAGTTACCAAAGAATACATGTTCCATGGGATTTAGCATCAGAAGGCCTTTAAATGTCAACCAACCCAACCCCTTTATGTTACAGATGAAGAACCGACAGGTTAAGTAATTTGCCCCTAGTCACACAGGGAGTGAATAGCAGATCCAAGATTCAGTGACCCCCATTATTTATTTTTTTCTTACTGTACTATGCTGCCTCTGAAAGAGACAGAAGCCTCTGTTCAGTCCAGGACCCCTTTGGTACCCTCTCATCCAGGCTCTCCTACAGGCTGGCAACCCTGGCTTCTAGGGGGAAATAGGGGCAATAAATCCATAAGCAGCAAATTAGTCTACAGTAAGCATTGATTCAGCACCTATTATGAGCCAAGCATTGTGCTGGGCACTAGGGTTGTGAAGAAAAAAACAGAAAAGTCAGGAGACAGCAAGGGTGGATCATTTCCAGACTCAAGCAGCAGAGTTTTATGATTCTAACATTCCAGGGACAGGACAAAAGTTGACATTCAGCCCTCTCCCCCCAAGACCTTGTTGGCCAAAAGGAGGGTCTACTTATTGCCTTGAGGGAAGGCATTTTCCATTCTTTTTCTATTTCCCCCTAAAACCAAGTCTCTCTAAGCTATAGGGGGGCAATGTCTAGAAGCCCTTCACAAATCATACAGGGTAGATGGAATAGAATAAAATGGGCATTTGATGGCCCCTTTCACCCCAGGTTTTTACAAATTCCCAGCACACCCTCCACCTCAAAGACTTTATTTTCCTTCCCCTCACCCCCACTTCACACTCATTGTCAATTCTAGTCTTTTGATCACCCCGCTCTTACCTGAAACCTACACCACACCCTGTGCCCCAAGCACCTACCCCTGCCTAGTTGGCCAACTTGTCTTCTCTGCCTATATTCACAAGGCACCTCCATTTTCCCTAAATACCTCTCCCTGCTAATTGGTAGTGAGCTTCAGCAGTGGAGGATGGCTTCCTCTCTGGTCATCCAGTGTGGCCCAGCCCTTCCACCATGGGTCTTGGCGCCCGCAGGTCTGTAGACCTCTGGTCAGCTGTTTGGGCCTTTCACCTTGGAAGCCCCACAGTCATCAGACAAGGCCAGCCCTTGGGCAGTGAAACTGGGAAGTCCGCCATGTCTGTCTTTGGCACCGGAACTGTAACAAGGAATTTTGGCACCTGGAAAAAATTCATTTGGGGAGAGGCCCACAGTCCATCAAAGCAGGGGCAGTCCTATCCAGAAACCCTGATCTCAAGGAGGAGGTAGAAAGGGGTACACATGAAAACTAGGCCTAGTCAAGTCAGATTCAGAAATAAGCCCCCGGATTTGGGAGGAGGAAGAGTAGGACAATCTGCCCTACTTTTCTAAATTAACAACAATAATATAGCCAGCATTTATATAGGGCTAGTCTAAATCTAGCCCTCTTTCCATCATAATACCTAACTGCCCTTTGTAATAATAGCTGACATGCAAATTAACCTCTTAGATTTGCAAAATACTTTTTCCACATTATCTCACTGGTCTTCACAACACCCCTATGATGTACAGGTATCATTATGCCCATTTTAGAGATGATGAAAGTGAAGGTGGGTGAGGATCATGTGACCCATAGCTAAAAAGTACCAGAGAGCCCAGGTGTCTTTGTAATTGAATGTCCAGCTCTCCTTCTACTAAACAACACTGCCTTGCCTCCATTTTCCCTCCTCTAATGTCCTCTGTTGCCTCATTGTGGCTTGAAGGTGCCCTAGGACCTTGAAACTCCCCCAATGGAGATGAATTTCTAGCAGGTCCTGCCAAGCTGAAAAAAACTTAGAGCAGGTGCTCAGTGTTGGACTGGATGTCTATTGTCCAAGCACCAGCTCAGCTAAGCCCTAGGAGGTGCGTCAGCAGATCAGCAACCAGCTTCTGAATTTTATTTTGGCCAGAGAAGCCCCAGAAACCTGGCTAACCAACTTTGCTATGGCATGAAGAGTGTGCCCACATGGCTGGTGCACTCATACACAGATCTTGACAAGTCCTTGAATCTTGGACTATTCTAAGTACTTTCTGGTTTATCTTCATGCTTGACCCTCACAACAGCCTAGTGAAGAGGTAGGCTGGCCTGTAATAATAAGACAAGGAGGTGAGACCCTCACGGGCAGTGAAGTCAGGGGCCACATCTGATGCTTATTTTCATAGACTAATGTTTTTAAATAACTGAAGCAAATGCTCAGTTTCAGCTAGAGTTTAGTGAAAACAAAGCAGTATTTTGACAGAATCACAGAATTTCAGAATTGGGCAGGACCTCGGGGACCCAGTCTAGTCTTGTCCATTTTCCTTTTTTTTGCTGGACTGGTGATTTCATCAGGGGAGGGTACCCATTCCATGAACCCCTTTCATCAACAACAAAAATGATTTGTAAACACCCAGGGTAATTTAATACACAGCTTCAAAGACGCAACAGCATGTGTATTCAATTTAAATGCTGTAGGGGTTCACAGCAATTTTCAAGATCATTGTTGAAATGGATTCACAAGGCAAAAAAAAAAAGTTGGGAACCACCATCCTAGGGAGTTGTTTGGGAGTGCAGAGAGGGTGTGACTTGTCTAGGATGACACAGCCAGTATATTAAAGGGGAGATTTGAACCCAGATCATATTAACTCCAAAGCAAACTCTCTTCTTCCTATATTATGCTGCTTCTCTGTTCAATCCACACCTGGGCATGGCTCTCCTTCTATAATATCCCCAGAATGCAGCTTGCCTGTCATCAGTTAATGACTCCTCATGAGAAGGAAACATTACCTGCTAAGACTGCTCATTCCATTTTGAGGTAGCACTAATTAATCATTGAGATTTTTTTTCCCTTGCCTTGAGCCAAAATCTGTCTTTCCGAAATTTCCACCCTCTGCTCCTACTTGTATCTTTTGGAGCCAATCATGAACTTATCCAATCCCTCTGCCACAAGATAGCCCTTCAAATACTCCAAAGTCTCTTCACTAAATAGTGGCCCTAAAAGTCTTGTTTTTTTAGGCTAGACATTCCCAATTCCTTCAACCAATGAATACTTCTCTAGCTTGCAACATGCTTCCTAAAATATGAAGTCTACAGTTTGACACAATACCCCAGAAGTGGTCTGAGAAGAGTAGATTACAGTGCCCTGCCCATGGTAGGCACTCAATAAATGCTTTTGATTGATTGATTAAAAGTAGCAATAGAGCTGAGACTAGAGCTCAGGTCTTTGGTCAGCTAACTAGTCCTTTTCACGCTGAGATTTCTGGTCATCTTTTGCAAAGCCTCATCAGATGCCTTGTTTTTGCATAGATGCCCTTCTTCCCTATCCCTCATTCTGGAACCATGAAATATGTTTAAATTAATCTTACCATTGTTCCTGTATGGGGCGAGTCAATCTTCCATTGTTGGTACTATTCAGTCATTTTCAGTTGTATTTGACTCTTCATGATCCCATTAGGGGTTTTCTTGGTAAAGATACTGGAGTAGTTTGCCATTTCCTTCTCCATCTCATTTTACAGATGAAGCAAATAGGGTTCAATGACTTGCCTAAGGTCACATAGCCAGGAATTATCTGAGGCCAGATTTGAACTCAGGAAGATAAGTCTTCCTGATTCCAATCCCAGTGCTCTGTTTATTGTGCCACCTAGAGTCATTGTATTGCCCCAATATTGCATTCACCATTCCTGTGATTTTCTAGACCAACTGCTTCTCCCTGAATATCACTCCCCCCTGTTTGTGGTCTCTCTCATTAGAATGTAAGCTTCTTGAAAGCAAAAACTGGCTTTGTTTTTATATTTGTATCCCCAGCACTTAGCTCAGTGCTTAATACATAGTAAATGCTTAATAAATGATTTTACATTCATTCATTCATTCATTCATTCATTCATTCATTCTTTACTCCTAAGGCAGCAAAAGAACTGATAGGAAGAAGACCTCTGGGAATTAAAATGATGCCTTCAGAACTTTTGCTCCCCCTCCTTAAGCTCTTATCATCAACTTAGCCGAATAGATACTACTTCTCTGGGAATTTAAGTAAGAGACTTGGCCTGGATTTCCCAGGACCAGTGTCCAGGAGCCTGTGGGCAAAGTCATAACCAAGATTGGGTGATCAGGGCTTTGCCTCAGGATTTTAGATCTGGAGGGCACCAACAGCACGTGTAACCCTGCAATAGCCTAAAAATAACAGAAATTAGCACCTAGTTAGCAGGAATAATTAGCTAAAATAGGAAGCGACCAGATGGTGACTGGAGTGAGCTCCTCTGCTGCTCCTCTGGTCCCCCTCCTGCCTCCACCACAGACTTCCGGCTCCAATGGCTGTCTCCTGCTGCACAGCCACCTCCCTTAGAGGCAGGGTCCTAATCCTGCACTCACCTGTGCCCCAGCACAGTGTTCCACAGGACCTTTACTTCTGTGAAACACCATCAGAAACAAGCAAATAAATGATTTAACCATGGCCATTTGTTCTCTTGTTCCATTTCCTTCCTTTCTGGTTTGATCAGGGCTGTAGTCATGGGTCCATACATCACCCAAATCACTTCAAACCAAAGAACAGAGCTTTAGCTAGACCACGAGTGTCCATGCCACAAAAGGTATCACAGCTTAAGGGTTAGAGAGCTGGGCTTAGAGCCAGGAAGACCTGAGTACGAGCCCTGCTTGAGATACTTCCTAGCTGCCTGACACTCAGCAAGTCACTGCTCCCAGCCTCAGTTTCCCCATCTGTAAAAAGGGGAAGAATAAGAGTTCCTACCTTCCAGGGTTGTTGTGAGAATCAAATGGGCTAATATGTGGAAAGCATAAGTGCTGGCTAATATTGTTGTTGCTGTTACTACTGCTATTATTATGCCTTGACAGGGAGAACTGTGGGAGTTTATTTCACTGTCCAAAGTCTCAGAGCATGTTAGTGCACCATTCTTAAATTGGAAATGTTGATTATGACAACATTGAGACAAATCATTCTGGCTCACACACATGTACACTCATATATGTGCAATCCCCCCAAAGGAAGAGGAGGTAGAGAAGAAGGGAACAAGCATTTATTAAGCACTTGCTGTATTCCAGGCATGGTGCTAAGCACTCTACAAATATTATCTCATTTGATCCTCATAACAACCATGGGAGGTAGGTGCTATTATTATCTCCATTTTACAGTTAAGGAAACTGAGGCAGACAGCAATCAAGTGACTTGCCCAAGGTCACCCAGTTAGTGTTTGAGGTCAAATTTGAACTCAGGTCTTTCTGACTGTAAGCCCGGTGGTCTATCCTTTGTGCCACCTGGCTTCATAGATGTATACACACCTGCATGTACTTACACAAAAACATTCATGCACATAGACACAAATTTCCACTCATACACACACCTATATCCACCCAGAGAGACACTTAAATGCAGTTCTGCAGATGCATATACACGTCTACAGACTCCTCACACATATACACTCATTTACTATATACATGCACCCTCAAACACATAGATGCACACTCATTTACTCATTTATACCCACATGCACACCCACACAATGCACATCTACATATACATGCACACTCACACACATATAATTATCTTCTACATACATGCACACTAACATAATATATGCATACCCACACTCATACATGAAGGCTTACACTCATTTGCACAAACGCATGTACATCCACACATACATGCACACACATATGCTCATTTATACAATACATTTGCCCCCCTACAACATGCATGCATTTATACACAATGCAACTAGCATGATACCTGCACACCCATACTCATGCATGTATACACTCATATGCACAAAAACACGCATACCCACACATATATGCACACACATATACACAATACACAATGTACACCCTCACCATATTGACACACACATGCTCACACACACACATACGTGCACGCACATTCACACTCATACACCTAAACATACATCCTTATCCTTGTTTTGGACCAGACATTATTTCATTGATAGAGGGAATCCTGGGGAGGACCCACCTGAAAGGCCTTGGGGTCCCATGGACAAGATCTGTGACTCTGGAGTCCACAGTGCTGCCTCTTCATACTCTACTTGCGTGACTTTGGGCACAAAGGCCTCCCTAGGCCTCAGTTTCTCCATCTGCAAAATGACAGCTGGAGCCCGTGGTCTCCAAGGTCCCTTCCAGCCCTGAGTCTGTGGTTCTGTAGTGTACAGTGTGAGGGGTGCCTGGGGTCACTGAGGAGGGAGTGATGGATCCAGGCTCTGTGTGGCAGAGGAGAGACCTATAGCCAGGTTTGCCTAATTCTGACACCAATGGGCTCTCCCCTACAGCAGGCTATCTCATCTACCTACATCTAGATGGTTATCTCTTATACATCAACATACACAGACTCAGACTCCCACAGGGACACACTCACACAACAAGCCTACACACAGGCTTGCAGGAACAAACAGACACAAACACCCACGCATGCACTGAAAGGAAGCTGCCCAGCTGTGGGGAGGTGGGGAGGAAGGGAGAACCCTGGTGGACCTCAGCAGCCCCTCTTCCTGTCCCCAGACCTCCCCAAGTTGTCTTCTCTCTGCTCAGCAAAGCCTCCGTGGCAGGACCAAGAGAACGCTGGGGTCGGAAGACCAGAGGAGGCAGTGCTTATGTGACCCTAACCTTTGGGATCCCTCTCATCTATAAGGAAATATATCTTTTGTATCACCTTTCAAGTCACCTCTCCCCATTGGAATGTAAGATCCTTGAGGGCAGGGACTGTCTTTTTTCTCTCTTATTTATATCCTCACTATTCAGCACAGTGCTTGGCACATAGTAAGTTTTTTATAAAGGCTTGATCTGCCTATCTAGATGTGTGTATACATACATACATACATATGTGTGTGCGTGTGCATGTGCGTGCGCGTGCATGCGTGTGTGTGTGTGTGTGTGTGTGTGTGTGTGTGTGTATGAAGGGACGGGAGAAAAAAGGGAGAAGAAGGGAGAGACAGGAAAAAAGGGAGGGAGAGGGGAGGGAGGGAGAAAAGGGAGGGGGAAGAGAGGGAGGAAGAAGGAGAGAGGAGGATGGGAAGAGAAAGAGGGAGAAGGAAGGGGAGGGAGGGGAGAAGCAGATAGGAGGTGAAGGAGATAGAGTACTGGATCAAATGCTCATTTTTAAAAGCGCTTTGCGAACGTTAAAACGCAATACAAAACGAGAGCTATTATTATTCTCTAGCTCGTTACACAACGAGGGTGACCACCTTACCGCGCTTGCTGGGCGAGTACTCAACGAGATAACGCTGCCCAGCTCTTCGTAACCATAAAAGATGAGTATCGATGGCGGGGGAGGAAAGCCGAGAGGCAGCTGTGGCCTCCTGCGGATGGCACGTGGAGGGGGGATGCAAGGCGCACTGGGGCACCTGGCGGCCGCACAAAGGTCTGTGATCAGCGAGGGCTTCATCTCTTTTCAAGCAGACCCACTTGGGGTTGCCATGGTAACCCCTTGCGGCAAGTGCTGCCTCACACTGCAAGATGTGCATGGGGTACACAGAACCTTCTTTCTGCGTTTTCTTTAACCAAAAAAAAATGTATTTTTAGGGCAACCACAGATCTGCAGGTAGAGCTACTGATTGCCCCTCCATGAGGTCCAGTCCTGTTTAAATAGAAACCAATTAACCTCAGCCATTAGCTAATCTGGTCTTTGCTTCTCTACCCATCCTTTGCAGGAGACAGAAAGCACTTCTCAGAAAGAACCCAAGGTCAGTGGATTAGAATCAAGAATGGTGGAACTGGCAGAGGGCTTCGACTATAAAATGTAGACTATCAGAGCTGGAAAGAATCAATCAACAAGCAGCATCTAGCATATACCAGGCACTAGGTAAGACACTGGGGATACAATGACAAAAATTAGAATCCTTGCATCCAAAGGACCTCATGGGAGATGATACGTATACCAAATATGCAAGAATATACAAAATAAGAATATGCCAAAAAAAATACCCAAGGTAATGTGTTAGGGAGGCATTAGTAGCTGGGGAGTGGATGGCGGAGGGATCTGGAAAAATGCCTTATGAAAGAGGTATCACTTAAGGTGAGCTTTGAACTGAAGACGCAGTCCTTTCCAGATATGTGCAAAGACACAGAGAGTAGAGCTGGGATACTGCAAGGAAGAGAAAGAAAGAAAGAAAGAAAGAAAGAAAGAAAGAAAGAAAGAAAGAAAGAAAGAAAGAAAGAAAGAAAGAAAGAAAGAAAGAAAGAAAGAAAGAAAGAAAGAAAGAAAGAAAGAAAGAAAGAAAGAAAGAAAGAAAGAAAGAAAGAAAGAGGAAGAAAGAAAGAGAGAGGAAGGAAGGAAGGAAGGAGAAAGGAGGGAAGGAAGAAAAAGAGAGAGAAAGAGAAGAGGGAGAGGAAAAAGAAAGAGAGAAAGATAGAAAAGAAGGAAGAGAGAGGAGGAGGGAGGAAAGAAAGAGAAAAAGAGAAAGAAAGAGGAAGGGAGGGAGGAAGGAGAGAGAGAGAGAGAGAGAGAGAGAGAGAGAGAGAGAGAGAGAGAGAGAGAGAGAGAGAGAGAGGAGAAGGCCTCAGGGTCAAGTCTTCCTGAAGTTAACAAGAAGTAGAATAAAGTCCAGTTCTGAGACTGAAGGGGATTAATGTATAATAAGTCTGGAAGGGTAGGCTGGAATTATAAAGGGCTTTATATGCCAAACAAAGGAGTTTGTATTTGGCCCTAAGGTAATAATGAACCACTGGAAGTTATTGAGCTGGGGAGTGATGTAGTCAGACCTAATCCAAGCCACTTGTTTTATGCAGGAAGAAACTGAAAGTCACACAGAATGGGCAGAGCCCAAACAGAGCCTGGATCCTATAAGGCAGAGACTTATCCCCCTGATGTGTCATGGGCTCACAGTAATGTCAGTCACATTCACATTTTCCCCTTCTCCCCTGTTCCATAATCCCTTTAGCTCTGTCAGTAGCTATCTTCTGTAGAATGGCTACAGCTCCTGTTATTCACTATTCCTGCCCCTGCCTGAGCTCATCAAATGAGCTGTTGGGACTCCCGGGGCCTTGGTGCCGGCCTTCAGTTCCCCAGACAGTCCTACTCCTCAGACACTCCTCCCTGGACATACTGGCAGGTAACCATGGTTTGGCTCCTTGACTGAGAAGAGGCATTGCCTTTGCTGGGGTGATATGACTGTCCTGTTGAATATATAAGAAGGGAAGAATTTGCCTCCTTTTGGAAGAGCCATTAAGTCTGCCAGCACACTGTCTGGGCGTCAGGAAGCTGCCCCAATGGCTTCCTTATGCTCAGAGTGACTTAATCTTCTTTTGAAGAAAGGCTATGTTTACTACTCCCAGCTGGCCCATCCCCAGGATTGCTCCAAATGGATGCTGCACTATGTGTACATACACTCTTCAGGCCTTCTCCATCCCCTTCCCTAATTAGTTGTCCCAGCAGCCCCAGCTGGGTAAGTCAGAGGCATTTCCTCTGATCACTGATGGAATTCAGGTCTGGTGAGATTGGACTTGCCCATCATCCCACAGTTCAATTGGAAGGCGGGAGTTTAGGAGAAAGTCAGAGGATCGTAAATTTAGAGGTAGACCCTTCTCATTTTATAGAAGAGGCAACAAATGAGCCTCAGAGGTCTTAAGGGAATTGCCCAAGGTCACTGAGATACAGGGTAGCCAGGAAGAACAGTGGTCCATTGGGCTTGGGAAACAGTCCATGTGGTCAGAGGAGTAGATAGTCCCTGTTCCTGCCATGACTTTCTTTCTTTCGTCACAGCTGGCATTCTCCTCTAGGTGGTAAATAATTAAGATTTCAGCTTTCCCCCCCCCAAAACCAAAGTCAGAACCCTTTTCAATACTCTGAGATGACTCTCATTCTGAGGAAGTATGGGACCAAGTACTTTAGAAGAAGGAATAAAGGGTGAGGGAGGGAGGGAAAGTTAAGATCCAGAACAGATCATACGTTTACTCCCCAGTACCTTTACCCAGCTAAAATGAGGCAAAAATCAATACCAAAAGGACTGTAGAATGAGAAAGGAGATCACGGAAGGGCTTTCTGAGGCAGGCTAATGTAGCACATATGAAAAGAATGTGTTTGTAGGTGGATTTCATTTTCAACAGCGCTTGGAGCCTGTGAACCTTATTCACTGAGGGAAAATTCTCTAGACTACACTTCTCAGAAAGCAGTGGATGAAGCCACTGCATGATGACATCATTTAGTGCAGCTTCTGGTGAGCATGCCCAGGTTTGAGGGTGGAGGGAGGAAGGGAAAGAAAGAGCTTTAAGAAAAAAAGGCTATGAATGCATCTCCGAGAGGCTAGTGTCAGACACCAGAGATGACAGTGGTGTGGAGACACACAAAGGGAATCATGGACCTGGCCATCCCAACTTGATCATTTCCTAGCCAGTAACCAAAGATCTCATGTGCTGTAGATTATTGTTCCAAGACTGAAAGGGAAGTAATTATGCAGAGCGGCTTTGGACTCTAAGATTCAGTAGCTGTACCATGAGTTTGAACTGTGTTCTCCCTCTAGACACAGAAATTTGATTAGGACTCCTCTGGAGACATTTGGGAGGTAGAAGTCATTTATCTGGTGTGGTTGAGGAAAATGTTTACTATCTAACTCAATTCCTTGTTATTTGCTTTGCTAGTCCCTTTCTTTAAATGTCTTTTGTTTCTAATTCATGTGTCATCTGTCATGATCTGGCATAAAGACATGTAGGTGGGGGCTCAGAACCATGGATTTGAATAGATGATGACCCAAATAGTATCCTGAACCTAGATGTAGCTGGAAAGATTGCTACATATAATAACAAATTATAAATAATAATATATTTACAGTGCTTCAAGGCTTACTTTAAAAAGAACTTTTTCTCAAAACAACCCTATGAGGTAGATAACACAAAATATTACTTTCTCCATTTTACAGAAGAAAAAATAGAGTCTGAGAGGTCACGTAATTAGTAAACATTGTATCCAGGATATGAACCTGGGTTTCCTGACTTGAAACCTAGAGCCTTTTCTCCTACATTATACGGACCTGGTGAAGAGAAGGATTTTGCCTTGGTAATAGAGGAGTTAACTATATACAGTGGGGATCTCACCATGGAGTTATCAAGGATTCAAACACTGAACTGTGAGTTAGGAGTCCAGGGTCCTAGAACTAGCTCATCTGCCATATAGTCTTAGGTAAGTCACTTCCTCTCTGAGCTGCAGTTGCCTCTAGAGTCTACAAAGCCAGTGTTACATAGCATCAGACTTAGCCATGACCTCTTCCTGTGAAACTGCCCTTACAGATATACTCTAGTATGATAACTATTTATCTATTATACCCCAGGAGTATTACATGGTGCTTGGACTATGAGCAAAGCCTCCTGGCTACTCTTGTATCATCAAGGATTATCCTTACACCCAGGTGGTTCAGGAACATAACTGGGCTAAGCTGGGCTAAGAAGTAGAGACAGGGGGGTGCTCTGGGGCCAAGTCCTGGTCCACTGGACATCTAAATCCCTTGGAATAAGTCTAGCTGGACCTCTGTCTTAATTTTTGGAGGGTGATTGTACATAGAAAAGAGAGAGCAGTTATTGGGCAAAGACAATGAGTGAATGCAATAAATGAGAAAGCATTGGAAACCCTTACTATGTGCTGGGAACTGCTAAGCATTGGAGATACAACCGCAAAAGTGAGATAGTCCCTGCTATCAAGGAATCTATATTCTAATAAGGTGAGATGACACATACATGGGACAGGCAGCAGGGAAGTATCAGACAAGTCTACAGAGATGGTAAGATGATCCATAACGCAGCCAACTGACATATCCTTTCCAAGAGACATTGATTACTGTGGTCAGAGGAAGAGCTGGGAAGGGTAGTGGGTGGCAGTAGGGCAGATAGCTTGGATGGATGACTGAATGGATGGGGCTTGAAACAGGTGGTCTGATGGTTTGGTCTGGGGTCTAGGGTGGTTTAACTTTACTGTAGTTGTTGAGTTTATGCTCAAATAGTTAGAGAATCCCTGGATCTAAGAGTTGGGAAGGGCCTTAGAGGGCATCTCTTTCAACCTGTCCAGGAAAGAAATTTCCATTATGTCATACCCAACAAGTGGCTGGCCAGACTCTGCTTGAATCCTCCAAGGAAGAGGGACTTGCTGCATTTTGAGGCAACCAGTTCCGCTTGGGGATAGCTCTAAATCTTAGATTTCTCCTAATGTCAAAGCTAAATTTTCTTCTTAGTCATTTCTACCCACTGCTGCTGGCTCTGGCCTCTGGGGTCAAGTGGATCAAATCTAATCCTTCTTCCATTTCAGTGCCCTTCAAACACTTGAATATAGCTAACATACCTAATTATTTACCAGTCAAAGTAGCATGGCCCCAGGGCCAATATTCCAAAGCTTAGTGGATTCAATTCCATAAAGGTTTTGGGGGATGGAAGGAAATGCCAGGGATGTTTTCTAGAAGTTCAGTCCAGTCTGCAGGTGATGTTTCCCATGGTAAGAAAAGGAGCAGCAGAAGGATACGTCACTACATGGACAGGGTAGACAGCTGGGAGTATACTGAACACTTAGGAGGAAAGCATGGTAATGAGGTTAAATACAGGCAAGAAAGCACCCTGGCCAGAAAGTCAGAGAATCTGGGTTCTAGTTCCAGTTCTGCCAGTAACTAACTGTATGATCTCAAGTGGCTTCTAAAGGTCTTACTTTCCTCTTCTGTAGAATGAAGGAGCATAGAACAGATGAACTCTGAGATCCTATTCAACTCCACAGTTGGGATTCTAAACAGTCAGTCAACAAGCATTTTTATAAGTACCTACTATGTGCTAGGTACTGAGCTAACTGCTGAGGTACAAAGAAAGGTAAAACCATAGCCATTATCCTCAAGGAGCTAATGGGGGGGGGGAGAGACAATACGCAAATAAATAAATACATATATGTGCATGCAAGATCTATGCAATGGAAATAGGAAGGTGCTAGAAATGAGGAAGGAGAATCAAGGAGACCGAGAAAGTCCTCCTTTGGAAGGTAGGATTGATCTGAGTCTGGAAGGAAGCCAGCATCCAGGGGGCAGAGGTAAGGATGGAGAGCATTCCAGGCTCCCTGATAGCTGAAAAACAAACAAAAACAAAAACAGAGGAGATGGAGGGGAAGGGAGGAGGGGCCCTGCTTCTTTGGCTCTCACATGCCATTTACAACTTCATCCAATTTATTTTTTTAATTTTTAAAACAAAGTTATTTATGTATTTTAAACATCCTTTTCTTTTTAAATTTTGGGTTCTGAATCCTCTCCTTCTCTCCTACCCCTCCCCTGCCCACTAAGAAGATAAGCAAAATGATATCACTTATACAGGTGAAGTCATGCAAAACATAGCTCCATATCACAAAGAAGCAAAAAAAAAAAATTCAGAAAGCTAGAAAATGATACTTCAGTTTGCTCTCAGAGTTCGTTGGCTCTCTCCCTTTGGAGGCAAATATAATTTTTTTCATCTGGGTCCTTTGGAATTATTTGATTCACTTTTAAGGGACAAGGGTGAGAGGTGAAAAGTAAGCTCTACATTTTTGGAAAGAAGGAGTGAAGAGGTATAGGGGCTTTGGGGTGCTGGGACCCCAAGATTGCGGTACCGGGGCCTGTCTGAAAGAATTCAACTCAAATCTTCTTCAGCCAGAGGAAAAGTTTATTAGTGGTAAAACACATAGGCCAGGTGACACCCATAAGGACGAGCAGACATGAAAGGTTCTCAGCCTTATGGGTCTGAAATTCTCAGCTGGGTGATGCCCATAAAGATGACCAGGCATGAGAGATTCTCAGCCTTGTGGGCTTGAGATTCTCAGCATCTGAATGAGGGCCAAGGAGGATCTTAAATACTAAAGTAACTTTGGGTGGCCAGAGAAGGGGGTTGGGTAAAGGGTCTAGGTAACAATTCTAATTGGGGAGGTCTGAGAGATTGAATAGACAATGGGAATAGATAATGAAGGAACAGGAAGGCAGAAGTTTGAAAGGCATCTGCACAAAATCAAGGTGGGGTTAGGACTTTCAAAAGGAGACAAAGGAAGGCCTTTCTGGGGCCTATAGACAAGAGGGAGCCTAAGGCTTTCAAAGGGAGATGAGGGGAGTTGATTAGGAAATTTGAAGGTTTAAGGGTTTTCCGGGTCCTGTAGACAAATAGGAGCCAGATTCTATTCAGGGCAAGGGTTGAAGGTGCATCTGAATAAGATCTAAAGGTAAGCTAGGGCTTTCAAGGGAGATGAGGGTCTAGGGCCTGTGAGTCACGTCCCCTTTGCGGCAAAGGGAAAAGATCTTGTCTTGGGCCCCGCCCCCATCAGGAGGAGCCAGATAATCACAAAAACTGAATCAGGGTAAGTATCCTTTATGGAATAATAATAATAGTAATAATAATGATAATAATAGCTAGCCTTTATATAATACTTCAAGTTTTATAAAAGCATATCATATATGTCATTTATCACAACCATCCTGGGAGGCAGATGCATTTATTATCCCCATTTTATAGAGAAGGAAACTGAGGCTCAAGTGATGACTTACTGGGGGTCACACAGCCACACAAGTGCTTGAGGCAGGATTTGAACTCAGGTCTTGCTGACTCCAAGTTCAGTACACCACCCAAAAATGAAGATGCTCATTGCATCATGTGATGAGAGCTCACATTTCTATAGTACCTTAAGGTATGCAACAGGTACTGAGTTTAATTTTCACAATAACTCTGTGAAGTAGGTATTGTTATTATCTAGAGGAAACTGAGGCTGCCCAGATATGAAAAGAAATGGGTAAAGCCTGCAGAAAATCAAAGCTTGGTCTGGCCTGAGCCTCCAGGAACATAGTTGGACACGTTGACTCCCACCCCACCCCCAAACCAAGGCAAGGGAGAAGAGCCCATCCCCCTTCATGCACACAATTGTGAGTCAGGGAATCCCCCAACCCTCAAGCTTGGAGTGAATATAATGCTTGTCAGAGATCCAACATCTTCAGACGCCCACTCGGACATACCAGAGCGAATGGCTTTGGAGTCTCAAATCTAGAGCCGGGATTTACATCTTCTTCTGGCCTTTCTTCCAGGGATGATCTTGGCAGAAACCTGGGGGATGGCGTGCCAGCAGCTGGGGAGAGTTGGGGGCTGCTGTCTCTCTGAGGGTTCTGCTCACTAACCCTGAAAGCTGAGCCTGATCTCTGCTGCCAGCCAGAGAGCCTTGTGTCTTGGGGCCTCTGATGCTGAGAAGTCCCTTCTCTGGAGATCTGTCTTTATATCTGTCTGTTGATGACCCACCTGATAGGGTAGCTTAAGACCTGAGAGCATTACTGCTCTATTTAAAGTCAGTATGATGATCAACCTGTCTCTGCTGCTCCCACAGACCGTGGCCTTCTCAAACCTCATTCCATAAAGTCTTGTGTGACTTTTCTAGGTCTACGTAACAACTGTCTGTGCACCTTTCCTCCTACTCTATATCTCAGTGTTATCAGTAGGCAGCTCGATTGTTGGCTAGGATATTGGACTTGAACTTAGGAAGATCTGAGTTCAAATCTTCACTCAGAAATTTACTGGTTTTTTGACCCTGGGCAAGTCACTTAGCCTCCTTTTCCTCCTCTATAATTTTCCGAAGTCTGAAGTGTGACAGAGTGGAAAGAGTTAGAGTCCGAGCATCTAAGTTTTAATCCCATGTCTGACAGTTACTACCTGTGTGACCCTACACAAATCACTCACCCTCTCTGAGCCTCAGCATCCTCATCTGTAAAATTAT
Organism: Phascolarctos cinereus; assembly: GCF_003287225.1. Classification (NCBI taxonomy): domain Eukaryota; kingdom Metazoa; phylum Chordata; class Mammalia; order Diprotodontia; family Phascolarctidae; genus Phascolarctos; species Phascolarctos cinereus. Next base: position 58,514,415 of record NW_027555847.1, read on the forward strand.
AGGGTAGTAATAAATAGATGGGGTCTGCTAGGTAGTACAATGGATAAAGCACTGTGCTTGGATTCAGGAATACTCATCTTCCTGAGTTCAAATCCAGCCTCAGATACTTACTAGCTGTGTGAACCTGGGCAACTCACTTAACTCTGTTTGCCCCCATTTCCCCATCTGTAAAATGAGCTGGAGAAGGAAATGTCAAACCACTCCAGTATCTTTGCTAAGAAAACCCCAAATGGAGTTAGTTGGACATGATTGAAATGACTCAACACCAGTGATAACAACAGCAAAAATAAATAAATATCTTCTAAGATTGTGCAGTGGTTAGAGCACTGGACATGGAATCAGGAAGATGTGAGCTCAAATCTGGCCTCAGACATTAGCTGCGTGACTCTGGGCAAGTCATTTAACTTCTGTCTGCCTTAGCTTCATCCTCTGTAGAGGATAAAGTTTCTAAAGTTCCTATCAGCAGTAACTCTAAGATCCTCTGAAAGGAGATGTCATCCAGGTGTGAGAGCAAGCATATGTACAAACCTCCTCCATTCACAGGAGGTTGAAGTGGGATTCTCTGGCAGAATATCTCCAGGATGATGACAAGGATAGAGACCATGCTATATTCATGTCAGTGGAACTGGCGATGTTTGGCCTCAAGGAACGATCAGTTATAGGGATCATGATAGTCATCTTCAGGGATTTGAAAGGTTAACACATGGAAGCTACTTGCTCTTCTCAGTTCCAGAGGGCAGTATCATAAGCAGTGGGTGGAAATTGTAAAGAAGTAGCTTTCAGCTCCACCATTTGGAGAAAAAAGCTAACAATAGGCACTGTCCAGAGTAGAAGATGCTGCCTGTGGACATGAGGGGGCCCAACCCCAGAAGTGATGAGTAGAAGCTGGAGCTCCCTGCCAAGAGATAGTGCAGACGAAATTCCCATTTGGGTATAGGTTGCACTAGAATGGTTCTGATACCTCTTAACATCTCTAACATCGTCCGACTCTTGGCTTCTGTGAACAGGGGAGTGGTTGATTGACGTGTGGAGTTCCCAACTTTATCCTCAACCTACTATCTGACTTATGGCAAGGTCTACTTAACCACTGTCTGTGCTCCTTTCCTCCTACTCTATATCTCAGTGTTGTCGGTAGGCAGCTCGATCGTTGGCTAGGATATTGGACTTGAACTTAGGAAGATCTGAGTCCAAATCTTCACTCAGAAATTTACTGGTTTTTGACCCTGGGCAAGTCACTTAGCCTCCGTTTCCTCCTCTATAAAATGGAGATAATAATAACACCTGTCTACCTAGGCTTTTTCGAGGATCCAATGAGATAATATCCATAGAGTGTTTTGAGTTTTCCATTCATTCTAGCAGGTTCTTGGCCTATCTTTCGTAATTTGTCTTGACAATAGTCCCCTTTAAAGTGCTATCATCATTGTTGGTGATTGACGAAGATGGTGATCCCTGGCCTTCCAGAGACACAGAGGTGATGAACTGACTGACTCATGTTGGTACCTTGTAGGCGCCTTGAGCAACTGATTATGTACAGAACATTAACTTCACAGAATCAACTAAACCTGTACTTTGGTAAGGGGGGATGGGAAGCACAGTTAGCTTAAGGAGAAGGGAATGGAGAGGGGAGAGCTGGCCAGAGGGACAAGGTGCTGGACATGTGAGAACTGAAGAGGACCTTCTTAATGATGTAATAAAAATGGTAGACTGAGATGCAGTGTCATTTCTTCTGATGCTCATTTACAGTTGGGAGTACAAATTCAACTCAGTAGGTATTTATTTGTGCTAGGCACTGGGGATACACTAACAAAAAAAAATTCTATGGGAAAGCAATATGTATGCAACAAGAAAATTTTTTTTAAATTTGGGTTTCGGGAAAAAAAGGAATTAAGAAGACATCAATCAACTTGAACCCTGGCAGTGGATCAGAAACTGGATTTAGCACTGGGGGAGACCTTGGAATTGATCGAGTCCAAATCCCTTTTTTATAGATGAGAAACCTGAGTAAGTGATTTGTCCAGGGTCATGCAGGAAGTTAATAGAATTGGAAGATTTGAACTTAGGCCTCACATGCTCTGTCCAGAACACCACTGAATCAATATTAAATTAATAACAACTGTCTTTTCCTCTTGTGAGACTGCCCTAGCCTCTTTGGTTTCTCTGAAAATGCTGACTATAACATTTACTATGTTTCCTTGGGCCACTTTCTTCAGTCTTATTTTCCTCATCTATAAAACTAAGGGATAACACTTACACTATCCACTTTGTAGAGTTGTTATGCCTGGGGAGCCTAGAAAGTGTTATAGAAATGGGAACATTGTTGCTATTATTATCACCATGACTTAGATCCATGTTTTCCACTCCTCTTTCCACTGTTGCATTCTAATGGAAAAGATCTCTACCCAACAGAACATTGATCTGAATCTAGTAAGAAGGAATTTAATGAGGAAAGTGCAAAGTTTTCTATCTAGATTCAAAACCTCAATGCACATCTTGTGATGGAGGAGGTATTTTGAGGCAGCAATTCAGCTGAAAAAAAAAGATCTAGGCATCTTAGCAGACTAGAAACTCAGCAATGGTGGGATAAGACAGCAAAGAAAGGTAACATGTTCCTAAGTGGCATTAATGAGGAATAGTAGGGACAGCTATGTGGCACAGTGGATAGAACACTGGACCTGGAGTCAGGAGGATCTGGATTCAAATTTAGCCTCAGACACTGACCAACTGTGTGACCCTAGACAAGTCACTTAACCATGACTACCTCAAAAAAAAAAGAAAAGGAGGGATAGTATCCAGAAGCAGGGGGAGCAATAGGCCTGTAGCATTGTCAGGTGACAGCCAGACTACTTTTTAGTTTTTAGTTCTTGAGGCAGCGAGGTGGCATAGTGACTAGAGATCTGGACCTGGAGTCAGGAAGATCTGAGTTCATATCTGGCCTCAGACATTTACTAGCTATGTGACCCTGGGCAAATCACTTAAGTTCTGTTTGCCTCTGTTTCTTCATCTGTAAAATGGGAGTGATAAAAGCACCTGCCTCTCAGAGTTGTCATGAGGGTCAAATGAGATAACATTTGTAAAGTGTTTTGTAAACCTTAAAGTACTATACAAATGTTCGTGGTTATTATTTTTCTAAGTGCTATGTTTTGTGAAGGACATTGAAAAGTTGCTGGGTGTTAAACTATGTATACTCTTTGACCCAGTGATACCACTACCAACTTATACTGCAAAGAGATCAAAGAAAGAGGGGAAACACCCAGAAGTGCAAACACATTTATAGCAACTCTGATCCATGGCAAAGAATTGGAAATTGATGGGGTGCCCATCAACTTAGAAAATGGGTAAACACATGATGGTATAGGAATGTGATGGAATATGATGATGCCTGAAGAGATGACGGAGGGGATGGTTACAGAGAAGCTTGCAAAGCTGATTGTTTTTACAACGTTGTTTTTATTGCATACATTATTCTCCTAGATCAGATGGGATATCTGCAAAGCACTTATCACAGTGGCTGGCACATCTATGTTTATTCCCTCTGGTTCTCTTCATTTCACTCTGCATTGGTTTATGTAAGTCTTCTGAGATTTCTCAGAAAAATGGTGCCTTAATTTGAGTCTGAGTTGTTATTTGGCAGCAGTAGAGAAAAGGGGACTTACCAGAGTCTGGAAGAAAAAAGCATAGGCTCATCCAGTGAAAGCTTAGAAAATGAGGAGGTAGCCAGGTAACAGGTCTGGCCCCAGGCAGTTCCCACCTGGTAGCTAACTAGCCCAAAGTGATAAACAAGGAGAAATAAAAGCAAAGAGAGATTTTAATGTGAACCTTCATCCGCTAGACACCACATCTACATATACATGTATATGTGTGTGGAAATGTGTATGTATGCACATATGTGTGTGTGTATATATATATATATATATATATATATATATATATATATACATATATATATATATATATATATATATATATATATATATATATGCATGACTAATATTACATTGTATTTTAGTGGGCGCAAGAGCCAAGGACAAAAGGGGACTAGAGAAGGACCACACTACTTGGGCTTTTTAGGATTTCTCTACCAACACATGAACCTGTGCTACGTTAGGAAGATCACTGATCAGATAAGATGGTATCCAGAGGAAGTCAACCAGAACAGTGAAGGACCTTGACTCCATTTCTCATGAAGACCAATTGAAGCCATTGGGAATGTTGAACCTGGACGAGAAAAGACTTGGGGTGGGGAGAGAGCTGTCCCCAAGTGTTGAGAACCCAACAGAGATCAGAGAGATTAGACTTCCTCTGTTTGACCCCAAAGGTCTAGGAAATGATGGGTAGAGTCACAAAGAGACAAGTTTAGGCTTGACCTAAGGAAACTGCCTGAAACACTGGAGCTCTCCAGGGTGGCCTGGGCAGTCTTGGATTGGCAGTGGGGTCTCTTCAGGGAATCTTCAAACAAAGGTGAGAGAACTGCTGGTCTACCAATTCTGGAGGTAATTCCTTTTCAGATATGGGCTGGGCTAGATGGCCATCTCAAGATGGCCTTGAGATACTGCTCAAGTTCAATGAGCACACAGCCCCCTGCCCTCTAGGAGTTTGAAGTCCAAGAGGAGAGGTGAAACATCAACACAAACCATTAAAATAAGGAATAGAATGTTTTGGGTGCCATAGAAGAGTCAAAACAAAGTGCTCTGGAAGGCCAGAGAATCATGGTACCATGGATAGGCTTTGGACTGGGAATCACAAAGACCTGGATTTAACTCCCACCATAACCACTTTCTACCAGATTCAGCCTCCAAGGTCCCTCCCAGTACTAATTTTTTGCCACTGATCATATCACTGTGAACTCAGTTAATCTTTGATTGGTAGGTAGAGAGGAGACAACCTAGGATTAGCAGGTAAATACAGGATCGAGAGGCTAAGCACCATGCTCAGAGTTCAAATCTTGTCTCAGACAGCTAACTGTGTGGCTCTGGAAAAGTCACCAAAGTCTCAGCCTCAGCTTACTCACTTGTAAAATGAGAGAGTTGGGATTGATTATCTGGTGATCAGTCAGACAGATCTCTTGTCTCTGAATTCAGAGATTATGCCTTGACAAAGACTCTCTTTGCTTCAAGTCTGAGTGACCCTGGAAAAGTGACTTCTCCTATCTGGGCCTCAACATCCTGGTCAATAAATTGAGGAGCCAATTAAAGATGACCTTGAATTCCCTCACACTCTGAGGTCTGTGATTCTAAGGCAAAAGATGCTGCTGCTGCCACATTTGTCAAAAGCTCTATAGATCCCAGGTGCTAACAGCTCTGACATGCCCATTCCCATGAGCCTTCAACAATTTTAATAAACAAAGACGTAAATACATAGCTGTGGGTGCCCCTACTCTCTGTGCCAGCTGAGGGCAACATTCCAAACTCCTTCCCAAGCCCCCCCCTTTTGAATACACATTCCTGATACACAGCCAGATAGCCTTCAGGATCAATTACCTCCTTTGAAAATATTCAGGAAATCCCCTTGAATCTGATTCCTGAAACCCAGTCCCCTACCTCCCACTCCCACTGCCTGGCTTGCCTCCCTCTACCCAGGCCCACTTGGAAGGATGGCACCAAATAAAGAACATAGTGACAGGCAGAGCCGAATTCCATACAGAACTGATCAGCTGCTGGCTGGCACCTGGAGAGGCTTGCCCTGAACATTGTACAAGTACTGACCTCGCATGCTATGTATGCATGCTTACATGTGCCTGCACACATAGACACACACATGCATGATGCCCTCCTCAGATACACAATCCAAGCTTGAGGACACAGCCACATGTACAAACGTACAGATGCGCATACATATGCACACACATAATCTGTAGGTGCATGAGGTTTCACTCATTCCCTCCCTACACATGCACTCTCATCATGGTTTCCAGTCAGGGGACCCAGGTTCTAGTCCTGGATCTGACATTTACTTACCTGCTGTCACTCAATCAGCAAATGTTTATTACGTCCCTACTTGGTGCCAGACTCATGCTGGGGATACGAGGTGCTTACCTTCTAATGGGGAAGACAAAGGCACGTACAAACACATGCATCATAAATAGAGAGTGAAGAAACAGGAACATATACAAAGCATTAATGCCAGCAAGTTTGATAAGGCATTAGCAGGGTTTTTTTTGGGGGGGAGGGGGTAACAAAGAAAGGTGACCTGGAGCAAACTTGTCTACTTTTTGGACTTTAGTTTGCCCATCTCTAAATGGATGGGGGGGGGGGGGTCCTAGATTAGATGATTCCAAGGGTCCCTTCCAGCTCTATTCCATGATGCTCTGGGTATAGCATAACATGTACATATACCCCACAAACACAAAAATGTGCACACAGACATGCATTCCTACATCCACGTCACCACCACTGGGAATTCCTCAGATTCTTCTGGGATGCAGGAAACAAGGAGCCTCTCTGCTGAGCTGACTAGCAGACAGAAGCCCCTTTTCTATTTACAATGTGAATCAGTGAGCAAGTGAAAAAGCATTTATTAAGGAATAGTAAATGCTCCAATAATCATATACTGCCTCAGATAAACCCTCACATAATTAAAAATTTTCTCAGCCTCGGGGAGCTGGATCACTGGACTTGGGGTCAGGAAGACTTGAGTTCAAAATCTGACTTCATATACTTACCAGTTGTGAGCAAGTTACTTAACATCTCTCAGCCTCAGTTTGCCTCTCTGTAAAATGGAGATAAAAATAGCATCTACTTCCTAGGGTGGTTATGAGTATAAAACGGGATGAAGTATATCTAAAGCACTCTGTAAGTCTGAAAGAACTATATAAATGCTGGTTATAATTATTCAGCCTCTAACTTTAAAAAGGAAACCAAAAATGATAGAATAGTTTTTAACTCACAGCATCTAAGGTGCAGCCTGACCCAAGTGGGATCCATCACTACCTGTATAGCATGACAGCTCCTGGGGACCACATTCACTGAAGGACATGAGCAAAGTGGAACGCAGCCATCCAGGAAAGGCAGCAGAATGGGGAGGAGTCTGGAGACTGTGGCATACATGGGACAGCTGAGGGAACTAGGAATGTTTTGCCTGGAGAAGAAAAAACTTAGGAAGGTGTAACAATTGAATATCTGAAATTATTAAGTATAAGTAACACAAAGTAGTTAAATACTAGATAGTTTGGGAAGAATGACATTAGTGGTTGGGGAGAAGGAGCTAGGGAAGGTGACCTTGACCAAGTCCCTGGAGCAGGTCCTCTCAAGACCTCAGTTTTCCCATCTCTGGGATTATGATTGGGACTATGAAGGGACTAGATTGTGTTTCTCCAGTGGAGAAATTCTCTGCTACTATGGGGGTCCTTCATCTATTCAAACCAACTGCTCATGAGTTTCCATTCCATGACCCTCCCACACCAAGCCCCACAATCAAAATAGTAGGCATTTAATGAAACAGAATGCACGGTTAATAGCTAGGAATCAGATAAAGTATTCAGCATTCCCAGCACCCATCTTTAGCCTTTTCAAGAATCACTATCCTTGGCTTCTAGTTAAGATCTCTGAATCCTTGGCAATCCTCAGGTGATGGTAGTGAAGATGGGAGCACATTCAGGGAGCCATATAAGAAGTACAAGAGCTGTCCAACAAACAGATCAAGCAGACCCACAGAAGAGTGAGCTCCCCATTGTGGGACATGTTCCATTCTAGGCTGGATGACTCCTTGTCAGTAAGATTTTGGAAGGGATTCCATAATTGGAGTGGACCTCAAATTATCACGTTTAAAATACTTCCAACTCCGAGATTCTAATTCTTACCTCGAGTCCACTGCCTTTTCCTATACTATACAGAAGTTCAAAAAAAGGCTGTCAGGACCTGGAAGCAGGATCCTCCAGCACCAAAGGGATTTCATCTCATGGTCACTAGATTCTGCTCACTGAGGCAGGAAGGTGGTCTCAGACAGTTCTGGAAGATTTTCGATATGGGCTGACAATCCAATATGACCCTATGACAGAGCATAGGGTTATAGATTTAGAACTAGAAGGAAGCCATTTTACAGAGGAGGAAGCTAAGGTACAAAGAGGCTGAGTGGCCTGCCTGGGGTCCCAAGGGTATCTGAGGTTGATTTGAACTCAAGTCCTCTTGACTACAGAGCTCCAGCCTCTAACCACTGCACCATCTAAGTGCCTCAAAATAGGAAGGAAAGAAAATCACTTATTAAGCACTAGGAATTTTTACAAATATTATCTCACTTGCTGCACTGTTCCCTCTGGGACTGTGATGTGCTCCCCACTACTACCACCACCTTCTTCATCATCATCTGTTGCTAAGGATGTTTCTTAAAAATAGTTGGGGAAGGCTAAGGATGGGTGCTGGGAAAGCTAAATGCTTCATCTGATTCCTTGCTATTAACCTTGTATTCCATCTCATTAAGTGCCTACTGTTTTGAATGTGGGGATAGATGTGAGAGATTAATGGAACAGGGGCTCCTGACATGCTGGTTTGAATAAGTAAAGGACTCAAACAGAACCAGGAACTTGGGTAAGGCTTTCAGAGGGTCATGTTGGAAGGGGATCCTATGTATCCATCTTTATCCTCCAAGACTCACCTAATGTTCCTCTAGAGCTCACTGGGGAACCAGATGTGAACTCTACCAGATGTTTCCTGCACTTCTTGGACATTATTCAACTGAAACCTCTAGAGCACAAGAGAGATAAGTAAAAGGGGCATATCTGCAAAGTCTGGGAGATGGAGTTGGCACACGGGGTGACCGTGACACTTTCCAAAGGCAGAATGTGCCCATGGCCTTTGGCTGGGGATGGGAGCCAGGGAGGATTCAACCTTCCTCTCCAGCTTCAGGGAGGCAGGAGAGGCAGCTCTGTCACATCCTGTAGAAAATAAGGAGGGGGGCAGGAAACCAACCAGTCCTGATGGGTAACCCTCTCCCCCCAATGTCTGGGGCTGCCTACTCATGAATTTATTCACCAGCCATCGCCCTCACAAGCCTTGCGGTTAACTGAGATAGGAACTCTGCGTAATGGAGTGGGAGGCAAACTAGCCCAGGAGTTAGGAGTCTGGGTTCTGACACCCCCCCCTTAGCTGTATATACCATGGGAGGTCATTTTATTTCTCTGGGCCTCAGCTTCTTCCTCTGTAAAACAGGGGCAATAATGCTTGGGCCCCCTATCCCACTGGGTTGTTCTGGGGCAAGTGCTTTATAGAGCTTAAAACATCTTAGAAACATGGTCTCTGGATACTAGATTGCTGTCTGGATCCAAGAGACTGCAATAGATTTTTCCTTCACAGCTTAATCTCTCTCTCTCCCTCTTCTCCTTCCCCTTCCTCTTTTCCTCCTCCTCTTCCTCCTGCCCCTCTTCTCTTCCTCCCCTCAACATACTCTAAGATTCGGCAATAAGACTTTAATTCTCCCACCTCAGTGACTTTGCACTGGCTGTCCCCCATACCTAAAATGCTCCCTCACTTCCACCTCTGAGCTTCCCTAGCCTTCTTCAATACTCAGTTCAAATTCTCCATTTTTCACGTCTTTCCTAATCTTTTCAGATACTAGCATTTTTCCCTCTGAGATTATCTTCTAGCAACTCTGTATATAGCTTGTATGTACCTAGTTATTTATATATTTCCTTCCCCATTAGAATGTAAGCCCCTTGAGGGCAGGTACTGTTGTTTATATCTCCAGCACTTAGCATAGTGCCTAGTCTCTAGCAACTGCTTAATGTTAGTTTATTGGTTGATGGAAAATGAATCACTTGCATGTGAAACAAATTCCACCATGAAACTATACTTTCTCCCAATCTCCCAAATCCTGAAATGTCACCCATGTAATCTCCTACATATCACTCCCTAACTACCCCAGGGCCAAAAATGAGGGAGTTGTACTGGACAATCTCTGAAGGGCCTTCTAGCCCTAAGTCCTCTGAAATTCTGCCATTTACTCACCTCATTGGAACAAGACGCTGAATAGGAACCTTCGATATTATCTGAAAAGGGGAGCATGAAGTCTTTGTCAACTTGGATAAGTCTCTAAAACTAGCATTGAAGAGATGGGACACAGCAGGCATTCCTTTTGAAGGAGCAAGAGCGGGGAGGGACAGAGAAATGATACGTTTTGATGGCATTGAGGGAGAAATGGCAAGATGGCTGAGGCAGGGTACTTTAATCAGAAATCCTGGGCAGTGGGGGTACAGGAGGCAGGGAGGGGCAGTGGGAAATCATGAAACACCTGTGAGTATGGAAGGGCTCATTCTGCAGAGAAGCAGGGTGCCACAAGAATGGTGGAGAGAGAGTAAAGACCACTTCAACCTTCTTCACAATTTTAATTCAAGCCAAAGCCAGAAAACAAGAATTCTAGCTAAAGTACACCCAATGAATATTGTATTTGGAATCAGAGGACCTGGAACTGACTTTTCCAACAGACATTACTTATGTGACATTGGGGGAGGGGAGAGACAGTTGCTTTCCCTCTCCAGGCCATTTTTCCCTCATCAGTAAAATTACGGTGTTAGAGTATATGGTCTCAAAGGTCCCTCCCAATCCTAAATCTTCTGAGCCCCATGGTTGCTATGAAAGAAGAGGTTTCTCACAGTCCTGACAAGCTAGACATGCTATACACACACACACACACACACACCTCTCCACTCTCACGAGAAGGATGTCAGGCCATACAGGATAAGAAGCTCTTAAAAAATTAAATTCTGAAGACAAAATATCCAATGATAAGGGAAAATGAGAGTCATCCATAATGACTAAGGTGGATGCTCACTAAATAATTTAGATTTTTTAAAATAGACACAGAAGGGGGCAGCTATGTGGCTCAGTAGATAGACCACCGGCTCTGGAGTCAGGAGGACCTGAGTTCAAATGTGGCCTCAGACATTTGATATTTACTAGCTGTGTGACTCTGGGCAAGTCACTTAACCCCAACTGCCTCACCAAAAAAAAAAAAAACTTAACATAGACACAGAAGCTGGGAGCTAAAGCAGGTGATAACAGGCATGGCAGGATACTGTAAGAATAACTTTGGGAGTACTAAAACACAAAGCAAACTGAGTTTGGTAAAGAAAGCTAGAGACAGCTGGGTGGTGCAATGGATAAAGTACCACCCCTAAAGTTCAAATCTGGCCTCAGAGACTTACTAGTTGTTTGACCCTGGGCAAGTCACTTGACTGTGTTTGCCTCAGTTTCCTCATCTGTAAAATGAGCTAGAGAAGAAAATGGCAAAACCACTTTAACTACTTTTGCCAAGAAAACCCCAAATGTGCTCATGGAGAATCAGACACAACTGAAATAACTCAAAACACAACAAAGAAAGTTAGTGGCAATCAAAGGGGATTGGGGTATCTTAAACTATACTGGAGGTAAAAAGGAGATTAGATAAGGAATAGGACCTGCTGCTTAAAGGAGATAGGAGGATGATAACATGCCTGAGAATAAGCAAAGCTGCTCAGTTCTTTTGGTTCTATTTTCTCTGATAAGGAGAACATCTTTGGTCTTCAAGGAGAGAATGAAAATGATTAGTAGGAAGTTGATACTGAGGGTGGGCAGGAGGATTGTAATGGAGCACACATCCCAGCCTTCAAAGAGAAGAGAATGGAGTCTGCAAACTATACCCCAAATAACTTGGTTTCAATTCCTGGCAAAATTCTGAACAGATCATTAAAGAGGCGGTTGGTAAATACCTGGAAAAGGAAAGTGATGACAAAAAGTCAGCACAGCTCCTTCATTTCCTTTTTTATACAGTGTTATCAAGCCACAGAAGGAGCATGGTGCAGTGGAAATACTGTTGAACTTCAAATTACGGGTCTGGAGTTCAAATCCAGCTACTTACTTGACCTTGGAAAAGACACTTCTTGGCCTCAGGTTCCTTCACTGTAAAATGAGGGGGGTTGGTCTCTGAGGTCCTGTCCAGTTCTAAACCTGGGGTTCCATCAGATCAGGGGACTGCTGTAGATGTCATTTACCTGTATTTCAGCAAAGCATTTGAGGAAATATCTTACACTCTTACGGTGGAAAAGATAGAGAAAAGATAGAAGACAGTTCAAACAGATGGATTAAGAAGGAGATGAATGGATAAACTCAAAAAGTGATCATTAATCGTTCAGCGTCATATTGGAAGAAGGTCCCCACTAGAGTATCTGGGAAGAGTGATGCTTGGTCCTGGGCTGTTTAGCATTCTTATCAATGACTCAGACAAAGGCATCAGTGGGTAAGCTTATCAGATTTGCAGATAACACCAAGTTGGGTGGGAACATTAACACCTTGTGCGCCAAACTTTCTGTAAAATTGTTTTTCTCTACTCTGCTTCTCATTGTTTCATGAGGCAAACATCAAAAGATATCTTGCTGGCCTAGTGCATTGGGCTGAATCTAATCAAATGAAATTCAGTAGGAATTAATATAAGTCTTATACTTGAGCTCAAAAAAATCAGCTTCACATGTGCAATATTGAGAAGGCACCATTGGACATTGGCTAAAGGTAGTCATCCATTTTGGTGTCTCATTTCTCTGAAAAAAAGTATTAGGATATTAGTGGATCGCAAGGTCAATATTAATCAGAAGTATGACATAGTAGCCTACAAGGGAGAAGCAATCTTTTGCTGCATTAAGACAGGCATAGGTTTCAAGATTAAGGAGGTGATTATCTCAATATATTCTGTCCAGAAGAGACCACATATGGAGACCTGTGTTTAGTTCTGAGTCCTACAATTTAGAAAATATATTGACCAGGAGGAAAGTATCTACATGTGGACAACCAGGATGGTGAAAGGTTTTGAGTCTATCTCATATGAGTCATGTGGGGATCAGGTGAAGGAAATGGAGAGCTTTAGTTCAGGTAGAGAAGTAGGGACTCAGTAACTGTCTTCGAGTATTTTAAGGGTAGTCACCTGGGAGAGGAATGAAATGTTTTCTGTTTGGCCTCAGAACAGGCAAATTTTGGTAAGAGATCAAGAAATAATTAAAGGCATCCACAAATAGAATGGGTTGCCTTGGGAGTGATTGGATCCTTCCATTGGTGGTCTTCAAGCAGAGGCTTAATAGGCCATCTGATAATGTTATAGTGGACATTTACCTTCTCCCATGTGATACTTCCTTGGTAATGCATTTCAGCCTATTGATGTCCACTATGTATCTCTTCATTGACCTTTGGGTGACCCACACCCTTGATTCTTCAGAGACTGTGGTATTCCATGATTTTCAGCCACTCAGTATTACCAAAAGGATCTGAGAAGAGCTTTATAGAGGAATATGCTCATTGTCGGCATGAGCCTGCATTCCAAACTGTATTTTTTATTTGTTATTTGCCTTTTTTTCAAGAGAAACTTGGGATCATTAATAATTCCTCAAAGACAATCCAGTGTCATCTCTTGCTGATCAATTCTGAGTCCATTTCCTTGTCGTTAAGCAGAGTCTGTGTCCAAAACATACATACTCCTGGACCAGTTTTACAGGTTGTCCATCCAATTGCATATCATAGTCTGGACAAGAGGCATGCTTTGTCCACTTGTTTTTTCCAATGTGGGTAGTTAGGCCAAAATCTTCTGAATAAATATTGACCTCATTTGGGACACTCTGCAATGTTCCAAGGGTTGATGAAATCAGTGCAATGTCATCTGCAAACAGGAATATATGGAGGACCTCATAATCTATAGGGAATCCATTTTCCACTTGGATTTTGTGTTGGGCATCCTCAATGATGGTGGCAAATACCTTTTATGAGCTTGTCACTTTACCCTCAAAGAACTTAGATTCTATTAGATTGACATATGCAAAATACAGGTGGAAATTGGGGCCAGCGAAAGGAATTTCATTTTAGGGAGTAATGAAGATGATGAGTGGTGTTCTAGGGCAGTCAGGAAGTTTATAGAGACTCCTTTTGTGTATACTTGGTCTAGTCCAAATGTTTTCTAAATCCCATTTTTACTTCCTCTGGGAGCACAACAGGGACAGTTATGCTGATGTCCAAATATAGTGGCTCCACTACCATTGATGGGGAAGAGAATTTGTTATAAAAATCTTCACAAATCTTTCCCACTTCTCCCTCCAAGTTCATTTGTCTTCCCCCCCCCCATTTCATCCCTGACTGCCTTTGGGATGATGAGACTTAGTTTGAACTCATGCCAAACTTTCTGTGAGATTGTTTTCCCCTTCACTGCTTCTCACTGCTGTCCATAATCTTCATTCTCCTTTAAAAGATTTTACAATCAAGTTTGTGCTTTAAACCAGTGCTGCCCTGAGCTGCCATATCTCTCCACTTGGCAAGGAAATCAGTGTTTGCTGGCAAACACAGTTTCTAGGCTCCATCGGTCTCCTCCTTGTGTTGATAAATTTACTGAAGTTAAATTCCTTAAAAATGGTGGTACTATGTGAGGATGTCTTTTCTTTTATCCATTTCCCATCCTTCGGAACTGACAACTTTTTGACAAGGTCATGTTAGTGTTGCTTCAACTGCATGCAATATTTTTTATTTTGTTCTTTCTTATAATTTTATATTGATTATGATCTTTGGTAGTTTTAGCAAGTTGGTAGTTAGACTATATGCAGACAGTTGTTTCTAAGTGTGTTTCTGACTCCCTCATCAGTAACCAGTCATTTCCTGTCTGTTCAAATATAATCAATTTCATTTTTTGATGATAGTTCATGTTCATCATGTCTAGCACCTGCTAAATTGCCTCTTAAATAAAAAAAAAATCATTGTCTATTGGCATGAAGCTTCTGTATAGTCTACAAGCCTTTGGCCTCTCTGAATTCTTCCTAATAATACATATTTTCCAACTATTTTTCAGCACCCTCCCTTAGGACAAACTTTGCATTGAAGTCTCTGACTCCTAAAATAAGGTGTTGATGTGATTTTCAGGGTCTCATCAAATTCTCCTGAATAATGCTCTGCCTCCACAACCTCGGCAACAGATGTTGGTGCCATTTTTGTCATGGAGTTCTTCTTGCAAATGTTTACCATGAGCACTGAAATGTGAGGCCACTGAATGTCCCATAAATGGCTGTTTCTTATTGCCTTTGGACAAATGATAAGACCAACTACACTGATTCCTTTGTTTCCCTTTCCCAGAAGAACTCATGAGTCATCCTTTCATTTAGCTTGCAGAAGCAGTGGGGTATAGTAGATAAGGGTATTGGACTTGGAACCCAGAAGACCATGATGGTTATCCTAGATCAGACATTTACTATCTATGTGACCTGGACGAGTTATATAACCTCTCTCAGTCTCAGTGTACTCATCTATAAAATGGGGCCAAAATACCACTAATGCTTGACAGGGTTGTGGTGAGGATCCAATGAGGTAATGTATGTAAAGTCTGAGGTAATTGTCAGTTATTATCCACTGCAACTTCTTTTTTACCTTCTGGTTTAATTTACAGAGAGAATGTCAAGGTGGATATGATTCAGTTTCTCCAGTCGTTTGTCCACTCAGTTATGGGACAAGGGGCTCGCTTCTTCACTCAGTGTTCTCATCAGCTTCATGAATTGGGTGAGGATCTCTATGTTGATGATTTTCAGATCTCCCTTTCCTGGTCCAACCTCTCTGCTGACCTCAAATCTCACATTTCCATCTGCTTTTCAGACATCTCAAACTGGATGTCCAATAGACATCTTAAACTCAATCTGTCCAGGACAGAACTCATTATCTTTCCCCCTCACACCTTCCCTATTATTATAGAGGCAACACCATCTTCCCAATCGGGGTGGGGAACCTGTGGCTTCAAGGCCACACGTGGCCCTCTAGGTCCTCAAGTGTGGCTCTTCGATTGAATCCAAACTTCACAAAACAAATCCCCTTCACAAAAGGATTTGTTCCATAAAACTCTGACTCAGTCAAAAGGCCACACCTAAAGACCTAGAAGGCCACATGTGGCCTAGAGGCCACAGGTTTCCCATCCCTGTCCCAGTACCTCATGTTCACGATCTAGGAGTCATCCTGATTCCTCACTATCTCACACCGCACCCCCAAGATCCAAGCTGTTGCCAAGGCCTGTCGATTTCACCTTTGCGACATCTCTCACATACACCCCCTTTTCTCCTCTGACACCCACCCTGGTGCAGGCTCCCATCGCCTCATGCCTGGACTACTGCAATGGCCTATGGTGGTGCTCCTACCTCAGGGCTCTCCTCACTCTAATTCATCCTCCATTCAGCCGCTAACGTGATTTTTCTAAAATGCAGGTTCAATTAAGTCACCCCCCCATTCAATAAACTCCAGTGGCTTCCTATTGCCTCCAGGAGCAAGTACGAAATCCTCTGTTTGGCATTCAAAGCCCTTTATGACCGGGTCCCCTCCTATCTTTCCAGTCTTCTCACACCTTGCTCCCCAACCGGTATTCTTTAATCCGGTAACCCTGGCCACAACCAAGACTCTCCATCTGTTGGCCCCGGAGCATTCTCTCTGACTCTCCCCCATGTCTGGAGTACCCTCCTCCCTCCCCTCTGACTACTGACCTTCCTGGCTTCCTTAAAGTGCTGACTGAATTCCCACATTCTACAAGAAGCCCCTTCTAAATTCTAGGGCCTTCCTTCTGGTAATCATTTCCTGCATATGTTAATCCTGCATATAGGTTGTTTATATATACATACATACATACATATATATATATATATATATATATATATATATATATATATATATATATAATTTACATATAATTTGTTCTCATGTTGTTGTCCCCATTAAATTGTAAGCTCCTCAAGGTCAGAGACTATATTTTTCTCTTTGTGTACCCCCAGCACTTAGCATAGTACCTGGTACATAGTAGGTGCTTAATAAATGTTTATTGGTTGATTAATTGATTGAGATAAGGAAAGGAAGCCCAGGAAGGTTAAGTAATTTGCTCAAGGTCATACAGGTAGTGAGTGGCAGAGCTGCATTCTGGGTCCATGTCCTTTGACCTCAAATCCAGCATCTTTTCCATCATGCCCTGCTGCTTCTCCTGTGTTCCCCCTATGTCTTGTCCTCTCCAGGCTAGGCATCCCTAGGTCCATCAACCAGACTACTTACAATACTGTCCCCAGGTCCTATGCTATCCTGTTTCCCTTTCTCTCAATGCAGCCCAGTTTATCAAGGACCTTTCTAAAATATGGCACCCAGAACTTACCACAATATTCCAGAGATAAACTGATAAGGGGATAATACAGGGAATTATCACCACCCTCTTTCTACATACCACTTTTAGGTTCTCACTCACTTTTTTAATGGGCTCACACTGCTGATACAAATTGAGCCTAAAGTCCACTACAGTCCCCAGCTCGATTTCTCACATACTGCTCCATGCAAAAGTGCCATCCTCCTCCTACCTGGTAATTAGAAAATTCAAAATAATTACCTGCCTAAGTAAAATTTCAGCTCTGCTACTCACTATCTGAGAAAAATCACTTCACCTGGGGCACCTGGGGGCTCCATCATGCACAGAGTGCCAGGCCTGGAGTCAGGAGGACCCAAGTTCAAATCCAGCCTCAGAAACTTAATAGCTGTATAGCCCTAAAAAGTCACTTAACTTCTGTTTGCCTCAGTTTCCTCAATTGTAAGATGAAGGTAATAACAGCATCTACCTCCCAAGGGTGTTGTGAGGAACAAATGAGATCACATTTGTAGAGTGCTTAGATAGTGCCTGGAATATAGTAGGTGCTATAGAAATGTTACCTATTTTATTATTGTTGTTGTAAGTCAACTCTCTGAGCCCCAAAGATATGAGGATATAAGTTGTACTTTTTCCCCTCCATCTGACTTGTGTCATTTTTATCCTTTCAAAAATATCTCAAGTTTTGGATGTGAGTCAGCCCATATCTGGACCAATGGAGTATGATAAGCACAGGATTCAGAACCAGAAGGAACCTCAGAGATCATCTGGCCCAGCCACCTTATTTTACAGATGAGGAAAATGAGTCACAGAGAGAAGAGGTGACTTGTCTAGAAACACACCAGAGAGACAAACAGCAGAGTCAGTATTTGAACCCAATGTTGCCTAACACAATGGTCCATATTCATGGGCAGACTAGGTAACCACCTACACAGTGGGCTTGTTTGTTTTTTAAGGAGTGTCAGAAGAACTCTTTTGCCCAGAGATCTCTTCCCCATTCATACCTGAGAGCTTTCTATCATTAGCAAATGATTCCAGTGGGTTAAGCATTGCTTTTCCTAAGAGCTCTCTAAAATTAAAGTGCTCCTAACAGGTTAGTGGGGGGGGTGGGGGCCCTTAAATTCTTAGGATTATAATAATATCTGCATTTATAGAGTGCTTTAAGATTTGCAGAACATTTTATGCCATGACTATGTTATCACATTTAATCCTCACAACAATTCTGAGAGGTAGATTCTATTATTAGTCCCATTTTACAGATGAGGAAAGTGAAGCTCAAAGACATGAAATGATTTACCCAGGGTCACGCAGCTATTAAGTGTCTGAGGCAGGAATTGAAGTCAGGTTTTCTCGACCTGGCATCCATCACTCTTTCCACCATTCCATCTAGTTGCCTCTAGAAACACTTTTCTGTCTAATAGGAGGAACTGAGGGCAGTGAGAGGAGCCTCAAGGAGACAGTGATGAAAGGAGAAAGAAAGGTCTATAAGAAAAGGCATTGGGAACCACTAAGGAACTTTGTTTCCTTTACCATGTTGTCCTGGGTCTGGGCCTGGCCCTGCTCAGGACCTTCCCAGGATGAAAAAGTAAAATCCTGGTTTAAGAGTTCTAGACCCCTTCCATTCACTTAAAAGCCATGAGAAAGAAGGGAAGGGAAGGGAAGGGAAGGGAAGGGAAGGGAAGGGAAGGGAAGGGAAGGGAAGGGAAGGGAAGGGAAGGGAAGGGAAGGGAAGGGAAGGGAAGGGAAGGGAAGGGAAGGGAAGGGAAGGGAAGAAAGACTGAAAGAAATAAAAAAGAAGGAAGGAAAGGAAAGGAAGGAGGAAAGAAAAGAAGGAAAGAAGAAGGAAAAAAGGAAAAGGAAAGGAAAGAAAGATTGAAAGAAATAAAGAAAGATGGAAAGAAGGAAGGAAAGGAAAGGAAGGGAAGGGAAGGAAGGAAGGAAGGAAGGAAGGAAGGAAGGAAGGAAGGAAGGAAGGAAGGAAGGAAGGAAGGAAGGAAGGAAGGAAGGGAAAGGAAAGAAGAAAGAAGGAAAAGAAGGAAGGAAGGAAAGAAAGATAGAAAGAAAAAGAAAGAAGGAAAGAAGGAAAGGGAAAAGGAAAGAGAGGAAAGAAAGGAAGCAAGGAAAAGGAAGGAAGGAAGATAAAAGAAAGGGCCAAGTTAGTAGGTGCTCAGATTGTAGCATCATTAGACCAGAGTTATTGACCATATGTGGCCCAAAACACTCCTGAGTGCCCAAAGCTGATTAAAATGTAATTGGGCACTCTTTAACAAAATTAAAATGCAATAGAACCTAGATGTGTTTTCTAACTCAATTTGCAGCCCACAGGTATCCTTCTATATGGTTTAGTGGCCCCACTTCTGTTTGAGTCACACCCCACTGTGGACTGGACAGCCCACAAAGAAACTTCATCAAAGAATTTGGCCCAAGGCACACAGGACCACAGATCTGGAGTTGACATGGGCCATGGAGTTCAGCTGCCCCAACCTCTCATTTCCCCAAAGAACTGAAGGGACTTTGTCATGGCTGCTCAGACAGTCAAAAGCAGGGCTGAGAATCGAACCCAAATCCCCAAAGCTTTTCTCCCAACATCACACTGCCTCTTGCTCTCCACGCCTGAAGGGCTGCTTCCTTCCCCTCTGTGCCTTTACCCCCAACTTCCTGTGTATGTTATTAACACATTTTCTCCTCCCTGTGTGGCATTAATCCCATTTGCCTATCACACAATTCTGTGTCCTTGAAATTTCATTTCCCATGGTGGCAGCGAGTTCTGCAGATTCGCCCTCCCTGATTCCCACCCTGCCCTCTGCTCACCCTCATTTTCTAAGTCACCTGATAGAGCTGTTCAGCCAAAGGTGAATGACCCTTTCTCTGTTGGGGTTCACTGACCGACAAGTGGGGGAAAAAATCAATTGAGGGCTACTCAGAAGCAAAAATCCATTCTACTTAGGGTCTGAAGTATTTTTGTTGAGACATATCTAAAAGTTTGGACGTACCTGATTATGAAATTGAGAATGGGAGGTGTAAAACAGCATGTGGTGATGTAATGGGCACTGTGCTGTGAGTGAAGAGAGCAAGGTTTTAATCACGGTTCTTCCACCAATGCCATGTGTTACCTTGAGAAAACTGCTTGACCTTCTGGAAATTTGTTATTTCATCCATAAAATAACAGGGTCAGAAATAATCATCTCTAGCATTCTTACCAGGTCTAAGTATCTGAAATACTTCAATCCTGCTAGTTAAGTGGGGAATGAAAGGAAGAATGAGGAGGAAAGGGAGAGAAAAAAAGTTGTCCCCTTCCGTAAGGGGAGAGAGAAGAAGAAGAAAAAGGGGAAGAGGAAAGACTGAGAGTAAGAGAGAGAAAGAGAAAGGTAGACCTGTTGAGAAACAGACCTATGGGAAGAGACAGGAAAAGAGAAGGAAAGATGGACAGAAGGAAAAAAGCTCAATAAAGTAATAAGTCATGTTTATAGAGTACGTTAATTCTGTAGTCTGGCATGATGGAAAGAATGCTAAGCATAAAGTCAGAATACATGAGAATTAAGGCTGCTTCCAACCTTTCCTAACTATAGTCACTGAATTTCTAAGGGCTTCAGTTTCCATATCTGTAAAGTAGGAAAAAATAATATTTTCGTAGACCTGGAAGATGCCTTTGACACCCTTTAGTACATCTCCTTTGTTTTTACAGATGAGGAAAGTATGAGGTTGAGACTTGTCCAAGTCAATTAAATTAAATTAAAGAATTAAAAAATGGAATTTAACAAAAATAGCTCTGGGGTTTTACCTCATACCCTTCAAACTGGCAAAGATGACAAAAGATGGAAATAGTCAATGTTGGATGGGTTGTGGAAAGATAGGCACACTGGCATGTTATTGGAGCTTGAATCATTCTAACCATTTTGAAAAGCAAAAGAGAATTATGTGAATAAAGTGACTAAAAATCCAAACTTTTTGATCCAGAAATTCCACTACTAGGCTCATACCCCAAGGAGGCCATTTATAAGAAGAAAGTTCCTATAAACACCAAAATATTTATAATAACAGCTAGATGGCACAGTGGATAAAGTGCTGGCCCTGGAGTTATGAAGCCCTGAGTTCAAATGAAACACTAGTTATGTGACCCTGGGCAAGTCACTTAACCCTGTTTGTCTCAGTCTCTTCATCTGTAAAATGAACTGGAGAAGGAAAGGGCAAGCCACTCTGGTACCTCTGCCAAGAAAACACCAAATGGGGTCACAGAGAATTGGACACAACTAAAACAACACACAACAAAGAAAGCTAATGGCAATCAGACATGATTGCAATGACTGAACAACAAATAAGTGGATGCCCATCAGCTGAGGAGTGGCGAAACAAACTGGGGTATAATGGAAGATTGCAGAGCAGTAAGAAATGACAAATAGGAATATGGACATGCATGGAAAGATTTAAACAAACTAGTATAGAGTGAAGTAAGTAAAGCCTATCTATCTATCTATCTATCTGTCTGTCTGTCTGTCTGTCTGTCTATCTATCTACACACACACACACACACAATGACTATAGCAAAAAGAACATACACAACACACAAAAAAATCAATAGTGAACATTGCGAAATTAACAACAAACAAGCATGGCTCCCAAGAAGAGATAAGACAACCTTACCCCACCCTTTTGCAGAGGTAGGAGGTCCACAGGCATGGCATATTGCACTGATTTTCCAACTTTTTTTTGGTGTATTAATCCGTTTTATTGATTTTCTCCTTTTTCATTTTTTTAAAATAGTATTTGTTATTTAGGATAGCTCTCTAGGAGGGGCAGGGGAAGGATCCTGGGAGAAATTTTGTTGATTAATAAACAAAAGACATCAATAAAAATTTTTAAAAATAAAAAGAAATTTAAAAATTGCATTTGGATCCTCTGCATCCTCTGGTTTCAGAAGCAGTGTGTAGTTTCTCTGCAGGGCTCTTCCTTCATTTCCCTACTTCCCAAGAATGCTGTAGGAAATCATTTGTAAATCTTCAAGGTCTGTAGAAATGGGAGTCAGTATAATTGCCATTACATTGTGGAGGGGATCCTGAGGGGATTCTGTAAGGCAAGGCAGGGGCACAGAAAAGAAGGACAGGACTGAACACAAAGCAAGGGGGCTGAACTAAGTGGCTTCAGGGGTCTTTTACAGTTCCACGCCCGGAGATCCTAAAGTCTGAAAGTTTTGCTTACAGTGTGATTAATGTTTCAGCCATAGCAGCTCTTGGAAGACCAATGCTACATTATAGAAGGTCTGCAAACTGCATCAGTGGAGGTGATACCCGCATTGACAAAAACCGATTGAAGTTCATAGAATTTTATGGTTCGAAAGCAGTCAAAACAAGCCCTTTTTAAAGCAGCTCCTCTTTGCCAGGCACTGGGAATACATAGACAAAAAAAGGAAACACGCCCTGCCTGCAAGGAGCTTACGTTCTTTCAGGGAAAGTGATTCCCACATAAATGAATGTCTTACAAGTATAAGCAAAGTAAATTTGACGGGCAGGCGCTGGTCAGGAGCGATCAAGGAGGGATTCTTGTAGAATGTGGAGTCTGAGCAGAATTTTGAAGAGAGGAGAGATTCTAAAAGGTGGGAGTGAGGTTGAAGTGCGTTTGTGTCGTTAGGAAGAGCGAGTACAAGGTGCAGAGACGGTGTGTCATGAATGAGGACTAGTAAGGCGACCACCTGGGCTGGATTGTAGAGTGCAGTTTTCCCTAATGGAAAAAGAATGAAGGGAAAAAGCTCCGGGCCTGTTTCTTGGGACTTTGTGACCCTGGAGGAAGAAAGGAAGAAGGCCCTAGGGCCCTCCTCTCTTAGTCTCCTAAGCTCTGAATGAAGGCATCATTTTCACCTTCAGACTCCACTGAGCCCCCCAAAGCCCCAGTAGTACTAAGCTGAATGTCCACACTTGTCCCAGTTCTCCAGTCTCCTAGAAGATCCCCCAGCATCTTCCTTGTAATGGGTAATACCATTGTGGGAGGTCTAGATACGTGCCAAACCCCCATTACATAGCAGTGACAGTATGAGTGTTATTGTCTCCATTTTCTAGATAAGTGTCAGAGAGATTTTGTGGATTTTCCATGGTCACAGGGTGAGTAATGTCCAATGTGGGACCCCTACCCAAGTCTTCTGACTATAGATTCCTGTCCTCAAACCCTGTCCTTTCACTTGGGGAGTAATTATCCTAACAGAGCTTTTACATATTATCAATGGCCTTTAAAATGTGTATTAGCCAATGAGTATTAGCACTTTTAAGAGTGCATTACATAATTAACCACTTAGTTCTCAGCTCTTCAGCTGGTCTTAGTCATTAAAACTTCCCAGGGTAAGAATTCTGTAACAGCAGCAGCAGCTGACTGGGGGGAAAAGGGGACAGAATTATTCTCTGAGCTGCATTCTTAGCCACCAGAGCAATATGACCCCAAGAATTATATTAAATTAGGGGTTAGCTATTCCTATCCCTCCACGCCCCATAATCATTGAGCTTTTTTAAAAAAAAATTAATTTTTAAAAAATTGTTAATGTAATGTGTCCACATACATTCATTTAGAGAGTGCATTCTGACTGTTCCATGGAAGCAGTCCCTTTCCCCCCACCACAGAACAAAAGAATCTGTCCAGGTTTTCCTGGAGCCCTTCTATTTTTCCAGAACGTGGCATTCCAGTTCCAGTCCCACGAAAATTACCCGAACGCCCCAGCAGAGTGTGAAATGTCCTAGACCACTGCCTGACTCCTTAGAAATGTCGTCGGCCAGGAGTTACCAGAGCTGAATTCTTCAGGGCATCCCAAAGGTACCTCCTGCATCCCACCCCACTCATGCCCAGGGCTCCTAGTAACCCACAGCTCCTGCCTCCATCAGGCACAAGGGAGAGCCTAGTGCATCCCCAAGCAAGGTAAGCTGCCTCCTAACTCACCCACTCAACCCTGAGGAACCCTTAACCTCTCCCTGTGCCTAATGTTTTAAGTTGGGGATTGAGTCTAAATAAATATACAGTTATGTAACTGCCCCTTCTCCTGCCACCCCACCCCCAACCCCCACATGGAATAGTCAGCCCCTTAATCAGCTAAGGATGAACCTCAGAATACACAGATCCCCTGGCACAGCTATGACTCTTATGTAAGAGGCAACGGTGTCCTAGAAACCCCCACACACTCAGGCAGGCAGGCACGCGCGCACGCACACACACACACACACACACACACATCACTCCCCCTCCTCCAAAATCATCCCTATCAGGAGCCAGAACAGCTTGGTGTTAGATTGTGAGTAAGCAGCTCTACAGAGAGGGGGTAGGGGGGTGAGAAAGGTTTGCTCCTCCCCAAGTTCAGATTGGTCATCTATAAATATACTGTCATTAACACCAGCAAGTATAGCAAAGAGGGAAGGGGTGGGGGGTGGCTGCTAGCCTCTCCTGCTGAAGAATGCCATTCAGCACTCAGAGAGAGACTTGGGAGAGCCATTAGAAAAAAAAGAGTGTGGAAACAGAAAAGGGACCTCGGAGCATAGAATGTCAGGCCTGGGGGGGAGCTCCCTGGAGGGCACAGAATTTCAGGAATGGACGGAGCCTTAGAGCTTAGAATGTTAGAGCTGGGAGGGACCTTAGAACCTAGAATGTTAAGAGATGGAAAAGAGCTTAGAACATGGAATGTTAGAAAACAGAATGTCAGGGCCACCAGAGGTCTTAAAAGCATTGAATGTCTGACCTGGGAGGGACCTTGGTATACAAAGTATCAGAGCTGAAGACAAATTTAGAAATGAATGCTAAGAGCTGGGAGGGCCCTTAGAACATGGAATTTCAAAGTTGGAACAGACTTCAGAGATCATTTGGTCCACTCTCTCATTTTGCCAGTGAGAAAACTGAGGCCCAGAAATAGGAAGCCATTTACCCAAGGTCACCCAGTGAATCAGTGACAAAATTATAACCATTGCTGTCTGCTTCGATAGATTACCTTCCTTTGATTTGTTAACAGACCCAGGTGAATCCAAATCAGGAGGGGTAGCGGAATATTATCCAGAACCGTCTACATTGCCTCCAAGAGGTGCCATTGGATGGTCAGGCCTTTGGGCGGAGCACCCTGCGCTTCCCCAACCCCAGGGCAAGCCAAATCAGATTCTCCACTCTCCTCCCCTCCTTTCCTCAACTCAAACAAAAGGGGGTGGGGTGAGAATACTGTTGGAATTTATATCAGGGACTGGATTAAATGGGAAAGAGGTCACAAAAGGACAACAGGAGACTTGTGAAACTGGGGAAAAGACAGAGGAAAGGGGGTGGCATGGAAGGCGTAGTCCTATCCACTTTGCTTCAGGGTGATTTACAGGCTGAAAACAGGTTTAGTAGCATATTTTTGGAGCCAGCTGGTAAAACTTACTCCTTCTGCCCCAGAAGTCGTTTCCCTGAGTCACCTCCGACAACAGCCTGGCAACCCCGGAAGCCCGTGAAGTCTCTCCGATCTACCAAAGCTAGGAATAGCTCTGTCTCTGGGTAAGGGATATCGGGCCACCCAAGCACCAGCCCTAAGGGTCAGCCCAAGTCTGGCTCCTCCTAGATTCCCCGTGTTGTTTCTATCGTTGTTTAGTCCTTTTCAATCGTGTCCAACTCTTCATGACCCCACTTGTGGTTTTCTTGGCAAAGATTTTGGGGTGGTTTGCCAGCTCATTTTGCAGATAAGGAAACTGAGGCAAATAGGGTTAAGTGACTTACTCAGGGTCACGCAGATAGTAAGTATTTGAAGCTAGATTTGAACTCAAGTCTTCCTGACTCCAGGCCCAAGCTCTATCCACTGAGCCACCTAATCTAGGGTAATTACTCCAGTTAAATATATTTTTGAATCTGTCTAAGCATCATGTTTTAGATGAAGCACCACCAAGTTTCTCCAGGGTAGAACAAGAAGGAAGCTTTCAATAAATGCTTCTTGGCTGGTTGATAGATTGCTTGCCAGCAGGTAAATTACAGCACTCCATAGTGCCAAGACACAGCTTGGTTTAAAATGCAGTTCTAGGGTGCTGGGGGTGAGCCGCCAATTCTAGACTAAAACAACTACAATTTCAAAAAGAATTTCTTTTCTCCTTTAGGGGCCACTATCGAGAGTCAGTGTGGTATAGTAGGTAGAGGGCTTGACCCGGAAACCTGGGTTCAAATCCTTACTTTAGAGTAAGGATTTACTAGCTAGGTGACCTTCTGTGCCTCTGTTTCCTCATCCACAAATAGTAATAACAACACGAATTTAGAGAGCTCCTTGAAGTTTGCAAATCACTTTATAAATATTACGTCATTTTATCCTCACAACAACTCTGGGAGGAAAATACTATTATTATCCTGTCCTAGAAAGGACAACCTGCGAGCAAGGGCACCAAGGGATCAGAGGCAGGAGCTTCTGCTGATGCTAATATAAGGGTCATTGCCCGCGATGGAAGAATTTTGTGGCAGTTCAGCTAAAGAGAGCACAAAACCAGCCAGTAGCTAAAAGTGAAAAATAGACTACAGCTGCTACTACTGTTTGTTTTTCATTCTTGAAGAGGATCATGACATCAGGGAAGTGATGCCATGACATGCAAGTGAATTGGATCTAAGTGAGGAAGTGCTGTGCAAAGTCACCAGCCTCACTCTGTCCTCCAGAGCCATCTGAGTCCAGAGGCCAGATATAGATCAGGACTGGAGCCATCTTAGTCTAGTGTCAAGATATAGATCAAGATGACTGGAGATAGCCCTGGAGCCATCTGAGTCTAGGGTCAAGATATAGATCAGGATGACAGGAGATGGCCTCGGATGCTGTGGGAGACCTTGGCCTTTTTAGACTAAGGTCTTTCCCAGGTCTCAGTCTGACTGAGGCAACGCCATTCAGCGATTAAGGCTTGGTAAGAAGAAATGAGGCAAAGAATAGCCTCTTTTACTTAGCTAAAGAATAAATAAATAAAAATGAAAAATCAATCCGGGAGGAGAAGATCCTCAGGGTTTCTGGCCAAAACAGAAACAATTGCTATTTACATTCAGTCTGAGCCATCAGGGCCCAAATAACGACCAAGTGAGACTTGGACTGGGACCTATTGTTGGCCAATCAACGTTCTAGAGCCAGAGGTATTGGGGTTTAAGGCATGGTCCTTAAGAAAGGAATCCAGCCTGTAAACCCTTGCAAGGTTTCAGTGATCACAATTTACACTAGGGACTCAAATGGTCAGTTCCAGTTAGCCAATGCAGCCCCTTTCTCCCTTCCTTCCTTCCTTCCTTCCTCCCTTCCTTCTTTCCTTCCTTCCTTCCTTCCTTCCTTCCTTCCTTCCTTCCTCCCTTCCTTCTTTCCTTCCTTCCTTCCTTCCTTCCTTCCTTCCTTCCTTCCTTCCTTCCTTCCTTCCTTCCTTCCTTCCTTCCTTCATTGCCTCCTTCCTTCCTTCCTTTCTTTCCTTCCTTCTCTCCTCTCCTCCCTCCTCTCCCTCTCTCATCTCCCTCTATCCACATACCTGCCAATGCTCTACCCAAAAGAATGTAAATTTTGATCACTGAAATCAACAAAGATATCTCGAGTTTCTAAGCTAGATTTCTTTCTTAAGGACCACGCCTTAAATTCAAATCACTCTGGCTATCTTTGATTGGCCAACAGTAGGTCCCAGCCCAAGCCTCACTTGGGTCTTGTAGAGCTCAGGGTGAGTGTAAAAAGCAATTGTTTCTGTTTTGGCCAGAAACCCTGAGGGTCTTCCCCTTCCAGTTTGATTTTTGTTTTGTTTTGTAGGCAATTGAGGTTAAGTGACTTGCCCAGGGTCACACAGCTAGTAACATGACAAATGTTTGGTCTGAGTCCGAATTTGAACTCAGGTTCTCCTGACTTCAGGGCCAGTGCTCTATCCACTGTGCCATCTAGCTGCCCCGATTTTTTTTTTTAACTAGGCAAATCATATCCCACGGGCAGCCTCCTACATCTTTTTTTCTTCCATAAGCCAACTGGGCCTGTCTGTGTTTCTAAGCCCAAAGAGCCAGTCCAATCTCCACATATTCATTGTGAAGATAAGCTAATGGATAGTCTCAGTCTATTCCCTCCTCATCCTGGGGGAGGGAGCGGGTGCCTGGAATATTTACATAGCATTCCTCTGCCCACAAATTTCAAGTATCTTTTCAGTAATAGCACCCACTGATCCTATAGTAAATAACATTCTGGAATTTACAAAGCACTTGCTTCACATTAATACTGGAAGGTAGAAGGGGGCAAGTATTAACTACACCCCCATTCAACAGGCACGAAGACTGAGGACAAAATGAGCACTTACTATGTGCCAGTCCCTGAATCAGGAGTTAGAGGGGTGGGGCAGAAAGAAGGGGAATAAGTGGCAAGGAGTTTTCGGAAAAGTTGTCCAGGATTCAAATGAAGCCAGCAGCACAGCTGGACAGTAGACAGTGCACTGGGCTTGGGGGTCAGAAATACCCAAGTTCAAATCTAGTCTTAGACACTTCCTAGCTGTGTGACCCTAGGCAAGTCACTTAATTGTTGTCTGCCTTAATCTCTTCAACTGTAAATTAAGATGATTAATAATAGCACCTAAAGGGCAGCTAGGTGGCATAGTGGATAGAGCACTGGCCCTGAAGTCAGGAGGACCTGAGTTCAAATTCGGCCTCAGACCAAACAGTTGACACTTATTAGTTGTGTGACCCTGGGCAAGTCACTTAACCCAAATTACCTAAAATAAAATAAAATAAAATAATAGCACCTAGGATCTTTGTGAGGATCATATTTGTAAAGGCGCAGCATGCTGCCTGGCTCATAGTAGGCACTTAATAAATGGATTGTTTCTTTCCTTCACACTCAATCAGAGGTTCAATTCAAAATCATGAATTAAAGCCCTCCTATATAAAGACAAAAAAGAACAGGCCCTGCCCTCAAGGAGTTGACTTTCAACTAAGAGGATGCACACATGTTTAGACAGGAGATAACTACAGACATTTCAGAAGGGAGCATTAGCTATCGGGACAACCTGGAAAGGCCTCCCATAGGAAGTAGCTGCTGAGCGGCGCCTCAAAGGGAGCTGAAACGCAGAAGCAGAGGGGACTGTAAAACATCTGAAACTCGTAAAGGCAGCATGAGACAACAGAAAGAACATTAGGCTAGGAGTCAAGAATCTTGGGTTCTGGTTCTCACTCTGCCACTGACTGACTATGTGACTGTAGGTAAGTCATCTGGCCTCCCTCCTGTCCGATGAGGAGGTCAGACCACATGACCTCAAAGGCCTCCTCCACCTAGAGATCTCTGATCTTATTCTCCCTTTCAATCCCCACAGTTTCACAAGCCTAGAATTTGAGCCAGACCGGAATGACCTCCATCCCAGAATGTACTTAGGCCAGAGTGGCAGAGAAGGGTCTCCCGGTGGTAAGCACTGCTAATATTCCCAGCTTAGGACCACAGTTCGAGGATGAGTGGCCGGAGAGGAAGCCTGCTGTCTAGACAACAGATGGGAGGCATGGCATGGGCTCCAGGGTCCTCTGAGCACGAGGGCTCCTCGTGACGGAAGCCCCTTGGTCCTGCCAAGATGGTTCCCGTGCCTGTTGTCACTCCACAGGATACCTCATCACCCGGAGCAGACAATGCCCCCCCAGGCGTCCCGGGACAGGAAGGGGGAGGCCACAGCCCCAAGCTGAAGGGGACGAGGGTGGAGTGGATGGCACTCCATTTGTGTCTCTGTTTTCCTTGGTTGGGGGGGAAGGGGCGGAGGTTAGGTAGGGGAGTGGAGGGAGAGAGGCAGACACACATACAACTCTATTTTCTCAAAGGCTCATAAACAAGCCAATTTGAACCAGATGGGAGCAGAGCAGACACAAGACCCCCTCTGAGCACAAACACCATGTTCTCATTACAATTACAAAACCTCCCTTGGCACTGCTCTGCCAACTGCCGGAATTCTGCTCCCAGGCTGGAAAATAAATGATATTGGAGGGAGGGGGAGAATCCACATACCTTCCCCTTAGGAAAAGGGGTTTCCCCTAAAACCCCCTGAGGAACTTGATCCTGGCACTCAGGATAGCCGGAAGGGCCCATTTAACTGTCTACAAAGTTCTCTGTGACCCGCTCCTATTTGGGCCTCATTTTCTTCATCCTCAAAATGACAGTAATAATACCTCCACTGCCTAGTTTACAGAAGGATATGGGAATTGAGTGGGCACAAAGGTGTTTTCAAAAGTATAAAGCTCTATATTATAGTGAGAGTTCTTTCTTATTATTCATCTCCTGCAAGTTGAACTAAGACATTCCCCATACTACCTCTCCCCCCTACCACTCACACAGACACAGAGACAGACAGACAGACACACACACACACACACACACACACACACTCACCCACACACACACACCTCAAATGGAGGCCAAAGGTCCCGGATAATAGTCTCAGGCTAAGCTTGGGGTTCTGAGTTCCAACTCCTCCAGGTCAGCTTTGCATGCTTTGGCCTTAGAGTGGGTCACTGGAGCTTTCTGGCCCTGGTCTCTCTTTCCTGTTTAAGAGTTAATCTTGGGGAATTATGACCACTGATTCGTAATTAAAGCAGCTTGATGGCATAGTGGATAGTAGACCTGTGTTTGAATCCTGCCTCAGATACCAGCCACATAACTCTAGGCAAATCACTTCATCTTTCTTGGCCTCAGCTTCCTCATCTGTAAAATGGGGATAGAAATAATAGCACTTTCTTCAGAGGACTGCTGTAAGGATGAAATGAAACTATCCCCATTATTGTTGTTAGAAAGGACTAAAGAAGGAGGAAGGGAGAGAAGGAAACTGTAAAATTCAGACTGATAACCTTAATCTACTTGCTTCTCTGGCAAGAAAGGTGATATCCAGTTCTTTTACTGGGAGTCAAGAGATTAGCAATCATAGAATCTCACATCTGAAAGGATCCTTACAGATCATTTGGTCCAATGCTATCCAAAGCATTGTGAGCCATCTCCAATCATCCTGATCTATATCTGGCCACTGGACCCAGATGGCTCTGGAGGAGAAAGTGAGGCTGGCAACTTTGCACAGACCTGCCTCACTGTAATCCAACTCACTTGCTTGTCAAGGCATCACCTCCCTGACATCCTGGTCCTCTTTGAGAACGAAGGACAGACAACAACAATGCAAAGCATTAATCACCTCTACAAATGGTGGCAAATGGCAACCAAGATTCTTTTCGAAGACGTGCAGGAAGAGTGCATTCCTTAATAGGCCTACCTCTTTTCCCCTTCCATTTTCAGACGGGAACTTCTTCCTTATATTAAGCCAGGATCTACCACTCCGTAACTTTCAATAATTGGTCCCGGTTGCCCAGGGTCACATAGCTAGCATATTTCCAGATTTAAACTCCAGTTTTTCTGACTCCAGGTCCAGCACTCTATCCAGCCTCCTCTTAGAGTGAGACACTTTGTCAAATCCCTAAGATCTAGAAAAAGCTGTCTAGAGCAATCCCTTCATTTGCCAATCCAAGAAAGAGAGATGGTCGGTCTGCCATTACATCTTTTTGGTGAAACAGCATGGGCCCTTCCTTCTTTGGGACCCTCAGTTTCATAACACATTCTAGAATGTGGCTGGGAGTCAGAGTCATGTTTATTAGCTTAGGGTTTACAGACTACAAATTCCACTCTCTTTCTTTTTTGAAAATTGAGATGTTTGCCCTTTGCAATCTGGCTGCATTTCTCCCATTTTCTGTGGCTTTTCTGATTCAGCAATTACCTCTGCCACTTCTTTCAGGGTCAAAGAAATAGGGTCACCTAGACCTGCTGACTTTGGCCTGGCAAGGACAGCTGGAGGCCCTTTCACTCTCTCCATGCTTTATCTTGGGTACTGATTTCCATTTAGCTGGTTTTGTCATTGGACCGATGAAACCAAAGGCCTACTATCTAAGCATCATGCTATTTTCGTGGGAAAAGATAAACAGCTACAGGCTAGGTCATCTGGAACTGGCCATGGAAGCTAAGTGCCTTAGTGGATAAAGGACTCAGAGTCAGGAAGATCTGAGTTTGAATCTCACTTCAAACGCTAATTAGCTCACTTAGCTTCTTTCAGCCTCAGTTTCCCCATCTGTAAAATGAGGATAATACCATTTACTCCACAGAATCGTCATGAAGACCAAATGAGATAGTTTATGTCAAATGCTTTGCAAATCTTGAAGTCCCATGTAAATGCTATTATCAATAATATTGTTTTGCTCTTCTTTTTCTGGTACAAAGGCATCCATATCTCTTTGGATTGACTCTACCTCCTAATTAGAGTTTGTGTCTTCAGAACCCCATTCTTTAGATAGCTTCCCATTCATCCTGGGCTGACCTTCCCTTGAAACTGTAGTCTCTACTAGGATCCTACTTATTCTTTCCATGAATTCTTTGAAATGCCTTTATAATCCTTACAATCTGAAGAAAGTAATGGTGGTTCTTACCAGCCCCCCCAACCATTCTCTACCCAAGTTAAACATCCCAGATCCTTCACAGCTGATCTTCATAGGGCTCAATTTCTCATCTCCTCATCATCCTCTCTAGAGGCTCTCCTCTAGAAACCTTGCACATTATCATTGTCCCACCTAAATTATGACACTCAGAATTGGCTGAAATACTCCAGCTGGGATCTGAGTACAGCAGAGGGTTGCACATCTATCTCTTCTCTTGCTTTGGACTCTGCACTTGTATCAACGTGTTAATTAACTTGTGCTCTAGACCTGACTTTCATGTCTGACTTTGAGCAAGTCAAATAATGTTTCTAAATATGTCTCCCCATCTGCTTGGCATGTTGGAAAGACTTAATAGATGTTTGTTGATTGACTGATTGACTGACTTACCTTGAGCAGGTCAATTAAATTCTGTCAGCCTCAGTTTCATCTTCTATGAAATGAAGATGATAAAAATACTTGCGTCACAGGGTTCTTGTGAGGACCAAATGACATAATTTATGTAAAGTGCTTTGTAACTTAGAACACTGCATAAATCTTAGCTATTGTGATGATGATGATGATGATGATGATGATGATGACCTATGTGACTTTGGGCTAGTCACTGAAGCTGTCTGAACCACTGTATTCTCATCTGTAAAATGAAGGGGTGGAGGCCAGATGACCTCAGAGGTCCATTCAGGCTGAAAATCTAGGATCTTGCCCATCACTTTGGTCACCCGTGTTTTTCCAGGGCAGCAGGATGGAGCTTTGGCTGTTGTCTATCATGTCAGAATTGGGAGCATTCCAGCCAGTTTCGTCCAGCCCTCTCTATTGGCAAAGCATGTAAAGTACCAGGCTGGAGGCCTCTAGGCCTAGGACTCCCTCCCATCTCCTGCCCCCTTGGTAGAACTCTGGAGGAGAGAAGAGAGCACACCTAGGGATGCAGAGAAGTCTGGAATGTGTGTCGTTTTAGGGCAGTCTATGTTTCATTGTGAGACATTCCACAAGTTTGGAGGATGGAGATCTCTTTTTTAGCAATGAGGCTATAAAAGTCAGTGGGGAAAAGGGCCCCTTACTAAACTCATGTGAGGCCAACCCAACAGGGACAATTCTGGGAAATAATTATTTCATCTTGGGGAAAATCGCACTCACTTAAAAATGTGTTCTCTCCTCCCCACCTCTTCAATTCTTCCTGATCCCTTTCTATCTCCCTGACCCCACTAAGGAATTGGTAATTATTGGCATCCCTGCCCAGAGATAGCTTCCCCATCATCCTGAAGTTCCACCATTAGTGATTATTCACTTAGAGTTAAGAAGTGCAAAAATGCAAACATGTTACTTACCTGGCAGGGTACCCCAAGAAGTTATTAATTCCTTGGCATGAATGAGTTGATTAGGACAGACACTTGAATGAAGCTCCCCATCGGATGAGAAATGTAGCAGGTAAATCTTAGTATCATGGGAAGAATGAGGGAGAAGGATGGGCATTGCATAGGATGACAAGCATGGGGGAAGGTGGGGGGATAGATGGAAGGGTTCGAGAGGGAAGGGGGAAGCAGAAAAGGGAAAGGTTTTGACAATCTATGTAGGGAATCAGAGAGAAGGATCAGGGTATTAAAGACACCATTTTCATGGTTTTACTGAGGAGAAACCTTGTCCAGGGGAATGAAGCTATACCTAAGCTCAGGAATAACTTTATAAATGAGGAGCCAAGCAACATTAGACTAGACTAGACTGGATTGGATTATAATGGAATGGAAAAAATAGGAATCATGAAAGGAGAAGGGACCTTAGCACATGGAATGTTAGACTAGATGACATTGAACATCAGAGGGATCCCTAGAGCATAGACTATCAAAGCTGGAAGGAAGCCTGGAACATAAAATGTCAGCGCGGAAAGTGGCCTTAGAAAGCGGCACAGATTGTCAGTCCTTGATGGGCTTTGGAACATGGAATGTTACAATAAGAAGAAGAACTAACACATACAAAGTGCCTACAATGTAGCAGGCATTGTACTAAGTGCTTTACAAACATTTTCTCATTTGGTCCTCACGACAACCTTGGGAGGTAGGTGTTCTTATGATTC
The DNA here is from genome assembly GCF_003287225.1 of Phascolarctos cinereus. Classification (NCBI taxonomy): domain Eukaryota; kingdom Metazoa; phylum Chordata; class Mammalia; order Diprotodontia; family Phascolarctidae; genus Phascolarctos; species Phascolarctos cinereus. Next base: position 58,548,952 of record NW_027555847.1, read on the forward strand.
TCATTTTACAGTTGAGGAAACTGAGGGAAACAGAAGTTAAGTGACTTGCCCAAGGTCACACATTTAGTAAGTATCTAAAGTGGATTTGAATTCAGGTCTTCCTCACTCCAGGCCCAACGCCTGGTTGCCTCATAGAAGTAGAAGGGACTTTAGAACATTAAATGTCAGAACAGTAATGGACTTTATAGATCTCCAAACCCAGCATTTTCCTTTTACTGGGACTCAGAGAAAGGCACACATCCAGTTGGCCTTTCAAGCCCCCTTTCCAAAAAAGAAAAAAAAAAAGGTAAGGTCATAATTAAAGAACCTACTACTATTTGGCAGACTTAGAAGGAACTGGTGAAACTCACCAGATGTCCCTCTCCAGTGCTCTCCTGCCCCCTCACACAGCTATTTCATCCCAGAAACCATCCACCTAGGTGGGACCTTTAGGAACACGGAGCCTCTGATTAGTCCCTGCACCCAGCCTACACAACCAAGCAGTTATAAAGTGTTTACATGCTTACTCTGTGCCAGGCACTGTGCTAAGTGCTGGGAATACAAAGGGTGTTGTTCATCCTTTGGTTTCAAAGAAGACAAATGACATCACAGGGTGATGTCTTGACTTGAACTGGATTGAAGCAAGGCAGAGCTGTACCAAGTCGCCCCCTTCACTCTCTCTCCCAGAGACATCCAAGTCCAGTGGCAGGGACAGAAGTCAGGATGACTGGTGATGGCCCGGGATGCAGTGGGTGACCTTGCTGTTTTCAATGTCTGACCAAGCTCTCAGCACTCTACAGCACCTGCTTCAGCCACCTTCATGGCCCCTGGGACAAATCATTCTCATCCTCCCATTTCATCAGCGGAAATCTTCACATGCTTGGGGTAGACATCATTCTAACTCACCAACAGTTTGAAGTGTGTTGGTCTCTCTCAACGAGGTTTAGCCCATCTCGGCTGGGCGTGGCCGCTGCACATGCTACAGCTTCTTGGAGCCACAGGTGAGAGGCAGGTGACAGGTGGACACCAAAGGTGGATGAGCATCCCTGAAAAGAGCTCAGCAAGCCCTCACAGCAGAGGTGCCAGTCCTCCTGGAGCACCCCATGCAAATACAAGAAAAAAAGAGAGCTGCCTGCCTGCAAAGACCTTGTATTTTAGTGAGGGAAGGAACATTTCCGAAAAAGCTTAAAATTGGGTCAGGATAATGGGACAGATGAAGATACCTGGCTGTGGGTGTGGCAGAGAAAGTCCAGAGGGTCAGGAGAGCAGCCTGGAGAAAAATGAGGACATGATTGGCCTGGGCATCTTCCTTAGAATTGAGCTTCTGGGAGGAGCCAGCCAATTAGAGGGAACTCTGACTTTTAGGACCCTTCATGCCCCGGCCCCTTCCTACCTCTCCAGACATCTTACTTTCCTCTTTTTATTTCCTTTGTACATACTCTAGGATCCTATGACACTAGCCTTCTTGTTGTTCCTGGCACAGGACACTACATCTCCAGATTCTGGACTTTTGTCTGGCTGTCCTCACACCTGGTACACTCTATCTCCTCACCTTTGCTGTCTGACACCCCTGGCTTCCTTCAAGACTCAGCTCCTATCCCAGCCAGTGCTTCCTGGCCAAGATCACTTCCCATTCCAAACATCTCTATCTTGTTCATACGGAGTTGTCTGCAACTCATTTCCTGCATTAGATTGTGAGCCCCTTGAGGGCAAGAAGTGTTTTTGCTTTTCTTTATATCTTCAGAGCTTAGCACAGTGCCTGGCACACAGTAAGCACTGTTGACTAACATTAAGTTTCTTTCCAGACAGTGAGCTCCAGGAAGGTAGAGGCTGTCTGGGTCTCCGTGAGCACCTGCCCCTCCTATGTGCAGGGCTGAGCAAACGAACAAAATGGTTTATAGGCTGAACCTTCCCTACCTCAGACACTTACCTGCTGGAGAAAATCCCTTAACCATTGCCTCAGTTTCCTCATCTGTAAAATAGGGACAGCAATAGAACCTATTTACCAGAGTTGTGAAGATAAAATAGTGTTTTGCAAAATGTAAAGCACTATATACATACCAGTTATTGTTGTTGTTGTTGTTGTTGTTATTATCGTTATCCCCATCAGCTCACCTCCAAGCAGCTCTTGCTTCGTCCTTGCTAGGATGTCCTTTAGATATTGTATGTGATTTTTAGATCTTTTCTTAATCATCTTGGGTAGCCAGGCTAGGTATATTTAGCTTCCTTAAGCTTTTCCTGAAGAACCAGTAGTGAGCAAAGCTGAATTTGCCATCAAATACCCTCCTCCTCCTCCCCACCCCCTTCTCCTTCCCTTCCTCCTTCTTCCCCCTTCCTCTCCTTCTCCCTCTCCCCTTCTCCTTCCTCCCCTTCCTCCCCCCTCCTCCTCTTCCTTCCCCTCCTCTCCCTCCTCTTCCTCCCCTTCCTCCTGGTGCCCAAGGACACAGTGAGCAGCTTTCTCAGAGCATCAGCTCATGGGAAAGAACCCTGGGTTTGGAATCATGGCACCCACTCTGAATCCTGACTCTGCCACACACCATCTGGGGTGACCTTGAGCAATCACTGTGACCTCTGGGACCTCATTTGCCTCTTCTGGAGAATGAAGGACTGGGGCTAGAGGATCCCTAAGGTCTGGCGGTGAGCAAGACCTGCCCTGTTTGGGGGCAGCCAATAAATGGCACAGGGTAAACCACTCACAGCCTATCCCCCACCAGCATTCTCTTCTCCTCTCCATCCTGCCATAGCTGTTCCTTTGAACTGAAGAGTGCTATCTTAAACTGAAAATAGGTGTTGGAGACTCTGGAAGACCCTGGAACCAGCTAGGCGCTGCAGTGGATAGAGTGTGGACCCGGGAGGCAGAAAGACCCTAGTTTAAATCTTACCTCAGACCCTTTAGGCAGGTCCTTTCACTTCACTCAGCCACAGTTTCTTCATCTGTTAAATGGGAATATAATAGAACACACTTCACAGAGCTGTTGTGAAGGTCAAATGATGCAATATATGTAAAGTTCATTGCAAATTTTAAAATAACATAAATGTTAGCTGTTATTAAATCACTAATAAAAATCTGACATCCAAAATACATAGAGAATTAACACAAATATATAAGGCTAAGAGCCAATCCAAATAGACAAGTTATTAAAGGATATGAAGAGTTTTCAAAAAAATTGGAATTGGAACGATCATTTGAGAACATGCTCCAAATGACTGGTAGTAACGGAAATGCAATCAAACAGCTTGGAGGTTGTACCTCACAGCCACCTAATCGACAAAAAGGACCCCAAAAAGGGAAATGGTCAATTCTGGAAGAATTGTGGAAAGATAGACACTATTTGTGGACCTGTAAATTAATCCAATACATTGTTGATGGAGTTGTCAGTTTGGAATTATGCGAGAAAAGTACGTAAGCTATTCATACCCTTTGGTCAACACTGCTTATGGTAGCAAAGAAAAAAAAAGGCAGGTTTACGTTGATTGAAAAAGGGCTAAAAATCTCTGGTTGTATAGGAGTGGAATGGAATGTTATTGCACAGTAAGAATTCAAAAAATGTGGGAAGATTTGTACACACTGATAAAAGTGCGAGGAGGAACACCAACAAGGGACCGACAAAATGACTATAACAATAAAAAAAAAATCACCTGAAGAAACCTAAACTAATTGAGAAAACAATGGTAGCCCTGGAGAGCAAATAGCAAAATATACACTCCCCCATCTTGGTAGTAAGGAGGCAAGCTACTAAGAGAAACAAATGGAGTATAATTACTTGGATGCTGTCCTTGTCTCTTTGGTTGTTGCCTAACTGTTTTTCTTCATTACAAGGCAGGATTTAATTTGGAGATGGGATGGAGGTTGAACTCTCTTTGAGAAACCACTATGATGTAATAACAAAGACATCAATAAATCATGCTGTAAAAAAAACAAATTCCAGATAAGGGAGCTGGAAGGAAGATTGCTTTTATGCACATAAGTAGAAGACAGCAACTTTGAAAGGGCCTTCCAACTGAGAGTTTCTATTAATTTTAGTAGTTCGAGAGACTCTTAGACTTACTTAGTATAATCCTTTCATTTACAGATAAGAAATTTTTTTTTCTAAAACATACGTCTAACCATGTAACTCCTCTAGTCAATGAACTCCAGGGGTTCCCTATCACTCAGATCAAAGATAATCTCCTCTGTTTGGCATTTAAAGCCCTTCCTGACCTGGCCTTTCCTACCTTTCCAGGCTTCTTCTATGTCACTCCCCTCTACATACTTTAGAATCTAGCTACAGAGAACTGCATACTAGTTCTGATACACAACACTCCATCTCCCATCTCCATGCCTTCGAATTAACTATCTCCCACACTGGAATCTCCTGCAGGCCTAAACCACTATATTCCAAAGAGATTTAAAAAAAAGAGGAAAGAACACCTACATACACAGATATGTATTATATTGGCAAAGAATTGGAAAATAAGAGGGTGTTCATCATTTGAGGAATGGCTGAACAAATCATGATACATGAATGTAATGGGATACTACTGTTCTATAAGAAATAATAAAGGAGCTGGTTTCAGAAAAACCTCATAAGACTTAAATGAACTGATACAGAGTAAAGTGAACAGAATCAGAACAATTTATATAATAACAACAATGTCATCAACGCAAACAACCTTGGAAGACTTCAGAATTCTAAGCAATACAATTACAAGCCACAATTCCAGATAGCATGCTGCCCTGACACAAAGGTTATGGACTTAGAGTGCAGAATAAGATATATTTTAAATGTGATTAATACAGGAATTTGTTTTGCTTGACTGTGTGTGTTTGTTACAATGGTTTTCTTTCTTTTTTTTAATTGATAGGGAGGAGGAGGAGGGAGAAAGAAGATAAAATAGCCCTAACCCAAACCGTATGAAAGCCTCTCTTAGTATTTACATCCCACACTTGAGAAGACCCCACACTTTCCAGAATAGGTGATGTCATTGGTCCTCTTCAAAAACAAAAGACCAACAACAACAATTTCAAAAGCAGTGGACTGGGAGCTAACATAGACTCATAGATCGTTAGAGCTGAAAGAGTGTAGAGATCGTTTAGTCCAACTCACAAAATTTCAAGAGGGAAAGTAAAGCATAGTGAGGGGGGGAATGAAAGACAGATAGGTCTCATTTCCCATTTTGCAAATAGGGAAACTGTGGCACAGAGACTCATGTCTCTGTATGTTAGGAGACGCATTCAGCCTCAGTTTCTTTATTTGTAAATCAAGAGTTTGAGCTAGCTAATCTTTAAGGCCCTTCCAGCTCTAACACTACATATCCTAAGGTCCAACTTGAATATCCTATATTCTCAGATGGTATGGTGATAGAACCAGTAACAAGCCTTTCTTTTTTCAAATTGTGTTTCATTTCTAAACAAGGATCAGCCTTCTCTCTCTCTCATTTTCCTCCAAATTGAGAAAGCACAAAAAGCAAAACCTCAAATTGAGAAAGCAAGAAAAACAAAACTTATTACAAATATGTCTAGTCTATCAAAATAAATTTCCCCATTGGCCACATCCTTAGAATGTTTGTCTCACCCTGAATTCTGAGTCCTTTGCCTCTCTGTCAGGCACTGGTCAGCACATTTTTACCATTGGTCTTCTGGAATCCTGGTTGGTCATTACACTGATAAGAGTTCTGCACAAGCATTCCATCACATTTATATGCTATAACTTGTTCATCCATTCCCTAATTTATGGGCATCCTCTTAGATTCACATTCTTTGCCACCTCAAAAAGAACTATAAATATTTCTGTATACCCTTAGAATTTATATTGCATAGGACTAATCCCTCCCTTAATCCGCCATCCCTCTAATTCCCACTCCCTTCTTCTCACTTTTCCTTTATATTTCTTGACTAATAGGTGAAATGTATTTCTATAATCAACTGTGTGTATGTGTTTGTATTCTTCATCTTTTGACCAAGTTGGATGACAATGAGGTCAAGCACCAGCCATTTCCCCCCTCCTCTTCCTTGTTGTATAGATATCTACTCGTACACCCTTATTGTGTGAGATAATTTTCGCCAACTTTCCTTCCCCCGAGTGTTCCTTTTTCCTTCTCTTTCCATTATTTTCTTAAGATCATCCAGACACAGCAGAACTACTCCTCTGTGAGCTCTGATGATGACAGGGGTCAGAGGGGATACATGTATCATCTCCCCATATTCTAATGCATGTAGTTATATCATTGTTCATTCATGTTTGCCTACTTATGATTCTCTTTATTCCTGTGTTTGCACTTCAAAGTTTCTTCATAGCCGTCATCTTTTCATCAGGAATGCTTGGAAGTCCTGATCTATTTCATTGAAGATCTATTTTTTTTTCCTCTGTAGCATTACATACAGTTTTACTAGGTAAGCTATTCTTGGTTGTCAACTCATATCCTTTGTCTTGTAGAATATCACATTCCAAGTTCTCTACTCCTTTACTATGATAACTGTAAAATTGTGTATGATCTTTGTTGTGACTCCTCAGTACTTGAATTCTTTCTGGCTACTTGCAACATTTTTTCTTTGATCTCAAAGCTCTGATTTTAGCTACGATGTTCCTGGGAGTTTTTATTTTAGTATTTCTTTCAGAAGGTGACGGATGGCTTCTTTCTATTTCCACTTTGCTCTCTGGTTCTAAGAGATCTGGGCAGTTTTCCTTCAAGATTTTTTAAAATAAGATGTCTAGGCTCTTTTTTTGATCATGATGTTCAGATAGTCCAGTAATTCTTAATTTTTTTTCTCCTTGATCTGTTGTCTAGGTTGGTTGTTTTTAATATGAAGTATCTTAAATTTTTTTCTATATTTTCAGCCTTTTGACTTTGTTTTAATATTTCTTGTTGCCTCATAGGCTTCTATTTGGTCCATCCAAATTCTCAGGGAGTTTGTTGCTTGGGTAAGGTTTTGTTCCTCTTGTGCCCAGCTGTTAATTCCCTTTCCAATTCTTTCTTCTACAACTTTCATTTCTTTTGCATTTTCCCTCAAGTGCTCTCATTCTATTTGTAAAAAAAATTTTTAAACATTTTTTTAAAAACAATGTCATTTCTTCCAAGAATTGTGATTGAGTTTATACCCAAGCTGTGTTTTTTTTTTCTGATTCATTGCTTATAGATATTGTGGAGTCACCTTCTTCTAGCCTACTTCCTGACTTTGGAATTGATGCTACAGGTTGGTTCTGTGGCCCTTCTGGAGGGAATGTTCTGGGCTGGTCCTGTTGCTACTTTCTTGGAGTATTGAGAGTTAGGCTATTGCAGGGTCTTAGGCAAAGGCTGGGGACCTGCAAGCTTTCAGTGCTTCCAAAGTGGTCTGATCCAGAATAAAGTCTGATTGCTGACCCCTTAGTCTGAGCTCTCAAGTTCCTAAACTGGCTTTGGTTCTGAGAAAGGGTAGATTGCTGCTGGGTCCAGTCCTTATCAGCCAACTGGAAAGCTCTGTTGGTCCAGAGACACAAAATTGTTTGGGATTCCCCCCTGGTTATTCCTCTGCAAGGTGGGGTAGTTCAAAGTGAGACCTTGCTTTGCACCTGAGGTCTCAGCCACACTAGGATGCTGCTGCTGACTTTCTTTGTGAACTCCCCAGGTTCCCCCTACAAGAATACCACTGCCCTACAAAGTACCCTTCTCATTCTGCCTTGAATCTGTGACCTGGGACTAGGTGGTGGGGCTGTTAGTTGGCACCTGTCCCTTTCAAAATGTTGGTGCCTAGTACGGGTCTGAGACCTCCTCTTTCCCTGGTGCACAGCCTCTCCTCGGGTGTTAGAATGCCCTGTGTGCACTCCTGACTTGTCCCAGAGTCCACAGACTTCCCTGTCTATCTCCCTATGCTTGGCTAGGCTGGACAGAGAACTCGCTGTGACTTTTTCTGGTTTCCCCATGGGGATTCCATCTGGTGCATTTTCTAGGTCTGTTAGTAGGGGTTTGTGGAAAGGAACCCACAGCCTTGATTCCTAATACTCCTCTATCTTGGTTTGACCTCTAAACCCAAAGAGCTCATGACACATTACATAGGGCAGGTGAGGAAGAGTGAAAGAAAGGGAGTTAGAAATGTTTGTGATCATCCCTGGGCTTTTCAACATGGAAGACAGCCATAGCCTCCTCTAAACTGTCCCTCAGCGACTTTATATTTGGAGGAAGCGTAGGGCTGACCCAGGCAGACCTGAAGCCCTTTTCTTATTGCACGTGATATCTTTGTATGTTCACTTTGAGCAAATAGAAATCAAGGTTCTGCCCACAGTGGCTCTAGACCTTCCCTTTATCTTTCCCTGTTATCGAAATGTACTCTTTTCTGTCTCATCGCCATAGCTCCCTACTAGAATACTGGCTTGCTCCACTTAAAAACCCTTAGTAGCCCCACTATATTGCCTAGCAAATAAAGTATAAACTCCAGCTTCTGGCGTTGAAAGGCCTTCTGTAACCTGGCTTTAATTTACCAGCTCAGCCTTTTCTCATAGTATATTCCCCTTTATATATTTGATATTCCAGCCACACTGTGCTCTGCTTCCACCCCACGGTCATAGCCTGTTCTGATCCTGCCTTCTTCTGTCTCTGTACTATCACCTATACCATGTGCCATCCTTGGAATGTACTTGTCTTTGCACACCCTTCTTTGACTGCTGAAAACTCTTTCTTCTTTCCAGATTTAACTCAGGAGACACCACCTCCATGAAGCCTTCTTTGTTCCATGGGGACCAGATGAAAGCGATCTCTAAAAGCCTTGCAACATTTGGCCTGGGCCTCCCCTTTGCCCTTATCTTACTCTCCCCTGTGGCATAATTATTATGCACATGGCCATTTCTCCCCCTCCTCGAGAGCAAGGCCTTACAAATAGTAGACACTTAATAAGCATTTGTTAAATTGAGTCAAACTAAATCACCCTGAAGTTTTGTAGTGGAAAGAGCCCTGGGCTTAGAGTAAGGGGACTTGGATTCATATCCTAGTTCTAACACTTACTAATTGTGTGATCGTGCTCAAGTCGGTTAATTGCTCTGAATCTGTCTCTTCTTTTACAAAAGAGGAATACTAGTCCTGACACTGCTGTTGTGAGGAAGGTGCCTGATAATCATTAAATCAATATATTGCAAATAAGTTCTGGGCAGCTAGGTGGTGCAGTGAAAAGGGCACCAGCCCTGGAGTCAGAAGGACCTGACTTCACATACTTGATACTTACTAGCTGTGTGACTCTGGGCAAGTCATTTAACCCCAACTATGAAAGAAAGAAAGAAAGAAAGAAAGAAAGAAAGAAAGAAAGAAAGAAAGAAAGAAAGAAAGAAAGAAAGAAAGAAAGAAAGAAAGAAAGAAAGAAAGAAAGAAGGAAGGAAGGAAGGAAGGAAGGAAGGAAGGAAGGAAGGAAGGAAGGAAGGAAGGAAGGAAGGAAGGAAGGAAGGAAGGAAGGAAGAAAGAAAATGAGTCCTTATGATTGCCACCCTATAATTGTCTAATAACTGTATAGTGTTAATGGCTGATAAAAAGCAATAACATTAGTATTAACTTTCCCAGAAGCTCTTAAATTGTAAGAGTAATAAGGCTTTAATCCAAAAGAATGACTCTCTAATAGTGGAATTTCAGGCATTGTGGCAGGTGTTGATGGGGAAGTTAGCTTAGCACAGGACAGGCTCCATTCACACACTATATTTCAGAAACATGAGAGGCAGCATTATGTCATGCCTAAAGAACTGGCCTCAAAGTCAGAATGACCTGGGTTCAAGTCTGTCCTCTGACCCATATTGGTTGCATGACCCTGGACAAGTCACTTCTCAATGTCCTCAGGTAATTCTCTAAGGTTATACATTGCAGAGCAAGTGCCAATCTACATTAGTAAAAAGGAATTTTCTCACTGGAAATTCCCTATATCAATAAAATCACAGGTCTGGTATAAAAAAAAAAAACCTCATTTGTTTTAGAGCTATCTAGGCATATGTACTTGTCTGACAGCCTCCTTACTAAAGCATATGTCAGGAATGTAGGGGAATTTCTAGGGGAAAACTGGGGGAGAAGGAGTTAAAAATGCCTTGCCAATGGTTCCCTCCAAATTGTATAAATGAACAGCATTTTCTCAAGTCTAAAGTGCACACATGTTATGAAAGGGGTTCCCATCTCCTAGGTACCCAGACAGATAGACAAAGCAAAACAAGCCCAGATTAGCCAGGTTGGACTGCCGTGCTTCTGGCTTGCACTAAGAACTCACTCATAAAAACACAAGTAAATAGTCTGGGTGTTTGTATGGGGACAGAAGGCTATGCTTGGTCCTTGGGGTTTTTTTAGATCATCATTAGAACGTGGCCCCATCAAGCATTCCCTCTGGGTTGATGTCATGGACAAATAAAACCCTTCTCTCCCGACCCCCCACCAAGACTAAAAGGGAAATGCTATTACCGGGACACCAAAGACAGACTATTCAATTCAATTCAAGTCACATTTAGAATGACAGAATCTTAGAGTCAGAAATGATGTTAGAGATCATTCTGGCCAGCTCCTGCCATGACGCAGGAACCTGGAAACATGGCACCCTGAAAGGAGTGTTGGAGCAGGAGTCAGAGGACCTGGAATGAAATCTCAGCTATTTGCCAGCTGTGTGACCTTAAGAGCAAATGAGGAGGTTGAACTAGACGACCTCAGAAGTCCCTTCATACTCTCAACTCCAATGCTTCCCCTACACTACCTCCAAAAGGTGATTATCCAGCTTCTGTGGGAAGACCTATAGTGACAGGGGATCTATCTCACTTCCTCCCTAGGCAACCCATTCTATGTGAGAACAGATCCAATTAGGGGAAAGTGCACTGGATCTGGAGTTCAACTTCTGGCTTAACCACCTACTACGTGTATGACTTTGGGCAAGTCATCTTAACTCTTCTGGGACTTAATTTCTTCTTTGGTAAAATGAGTTGGTTGGTCCAGATGGCTTGTAAATTTCCTTGTAACTGTAAAATGCAATGATTCTTCATTGTTAGGAAGCTTCTCCCTTAGACTGAGCCGAAATCTGCCTTCCTGTAATATCTGCTCATGAATCCTAGTTCTCAAGGGCCAAGAAGAACAAGTCTATTCTCTCATTCATGTGACAGCGTGATTCTTGAAAATAATTAGCATGTCGTCCCTAAGTCTTCTGTTCTCCAGACTTCATGCTCTTGGATTCTTCCAAAGGGCCTCGTATGACAGCGTCTCATCTGCTGGCTCTCCTCTGAACCAGCTTATTATTATCCTATTGTAAACATGGTATACCAGACTGGATTACATTAGCTCCTTTTGACTACTATGTTACATGGTTGACCCATACTGAGCTTAAAATCCCTTAGGTCTTTTTTCCCACGAATGGCTGTCTAATCAGGACTCTTCCACCTTGTCCTAGTAGGTTGATAAATGTCAGATACGGTCCTTGACATTTATCCCTATTGCATTTCATTTTATGACATTTGTTCCATCTCTCCAGTCTTTTGAGATCCTTTGATCTCTGTCTTGCCAGTCAGTGTGTTAGCTGTCCCCTCCTTTGTGTCATCTCAAGATCAATACACATGCCGTCTACACTTTCACCTAAATTCCTCCTCTCAGGAGGAAAGTGAGCAGAGAACACACTAAGACCTCAGAGAGTCCTGGAGTAGTGAAAACAAGAATCTGGACCTGAATTCCAACTCTGACATTTGCTGTTGGTGTGAGCACAGGCAAGTCACTCAGCCTCTATGGACCTCAGAATCCTGGAAGATGACAAGACTGGATTAGATAATATCAGGCTCTCAATTTATGAACCTATGATTCCAAGTCCCTAAGAGTATTTTGTTTTTAAGAAGGATGAGGAAAAAGGAGAGAGAGAAAGGGGGGGAGAGAGAGAGAGAGAGAGAGAGAGAGAGAGAGAGAGAGAGAGAGAGAGAGAGAGAGAGAAAGAGAGAGAGAGAGAGAGCGCTAAAGGAATATACTGCTACTGTTGAGATTTCAAGTACTATGATAATTCAATGGAGGGTTAGAACATCAGAATTTCAGAGATTTAAAGCTGTAAGCAACATCAGAGACCACCTAGTCTAATGCTCTCACTCTTACTGAAATATTCTGAGGCAGGAGAATTTGCTCAGGATTCTCAAATCCCAGCACAGATGAGACCTACCTACTCCATCTACAAGGAAGGATGGTCTTGGACAGGTGGTGACATTGGAGCAAATACCAGGTCCCCTTGCTGGAGCTAAGTAGCCACAGAATCATAGAATGGCAGAACTAAAAGGAACTTGGGAGATAATCAAGCCAAATCTTCCATTTGACAGAGAAGCAAATTCTACCCTACTCTAACAAGAGTTATTGGGTTTTTGTTTTTTTCACCTGCAAGTACTAGTAATCTCTGTGGATTATTTGCCGTGTTATTCCATAAGTATCCTGCCTGGATCATTCCCAAGGACTAACAGCAATCACCATTCATAGTTCGATTATTATTTGCTTCTATAACATGTAGCACTTAGAAAGCACATCAAAAATAATTTCATAAATCCAACCATTACATACTAGAAACTCCCACTATAACATTCTTGCTAAGTGGTAGCCTAACCTGTGCTTGAAGACCTCCAAGGGTGAGGAACCCACCACTTCTTGAAGCAGTTCATTCCACTCTTGGACCAACTCTAATTAATAGGAAGTTTTTCCTAACATTAAGCCTGAATCTGTCTCTTTACAACTTCCACCCATTACTTCTAATTATGCCCTCGGGGTTAAACAGAACAAGTCTAATCCTTCTTCTATATGACAGCCATTCACATACAGGGGGAAACAGGAGCAGACTGAGGCATGATGACTATTATGTAAAAAAAAAAAAATGCCACTAATTATTTACATGAATTACATTAATGCATCAAGGATCCTTTGTACTATCTGTGTGGGTACTCCTTCTACCAATGCCCATTCACCACCCCCTCTGTGCCTTAGTAGACAGTTTAATGAAAGGCTATAGCCAAAAAAATCATCATCCATTGGCCAGCTTTCAGGAAATGATACATTCTGAAATTAGCCAAACCAGTCCTTGGACAACATGTTTATGATGGTTTAACCAGGCCACTGCTCCAAGTTTTTACATCTTGCTAGGACTTGTACTTCATTGATATAGCCTCAAAGATCTCAGCATCATCTCCATGCCTGAGTGACTGATATTCCTAAAATGTAGGTCTGACCACATCACTCTTCTGCTCAGTAAATTCCAGGGGCTCCCTATTGCCTTTAGAAGCAAATGCAATTTCCTCCATTAGGCATATGAAGCCATTCACAACCTAGCTCCAACATTTTCCAGACTACGTGATACATTATTCCCCTTCTCACGTTCTATGATTCTATGGTCCTATGACCTTCTTGCTGTTACTCAACATTAAATCTATTATCTCTGAGAGGTCATCATATGTAGGTACTCCCAGACTCACCACAATGCATTCCAGTTATCTCCACCTTCCATTTCTACCCTAGCCCTGAGGCACCATGCTCCTGACCAGTAAGAATTCATCCTACATAAGCACCTCTGACCCACTATGATTCTCACTGGCCATCTTCATGCCATGATGCCATGAGTATCTCTCTCCATGTTGTTCCTTATACTTAAGTATCCTGTCTAAAGAGCTTCCAAAAGCTGACAAGACTCACCATGCATTGTTAGGTTATTGTTTAAAGTACCATTATTGACTATTAATCACTTGCATAACATTGTCTCCCTCCCCATGCTCTGACAATATTAATCAAATCAATATTACTATTCTTGGAAAGGACATTTCAACCAATTGCTGCTTAGTTCAAATTACCATCACTGTGTCTTCCCAGGCCAAAACACCCATCTTTGTTCACTACTTCCCTACGTGGGGTTTCTTCTCATTGAAGAGGGGGCCTGTCTTTCTTTTGGGTTTGTATCTCTAGTGCTTGACTTCTGGGTCATGTGACTAACAAGATGAAGGACTGGACATTTTCTCCAGTCCCCACAACCTCTCAAACCTCTTCAGAATAAGAAATATGTACAAGAGACAAGGCAATTTCAGCTGTCTCCACAGTCAAGGACATCAAGAACCCTAATAAGGTAACATATCATTGAACTAACAGCAGAGAAAGCTAATCCCTAACCCTAAGGGCCCACTCAGCAACCCACTGCCTACCACTCTTGCAGGGTTGCATTAGCCGACACAGGGGTTTACAACAGAACTCAACCCTACCTCCTTCCCAATGCCTCAAAAGACTAAAAAGACAGAAGCTTGTTCAGGCTGGAAAAACAGTGTAACTGAACCCTGTAATGCAATAGCACTCAACCAGAGGACACTTGGAACTGGGGCAGGACACATGTGTGGCTATGTGACACTCCACTAAGCCTGAGGAGAAAAGGCCAGCATACAGTTGGGGCCAATTCTGCCATTCCATAAGTCACTTAGGGCAGAGACCAAGGACTGTGAAATGTGAATTGCCCAGCACAAGAGGAAGGTGAGGTTGTTTTGAGGGTCAGTTTCCAGGGAAACCACCTTCAAAGAGGAAGGAGTCAGAAAGTGAGCAAGAGGGAAATATAAGGGGGAAAGACTGAAATTACCAAAGATCTCACGAGAAAGAAAACTCAAGCAGATAAATCAAAAGGTAAAACATTAATAACAGAAGGGAATGTGGTCTCCAGATCAGCCAAAAGAATCCAGAAATCTATGAACAAATATTGCAAGAAAAAGGAAAATGAAGCAACACCTGACAGAGCAGAGGATCCTGACAAATAAGGATTGTGAAAGCAGAACTTATGGCCTGTACAGCAGAAATATTGACAGAATAGAAAAATTTGAACCCCTGGTGCCAAGTTTCACCAAAGAAACAAAACATAACTGAGTAGGAATGCAAATACACACCAGAAATACACACAATCTGAAAGAAAAGAAGAAAAAACAATAATGTTCAAAGCAAACATGATCTTATACAAGCAAAGCTTGTTGGTCTTGAAGATAGGATGTACAGAGACAACGAAAGAATTATAGGTCTCCCAGAAGAGACAAGTCAAGAAATCTGAACAATATAGTGCAAGAAATAGAGAAAGAAAACTGTGCAGAACTTCTGAACACAGAAAATAAAGCGCCAACTGAAATAATTCACAGATTGCCTCCAAAGGAAAAAACAAACAGTCCCTGCACTACAAACTCCAAGATGCATAGCAGTTAAAAAATGCTGTTGTTCATCCTTCTTTCTTGAAGAGGACCAATGACATCAGCAGGGTAATGTCTTGACTTGCAAGTGAAGTGGATTTAAGTGAGGCAGGACTGTGCAGGGCTGAACACAGTTCTTGGCACATAGAGATGTTACATAAATGCTTTCCCCTTCATTCTGTGCCTCTGCACAGACTCTCCCCTGTGGTTCAGATATATACTTACCAATTCACTGATCAATGAAGCTTCGTTTCAAAGAGGTTTCAGACCTTTTATCTCCTTTTATCATACATAGAACCATAGAATGTTAGAGATAGTTCAACCTTCCCCCTACACTTTATTCATTTGTTATTATGAACTTAAAAAGCATCAAGAAACTGTCTATAAAAATTTTCCCCCAATTTTCTGCTTTCCTTCTGATTTTGGCTACATTTGTTTTATTTGCACAAAAACATTATAAGCAAAGAACAGATCAGGATTGTGAATTTCTGTTACACTCAGGTTTTTTTTTATTGTTCATGATATTTAACATGATAGTAAGAAAACTACACTGTTTGTCTATGTCCTCTTGTGAATTTCCTTCCCTCTATTTGCTTTTGTGTAGTTTTAAATGTTCCCCTGAAGCTCTTTTCTTTTCCTTCTGTTTTTTGCATCACTCTCATTTCATAGGTGAGGGGCCTGAGGCTCTGGGGTAAAGGGATTTGGTCAAGGTCACTCAGGTAGCTAGGGACAGAGCCAAGATGAGAAGTCTCCTGACACTTTGACCCTTCTGTTTCTAGTACAACACTCTGCCCCACCCCCCAAGCCCAGTGACTTTCTAATGAGCAGATGGGAAATTCCTAGCCTCCAAAACATTGCAGGAATAGCCTAGGAGGGTATTCAGACCTGTATTCTACCTAAGGGTTCTTACCACTTAGATGTAACATGAGCCATGCCTCCAAAAAAGGAAAGGGTCCTGGACTGGAGAGTCAAAAGCCCTGGATTCTAATTCTGTCCCCACCACTAACTGGCTACATGATTATGGGTAATTCACTTGCCTTCTCTGGGCCTCAATTTTTCTCATCTACAATCAATGCATTGCACTGCATGAGTTCCAAGATGCCTCTGAGCTGTGGCCATCTATGATTAAAATCTTTATTTATGTAGAGTTTCACCATACCCACCATTTGTAACATAAATGTCTTTGGAATGTTCCGGGGTACACCCTCGAAGGCCAGAGGGGCCTACAATGTGTAGCCACTCTGTTTATGTGTACATGAGCCTGAGGGAAAGACAGAGGAAACAGAGGAGAGACAGTCCCCCTCCCTTTCTTCCCCCTTGTCCAGAAGAGCTCTCATAACATCTTCTACAAACACATGGGAGTGTTTATCCCCAAACAGCAGCAGGCTGGAGCCAGGAGCTCCGTTTCATAAGATGTAGTCCAGACAGAATTCGGTGGCTGCCCCCTCCTATGGGATAGAACAGAAAGGCCCAAACCATTCCCCCAGGCCCTGCCTTGGGACCTGCCTTTCCAAGGAGTCTGAGCCGCAGAGCACTGGCCAGGCTGCCAGGGACCCTTCTCTATTGACCTGGGGCCAGGCAACTTATTCTTGGATAACTAGAAAACCATCCACCACTCTGTGAGAACAACTGCCATCACATCGATGGAAGCGCCTTCCCCAGATCCTTACCTCAACCCTAAAAGGAGGGCTGGAAAGCAGCGGTCATTAGCTATCCCCGTTGGACAGATGAGAAAACTAAGGCCCACAGAGGTTAAATTGTCCATTCGAGGTGAGACAGCTGTAGAGTTGGGTGAGTTTAAAGCTCTTTATACTCCATGGCAAGAAGTTGGCCTCTTCTGAACGAAGTCTAAGATGAAGCAATTCTGCTTCCCACCCCCCAAATCCCCCCCCCTCCCCCGTCTCCTGGGAAATCCACAGGATCAGAGTCTTGAAGCTGGAAGGGACCAGGGGAACCGTAGAGTCTAACTTCGCCCCATTTTATAGACCAGGAAACTGAGGCCCAGGGAATTTAAGGGGCTTGCCCAAGGTCATACACATAGTCATAATGCTGGAATTTATAAAGGGCTGGAAGGGTGGCAAAGTATCCGGGAGGTGGGTATCTTGCCTTCAGGGAATGCATTCTTGTCACAATGCCACCTTACCTCCTTTAGCCCTCTTCTGTCAGTCCTCCCATGCCTATTAATAGTAATAACAATAATATTTACATAGAGCTTTAAGATTTGCAAAGCGCTTTGGGATATGTTGACTCACTTGATCCTTACAACAACCCTGTGAGGTAGGGTCCATTTATAAAATGGGAGCAATGTTTCATTCTCCTCTAGAACATGAGTAGAGGATCTTTTGAGGTTAAAATCCCCAAAGGATCAGAGGATGCTACACTCTGTGAATACAAGGGGAAAAACCTTAGCTTTGAGGAGAAAGAGTTGCCAATTTGCAAAAACAGGCCTGATTGTTCTTGGTGGCTGCTAGCGGCAAGCTACACAGCCCCATTCTGGTGCCTCTTGGATCAAAAGGAGGAGGGTGGGAGGGATGGCTCACAGCCCAGGCTCCGAAGGTAGTGACTAGGAGGTAGCGTTCGGCCAGAGGAGCTTGGGGCATAGGTCTTAGTGCAATGGTGGTTCCTTCCACCTCAAGCTCTATGGCTTCTCTTGCTGTGGTGTTACCTGGTAGGTTGAGGACAGTTGAAGCACAGTGTATCTTGAGCTGGAAGCTTTGAGACTGCCCAGGACCAACCCCTTATAAAAATGAAGTCCAGAATAATGATGAAGGCCTACCTATCTTCTGCTATCACAGTGGATTGTAGATGTGTTTGGAGGCTTAAAGAAAAAAAGGAAAAGATTTGGAATAATTGTTTTGGGGAATGGGATGGGAACAAGCTTGAGGCCCTAGCTGGAGTTCTTAACCTTATTTGTATCATAGATCTCTTTGGCAAGTCCAGGGACCCCATGTCAGAGTCATGTTTTTAAAATGTGTAAAGTAAAATACAGAGTTACAAAGGGAATTAATTACATCTTAATAAAGATATAGTTTTCCCCACTTCAGTTCATGGATCCCAAGAAAGCTAAGAACCCCTGCTTGGAGGTCCTCTCTTCTCTCACCCAAGCCCAACCTCTGCTTTTCCACCCAGCCAAGTCTTCTGGGCCCACACTGGGGGCAGATGGCATGTTCGGTTCCCTTAAAACTATGGGCCAGCTCTACCCTATTAACTATCTAGGCCTCAAATGCACAAGGTTGTCTCCAGACTATTACATTTAGAATTCACCTTGCCTGAGCCCCTCCTTTCACAAAGAGGGAAACCTTAGCCTGATGTCAAGTGATTTCTAGCAGATAGCACATTGGCAGAGCTGGGATTTGAACCCAGGGCCTCTGACTTCTAATCAGGCTCTCTTTGCACTCTACCACTCTCTAAAATTTGGCCTCTCAGTTGAAACTCAAAATGGGGATAGATAGTGAGTCCACAACTGTGAGCTGAACATGTGTTGAGCACCAGCCCCACATTAGCACAGTTGGGCACAGAGGAGAATTCATAGTCCCAACATTTAACCACCTCATGGTCAGCAGAACACAGGAAACACTCACCTGTCAGACAGGTGGAGAACAGCATTAGGGATTGCATGGCTGAGGACTGAAGTGAAGAGTAGAGACCACAGGGATGGAGCTCAGAGGAAGGAGATGCCATCAGGGCCTGGAACAAGGACCAAAGTTTGCTGAACTTCGGTTCCCCACTTCTTCCAGTACCTGGCACAGAGCTTTACTTTACCATTCTTCATTCACCTGTAGGTGGTGGCTTTGGATTAGATTGGCAGGAAAGGGAGAAGGGCCTTCTGTGCAGGAAAAACACTATGAGGAAAGGGGTGGAGTTGGGAATTACTATGGAAAATTTGGGGCAGCTAGGTGGTACAGGGGAGCACCAGACCTGGAGTCAGGAAAACTCATATTCCTGAGTTCAAATCCAGCCTCAGACACTAGCTGTGTGACCCTGGGTAAGTCACTGAATCCTATTCGCCTCAGTTTCCTCATCTGTAAAATGAGCTGAAGAAGGAAATGGCAAACTACCCCAGTATATTTGCCCAAAAAAATTCCAAATAGGGTCATGAAGAGTCAGATATGACTGAAACAACTGAACAACAACAACATGGTAAGTTTGCCAGCAAGGAAGAGACCTAGACAGAGCCAGAGCAAGAATGCACATAGAGGATATTTTAGGAAGTAAAGGTGAATGGGTAGGGTGGAATATGATTAGGTAAGCCTAGAATGTCAGACAGGAATGACCATTTGTTCCAAGAAATGCATATTTTTCTCCATGCCCCTGATGAAGGATGCCCCATCCTCCCTACAACATCCCAGGCTCTGGATATTGGGTCATATAGTATGGTACCAGCACTGAACTTAATCAAACCATGACCTTAGTTTATTGGAGTATCTAAAATTCAGAATACCTTTCACACAATCTGTCCTGGCATGATATTGGGAGGCAACTTGCACTGGAGTTAGGGCAAACCTGGATTCAAATCCTGGCCCAGGTCATGTCTCTTTCATAGAATTATGATAAAGATTGCATTTCCTGAAACTCATAGGACTGTGAGCTGTTTTTGTCTTTTCTTCTGTGAGCCAAACCTGCCAAGTTCTTCCAAGTGACTCTTGTATGCCATGGCTTCCTCTCCCCTCCTCACTCTCCAGAGAAGTCAGTCTTCCCTCCCTGGCTCTTCATTGTCCTTGGCCAAAGTATTTAATGGATTGGCACGAGGTAGAAGGTTTAGGCTTGTTCTGCCCACCCTATGGTAGAATGAGGAGCCACAGGTGGAAGATGCAGAGAGGTAAATATGGGCTGGATAGAAGGGAAAACCTACTACTAGTGCCCAAAGCAGGATGAGGTAAATGGGCTAAGCAGTAAATTCCCCAATAATGGATGTTTCCAAGTGTAGGTTGGCTTATCACTTGCTACAACTAGCTAACTACTAATTAAGGAGGGGAAGACAGGGAGAATAGCATTTACAAGGTACCTACTATGTGCTGGGCATTATGCTAAGTGCTTTACAAATATTATCTCATTTGATCCTCACAACAACCCTGGGAAGTAAGTATTATTATTATCCTTACTTTACAGTTGAGGAAACTAAGGCAAACAGAGGTTAAGTGACTTGCTAGTAAGTGAAGCCAGATTTAAACTCTTCTTAATCCCAGCAGTCTATTCACTGAGCCCCATAACTGCCTCAAGTATTTTGTGGAGGTCAGGGTTGGACTGTCTGACCTCCCTGATCATATGATGCCACGTTACTAAAACCCAAGCAGCTTCCAGTTACTTTTGGGATTGATGATGTAAAGTCTTCTGTTTGTCAAGTAAAGCTCTTTATAGCCTGGCCCCTTCCTGCTTCTACAGCATTAGTGCCTGCCATGCTCTATGGTGTGGCCATACTGGCAGACTTGTTTCTCTACATGCAATGCTCCACCTTCCATAGCTGGGTCATGCCTGGCAATGATCTCCCTCCTCACCTCCACCACCCAAGATCCTTGGCTTCCTTTAAGACAGCTCAAGCACCACCTTCTGCAGGAGACCTTCCTGGACCCCCAAACCTTAGAGCCAGCCCCCCTAAAGTTAGCTTGTATTTACTTTGTATGTAACTTTGCTTCATGAGAAAGTATATATTTGTAATACATTTATCTCTATCTATAGTGTTACTTTGTGTATTTTCCCATTACAGTGTAAGCTCCTTGAGGTCAGGGACCACATCTTGCTTCTTCTTCTTATCTCCAGAGTATAGAGCTTGGCACAAACTACTATTATTGTTGTTCAGTCATTTCAGTTGTTTTTCAGTTGTGTCCAATTCTTTATGAGCCCAGTTGGGGCTTTCAGCAAAGATATTGAAGTGGTTTGCCATTTCCTTCTCCAGCTCATTTTACAAATGAGGAAACTGAGGTAAACAGGGTTAAGTGACTTGTTCAGAATCACACAGATAATAAGTGTCTGAGATCAGATGTGAACTCAGGTCTTCCTGATTCCAGGCTTGGTGCCCAATCCACTATGCCACCTCGATGCCTGGCACAAAGGGAATGCTTAATAAATGCTTGTTGATTCGTTGACAGCTAATTGATTGGTTGTTTGCTTTCTACATGGTACATCTGATTAAATCTCTGATATCCTTCTTGGAGGAAATGGCTCGGTTACCTGGCCTACACCCCTGGCGGACTTTACATACAATATAACTGGTTGATAATCTACACAGTCAAAGTGGTATCACGCCCAGTCACAAATAGAGGGATATGATACAAAGATATAGCCAGAGATATGTCCCACAGATACAACTGGAATGATGCTGCC
Organism: Phascolarctos cinereus; assembly: GCF_003287225.1. Lineage (NCBI taxonomy): Eukaryota > Metazoa > Chordata > Mammalia > Diprotodontia > Phascolarctidae > Phascolarctos > Phascolarctos cinereus. The sequence goes on from NW_027555847.1 coordinate 58,570,368, forward strand.
ATTAGCAGGCATGACCTGGATAAAGATCAGATAAAGGAGACAGAAGACGGGAAGGAGAAGCAGGAGACAGAGTGTCATGAAAACCTAGAGAAAAGAGGATCCAGGAAAGGAGGGTGACCAACCATGTCAAAGGCTACAGAGAGGTCGAAATTAAGCTGACCTCTCTGGGTTGAAAGGAGTGAGGACCAAGAAAAGGCTGTTAGATTTGGCGATGAGGTCATTGGTCTCCATAGAGAGAGTGATTTGGGTGGAATACCAGACTGAAGAGAGAGATGTCAATCATAGCCAGCCTTTCCTAGAAGTTCAACCATGCAAGGAAGGAGTGATATGGGGCTTTCATTACAAATAGCAGATATGAGATTTTTCCATCTGGATGTCCAAGGACATGGTGCATAAGAAAGAAGAGAAAGATTCAAGTTGGAAAGCCTGGGTTCAAAAGCTGTCTCTGATACTTGCTAGTGATGGGACTGAACAATTTACTACCTCTCTCAGGGCCTCAGTCTCCTCCTCTGTAAAAGGAGAGGGGTGGACAAGAGGATTTCTAAGAGCATCCCTTCCTGCTCCCATTCCTATGAAATGGCTGCTACTAGGGAATGACACCTAGAACAGGCTTCTCCTCCTCCAGACGTCAGCCATCAGCCTGTCCTGGTGCCAGTCAGCAGGATGCTGTCCCTTTAAACCAGGGGGCAGTTGCGCTTTGCGTGGAGGTAGAGAGCAGGACACGTTCTCAGCTGCAGCAGTCCATTAAGAAGCAGGCAACAAAAGGCTCCTTTATCATTGAGGTTTCCCAACCCAATGCCGTGCAACCATACATCTTTTCCATGGAGTAAACACCAGGCCGCACAGAGTCTCCAAGAAGTAGAGAAATAAAAATAGTCCACATTTCCATAGCATGTGAAGATTTTAGGTGCTCCTTCTCCCCAGCAGTCCTGCAAGGCAGGCAGGGCAGGTGAGATTACCCAGGTTTTACCTTGTTCCTCTTGATACCCCAGCTCCCTTTCAGGCTCAGTCCAAAGGCTGTCTCCTACAAGAACCTTTTCTTCTTTCTCTCCATTTATTTCCTAGGTATTTAATATCTACTCATATCTGTACATTCTGTCCACTAGAATGTAAGCTTCCTAAGGGCAGGGAATATTTCATTTTTGTTTTCACATCCCCAGCATCAAGGGCAGTGCCTGGAACATACTTAATGAATCCTGTTGAATTGAATCTGCATTTTATAGATAAGGAAGTACCCTTAGCACCTAGAACATCAGGGCCTTTTGAAGGCCTCTTAGAATATAGTATATCACTGAAAGGGACCTTAGAAGATAGAAAAGTAGATACATGTTGTTGTTCAGTCATTTCCAACTCTTTGTGATCCAATTTTGAGGTTTTCTTGGCAAAGATACTGTTGTGGTTTGCCATTTCTTTCTCCAGCTCATTTTACAGATGAGAAAACTGAGGCAAACAGGGTGAAGTGACATGCCCAGAGTCACATAGCTAGTGTCTGAGGCCAGATTTGAACTCATGAAGATAAGCCTTCCTGATTCCTAGCCCAGTGCTCTATCCACTGTACCACCTAGCTGCCCCTTAGACTTGGGAGGGGACTTATAAATAGAATGCTCAAGCTAGAAGTAACCTTAGAACACAGAATGTTAGAAAACAAACATCAGAGCTTGAAGGAAGCTTAGAATATAGAAAGTTAAAGCTAGGAGGGCCTTTGGAACAATGAACGTGAGAACACAGATTGTCAGAGACACCAGGGACCTTAGAACATTGAATGTCAAAGCTTGGTTCTAGTATTTGGGTTTTTTCCTCTCGAATCACTTTGCCTTCTTTTCCTGCTGTCACATGGTCCCGTGTGTCCCCACTGAGAATAAATGAATAAATTTAGAAACAGCCAAGCAAGCAAACAAATACATATAAATAAGTAGACTCAGCATCCTCCTTCTGGTCCCAAGTCGCTTTTATTTCTCATGAAAATGCCCCTGAGGCCAAGTGGTATTTATCACTGCTTACATCCTTATAGCTGAGTTCTTCCAGCCACACATATGAACACCTCCTTGCCACTGCCATTACGACTTCCCAAATACCTCCATCATTTAATAAGCGGGTGTGGGGGAGCATGTAGGAGAAATCCCATCAAATGAAATTATGCTGATGCACATGTTAGTGAATGATAGCTTCAGTCATTTTCAAAGGGCCCTCTGGGAAACAGAACTAAGAGGTAGCAGGGAGCCTGGAGAGTTTCTTCTCCAGGCATCTGGGCAGAGTATCTGAGCATTCTCTGAACGCCCAACCTGTTCAAGAAACTGAGGCGAGAAATTCTTCAAAAAGAGAAAGTCAAGAAACATTCTGCCTATTTGATGAAAGGCCCAAGAAGTCATATGACAAGGTTTCCTCGTCTCATCAGAGATGTGACTCTGGTTTGGGCTTCTACGTCATATTCCCACACTAGAGATCCCATCATCAACAGACCAAGGGGAGTGGAGCAGGACTCCTTTGGTCTTTCCCAATGTAGAATGCAGAATGTTAGGGCTAGAAGGCAGCTGCTCATATAAGCTAATGCAGTCTGAGATGAGCTCCAGTAGAGGAAGGAAGACTTTGTCTTATTTAATCTTCACACACCTCTCCTTGGCACTAAGCTCATAGTAGGAGCTTTAATAAACATTTGTGTCATTGAATTGCTCTACTCCATTTGGCCTGGACAATCAGACTCTTAGAGAAGATCCCACCATGCTTGAACAAGAACCCACTCTCCAACATTCTCAACAAGGAGTCATCCAGCCTTAGCTTGAAGATGTCCAGTGAGTGCAAACAGGCTGCCTTCTGAGGCAGCCCCCTCCGCTTCTGGGAGATCTCATTGCTAGCAAGACTTTCCTCTTGACAAGCACAAATCTGCCTCTTTGCAGCTTCCACCTTCCACTAATCTGTCCTCGTTCTGTCCTCAAGAGTCAAGCAGAAAAAGTCTAATGCCTCTTCCCCGTGACTGCCTTCAAATACTTGAAAACAGTATTATGTCCTTACTCTTGTCCCCAGGTTTAACATCTCCATCTCTTTCAACCAATCCTCATCTGGCATGAAGTCCTTCACCATCCTGGTGACCCTCTTCTGAATATTTTACAGACCATCAATATTCTTTTCTTTCCTTTCCTTCTTTCTTTTTCCCTTCCTCCCTCCCTCGTTCCTTCCTTCCTTTTTATTCTTCCTTCCTTCCTTTCTTCCTCACTTCCTTCCTTCTTTCCTTTCTTCCTTCATTCTTTCCTTCCTTCCTTTCTTCTTTCTTTCCTTCTTTCTTTCCTTTCTTTCTTTCTTCCTTCCTTCCTTCCTTCTTTCCTGCCTGCCTGCCTTCCTGCCTACCTTCCTTCCTTCCTTCCTTCCCTCCTTCCTTCCTTTCTTTCTTCCTTCCTTCCTTTCTTCTTTCTTTCCTTCTTTCTTTCCTTTCTCTCTTCCTTCCTTCCTTCCTTCCTTCCTTCCTTCCTTCCTGCCTGCCTGCCTGCCTGCCTTCCTGCCTGCCTGCCTTCCTTCCTTCCTTCCCTCCTTCCTTCCTTTCTTCTTTCTTTCCTTCCTTCTTTCTTTCCTTCCTTCCTTCCTTCCTGCTTTCCTTCCTTCCTTCCTTCCTTCCTCCCTTCCTTCCTTCCTTCCTTCCTTCCTTCCTTCCTTCCTTCCTTCCTTCCTTCCTTCCTTCCCATTCATGTGCATGATCCTATTACTGATCAGCATGGGAGTCTGGGCCTGTTCTATTTCTGAACTTGGCTGGCTCGCCATTCCAAAGAGCGTCTGCGTGTCTTCCTGCTAGGGGCTTGCCATATTGGTGTCTGGTTTAGTACAGACACCCAATCAGCTTAGCCTACTCCAGCTCAGAATGCCCTAGCCCAAGAGATCCGTCAGTCTCAGTCTACTTGGTATCGGGAATTATAGATATGTGCCACTGTTCCCTGCTCAATGTTCTCTCCTGAAAGGCAGAGACCAACTCCAGAGGTGAGCTGACCACCACAAAGCACAGCAGGATTCTCTTCCCCTTGGTCCTAGCCATCATTCTTCTATTAATGCAATCTAATACAACAAAAACAACAACATTCACATAGCACTTTAAGGTTTGCAAAGCACTTTATGTACATTTTCTCATTTGATCCTCACAACAGCCCTGGGAGGTAGGTGCTATTTATTAACCCCATATTACTGTTCAGGAAACTGAGGTAAACAGTGTTAAGTGACTTTCCTTGGGTCACACAGATAGGAAGTATCTGAGTTTAGATTCGAACTCAGGTCTTCCTGACTCCAGGCCCAGTGCTCTATCCACTGGGATGCCTGGCTAACTAACATTATATCAGCTCTTTGGGTTGCCATATCACACAGCTGACTCATGTTTAACCCGTGTCCACTAAAACTTCAAGATCTTTTTCCTATTGAATGCTATGTAGCCACACCTACCCTATCTTGCACTTACAAACTGACTTTTTGAACCCAAGTTTAAGACTTCACACTTAATCCAATTAAATTCCATCTTGTTGGCATCTAACCTAGTCTTTTTGAATACCGGCTCTATCACCCAGTGTTTTAGCTATCCCCTGTCCCCAACCCCATTGTCCCCCCTCCCACCCCGCTGTGTTTTATCTGCAAATCTGAAAAGCATGCCATCTATGTTTTCATCCAAGTCATTGACTAAAAAATGTCGAACAAAGGGCCAAGCCCAGATGCCGGAGCCACTGGAAACCTCTTTCCAAGTGGACAACAAACCATTAATGACTATTCTTTGTGTCTAGCCACTCAGCCAGTTCCAAATCCTGCCAATTGTACTGTCCTCAAGCCCACATCTCTCTGTCTTTTTTCCCCCCCACCAAGAATGACAACAAGAGAGACACAATCACATGCTTTTCTGAAATCTAGTTAAACTATAGCTACAGCATTCCCCTGATCTACTAGTCTAGGAATCCCGTCCAAAAAGGAAACAAGCTCAGACTGACGTGCCCCATTCCTGATGAAGCCATGCTGGTGGTTTATCATCACTGCATTCCTTTCTAGACGCTTGCTAACCATTATTTCAGTAACATGTTGAGAATTTTTCCCAGGGATCATGACCTATAGTTTTCAGGCCTCATTCTGTTCCCCTTTTTGAAAATCAAGGCAATATTTGCACTTCTCCAATCTGGCAATTCCTCTCTTGTTCACCATAATCTCTTACAAATCATTGATGGCATCTTAGCAATCCCAAGGGACAGGTCCTTTCAGGACCTGAGCAGTAGGACTCAGTCTGTAATGACCAGGTGTAGTTATCCAGCTCAGGGATCAGGGCCACCTCCTTCTGTAGGTGAAGTCAACAGCCACCTATACATACTGTACAATTTTATAGAAGTCAGAAGTAACCCACACACACCAAAGGGCTGCCACATTGTCTGTAGCAGTCTACTATTAAAGAAATTCCACCATTAAGAAAGTCACTCCTTTGAATCGTGAAATCATTTGGTTTTCTGGAAATTGCTGTTAAAACACAAGTGCCTTTAGCAGGTAGGGATGCCTCAAGACTCTTAAAGAATTAGCCCAATCCTGCAGGAACAGGACACAGAATCATGGCCTGGGGAAGCATGACCTGAGGAAGCAGGAAGACTGGAGAGAGGCAAACTAGGTACCTCACAACTTGAATGGTGGGGGGAGGGGGTGCTGTCAGTGTTTCTCACCATTAGATGGCCCAGGAATTTCCTCTAGGACAGTTGCTCTCAAATTTTTTGGTCCCACAACCCCTTTGCCCTCTTAAAAAAAGTATTGAGGACCCCAAAGAGTTTTTGCTTATGTGGGTTACAGAAGGAACATCTTTGTATTGCTATTATTTGTATGATGATGATGATGATGATGTCCTCATGGACTCCCTGAGAAGATCTCAGGGACCACCATTTTGAGAAATACTGTTCTAGGAAAGAACTGGTGAGTCTTTTATGTGTGTTTCTAACATAACAATGTCTAGGCTCCATAATCCATTTCAGCCTTTGAGCTATTCAATCAGTTTCATTCTTCACACAGCCATGCTTTCCATCATGCTGCTTGTCTGCTCCTGGACCAATGGTAAATGGCTCCCTGGTGTCTACCATAATCACTCAAGTTTTTCAGCCTGGAATTCAGGGCCTTCTACTGACTCAAGCCACATGACCTAGCCTGTTCCCCAAAGTATGTCCTAATACTCCAACAAAGCCAGGTCCCCACTGTCTCCAAGTATATCATCCTCACCCCCTTCTCTGCAGCTTAGTCTAGGCCTCTCTCTTCCTTACTACATCCAACTCATCCTCTGTGATCCAGTTCAAGACTCACGTCCACCAGGATACCTACTGTAGCTAACCAACAGTGATCACACCATCATCTCACCTGCAGCACTTAGCATCCATACCACATAATTTAGCCTTCAATCATATTCCATCTTGTAAGACTTCCAGTTGCATCAAGTGTACATGGGGCTTCTTAACTAGACTATACATTTAAGAAGGATGTGGGTTGAGGTTCATGCTTTTATTGCATCCTACATATACATGCACAAAGAATTACTTGAATGCTAGCCACATAGGCACCTTCTAGATCTTTGTGGACTTGACCTAGAGGTTGTGGATCCATTCAAAATACGGCATGGAAAGAGTCCAGGAAAACTACAGGCAGAGTCCCCAGAATTCAAGTATCATGATGCAAACATTTGAAGCCTGTGGGTTTTTGTTTTGTTTTGTTTTACACAAACCCTTTATCATGCGGTCACAGGCCCCACACCCTGTGGCTGGCCCTCATCGATGGCCTGTCTCTGACACGTGAGGGGGCACGAGGCAAGGAGTTATGAGGAGGCAGAAACACCCATGTGTCAGGGCCGAATCTGAGTCAGAAAGCAAGAACCCAACACTGACATCTGAAAACAGCTGTCTGAGTACAGGACAGGTCAGGATAACATTAAGTGGCAACACTTGGCTGTGGGAAGGAGAAGACAGATAATACAGTGAGCTCTTGTCTGTGAGTATCCCAGGATCATACTGAAGGTGTAGGGGTTTGGATTTGAGTTTGGGGGTGGGGGTGGGAGACATAGGAGCAAGAATTGGAGTTCCCTGCCTCACATGTTGCAGAGTCATTTTTGCATCACCCAGGCAGAGTGGTACCAGGTTCCATTTCATTTCCCTTAGACAACAGGACAGCCAGGTAGGTTCAAAGCTGGTTGTCTAGCTAGACACAAAGGAAGTCATTGATGGTTTAATGTCGATGTGGACCCAGGTCATAGATAGAAAGAGAACCCCAGGGAGCTGGGTGCGGTCTTGTTTAACATTTTCATCAATGACTAAATGCTCATCAAATCTGCAGATGACACAAAGCTGAGAGAGGGAGAGAGATAACTAACACATTGAATGACCAAGTAAGGATGGTAAAAGGTCTTGATAGGCTAGAAAGAACACCTAGCCCAATCAAATAGGAGTGAAAGCAAAGTCTTACACTTAGGTCTAAACTATCTATGTCATGAGTACAAGATGGTGGACACATGGCCAGACTGCAGCTCAGTAGGAATCGACAATGTGATATGTATGGGCAGTGGAGGAAGCTGATGTGATCTTAGGATGCACTCCAAGAGGCAGAGCTTCCTAATGTGTTCTGCCCTTCTCTTCTCACTCACTTCCCAACCCTTTGCAATCTGGCTTTTGACTTCATCCGCTCTCTCCTGAAATGACTCTCTCCTGAGTTAGCAGTGATTTCTTTATTGCCAAATCTGATGGTCTTTTTCAATCCTCATGCTCCTCTGTAACAATGGACACTGTTATCCATCCTCTCCTTCAGGATACTGTCCCTTCTCTGGGTTTTTCGTGGCTTCTTAAGCTTCCATAGATTTAATTATCCTCTTCTTATGCCCAGGACCCATGATTTATATAGCTAACCCTTGGCTATTGCCTGAGCTCCTGGTCGAAATTCCCTATTGGGTATTTCAAATCGGATATCCTGTAGACATTTCAAATTCAACAGGTCCAAAGCAGAACTCATTATCCTTTTCCTCAAACTCACTCCTCTTCCAAACCTCCCAATTTCTATTTAGGGAACCACTTTCCTTTAAGTCACCCAGTTTGGTAACCTCAGCATCATTCTTGACTGCTCACTGTACCTCATCCACATGCCCATTCAGTTGCCATATTTTGTCATTTTTATCTCTGCAATATTTCTCACATCTACTCCCCTTTTTTGTACTCATACAGCCACCATATTTGTTCAGACCTTCATAACCTCTTGCTTAGACTACTACAATCACCTTCACACTGGTCTTCCTGCCTCATCTCTCCTCTCTCTAATCTATCCTCCATACAACTGCCGAAATGAGTTTCTCCAAAGTTCAGATCTGACCATGTCACCCTCCTATTCAATAAATCTCAAAGAGTCACTACTATATGTAGGGTAAAATAACAGCTCCTCCATTTGGCATTTAAAATCTTTTGCAAGCTGAATGCAACTTGTCTTTATAGACTTATTTTATATTGCTAATCTTCCTGAATTCTATGATCCAGCCAAGCTGGTCGTCTTGCAATGAAGACTTCTCATCTCTTGTCTCCATGTCTTTGTAATGGCTGTGCCCCATGCCTGGAATGTACTCCCTTTTCTCCTCCATATCTCAGAATCTCTGGTTTTCTTCAAAACTCAGTTCAAGCACTGCCTTCTACATGAAGTTTTTCCCAATCCACACAATTCATAGTATCCTTCTTCCCCATATTAACTGTGCATTTATTTCACATATTCTATATTATATGCTGTCTTCCATGAGAATATATAAGTTCCTTGAGGGTGGGGGAACTGTTTTATTTTTTAATCCTCACAGCCTAGCATAGTGCCTGGCACATAGTAGGTACTTAATAAACACACTTTGGTTGATTGGTGACCCTGGTCAGGGCCCTTCTGGAGCATTTTGCCCAGGTCTGGGCACTCAATTTTAGGAAAGATATTGATGAGTTGGAAAACATCCAGAAGAGGACAAGCAGTGTAGTGAACGACCTTGAGTTCATGCCACAGGAGGTTTGGATTATGGAACTGGGAATGTTCATCTTGGAGAATAAAAGCGGGGTGAGACATGTGATAGCTATCATCTAGTGCTTGAAGGGATAGTATGTCCAAGGAGAATTAGCCTCATTATGCTTGTTCCCAGAGGGCAGAAGTGGGTGCAGGGGGCAGACATGGCAACTTTGGGCTTCATGGAAGGAAATGATTCTGAACAATGAGTGAGATCCCAAAGTGGCATGAGGGGATTCCTCCTTATTGGGGGTCTGCAAGGAGAGACTGGATGGTGACTTCTTAAGCAATTGTAGAGGGTACTCTTGGTCAAGCATGGCTTGGACTAGATCAATGCTAAAGTCCCATCCAACTCAGAAATTGAATGATTCTCCTATTTCAACTCAATTCAGTATGTCTTTAATGACCAACTACTATGGGCAGAGTATTGGATTAGATGCAAAGATAAGAATTAGGAGGATGTGGCCAAGTCAGGTAAAGTTATCAAGCACATACCATGTGCCAGACTCGATGCTAAAGCACTGGGAATACAAAGAAAGGCAAAAAGCAGTCCCTGCCCTCAAGGAGTTCACAATCTAACGAGGGATACATTGCAAACAGCTCTGTGAAAATAAGATATAGAGGGCAGCTAGGTGGTACAGTGGATAGAGTACTGGCCCTGGATTCAAGAGGACCTGAGTTCAAATCCGACCTTGGACACATAACACTTACTAGCTGTGTGACCCTGGGCAAGTCACTTAACCCCATTGCCTAAAACCAAAATTAAAAAAAGAAAGAAAGAAAATAAGATATAGATAGAATAAACTGGCGATAATGACACAGGGAAAGCATGAGCTTTATTGGGAATTAGAAAAGGCTTCTTGAGGAAGGTGGGATTTTGGCTCAACCTTGAAGGCAGCCCAGGAGGTAGAAATGGGGAAGGAGACAGTTGAGGGCATGGGGAACAGCCAGTGAAGATGTTTGGCACTAGGGGATGGAGTGTCTTATTCAAGGACTAGAAAGGAGGCTCTCGTCACTGGATCAAAGAGTATGTAAAGACAGGGGATGTGGGGTGTGAGAAAATTGAAAAGGTAGAAAGGAGATAGTTTATGGAGAATTTTAATAGCCAAACAGAAGACCTTCTATTTGATCATGGAGGTAATAGGGAGGCTGGGTTTTATTAGTGAGAGGGGAGTGACATGATCAGACCTGCACTTCAATAATATCAATCTAACAGATGAGTGGGAGATGGACTAATAGTAATAGTCATTAGCAGTGTTTATGTATGCTTTAATGTTTGAAAAGAACTTTACACATGTAATCCAAGTCCCAAAGCCCATTGGTATGGGACTTTCTCCTCAATGGTAGAGTTCAATGCTCCAGGCCTGTATGAGAGGCTAGTGAGAGAGGAGAGCTCCAGGGTTTTCAGCATCTTTGGGCTCTTCAGTATCTTGGGGCTCTGCAGTCACTTTGGAAGCTTCTGTCTTCCAACTTAGAGGGAAGATGGGAGAGGCCAACCCCACTTCAGGTTGCTGAAGGGAGAAAAAGGTTCTGAGAGATGGCAGTCTCCATTATGCCTCTACCTCTAGCTTGCTATATTAGAAACTTTGGGGAATTTCCCCTTAGGTAAGATATGGGAGTCTGTCTGTCTGTCTCTCCCTCTCTCTCTCTGTCTCTCTCACTGTCTCTCTGTCTCTGTGTCTGTGTGTCTGTCTCTGTCTCTCTCTCCCTTTCTCTCCTTTCTCTCTCTCTCTCTCTCTCTCTCTCTCTCTCTCTCTCTCTCTCTCTCTCTCTCTCTCTCTGCTCAGCTGAGTTACCTCACTCCAAATGGAAGAGCTCCTTCGTTCTGTATTGTCTGATATATATTGTCATGTATACACTTTCCAGGATTTCTGTTTGGCTACCTAGTTGGATAAATGGGTTTTCTTGGATATTTGCTCCGTGTATTCATTGTGGAATTATGGAATCTAGTAGGAAATGAGTCCAATTTTGGACGTAAAAGTTTGGGTCCTCTTCTCCCTCTTAATGAATGTGATCAGAAGTCTAGCTTGAACCTGAAAATTATATCCCCTAAACTAATAATATTTAAGAGAGCAGATAGGTGAAATTCTAGCCTGGTAACCCCTCTTTCTGAGGAGAGCAGAGTGACCAAGCTTCTGGCCCCAGTGTCCTGCTTCCTCTCCTGGCAGGAATTAAAGTCTCCCTTGGAGAAGAGCAGGGGGAGAAGAAGCTGGAAATGTCTAGTACGCCTCTCTTGGAGCCACCCAGGACACCCCTATGCTACATGTGGGAGATGGCCTCCCTACACAAATATGATCTCATTTGATCCTTGTAAAAACTTTTGAGGTAGGTGCTATGATTATCTCCATTTTACTAATAAGGATACTGATAAAGAACCTAAGAGAGGTTAATTAACCTATGTCCACAGTGAAGGCTTTGAGGTGGGAATGAGAAAGAGGTACAGAAGGACTTAGGAGGAGTCAGAAAAGTTGGAGCAGAGATATTTGTGTTGGAGACGGGTGGGGGCAGATAATGGAGGGTGTTGGAACATCAGTAGTGGAGTTTGGATTTGATCTGATAGGCAATAAAAAGCTTTTCTAAGTTCTCGGGGTGGGGGTGGGGGCTGCCGAGGAAAAAGTGGAAAAGACCTTATGACAGGTTCAGACCCTTTCTCTTCTGAACCATTATGGGGGGGAAAAAAGCCAGGAAGTTCCAATGTCAAACATAAAGCAGGAAACAAACAGTGATCAGCTTCATCCCCATATCAGCTTCAACGTGCCACACCAGGACACAGAGTCACCAAGGAAGGCCAGCTGCCTGAAGTTTAAAAGAATTTCCTCTTCAGCTGTGTGACTCTCCCTAAACATCGGGGGCCAACCCCTGGAAGCTAACAACCCAAGAGGGTCATTTGGATCATTCAGCACACAGCCCCTTCCTAGGAGGCCCGAGAGAAGACCCAAAGAACCTTCCTCCCGAGCCGCCTGCAACGTTTTCTGTCCCACGGACGGAGTTAAAAAGGCTTGAATTGGGACCGTCCCCATGGCCCTTTGGCTTCAAAGCCCTGTTGATGGGGGAGGAATGGCAATGTGGACAAGAATTCCCCATGGCTGCATGAAGCCTCCACCTCAGAAAACTTCAAGAGGTACGCTGGGGATCAAGGGAAGTAGGGGAGTGCTTGCCTACAGCTTGACGATTCTGTAACAGCTGGTAGGCCCATGCCAGGGACAAAGGGCAGGGGAACAGCACCAGCAGGGACAAAGACCCCATCTGAAAGTCAATATTTTACTAAGATCAAGGGAGGCTGACAAACACAAAAAGAACAGAAGGGGAAGGTAAAGAGGCTGGGGTGCTAGGCATCTGACTGACAGCTCCATCCAATGGGCGCTCTCGACCCTTCTCTTCCCCACCGCATGTCAGCGAGCGCTACCCTTGTTGGGAGGAATAATAACTCCTCCAGAACGTACACTGAGTTACAGTTCACAAAGTGCATTTGTATCTATCATCCCATTGGAGTTTCATACCAATTAAGGGTGGGGAATGGGACTGTGACCCCATTGCACAGATGGGGAAATTGAGGCTCAGTTGGATAAAATGACTTGCTAGTGAATGAGCCAGAACTAGAATCCAGATCTCTTGACTTCTGTTCCCCCCCCCCAAGAAGAATCATAGGAAAATAATATGCAGAATGAGAAGAACAATGGAAAGGGAAAGAAAACCCACAAAAATAGAAACTGAACATTTTGTAATTACAGTGACCAAGCTTGGCCCCAAAGAAGAGATAGTAGAATGTACCTCCCTCCCTCCCTTCTTTACAGAAGTGGGGGGCCACAGATGGGAAACGTTGCATATCCTGTCAGACTTGATAGATGTCTAGGCCAATCTTCTGGGACTACTTTCCCCCACCCTTTTATATTTCTGCTCTTGGGTTACAGTATGATGCCTGGCACATAGTAGGTGCCTAATAAATGTTTATTGATTGATTGATGGATCAGTAAGAGGGATTGAAATATTGGGAGTGAAATAAAAACAAAAGATATCAATGACATTTTCTAAAAAAGCAGAGTCATAAAGGTAGAAGAGATCTTAGAAATTACTAAACCACTTTGCCATCTTACGGGGGTTGGGGGAGAGCAAACTGAGATCCTCAGGGGGAAGAGACTAGCTGAAGGTTGATGGCTAAACTGGGGCCTGCACTGCCCTTCTCCTACAACAAGGCATCCCACAGAGTTTGGCTGGGCTTCTTCCCCCAAGCTTCTGCTCAGTATGGAATCCCTTCCTCCCATTCCCTCCACCTAACCAGATTCTCCAGTCCTTGCAGACTGAGCTGAAGCCCCCTTCACTCAATCAGCCTATGATGATCTCTCTCTTCTCTGAAGCCATAAAACACTGCAGAACTCTTCATCACATGATGCCTTATGCTGCAACCCAACTGCTTTCAGTGCCTACATCTCCTCTTCCCAACTAGATTACATGGGAAGGGAATATTATTTATACTTCTCTTGTTTTGCTGGTGTATACTTTATCTCATTGGTTTGTAAGCTGTGTCTCCTGTGATTCTTGCCCATGCATTTCCAATAATCCCCCAAAGAGGACCCTCCCCTCCATCACATTAGGTGCTTTGTTGGATTATTGTAATATCTTAGGAGTTTCCTACAGCACTTGGGTTGTCCATCTGCTGTCTCACTACATGACCAGTTAGCCAACTTCCTTTCTGCACATCTTACAAGTCCTTAGAAATGTCTCACATGCCACTTCCAACCACTGAGGAAATGTTCTACCCTTATTTTACCTGCCCTATGTCTCTGCATTTTCCTTTGCGTAAACTGCATTTGAAGTCTTCTGTGATCACAGTGGTGCATAATTTATAGCCATAGAGCATCACCAGGGAATTACTGGATCTTAAAGAGAAGTAGGGTTGGTTTTTTAATTTAATTTTAATAAAAATTTTGGTTATTTTGAACTTGGAAAATATCAAGCAATATGACTTTCCATATACAAAGAAGAACAGAAAAAGATTGTATGTGAATTATACGTATTCATATATAAATATGAATCTATTAGATACAGTTTGCTTTGTTAAAGTAAAACGATCTACCGTGTTAGTTGCAAAGCTGTCCAGTCTGTGGTTCCCTCTGAACTTTTCCTTGGTTTTCTTCTGTGCATCTTTTCACGTTTCATCGATGATTTCTTCTTTCTTTTCCTCTTGTTTTTGTCATCAGCATCACCACTTCTCCTCTTCTTCTTTTCCAAATCTTTTCCTTGTAACAAATAAGCATAGTCAAGCAAAACAAATTCACCCACTGGCCCTATCTGAAAATGTCTATGTATCATTGTGTACCTCTACCCATCACCTCTTCGTCAAAGAGGTAGTAAGAGAAGAGTTTAGGCAACAGCAGGTGGCACAGTGAATAGAGTGCTGGGCCTGGAGTCAGGAAGACCTGAGTTCAAATTCAGCCTTAGACACTAGCTGGGTGATCCTGGGCAATTCCCTCAACCCTGTTTGCCTCAGTTTCCTCATCTGTCAAATGAGCTGAAGAAGGAATCGGCAAATCACTCCAGACAACCCCAAATAAGGTCACAAAGAGTTGGACATGACAGAAAACAAACAATAACAACAAAGACAATTTGGCTTCATTGAGAGTGATGAGCACTTTCCCAAAAGTGTTATGAATTCATCTCCTGATCCTATTCGATGGGGGTCCAGATCATCAACTGTGTCCATAAGTAGCACCTGTCTGAGACATATGTTGATGAACTAACTTGTTGGGCAACCCTTCCAGCTGGATGTCAGGGTCTACATGATATGCACTTTTCGCCCACTTCAGTTCCCGATGTGGATGGTTAAAGTGAACTTTTTCATGTTGAAGTGCATTTCAGGTAGGAGGTTTAGTCTCGTCCAGGAACTAGGTATAAGAAGTACAATACATTAATACTGCAAGTATATGCTACAAAATGGAGCATTTGGAGAACCCAGTTTTCAATACAATAGAAGATCCCCAAGGGTAGGAACTGCCTCGATTTTGCATTTGGATGGCAAGTACCTAGCCCAGGATCTGACAGATAGTAAGTACTTAATTTTTGTTGCTTGAGTGACTGACCAATCCTCCTTTCATTCGGACTCAGACTAAGATAGCTTCCCGGGTTCTGGCAAACATCTTAGGTAAACAAATCTCCCCCTTGACACCTTGCTTGATGTCAATATTCGTTGGAGCTCTGGACCAAGTTCTCTCGGTTCCCATCCATCACCAGTGGTGTATTATATGAAGGTATCCACGAGAGACACCTTGCCTCAGGAAAGTTTTCAGGCTTCATTTTGTTTTTTACTAAGGCAAAGGTGTTTTGGTTTTTGTTTGTTTTGTTTTTAAGCAACGAAGGATAAATTTTTCAACAAATTACTTTCCTCAGTTTCATTTGTAAAATAAGGGAATTTGGCTGGACAAACTCTCCTCTCTGGTCCTTTATGACATCACAACAAATATTTAAGTGTCTACTTGCTGGAGGAGAGATATAAAATTTCAATGAGACAAGATGCCTGCCCTCACTGAGCTTACAGTCATGCTGATGACACAACCACAGGTAACTGTTAGACGGGTCTACAACAGGTTCATGACCACACTAAAGAATGCCCTAAATCTCTAATAATAAGAGAAATGCAAATTGAAACAACCCTGAGGTTTCATCTCACACCCTGCAATTTGGAAAAGATGCCACAGGGTCCCAACGAGCCCTGAAGCTATGCCATCCTGGCTTCCAGAGATTACCACTGACCCCTGAGCCTTGCCATCCAACCTGCTATCAAGTCCTCAAGATAATCAGAAGAACCTTAGTCTGAGCTGCAGCTGATTTCCCCTGCCTGCGTTGACTCCCCTAATTAGAATGTGAACTCGAGATTAGAGACTGTCTCCTTTTTCTTTTTGCTTTCTTGATGCTCAGCACCGTGTTTGACAGGTAGTAAACACTCAATAAATGCTTTTCCTCTTCTACGTGAAAGTGCTTTGAAAACCTTAAGGTGCTACCCAAATGAATTGATTCACTCAAGAATAATTTATTAAGTATCTGCCATGTGTAAAATAGTATGCTGGGCACTGGGAAAATACTAAGATAATGAAGACATGTTTACCGAATCTATCAGGAGGCATGCCATGTGTCCAGATAGGAAATGCTCAGCAATAACTACAGCACAGCACAGAATATGATATGAGGACATGTGTGATCCTAGAAACCTAAAAGAAAAGAATGCAGGTTTTATAGTCAAAAAGCCTGGGTTCAGATTCTCCCTTTGCTGTCTCCTAACTGTGTGATCTTAGAGAATCATTTCCTTTCTCTGGGCCTCAGTCCCTAATCGATGTTTATTGATTACTATGTGCCAGGCACTGGGTCTAAGGTCCCCTTCAGATCCAAGGCTTGTGTTCCTAGGAGAATAAAAGAGGCCCAAAATACCAATCAAGATCAGAGGGAGGAAGTGCGAAGGACGTTGTTCCTGAATGATTTAATAGAAACAGAAATATTTTCCTAAACCTGGGGGGTGCATCAGTCCTACAATGCATGCTGACCCCAAGGTCTGGGGGGTAGAGGGCAACCGAGCCACTTTGATGATTTCTAAGGTTCTCCCATAACATGATTCTAAAGCTATTATTATCCTTTGACCCAAGCCAGGAGAGAGTCCACTGCGCTGTCTACCAGGTGCTCCTGGGAGCAGATATGTGCCTGAGTTTGGGGACCAAACACTTCCATCTGTTTGACTCTTCCAGACTTCATCCCCCCCTCCCACCCCCAAGCCCCTCTAGCACCAACCCTGCTGCGGGCTGGTTCAGGTAGCATTATTACCCTGTGTGATAGCGCCACCTAGTGGAGAACATGTCCAGAATGCCTCCAGGACTCACTGAGGACTAGGGAAGATCCTAGCTCCACCCCACCCCAGGCTACTGTTGGGGAGCTCACAACTGGGCATGGGGAGGAGCTGCACTGAGTTGGGCTAGGGAAGTCATTTGGGATGTAACTGCCCTTGGGGCTGGGGCAGACATAAAACATTCCATCCAGTGGCTTACTATGTTAACTAAAGATCAGTTGTTTCTAAACTTCTGAAGGATGGTATAAGTGCCTTCGATTGTCAGTGCTCTGGGGCAAAGCCCCATTGTCCCAACCCTAGTTACATCTCTAGGCTGGTAGGTTATGTATACTTACCCCCCCAGCTATAGAGTTCACACTCTATAAAACATGAAGAGGCTCTGGTGAAACCATGAGCCTCTCAGATGCATCAGGGATTGAGGTCCCAACACTGGAGGAGACAAAAGAAGGAGGCAATTGACTAGTCCCTGCCCTCAGGAAACTTATTCAGCCATTCCCCAGTTGATGGGCATCCCCTCAATTTCCAATTCTTTGCCGCCATAAAAAGATCTGCTATAAATATTTTTGTACACATGGGTCCTTTTCCTGTTTTTATGGTCTCTTTGGGATATAGACCTAGAAGTGGTATTGCTGAGACAAAGGATATGCACAATTTTATAGCACTTTGGGCATAGTTCCAAATTGTTCTCCAAAATGGTTAGATCATTTCACAACTCCACCAACAATGCATTAGTGGAACAAGCATTTATTAAGCATCCACTAGGTGCCAGGCACTGTGAAGTAGGCTGGAGAGATGAGGCTGAGATCATAACATGGAGAAGCATCCTTAATCTTCCTTGGAAGCAAAGCCAAACCACCATTTTTATCAGTTAGGGGAAGAGCACAATTGAGGAATCTGATAGGCAATCTTTTAAAAACATATTTTATTGATTCCTTTATTTTTTAATATCCCATTAATTTCTAGGTTGCCCTCCACCCCATGGTCTCTCCCTTTTAGAAAAACAGTTAAAGCAAAACCAACTGACTAGATAACTGAGGCTGACAGTGCATGCAACATTCTGCATCCATAGTCCCCCACTTCTCTAAGGAAAGGAGAGAGTTCCACTATTTTGTTCTTTGAGAATGAAGACTAGTCATTGAATTATTCAAGATTCCTTTTGTTTTTACCATTTTAGTTACTAGAATGAGTGTTCTGGTTGTTCATTATTATAGCCATTGTGTGAGGTAGGTCATTTAAAGTTCTAATCTGATCCAGTGAGAAAGCCACCCTCTTCATCTGGTTCTCTCTCTCTTTTTTATCTCTCCGGAAGCTTCAAATGGCATACGGTATACCTCTTGCTCTTTCTTAGAGAGATATGTGGCTAGAACACTAGAATTTGAACTAAGGGATCTGGGTTCTAATCTTCCCTGAGATACTTACTGGGTAGGTGTTAGTGGACAAGTCATGTGACCTCTCTGAGGCTCAGATTCTTCATTGGTACAATGGGGATAATGTCACTTGGTCTACTGTCTCATGGGACTATTCTAAGGACAGCACTTGACAGATTTCAGAGCACTATAGAATTGTGAGCTGTGATTATGGCTGTTGTGTGGTTTTTCCTTCGTTCTTGAAGAGGACCATGACATCAGGAGGTGATGCCGTGACTTGTAATTGAATTGGATTTCAGTGAGGGAGGGCTGTGCAAAGTCACCAGCCTCATTTTCACCTCCAGAGCCATCTGGGTCCAGTGGTGAGATATAGATCAGGACTACTGGAGATGGCCCAGGATGCAGTGAGAGACCTTGGCCTTTTTAAGCTCAGGTCTTTTATAGGTCTCACTTTGACTGAGGCAACCATTGATTAGGCCTATTTAAGAAGTGAGTCAAGGGGTGGCCCCTTTCATAAAAAAAAAAATCAAATTGGGAAGGGAAGACCCTTAGGGTTGCTGGTCAAAGAAAAACAATTACTATTTGCATTTACTCTGAGCCATCAGGGCCCAAAAAATAACCACTAAGTGGTGCTTGGGCAGGGACCTATTGTTGGCGGATCAATGAGAACTGAGTGAACTGGGTTTAATGCATGATCTTTAAGAAAGAAATCTAGCCAGTAAACACCAAGTGCCCTACTCAGCCCACCATAGTCTAATGGGGTTTCAGAGCTTGAGCAGACTGAAATGTGGGGGTCTGTGACACGGAAACAATTTGGTTGGATGGGTGGTCTGGGATGGTGGAGGGCTATGATGCCTTGGTACTCACTTTATAAACTGTGTCTGGGCCAAGAAACATGCCCTCACATTGACTTTGAAAGAGAAGTGCAGTTGAGAGCATGACGGGAAGAGACCCCTGGACACCAACCAGTGGAAAGGGAAGATTCTAGCCCCACCCCACCCCAGGCTACTGTTGGGGAGCCCGCCACTGGACAAGGGGAGAGCTGCACCAAGTTCGGCTAGGGAAGTCATTTGGGATGTAACTGCCCTCAGGGCTGGGGCAGAGATGAAACACTGCATTTAGTGGCTTACTATCTTAACTAAAGTTGTTTCTAAACTTCCAAAGGATGGTATAAGTGCCTTCGATTGTCAGTGCTCTGGGGCAAAGCTCCATTGTCCCAACCCTAGTCACATCTCTGGGCTGGTAGGTTATGTTTACTTACCCCCATAGCTGTAGAGTTCAAAGGTAAACATGAAGAGGCTCTGGTGAAGCTGTGAAAAGCCATGTGGATATTACCGGGTAATCTAGTTAATAAGCACCCACAGGGTGCTAGGCCTAGTAAAGAACATGTTAAACATGGCTATCTTGTCTTCAAGGTGTTTTCTCATTTAGAAAAAATTTTTTAAAAAGGTTTAGTTGAACTCTGAGAAACTTTGGTCCAAAGGTAACCCTTTACAGGCTCCAAATCACAGACTTGAATTATGTAAGAGCTAGAAGAGACCTTAGAAATGATTACCTCCCTATCCTACCCCGCTCCCATTTTATAGGGGAGAAAACTGAGGCCCAGAGAGGAAGTGACTGATCTAAGGTCACACATTTACTAAGTGGCAGAGCCAAGATTCAAACCCAAGTCTTCTAGCTACCAGCCAATGACACTTCCTACTCCAATGCCCAGATCTGTCTAGCCCTTCTCCCTCCTAGACCTCAATTTCTGAAAGCCCCCTAGGGAAAGAGGTTCCAAATCTTCCTTTATCTCAAGTAAAAATTTTTTTTTCTTTTTTGAGCTGGAAGGGAATTTAGAAATCATCAGGATCTCCTCATGTCACTGATGGAGAAACTAAGACCAGGGGTAAAGTAAATCACCCAAGGTCACTGGACAAAGATGAGAATCCACATCTCCCGGTTCCCAACTGAGGCTCTTTCCTTGCGTGTGAATGCTCTTTATTGAGAACCTGTGGGATTCCCAAGACTATGCTAGGGAAAGACAAGGGTTACAAAGACTAGCTGCTCCCTTCAGACTTGGAGTCTGATTGAGAGATGATTAATGAACATGAAACAGTGAAGATTTTTTGGACTGAGTTTGGCTGCTGGCTCTTCCACTAACTAGCTGAGACATTCTGGCCAAGTCACTTAAGCCTTCTGACAGGACTGGACTGGGGGAAGAAGGGGAAGAGGTAGGGCAGGGGTGTAGCTCAAGAAGGGAGATATGCCGTAAGCAAAGTCACAGTAGCAGAGATGAGCATGTCGGGAAGGGGAAGTGAGGAGGGAGAGGGATTGCCTTGAAGAGAGATGAGCGCCCAGAATGGGGACCGGGGAAGGGAGAATCAAAAGGACAGGGAAGGACCTTTCATTGCAGGGTAAGGAGTCTGAACTTCACCCAGTGGGACAGAGTGAGCCGTGGTTGGTTTTGGATTGGGGGAAGACACATGGAAAGCAGTGCTTTGGGAAAGATTAACGTGTAGGGCACGTGTACCCTGGCTTCCTGGAAAGTCCCTTCTCATGTCCTAGAAGTGATATAACAAGCACTTTAATAACTGAAGTAGTCTTAAACTGTGAAAAAAAGGGTGTGCTCCCACGTAGTATTCTAGCCAAGGGGGAGAGGAGGAGCTGTGGGGTAGGTGCCAAGAAGCTAGCTGTAAGTCAAACCAATCCATTTCCAATCAGACAAGTTAAGTGGTGGCTGTGCCAGGGGCTTGGGGGGCAAAGACAAAACCAAAAACTGTCCTTGTCCTCAAAGAGGTTCTAGTCCACTGGTACATCTCCTGCTCTCCAAGGAGATATTGAGAATGACTCCTGCCCCCTTCTTCCTAGTGGTTTCTCTGTGTCTAACTTAAGTCTATCTTGCTGTTCATTTGGTCTCCATTTACGAGGCTCAGAGAGGAAGGCAGTGGGTGTCAGGACACAGGATTTGCAGCTCAGAGGCATCCTCAGAATCTCTTTCTACTTAGAACCCTTTCATTGAAAATTAACTCCCTTTAAATCAGGTAACCTCTGCTCTAGCCTTGGCCTTGCCTTTGACTCTCTGGGTGACCTTGGGTAATTCACTTCTCATCCTTGAGCCTCCCTTTCCCCATCTGCCAAATGGGGAGGTTGGACCAGATCAGATCTAAGAGCTGGTCCAGCCCTGACCCTCATCATAGCACGGCAGCAAAAGATCTAGGCCTGGTGTCAGGAAGACCTGAGTTCAAATTTGATCTCAAATCCTTATTAGCTGTGTAAGCATGGGCAAGTCATTTAACCTCTGTTTGCCTCAGTTTTCTCAACTATAAAATGGGGATAATAATAGTACCTACCTCCCAGGGTTGTGGTGAGGATCAAATGAGATGATATTTGTAAAATGCTTTGTTAGCATAGTGCCTGGCACTTAGTAGGCTCTCTATAAATGCTTAGTCCCTTCCTTTCCCCTTCCCCTTCCCCTATGTAACCAGAGGCAAGTCACTTAACTTCTCTCAGCCTTGGTTTGTTCATCTGTAAAATGGGGATAATAAGAGGGTCTATCTCACAGGGTTATTGTAAGGATGAAATGAGATAATACATAAAAAATACCCTGTAAACCTTAAAGTACCCTACAAATATTATTATTATTATAAGAAAGGAAGCCAATGGCAATGGATGTCCCCCTTTCTTACCAACTGAGGCCATATCATACCCCATATAGTCACTCAAACCATAGCCCTAGAGAGACGAGTTAGGCTCAAGGGAACAGAGGTAGCTATCTATCCATGTGGGATAATTGGAGGGGCGCCAGGTGGGGTTTCCTCCACTAACCAACAATATCTCCTTTACTTTCTGCTATAAGACCTAAAATTGTACCCTTCTTTTGGGCCAATCAAATATTTGGATTGCCCTGGGACAATGCAAAGGCTTCTAGGGAAGGGTGGGCAAAAGGAGGGATTTCTGAAAGCCGAAAGGAACCTTGGAGATCATCTTGTCCAACCCCATCTAGATTCCCAGTGAAGCAATCCCTGGATCATTGGCCTGAGACAGGGAGGGAAACAGAAGCCCAGAGACAGGGTGTTTGATCCAGGACTTGAAACCAGGTGTCCTGATGCTCAGTCCAATCCAATCTATTCCAATTAACATTTATTAAATGCCTGCTATGTGCTGGGCACTGTGCTAAGCACTGAGAATACAAAATAACAACAAAAAAAGACAATTCCTGCCCTCAAGGAGCTTACAATCTAATGGAGGGGGGAAGGATTGGAGACACACACAAGAGGAGACAAGAAGTGGGGGGGGGGATCCAGGGCGTCTCCAGCAAGGGGCATCTTGCTCCATGGAGTTGAAACCAGGCAGAACAGGCAGAACAGCAAATGCAGAATGGAGTGAGTAGGAAGCCCAGTTTCTGCCCTCTGTCAAGGAAGGCATTGGGAGCCATCCAATTGAGGGGAGAGGAGGCTGAGGGAGGGGGCATCAATCTAGGCTTGAGTTAGCAATGTGCTCTTCCCATCATACCCTCATCTGTCTGACAGCCAGTTGAGACCAAGGCCTGAGGAAGAGGCCAAAAGACAGGAGCTGGGCAGAAGGCAGAAGGGATGCTGACTATAGCAGTGAAAGGCAGAGCAGGGGGCCTGTGGCTAACTTTGCCAGTACCCCCAACTCCATTACATACTCTTTGAAACCGAACCAATGCTCTGTCAAAAACATCTTAGCTTGTCTCTAACTCTGCCCCTTCCCTCTTCCTCCCTTCATCTCCATTTTTCCAAGGAAGATGGCTTCAGATTGGTTCTGTCATCATCACCTGAACACTGGCCTCAGACTGTGAAGCCTCAACCATGTCGCCAGTCCCATTGACCCTGAACACATTAGCCCTGGAAGGTGCTGGGAAGAGAGCAGAGGAGCCCATTCCACCTTTGCCTACTTTACCATGTTGCCAAGGGCAGCCCCGTCTGATAACTGCATTCCCTCTCTCCTAACTCCAAATCCAAGTCAGGATGATAGAAAGCCTATCTGCCAGTGGAAATGAGGAAGATACAAATGAAAACCACACTCAGATATCCCCAGGCCCAGTGCAAGAGAACTCCCCAGAGAGGAGAGAAAGAACCTGGCCCAGAATTCATTAGCATTGTCTTCCAACCACATCCAATGTGGATTCCAAATGGATCTGGCCTTCAGATGAGGCCACGCGCTGCCTGCAAACAAAGACTGAACATTAATGAGCCCAGGTCCTAAACAAACGGATGGCTCCTTGCCACCAGGCAATGACCACACATTGGTTTTAAGTGGTTAAGCATCCCATGTATGCAATCAAGGATCTGAGGCATGTGTTTCTATGCTGCCCTCAATTGAAACTGTCCTGGCAGTGGATGAGAGAGAACATGACTATATTCCAGACTTGGGCCCACCCCTCAGGTCTTAAACTGGGCTTGTTATGCAACGACTCAGTGGTTAATTCATTCAATGAGAGCATTGTGCCTTTGGCCAGCCAGAGGGGACCTTGGCAGAGGGGTGAGGAGCCCTTTTCTTGTTGGATCTCAGATCCAGACACTGGGGTGGAGGAAGGGGACTCCTGTCTAGGAAGAGAGGCAGGACACAATGTGACTTGTGTCAGGCCCCTCACTCATCTAAAGACATTTCTGTTCTCAATGCTTTTCACTGAGCAATACCCCAGATCCACATTAAGGACAGAATGTTAGAAAGAGACATTTTGGTACTTACCAATAGCAAACCTTCTTGTCAGATGTATTGGGGGCTCTCAAATCACAGAAAGCTAAAGCTGAAAGAGAATGTTCAGAAAGGATAATGGGTCTAGACCTGAAAGGGACATAAAAAGTTAACCTAGAGGGGTAACTAGGGTAGGCAATCACAGCTTTGTCCCAGGATGATAAACTTGGATGGGGGGTGGGGTACTCCCAGTACCTGCAGTCTTCCAGTCATGTAAAAACAACTGAGCTTAGCAATTAGTCAGCAATAATTTGGGGAGGGGGGAAGGGAGTGGAATCAGACTTATGATTTCATTGGTTGAGGAACTCCTGAGTGAGGAAATTCCCTTTATCAATGCAGAGTAACCCCTGCTTGGATATGTATGGCCTTAGTTGTCTGGGGCATGGAGAGCTTAAATGTCTCACCCTGCTAGAGCCACACAATCTGTAGGTATCAGAGAAAGCACCTGAGTCCAGTCTGTCCTGACTCCTGGGTTTGTCCTCTATCCACTAAGCCAGGCTCCCACTCATGCCCAATTAGCAAGTCATCAGTCGGTAAGCATTTTTTAAGCATCTTAGAGTTCTAGGTGCAAGGGATACCATCAGATAAAATAGGTAGCTACCATGTGATTCCCCCTTCCTCCCCACTCCACCCCTTTTATCCCCATTAATTCCTCCCCACCATCCCCCAACACATATACATCCCAGCTCTCCATCCCAGTTATCAGATCCTTTCCAGGTAAATTGAGATCCCATCCTATGACTCTTGCCCTGGGCATAAAAATGGCTAGTTACGGCTCTAATCCTACTCCCTAATTTTACTGAGGAAACTGAGGCCCAGACTTACCCAAAGTCACATAGCAATTTAGTGACAGAACCAGAGCTATACACCAAGTCTCCTGACTCTCAGTCCATGACTCTTCCAACTTTACTACTCTGATTCCCAGGCCTTCACTACAGCCAAGATGGTTTCTTCATCATCGTCACCTTCATCATCATGATCAATAACACGCATATAATACTATATATAGGTATGCCAAGAGTTTTACACATGTGACATCATAAGGAAGCTCAGACCCTGTGGTACCAGGATGACCAGCTGACCAAAGTGTTTTTTGAGCATCTACTATTTGCAAGGCTCTATGATAGGTGTGAGGGATAAAGAGATCAAATCGGTTCTGGAAGCGGCCCACTCCCCACCTCCACTTCCCAGGAGGAAGCAGGTGGCATGACGAGATTCACAGAAGGGTGTAATGGCATCTAGGGATCTTGGATCCCTGGAGCCGCCTGGACCCTGAGGTCAGGTTGCTAACAAAGCCGGTGCCAGGCCCCCACACCAGGAATTCCAGCTCCTACAACCTCGAAAGCAGAGAATGTTACTGAAGGCCTGGAGAAGGTCAATGTCATCTATTTATTCCCAGAGGTTGAATGGGCTGGGCTTGTGCCCAGCTGGACCACACATTATCAGGCTCTGTGGATAACAAAATGCCTGAGGAGACTAGAAAAATGCCCGCTGAGAAATGCCGACTTGAAGCTCCAGCTTCTCCCCAAATAGTTCTCTTAGAAGCACTGACTACAGGCAAAACTGTGACATTGGCGAAGTTTGTTTTCAGGGCTTCGCCACCCCTTCCAGGCCCCTCTACCTATTTTTGACACCTCAATCCCAGGCCCTGCCTATGCCCGCCCTCTCCTGGCACTGTGATAACAATAATAATGCTATATGTTCCTATAGCACTTTATGGTTACAAAGTACATCATGTCCATCATTTTCTTTGATCCCTACAGCAAGTCTGGGAGGCAAGGAGAATGAGAATTATTAAACCCCATTATGAAGGACAACATCAACAGTATAACTATTGGTGTGGTAGCTCCATGTTTCATTCCCTCTACAGAGAGTTCTAGCATGGGGCAATGGGAAGTATGCTGGATGCTACTTTACATCTTTGGGCAGGCCTCCTAAACGCTCTGGGCCTCAGTTTCCTCACCTGTGAACCAGATGGTTTTGAAGGTGCCTCCCAGTTCAAAGTTTAGAATCTTATGCTCTAGTGGTATTACACAGGAAGGCTGGAGGATATAACATAACCATATAACAAACCACTCACACTTGGTGTCCAAGGCAGAAACCTCTAGCCCTCTCCCATATTAAAAAGGAAAAAAAAAAGCCTTGGTCAGTGAGAGAACTACAGGGTCATTCGGCCCTGGGTCACTGTCCCACATGATGCTGAGCCCTTCATGCTTGGCACTGCTCACTGTGAACCCCAGACTTGGGAATACTGGAGTCACATGGTTGATACAGCTGTCTCCTAATCCTGTGTATTCTTGAAATAAATATCCCCTCAAACTACAACTCTGACTGCCTTATGTTTCCTTCAACCTTCAGACTAGATATAAACCTACAAATGGATGGACCAGCACATCCATTTTATAGATGAGGCGACTGAGCACAGCTACTGTCTTTAATGACAGAACTTGGATTCAAACCCAGGTCTCCTGATTTAAAATCCAGCCCTCTTTCCAAGGTAATCTATGGTCTCTGAATAGGCCTGCTTCCCTCTAACACCAACTCATTCTCAGAACCTAAAACCACATAAACACAAAGCTTTCCTGTACCCCATCCCTTCAGGGCTTTGCTTTCCTATCAGTCAAGGTAACTGAAAACCCATGAGCCCTGGGAAGACAGGCAGCTTAATTGGGGAGGGGAGTGGCGGGGAATGGGGAAGGGGGAACAATATTCTGGAAGATGACGCAGAAAGATGCAAGAAAACCTGCTAAAATGCTCTTAGCCTTTGACCAAAGGAATCCATTCCTGGGACTTTTCCCCAGGAAGGTTATTGCCGTCAAGAAAGGAGCCACATGTCAAAAATGTTCACTGCAGCTTTCTTGGTGATAGCAAGAAGCTGGGAAGAAACTATTGCCTGATGACTGGGTCATGGCTGAACAAATTGTGGTCTATGAATGTGACAATATTATTGTACTGTATGGAATGATGAATATGAAGAATTTAGAGAAATATGGAAAGGTTTGGAAAAGCTTATGCAGAATAAAGAAAGCAAAGCAAAAAGAAAATCTATATTATATTATCTTATATATACATAGAGAGAGACAAAGACAGAGAGACAGAGAGGAAGGGAGAGAGGAAGGAAGAGAAAGAAAAAGAGAGAGAGAGACAGAGAAAGGAGGAGGAGGAGAGAAAAGGAAGACAGGAGAGAAAGTAAGGGGGAAAGAGAGAGAGAGAGAGAGAGAGAGAGAGAGAGAGAGAGAGAGAGAGAGAGAGAGAGAGAGAGAGAGAGAGAGAGGGAGGGAGAGAGGAAAGGGAGAGGGGGAATACATTTTGTGTGTTTTGGGGGGTTGGGAAGTTTTGGTGTTTATTGGTACAACTAACCCACATCCCAGAACCCCAAGCTATAGGCTGGCCTGGGTTCCACCTTTAGCTCATGTTCCCAACCAGGGTTTCCCTGGAAACACAGAATTTGGTTCATGTCCCTGAGTCTTCTATTATAAGCACTCAGGATAATGATATGCCTTGAACACAGGAAAGACTTGACTTTACCCCACAAAAAGCACAAACTGCTAAGAAGTCATACCCAACCCCAAAAGCCATCAAGACAATCCTTCTCTCTTCAGTGAGTCCGACTTCCCCAGGAACCGATGTTGTCCTCTAGACTTAGAGGTAGCTATGTGGTACGGTGGAGTCAGGACAGACCAGAGTTCAAATCTAGCCTCAAACACTTGGCTGTAGAGCAGGCCACACAACTTCTGATTGCCTCAATTTCCTCAAATGTAAAATGAGGATCATAACATCTATCTCCCTGGGGTTTTGTGAGGATCAAATGAGGTCACATTTATAACGTGCTTAGCAGTTCCTGGTACATAGTAGGTGCTTAATAAATGTTTGTTCCCTCTCCCTTCCACCATCCTATGAGTAAGATGCCCCAACAAGGAAAC
Organism: Phascolarctos cinereus; assembly: GCF_003287225.1. Taxonomy (NCBI): domain Eukaryota; kingdom Metazoa; phylum Chordata; class Mammalia; order Diprotodontia; family Phascolarctidae; genus Phascolarctos; species Phascolarctos cinereus. The sequence continues at coordinate 58,598,174 of NW_027555847.1, forward strand.
ATATTTGCTAAAAACTAAATCCTTCTGCCTCCCCCCACTCCTAAAAGCACAACTTGCACGATCCACAGCAGCAGCAGAGGGTAACCTCTGGGTTGTTCCTTGTGCTTCGTGGCTTTGTTGGGTCCTGGGGGTCTGTCTCTGGGGTCATATTGTTGCTCCTGTCTGGGAGTCTTGGTTCAACCACTTGCATAGGACTTCTCTTTTCTCCCCTCTACAGGATGCAGGGTCTAAGAACTTTCCCACTGCCTCACTCCTCCTCTAGGCACTCTCTCCTTCCTTCCTTGACCCCTGTCTTCCATAGCAGCCATCTCTGGGGCCCAGAGACTCCCTGGAAAAGGGTATGTATACAGGGCGGTCCACCCTCCTTCTCCAGCCTCCCAGGGCTGCTTTCTGTGTGCAGTCCCTTTCTCAGCTCTGGCCTGACTAAGCTCAGCTCTCTCAGGTCTGGTCTTTCCAACAGAGTCATTCGTTCCCTCTAAAATGTCTTGATTTATAATACCATGATTCAGCCAATCATTCTTAATGGTGTCCATGGGCCAACAAGTCTCCAGTATAAGCAGACTCATTCATACTCTATTAAGGAGATGTCATCAATCATCCCACTAGTGGTGTTAATGGGCACAGAAGCATGCTCGAGCCAGTTCGTACTACTTGGGAGAGCAGATTGTAGAATTTTCAATGTGAGCACTAAAAATGGGCAAATGTAAAAATTGGGTTTTGATTTATTGTTTTTCTGATTGGTTAGATTTTTTTAAAGTGATGGAGAAATTTTTAATAATGCAGATTAAACTTAAAAGTGAGTTGTGCATACATTCCCCCCCAAGACAGCTGACTGTTAAGCATTTACCATCATATCCCATAAGGTATGTGTTCATACCTTATATAAGGAGATCTCTTCAAAACCAGAATAAAGGTTTCATCCTCAAGTCCATTACCTTGGGGAACTGTCTGTTGGTTCAAAACAAAATGCATTAATACATTTAAGACAAAAATTAACTGGCTCCAGGCATCGATCTTTGGCCTTGTGCCACTCAATATTTTTATCAAGGACTTGGATAAAGGCACTGAAGATATCCTTGTCAAATTCACAAGGTAAAAAGTTTAGAAGGGTGGCTAACCTGTTGGATAGTAGAATTATGAGCCAAAAAGATCTTAACTGATTTAAGTGGTGGCCCAAATCTAATTAGATAAAATTTAATAGGGATAAATGTAAAGTTTTACTTTTGGATTTAAAAAAAATAACTTTATAGGTACAGGATGATGAAAGTATGGGCAGATAACTGTTTATAGGGAGGAAAATGAGGAAGGTCTTGGATGGCAAGCTCAATTCTAGTCAATAGCATCCCATTGCTAGCCAAAGAGCTAATGCTCTTTGAGCAGCCAAGCAGCCAAAACAAGGGAGAGGATGTTCCAGCTCACATCTGTTCTGGTCAGACCATATCTGGTGCTCTGTATTCAGGCTGGGTGTGCTGGCCAAAGGAGGCCTGGGCCTCCAGGGTGGACCCAGAGAAGGATGCTGAAGGACCAGAGGTCGGGCCATGGCAGGTTAGGTTGAAGAACCTAGGGATGGTTTAGTTTGGAGAAGGGAAGACCTAGCGGAAATGAAGGCTGTTTTCAAGTACTTGGAGGAGAGGCTAGATTTCTTCTATTTGTACCCAGAGGGCAGAATCGAGAGCAACAGTCAAACATTGAGGCGAGATTTCAGGCCATGTAAAGAAAAACTGCTTTACATTAAGTTAAACCCACTAGTAAGGTGGCTGATGACATCTCCTTGATGGGGTTGAATGAGTATGCTTGCTCTGGGTACTTGTTGGCCCATTGATAACACATTGAAAAGGAAGGGAGTAAGGAAGGAAAGGAGTAAGGAAAGAAGGAAGGAAGGAAGGAAGGAAGGAAGGAAGGAAGGAAGGAAGGAAGGAAGGAAGGAAGGGATGGAGGGAGGAAGGGAGAAAGGAAAGGAGGGAGGGAGGGAGGAAAGGAGGGAGGGAGGAAGGAAGGAAGGGAGGAAGGAAGGGAAGAAGGAAGCACCTACTATGTGCCAGGCACTGTGCTAAGCACTTTACAAATACTATCTCAGTTGATCATCACAACAACTCTGTGTGAGAGGTACTATTATTATTTCCATTTTATAGCTGAGGAAACTGAGACAGAGGTTAAGTGACTTGACAGGGTCATACAGCTAGTAAGTTTCTGAAGCTATATTTGAACTCAGGTCTTCCTCACTCCAAGCCCAGCATTCCATACATTGCTCCACCTAGTTGCCATGCCGTGGTTGACCTATGGCTATTGTAAATCAAGACATTTTAACAACTGAAGCTGATGAGGTTGTCTTAGAAGATGAGGGGAGGTCTTCAAACAGGGAATCAATGGCCACTTGCTAGCAAAGCTGTAGATGGGATTCTTGGTCAAAGACAACACAATCTCGAATGTTTTCAAGGTCCCTTTCCACACTGAGATTCTGTGATTTGGTGATCATTCTATCCCTGCTCTGATTAATAGCACACTCATGAATGACACACCATTGTGCGGTAGTCAAAGCTGGCCAGCATCTCAGAACTGCCACTGAACCCCAGCTCTGACTCTGCAGTGATTTCCATGGAGCAAGGCACTTCCTCTCTGGGCTTCATTTCCTTGTTTGTAACATATGAGCACCGGACTATTTGATCTCTAGGGCCTTCCCCCCTAGCTCTACCTCAGTTTACCGCTCATGAAAAGGAGGGTCCAAGAAGACTGAGTGATTCACCCAACATCATACAGCACTGCTTTTCCCCCCACATGCCATGCTGACTTCCAGGGTGAACTTTCCCAGCGGTATTAGATGTCAATAGCAGTTTCAAAGAAATGAGTTTCTAATTGTGGAATTTTCATTATCATAGCAGGCACAAAGGGGATGCTATTTTAGGAAGGAGACCTTCAAGGCCCCTCAAATTCCACTGTGTGTATATATGTCTACATATATACTGCTTGCGTACCTTGATTCATAGGATTTAGGACTAGAAAAGTAGTCAGAATCATCTACTCCAGGGGTTCTTCACCTTTTTTGTGTCCTGGATCCCTCTGTCAGGCAGTCTGATGAAGGCTGTGGACCCTTCTCAGAATAAAGTTTTTAAATGCATAAAATAAAATACAGAGAATTACACAGGGCACCAATTATACTGAAACATAGTTATCAAAACATTTTTAAAAGCATGTTCACAGATGCCAGGTTAAGAACCAGCTCCTCATTTTTTAAGAATGGAAGGTGAGGTTCAGTGAAGAGGAGATATTTAATTGCACAGCACAGTAAGGTAATTGATGGGAATGGTTTCCTCATGGACACACGGGGTGTAGCTTCTCATATAGGTTATCATTCCATGGGCAACAAGAAGCCGAGCTGGGATTCAGCTGAATCAGTCCATAAACATTTATCAAACACCTACTACATGCCAAGTTCTGGGGGTACAAGGAAAGTCGGTCTGTGCTCTCAAAGAGTTCACAGTCTAATGGGGGAGACAACATGAAGACGGCTTAGTACAAACAGGATAACAGATGGGCTACACTGGAGATGATCAGCAGAGGAAAGGCACTGGCATTACGGGGATTAGGAGAAGACTCCTGTAAAAGACGGGATTTTAGCTGGAAATTTCAGGAAGCCAGAAGGCAAAGATGAGGAGAGAGTATTTCAGACATGGAGCAGAGCCACTCAAAATCCCCAGAGACTGGAGATGGAGTGTCATCCCAATCTAGGGCTGTTGCCCCTGCCCCAGGATGTAAGTCTGCTCGCTGATTTTTTGCCCACCAACCTTCTTACAGAAATATTTTGATCTCATCCAAAATCAGCCATGAAATTGCCAAGAGAGACCACAAAGCCCCAGCTCTACCCCATGGGGCTAAGTCAGTCTCTCCCTGAATACACAGCCAGGAATCTGATGCCACAGCTTTGTTGCAGAAGGAAAGGCTCCACCACCAACGAATAATTGAAACCAATGACTCCTGTACCTCAGCAGAAGAAATGAACCTTGTACAGCATGTTTCCTACAGTGATGGGGACACTCATGGTGATGCTGCCCCCTCACTCCTGCAGAGCTTTAATTGTTTATTTAACCAGGGAAAGCTTAAATTTTTTCTGCTCAGTTTTTCCCAAGCATTGCTTGGAAAACAATTTGGCCGTGGGCACAAAACAAACAGGAGCTGTATGTGCCCGGACATGTGAAAGGATCTCAGCTGGACAGCAAAGAAGACACCAAACAAAGGGTGCCACGTGTAGGCTAAGGCCAGGAAAGGACACTGGCTCCCGGTGCGCAGCAGTGAAAAAAGAACACTGTGGTACCTGCTCCCTGGGGATCCCTATTACCCTCCCTGCCCCTGCCCCCGCCCCAGGCGTACTAGAGTGGCAGATACTGTTGCTTCTGCTACTGATGTCAACTCTTAGAATGTCAGAGCTCAGAGAAAGGAACCTTAGAGCTCAGAACCAGAAGGGGCCTTAGAACACAGAACGTCCTTAGAACATGGAAGGGATATTAGGTGTGAGATGGTCAGACCTGTCAGAAACCTTGGAGGTCAATAAAGATGATACCATTTGGCAGAGGCAGCAGGGAAGGTATGAAGGGGCAACTTGGGTGACTTGTGCATCACCCAGGCAGGACAAGCGTCCAAGTCCCTAGTCCCCTAGTCCAGGTGCTGCTTCTGCTCCATGGCTGCCTGTCACAGGTTCTAAAGACAGTACGGAAGCTGGTGGTGACCATCAGACTCCTGTCAAGAGGCCAGTGAGATTTGAGCTGGCAATTTTGTTGGAGCAGATTTGCATGATAAAGACAGTGTGGAACAGGGAAGGGGCTCAATGGCCCTGCCAGCTTCACCTGGCCCATCTGTTCTTGCCCTTTAGACATATTTGCATACCAAGCAGGGGGCATCATAGGAGCACTGTTACCACAGACTCCATACATTTTCTGCTTTGGTGTATGCAGACACCTGGAGAATTAACATGAGCTATAAGGAATTTTGTAATTCCAAATCAGTTAGTTGTTTTGGGCCAAAGGTCTTGAGAGTAATAGGGGGAAATCTGTCAAAAGAATAGATGTAATCTTAACCTGGTTGCAGAGTTATGCATTGACAAGAATCTTAGCTCTCCCTTGGCAGAGATGGGTTTAGCAGGGGCTACCTCCAGTAGATGATAGCACAAAGCAGCAGATGAGCTGAAGAGCAGATGATGAGAGGAGAGAACAGGTCTGGTCCTCTTTAACCAGAGGAGGACAGACACTCCAGAAAGTGGAAATGACCTGAGCCTCTGTAGGCAAAGCCCAATAGACAGCAGCACGATGACACTGTCAGGAGACATTGGTAGCTACATGGCATTAGAGGTATGATAATCCTGGCCACATGTCCCTACATACATGCTCAATATGGGTCCTCCAAGGTCACATGCATTTCCTGTGTGAGTGCTTCTTCTACCTATAGGCAAATATACTCCAAGTATATATGTGGAAATCTGTCAGTTACCTTGCTACGCTGTTGAATTAAATGTCTCTTGTCTTAAACTCATAAACCAATGTATCAAAAAGCATCTAGTAGGTACTCACTTTGTGACAGGCAATAAATGTGTCCCTTCTGGCTGTCTCATGAAATATAAACACTTTGATAGGCGCTCATGAGCCATGGTTCTGAGTGGATGCTGATACATACCCACAAGGTGCCCCGACCTGGGAGCACCTTTGGGGGGCCCATTTGCAAAAGGAGTGGGGAGGGCCTGCCCGCTACACCTCTGAAATGTTTGGCCTAGGTTTCCTAACCTCTAAAAAGAAGGGGTCGCATTAGATGATTAGCAAGGTCTCTTCCAGCCTAGCAGGTACAGCCCTGAAAGAACTATCACAAACTGACTGGCCCATGGTCTCTCCCACAGCCAGCCAGAGCCCAAGGCAGGAGGTGAACTCCGGTCGACTATCCTTTCCAATGATACGGTGACTTCTGGAACGCTAAGGACCATAACAGGCCCAACAAATGGATGCCAAAAGGACTTTCTAAAAGCAACAGCAATTAAAAAAAAAATAACAACCCTAACACCCCCCCCAAAAAAAAAAGGAAAAAAAACCTCAGCAGAGATTAAAATACCAGAGGGACAAAGGGGCTGGGCTGGGGATTCTTTCTGCCTCTGCATTCCACAAGGACAACTCCACAGGACTTGGTTTTATTTACTTTTCCCATGTTTAATGTTTGTCTACAAAGTTAACATTTCTAGCATACACTGTGGTGAGTTTGGAATTAATCAAAACAGACAAATTCAAGAGCAGTCATGCAAAGTTTGGGAACGCAAGGATAAGAACCAGTGGGCTTCTCCGCCTTTTGTTTTTTGTTTGAGGCCTCAGGAGGAGACGCAGCCACACGATGGGCAGTGTGGACTACATGACTTCCGATGTCTCCTCCAACTCCACAGTCTGTGAGAACGTTTGAAAGTAGTACCGACACACGGCGGAAGAAGGGTCTTCCCATGGGCCTTCTGGCTTTTCCTCCCCACTATCCACCAAGGCTCCACTCCAGGGGATCTGTGCCCGACTGGCCTTCCAACAGGCCATTTTCATCCCTGCCTGGATACCTTCACTCATTCTGCTCCCTTGGCCTGAAATGCCTCTTCCTCACCTGTTGGCCATTCTGCACATCTTTTGAAATCCAGATTAACACTAGGCTGGCAGTCAAGAGAAATGTGCCAGAGTCCCATCTTTGCCATAAATTCATTAAGTGACCTTGGACAAATCATTTCCCCTTCTGGGCCTCTGTAAAATGAGGACATCTGAATTTAATTCCATTCCAGCTATCCAATGTTTATTAGATGAGTGGGTCCTGAGGTCCCTTCCATTTCTGATGTTTGGTGGCTCTTTTGATTTGCCTTCCCCAACTACTCTAAACAATTCAGTTCTTTCTGTTTTCCTTTCTTCCTTTGAATTCCTACATTTACAACCTCTATCGCTTAATCAAGATTTTGCTTCCTTACTTTTTTTTTCATGGTTATGAGTTTTGTCTACTCAATCACATTGGAAATTCTCCTAGCAGTCCACTCACATTGCCACCTCCTTTATCTCATAACTGGACTGTGACAATGGTCTCCCAATCGGTTTTTCTGCTGCTCTCCAAAGTCTTCTCTGCACAGCCACCAAAGTCATTTTACTAAGGCCACAGGTTGGAGAATGCTACTCCCCTACTCAGAACCTTCAGGGGTACTATGGGGATGAAAGAAACAGAAAATATTAAAAAAAAAACTTGTTTAAAAGAAAATATCTCCAGGGGATCCTTATTACCCCAAGAACAATAAGCCTGACATCTAAGGCCCTTCCCAATTTGAGTCCACACTAGCTTTCCAACCTGATTTCACATTTTTCCCTTTTATGTACTCTACTAGCCAGGCTCAGCTCATGTGAGGCCTCTGTAGGAAGCCAACCCTCATTCTTCTGCACATTAAAGCCTTCCTCCCTCCAAATTATTTTGTATACATTTGTATTCACACATATCTACACATATATGTTATATATATATATATATATATATATATATACACATATATATACACACATATTTATGCATATGCATACTATCTCCTCCAGCTAGATTGTAAGGTACTTGAGGGCAGATGCTTTTGTTTTTGTATCTCTAGTACCCAGTATGGTGCCTGAAATATAGCAGGTATTTAATAAATACTTAACAATTGGTCAAATGATTAAACTAGACTACTCACTTTCCTCCCAACTTGAAGCTGAGAGTGCCTGGAATGCACTCTCTCTTCACAGTCACTTCTCAGAATCCTTATCTGCCATCAAGCCCAAGCTGGAGAGGCATTTCAAGTTTTCCCAGATGTGAGTTCCTTTCTCCTTTCTCAGTTTTCCTCCTCTGTAAAGTGGGGGTAATAACATGTGCACTGCTTGCATCACAGGGTAGGGGGACACTGCAGGAAAAGTGCTACGTGTAAATGTAAATGCTATATGAAAATAAAGGCAGGAGGAACAGAGAAAAGGCAGCAGGAGCTGAGATGTCAGTAGAGCATACACTCCCTGGAGCAGGTGCAGTGTGGGCCAACCTGAGGGCCCCAGAGAAGGCTGCTTCCTTCACAGCCAGGGCTGTGGCCTGCACAACATCAAGGCCACTCTCCACAGACATGTCGATCTGTCACTTCCCCAGGCTGGTGCTGGAGCATGCAGCACAAATGAATCACTTCCCCTTCTTATCTCATTGCTTTTCTGAAGCCAGAAGCCCCTGCTTAGCAGAGATGTGATAACCAATAGTGCCACTGAGAACACTGGCGTTATTCTCTGGGCACCCAAAATAGCCAGCTATCAGCATAATGACCGTGTTTACGTACACTGAGGAGTTACAGGGCACAGACCGTCCAGACAATGCCATTGGTCCTTCAGTAAAAGAGAGGAAAGGAGCATGCTGGGTCCAGAGATAACAGTTTCCATATTTACCAGACACCTGCCCCCCAAAAAACAAGAATGATTGCTTCCATTTCTCTGGCACCCAGGGCCGAGTGAACAAAACTGCTTTCCTCACAAATTCACTGTCAGGGAGTTTGGGGGGGGGGTGGCGGGGAGTTTAGTTATCCTCATTTTACAGAGGAGGAAACTGAGGCTAAGAGAGGAGACAAGACCTGCCTCTAGAGATTCAGATCCAGGTCTCCTGACTGCAAGTCCAGAACTCTACTCATGGCACCACACTGCACCACACTGTACCACACTGCCTCATCTGTATTCCATGGACTGCACCTGGAGAAGTCGTGATTCAGCCAAAGTCATCTGGGGGAAATCATAATGAATAATAACCGGCTGTCGTGAGGATCCAAGGAGATAGGGAATAATGACAAAACAATGAATCTGAAGGTTTTGTAAGCCTCAAAATGTTACAGATGACGACTATTTTTATAATAATTGCTAGCATTCTGCATAGAGCTTCAGGTTCGTAAAGCACTTTACATATATTATTTCATTTGATGCTCCCAACAATCCTGTGGTGTAAGGGGCTACTATCACCCTCATTTTACAGATGAGGGAACTGAGGCTGAGAGAGTGACTGTCTCAGGGTCACACAGATAATAAATAAGTATCTGAGACAAGATTCAGACTCAGGTCTTCTTGAGTCCAAGTCCAGTGTTCTATCCAATAGGCCCCCCCATTGCTGCTTCTCCTTTGGAATTCCACCCACTGGCTGCCCTTTTGACTTCTGGCTGGGCCTCAGCTTCAGTTTTCCAAAGACTTGGGCCAAACGGCATCACTGACTCCCCATTAGATTGCAAGCCCCTTGAGGGCAGACTATTTTTTGCCTATCTTTGTATCCCAAGCATTTAGCATAGAGCTTGCCACACAGAAGGTGCTTATTAAATGTTTGCTGACTTGACTTGACTGAAAGAATATTGGTTTTACAAATGTGGACCTTTGTTTCAGAGAGAAGCTCAGGGTCACAAAAAGCTATGAGTTGTAAAGTAATATACAAATATCTTTACAGACATATCATTAACAATATATATTTATATAGCACCTTGAGGTTTACAGCTTATCACTATAAGAGTAATCATAAAAACAATAATAAACAGTTGGTAGAGTAGTAAATAGAGTGTTGGCGTTGGAGCCAGGAAGACTGGAGCTCAAATCTTGCCTCAGACTAACTTTGTGAACCTGGGCAAGTCATTCAATTTCTCTCAGCCTCAGTTTCCTCATCTGTAAATTGGGCATAATAATAACACCTACCTCACAGGATCAAATCAAATGAGATGTGTGTGTGTGTAAGCATGTGTATGTATCCAAATGAGGATGTGTGTGTCTTTGTAAACTCCAAGGTGCTAAATAAATTTATATTATTAATACTATATCTGTAAAAATATCTGCATGGTACTTTACAACTTATAAAATATTTCATTTACAGTAACTCTGTGAGAAAATAGTGCCGGTGTTATTGTCCCCATTTCAGCCGAAGCTCAGAAGGGAAGGGATTTGCCTAAGGTTCTACTAGTGAACTAGTCTTAGGACTCCCGCTTCCGCCTGCTTTGCTCTGCTGGGAGCCGCCTCTCAGAGGGCAAATCGTTGTTGTCGCCTCTCTCCATTTTCTTTGAGTGTTTTGATCGTGGCATCCAGTACAACACAAGCATCACCGGCTGCCTATTCGCCTTCTTGTACCTTCAGATACCCTCCTCTGCCCGGCTAATCTCACTCTCCCCCTCCCCCCCCATTTGGCCCCTCTCTCCCTCCCCCCTCTCCTTAGGCTCCTTTTCTGGCCCCTGAGCTCCCTCCTGTGCTCAGTCTGTTTCTTTCTTGCCTTTCAGAATACCTGAATGGGAAAATAGAGGGGGTCATCCCCAGTAGATAGCACTGTAGTTCTTTGGTTTGTTTTAGAAAATAGAAAAAAGCTAGTTTTTCCATCATTCTCTCATTTGGAAATCTCTACTTACCAATGAAATATAACGTGACACAGTGAGCACAGTGTTGATCATGAAATCAAATAGATGTGAGTTCAAGTACCGCCTGCCTCTGATGCATACTTTCTTCGGGACCACGGGCAAATCACTTGACATCTCAGTGTTGCAATTTGCTAAGACTGTGAGTTAGAGAGAAGTGGCCCATCTGTGTGGGTCAAAGGAGTTTGTGACCAAGGAGTTTCCTGGCCCAACAGAATCACAGATTCCGCCAAACCTCCAAACTAACCAGCACTTGCATACGCAAATTAGCCCGTGCTGTTCCTGATGATAAAGCAGAGGCTTTGCAAGGTCAAGAAGGGCCCTCGGAATCATCAAAGCAAGAATAATGATGGTTACTGGAGCTCTAGTTTTATGGCAAATTTAATGAATGCTAATCTTTGAAAGTTGGGCAGAGTCACGCGGTATATAGCAGAAAAAGGGCATAAAGCCTGCAACCAAAAGAAACCTGGGCTTAAATCCCATCTCCGGCATTTCCTGGCTGTGCAGCACGTCACTGATAAGTGGGGTGTAGCCATTTGCCTTCGAGGACAGAAGGTGAAACAAAGATGGTTCATCTCCTGAGCTGCGGGGGAGGGGGGGGATCCCTTCCCCAACCTTGGAATGTAGGTGTGGCTGGACTTTACAGGTGCTCCCTGGGGACCCACCAGGAAAGATTCGCTCTGTAGTCAATGCCCTCTGAGAGAACGCCCTTTGAGTTCATGGGGGAGGGGGAGGGGAGGGGGAGGGGCAGGGGCCGGGGCCGGGGCCTGGGTGTTAAACAAATAAAGAAACGCCCTCCAGCAGATAGCCATGGCAGTTAGCTCCCTTTCCAACTTGGGGGAGGGGGATGAATGCATTAACATACTGCTTTAAGATTATACAAAATATAATAATAGGGAATAAGCATTTATATATCACCTATGTGCCAACCATTTTGCCAAGGGTTTTACCAATCATCAACAATCCCAGAAGGTAGGTGCTGTTAGAGGCCCCACTTTACATTTGAAGAAACTGAGGCAAACAGAGGTTAAGTGACTTGCCTAGGGTCACACAAGTGTCTGAAACCGAACCTGAACTCAGTTCTTCCCAACTCCAGGCCCAGTGCTACAGCCACTGTGCCACCTAGCTGCTTCCTAAATAATAAATAATTATTGAGTACAGAAGCATTTATTAAATGCTTACTATGTAGCAAGCACAGGCTAAGTACTTGGAATGCAAACATAAACAAAAAGAAAGACAGCCCCTGCCCTCAAGGAGATTACTTATATCCAAACAGCAGAAAGATAACAGATAAAAGGTGCAAGGGGGGAGGGGCATGAAAAACGTTCCCACTTGGAGTCATAGTGGGGAAATCGGGAGAGTCAGGAAGGAAGCCAACAGGAAAATGGGGGCTTTCTCAAAATCGAGGGTCTAGGAGGGATGCGCCAGTTAGAGGAGCAGGTACCGTAAGGCTGGAGGGATCTTCCAGGGTGGCAAAGTTCAGAGTCAGAAGCAGAGCCAAAAGAGCCATGAAGGAGTGAACAAGGCTACTTGGTACTCTCATTTAGCTCAAGATTCTCACTCAGGTGGGAGGAAAAGACTCCTTGCACCCTGACGTTAAGACGAAGGTCTATCTTCTCTGACTCCTTCTTCCATCTCCCTTCCCTCTGTCTCTGTGTCTCTTTGTCTCTGTCTCTCACTCCCCCCTTCCCCTCTCCCTCTCCCTCCCTCTGTCTCTCTTTCCCTCCCTCCCCCTTTTTCCCTTCCCTCCACAAATAACGAACGCACAGCCAAGAACAGTTAGCATCAATCTTTTATCTAGCTGACTTCAGTACCAACTAAAACAGAAGATATAAACAGGTATGTATATGTTGAAGGAAATGTCTGCTATCTCTAGAATCAAGAAAGAGAGATGAGAGACAGACACTTCTCTGTACCATCAGTATTCTTGGAAATCCGGCCAGCCATTGCTGGTAGCTCAGATGCCCTCTGCCCACTGAAAGATCTTAGGGCACCCTACTGCCTCAACACCCAGTCTTGCACATCTCTTGATTCAGTTAGTCAATAAACCGTCAATTAGTCACCAAGCATATATTAAGCTCTTACTTTATTCCAGGTTCAGAACTAAGCAATAAAGATATAAAGAAAATTTTTTTTAAAAATGGCACAGGCTCTCAAGCATCCACATTCTAATGGAGGAGACAACATGCAAATAACTAGATGCATATAAATTACATACAGTGTAAATGGGAGGTACGGGGTGGAGGAGGAGGCTGGGAAAGGCCTTTTGCTGAGGGTAGGAGAGCTGAGTCTTGAAGGATGCTGCAGAAGCTGGGAATCAGAGGTGAGGAGGCAGAGCATTCCAAGCGTGGGGACAGCCTGGGAAAAGTCAGTGTCCTCTAGGAGGAAGAGCAAGGACATGGTAGCTAGATCACAGGGTCACTGTCCCTCTAATTGCCTGCTGAAGTTCTGACTCCCAGTTACAGGTGTGCTGGGTACCTTCACATCTCTTTGAAGCCGCAAGAGAGGAACCAGGTTAGCACTGATTTTCTCCTCCGTAAAGAGGACGTGGGAAAGTTTGCCCGACCTACATCATAAGGAGGTGATAAGAAAAGAACTTTGTAAACCCCTCATCTCTTTTTCACAGAGGCTGACTCTTACCAGAAGCCTGACACCCTATCCCGGGGCCAGCCTGATCAGTAGCACTCCCAGATTCACTGATATTCAGGAGCAGTGACAGACTCGTTAAGGAAAGGGCACCGTCAATAGGAGATGTGATTGAGAGTGACAGGGATTAAGCTCCCCAAGAAACGTCCCACCTTGTGATCATATTACTCAGTATCTCACCTGATCTCCCAGGCCTCCTCAACTTGCCAGTACAGGCACCTGGCTGACTTCACTTGGGGGCTCAGGAGGGAAACTAAAGCTGTCTCTTTCAGGAATGTAGCTCCCTGTCACCAGGGCAGTTACCTAATCCCAGCGCTCTTTGTTTTCTTCCATGTTCACAGACTGCACCCCCAACCCTGGCCAGCTGTTTTGCAAAGTTTTGCAAAGTTGTTTTGACAAGGAAGATTAGATGAGAGTGTAGCTGGACCGGTAGGAACCCATCCTCCGCTGATGGAAAAATAACAAACATATTCTACAGGGAAAGGATTCCCTAGGCAAGAGAAGGGGGATCGGACTGAGAATCAGAAGAGAAGGGTCACAAAGCAAGACCCTAAAAGATATAAAGATACATAGATATATATGAACATATATATACATACATATATGTTCATATATATCTTTTAGAAGATAGAGATAAACACATACATATGTAGGTATATCTATATCTTCTAAAACGTATGTGTGTGCATTTATTAGGCTTCTATCCTCCTAGGAAGGGGTGGGGAACCTGCAGCCTTGAGGCCACATGTGGCCCTCTAGGTTCTCAAGTATGGCCCTTTGATGGAATTCAAACTTCCCAGTCCCCAAAGGGGATTTGTTCTGTGAAGTTTGGATCTAGTGAAGTTTGGATTCCATCAAAGGGCCACACTTGAAGACCTAGAGGGCCACATGTGGCCTCGTGGTCTCAGATTCTCCACCCTTGTTAGAGTGTAGCATAGTGCTAAATATTTGCCACTTAAGCTAACACCTCACTCAGTTTCTCCTATTGCTAGCCTGGCCATTATAAGGCTTCTTACTAAATCAGTCTTCCCACCTTCCATTTGCCATCTCTTTGAGGGCTACAATACTATTTCTCTCTGTGTGTCTTTCTCGCTAGCTGTGGGACCCTGGGCAAGTCATTTAACTGTTTGCCTAAGTTTCCTCATCTGTAAAAATGAGTTGGAGAAGGAAATGGCAAACCACTCTCTTTGCCAAGAAAACCCCATGGACGAAAGTGCATGGGATCATGTAGAGCCAGGCACGAGTGAATAACAACATACACTTATGAGCCTTATGAAATGATTCCTCTAAAGACCCTTTTAGATCTTAAAGTACTTTATAAATGTCAGTCATTTTTATTAATAATAATCATTGTTATTTTCTCCTTTTAGCAGATAAGGAAACTGAGGCTCAGATAGGTTATGTGACTTGCTTAGGGTTATACGCTTTTATTAATGATATTACTATTTTCATTACTTTTATTAATACATTAATCATGTATTAATGGTTCATCCTAAAGCTTACAGGATCATAGATTTAGAGCTAGGAGGGACCTCAGAAGCTGTCAAATCTCCCCTTCTTATTTTATAGATGGCAAAGTTGAAGCACAGACAGGAAAATGATTTTCTCAGGGTTGCGACACTAAGTGCCTGAGGTGGGATTTGAACCTGCATCTTCTGACTTTGCACTGCTGGTTTCCCACCTCTCCCACATCACACTTGAACTATGGATCCCCAGATTCCCAGTCCCAGTTTTCTGGCCCTATGTTCATGGTCCTCTCTAAACAAGCCAATCTCCCTCACTAGAGGGCATCCCTAAGCATGAGGGATAAGTTTCCCACCTAGACTCTTCCTGCTCAAGTGTATGTTTTTTTGGGAAGGCTCACACGATCTATTCTTCCCCTAATGGATCCCTCCATGCCTAAGGCTCCCACCCAGGAGGGCCAAGTATAATACCACAGAGCTTGCAGGTAAACAGTTGGTGTGACCGATGGAACGTGTCCCGTCATTCTGGAGGCCCAGAGCTTTTTCTTAGCTCAAACACAGATGGGCATCATGGTGGCATCACTATGAGATTTGGAATCAGGAGACGAGGTTTCAAAATCTGGCTCTCCATTTCCTACCAGTAGTACTTTATCTTTGTAGGACTCTGACTCCGTGGGACTGTTTCTTCATGTGCAAAATCAAGAGGGAGGTCTAGAGGCCCTTCCAGCTCTAATTTCTGTCTCCTTATACTCAGTTTAAGCGTCTAGAAGAAGCAGCTAAATCCTAAACCAGATCTCCTCCCACCCCCACAGACTCTCATTTGACTGCCACAGCAGTGTGGGTCAAGAAAACCATTCTATGACTCATAACATTTACCACCTGAACAGAAAGCACTGGCTAATGCTGGGAGCTCAGCTAAGATCTCAGGCCTGGATTTTAAAGTTCTGTTGGGATTTCCCAGAGAATTGTCAAAAAAAAAAATCCTCTTCAGAGGGCAGAGGATGGGTAGGTTGAGAAGAGAAAGAAACGCTGTAAGGAAACTACCTTGAAAAGACACCTTGTTAAAGCTACTTTGGCAGACTTCATACCGAAGACAGAAAGAGCCTTGGATATGAACTTCAATCCATCCCGAACACTGCTGCCAAATGGATGTGCCTAGAGCCGGCATAAGCACGGTATTGCAGAGGCATAGGGAGCCATGTGACAGGGTGAGACCTGTGCCTGAAGCTTGTCAGAATTCAGAAGTCATCCAGCTTAACCCACAGTTAATAAAAATGTTCTCTTTAACCTCTTAGTGTTCACTCAGTCATTCCTGAAGACTTCCAGCGATGGGGAACTTGCTAGCTTCTAAAGCAGTCTGTTCAACTTTTCTTTAAATCTAACTGTTAGGAGGGCAGCTAGGTGGCACCATAGTGCACAGAATGGGGGAGTCAGGAAGACTTGAGTTCAAATTTGACCTCAAACACTGTGTGACCCTGGACAAGTCACTTAACCCTGTTTGCCTCAGTTTCCTCACCTGTAAAATGAGCTAAAGAAGGAAATGGCAAACCAATCCTGTAGTTTTACCAAGAAAACCCCAAATGGAGTCACCAAGAGTTGAGAAAAATTGAAACAACTAAACAACAACAACTGTTAGGAAATTGTTGTTTTCCTTAGAATAAGTTTAAATCTGTCTCGCAATTTTTGCCCACAGTTCCTAGTTCTGTCTTCCAGGGCCAGCCAGAACAAATCTAACCTCTCTCCCATGAGACTTGAAAATAACTCTCCTTTTCCCTGGAGTCTTCTCCAGGGTAAACATCCCAAGTTCCTTCAATCTGTCTCCATATGCCATGAGCTCACCCTTAAGGCTCTCCTCCGCATACTCTCTATGGCGCCCAGCGTTATCTGGCCAGGCCATCAGGGCCATCAACTCCCTCAATCTGAGCACAACTCCCTCCTCTCCTGCTGCTGCTGCAGATCCTAGGAGTTAGTGGTGGTTGTTGAGGGGGGGTGAGGGATGGCTGCCACGTCACACTGTTGATTCATATTGAGCCCTTGATATGCCAAAAACCAAGGGCTTTTTCCAGACGGATGGCTATCCAGCCACATCTCCTCTATCTTGTACTTGTGAAGATTTCTAAAAATAATCCAAGTATAAGACTTTTCCTTTATCCCTGTTACAGGCATATCATTATATCCAGGTGCATATTTTAGTTTGTTGAGATCATTTTGTATCCTGACTCTATCATCTAGCAGGTTAGCCATCCCTCCCACCTTTGTATCATCTCCAAATCTGATACCTGTGCCTTTAGCCAAATAATGGATGAAACTGTTAATCAGCTCTGGGCCGAGCACAGACCCCTGGGACACCCCACTAGTAACATCCTTCCAAAATGATATTAAACCATTCATGTCCATTCTTTGGGTCTGGAGATTCAACCAATTCCATATCCATCTCATCCTCCTCCCATCTCGCCCATGTCTGTGTCTTGTCCAAAAGGACAGCATCAAAGACTTGGTCAAAGGCTTTGCTAAAATCTATGCAAACTCTGCCACCTCAAAAAGAGCTAGAAATATTCTATCTACAGGATAACCCTCATGTCTCCATCCAGTAACCCTGTCAGAAGAGAAAATGAACTAAGTCTAGCATCAATCCACAAGCATTTATTAAGAACCTATGAACTGTGAAAAGTGCTAGGGATATAAACAAGGAGAAACAGTCCTTTAATGGGGAGACAACTCTGTGTGTACATAGGTGTGGATGTATATAAACATATGTGTATACATACATATGTACATATATGTGCATACCTACATACACACATATATGATACATACAGATTAGATGGAAGGTAGCCTTAGAGAGGAAAGGATTAGCAGCTGGGGCAGGGGGCCAGGGGAGGAGGTAGGGAGAGAACCAGGAAAGTCCTCCTGTCAGAGGTGGTCTTTGAGTGGAATCTTAGTAGGATCTGTTTTTGCTGAAGCCATGATGGCTCTGCATTCACTGCTGCCTGTTCTAACTGCTCACTAACCAGTTCCTTAAAAATACATTTTAGAATTTTGTCAGGAATTAAAGTTGAATTTTCTTGCCTAGAGCTTGAAAACTCCATTCTCTTTCTGTGTTTTGAAAATTGGCTTGAAATCCTATGAATATATATATATATATATATATATATATATATATATATATATATACATACACACACACATACACACACATATACACACACACATACACACATATATAATGTATATACATATGTGTATATGCACATATATACAGGCATAATATATATATACACATATATAATGTATATATACAGATATGTAGAGAGTGAGGGGGAAGAGATGGGGAGAGAGGAGAGGGAAGGAGGAGGAGGGAGAGAAGAAGGGAAGGAGAGAGATGGGAAGAGAAAGAGAAGGAAAGAGGAAGGGAGACAATGAGACAGAGACAGTGAGATGGGAAGAGGAGAGAGAGAGGGGAGAGGAGAGAGAAGGGGGAGAGAAGAAGGGAGAGAGTGGGGGAAGGGGAAGTGGGGAAGGGAGGGGAGAGGGGGGATAGAGAGAGAGAGAGAGAGAGAGAGAGAGAGAGAGAGAGAGAGAGAGAGAGAGAGAGAGAGAGAGAGAGAGAGAGAGAGAACGAGCATATGAGAGCTGTTCTAGGCAAGGTTATGAAGCTCAAAGCCATCATCAGCTTCATGACCTCCTTCCCCTCCTTCCAACCACTAAACTCTCAAATTGGCCACAACAGTGAAGAATATTCACACAGGATAGCAAGTAAGGTAATATATACTAATAGGTACTTAATCAATATCTGTTGAATCTTCTGTATCTGACTAGCCCCCAGTACAGATTCTTCCTGAAACACTTCTATTAGAAATCCTCATCAGAGGCAAGAATTTATTTTCAAAGCTCTATGTAACTTTTGCTTTCAGAGGTGGTAGGGAAAACTTTCTTAGGTATACATAACTATCACAATCATACTTTCTGTTGATCTATGAGAGACCAATGTAGTTCACAGACATTATTTCAGAGTAAAAAAAGTAATAATAATTTTTCCAAGTGAGAAACTGAGAGAGAAGTTAAGTAATGTCCCTGTGGTCATCATGTGCTGAGACAGAAATAACAGAAATATAGTCTCTCAGTGGGACTTGGAAGCTAAGCCAACACACATCCGAATAATAATCCTCTCTGAAAAAAAATTGTTATCCAGCCTTGACTTGAAAACCTCCGGTTAGTGGAAACCAGTTCACTCCTAGGGTTGCTCATTCAACTTTTGGGGTAGCTCTAATTGTTTGTTAGGTTTTCTTTTTAAACTAAATCTGCCTTTCTGCAAATCTCATGCATTGCTTTGAATTTTGTCTTCTAGAACAAAATCAAACAAATCCAAAACCTCTTCAGTACCTCGGATACTCAAGAATAACTATAATCCCTCCACTAAATCTTCTCTACTCTATGACAAATAGTCTGTTATTTCAGCTGTTTCTGACATGGCATCCACCAGCTGTCCCCTATTATCTCACTGTTCTGTTGTGTGTGTGCTCCATCTTGTCAGTATCTCTTCTAAAATGCGGCAAAACTGAACACAGCTTTCTAGATGTTGTCTGAGCAGGGCAGAATTATCAACGACTTCATTATGAACATTGTGCTTCTAGAAACACCCAAGGGGTGAGCTGTGGGCCACCCTCTGCCTCTTTGTGGATTAGAAATCAGCTTGAATAAGTTAAATTGCCTCTCTGGGGCTCAGTTTTCTCATCTATAAAGTGAGAGGTTGTACCAGATGGTGGACAAGGACACTTCTAGCTCCATATTCTATGGAATGGATCAAATGAAAGGTGTTACAGAGTAGTACAGAGTCAGCCCGGAAGTCAAGAAGACCTGGGCTCAAGGCCCTCTTCTAACACTTGCTGGCTATGTGACACTGAGCATGACTTATCAATAGCCTATTGTATGGCTATGCCACACTGTTGATCCATATTGAACTTGCATTCTCCTGAAACTCCTCACATTTTTCCTGGAAAATCATTATCTAGTCATACCTCTAACATCTTACTCGTGCATTTGATTTTTTGAGTCCAGCTTTACATTGACCCCTATTCAATTCATTCCACTCAATCTGGCCCATCATTCCAGCCTTCCAGAAACCTGATCCTCTCATCTAATGGATGAGAATGAGAACTGAATCTCAAAGGACCCCCGACCTCCCCACTCATGCTCAATCTGCTAAGATAAATATTTCCAAAACTGTTCTCCATAGAGAAATTCAAGGCAGCCAGGTGGCACAGTGGTCTTGGAAGTCAAGAAGCCCTGAATGCAAATCCCACCTCAATGCTTTACCAGTGGTGCGGCCCTGGGCAAGTCACTTAACTTCTCCAAGACAGTTTCCTCATTTATAAAATGTGGATGATAATAATAGCACCTTCCTCAAAGGGTTGTTGTGAAGATCAAATAAGGTAACACATGTAGAGCACTTAGCAAACCTTGATGTGCGATATAAATGGGAGGTCCCCACATGAGGATTCTCAAGACCAGAATTGTCGGGAGTAAGAGCAATAGTAATAACTCACTTTAAAATGTATAACGTACTTTCTTTGTAATGACCCATTTTTTTCAGACCAGGAAGCTGAGACCTCAATGGCACAGCTCATCGACAACCAGAGCCAGGCTCTAACCTGCTTCCAGGTCCAGTATTTTTCCCACTACTCCATAATTCAGGGAAAGAGAGACTAATAAATATGGGTTAATGACAAATCCTATGATTGGAGCAGGATGAGGAAGGGGAGGTTTACAGTCTAGGGAAATGAAATGTTAGGAACATGTCCTCATTTTCTTTGTTTTAATTCTTCATGCTCAGTCTCCCTTCTATGTTTCTAAAGTGGGTTTTGTTTTTGTTTTTACTTGCTGGGTCATTTAATTATATATCTAACTGCTTTTGCTTCTTGGGTTGAATTAAATTCGACCTTTGGTAAGAGTCAGTCTCTACCCTTAACCCAAATAAATGGTACTAAGAGTGTCAGAAAGAATAAAAACCTTACAAGAAACGCCCAAGGAGTGAGCTGTGGGCCACCCTCTGCCTCTTGGTGGATTGGAAGTGAGCTTGAATAAGTTAAATTGCCTCTCTGGGGTTCAATTTTCTCATGTACAAAGTGAGAGGTTGTACCAGATGATGGACAAGGACCCTTCTAGATCCACATTCCATGGAATGGATCAAATGAAAGGGGTCGGCCCTGAAGTCAAGAAGACCTGGGCTCAAGGCCCTCTTCTAACACATGCGGGCTATGTGACACTGAGCAAGCCAACAATCCTGCAGTGTCCCAGGCAACTTTGTTTCTTTAATTTTTTTTTCAAATAATAAGCATCTATCTTCTCTTTCTCTCATCTCCCTTCACCCTGTGGGGGGAAAAAAAAAGAAAAAAAACACCCCTGCAACCAATACAGATAGCCAGGCAAAACCAATTCCCAGTTGGCCACATCCAAATATGTGTTCACTGTGCACATCTCATCCGTCACCTTTCTGTCAGGAGGTGGGCAACATTGTTAATCACTGGTCCTCCAGAAGCGTGGTTGATCATTGCATTGATGGAGTTCTCAAGGTTTTCAAAATTGAACATTTTTACAGTGTTGCTATATATATATAACAGTATAAACTGTTCTGCTCACTACCTTACAACAGTTCAAAATGAGGTTCAAATGAAACCCATTCTCTCTGCTCCTTCCTTAAGTCTATAGACTTCTACTTGCCCCTGAATAATGTGAGATAATAAACTTCCCCCCTCTGCATTCCTTTCCTATTGTATCCCTTCCCCCATCCCTTTTCTTTCTTCAATTGAGATCATCAAAATATAGCAAAAATCATTCCCAGGCATAGCTGCTAATTTGGCTGTATTTATGACCCCAGTGGACATTGCGGTTCTCATATACCATACTTTTCTTTCCCAATTAGGTGAACACTTCATGACTACAAAGTCTTTTCTGACTGACCACTTACATTTACGTTTTCATATTTCTCTTTACTCTCATATTTGTATTTCAAGGTTTCTACCCAGCACCATACTTAAAAATGTTTAGAAGTCCTCTTTTTCATTAAAATTCTTAAGAATTCCATCCCTTCCCAATCCCCCTGTCCCCATAGGAATATGTTCAATTTTGCTATGTAAGTTATTCTTGGTTGTAAACCTATGTCTTGGCTTTTTGGATATCTAATTCCATGTTTCCTGTTCCTTTTTAGTTTCCAACATGGGTCCAGGTTAAAAGAATCAAAAAGAATAAAACACCTCCTCTGACAGACCAGCCTCAGGAGCTGAATAACTTATACTAGCTTTTCCTGAAGTCACTTTTTTTTCCTTCTGTGGTCATAGAATTCTAGCATTTGAGGGCTGAGGCAGACAGATCATGTAGTCCAACTCCTCGTTTTCCAGAGGAGGAAACTAAGGCCTGGGGAGTGGAAGGGCCTTGCCTAAATCCATACACTGAATGAATACCAGGTTATTAACTAGAACCCAGACCTCCTGCTTTTAATTCCAGCTCTCTTTCCATTTCAGAGGAGTTTGTGCAGACACTGAGATAAGCAAGGCAATAACTCAAAATTCTGATGTGTAGCTAAGCAGAATAGCGGATATAGGCACTAGCAGTCCTGAAGTCAGAAAGGCCCAAGTTCAAATCCAGCCTCAGATACTTATGACCCTAAGTAAATCTGCCTGTCTGCCTCAATTTCTTCATCAAAAATTAGGATGATAATCATACCTACTGAAATCTGTAAAGCATTTTGCAAATCTTAAAGCACTTTATAAATTCTAGTGATGACTATGATGCCTAGGGAAAGCTCAGAGGAGGGTTGGTGGTACAGGGCTAGGGAAAGGGTGGCATGGAGGACAGTCTGATCATGGGTGCAATCATGCTAGAAACGCACCTCCAGGGAGCCCTGTCTGCGTGTTCTTGTAGGGCCCTAGGAAAAAGGTGGTATGGTGACTGGCCACAAGCCACATAAGGACTACAAGGACAGCAGATACCCGGGGACATAGGTGGATGGAATGATTTCCTCAGAGAGGTACCCTTTGTGGATATCTATGCCCTGAAGCACAGCCACGGTGGCCTCATGCTTGTTTCCTGCTGTTCTCCAGATAACTCAACTTTTAAAAAAGTATAATCATCCACTTGGGGTGCTGCTTGTCAGAGCCTTAAGGTATCATGGTCTTAGGTAAGGAGAAGAAGGGCAGCCATTACACTGAAGTCTTGCTACACATAATGTAAGAGAGGGGAGCCAGAGTGGCTGTGTAAGCTTCAAATCCCAACAGAAATGTGCAGGTGTACCCTGCCATAAGAAAACCTCAAATACAAAATATGAATGACAGAATCACGTTACAAAACAATCTCTCACTCCTGGTTAAGGGTGCACCCCTGGTCTTTAAATAACCTGCATCCCCGAGGCATTAAAGGCCTGACTTCATTTACATACAGATTTCCAGAAACAGGCAAACCTCAGTCCTTGGGGTCTCAACACAATATCGATTCTAACCAAACTGGGGAGAATTTGGAGACTGCGCTCATCTGCCCCATCACCCAAAGGGCCTTGCTTGGATTGAACACAGCTACTGTTTCAGTATCCACATTCTATTTTGATTCTGGTAGGCCATAACCTTTCCTCTAGGGAAAAAAAAAATTGCCGAGGAGGTTTTGCTGCTATGAACTCGTGAGGCAGCCAAAAGGGACAGAGGGGAAGTGGGCAGGGGCGGGTGTTATGCAAGCTTCCCTGTGTAATTGTAGCCACCCATCCAGCCCCTGCCATTTGACCTGGGTCTTGACAAAGCCCTGTCAGCTTGCCATGACACTGACCTGTACTTCCCCTTGGTAATTCTAGCTCTGGGCTTTTCCTGCGCAGGCACCTCAGTAAGGTCCCAGTCCCATGATGTTGATAATGACCTTGACCACAAGGATGAAAAAGGAACTGAGAAAAGGCCATAGAGAAGGGAAGAAGTTTCCCTGAATTTGCTCCTGTCTGCCTGAGCTCCCCCCAGCCCCCTCCAATTTCAGGTATCTGCATTGATTGGGCTGGTTTCTCACAGACTCAGAGGGCAGGTGAAAAGTCAGGAGGGCAGGTGAAAAGTCAGGAGGAAAAACACCAAGGATTAATGAGAAGTGCTTTTGGAAAAGTGCTGCTGTTGACTCCACCACACAGAGACTACGTGATGTCCCCCAAATCTTAAAGCAGTTTTAAGCTACTGATTAATGCTTTTTCATAGCATAAGGCTTTGGGGACACCCTGGATAAACTTACAAGACATGGTTAAAAAGACAAACACATATTCACAAGTGGTCTTTCACCACTATGGGCCAAACA
This sequence comes from Phascolarctos cinereus, assembly GCF_003287225.1. Classification (NCBI taxonomy): domain Eukaryota; kingdom Metazoa; phylum Chordata; class Mammalia; order Diprotodontia; family Phascolarctidae; genus Phascolarctos; species Phascolarctos cinereus. The sequence goes on from NW_027555847.1 coordinate 58,622,006, forward strand.
CAGTGACCTGGGTGGAATTTGAGAGACAGGAAGCATGTTATGTGGGACCTCTGGACATGGGAGTTATTTTCCAGAGTCTGTTCCTTGGGCATTTTTCAAAAGCTCCAACCTCATGATCTTTTCTTTCCTAAACTGGTCACTCCACAGCTGTCCTGGTACCGTAATAGAATGACAGACTCATTGAGCCACAGGGGTCTGTTCCAGTTCCAATGCCCTTATTTTGCAGGTGGGGAAATCGAGGCCCAAGGAAGGGAAAGCCCTTGCCCAAAGCCTGAAAACTGCAGAGCCAAGACTCTTCTGCGACATCATGCTGGGATGTCGAAGGCCTGTGTGATACAGATACATTTTATCTGCTTTTGATTCCATTTGGAACAGTAGCTCTGAAAAGAAACCTTGTACCCGGAGTGGTTGGCGAGCTGCCGTGCTGAATTTCTCTGCATTTATTTCCACAGGATGTGGGCACAAACACACACAAAACCCAGGTTTTCTTGCAATTCACTCTCGGGTGCTTAAACCGCAAAAGGCATTTTCAGACTCTGCTCCTGGCAAGCAACAGACTTTGTAGGGTCACTCTCCCTGGGCAGTTTAGATTTGAGGAAATAAATGACAAGATAAGTAAAGTGCTGGCTGACCGACCTCACACACCACCCATAAATCAGCCCAGCGGAAAGTTAAAACCCGAGAGAGCACAGCGCCATCTAGTGTTTGATATTGAGGATTAACACGCCAAAGAGCCAACACTGTTACCAAGCCGTGGATTCTAGGAAGTCCCAGCTCCTTTGGGACAAAAGGAGAGCCAGAACAGAAGCATTAGGCAAAAGCACAAGGAAAAAAGGGGACTCGACGAATAAGAAAAAGAGTGTCCTCGGCTGTCCAAGACAGTCTCTACCCCTTGGGGGTTTCCAATCGAAGCCAGCAAACACGGATCCCGGCAGATACTGAGACCAGGTGGAACAAATACTTGGGCACATACACTGGTGAGAAGGGAAAGAAGCTGACTCTCGGCAGGCATCCGGGTCACACCTATCACCCCCTTCTCTCCCTTTGGTGATGACCTCCTCGGCTCCTAGGGGTTCAATGGCCATCTCTATCCTAATTCCCAAATCTACCTATCTGGCAATAATATCCTTACTGAGTTGTGATCCAATATTACCAACTGCCTATGGAACATTTCAAATTAGATGTGCCATCTACACTCCCAACTCAACATGTCTGAAGCAGAATTTCTCCCTAAATCAAGTCCTCTTCCAAACCTTCCTATTACTGTTGAGGTCCCTATCATCTTCCCAGTCACCCAGGTTTAACCCCAGGGTCATAAGACTCCTGTTACCCATTCTCTTCTCTCCACTCACACAGCCACAACCCTAATTAATAAGAGCTAACATTTAGACAGCACTTTAAGGTTTGCACAGTAAACCATCTTATCTCATTTGACCTTCACAAATACGCTGTGGAGTGGGTGCTATGATTACTATCTCCTGTAGAAGCTGAGGCTGAGAGAGGTGCTACTACGGACTTGCCCTGGGTCACTAAGCTGTTAATTATCAGAAGCAGGACTCCAATCAGGTATTCAACTCAGCTGCCTAATCATCTCTCACCCTGACTACTTTTCTTTCCAATTGGCCTTTCCTGAAGTCTCTCTGCACTGCCATACATACCTCCTTAGGCTGCCAAAGGGATTATTTCTTAAAGTTCAGGTCTGACTAGTCACTCCTCTACTCAAGAAACTCCAGCTTATTGCTTCCAGGATCAAATCTATCGCCTCTGGCTTTTAAAGCCCTCCAAGGCTGGCCCCTTCCTGCCTTTCTTATCTACACAGTCTACAAGCCTGTCATCCAGGCCTACTGGACATACCTTACACAACATTCCATCTTCCCACCTCAAACGGCCTTTGCACTGGACCCCGTTTTGCTGTTCCTTGTACCCCCAGTGCTTAGCACAGTTTCAGGCACATAGCGCTTACAAAACCAAACCAAATAACTCAGTCCCTGCCCTTGAGGAGTTCTCATTCTAACGGGTAAGACAAAATACAACTAACTACGTACGTAGAAGATACATGCTGTGCAAGCAGAAGGTAATCTCGGAGGAAAAACACTGGCAATGGGGCAAGCGGGGCTGCGAAAGGCCTCTTGTAGAAGGTGAGACTGGAACCGAGATTGGAAGGAGGCCGAGGAATCCAGAAGGTGGGGATGGGGGCGGGGGGCACATTTCAGGTGTCAGAGACAACACACTGAGTACAGACGCCAAGTTGGGAGAGACGGAAGGTCACATGTGACCAACAGGAAGAGGACCAGTGCTGCCCAACTGTGGAGTCTGTGAGGGTGCTGGTTGTGAAGGACTTTTAACAGACCACATTATATTTGATTCTGAAGTTCACAGTAGGCCACCATGATTTTTTTTGGAGGAGAGACATCCTCAGATGTACTTTAGGTAAATGACTTTGGCAGCTGAGTGGAGGATGGACTGGAGGTGAGGTGGAGGCCTACACCAGAGAGCCGAGAGAATGGGCCAAATAAGAGAGATGTGAAGGTGGAGACAACAGCAGGCTGGATGGATGGGGTCAGTTTGAGTGAGGTGAGGCTGAGTCTGCATGACTAGGAAGATGATGGTGCCCACAAGAGTAATGGGAGGAGCAGGAAGGCTTGAGAGGGAAAGAACTCCTGCTCTGGATAGGAGTTCGAGATGTCCAAAAGGCAGCTGGTAATGCACAAATGGAGCTCAGTAGACAAGAGCTAGACACATAGGTCTGGGAATCATCTGCAGAAGATAACTGAACTAAGAACAGAACTGAGATCACCATGCAAAGTATGTGTCATGGCCTCTTCTGGCAGTCTGGTGAAACTATGGACCCTTCTCAAAGTAACACTATTCAATGCACCAGGTTACAAAAGAAACCAATTTTATTGAAATAGTTATAATTTTTAAAAAAGAATATAGCAAGCTGACAGATCTCAAGAACCCCTGGTAGAATGAGACAAAGTAACCAGTAAAGACCCTTGAGGGAAATCTTGTTAGTGGGATCTAACCTAGATGAAGATCCAGCAAAGCAGACTGAGGAGCAGTCTGACTGGCAGAACTAGGAGAAAGTCACAAAAACCTACAGAGTATCAAGAAGAGGGTGATCAATAGTGTCAAAGGCTACAGAGAGCTCAAGAAAGACAAGGATGAGAACAGACCATTTGATGTGGCAATTAAGAAATCACTGGTGGCTTCGAAAGGAGCAGCTTTGATTGAATGATGGGATCAGAAGCCAGATTACAGAGGCTTTTTTTAATTTTTAAAGTTATTTAACATACTTTTAAAAAAATTTTGAGTCCCAAATTCTGTCCGTCCTTCCAGAGACCCTCCCTGAGTCAGAGAAGAAATGAGATCTATAACAAAGATGGCTTTCTCAAGTTTAGCCAAGAAGAGAAGGCGAGAGATAGGACAATAGCTAGTGAGGATGAATGGATCAAGTGAGGGGTTTTTAAAGATAGAGAAGAGATTGGAATGTTTATAGGCAGCAGAAGCCATTAGATAAGGAGAAATAGTAAGGATGACAGAGGGGGCAATCTGCAGAAGATGGGAGGAGTTGGGGTCGAGGGTGAATGCTGAAGGGGTTTGCCTTGGCCAAGAGAAGGGCCATCTCTTCAGGTGAGACACGAGTGGAGGAGAGAGGAGACCAAAACATCTGAATGATATATCTTGCTTTTTCTTTTTATCTCCAGTGCATAGCACAGAGCAAGGCACATAGTAAGAGCTGACTAAATGCTTTTTAATTGAGTTATCACCACACACTATTTCAGGCTTCCCTGGGGAGGGAGAATCTTGGGAGCATTTTGAATACTATCAGGGTGTTTGGCAAACAGGCAAGAAAGAGTGCAGAGATGAGTTAGAATCCTTAGCCTCCCAGTCGTTAGTTGTACAGACACTGTCTCTACATATGTGATTCTTAGAATCTGGGGCCCATTGTTAAATGGTGAAATCAGCAAGAAGGTGCCATCTGTATGTAACAATAAATGTGTCCTTAATAGAGGTTTGTTGAAATTGAAACAAAGACTGGAATTAGCAACAACCTGAGTCAAACTTTTCCTAGGGCCAACATCCACTGTCACCTCTTTGGTTGGGGAGGGGGGAGCTATTAGGGAATAACTTAATCACTGGAGTCATATAAGGAGTTTCAAGATTATTACTTAAGTAAACAGAACAACCCTAGGCCTCCTTGCTTCACTTCCCTTCCTTACCCCACCTCAATTCAGAAGTGCCATCTGGAGTAACCTAATGTATCTGCAGCAACATGGTGCCACGCTGTACCAGGATACATCTAGGTTTGGACTCCAGCTTGGACAGATCTTAATTCTGTGGTCACAGGCAAGCTCCTTCACCTCTCTCTATCCATTTCTTCAGCTCAAAAAATTCAGGCTGGGGATAAAGATAATCCTTTGTACTATCTCCATCTCCACTCCAGAGTTGTTGGGGAGAGGACTTTCTAACCTTCAAAGGGATTTAGCCATACTGTACAAGCTGACCACCTTCACAGACCACACCAAGTTGTGTTGTTTTCTTTAATCTATGGGGCAAATAGGTGTAACATTCCCAAATGTTTCTATGAATAGCTAAGAAGATACTTTGTCTCTAGGGACTGGGGCCCAAAGACACCTCAGTAGTGACAATAATGAAGTTTAAAAGATTTTGTCTCTGCTTCCATGTGTCCTGAAGATTTTAATTTTCAGACGAATTTAAATTTCTGGGAGGAAATGAAGCATTTGTTACTAGAATATGCCAATACTGTCGGCTTACAGGTGATAGGAGGGAGAGAGATGGCATAGGGAGCATATAAGATGTTGCAGAAAACTGAGGTGCCAAGCTACTCTCTGGGACCCATGACCTCACATAAAACTCTAGCAATGTGAAACTGAGTAAAGATCCTAACTGAAGCACTGCACAATGCAGGGCTTATGTCTACAGCAACAGAGCTCAGAGGCTGATCCCATGGGCAGAACATCACTAAAAGCTTAGGGGGACTGAAGAAAGCAATCTTATCTTCTCAAGTCTCTAGTTCAGAGCATGGCACTGATTTGGCTCCAAATTTAACCAGACTTATTTTTGGCCCATGGAGAAGAGCTAGTCATTTCCTTAGTGACTTAGATGACCAGGAGGCCCAAACTTCTCGGCCTTATTCTCCAGCCTGCTACTGAAAAGCAGTCCACTGCAATGGCGGAGGCAGCTCTCAGCTCAAATATCCACTGAGGGACTGAACAATATTCATGTGTGATCTGTTTCCTCACCTGAAATAGAGGGATACTACTTGTACTCCCTGATTCAGAGCACACCCAAGTGTGCTACAAAAATGGGAATTGTGGAACACAATTACATAACACTTTCCACACAAATAAAATCAGATCTAAATAACTGGAAAAACATCAGTTGCTCATGGGTAGGCCAAGCTAATATAACAAAAATGACAATTCTACCTAAACTAATTTATTCAGTGCCATATCAATTAAACTACCAAAAAATTATTTTATAGAGCTAGAAAAAATAATAACAAGATTCATTTGGAATAACAAAAGGTCCAGAATATCAAGGGAATTAATGAAAAGCAATTCAGGGGAAGGTGGCTTAGCTGTTCCAGATCTTAAATTGCATTATAAAGCAGCAATCATCCACACTACTTGGTACTGGCTAAGAAAGAGTTGTGGATCAGTGGAATAGGTTAGGGATGCAAGAAACAACAGTCAATGACTATACTAATCTACTATTTGATAAACCCAAAGACTCCAGCTTCTGGGATAAGAACTCACTATTTGACAAAAGCTGCTGGGAAAATTGGAAAAGAGTATGGCAGAAACTAGGCAGAGACCAAAATCTCACACCATATACCAAAATAAAGTCAAAACAGATTCATGATTTAGATATAAAGGCTGATATTATAAGCAAACTGGAAGAGTAAGGAATAGTTCACCTATCAGATTTATGGAGAACAGAAGAATTCATGACCAAACAGGAGATACAGAACATTAGGAAATGCAAAATGGATAGTTTTGATTACATTAAATTGAAAAGTTTATTTATTTATTTAGGCAATTGGGGTTAAGTGACTTGCCCAGGGTCACACAGCTAGTAAGTGTCAAGTGTTTGGTCTGAGGCCGGACTTGAACTCAGGTCCTCCTGACTTCAGGGCCGGTGCTCTATCCACTGCACCACCTAGCTGCCCCAAAATTGAAAAGTTTTTGCACAAAGCCAACGCAACCAAGATTAGAAGGAAAGTAGAAAACTGGGAAAGAATTTTTACAACCAATGTCTCTGATAAGGACCTCATTTCTAAAATATATGGAGGATTAAGTCAAATTTATAAGAACACAAGTCATTCCCCAATTGTCAAGTGGTCAAAGGATATGAACAGTCAGTTTTCAGATGAAGAAATTAAAGCCATCTATAGTCATATGAAAAAATGCTCTAAAATCACTACTGATTAGAGAAATACAAATCAAAACAACTCTGAGGTACCATCACACCTATCAAATTGGCCAACATGACAAAACAGGAAAATGATAAATGTTGAAGACATGGGAAAACTGGAACACTAATGTATTGTTGGTGGAGTTGTGAAATGATCCAACCATTCTGGTGAGCAATTTGGAACTATGCCCAAAGGGCCACAAAAATGTGCATATCCATTAACCCAGCAATAGCACTTCTAGGGCTGTATCCCAGAATCATACAAATGGGAAAAGGACTCACATGTACAAAAATATTTATAGCAGCTCTTTTTGTGTTGGCAAAAAATTGGAAATTGAGGGGATGCCCATCAATTGGAGAATGGCTGAAGAAGTTGTGGTACATGAACGTAATGGAATACTATTGTGCTGTAAGAAACAATGAGCAGGCAGACTTCAGAAAAACCTGAAAAGATTTATATGTTCTGATGCTGAGTGAAGTGAGCAGAACCAAGAGCACGTTGTACACAGCAACAGCCACATTGTACGATGACTAACTTTGATAGACTGACGTCCTCTCAGCAATGCAAGGATCTAAGACATCTCCAAAGGTCTCATGATGGAAAATGCTACCCAAGTCCAAAAAAAGAACTATGGAGTTTGAATGCAAATCGAAGCACACTATTTGCTATTTTTTTCTTCTGTTTTGTTTTGTTTCCTCTTTCTGGTGGTTTCTCCTATTGGTTCTAATTCTTTCTTATAACATCCCTAATGTGAAAATATGTTTAATAGGAATGTATAGCCAGTACCAAGTAGTTTTGATGATTGCTGCTTTATAACACAATTTAAGATCTGGAACAGCTAGGCCACCTTCCCCTGTATTTCTTTTCATTAGTTCCCTTGATATTCTGGACCTTTTGTTCTTCCAGATGAATTTTGTTGTAGTTTTTTCTAGCTGTATAAAATAATTTTTGGTAGTTTAATTGATATGGCACTGAATAAGTAAGATTGGGGAGGGAGGCGGGGAAGAAGGGGCAGGAAAATTTAAAACTCAAAAGACCATGGAAGTGATTGTTGATAAATTAAAATAAATTAACTTTTAAAAATGGGAATTGTCAGAAACTGCTTTCATTTCAAAAATGTGTGATTTGGTCAATGTGGCTCTTCCCTCTTTGGGAGCAGACAGCTGCCCTTCCTCCTTAGTAGCTGGTCTTCCAGAGTTGCTATGTCTGTCTGAACAATTCATCACTCTGAGTCCGGTCTGGAGACAAGCCGTCAGGACCTAGCTAGGAGGTCCTTGGATAATGTCACATAGCCGATGCCCTGATAGAGTTTACACTCTGCTGGCAGAGCCCTTGAGAAACCCAGGAAGTAACAGTGAGACGTTACAAAATATATGGCTTTTAGTATGCAAGCCAATCTATAGGCTCAAACTTTGAAAGAAATTAGGACCAGCCCCAAAACAATAAAATGATGAAAGAGAATTTTAGCAACACAGGAATACAAGATACACTACACTTAGGGCATCATAGAAAAAGCCCTTGGGAGTCAGGATACCTGGATTTGCCACTTCCTAGCTATGTGACAACGGACTAGTGACTCAGCCCAAGCCTCAATGTCCATTTCTATAAAATGGGAATATCAACACTTACTATCTACCTCGCAGGGTTGCTATAAGAAATGAAGGAAACATTATACACCATGAGGTACTGATTCCATTGGTTTTACATTATCTCAACTGAACCTCACAACAACCCTTTGATGAAAGTACTATTACAATCCCCATTTTAAAATGGAGAAACTGAGGCAAGCAGAGGTGAAGTAACTTGCACAGGGTCACACAGCTAACAAGTGCATGGGGCTGGATCTGAACTCCAGCTCCAGTGTACCGTATCCACTGCACCACCTAACTGCCCATGGATGTACAGGGTATTCAGGCAGGCCTCGCACCTCTGGTGTGAGGGCTTGCTAAAACCTTTTCAGGGCTGCTCAACCACCTTCGGTGTCCACCTGGCACACAGCTCTCACCTGTGGCTCCACGAAGCAGTAGCTTGTACAGTGGCCATACCCCACTAAAACCATCTTGGCAGATGGGTTCAACTAGGTTGAGGGTAACTGACAGGCCTCAAACCTGGTGTTGAGTGATGAGGATGTCTACACTAAGCATGTGAAGACTTTCCCTGGGCGGAATGGGCAGATAAGAACGATCTGTTCCAACAGCCATGCAGGTGGCCGAAGCAGGCGCCGTGGAGCACCGTGTGCTTGGTCACACATCAAAGACACCAAGGTCACTCACTCCATCCCAGGCCATCACAACTGGACTTCAATGACTCAAATCTAATTCACCAGAGAGTCAAGACAACAGACCGTGATGTCACTGGTCCTCTGAAAAACGAAAAGAGGAAAACAATAAAATGGTCATGTTTGAGAAGGGCTAGTTAACATTTTATAGGTTCTTAATCATAGGAAGTTTCAAACCAACAGTATGCTTAAATACTGCCATGGGTTAGTTCTTTGGCACACTGGAAGTCTTACCAATGCACCTACTGCCAACATTATATTCTATTCTCTCAATGCATGTCCTATGTCTGTTATGCATGACCCCACTGTGGACACAGACAACAACGTCGACATCATCATCATCGCTGGTTTAAGAGCTTTCCAAAGGTGACACCTGGTAGACAAGGGTCAACACTGAGCAAAGAAGGCTTCCAGAAAACAATAAAAATGAAAAATAGCGGGTTCGTGAGGGGGCAAAGAAATAACTTGCACAGAAAACCAAAGAGTATAAGACGAAGGTGTGTGAGGGAAGGGGCTGGTATGGGGGGCAAGACCCTGGGGGAGGATCGGGTGTCAGAATCCCTGAAGGTGGGGTGGAGGTGGGGCAGGAGGGGTCAGAATATCACTTCTTTCTCAGTCATTTTTAGGATCCTAGACTCTGGGTGAGATTTCCCCAGGGCTCTGTGCTAGGGCTCCTTCGCTTCCCTTGGTACTCTCATGGTGATCTTACCAGCTACCATGGGTTCAATGATCATCACTCTGTTGCTAAGTCTGCCCACTACATACACTGTGCAGCCCTGCTCTTCCATCTCAGCTCTAGACACCTCCACTTAGATGAACCACTGGTGTCTGACATCCAACATGCCCCAAAGGGAACAGGTTACATCCTCCTGGTGGCCCAGGTGCCTGCCTTGTCACCCTCCACTCTGCACCTGCACCCTCCTCCCCACTCCCAGCCATGCCCCAGGCTCAGGGCTCAGCACCTCTTGCCTCGACCCTTCCAAGAACCTCTCAACTAGTTCCCGTCATCCCAACACATACTCAAGAACCCTTTTTAGCCCACTATTGATCCGAGGACAAAATACAAACCCTTGTTAGCATTGAAGGGCCTTTCAAGAGTGAGCTCCTATCACGAGGCCCGATTCTAGCCGAACAAGCCCATTTGCCTCCTGTTGCCTCTAAGCTCACCCTGGCAGGGCTGTCCTCCATCCTTAGGATGCACTCTCTTCTACCAAGTGCTTCTTCCTTCAAGAGGCCTTAGCTGATCATTCTACTTTTGCATCTCCAAAGCACTTGGCACTTTCTTACCTTGGCCCACGGTTTCCCCCTCCCAGCTCCCAGGAGAATGTAAGCTCCTTGAGGGCAGGGCCATTTCAGTTGTCTTTGTATTCCAGTGCCTACCACACAGAAGGCCCTTAATAAATGCTTACTGAACTCACTCACTGACTACCTGATCATTAATCTCATGTCTCTGGGACTTTTTACTCCTCAGTAAAATGAGGAGGCAAGAATAATAGTGTTGTAGGCCCCCTCTAGCTCTGTGACTCCATGACCTTCCCTAAGCCTCACCCAGACACGTATAACCCAGCACCAGGCCTGGGTACCCCCACATCTCCTACCTCACCTGACTGAGGGCAGCCTGTAGTCCACATGGATGCTCCAGGACACGCTTAAGCCTTCACAAAGGAGAGGCAGGACTGTAGAATGGTAAGTCCTGCGCTAGGAGTCCAGAGATCCAGATTCTAATTCCATATGACTTAACACAGAGTGAATACAGGAAGGTTGCTTCATACGTCTGGGCCTCATTTTCTCCGTTGTAAAATAGAGTCCTTCCTAGCCCTAAAAAATGTGTAATCCCAAGTTCCCGAAAGGGAACTAATGAATCATAAGACTGTAGGTGCTGGCAGGGCAAGAGAAATGGCAGCCTCTTTTGCCGAGTTTCGTGCTCCACTGCAGAAATGCTACTATTATACTTATGCTGGGGGCTCAAAGCTATTCTAGGAGTCATTCAACAGAGCAGTTTCAGGGAAGGGGCTCACCCTGCTGGGGATAGAGACTGTCAAACAACAGAAGTAGTGGCCTCAACCATCCCACCCCAGGACAGCAAACCCACCTGTTCAAAAATGAGAAACGTTCAGCAGGAGGGGGTAGTCCCATCCCTCCTCGAGCTACTGCCTCCCCTGGGGTAGCCCTGCACAAGGGAACTACGCCACACAGCGGGCAGAAAGAGGAAACTCACACCACTCGCTGCCAGGATTATGAAAAGCAATGATGAAAAGAGGGACCATTCCACGTTATTACTGAATGTTGACAGAAAGTCCTTTTTATAGCATATCACCAAAAATAACATGTGGCTCTATATCATACCGATAACAGAAGAACGAGCACACACTCAGAAGATCTGCAAATAAACTGGCCACGAATTAAACATCATCCAGTCCCAGATGACGCAGCTCACTAAAGCGAGGCAGGATGTTCTGTTTCTGGACGATACTTGATGCGATTTAGAGTCCACACAGCACGTGACTTTCACCTTAGCTTTAGGGCTGAATGGCTCTGCTGTTAACCACTCAAGCACTCTCAAGTGCAAGGGTAGCAGTGGCGGGCTGCTCACAAAAGCCATGAGTGTGTGTGCACACGTTCTTGGGCGGCCACTAAAGCTTAAGCGCCTGAGAACGAGACTGAGGAAGGAATGTGTAGCAGAAGGCTCCGTTATTCCTCTGATTCAGATGTTTGTGCCTTGGGATGCTTAGATATTTGACCTATATTTAAAAAACTGTCTTAGACATATTACTTTTCAGGAACCACAAGATAAACAGTCACCTGGTCAAAAAAACCCAAAAAGTAAATTTAATTAAAAAAATAGAATTGCCTACAAGATGAACAGACAAATTAAATCACTGAAAAAGAGTCCTGCCTTATGACCTTACATCAACTGGAATAAGTGTTATACCAGTTAGATTAGGAATTGTCTGGAAATAAACACATTTTAAGGGTGAAGGATTCCTTGATTATTTCTAAATATCAAAAAGTAGCACAGGCTGTTCTTCTGAACACCAGCTTCTCTCGTAGAGGGTACTGTCCAGAGTCTCCAATGTTCCATACAAGATAGAGTCTTGCTTTCAGCCAACTCTCAACGGAGGGGCGACTAATACAACCCCATCACCTCGAACAAACAGCATTGGAATGTTCCTCTTGGTTGACTGAGAGGAGAAAAAAAAGAAAAAAAAACTTCATAAAACATATTTTAAACAAATACTTATAGATCTTTTTTAAAACAAAGGGAAATTCTGTGAATATAAAAAAAAATAAATCAAAAACACATTTGGATTAGCCACAAATACCACAGAGAAATAATTTTAAAAACTGGTTATCAATATGTACTTAGCCAAAAAAAAAATCACTAAGTCAATTTTCATTACTCCACATCAACTATCAAAGCTATTCTGAGGTTTTAAGACTGGATGACCAGGAAATGGATATAACACTAAGGGAAACAGGAAAATCAATTGGGATTTTTTGTGGAGGAGAAGGGGAAGATGAGGAGTTTCATTTTCTGAAATGTTGGTTTACCCAGAGATGCCACTATTTTAGTGATAAAAAGGTCCCACAAACACCACGATATTGATAGCAATATTTTTTTGTAGTAACAAAGAACTAAAAACAAATAGATGCCCACCAATTTGAGGAATGGCTAAACAAGTTGTGGTACATGGACAGAATGGAATATTACTAAGCTGCAAGAAACAGTGGGAAGACTATATGAAATGATATAGTAAGAAGGACCAGGAAAACAAACAAAACAACTACAACAATGCAAATGAAAAATTTTTTTTAAAAAAACTGAATGCTGTGTAATTATAATGGTCAAGATTGGCCCAAAGGAGAGGAAAACATGCTCCCCTTTACCTTCTTTGCAGAGCCAGGAGCTGTCATAACTTGTCAGGCTCAGCTGATGGGCTGATTAGCTTTGGGGAACTATTATTTTCTCCCTAGTTTCCTTCTTTTTTATTCTTTGTTATAAGGGATAACTCCAGGGAGGAGGAGAGGGATTTATTTGGAAATGAGGATGATATAAGACCAAAACATAGCAATAAAATTAAATAAGTAAGCACGAAATTTGAAGAAATGGCAAGACACCAAAGGGGAAATGTCTGGCAGGCAGATGGGAGATCTGGGATAGAAAAAGCTGCCTCTGGACACAGAGGAAATGAGTTCAGACGCTGCCTCTGCCACTTTCAGCCTGTGTGACCTTGGGCAAGGCATTTCTCTTGTCCAAGCTTCTCAGTGTACTCCCCTCTAGTAGAGGAGGTTGGACCAGCTGGCCTCTAGGGGGCATCCTGGTTCTCCATCTTTGATCAGATGATGTAAAGGTGCTCAGGAGACCGTGGAGAGCTGAAGAAAGCTCCCAAATCAAGATGTAGGACAAGAAGATGAGAACAGACCTCCAAACAGAAAATGGGTAAAGAGCAGAAGGATGAGATCTAACATCAGGGAAACAGAACCAAGAAATGGGAAGAGGAAAGGTTGAAGAAAACTGAGCCCATGTCCTACAGTGTTACAGAAGCCCAAAGAACAGCATGTTAAGAAAGAAGCAACTGTCTGAACTATCAGGGGCTGCACCAGCAGGCACGGAAGCAATGTGCTGAACTGAAGAGTTACCCATGCTAAATCATTCCATTAGGGGAAACAGGCAAGATGACTTACTTTATAGATCTCCTCATAAGTTTCTTCATCAATTTCTATAGTTGTCACAGTCTCTTCTACATCTCCCAAAATCATGTTTAAATGCTGATCATAAGCCTAGGGAAATAAATGCAGAGGAATTATTAGATTATGGAACACGTATAAATGAACACAGATTACAAATATGTAAATACTTGAAATTCAGTTAATATACAAAATGGATACTCCTTACTGTTAAAATGAAAAACAGGGTATTACTAATGATTTTTTTTCAGTGTGTTTTGAGGCAAAGAGATCATTAATATAATCATGACTTACTTTTTTTGGCAAGAAAATTCCCTTAATGGACACAATTTAAAAATTTCCTTAGAATGTGCACAACGTCAGTATGCAGGACAGAGACTTTACACGTCATTTCAAGGAGGCACACTGCCTATAACACACAAGTAATCGAGAAAGCCGCTAGGAGAACAAAAAGAAGGGCCTTCCCCAGGCTGTTTGTTCTGCTCAACTGTACTTATCTGTTGTCGGGTCAGTCTGGGGGGGGGGGGTGAGCAACAATAATGTTTAAAATATGCACGTATTTTTCAAAAACAGGCAGTATACCACAAAGAGATCAAAAAAAGAGGAAAAGGACCCATATGTACAAAAATATGAGCAGAGTAAGTAGAACGAGAGGAGAAATTTATATAATAACAACAATCTTGGAAAGGAAAACCAATTCTGAAAGACTCAGGAATGCTACTCAATATAGCAACCATGATTCCGGAGGACCAACGCTCATGGACCAACTGAGGACCAACTACTCACCTCCTGACACAGAAAGGGGTGATGGACTCAAAGTGAGGACTGAGACATACATTTTCTAATATGGTCAATGTGAGAATTTGTTTTGCTTGACTACATATAGATACAGACATACACACACACACACACACACACATATATGTTAAATGAGCTTTACTGTTTTTTCATTTAGAGGCAAAAGCAGGAGGTGGGATGAAGAACAGGGTAGTGAGGGGGGGTCCTTCTCAAAAAAAAGAAATGAAGGTCACTGAAACACCTTTTTCAAATGAACAGAAGAGAACAGACAGAAAGTCAGAAGGATACAGCCCCAAAAAGAATTTCTGGACAGGCTTAAAAAGAATTTTGAAAAGCAAATTAGAGAAGCAGAAGTAAAACTGGGAAAAGAAATGAGAGTAATGTAAGAAAATCATGAAAAAAGAGTCAATAGCATGGGAAACAATATACAAAAATTTACTGAGGAAAATAACTCCCTAAAAATTAGAATTGGCCAAATGGAAAAGTACAAAAGCTCACTGAAGAAAATTCCTTAAAACTTGTAATTGAACAAGTGGAAACTAATGACTCTATGAGACATCAAGAAACAATAAAACAAAATCAAAAAAGTTAAAAAGCAGAATGTGAAATTTCTCACTGGAAAAACAACTGACCCAGAAAACAGATCCAGGAGAGATAATATAAGAATTATTGGACTACTTGAAAGCTGTGATTGAAAATAAAAAAGCCTGGATAATATCTTTCAGGAAATTATCAAAGAAAACTGCCCTGATATATAAGAACCAAAGGGCAAAATAGAAATTGAAAGAATCTATTGATCACTGCCTGAAAGAGATCCCAAAATGAAAACTTCCAGGAACATCATAGCCAGATTCCAGAGCTCAAAGATCAAGGAGAAAGTACTGCAAGAAGCTAAAAAGAAACAATTCAAATACTGTAAAGCTATAGTCAGAATTACACAGGATTTGGCAGCTTCCCCATTAAAGAACCACAGGACTTGGAATACGATATAACAGAAGACAAAGGAGTTAGATTATAACCAAGAATCACCAGCAAAAATGAGTATAATGTTTCAGGGAAAAAAGTGAATATTTAACAAAATAGAGAACATTTAAATATTTCTAATTAAAAGACCAGAGCTGAATAAAAAATGTGAACTCCAAATACAGACTCAAGGGAAATATAAAAAGGTAAAAAAGAAACAAGAAAGAGATAACATAAGAAATTCAATAAGGTTAGACTGTTTAAATTTCTACATGGCAATATAATATTTGGTACTCTTAACAACTTCATTAGTATAAGAGCAATGAGAAGGAGTATACGTGGACACAGGATGTGGATAAAGGTGACTTTGATGGGATGATACCCCGAAAACAAAATAAAGGGGTGAAAAAGAAAATTGCACTGGAAGGAAGAGGGGGGAGACTGAAATGGGGTAAATGATTCCACATAAAAAAAGCATAAAAGAGTTATTATAATGGAGGGGAAGTTGGGGAAGAGGATGGCAGGCAAAGCTTAAGCCTCATTCTCATCAAAATTGGTTCAACTTAGGAATAACATACACACTTAGTTGCACATAGAAACCCATCTTACCCTATAAGGAAGTAAAATGGAATGGGGATAATAAAAGGGGGAAGGGCAACTGATAAAAGGGAGGGTATATTGGGGAAGGTGGTGATCAGAAGTAAAACATTTAGGAGGAGGGAAAGAGTGGGGTGAGGGGGGAGGAGGGTAAACAAGCAAAATACAGCACTGAGAAATACACAGTTAGTTGTAACTATAAATGGGAATGGGATGAACTCATAAAACAGAAGCAGACAGCAGAATGGATTAAAAACCAGAATCCTACAATATGCTGTTTACAAGAAACACATTTGAAGCAGAGAAATACACACAGGGTAAAGGTAAGGGGCTGGAGCAGAATCTATTATGCTTCAGCTGAAGCAAAGAAAGCAAGGGTAGCAATCATGATCTCAAAGCAAAAACAAAAATAGATCTAATTAAAAGAGATAAAGGAGAAAACTATATCTTGCTGAAAGGTACCATAGACAGTGAAGTCATATCAATCCTAAATATGTATGTATCAAATGGTATAGCATCTAAATTTTTGAAGAAGTTAAATAAGCTACAGTTATTACAGATAATAAAAACTATACTGGTAGGGGACCTCAACTTTCCCCTCTCCGAACTAGATAAATCTAATAAAAAAAAAAAAAACAAGAAAGAAGTTAAAGAAATTCTGGAAAGGTTAGATATGATAGATCTCCGGAGAAAGATGAATGGGAACAGAAAGGAATATACCTTTTTCTCCACAGTACACGACACCTACACAAAAATTGACCATGTAGTAGAATATAAAAACCTCACAACCAATGTGGAAAACCAGAAATAGTAAATGCATCATTTTCAGATCATAATGCAATAAAAACTACATTCAATAATGGACAATGGAAAGAGAGATTAAAAATTAATTAACAATCAAACGATCTAATCCTAAAAAAAAAAACAGCTCAAAGAACAAGTCATAAAAACAATAATTTCATTAAAGAAGATGACAACTATGAGACAGCATACCAAAATTTATGGGATGCAGCCAGCAGTATTTAGGGGAAAATTTATAACTCTAATTGCTTACATCAATAAAATAGAGAAAAAGCAGATCAATGAATTGGCCATGCAACTAAAAAAAAAAACTACAAAAAGAACAAATTAAAAATCTCCAATTAAACACCAAATTGGAAATCCTAAAAATCAAGGGAGAGATAAATAAAATTGAAAGGAAGAAAATCATTGAACTAATAAATAAAACTAGAAGCTGGTTTTATGAAAAAAATCAATAAATAGATAAACCATTGGTTAATTTGACTAAAAAAAAGGAAAGAAGAAAACTATTACTAGTATTAAATGAAACAAGTGAATTCAACACCAATGAAGGAGAAATTAAGACAACTGTTAGGAGCTATTTTGCTCAATTATGTGCCAATAAATTTGACAATCTAAATGAGATGGAGGAATATCTAGAAAAATATAAATTACCCAGATTAACGGAAGAAGAAATAAAACATTTCAATAACCTAATCTTAGAAAAAGAAATTGAATAAGCCATCAATGAACCTCCTAAGAAAAAATTCTCAGGACTATATAGATTCATAAGTGAATTCTACCAAACATTTAAAAAACAATTAATTCCAATACTGTATAAATTAGAATGTTTCTAGAATAAACTAGAATGTTAGCTATAAGAAGGGAAGAAGAAGAAATTAAAGGAAATAGAATAGGCAATGAGGAAACAAAGTTATCACTTTGCAGATGATATGATAGTATACTTAGAATATCCTAGAGAATCAACTAAAAAACTACTTGAAATTATTAACAACTTTAGCAAAACTGAAGGATACAAAATAAACCTACATAAATCATCAGCATTTCTATATGTTTCCAACAAAGTCCAACAGCAAGAGATCAAAAGAGAAATTCCATTTAAAATAACTGTAGATGATATAAAATATTTGGGAGTCTACTTGCCAAAACAAACCCAGGACTCTATGAACACAATTACAAAACACTTTTCTCACAAATAAAGTCAGTTCTAAACAACTGGAAAAATAGTACTTGTTCATGGGTAGGCCAAGCCAATATAATAAAAAGGACAATTCTACCTAAATTAATCTATTTATTCAGTGCCATACCAATCGAACTATCAAAAAATTATGTCTAAGAGCTAGAAAAAATAATAACAAAATTCACCTGGAAGAACAAAAGCTCAAGGATATCAAGGGAATCAATGAAAAGAAAATGTGAAAGAAGATGGTCTAGCTCTACCAGATCTCAAACTGTATTATAAAGTGGTAATTATCAAAACAATCTGGTACTGGCATAGAAATAGAGTGGTGGATCAGTGGAACAGATTAGGTACAAATTACATTATAGTAAATGACCACAATAATCTAGTATGTGATAAACCCCAAAACCCAAGCTTCTGGAACAGAAACTCATTATCTGACAGAAACTGCTGGGAAAACTGGAAAACAGTATAGAAGAAACTAGGTACAGACCAACATCTCACACTGTAGACCAAGAAAAGGTCAAAATGGGTACACAATTTACACATAAAGGGGGATACCATAAGCAAGTTAAGAGAATATGGAATAGTTTATTTTTCAGATGTATGGATAAGGGAAGAATTTAGGACCAAAGAAGATATAAAGAGCATTACAAAATATAAAAGATCATTTTGATTACACAAAATTAAAATGTTTTTGTACAAACAAAACCAATGCAACCATAATTATAAGGAAAGCAGAAAATTGGGGGAAAATTTTTGCAACAAGTATCTCTGATAAAAGCCTCATTTCTCAAATATATATAGAACTGAGTCAAATTTATAAAAATACAAGTCATTCCCCAATTGACAAGTGGTCAAAGGATATGAACAGGCAGTTTTCAGACAAAGAAATCAAAGCTATCTTTGATTTGAAATGAAAAAATGCTCCAAATCACTACTGATCAGAGAAATGCAAATTAAAACAACTCTGAGGTACCACCTCACACCTATAAGATTGAATATGACAAAAAAGGAAAATGTTGGATATTGGAGGGGATGTGGGAAAACTGGGACCTAATGCGCTTTTTCTGGAGTGGTGAACTGATCCAACCATTTTGGAGAACAATTTGGAACTATGCCCAAAAGGCAATAAAATTGTGCATTGTCTTTGATCCTGTAATACCACTGCTAGGTCTGTATCCCAAAGACATCCAAAAAAGAGAAAAGGACCTATTTGTACAAAAATATTTATAACAGCTCTTTTTTGTGTAGACTTGGAAATCAAAGAGATTCCTATCAATTGGGGAATTGCTAAACAAGCTGTGGTATATAAACATAATGGAATATAATTGTTCTACAAGAAATGGTGAGCAGGCAATTTCAGAAAAACCTGGAAAGATTTACATGAACTGATGCATACTGAAGTGAACAGAATAAGGAGAAGACTGCACACAGTAACAGCAATACTGTTCAATGAAGAACTGGGAGTGACTTAGCTATTCTCAGCAATACAATGATCCAAAGGACAAATGATGAAGCATATTATCCGCCTCCAGAGAAAAAACTGGTATTGACTGAATAGACTTGAAACAGGCTATTTTTCACTTTCACTTTTTTTCTTTTGAGTCTTCTTGTACAAAATGACTAGCATGGAAATGTTTTACATAATTGCCATGTATAACCTATATATGACTGCTTATCTCAGGGAGAGGGGAAGGAAGCATAGAATTTGGGACTCAAAACTTTAAATAAAAATGTTTAAAAATTGGAAAAAAGCAGAATAGTAAAGATAAAAAAAGAGTTAACATATACAAAGTGCTTTGTAAAGTGCTATATAATGCTGCTTATAGTGCCACAGCAACAAAAAATTATTATATTCTGCTTCCACGCATTTCTGCAGGCTTGTAGCCCCATTCTTAGTTGCCAAACTAATGGTTTTTTCTCAGTCCTCATTGTCCTTGACCTGTCTGCAGCCTTTGACACTACTGATCACTCTCTCCTCCTTGACACTCTCTTCCGCCTACATTTTCAGGACATCCTCTCTCCTGGTTCTCCTCCTACCTATCTGACTGCTACTCCAACCTTTCTAGTCTTCTTACAACTTACTCCCCACCACATACTCCTTGATCCAGTGACACTGCCCTCCTGGCTGTTCCACAAATAAGACTCTCCATCTCTGGGCATTCTCTAGAGCTTGGAACACTCTCCCTCCTCTGTTCCACCTACCGACCTCTCTAGCTTCCTTTAAGTTCCAACTAAAATCCTGTCTTCTACAGTAAGCCTTTCCCAACCCCTCTTAATTCTCATACCTTCCCTCTCTTATTTACTTCCTATTTATCTTGTTTATAGCTTGCTTGTACATATTTGTTTGCTTGTTTTCTCCCCTATTTGGATTATTATTGTGAGTTATTTGAGGTCAGGGATGGGGTTTTTTGCATCTTTTTTATCCCCAGAGCTTAGCACGATAGCTGGCACATAGTAAGTGCTTAATAAATGTTTATTGACTGACCTTTTAGATTCCTTATTCAGTAAATTTACAAATTTTAAAATCATAAAGGATCTCAGGGTCATCTTGTACAATGTCCTTATTTCATAGATTGGAAAAAAAATGGGGCCCAGAGAAGTTCAATGTCTTACCTCAAGTCACACAACTAGTAAGAGGCACAATCAGGATTAAAACTCAGGCCAGGCCCTCTATCTGCAGACAAAGCCTCTAATCTTCGTCCTGAGTAGGGATTGCTTCCTTCCTGACACCTTCATATGTGATGGTTCTCTCCTTCCCTAAATATTCTAGGATATTTTAATTAACTTTTACTTAACCAAGCATCTTTTAAACGTCTATTATGTGCCACGCACTGAGGATGCAAAGACACAAGTGACTAACTCACCGGTCAGAGGACAGGTAACACACACACACACACACACACACACACACACACACACCATCCAAAACAGAGTCTGATCTCGCCGCCTCCCTTCACCCTTTATGCATGTACATGTTTAATCCTGCTGGTAGAACTGAAGCCCCCTGGGGCAGGCATGATTCAGGATTGAATCCTCAGCACAATTCCTTAAACCAGTTGCGCCAAAGTCAAATAGAAAAGAATCCCTGTGGGTCACATTAACACAATCTATGTTGCACTGTACTTTTACTTATTTTGTTAATCGTTTCCCTCTACACTTGGAATTCTGGGGCTGCCAGTTTGACACCTCTGGCCTAAAATCTTTACTAGGTGTCTAACGGTATTGAATTGAAATCCCTTCCCAGCTTTAATATGCTGTTAAAAATCTTCTTATATCCCACAGATTTCATAGGATTTAGAACTAAAAGGTACCTTCGATTTTACAGATGGGTAAACTGAGGCCCAAAGAGATTAAGTAACATATCCAAAGTCACTCAGCAGATCCAGGATTTAAATCTAGGTCCTAAGAACACCCATATCACTTTAGCATGTCATAAGGGGAAAAGATACAAGATTTGGAATCAGAGAACCTGGGTGCAAATTTTGTCTCCATCACTTATTACCCGTGTAACCTCAGCCAAATCATTTAACCTCTCTGGGCCTCAGCTTCTTTACCTGTAAAATGAAGTGAATGGACTAGATGATGTCTCTTCTGACTCTACATGATATAACATCTAGAGGAAACTACAAAGCCTACTGAGAGGCAGGGCATTGTACCAAATAAAAGAACTGGTTTTGGACTCAGAAACTGATTTAAGTGGCCCCTCTGACACATATACCTACTGTGACCCTGAGCAAGTAACTTAACATCTTAGTGCTGTTGACAAAGAAGGTACAGATCTGCCCTGATCGACGAAGTCTCCCTGTGTTCAGTTCCTTTTACCAATGAAATCACAAATCCTATCTCCAGGAAAACTTATGCATTATCAGAAACATTCCTCATCTGTCCAAGATTTGATACGCTGAACTCACATGCAATCTTCCTCGTAGTTCTCGATCATTTCTCATTTTCACATAAATTCGTTCATCTAGACTGAGCCTGATGAGATCCAGCGGCTCCTCTACAGTGTTGGTGGTCTGTTGCTGTTAAAAAGAAAAACTGCAATGATACACACCCACCAGAAGTGCTAGAACGTTACCCACCTGTTCTCTGCAAAACCCAAACTAAAGAATTTGAATCTTCAGTTATAGTTTCCACCTGACCTATAGATTACAAGAGGCTGCTCAATTAAAAATTAATTCTTTAACTCCCTTTTATGAGAAGTCAGCCCTTGCCAAGGTACTGTCACCTGAAGGTTATTTACGGCTCTCACGGCAGGCAAGAGTGCCAGGCCAATACACTTTAAAGACAGGAAACTTTTAAGGGTGCTATGCAGAATACCACATTTTCAGCAACAGAGGACATGATGTTTGCAAAAAAGGGTGGAGGGATGGGGAAAACGTATGTGTCCTTTTTATCAGGCTGGGCTGAGATTTACAGATACACAGTGAAGAGACAAGTGGCAACTAAAAGCTGAAAATGAAAGTGAATGAGAGTCAAATCTAGGACTTCCAGGTGGGTAAAGAGGAAACCAGACAGGAAGACCTAGGTTCAAATTTGGCCTCAGACACTCACTAACTGTGTGACCTTGGGCAAGTCACTTCATATGTGCCTGCCTGAGTTTCCTCAGCTGTAAAATGAGGATAATAACAGAACCTACCACCCAGCGTTGTTGAGGATCAAATGAGGTAATACTTGTAAAATAAACTTTGCAAACATTAAAGCCCTATAAAATGCTATTATTATCGTTATGAGGTCAGAGTATAATTATTAATGACACCCCCACCCAAGACCCTTGTCACCTCAACTGGATGGAAGGAAGCTCTCCAACAGCATCTGCTGAGGAATAGAGACAAAAGAGGCAAGGAGCAAGAAAGCCTGTCCACCAAAGAGATGCCGGTTGAAGGAGGCACGCAGGAACTCCGAAGGGACTGCGGAGCATGGAGGCTTTCCGGTGAGCCAGGGGAACGAGCTCCTGGGACACGAAACCCAAGGCTCCAGAGGCTGCTGGCTGCTCAGCTCCTGGCTCAGGTGGGGACAGGGAGGACAGGACACACTTTCTCCTCCGTCATTGGCTGGCTGAGCCGTAAATCAGGAATAGGCGTTCTAGCCAACGACCAGAAGACAAGCCAATGAAAACTCTGGCTGGCTAGCCTGCAGGTAACTGACAGTTCAGCCAGCCAGTGACAAAGCGGAGGAGGGCGTGGTCTTCTCCATTCCGAGCCCAAGAATTTCAGAGATTCCCTGTTAGTAGGAAACTTCTGCGTAGGGCTGGGGGGAGGAACGATTGGACGGGATCCAAGAAAAGGGAGCAGAGGGCTGCTCCAAAGAGAATCCTTGGGGCGCTGCTGAAATGGCCCAAAGGATTGGGAGTCTCTCCGGCAACATACCTGATCCGCGTCGTCCGCCATGTTTCAAATCCGGTTCCTTTTCCCGCTTCTCGCGAGATGACGTGTACGCTCTCGCGGCAGCCCGCCTATCAGCGGGAGCGAACGTGATGACGAATGCCCCCCGGAGGCGTATAGAGCGAGGGCTGCTGTCACCGGAAGTAAGCTTTGCTCGGGTCGGTTCCCAGTCTTCGCCCAGTGGATTTCACTTAGACCTCAGGTCTGTTGGCGGAAACCCGCGGCG
Organism: Phascolarctos cinereus; assembly: GCF_003287225.1. Taxonomy (NCBI): domain Eukaryota; kingdom Metazoa; phylum Chordata; class Mammalia; order Diprotodontia; family Phascolarctidae; genus Phascolarctos; species Phascolarctos cinereus. The sequence goes on from NW_027555847.1 coordinate 58,645,370, forward strand.
GGGGCGTGGCTTTAGCCGCAGGGTAGAGTTAGTGCCCGTCTGGCCCCGCCCCCACGCCTGAGCAGCTGCCCGGGCTTGTCCCTAGGCTAGACCGTGCAGCATGGCCCGAAAGCGGGCGTCCTGCGAGGAGCGGCGGGGGCAGCGGCGCCCCAAGAAGGCCCGGACCCAGGAAGCGGTGCCCGGTGAGTGGGGGGCCGGGCGGGGCAGTGTGCTTGGCGTCCCCTCGGGCTAGTGTGTGTAACTGGCGGGGATGAGCCAGGCGGGACCCTCCCCTCCCCCGTCTGGGAAAACTCGCCCGACAGCCCACGCGATGCTGTCTCCCGCCTCCGAGCCTTTGCCTAGGCTGTTCCCCCATGCTTGGCGTGCACGCCCCCCAATCCACGATGCCGCTCAGGTGCGCTAGTTTCCTCCAAAGCGCAGTTCGAAAACCGTCTTCTGAACAGGAGGGCTGTCCTGATCTCTGAAGCTGCTAGTGCCTCCTCACCCTGAAATTCCTTTGTATTCTTTTGTGTATGCATAGATATAGATATATAGGTACACACACACACACACTAACTATATCAGCTATCTATCTCAATATCTATTTATCCATCCAACTCCTATCTAAATATCCATCTTACCCACCCATCCATCCGAACCTCTCCATCTGAATATCTGTCATTCATCTAAATATTTGCCTATCCATCCGTCCATCTCTGTCCGTCTATCAGCATCTATCTGTCCTATCTGTGTGTGTCTATATGTCCCTCCATCTGTCTATATCTGTCCCATCTGTGTCGATCTGTCGATCCATTCGAGAGAGTGGGTAGAGTTGCCGGGCTTGGAGTCAGATCTGCCGCGTTCAAACTGACAGTGTGTGTGATCTTGTGCAAGTCACTTAACCTCTGTTTGCCACAGTTTCCTCATCCTGTAAAATGGGGTTAATAATCGTATCTGCCGCCCAGGGTTGTTGTGATGTTCAAATGAGGTGTTAATTATAAAGTGCCTAAACACGGTGTCTGATACATAGTAGGTGCCTGTGTAAATGTTAGCCATTACCGTTATTATTATTGTTGTAAATCAGTCAGTCAAACGGGTATTTACTAAGCCTGACGCTGTGCTGGGGCAGAGAAAACAAGTGAGCTTACCTTCTGAAGTAGAAGGCAACAAGTACATGTAAAAATGTGGCCAATATAAAGATAATTTAATAAACATGTTGTTATTTGTGCCCGCATTTATTAAATAAGAGACTGTCTGGGAGGAAGGGCAGCAGCAGTTGCGGTGATCAAGAAGAGCTCATGCAGAAGATGGTGCAGTTTCATATTTCTTTATGTGGCCCCCGAGCCTGGCACAAAGTTGGCATTTAATAATAAATGATTGTCAGTTGCTTGACTGTCGAATTGAGGCATTAAAGGGTGGCTGAGCCTCAGTGTCCATTCAGTTCCACAGATACTTGCTAGAGAATATTTTCTGTGTCCTCCGCCTCAGAGGAGGTAAGATCCTGGCCCTAAGGAATTTACATTCCCGTAGGGGAAGTCCTACACACGTGTAATTGGGTTGGACTGAGGCTCCAACTCCTCTGTCTCTGAGATTTATGATTCGGTTAGTTGTAATTCAAAATAAAACATGGGCAAATGCCTGAGAGAGCTTCTGTGCCACATCAAAGAAAGGAAAGTTCATTTCCAACAGGCACAGTCAAGGAATATTTTTCTCAGAGGGTGGGAAAGTTTAATGCAAGTCTTGAAAGCTATGTAGGATTTTTGTAGACTGAGCTTGGGAATGGGAGACAATAACATGTAGGAGAAAAGTTACCAACAGAGATGGGAAGAAGCAAAAAACATATTATGGAGAATAGCTTGCTACTTTGGCCAGGGGCATAGAGTTTGAGGAGAGGAGTATTGTGAAATAAAACTGAATGGGTGGTGAGTGGTGCCAAATTGGTCAGGACCATGAATCCTAGACCAAGCCTTTGGACTTTGTTTGGTGTGTAATAGGGAGCCATTGAAATATTTGGAGGCAGGCAGCGACCTGATCGTATCTTTATGTAAGGAAAATTAGTCTTGTAGTGGTAGAAAGTATGGATTGAAAGATGTCATTGCCTATATAAAGGTTGAGCTGGAGCTCTGACACACTATCCCAGTTATCTGAAAAGTTGTCCCATAGCAGGTTCATTTTCTATTACCCCAAAGGACATAGAATCCCCAGTAAGCTTATGTTGCATAGTATTTGCAAAACTTAAATTATGCTGTTTATTTTGAGATTTTTACTTGATAATTCTAACTGTAATAACAGCTCTGAGATAGGAAATTCAGGCTGTCGTATACATTTTATATTTATATGCGTTCTGTAAGTAAGGAAACAGGTTTAGAGATATTAAAGTAGGTTTGCCTCTTGTCTCAGAGCAAGTATGTGTTCAAGCCAAGGTTTGACCTCTTGTCCCCTCTAGAAAAATCCTAGGTTTCTTTTCTAATCCAGTTTTTAAAAAACAAAACTCAAAGTGCTTACTAGAAATACGCTGTATGGCTGAAGTTACAAAGGAAGTGACCCAGGACCAGCCCCAACAGGCACTTGAGCCAGGCCCTTCTGAATGAGTTATGGATTCCGGCGTTTGGATTCCTGAGGTCTGACTGATGAAAATGCTGCAGGAAGCGCGGTCCCCAGAGCTGTAATCAGATCTCCCCTGAGTCCTGCCAGTTAGAGAATCTGGGTGCCCAGCGCTAGCCGTGAGAGGCCAAGCTGTCTGGTGTGAGTGAGTCAGAGAGCAGAGAAGCAGCAGATGCCCACAGCTGGGCTGCAGGCGGCTGCTCCTGGATGGGAAGCTTCTCTCCTTGATCTCAGCGCATCCTCCTCAAATGCAAACCAGGGGATTGCTTTTTTTGTCAGTAGAAAATCACAGATCAAAACCCTCAGACTGTCTTCATTATAATTTTCTTGTTCCTATTAGGACACCTCTGTTTTCTTCCCAGTTCTTCTCTAGGTTTTATGTTCTTCTTAGCATCCTTATTGAATGTCCACGTAGTGTGTTGTAGTCAGGGGTCCTTCTGCTCTGTGGTGCTTTTCTGAACCTTCAAAGCACCAGACAGACACTGTGCATACACAGGGGTCGCTTTTGCTAACTCAAAGAATGGTGCAGAGATGATTGCTACCTTTGGAAGAGGTATTGTCCCCATCTTCAGGATGGAAAAATTGAAACACTACTAGCCTAGTCCAGTGGCTTAGGACCAGATCCCAGAATAGAATCCAGAAATCTTGATTCCCAGGTTGCTCCTGAAACTTACCTGTTTAACAAATTTTAGTTCAGCAGACACCATGTGTACAACAGCCAGAAAGGAATGCGGGCCCCTGCCCTTAGGGGAGGACGTGTGCCTTTGACCTAAATGAATGCCACTTAATCTGAGCAGTTCGAGGAGAGCACCAACTGCAGGAGCAGTCAGAAGGGCTTTCCTTAGGAGGTGCACCTGAAGGAAGCCTGTGGCGTCCCAGGGAGAGATGGAATTGTGAGTTCAGGGAACAACAGCTGGGCCACTTTGGCTAGAACTGAGAGCGCCCCGAGGGGTGGCGATGAGAACTACATCCAGAGCCAGGCTGTGAAGAGTTTGAATGCCAGGCTGAAGGCTTGTGGTTTATCTTGGAGGCAATAGAGAACCATTGCAGCATCTTGAGCAGAGGAGTCAGATCAGTCTCTCCTGACCCGGTCACCCTTATGTGGTAGGAAGATTATGGGTGGAGAACAGATTAGAGAGGAAAGACAGTAGGATCAGGAAGAACAGTTCAGAAATAAAGAGGTGATGGGGCCCTCAACTAGGATGGTGGCGTGTAAGTGGGAAGAAAATGAACGTGAGAGGTGTTGTGGAAGTAGAACCGTGAGATTTGACAACTGATTGGATGTGGAGCCGAGGGAGAGGGGCAGGTGTTGAAAACGTGGGTAAATAGAGCAGTGGTGGCTTCATCAATACAAAACAGGGGTGAAGATAATAAAGAGGAGGGAATAAGTGTTTCTAGAGCACCTATGTGCCATGCAGTGTGCCAAGCACTTTTTACAGATATTAGCACATTTGATAATCAGTCCCATGTCAGGGAAATGGGCATCAGGTTGTTTTTTTCAATCAGTCGATCACTCAGTAAGCATTAAGAGCACCTACTATGTGCCAGGCACTGTGCTAAGTGCTAAAAGAGGCAAATGACAGTCCCTGTCCTCAGAGAGCTTACAGTCTAATGCTTGTGCACAGAGTGAGGCTGTGCGCCAGGTTGTGGCCATGGAAATGCCATGATGGGCTGGGGAAAAGTTAGAGTGAAAGAATCTTTGGTAGCACTTTGACTGTCCTTCCCCTCTGCGCCTTTGCCTTCTCCTTCCTCCCTCATACAGATGTTTTTGAAGATCAGAAGCCAAAGAAGACTCGTGTCCCCAGAGCCCCAAGTGGGAGAAGGAAGAAGAGGAGCAGTGACCCTGGCGGGACCCGAGGTAGGGCATCAAAGAAGGCAGGAGTCAAGACAGAGAAGAAATCTGAAAAGCATCCTGGCGTGAAGGAGGAGGCCTCTAGCGAGGGAGAAGATTTCATGTAAGATAGTTCTGAGTTTCTCTGTATTTCCCTTCAGGAAAATGGTAGTGTTAAGAGCTACCTTTCTGTTCCTCACTGAAGCTGTTCCAGGCAGTGTGGGGGTTCCACAGTATATAGAGCACTGGGCCAGGAGTCAGGAAGACCTGAGTTCGAGTTCAGCCTCAGACATTCAGTAGCTGTATGAACCTGGCAGGCTACTTCAACTGTTTCCTCATCTGTAAAATGGGGATGATAACAGCACCTGCCTCCCAGGGTGGTTGTGAGGCTCTCATGAGATGATGTATGTAAAGCACTTTGCAAAGTGCTGTGTAACTACTAGTTTTTTATTTTTTTGTTTTTTGGTGAGGCAGTTGGGGTTAAGTGACTTGCCCAGGGTCACACAGCTAGTAAGTGTCAAGTGTTTGAGCTCGGATTTGAACCTTCAAGGCCGGAGCTCTATAACTACTAGCTTTAAAACACTTTGAAATCTTGTGCATTAAGAGCATAGAATTATGTAATTTTAAAGTGGGAGAAAAATCTTGGAGATCATCTAGTTCAGACCCCTCATTTTACATAAAGAAAGTGAGGCCCAGGGAGGAGACTAGGAAGAGCCACCAGTAGAACCTGTCCCAAGCCAGGGCCTTTCTTTCTGCCCTAAAATGTTGGGCCCCAGAAACAGGCACAGAATTTGAGAGTTACAAGGGACTTCAGTCATCAGTCCAGCCCATCCAGGAAAGAGGACCCTGACTCTGACCCCCCTGACCAGGGGCCATTCAGCCTTTGCTTGCAGTGGCCATCCCTTCCACATGTGGATGGCTCTGACTGTTAGAACATAAAACATAAGTTTGCCTCTTTGCAACTTGAATTTTATCTTGTTCCAGTCTGTGCTAGAGATGTGAGGCCATGCACAAGGCCATGCCCTGGACACCTCCCCACCCAGCTGGAGCCATCTAGGACTTCCTTTGTTGTAGAGCCTTTTATCCACTTAGGATGGTGATGGGGCTTTGTTAAAATCTAGATAAACTACCCGTGACTTTCTTCCAACTATTTCAGGAAGCAAAGTCAGTGTCACATGACCCATTCTTAAGGAAGCCATGCTCGTTCTTTGTAATCGCTGCTTCCTTTTCTAGATGTTCACCAACCATCCCTTTAATGATCCTTCACAGAGTTGTCTCAGCAATCCAAGTCACAATCATTTGCTTCTCACCTGCTGACTCCAGTCTCTTCTCTTTTTGAAAATTGAGAAGATGTTTCTGCTTCAGGCCTGGATGTAGGGTAGGATTTACAGAAAGAAGGAGCCTTAGAAATCACTTCATCTGGCCCCTTCCTTTTACTGACAAGGAAGTTGAGATGCACAAAGGGTAATTCAAGGCCGGGTCCTCTGACTCTGAATCCAGTGCTTTCTCTACTACAACTCGTCGGTCTTTGGGGACTTTGGGGTCTTTGAGTCTGAGGAGAGGAGAGGACTTAAAAATCCATTCATTCATTCATATTTGAATTGGCATGTCTACTCTCTTAATTTTTTTTGCATGTTTTGAGTGTTTATCTGGCCCCTGCTAAGGGCCAGGAGCTGTGCTGAGCACTTTACAGATCTGAGCTGATCTGAGCTTCACAACGACTCTGGGAAGCAAGGGCTCTTGTTAGCCCCATTTTACAATTGAGGAAAATGAGGTAACAGATAAAATTTATATAGCACCTACTGTGTGTCAAGTAGTGTGCTAAATGCTCTACAGATATCTTACAACGAATATCCTTACAACAGCCCTGGGGATGTAGTTATTATTATTATTGATATTCACATTTTTACAGTTGAGGAAACCGAGGCCACAGAGGTTAAGTGACTTGCCCAAGGTCACACAACTAGTCTTGTCTCTAAGGCTGAATTTGTACTCAGGGCTTCCTGACTCCTGCCCTAGCACTGGACCACCTGGCTGCTGTTGATGCCTATAATTAAAGCCTACTTAAGTTAGTAAATATTAATCTATCAAAGAAACCTTCCTTGATGAATTTGCCAGTGCTTTGTTCCTGCTGTGAATATGAGCTGTATTTAGCCGGTTTTGCAGATGCATTTAGTAAGCACCCAGTGTGCCAGGCACTGTGCTTAGTGCTGGGGATACAAAGAAAAGCAAAAGCCAGTCCCTGCCCTCAGGGAGCTCACATTGCAGGGGCGGGGCAGTATGCAGACAGCTCTGTCGGCACAAGACGAAGTGGAGAGAAGCTCAGAGGGCAAGCCCTCGCATTAAGGGGATTAGGAAAGGCTTCTTGGAGAAGTGGGGGTTTTAGCCGAGACTTGAAGCCAGGACTGGAGACAAGGGGAAGAGAATCCCATGCGTGGGGCTCTAGCTGGGAGGTCTTGTGTGAGGAACAGCAAAGATGCCAGAGTCGCTGGGTTTCAGGCCGGAGGGGCAGGAAGGGCTTTGAAGCCAAACAGGATGTTATGTTTAATCCTGGAGGTTAACAGGAACCACCAGAGTTTGTTGAATGGGGAGAGAAAAGGAGTAACAGAGACTTGTGGTGCGATCAGTTCTGCAGCTGAATGGAGGGTGCATTGCGGTGGAAAGAGGCCTGAGGCAGCAGAGCACCAGCAGCTATTGCAGTAATGCAGGGGTGAGGGGATGAGGGCCTGCACTGTGGTGGGGGCAGTGTCAGAGGACAGAAGGGGGCGTATTGGAGAGATGATGCCCAGGCCTGGGCCACAGCTTGGGTAGGATGGGTGACAGAGAGTTTTACCAGACTGCCAAGGGGTCCCTGGCCCAGCGAAGGTGGAGAGCCCCTGGTCTCAACAGTAGACATTCTTTCTCTGCTTGGTCTTTCCTGTGTGGGTGGTGAAGCCATGCTCTTGAGCAGTTACAGCTCTTCCAGGAGATTCTGCATAGTTCAGCACAGCATCTTCTGCAAGCAGAAGCACCTGGAGGACTTCCCCCCTGCACAAGACCTCCTTTCTCCTAGTGGCAGAGAGCCAATGAAAACAAAAACAAGTAAGGCAAAAGAAAGAAAAGGGCAAATTCTTTTCAGTAATATGTTTAAGGAGTGAGAGATTGTGTCATGCATTTTAGAAAGTTTACATCCAAACTGGTTAAGATACCAAAAAAAAGAATAAGTGCCAGTTACCGGGGAAATTCATCAAGGACCTTCCCTAACAATGCCAGAAAATTTTGATTCTCCTGTTTGTGCTCCGGGGCCATGACTGTAACCTGGGGCTCACTGATTACATTTTTGTGATTGCCTTCATGTTTATCTTCAACTTGGAATGTTTATAATCTAGTCTGTGGCCTTTTTTCCATTGCTTTTTGACTTGGTTTGTTTTTAGGGTCATCAGTGTTGAGATAGCATGTGGAAGACAGGCCAGCCGATGAATTAGTGGCAGATTCGGTATTAAAACGCAATCTTGGGGCAGCCAGGTGGAGCGGTGGATAGAGCACCGGCCCTGAGTCAGGAGGACCTGAGTTCAAATTCGGCCTCAGACCAAACACTTGACACTTACTAGCTGTGTGACCCTGGGCAAGTCATTTAACCCCAATTGCCTAAAAATTAAAAAAATAAATAAATAAAACTCCATCTTTTAATGAGAATTTCAGAGAAATACATAAGGGAGAAATCAGGCTCATTGTAAACAGAAAATGTTTTTTAGCCAGTTGCCAATGACAATTTTTAAAGGGTCGTCATTTCTTCCCCTTAAATTTGATAAGGCAAACACTGAAACAATAGAGATGTTTGAGCCTTTTGTTTGTTTCTTGCTGCGATACTTATAGTAACTTCGCAAGTGTCCCCAAGAAGAAGATCCAACCAAAGACAGAAGCATCAGTGAAAAAAGACAGCAGCAGGGAGAATGAAGAGGATGAAAGCGAGGATGACTGGGAGGAGGTCGAAGGTAGGGCTCTTTAGCGCCAGCCTGGCCTGCCCCTTAAACCTTTCTTTTTGGTTGTGGTCTGTTTAATGGCAGTCGTGCAGTCCATATTGTAGCCCTGCTGTTATCTTGTGAATAAATGCTTGTCCTGTCTGCCTCTTTGAGGTTTTCCCCTGGGCTCACGCTTTTCAGAAAGCGCCCTCCATTGTAGCTGCCTCGTCCATGTGTATTGAATAGTGGGGTCAGCACTGTGACCAAGAGAGCCTCAGGACTTTGGTGACTCCAGTGGAATCCTAGGCTCTTGGGGCTGCAAGGCACCCCACAAGTCACTCCCCTCCTCTCCCCATCCATGTGCATATGTGCCATGTTCCTGGAGCGCCAGGGCCACGTCTTACCTGTGTTTTCACCCAACCCTAGCACAAGGGAGGTGCGGGATGGGTGTTGTTCAGGAGACTCAACACTGAGGCTTAGACTTTCCCGAGATCCTGCAACAAGCAGCAGATTGTCTTGTTCAGGGTTACCTCGGGCCACTTTTCAGTGCGCCCAGAGCCTTCATCCTTTCCTCACCTGTGCAGGAGCTGAAAATTACAGTTGCTTTGCTGGGAGTCTTGGATGACTTGGAGGGGTTGGTTCTGTCCTTGTATTTTGGGTGGTCCAGCCATGTCACTCACACCCCTCACTCAGTGGCTTCCTATCACCTTCAGGAGCAAATATAAAATGCTGTGTTTGGCATTCAAAACCCTTCATCACCCAGCCCCTTCCTACCTTTCTGGTCGTCTGACATTACTCCCCACCGTGTTCTCTTCGATCCAGAGCTGTCGACCTCCTGGCTGTCCCACAAACAGGACCCTCCATCTCCCAGCTCAGGCCATTTTCTCCATCTGTCTCCTTTCCCTGGAATACTTTCTCTGCTGGCCTCCCTGGCTTCTTTCAAGTCCCAGCTTAAATCCCACCTTCTAAAGGAAGCCTTTCCCAGTCCTTCTTAAGTCTAGTGTCTTCCTCTGTTGAATATCTTCTAGTTATCCTGTCTACAGCTTGTTTGTACAGAGCCATCTGCCTCTTATCTCCCCCATCAGATTGTGAGCTCTTCTAGAGCAGGGACTGCCTTTTGGCCTTCTTCATATCCCCAGCACTTAGCACAGAGCCATGCACATAGCAGGTGTCAATAAATACTGACCAACTGAGCCACACCGGTGGTTAGGCTGGTGCCTGAATGACCAGGCTGCCAGCGGGAGGCTCACAGCTGCACCACTGAGTCACCACCTTGTCTGCCTTCAGTTACATGGGACTGGTTCCCCATCTGTAGAAGACTCACAGCTGGCCTTCCAGGAACTGCCAAATATTATAATTGATAAAGTGGTAGAAGAGGCTTTATTTAGATCAAGCCGCTGATATTTCCGAAAATAGCAAGCTTCACTCCTTCTCAGTGAGTGTCTGCAGTTTTTCTGAACCACGTGTAAGACTGATATTCACATTTTGTTGCTAGAACTTAACGAGCCTGTGCCAGATGAAATGGGAGGAACTGCAGCCTCCTTTCAATCAACTTTGCCCACCAAGCCAGTGGAGATAGAGATTGAAACACCGGAGCAGGTGAAGGCAAGAGAGAGAAGGTGAGACCAGGCCCCTCCTTCTAGATCTGTGTCCCCCATAATGCTGCAGCCCTCAAAAGCCATGGGAGGGAAGCCCCTATTTTCTTCCATCACCCCCTGTGGCCCTGGCTGTCTCTGAGCCAGAGGCAGAGCTCCTCAGCAGAACCCTGTGGTTTGGGGCATGAAATCCCTAGCAGATTGTATGTAGTCAGTCAGTGTTCATTAAGTGCCCATCTGTCAGATGAGCAGCACATTGGGGGCTGTGTAGAAATGGAAGCTGTACTCTGTGCCCACGAGGGGCTTTCAGGTAACTGGAAACCAGCATACACATGGGAGAATAGCTTACTCATAGAACACAACCTACAAATGAGTGCAAATGAATGTAGTGCCCCCCAAGTGTGTAATCAAGTGTGAAGGGTCGTGAAGTCGTGCAATAAAGGTGATAGGTTGGTTAATCAGGGAAGGCCACAGTGCCTGGCACATGGTAGGCACTTAATAAATGCTTGTCGACCGAAGTGTTCTGACTCACTGTACTAGAGACGAGGTTGGGAGAAGAGCCAGACGAAGGCATAGCAGTGAGAATGAGCAAGTCATCCGCACTAGATCTGTGGCGGATTAATCACTTGCTTGGATGAAGTGGAGAATCACTGAGATGAGGAACAGTAATCGTGCATTTGTGGTCTGAGTAAGAAAAATGGTCTGATGAGTCATGACCTTCTGAGTTCAGCATTTGCTTTTGGATACCCATTGCAGAGAAAAAAGGCAGACAGAACTGGAGACATACCTTCGGAGAATGATGAAACGCTTCGATAAAGAAGTCCGAGAAAACACACACAAGGTCTGAGCCTCAGTATTCATTCCATTCTCCAAACATTCATTGGGCCCCTTATGTGTGTTTGGTGCCAGGGCAGAGGAAAGAAGAGGCGAGGTTCTGATCTCACCAAACTAGCACTAGGGGCACTTCTCTCATACAGAAATGACTTAGATGCAGCGGCCTCTGAGATCTCTTGGAGATCTTGGGTTCCCAGGGACAGAGTCTGGTCTGCTTCCCCAAAGTCAGAAAAGGAGGAGATCACTGCAGGTCTGAGTACAAGGGTGAGATGGGAGCAGGGGACTTGGTGACACGAACAGGCAGAAGGTAGAAGACTTTTTGGGAAAAGTTCATAAACAGACATTTAAAGGTAGAGTGAGTTTGACACACTTGGAAATGGCCTGATTATTTTTGGAAGTAAGATTGGACCGATTGGTGACCTTGATACGGGCTATAAATGTCAGAAGGAGGACTTTGAGCTGTGTCCAGGAGGCACTAGAGAGTTTTCAGCAGACTAGTACACTAGCAGATTGGAGGCAGGAAAACCGAGTGGGATCCTGTTCCTGTAATCTAGGGATGAGGTAAGATGCTGCTGAATGTGGGGCTGGCAATATAAACCAAAAGGCAAGGCAGAATACCAAACCTCAGGGAAGACACAAACCACAAAAGCACACGTCTTTCAGGCTAAAATGGGACGTCAGTTTGACAGCTCAAAACTCTCTTTGGCTCAAGGGTTTTTTTTTCCTTCTTGTCTTCCTTGTCCTTATTCCCCTGCCTAATAGGTACACCTACTTTGTCTGCTAGCAAATGGTTTCTTTCGGAATAACATCTGTAATGAGCCAGATCTCCAGGCCATCGGCCTTTCCATCATCCCAGCTCACTTCACCAAAGTGCTTCCTAATAAAGTGGATGTCCCTTACCTTTCAAACCTGGTAAAATGGTATGATCCTCCATCCCATCTCCTGCCCAGCCTGAGCCAGGGGCTTTCCTTTAGCCTAGAGAGCAGCCATCTAGTCATCTGACTCAGGAATCCATGGAAAGGCAGTGATCGCTCCTAGTCAGGGAGTTCCCTTTCCCCTGTCGGTGGAGCCAGTGGCCCCTTTGATCCAGGAAACCAAGAACCACCTCGGTGCTTTGTTCCCCTGCAGGTTTATCGCCACATTCACTGTCAATGCAGAGCTTTCCATAGATGAGCGAGACAGCCTTCGCTCCACCCTGGAAAGGCGTTTTGCTATTTATTCAGCGCAGGATAATGAAGAATTGGTCCATGTAAGTGACTCAGTTGGTGTTAGGCTATGCACTAACGTTCTGAGTAATGCTAAATCTATGTAGCGATTAATTTGGGGGCAAGGGATTTAGAAACTTTTTCATTAATTATTCAGTAACTGTATTTGGAAACCCCAAGAAGATTCCTAGTTTAGTTCATGTGATAGATTTTAGTCTTGGACGCTGAGGGCAGACAGTGTTCTACTCAGATAAGCATGCCTCCAGAAAGGCTGCCCAGATGAGCTCGTTGAGTAGTGCCAGAGCACAGCTGCGTGTTTGGCTGCCTCACTGATTTCTTGTTCACCTTGGAGACCTTCGGCCTGACTCACTGAGCAGAGAAATGGGGGCCGGGCTTTCCCAAACAGCTCCAAAGGCCATGGAGCAGCAACTTGAGTGTCACCTTCTCACTTTGATTTGAAAAGGCTGAGCTCCCTGACAGTGGACATGATGAAGAAGAACGGAGCATTTTCTTCTTTGGCTTTCTAGCCTTCTGTCTGTTCTCAGTTGTTATCCTTGAGCCCAGATCTGGTTTTTTGGGTAGCTATTCAGTGCATATTGGCTTGGTAACAATAACTCCTTAGAGCTTTATATCCTTTTCACACACATTGGCTCTTTTTCAGTGCTCTGTGTGGTAAGCAGGTTCCATATGTTTCCACATAAGAGAACTGGGGCTCAGAAGAGTTCAGTCACTTGCCCAGTGTCACAGGGCTACTTAGTGGTGAAACCAAGGCCAGGCCTCTGGTCTTCTGAATCCTAGTCAATGCTTTGCTGCCTCTGATAGGATCATCTCCAATGGGCCACGTGTTGGGTGGGGGTAAAATTGTGCAAAATGGGGCCCCTACCCTCTCTTATCAAAGGCCTCCCCTCCAGTATAAACTTTCAGTTATTCTCTTTGTCATCTTTCTGGGTGTGAGATGGAATCCCAACATTCTTTTAATTTATAGTTCTTTTATTAATAGTGGTGTAGATCAGTTCTCCAGATGGTTTTTTAATTAAGTGAACAGATGCAAGGTGCTGTTCTAGAGACTGTTGAGGGTACAGTGAGGAACAGATCAAAGCCTTTCTCCAGGACCTTATGATCTCAAAGGAAAATTCAGACATGGATATGAATGACTATATTTCCAGTCTAATGATATGACATTATGCCCAAAGAAGGCAGAACATGGTCAGATGTGCCATGTTGAGAAGGTGTCAAGAAAGTGTGATGGGAGTTAAGTGAAAGGCCGAATTACACGAAGTATTCATTGGATCAAATAGCCACTTCCTAGTCTGAGATTCTCTGATTCTGTGATTTGCACTTCTCTTCTAAAAACTGTTTATTCCTGTCTTTTGATAGCTTATCTGAGGAATCGTTTTATTTTTAAATCTCTCTATCCCTCAAGATAGCATAGGGCTGAGCACTTAGCTCTCAATTAAGCTTTGTTGAGTGATCATTATAACTCAGTGAGAAATTACTTACACCGATGCTAATCTTCGCTGCTTTGCCTGTTTATCTTTGTTTTTATGGTCCTTACTGAAAGAATTTGTGTGAGAAATTGGGTAGAATTTTGCATGAACTTTCTGAGTGATGTGGACTTTCGTCTTAGCTGATGAGGCTTTATACAGTCTTCTTCTTTTTTTTTTTTCCCCATACAGATATTTTTATTGATTCTACGATCACTGCAACTTCTGGCCCGCCTGGTATTGTCTCTGCAGCCCATTCCTCTGAAGTTGCTAGCTGCAAAGGTGGGATTTTAGGGGGCCTCACAGGGGTGGGTTGTAGTGGAGAAATGAGAACAGTTATCTCACACTCTTTTAAGAAGGAAGGCCTTTGTCTGACACCTTAGAGTTGGGATTCCATGATGTAGCTTTTTCCAAATCTACCACGCAGTTCAGTTGCAGGGAAATTGATCAAATGGTTTGGGAACTGGAGGTGATATCGAGAGAACTGAGTTCTGTTTTTAGCTTTGTCCTTAAATTGTCAAGAGCCCACACATAAATCATGTGGCATCTCTTGGCACTCTGATCTCCCTTCTGTGAAATGAGTAACTGTCCTCTCACCTCCTAGAATGTTAAGGTGATGAAGGAGTCTATGGGACAGACACTGGGCTGAGTAAAACATGTTTTTAAGATTCTCAGATGAAGATGCCAAGTTCTGTCTGTGTTGAGGTTGTGGTCCTTATTTTTGCAGCTGTTTTCTGAAAACTTGTTGATTTTATAGTTTTCTAACTTCTCCATTTCCAAAATTCCAAAAGAAGACTTTTCTACAAAGTGGCTAGTGTGGTAAAGAGGGACAAGGGAGAAGAAGGGGCATTTGTCTCAAAGAGACAGGTGATGGAAGCTGCTTTTTGCTATGTAGTTGTTATCATCATGGGACTCTTGGCTTTGTTATAGTTTTTAGCCAGTGCATTGCACCATGTCAGACTGACTAAATCTGATATTAAATAAACTGAAATAGATCTCAGGTTCCTTGGGTTTCTTAACAGTCAGTGGCTAGGCCATATCTCTGCCATAGATTTTTGAGGGCAGGGACTTAGTTATCTTTGTATTTTTCCTAATGCCTATTATTGGACATTATATATAGTAGATTTCATAAATGTTGAGTAAACAAAATAATTAGTACTCATAAAATAAAAAAAGCAAATATATAATCACCTTCTCTGTTCCAGGCCAAGAAAAAATCCCAGTACAGCTCCCTACAGAATCCTGGAAGTTGTTCTGAACCCCCCAGCCAAAAGGCCGAAACCCAGATCAGATCAAAGACCAGCACAGGACGAGCAGCAGCCTCTTCTAAGAAGGCAGCAGAGGACAAAAAACCAGAGCCTCAGAAGGCAGCAGTGGGCAGGAAAAAACATGCACAGTGTTCTCCCAATGAGGAAGAAGACATGGTAGTAGAGAAGGAAGGAGCCCAGAGACCTGTAAGGGAAAGACGGAGGACTTCAAAGGTGTCCTACAAAGAGGAGAGTGGGAGCGATGGGGCCGAAAGCAGCTCCGATTTCGAGCTCTCCAGTGAGAACGACAGTCATTTATCTAATGAAGATTCTCAGCGTGGCATCCGGAGACCAAGGAGGTCAGCTCCGTCCCAGAGGACAAAGGCAGCATCTGTGGGCAGCAGAAGGAGAGTCAGAACATCAGCAAAGAATAAGAGAGATGATAGTCATCCCTTCATCATTCCAGCAGCGACCCCAGAGGCCTCGGGCACCAAGAGGGGCAGGATCATTTCTAGTGATGAAGAAGAAGAAGATGAAGTCGGGAAAGCAGTTGGTGTGGACCAGTGGCTAGAAGTGTTCTGTGAGGGGGAGGATAGGTGGGTATGCGTAGATTGTGTCCATGGCGTGGTGGGCCAGCCCTTGACCTGTTATAAATATGCCACCAAGCCCTTGTCCTACATCATTGGCATTGACAATGATGGCTGTGCCCGGGATATCACACAGCGGTATGACCCAGCCTGGATGACAGCTACCCGCAAGTGCCGTGTAGATTCAGAGTGGTGGGCTGAGACCTTGAGACCCTACCAAAGCCCTTTCGGGGCAAGGGAAAATAAAGAAGAAATGGAGGTAAGCCTTGACTCCTGGGAACCTCACTGCTGCTTGTTGAGTCAAGCTGTTACAGACACAGGTAATATCAAGTGAAAGACGTTTGAGAGGATGAGTAAGATGTTGGCCCCCCAATTACCTTCCCACGACACAGCCCAGAAAGAAAAGAGCCGGGCCACAAGGGCTTCCAGCTGCTGGGGGGGAGCGCAGTTCCTTAATTTAGCTCAGTATTCCTACAACGTGAGGGCCAGGCAAGGGAGTGACCCAGGGCCTTTCATGTGCTGTATGATTCATGAATGTTGGAGAAGGAAGGAAAGGGAGAAAATATGCAGTGTGTGTCCATGACTCACTTTTGGACCCAAAGTGAAACGTTGTAGTGAGAGCCTGCAGTGCCAAGGGAAAATGCGGAAATGGACAGTCACCTTATTCGTGGTCACTGAGAACTAGCAAACGTGATTTTCTTAATGTGCCTGGAGCAGAGAAGTCTTTCCACCGAGAGCTTGCCCTGGGGTGCCTCTTTCTTCATTTGACTTACAAGTAACCATAATCTAACAGTGATTCATAGTCTGTTCCAAATAAACCAAAGTGCATCCAAGGGGAATGAACCTTCATAGTCTGTGGTGTATAAGGTGGCCCCTGTTTGAGAACTGGATCCCAGCCTCTTGCTTCCTCCCCCACAGAGAAATAGGGAAGTGGGAAGTGAGACAGCGATAGAAGTTACCAAAAGACTAGAAATTCAACTTTCTGAAGAAAGGCTAAAGGACCTCTGGAAGGGCTCATTGGCAAAGCACCGTGAATAGCTCAGGACCACTGGTTTATCTACTTCTACTGGGAGTTATATTTAGCACCTCCGTTTAGTAAAGAGGCTTAAGTTAGACATTAAAGAACTTTCTGGTCAGCTTCCTGAAGGAGGTTGTACATTCTCTTACAGTGGAGACTGGTGATCTGAACAAGTAGATGATTAGCCATCCACCTAGAATGGTTTATTGACATGTGTAGCCAAAGAGAGCAGGTCACATGATATCTAAAGTCTAATCTGACCTTAGAATTTCATGTTATTGAAAACCTGTTTGTTGGTGGGACAGAGGTAAACATAGATCATCTCAAAATTATTAACAAGCTTGATCATTAATCCATAATAGCACTTGGTAACCAATGTGATAGTTGAGAGAAGTCCAAATTTTATTTAAAAAAAAAAAACAACAAACTTGCTTCCTTTTATAAAGATCTTAATTAACATTGTCTTTGGCCTGTGCAGTTTCAGGCAAAGCTACAGAGCCAGCCCTTGCCAACTGCTATAGGAATGTATAAGAACCACCCTCTTTATGCCTTGAAGAGGCATCTCCTGAAATATGAGGCCATATACCCAGAGAGTGCTGCCATCCTTGGGTACTGTCGTGGGGAAGCCGTATATTCTAGGTAAGAGGACCACTGTCAATGTGCACATCATTCTAGCTAGTGAGCCAGAGGCCAGTGGCCTCTAAACATTAACAGCTTCAGTGATGAGGTCTGGTGAGTAAAAGAGGATAGTTAATGGGGATGGGAGGGGAGGAAGAATAGAAGTTCGGTGAGGAGAAAGTGAGTAAGGTAGAAGACTTGTGAAGGGGGAAGTGAGTGGGAGGGTCTTTGGGAGATAAAGAAACCCTCCTCAAAAGTTAAATGTTTTATCAGGGATGTGGTGGACCAGCGCCAGGTTATCTGTCACCAATCAGAGTACTTCACAATAAAGGGAATTGGAGGCTAGAGTCATGCTAGTGGTGGACATGTCCAAATGTTAGTGTTGAGCTGCCATTCAAATAAGAACATTTGTAAGGGGCTTGGCCGCAGTACTTGGCACATAGGTGCTTAATAAATGCCTGTGGGTTGTTATTTATCTTCATGTCTTCCCCAGTGTTAGTCATAGTACTGCACACAGTAGGCACTCAACAAATGCCTGTGGGTTGTTATTTATCTTCATGTCTTCCCCAGTGTTATTTGTAGTGCTGCACACAGTAGATGCTTAATAAATGCCTGTGGGTTGATTGAGAAAGGGATTGTTATTTATCTTGTCTACTCCAGTGTTAATCATAGTGCTGCACACAGTAGGTGCTCAATAAATGCCTGTGGGTTGTTATTTATCTTCATGTCTTCCCCGGTGTTATTCATAGTGCCGCACACAGTAGGTGCTTAGTAAATGCCTGCTGAGTTTTGGAAATATAATTGTATGAAGATTCCCAAGGTTGTGGTTATCTCTAAACCTAGGAGTGGGGGACACTGGGGAAGGGAAGGGAAAACCAGAGGCTGGTGAGACAGAAGGCGAGTCGTGGCACCCTTAGACGGACGTGTTGCCAGGCAGGACAGGAGGTCAAAATCAGGATTATTCTTCCTAACTCAGGCAGCCCCAGAGCCCATTCCAAGGGGTTATTTCACATTCTTTCTGTAGCTGGATATCAGAGGTGATAACTTCCTCGTTTTAATTCTACTAATTAATATCTGTAGTTGCCGAAAATGACCAACATAGGAAAAAATATAGGTCTCTGATCAGCTGAGAATAACTGACTGTTCACATTTCTCTCCCGCGGGTGATGTCTTCAGGGACTGCGTCCACACCCTGCACTCGAGGGACACCTGGTTGAAGGAAGCGCGAGTGGTCAGGCTTGGGGAAGTTCCGTACAAGGTGACTGGGCTCTGGCTGGGTTGGGAGCTGGGTAGAGAGGCGCCTGGTGTGGCACCATGACCGTGGCACTTTGGATGTCAAGACTGAGGCAAAGGGAACACGTCCAGGGGCCGTTAAGTGAGAGGAGACTGAAACTCGGCCTGCTGTGGAATGAGCACCAGAGAAGGGGCTGCAAGCTTTGAGAACAAGCTAACGTGTTATCTGAGAGACTCTTTGGCTGGGATCTGAGTCCAGAAAACAATGGCCAGATCTAGCTCAGGGTCAGTGTGGGAAGGAGCAGAACACTTCTGATTGTGTGTCTGTTGACAACAGATGGTCAATCAGTGACTCTTCCAGCACATCAAAGAATGTCAGAGCTGGGCAGCTTTAAAAAAAAAATCCTCGATACCCTAATTCCTTTGGCGTGTTTCTAGCCTTCCCAGGTAGGGCAGGTGTCCTACAGAAGAATTTTGGGTTACACCCGTGGGATCTGGCTGGTGTTAACAGAAGGGGAGGCAGAGCTGGAGCAGCTGACTGACCATGGCTGGTGTGGGACAGAGAAGCCAGCTTGTTTACATGCCCAGTCCACGGCTGCTGCCCTAAGCATAAAGTGTCTTTTAGGACCTATTTTTTGGAGGTTTATTACATATGTCTGGTTCTCAGTTCCAACATTTTAACTAAGATCTTAATGAAATGCTAAGTTTTACAATTTAAAAAAAAATTGCTTGCCCCCTTTATGTTACAGAGGAAGAAACTGAGGTTTGAAATTGAGTAATTTGCAAAATATCATCCTAAAACTTGGTGACAGAAACATCAGTAAAGATGAGGATTTCTAATTTCTGATTCCCAGCCTATTGTTCCCTCTAACACACTTTGCCAGAATGCCCAGGAAGCACTGAGAAATACCCTCAGGCGAAGTCCTCAGCTGAATTTTTGGCATTCAGGTTAGCAGCACTGATGGTTGGGGCAGTGAGGTCTAGAAGAAGGCAGCTATCTACATTGTGAGCAGCTTCAGACTGGCACAGGGTAGGGAAGAGAAACTTTGCATCAAGGAAGCCCCCAGTCTCTAATAGCTCAGACCTTGAAGCCAGTTACTGACTCCCTGCTAGAATGGGGAAGGGGCGTAGAGAGAGGGACTCACTTTCAAGGGAAGAGGCAGCCAAGGCTGTGGCCCTTCTTCTTCCTGTCAGCCCTATCTCTGGGCACCCTTTCTGGGCCTGGGCTGGCCCACTTGCCATGCTCACACTGTACCCCAAGCATTCTCCTCTGGAGCCTAGGTCCAGCTCCATCTAGGGATCCTCTTTCATTGTTTAGACCTTCTCATCCCTTGGCCCTCACTGCTGGCCACAAGTAACTTCTAGCTCTTTTCCATTCATTCCAGATCATTCTCCCTGCATTTCAGTCCCTGATATTTCCTTTCAGGTTTATTTCCACATCTGCTTCTGAACCACAACTGTGTGCCCTTTCATTCTACATTCACAGGGTAGGAAGGCTGGCTAGCCAGGCTCCGGGATATAATCCCTAGCTTTCCCACTGACACCTTCTTCTTTTAAACAAGTTATTCAGCTTTTTCTACCTTCTCCCTGCCTCCCATCAAGTGAAAATAGAGGTTTTGTCCCCCAGGACCCTCTGTGAACAGAGGGTCCTCATTGTTTGGTCTGTGTTGTTTCATAAGCTGCCACTGTTCCTTCTGGTGCAGATGGTGAAAGGATATTCCAATCGTGCCCGGAAGGCCCGGCTGGCTGATCCCAAGTACCGGGACCAGACGACCTGGGTCTGTTTGGCCACTGGCAGACCGAGGAGTACCAGCCGCCCGTGGCAGTGGATGGGAAGGTAAGTGCCCCACGCAAGAGTGGCACAAACCTCCCCTGAACCAGTCTCCCAGGGCTGGCCTCATCATCTTTTCTCTGTGGCAGGTCCCCCGGAATGAATTTGGAAATGTTTACCTCTTTGTACCCAGCATGCTGCCCATTGGCTGTGTCCAGCTGAAACTGCCCAACCTGCATCGAGTTGCCCGAAAGCTGGGTATCGACTGTGTCCAGGCTGTCACTGGCTTTGACTTCCACAGTGGCTATTCGCATCCTGTGTAAGGAAGGCACCAGACCAGCTGGGGTCCAGCTTAAACACCAGGATAGAGGTGGTTTTCAGTGTGGGAGTAAAAAGTCATTCCAGGGCCAGCATGGATGTGAGCTAGCCCAGGCTTAGATTGAAACATCGGGGGCCCCAGGAAATGAAGGGGGGGCAGGTTAGGTGTGGGATGTGGCTGGGACAAGGTGCACTGTTGGACAGGAGACCTCTTGCTGCGAAACCCTGAGCTATATCTTGATCTAGCCCAGGAAACAAAGGTAGTTCTTTCAAAAGCTGAATATTTAGAGGTGAGCCAAAATGCTATTTTTATTCTCAGCCAAAATCCCCACCCTCTGTCGTGGATGTAGCCAGTTATGAGACTGAAGTGCTACCCTGAAAGCCCAAAATGAGGGATGAGGATGGAGAGGGAAAGAGAGGAATTGGGACTCCAAGTCCAGGGATAGAAATTTCTGTTGTAAGCAGTGAAGATCGGTGTCATGCCTGTTTTTCCTTGTTTCTCTCAGTCCATATGGAAGAATCTTTAAAGTACAAATCAAATGCCACCCATCCCCCCCATGTAACTTTCCCAGTACCTTCCTAGAAAGGAAGGATTTTCCCCCCAAGATCTCACATAGCTCTCTGCTTTGCATCCCCCGTCCCCCAGTGTATGTGTCATAGGAGGGCAATGACAGTGTCTGATGTCAAATTTGACATCTCTCAAAATCAACTCCAGTGCTCTGCGCCTAGTAGGCACTAGATAAACGCTCGATGACTGTTATGAAGTAGTAGGCATGGGATGTTACCAAAGGAAGGAAGGAAGGTTAATTGCCAGCAGGGAGGCCTCTCCCTCCTTCTGCCTCCTAAGAATACGCATTGTGTTGTCTTTTCTGCAGCACTGATGGGTACATCGTGTGTGAAGAGTACAAAGACGTGCTCTTGGCTGCCTGGGACGATGAACAGTCACTCATTGAACAAAAGGAGAAAGAGGTAAACAGCTTCTACCTTAGAGGCTGTCTAGGCACTGTGGCAGCATGGAGGATGAAGCTCTGGTCACTGTGGCCACACAGACATGACCTGCTTCCTAGGCCTCAGATTCTGCCATCAAATAAGCGAGTTACATTAGAGGATCTCTGAGATCCCGAAAAAGGATAGGGTCCTAGAGGATGCCTCCAGCCCTGAAAGAGGACAAGAGTTTGTCAGGCAGGGAGCACAGAGAAGTAAGACTGTATAAAACACAGTAAGGAACCTAAAACTTATAGAAAATCAAAGAGCATTGGGTACTTTGTAATCACAAAATGTCAGCTCTAGAAGGGACCTTTAGAGGTAACCTCATTTTACAGAGGAGAAAACTGAGGCTTATCGAGGGGAAGTGACTCGTCCAAAGTCATGCAAATGGCAAGTGTCAAAACTCAGATGTGAACTCGAGTCTTCTAAGAGGTTTGGTTCCAAGGCCAGCTCTCTTAGCACCAGATCATGCTTGTATGGGTCCTGGTCACAGGGACTGCATGCTTCCACTTCAGAACACCAAGTATCAGGCCAGGGAATGTCTGTAGCATCTGGTCCACTATGTACTGCTGAGAAAATCCGAGAAAATCCCCTGCACAATAGGCCTGAGACATGGCCATCCAGCATGTGTTGGAAACCTGCCTTCAGTGGTGGGGAGCCAGCCACATCCCAGGTCTGGGGTAGGGTTAGTTCTAATGAAGTTTGCCCCCATCAAGCCTCAGTCTGCTGCTGAAACCTTTCCATGAATTGTTTCGCCCTCAGGAGCCAAGCAGAGTAAGTCCAGCCCTTTTTTGACATAACCCATCTCGTATCTCCCCTGAATCTTCTCTTTTCCAGACCCTACATTCCTAGTCCCTACAGCTGGTCCTCATGACATGGACTTTTTTTTTCCCTTATTAACTTTCTTCAGGATTCTCTGGCGTATCAGCGCCCAGCGTTGAACACAGTATTCCGTGTCGGGTCAGCCTGGGGCAGAGCACATTTGGACCTGTCACTTCCTGATTTCTGGTTATTCCTCCCTTCATGGAGCCCAAGCGTGTCTTGCTGTCATATTCATTGTTCCACTAAAAATGCAGATTGTTTTCAGAGAAACTCTTGTCTAGGCATGTTTCACCAAATCTGGTTGTTGGTTGGTTTTTAAATGGAAGTGTAGGACTTGACATACTGCCCTGTGAACCTCTGTCTTAACTCATTTTGGCCCAGGTCAGAGCCTGTCACAATCTTTTGGGATCCTGACTTTCATCCAATCTATTGGGTCCCCATCCTACACGTTTGTGCCATATCTGCCTTTATCAAAGTGGTTGAGAAAAATATAAACCAACTCAGGACCAAGCGCTGATCCCTGGGGCTCTCCACTAAAAACCTTCCAAGTTGTCATGAAACCATAAATGATTCCTCTTTGGATCTGGTCTTCAAGACTGTCACAGAATTGTAAAGAGACCAAAATTTTTTTTTTAATTTAAAACAAAATACAATTTTGGGAATCAGTTAAATTATGTAAAATTAGGCCAGATATAGAATATTAATTTCTAAACTGCAATCATTCACATCCTTCTAGAGTTCCATCTTTATTTTTACCCTAAAAATGCCAGCATTAACATAGAACCTTCTTTTTCTACTACCCTTTTGCTCTTCAACATAGAAAAGAGAGAAGAGAGTCCTGGGGCACTGGAAGTTACTAGTGAAAGGACTCCTCATAAGAGAGAGGCTGAAGCTACGCTTTGGTGACAAGGTAAATACAGGCTCTTCAGACACCTGGTTATGGGGGAAGATCCCAGATCAGATTTCTGAGGTGATGGATGCATTAAGCATCTGAGTGGCTGTTCCATAGTATTAAGCACCTAGCATCCCCTGGAATCAGCCTGGTCTCCATACGGGCAGGCCCCACCTAATGCTAGCAGATTCAGAGAAAATGCAGTCGTCCCAGTATTATCGGGGGATGGAATTATAAAGGGCACGTGGGTACCGTGTTTCATTGGGGTTTCACAGTGTGACGGCTAAGTTTAGGTATTAATTTTGTAGTGGCATTGGGAGACTTTCCTTGTATGTGGACTACTGGACTAGACTGGGTCCCAGATAAGTTGATGCATCAAGAAGTTTTCAGCAATGGAAGCAGAGCCCAGAGAGCTGGGTGGCAGAGGCAGGCAGCTGTCTTGCTCTCCCCACCTAGAGCTCGCCATACCCCTCCTAAAGTCATGGGAGCCTCCTGCTGCAGCTCCGTTGATGAGTAAATCTGTGTTCACTCTAGATCTGGGGTCAGAGCACTTAAGTTTAAGTCTGCAGTCTGCTGCTGTTTTGAGCTAATTTCACCTCTTGGGAGCTTGGTTTCAGACTCATCAGCAAAATGAGGGGAGTGGGAAAAAACCATAGAATCAATGGTTCCTAGCCTTTTTGAATATAAAGACCGCTTTTTAATGTCAAAAAATTTCACAGACACCTCTCTGCCCTATATGATAATGTTTTTATTTATGCTTTATATTTTATTAAAAAGTGACCTAAATATCAAAACAGTAATGCTAGGAGTGTACATGGACTCCTGCACTAACTCTTAAAGCTCTCCATGGGTCCAGAGCCCACAGACTTACATGTCAGTCCCTCCTTTCCCTTCCCCTTCCCTCTCCTTTTTTGTCCCTTCGAAGACTGGGTCTCCCTAATCTTGCCCAGGCTGAAAATACAATGGCCACTAGTGGGCCTAGTCCCAGTACTTAGGGGCATGGAAGCTGTAATCTTCCTGTGGACACTGTCATAGTCACTGCACAGGTTGTTTTCCAGGTGCTGCTTGCTCCACTTTGCAACCATTTGTGTAAATCTTTTCATTCTTCTCTAGTCATCGTGTTCATTGTTACTTACAGTACAATAATGTTCTTTGACATCCACATACCAGTTTATCTGCTCCCAAATCGATGGGCATCTTGGTTTCCAGTTTTTTGACACTATAAATGGTGCTTCTATAAGTATCTTTGGCTACATGGGGCCTTTCTTTTTTGTCACTGACCTTCGGGGGGATATGCCCAGCAGAAGACTCTCTGGGCATTTTAGTCTCTTTTTTAGCATCACCTTTTGTGACATTCAATGTCCCACCCAAAGTGGCAGCACAGATGACCACTGAACTCAGTTAAGCAAGTGCACTTGATTGTCTCCTACAGGTCATACACAAGCAGCATTGTACAGGTCACTGTCACAGTGACACTGCCATGCAGTGCCTGTGCGAGAGGTGGTACAGGTCTGTTACCTCCATGTGAGAGAGGACACCGTGAGATTCAGCTGCCTAGAGGAGAGTCAGCCTTTCTCCTGTGACCGCTCACTTGTGTTTTTAGGGTGAAGCTGCTGCAGCAGCCTCAGAGCGGGGAGCCGGCTTCTCCTCGGATGAGGAAGGGACCAGCTCACAAGCAGCAGCCCAAGATCTGGCTGCCTCCTGGCCCCAGAACCGAGAAACTGAAGAGCAGCAGAAACGGAAAGGAACTAGGAAGAGCAAAAGGCAAAAGAGGGAGGAAGCCAAGCACCTGTTCCCCTTTGAAAAGTTGTAATTTTGAGAAAGTGGCACTCAGATGTTCTCCCAGCACCGTGGCCATACGCTCCCCTGACTGCCGAAAGACAGCTGGGCAGGGCTCAGTAGACTTAGGATGAGGAAGGGAAGAGGAGGTGGCTCCAAATCCCCAGGGTGGCTCAGGTGTGCTGCGGGACCACTCCTCACATAAGACATTAGCTTTCACTCAACCCCTTGGCCCTTTGTCATCTTTTAAGTGGAGTATTTTTCTACTTAGGAATCTTGCCTTTCAAGTGGTATCTTTCAACAATTTGACATATATTGAGTAAATGGATTTCTTTAGAAGCCCTTAGGAACTTTGGGCAAATGCTGGATAATTTTCTTTGTGAGAAGTGCCAGATTTTAATAGATTGTGCATGTGTTCTGCAAATGCAAAAGGCTTCTGCCATCAGTTTAAACACAACTTCCATTTAACAGATAGCCGTCTTCTTGCCTCACTGACTTGTCATCTGCAGAGGTTTAATGCAAATACCTCTTCACTGGCCTTAACTGCATTTTCCCCTGAATTTTCATTGAAACAGAAGAATTACAGTTTAGTTCCTACAATATTATGACCTTTGGATTCACTTTAGGATGTAAGTACCTATGAAAAGAGCTAAAATCAGAGGGAAACAAATTCTACAAACGTTGAATACTGAAGAAACAGCAACAGTCTTCGCTGAGCCCCCAACTACTGTCCTAGTTAAATAGAAAATGCTTTATGTTGTAGATAGTCAAGGAGGATAATTTTTAAAAATCACTAGGGGGAACAATAAAGTTTATAGAAAGACTGATTTCATTGTTTTCTTTCATAGAAACATGTTACAGTAAAAGATCTGAAATTATCTGGTCCAACTCTAGGGGTGGGGAACCTGTAGCCTCTAGGTCCTCAGGTGTGGCCCTTTGATTGAGTCCAAAGGGTTCCCCACCCCTTTCCTGCTCAGTTTTACAAATGAGGAAACTAAGTCCCAGAAAGGGAAATTGATTTGCTCTGGGTTACCCACACCACAAGGGGCAGAGCTGGTCTGAGAACTAGTCCTGTCCTCTAACCCAATGGAGTCAAAGTCAGATAGAAATGGGGCCCACTAAATCCTACAGAAGGATTCCTGAGAGCCAGATTGACTCAAATTCATGTATTAACATCTGTGTTCTATTATATTTTGGTTAAATACTTCCCAATTAAATCTTGATCTGGTTCTGGGGTACTGAGGAGTGTTGGTATCTGATACCTCTGCTCTAACCTATCACCTGCCATCTCTAGCTCCTCAGCCCCTGAGCACTCTTTTTCCTCACATGCAAATACCTCAAGTTGATTGGTGATCCAGAAACATCATTCAACATTCATTAGAGATACTTTTGCTTTGTTTTGTTTTGTTTTCCTTCGTGAGTATATACATCAAGTACATTCACACAGTTGGTCATTCATTAAGCCTTTCTGAACAGAAAGCAGGGTAGTGGGCCTTGGAGAACGAAAGGCATGACAGACCCAATCAACCAGTGACAAGTAAAACATACTTTTGTTTATGTTGAACCTTTCATTTTTTTTTTTTTTCTGTAGGACAATAACTCATCTTTACACAGCAACATATTTTTAACTTGCCTATTAAGTATGGCCCTATGACAGGCTCCGTTAGGAATTTGAGTGAGCAAACTTTGGCAAAACAAAACGTAGGGTGTGACTCGTGTGTGACAAAACCTTCTCCAGTATAAACATGTTGAAACAACTGATGTTCCCATAGAAACCCCACTGCTGCAAAGGCAGCCCCAGTTTCTATAGAAGCCATCTTACCTCAACTTTGATTTTTAAGTTGTACAAGAGGAATGCCTGGCCAGTCATGAAAGTACATAAAAGTTTGGGGCAAGGTGGGGAACTCGCTGAGGACCCAATACAAATCACCTGATTTCATTGAACCTAGTGAGGAAATTCTGTCTGCTATGCTTAGAGAGCTGTCTAAGGGGTAGTGAGAGGATAAGTGCTTTGCCCAGGACCACCCAGCCAGCCCCATCTTCCTTAACTACCTGCTATGCCACGCTGCCTCAGTTTCTTTCATGACTGAGCACAGGTTTCAGAAGGCAAGGCCTGTCAGAAAGTTATTCCCTGTGAGTCTTCTGATTGGACTTGAATCCAGCGTCGGGTTCAAAGCCTCCTCTGCTGGTTACACTAAGTAAATGTTGGCTGAAAGGCTTCAAAATATCTTAACCACTAAAAATCTGAAGTGTCAAAGCTGTTTCCATAGTCTAATTCTAATAAAGTGTGCCGAGAAAGTAACAAGGTGCTCAATGCCCCAGTTTATTAAGGTAGAAATTGCAAACAGAACAGAGAAAAGCAACAACTGTTGATGTCTTGGGTACCAAAACACACTGCAGACATTTATCTTGATCAAAATACAGTCAGAATGAAATTCACGGGGAAGTATTCCAAAAGACTTCAAAACTTTCACTATTAAGAAACTGCCAGGCATTAAAATCCACACAAGAAAAAAGCTCAACGATCCCATCCATCAGTGCCTTCCAAGTGTTTCTAGATGGAATCTGGTTACATTGTCTATGTTACAAAAGAAAAAAAACATAGAACCTTTCATAAGGTTGGAATTTAAAGGACTGAAAAAATACTATTTGTAAATTGCTTATTCAACTAGCAGTGTTGTTTTTGTCCCTAAACAATAAAGGGACCCTATTTTGGGAGGAGCCTCAACTTCCTACAGAGATACACCTCCAAGATAACAAAGGGAGAATCTGAATTAATGGAATCACTGGTTTCAGAAATTCTGACCCAAATCTCAACTCCTACCACATATTTCTCTGCTAAGGCAACCACTGCATGTGATAATTCTGATGCACAAAGAATCTAGAAGGTTGAAACACCCATCTTTAAAACTATGTATGAGTGGTTGGGAAATTTAAGATGAGGTGAGTTGAATGGAAGAATGGGGGTGGATTACTGTAGAACCAGTTAAGTTGTGGAAAAATGTAACAGACAAACAAGGAGCAGATCTCTAGTTAGCAAGTACCTTTGTCAACTCTACAATTATTACAATGGTAAAACACAAACTTCACTGTTCTAAGTCAAGTCTATCACCTACCTCCAAACCACGGTTAGGCCTGCCTGACTTGTACAGGATGATACACAGCTCTGCTAAAAGGCACTTTCCAACAGTTATCAATAGCTGAGCTGGCAGGCACCTTTGTAACCACCAAGTTCTAATACTGTAACAATATGGTTGTGTCTTTGGTACTGCTTCTAACTCTTGGTGCCATCAGTTTTTAAAAAGCTCTATAAAGTTGTTTGGTTTGGTTTGGTTTGGCTAGGCAATGGGATTAAGTGATTTGCCCAGGGTCACACAGCTAGTATTATGTGTCTGAGGCCAGATCTGAACTCAGGTCCTCCTGACTCCAGGGCTGGTGCTCTATCCACTGCGCCACCTAGCTGCCCCTATAAAGCTTTAAAGTGAGTATTTCCAACAGGTTTCTTAAAGTTCATCAGCTGAGTTCAAAAGGGAAGGCTACCTCCTGCTTAGAAGCTACCACCAATTGCCACTCTTCCTCTTCCCAGAAGAAAAACAAATTGCTTGGGTAATGTTTCAAAATAATTTGAAATTTTTCCTGTGGTACACGCAGAAATGGAAAATAGAAAAGCCTTTTATAACATTTGTACAAAAAAAAAAAGCCCAGTTGAACATCTCTGTATGTACAGCAGACAGAGAAATGTGTTCTCTAACAACTGGAAACACTGACTGACAGATGCTAAACATTCCTAGATTCTTTTTACTTTCTTTGCAAGTAATTTTTTTTTGGCCGAGGGGAAGCAATCAGGGTCAAATGACTTGCCCAGGGTTGCACAGCTAAGTTCAAGTAACTTTCTCTGAGAAGGAATGCTTAGCCCTAATGGATATAAATGAAAATACTAACTAAAGGTTGCTAATACAAGAATATCAGAATCAAGAGGACAGTCAAGGTAGCTTTTCCCCACCCTGCATATCTTAGAACAAGGGCTGCTAAAGTAATAATACTAAGCACCTTTTACCAGTGGATTTCTGTGGACTTCATGGTGTTTTTACCTCTGCACTGCAGCTGCATCAGCTGCAGCATTGGAGCTAAAAAGTCTCCCCTGGAAGATCAGAGGTAGAATCCAGATTATGTGCTGCAGTGACCCCTTCCCCAAAGATAAAACTCTTTCAACAAAGGAAGCTCCAAAAAGCCAGTGGTGCCAGCTGGAAGCACCACTTCCACCAACCCAAGGTGCTTGCTAGAGAGAAAGAGAGGACTCTCCCTAGTTTGCCTAAATACCAGAGAGATGTTGAAGTCCCTAAGTCAGGAGTTGGAGGATGGGGGCGAAGAGTGAAGTTTCAAACAGGTCCTGTTTGGCTGTTCTGCCAGGTGGAGCTGGTGACTTAACAGGTATGAGGATGTGCTGATAGCTTCAATTGTGAGGGAGGCAATGAGTCTCCAAACTCTCCTCTGACATTCTGAGGTGAAAGCAGACAGTCCAGAGCCCAGTGTGTTCTTCACTCCTGCTTTTTTGCTGGTGCCCGGGTTCGAGCAATAAGGATAGGAACTATGGCCAGCAAGCCAATGGCCAGTGCCCAGAGGGGACGGTAAAAGAGCCAGCCAGCAGAAATTGTCAGCAGGGTCAGGGACGTAGCAACGCAAAAGGCAAAAGCTTTCAGGCCGATGTTGACCAGGTCTCTGAAAAGCGGAAACCAGTCCACTGTGGGGAGACAAAGACAAGCAGCTGGTTATCCAGACTCAGAGGTAAGTGAGTCAGCTTCCTGCTAGGCCCTGTGCTTCAACACCTGAGGTTCAGCCTGGGTATGAACAGTTCTGTGGGCACAGATCTGGCTACCTGCGCATCGGAGCCAGCCGCGGAAGCATTTTCTTTGTATCCGCAGGGTTAAGAAATGCTAACTGTCCAAGCATCCTTCCTGAAGCATGGGCTGCTGGGAGGAGGGCACAGCAAAGTGCAGAACATCCTCTGCGTGCCAGGGGTGGAAGTTTTGGTGAGGACCTGGCAAATCGGACTCCTCTGGGTCAGTCTTGGATCTGCTGTAAGAAAAGCTAGGAAGCCTGGACTGAAGCAGTGACTGGTCAGATTCTCACAGCCGTGACAAGCAGCTGCCGCACTGTGACATGTCTCATCTCCCTGCTGGAGAGTCTAACCTCCTTGAGGACACAGACTGGGTCTTAACACTACTCTGTATCACTCACAGCACCAATCTCCTCAACTGAGTTCAATGCAATGTCTGACTGGCCCTCAATCCAAAATCATCTTCCAAACTTTATGGGGATTCTAGAATTCCAGGGCCCACCAGCCCAGAACACAGAAAGGATCAACCTTTGGGAGGTACGGTCCCTCACCCTCCTAGGCTTTTACACCCTGCTTTGATCTCCTTAGTCACTGTGCCAGTTTATTTTTTTGTAAGTTGGAGGTTGCATGGGATGACGTCTAAGTTCTACAGCCCTATGAACAGATCTGCTGTCCTCAGAGGGTACACACCTACCTAAGGTATAGACAATCCGGGTCATCAGATTGATGCCTACAAACATGGCCATCCAGCCGGCACCTCGAAAGCCCCATGTTTTCATTGTGTTGCTTTGATGTTCTCTCTGGAACACCTCCTGGAAAGAAAACGTCAATTAATCCTCTGGGAAAGGAAGGCTGAGAGGACTCATTTTCTCATTCTATAGGTAATAAGAAAAACTCACATTTCTATGGCACTTTATGAAATGAGACTCTCACAACTGCCCCATGAGGGAAATCAACACCAATAGTACTATCCCCATTTCACAGTTTAGTGTCTGAGTCACAGAGCTACTAGGTAACTGTCCCAGTATCACAAAGCTAGTAAATGTGGCAGATGGAACTCAAGCTCGGGTCTTCTCTAAGATCAGTCTCCTTTTTCCACCAGACCACAATGCACAGATAAGGAAAACACCAAACTGCAAAATACCGGAACAACAGTCTATCCTGAGACACTTGAATAAAGCCAGTCCAAGCCCAGTGAAAGGTCACTGATTACTCCACATGGCCATTTCTTGCTATCTGGGGTGACACACTTGAAGCACTGGTGATCAAGTGGTGGCACAGGCAAGAAAAAGAGTCAAGAAGGGTCTGGAGCACTGGACTGATAAATAAAACGGATGCAAGCGGGCCAAGGCTGAACATAAACATCTATCTAAACCACGGCAGGAAAGAAAGGCCAGGACCTGCCTCAGGGCTCCTGTTAGGCAGGTCCCGAGCCCTGGAGGAAACTAGCATGTGATTCTGAAGGCCTTCTGCCCCCTCAGGACTCCCACCCAGAGCCGGGGGCCCCAGGGCCTAGGAGACTTCCCAAACTCCTGGATCAAAAGATGCCCCAAACCCAGGGCAAGGAAGCATACATCAAGTGGAGGCTGGGAAGAAAGGAAACCTCTGCCATAAATAGCTTCCCTTAAACACCAGCCACGCTTTGTCATGATCTGTTACTTGAACGTTTTTCACTCAGGCCAAATCCCACATTTATATCCTCCCAGGTGAGGTTTTCTGAATACATAATCTCTTTGGAGTATGAGAACTACTCAGGAAAGCTGGACCATCCAGGAATTCAGACTCCCATCAGCCACACAACTGCTCTAAGCCTTTCCTCACTGCTCAGAACTGTCCCCTCCTCTACCCCAACCTCCCACCCCCAAAGTTCAGGCTGCAAACAAGCTGCAAGAGGGAATGTCCTTGAGAACCAGGCTCCTCTCACAGTGGAAGGTGTGCACTGGCCACTGCCTGTGTGGCGACTGGCTGGGCTAACCATGAAGGAGGGAGAAGGCGACGAATACCCTTCCTCTGTACTGGATTGGTGGGTGAGCAAAGAGCAGGAGAAAGCATAGTTGCACTGGGTAGGACAAAAGGAAAAGCCTATTTGGCTTCCTACTGAAAGCCATGGACCTTGGCAGAGTCCGTGCCAGTGGAAAGCATGACTCATGCTGGAGCAGGCACTGGGGGGGGGGGGGGAGGCGGAGCTTCCTGAAGGCTCCGCCCAAGCAATGTTAGTAACAAACACAGCCGTCTGAGCCTGACGCTCTCCTGACTCATCCAGGACTGCCCACCACCCCAGGGCTTCCCCACCCAGGTGAAAGGAAAAGGGCTTCTCTTTCCCAAGACCTGCCATTTCAGTAACATCCAACAGCCTTGCTAGGGGCAGAGCAGCAAGCATGCTGAAGGGCTGATTATGAGGATCCTTCACATCTGGGCCACTCCTCGCACTTTTCATAGCATGAAATATCATTGTGTCCTCATAACGCACCCATGTGGTCAATGAGAACAGGCATCATCACTCCACAGATGGCACAGGGAGATGAAAGTTTACAAGGTTCGTGGATCAGAGACCACCTGGTCCAAGCCACATTTTACAGATGATGATATCAAGGCCCAGAAGCGGAGGAACTCTCTTAATGTCACCCAGAGAGTAAAGCAGCACCTGAACCCAGGTTCTCACATTCCACTTTAGTGCTGTGCCCATCATACCCCTCTGCTTCGTTGACTCCAGAGGTCCAGGGCACAGGTCAAGTGTCAGACGTGGGAGCCTAACTCCAAGCCCACGGCTTTGTAGCCTCACCTTTCTGGACCCGGCAGAAGGCACTCACCTCCGCAGTGAAATCTCCATGGTGCAGAAGAAGCAGGGTATCCCCAGACTTGGTGGTGTACGGGACCAACTGGTCTCCACGCTGGCGAGCAATCACAGTGACCTGAAGAGAAGCAGGCAGGCAAGAGAGGGAAAGATGGGGCTCAGCTCTTTTCACCCGGAGCTTTGCTTTGTCCACTTATACCTAACTACCTCCAAGAAGGGAGAACAGCCTGCCATCAACCATTAACAAGCAATTCTCAAGTGCCTACTACAGGCCAAGCGCTGGAGATACGAAGACAAAAATGAAACAATCTCTGTCCTCACAGGGGCGACAAGCGGTACACATAAACATATACAAAATAATTTGTTAATTTGGAGGCAAGGCACCAGCACTTGGGAGCATCAGAGAGGCAGAGGTGAGGACTGAGCATGGTCCAGGCATGCATCCCAGCCAGCCCTGGCTAGCAAAGGGGACAGACGTATAACAAAGCTGGATCTCATCTGACACTAACAGGGAGCTACCAGATTTGTGGAGGAGGGGACTCACTCAGACCCCTGCCTTAGGGAAATAGCTGTGAGAAGGAGAGCTGGGAGAGGAAAGAGACCTGAGGCAAGGAAGCCATCTAAAAAGCCAAGGAGCATTTGCTTCTCTGGAGCTAAGTTAAAGAAGAAAACCAAGTTACCACGTGAGCTGGGCCCAGGTTGGGGTCATCACCACTCAGGCCTGCATAGGAAAAGGCAACCCGTACGTCTCCAACCTAGGAATAAAGAAGAAAGACGGACTGTTTAGTCAGTGGAAAATCACCTGGGCTCGGGAGGATGGTGGTAGCTTCTGGCTGGTTTGGGGATTGTGCCCAGGTTTGGGCAGAGAGGAAGCCAGGCAGGGAAAGCCAACAGGCTCAGGTACCTAAGGGAGGTGGCAGCATGGAACACTGCCTGCTGTACACCCACTGTACCCCTTCATCTTTACAAGACGTCTACTCTACAAGCAGACGTTTAACCTCCAGTGCTACAGAGGCAGCGGCTCTTAGTCCCCAGTTTGGGGCAGGTTTGCACACCAAAGCCTTGGGCTTACCTCTGGATACTTGGGGTTCTCGCTGTGATAGAAATAATCTCCTCGTCGGAGGATGTCCACGTGGGGGTCCTCCATGTGGGCCAGGCTCAGTGGTTTGAAGTTGTCAATTTTGTCAATAAGACCTGAACAAAATGAAGCAGTTTGTTATGTCAAAGGATTTAAAAGGAAAACAGCACTTAGAACGTGTACCAGAAACCCTGCAGTCAAGCCATGAAGGGTTCCCATGGTTAGGGGCAGGCTCTAAGGCAGGGGTACACAGCCTGCTGTGGGAACCGAGCCATGCTAAACCACTGTTTTTTATGATGACAAGGAGGTTATGAATCACGGGGGGGGAGGGGGGCCCACCATGTAACTGTTCTGGGGGGATCAAGGCAGGAAAAGGCACCCTTGTTTCCTGACAGTGAGACTGTAAAGTGGTCCTCTAACTTTTTTCACTCTCAGCATAGCAGTGTCTGCCATGAGCAAGCAAGGCACATTAAACAGATGGGCGGGAAGGGGAGGGACAGGATTTTTTCTTCTTCCTTGGTGTAGGGCTTCTCCTTATTATCAGGGCCGGAGGAGGCAGGCTCAAATGTGCAGTTTTCCTCCAAGAAAAATAGCTGTTTTGTTGAATTCGTTTTGCAAGCTCAAGGTCTAATGTATTTTTATGTCAGTGTGTAAATGTAATAGGCAAGTTTTGTTTATTTTTGCAAATACTATATCTACTATATATTATGTATGGCCAAGGAAGAAAAAATTATCTTTTTTGTATTTCTTAATAAAAAAATTATTTTTAAGTTTTCTTTTACTTACCACAAAATTTAACATCTAAAATTTTACAGCACACCCAGGAAAAACTTGAGGCATGCCCTTTGAGAATGACTGACATAGCAGAAAGAGCAAGAGGTTACCTGACTGGCATGTTAGTGAAATCCTAATGTTCACAGAAAAAACAACCCAGCCCCAAGAAGAGGCTTACCTGCAGAAAGGAAGAACCTGCCAATCTGAACAAAAGGCGCGACAGCTGTGAAGGATTCCACGGCCATTGCACTGGAAGGAGAGGAAAGGGTCAGAGAGGCCATGACACACTGCAGGTTCTCCACTCCCCCCGTCACCATGCACACATCATCACAGAAGGCCTACTTTCCCCTAGAGATACAGCAATTACCAAGGAATGGAGGAACAATGTGTTTCTCATGCACTGGCCCCATCCACTGCATGCCCACTTGGTGCAGGATACTATACACTATAATCCAGACAGCAAAATCAACTGCCCAAACGTCCACCTTCCAATTCACTTCTGAACTCTGCTAGGAATTGGCTCGAGTGGAAGGCAAGACTGTAAAAATTTGTCAGCTTATTTTTTCTGCTGGAAGAGACCACCAGAATGTTAGACCTGAGAAGCAACTCTGGGGTCACCTAGTGGAACCTTCTTATTTAAAATCTTTGCTTCAGTATTCATTAATGAGATTGGTCAATAGCTCTCTTTCTCTTGCTTGGATATTAGAACCACATTTGTTTCAGAAAAGGAATTTGGTAAAGTGCTTTTGGTCTCTATTTTTGAAACTAATTTTTGTAGCATAAGGACTAATGGCTCTCCTATATGCTGGTTGGAATTCACTCCAACTCCTTCATTTTACAGATGAGAGAGAGACCTTGAAAGGGAAAGTGATTTGCACAAGGTCACACAGTAAATTAGGCAGAGTAAGCAGAACCCCAGGTTACTCGACTTCTGCTATAATAGTCTTTTTTTTTTTTAGGCATAGGCAATTAGGGTTAAGTCACACAGCTAGTAAGTGTCAAGTATTTGGTCTGAGGCCAGATTTGAACTCAGGTCCTCCTGACTCCAGGACCAGTGATCTATCCACTGCACCACCTAGCTGCCCCTATAATACTCTTTCCACTATACCAGAAGAGCATCAGAAAGAAAAAAGGATTCCTATATAAGGATTTTAAAGCTCTTTTAGCTAAATATTTATTTAGCATCTTCCTTAGGAGGAACTCAAAATATTTCCCTAATTTTTATTGACATAATTTTTCTAGGTTCTGTTTTTCTCCAAGATTTAAAGCAAGTTATCCTCACTTTCCAAGAAAAACAGGCAAGTAAGATGGCCCATTTCCAGAAAAGCCTGCCCATATTCAGGGCTGGAGTTTAAAATAAATAAAGCCCATGTCTTTCCTCTTGGTCCAGCACCCTACCCACTTGGCCTCAAGCCCTTGCCCTCTATTCACCTGGGATTTTTATGCCCAATCTCTCGGTCAAAGTTCCTGCTGTTCACAATTTCCGATTTCCACTCAGTATCTGAGAAAAGGGGAAAAAAAATGCTCAGAAGCAACACCGGGATGGCCTGCATTATGTTTTTCTAAGCACGGTCATTTTGGACTCATTATTTTACACAACTCTCTCAGTCAGGCAGATGCTACTGATCCCAACTTGGGACATGAGGAAGAACAAGTCTGTCAACTGACCTGCTTGGTGTCTTGGTGGGATCCCTTCCTTCAGAGCTGGAGCTCTGGGTAGGAACCTGCAGGGCTGGAGCCCAGGACCCCCCCCCATCTCAGGGCCGTGCATGCACCATTTTGTTTCCCTATCCAAATCCCTCACCCTTAGCTCACTAATCAAAAGAGATACACCCCCTTTCAGGCCTTCCCATGCCATTATTCTGGGAACTCTTACCGGCATCCTATCAAAAGGGATCTAAAGTGTGCAGAATGGACACATTTTCTCCACTTTAAAGTCATGGACACCATACAATCTCACAAGGAAAAGTGGGGAAATTATATTGTAAAATAATCTCATTTTCTTGCAGAAACAACAAAAACCTGCTTCTCCCATCACATTTATGTCATGCATGTCATCATGCTCTTTATTCCTATAAGTAAAGTCTTAAATAATGGAAGAACAATTTGTAAAGTCATTGGGTACTGTTTTATGATGTTATTGTTAAGTGAAATTGTATGTTTTGTTCTAAGCAGGTACATTCATTTTCATTCAAGTTTGGAGTCCTAGTTAGGCTGCAGTTACAGGACCAGACCAGGAGGCTTCTGTGGCAGTGGTGATGACTGTGCTGAGCCAGAAGTCAGCAGACGTGACCCACTAATCTGCCACAAGAACCTGGATCAATCCTTTCCTACCTCTGTAAAATGAGTTTCCTCCTCTAAAATGCGTAGATATGACCGGCTCATTTTTAAGATGCCTTCTAGCGTTCTCATTCCCACAAGGACCTTACACTGCAAATCTCTATTTCTCAGCAAGTGAGAGTGTTGAGATGCTCCCAAACTACTTCTTATATCCATTTGTTCACCTAAATGTTCACAAAAAGGGATCTAAAGTGTGGAGAACAGTGGTCTCTCTGAGCCTGCCTCCACCCTGAGGGTCATTCTCTCCTACAGCAGGAACAGAAAGGGGCAGCAGAGCTTCAATGCCATAACATGAAGACAGCCTGAGAGGCATGCCTTGGGCCATCACAGAACCACTGAGCTCCTTGGGGAAAGGAGGGATCAGGGCCCGTTTGGGCTCAACACAGTGCTGACACACTCAGTAAGACTTAACCACAACAGTCCTGGAGTGCACAAAGAAGCCCGAATCTGCAGCAGATGCTTCAGCCCCTGTCTCCAGAGACACAGACTGCAATCCTACTTACTATAGGAGTATTTCCTCTCTGTCTTCACTTGGCCATCTTCTGTGTACTCCCTGCAAAGGAAAGACATGTAGCAAAAATGGTCAGACCCGAGCCCAAACATCAGCACAAAAACATCATCACTACGCTTGCACCAGAACACAAGGAGGTGTCTCTTTACTATCCCATATTGGGCCAACACTCCAATGGGACCAATCCTATCTCTCCCTGGTTGGGTCAGCAGGGAATCTGTACCTTAGGTTCAGCCAGATCGGCAAAAGGACACAGAGTATCATTGCTAATAGAGCCCCAAGTAGCAAATCTGCTGTTTTAAACAATGTATCCATGAGAAGTAAAAAGAGTTTGAATTCATGGAGAAGCCACTTACAAACAGTAGCAGAAATGAGATAATTCACTGACAGAGGAAAACAGCAGATTTGCACCTGATGTGAGCACCGGCTCAGAGAACAAAGGTGCCAAGATACATGTTGGAGGTGAGAATTCCAAACAGAATCCACACCAACTCTCACCATCTCAGGGTCAGGGGTCAAGGTCAGGGAGATAGTCTGCTTCGAAAATACCCGTGGATCACCCTGGAGCAAGGGCCCCCTACAACTGTGCAGCGGCAGAGCTGGCAGGGAGCCTGGGGGAGCCTGGGGAGTCTCTTCACAGAGTAATGTTTGTTGCCTACATTCATAATTGAAAGAAATGCCAAATTTCAGTTTAAGATTAGTGGAATTTTCCCATCCATATTCATGGACCCCTTGAAATCTACCCACAGACTCCTTGGGGAACCCCTGATCTAAGGCAATCCACCCATTTTGCATACTGAGAAACTCTGGCACATAGAGAGAAGTGACTTGCC
The DNA here is from genome assembly GCF_003287225.1 of Phascolarctos cinereus. NCBI lineage: Eukaryota > Metazoa > Chordata > Mammalia > Diprotodontia > Phascolarctidae > Phascolarctos > Phascolarctos cinereus. The sequence continues at coordinate 58,683,282 of NW_027555847.1, forward strand.
TGGGGTCCCCAGATCCTTTAGGGTAAATTCACTCTAAAACTAAGGTCACCTAACTCCCCCTACACATGCCATGCAACTGCATTAGCAAGCTATTACATTTTTATTTGTTCGTTTGTTCTGGTTTTTTGCTAGACAATGGGGTTAAGTGACTTGCCCAGGGTAGCACAGCTACAAAGTTGTTACATATCTGAGGCTGGATTTGAACTTAGGTCCTCCTGACTCTAGGACCAGTGGTCTATCCATTACACCAGCTGGCTGCCCCCAAGCTATCACATTGCAGAAACACACGTCTATGTTAGGTTCATCCCTTCCTTACTAGAAACAAGTGCCAACTCATCAAGCATTATTACATTTAGTTGAAATACTACACGCAAAACAATCGAATTTTCCAACTGAGTATCAGTGATGTTGGCTTGCTACTAATAAAAGTGCTAAGTGATCTTTTCTGTAACCTCAGCATTTAGGCACCTCACACATACTAAATGCTTAATAAAAATGTTAATTGTTAATCGACTTGAGAAAAGCGATTTATTTTTCAAAAGAAGGAAGCATTTTAAATTTTTAAAAAATGAAAAACTGGAATCTCAGGTCATCTTTAAATACAATTTTCTTTGCCTCAAAAGTCTCAACTCCTCCCATGGTGAAATGACACTGCATAATCTGGGGAGAAGGGGGAGTGAGGAACAAGAACTGGTATGAATATGATGAAAATTCTGTGTGTCCAGGCAGTGCTTCTTATTTTAATTATCATAACAATATGCAGTCCTCAGCATCCACCATCAGAGAGAAGGGCCCAAATGGGGCCACTGACTGGAGATCCTTCAGCAAGGAAGGGCCAAGATCTACCCAAAGCCAATGGGCAAATCCAGTCTCCAGGAGCATTCAGTTATTCTTGTCAGTTAATTTGACAAAGTGTAGGAATTATGGGGGGCAAGTTCTGAGGTAGAGAACAAGTTAGCTGGGACTGTGCAGGCCCAAAGGAACTGCTGGGTCACAAAGGATCCTAACAGAAGTAGAAGACATTTCTTTTCTTTAAGGGCTGAACAAGACAAAATAGTTACTCACAAAGCCTACTTTGGAGGACCATTTGGAAGGGAGACTGGGTCAGGCCAAAGAGCCGATGGCTCCAATGAGGCCAGCGCGCAGAAATCTCTGGGGAGCTGTAGGGTGACTCCAGAAGGAAAGAGGAGGGCAAGCGGCACCTTGAGCTCCTCACTGGGGCTCTGGAGGGGAAGGAAGATCAGACTAGGCCTGGGCCACAGCCAAGGAGTCAGGAGGGGGCATCACAAAGACAACGGCTACGCTTAGAAAACACGGAGCTTCAAATCCAGGCTCTGCCATCTCCTTCCTGGCTGACCCTGGGCAGAGGATTTTACCTCTCTGGGCCTCAGATGCACCTTTCCAGTAAGGAAGGTAGGCTAGACCAACTCCAAGGAGCCTTCCAACTCTAAATCCTATGATCCTATGAACCAGTAGGGTGCAGGAGAGAGCTCCTACCCACCCACCCCCAGCTTCTGACTTTATTTCCCCAGATTCCCCTGCACAAATGCCCCCTACCAGCCAATTGGCCAAATCATTCTCTAAATTTGATGTTCACCTCCTTCCCGGTGCTGTGACACATGCCATTCTCTGGATCTGTGATGCAGTCCCTCTGCCATCCTTGCCCCACAGATACCTGGTCTTCCTCCAACGTTCAGCTGAGAGGCCACCTCCTACATGAAACCCCTCCACTCTGAAGCACCTCTTCTTGTTCTGTGCTACCTCGTTTCCCCTGGTACCTTGCTTGTTTACGGTACAGCCTTCCTCTCACTCAAATAAAATGTAAACCCTTTGAGGGAAGGGCCTGCTTCAGTTTTGTCTTTATACCCCTAAAGCGGCCTGCATAAGTAGGCACTTAATGCTTGGGGGTGGGGGATAGATGACAGGACTGGAAAGACCTTTCCTAACCTATAAATTGCTGACCCTTGGATCTGTTCTTGTATCCCAACCACCACAATTATCTGTTCTGTTTCAGTGCCTTATATTAAATGCCCCTCTGATCAATTAAGAGATTAATGTGCTGTTCATGGACCATAGAAGAACAGAGGATAGAAGAAAGGTCAGGCAATCTCAGCACACCAAAGGAAGCAGGAGCATTTAAGAAAATGAAAGTAGTACCAACAAACTGAAATGTGGGCTAGAAAACCCACCCACCCCAGCAGGATGAGGGCCCCACTCACCTGGACTCTTCTGACTCCACCCACTGGTACATCTCCACTTGCCGCTTCAATTTCACTGCAGGGATGAAGACCCCATAGTTGGGATCAGACAAGAGCTTTAAAAGAATGAGAAGAATAAAGTTAGGCCAGACCTGAGATCCCAAGGAAAGCCAAATCAGAGGCATGAACTGGAGAGGCCACTAGATGAATGTAAACCAATACACTTGAAGGCCACTTACTCTCCCAAGGACACCCAGAAAATGTCTAACTTAGGGAGGGGAACTTGTTTTGAAGAAAATAATATTTGCTTTCAAATTTATGTATGTTTATTTCTTGAGTTTTGACCATAAACCTCAAAGTAAAGCCCTTGAAAAAGGCTCAGTCCATTTTCAGTGATCAGAAAAACTTTGACCCCTATACCCACCCCACCCCAGCCTCAGGACGCCTCCACTAATCAGATTTTCTCTTTGCAGTCTTGCACAACCAAAAACGTGGTGACATTATTACCCCATCCATAATGATGATATGGATAGTGGTCTTAGAGTGTTTTTCAACCCACCAAAGACAAAACAAAACCAGGTGCAAAAAGGCAGGTGCACTGTAGTAGAAAAGGCCCTGAACGTGCAGGCTCACTCCCTGTCTGCTCCTCTGGAGGGAAAGCAGACCCTGGCTGTGTGTCCTCAGTGGAGTCCTTTCCCCTCTCTGGGCCTCAAGTCTCTTATCTGTAAAGTGAGACAGTCAGAAGCTAGAAATCTGTGATCCTCTAATTGGCAGCACCAGATGACCTGGGTCTGAGCCCAGCTACAGAATTTACAAGCTGTGTGGGAAAAGGAAGTCCCTTCCCCTCAGTTCCTTCACCAGGAAAAGGCGGATAATCCTTGTGCCCACCTACTCCATAAGAGTGTATAAGAATTAAATCTGATAATGCAGAAAGTGCTTTGTAAGCTGTGAAGTGATAGATAAATGTAAGCTATTAGTATTCAGTCTAGTTTTACTGCTAAATGTATTTTATTCTATTTCTTTGAAAACTGGTAATCCAAGAAGAGAAAATGAGAAATGCCTCCTTCCTCAAGGTGGAAAGGACAGGACATGATATCTGTTGCTGGACACTGTCTCTACACGGGATTATTTTTTTCTTTGTCACATGGGAATGTTCAATTGGGGCGTGGGGGTGGGGAGAGGTGTGGGAAATAACTGTAATGTAAAGACACAGCATCAATAAAACTTCTTATTGAAAAGAAAAAAAAATGGCCAATCTGTATTTGGCCCATGTGGTCATTCGGAATCACAGAATGTTAGTGTTAGAAGAGACCTTAGAGATAGTCTCTTCCATAGGAAAGAAGGGATTCACCCAGAATCACACAGTGTTTCTAACTCTAGAACCACGGCTCTTTGCCCACACCACAATCCCTACCCTAAAGGAATTTATACTGTAAGAACCGTAGCTCACATTTTTACGGTGCTTTAACATTTACAAAGCATTTTAGGACGCACATACACAAATACAGACATGTGAAATAATAAAGGATGATATAATTATCACAATACAAGCTCTTAGGTCGAGCTGACAGGATACAGACGTTGAACTCTCAGAGAACAGAGAGGGCAGCAGATGCAGGGCCAGAGGTGGCAGCAGTGCAGGGAGAGGAGGCATCGGCTTTACCTTGGAGGTCCGGAGGGAGCCTATCAAGTGCACGAGTCTCCCCTCATTCTCTGGGGCCACGCTGTGGATGGTGGTAAGGGGAACCACAAGTGAGAGCCCCTCAGCAAGAGATGTTGCCGTCCTCAAGGCCCGGCCCTACAACAGCAGGAGAGAAGGAGATGAGAGAGCTCTAGTAGGCGATGCTCACCCGCTGCTCTCTACAGCGCACCAGAGTGCAGTTTGACAGTGCTGGGCATTTATTATAAACAACACAAGGAACAAGTCAGGTTAGTGACCTGAAGCTACTTCCCAAGAATAAGAGGTTCACCCGATGGAATATTCTCACCCATAAGAGAGTTCTTTGTCTAATTGTCTTAGAATCCCTAAAAGCCTGTAAACTCTACAAGGGCGAGGACCGTGGCTTCTCTGCAGTTTTTAAGTTTCTAGCCACTGCTAACAGAAGGCTCTGCATACATACAGTATCTGGCGTTCAATTACACACGCTGTCCAACAGAACAGCGTCTCCTATATATGAAGAACTAAATCACAATGAACGCACCATACATGCGTTCATTCAACAAACCTTTATTAAATACGTTGCCCTCCACAGGGGAAGCACTTAATGCCTTTCAACTGGAGAAACATTTATCCTCAACAAGGTCAACAAGCATTTATTAAGAGCCTATCACATCCTAATAATGGGGGAGGAAGGAGAGAGGAGGAAGAAATGAAAAGCCAAATGAGGTCTGGTCTGTCCAAAGGGAGAGCGCCCTCCCCCATAGGGGCTGCTAAGACACTCAAGCACATACCCATTGCTCCCCTGGCACTCCGTCCAGCTTCCCTGCTACTGGGACCTGATCTGTGTTGCCTGTGCCTGAAAAGGCCATCCTCCATTTTAGATCCTGCCTTCTCCTTAGCCTTCCCAAATCCCTGCACCTATTACCCTTCTGTGAAGGCTGAATACCAATCTTACGTGTTATTTTGGGTTATCCCCATTTGTACATGTCACACAAACATCATCACCATCCACCAGAACTGTCTAAACTCTCTACTTTGTCAACACCTGGCACAGGGCTATGCACCCAGTAGGTTCATGTTACCAAATGAGGAGCTATAATGCTACGAAAATGCCCAGGGCTTTAAAGGACGAGGGGAGGGCACTTCTAACCAGTTCGGATGATTCTCTCTCTCTTCTGCCCTCTTCCAGCTGTGCCTTTCCCAGTCCTGGGAGGGACAAAGGAATTGCGCTGTTTTCACCCACTCAGAGGTAGAAGAGAATCAAAGCCTTTCACACAGCCTGGACTCCATCTCCCTCCTCTGGCCTCCCACAAATGTCTGAGCACAGGCAACTATTTAAGCTTCATGGAGAATATAGGGCTAGCCTATTGGCTACACCTTGTTTCTAGAATGGCTACCTCTTTCCAAGGATACAAGAATAAACTGCTTTTTTCTCTCTTGCAGTGACCAGAAAGAGCCTGAAGGGACAGGACAATGGGGAAGATGGCACTCTAACTGGACAACAGGAACTGGCTGCCTCACAAGAGCTTGGCCATAGCAGCATTTCGACACACTTGCCACACCCCAGGAAGAAGTTGTTCCCTCAGAGTGCTGCACACTCCCAAGATACACATGTAATAATGGATCCAAGGTGTCTCTATTAACTTCCATGAGATTCTCCCTTTCTTCCTCCTACCCCAAAGTTCTCCCAATAGAGTGGTGGGAAAAGAAGCAATTCATTCAATGGATTTTTAAATATGTTTCTCCAGTCTGCAATGAAATATCAATGATGCCTCTAACATCCTTTTCTTTATCAATGCCTTTGGCATCAGTACATTTTTCCCCAATTTTCTAGAATGATGGTAACTTCTCTCCTCCCGTGGTTCACTACCCTGAGTTTTATACAAGTCCCAGAGGCACGTATGGACCCTAGAAAGGGGGCTTAAGATAGACATAGTTAAAAAGACAAGAGAGAGGAGAGAAGGAATCATTCAAGGGCTAAAGTGGTAAAGAATGTTAATCATCACTTCTAGTCATCTTTCTACTTCACTGTCCCTCTCTTCAGCATCCCACCTGCCAACTCAAGAAATTGAGGAGTAATCTAACTTCCACGGCCGTCTTCCCAGCTCTCGGTGTTACATAAGCTGAGAATGAAGCTATCAGGCCTTTGAGAAAGGGGATTTCTAGGTAAGTGTCCAGCTCCCATTATGCTCAAGGAGAGACTCTTGTGGGAAAAAGGCAAGGTTGATGCTCTGGATGCTCACCTCATTAGTAAAGATCAGATAGAAGGAAAGTAAAAATGTCATCAATCCAACAAACATGCCTCCTGAGGTTTCACTGAGACGCTCCAAGAAGCCTGGCTGCTGCTCAGCTGTAATTTTGACATGTTCTTTTCTGTTACTTGTATCAGAGTACTAGAAAAGATACAAAATATATACAGATGGTATGCATATATCATAGTACTAATCAACCTGTGATTAATTTAAAATCGTTAGCAATCATTAGCATAGCTATAAGAATGGAAGCTATTCAATTTTTTTCCCACTATAACACCTAAGCTTATATTTCCCATGGCTGTTCGTTGTAAGATCAATAAAAACTGAAAAGTTTATAAAGGATCCAGAATACATTATCTAACAAACATTTACTGCACATAATCATAATGGCAATAATAATAAACAGCTTATATACTTTGTAATGCACTCTCCACACATATACATACACACATATACATACATCCCCATTTTACAGATGAGCAAACCGAGGGTAAAAGTGGTGAAGCAATCAGCCAAACGGCTAGAAAGTGTCAGAGCCAGGATTCAACTCCAGACCTTCCTACCATAAAAGAACTTTTGTGCATTTCATGGGTTGAGTTGTCCTAGATACTAGGTGATAAAGTGCTAACTGCAAGGATGCTCCCTCTAGAGATCATGGACAGTGCTTGCATCCCAAGACAGTCCTGAAATAATCTCAACGTGCAGAGTACGGTTGAGTTCACTGAGAGACCAAGTAGAACACCTCTAGCCATGAAGGTACACATATCCTTTTGTCTGAGCCTTTATTTCTTCAGCCATAAAATAGGGACAATGATATTTGCATTACCTACTTCATATAGCTTCTATAGGAGTCAAGGGGTAAAATGAACATGAAAGAGTTCTCTCTGAGGCTGGAACATGCTGTGAAAGCATAGAACAACCAGTCCAGTAGTGAGGGCCATGAGGGTAGGATATACTGAAGAAAGCCTCTCATCACCTCATCAAGTGAAAGAAATTCCCTTAGTCTTAGGACAACAGGAGAAAGCACCCCAGGACTTTGATCTCCTTACAATGCCTTGAGGGAAAGCATTCCCATTGTGATTCCACTATTAGCTTTTTAGCTATTCCCCAGGACCTAGCTGAAGCTACAGATGATAGATTTAGAGCTAGAAGGGACCTCAGCCATCACTTACTCTAACCTCATTTGTAAAATGAGGAAACTGAGTCACAAAGAGGTGAAGAAATGAGTTCAAAGTCATAGAGATACTTGATAAGAGAGCTAGGATTTGAACCCAGGACCTGACTCTAAATCCAGCACTTTTTTCCATCACCCTTGGCATTACATTTCGTATCATATTCTGTAACTACCACTACAGGAATTTTATCATCCCTACCATAATGAGGGCCATGGTGGTGCCTTGCTCAATCTGAGCAATCCATCTCTCTGCGTCTGTTTCTACAGCTATACAATAACTGACACTGATGCAGCATTTATATTTTTCATATATTATTTCAACGGAGCCGCACCAAGACCCCATATTTCAGGTGAGCAAACTGAGTCTTAGAAAAGTTACGTGACTTGCTCATAAATACACAGTTAGTATCAGAGGTGAGATCTGGACTCAGATCTTCCTGATGCCAAGTCCAGGACTCCTGCTAGCCCTTATGTCACGCATGCTGCCTCACAATACTTGCACTACCCACCTCACAAGATACTTGTGAGGAAGGTGATCTGTAAGCTATAAAGCCCTCCATGAATGTGACTGATTACTAACACTCTGGCTTCCTCAGCATGTAAGGCTCAGGGTTTTGCATCTAGTAAGCAACAGGTCAATGCAGATAGCACTAAACTTAACCAAAACCCACATTACAAGCAGTAGCTGCAGGCTGTGAAAAAAACCCTAAAACTGCAGTAAGACAACATGGCTTCAGTCTTCACCTGCAAACTCTTATTTCTTCAATTTTATAAATCATTTTTTTCTAAAAACAGTCCAATGAGGTAGTCTGTGATTTTTTTGTTTTTGTATCACAGAATCACTGATAGAATTGTAGATGTAGAGATGGGAAGCCAAAAAGTCTACTCCCTCTCCCCATCATTTTTCAGGTAGGGAAACCGAGGCATAAAGCTGTTAAGTGACTTGCCTAGGATCTTCTTGCCAGTAAGGATGGAAGGAAGGAAAGAATATGCATTTATACAATGCCTACATGTGCCAGGCACTGTGCTAAACATTTTACAAAAATTACCTTATTTGATTCTCTCAACATCTCTTGTGAGGTAGGTGCTATTATTATCCCCATTTTTTAGATGGGGAACTGAGGCAGAAAGATATTAAGTGATTTGCCCAGTGACTACTAAGCATCTGGGGCTGGTTTTGAACTCAAGTCTTCCTGACTCCAGGTGCAGGGCTTTATTCATTATACCACCTAGCTGCAGTAAGGGCCAGAAATAGAATTTGAACCCAAGTCTTCCTGACTCAAAGTCAAATGTTCTATCCACCGCAGGTAACACAATGCCTTGCACACAGCAGGCACTTAATATTTACTGAGTTATTCCCATTTTGAGATGGGGAAACAGAAACTTAGAATTATTAACTGATTTATCCATGGTTACAAAGTTAGTCTGATTATCTGAGCTGGAATTCTAGCCTGATTTCCTAACTGATAAGTTTCCAACAAACAAGACCTTAGCTTTTCAAAAAATGACTAACCCTGATTCCAGAGGACCCATGATGAAGCATGCTACCCATCTCCTGACAGAGAGGTGATGGACTTAGGGGGCACATGGAGATAACTTTCTGGACATGGCCAACTATTTGTTACAAGACGGGAGAGGAAGGAGAAAAACAGACATATTCGTTGAAAAAAATTTAATTTAAAAAATAAAATAAAATTATTTCTAAAATCTCTTCCAGATTTAAAATCCTCTGAAGCCACAGTGAGTCATTATAGCAGTGAGCTACTCCCTCCCACCTTTACAAGAAAAAGTGGCACAGGAGGGAGGGGCCCACCCCACCCAGTCCCAGCACGAAAGTTGAGATCGGTGTCCAACTTGTAGTTCAAGTAGCCCAAAGGGAACCCACGACAGCCCAGCCACCCAAGAGACAAAGAGGAGGGGGTATGCTGGCAGGCAACGCAGGCATACAGGCAGCAAGATGCGGCTCCGAGGGCCCCCCCGAGTTTCAGTCGCCGAGACCCTGGGTCAGCTTCGGGGAGCCAAGCGGGGAGGGATCCCGGCTGGGTGGGGCGGCACGCACACACACACTTACATTCCGGGACATGATCAGCCTCGAACTGCTGCCTCAATCTCCAGAGGGGCCGGAGGGCGACAGGCAGATCTGCAATTGGCCGGAGAAGCAGCGGGAGCCCCACGAGCCGGGAAAACTCAGCCCTTTCTCTTGAGCCTCGAAAGCACAAAGTCTGGCGAACAACGCTGGGCTTGCTGCTACAAAGTTACCATCCACGACATCGAATGGCCCTACTGCGCCTGCGCGCCGCAAGGTTTCCTGGGAAACGTAGTCTTCTATGTTGGGGGGCGGATGCTTGCGGGTGCCTCCGCCCGGCCCTTCCGCCTGGCCCGGCCTACGTCCTTCTGGGACATGTAGTTTCCTGGGGCTAGAGGAGCTCGGGAAGGTAGGCCGCCGGGCTCCTGGCTGGCCGGCGGGACTCAGGGAGCGGCCCGGCTGGTGTGCCGCGGGGCAGGTCCTGGGAAGGGGGGCGGAGCCCGAAGAGAGATCTCGGCGCCTAGTGGCCACCGCGAGGCCGGAGCGACGAGCTTGGGGAGCGGGTCGGAGCCGGAGCTACGGGAGCCGCCGGGCCTCAGCCATGTCCTACTGCCGGCAGGAAGGTGCGAGCGGCCAGGCCGAGAGGAGGCGGGGAGGCGGGGAGGGCGCGGGCGCGAGGCCAGGCCGAGGGGCTGCTATGGAGACGGGGCAGACTAGGGCTTGCAGGGGACACGCGGCCCCCTCGGCGGCGGGCGCAGGCGCGGGCTGGCGGGCGCGCAGCCGATCGAATGTTGGGGCCCCGGCTGTTGGAGCGCGGCACGCGTGGTGCAGCCCGGGGCTGCTGCTGGTGGCGGCCGGCTCCCCCGCTGCGCGTTTCTCCGCTCGGACCGCGGCCAAGGACTGCGCCCGATGACCCCCGGCCCAGCGCGGGGAGCGCGGCCGCACGTGCAGGGCCCTTCCCCACCTCCTCTGTGCCCCCTTTACCGATGAATGATCTGGTCCGGGGGCTTCCTTCCCTGCGCACGTGCGCAGGGGCTCCCCCACGGGGGTCAGGAAGTTAACCCAGGGCCTTCTGGAAGCTGGGGCTTTTTCCCCGTCCCCTGCAACCTTGAGGCAGCCCAGGGACTTCCTTGCAGGAGGCAGCCGGGCTTTTCAGCCCAGATTCTGCCGTTAACTTCCCAGGTGAACTTGCACTAGTCATTTTCCCCTCCAGATTCATTTTCCCCCTCTGTAAAATGAGATTGGACCTCATGCTTCCTAAAGACCCTCAGGTTAGCCTAGGGAAACCTGGAAAAGTGTAGGGTCCAATGTCCTAGTGGCCCTAAGAAATGACCTTCACAAACGGAGGAACACTTGGAAGAGTTCCCAAGGTCAACATGGAGACCATCATTATGTAATTACAAGACAGAGGACAGTACTTAAGTCCGTAGTATTCATTCATCTGGGCACCTTACTGGGGCTGGCCTTACATGTTTTAGTATCACCTTCTGGCCCTGGGCCATACAGCGGCCCCTGGTTTGTGGGCTTTTTATTCGGTCCCTGTGGGTCTCTGACTCATACCAAACCTGTTAGGTCTTCCCAGTTTCTCCTTGCAGGTGAAGGAAGAGTCCTAGGAAATCTAGAGTACTTGTGACTTTTTTGTCTAATCAATCCTGATCCCTGGGGGTGTTGTGGGTCACGGGCAAGGATAGGTTCCTTCAGGCTCTTCCTGCTATGCCTTTGCCAAAATCTACTCTGGTTATTCTGGGTTTCTTGAACTTTGTGAGCCACCTTTACCAATACTGTAGCAGATTGTTAAACTTTTGAGTTCATTTTCTTAGTTTCATCATTAATTCATTTAGCAAATGCCTGTTGAATGAATGAGCAGACATCCAGCACCCATTCAGATGCTTCCTGAATAAATGAGCAGGCATCGAGCCCCCCAACAGATGCATTTTGTTGTTAAATGATGCTTGTTGAATGAAAGAACTGTGCCCAACAGAGGCATTCATGTGCTTATTGAATGAATGAATGCCTACCATCTCAAAAAACCTGTGCTGAGTACTGAGCATTTGGGGTCGAGAGAAAGGGGTGCAATGAGAAATAGTAGAGTAATACATCAGTAACTGCAGTCTCATTCTCAAGTTGTGACAGTCCCTCCAAAAGCTGAAATGAGAAAGGTTCCAACAAGATGGTGGGAGCTCAGTGGAGGGCAAGATAATAGCAGGTATGGGTTGGACTAGATAAAGGGTGGCCTCAAGGCCACGAGTGATCCTCTAGTACAGCCCTTTGATTGAATCCAGACTTCACAGAACAAATCCCCTTAATAAAAGGTTTTGTTCTGTAAAACTCAAAAAGTCACACCCAAGGACCTAGAAAGCCACTTGTGGCCTGGTGGCCAAAGGTTCCCCACCCCTGGACTAGATGGCTACTTGAGGTCATTCCCAGTGCTGAGATTCTGTGATCACATTCGGGGTGCCAACACTGCACTCTGCGTGAATCATCTTCATTTAGTCTTGGCCCGGCCTTTGGGGACTCTTAATTTTCTTGAACATCATCTCATACCTGCATTTTGCATTCTTTTCTTTAGCATATGACATTGTGTTAAGCTTACAAATTCAAAAACAAAATGGTAAAATGGAAATCAGGAAAAGTTTCATGGGAAACATAGCACCTGAATTGGTCTTGAAAAAGGAGAACTTGAAGGGGCAGGGGAGGGGGATGAGAAGAGAGTGGGGAATTCAGGGAGAAAGGAAGACAGAGGGACATCTACCAGTCTAGTGTGGCTGGAACCCAAAGTACACAAAGAAGAAAAATAGGAAAAATAGTTCAAAGCGGATTGTGGATGGCCTTGGAAGGCCAGGCAGAGAGGCTTTCCTTCTATGGTGTTGAGATGGGGGTAGGATGGGTGACTGGCCACCCCTGTGTCTTTTGCCATGTGGTTCTGCTGCAATCATAGCCCACATTTGTGTGGCTCTTGGGGGTTTGCAAAATGCTTTTGTTATTTCAAGTGTAGACAGCCTGCTGAGGGGCATTCTACGCCTGCCCACACCCCCAACCCCCGAATCCCTCCACAGTCATACTTGCCCTATGCAAGTCGTATAACCTGGCCAAAATCAAAAGCTCTAGAACGGTGGCAGATTCTCATTAGCAGAGTTTTCTCCACCCAGAGCTTCTGTACTTGTGAAATCTCCAGTTCAGACCCGAAAGAGCACCCCATCCTTTCCACTTGTGTGTCTGGTGTGATCTTTCCATGCCTGGCAGAAACTGCCTTCTTCCATTCCCTTGAAGCCTGACCTGCCTGAATTCTCCCTAGCATCTTTCCACTTTTTAAACCCAACCTTTCTTGCCCAGACTCTAACTGGAGAACATTCACAGTCCCTCAGTTGTAGCCCCTCCTTTTTCTCTGAATCACATCCCTTTGGTCACCAGGTACCTCTGGATGGTGTCTGTCACTAGGCTGTTGAGGGAGGGACTGGACTTCAGACTCCTGGAGAGCGGCACACTTCTGGCCTCCGTCTCGCAATGCTTCTACCAGTAGGTGGTAACACTCCACCCACATTGACTTGGTTCTTTCCAGTTACAAGCTGCTTTACCAACATTTTCTCACTGTGATTGCTGGTGGTAGGAAGGAACCTACTCAGAGCCACTGAAGAGAAGAGATAGACAGCCATGACTGTAAAACACAATGTAACATACCTGCAGACAGGGTGAAAAGGCTGTATGAAAAAGTAATGTTCAGCTGGCTGAAAAGGGGAGAGAGGGGGCTTCTGAGCCTGCTCAGTGAGCAGCATTGGGGACAGCTCTGGGACTGCCTCCTCTTTAAACCTTTCACGTATTAAGCCTAGAAGTCCTGATCTCTATCTGGCCACTGGGCCCAGATGGCTCCAGGAGAGAAAGTGAGGCTGGTGACCTTGCACAGCCCTCCCTCACTGTAATCCAATTCACTTGTAAGGCATGGCATCATCTTTCCGATGCCATGGCCTTTTTGAGAATGAAGGACAAACCACAACCTATTGAGCCTGTCTACTTTTGCTTATCATTAGCCAGACTAGTTTTTATCGTTGGTCAGTCATGTCCAACTCTTCGTGACCCCATTTGGGGTTTTCTTGGCAAAGATGCTGGAGCAGTTTGCCATTTCCTCCTCCATCTCATTTTACAGGTGAGGAAACTAAGGCACACAGGGTTAAGTGACTCGCCTGGGATCACTAGTAAGTGTTTGAGGCCAGATTTGAACTCAGCAAAATAAGTCTTCCTGACTCCAGGCCTGGCTCTATATTCACTGTACCACCTAGCTGCCCCTAAACTAATTTCTACTGATTTCTACTAGCTTCTTGAAGAGTCAGGCTCCTTGAGATGGGTGTAAAAGGTCTCATTGCTTTATGTTTGGGCAGGAGGCAGGCAGAGCTTTGAACCTATCCACAAAAGCAAATCTCTTCTGTAAGATTCAGAGTCCATAAGATTGAGTGCACTGAACCTCGGAATACTCCCTTGCTGTCCTTCCTGTGCTGGGGGTCCCTGGGCCTGCCCTTCAGTCCTGGTAAGAAGAAGGATTCCTCCCCTGGTTTGTGAAGATCTTGTACAGCCAGCCTTGCTTCAGTCATTCTCCAGCACTGGCTGCTGAGGCAGGCCCTGGCAAGACCCTTACTTCACAAAGAATGAAACAAACCCAGAGAGGGACAGTGATTTATCCAAGTTCACTGACACGCTGTGGTTGAGCCCACCAGAGCCGGCCTCTGGCTCCTGATCAGATCTTTTTCTGACACCTACCAGATGCCTTTGGGCACATACCCCAACCTCTTATGAATGATTTCTAATAAGACAAGTGTTTGGGGATCTCTAGCTGTATTCACCTATCTAAAGCCCTGTCCTGTAGAAGAGAGGGGCTGACCTTGTGAAGATGGCTTCAGGCATGCCTGAACTCGCTAGGGGGAAGATTGAGGCATTAGAGCTGTCTGGTAAAGGATCTGGGGGGTCCTGTTCAATGGTGCCCTCCCACTGGAGTCTTTCAAGCAGAGAGCGTATAGCCCCTGGTCAGGCAGGGATCTGGGGCAAACGACTTAGACCCTGGGTACAGCGTTGGTCTCCTTTGAGCTCCTCTTAAGAGCCTCAATGTTAACCCTAGGCTTTGGACAGCAAAATAGGAAGACTCTAATTCTCAGCCCAAGTTAGTCTTTCCTTCTCTCTGAATTCCAGTTTCTGAATCTTCAAAATGAGGGAGTGTAAGGGTGTGGGGAAAAGGAAGAGAAGCCTCCGTGATCTCTCAGGCCCTGCTTTTGGTCTGGTGCATCTTTGTGAATTTGCTGTGTTAGGGCACAGCCGAACCTCACCCACGTGTTTCAGCTCTGACTGGCTCAAATCAAATTAAGCCGGCCATGGCCAGTTAGATCAAGGCTGTTGCTGCAAAAGTTCAAGAGGCATTTAGAGGGGGCTGAAAGAACCGGCACTTTCTCAGGCTGAATTAATAAAGTCTAGCAGCCAAGTCAAGACAGTCCTGGTGAGGCCTGGGGGCAGGAAGATCTGAGTTCAAATGTGGCCTTACTAGCTTACTAACTTACACTTACTACTAGCTGTGTGACTCTGGGCAAGTCATTTCATTTCTGCTTTCCTCATCTTTAAAATAAGGATAGTAACAGCACCTACCTCCTAAAGTTGTAGTGAGGATCTAAGGAGATGTTGTAAAGTGCTTAGCACTGCACGGACACATGTCAGGTGCTATAGAACTTCTGATTCCCTCTTCCATCCCCCTCCCCATCTAGAGTATCATGTTTAGTTCTGGGAGCCCCATTTTGAGAAAGGCCATTGAGTGTGAAATGTCATCCAGTGAGCAGTTGAAGGAACTGCGGATGTTAAAGCCAAAGAGACGACACGGTCCCTGTTGTCAGATATCACGAGGGCTATAGAAGAGGTCAGGCTTGCTTGGTTTAGCTTAGAGAACAAGAGGTGGGTGAAAAATGACCAGGAGGGCAATTCTGGCCCAGTCTCTAGCAGTGTTTGATGGCCACCACCTGCCCCGGGTTTACAAGAGGAAGCTTTGCCAGCAAGAATAGTTGCGTTGCTAGCGCTCTGGCAGGTTTGCTGAGTTGGAGGGGATGTATTACTATTCACATGTTAAGAGACAAAGAAGCAGGTAAGGTTCAGAGGGCCTGGGTCTTGCCCATTGTCAGGGAGGTGGTGGGATCAGGGGCTTCGTAGAAGAGCCTGGTGAGCTGCTCAGTGCTAAAAAGCAGGAACTACTTTTATTTGTCAAGCTTAAAGAACAGTCTGCAAGAGAAGGCCATGAGCTTTTAACTGGAGGCACCCGATGGCATGGAAGACCGGAGTGACAAGGGAAGGCTGCCCTGGAAAGGGCTGCTGGAGCCAGGCCCTGCACCTCCAGATGGGAGCAGTCCTGAGCCCCTTCATGTGAAGGACAGGGAAGGTCTATAAGCAGGGAGCCTCAGCAGCTTGGTCCCCAGGCTGTGGAAGGAGCTCGGACACCTGGGTCTCTGTTTCAGGGCAACTCAGGCAGTCCCGGGGTCCAGAGAGCTGGCACAGCCAAGGGGTCAGGGCAGCTCTGGTGATTAGGAAGGGAGGCTTTCTATTTAGGCAGGCTCATGAGTCGGCCACCCCTAAGCTCACAGGCAGCTCAGAAACTAGAAGGTTCTAGCCTGAAATGTGCCAAGTCTAGAATTCCAGGGGGGTGAGGACTTCAGAAAAGGGGCAGGAGTAGGGTTACCAGGTAGGATGGACCATGGGAAAGGGGTGGAAGGTCTGTTACTTCAGCCAGAAAGAGCAGAGGATTTCCAGGCTCCTGCAGCCAGCCAGCACTCAAGACCAGATGGAGCGCTCCTGGCTAGCCCATACCCTTCTTCACCCTGGCCAGGATCGAAGATTGAGAGCTAGACGTGACCCAAGGCCTGGGATTTCCACCCTCATCGTCCTCTGACCCCAGAGCACCGAAGAGTCTGCGTGACTGTGTCCAGGTGTTGTGGATCAGCTGTTACTGGTTGGAAGTTGGATATGAGATTAATAAATCTTGAGTGGCCAGATGGATGGACAGACAGTTGGATGGGGCAGCCAGGCAGAATGGTGGATAGCATGGTGGGCTTGGAGTCAGGAAGAGCTGAGTTGTGACCTCAGGCACTCACTAGTTGTGTGGCCCTGGGCAAGTCACTTCAGCTCTGTCTGCCTCAGTTTCCTCATTTGTAAAATGGGGGTAATAACCACCCCCTCCTCCAGGTTATTAGGATCAACTTAGGTGATATTTCTAAAATACATAGCACAGTTCCTGGCACATAGCAGGTGCTATATTGGTATTGTTCTAGATGAACCGATGTGATGTGGTGACCCGTGAGGTCCTTCCAACTCTCAAGAGTCCATAACTGTCAGCAGTTACAAACTGTAGGAGTAGGTAGGATCAGGATAGAGCAGAAGCAGGTACTTGGAACATTGTCCGCTGTCACATGAACATTCAGAATCTAGATGATTCTTATCCTGTTTGTGTTATTTTTCAAGGAGAAAATGAGCGTTAATCACGTGGCAACTCGTGAGGTGCCATTGGCGGAATCCGACTTGTTCCTCGTTTCTTTCCCAGGTGACCTGGTGGGTGATTGCCCAACCCCCATGGGCACAATCTTGGTATGCAGAGGATTCTAGACTGTTTGAGGCCGTGGGGCTTTAAAGCTCCTCTCCTCCCGCCCCTTCCACTCCTGGGGAAGGACGCTGAGGCTAGCGGGCTCAGCACAGTGTCTGGCACATAGCAGGTGCTTCATAAATGTTGATTGATTATTCTGTGTTCATCACAGTCATTTTGTTTGCTTACATAGGCCACAACTTTGTCACTGGTCTGCATCTTTTCTTCCTTTTTTTTTTTTTTTGGTTGAGCAATGGGGTTAAGTGACTTGCCCAGGGTCACACAGCTAGTAAGTGTTATGTGTCTGAGGCCTAAGTTGAACTCAGGTCCTCTTGACTCCAGGGCCGGTGCTCTATTCGCTGCGCCACCTACCCACCCCCCAGTCTTTTCTTGTGTTCTACTTCCATGGGATAAGCAGGTCCTTGAGGATCGAGGTACCCCCAGCGCCCACACAGAGGTGGACATCCAGCAGCAGCAACCTAAGATCAGCACGTCAGAGCCAGGAAGGATAATCTAGGCCTTGAGTCTGGGTCAAGATTCAGGGAATGATATTGATTAATTTTATTGAACTGCTTTTTTGTGCTTTGTTTCTTCTAAGAAGGGATGGTCAGTGGGTGAGGTAGAAATATAGTGGTAAATTAAAGTGATACAAAAACTAAGTATATAAAAAAAGAGAGAGGGAAAAGAAATAATGTAATCCATTCCCTCGTTTCTACACATCAACTGATCACTTTTAAATATTTTGCAAATTGCTTTGAAATTCTAGAAAATGTGATGGTAGTGAGGAAATAGGCACAGAAGCTTCGAGGAACTTGTGCAAGGTCACGCTGAAGAGGTCTAGAGGTTTTGGGGTGCTGGGACCCCAAGATCGCGGTACCAGGCCCTGCTGAATGAATTCAACTCAAATCTTCTTCAGCCAGAGGAAAGGTTTATTAGTGGTAAATCACAAGGGCCAGGTGACGCCCATAAGGACAGGTGGGCATGAGAAAGGCTCAGCCTTTGGGGCACGAGAGATTCTCAGCCAGGTGACGCCCGTAAAGACGAGCGGGCATGAGAGGTTCTCAGCCTTTTGAGCTTGAGGTTCTTAGCATCTGAATGAGGGCCAAGGTGGATCTTAAATACTTAAGTAACTTTGGGTGGCCAGAGAAGGAGGTTGGGAAATGGGTCTAGGTAAGAATTCTAATTGGGGAGGTCTGAGAAATTGAATAGATAATGAAGGAACAGGAAGGCAGAAGTTTGAAAGGCATCTGCACAAAACCAAGGTGGGGCTAGGACTTTCAAAAGGAGATAAAGGAAGGCCTTTCTGGGGCCTATAGACAAGAGGGAGCCTAAGGCTTTCAAAGGGATATGAGGGGAGTTGATTAGGAAATTTGAAGGTTTAAGGGATTTCCAGGTCCTGTAGACAAATAGGAGCCAGATTCTATTCAGGGCAAGGGTTGAAGGTGCATCTGAATAAGATCTAAAGGTAAGCTAGGGCTTTCAAGGGAGAGAGGGTCTAGGGCCTGTGAGTCAGATTCCCTTTGGGGCAAAGGGAAAAGATCTTGGCTTGGGCCCTGCCCCCATCAACGCAGCTGTTTGGTGACAAAACTAGGCTGAGAAGAGTGAGTCTCCCAGCTCTCTTAGCCCAGAGTACCTCCCTAGTGCTGTCTGTTCACGCCCCATTGATCTAGGTTCTGCAGTGCAATGAATGGCTTTGTTAACTCATGGAATATATACAGTGATCCCTGGATGGGAGTAAGACGAGGAGTATGTGTAGGACTGGATCACCCCAACACGTTAGGATAGGGTGCGGTGGATGGCCAGTAAATGCTGATTGAGTGACGCGGCCCCAAACCCTCACATGGAATTATTTGGTCCAGGAAGGAGCGATTTAGTGGCTTACATCAGGCTAGGATCTCGTCTGACCTCTCCATTGGTGTTGTGGTTAATCAGAGGCCTTCGTCTTTTCGGGAAGGCAGATCATCGCAGTGTGGTGGAGTGCTGGATTTGAAATCAATACCTGCCTGTGATAGTCATTAGCCCTATAGGAAAGTCACAGCCACTATGAGCCCTAATTTCTTAAACTGTGAAATGGGAATAATACACTAACCACCTCAGGGTTGTTGTGAGGAAAGCATTTTGTAAATTGTTACATGGGCAGCTAGGTGGCCCAATGGACAGAGCACCAAACTTGGAGTCAGGAAGACCTGAGTTCAAATTCTACCTCAGACACTTACTAAATCTGTGACCCTGGGCAAGTCACTTCGCCCAGTTTGCCTCAGTTTCCTCATCTGTAAAATGAGCTGGAGATGGCAAACTACTCCAGTATCTTTGCCAAGAAAACCCCAAAATGGGGTCACAAAGAGTCAGACCCAATTGAAAAAAATGACCAACAGAAAAATGTGATATGCATGTGAGCAACTACTGTTTTCTCAACTTCTGTTGGCACTCTGAGAGGACAATTAAGCTACAAAAGAAAGGTCTTTCCATTCTAAACACTGTTGCCTCACTTAAGGTCGTTGGGTGATGCCTCTTCCCTCAACAATTGTATTATGGGATTATCTTTCTTCCATCTTGCTTTGATGTTTATTTTTCTCTAGATGAATGCAATGTATTTTTCTTAAGTTTGTATTGTGTCTTGGGTATTTTTTCCTGGGGCTTCTTTCTCAGTTTTTCTTGTACCCAGTCTTTGCTTTCCAGCTTGCATCTTTTTTTTTTTCCCAGTCAGAGGCAAGGTTTATTAAAACACTGGCTGAGGTGAGCAAGATTTTAAGACTCTGAGCGATTTAAGGGGGGGGGGGAGTGATCCAGAGGTAACAGATAATGAAGAGCTGGGCTAGGTTAGAGGTAACAGACAATTGGGGTTTGGGGCAGGGTCACAGCCACAATGCAAGGATAGCTGAAAGGATTATTAACTGCAAAGGGCCGGGTGCCCCAGGCGAATGCCAGGGACTTAAGCCATATGGCAAAATACAGGGCCTTTTAGGGTTCCATCATTAGCACCCCATTATTACCCCCTCAAACAAATGGGACCCAAATTCTTTTGGGGTAAGGGTAAAGGTCTCAGCTTCTGAAACTGCTTCCTGCTGGCAATCAGAGTAGAGCTCTCCCTACCTCAGGGGAGTCCCAGAGAGGAGTTTGACTGGAACTGAGCACAGGCTGCATCTAGGAGATGATGGGAGGACATAGGCTGGTACCCACCGTTTGCTACCAACTGTAGGTGAATGGCCTGAAGTCCAAGTTCGGAGGCTGGCTGGCTTTTTATCTCATACTGCCTTGATGAGATTGCTTTCCTCTCTCCCCATGGCTCTTGGGGAGGAGGGAAGGGGGGGATGGGAGGAGCAGGATATGCCGAACCTGGGTGATACTTCAGGCTTTCTGGGTTGCCCCTGGGTCCAAGGCCATTACCAGTAGGGCCTACGCTGTAGCTTCTGGCCTCCTACCTCCTTCGGTTAGACCGGTGAGGGAGGGCAAATTCGAAGGTGGGGAAGGAAGAATGAAACTCTGTTCTCCTAGTTTGATCTTGGTTGGGAGGGGTTAACAGAAAAACCTGGGGCTGTTTGCATACCCTCTTGACTCAAGGGAAGGGAGTGGGG
Source organism: Phascolarctos cinereus (assembly GCF_003287225.1). Lineage (NCBI taxonomy): Eukaryota > Metazoa > Chordata > Mammalia > Diprotodontia > Phascolarctidae > Phascolarctos > Phascolarctos cinereus. Next base: position 58,703,764 of record NW_027555847.1, read on the forward strand.
GAGGGGAGTGACCAGGGTCATAAGGTCTCTCAGAACTCCTTAATGATCAATCACAAATCTCCAGAATCTGCTAAGATGTTTTTAGCTGTTCTAGAAGAATCTTAAGAATTTCTCTTTGAACTTGTACAGTTTATCTTGGTCCTGTAAATCATAGAGGCCAGGCACAAAGCTTTCCTTTTCAAGGTCTTGGAGACCAAGCTTTTTCCAGTTCTAATCTTAGGGAAGTCCCACTGAGTCTGGTTGCAAGGATCTAGTGGCTATGAGGTAGGGAGGGAAGGGGGATCCTGCAGCCAGGGGTGTGGGGACAGGGAGCCCTGCAGTGTAGACCAAAGAGAATAAGCCTCAAGACACCAAAAAGCACCGGTGGTTTTCCCGAGGGAATTGAGAGAATTGACAGACTTGGGCACACACTTCCTCATGGGGCATCCATCTGTCCTCTGTGCTGTAGAAGGTGTGTCCAGGTCCACGGCCTCAAACTGAACTGATGGACCGAGAGCCTGAGAGCATCAGGCTGATGAGACAGACAGCCTTCTAACTGTCTGACTTGACTGGAACCTGAGTGCATCAGGCCGAAAAAAAAGCACCTCCAGACCTTCCCAGGTTCTTGGAGAGTGACCCCAACTGCAGGGCCAGAAAGGGATAGGGAGAGAGAGGAGGCTTACACACCTTCCAGTCTTGGCTGGAGAAGAGCTTGAGATTAGGCAGTTTTCCTGGGCAGGGAACCATATGTTGAGGTCTAGGGATGCTGGGAACACTGAAATTCAAGGGCAAAAGACATGGGTCCTGCCTCGAAAGAATTCGACGCAAACCTTTTAGTCAGAGGCCAGGTTTATTGTATTGCAGTTCAACTGGGCCAGACTCTTAAGGAATCTGAGCCCAGCTTGCATCTTGACAGAATGGGTGCCCCAAACTAAATACAGGGTTCCATGATCCCTGGTCAAGACTAGGAAAAGCAGCAAAATCATTGCCTTTTCAAATGAATATGAGCTCCGTGAGGGCAGCAACTGGTGTATCACCCCCAACACCTGGCATGGGGCTCACTGGGTATATGAATAAGTGGACTAATTCTAGGACTCATACCAGATGACAGCTCTCATCAGTAGACCATATTGTTAAAATTAATACTTAGCTGGGACTTTTTTTGGTCTTTCTCCCAAATGTCAGGAAAGGATCGGATTATATTCGTAACCAAAGAAGACCATGAGACTCCAAGCAACGCTGAGCTGGTAGCAGATGACCCCAACGATCCCTATGAAGACCACGGTCAGTAGCACTTCATTTCTGAGTTGAGGAAGATTTCTTCTCCCCCACACCATCCCCCATAAAAAGGAGCCTGGGAGTGAGTTTCCCCCATGCACTTCTGGAGCTAGTCAGGGCTCTGGCAGGGACAGGTCAGCTTCGGGAGGGTCACCATTTCTCCATGCTCAGTAACCTAAAGCCTCTAAAACCTCTCTTCAGTTTTGCTGGGTTTTGTTTTCTAAAAAACCTGGAGTGGTCAGACCAGCTGCTGGTCCTGTTATCCTGTGTTTCATCTGCTCATTTACCAACCTGTGGCTCTTGGGAAGTCTGACATGATAAAATGCTGTAGGAGCAGGACATTGACAGTTAAGAATGTCCTCACTGCATAACAGTGCATAGCATGGAGGTGACCCTGACAACTTGAAGGCGCAAGGAGAGCACAAGCTGTGACAAGGCCCGCCAGGGCAAGAAGGCCTCACAGGACCTCAGATGTCAGAAGGCCTCTCATCAGATGATGCACAGCCTTTGCTTTGAGGTCCCCAGTAGGGGGACCCCACTGCCTCCTGAGGAATGCTTCCTCCACCTTGGGCAAGCTCTCCCCATTAAGTCCTCAATGAACTGAAGGCCATTCCCCCTTGTTTTCCTTCCTTTAGACTAGTGGTTCTTAAGCTTTGGGTGTGACAGTCTGGTGAAGTCTGGGGGGACCTCTTCTCAGAATAATGCTTTTAAATGCACAAAATAAAATACATTGGATTCCAGAGGACAGCTATTATGTTGAAATACTTAGCTTCTAGAATATATTTTAAAACAAGTTCCCAGATGCCCGGTAAGGAGCTGTGCTGTAGACTGGGCCCACACGAGCTTATCCCGAGTGAAGCCTGGCTTTCAGGACAGGCCTGGGCTAGCCTGTGGGCCTGGCCCAGTTAGGATCACAAGAGCATGGCATCCTCAGATGGGCAGCAGAGGGATGGAGCTCTCCCACTGCATCTGCGTAATTAGGGAAAGAGTTTGGTCTTTGATGGAGGAGCGAGCACCCACATCGATAAGAGTGGAGGTGTGACTCTGTCAAGGCACAAGCTGTCAAGTGAGATAAAGAGTTGACTTTTGCTTCTAATCTTCAGTTAGCCATTTGAAAGCTAGAAAACTCTGTAATCATCCAAAAAGCACATTTCCGCTAAATTCCACAGAGATTCTTCAGACCAGTACTCAGCGTTTAGCATTGACTCTAGGAACCGGTCCCAGGAGGAACCATGTGAATTTGTAAGTAGGCCAGTTACATTAAACCATGAATTGTTTTGGACTTTCTTCTCTTCCTTGTGCGTGGCCAAGGAGGTGGAAGGAGAACCAGGAGGCTTCAAGTGGGCCGTACAGCCCTCAGCATAGCACAGGAGAGGATGGGCCCTGAAGTCCTCTGCCTTCCTCTTTTTTCCTGAGATAGCAGATTGGGGCACAAGGTTGGCATTAGGGAGGTGCAAGTAGAACCCCCTTGTCTAGTTCCAAAGAATGGTGTTAAGAGGTCAGAGCAGCTGGGAGGAATAGGTCAAGGTCCTGTCTCTGTCCTTTTCGTGTAGGAGGGTTGTTGTAATGGACAGTGATGCTTGAAATAAACTGTCAGGTGTGGCTTAGCTGCCTTTTTTTATGCGGGTTGTAATTGTTATAGTTTTGACTTGTAAAAGAATTTTATGCAGTGAATTTTGTCCTTTTGGAACAAGGTGAGGAGATTGTTGGTATGGGCTGTATAATGTGGTGGAGAATCCATTTTTGGTATTGTTTGCATGTGAGAGATGACAGGTGGGGTGTTAGCTGGTTTAATTCTTTAACACAATTTTCCTGCTTTCCCCCGGTGTCTGGAACGCTAACTATCTAGACAGGGTTTTCCTTGCCAGGCCGCCTGTTAGGGATGGGGTTCTGGGCAGATGCACTCAGCTGCCAGCCTAGGCACAGAGTCAGAGTGGCAAGCAGACCTGTGGAGCCAGGGAGGGTCTCTAGAGCGATAGGGACGGCAAAAGAGACTTGGATTCTTCCAGACCCACTGGGGCCATTTTCCAGTATGGATATGAATCTGAGGCACAGAAAGGAGGAAGGACACACTGGGGTCATCTGGCTGGCTTAGTCCTGGGGCCGTGGTTGCCTGAGAGCCCGGCCCTCCTGGCTCAAAGCCCAGCGCTTGTCCATCCTGCCCTAGTGTCTGAGGTACCACCGGGAAGGCTTGTTGAAGCAGCCACCCAGCTTGGATTTGTACAGGACTGGGGAGATAGCAGAATGTTCTCAGTGAATACCCCTTGCTAGCTGTCATATCCTGGTGTTCTGGTTTTAGACCACCAAACAGGGCTCCCTTTCCCACACTGGCCCACGAGTCTGGTCCTGTGCAGTGACGCCATCCCAGAGTCGGTAAAGCCACAGCCCCCACTGGGCATGCGGGCAGTCAGGTACCCACGTGAGGATCTGATTGACATGAAGGAGGGTTTGAAGGGAGGGCAGGTCTGTTGTCAGACCAGAACCTCTAGGGGGCAGCCTTTGCCTGGCTTGGTCCCTAATGAAAGTTTGTAAATCATTTAGATGGTTAATTCAGAGCTGCCTTCACTCCCACCCCAGTTTTACGGAAGAAAACACTGAAGCCTGGAGGAGGTCGAATAAGTGATAAGAATTAGAGCTGGGATTTGAACTCAGACCTTTGGCTCCAGAGCCACTACTTTTCCTACCCAGCCGCATATCCTTGCCTTACTGGTAGAGGAAAATGAGTTGGCATCCCCAAAAAGTAATATTTTTATCCATATGAATGGGCCTGTGCTTTTCCAGGCTGCTTCTTGTGGGCCTTGTGACTGGGGTCCTCTGAGCTGGCAGAAGTTTAGTCCCTGGAGCATCAAATCTTTTGTCTTTCGTGAAGACTCAAGTGAAAATTAGGGCAGAAGGCAGTGAATCATGATATGTTTTTGTACAGATGTAATGGTTGGGGGGGGCGGGCACTTTTTTCTCATTGTTGGACTGTCTGATGCCCTGGCGGTCCTCTGGGACCTGTGGCTCAGAGCCTTTTGGAGTCTAGACCTGTCTGCCGAGAGGTGGGCAGCATATTAGCCTTCAATGACTGGAGGTCGGTGCGGTGGGGGCAGCTCCTCGGGTGCAGCTGGGCAGGGAGAGTGCCCTCCCGCTGGTGGGTGTGGAGGTGGCAGCCGAGGCAGCATTTTGTTAATGCACGTCATCGACCACGTTCGCAGTGTCGGTGGGAGAGACCACAGGGAGTTTGTGTGCAGAGGGCAAGCTTCACAAATGCCCTTTTCCCATAGCCAGCAGAGACCCAGGCCCTCCACCCTCATTGTAGGGCTGTCAGCACCACAGCCAGTTACTTCTCTTGGTTCACAACGTGTGGTGGCTGTCCTTTATCTCACAGTCCCATCCATAGGGCAGAAAGTGAGGTCACAGATGGGGTTTTAGAGCTGATAAGGAAACCTGCAACTTCCCCCTGTCCCCACTGGCCTCGTGTTTCAGGAAAAGATTTGGAATTTGGCATTGAAATCAGATTTCTGGCAAGAAAAGGCCGTAAAGGTCCTCAAGTCAAGCACTCTCATTTTACAGATGAGGAAATTGAGGCCCAGATAATGAAGTGGCCTGTCCAGAGACTCTGAGAAAGGAGCTGGGATTTGAACTCAGGTCCTTAGATTCCAAATACAGTGCTCTTGACCCTGTCCCATGTGCCCATGTCCACTTTTCCTCTGAGAGTGGTCTGGTTAGGAGCTTTGGGGGTTCTTTATCAAGTAGCTTTGGAGGGAACAGGTGGTATAGAGGAAAGGGCCCTGGACTGAAACTTGAGACCTGGGTTCTAGTTCTGCTTTTGACACTACCTTACTGCATGACCATCACCCCTCACCTCTTACCTCTGAAATGAGAGAGCTTGGGAGAGATTTCTTTTTTTTTTTTTTGGCTGGGCAATGGGGTTAAATGACGTGCCCAGGGTCACACAGAGCTAGTAAGTGTTATGTGTCTGAGGCTGGATTTGACACCAGGGCCAGTGCTCTATTCACTAGCTGCCCCAGGATAGATTTCTAAGGTCTTTTTTAGTTCTAATATTCTCTGATTCTGGGCCATGACCAGGATGCTCTCAGTGAGCCAGAAAACACTGGATTCCTCCCCTTTGGGGCCAGTCCTTCTAGCACAAGGATTGAGCCTGGGCCAGGGCCCCCGACTGCCTTACGCCCTCCCAGTTGTTCCAGTCCGCAGCCCATCCCTACAAAACAGTTTTGTTTTCCCCCCAGACTTCAGAGAACACCTGTGATGTTTTAAAGCTCTGTTCCCTCCTCCTTGCAGGTTTGATACTGCCCAATGGAGACATTAATTGGAATTGCCCGTGTCTTGGGGGAATGGCCAGTGGTCCCTGTGGAGAACAGTTCAAGTCGGCTTTCTCCTGTTTCCATTATAGCACAGAGGAAGTCAAAGGTTCAGACTGTGTGGATCAGTTCCGGGCCATGCAGGAATGCATGCAAAAGTACCCAGACCTCTATCCCCAGGAGGAGGATGAAGAAGAGAAAACAAGCGAGGGCGTGGAGGGGGCCGAGGCAGCAGCGATGACCGCCGAGGCGGCTCTGACCAAAGAGGAGGCGTCCAGCTAATGAAGACGGACGGAGGCGTCCACCTCCTGCCTTTGCCCCTTTCAGAGAGGCGTGGACCTTACGCCAAGTGGCTCTCTGGGGGTCTTCACAGAAAGTCTCTTACCTTTTCATGTTTTGTGCACTGTGTGAAGTAACTTATTTTGATGAGCAGGGGCCTCAACCCTGTGACACAAACACTGAAAAAAAGATGGGAGTTCTGTGCGTGTATCTATGTGTCTGTGTGTGGGTGTGTGTACCATGTGAGCCTCTCAGCACATATAGTTGCTGCTACTGCTTTTGAATTCTCGTCCAGAGCACCCCGAGTCTCACCGGTTTATGTGAAATAATGTATTAAGGCTTCTCAGCAACCCCTAAACCACTGCTCCCCAGGTTCAGACCAGGAGGGTGGGCATGCTGGAGTCATTCATTCTGTCGAGGTCCCTTTTTTGTGTATTTCATAGTCTACTTAGGACATATGCAAAAAATATCTATATCAAAGAGGAGGGACCATTTTCTGAGATGATTGATTTTTAAGAGAAAATCTCAAATTTATATTGTGCAAAGGTACTGATTCATGATACATTTACATCAGGAATAGATAGATGTTATATATATATACACACACACACACACATATCTATATATATTGCTGACAGATTCTGGAAAAGAAATGGCTCGGGTGGGATTTTTGTTTGTTTTTAATTTATGCACTGAGCTCTGGTTTTCACACATTTTCAAAGTGCAGATGTGTGGGTACATCAGGCAGCCTCTGGTTATCACTGTTCCTTTACTGTTGAGAATGCCCTGGTTGAGGGTCCCTTTGTGAATGCCTGTTCCATCTTTATCAGTTCATACAAAATTCCCTTTGGAGGTGGAGACTGAGCTGTTACCTGGAGTAATGGTCTTAGAGAAAATAGTGTGACCTCAAGTGCATATTAAAAGAAAAAATATTTTTACTTGGTTTTGAATCCACCATCTTTGTTTTTGTGGTTAGCATTGCTTTCCGTGTAAGAGAAGATGATCATTTACCAGAACATTCCAGTTTATCATTTATGGAGCACTTGGACATCCATTACCTCGTTTGACCCTGTGAGGGAGGCAGTGACGACTGAGACTCTTTTTACAAAGAGAGAAACGTATTCCAGTAGATGAAATGATTTTGCCCAGGGTCTAGAGCTAATAATGGCAGAGACCCAGATTCAGGGCTTCTGACCTCAACGTTCTTTCCACTAGATCCTCCCAAGGGGAATGGGGAAACATCTTCAAGAAGGCTCTAAGAACCAAGTCAGGTCTCTGAGTAAAGTCAGTAAACTGATGTTTTGAAGGCAGCTAGGGAAGTAAGGTGTTGTGTTCTGAAGGCTGAAATGGCCCTAGGTGTGGCATAGACATGCCTCGTTTATGTTCCAGCCTCCCTGGGCCACAAGCTGTTCCATGTTCCACATGAGTGAGTTTTCCAGATAGCTGATGGTTCATTACATTTCGCACACACACACACCCACCCCCGCCTTCTTGATCATAAGTTGCTGAGCATGATGGGCCTTGGTACTTCTCTGTGGTTCAGGGCCTCCTTTTAGACTTCCAGGTTACACTGAATCCTTCCACCTGCTACCCCAGCTTTGGTTTGTCTTTTTTCTCTGTGTCTTGTGCTGTGAACTTTTGTTTTCAGAGTATTTATTCTCAATTTTTTTTTCTGTCTCTAATATGTATGCTAGGAAACCACTGAGCTAAACTTGTTAGAGTTAGAATAATAATAATGATAATAACTGGCATTTCTACATTGCTTTGAGGTTTGCCAACCACTTTATATACACTATCTCATTTTATCCTTACTGTTATATGAGGTAAATGCTACAGATCTTGTTTCACAGACAAGGATACTGAGGTTCAGTGAGATTTTTCAACTTCTCCAGGGTCACAGAGTGAGGAAGGGTTGAGTCAGAATTCAAACTCAGATCTTCCGGATTCCAGGTAACTCCATTCCACACTGCTCCTATGTAAAGTAAGACTCAGTAGTTCAGGTAAAGGTTTAAGGAGATCCTATGGGCAAAATGCATGGACTTCTTTGAGATTGTGTTATTTTAGGATTTTTGACAGTGTTCTGGATGGGGCGGGGGGGGTTAATGTACATTATCTTTGACCATGGTGCTTCTGCAGAGATGTGACAATGCAGGTCATTGCTATTAGATGCCCTAAGTCTCCACACAAAAGGACAAGAAAGGACCGACTGTGGGCCGTGAGAGTTTGGAGTCAGGATTAGAAGAAACGCCTATGGACTGAATATAAAAGGGTAGCTGATGAAGAGAAAACTTGGCAGCCAGCATACTCCTGATCAAAAGCAAGGATCTGGATTCACCACTGACCCACAATTCCCAGTTTGTGTCACCAAAGCTTTGCAGCACAGGCTCCAGGAAAGGCTTTTCCACGGGCATGTGTCTGGTTTCTGGTGGAAGAACTGGAGGGAAAAGGACTAGCTTGGCACGGAGTGGAACCTGTGCACAGCATGAAGGCCACTTGGTCATCAAGAGTACACTTGGTGTGCTTTTTTGTACAGCGCAGATGCTTTGTTACAAGACATAAGGACAGACTGTCAACAGGGCTGGAGGGATGGATTTCTAGGGGTCAGAATACCCTCTCCTTGCCCACGTCTAGAACCACCAGGCAGACCACACCAATGCCAGGTGCAGCCCCAGAAACTAGGCTGTTCATTACAATGGAATGAATGACGGCCTGTTACTCTAACGGCTGACTTGGGGTATAGTGCAAAAGCCTCTGGCCTGAGACTCGAGGGGCCTGGGCTTTAGTCCCGTGTCAGTCACTGACTCACCATGACACTCGGGTCTGGTCCATTAAGCACTCTGGACTTCAGGACCCTCAGTTAAAATGAGACAGGGTTAGATGGCTTTAAGGTCCCATTTAACTCTGAGTCTCTTCATCCTCTTTATTTAATTCTTTAAAGTCCCTAAGATCTATCTGGTTTTTGTTTGTTTGTTTGTTTAAATAGTGCCTGGAAAATCTAAAAGGCAGGAAGATTCCTATTGCCCGGATCAGATTCCCTCTTCAACACTGGGCTTTTATGAACTCAGTTTGAATACCATTTTTGAGGATTTCAATAATCAGTGGGAAAAGGTACAATGACAGGTGCTATATTTCGTATTTGATTGGCCTTGGCACTCCACGGTTGATAGATTAGTAATTCACTAGGTGACCTTGAACAAGTGACCTTCTCTGGGCCTCATCTTCCTCTGTAAAAGGGAGTGGTGAGATTAGATGGTCAGTGGGGTTCCTTCCAGCTCATTCCATAATTCTTATTCCTCCTTACCGTTGTGGGGAAAGCACTGCATTTAATGTCAAGAGGATCTGGTTTCGAATCCCAGTTCTGTCATTTCTGAGAACTATTGAATTTTAAACTGGGAAAGGACCTCGGTGGTGGCCCAGCTCAAGCTATACTTCCCAGTTGTGTGACCTTGGCCACGTTGTTTCCCCTGTCAGGCCCTCAGTATCTCCATATATTAAAAGGGTGTAATGGTGGGAGTAGTCTAGATCAACCTGTATTTCCCAGCTGCCTTCAGTTTCTCCATCTGCAAAAGGGGGACAGTGGCTAGCCTAGATAATGCAGCTCTAAATCCCATGATCCTTTATTTGGTGCTCTCGCTCCTGTAAGAAGATTATGTCAGGGTCTGCAAAGAAGGGCTATGGAGCTGGTTGGAAGGGATCAGACATTGAAAGAGGGTTCATGGAAAATCAAGAGCTGGCTTTCACCGTTGCCCCACTTTATTAAGCCGAAGGCCTGGCTCAGAACACTCCCCAGAGCACAGAGAGTTAAGAAGGGCCGGGCCAGATGGTGTTTTCCTGCCATTTGACAATTAAATTGAATTTCTTTTAAGAATGAACCTTTTGTGCAGTCATAGCCAGTGGTGATGAACCCCTGGCCATCTTCCAAAACTCGGAGCAAGCTGGACTGGGGCTGAGGCTGTCTAGGATGCAGTGTCTGTATACTGGGGGGGAGGGAGGAAGGTAGTGACCCCGATAATGGGGAAGCCTCCCATCTTTGTTGTGACTGGTGTGGACAAAAGGCCACTCCCCGCTTTCCATATCCCAGTAGCCATCTCCTGCGTTAATGGCTTAATGAAGCATTTTTTCATGTCCGCTATCTGACTTGAACAGTAAGTAACATGCACTGAGACAAGGAAACAAGCTCTCCCTCAACCAGGGTCACGCAGCAAGAGCCGAAACTGGAACCAGAGCCTCGACTCTCAGCCCAGGGCCCTTGTTTATCATGTCCTCAGAATAAACTCTGTGTCTAGACACAGACCAGGTGTTTGCCAGAAATCAGGTGACAGAGATGCATGTAAATACTTCAATCCGAAGGGCCGGAGTGCGAGAGATGCGGTGCAGAATTAAAGGGCCAAGAGGAAACCCCGAGGAATGGAGTGACCATAACAGTCCATCCTCCATGATGGCTGCAGCTATAGACATTTCCCCAAGAAGGCCCAGTGACCTGGACATCTTTTTGATTCAAGCCAAACATTCTTGTATCGCACACTACCACTCATTAAGGTTGGTCCAGTCTTTCCTGAGTTTCTAGGATTTTATTAAGCCAGTGCCACCTGGATACAATGCTTCACCCCCCAACCCAAAAGCAGACCTTCTGCCTCATCGGTCCCAATTCACAAAGCCAGAAATAAAATGTCGAGACAGCCACACTGGAAGTGAAGGGGGCAAATCCCAGGATATTCTCTGTTGTAGATGTTCAAATGTTGATGCTGGTGGTGATGATGTCTACCTGGAGGGCCTCCATAGAGGGCCTGAGAACTCAGCAGAGATTTAAGTAAGCATCTGCTAAGTGCTGAATTGACCTGGTCCCCACCCTCAGGCAGTGTATTCTCTCCTAAGAGAATGACAAAGATGTTAAGTAAATATTATAATCGGTAAGGGGTAGAGGAGCAATAAACAAATCCAGATGCTCCAAGAAAATCAAATGGAGAAGAGAAACCACGGGGTGGGATGGAGGAGGAGGGGACCAAGGGGAGCAGCTTCTGAACGAAGAGAAGGATGCTGCAAGGCAGAGGAGAGGAAGCTCATTCCAGGTGTGGGGGAGCAGCCTGCCTGAGTGTACAGAGGCAGGAGAGGGTCAGGATAGGGTTGAGGAATAGCCGCTTGTCCATTTTGGCTAGAAAGCATCATATTCAAAGGTTGACAGCATCTGGAAACAGGCTGCAAGGTCTCCGATAGGCTGGCCTCATGGATTGGGCAAAGTGAGCTGAAGATCTCTAAATCTGGGCTGGGATTCCTCCTTGTTGCAGGAGGGATTCTTGGACAGGTATGGTTTGGACTGCATGACCTCTGAGGACCCCTCCAGTTCTGATCCTTTCTTCTCCAAAGTCCCATTTCCAGCAAGCATTTATGAAGTGCTAGGCACCACGTTAAGCATTGGAGATAGTGTAAGCAGAACCAGTCCTTGCCCTCAAGGAGCCTACTGTATGATGGAGAGATAACATGCAAACAACGATGTGCAGACTAGGTATATACAAGACAAATCGGAGATAGGATCAGAGGAAAGGTACCGGCATTAAGAGGATGGGGCAGAAGAGGCTACTTTTAGGTGGGATTTTAGTTGAGAATTCCAGGCATAGGCGACAGCCAGGGAAGATGGAAAGAGTTAGGAAATTGAGTGTCACGTACAAGGAACAGCAAAGAGGCCAATGACACTGGATCATAGAGTATTGTATATGGAGGAATATAAGGTGTAAGAAGGCTAGAAAGGCAGGAAGGGATCAGATTATGAAATGCTTTGTAAACCAAACAGATGCTTTTATATTTGATCCTACAGGTAACGGAGACACTATGTGTGTGTGTGTGTGTGTGTGTGTGTGTGTGTGTGTGTGTGTGTGTGTGAAGTCATTTCAGTCGTGTCTGATTCTTTGTGACCCCAATTTGGGGTTTTCTTGGCAAAGACACTGGAGTAATTTGTCATTTCCTTTTCCAGCTCATTTTACAGATGAGGAAACTGAGGCAAACAGGGTTAAGTGACTTGCCCAGGGTCACACAACTAGAGTTTACTGAATGGAGGTGGAGAGGGAAGAGATGGTGAGACCTGCACTTTAAGAAGGTCACTTTGATAGCTGAGTGGAAGATCGACTGAAGTAAGGAGAGACTTGTAGGCGGGGAGACCCACTAAAAGGCTCCTGCAACAGTCCAGATGTGATATAGCAGGGAGGGATGAGAGAGAGAGAGTGAAGAGTCAAGGATGATGCCCTAAGTTGCAAGCCTGGGTAACAAGGATGGTGGTGCCCTGGACTGTAATAGGAGCGTTAGGAAGAGGGGAGAGTTCAGAGAAAAGAGAATGAGTTCCGTTTGGAACATGTTGACTTTAACATATCTATAGGTCATCCAGTTCTGGGCGCCTAACAGGAAGTTGGAGATACAAGACTGGAAATCAAGACAGAGGTAGAGGCTGGTTGAACAGATCTCAGAGCCATCTACAAGCATAGAGGTGATCATTGAATCCACGGGAGCTGAAGAGCTCGCTGACATCCTGGTCTAAGAGCGGGGATTCTGTTTCTGGGGAACTGACATTTCTAGGATCATAGGTGTAGGGCTGGAAGGGTCCTCTCCGGGGTCCCTCATTTGACTGATGAGGAAACTCAGGCCCAGGAAACTTGCCCATTGTAACACAAGTGCTAACAAGCAGAGAAAGGGTTCAAAGCCAAATCTTCTACAGCGCACTGTTTCATCAGGTCTGACCTCTTCACTTTACTGATGAGGAAACCAAGTCCTAGGGAGGTGGAGTGACTCACCCCAGTGCATGCAGGATTTCAACCTAGATCTTCTGGGTCTAAATCCAGCCCTTTTCCCACTAAACCACGATGCCTTTGCTTCACCACAACAAACTCAGCAAAGTATGGCGTCCAATGATCAATTCATATTTTCTGTTTGTAACACTAGAATAAAAGACAGCAAGAGATGCCCTTGGACAAAATACAGCGCCCTGACAGGTAATCTGTGTGTTAAATTTCAGATGTGGAGATTCATAATAGCAGCCTGTTACATGTGTATGAACTTCCCAGTTGACCAAGTGCCTTTACATCCATTACCTCCTTCATCCCTACAACAGCCCTGTGAGAGAAGTCAGGCCAGTGGCAGAGGCATCCAGGTTCAAGTGACTTGCTTAAGGCCACAGGAGCCAGAATGGGAATCCAGGTCTCCAGAGACCGAATCAAGTGCTGCCTCCTCCACCTCGGGATGCCGCCATTGTGGCCATGGTGTCACCAGCATTGAAATCCTGGTGGAATCCCTCTCCAACGAGAAGAGCTGGCACCCAGAACACCTTTGAGTGAGACCTTTTGTTTGGGATTCTGGTGGGGCTCTACAGGAGGGACCTCGTCCTGAGCTTAGGAAAGGAGGGGCGGTCCACATGGATTGCCTGGGCAGCCTGGGCTTTTCAGAGCGGTGAAGACGCTAGGCTTTGTGGCAGAGAAGTAAGGCTCTGGGGCGCCTGCCTCGGTTACTTGCAGCCCATGCGGAGGATGCCTGTTACTTGTTTTCCCAGGTACACCTTCCAAGGCTTCACCAGGCTGTTCATGTTGACTAAGAGTTTGCTGCTGCCGGGGTCCTCCTGCCCTGCGATCAAGTAGTCTGTACCTGGTAGAAACACAACCACCACCACCACCAGGGATGGCGGCCAGGAAGGAGGGCTTACCAAGCGCACTCTGGGGGCTCCCGAGCACCTCCAGGAGCAAATGCAAAATGCTCTGTTTGGCATTCAAAGCCCTTCATAACCTAGCCCCCTCCTACCTTTGCAGTCTTCTTACACCTCTTCCACCCGGTGACACTGGCCTCCATGAACAAGACATTCCATCTCTTGGCTCTGGGCATTTTCTCTGGATGTCCACCATGCCTGGAACTCTCTCCCTCCCCTACCTGACTACAGACCTCCCTGGCTTCCTTTAAGTCCCCGCTAAAATCCCATCGATCATCAGAAGCCTTTCTCAACCCTCTGAATCCTATTGCCTTTCCTCTGTTGGTGACTTCCTGCGAACCTTTTATATAAATTGTTTGCATGTGGTCAGACTGTGAGCTCCTTGACACAAGGGACTATCTTTTGCCTTTCTTTGTATCTCCCGCACTTATACCTGGTATACAGTAGGCACTTATAATGTTTATTGCCTGACTGACTAAACACTTCAAAATTCATCCCCTGAACAACTCATAGGCATATGACTTTAAGGAAGAAACTACACTCCTTGAGGGCAGGGAAAGTTTCTGCTTTTTCTTTTCTTTTTCTTATGTTTTTGTTAATACTCAGCACTTAGCAGAAGGCTTGGCACATAGCAAATGCTTAATACGTGATTGTTGATTGATTCATTGATTTCACTGGTTGGATTTCTTCCAACCATGCCGGCATTTTTGTACCCGGTCATAGAATCACAGAATTTAGATTTGGAAGAGACCTCGGTCAGCTCTACCAACTTGAACTCCAAGAAGAATCCCCAACCTGACAGGCTGTTACAGAACTCCTGATAGGTTCAATTCCCACTGCTATCTCTTACTACCTGTGGGGGCCAGGGCAAGTCACAACCCTCCTGGACCTCAGCTTTCTTCTCTGTAAAATGAAGGGGGTTAGACTCCGTGGCCCCCAAGATCTCTTCCAGATCTAAATCTATACCTGGCATGGTGAAGAATGTGATTAATAAGATAGACACACAGAGTTCTATCTACCTCAGTAATAAGTAACCCTTCAAGGCTGACAGAGCACTTTGCACACTGCCTCCTCTCACCCCATATTGTCTCTGTCTCACCCCACCTCAAAGGTCCCATGTAGCTCATCCCCCATCCCAAGGCCCATAGCAACCACCCTCGTCTGCTGCTTACCTGGATTCAGAATGGGGCAGGTGCACCCCCTGTGGGTCCAGGACTCTGGGTAAATGCTCTGGTGACTCTGGGAGATCTTTACTTGACCCGACTTTAGGACCTTCTTCACCTTCACCCACACTTCAGCATGGGTGCCCTTGTCATATGCCGAAAGAATCTTGGCCTTTATCACTGCCCAGAGACAGACAGACACACACACACCTGCTCAAAATTGGAGTCTTTCCCAAACTCAGTCAAAAGGTGGAAAGTAGAGCCAAGTGAGACGTATTTTCTGAAACTTGGACTCATGGAATTATGTAGTGTTGGTATTAGAGGGGAACTTTGAAGTCAAACATGTCCCTCTGTCCTCTGTGCCCAGTGTGAATGCCCAGAATGCACTCCTTCCTCATCTCTGTCTCAGAATTCCTCACTCCCTTCAAGATATAGCTCATGTCCCCTTTTCTGATCCCCACCCCCTCAACTCCTAGTGCCCTCCCTCCAGAACCACCTTGGATAATTTGTGTTTATCCTGTGTGTACTTTTACACTTCTATGTTGTCTCCTCTAACAAAATGCAAGCTTTAGGAGGGCAGGAACTGTTTCATTTCTTTGTCTCCATATCCCTGGTACCTAGCACAGTTACAGCGTTTTTAATAAATGTTTATTGATTGATTGATTGTCTAGTCTGATCTTCCCATTTTATAGATAAGGAAACTGAAGCCCAAAGAGGCGAAAATGGATTGTGCTCAATAGTAGTAGATTTGGGATTGATTTTTCCACTAATTTGATTTCTCATTTGATATTCCATACACTGCTTCATTCAGTCAAGTGAAGATTGGGGATTAGAGGGAGAACGTAAAGCTATGTCATTGTCCAAAGAAGTGGCTGTGATGTGAGACAGTTACCAGAGGAAAAGGGCCACAGGTGGGGTTCTCTTATTTTTTCTTCTTCTTTTTTTTTTTTTGGCTAGGCAGTGGGGTTAAGTGACTTGCCCAGGGTCACACAGCTAGTAAGTGTTATGTATCTGAGGCCACATTTGAACTCAGGTCTTCCTGAATCCAGGGCCGGTGTTCTATCTGCTGCGCCACCTAGCTGCCCCCTCACTTATTTTTTTTAATTTTAAAAATACAGAGGCATCTAGGTGGTACGATGGATGGAGCACCAGCCCTCAAGTCTGAAGGACCTGAGTTCAAATCCATCCTTAGACACTTACTAGCTATGTGACCCTGGGCAAGTCACTTAACCCCAATTGCCTTTAAAAAAAAATCCAAAGTATTTGCACTTTAACCAAGACAATGTGGTTTAGTAGAAAAGATCCCTGGATTTGGAGTCAAATGACCTTGGTTCAAATCCTAGTCACTTAAAACCTATATGAATTTGGGCAGATCATTTAGTGTTTCTGGGCCTCAGTTTACTCATCAGTAAAATGAGGTAGCTGGATTAAACGATCTCTAAGGCCCCTTCCAGCTTTAAATCCCATGACCTATTTGCTGAGACTTTAACAGCTATGTCATCAGGAGAGATTAGTGAAGAGAGAAGCAGTTGCCCATGGCACTGTCATGATAGAGAAAGTCAGAGGGTCACTAAAAGGGAGTGGGATATATATACATGCATACATACACATATATATGTATATAGTTAGTCCTCCTCAACATATACAGGTTTAACTTTCACAACATCAAGCATTCACATGATTTTATTAGGAATCTCATTTTCACTTTTGAGTTGGCAACCATGCACATTCGAGGCTATTCCAAGTAGAGAAAAAATGAGAAGCGTGGTGCCCGCAAGTTTGTAGAGAGGCTGATATCCTACTAGGCATTTGGCTGGTTTTGTCCACCCTACCATTGTAAAGAGCTCTCTGGGCATTCACAATGTTGGAGGCACTTGGCATCATCTAACAGCAGCAACTGAAGTCCCAGCAACCTCTCTGTTGGTTTTCAGAGGGTGGTCATGGCGGAGAGGTTTACAGCAGTATCGTATTGTCTGAAATCTGGGGGTTTTATTGCGATTAAGCACAAAAGGTCACAGTTCCCAGGAATTACGTGTGAAAAAAAATGTTTTATATGTTACCAGTTTTATTCTGTGTACGGCATTTTGCGGGTTACTTCATGGTTACTATGTTAGGAAAAGTACATATTATCAGAATTAATGTTTTGTTATAAAAAATTATATGCAGAACAGTATATTTTCACCAGTCTCTAGCAAAAGATTACCAGTTTGGGTGGTTGCAGGAACCTATCCCCCTATTTCCCATAGGTTCAGTGTATCAACATTTGTGTTTGACTTTTGCAGGAACGTTATCCCCGTGCCAGCTGAGGACTTGACGGTAATTATTATCTCCCCTATAAATTCATTAGGAGTAGGGATTGTTCTGTTCGTTGTACTAGGATCCCAAGCGCCTAGCACAATTCTGGGCATGTAGTAGGTACTTAACAAATGCTTGATTGACTGATTGCACCGTCTAGGACTCCTGACTCCTCTTCTCCATCTGTTGAAATTCTTCCCTTCTTCCAAGGCCAAGTTCAAACATCAGCTCTCACATGCAATCTTGTTAGATTCCCTTCCCCTTCCCCCAACTCCAGTTGTAAGTCATAGATTAGACAGAGCAGTAATGGGCCTCAGGCCATCAAGTAGCAACCCTCCATTTTATAATATGGAAACTGAGGCCCAGAGAAGTTAAATAAATTCCCCAAGATCACACAGGTAATAAATAAGTGGTAGAGTGAAGCTTCCCACTTTCCTTGAGTGATTTTGATTGGATCTCTCCTTTCTTTCTATCTCATTATCCCTTATGATCTATTCTCAGTTGCATATATTTCATAGCCCCACTTAGTAGGCTATAAGCTTCCTGAGGGCAGGGACTATTTATGCCATTCGGTTGGTCAATAAGCATTTATCAAGCACCTACTGTATGCCATGCATTGTGCTAAGTCCTAGGGATATAAAGAAAGGCAAAAATTATCTCTGTCCTCAGAGAGCTCACATTCTAATGGAGGAGACAACATGTTAACTATGAACAGACTATATATGTTTGTATACATATGCACACATATATACACGCATACATATATATGTACATATACCTATACATACACACACACACACACACACATATAAAATAGGAGGTAAGGTCAGAGTGAAAATACTAGCATTAAGGGGGATACGGAAAGACTTCTATCTTGCAGAAGATGGGATTTTAGCTGAGACTTAAAAGAAGCCAAGAAACAGAAAAAGGAGGGCTTTGTATCCCCAACATTTAACAGTATCAGACATATAGTGATAACTTAATAAATGCCTGTTGACTGACTGACTATAAGCTCCTTGAGGGCAGACGCTCTGTTGTTCTTCATCTTTGTACCCACGATACCTTATATCTATTGTTATTCAATCATGTCTGACTCCCATGTCTGGGATTTTCTTGGCAGAGATTTGCCATTTCCTTCTCTAGCTCATTTTACAGGTGAGGAAACTGAGGCAAACAGGGGTAAGTGACTTGCCCAGGGTCTCACAGCTAGTAAGTGCCTGAGGCTGGATTTGAACTCACAGAGATGAGTCTTCCTGACTCCAGGCCCAGTGCTCTGTGCACACTGTGCACCTAGCTGCCTTGTATCTATAGCAGACACTTAAAAATATTGAACTGAATTAAATAGGACCCTTGACTTGTTCCTCATACTTAAGACCCTAGCCCAACTCCAGTAATTGAATTCAGCTTTGCTCTCATGCCCCACCCCCAGTGCCTGAGGACTCCTCCTTCCAGGCCCACCAGTTGCTGCAGGCCAGGGTTCTGCCTCGGCATTGGAGGTACTATAGTCCTGCCCTTGAACCCTAATCCCAACAGTGGGGTCCCTCTGCTACCACCAGCAGTCTCCCAAGGCTCCAACTGCTCCCCTGCCCGGCCCCTTTCCTGTTGGCCATGGCTGGGATCCTCTTTGGTTGCCTAACCCATTCCTGCACTTCTGTCTGATCCCAAAGTTCTGGCCACACTAGATTTACCTGTAGCTGAATCCCATTTCTGAGAGCATCCAGCCCCACCCCTTCTCCAGGAGCCACTTACCATATGCATACTTCATCTGGCAGAAATCCCTGACCTTCCCAACAGCCTTCTCTTTGCAGACACACTTTTCTAGCCAGGAGAGGCCGGAGCAAGAAGAAAAGAAATGAAATCAAGAGTCAACTTCACCCCAGAAATAGCTAAATTCCTCCCAAGCTCACCACCAACCTCCGTTTCCCATAGGGAGATTTAACAGGCAGAGCGGATTTCTTGAAAAGCCAGATTTTTTGCTTTCATTGGGACCACAGATTTTGAGCTGAAAGGAACCTCAGAGGTCATCTGTTTCAAGCGGCTCACTTTACAGTTGAGGAAACTGAAGCCCCAAAAAACCAAGTGGCTTGCCTAAAATCAGACAGGTTGTTAAAAATTCTTCTGCTTCCAAGGCAACAGAGGGAACAAAAGGACCAGAGAAATTGGACAATAAGCTCTTTAATAATATTTTAAACAGGGGCAGCTAGGTGGCGCAGTGGATAGAGCACCGGCCCTGGAGTCAGGAGAACCTGAGTTCAGATCTGGCCTCAGATACATAACACTCACAGCTGTGTGACCCTGGGCTTATTTCCTCAATTGTAAAATGGGGATCATAATAGCACTTCCCAAGGCTGGTGTGAGAATCAAAAGAGATCAGAGCAGAGCTCATACCAGCTTGGGGAGCTGATTGTTAGATTTTCAGTGTGGGCACTTTAAACCTCAGAAATGGTCAAACATTACAAATCAGGGCTTGGTTTATTGTTTTGTGGATGTCAAGACTTAAGAAAGTAATGGGGGTAAATGTGAATAATGCAGATTAAACTTAAAAGTGTGTCCTGTGCATACATCTTTCCCCTGGAGAGCTGGTCGTTAAACATTTGTGAGCACATTCTTGCACTATGTGGAGATATTCCGAAGAGCACTACATACATTGTCAGATCCAGATGATATTAGCTGATTTAGCTGAACAACTTTTTGTCTTGTTTTTTTTTTTAATTCTTTGTTATAAGGAATGGCTGATTGGGTAGGGGAAAAGGGAGGAATACATTTGGAAATGAAGGTGACTGTAAAACCCAAAGATATCTATCTATCTATCTATCTATCTATCTATCTATCTATCTATCTATCTATCTATCTATCTATAGGCAATTGGGGTTAAGTGACTTTCCCAGGGTCACACAGGTAGTAAGTGTCAAGTGTTTGTTCTGAGGCCACTTTTGAACTCAGGTCCTCCTCACTCCAGGGCCAGTGCTCTATCCACTGTACCACCTAGCTGCTCCGATAACAATATTTTTAAAAGCCCCTCTCTAGATCTCTCTTCTCAAGGTTCCCCCCTCATGCATCCCCACCATTGACTTCCTAGTTCATGTCATATTTATCTGCGTCCATGCCATAACACTTGCCCCTCTCCTCTAATAGAACATAAGCTCCTTGAGGGCAGGGCTTATGTCACTGTGATCTTTCTCTCCTCTATGCTTAATAATCCCCAGTGCCTGGCCTATAGTGGGCATTTAAGAAATATTTGAGAAACTGAATTGAATTGTGAATGGAAGTTCAACCTCCTACCTGGATGCCTCAGGGCAGAAAACCCTTGCTCTTGACCATCCCACCTCAGCCGCTCTTCACTGTCATTCCCTGGTCCCTGGACGAGGTCAGGGATCTGCCCACCTACGGGGATGTGGAAGAAAGGCTCCTTCTCATGTCTGTGAAAGGAAAAGGGAAAGCCGTCACTAGATCCTGGAATGCTCCAGCCCCCTGCAGTGGGTGGGATCATGAAGAGGTCCCCACATTTAGAAGAGACCTCTGGAGAGCAGCCAGTCCTGGGGTCAACTACTCAACTCATTTGCTCCCCTACTTGACAAATCTTTGGTTTTTTGTACAAAGGCGATCTGGGTGAGATATAAGATGCCCTCTGGTTTGGAGATCTCTGATTTAGTCAACCCTGCTGCCTTGGGGCAGGGCTACGCCTAACTTATCCCAGATGGGTAGACTTGGGGTCACAGGACCATAGACTGAGAACCCCAAGGACCTCAGAGGTTAGTAAGTCTCATATCCTCATTTTACAGATGAAGAAACTGAGGCCAAAAGAAGTTATGTGACCTATCCCAGGCCATCCAGCCAGGGACTGTCACAGGCAGGATCCAAACCTGGCTCTTCCTGGCTCCAAGTTCAGCACCAAAACTTCCTCACCATTGTTTTAAGGACACCCAGGTAAAGATCTTTCACAAACTACCTTAGTAACTCACCCAAGGGCCAAGTCCATTTAGTGCAAGGAAGCATCCCAATACCTCCTCTCACCTATTTCTGGCTCAGTCTCCTTGCCTTATTGGGAGGAACGGTCAATTAACTTGCCCAGGGTCACACGGTTAGTAAGTGTCTGAGGCAGGATTTGAACTCAGGTCTTCCTGACATCAGGCCTCCCTAAAAGCAGCAGTCATGCTCACCCTGCCGGCTGGCTGTTATGAGGACAGGGCTTTGTAAACTTTAAATTGTGACAGGTCATTGATCATTGTCATTATCATTAATGAACTCTTGTCGAATTGAATTGAATTCCTATTTGTTTATCAAAATTGGTCTTGGCCTTCAAAGCCCAGGGGAAATCCCACCTCTGCCGAGAAGCCTCCTTGACTACTTCAGCTCACAAGGCTCTCTCCCCTCCTTATGACCTATCGTCAGATAGCTATGACTTCACAGGTATACTGGGGTTTGTATTTTTTGCCTTCTCAAAGAGTGGAGGAGGAGCTGGAAAGAGGGAGGGAATTTGAAACTAAAAATAAATATTAAAAAATTAAATTAAAATTTTAAATAATTTTAAAAAACTCTAGCTCTGTGACATGGTGGCTTGAGTTCTAGGAGTCAGGAAGACCTAAGTTCAAATCCTGCCTTGGATATTTACCAGCCATATGGATACTTGGCAAGTCATTTAATCTGCCTCAGCCTCAGTTTTCATCATCAGTAAAATGGGGATAATAATGGCACCTACTTCTCAGTAGGGGACCCACAGGAGGCTCAAATAAGGCAGTATTTGTAAAGTGCTTTACAAACTTAAAGCACTATGTAAATGACAGCAAGTATTATTATCATTATTATCTATCCTTGGGCACTGAGCACCTTGTTCCTTGTATTACATCAGCTTCTTAGGCGATAAGTCTTATGCTATATTGTGTACCCCTTAGCACTGGGCTTGGAGTCTGGGTTTTCAAATCCAGTCTCAGACACTTACTAGCTATGTGTCCCTGGACAAATCATTTAACCTTTGTTTGCCTCAACTGTAAAATGGGGAGAATAATTCAGCACCTGCCTGCCAGGGTTGTTGGTTGTGAGGATCAAATGAGATAATATTTGTAAAGGGCTTAGCACCATGATTAGCAAGTAGTAGGTTCAGTCAATTCAATAAATATTTACTAATTCCTACTATGTGCCAGGTGAGTCAGAAATATTCGTTTTCTACCTTCCTTTTGTATGATTATGACCTTGGCCCAATGGTGGCCCAGAGTTTGAATCCCAGCTCTGCCTATTATAGAGGAGCCATTTTTAATTCACTTTGCAAGCTTGCTTTCTGAATTACCCTGACATATTTCCCCTTGGGAGGTTCACTTACCCAGTCAGGCAGGCCCCAGTGTGGGGATCACATTCCCCAGAGCAGTTACAAGGACGGCAGCCATTTCCTCCAAAGCCCCAGTACCCCACCAGGCATCGGTCACAGCGTGGGCCCGCCACTCCAGGCTTGCAGAGACAATATCCTGTCTTGGGGTGGCAAGGGAAACCCTTGTGGGAAGTCTCATTGGCTGAGCCCAGGGGCTGGCATGAACAAGCTATGGAAAACAGGAGACATCACTGAGGATTGGTGTCTGAGAAATGCAGAAAGCATAGTGTAGTGGACAAATCCTTGACTTGAGTGTAAGAAGACCTGGGTTATAATCCTGGCTCAGCTGGTTAGCTGGTAACCTCTGTCAAACCTCCTAAGCTGAGTCAGTTCCCTCATTTGTAAAATGGGTGCCATCTATATCACAGGTGTTCTTAAGGATCAAATGAGGCCATCATAATTCACATTTCTATAGCACCATAACATTTAGAAAGTGATTTCCTCACAATGGTCCTGGGAGGCAGATTGCCCCATTTTACAATGGAAAAAAACTAGACCTCAATTAATCAGTGAACAAGCATTTATTAAGTGCTTTGGGCTAGGCACTGTGTTTAGTGCTGAGGATATAAAGAAAACACAAAAACAGTCCCTGTCCTCAAGGAGCTTACATTCTATTGGGGAGACAACTTATAAATCTCTATGTACAGGATAAATACAGTGTAGATGGATGGCCCCAGGGAGATCAAGAAAGGCCTCCTGGAGGTGGCAATTCACTGAGTTTTAAAGGAAGTAGGGATTCAAAGAGTTGGAAGTTGATAGAGAGGGCATTCCAGGCATGGAGAAAGCCGCTGCAAAGTCTTGGAGACGGGAGATGGAGCACCATTTTTGAGTGTCTAGTATGGCTGGATCATAGAGTTTGTGAAAGGAAATAGAATGTAAGAGAAGTGGAAAGGTAGGAAGGGCCCAGGTAATGAAGAACTTTAAATGCCAAAGGACATTTTATTTGATCTTGAAGGTAGCAGCATTTCCAATGAGATTATTGAGCAGGAGGTTGACGTGGTCAGAACTGTGCTTTAGGAAAATCACACTTTTCCCCGACAGTTATGTGGAGGATGGATTGGAGAAAGGGAGAGAAAAGACAAGGAGATCAATTAGAAGGCCATTGCAATAATCCAAGCAAGAGGTGATGAAGCATCAGACTAAGGTGGTCATGGGGTGAGCAGAGAGAAAAGGACATGCAGGAGATTTAGAGAAAGAAATGACAAGATCTGGTAAGTGACTGGCTATGTGGGATGAGCGAGGGAGAGGAATGGAGGAGGATACCAAGGTGGTCAGCCTGGGGGACTAGGAGGATGGTGGCATCCTCAACAAGTAAAGAGAAGGTTGGAAAAGGGGAAGGTTTGGGGGGGTAGGGGAATATAACGCTTTCTGTTTGGACATGTTGAGCTTGAGATACCGAAGGGATACACAATTTGAAAATTTGGGGGGTCTTTTTTGGCTTTTTTGGTGAGGCAATTGGGGTCACACAGCTAATAGGTATCAAGTGTCTGAGGCCAAATTGGAACTCAGGTCCTCCTGACTCCAAGGCCAGAGCTCTATCCACTGCATCACCTAGCTGCCCCCACAATTTGAAATTTACAACATCTTACATATACCAGCCCTCTCCTAAAGGCCAACTCCTCTTAGCCCCCTGTAAATGGAAAAGGGCTCTCCACTCATTCTCACTCTGGATCTCTGATAAAACAAATGAAGACCATTTTCAAAGGCAGGACAAATGGCCCACAGGATGCTCAGAGGTATTGAGGGTCCCATTTGGTGCTAAGCACATAATTGGTCCCCAGTTCAAAGTGAATTGCAAACTAGCCTTCAAATCTGAGTCTCCAGTCACGTGTGTAAAGGGAGCTTAGTTAATTAATAATCATCTACTTCTACAGGTGACAGCTGGTTGTGGGACTATGCCATTAACTTCTAGGCCTTTAAAGAACCAATGAGTACACATAATGAATTCATAAACCAAATGAGATGATCCTTCCTAAAGGTTTCCTAGTATGAGATCCCTGGTCCTTCCAGAATTATCTATTCAAGGCTATTCCTGCCTTGCCTTCCCTTAAACCAAATTTTGAGAATATATATACTCCCCATCCCCACCTGTTCATTGGAGACAGGGCAGTAGCAGCAGCCTTCAAAACAAAGAGACAAAAATCTCCCCAGTAGTGTTCTGATGGCTTGATCAGAGAACCTGAAGAGGTGTTAGCTGCCATTAAAAACAAAATCTGAATTCTTAAGGTCTGTCCAACAGTTCTCCATCTACTCTGACTGAGCCTTCAGGAGGAAATTAATCTTCCCACTGCTGGAAATCCCCTAGGTTCACTGTGGAAGAGGGAAGAGAGATGAAGCAGCTGGAAGTAATTGACCCTGACAATTCCCCTATTCCTCTTTTGCCAATTTAGTAGTCAAACAACCACGATGAGTTTTGCTGAAATCTCTGCTGATTGAGCTGGGGAGGGGGTTCACCATCTCTGTTTCTAAGCTGTCTCTTCCATCTATCACCCCACTCATAGAGGATGACTCCTCTTAGCCCTGGGGAAAGGGCTCCCCACCCATTCCCACTTCTGTCCATTGGGATAAAAGAAATAGACCCCTTTCTTTTTTTTTAATTTATTTTTTTTTTTGGTGAGGCCATTGGGATTAAGTGACTTGCCCAGAGTCACACAGCTAGTGAGTGTTACTTGTCTGAGGCCAGATATGAACTCAGATCCTTCTGACTCTAGGGCCAGTGCTATATTCACTCCGTCACCTAGCTGCCCCTGAAATAGACCACTTTCAAAGGCTGTTCATAATTGTACCCAACATATTGGTTTTCTGGAAGAACTGTGGGTCAGCATTGAAAATCAAAGAAATTAGAGCTAGAAGGGACCTGAAAGTCAGAAGCTCTTCATTTGGGATCAGCCTTTGTTTTGCTTTTTAAAATATATTAAATATATTAATACATGATAAAATATAAATATATTAATTTATATATAATATTAAAATATTTTTTGATGACCGTCTTTCAGTATAACTGGTGTTCTTCATAATATTATGCATTTTATTTTATGCATTTAAAAACCTTATTCTAAGAAAGGGTCACTAGTTTTCATCAGACTGCCAAAGGGGTCCATGAAAAAAAAAATAGTTAATCTGATCTAGTCCACTCTTCTCAATTTACAGAAGAGAAAACAATTCAGATAAAATGACTTGCCCAAGTCACCCAGCAAGTTAGAGACAGGCCTAGGGTCCACATCTTGAGGCACATAGGCAGCACAGTAGATAGAATGCTGGGCCTGGAGTCAGGGAGACCCAAATTAAAATCCATCCTCAGATACCAGCTGTGTATCCCTGGGCAAGTCACTTAGCCTGTGTTTGCCTCATTTTCCCCAGCTGTAAAATGGGGATAATTATAGTACCTGCCTCCTGTGGTTCTTGTAAGGATCAAATGAGATGATTCTCATGAAGTTCTTAATGCTATATAAATGCTAATTCCTTTCCTCTTGCTCCTTCTATCACCTCACACTGCCTCTTTTCTCCAAGACCTGACAGAAAGCTTTCTAACCAGTTATCCTGGGGCTCTGAGGCAGAAGAGCCTAGATGTGAGTTGGAAATAAGGGGGGCAGTGAATTCACCAGACCAAGACTCTGACCTCCCCGGGCTACATCCAGACTGCTTAATCCCACCTGGTGCTCCTAAGAACAAGTCCCAGTCTGTCCTGGCCTTCTGCCTCCCTCTTGGTGCCTGGTTTTTGTCTCCGTGGCCGAAGTGGAAGCTAAACAGGGCGCTCTGCAGGTGGCCTCGCACCTTTTCCCTCCCACAAGGTCAGAGACGGAGAGATTACCAAGTAGCAGCAGGAATAATTTTGTGTCACACAGGGACTCGCACTGGACCTCAGCTATGGTTTTAGTTAAAAGAAAAACAGAGAGAGACAGAGACAGAGAAACAGGGAGGGAGAGGAAGAAAAAAGAAAGAATGCAAGACAGCGGAGGGAGAAAAGAGGGGGAGAAGAAAGAGACAGAGGTAGTGTGAAAAATGATTTTTCTTAGAAATCATTATCTTGGAGACTCAGAGATTCTCTCATCCCCCGGCCCCCCTTTTTTTTTTTCAAAGTTCAGTTTCTTCTTCAGGAGGACATTAAGATCTAATCTAAATGGGTCTGTTCCTGCTCATTGTGGTGTTCTGACAGGTCTGGGAAAATGTTGATTCCTCCCTGTGGTCAAGACCGCAGTATGTAAATTGATATCTCTTTGACCAAGATTAAGTGACCTCACTACCCCAAGGCCCTCATTTTAATATAGCCCACCTCCCAGTGTGTTGACCGATCAAAGTTGATTGGCACCTCTTGGGAACACCTACTCTTCGAAGGGCATATAACTTTGTATCCCTAACCCCCAAATCGAGCCAGTTTTGGACTGGCTCCCTTAGGGGGGTCCAGTTCTGGACATTAACTCCCGTGCAATGCATGTCGCCAGCTTGAGAGAAATTAAAAACATGGACACAGCCTAATTTCGTTTGTGTTTTCTTAGAACAGACTGCAGAAGCTGACAATAGAGACAGAAAGACAGGGAGAGAGAAGGAAGAAGAGACAGAGACAAACAGAGACAGACAGAGACAGCAAGAGGAAAGAGAGTGTCTTTGAGTCCTTATTAAGAGAAGGTCATTGAAGAGGTTTGAATAGTATGGGTGGGGTGGCATTTGATCGGGATACAGCCTTATTTTTTCCTTTTTCTTCTTGTTCCAAGAGAAGTGATTAGGAAAGGCTGGGCAGCCAAGTGCTGTGACTAATGTTTAAAGATCCTAAGCGGCCCTAGACCTGCTCTCCCTGAATCCATTAACCTGGAAAGATAGACCTTCACCTTCCTCAGACCTCAGACAGCTGCATTAACTTATTCATTTCTCTTTGTCCCAAATATTTTCTCTCAAGGAGGAGAACAGAGGTCCCTCCGTCCATTGGTCGGTCCATCCCCCTTCTCCTCCGGGTCTCACTCCCCCGGTTTCTGAAGGTAAGCTCTTTCTCCTTCAGAGTCCAAAGTGAAGAGGATTGAGTAATAATAGCCCCCCTGATATTCACCCCTGCAACAAGCCTGTGAGGTAGGCAAGGCAAGTGTCAAAATGAGGCCACTGATAGATTCATTAAGGACTGTTCTTATCCCACTTTTCAGATGAGAAAACTGAGGCACGGCGAGGTGATGTTTCCTGAGCCAGTGAGTGGCAGTCTTCTGCCTCCCACATGCAGTGATCTTTCCCAGACACTGCCACCTCCCACCCACCCACCTACCCAGAGAAGACTTACTAGTTACTTCTCGTAAGAATTCTCAATCTAGGCGCATGGAGGTAGGATGGACCTCCCACAAGTCTGGTCTCCTGGAAGGCAGATGAGGTGGCCCCCTTCTCTGAAGGTGCCTAGTTTACTAGGCAAAGGAAGCTCTGGACTGAAAGGCAAGAGCCTGGAGTTCTAAGCCTGGCCCTTCCAGCGACTTTTTGTGTGACCTTGGGCAAAGCGTTCCTTCCTAATGTAAAAGGCTCTGGGTCTATAGTGTGACCTAAGGGCGCAGAAAGGCTCATCTGCCCCCAAAGCACAAGGTAACTGGGGGAGAGCCTGATGGAGAACACTAGCTGCCTAAATTATCAGCAGAGACACAGTTACCCTGCAGATGATCTCGTAGCTGAGCGGCTGAGGGGCAGGGAAGGTGAGGTTTGAAGGGGAAGGGTGATGGAGAGAGGAGATGAAGGTGCGGACACTCCCTTTCCTCTCCCCCCTCCCCAGGTATCCAGGGGTGCTCTAGAGGCAGCTCCAACTGACAGAGCCAATTGTCAAACTTTCAACGTGAGCACTTACACCTTGGGAACTGGCAAATGCTGCTAGTCAGGCTTGACATATTGTTCTGTGGCTTATATAAACTTTAATAAAATGCAATAAATAATACAGATGAAGCTTAAAAGTGTGTCCTGTACATTTCTTTCTGGAGATCCTGTTGTTAAACATTTACCAGCATACCCCTGGCCGTATTCTCCAGTAGAATATAAGCCAAAAAAACCCAACCAAACAAAAAAAAGCAGGTCCTCTGACTCTCCACTAAGCCAAACGGCACCAGTTCCCAGCCTTGCCCTTCACAGTTTTCATTGACTTGCTCAAGGTCACCCGGCCATTGAATGGCAGAAACGGAATTTGAATTTAGGTTTCCTGGCTCCCAGGGCAGCTTTTGATCCGGATCACACTGCCTCTCCATTCTTCTTGGCCTTGGCAGCAGGTGAATGCACTTGAAATGAAATGAATTTGGCTTGCTACACCCTTTCCGCTGCCTCTTTCCTGCCTGGGACGCCTGCCAACACCCTGCAAAGGGGATGTAGCCAGACCCACTCCGGGAGCCTCTGGTAAGGTTTCCACACAGACAGAGGGAACTTTGAAATAAGGTGATGCCCTCTCAGCTGCTCCTGAAGATTTCATAGATAGGGTGATAAGCTCACATCCTGCTTTGGACCAGCTCCTTAGATGGACCCACAGCTCCAGACACGGAGATATCTGAGGAGCAGGGGACAGGTAACACTTGAAACCCAATCCTGGCGCTCAAAGCAGTGTGGTCTGACCCATGCCCCTCTGGCATAATCACCCATGACAGCATGCAGGCTGGAAAGATGGAGCGGGCAAAATAATCAAGGACCCTAATGGTCAGGTCTGTCACAGCCTCAGGGTCCCCCAGGCATTTAAAGAGGGAGAGACCTGGGAATGACAGGAGGGGCACGTGTGAGGCCCCCAGGTGGCCTTGGAGTCCAAAAGGCCTGAGATCCAATTCAGTTCCCGTTCCAGACATTTAATATGACCCTGGGCAAAATGGGGATAAAAATGGCATCTGTCTCCCTGGGCAGCGGTGAGGATCAAAGGAGATAAAGTATGTAAATCACTTTGCGAACCAAACAAGGTAACTGCTAACTACTGTTGTTTGTCTGGACCAGTGACATCCCAGGTGATGTCCTGACTCATGTGTGAGTTGGATGTAAGTGAGGCAGAGTGGCACAAAGCCCTCAGCCTCACTCTCTCTTCCACACTCATGGAAGACCAGGGGCAGGACAAAAGTCAGGTCGACTGGGGATGGCCTGGGATGCAGTGGGTGACCTCAGTTTCTTTGACATCTGCCCAAGCTCTCAGCGCTCCACAGCACCTGCTTCTGCTGCCTTCATGGCCTTTGGAACAAATTGTTCTCATCCGACCATTCCTCTGGCATGCCTTCCCAGGCCTGGGATAGACACCCCCCTAACTCAGTGATGGGTCTGAGGCCCTTAACCTGGTTTAGTTTGTCTGCTGAAGCAGTTTGACTGGGGTGTGGCTGCTGCACATGCTCCAGCTTCTTGGGGCCACAGGTGAGAGCTGAATGCCAGGTGGACTCCAAAGGTGGGTGAGCAGTCCTGAAAAGGGCTCAGCAAGCCTTCACACCCTCAATACCCCACTGCTATTATTATTATATTATATTATTATTATTATTATTATTATTATTATTATTATTATTATTATATAGTGAAAGGAACAATGCACTTGGAAGCCAGATGACCTGGGTCTGAGGTCAAGTTCTCCTGCTGGCTAGTTCTGTGACCATGGGCAAGTCACCTCAACTCTGAGTCTCAGTTTCCCTATCTGAAAAATGGGGATTTTATCACTATATCACACAGGGTTGTTAGGGAAAGCACTATAGTATACACATTTAAGCATTGTCCCTTTAGGCTAATGCCCTAACATGCTGTGTCTCGAGCTTGCTTCTAGCGCTAATGTCCTAGGTTCTGAGGTCTCTTACAGATCTGATATTCCACGCCTTTCGATTTCTTGCAGCTATTATGTCCTAGGTTCTAAGGCCCCATCGAACTCTAACATTCTAAGGTCCCTTCCAGCTCTAGCATTCTAGGTCTAAAGATCTTTTTAGTTCTAACATTCTGGGTTCTAAGGCCCTTTCCATCTCTGATGTTCTAGGATTTCAGGATTCTCTAAGAAGGCTCTGGGCCTCATTATATCCCCCCACCCCACCCCCTCCAAGCTTCAGGCCATGATGCCCAGCAGATAGATACTCACGTTTACAGACTTCTGGCGAAGACGTAGGCTTGCTCCAGTCCCGATAAAACCCTGACTTGCATTTCTGGCAGTGACGGCCCTCAGTGTGGTGCTGGCAGTTGTCACAGATGCCACCTGTGCGCTTCCCGGAGTTCAGCCAGACACCCCCATCAAAGTGGCACCTATCAGCATGGTTGTGACAGCGGCACTCTGTGTGGAAGGCAGCCCCCATTCACCCATATGCACAGACCATGGGAGCCTGGCCACAGCCTCTAGGTCTCCCTCCCCAGTTTTGTGCCCATGGGGCCTTGGGTAAGTCATGTTGCATGGTCTACCTCCTACCTCTCCCCCCAAGCATCTGTATCTAGGTAAAATCAGATTAAAAGAAATATCCAGCCATTCCTTGAAGGGGGAAAGAAGTCATACAATGAGAATAGACCAGTTGAAAGGGGCCAGACAGCCACCTGCAGCCCTTCCTACTCTTTTACATACTGACTCTCTGCACGTGGGCCCCAGGTCCTTCCTTCCTTCATCCTCATCCTCATCCTCATCTACTCCCTCCTTGTGTCACTAAGTAGCTCTAGGCACTTATTCAGTCAAGCATTTCCAAGCCCCTTAAAGTGGAAGACCTCAAAGTGAGGATGCCATCTTGTTCTACCCTAGCAATAGATAGCTTTGACAGCCAGAAAGGGATCTCTGTACCCTGAACATCCTTGGATTCATCTCCTTATAGATTTTGGCATGAATGATAACAATAACTAACATTGAGTTAGTGGTTTAAGATTTGCAAAGCACTTTACACATCTCACGTGATTTGAACTCAGAGCCAGCACTGAATTTGATTCAATAAGTCTTTACTGGGAGCCTAGATGTGTCATGTATCTTGTGTTAGTCTATGCTGCGAAAAGACACTACCCTTCCCTCCTCTGAATAGACAATTGAGAGAAATTATTCTTTCTGTCTTATATTAATAACTAATTATTGAATTGGGACCAAGGCTTCCCCCCTTTTCTACTTCCTCATTCAGAAATCGGCCCCTGTAGGTTATTCAGGAAGACTTTGAAGTGCAGGGCTAGTACTGAGAGGGAAAACGCAGATCTGTTCAAGAGGTAAAGAAATTTTAGTTTAGGTGAATTGATGGATTCTGGTCCCTGGGAAAACTGGATTCTCCCTTTTGTCATGTGACTGATATGAATATAGATAAGTCTCTTTGATCAAGACTGAGTGATCAGAGTGGGGTACCCTAGATCCTCATTAGAATAGGTCCACCTCTTATTATAATATTCATTGTCTCTTTAATTGTTAATTTCCACTCTTCCAAGGGCATATAAGCATTGGGTAGCTTCCATGAGGGGT
This sequence comes from Phascolarctos cinereus, assembly GCF_003287225.1. Lineage (NCBI taxonomy): Eukaryota > Metazoa > Chordata > Mammalia > Diprotodontia > Phascolarctidae > Phascolarctos > Phascolarctos cinereus. The sequence goes on from NW_027555847.1 coordinate 58,735,469, forward strand.
CTTTAGCATTTGAGACTGTCATTGACCCCTTTTATTAATTATATGCTAGCATGATTAATAAAATGATTACCCCAAAACTATGTCTCTCGAGCTTTTTATACATCATAATATGTGTGAAGAGGGAACAGAAAATTAGGTGAAAGGTAACTTTGCAGTGGATTTAGTCAAGGAGAATTTTGAGAATGAGATGAGTTAAGCTTTGGAGGAAGTACACCTAGGAGACATTCCTCCTTAGGAGAACTCATTCCTTTGGGTCTGGTAGGTTTTTCAGTCTCCCATCCCTACAGTATTGCAGATATGTCTGTGAGGGTGATTCCTTTAGGGTATCATCACTTAGGCTTCTGTGAGGATTAGCTGACAGCCAGCTGAGAGCAACGAAGGCCCTTTAAGATTGAAATACAAGATGGTATGGGAAATGCTTTATTATATTATTTGGAAAATGTATTAATAATTAAACTATTTAAATCTAACTTAATGTGACTAGAGATTGTTCGAACCCAGAATATCACACTGACCTCAGTAACTTTCTAAGGAATTTTGGGTTCCTTCAGGTCCTGGATTTCCCAAACGACATATTTTGGAACCCCTCACTCAGGTCTTGTTTTAGATCTACTCAAGCTTGTATTTCGGGCTCCCCTTATGTTGTGACTTCATCTAAATTTTATTGAATGTGTATGTTTACTGATATCTACCTCAATTGACCTTGCTTTTAAGCTGCCCTCTCTGCAAAATTGTTTAACTAAGTATATGTGATTTGTGTGTGGGTACCCAAGTCTAAATCCTATATGATATAAACCCTCCCAGAGCCTGAATGAGAAAGAGCTACACCCTTCCTGGTTCATTCTCCCTACCAAGTGATGTAATAAATTTATTTTCAAAACTATTTCAGATTTTGGGGTTCATTCTTATGACTAACAATGGTAATTTGAAGCAAAGGAGGTGAGCCTAAAATTCGATTATACACTTCATCACATACTGCGGCGTGAGACTGTCTGAGACCGAGGACTGTTTCAGGTCTCCACCCCAGCCACTTACTTTTGCATTCATTGGGCTGGCTGGTTTTCCCATCTCCTGGCCTCCATGGCTGGTCATTGTACAGTGGCAAACACTTCTCACAGTGTACACCTGCTGTGTGATGTCTGCACACACACGTCCCGTGGACCTATCACCAAGAAAATGAGACTGTCATTCAAGGGGAAAAGCCAAGGTCTGCGTTGAGCTCTCAGAGAATGATTGTAGTTTTTGGATTCCCACTTGGCATGCCAGCATCCAGCAGACTGTCCCAACAAGGGAAGACCTTCCCTCCACCAAAGGTTGGGAGGTGAAACAACCTGCCCACAGACTTCTATGCCTCTGGTTCTCTGTGTGACTTTGAACAAATCACTTCCTTTCTCAGTTTCCTCATCCAGAAAATGAAGGATGTTGCAATTACTCCAGAATTTTAGCATTAGAAGAGACTTCATAGGCTGTTCCATAACCCATATATGACTAAGAATCCTTTCCACAACATCCACAATAACTCGTCTTCTAGTCTTAGCTCCAAGAGTAGCAATAGTGGGGAAACCCAATGGGCTAACCTCCAAAGGTAACCCCTTCCACTTTCAGACTGTTCTAATGGTCAGGAAGTTTTTCCTTATATCAAATCTACATCAGCCTCTCTTCAACTTTACCCCCTTTGCTCCTAGTCACACCCTTTGGGAACAAATAAAATAAATCTAATTCTTCTTCCTTATGATCAGCCTTTAAATATTTGCAGACAATTATCATGTTCCTCTTAAGTCTTCCTCTCAGGCTAACCATACCAAGTTCCTTCAGCTAATTCTTTTTTTTTCCTTTTTTTCTTCTCTCTTTTTTTTTTTTGGCAATTGGGGTTAAGTGACTTGCCCAGGGTCACACAGCTAGTAAGTGTCAAGTGTTTTGTCTGAGGTCAGATTTGAACTCAGGTCCTCCTGACTTCAGGGCCAGTGCTCTATCCACTGAGCCACCTAGCTGCCCCCCTTCAGCTAATTCTTACATGTCACTCTCTGTTCTTTTCACCATCTTGAATGCCTTTTTTTGGCCATGACTGTCTGTTGTTTATGAAATATGGTGCCCGGAACTGAACATAGCACTCTTCCCAGAATACAGAAGAAAGGGACTATTACCTCCTTTGTTCTGGACTCTATCCTGTGATTAATGCAGACTAGAGAAGAAAAAAAAAGCACTAACTTCTTTGGCTGCCACATCCCTCTGTTGACATGTATTATTCTGAGCTGAGTCATTCTAGAGCAAGTCACTTAATCCTCTCAATGCTCTAAACAATATTCTAAAACTATGAATTACAGTAGGAGTGGCAACCTGCACCAGGAAAGAGAATTTCCTCACCAAGAGTTCCCTGTGGAGAACTCTATATTCCCCACTATCATTTTATACAATTTGTCCTACTGTTCTAGCCTGGTGGGATATTCTTAGATACTGAATCTGACATGTTCCTAGTTGGCTTCCCCTCCCCCCCAAGGTTGAGAAGCATGTCATCCATGCCTTCAATCAATCACGGAGAAAAGCATTGACTCGGCTGATCTCCAAAGTCACTTCAAGTTGACATTCAAAGGTCCAAATGTAAAGCACTATGCAAGTGTATACTGTTGCTATTGTAAATTTAGCAGATAGTTTCAATTCATTTATTTTCAAGATTTCTTTCTTTCTTCCTTCCTTTCTTTCTGATTGGGGTTAAGTGACTTGCCTGGAGTCACATAGCTGGTAAGTATCTGAGGCTGGATTTGAACCCAGGTCCTCCTGACTCCAGGGCTGGTGCTATATCCATTGCACCACCTAGCTGCTTGTATTTTCTGTCTTTCCTTCTTCTTTCTTTCTTTCTCCCTTTCTTTCTTTCTTTCTTTCTTTCTTTCTTTCTTTCTTTCTTTCTTTCTTTCTTTCTTTCTTTCTTTCTTTCTTTCTTTCTTTCTTTCTTTGCTTTTTGGTGAGGCAATCGGGGTTAAGTGACTTACCTAGGATCACACAGCTAGTAAGTGTCAAGTGTCTGAGGTCAGATTTGAACTCAGGTCCTCCTAACTCCAAGGCCAGAGCTCTATCCACTGCACCACCTAGCTGCCCCTATTTTCAAGATATTTATTAATGACATATTTATATTTGCAAGTCATGCATCTAGGCACTAGGGATACAAGTTTAAAAATGACCCAATTCCTGTCATTAAGAAGCTTCCAGTTTAAGATGTATATACAAGTAACACAAGGTGAAATGGAATGCCTTTTTTATATCAGATGTAAGTCGACTTCTTTTCACTGTCCACCCTTTCTTTGCTCCTGGTCATGTCCCTCTAACGTATGCTAGATGACACAGTGAATAGAGGACTGGGCCTGGTGTCAAGAAGATCTGAGTTCAAATCTGGCCTCAGGAACAAGTATGACCATGGACGAGGAACTTAACCTTTACCTGCCTCAATTTCCTTCATCTGTAAAATGGGGATCATAATAGCACCTACCTTCCCAGGTTGTTGTGAGGATCAATAAGACAATATTTGTAAAAGGTGCCTGGAACACAGTAGGTGCTTAATAAATACTCGTTTCTTTTTCTTCCCCCTTCCTTCCCTCTGGGACTAGAACTAACTAAAAAACTAAAAATAACCCTTCTAATGCCTGAATCTAATCCTTATTTCATATAAGCAAAGGAGAGATCCAGACAAGGTGCAGGAAGGAAAGACTTCATGATGGAGATGGAGTGAAGGCTCAGATGCAGAGGAAGAGAAAGGATTTCAGCAGGCAGAGAGGAGAAAGGAGATTGTTTCCAGGCATATGGAAATTTATTAAAATATATATATTACATATATATATATATATATATTACATATATATATATATATATAAAATATATGTGTGTTTATACACACACATACACTCATATATATATATATATATATACATACATACATATTTATTTATTTATAAAAGAAAGGCAGTATGGTAAAGTGAATAGAGGGCCAGCTTTAGGGCCAGAAGACCTGAGTTCAAATCCTGCCTCTGATACAGCCTAGCTGGGTGATCCTGAGCAAGTCACTTAATCCTCTTTAGCGCTCTAGGCAACTCTCCAAGACCATACTGAGAGTGGAGGTGGCAACCTGCCTTGGTGGAGGGAGCTTCCTCATCCAGGAGTTCCCCATAACATTGAAATCACAGGCCTGGACCCCATGCCTATCTATTAAAAGCTAAGCCTGCAGAGGGCAGTATTTAATGTAGAATGAACTTCTAAACACTGGTAGGGGAACTATCATTGATGGTAGAAAGCAATCCTCTGAATATCCAAGTCATGTCATTAAAGTATGGAGAATGTTAGAGCTGTAGGAGGCATCAGAGGAAGGCTGGTCTAACCACCTCCCAGATTAACAAACAGAGGGGACAAAGCATTTACCCAAAGCCACCCAAGTAGCAAGCAGTTGAGGTGGGGTTAGAAACTTCTTACTTGAAATCTGACATTCTAGGTTCTGTGTCCCTTTCCAGCTCTGACATTCCAGGTTCTAAGGCCCGGTCCTTTACTAAGGTATGGAGAAAATATACAGACTTACAGAAATGTTTCATTTGGGGGTAACCACACATGCAGAGCTATAACTAAGGCCCCTTCCATCTCTGATCTTCTAGCATCTAAGACCCCTTCTAGCTTTGACTTTCTAGGTTCTAAGGTCCCTTCCAGCTCTAACCTTCTAGGTTCTAAGGCCCCTTCCAATTTTGATCTTCTAGGTCCTAAGGTCACTTTTAGCTCTGACTTTCTAGGTCCCAAGGTCTCTTCCAGCCCTGAAATTCTAGGTTCCAAATTCCCTTTCAGCTCTGACATTCTAGGTTCTAAGGTCACTTCCAGCTCTGACAATCTGTGTTCCAAGGACCCTTCTGGCTCTGAAATTTCAGGTTTCAAGATCTCTTTCAGTTCTGATATTCTAAGTTCCAAGATCTGTTCCAGCTGTGAAATTCTAGGTTCCAAGATCTCTTTCAGTTCTGACCTCCTATGTTCTAAGGCCCCTTCCAGTTCTGACCTTCTAGGTACTAAGGCCCCTTCCAATTCTGATCATCTAGGTCCTAAGGTCACTTTTAGCTCTTTCTAGGTTTCAAGATCTCTTTCAGTTCTGATATTCTAGGTTCCAAATTCCCTTCCAGCTCTGACATTCTAGGTTCTAAGGTCACTTCCGGCTCTGACAATCTGTGTTCCAAGGACCCTTCCAGCTCTGAAATTCTAGGTTCTATGTCTCCTTCAAGCTTAACATTCTATGTTCTAATATAAATATAATAATCCAGTATTTTGTGAACGTCAACTATGTGTCCCACTGTCCCAGGACAATTGCACCCCCCAACAAGACTGTCTTCTGGGCCATCACCCCTAGCATTATCATCTGTGCCTCCACCATTGCCACCCAGCCTCCCTTAATCAATTTTCCCCCAGATAAAAGAATTCCTCATTTATAGCTCTATACATACCCATGTGGGAAACTAGTAATATGAAGCACTGTATGTCAAGTGTCAAACAAGAGTCTGGACACTCAGTGCTTTCAGAGGTTGGAAGACACAGAAGTCATCATAGAGTTGACTGGCCAGAGAAGACTTCAAATAGAAGGCGGAGCCTTGAACTGAGTTTTTAAAAGATGGGTAGTAATACAACTGAGGAAAGGAGATGACATTCCAGGTGAGGGAATAGTAAGGAAAGCCTTGGAGGTCCAACTAAGCATGGTGCATATAAGAGAAAGGAGATGGAGCAACATGGCCAGAATTGAGTTTACCCGAAGGCAAGCAATGCAAGAGAAAGTGGGAAAGGTAAGATGAGGCCAGATTAAGGAAGACCTTGGAGGCCAGGCTTAGGAGTCTTGACTTTATCCTTAGGCAAAGAGGGTTTTTATGATCCAACATACCCTGCTAGAGCAGCAGACATAAATGGGAGAGACATGGGGGGAACACTCTCCCACAAATTCCTTGGGGTTTGGTATCAATCCCCTGCCTCAGAACACAGCACCTCATATGAGACTTCTAGTTGTCCAGACTGACAACTGACTTCCAAGGTTGTGGTGGGAAGGGGCTGAGGAGGATGGCCAGGGAACCATCCGTCTACATGTGGGGAGATGGAAAGGAGGCAGGGAGGGGGAGGGAGAGGGAAAAGGAGAGGAAGAGATTTATTGTCCTGTATAGAGAAGGAAAGCCTGGGGGGAAGTGAGGGGCAAGGTCACACAACTAAAGCCACAAAAGCTGCAACTAAGACCCCAAGTGTCCTGATTCCCAAGGCAGTATTCTAGATTTCCAGGGATGCTTTTACAGAAGAATCCTGACCAGAAGAGTAACCAGTTCTATGGCAGCCAAGGGGCCAATGGCTGCCCTTGGATTTCACCTCCTACCCTTGTGGGAATGTTGCCTTGGTTTGCTGTGGCTCTGGCCCAGGCTACCAGAATGCTTGAAATTCTCCTCTGGCAATCCAGGTTCAGATGAAGGTTCTCCCAGGCCAGCCAACTCCTATTGATTCATGTTGCCTGTGTTGAGGCCACAGGACCACTTTGTAAAGCCACTAGTCATGAAAGGGCCAGCCATTTATGTCAGGGTTGGTCCTGCCTTTGACACCAACTGGCTGTGTGATCCTGGGCAAATCACTAAGAGACTTCGGGGACACTATATATACATTTATGTATGTGTATGTGTGTGTATGTGGTAGGAAGGAGAGACAGAGATTATCATCTATTATCATAGATTGATAGAGATACATAGATGATAGAAATGAGAGAGAGCTGGAGAGAGAGAGAGAGAGAGAGAGAGAGAGAGAGAGAGAGAGAGAGAGAGAGAGAGAGAGAGAGAGAGAGAGAGAACTTCTTACACTTACTACTGGTGTGATCTTGGGCAAATTATATAACTTATGTGGACCTCATCTGCAAAACGAGAGGGTTCAACCAGATGATCTGAGCTCTCTTCCAGCTCCAAATAGCAGATCCTTTTGCTATTCAAGCAGTAGCACCTCAGAACCTCAGTTTCTCCATTTGCAAAATGGGCACAATAATGCCTATACAACCTGCGTCACAAGGCTGTTGTAAAGACCAACTGAGTGATATGTGAAAAGAACCAATTTTTCCAAATTGATTTCACCTCAGTCCTTTTCATACATTCTGCATTCCCACCCAAATGGCCTCCTTGGGCTCCCCACCCATGGCATTCCATCTCTGGCCTCTGCTTTTTCACCAGCTTCCTCCATTACCTGAAATATTCTCCCCTGCACCTTCACCTCTTGGAATCCCAAGCTTCCTTCAACATTCATTTTTTGTGCTGGTCTCTATAAAAGGACCTTCCCATTCACCCCTGTGCTTTTCTCTTGTTGCCCAATGAAACTGCTTTGTATATATTTTGTATTTATTTATTTGTAGCCATGTTGTATCCTCCAAATAGAATATAAGCTCTTTGAGGGAAGGAACTTTTTCATTCTATTCTTTGTATTTCCAGCACCCAACATGGCACCTGGAACAGAGAAGTGTTTAATAACTATACTTTGTTGTTGAATGGCTGTACATCGGAAAGAAGTTTAGATTGCTCATTCATTCACTCCATTCATTCAATGAACTAGTTAAGTTCCCAATAGAAAAACTTCTCTTTGTGCCAGTAAAAAGTATGGCGGAACAAGCAGAGAACAAAGTCAGAAGTTTTGGGTTCTAGTCTCAGCTCTGTCATTACCTAGGTGTGTCATCTTAGGCAAATTCCTCCCTTCTCTGGGCCTCAATTTCTCCCTCTATAAAATGAAGGGGCTGGATTGGACAATCTCTTCCAGCTTTGAAAGTTGTAGCATTCTAACTTTGAACTGGTCTAGGAAGCTCTTTAAAAGAAGTTGACTCCCTTTCATATGTGGAAAAGCAAAGCAAACCCCAGGCTAAAGGAGCCACAAGGTCATTAGATCCTCAACAACATTCATAAGTGTTTCTAACAAAATAAAAGGCCATCTTCTGGAAAGAAAACCATCATATTTAAAACCACAAGATGAAAGTAAACCAAAGCATCCATTAAGTAATTAAAAATAACCACCATACAGTCATTAAGCAGTTAAGTAATAAAATAAAACCACTCACCCCCTTAGCCTCTAGCTCCAGCCAGAACATTTCAGGAAAGTTCTAATGAAAATGCCATCAGCCTCTGTTTCAAATCATAGGATCTCCAAGTTGGAAGAAGGGACTTTGGTGTTTTTGCTACTTAGATCTGCTCTTCTGGTTCAACCCCTACACTTAACAAGTGGTGATCCAATCTATGGCTGAAGACCTTTAGGGTTGGGGAGCTCTCCATCCCCTGAGGGGACCCATTATACCCTCTGGCCAAAATCCAACCAAGCCCACTTAAATTGCAGCTTCATGAGCAAGACCCCTCTTCCTATTACCAACTCAAGGAGACTAGAAGGGAATCTCATTAGGATCAGACAGAATTCCTTTGATCAGCTGAGGAAGAGATTTTTCAGTAATTATCAGACAAGGAGAATTTGAAGGCTAGATGTGGTTTCGAGCCAAAGGATGTGGAAACATTACCCTTGTAGGTTCTCTTCTCTCTTTTCCATTGTGGATTTAGACATCTCCAGTCAGGGGCTGAACAGGGTGCATTGAATTAATGAATAAATTTTGTTGGTTTCTCTCTCCCTCCCTTCCCTCCCATCCTTCTTCCTTCCTTCCTAAATGTGGTACCCAGAACTGAACATGGTACTCCTCATGTGGTCTGGCCAGAATACGGCCATTGTCTCCCTCCTTCAGGACACTATATATCCCTTAATGTAGCCCAGGATAACATGAGATTTTTTGCTGGGTGCTAAATTTTGACCCCTTATGGAAGAAAGAACACCAGACTTCAAGGCTGAAATGTTGATGCCAGTTTTGGCACTTACTACTAGCTCTGGGACCTTGTGCAAGTCAGAACATTGTAGGACTTTAGACTGGGAAGGAGTCATTCAGTTCAACTCCTTCATTTTTACAGAAGAGGAAAGCAGAAACCACTCTGCCAAATTACAGAGTTGGAAGAACCTCAGAGGTCATTTAGTCTGGTATCTGTATCTGACCCAGAATCACATTGACAGCATTAGTGATGAGACTTTGTTGAAGAAAGACTTCCGGTGAGGGGGATCCACCGCCTTCCAAAGCAGTCCATTCCACTCTTGGAAAGTTCTGTTGAGTAGAGTTTCCATATATCAAGACTAAATATGTCCCTCTGCAAGTTCCTCTCTAGCTTTTGAGGTTCAGAAGAACACCTCTAATCCTTTCTCCACATGGCAGTCCTTCAAATACCCCAAAACATCTATCATTAAGTCTTTCTTCTCCAAGCTAAATATCCCCAATTCTTTCAACAGATCTTCATATGACATGGTTTCTATTCATTCATTCATTCATTTCATCATTCTTTCATTCAATGAACAGTCACTTTCATCTGTATATGTTCCAGTCTATGGCCTTGAGGCAGCTAGGTGGCATGTATGAATAGAGCATGGAGCCTAGATTTAGGAATTCACATATGGCCTCAGACACTGATTAGCTGTGTAGCCTTGGGCAAGTCACTTAATCTCTGTCTTCCTCAGTTTCCTCAACTGTAAAATGGGTATAATAATAGTACCTACCTATCAGGGTTAAGATTAAATGAGATAATATTTGTAAAGTACTTAGCACAACACCTGGCTTATAGTAGACACTTAATAAATGCTTATTTCCTTTCCTCCCCCCTTCCTTCCTCCTCCCTCCTTCCTCCCTTCCTTCCTCCTTCCTTTTTTTCTTTTCTCTCTCCCTTCCTTCCTTCCTTCCTTCCTTCCTTCCTTCCTTCCTTCCTTCCTTCCTTCCTTCCTTCCTTCCTTCCTCCCTTCCTTCCTTCCTCCCTCCCTTCCTTCCTCCCTTCCTTCCTCCCTCCCTTCCTTCCTCCTTCTTTTTTTACTTTTCTCTCTCCCTCCCTTCCCTCCCATCCTTCTTCCTTCCTTCCTTCCTAAATGTGGTACCCAGAACTGAACATGGTACTCCCCATGTGGTCTGGCCAGAATACAGCCATTGTCTCCCTCCTTCAGGACACTATATATCCCTTAATGTAGCCCAGGATAACATGAGATTTTTTGTCACCATAATACACTGTTGACTCATATGGAGCTTTCCATCTACTTAGGACCCCAGATGTTTTTCAGACAAGCTGCTACCTAATCATGTATCCCCCGTCTTGTACTTGTGAAGTGCATTTTTCTGTACCCAGGTGTAAAATTCCATGCTTTCCCCTGTTAAATAAATGTCATCTCATTCTATTCAACCCTCATTCTAGGTTGATGAAATATTTTGGGGATCTGGGGCCTATTATCCAGTCTATCCTTCTTCGATTTATGTTATCTATAACTCTGATAGGCTTATCTTCCATAACTCCATTCAAATAATTGATGAAAATATTGAACACCATGGTATGGAGGCCTCCATAAGATCCTTAGGGCATTTTACTAGCATCTTCCAAGTTGTAATTGAAGTATTACAGTTTGGGGGTCCTCTCACTCAGCCCGTTTTGAATCCATTTCACTCTGCTAATATCTAGCCAACATCTCCCCCTCTATCCACAAGGGTAATATGTATAATGAGATACCTCATGGTAAAGAAATGTGGACCATGGGCACAAAATGGTGGAGAATCACTGCACTAGATGACCAGTAAGGACCCTCACTGCTCTAGATCTATGATCCTAGTCAAGTCTTCCTTCTCTTTGCTGTTCTTGTACCCACCCACTCCCCTCTACTTAAACCCTACTTCCTGGTTCTGTCCAAAACTGAAAGTGTTGAAATACCTAAGGGAATGTTCTCTTAGGGCTCCTGCTCCACCAGGAGAACCCATGGGTTGGACACCAGGAGATCTGGGCTCTGGCCACATGTCTGCCACTAACTTGCTGTGTAACTTTGGGCAAGTCACTTCTCCTCTGCAGCCCTCAGTCCCTCTCAGATCCCATGGTCTGTAATTCTACTTTTTATGCTAGGTTTTCTTCCCAAAAGCCCCCAAAGGGCATTGCCATCCCTGTCCCAGCTAGAAGCATGGAGTCTCTGAGTAGGAAGGGACCTCAGAAGCCATCTAGCCCACTCTGAACTTGAACAAGAGTCCCCTCCATCACAGCCCCAAAAAGGGGTCATTCCTCTGTTGATTGATTGAAAAATTTCATGAAGAGGGAACCCACTCTCTCTTAAGGCAGATCCCATAAGCCTGCCTTCCAGCCCAGTGTGTGTGTGTGTGTGTGTGTGTGTGTGTGTGTGTGTGTGTGTGTGTGTTTTCTGCATCATCATCGAGAACAGCAGCCTTGGGGGCCACCCACCCTGGCACAAGCTGGATCAGATAGGGTGAAAATTCAGCTCAAGGATTAGCTGCAGACTGCAGAGGCATGTGGAAAGTCCAGATTATTTGCAGGGTGAGGAGAACTGGGGCCAAGTCACCTAGCCTGAGGGCAATAGGAAAACAAAGGCTCTGGCCCAGCACCCAGGACCACAGTCTGCAAAGTGGTCAAACCTGGGAGGTTTGTCTTCAGTGGTTGCAACTGTCCTTCCCAAGCTGCTCCTGTATGGTACAAAGAGCACTGATTGCAACCTCACAGGCTCCGGGTTCAAATCTCACCCGACACTTATTCCCTTTGTGACCTAAGTTTCTTCATGCCTACATGCTCACCCTCCAGATGCTGTCTAACTTACATCTTTTTCCTCCTTCCCACAGACCCTAAACCTACTCTTAGAAAAGGTTATGGATCGAGATAATACATAGTATGCTGAACCCAAGATTGGGAAGACCTGGATACGAATCCCACTTCTCAATGCCCATCAACTGTGTAACTACGAGTAAGTTGCTCTCTGAGCCTCAGTTTCTCATCTGTAAAATGGGAATACCAATATCTACAGCACCCACCTCAAAGGATTGTTGTGAAGCTAAAATGAAATGACGTTAAGTCAAATGTTTGACAGGCTTTTGCCCCAAAACGGCAGATTATTAGAAGAGCCAGGGCAAGTCTTCTAGGACATTGGATGAATTCCCTATGAAGAATTTATGGAAAGACAAGAGCATGGAGGGGTTGTGATCTGCCCCTCTCCCAGGGGAACAGGAATTCTCAGCCTCATCTCTGATCCTGGGAGGAAGGAAAGGCTCTGTTGCCCGCGCAAGGGATTTCAAGCATCTGTGAGTAAATAGCAGAAGATATTTTAAGGGATCATTTGGCTGGAGGTGGCCAATTGCCTAAATATATATATATGTGTGTGTGTGTGTGTGTGTGTGTATGTATGTATGTATACACACACACATACATATATGTATGTATGTAAGTATGTATACACACACATATAGTGTAAGGAAGGATTTCCTATGGCTGAAAACGTCAAAAATGGAACCAGCCATTTGAGGAGGCAGTAAGCCCCAGGGTCACTTTAGAGCTTGGATGTTCTTGGGAAAAATTTCTGGCTTTTTCAGTTCTGTTTTCCTTGATCTTACAGATTGTCTGTTGCCTGATCGTGCCTCTTCCTACCTGGTGACCTCCCCCTTCCCCCCCAACCTCTAGTCTGAATCCTCCCTCACTGGAAACTTCTATGCTTGGAATATCCCAGGTTAGAATCTGCCATGGGCAGACTCCCCTCAATGAGATCAATGTCCTCCTTATAAAATCATCTGGGTATGATAGAGGAGAGGCCAGATTGCGGGAGGGAGTAATCAGAAGCAAACACTTCTAAGGGTCAAAAGAGAGAATGGAATAAATGGGGGGCAGGATAGAATTAAGGGAAATATACAAAAAATAATCTGGGTTACTCTGATCACAGCAGCCTAGATTCCTGAGGTGACCCAGATGCTATAAAAGCAGAATCCCAGGAGTCCTAGAACATCATGCCAGGGCTCCCTGGTGATTTCTCTGGGTCACATCTTTCTGTTCCTTCCTTTTTGGAGTTCCGTTTTGGAGGTGATAGTCTTTAGCCTCATGTGAGTGAAATCAGTGGATTTTACTCTGTGTCCTATCTTTCCCTGCATTGACTATTCTCCATGCCTGGAGTGGACTCTCACTTATATATTCCTTTTTCCCTTAAAAATTCCACCCAGGTGATATCTTCCAAATGAAGTTTTTCCTAATCTCCCAACTTCTAATGCCTTCCCCCTAGAAAAAAATCATATTGTACTTATTTCTTTTATACTTTGTACTTAATTTCACTCATACTTTGTACTTATTTGTGTATGTCTCCCCAGTAACATGTAAGCTCCTTGAGGGCAGGCCATGTTTCATTTTTATTCTTGCTAACTACTGGAGGCGGCTGAGTTGAAGTCTCCCTTGCTTTCCAGTTGGCAAACAGCCTGATCAGATTCACTGGCTCTGCCCGACAATATTTCCATCGTTTGCAGCAGGATGGCCCCCAGGGAGCGCAACAAAAGTCCTGCCACAGTTCTTCCTCTGTTTAGAAACTGGAGCCAGGAATGGCCTTGTGACAGAGTCCTCACTGGGCAGAGAGGAATGTTTGGGAACTTAGCAGTCACCAGTAACACAAGCTTGTTTATAGAGCTACTGCTCAGAGCAAGTTTCTGCTCTTGCCAACAAGGGAGGAGCCCTGTGGGAAAATAGGACTCAACCCAACATCTCAGGAGGCTCTAGCTACCCCAGCCACAGATTGGCTGCTTTGGGTTACTGAATGTCATGATGCTCGAACACAGCTCTGTTCACTTGCCCCCATTCTATCTGAAAAGGTAAGGGGGGAGATTAGGGGGCACCACATGACTTTCCCCTCATAACCCGGTGCACAGAAGGGCTAAATATAAGATTAATTCAGGACTACCAACTTGCCTATCTTACAAAATACAAATGGAAAAGAGGTTGCCTGTTGATGGAGAGGTTTTGCAGATGTGCCTATTTGCAGATAGTATTGTGCCAACTACCTAGATCCTTGGAACATTACAGGTCATCTCAATAAAACCAATGTTCATTTAAAAGAGACCAGCCTAGACACCCACACTAGAAACACAAAGTGGATGGAGAATGAATATTACCCAGATTATAACAAGTAGCTGGATAAGCAGCTACTCTATCAGTATATATACTTTGGACAAGTATTGCAAATAGACAATTTGCTGGAACCAGAACTGATTAGGGAGGACATACATAGAGGTCATAGACTCAGAGCTGGAAGGGACCTTAAAGGTCATTGAGTCCGACACCTTCATTTTGCACATGAGAAAACTGAGGCTAAAGTGACTTTCTCAGGGGGATACAGCAAGCATCTGAGGTAGAATTCAAACCCAAGTCTTCCTCACTCCAGAGCCCATGCAGCCTCTCACAGAGAAGAGACCGAGCTGGATTACATTTAGAAGTTGGTCATCAAACATTTATTCAGCACTTACTATAAACCAGGAACTGCTAAGCACAGGGGATACAGAGAAAGACAAACCATGGCTCACTACCATAAAAGCACGTCTTTTCCCACCTCCTGGGGATCTTCCAGGGCCATAAACTGTGGAATACCACCCCAGCACAATTATCGTTGCAAGTGATCTAAAAGGACAACCTAAAGACTCTTCGATGGGTCCAAGCAGGCTTCAGCATATTGCCCAGGATCACCTTCCTGCAGGAAGTACTGTAAAATGCATGAATCAGTCTTAGTTTGTTGGCTATATGAGAACAGCTGGCAGGCCAGATCTGGCTTTGGTCTGCCAACCCCTGGATAGAGCCCTGGACCCACCAAACCTGAGAAGGCATTTTTTTGGGTCACATCTGTGATTTTATTAGTACACAGAACTCCCAGGGAGAAAAATTCCCTCTACCAATGCACACTGGAATCTACTCTGCAACTTACAGTCTGTGAGAATTGACTGAAGCACTAAGAGGCTAAGTGACTTGCCCAGGGTCACACAGCTAGTAGTGTCAAGTGTTTGGTCTGAAGCTGGATTTGAACTCACATCCTCCTGACTTCAGGGCCGGTGCTCTATCCACTTCACCACCTACCTGCCCCTGGGTGCCATCTTTTAGGAAGGACATATATAAACTAGGAAGCATAGAGAGGAAGGTCATTGTCCCATCAAAATATCCCTTCAGCTTGTCTAAACCCACCTCATTTGCAGTTGGGGAAACTGGGGCCCAAGAAAGTTGAAGAACTTGACAAAGGCCACACAGTGAAGTGGTGACAGAGGAAGGAAAGGAGACAAGCATTTATTAAGTACCTACTGTGTGCTGGGTACTGTTCTAAGAGTTTTACAGATAAGATCTCTTTAGATCTTCACAATAACCCCTGTGAGGCAGGTGTTGTTATTACCCCCATTTTACATTTGAGGAAACTGAGGCAGACAATGATACAGTGACTAGGGTCCCACAGCTAGTAAGTGCCTGAGGCTGGATTTGAACTCAAGTCTTCCTGACACCAGGACAAGTGCTTTCTCAATTTGTGTTGGAACTAGAAGCCAGGTCTCCAAATAACTAATCCAGGACTTTTTCCATGACACCAACAGCAGTTTCCTCATGTTCTTACAGGGATGAGTCACTGAAATCTTTTCCAAATTTTCCATCCAACTCTGCCCCACAGGCCACTAAGGGAAAGAAGAAACTGCCCCTGAGCTTATGAAAGCACTACTGGCCCCGAGAAGGGTCACTGGGCTCATCTTCTGGGTGGCCAGAGAATGCTTTCCTGCCTCCATCTGTATGCATTCATCGATACTCTCATCTTCTGGCACTGGAATTGCTATGTTCGTCAGAGAATAGAAGTTAAGGATAGCACCTGATTTCTAGAGATAGCCTCTAATTCTTAGGTGGCTAGGTGGTGAAGTGGACAAATCACTAGTCTTGGGAGTCAGGAATATCTGAGTTCTAATTCTGCCTTAGTCACTCACTAGCTATGTGATCCTGGGCAAGTCATTTAACTGCTTAGCCTCAGTTTCCTCATCTGTAAAATGGGGATAATAAAGGCACCTACCTCTTAGGATCAAATGAGATATTTGTACAGCATTTTGCAAACCTTAAAGCTCTATGCAAATGGTAGTTAGGATGATGATGATGATGATGATGATGATGGTGATGGTGAAGAAGATAATTACCTGGTTACCTCAGAACAAACAAATTTATGTCCCAGTGGTTTGGCCATATGCCCTCTGTGGACTTCAATTTCTTCCTCTGTAGAATGAGAGGTGGCCTCTGAGATCACATCTAGCTCTAATGTTCCTTGTTCTGTGTTCTAATATTGTGTGTCTTAAGTTCCTTCCCTTCTATGATCTAATGCTCTCTGCAAAAAGCCATGGTGGGGGGGCAGCTAAGTGGCGCAGTGGATAGAGCACTGGCCCTGAAGTCAGGAGGAAGTGAGTTCAAATCCAACCTCAGACCAAACACTTGACACTTACTAGCTGTGTGACCCTGGGCAAGTCACTTAACCCCAATTACCTAAAAAAAAAAGCCATAGGGGATAAAAAGAGGTACAAAACATAACCTCTGCCCTCAGAGGGCTTATAGTCTAGTAAAGAAGGTAAGATAAGTGCACACATCACTGTAATGCACGACAGAATGTGATATGGGAGAAACACACTAAACACTATAGGTGTTTAGGGTATTTCTACCTTGGTGGTGAGGGACGCTTAATAGAGGCAGTGGCATTTGAGCTTGGCCTTACAAGATAGGAAAGACTTCCATAGAACAAGATGGAGGAGAGGCCTGAGCTAATGGCATGAGCAGAGCCATAAAGCACACACGCACTTAGTCTTCTATCCTAGGCCATCTAGAACAAACAATGCATGAGATCTTTCCCATCAGTCGGGCTTTGCTCCTTCCCCTCTTCCCTCTCCACCATTCATCACAAAGTCCTCTGCCCTCCCTTCCACTTTGGGAACCTTTAAAGGCCAGCTCATGTGAACACTCATGTCCCCAGCATGCAGACAAGACGGGATCCCGGCCCCACCTAGATCACGGCCTCACCATGCTCCTCGAGTTCCCTGTCTCATCTGCCGGCTGACACATCTCCCCATGTCCGTTGCAGAAGCAGCTTCCACGGACAATCAGGTCATAGATGGCATAATGGGTGAATCGCTGGGGTTTCTCCAGAAGCCTCACCCCCTGGCAGGGGCAATCCTGCCTTTTTAGCAGCACAAGACGCAGGTTGGTGAGTTTTAGCAAATCCTGGGCTTCTGGGCCATAAGGATTGTCAATCTGATTGGTTGGCGTCAGGGCCCGGTAGACGACCTGGGAGATGAAAACACTAATCAAGCTACTTCAATTGAATATGAGCTCCCCACAGGCAAGGTCTCTCTTATTTTTGTGTTTGTATCACTAGCATTTTAGCAAGCATTGAATACATGTTAGTTGAATGGAATGGAGAAGAGAGGGTCTGTTCTGTAAGAACAAAATTCAGCCAGAAGACCTGGGCTAAAGTCAAGGCTCTCCTACTTACTAGCTATTTGACCTTGCTTGGGTTACCTCCCTTCTCTGGGCCTTAATGTCCCTTCCTGTAAAAATAAAAGAGTTAGACTAGAAGATATCTAAGGTCCTATTCTGTGGGTCAAGACCTAAAGTAGTGTTCATTCTTGGTTACAGCCAGCCTTTCCTGCAGGTGGGTAGAATAAGCTTTCTACATGGTAGGATTATAATAATAACATTTTATTTTTACTTAATTTTTTTCTCAATTACATGTAAACAAAAAATTTTAATATTCTTTTTTTAAATTTTGAGTTTCATATTTTCTCCTTCCTTTCCACCCCTCTCCTTGAGAAGGCAAGCAATTTTATATAGATTACACATATGCAACCATGTAAAACAAGGGATAATAATAATAATTAATTATAAGAATAACATTTATGTAGTGCAAAAGCACTTTACAAATATAATCTCATTTTATCCTTACCAGAACCCTGGGAGGTAGGTGCTATGATTATCATCCCCATTTTACAGAACTGAGGCAGACGTAAGTGGCTTGCTTGCCCAAGGTCACAAAGCTAGTAAGTGTCTGAGGGCAAATTTGAACTCAAGTCTTCCTGCCTCTAGGCCCAGCACTCTATGCACTATGGCACCCACTAGCCACCCTGAGCCAATATCTCCCTCACTTAGTTCACCGATGCCTAAAATTCCTTTAAGAAGGACAAAGTCTTCCACACAACCATTACAGATAAGGCTGAAAATAACTCTCCCAGAGGTGTTTGCAACGTATCTATTTAAATGAAGAGAAGAGAACACTGCATTAAAATTCAAGAGTTCAGTATAATGGCAAGCCCACTAGCTCTGGCACCAGAATACACTCAACTCAATTCCACAAACGTTTCTTCTGTATCTACCATTGGCCAGGAGGGGGGTGGGGGGGTACAAATACCCAGTTTCCAGCTGTGTGTGGGAAGGACTGGAGAGGGGAAAGGTTGGCTTCTGGAAGACCAATTAGGAGTCTGCTGCAATGGTGCAGACGAGAAATGATGAGGGCCTGAATGCGGGTGAGGAGGCAAGCCAAGAAAGATATTGTGAGATAGAATCACCAAAGGCGACTGGCTCAGCTGTGTGGCCTCCAACAAGTGATTCCATCTCTCTGAGACTCAATGTCCTTATCCATTAAAATGAAGGGATTAAATCAGCCCAGTGATTGCTAAGGCTTTTTGGCGGCTCCCGGAAATGTCAGACCTGGCTTCTTCTCTGGCTCCCGGGGGGACCCTGGGTGCATTTCCTCTTTCTATGCCTCAGATTCCCTTTGTATAATAGAAGCCTATCAGGTTCAATCTAAGGTATCTTTGGGTTTTGATAGGTTAGGATTCTATCACTTATCTTCAGCCTAAATGGTAAATTATTACCAAGAGAAAAATATAAAAGGAAGAAAAGAGAGGGAGGGAGAAAACAAAAGGGATGGAGGTCATTAGGAACCTGAAGGGAGAGGGGGAAAGGATGCTGAGGGATTGGGGAAGGGAAGGAAAGAATGAATGAATGAATGAATGAATGAATGAATGAATTATAAAAAAAAGCATTTATTAAGCACTTATGTGCCAAGCATTTAGTCAGAGAAGACCTAGAGAAAGGAGCTGGGAACATAAAAATCGAATTTTGCCAACCTACAGTCCTTTGCCCCAGACAGAGGAATGCTTCTTTTCCCCCTTGGAATAGCTATGAACTCCCCCCTCTTCCATCCGGGCTCCCAAAGGAAAAAGAGCCCCTTGCCTCTGTGGGCGCCTCTGGCTGGTGCTCTGAGTCATGACCAGATCTGGGTGTTCTATTTTTGTCTCCATGAGATCAGGCCCCAGTCTTACTCTCTGCTTGGGCTGTATTGCTCAGCGGGGCCCTTTATGCCAAGGGCGGGCCAGAGGGTGGGCTGACATACCATGCACGCTCTCTGTCAGCCAGCCAGCCAGCCCACTCAGCAACATTTGTTCTCCAGGCTTAATTCCTCTTTAGAGAGTCTTAGAGCTGGAAGCGACCTTGGAATCATTTCATCTAGCTCCCTCCCTTTCCAGAGGAGGAAACTGAGACCCCGAAAGAGGTCTTGGGGTAACACAATGAATTATTGATAGGGATGGGATGAAAGCCCAGGTCTCCTGCCTCCCAAGCCCCCTGTTCACAAGCCTGAATTCAGGGACCTAAGAGATCAGCTAGCTGGTCCAACACATTCATTTCCCAGGTGGGGAAACAGAGGCCCAGAGAGGGCAAGTGAGTTGCTTCAAATCACACAAGTTGTAAGTATGAGAGAAAAAAAGTTGAATCCAGGACCCCCACCTTTTTTAAAATTTATTATTTATTTTTAGGGAATTGGGGTTAAGTGTCACACAGGGTCACACAGCTAGCAAGTGTCAAGTGTTTGGTCTGAGGCCGGATTTGAACTCAGGTCCTCCTAACTCCAGGGCTGGTGCTCTATCTGCTGGGCTACCTAACTGCCCCCCAGGCCTCTTTCCATCACTGCCTCTCACTGCATTCACTCCATTTACGGAGTTCTTTATACCTCAGCCGACTAACTTCAGCCATGACTTATCGAGATCCAGGGTAGCTAAGTGGTGCAGTGGATAGAGTACTAGGCCAAGAGTCAGGAAGATCTGAGTTCATATCTGCTATCAGACACTTACTAGCTGTGAGACCCTGGTCAAGTCATTTAACTCTGTCTGCCTCGGTTTCCTCACCTGTAAAATGAGCTGGAGAAGGAAATGGTCAACCACTCCAGTATCTCTGCCCCAAATGGGGTCACAAAGAGTTGGATGTGACTGAGAAACAATAACAAATTCCTCATAAGAAGCTGCATCATATATACGTGTGTAGGAGGTAGCCTCGTGCAAATTCGTTTGGCAGCACAGTGAACAGAGTGCTGGACTTGAAATCAGGAAGAGGGGAGCTCAAAGCTGCCCTCAGACACTTACTAGCTGTATGACCCTGGGCAAGTCACTTAACTGTCTGCCTCAGTTTCCCCATCTGTAAAATGAGCTGGAGAAGGAAATGGCAAACCACTTCAGTATCTCTGCCAAGAAAACCCCAAATGGGGTTCCCAAGAGTCAGAAGAGCTATATCAAGGTTCAGTCCCATCCATTTCAAACTTGGGGTCTCAGCCCAACACCTAGAACGACAGAACCCTAGGTCTGGAGCTGAAGAGGTGTCAGAAGTCATCTAGGCCAACACCCCTCACTTTACAGGTAGGGAAACTGAGGGGGAAGGGAGGTGAAGTTACCTGTCTGTGACCTGCCATTACTCACCGGGGTGTCAACGCCTGCCAGGGATATCCCAGAGGAGATTTCCTGTTCATGGAGGGGTTGGGACAGCTGCCCTCTGAGGTCTCTTACAACCTGAGAGCTGGTGGTTATGTCCTTCTTCTTATGGATTCTGGCCCATGAAACCGAGAGGTGACACATTTGTCCCATCTGCCATTGATTTCATAGATTCCCTGCCTCTCTATCTCTGCATTTTTTTTTCAAGTGGACAGGCAAGTTGAAAAACTTGCTGCATAGAAAATATTTTGTCCATTCCTTTGTGCTCTGTGAGGGCCCAGAGGAGAGGGGGAGGGGGTGACAACTGATGCCCCAGAGATCATTCTATTGTGGCTCTGGCTCGATCAAAGCCCGGTCAGACTGCCTGATGCAGCCACAAGCCCTCACCTGCTCAAGCAGCCCGGCCCACAACGGCCTTCATCCTGAGGCCCCCCCCTCCCCGGATTGTGTCAGGTCCCCTTTTTCCTCACCATGAGCTGAGCGGTCACGTATTCTCTCCAAACCACCGAGGGCCTTGACATTCCCCAGGCCAAGGGAGCCATGAGCTAACAGCCCCAGCTGCAGAAGCCGGCTGTCCACATTCCACCAGCCCATGCAGCCGTAAGCCGACGTCTGGCTGGTCCAGGTTCCAGCATCCCCTACCCAAGCACAGCCGAGAGGCAGGTCCCCTGGGCATCAGAGCCGTCCTACTGCCAGTTTGGGCAAGGTCCTCTGATTCTGGCTCACAGAATATGGGAGATGTGGGAGGGGGTGAAAGGGTGACTCTTCCCTGGACTTACCTGTCCTGTCTCAGGCAAATGATCCCACCTGAGATTGTTCCAAGTATCTGGTCCCTTACAATGGCTCTGGGTGTCAGGATGATTCCCCATTTCCACCAAGAGCTTCCCCTCTGGAGGACCTAGACCAGCTTTGGTGGGATTCATTCCTTCCCTCTTCATTCTCCCTTCCCTCTCCTCTCCCCTCCCCCAACCATATAAAGCCTAGGAGTTGAGGCAGGAAATTGCTCCTTGATGGGACCAAATGCTCCCATTCTCCTGCTGCTACTGGCCTGTCCCATTCTACCCCTCCCTCCACTCTCCTGGCCTCTATCCATTCTTGCTCCGACATCTTTCCATAGCATCTTTTGGGCTCTACAATGCTATGCTCCTCTTCTTTGAATGGCAGCTGCAGTGGATAGAGCGCTGTGCCTGGAGTCAGGAAGATCTGAGTTCAATTGTGGCCTCAGACATTTACAAGTCACTTAGCCCCTGTTTGCCTCCATTTCCTCATCTGTAAAATGGGGATACACTGGAGAAGGAAAAGGCAAACTATTCCAGTATCTTTGCCAAGAAAACCCTATGGACAAAGTCCACTGGGTCATGGAGAATCCGATACACTGGAATAACGAAACAACAGCAAAATGGCATAGTAGATTCAAACCCCAGCTCTGATGCATGCGCATGACCCTGATAGCCAGCATTTATATAGCACCTTAAAGTCTGCAAAGTACTTCATAAACTTATCTCATTTGATCCTCACAATAACCCTGAGAGACAAGTGCTGTTATTTTCCTCATTTTACAGCTGAGGAAACTGAGGAAAGCAGCGCTTAAGTGACTTGCCCAGGGTCACATAGCCAATGAGTGTCTGATTTCAGCTTTGAACTCAAGTCTTTTTGATTGCAGGTCTGTGCTCGATCCATCGTACCACCTACTTTTCTGCAGCTAAGGTGGTTTTGGGGAAAAGTAAGTGAGATGTTGTGAAGGTGGAAGAGAACTGGATTAGAAGAGAGAAATATTCTTGGGTCTTCAGAAAGAAATGGATTATTCACCATATTAGCTTTAGAGTCTAGAACTAGCTAGAGGAAAGCAAGGATAATGACCAAGATGAATATAAATCCCATAAGAATAAAATTAGGGGCTCTAGAATACAGAAAGATCCCAGGCTGGCAATGAATACTGTGGACTGCAAACAGAGATTTTGGTCTTCAGCTATCCCAGAGAAAAGAGGGCAGATAGCAAAAGGATGATGGAGATAAGGCCAAATGACTCAACTCATTTGGCCTCCATTTTCTTTGACCCATAAGCTAGACCTGTGGTGTTAAACTCAAGTAGGAATCGAGGCCACTAAACCATACCTAAGATCCCTGTGAGCCACATATTGACTTAGAAAACCACATATGGACATTATCTGTGTTCACTATATTTTTATTTTGTTAATTATTTCCTAATTACATTTTAAACTTGTTTAGGCTTTCTTAGCACTCAAGAGTGTTCTGAGCTGTTTGTCTGACACCTCTGGTCTAGATAAACATACTGTCCAGTGGATTTGGAACTGGCTGAATGACAAGAAGAGGAGTCGTTAATATCGCCACATCTCTTGAAGGGTGGTCTACAGTGGAGTGCCCCAGGGATCTGTTCATGTTAACATTTTTACCAATGACAAAGGCATAAGAATTCTTAAATTTATAAGGATAGAAGGTAAGAACTGCTCGGTAACTTCTTAGCAATCTATAGTCTTAGAGAGCTGCCTAGAACAGCAAGAGGTGAAGTGACTTTCCCAGGGTCAGTCAGTATGTCTCAGGGGGAGCATCTGAACTCAGGTCTTCCTGGCTTCAAGGCCAGTTTTCTATCCATGATTCCACACTTTCCTGACCACATGAAATTTAATAGGAGTGAATGTAAGGGCCCTACTGTCATGTTTGAAAAATCAGTTTCAGAAGTACATGATGAGGGGCAACTAGGTGGTTCAATGGATACAGCACCAGCCCTGGAGTCAGGAGGACCTGAATTCAAGTCTTGCCTCAGACACTTACTAGAGAAGGAGAAGGATCTTTATATGTCATCCTAACACATGCCTCACACAAGGTCAGACTGAATAGACGCTCAGTAAACTAAATTCAATCATGGGGTAAGGGTTTCAGCCTTAGAGGTGTCATGCAGCCCTTTGTTTAGCTGAATGTGGACCTGGATTTACAAGTCTTTGTGGAGAGAGACAAAGATTTGAGTGTAATAATGAAGTGCTATAAACTTAAAATTAATGTGCTAATTAAATTTGTGAGCCTGGATACAGCTAATTGGTGGAGCAGAAGTGCTGAGGAAAGGGAGCCAGCCCAGTGGAGGCAAGGTGATGGAGGAAATGTTCAAGAAGAAATTGGGTCTTATTGGATGGGTTTAGAGATGAGTTTGGGCATGGTGGAGAAAACATCAGCAAAAGAGGGGAGGTACTAGTAAGCATGGCCTGTGCAAGAGACCTTGAGGATACCAGACTTACTGGAAGTAGAGTTTATACTGAAGAGGAGAGATAGGCTGGGGCCAGGTTATGGAGGGCTTTGAGTGCCAAACTAATGGATGGGGTACTTACCTCACCTCTGGTACAAGGAATAGCATCTGAATACCTAGATGTACAAAGAGAGCCTTCTTCAATGAGGTCATCTTGGAGCCCAAAGGTGGCCGTACAGTTGGTGGCAAAATATTTATAGGGCCTCCAGGTATGTCCACCATCCTGGGAACGCTCCAGGATCATGGCGGCTGGCCGGGGAGACTTGAAGACCACGATGACATGAGTCAGATAGAATTCTGTCTCAAAGTCCAAATGAATCGCTTCTCGGGAGACACCTGCAGCTGACTGCCACCACGTGTTGGGAAAGGCAAAGACGTCATCTGTCATGGAGGATGGTGGGTGGGAATTGTTGGGTTGCTGAGCATTGCACTTGGTGCACTGAAGATGACCACAGTTTAAGGTGCTGGAAGGGAGGGAAGGTTGGTCCACATAGGAGCAGGAGAGCTCTGTACCACTCTCCCCACAGGTGGTGAATGTGGTAGGGGTCCTGCCTGTGGCAAGGTTCCCCACAGGTGGGTTGCAGGCACGGTGGTCACAGTGAAAGGTATGGAACTTCCCTGAATGTGCAACACAAACATCACCCCCCCAAAAAAAGGTCAGATTTAGTAATCTCACCTCACATCCTCCCTGCCCCTCCCCTTCACAGTTCATACATATTTTTCCATCTTCTTGTTCCTATTTAAAAAGTATTACATTTACAATTTTATAGAATACAAGAACTAGAAAGAACTTTAGAACACAAAATATTATAAGATAGAATGATAGAGATGGAAGTAAGCTTTAGAAATTAGAATTAGAAATCATCTAATTAACCTCTGAATATGGCAGAGGAGAAAACCAAGGACCAGGAAAAGAAGAGACTTGGTCAGGGTTATACAGGTAGTAATCAGCAAAATAGCAAAGCTATACCTAGAACCCAGATCCTCTCCCTCCTGGTTCAGGGCCTACACCAGACCCCATTTCCTGAGAGCCCCAAATGGTCTCTACTGTTCATGAACTTACAACTCCTCTGGGTCTGCCTCATGTATATAGGCAGAGTAGGCAACTGTCTGCCCACCTCCATTGGGTGATCTCACCATTTTTTATTTGTTTTTGTTTTAAATTTATTAATTTAGTTTTAGTTTTCAACATTCATTTCCACAAGATTTTGACTTCCAAATTTTCTCCCCATCTCGTGCCTTCCCCACTCCAAGATGGCATGCATTCTGAATATCCCTTCCCCTAATCTTCCCTCCCTTCTATCTCCCCCCTTTCTCTTATCCCCTTCCCCTTCTATTTTCCTGTAGGGCAGGATAGATTTCTATACCCCATTGCCTGTATATCTTATTTCCCAGTTGCATGTGAAAACAATTTTTAACATTTGTTTTTAAAACTTTGGGTTCCAAATTTTCTCCCTTCCTCCCTCTCCACCCACCCTCATTGAGAAGGCAAGCAACTTGATACAGGTTATACATGTATAGTCATGCAAAACACTTCCACATTAGTCATGTTGTGGAAAACTAACTATATTTCCCTTCTTCCTCTCCTGCTCCCCGTTTATTCTATTCTCTCTTTTGACCCTATCCCTCCTCAGAAGTGTTGGCTTCTGATTACCCCCTCCCCTAATCTGCTCTCTCCTTTATCATTCCCCCACTCTCTTATCCCCTTCCCTCCTATCTTCCTGTAGGGTAAGATAGATTTCCATACCCAATTGAGTGTGTATGGCATCCCCTCCTTAAGCCAAGATTTCACCATTGTTAAGGAAGGCCTTTCTGCCTGTAGGCTAAGACTTAACCTTCCTTCTCCAGGAGACAGAACCTTTCTTAGGAAAGTCTCCTCTAAGAGGAGACTGAGGGTACAAACTCCTTGGGAGAGGCAGCCCAGGGACACACAGGATTCACAAGACAGGATTCACACAGAGTGGTAGAAGACAGAGGGCAGAGAATTTAACAAAGTTCAATTTAGATGGGAGCAAGGAAAGGGAAGCCTAAAGGTGGGATGGGAGGTGAAAAGGATTCATAAAGTCAGGTTTGGATTGGCCAAGAATACTTTGCCAGTTTCCCAGTTTCACTAAGTCTCTAGTGTCAAGTCCAAATACCTCTGACTGGCATTCTATACCCTCCATAATCTTACCCTTCCAATCTCATATCCTGCTCCTCTTCAGCCAAGCAAATAATGCTCATAATTCCAACCCCTCCCCTCCCCAGTCCCTATTTCCCCTTCTATGCCTTTGTTAGTGTTCTTCATGTCTGGAACACCCCTCCCCCCCCTCGTCTCCCTAAATACCAGTTCACGTTCCATTCCACAAAATCCCAGAGTTGGAAAGCACCTTGGTTGGACATCACGGCCTACATACCTAAACAAGAATTTGCTCAACTCCTGCCCAACAAGAAGAGCTGACATCCATGACACAACACAATTTATAGAATACTTCCCTCACAACAGCCCTCTAAGGTAGAGAGTCAGTTTTACACATTTACCATTTTACAAAGAGATTAAGTGGTTTGCCCAGGATTCCACAGACAATAAATGTCAGAACTGGGACTTGAACCCAGATCTTTTGACTCTAAAACATTCATTCATCCAACAAGCATTTATTAAACATCCCCAACAAGTTATCTTTTCTTGAAGACCTCCAGTAAGAAACCTGCTATCTCCCAGGGCAGCCCTTTCCACTCTGGGACACCTCTAAGCCCTAGGAACATTTCTTCCATTGAACCAAAATCTGCCTTTCTTCAAATTCTACCCATCTGTTTCTAGTCCTTACTTCAGGGGCCATGATGGAACAAGCCTAATCTCCCTTCCACAAGATCACCCTTCAGCTACTCAAAGGCAGCTAACACATTTATCTCCCTGAGTCTTATCTCCTTTATTAAAATGATTTTTTAAAAGTTTTATCAATATGGTTTGTTTTACCTTACAAATATTTACAGATTACTTCCACTTTATGATAGGTTTCCTGTCATTAAGTGCAACTAATAATAAAACGATCTCATCTAAAAGGGAACACGCCTCACAATCCAATGCAGAAAGACAGAAATATTAAATGCATCCTTTTTGGATCATGACGCAATAAAAATTATGTGTAACAAAGGGCCATGGAAAGGTAGATAAAAAACTAATTGGAAACTAAATAATCTGACCCTAAAGAATGAGTGAGTCAAACAACAAATCATAGAAACAATCAATAATTTCACGAAAGAGAACAACAATAATGAGACAACATGCCAAAAATTATGGGATGCAGCCAAAGCAGTCCTCAGGGGAAATTTTTTTTATGATATTTTGGGTTTTTTTGGTTAGGCAGTGGGGTTAAGTGACTTGCCCAGGATCACATAGCTAGTAAGTGTTATGTGTCGAAATTTTTTTTAATCTCTAAATGCTTACATGAATAAAATAGAGAAAGAGCAGATTAATGAATTGGGCATGCAATTAAAAAATCTAGAAAAGGAATAAATTAAAAATTCCCAATTAAACACTAAATTAGAAACTCTGAAAATCAGTGGAGAGATTAATAAAATTGAAAGAAAACTATTGAACCAATAAATAAAACTAAGAAAATTCTGAAAATCAGTGGAGAGATTAATAAAATTAAAAGAAAACTATTGAACCAATAAAACTAAGAGCTAGCTTTATGAAAAAAAAAACAATAAAATACATAAGTCCTTAGTTAATTTGATTAAAAAAAGAAAGAAGAAAGCAAATTGCCAGCATCAAAAATAAAAAGGATGAATTCACCACCAATGAAGAGGAAATTAAAATAACTATTAGGAGCTATTTTGCCCAACTATATGCCAATGAATCTGACAATCTAAGTGAAATGCATGAATATTTACAAAAATATGAATTGCCCAGATTAACAGAAGAGGAAATAAAATACTTAAATAACCCCAATTTAGAAAAAGAAATTGAACATGCCATCAATGTACTCCCTAAGAAAAAAATCTCCAGGGCCAGATGGATTTACAAGTGAATTCTACCAAACATTTAAATAATAATTAATTCCAATACTATATAAACTGTTTGGAAAAACTGGTGAAGAAGGAATCTTAATCAAATTTCTTTTATGACACAAATATGGTGCTGATACTTAAACCAGGAAGAGCCAAAACAGATAAAGAAAACTATAGATCAATTTCCCTAATGAATATTGATGCAAAAAAAATTTAAGTAAAATATTAGCAAAGAGATTCCAGCAATTTATCACCAGAATAATACGGTATGACCAGTTAGGATTTACACCAGGGATGCAGAGCTGGCTCAATATTAGGAAAACTATTAGCATTGTTCACCATATCAATAGCAAAATAAAAAAAAATCATATGATTATCTCAATAGATGCAGAAAAAGCTTTTGACAAAATACTGCACCCATTCCTATTAAAAGCACTAAAAAGCATAGTAATAAATGGAGCTTTCCTTAAAATGATAAGTAGTATCTATCTAAAATTATCAGCAAGCATTATCTGTAATGAGAATAAGCTAGAAGCCTTCCAAATAAGATCAAGGGTGAATCAAGGATGCCCATTATCACCACAATTATTCAATATTGTATTAGAAATGTTAGCTTTAGCAATATGAGAAGAAAAAGAATTGAAGGAATTAGACCAGACAATGAGTAAACAAAACCATCACTCTTTTTTTTTCTAATTTTCACATTAGTCATGTTTTAAGGAAGAATTAGAACCAATAGGAGGAACCACAAGAAAGAGGAAACAAAACAAAACAGAAGGGAAAAAAAAAAGAGCAAATAGTATACTTCAATCTGCATTCAAAGCTCATAGTTCTTTCTCTGGATGTGGATAGCATTTTCCATCATGAGACTTTCCCATATCCTCTCCAACATTTATCATTTTCATGTTTTGTCATGTTAACCAATCTGATAGGTGTGATGTGGTACCTCAGAGTTGTTTTGGTTTGCATTTCTCTAATCAATAGTGATTTAGAGCATTTTTTGATATAACTATAGATGGCTTTAATTTCTTCATCTGGGAACTGCCTGTTCATATCCTTTGACCATTTATCAATTGCGGAATGACTTGTATTCCTATAAATTTGACTTAGTTCTCTATATATTTTAGAAATGAGGCCCTTATCAGAGACACTGGCTGTAATAATTCTTTCCCAGTTTTCTACTTCCCTCCTAATCTCGGTTGCATTGGCTTTGTTTCTGCAAAAACTTTTCAATTTAGTGTAATCAAAATGATCTATTTTGCATTTCATAATAAAACCATCACTTTTTGCAGATGATATGATGGTATACTTAGGGAATCCTAAAGAATCAACTAAAAACCTATTTGAAATAATTAACAACTTTAGCAAAGTCACAGGATATAAAATAAACCCACATAAGTCATCAACATTTCTATATATTACCAACAAAGTCCAGCAGCAAGAGATGGAAAGAGAAGTTCCATTTAAAATAACTGTAGACAATACAAAATATTTGGGAATCTACTTGCCAAGACAAACCCAGGAACTATATGTACACGATAACAAAACACTTTTCAAGCAAATAAAGTCAGATCTAAACAATTGGAAAAATATCAATTGCTCATGGGTAGGCTGAGCTAATATAACAAAAATGACAATTCTACCTAAATTAGTTTACTCATTCAGTGCCATACTAATCAAACTACCAAAAAATTATTTTATAGAGCCAGAAAAAAATAATTTAAAAAATTCATCTGGAAAAACAAAAGGTCAAAAATATCAAGGGAATTAATGAAAACTCCAGCTTCTGGGATAAGAACTCACTATTTGAGAAAAACTACTGGGAAAGCTGGAAAATAGTATGGCAGAAACTAGGCATGGATGAACATCTCATACCATATACCAAGATAAGGTCAAAATGGGTACATGATTTAAACATAAAGGGTGATACCACAAGCAAATTAGGAGAGTAAGGAATAGCTTACCTGTGAGATCTATGGAGAAGGGAAGGATTTATGACCAAGCAAGAGATACAGAACATTACAAATGCAAAATGTATAATTTTGATTACATTAAATTAAAAAGGTTTTGTATGAACAAAACCAATGCAACCAAGATTAGAAGGAAAGCAGAAAGCTGGGAAACAACTTTTACAGCCAGTCTTTCTGATAAAGGCCTAATTTCTAAAATATACAGGGAATTAAGTCAAATTTATAAGAACACAAGTCATTCCCCAATTGATAAATGATCAAAGAATATAAACAAGCAGTTTTCAATTAAAGAAATTGAAGTTATCTATGTCATACGAAAAAATGCTCTAAATCACTATTGATTAGAGAAATACATATTAAAATAACTCTGAGGTACCCCATCACACCTATCAGATTGGTTAACATGACAAAACAGGAAAATAATAAATGTTGGAGAAGATATGGGAAAATTGGAACACTAATGCATTGTTGGTGGAGTTGTGAACTGATCCAACCATTCTGGAGAACAATTGGGAACTATGCCCAAAGGGCAATCAAACTGTGCATACCCTTTGATCCAGCAACACCACTGCTAGGTTTGTATCCCAAAGAAAAAGGATCTATATGTACAAAAATATTTCTAGCAGCTCTTTCCTCATGGTAAAAGATTAGAGGTTGAGGGGATGTCCTTCAACTGGGGAATGGTTGAACAAGTTGTGGTATGTGATTGTGATGGAATGCTATTGTGCTATGGCAAATGATGAGCAGGATGCTCTCAAAAAGCCTGGAGAGACTTGCATGAGATGATGCAAAGTGAAATGTACTATGTACAAAGTAATAGCAATATTGTAAGATGATCAGTTGTGAATGACTTAGCTATTCTCAGCAATACAATGATCTAAGACAACTCTGAAGGACTTATGATAAAAAAAAATGCTATCCACGTCCACAAAAAGAACTGATGGTGTTTGAATACAGACTGAAGCACACTTTTTTTTAACTTTCTTTATTTTTCTTTAGGATTTTTTTTTGTTTTTGGTCCATGTTTTCTTTCATAACATGACCATTATGGAAATGTTTTACATGACTACACATCTATAACCTATATCTAATTGCTTGCTTTCTCAAGGTGGGGAGAGAGAGAGGAAAGGAGAGAATTTGGAACTCAAAGTTTTAAAAATGAATGTTAAAAATTGTTTTTACATGTAGCTGGGGAAAAATAAAATACTAAATGAATCACGAAAAAGATATAATCATTCATGAACACTAATGAGTGCTTTGAGATCTCACATGAAAAAGTTGCCCAGAAGGTACTTGCTTAGTAGTTCTGTCATGGTTAATAACTATTCCTTGGCATTCTAGGACGTGCAGTTGCAGGAAGATCGGCTACAGTTCAGTGACAGAAATAGCTAATTATTGCTTCTTCTTTCTTACCAACTGGCAGAAAGTTCATTGGCTCAAAAACAAAACAAAACAAAACACTGGGAGTTCCCAGCAGAAATTGCCATGGGTATATTAGCAGAAATAAGGAGAATAAGGAAGCTCTTAAAGGAAGGGTATTGGTGCTAAGAGAGGAGTAAAGGTGGATTAGGGCCACACTTAACCCTGATAGAAGGTTCCAGCTAGAAAAAACTTTAGAACAAAGAAATCATCTTTACAACAAAGCTAGTGGACTAATCAGAGGTTTTTAATCTTCCTTGTGTCATGGACCCCTTTGTCAGTCTAGGGAAACCCATGGACCCCTTTTCAGAATAATTAAAAAAAATTTTTTTTTGTTTAGGCAATGGAGTTAAGTGACTTGCCCAGGGTCACACAGCTAGTAAGTGTCAAGTGTTTGGTCTGAAGTCGGATTTGAACTCAGGTCCTCCTGACTCCAGGGCCGGTGCTCTATCCACTGCACCACCTAGCGGCCCCAGAATAATGTTTTCAAATGCATAAAATAAAATACAGAGGATTACAAAGGAACCCAATTATCAAAATATACATATTTAAAACCAAGAAGTTCACAGACCTCAGATTGAGCATCCCTGGACCAGCTGATCACAAGAGGTTCTTTCCAGCTCTAACATTCTGGAAGGAAGCCCAGCACACAGAATAAACACTGCACTTGGGACAGAGGGCCTGGGGTCATTTTCAACTTTTGCCACTCCCTACCCATGTGACTTTGGACAAATCCTTTCCCACCTTTCGTATCTGTAAAATGATAGAGTTGGACTAGTGTGACCTCCAAGGTATCTTCCAATTCTAAATTTATGGTCCCATGATCAGTGATTCTCATCCATAAATCTAAACTCTGCCACAGTCTGTCTTCTGTCAAGGTTTCTCTTATTCTTCTAGGGGAATTCAGAACATTGGAAAACCTTCAACATCTAAAGGTATGTATGAATGGCTAAAGGTAGAATGTTTGCCATTGTTGGGGGGAGTATTTTTGAAGTAAATGAAATGGAGTTTGGGCTGTCATAAGATCACAAATTTAGAGCTCAAGAGGATCACTGCATCCCACCTCCCTCATTTTATAGTTGAGGAAACAGGCACAGAAAGGTCAAGAGACTTGCCTAGGATCATACAGCTGGTAAGTGATAGAGGCGGGGGTTTGAACTCAGGTCCTACTGACTCAGAGCAAGAACAAGTCTGGAGGGCTCAGGATAATTCTGGGTATAGGTAGGCAGACAAGTGAGGCATTTTAGAGTCCTGCTAGGCTCTATGGGTAAAGCAGAGCCCTTCAAAGAGCAAGAACACTGAGGTTCAGAGAGTGCATAGAAAGCACAGAAGTTCCATGCAGATGCTAAAAGGCTCATTGAACTGCCAGGGCCAGAGAGACCCACGAGGCTCATTCATCTCCTCATCAGAAAGACAACACTATAGAGTACCATGTAGTTCTATAAACCGCTGGACCTAGAGTAATAAGGCCTGGAGTTTACAGGTCTGGACACTGTGTCACTAGGTAAATTGCTTTGCCTTTCTCAGTCAGGTTGGGTTTTTTTCTCCCCATCATCTAAAAAATGCAAATAATAATCTTGAACTATGTACCTCACAGAATTGTTGCGAATAATGCAAATTGTAACTTCCACGAGCTATCAACATGGGAACTCTCACTGTTATTAATTTGTCTGTATTTCTGAAGGCTTAGGGTGTACATCCAGTCTTGGTCTGGTTGCTATAAGAAACTAACGTGCCTCCTGCCTTCAATGACCATACAGTCTAATTAGGGAAAGAAGAAAAGAAGTAGCATATAGCTACCATGGGACCACTGGGTGAGTTGGAGTAAGGCCCACCATCTTTCTGGGCCTCAACCTCCATTGTCTCTTATGTCAAATGAGAGTGTTGGGACTCATGACCTCCAAGACCTCCTTCCCGCTCCAAGAGTCTATGTTCTGAAAAGGCCCTTCCTGTTCCAATAGTCTCAGGTCTGGGGCTCCCTTCCCATTCTAGCATTTTATGTTTTCTCCTTCAAAAGTTCCCCCCAATTTTGAGATTAAATGACTTTTGAGATCTCTCTCTCTCTGAACTAACACCCCAAGATCCAAAGAAGCCATAAATCCACTTCCTTCAGTCTCTTCTAAGGAGCCTCATTATCCGTCCTGGAGGCATCTCAGGAGCTTTCTTCTGAACCTCTTCCAAGTTCTCTTGGGGCCTGTGTGATTATGGAGCCAAAACTGGCAAATGTTCTTTAAGGTGAGGCTATTCCAACTTTTTGAAGTAACTGAACTTGTACATTTAAAAAATAATAATAAAATTGTTGAATCCTAATCAAATAGTTTTAGTGACATATCCAAGACAAATGGTAATAAAGCCAAATTTATACCCATTTGGGGCCAGTGGCAGTGCCTAGGATGCTTAAAACACAGTAAGTCATAATGAAAACATAAAAATGATAATAATTATAATTATATTTATCTTTAATATAAATATATATTTTATAATATATCATATACATATATAAAACTATTAGGGTAGTAAGACCTAAGAGTATAGACAGTGACATAAAATTTGGCTTTCCATCAGTCATAGCATTTTTTAAGTATCTACTATGTGCTAGGCACTGAGAATACAACAAAAGTAAAAATCCCTCTGATTAAGAAGCTTACACTCTACTGAGAGAATACAACATGTTCACAGATACAGAAATACAAGATATAGTTACATTTTTAGATGTATGTATATACACGTGCATGCATATGCATGTCCACATATACATATATTGCACAGACATATCTATACATACATGAATAGTATATGTATATTCAGAGAGAAGAGAGGAGAAGGAGAGGAGAAAGTGTGTGAGAGAGAGACAGACAGACAGACAGAGAGACAGAGAGAAAGAGGTTGACCAGTAATTTCTTTGGTAAAAGGAACACTCAGGTGAAAAAATTCCCTTGCATTTTCTCTGCAATTTATGGTCTTATCTTAGAGAGTTACCTACTGAGAGATTAATTAACTTGCCCAGGGTCACATAGCTAGATAGATAGATAGATAGATAGATAGATAGATAGATAGATATAGATAGATATTCAGACAGACAAACATATATACACACATTACATACATATACACAAAGGGATTTTGGCACATTCAGGAATCAGGAAAGACATTTGAAAAGGTGGCATTTGAGATAAACCTTAAAGGGAGCTAGGAATTCAAGAGGTGGAAATGAGGAAGAAGAACATTCCAGGCATGGGAAACAGCCTATGCAAATACAGGAAGGTGAGAGAGGGAATATTGTGTCTAGGGAGCAATAAATAGGCCAACTGGGCTGGAACAGAGTACCTGGGAGAGAATACTACGTAATCAAGCCTGAAAAGAGGCTGGAGCCAGTCAATGAAAGGCAGAGCTCCTTATCATAGACATGCCTGTATCTCTAAAACATATGTAACAAATTTTCCTTTCCAGGTTTGATGTAGTAGAAATTGAATTGTAATTAGAAGCCCAAGACAGAATATCCCAGTCCCAGCTCTCCTTACTACCTGTTGACTCTGGCCATGTCACTTCCCCTCTGTGGGATGCAGCTTCTTCATCTGTCAAATGAAGGGGTTGGATCAGCACAGTAGAAAGTTACCTGCATCTGCAGTCGGTGAACCTGGGTTGGAATCCTGGCTCTGACATTTATTCTACTGTATTTGGAGTCAAAGGGGGAGGGTTCAAATCTTACTTCTACCACCTACCACCTGTGTGACTCTGGTTAAATCAGAGTACCCTTATCTATGAAACTCAGGCATTGGATTGAATGACTTTGGCGGTCCCTTCCAGCTCTAAATCTATGATTTCGTGGAGTAAGTTATTCCCTGAACTTGCTTTTAAATATTTTAATAACTGTATTTTAATATAATCAGGTTTCTTTGAAATCTGATATATTTTATTTTATGCATTTAAAATTATACCAAGAAAAGGACCATAGGCTCCATCAGCCTGCCAAAGGGGCAGGACACAAAGAAGCTTAAGGACCCTTTTTATAAAGGATATTATGAACCTCCCTTGATGTCAGTCTCATCATCAATTCAATTCGACAAACATTTATTAAGTACCTACTATGTACCAGGCACTGGGGACAAAAAGATGAAAACAAAACAGTGCAAAGTCTATTGAAGGAAACAGTCAATAAATATTTATTAGGCACCTACTATGTGTCAGGCATTGTGCTAAGTGCTGAGGATCCAAAGAAAGACAAAAGACAATCCCTCACCCCTGAGGTGTTCCCAATCTAATGGAGACAACATGCAAACAACTACATATAAATAAGCAATAGACTGGATAAATAGAAGATAATCAACAGAGGGAAGGTGCTAGCATTAAGGGAGATTGGGAAATGTTTCCTGTAGAAGGTGGGGTTTTAGTTAGCCAAGGAAGCCAGGAGGTGGAGATGAGAAGGGGGTGCATTTCAGGTATGAGGTACTGCCAAAGAAAATGCCCGGAGTCTGGAGATGAAGGGTCGTCCATGGGGACTAACTAGGAGGCCAATGTCATTGGATGGCAGAATATATTAGTATCATATATTATTAAAATATAATATATACTGTTATAATATATAATATATAATTATTCTTCTCCCATCCACTGCCCTCTAGGGCCAAGAACTGGTCTTAGTAATGATGGAAATCATTACTAAGTAAAGGTGGACATTTCCTGGTTGTGCCTGAGTGGGGTAGAAAAAGTTATGGGAATCTTAGCAAGAGATGATACTCAGTCCACAGCTTAGCTTCTAAAGGGAACAGGAGTCCTGCCTGACATCATTATAGCACAGCTATGAGTCTGGCATCGATTCTGAAGACATGTACTATTTAGAGAGAAGGGGTTTTCACACTAAGTTTTGCAATGAAAACCTGGATTTCTCTGGAAGATTGGTAGAGCTCCAAGGGGGTATTTTGCAAGGGGTGATTGGTTTTAGACAGAATCATGGTAGAGCTGGATGGGATTAGAGACCCTTTAGTTATAGGATCATAAAATTAAAGCTAGAAGGAATTTCAGAGGCCATCTAGTCCAATACCCTTATTTTTTTTAAAGTTTTATTTTAAAGAATTTTTATATTTTACTGTTTAATATTAAATTTAATGTTTTATTATATTATGTTATATTATAATACACAATGTATAATATATGAATTTATATTATATTACATATGATTATAATATATTACATATGATTAAAATATATTTTATGTTAGTATATTATTAAAATATATTGTACACTATTATAACATTATTAAATATAGTAGATACATTATATTATACTTTTAATACTGTTATTTTTACATCATTCCCCTACCAGGGAAGCCTTCTTTTGTAACAAAAATTTTAGAAAACACCAGTAAAGCCAGCTGAGCATAGTCTTCCATCTCTCTATTGAAAGGAGGGAAGAGCTTTTCTCCCTTCTTCTCTAGGACCAGGCTTGGTCATTATAATGACACAGACTTTATTATTTGTTGTATTGTTCTTTTGATTTACGCAGTTGTGGCCATTGTCTATGCTATTTATGCGGTTCTAACTACTTCACTTTGCATCAGTTTATATATGTCTTTCCATGGTTCTCTCATCCACACCAATGACTGGACCAAGAAGCCAGTGACCTGGGTCTTCTCCCCAACTACTGTCTGCACTTTATTTACCTTTGGACAAGATTAACTCTCCTTCTATGGGCTCAGGTTCAGAGTGGTTCAACCTCGAGATGCTAAAATTTTCTGTCCCCAACCCTACACTTCCTTCCTCAATTATATCCTTATTGCTAAAAATAATGATAAATCCTGACAATAACAATAATTACTAACATTTAGTAACTTTAAGGATTGCAAAGCACTTTACAAATATGATCTCATTTAATCCTTGTAACAACCCTGGAAGACAGGGGCTATTATGATCTCCATTTTACAGATGAGAAACTGAGGCAGGCAGAGGTTAAGTGACTTGCCCAAAACTGCACAGCTAGTAAGTATCTGAGGCAGAATTTGAACTCAGGTCTTTTTTTTTTCTTTTTGGTGAGGCAATCTGGATTAAATGACTTGCCCAGGGTCACAGAACTAGTAAGTGTTATGTGTCTGAGACCAGATTTGAATTCAGGTCTTTCTGACTCCAAGACTAGTACTTTATCTCCTATACAAGCTAGCTCCAGTCTATTGATTTCTGAATGGCTTTTCAATTGGTCAAGTATATCTGGAATTTTAATCTTATCCTAGGTAGCTATTGAGCCAGACCGATGGACTTGCCAGTCTCTGGCACTAGCATCATAACCATCCCAGTCCAAACAAAACCAGTCTTTCTGAAGGTAGAAAACATCTCTTCCACCCTCCCAATCCCCCCCCACCACCCCGGTTGTGACAAAGATCTGCCATGACTCAGTCAAATGCCTAATGCCTACAACCAATTTTCCTCCTTTGCCCCTGGCATTCACTACTCTGTCACGCCATTTTCTCAAACCCCAATGTAATTAAAATAATTTTGTAGTTTATGTGTCTCTATCTATGGTGTATGTGTGTGTGTGTGGGGGGGGAGTGGTGGTGAACCTGAGACAGTGGAAGGAGAGCTAATTTTGCCCAAAGGTAAACAAAATGCAGACAGGAGTTAGGGGGAGGACCTAGGTCACTAGATTCCTGGCACAGCCGTTAGGGTATTCTGCCTTTGACTCCTGAATTAAGAGTTTTGTTTTACTTACTATTTTCACTTTTTTTTGGTTTTTTTCTTTCTCATAGTTTTTCACTTTTGTTCTGATTCTTCTTTCATAACATGACTAATGTGGAAATATGATTAATATGATTGTACATGTATAGCTTGTATCAGATTGCTTGCTGTCTTGGGGAGGGAAGGAGAGAAAAAAATTTGGAGCCCAAAATCTTAAAAAAGTGAATGTTAAAAACTATCTTTACATGCAATTGGGAAAAAATAAAATACTATTGAGTGGGGAAAAAAGAGTTTTGCTTCAAATAATCAATGTAAGCTATGCCTGAGCATTTCTGGCATCTTATCACTTATATAAATTATTTTATATATGATATATGTTATAATTATCACCATTTATATATTATGTGTAAATATATAATCTCTATAGTTTTATAATTTTCAAAATACTTTTATACTCATAATTCCATTTCATTCTCACAAAAATACTGTGAAGGAGGCTGGGAAATTGCCTCCACCTTATAGACAAGGAAAGTCAGTCTGAGAGGTAATTGTGTGGCTACATGAAGCTTTCTCTCTGTTTCTGTTGCTGTCTCTCTGTCTCTGTCTGTCTTTGTCTCTCCCTGTCTCTGTCTCTCTCTTTGTCTCTTTCTCTTCACTATAATTTCATTTATCCCAATGACAAGCATCCAGAAAAAGATGAAAATCTATTCTTTATGCTCACAAGTTTCCTCAGTACATAGTATGTTACTTTGTCATTCTCCTAAACAAATACACTTCCCTCTGTGGATTATTTCCAATTCATCCTGTATCTAGCTTGTCAGGTGCCTAGTTATTTGCATACTGCACCTCCTGTTAGAGCATGAGCTCCTGAAGAGCAGAGACTGTCTTTTACTTTTCTTCATATCCCTAGTGCTCAGCACAGTGCTCAGCACACAAGTAGGCATATAATAAATGCTTATTGCCTGACTAAAATATTAATAAAATATTGGAGGCTGAAAGGATAATCAAGCCCATCTGGAATATTTAGTGATTTTTATCTCTAAAGAAATATTTACCACTCCCTAAGCCCAGCTAACCAATCCATTCTATAGTAAATGAAGTGGTAAAAACACTGGGCTTTGAGTCAACACACCTGGGTTCTAGTCTCGCTTCTGTAACCTCTGGTAAATAGCTTAACCCCTATTTCCCCTTCAAGAAAATGAAGAGGTCAGACTAGATTAGAGATTTTTAAACTGGTGTCCATAAATTTATTTTTTAAAAAAAGTTTCTATTTTAAATACAATGCACTTCAATAGAATTAGTTTCCTTTGTAATCACACGTATTTTATTCGATGAATTTAAAAACCTGATTCTGAGAAGGGGTCCACAGGCTTCACCAGACTACCAGGGGGATCCAGAACCACAAAAAAGTTAAGAACCCTTGATCGAGGTGATCTCTGACACACTGTCCATCTCTGACAGTCTACGTTCTAACATTGTATTTCTAAGACCCCTGCCAGCTCTGACAATTCTAGGTTCCACGGTCCCTTTCAGCTCTGACATTCTGGTTCTAAGATCCTTTCTGGTTCCACTATTTTCGGTTCTAAGGTCCGTTACAGTTCTAACATTCCAAGATTCCCTGGTCATGAATTTCTATCGCCCCATACGACCCAATTATTTTCTCTTCCTCGAAGACAATGTGACTCTGTTTTCAGTGCCCTGTTGGACTGGTCCTGAGCTCTAAATATCTCCTGAGTCTGGAGGTGGGAAAAAATCAATAAATAGAAATCAAATGATTCGGAGAGATAGGAGAGGTTTAAGGGGTCAATTCCAGCACTTTCCCGGGAAGGGGAAGGGGAAGGTAGACTGCTTAAGGGGATTTCTGAATACATATTCCTTCCCCGTAACCCCAGCAACTTGTGCCCCATCCTTACCTGACTCACCGGAGCCAGAGACCGCGTATTCCAGAAGCAAGATCAGGGCTAGCCCTACAGCCACCATGGTTGCTAGAAGGGCTGGCTTCGTCCACCTTTGAGGGCAGCAGCTGCAGCCCAAGCCGTGGACCCCCTCCTCAGGCCAGCGGGGCGGCCGTCTGGGCCATCCTTTCCACTCTTTCCCGGATTTGGAGGTTTGGGGCTCCCTCTCACCCGCTCACTGGGCGCGGGCGTGCAAGGGAAGGCATCGCACTCTGGAAAGTTGGGGAGGGAGAGAAAAGAGGGGGAGATTGCGGAGGGGAGATCAAAGTACAGGTCAGGATCACCCGGACTCACCAGCCTCCCGAAACTTTCTTCCCAAGGTACTCGCTAACTAGTACTGGCTTATTAGGGGTAGGTAAGGACCCTCGCTCAGAACTAGCCCTGGGAGAACACTGCGCACTCAAGGTTTGCCCTAGTCGCCTCTCCCCTAGTGCCGGGCTTCTTGCTCTGCGCTCGTCCTGTGACTTCCTCCGGTGCCCAGCTAGCAGAGGGAAAAGCACGGGGGTGGGGGGTGCGGACAGCGAGCGGGGAGAAAGAACGAGAAGGACCTTGTGGAATCACTGAGCCTTGTCCGCACTCCCGCATCGGGCTCCCAGGCCTGCCAATACTTAGCTTTGGGGAAGGGGATGGAGCGAAGGGAAGAGGGGCAGATCAGAGCAATCTTAGAAGACGGCTTGGAGGAGGAGGGAGGGGGAAAGTTACATTATTTCCCTGCTTCACCAAATCCCTTTTGTCCGGGTCCTGTCGGTGACTCAGAGCTCCTGTGTCCCCTGCAGCTGCCCGTCACCCCCAAAGTCCCCCTCGCTCTTGCAGGGAGGGCTCTTTTAACCCGGCCCAGTCTGGCTCCTAAGACTGGCTTCACAGTAAAGCCTGCGGTTTGTCAGTCTAGATTGGGGAAGTTGGGCGGGGGCACACTTCTGGCCCTTTAAATTAAATACCCAGCACGTGGGTGTCGCCACTCCCTTCCCTAGGGTCTCCATTCTAACGGCGTTGAAATTGTCTCAGGAGCGCCCTCTGTCAATGCTTCTCTGTCGTCAAATATACCTTCCCTACACCATGGTTCCTCCCTTTATGGCTGGCAGAAGCCGTCTAATCAATCAATCAATCATCAGTCATAGAATCATAGAATATTAGAGCTGGGAAGGGTCTTCAGATGAAAAAGTGTTAGGTCTGGAAAATCAAGGATTGTGAATTTGACCACAAGCACCCCCCCTTGTCAGGGCCGGACCTGAGTGAAGGATGGTTATATTTGTTCCCATCTTTTAAACAGCATTTTTCAAATGAGGTGAGATGGCTACAAATCACTGATCACCCCAGTCTCCCAAAGAACATGAAGACACGCATGGGGGTGGGAGGGGAGGAAGCTGATGTCCTCTACCAGCCAAGAACTGATCAGGAGAACTTTCAGGAAGCATGTCATCAGAGAGGTATGAGCAGCAGAAGGAAGTGGACAGGTCAAGTGGATTAGTAGAAGGGATGACGCAATAGAATGTAAGCTCCTGGAGGGCATGGATTGTTTCACATTTGTATTTGCATCCTGAGTGCCTAGCACTTTCTGGCATTTAGCAGGCACTTAATAAATGCTTATTGATTGATTCTGATCAGCACTGGACTCTACTGACATCCATACAATGGAGAGAAAAAGGAGGTCCAGAGGAAGGTCACTCTAGCATGCTGAATGGACCCAATGTGGACAATTATGGACAAGCATGGACAAGTGTGACATGGACAAGAAATGAAGAAGAGACAGTATTGAGGGAAAGGTTGTGATCCACACCATTGCGATCTGCATGCTGGATGGATTTTTTGTTGTTGTTGACCCACCTTTCAAAAGGTCATGGGAGAAACTGAATACGATATTGCCAAAGACCTAATTTATAATGACCAGAAGCTCATGTCGTGGCAATATTGATGCTTTCAAAATGTTAATAGCTCATTCATTTTTATAATTATATTTATGCTTCAATTTTATTAATCACACTCATTACTAATTAAATGACACCAACACATGATGTACAAAGGGACAAAATTAATTTGCAAATGAGTTGTAGCTTTATCTGTTGGCTCCCTCTCTTCTGTCTATAGTCATAATCGGGTCTCATCCATTCTTAAAAAATCCTTTTCTTGACCTGTCACTCCCTCAAGCATCATCCTTTGCTCTTCCGTATATCATTAACTTTTACTAAACACTAATATTTACTGAAATAATAAGATGACAAATCTCAGACATACTGAGGCAAAGTGATTTGCCACATAACTGTTTACTGCAAACAGGGATGGGATAATGCCCTAGGTTC
The DNA here is from genome assembly GCF_003287225.1 of Phascolarctos cinereus. Taxonomy (NCBI): domain Eukaryota; kingdom Metazoa; phylum Chordata; class Mammalia; order Diprotodontia; family Phascolarctidae; genus Phascolarctos; species Phascolarctos cinereus. The sequence continues at coordinate 58,777,647 of NW_027555847.1, forward strand.
ACTGGCTCAAGATCTGATGCTCTTCCCACCACACCATGCTGCTCCCACATACCATATGTCTATTTCCCACTTCTGGGATAAAATGAGAAGTAGGTGATGTTGCCTCTTCTTTCTTAAGGCACTTATTGTATGACTTGGTGGAGTCAAACTAAAATGGAAACAGATTCTGGTAGATTGCATATTCACTTAGAAAACCACAAATTAACATCTAGGTTGTACTGTATTTTTATTTTGTTACACATTTCCCAATTACATTCTAATCTGGATTGCAGGCACTTAAGGAGGCCTGAGTTGATTCTGGTGTGCCAATTTCACACCTCTGGTCATGGCCACTCATTTGGTACCTGTAGAATTAATTTCATATGTATGTATGTCTCCTCTTCTCAACTAGACTGAAAGCTCTTGAGGCCAGGGCATTACTGAAACATGTTGTAAGCTTCTTCCAACACCCCTCTTATACCTAGCATAAGGTTGGACACAGAGTACTATCCCTGAGTAAGCAATAAATTTCCATTGATTATTATGTGTAAGGACTTCAATAGCCTCACTGCACCCCTAAACAAAGAAGTCAGGGAAGCCCAAATCCCCCAAGTGCCCTGGCCAAAGTATGTCTGAAGTTATGGTGAGAAGCCCCTTTTCCTGACAGTTGGGAGTCTGAATAACAACCAATCCACCAATTTCCTCTAGTTTCCCCTAATATAGATCAGCACCAGTGCCAAAAGCTTGACCTACCTACCAGGTCTTGATTCCTACTTTTTTCTCCCAATGTCAGGTTTGGTTTGACCCAACTCAGAACCCTAAAAAAATCCACTAGTTTTGGCCCCAGACCTGACATGTTTCCGTTTTCCCTGAGTACCCTTCATACTGGGGATATTTCCCCTTTATAAAGCCTGTTTGCTTCACTTTGTCCCTGCTAGGTCCTGGCTCCTGCTGTGATCTGTCTTAGAGTGTCCCACCTCCCAACCATACCAGCATTCTCCTTTGGAAGCATCTGCTGTTTTCCATGACTGGGACTAATGCTCTTGGCAGATTTAGGTAACATAGAAGGCAAAGGCTAGCTTGTACACCAAGGCTAGGACTGGGGACTTGCCCCAACCACACTGTGGTTAGACCTCTAAGACACTTCCTCTTGGCAACATAAAGCACTTGACTAAGTTCTAGAGGGACATTGCTTACGCTCATGTTCTCTGCTGCCAAAGCTAGGGAGGTTGATTCCTCTCAAATTAAAATAAGCAAGCACAACTGAGCCATTTCTGCAATGGAGTTAGGATGGGGATACATCCTCCCCACACTCCCAACTTTTGTTGCTCAGTTGTGTCTGACTCTCAGTGACCTCATCTGGGGTTTTCTTGGCAAAGATTCTAGAGTAGTTTGCCATTTTCTTCTCCATTTTACAGATGAAGAAAATGAGGCAAACATGGTTAAGCAACTTGCCCAGGGTCACACAGCTAATAAGCGTCTGAGGCCAGATTTGAACTCAAGTCTTCCTGACTCCAGGCCTGGTACTCTATCCACTGTGCCACCTAACTGTGCCTTCCCCCCAAATTGAATTGCCTGAAGAGTGGCTTCTTGCATGTGAGTGGAGGAAAGGAAATAGCTAGCCCCAAAGCATCCTGTCTAGTACTTTAAAATGCTTCCTGGCTCAGACCCCTAGACAGCCTTCCCAAAGAAGCCCAAGAAACTCACTAAGGTATGGGGCAGGGAACTGAACGCTGCCACTTTTGTCGCTGTAGCGACTGAGGAAGAACCCCCAGCTGGCTGTTGGTCAACCACCAACAACACCCCAAATCTAGTACACAGCTCCCAGAAGGCTCTGTGGGCCAGAAAACATGGCTCAGAACATCACACTTGCCCGCAGTCCTGACAGGAGAAGCAAGGCTGAGACAGTGGAGAGCTGGAGGATGGCCCCAACTTTACCGGTAACTGTGGGATTCGGGCACCCCCCCAGGGGAACTTGGAGCTCCTCAATGTTCTCTCCAACATACCAACCACAGAGAGGGGGGCAGGCTCTCAATGGTATTGCCCATTTCCATAAATGGCAGGGCCACCCCAAAAAATAGATAGGGTTTTGACAGCTCCGCAGGCCCCCAAGGCTCCTTTCTACTGTGATTGTGTACTCATCCCTGTGCAACGCCAACATTTCCTGGCCTTTATTGATTCAGGGTTCCAAGTCACCAAAATGGTAGGAAATCCTTTCCTACATGAAGGCACTTCCATGACCCTCAAGGCCTTCATGGGCAATAAGATCCTGGTGCCCATTATTAAGTAAGAGGTCCCGGTTCCTTTTTACTATTGGCATCATCACATTAATTGAGTTTCTACTACAATAGCCTCCATTAGCATTCCTGTAATCAGTATGGACTTCTTGGCTGCCCATCTAATCCTATGGAACAAGATTAAATCTATCACCACCCTATTCATAGGAAGGGCCAAAAAGGGCCCAGAAGACTTCCCCCATCAGTCAAACAGTTAACAACATTCCCACCCTCTGCCCTCCAACCACAGCCAGGACACAAAGAAGTTGGAATTATTGGAGTTATATTGAAATTATAAAGAAATTATGAAAATTATGAAAATATGAAAATTACAAAAGAATTGTGGGGAAATTGAAATCAGAGTTATGATGAAATCAGAAGAGGAAGATGTGTTGGTGAAAACAATATCCCCTTTTAAGAAGCCCAACTATCTGGTTAAGAAACCAGAGAAGGAGGAGTGGTGCCTCACCTTTGCAGCTTAAATAGCATAGTTACCCCACCCCATCAGGATCCCTAGTATCATAGAAGTCACTAAAAAGAATCAGATCTCAAAGTGTAATGATTTGCAGCTAACTCATTTTATTCAATTCCTATTACCAAGGTTTAACAGCCACCATTATCTTTCATGTATGAGGGAACCCAATACATGTTGATAAGATTGCTCATGAGCTATCTAAATTCTCCAGCTACAGCTACTGGGCTGTGCCTACAGGACCTGAGACTTCCCTGGACTTCAGGACCAAAATGTGGCATTGTGTAGGTGACATCCTCCTAAGGAGCATCCAAAGAGAGCGCCTAGTTGGAGATCTCTCCATACTACTTGAGCACCTAGCTAGGAGGGGATGGGCAATAGCTCCTAACAAGATACAGGGATCCCCTCACTCTGTTAAATTCCTGGGGATCATCTGGTCCTCAGGGGGCCACAGAACCTGGACCCAGTTAAGCTCCACCTCCTCAACTTGTGAACCCCAGATACTCTGCAGAAGACACAACACCTCCTAAGGCTCTTTGGGGCTTTGAGACAGTACACACGCCCTCCGAATTCTGCTAACTATGATTTACCAAATCACCCATAAGTCAACAGAATGTACTGGGGGCCATAGTAATGGAGGCGTTGCAGGCTGTCCAATGGGCAGTCTCCAGTGCCCTCTCACTAGTACCCACAGTGAATATTGTACACTAGGGAGGCCATTACCACCCCTGATTATGCCTCTGGACCAAGTACCAGAGCAAAAGCTTCCCTGTGGGCTTTGGGTACAAAGTGGCCCTATGCTGAGCATTACATGCCCTTAGAGAGGCAAATACTAGCTACCTGTCCGCTCCTCCTAGAGATCAAGAGCATTACAAAAGAGCCTCTCACCCTGTGGATAGATGTTTCCACTATGTTCCATGTAAAGGAAAGTAACCCTGAGAGACAATACATAAGATGTAAATGGTACCTCCAGAACTGGCCCAAACCCAGATCCGGAGAGCGTCCCGCCTGTACTGAACTATGTGCCTGGTGGGCTTTCCTCCTGGTCACGCAAGTGACCCACAGCTCCTTGTGCTGTGCTGTGCCTTGGAATCCTGAACCTCACTCAGTGTTGATAGGACATTCGTCCTCAAGCAATTGAGCAAGATCAATACCAAAAAGTGTCAAAACTGGGCAAACTCCCCTATCCCCATCCCCCAATCAAGGGCCAAATGATAGCTGTGAATGATTCACTTTTAAGGGAAGCTAGGTAGCCAATGGTGTTAGCTAGGGAGAGGAGGTGGGTGACCAAGGTCACAGTGGTGCCTAAGAGTTTAGGACTCGAGATGTTGGAATTTTTTATTCTGTCTCTTTGCCAGGCCTGATCTTAAAGCCTCTCCAGAGGCTGCCTCTGCCCATCTCTGTATCTGCCAGAAATGTCTAACCTGAGAGAGCTATGCAAGGGGCTTCCCTTACACCCCTTACCAGAGAACAAAGGACGAAGGGATGGGCTGCCCCATGCCCCTGTGAGAACCCCCAGCCTTACTCCAGAGGAAAAACAGGTAAGAAGTCTTGGGCCTCCTCTCTTCTTATAATTGCCATCTTGTGGACTCTCTTAGCCGCCAAAGAGTCTTTCCATTTTCCTTATGGGAATGGCAGTCTCTTTGAAAGAACTCTTGTTGCTGTGATATAAAAGGAAGAATCCTAACTAGGCTGGGTTTCAGATGACCAGGGTTCGAGTCCCAGTTTCAGTGCTCAGTAGTTTTGTAACTTTTGTTAGTAGACAAAACACCAGGTGGTAGTTTTGTAAAACATTGTCTTCTCTGAATCTCATCTGCAAAATGAAGATGACATGTGTATGACCTACTTCATAGGGGTTTTAATGAAAAGAGGAGAGCTACAAGTCAACAAAATGCAACCTCATAGGAGAGGTTCTTACATGAGCTACAGTGAGTCTGATTCCAGACTATGGAGGGATCTAATTGACCACTATCATTGGACCAAGCCATGAATCGAAATGAATTGGTTCTAAGATTCAGGGTGTGAAGCAGCCTAGCCCCCAGTACCTTTCTCAGTCCTAGGAGTTGGTAAAGACTCAGGTTTATCATTCCAGCATGGCCATATTTCTCATGTTTTCCCTAGTGGGTTTTAGTTTTAATCTCTTCCCTATGAGTAAATCCACAGCAAAATTGTGAGCCCTTTGGACATGGTTCTGGGGCATCCCAATCTTATAGGCTGAGAAGTCATGTACTGTGTGGGAGCATCTTGCTCATGTCCTGCTTCTGACACACAGCAGCTGAGTGACCCTTGGGCAAAGCACTATAATAATAATAACAATGCTAGTATTTACGTAGTGTCTTAAGGTTTGCAAAGTACTTTAAATATTTTATTTGATCTTCACAATAACCTTGTGAATTGGCTACTATTATTATCCTCATTTTTACAGAAGAGGAAACTGAGGCTGGGAGGGGTTAAGTGACCTTGCCCAAGGTCACACAGCTGGTTAGCATCTGAGACATGACATGAACCCAAGTCTTCCTGACTCTATTTTTAACACACTCTCTACTCATAAGTTCATAAACTGCACTAAATGTCATCTGAGTACCCTTGGCAAGTAAAAATTACAGAGCAGATGACCCCTTTGGGAGAGGGAGTTTCTCAAACCAATGAACTCAGATTCTTTTCTCTTCCCCAATGACCTTGGGCAAGTCACTTAATGCCTCAGTTTTTCCATCTGTAATATGGCTATCATGCTGCCTCTCATAAGGTAGTTGTGAGGCTCAATATGCCAGACAGCACTTTAAGAGATTATTATTATTATCATCACTACAGGATATGACCTGTCTCATTAAGAAGAAAAACTCTAAATATCAGTCTAGTCACAGAGATCTCTGAGAAGAGGCATTTGGAACTGAAAGAAGTTGTAGCCCCCTCCCACCGTCCAACACACACACACACACACACACACACACACACACACACACACACACACACACACACACTCCAGCATTATCTCGATGTCCTCGTGCTGATGTCAAAGGTTAGGGTTAACGACCTGTGCTCTTACATAACTCTCTTGGCTGGGTGCCAGGCTTGTATTCCTCTGTTAAGACCCTGGACTAGAACTGGATTCTGTCTGTCTTTTCAATTAAACCAATCCATGAAGCTTGTATTTGGCACTTACTGTGTGCCCAGCCCTTTGTTCAGCTCTTCCGGGGAAAAAGGAGGAGAAGGAACACCTCCTGTGCTTGAAGCTGTGAACTCTTGTTTTATGCATGAAATATTTGCAAGCAAACCATGACTAAACCCTGTGGTTCAGATGAGAAGTGCTGGAGGAGTCAGGGAAGACATCAAGGAAGAGGAGGCAGTGGAGCCTGGATGAAGGAGTATTCATTGGGGAGAGAAAGTGAGAGAGAGAGAGAGAGAGAGAGAGAGAGAGAGAGAGAGAGAGACAGAGAGAGACAGAGAGAGAGAGACAGAGACGGAGAGAGGGACAGAGACAGAGAGACAGAAAGAGAGTTAAAGAGACAGAGAGAGGGAAAGAGACAGAAAGAGAAAGACAGAGAGAGAGAGAGACAGAGAGAGAGAGACAGAGAGACAGAGAGAGGGGGGAGAGACAGAGAGAGGGAGACAGAGACAGAGAAACAGAGAGAGAGAGAGAGAGAGAGACAGAGACAGAGAGAAAGAGACAGAGAGAGAGAGAAAGAGAGAGAGAAACTTTCCCCCAAATGAAGCATCACCTTTTTTTTTTTAACACTATAATTGGACTAGGGGTGGGGAACCTGTCCACATGACGGGGCCATATGTGGCCTCGAGGCTGCAGGTTCCCCGTCCCTGGACCAAACCATCAATTCAACACAGCAAAGAAACTCTCTGTCCTAATGTAAAAATACTTTAAATTTTTTCTTTTAAATTTTGATTCTGGACAGAACCTTCCACTTTAGCCATATACTTGATAGGATCTCACCTTGGACCTCACCAACAGGTTGACTTTGCTCTTTATAGATGGTGTGCTCTATAGCCTCCACCGAACCCTCCCTAGAGCTCAATAACCATTTTATTCTTCATTTACTCTTTCATTCCCCAGAGTGGCTGTGCCAAATTTTTTGTCCTCTGCATCAGAAGTCCTTCCTTATAACAAATAACCAGAGTCAAGCAAAAATCAACATATTGGCCAGGCCTGAAAATGTGTGCTTCATTCTGCATATGAAGTCCTGGGTTCATGGTCTCCCTCCAGTATTGGTCAGTGTTCTGTGGTTTCTCCATGGGACCTTGTACTTTGATATCTAAATTCTCTCCTTAAGGACTCTCCCTAACCTTCTAATAGAGCTTTTCCTCCAAATTGTCATGGAGGCGCCTTTCATTCTGCTTGCCCAAAGTACACTTTGGGAAGCACATTCTAGGATTTAGAACTGCTATCATAAGGTCTCTCTTGCTCTTTGACCCTCTCCTCTTCTATATGGAGCAGCCTGGTTTTGGCTGCTAATAGGGTAGGAGAGGGGCAGTGGATAGAGTGCCAGGCTTGGAGCCAGAAAGTCCTAAATTCAAATTCAGCCTCAGATACTTTCTAAGCTGGGTAATTCTGGGCAAGTCATTTAATCCTATTTGCCTCAATTTCCTCATCTGTAAAATAAGCTAGAGAAGGAAATGGCAAACCACGCCATATCTTTGCCAAGAAAACTCCAAGTGGGATCATGAAGAGTTGGACACAACTAATCAACTAAACACCAACAAATACACACACGTATGTTTATACGCATATATGTATATATATACACATATAATATATATTTACACATTTATATATTTTTATGTAGTGTCACCCTGGAGAAGAGATTCAATTACATATACATAGCATTTAATGACCTTAAATAACCTCTCTCTCTCTCTCTCTCTCTCTCTCTCTCTCTCTCTGTCTCTGAATCTTCAGGGTGATCCTATACACATGTATGCATGCGTGTATTATATGTATATTTACATACATAGAGATTTGATATATAGATAAGGAGATTCATATACACAGATACACATATAAATATGCATACACATGTCTGTACATAATCTCCACAATGAGCATCAACTGTGTATACATATACACACAATAACACATATATACATGTATGTATGTATACACATGTGTGTAGTTATACATGAATACAAAATATGTATAATAGAGATATATACATACATACACATGCGTGCGTGTGTGTGTGTGTGTGTGTGTGTGTGTGTGTGTGTGTGTGTGTATGTGTGTGTAATCTCCGGTATGATCCTCAACTGGCTTAGCTCTTAAGCCTTCTTATTGGACAGAATCAGGTTAGTGTCTAACAACACCATCTGGTTCAATGAGTTATAATTCTGGGGAGCTCACTGAAAAGACTAACCTAATTGGAGGTTGTGGGGCAGGGGAGCAGTGAGTGAGATGGTTGTAGAGGGAAGCTGGTACTAGATTGTCTTAATACCAGACTCAGGTGTTTAGACTGACCTTTGAGATAGCTTGTCTTTGCTTAATAACTCTTCACTTCTCCTCTTCTGTCTCTGATAGCTGGCTTTGAAGAATGCTCTGCGGTACTTCCCCCCTGAAGTCCACAAGATTCTGGCACCAGAATTTGCCCAGGAGCTAAAGCTATATGGGCACATCTACATGTACAGATTCTGTCCAGATATCGAGATGAAGTGAGTATCTAGAGGATCACATTGCAGGCAGTGGAGAAGAAAGACATAGAAGTTCTGAGCAATGCTACAGATTGCCAAGATGAACCAGGCTGGGTAAATAAGAAAAATGCCAGGCTATTAGACAATTTCCATTAGCTCAAGCCTTTCTTATCTTTTATCCCCTCATTCTACTTTTCTGGGGGATAAAAGAGATAGATTATCCTTCTAGGACTTCAATCAAATATTTTATTAACCTCTGGTGGGGGTGGGGTGGGGAGAGAAATCATAGACCATTAAAAATGGAAGAAACCTTAGAGATCATTTGATGTAAGCTCCTAATTTAGCAGACAAAGAACACCAACTTGGCACAAGAAGGAACCATCCATTCCAGAGCTTTTTTTTTTTTTAAGGCAATTGGGGTTAAGTGACTTGCCCAGGGTCACACAACTAGTAAGTGTGAAGTGTTTGGTCTGAGGCCAGATTTGAACTCAGGTCTTCCTGACTTCAGTGCTGGTGCTCTATTCACTGTGCCACCTAGCTGCCCCTCAGAGATTCTTAATGAGCTATATCTACGTGTTTCCACTGCCTCTGGGAAGCTAGAGGCCCTTCACCAAGTTAAATTAATTGACCAGTCACATTGCATCTTTGTGGCAGAGCAAGCCCTCAAATCCAGGTCAAATACACTGTACGACTTTGCTTACGCTATCCTTCTCAAAGAAGAGAGGAAATGGTTTATGCTATAGATTCAGACCCTCTTTTATACCCTTCAATGTAGCTATCAATTGTCTAGGATGTGAATAGGGATGAAAATATTAAATTATTGTCTTTTCAACTCAGCTTACCAAACACTTAATGAGCACCTGCTATCTGTAAGGTAGTAGGCCAGGTTCTAGGAATGCAGAAATGAAATACAGCCCAGTCCTTGCCTTCAAGAAGCAAAGAGTCTATGGGAGGGTGGATGCAACTTGTACAGGAATAAGTATAATTGAATGTAGAATGCAATATGGGCTAAGGAATTCAGGATAAGTGCTTTGAAGAACTGGAGAAAAGACAAGCCATTTTCACCTTGGGAGTAGAACTGGTATCAGGGAAAGGATAGGTTTCTTTCTTTTAACATTCATTTTTAAATTCTGAGTGCCAAATTTTCTCCTTCCCTCCAGGCCCTCATCCACTCATTGAGAAGGTGAGCAATACAATAAAAGGAGAGGTTTCAACAAAGAAAAGGGTGTAGGGGAAGCTTGTTCCAGGTGTGAGGGATTAGAATAACCAAAGGCTTTGAGAAGGGATAGGTCAGGACAAGGACAGGGGACAGTTGTCTCCAACTGTACTTTCTTGTGTCTCCCTTCCCGCCTTGACACCTATGTATTCCTGAACACTCTTAACTCATGGTCATAACACCTACTGAGGAATTAATAGAAGTAACAGCAGCAGTAATCAACACTTTTGCCCCTCCTAATAATATGTTGGCTCTCTATCCACTATTCTATGCTGCTTCTGTATTTAATGACATGGCGGTAAAATATTCAAAACTGGATGACGTTGAAAATATTTGAACTTCAAAAGAGTGAGCTCAAACCGGCTACTGTTTTGGACCTGATTACTTTGATCAGGGGATGGGAGTACAAGAGAGACACTTTGTGAAAAGGTCAGAGAGAGGAAAACATGCATCTGAACTTGGTGAACCACGAATTCCTCTTTACAGGGATCTTTGGTCTCAGCCTCTAGGCTGACACATACAAGGCACTGGAAGAGAAGTGACTTTTCTTCTGCTTGCCCCAATACAACAATAATTTTCCAACCACTTTTTCTCTTTCCTGCTGTCATACTGGGTATATCTGTGTCTTTCAGGGCCTACCCAATTGAGAACTATCCTTGTAAGACTAAATCGGCTGCGGCAATAATGCACATGATTATGAACAACCTGGACCCCTCTGTAGCCCAGGTAATCCACTACCATGACCCTTGCCTCTCACCTATGTGTATGTGTAGTCATGGAGAGTACCTCCTACCCCCATCTCCTTACATGAGAACCATGGCACCTCTTCTGAAGCCCAGAGTTCAAAGAATTCGATTCCAATTGGTTACCAAGAATTAATATGAAAATAAAGAGTCCTTTGAGAGAAAGGGATGCTTTTTTTTAAAGGATATATCAAGGATTGAAGAGAAGATAGCTTACTTTTCACAGTTCTATGTTAATACTCCCCTAGTTATACTAGGGGAGAGAAAGAGAACATCATAGAGGATACTGGAAGTGACTGGGAGACAGCATATAATGGAAAGATTACTGGATTTGGAGTGAGAAAACTTGAGTTTGAACCCTGACTCAGCCACTAACTGACTAACTGACCCAGGCCTAGTCCTTCTCTAGGCTTCAGTTTTCTTAGCAGTAACATGAGTGGGTTGGAATTGGAAAAGGGCATTTAAGGCCCTTTCCAGCCTTAAGTCTTCTCAACAGAGCCTTTAAAGATTGATACAATCTGAACAGGGGAATTCAAGGTGGGTAGGATGTCACGAGCAAAGATGAGCATTGCATGGTCATGCAATTGAGAAGGTCATCTTAACCAGACAGAGAATTTGTATATGGGAGTAGCAGAACATCAGTTTGAATAGGTAGGTCAGGGCCAAAGTATGAAAGTCCTTAGATGTCAAACTAGGGAGAATAGATTAAATCCTGTAGCTAAGTCAAGTCAACAAGCATTTATTAAGCAGCTCTTCCCGTGTGCTAAGCACAGGATACAAAGATAAGGAGTCCCTATTCACATGGGGCTCACAGTCTAGAGGAGACAGAATGTAAACAACTATTTACAAACAAGATATATACACATTATATATATGTATATATATATATGTATATATATGCATATTCATATTATATATATATAATATGATGAATTGGAAATAATTACAAAGAGAAGACACTAGCATTAAAGGGGTTTAAAAAAGGCTTCTTGAGGTAGGTAAGATTGTAGCTGAAATTTGAAGGAAGCCAGGAGGTGGAGATGAGGAGGGAGATTTCAGGCATGGGAGAAAGCTAACAAAAATGCCTAGCACTGAGAGATAATGTTTGGTTCAAGGAAGGGAATGGGACAAATTGGGCATAGGGTATAAGAAAACTAGAAAGGTAGGAAGGGGTCAGGTTATGGAGGACTTTAAATCCAAACGCTGAATTTTATATTCCAATAAAAGTTTTTGAAGAAGAGAGAAGCATGATGACAGGGAAGTCTTTGCAAGCAAAGGTTATGAGGTTAGATGATCTCTATGGTCCCTTCTAAGATATTTGAACTCAGTAAAGTCATCATATCCTCCAGGATACTTCATTGGGCTCTCTTTCCAAAGGGGTAACAAAACTAGGCCCAACATTGCTTTAGAACAACACAAGCCCAACCGGTCTCTGACCTCATCTTTGTCCCCCAGTTTCCCCAGGAACTCGTGACTTATGGAGGGAATGGTCAAGTCTTCAGCAACTGGGCTCAGGTAGAGTGCATTTCATCATTTGGTTAAATTATAGAAATTTGGTCTCGGGCTTCCCCTCACTCCATATTGCCTTTAGATGAAGAAGAATTTGCCATCAAATCTAACTTGAAACCCCTGTTTCCTATGGATGCTGGAAAGTCTCTTCTGGCCCCAAGGATCTCTTTCATTATTATGATGGGCTAGGCAGTCTAGGGCTTCATGATCTTTTCTGAGGAAAAGTTCATCAATGTTGAGTGCTGGAATAGGAATGGAGAAAAGAGGTAGAAGAGGATGAGTTGAGACTCCTGAGCCTAAATAAAGTTGGTTTTACGTCCCTCCCCACCTTCCCAACCCCCTGCACTCTTTGTCATATACTTCCTGTCTCCTAATTTGCTTGGATGAAGCTCAACTTCATTAGCCAAGTTAGGGTTGGGAGCTTTTTCTAGGTGTGTGGAAATCAGTTAGAGATGGGCTTCATGAGTCTAGGCTCATTCTAGACCCAGTTTTCACTATCTGTTCCAAAGGTGGGGAAGATGAAATCAGGAAGCAAACCTTTTTCAAAGATCTGAGTCGTGTTAGCCTAAGGATCTTGTCATCTTGCAATGGAGGGAGTGGGAAGGCTTTGGTTCTTCTTTATAGCTTTCAGGCCTTCTATGAATAAAGAACAGGTAGAGGCCCAAGGTAAACACAATCACAAGAGAACCTTCTCATGATGTCATTCCTAAATGTATTTAGGAATAAAGACGTTAATTTGTAACATAGGATAGAACTTTGGGGCCTCTCATACTGGGAACAGCCCTTAGAGCCAATAATTTCATCTGCCTCTGACTTAGCCCCCGGGAATATAATTAAGGGAGTACTAGGCTACAAGTCAGAAGTCCTAAGTTCTAGTCATGCTTTTGCCATTACTAACTATGCGATTGTGGATAAGCTATCTCCCCTCCCTGGGTTTCACTTTCCATATCTGTAAAATGAAAGAGTCAGACTAGAAGATCCAAGATCCCTTTAAGTCATCATTCTATGATTCCACAACTGAGACATGATATTCACTCATGTAGCCACTTCCATTCTTTCTCTGTTCCTCCAGTTCAGACTCGTCATGTCCTACTTATCTGAGATGACAGAGGAGCAGACCTTGGTCATGTACAGCGGCCATCCATTAGGCCTCTTCCCCAGCAGCCCCAGTGCACCACGGCTTGTAATCACCAATGGAATGGTGAGTAACCTTGAAGAATAGAATGGGCCATCTTCCCCATACCAAGATGGCTCTGCTGACCCTCCCATCTATCCCTCTCAACAGGATCTGAGTTTTTATCTCTAGCACTAGAGATGGGTTACAATGAATTTTCACACTCCCCCTTGTGGCCAAGGGCATGTATATGCAAGATGTCTCTCTCACTGTGTCACAAAACAAGCTAACTGACCTACATGGTGATCAAATCAGGGGTGTGTTGGAGTCAGTTGGTACTAGCTTGTTAAATTTTCAGGGTACATTTACATCTTGGAAATCACTAGAAATCAGGGCTTTGATTTATCATTTTGTTGATTGTCCAGAGTTAAGAAAGTGATGGAAAAAATATTGACAGTGAAGATTACACATAAAAGTTTGTCATATTTACATTTTTGGAGAGGTGGGAGTTAAACATTTACTGGCACATGCCCATATCCAACTCACAGCTTTATTTACATCATTTCTGACTACTTACTCACCTAACCAGCTACTATTGTCTTTGGTGCTCAGTAAGTTAGGTACATTAGCTATTTTCCCGTGTCTACAATGATCACCATATAGATAGTCACTTGGCATTGTAGAAAGTCACTGAAGAATCAGTTGGGTAAGAGGTCATGTGCCTTTTCCAAACCCTTCATTCAATTTCCCTTCCTTGCTTGCTATGTGAATTTGGTGGAAGAAAATATCTTTTCTGATGTGAAAGGTAGGGGGGATCAGGACAATGGACCAAGGCATCTCTGTGTGAGACATCTTCTGATGATGTTTTTTAGGTAATTCCCAATTATTCCTCCAGAATGGAATATGAGAAGCTCTTTGCAATGGGAGTCACAATGTAAGTCAACATTTTTAAAAAGGCAACCAACTTGATCATTTGGGAGTTATCTTATTCGTGGTCTTGACCTGAGCACTTACTCAGTCCCTAAAACACTCCAAATCCATGGGGCATTGGTGTAAGTCAGAGCCTGTCTTTGTCCACAGGGAGCTCATTATTGGTATGAGGAAATGGATCTATAGACATGAAACAATTAGTGAACAAGACTCTGTATGTATATGGGTAGTGTGGTATAGGGGAGTGGGTACTGTATCTGGAGTCAGAGAAGTTAGGTCCAAGTTCTGACTCATTTTGTTATTCAATCATTTTCAGTCATATCGGACTCTTCATGAACCCATTTGGGATTTTCTTGGCAGACATACTAGAGTGGTTTGCCATTTCTTCTCCAGCTCATTTTACAGATGAGGAAACTGAGGCAAACAGCATTAAGTGATTTGCTCAGGGTCATACAGCTAGTAAGTGTCTGAGGCCAGATTTGAACTCAGAAAGATGAGTCCTCCTGACTCCAGACCAGGAACTCTATCCACTGTGCAACCTGTTATTTACTATCTAGATAACTTTGGGCAAGGCCACCTCTCTGGGCCTTATCTCATCTCTCATCTGTAAAATAAGAGGGTGAGAGAAGGACTTAGGGTTCTAAACTCTATCCCTTCCAACTCTTTGTCTATGAGAGAAGGGGAAGGGAATAAGCTTTTACATAGTCCCTACAATGTGCCGGGCACTGTGCTAAGTACTTTTTACAAATACTATCTCGTTTGATCTTCACTTCAACCCTTGGAGGTAGGTGCTGTCTATCCTCATTTGAGGAAACTGAGGCAAACAGAAGTTAAGTGACTTGCCCAGGGTTACACAACTAGTATAGCTGAGGTAGTATTTGAACACAGGACTCCTAATCCAATGCTCAATCCACAGTGCCACTAGCTGCCTCTGTGATTCTATGATCCCATGTCAATTATGTAATAGTAAGGTGGGGAAATACTTTCACTACCTACCCTAGCAATACTACTTCCTCTTCTATCACCCTCCTTCCAATCTCCAATCACCAGGTTGTTTTGAAAATGAAACAGAGACAGTATTGGGATTGGAGACCTAAGTCTGGATCCCATATCTGCCATTTCTGTGTGACCATGACAAATCAGTTAACCACTATGAACCTCAGTTTTCTCATCTCTAAAATGGGGATAACCAGGCCTGCAATACCTATATCACAGTGCCAAACCATGGCATAATAGAAAGAACGTTGGACTTTTAGTCAAGAGAGAACTGTATTTGAATCCCTTTTCTGACACTAGCGGGGTGGCCAAGCACAGATCACATAACCTCTCTGATCCTCAATTTCTTTATCTATAAAATGGGGGTAATAGTACCTGTAATACCTAGCTCAAATCAGAGAATGCACATAAAATTGGATAAGGGCCAAATTGGATAAATAAGTAAATAAAGCATTTTGCAAATAAAGCCTAGCAAGCTTCAGCTATTGTTGTTATAATAAGTGTAGGAGTTTACAGGAGGTTGAAATAATTGTGGGCTTGCACAGTGAGAAATAATTGTGGGCTTCTACAACATGAACGGAGTAAGGAAAGGAGAATCAGAGGATGATATACACCCTGGCTGCAGCTTTGTAAATAAAGGCAATGACAATAGTACCAAAACTAATAAACATACAAAAAAAGGTCAGAAGGAATCAGGGAAACAAACTGGGTCATTTACAACATTGTCAAAGTTAATATGCACATTTTAAACATCTATAAATAGCAAGTTTGTGGGTGCATTTATACGTTGTTGTTGAGCCATTTCAGTAGTTCCTGACTCTCAGTGACTCCATTTGGGGTTTCCTTGGTAAAGATCCTAAAGTGGCTTGCCATTTCCTTTTTCAGCTCATTTTACAGATGAGGAAACTGAGGCAAGCAGAGTTAAGTGACTTGCCCAAGGTCACATAGCTACTAAATGTCCGAGGCCAGATTTGAACTCAGGAAGATGAGTCTTCCTGCCTCCAAGCTTTGTCCACTATTCCACTCAGCTGCCCACATCTATATAATCATTTTAATTAAAAAGAAACCCAAAGAATTAAGGGAAAAAAGTACTTTCTATACACATCCTCATTTGATTCTCCCAACAGCCCTTGGAGGCAGGACTTGCAAATATTACCAGGAGTCAGGCATAGTAGGTTTTGAGTCAGAAGACCTGAGGTTTGCAAAGTTTCAAGAGAGAACTATTTCCCTCACTGAGCTGTTGCAAGAAAAGTGCTTTGTAAACTATGAAGTGTCATGCAAATGTGAAATTTTTTATCAACCTCATTTTATCCCCAGATAAGGAAACCTAGAGGCCCAGTGTTTAAGTTACCACTTTGTGCTATGTTCATTCCATCTTCTTTCTTGTGGGTAGGTATGGACAGATGACAGCAGGAAGCTACTGCTACATTGGACCCCAGGGAATAGTTCATGGCACTGTGGTAAGGGATTCCTGGAGGGCATTGGCCATACAGGGAAATAAATTCTTATGGCTTATCTGAGTCTAGATCTCCAGGAGGCCAAAAATAATGAAAGACCTACTGAAGGCCAGAGCTTCCAACAGACCAGCCCCAGTGTCTCAGTCTCAAAGGGAGTAGAAATCCATGCTTCCTCCCTACATCATTCTAGGGCCACCATCTCTGAACTCTGAGGAGGAACTGACTGACCCTTCTTCAACCACCCTATCGCACACAGGGTCACCATGATGCCTAATATCTCCCGAAACCTCCCTGATTGCAAGCTCCTCCTCTCCAACCCTTTTCCCTCCCATCCAGCCTTTTCCTGGGGATTGGAAGGTCTGAAGCCATTACCTGTACCCTAGGGATACAGCTAGTACTGTCTGGGCTATAGATGCCCTTTATCCCAACAAGCTTGTACCCAGGGCAGACCATCCTCTGGACCAACCTTTCCCATTTCCCGGCTGAATTTGCCCAAGGTATAAGACTTTTGAATTAACAAAAGCTTTCTTGTGGTTCTCTCTGCAGCTGACAGTGCTCAACGCTGGCCGGTGCTACTTGGGAGTAGAAGACTTAAGTGGGAAGGTTTTCGTTACCTCTGGTCTTGGAGGAATGAGTGGTGCCCAAGCCAAGGCTTCTGTCATTGCTGGTTGTGTGGGGGTGATAGCCGAGGTGAGGCCAGCATTCTTGAAAAAAAAAGAAGAAGAAGAAGAAGAAGCCTGGACTTAAGACCATAGCTCTAAATCTAGAAGGCACCTCAGAGCTCATTTAACCCAATGCCTTCATTTTACAGAGGTAGAAACAGTCTGAGGGAGGGAAAGGGACTGCACTCAAATCTGTGTCCCCCATCTAACTAATCATGTGACTATGGGCAAGTCATTTCATTGTCTGAACCTCAGGATCTTTCTCTGTGAAATGGGATAGCACCTACTCCCTTTACTTCATGGGGCTCTCGTGTAGAAAACCTTTCATAAACTGCTAAGTGCTATATGAATGTGACCTCTGGTTTTTCCAACTGCTACCCCTGAGAGAAAGGACAGAGTCTTCAGGGCAGATCTGGCCTTCATCTTGATTTCACCCAGCAGGGAGAAGAATATCAAGAGACCATTTATTTTATGTTTATTATGAAAAAATACCATAAGGCATTTAAAGTCATAGGACAGTGGAAAGAGCAGGGAATGGGGGCCCTCACTCAGCAACTTTCCTACCAGGGGGATCTTTGGCAAATCCCTTTCCTCTCTTGGCCCCAGTTTCTTCATCTGTAAAATGGGAGTAGGACTAGGTGACTTTTAAGACTCCTTCTAGTTCTAAATGCTGGGACCTGTCAAGAGTTCAGTGATTGCCAAGTCTCACATCTTCTGACTTTCTTCAATGAACACTACCTAAGGGTGAAGCTTCCACATAACTTAGATGCCTTTGGCCTCTTTTATAACTAGATTCTGAACCATATATTACATCGCATTTTTCTATCATCCTGTCCCCATGCATTGAAATCACTATTTGTGTCTGCATATCTCTATCTCTACATATATACATATATATGTATATGCTTACATATATTCATATATGTGTGTGTATATGTGTGTGAATACATATATGTATAGACATATATATACACCTAGGTAGATAGTTGTGTATGTTTATATAGGGGTCTGTATTTATTGACTGAAGTTCTGTGTGTCTGCTCTGAATTTAAGTATTTAAATCATTAGAACATTTTATACTTCTCTATAACCAAAAAAAGCCCCATCAACCAACCCATTAAGCTATGTTGCTTTTTATATGAGAATTGCTCTCTACTGATTTTCCTCCCAGTTACTTATCTTGTTCTAGCTAGATCTGTAGCCTGAATAGGAAAAAAAGGTCTCTCACCCTGATTTAGCTACTCATACTTTTTAAATATCATATCAAGGAGTATAATATTGAGTCTGATCTGTATATAACAAAGGGAAACAGAGATTTAAGGCAATTAGCCAAATGATTTAGGCTCCAAATCCTGGTTCTGGAACAAAAAAAAATTTTCATTAAGTAATGAAATTTAGTCTATTAATCTCATTCTTTCCACCAGTTTCAGATTTTGCATCTTATTATTTGTGAGGAAATAGTTTAGGGAAGCATCTGGTTCAGGCTCCAACAGGCCTGTTAGGTACCAAAACGTGGTACGAAGGATGCAGCAGGCCTGGATTCTGGTGCCACTTCTCCATCTCTGACCCTGACTGGCTGTGCGACCTTGGGTAAAGAACTTCTCCCTGAGCCTTACTTTCCTCTTTAAAATGAGGAGTCTGAGCAGGTGATAGTGGGTCATCTGTAACCCCTTCTCCTGGGAGGAGGCTGAGGCTCCTGGATTGCTTGGGTTTGGAGGTTACAGTAGGGCTAAAGTAGGCAGTAAGTCCAATACCAAAATGGTGAGCTCTTGAGACTGGGGGGCCAACAGGCTGCCTAAGGAGGGCCCAACCAGCCCAGGTCAGAAAAAATGAGCAGGTTAAAGCTTCTAACCAATTGGCATTGGGAATGGGCCCAGAGGTGGCCAATGAATTTCTAGACAGGACAAAAGAGGAAGGCCCACTCTCAAGAGTAATCAATCAATAAGCAAATAAATAAATAGACACACAAATGAAGGAATGAATGAGGAGTCTGGACAAAATGATTTCTAAGGCCCCCTACTGGACCAACATTCTATGGCTCTAGGTCAAAAAAGGATGCTTTACGTTCAAACTTGGAATACAGGGGGGCACAAGGCAGGACTAACCTCAGCAAAAATGCTTTGCTATCTGTTGTAGGTCGATAAAGCTGCACTCTTGAAGCGTCACCAGCAAGGCTGGCTGATGGAAATCACAGATAGCCTGGACCACTGCATAAAGCGGCTCAGGTAGGACTTACTGTCCTTCATGTTAAAGATACAGGACATGATGCAGAGGCGCCTGATGAACAGCTTGGTTTATAAGTAGGGGCAATATGGCGGAATGAAAAGAACACTAAGCTGGGAGCCAAGAGACTTGGGCTACAATTCTGGTTTTGGCACCAACTATCTATGTTACCCTGGGAACAATATCTTACCTGTCTGGACTTTGGCTTCCTCATCTGAAAACTGGATATCCGAATATTAGCCTTACTGGCCTAGTTGGGTTGTCATGAAGATCAAACAGAATGACCCAGGCAAAGTAGATTTAATATCTTCATAAATATCAGTTGCTAAAATCATGATATCATCATCATCATCATCATCATCATCATCATCATCATTGCCTTCCTGGCCATCACTGCCCAAATTGTCTTGGCCATTTTGGCCCATTTATACCAATGGCTTATGAAGAAGATAGAGTAATTGTGCTGTGGCCCACTTTAATGTTCCAATAAAGTTCTGACCTTATTATCCTGAAACTAGATGTCACCTGATTATTTTCCTCTGGGATTTAAAAATATCAGTATGGGTGGGCCAGGAGGGTCAATGTAAGTAAGTGTAATTAAGATGTTTGAAATGTTATATCTAGTTCCATTATGGTTCTACTTTAGGGAAGCAAGAAAGAAGAAGATGATCCTTAGCCTGGGTTACCATGGGAATGTGGTTGATCTTTGGTAAGTTCAGCTTGAATGTTTCAGTACCCTATTAGACTGGGCTGGTCCAAATGGAATAAAAGTATAATTCTGTGAGAGGGTAGAAAACCAACTATATATCATTACCAACTATATATCATGATTATGTCATTTTTCCTTTCTGAGTCTCAATGTGCTCATCAGTAATATAGGGACAATGATTGCAGTCTCACCTATCTCATATCCTTGTTTGTATAGTTAAAGAGGGAAGTGGAAATTTCAGGCAAAAATTAGACAAATAATTTAGGTCCCAAATCCTGTTTGTGAGTCTGATTTTTTTAAAGCAGCATTTTCAAATATATTTTATTTTTTCCAATCACACATGAAAACAATTTTAAACATTTGTTTTTAAAATTTTGAGTTCCAAATTCTCTCCCTCCCTCCTTCCCTTTCTTCCTCATTGAGAAGGCAACATGTGCAGTCCCAAAGAACAGATTTCCATATTAGTCATATTTTAAAAGAAAACACAGGCCAAAAGACCCCAAGAAAAATAAGGTAAATTTTGAAAAGTATGCTTTGATCTGCATTCAAACTCCATCAGTTCTTTCTCTAGAGGTGAATAGTGTTTTTCACCATGACTCTTTCAGAATTGTCTTGGATCTTTGTACTGCTGAGAATAGCTAAGTAATTCATAGTTGATCACTGTACAGTATTGCTGCTACTGTGTACAATGTTCTCCTGGTTCTGCTCACTTCTCTTTGCATCTGCATATTCTAAAAGTCATCAAGTCTTCTCTTGTCGCTTTGCACTGCCCTTAATTTTATCCCTTATCTTTTCCTGGGGCAGGGAGAGACTTGTCTATGAGCTGGACACAACTGGGGAACTGTTAGTAGACCTGGGATCTGACCAAACCTCCTGCCACAACCCTTTCAATGGTGGATATTACCCAGTGCAGCTCAGCTTTCAGGAAGCCAATCAGCTCATGGCTACAGATCCAGCCAAGTTTCGGGACCTGGTGAAAGAAAGGTAAAGGGAACTCCATCTGTAGAATCTTTGGATATTTGGTAATTTTCCCCAAAATCTTGGGGTGTGTTATGGGGCCAAGACTAATTGTAAAGATATTCAGTGTCAATATGAATAATGCAATTTAGAGGTCTGGGAAGGTTTTGCCTTCACTCAAAATATTTTTTCTCATACTACCTGAAATTCTTCTTTTCACATTGGTAGACTGCTTGAAATGACACCATTAAAGAGTTTTTTAAAAAATGTAAATATTTTTACATGAAGAAGTAACATTATAAATCTCTCCTTAAAATTGGGGCAGAATTAGTGTAAGGGAAGTGGTAGCCCTGTACAGGTTATATGAATTAGCCTCCAGGGTTCCCACTTTGGTCAAATCCTTCAGCAAGCATCAGAAGCAGGTGTATGGTGTGTGTGGGGTGTGTGTGGGGTGTGTGTGTGTGTGTGTGTGTGTGTAAGAGAGAGAAAGAGAGGGGGGAGAGAGAGAGAGAGAGAGAGAGAGAGAGAGAGAGAGAGAGAGAGAGAGAGAGAGAGAGAGAGAGAGAGAGAGAGCGTGAGCAGCTGGGGGCAGGGTGAGGGAAAGACTGGGAGGAATCTAAGACATTTTCTTTATTAGTAATAACATCACTGATTTACCCTTTACTCCCAAGCTAATTCCCTGTCACTGGGTTTCATCACAATCAGAAAATCAAGGTGATACATCATCGGGATAGGAAGACAGAACACTAGATCAGTAGGACAGGAAAACAGGTGTTGCCAATGACCTCGACTAGGATATTAGCCTCTTCTACCTTTGAGTTTTTCAACAGCCAGCCAATAAAAGTGGAGTCTGAGCCAGTGTTTCTCAATTGTCCCTCATATGGATGGTAGTGCCATCCATATTGTCAGGAGTGGCAGCTGGTAGCTGGCACAGCCCTGAGGCTTCTGGCTGCCTGAGTAGTTTTTCCTTTGTGTTTGTGTTTGTGTTCCCATGTATTGTGTGAACCTGGGAACACTCTCTCTTAGTTCTCTGTACTCTAAGCTGCAGAAGGTCTTAAGGCAGAGCATACACCAAAGAACACGAGTAGCAATGATGCTATGTCACAGGTCAGTGACAGCTGTATCTTTGACAGCAACTTCTGAGCCCATCCCTATCTTCCTGAGTGAACTGTGCTAGAAATAACAGGATCCTTTAAGGGAGAGACAGCAGAGCTTTGACCCTGGGAACTCTGTCACAGTAGTAACTATTGCCACATTGGACAAATGCCCAGGAGACTTGTACAGACACAAACTTACTTCCCCCAGCTCCCTATCTGCTAGACATACCATTGCCAGGGAAATTTGTCCTTGGGGAAACGAAAGCTACAGATAATTCAGTTCCACCCTTCCCAACCCTCAAAGCATCACCTGGAATAGATTCTTACTCTGGGAACAATCCAAATTGCCTAAAGGCATCAAGGTTGACCAGACTCATTTTATACTGGCAGCTTGTAATCATCCTTCTTCCTTCTTCAATACCCCAGCTACTGCCACCCCTGCACAATTCTGCAAAGCGTTTTCTCCATGCTGAGGGCTGGTGCTTTCCCTGGCTGTGGTGCTCACAGGGCTCACTTAGCACTGACTGCTATTCTCTTAGCCATGGATGGCATCAACATCTTTTCTGCTAGTTCTGCTAGCACAGGTTCCCCACCGCTGGTCTAGAATGACCTCTGAGGTCATCTCCTCTCAAGCCCTAGGGTTCTTCCTCTGCAAAGTTAGGCGGTTGGATTAGATAGACTCTCAGTTTCCCCACTCCATTATCTTTGCTAAGAAAACCCCAAAAGGGGTCACAAAGAGGCAGACATGGCTGAAAGTGATTAAAGAACAATGAGATTCCCACTGTAGAGCTTATAATCCTGTAACTTCTTACATTCTTCAACTGATTCCCAAAGAGAGAAAAAGATTATACAAATATCCCATAGCAATGTGCCTGGATTCTCTCCTTTCCACATCACGTATTCTTCCTTTTATCATGATTATTTGTGTGCCTTTCTCCCTGTCCTCTCATTCTGCTGTCCATTAGATTTAAAGTTCCTTGAGGGCAAGGGTTATTTTAGCTCAACTCTTAGCCCAGTGTTTTGCACATAGTAAGGACAATATATGTTTTGTTGTTTGTTGTTCAAAGTCCCTTCCAGCTCTGAGGTTCTAGAATTCTAAGGTCCTTCGAATCTATAATCTCTCTTTGCTTATGTGTTTCAGTCTGAAAAGGCATGTAGCAGCAATCAACAGACTTTCTGAGAAAAGCTTCTTTTTTTGGGACTATGGCAATGCTTTCCTCTTGGAAGCTCAGAGAGCTGGTGAGTATACCCCAAGTCTTTACAAGGTGGACCTACAAAAGAGCTAGTAGTTTTTAGTTAGCAATGGAATACTTAATTGGGTTCAAATGCAATCTGGAAAGTTCAGATACGATAGACTGTGAGTTATTCGGGGAAATTTGATGGTGGGGCATTTTCCTAATCTCTGAGGTTGACATCAGGAAGTTCAACTATGACACTTCCCAACCCACCACTTAGAACTCCCTGAAGAGTCAAGAAAAACTAAGAGAATAACCCTGGCTAGCTAAGTTTTTTTTTAAAAAATATGAGTGCTTTTAAATTTAAATTTTATTTTATTTTCTGTTCCAAATTCTCTATCTCTACCCTCTCCCACCCTTACCCATTGAGAAAGCAAGAAACATAGAATCCATCACAAATATGTAATGTCATGCAAAACAAATTTCCAAATTAGCCATGTTACCCCCCCCCAAAAAAAAAGGTGAGAAGAAAAGAGAGAAAGAGAAGAAAATATCCTTCGATCTCTACTCTGAGTTTATCAGGTTTCTCTTTGGGGGTGGACAGCATGTTTCATCATGAGTACTTTGGAATTATTGTTGGTCATTGTGTTGACTAGAGTTGCTAAGTCTGAAAGGTAATTATTTTTACAATGTTGCTATTACTCTATAAATCACGAATTTTCTTAAGTTTAGGAGAACAATAAAAGCATTCAGTTTTGAAAAATAGATCATTCAATGTCCAGAAGATACAGATATAAGCTTCCCTCAGATTTTACCCATATTTCTTCAATTCTATATTACCTCAAAAAGTGGTTCTTTTTCTTTTTTTCCTCTCTTAAATTTTATTTTTTTGGTTCCAAATTCTCTCCCTTCCTTCACCTCTTACCTACTCATTGAGAAGGCAAGAAATATGATAACCATTATATAAAATATATTGATATAATACATATATTATAAAATATGCAAAACGTACTTCCACATTAGCAATGTGTATCTTTTTCTTGATGCAAGAAAGGAAAAATTTCAAACACAGGGAGGGAAGAAAGGGAGAAATTAATTGTAAATGGAAAAGTAGATTTTTTGTTGTCTCTTTCTCTCTGTCTCTGTCTCTTAATTTTCTATTTGTATCTCCAGTGCTCTATCCATAGCAAGTGCTTAATAAATACTTTTTTATTCCTTCCATTTCTCAAAACAACAGCAACAAAGACTTCCTTGTAGCTACAGTGTTATGCAAGGGTAATGGAAATATGGTGTGGTGGGAAGGGCCCTGGACCAGAAGTCAAAGGCTCTGAGTCATGTGAGCAAGAAGGGATAGCCACAAGCTGAAAAGTAGGAGTTCTGTGCCCATCCCTTATTCTCCCCTCCTCCTCCCTACTTTCCCACCACTTTTTGAATTATCTTTATATGTTGTCTTCTTCCATTACAATGTAAGGGCCTTGAGGGTAGGCTTTGTCTTTCTGTTTGTATTTTTATTCCCAGAGTATGGCCCAATGCCTAACTACACTAAGTGCTCAATAAATACTTGCTGTCTCGTCTCTCATTGCCATTTAGGAAGGGGAAAAGAATTGGGAGCTATATGTACTTCACTGATGTATGAAAAGAAATTAAAGCTTCAGAGGAAGAATTTTTTTTTTCCGTTGAGGTGTTTGTCCCATACTTCTTGCTCTTGCCTTGACCATTCTGTGCAATGTGTTTGTGGTCTGCCTGCAGGTGCTGATGTGATGAAAAAGGGGGGCAATAAAACAGAATTTCGCTATCCATCCTATGTCCAGCACATAATGGGGTAAGAGAGAATGGGCAGAAGCAGCCTATAGCCATTTCCATGTAATGCCTAGAAGGAATCTGCTCTTTAGGGCAGGCCACCTGATTTGGACAGCCAAGTAATTACTATTCCCTAAGCACCCACTATGTATTGCTAAGCATTTAATCTGCCAGCAAAATACAAAAAAGAAGAGACTGGATAGACCTATCTGAAGGCTTTTTCAATCAATACTCATGGGACAAGACCTTATTGGGGCTAAATTTGAGTGACGACAGTGGAAATGAAGAAGGGACATATAACAAAGTCATTATGATGGAAGAATCATAGAATTTTGAGTTGGGAGGAATCTAGTCAGAATCTATACTGACCCTTTCATTTAACAGAGAAAGAAACAGGTTCAAGGAGATCAGATGAACTCTTCTGAACTCACACAGCTTGTTAATGGCAGAACCAGAACTAGAGCCTGGTCTTTGGAGAATTAGTCCACCATGACATAAAAGATGTAAAAAAGAAAGGGACTCCAGGCAGACAGAGAAGTGAGAGGAAGCAAAAAAAAATTGAATTATTTAGAACACACATATGTTGTATGTATGTGCATGTATATAAATATATCATACACATACATACATAACATATACATTAGGTATGTATGTGTGTATATACACACATATAGTCAGCCCATTAGTAACTCTGATTCCTACCCTCCTTGTTTTAGGGGTAAAATATCTTCCCATTTCCCTTCCCACACCCTCCCCAAGGTAGATGAAGTAAACACACATTGATTGACATTGGTGGAAATGATAATGAGATGAGAACACAAATTATAAGCCCTTGTGTCTGTATACCATTTTATGGCTTTCAGAGTACACACACACACACACACACACACACACACACACACATAGAGGTATGTATATATGTGTGTGTGTCTATGAATATATATACATGTATATATATACACACATACATATACACATAATTTCTGGATTCATCCTCAGACCAGCCAAATACTATTATCCTCATTTTTAAGAGAAAAGAACTAGAGGCGAGAGAATTCATGATTTGCTCAGGGTCACACCATGGCAGGCCTGGTAGTTGATTCTCCCTATTTCCAATCCCAATTGTTCTTTCCTCTATTGGGCACTGCCTCCAGTAGCTAGAAAGCACATCCTTCAGACAGGTTTTTTTTATTTTCCTGCCTCAGGTATTCTTGGGCTTAGAACCACTGGACCATAAGATTGAGAGCTGGGAGGAACTTTAGAGATTAAACCTTGTTTAACCCTCTCATTTTAATGGAAGAAGACACTAAAATCTAGAGAAGAGAAGGAAACTGCTGACAGTCACACAGAGTGGAGACTCAAAATCAGGAGTTCTCGGTCCAAATTGAGTCGTTACCCCCCCCCCCCATTTCAAAATGCTTCCTAGTGAAGCTTCCCCCAGACTCCACAGCCAGCTGCTAGGCTGTGTTGTGGTCCATGCTTCTTATGTGGGTTTGGCTTTGATTTTGCTATTTTTCTGGGTGCAAACATTTTTGAGAATTTTCAAATAACCACTCAGAGCCCTTTCTGCTCAGATTAATTTGTTGGGGATTCTTTGGATTCTTTGTGCTTTGGCTAATGAAAGGAAAGCACTGCCAGAGGTCAGGACAAATAAGGCAGGAACGTGAAGTATGCCTCCCAAGTGAAGCGTTTTGCATTTCCCAGGGACATATTTTCTCTGGGCTTTGGACCTTTCCGCTGGGTTTGTACATCCGGGGACCCCCAGGACCTAGTGACCACAGACCTGCTGGCTACATCCGTTCTGGAGGAGGCTGTCAACCGTGGAGGTAATGCCACTGTTACTGAGGGCCATCCAGATTCTGTCTCTTGCATTATAAAGTGGAATAATGGACCCACAGAATTTCAGACATAGAAGAGACCTTAGAAAATAGGAAGTTAGAAATGGAAGGGGCCAAGAACAAAGAACCTCAGAGCTGAGAGGGGCCTCAAGAAAATAAAATAGGGGCAGCTAGGTGGTGCAGTAGATGGAGCACCATCCCTGGAGTCAGAAGGACCAGAGTTCACATCCAGTTTCAGACACTTGATCCTATCACCTAGCAAAAAACAAAACCAAAAACATCAAATATGATCTCTTTGATCCTTACAACAAGGACCTTGGAAGCAAGGAAGAAGCATAAATACCACAAGCAGCTTTCATAGGGCTTGGGTTAGGGATAAAAAAAAATGGGCAAATTCTGGGTCTAGAACATTCCTAATGAGCAACTGAAATGTAGAAGAAGAGACAATGAAGATGTGGAGAAGCAAGAATAAGTAGTTTCTTATAGCATATGGAGCTAGAGAACTTAAAAAAAAACAATAGCTAGCATTTATATTATTGTTGTTCAGTTGTTTTTAACTCTTCATGACCCCATTTTGTTTTTGGTTTTTTTAGCAAAGATAATTGCCATTTCCTTCTCCAGCTTATTCTACAGATGAGGAAACTGAGGCAAACAGGACTTGCCCAGAGTCACATAACTGGTAAATGCCTGAGGCATTCCCTAACTCGATTCCTGGATTTCATCACATGTATAATGTGGCACCATTCTCCTACCCCTTTAATTTGAATGTGCTGTGACCCTGGGCAAGTCACTTAACCCAGTTTGCCTCAGTTTCCTTATCTGTAAAATGAGCTGGAGAAGGAAATGGCAAACTACTTCAGTATCGTTGCCAAGAAAACCCCAAATAGCATCATCACCAAGAGTAGTCTTCTTGACTTCAAGCCTGGTGCTCTATCTATTGTACCACCCAGCTGCCTCAGGATTTATATAGCACTTTTTTTTAAAGGTTTAAAAAGTGCTTTGCATATGGTATTTCATCTGACCTTCACAACAACCCTGGGAGGTACTATTATTAATCCAATTTTATAGATGGCAAACAGAATGTAACTGACTTGCCCAGGGTCACACCACTAGGAAGTGTCTGAGGCAAGATTTGAACTCAGATCTTCCTTATCCCGAAGCCAACCATTTATCCACTGAGCCTCCTAGCTGCCCCACTGGGCCAAATAAAGACAAAATAGGCCCCACCTTCTTCATGATGTTCCTTTTTTGTCCTTTCTTGTTGTAGTGAAAGATTCTGTGAAGCAACAATATGCAGATAATATCCGCTGGATCCGGGAAGCCGGGAAACACAAGCTGGTGAGTGGATTACAGAAAAAAATGGTGGTAATTTAAGGGCTACAAACATGGTCAGACACATTACACTGTGCTCATAGAATCCCAGAAACTCAGTTGAAAGGGAAGTCAGAGACAACCAGTCCAACCTGTATCTGACTGAGAAGGCGCTCTGTGACATCACTCCCAGGTGGTCACCCAGCCTCAAAGACCTCTCAGAGAGGTTGGAACAAGCCCACAACCTCTGAGCCTCGGTCCTAGATAAGGCTGTTCCTGATGCAATGTGTTTCTAATCAACTATTTTCCCCCTATTTCACCCCACTATCTTTGAAATAGGGGCTTCAGCTCTTAGGGAGGCATAGAGGGCAATCTGATTCAGAAAACATTATTTAATTCTAAGCAAGAAACTGAAGACCTTAAGGGCACAGGTGATGTTTTCATCACCACTGTAGATGGAAAGCAGGAGAAAGGCAAATCTGGGAGGTGAGCAGTTGGTTAAGAAGATGGTACTGAGAACAGAAACTGGATTTCTAGACCATGCCTTAAAATATAGAAATAATGAACTCTTGGACAGGACACCTAATGAAGGCTGGCTGAAAACACTTTTGCCTAGAGTATTTCAAATATGATCAAGAGGACTTTAAAGTGAAAAGACAGAGGAAGAGAAAAAAAATCCTACTTCTATTTCTATCTACTTAGATTCTATAGATAGCAATAGTTACTATAATGGGAAGAATGATAGCAGTAGAGATAGTCAGGATACCTGGGTAAAAATGAAATAAAGAAGCCAGCAATAAAACTCATGGTTCCAAATACCTATAAATACAAAAAGTATAGGCAATAAACCAGGTGGAATAGAAACCCCAAAGAAAGGAAGCTAATTTGACCCCACCAATGTCACTGAGACTTGATGGGATGGGACGTCGGTCTGGAATATAGTCCTGGATGGGCATTTTTGTTGGTGGCAGTGTTCAGTCATTTTTTTAGTCATATCCAACTCTTCATGATGCCATTTGGGGTTTTCTTGGCAAAGATACTGGAGTAGTTTGCCATTTCCTTCTCCAGCTCATTTTACAGATAAGGAAACTGAGGCAAACTGGGTTAAGTGACTTGCCCAGGGTCACAGCACATTCAAATTAAAGGGGTAGGAGAATGGTGCCACATTATACATGTGATGAAATCCAGGAATCAAGTTAGGGAAGCAAAGCATATAATATTTGAGTGACTATTGAAAAGGAGAGAAATAGGGATGGTATTACCATGGGCATTGATTAATGACCACTTGGATAGCAGGAAACATATGAGGTACTCAGAAAATAAATCAAATGCCTGGCATGGAGAGGTGATATAGTAAAGATGGGAGACATCTGCTGGAAGTTTCTGGGCCAGAAGCAGAGCAGCTAATAAATTATTAAGTTGCCCTGATGATTTCATCCTTAAAGAGTGGAGTAATAAGGGGAAACACCAATGTGGACTTAATTCTTAGCCCATTGTTGATGAAGCAATGGGAGCCATGGGGAATACTGAACCATTCCATGTAAGGATTCATTATAGAAGAAGAAACAGCCAAGTATAGTTGGACATGTTCCTTGGATGGTAGCTAAGTATAACATGAAAGGTTCAGAGAAGACACAGATAGGATCCCAAGGCCAAAAATTGTACAGGGAAAGTCAATCCAAGAGGGGTAGGAAACTACAAGATACAATCCTGTAGACTCAAACCAAGACAATTCCAATGAGGAAGAAATGGGGAAACAGCATAAGTTTCCTTATGCTGTAGATGCATAAAAGAATCCATCCATCAGCTTTCATTTTCAAAGACATGGCTCAAAGCTGAAAGCAAGTGCAGGTAATGAAGAATGAATATAAAAATGTGACATGGTTCTGGACGGACAGTACCACAAGTGCCAAAACTTAAAATGAACTGAGGTTTACAGTGAATGCTCAGGACATCAGAAGAGGTTTTGTTGTTCAAAGGGAAAAAAAAGGAAAAAAACAAAGAACACAAAAAGAAAAAAAGATCACAGAAAAGATGATTGGATCATTGATTTAGAGCTGGAGAGGACAGCTACTGGGGGTGGATAGGACAATTATAATGAATGACAGAGGGAAGGAAGAAACAGTAAAATCCTCTTTTTGCTTCTGTTTTCTATCCCAAGTAGAATAATCTTTGAAATGGAAGGGACTGAATAAAAATGGTTAAAAGACAGGTGAGACCCAGGATAAGTAAGAGGAGAGTAAAAGAGCACCTAGCTGCCCTTGGCAAGTTCAAGTTGACTCCCAGAGTATTGAAAGCACTTGTAGGCATGATGGCTAAGCTTCTTGAAGGGACATGTAGAGGTACCACAAGACTAGAGAAGGGCTAACTTTGGTCTTTTTTTTTTTAAAGGAAGAGTAGAGTCTGCAAATTATAGGCCTATGGGCTTGATTTTTTTATTCCTGGCAAAATTCTAGAAAGCATTATTAAAAAGAGGGTTTGTCAATACCTAGAAAAGGGAATAAGCATTTATACAGCACCTACTATGTGTCAGACATTGTGCTAAGCACTTTAAAAATATCATCTCATTTGATCCTTATAACAACACTGTGAGGTAGGTGCTGTTATTAACCCAAATTTACAGTTGAGGAAACTGAAGCAAATGGAGATTAAATGACTTGCCCAGAGTATCACAGCTTGTAAGTGTCAGAGGCCATATTTGAATTCAGCTCCTCCTTACTCCAGGTCCAGAACTCTATCCCCTGTACCACCTATCTGAAAGGGAAGCCATGATTAGCAAGAACTTTCCACACCAGACTCATCTCCTTTGTTGACATGGTAACTAGATAAGGGAAAAGCAGCATGGTGTCACAGAAAGGGCCAGCTTTAGAAGACCTGTCTCTAGCAGGTACTGGCTTAGTGACTGTGGAGAAGTTACCTAATCTCTCAGTGCCCCAGGAAACTCTAAAATTAAGTTACAGACAAGTTTCTGGTTGGCATCAGCAGAGGGAGTTTTGACCCAAAAAAATTACCTTAGCAGTGAAACCAAAGGTTCATATTTGGCAAAAAACAGCCAAACAAACAAACAAACTAGATTGGAATTTCAGGAGAATGTTGTGGATACAATTTACCTAGATTTAAGCAAAGCATGTGGCAAAGTCTCTCATTCTAGTCTTGTGGATAAGATGGGTAGCTGTGAGTTAGAGGACAGTACACTTAGGTGCCTATGGAACTGCTTGCATAACTAGCCCCAAAGAATAAGCCAACACCGTCTTGGAGGGAGGGCTCTAATAGACTGCAGCAGTAATCTGTCATTGGCCATATGCTGTTTTATATTTTTATTAAGGTTTTGGATGAAGGCAATGAGAGCATACATATCGAATTTGGAGACAAAAATCGGGAAAGGGGAGAAAACACATTGGATGAGCCACAAAGTCAAGATCCAAAAAGATGTAGACAGACTAGAGCATTGGGCCAAACTTAACAAGATGAAGTCTAGTAGGGACAAATATAAAAGCCCTATACTTGGGTTCAAAAACAATCATTTTTGCAAGTACACAACATGAGAGGCATGTCTAGAAAATGCTTGTTCATATGAAAAAAATCAAAGAGATTGGAAGGTTTCAGTGAAAGTTCCCTATGAATTTTCAGTGTGATGAGGCAGCCCCAAAAGCTAATGGAGTTATAAAAGACCATTGCTGGATTAAAAGTGCTTTTTGGAAGAAATGGAAACATCCCAAAAGGATTATAAGAATAGAAATATACCAATCAATGCTAAAACAGTAGCTCTTTTTATCTGCCATTTAAAGGGAAATTGGATGATAACTGAAGACACCTAAGGTGGCAAGGAGGGGGAGATAGGGACAAGAAAGGAAAGGGATTAGGGTATTAAACCCCACACACCAGGGCCAGGACTGATACCTACAAAGCTGGGTTGGGAAAGAGTTGGAGAAGAACATAATCAAGGACATCTCCAGGGAACTTTAGACACAATGGTCTTCAGGCCATGGCAGGAAGAAGGGGTCCACAGGCTTCCTTAGAGAGGCTGCTCCAGGACTTGCACACTAAATTCTCTCTGGGATTCCAGAGTCCATGCTTCAGGGAAACTCAAGGATAGGCTCCTTAAAGTTTGGGGATTAAGGCCTCTTCGGTATTTTGTAGAGAAGAGAGAGCTCAACTCAGCTGGGTCTGATTGGTTTCCCACCCCTGAAATCCTTTTCAAGCAGACACCAATCAGCCAGGGAACTAAGTATTTCTAGCCTGGAATAAAAGATTCTGGCTATTGGGGGAGTTCGGAGAGCTGTAGGTAGGAAGAGGAAGTGTGATTAGGGCATAAACAGATTAAGTCAGAGGGCTTCTTGATCTGGAACCTTGAACTTGTTTTTTTTTTAAAAAAACATTTTGTTAAAGATATTAATATAATTGAATTCCTTTGTAATCCTATTTATTTTTTTGCATTTTAAATTATTGTGAAAAGGGGCCCATAGAATTCACAAGATTATCAAAGGGATCCATGACACAAAAAACATTAAGAATATTTAACAGGCTTCTACATAGAATGGTGAATAGAGCCCTGGGTCTAGAGTCAGGAAGACCTGAGTTCAAATCCAGCCTCAATCACTTTCCAGCTGTGTGACCCTGAGCAAGTCACTTAATCTCTGTCTACTTCTCTTTCCTCATCTATGAAATGGAGGTAATAAGAGCATCTATCTGCTAGAATATTGGCATATCCTTTGGGACTAATTATGCTAGTTATTCTGTGAGGATCAAGTGAATTACACTGCTACGGATACTTAATATATGCTTTCAAACAAACAAACAGTTTCTGGATGAAAGGAAGCAAGGACTGGGGGAGAAAGGTTTAAAGATAACATGACAGCTGCCTTGACATATTCACAAGGATGTTCTATAGAAGTGAGATTTGACGTGTTCTATTGGGTTACAGGAGCAAGGGCAAGAAGCAATGGGTAGAGGTTATAGACAAGTAGGATTAGGTTTGATATAAGGGTAAAAAACATTTCCATCAATGAGGGGCATCCAAAAACAGAACAGACAGCCTGGGAAGGTAGTGAGCTCCCTGTCACTAGAGGTCTTCAAGAGATGGCTAGATTAGCACTTGTTGGATAATGCTCTACAGGGGATTATTGGTTGGGTATGACTGGGCCAAGATGGACTGAAGTCCCTTCCACCTCTGAAATTTTATGACTATGTGAATTTCAAATGGATCTACCACTGTAGGCAAATAAAGCCAAGTCAGGATGCCATCCCAATTCTATTCGATGCAAAATTCAAGCCTGAGTCTTAGCACTAGAGAATGTAGTAGCACAGATGTGGCCAAAAAAAAAAAAAAAGCCTCCCCCGATTATTTTGAGAATTAGGAACAGATCTTTACATAGGGATTGGGATAACAATTGGATGAGTGATTTCACTGATATAGGGAACCTCTAGATAAGCAAATTCTCTCCTCCAATGCAGGCTTGAAATTTCTTTTTGATATAGAGAGAGTTGTCTTAGAATACTGAGAGGCTAAATGATTTGCCCAAGGTTACAGAGCCATTATGCATCGTTCGTGGGACCTGAACCTGGGTCTTTTTGGTTCTCTCTAACCACTATGTCATGCTGCTGCTCATAAAACATAAGCACATAATTACCATTACAATGCAATGTCCAGTAGGTGCTGAATGGGTCCCAGATGTTGTTCATGCCACAATTTTTCCACTTACAAAATGAGGAGAAACAGCATTTCTGCCCACTTCCACCATCACTATTCCCTTCTCTCCCCTTTGGGATATTATAAGTGGGAATGGAATTCATCTACAAAGGTGCTTTGGCCTTCCTGGAGAAAAGCTCTTTGCTTTGCAAAGTTTAGGGACTATCAGTGGATTTCAGTTGTCTGTGTGATCCCTCCCTCTCCTTCCCCCAAGAGACTGGCCACGCACACATCCTTATCAACTTGTGCTTCACATCTTTTAGGTGGTAGGCTCCCAGGCACGGATCCTGTACTCTGATCAGAGGGGTCGAGTGGCCATTGCTGTGGCTATTAATCAAGGCATCGCTCAAGGAAAAATCAAGGTGAGGTAGAGTCCACCATAAAAAGGTGATGGTAGGGAATCAGTAGAATTCTGAGGTCCTGACCAGGCCTTTCCCAAGAAACCATGATTTAACCAAGAGAAACTAATGATACATGCCCACCGAACTTGTTGTATCAATCAATCATTCACAATTTATTTTACTTTATTTTTTATTCTGAACTGAAACATTCCCCACCCCAAAAAGAGCCTTTCCATACACAATGCAGAAAACAAAAGCAGGATTCTATATGAAACTGTGAATCTCAATTTAACATAATTTGCTTTTTTAAAAGTATGTACTAAATTCTACACATTATTTTCAATTATCCTGGTGGCTATGCTTCCTTCTGTTCTCTCTTATGCATTTTTTTCTTTTTTCTTTTTCTTTTCTTTTTTGGAGGCAGTTGGGGTTAAGTGACTTGCCTATGGTTACACAGATATTAAGTGTTTGAGACTGGATTTGAACTCCCATCTTCCTGACTCCCTTCTGTGCATTTTAAAAACTGTTTCCATGGCCTTCTTTTTGAAGGTCTAGCATCCCCAATTAACTAAGAGAAAGAAAAGAAAAAAACACCTTGTAACAAATAAATATAATCAAGCAAAACAAATCTACATGGTGGTCATGTCCAAAAAATTGTCTGTCACTTAATGCTCTGTGTCCATCCCCTCTGTCAGGACATGAATAACATGCTTCACCATCCATGTCTGGGAACACAGTTGGTCATTGCTTTGATTTGAACTTTTAAGTTTTTCTTTATAATGTCCATGTATAATTTGTTCTCCTGGTTATTCTCACTTTCCCTGCATCAATTCACACTGCCCAGGGTTCTTTAAAATGGTGTCTTTTGTTATTTCTTACAATGCAATAATATTCCATTATATTCATATACAACTATTTGTTCAGCCATTCCTCAACTGTCTAAGAGGCAATCAAAACCCAGATTAATTTATTTTCTTCTCCACTGACTCTCCATTTAATCCCACCTTCATGATCAGGAAGTTTGTTTTGCTTATGATTCTTCCCTATCTGGCATTATTCTCCCTCTTACCATTTTACTATTGAGTTTTGTGTATTTTTACACCAAACTCTGTGTTTGTGTGTGTGCGCATATGTTCGATTCAACTGAAGCTAAAGACCTGAACAATACCTCAAGAAATCATCTTGCCCGCCCTTTTGACTCTTTCATAGGAGGACACAGATTCTTCTGAATTTTATATTTATTTACATATTTGATTAACTCATAAATTGATAGAAGACAAGTAGTATGATTTCAATGATTCTCCAAAAAACCCTTTCCCTCCCCCTGGCTGCTGCTTTAGTTTCCATCATTAGAGTTTCATTCCATTAGCTGAAGACTTGGACTCCACTGAAAATGTTAGTCCCATTGAGAGCAGGCTCTCTAAGAAATTATTAGCGGCATACCTCTCATGAAGCAAAGCTTGGTGACGTTATTGCTTTCTTCACTCATCAGAAGGACTGCCATGTAGGAAAGATGTAAAATGTAGAACCATTCTGTGTTAAAGACTGAACAAGATTTTGTTTCAACATCAGAAAATACTTTTTTAACATTCAGAGTTATCCAACAATAGGAGCTCACTATTATTAGAAGGCAATTAGGTAGAGTGGTGGATGGAGAATTGGACCTAGAGTCAGGAACATCTGAGTCCAAATCTTACTTCAGATGCTTATTAGCTCTGTGATCCTGGGCAAGTCACCTAATATCTATTTGCCTCAGTTTCCTCACATGTAAAATATATTGCTTTTTTTTTTTTTAAAACACCACAGATAACCCTTGCCACATCTTAATCACTTAGCACGATGTCTGGTACATAGTAAACGCTTGATAAAAATGTTTCCTTCTCTTGCTCCTCATATCCTTCATCCCACAAGAACCCTCCTTTGTAACAAAGAAAAATAATTCAGCCAAACTGATCACCATATCAACCACTTTCGAGCTTGTATGTAGCCTCTTCCCACTTCTCCACTAAGAGAAGAGAATTTGTTTCATTATCGCTTCTTCAAGACCTGGATTGGTCGCTGCACTTAAAGTTTAACTGCTTTTTTGTATTGTTTTCACTTACATTATTGCAAACGTTGCTGATACTGTTCTCCTGGCTCATCTTTCGCCACTCTGTATCAGTTCATACAAATCTGTCTGTATTTTTCTGTTACTCTTATTTGTCATTTCTTCTGGCACAATAATATTCCGTTACATTTATATGCTGCAATTTATTCATCCACTCCCAAATATCAGCTTTGTTTCCAGTTTTTTTGTTATCACAAAAAGAGCTGCTATGAATATTTTGGTATACACATGGCCCTTCTTTCTGTCTTTGACACCCTCGGGGTATATGGCCAGTAGTGAGATCACTAGATCAAAAGGTATATTAAAAGTTTAGTGACTTTTGCATAATTCCCAATTGTTTTCAAAACAGATCAATTCACAGCTCCATCAATATTGTATCAGTGTGACTGTCTTCTCACAAGAGCTGTAACTTTGACTATTTTTTTTTACCATATTGGGAGTAAGGCAAAATCTCAGAATGTTTTAATTTGTATTTTCTATTAATAATTATTATTATTGATTTAGAATATTCTATGTGGTTATTGATAGTTTATATTTTTCCTTTTGAAAACTGTTGTCCTTATCTATCAGAAGGCTTTGCTGAGTGTTTGTGCTTGACTATCTAGGCCCCAGTGGTCCTCAGCCGAGACCACCATGATGTCAGTGGGACAGACAGTCCTTTCAGAGAAACATCCAACATTTATGATGGATCTGCTTTCTGTGCAGGTAAGAGGGGTGATGAAGGTCCTCAGAGAAGAAGCTCTATGATGAATAAAATAGTCAGGAGGAGAGAGGATTTGAGTCGTATCTTAAGGTATGGGCAGGGTTTGGATGGATAGAGGAAAAGGCATCCAGGAAGGATCAGCAGCATGAAATACTACATATTTTGTATTAAAAATAATATCTAACAATGCCTCTTCACAGGCCCTGTAAGATAAAGGTTAAATAAGGCACATTCTTGGCTTGGTTAGAAGGATCAAATTATTATGAGGACACATTAAAAAAACTGTTAAATGACATTTTTCAAAAATTCTTATGACCTTGCTCTTTGGGCAAGAAGGCAAATACAATCTTTAGCAGTGCCCACATTTGTCAGTGAGGTTGCATTAATACAGCTCAGTGATGAGATAGGTAAACTAGTCATTTGATTGGGAGATAAATTGAGGTATTGACTGGAAAAGTGTGTATGAATAAGAGAAAAGTCCAAAATATTGACTATAACAAGACTAAGTTTTAAACAAACATATCCACCGATCATTAAACTAGCATTTATTAAGTGCCTACTATGTGCCAGGCTCTGTGCTAAGCAATGGAAATGTAAATATAAGAATGAAACTAATACATATATAGATATATAGATGATATATAGATATATCGATGATATATTGATATATAGATGATATATAGATGATATACAGATGATATATATAGAGAGAGATATATAGATATATAGATGATATATAGATATATATTCAAATGAATGTCAGCATGTTCAAAGTTGTTCCTTTGGGAAGTTATTTTGTTATTCAGTCATTTCAGCAGTGTCCAACTCTTCATGACCCCATTTAGGGTTTTCTTGGCAAAGATACTGAAGTGGTTTGCTGTTTCCTTCTCTGGCTCATTTTTTATAGGTGGAGAAGCTGGGGCAAACAGGGTTTAGTGACTTGCCCAAGGTCACATAGTAAGTGTCTGAGGCAGGATTTGAACTTAGCAAGATGAATCTTCCAGACCTGGCACTCTATCCACTGTGCCACCTAGCTGCCTCAAGGGAAGTTATATACTCATACTAATAAGCTACATTTGGCTCAGAACACTGGGGGGATCTGATTTTAGAGCCTATGACTCATTCTTTTGAATCTCTTCATGGCATGGTAGAATTAAAGAATTAAAGTGAAAGTGGGGAGACTTGGGTTTAAATCCCAACTCCAGCATTTACTAGCTGTGTAACCATGGGTCAGAAATATAATCAGGGCAGGGTAAATGCAGCTCTGACCAAGTGCACCAAAATTTAGAGTGCAGAATTTTCATACATGAATTCCTTTAGCAGCATTGAAACAGTTCAATTAAATCCAACAAGCATTTATTAAGTACCTACTGTGTGCAAGGCATTGTGTTAACTACTGAAGCTACAATAACAAAATAGTTTCTGCTCTCAAAGAGTTTATGTTCTAATCAAAGAAGGGGTATACAATCAAGGGCTGTCTAGCAGGTACCACTGTGGAGGGCAGTCTGATTTTACTAAACCACTACTGTTTCTACTCTCTACCCTTCATCCTGGCTCAGGACATGACCTTCCTTGGAGGTCATTGCCTCTATTCTTCCCTCTTTCATTTCTACGGTTGGAGAAAACCTAAAAGGTACTTGGTATAGACCAACCTGTCATCTAGGAGATAAATAACTGGCTCAAGAGAGTTTTTTTAAATACTTAACTAAGACGTAAGTTCAAAGTCCATATGGGTTCTCTTCTCTGAATAGTTCAAAAGCATAAACATAAAGATTATTAGTAAAATTCATAGAACTCTGAGCCCCTAGGAAATTCTTTTGATCACCAGACCAGAGAGGGAATTTTTCCAGCCAATTCAATTTGATGTAATTAATTATCTACAGGTTCTTTCCCCTCCTTTTCCAACTGTCATATCACACATTGTGAGGAAAAAAAAGCAACGCATGATACAGTTTAAAATATTTTATCTTTATCTAGAAAACCATTGTTTAAAAATACAAATAACCAGTAAGCAAAATTAAAAATTTGCAGAGAAACTCCTAGGAATGAACCATACTACCAGTAGCATGCATCAATAAAACAGAAGGGAGAGAAACAGTGGAATGAATTCACTGTTGTTCCAGTGGCTTCTCTGACAAGTAGACACAATTCAGTGGCTTCTTGTTGGACTATATTAATTATCTGGGCAGTAACCCAGGGAAAGGAAAAGACTTCAGCCACTATACGGCTTAGAGTCAGTTTCCCAGAAACTGTCTTCCACTTTGTGCCATTGCTGTTACCATCCACTCACTCTCTCCAGAGTGATTTTAAAACTCTAGCTGCTGCAGAAATCTCTGACTTCCAGTTCTGACCCTGTAATAGCTTCATCTTAGCAACTTAGTTTCCGTCAGAAGACAGCTAGTCATTTTCCTTTTTTTTTTTTGCCATCTTTACCAATATGGTGGGCATAATGTGGAAACTGTTGCTTTAATCTGCATTTCTCTAATTATTAGTGATTTGGAACATTTTTTTCCACATGGTTATTGATAACAAGGCGGCCAGTCCAAGTCTTTCCAAGAGGACTGTTACACAAGTAAACAGATGAGTAAATGGAAGCTAATTTGAGGATGGATCTAGCACTAACAACCAGGGCAATCATGAAAAGCTTCCCTATGGAGATTGTACCTGATCTGACCCTTCAAGGAACTCAGGGAACCTAAGAAAGCAAATTGGGAAGGGAACATTCTATGTGTGATGGACAAGCTGCCCAAGGTAAAGGGCACAGGAGGTAGAATGCCAGGTTCAAGGTACAGAAAATAGACTTGTCTGGAATTTGGAGTACTTGAAAGGAAATAACATGAAATGTCTGGAAAGGTATGTTGGAGACAGATTGTGAAGGGCTTCACATACCAAAATAAGGGTGTGTATTTTATCCTAGACATAATATAGAGCTGAGCTTCTTGAGCATGTGAGAAATATGTTCAGACCAATGATACAGGAAGACTATTTGGCAGCTATGTGGACTAGGGATTAGTGAGGGGGAATCCTGGAAACAGTGAGTCCAATTAGCAGTCTGGTATAATACTGTAATAGTCCAGACAAGAGGGGATGAGGTAAACTTGGGAGTAGAAAGAGGACAGATGGTAGGGATGTTATAGAAATATAACTGATAAAAACTTAACAAATGATATACAGGGTGAAGGAGGTTTCTTTCTTTTTTTTAATAGTTCCACAGTTACTTTCTCTCAATTTCCATTTTTCAGTATTAATAAGATCCATGATGCCTTTGCTTTTTTCTTCAGATAACCTAAATTGATCTTTCCTAGTTTCCAGTATGTTCCTCCTCTATGTGCATTTGGTCTAATCCTTTGGCTTTTTTTCATTTTCATTTTTATGACCAGAAAGGGAAGAGTTAAGGGTTGACCCCCAATATTCTGTACCTTAATGGGAGGGTTGTGATGTCCTCAATAAACACAAGGAAGTTCAGTGGAGGGATGGATTTGAGGGAAGATACAATGACTTCAGTTTTAGATGTGTTGGGTTGGAGATGCTCACAAGATATCTGGTTGGAAATATCTAGTGGTCAGCTAGTGATGTGTGATTGGAGCTCAGGAAAGAAACTAGGGCTGGATATATTTGGTACAGAGCCATAGATATATTTGGCTGGATATTGCATTGAACTTATTGTTGAAAGCATAGGAGTGATAAAACATCACAGAGTACAGAGAAAGAAAAGATTTGAAGCTTTGGAGTACATCTATACATGAAGGGAGAGATATGATTGATGACACAGCAAAAGAAACCGAGAAGCCGAATCACAAAAACCAAAGAGGATATGTCCCGGGGCAGGGAGCGGGGAGAAAGTGGTTGATTATCACATGCTACAAAGAGACTGAATGAAAAGAAAAGACATCAGATTTGGCAATTACGGGATTATTGTTAACTTTGGGGTAAGTAATTTTAGATGAGAGATAGGCTGGAAGCAAGATT
Organism: Phascolarctos cinereus; assembly: GCF_003287225.1. Lineage (NCBI taxonomy): Eukaryota > Metazoa > Chordata > Mammalia > Diprotodontia > Phascolarctidae > Phascolarctos > Phascolarctos cinereus. The sequence goes on from NW_027555847.1 coordinate 58,818,554, forward strand.
GCAAGGAATTGAGAGGTGAATGAGGGGAAAGGAAGAGGAGAGAATACTTAGGGGCAGCTTTTTTTCCCCCCTGGGAGTCAAAGGGAGGAGAGAAATGATCATAGTTTGAGGAGATGGCAGGATCAAGGGAGGAGTTTTTTTGTTTTGTTTTGTTTTTTTGGGCAATTGGGGTTAAGTGACCTGCCCAGGGTCACACAGCTAGTAACTGACAAGTGTTTGGTCTGAGGTCGGATTTGAATTCAGGTCCTCCTGATTTCAGGGCTGGTGCTCTATCCACTGTGACACCTAGCTGCTTCCTATCTGTAAGCAGATAGGAAGAGACTGAAAGTTAGAGAGAGGGGATAATTACAGAGGATGGGCAAGCTTCTAGAGGAGACAGGAAAGGATGGGATCAAAGCCACAAGTAGAGGGAGTTTAGCACCTAGGCAGCAAGAGTTAATTAGTTAAGGTAGGAAATACCACACAGCATTGTTTAATTTTTTATTTAAAAAAGTTAATGTATTTTTATTTTGTTAATATTTCCCAATAACATTTAAAATAACTTAAAATAACTTTTTAAAATAAAATAACTTTCATTTTTAAAAATTTGAGTTCCAAATTCTCTCCCTCATTCCTGCCCCTCCTCTACCCCCTGAGAGGGGGCAAGCAATATATTGATTATACATATGAAGTTATGGGAAAACACATTTCCGTATTAGCCATGTTGCTATTACATCCCTAGTATCTAGCACAATGCCTGGCATATAGTAGGTGCTTGGTAATTACTTGTCAATCGGAATTGGATTGAACTGAGTACCATTTTTTAAAAGATCTTTGGAAAGTTTACAGTATTGTGCAAATGTAAATTATTTAATATTATTAAGGATCATTCATTTGACCCAGTGGTTCATCTACCTTCCCAGATCCAGTCCTTAACAGGCTCCTAACAAATGGAGAACCTTTTATTCCCATCACTATTCTAGCCATTGGGAAAGAGATAGCCATGTTGGGGGTTTCTTTTTTATGAAAAACATCATATGATCTGGAACTCTCTTTCTACCCAGACATGGCGGTGCAGAACTTCGTGGGAGACGCCTTCCGAGGTGCCACATGGGTGGCTTTACACAATGGAGGTGGAGTTGGATGGTAAGCAGAACCGGGAGAAGGAAGTGTAATAGGTTATTCGTGTCAGAGTTGAAATCTCGATGGTGATGCTCTTAGTCTCTGGTTTTCTCAGTTGAGCAGAATTGCTGTTGGACTAGGAATCTGGACACCCTAATTCAACCCTGGCTCTGCTACCAATTAGTCTATATGAACTTGGACAAGTTATTTTATCTTTGTAGACCTCTATATTCTCAGATATAAAATGGGGATATTTGTGCTTTATGTTCTTGACCTTTTGTGATATTCCCCCCCCCCAGCCTTATGACTTAAAAACAGTGTAATTTCCCAATTGTATTGATAATGAGTATTTCTAAAAGTTCTGGAGAGTGGAGAACAGAGAGCACGTGATGTGACAGTCCAGTATAAAGGAATGAACACCCAACAGGCAGCTAGAGCTAGTCAGCTCTGGTCCTAGCTCTGCCAACATTATGTTGGGTAAATATGGGTCTCACCTGTAAAGTAGAGGGTGGAGCAAAGAGACATTTGGCTGAATGATCTCTTCTAGCTCTTAAGATTCTACAGTTCCCACCAGGGAAAAAATGGCCATTGCTGAGAGAATGGGGGCAACCCCTCCCCACCCATTAGTGGATTTTAGCAGGCTGACTCCCTCAGTCTTCTCAATGAGTTTCCATTAAAATTCTCCCCCTTGTGGCTAAAAAGTTTGCAACTGTTTGAACTAACTCAAAGTTTAATCTTTGAAGAAAATCAGCAAAGCAAGAGGTAGGGAGGAGAAGGTTAGATTTATTAACCATATATGAAAACTGGTTTAATGACTGTCAAATGTTAGTGCTTTACAAACTTTTCTCTAGCAGGATAAGCCCATCTCTTTATCAATCAGAAGGGCAGAGTCATCTCAGAACCACACTTTCCAGCTGGGGCGCTTAAATGGAATTTCGTAAATATTTTAAAAGTGCCTACTATATATAGTACAAGGGGATGCAAATACCACGGAATTTTCTTTTGGTGAGACAATCAGGGTTAAGTGACTTGCCCAGGGTCATACAGCTAGTAAGTGTCAAGTGTCTGAGGCTGGATTTGAACTCAGGTCCTCCTGACTCCAGGGCTAGTGCCACCTAGCTGCTCCTAATACCACAGAATTCGTAGCCTCAAGAAGCTTACAAATGAACAGACAAAACAAGCCATGTTTATAAATGAGAATAACAAAAATGCAGAATGTGTTGCCTTGCTTCTCCTTACCTGGACCAGCAGATGAGTAGACACTATGCTTTAGGTCCCCAAGGGAGTTAATGTACTCTGATTTGAAATTCTCCTCAGAGGGCTAAACTGATTGGTGAGTGAGCACAAATTCATCTGGCCCACTAGATGTAGCTAGATCCAGATAAAAGCATGATTCACATCTCATCCAGCCGTCTACCCATGCTATCTTTAAAAAATATTTCAAAAAAAAAATTTCAATGATCGAGCATTCATTTTTTTCTCCCTCCCATCTTCCCTCGTCTCCATGGAAAATAAAGAAATACAGAATCCCTGTATCACAACAAGCAAAACATATTCCCATATCATTCACATGCAAAAAAAATGCATTTCTTCTACATATTAAAGCCATCATTTCTCCATCATGAAGTGGGAATTGTTCTTCTTTATCAGTCCTCTGGAATCATGGTTGACCATCTGGTTGAGCAGAGTTCTTAAGTCTTCCAAAATTGTTGATTTTTATAATATTGATATCATAATACAATTTGTTCTCCTGGTTCTGATCAGTTTAGTTTGTGCCATTTGACAGAGGTCTTCCCTGTGTCCTCTGAAACTGTCCATCTCAGCATTTCTTATGCTGAGATAATAATATTCCATTATATTCATAAATCATGACTTCTTTAGCCATTTCCCAGTAGGTGAATACGCCTTTATTTCTAGTTTGGGGCTACAATGAAAAGAGATGTGCTAAATATTTTTATACACGAGTCCTTTTTCTCCTTCTTTGATCTCTTTGGGGTATCGGCCTAGTAGTGGATTAAAGGACATGCTGTTCAGTAATGTTTTGTGTATGACATCTAATTGCTTTCCAGAATAGTTGGACCCATACATAGGTCCATCATAGGTCCAAGAGTACATCAATGTGCCTGTTTTCCCACTGCCCCTCCAACATGTGCCATTTCTTTTTTTTGTTATCTTTGCCAAGTATGAGATGGAGTCTCAGAATTGCTTTCATTTCCATTTCTCTAATTGTTAATGATTTGGGGCAACTTTTTTATATGTCCATAGATAGCCTTGATTTCTTCCTTTGAGAACTGCCTGTTCATATCCTTAGATGATTTATTGATTGGGGAATGGCTCTTAGTCTTATGCATTTGACTCTGTTTCTTATATACCTTGGAAATGAGACCATTATCAGAGAAACTAGGTGAGAAAGAGTTGTCCCAGTTAATTGTTTTCCTTCTAATTTTGGAGACGTATTGGATTTGTTTGTGCAAACCCTTTTGCTTTTATGTAATTAAAATGCTCAATTTTGTCTTCTGTGATTCTCTCAATTTTTTGTTTGGTCATGAACTCTTCCTCTTCCCACAAATACCCAGGCTATCTTGACAACTGCCCTTTCATCTCGTGCATACCCCCCCACTTCCTTTTAAAATTTTTTCATTATGAGCTTAATAAACATCCAAAAACATGGACATCTTAATAAGTAAAAGAGAAAAAGAAGTTACACATGAAATGGAACTTGTTATATGTAGTTTTAAAATATATAGCAAATTTAACACAGTAACAAAATTGCCTTACTTGTCTACATCCCCTTCTGAACGTCCCACCCATTCTCTATTTATTTTTAAAATATTTTTTGATGCTTGTCTTCCTTTTTTTGTATCTCTATCATTTCTCACCCAATCACCCACCCCTCACCCCCAGAAGTCTGCTCTTACAACAAATGAGTCAAATAAGTACAGTCAAGCAAAAACAAATCAATAACTAACTAACCATGTTTGAAAATGTCTCATTGTGTACCTTCAGTCCATTATCCCTCTTCCATTAGATGGCAAGTGTATTTTATCATCAGTCTTCTGAAGTCATGAAGTCATGTTTGATTACTATATTGATCAGAGTCCAGAAGTCTTTCAAAGTTGTTTTTGTTTACATTATCAGGGTCATTTAAAAAAAATTGTTCTCCTGGTTCTGCTCACTTCACTATGCATCAGTTAAGACAAATCTTCTCAGGCTTGTCTGAATCCGTCATAGTCATAATTTCTTATGGTATAATAATATTCTGTTATATTCATATACCATTTTGTTCAGCCATTCCTTAACTGATGAGCATCCATTTTGTTTCCAGTTCTTTGCTACAGTAAAAAGTGGTTTTTGTAAATAAGTATAGGTCTTTCCCTCTTTGATCTCTTTTTATTATATGCTTGTACTGGTATCACTGAATCATGGTGTATGTAATGATTTTTTGTGTGTGTACATTTCCAAATTGCTTGCCAGAATGCCTGGACCAATTCACAGCTCTACCAGATTTCATGTGCCTATCCTTCCACAGCTCCTCCAACAACTACCATCTTCATATTTTGTTAAGTCCATTACCTGCTTTCCTCTTCTTTCTCCAAACTTTCCGCATCTTGTTAAGGGTAATCAAATCAACATCTTCAGGAAAGTCTTGTGAATCAATTTCCCTTTGGATCAACTCACCATCCCATGACTTACCAGACGCAGACTTCCTAACCTGGAATCATTCTCCTCCCTATATGAGTTGTCTCCTCCCATTAAGAACTCCTTGAGGGCAAAGACTACCTCATTTTTTTATTTACATTCCCAAAATGACATGATGAATAGTAAATGCTTTTTCATTTACCTACATATTCTATATTCTATGTTCTAGCCAAACCAGGTACTAATTGTTCCCCAAATCCTAGTTCCACTTTTCCATTTCCCATCTCTGTGCATTCCCACAAATCAATCTCTATTCTTAGAATGAATTCTCCACCCCCCCCCCACCTGTGCTTATCTTCCTTTGGGTCTCAACTCAAACATTAATGCCTCCCAGAAGTCTTTCCTGATCCCAGTCCTCCCTGCCCCACCCCCCACATTCTCCTTTCTTAAATTACCTTGTATTTACTTATTTGCCTTTATGTTGTATGCCCCTTTGAGGGGAGAGACTTTTTTTTTTGTCTTTGTATATCTGAGTTTAACACAGACTTTTACACAAAATAGGAGCTTACTAATTTTTGTTGAATTAAACTCCAGATCTAATTCATATGATTCTATGGTGAGAAAGTTGAGTAAATAATAATAATACTTCTAAAATTTTAATAGTGAAGAGAAGAGAGAGATAGAATGGTAACTTGAGAGAATGGTAGGATCAAGTAAAGGGTTTTTTTTTTTTGCTAGTTTGTTTTAAAGGATAGGAGAGATAGGATGGCAGATGTCAGAAAGAGGAAGGCTCATGGTTGATGAAGGAGACAATAGGGAGTGAGATCAAGGGCATAAAGTGGAGAGACTAGTTTTAGTTATTGTTGTTGTTTTCAAGGGCTACCTTATCCTCTGGGATTGAACAGAAAGAGGAGAGAGTTAATGAGAGCAAAGTTCTGAGGTATGGAGGAGGGGAGAGGAGGGAGTTCAGGATGGATATTCTCAATATTCTAGGCAAAGCAGTAGGTGAGGTCATCTGCTAAGAGGAGGTGGGGAGGAATTGAGGGCCAGAGGAGGGAGAAGCCTATCTCTTTTGCACTGCACCCTTTGATGCCTGTCAAAATAGACATCTGAGAATTGTTGACAGCAGTGTGGTCAGGATCCCACACGTTTCCTTAATTAGTTAGAAATGTGACCCAGTCTTGAATGAAGAGGGAGAGACTTAGTTGGAAATTCCTTGAGCCAATGTAATAGATTCAAACTTTAATTTATGATGCTTTTAGGATAATTCTCCAAACTGATGCTTAAGGACAGAACTTAAGATAGAATTAGGTATTTTTTTCCCTCTTGGATGAGAAACGCTAAGTTAATGTCATTATTGAATTAGTTCTCTCATTTTCTATGCAGGTATAGGATAAGTATTAACATTAATATTCTCAACTTAGAAATCCTTATTGTACCCTTTGAGGCATAATAGGTAAACAGTTTGCCCAAGATTACGAAGAAAAATTAAAAAGAAGGGATGAAAATTCAGGGCTTCTAAATTCCTGTGTAAATTATCCTTTACAATTTGTGATGGGAGACTTAAGCTATGAGACAATCAAATGCTGTTGTTCTCCTTCCATATCTTTTTTCCATATATACAGACAGATGTCAATATATATTTGTCCACGTAATTGTTTTGCATTCTAGATATATTAGGGAAGTCAGAGGAGCTGGATTTAAATCCCTGCTCTTTGGTACAGCTGGATTTGGAGCCAAAGGACCCAGGTTCAAATCTTGGCTCTCCTAATTACCGTGTCATCTTGAGCTAAGTCACTCTCTGGGCCTCAGTTTTCCAGTCTGTAAAATGAAGGGGTTGGACTAAGTGACCTCTTAAGTCCTGTCCAGTACTCCATTTATGATCCAATGTGTTTGCTGAGCCAGGCAAAATGGTAATTTGTGCCTAATTAGCTCCTGTTTTCAAAGCAGATGCTTGGCCTTTTAGCATCTTGTTGATACGCTAACTGACCCTAATAAGGAAGATTTTTTTTAAAAAGCTTAACATTTTGGTTGAGAGTCAAAGAAGCAATATAGGCACAATCTATCTTCTCATTGTTAGTGGATATTAAGGATCTTCGGGCAGCTAGGTCGCACAGTGGATAGCAGTCTAGACTTAACAAGACCTGAGTTCAAATCAAGCCTCAGACACTCACTAGCTGTGTAACCCTGGTCAAGTCACTTAACCCTTTTTGCCTCAGTTTCCTCATCTGTAAAATGAGCTAGAGAAGGAAATGGCAAACCACTCCAGTATCTTTACCAAGGAAACCCCAAATGGGTTGGACACAACTGAAAAATGACTATACAACAAGGATCTTTAGTTATGACATATGTCATTCATATATTTCTTTATAAACAGTTCCCAGAAACTTTGCCTCATTGCCAGTTTCACAAGGCAGGTATACCATAGGGCATCAGGGAAACTTTTTCAATCTTTCCACAGACATGTGATCAGGGCCAAAGGGTAGTTCTTTCTAGGAGTAGAAAGGACATTGGAAGAGAGGGGGAATCAGACAACCTGGGGTTGACCAGCTTGACTAGCTTGACCAGCAACTTACCACCTGTGACTTTGGGCAAGTCCTCTAGCCTCCCTGGGCCTTGGTTTCCTCATCTGTCAAAGTAAGGAGTTGGATAAGAGATTATATAAGGTGGGATGTACAGCTATAAAATCCTATGTTCTTAGGACTCAGTATTATCATGATCACTTTATCACTTAACAATAGAGTTGAATCTCCACTTCAAGAATGGCTGCACATGGGGAAGAGAGGATTGAGGAACATTTCCACCAGGGAGCAATTTCTTACTTCAACTGGGCCCAGAATAGGACCAGGCGGATTTCCTTTATAATGACAAAATGGCACCCTGGAAGAGTATTGGTTTGGAGTTTGGAAATCTGAGTTTCAGTCCTGGCTCTGATGTTTACTAGTTGTGTGACCCCAGCCAAGCCACCTCACTTCTCTCCATTTCTGCTTCTTCATTTGTAAAACAGGAATAATAATATACTTTTTGCCACCCAGGAAGTTTGCTTTGCAAACCTAAAAGCTTATATCTGTAGAATTGTGAGCTCCATGAGGACAAAGACTGTTTTGCTTTTGTCTTGTATACTGTAAATCTACCAAAAGGCTGAGCATGCAGTAGGCATTTATAAATACTTGTTGACTGAATGAATGATCTGTTATTGGCAACTTCCTTATTGGTAAAGAGGATAGACTATGAGTAGCACCAGCACCAGGGTAGGCAGAAAAGGTGGCCACTTATGTGGTAGGATTTGAGGAACATTTGGACAGGTCCCCACTTTCAATAAAATATCTCCCTCCAACAGCTGCTAATAGTTGAAATTCAACTATTAAAAGATCATTCCTTTAAATGCACTTGGGAAGAAAAGTTACTCTTTATCACTTTAGTCTGAATTAGTTAGCTGGATGTTTTCAGGAGAACAGCTCTATTACAGAATGAGGCATACAATAGGTATGTGTTCATGCACATGATGATAGAAAGAGAAATCCAGAATGGCAGTGCTACCTGAGGACAGCAATCGGAGAGCAGGAAGTAATTTCATTGGAGAGTTCTAAGAATTAAAAAAGCAGCGTAAAGAACCTACCTCAAAATGAGGAGGAAGGGTGGTTGACTCTGAGGTCAAACTTTATTTAATATATGCAAGAGGTGGTCACTCAGCTGAGGCCCCAGGGCTGGCAACAGTACCAGCACCTGTTCCATAGCCTAACCATACGTTTGTGTACTGGGTTCATTGAGATGGGAATCCTGAGTTCTCAATATTTTGGGATCTAGTCTAGGATTTTCCCAAAAAAGGAAGGGGGAGTAAAATAGGTATACTGAATGTACAGATATGAACTAAGTATAGGACAAGTAATTAATTCCTACTTGACCCCATTTGGTGTTTTCTTGGCAAAGATACTAGAGTGGTTTGCCATTTTCTTCTCCAGCTCCTTTTACAGATGAGGAAATGGAGGCAAACAGGGTTAAGTGACTTGCCCAGGGTCACGCAGCTAGGAAGTGTCTGAGGCTGGATTCCTTGACTCCAGGCAGGGCCATCTATCCATTGGGCCACCTAGCTGCCCAAACATAACAACAATTAATTCCTACTTAATAATTAGTACCAGTGCATCATAGCTTGCATTACTGAATGACAAGAACAGGATTTGGGAGCTCACTGATTACTATTAGCACAGTCAGTTGGAAAGCCCATTTTAAGCCTCACTGTGGCATAAAACGGGTCCTACAAGGCCATTAATTGTCATTTCACATTTTAGCTCTATGCTAGGCACCGTCTAGATGAAACAGCCCCCAGCTTGATCTTTTTGGTCACCTCTGATCAATGCCAACAATTTCCTTTCCAAAAATTGAGTTCTGCTACTCCTACTGAAACTGCAATTGCTCTGGTACATATTGCCTCTATTGTCAGTTAGCTCTTGTATCTGCTAAAACTTCAGATCTACTAATGGGGAGGAAACCCCAAAAGGTAGGCAAAGGCAGCCAAGTACTCCATAGAGTACAGGCTCATATGGCTTCAGTTCCCCTGCCCTAGATAATCAAATGGGCAAAGTCATCATGATCCCAGGATAGAGAGGCACCCTGTTTCTTCCCATCCCTTGTTAGAATTACATTTTGTCAAACTATCTTAAGGGCTGTAGCCAGGAAAAGCCAGAAGTTATCCCCTTTTTTTTGTTTTTTGGTGAGGCAGTCAGGGTTAAGTGACTTGCTCAGGGTCACACAGTAAGTGTTAAGTGTCTGAGGCTGGATTTGAACTCAGGTGCTTTGGACTCCAACGCCAGAGCTCTATCCACTGCCCCCTATCCTCTCTTTTTTCAAAGGTCCTTTGGGTTCTCAGTTATTCCAGTTCAGCAAACAATCAGTAGATTCGCAGCAGATGAGTCATGGAGAGCCCTGGGTGGAGCACCTGCTACACCTACTTTATAGTTTTTACCAAGAACAACTGTGGAATAGATGGAGATTGTTGAGGTGTGGGGCAGGAGGTGTTGAAAAATGGGAGAGTCATGGCAAAAGGCACTAAGTATTTGCCCTGGCACTGGATCATGTTTTTTCCTAGCCAGAACTTGAGTTTCTCATGCTAAACATCTTGTAGTCTTCCCCGTTATCATCCTAAAACCAGTTAAAAGAATGTTCCAACCTCTTTTCATACCTCCTCCTCCCTATCTTATCTTCTCACATCCTATGAGTATCTTACTGATAAGTTTTTGTGCCAAGTTTCCCAAAGTAAGAAGATCAATACTAAGAATTTATTGAGTTTTATTGAGTTTCCATTATGTGGTCATGATGGTGGTAGGGAATGGAGGTGGGACGAGAAGGGGATGTACTAGTTATGGTGTGGGGTATACAAAGATGAATAAGTGTTCTCTGTTGTCAAGGAGTTTGTAATTTAGTTGGTAAGATGAGATACAAATTTTGGAAAATAGTAAATAGTAATATGTTATTTAGTAAATAGTAATAGAGTAAATAGTAAAAATAGTAATGAATAAAAATGGTAAAAAATAAATAAAATAGTGATAAAAGATTTGAATTGTGGCTCAAGACAATAGCATAATAGGTATCATAAAAATCATAAAATAGGATCATAAGATCCTATGGGATAGGATCATAAAAAATAATATTTATATGTTGCTATAAAGTTTACCAAATACTATCCTCAAAAAAATTCTGTCAAATAAGCAGTACTATAACTATTATACTCATTTTATAGATGAGGGAACTAAGCGTCAGTTAAATAACTCACCCAGCATCACCCAGAAAAAGTAAGCATCAAAATCAGAATTTGAATGTAGGTCTTATGTCATATTCACTGCTTTTTTCTAGTATACCCATGAGGAAGTGCTGTAGAAAATCAGAAAATCAGAGGGACAAGAAAATTTTGGTCTGAAAGGTAGACTTGTGTGACCACTTCTATGGAGGAAATGACATTTGTGATGGGTCTGGAAGGACAGCTAGAATTCAAATAGATGGACAGAAAGTAGAAAGGCACTTGAGGGTGAGGTAGTAGAAAAATATAAGGTACCCTCAGGGAATAATGAAAAAGTAAATTTCATAAAAAAGCATCTACTTTTTGTTTTTTCAGGGGTGAAGTAATAAATGGAGGATTTGGCCTGGTGCTGGATGGAACTGAAGAAGCTGAACGGAAAGCTAGAATGATGCTAAGTTGGGATGTGTCCAACGGAGTAAGCAGATCGACAAACCTTGTTCCCTTAATTCTATCAAGGGCACCATTATCTTTTCTTGGTCCCAAATTTTGACTCTTCCCTTTCCATTCCCCTTGTCCAAATAGTCACTATGTTCTTTAAATCCTTCCTTCAAAATGTCTTGCTCTTGTCCTCTTTTTTCTTTCCTAAGACCACTATCCTATAGCTTGGGCTATGGCAAAGGCAATTTAGGCTTCTAATTTGTCTTCCAACTCTCTCCTTCTCCTCTTTCTCTCCCTCCCTCCCCCTCCTTCCTTTCCCCACCCCTCACACACACACACACACACACGCTGCCATTAAATCAATCTTCCTAAAACACAGATTTTACTGTATCAGTTTGCTTATCTCCAAGTTTCCAATGGCATCCCAACAGTGAATCATATTCATATCATTTGATCCAATATTCAATGTCCTCTACAACCTGACCTGATCCTGCCTATTCTTCTACCACAACTATGCTAAGAAACATAATCTTCTGTTTTGGAGTCACCAAACTCTAGACCTTTCCTCTTGTGTTTGTAGATAGATTATATTATTCAGGTAAAGCTATTAGGTAGTCAGGTCATGTCCTGCTTTTAAGTTCTGCATTTGAAAAATCCTCTTTTCCCCTTCATAATCTCCCATTTTACTAGAATCAGAGAAATGTTTTTGCATTCATTCAGTAAGAGCACTGGGTATTTACTGTGTGCCTGAAACTGTTACTTGCCATATGGGAGATTAAAAAAAAAATAGAAGTCACTTAACTCAATGACTTAAATAGAGAAATTTGAAGTGAATAGGTCAGGTTCCATGGAAAAATTCATCTGTGCAGCCAGATGCTTCCTTTTCATGGTCATTGACATATACCTTGTCCATCTGGAAGCTCTTCCCTGAGAAAAGACTCAGAAGACCAGGGATAAATCATACCTTGCCCCCAAGTGAAATCAGTAGACATTAGAGGATTCCCTGAAAAAGAGATGAGGTCATAAAAATTTAAGATGCAACTCAAAGGACACATATTTAATAAGGGAGGTCAATCTCCAGGATTGGGAAGAATTAACTGATTATATACCTATGAGCTTCATATTTTTAAAGGTCTCAGCATGGGGACATCAGTCCCATGTCACTCTCCTATGTCTACCTTCTTGTCACTGTTCAACAACCCCAAAGTTCAAGGTCTGGGACCATGGCTCCAGTATTCTAGGAACAACTTTGTATAGTTGAAAATTTCTTATGTGGTACCCATCCAAAGAAATTCAGTGGTACATGTCTTTGAATCTATACTGGAAACGTGGTTTTTTTTTGGGGGGGGTTTCTTTGTTTTTTCACATTGAAGCACCATCCACCTCATTTTGAAACCCTTATTGACAGGTAGCCCGGCGTTGCTGGTCTGGAAATAAGAAGGCATATGAAATCATCTGCCAGACAATGGAGGAAAATCAGAAACTGAATGTCACCCTTCCTTATGACGTACTAGATGAAAGCATTTTGGAAAAAGCTCTACGAATCTAGGCAAGGATCCAAGGAAGAAATTAGGCCTTTTTGCTGTATTTCTTCAACAATAGTAATTATCATCACTTATGTTTGCCTGGTTCTTTATCATTTCAAAAGCATCTTCCTATCAATTATCTCAGTTAAGTCTCATTACCTGCATTTTCCAGAGGGAGAAACTGAGGCTGAGATAGGTGAAGTGTCAGCCCACAAGCATTCATTAAATGCCTACTATGTGCTGGGCATAACCCAGAGTAGAACTCAGGTTTCCTGGCTCTCAGTTCAGTGCTGTTTCCACTACATTACCATGAATACCTTTAGCAGAGGGACTTGGAACACCACCTATTACCTCATTGTTACATTTTAGAGGGGATGTAATAAAGATTTATGAAACTGGTGAAGGATTGAGCATTTTTTTTTGCTTTCTAGTGAAGATTTTGGTGAAAATAGCTGTATAGGAGTCCAGTGGAGGAGTTTTTTCTTGAGAAACAAATAATCTAAACAAGCAGGAATGACCATGGCTTATGTTGAGATCAATGAGGAGGAGGGCTTCATTGAAGCAGAGGGTATATGTTGGGGAAAAGGGAAGGTTCAAATTAGTAAGATAGTATGAAGTTGGACTATAATGAACCTTGAAAATGGGCAGGAGAGTTGGTATGGCCATCAATTTCCATTGTTTTTAAATTTTCAAGATACCAATAGAAGACATGGTCTATTCATCATTATTAAAAATTTTGAGGTTCCAAACCAACCAACATGCATTTATTAAGCAGCTACTATATACCCAGAACTCTGCTAGACACTAGGGATACAAATATAAAGAATGAAAGGATAGGGGAATGTCATGAAAACCCAGAGAGGAGAGAGCATCCAGGATGAGAGGATAGTTGACAGTGTCAAATGCAGCAGATAGGTCAAGAAGGATGAAGACTGAGAAAATACCAGAAGACTTAGAAATTAAGAGATCATTGGTAATTTTATGGAGAGTAGCTTTTAATTGAGTAAGTTGGAAGCCAGATTAAAAGAGAAGAAAGAAATTATTAGGAGCAAGTGTAGACAGCTTTTTCTACTTTAGCTGAGAAAGGGAGGAGTCAAAGCACTATAACTTGAGGGGATGGTAGAGTTTAGTAAAGGTTTTTTAAGGATGAGGGAGACTTGGGTATACTTGAAGGCAGTAGAGAAGGAATGAGAAGATAGGGAGAGGTTGAAAAGCAGAGAGGGAAGAGATAATTGAGGATGCAATCTTTTGGAGAATATGGGAGGGGATGAGATCAACTGTACAGATAGAGGGACTGGCCTCTTCAAAGAGAAGAGCCACATCATTGTCAGAGACTAGGTGAAAAGAGGAGAGATTGGGGATTGAAGTCAAGGGGTTTTCAGATGAAAAGTAGAAGAGAGGTCATAGGGAATGGCCTTAATTTTCTCACTAAAATAAAGGGTGAGGTCCTCAGCCAAGGAGGACTGGATGAGGTCAGCTTAAGGAGAGGAGAGAAGGTTTGAAATGGATTCCTAGAGAATCAACTAGGGAGGAGTGAAAGGATAGCTTGATATAGTGAGAGCCTATTTGAAGTTGGATAACATGTACTCAAAGAGCAGGGTTGGGAAGCTTCTTCCAGTTCCATCAAAAGCAGGTGAACAGGAGCAGAAAAGGTAGAGTGGTGGTAATCCTCAACCGAGGTAAAAGACAAACAGTGTTAGGACAATGGGGCTGAAGTATTCAAGATTCAAGGACAGTGTAGAGTTAACTTGGCTAACTATAAGGCTGACATGAGAAAGGAAGGAACGTGAAGTCAGAGCTGGGGTAATGGATTGAGAAAGTACTAAATGGTAGGGAGATATGGAGATTTTGATAGGAGTAAGGTATAGGTTTGGGAGAAGTAAGGTATAGGGAAAGGCTCAGACAGAGGAAAGTTGACAGCTTTCTACTTTTAAAGCAAGAAAACGAATTGCTTTATTTCTGCTGCAGGTGGTTTGCTTTGCCTCTGGAAGGAATGCTTTTTGAAAAATTAAACTATAATAGATCAAGCAGGGAATACTAGTGCAATCTATATAAGCTCTAAAAATTCATAATCTAACTCTTACTCTCACAGATTAGTTTGAGCCCCCCTCCCCCTCATAGTTTTAGAGATATCTCTGAGTAGGCAGTGTTACTCTGATGCCATTAGCTTGAACCTCTACTAGTGTGCTTCCCCTCAAGATGATGTACAGAGAATTATTTTATTCATCCAACCTTATGTGCCCATTTTAGGAAGGGGCATTCACTAAAGTGACATAGTAAGAACATTTGGTACAAAACATCTCCACAGTCTGTGACAGACTCTCCTTTAAGTACACACAGAGTTAAGGGGCAAGCGTGCTCAGGCTTTGACAACATGTAGCAAAGGGGTAACTCAGCTTGTGGCTGCTAGAACTCTTTTTCCCATTGGTGGGGTGTTCCAGAAGTCTCCCCTAAGCATAGTGTAATTTCTTTGCGGGAAGTCTGAGTTCACGTCCAGCCTGTTCTTAGCGCCCAGTACGGGCACCACCATAGCTGGTCTGGGGATGCCACTAGAACACCAGCGTGGAGATAGGAAGCCCCAAATCTTTTAGAACCTCTAAAGACTGCAAGGTCTTCCTCCAGCCAAAGGGGAGGGATGTGGAGGAGACTCATGGTGAAGCTAAGGCTTCTTTTTCCCTTACCTCCTTAGGGGTTTTTACTAGATTGCTACGGATGCTTAGAGGCAGTGAGGTGGCACAGTGGATAGTGTTAGACTTGGAACTGAGTTTAAGGTGTCTATGGGACATCTAATTTGAAATATTCAATATCACTAGTTGATGTGGGACTGGAGCTTAGCAGACGGATTAGGGTTGAATATATGGATTTGTAAATTACCTGCAGGGCAGCGAGGTGGCACAGTAGATAGAAAACCCTGCCTGGAGTCAGGAAGACCCAAGTTCAAATCTGACCTCAGACCCTAACTAGCTGTGTGACCCTGCGCAAGTCACTTAACTCTGTTTGCCTTAGTTTGTTTCTTCATCTCTAACATGAGTTAGAGAAGGAAATAACAAACCACTCCAGTATCTTTGGCCAATAAAACCCCAAATAGGGTCACAAAGAGTCAGATATAATGTCCCCCCAATACTGAACCCTCACAACTGTTTTCATTTCTTTCATGGCACATACACACTTTGTAGTAAAATCGTTTGTATATGAATCTTTTCTTCCCCTTTGAGACGTTATTAGGGTCTCAGGGTCTGGGACTTGGTCTTTTTCTATCTCCTATGGTTCACAGGACCTGGGACCATGCCAGGTTAAAGTGGTGGATGCTCTGTGAATATCTGCTGAGTTCCCTCAAAAAAAAGGGGCTTGTTTTCAGTTCCACAGCAGAAGAGAAAATGAGAAGGCCGTCTATCTGAGTTAAAAGATAATATCACATTGCTTCTTGTGACTTCCGTTCACAGATCTCTGTATCTGAGGGTAAAAGTTCTCTCTAGTAACTATGGGTCAGTAGTTGTCTAGCTAGAGTTTAGCAGCTAGACCAAAAGCTATGATGGTAACAATTCTATGAACCAGAAGATTTGCACCTATTATTATTTTTCCAGA
The DNA here is from genome assembly GCF_003287225.1 of Phascolarctos cinereus. Lineage (NCBI taxonomy): Eukaryota > Metazoa > Chordata > Mammalia > Diprotodontia > Phascolarctidae > Phascolarctos > Phascolarctos cinereus. The sequence goes on from NW_027555847.1 coordinate 58,834,577, forward strand.
AAGCTTTCTAAGACTCTAAGTTTCAGATGAGTTATAGATGTTAATGAGTTGATGATGCAAATGAGTTACTCTCACTTACAAGAGACTTTCTGGAAATAACCCTTCTCATATACCTCCTCTGTCCTTCCCCATCTTGCTGTGAAGATGTTGATTGCCTTTGGCATTGATTGGCTCTTCTGATACTTCGGTTAAGCCCCTCTAGTTCTCAGACTACAACAATAATTCATAGATGGAAGAGCCAAGTGCTTCCTAGACAAATTCAGACATTGACATTGAAAGATGACATTTTGTTTGTGTCAGTTATAGAGAAATGCAGAGAATTTATAGTCCTTTAAAATTTTGAGAGCAAAAGTTTGAGTAGATATCTTAAAAAAATTCAATATTTGGGGACTAAGATTTCTCTATGACCCTATATATACAGCAGTGGACCAAAATATTCTTGGATCGTAAAGTTGTCCTAAGAAATTATCTACAGCAGAGGGTGCTGTAGGCCTAATGAAACCAACTAAGCAGGCAATAGTTTGAAACAAAAATAAAAACAAAATTAGTGGTTTTAAAAGTATTCACTACTTCATGCAAAAACATTGCAAAAAGGAAAAAAGATATACTTTGTTCAGAAATATACACAAAAGTTCTGTTTATAACAGGAAAACTTGGAAATAATTGATATTCTACCCATCCCTCAATTGTAGAATTATGAAATAAATCATGGTATGATAGTGGAATTTAATGGTGATGCAAAAAAAACCCACAACCTAATGTATAGGGGGGAAATGTCAAGAACTACTCAAAGTGGTGCAAAAGTAGTTCAAAAAACCAGAAATGTACACACAGCGACCACAACTAAATGTAATTTCTTAAAAGGGACAAGAAACAACGTCAGAGGTTAAAAAAAGAAACCCAACTTCTGACAGACTTGAAAGGTCTAGCAGGACAAAAATACTTTTATATATTGTTTGTTGGTTCATTTAACTCAACCCTACTAAATGTTAAGAGTTTATGTAAGATTTTACTTGCTTTGTTTATTTGTTTTACTGATAGTTGTTTAAAATAAAGATATTTTACAGGTTCTACATCCTTATACAACCACAACATATAAGGAAGCACGTCTATAGTATCTACTCTGGGACCATGGGCAACAAATACAAACAGAGAGATTATCTCTTTGACCTCTCAGAGTAGCCCCGATTTCAAGAAAAGAAAGGTGTATTTATTAACAAGGCTTTGCAAAAGGAATGCTTTGTCAGGCCATGTGTCCTGATTTTTTGCTGGGGAAATATGGTTATTATAATTATAAGACATAGCCCCAGCCCTTTAGATGTGTACAATAATATTCAGGACACAAAAGCTGGCTACTACTTGGTTCTGGTACTCATCATGTCTCACCTGAATTATTATGCCAGCTTCCTATTTTGACCTTCCTGACTTATCTTAAGCACATATCCTACTGTGTCATTCTCCTCACTCCATAAACCCCAAGAGGCTCCCTATTGCCTTTAGAATAGACTGGAAACTTCTCAGTTTGACTCTTCAAGCCCTTCACAATTTTGCCCCGTTCTAGCTTTCTTGCCTTATTGCACCTTACAATCTTTCCCACACTCTGTGGTCCAGCCAAACCAGCCTTCTCTCTGACCTCACATATGGCACCCCAGCTCCTGTGTCTGTACTTTTTATACAGGCTTGCTCCTCCATTCTTGGAGGACATGCCTGCCCCCCACAGTACCCCTGACTTCCTTCAAGATGGCAGCTTATGCACCACTTTCTGCTACAGTATGCCTTTCAACATCTCTTGTCTTTGAAGTGTATTTCCCTCCAAGTACATTGTGTTTCTTTTGTATTTATTCTGTATACGTGTATAAGTGTGTGAGTAGAGTGTAAGCTCCTTGAGCACAGAGATTGTCTCATTATTTGGTCTATTTTATTCCTAGAACCTGGCACAGTGCCTGGTAGATAACAGGTGCTGAGTAAATCTTGTTGATTGTCCAGACATTCATGTATATATGACAAAACTAGAATATACAGAGTATGTAGTTAAGAAAACAGGTAAGTGATGAATTGTGGGGATATAGAGAATAAATACTGTTTAGGGAAGGCAGAGATTATCATGAGCTGGAATAGCCAAGAAAGGCTTGATTGAAGAGATGGGCCTTAAAAAAAAACCCCAAAAAACAATAGGGGTTTCAGAAAAACCTGGAAAGACTTTCATGAACTGATGCAAAATGAAGTAAGCAGAACCAGAAGAACATTGCACACAGTAACAGGAATATTGTATGATGATTAACTGTGAATGACTTACCTATTCTCAGCAATACAACAATCTAAGACAGTTTCAAAGGACTTACAGTGAAAAATGCTATGCACCTCCACAGAAATAACTGATTGGGTCTGAATGCACATTGAAGCATACTTTTTAAAAAAAATCATTTTTCTTGTTTTTGGTCTGTGTTTTCTTTTGCAACATGGCTAATATGGAAATATGTTTTGTGTGACTTCACATGCATCATTTATATCAAATTGCTTACCTTCTCAAGAGGAGGAAGGGAGAAAGAATTTGGAGCTCAAAAGTTAAAAAAAACCCAAATGTTAAAAAAAATTACAAGTAATTAGGAAAAGTTAAATAAAATTAACAAAAAAAAGATGAGTAGGATTTAGATAAACAGAAAAGGAGCAGAGGGGAAGGCTTTACAAATGAAAGGAAAAATATAACCAAATGCATTACTCGTTAAAGTGTCCTCCCCTATCCCCACCAAAGTTCTGTCCTTACTCCTATTCTTTTCTCTCTCTCTCTCTCTCTCTCTCTCTCTCTCTCTCTCTCTCTCTCTCTCCTCTCTGCTTCAGCAATGTCATTCAACCTGTTAGTTTCAGCTATCACACCTATGGATATGATTTCCAAATTTGCATCTCCAGCCCTTACCTCTCTCCAAAACTCTAAACCCACATCTCTAACTACTTGGAGGACATCTCTCCTTGCATGTCCAGTTAGCTCCCCAAATCCAACCTGTCCAAAAGCTCAGCTTATGATCTTTCCTCTGACACTGCTGCCACCCTGATACAGGCCCTCATCACTTTACACTTGGACTATTTAAATAGCCTGCTGGTTGGTCCTCTTTCTTTACATTTCTCCTCCAATTTATCCTCTACTTAACTGTCAAATGGATCCTCCTTAAGTGTCAGTCTGATGATGATACCCAGTAAACCCTGGTGGCTCCATATTACCATTAGGATAAAAATAAAACCCGATGTTTGGCTTTTGAAGGCCTTCATAACCTGGCCCCTTCCTCCTTTCCCAGTCTTCTTGCATTCTTACTCCCCTCTACATACTCCATGATCCAGTGACACTGGTTTCTTCATGTTCCTTGAACATAACCCTCCATTTCTTGACTCTAGGCATTTTCACGAGCTCTCTCCCATGCCTGGAACGCTCTCCCTTGTCTCTGCTTCTGGCTTCCCTGAAGTCTCAGCTAAAGTCCCACCTTCTGCAAGAAGCCCAGTCCTCCTTAATCTTAGTGCCTTCCCTTGGTTGTCTGCATGTTGTCCCCACCATTAGATTATAAATTCCTTGAGGGCAGGGACTTCCTTTTGCTTTTCTTCGTAGAGGATTACTTATCAAATTGATGGAGTGAACAGATTGAAAGGTGACTTTCTCTTGAAAACAAACACCTTGTGGAAATATTTTACTCTAGCTTTTGGTGATTATGCTGATTCCAAATGAAGAACTGGGCTAGAGGAGATGAAAGTAGATCTGGACTTGGAAATAGGAAACCTAAATTTAAGTTATGACTCTGACATTTGGTAGTTGCAAAGACTCCTGGCAAATTACATAACATCTCTGAGCCTCTCTATTACAGGGGTTGTTATTAACCTTTTGTGTGTGTGTTGTGAACCCCTTTGGCAATTAGATGAAGTCTATGGAATCCTTCTCCAAATGATGTTTTTTAAATGCATAAAATGAAATACATAGGATCACCAAGGAAATTAATTATATTGAAATAAAATTATCAAAATATTAAAAATAAAAACTGAAAAACCAAATTTATGGACCTCTTGAAATCTGTCCACAGACCCCAGGTTCAGAATTCCTAGGTTATTGACAGCTATAAAATGGGGACAATAATAAGCTCTTACTTTACAGGTGTTTGTGAGAGAAGCATCTTCTAAAATATAAAGCACAATACAAATACGAGTTGTATATTTATGAAACAGCACAGGAAGACCCCTGTTTGGTAAACTTTATTAGTGTATTTATTATATGATGGTAAAAATATTCTTCAGTATCATGACCATTTTTACTAATGTTCACCTACTTTGGACTAACACTTTTTTTTTGTTTTGTTTCATTTTTATTTTTTGCTGAGGTGATTGGAGTTAAGTGACTTGCCCAGGTTCACACTGCTAGTAAGTGTCTGAGGCTGGATTTGAACGCCGGTCCTCCTGACTCCAAGGCCAGAGCTCTAGTCACTGTGCCACCTAGCTGCCCCATGGACTAACCCTTTAAATTCAGTATTAGGTGCAATAGAATGATTAGCAAATGTTTGATCCTTGTTTGTCAGGGTTGGCTGAACATCAGGATGGCAACTAAAGCATCAACCTGGTTTTTGTATTGAAGCAAATGCTATTTTAGTCTTTTTTTTTCTCTTTTTTTTCCTTCAGATGAAATCATAAAGAGGAAGGGATGATGAAATGCTGAATTATGTGATTAGGCCCATCTATTTATATATTAGTCTTGAGTCAGTCAGTAAGCACATAACTATATGCTATATTGTGCTAAGTGCTGGGAATACAAAGAAAGGCAAAAAACAGCCTGTCCTCAAGGTGCTTACATTTGAATGGAGTAAGAAGGCATGTATATCCACTGTTTTTACCGTGTCATCTGAGCAAATACCTTTGGTAAAAAGTAATTAAGGTTACTGTATGAGTATCAATGGAGACTTGCATTTGGCACTGAGGATCAACAGGTAGGAGAAACACAGTGTCTGAGAGTTATCTCTAGAACCCTGAGAGTAGCAGTAGCTGCCCTCTGGGGATCCAACCTACCAGAACTTGGGAAATGCTGCTATTTATCATCATCAGCATCATCATTATTTCTTCGCCTTTTCCTTTCATTTTCTTCATATCCTTTGAATGGTGCTCCTTTACGGCACCTTGAATGGTACCATGATCATCTTCACTTATCCAAATACTACCCATCTTTCAAAGTCTTCCTCAAATGCCATCTCTACCATGAAAAGTTTTGTCACTTTTATTTTGGCTGGAAGAGATCCCTCCCTTGTCAGGACTCCCATTCTCTGATAGTTTAATGATACAGTATCTCATCACTCTAAGTATTCCTACCACCTATGAAGACTAGATTTCAACCCAACTTTGCCTTAATGGATGGTCTTTGTCAGTTCTGGCTGAAAAAGATGTTTGGTGGGCTAATTAGGCAATGAGGTAGCACAGTGGATAGAGGAATGAGCCTAAATCGGGAAGACTAATGTTGAAATCCAGCCTCAGACACTCACTAGCTGTATAACCCTAGGCAAGTTACTTAGCCTCTGTCTGCCTCAGTTTTCTCGACTGTAAAATGGGGATAATACTAGCACCTACCTCCCAGGGCTGTTGTGAACATCAATTAGCACAGTGCCTGTCAGAAAGTAGGTACTTAACAAATACTTGTTCCCTACCCCCCCCATAAGACAAAATACATACTCCATCACTGGGCCCATACTCAAAGTCTTGTTCAGTTTAGCAGGACTTAGTAAGAATATTAAATATTCTCATTGTTCCAGTATCGTCAGCCTTCAAGAACCCAGGTCTCCTCCGTGTTAGGATGAAGAATCAGAGGAAGAGTTGGTGGAAGAAGATGTCATAGAACCTTGTTTATATTACTCTCATTACACTGATCACATTCTACATGGATCTAATTCCCCTACTAGATTATAAACTGCTTAAGGATCGTGCCTGTGTCTTATTCATCTCTGCATTTCTTTGCACAAAGCCTTGCAAATAGCAATTTCTCTGTGTATGATCCATTGATAAATTAATATTACCTTGAGTGATGATGGAAACTCTGGTGTGGGTTAATCACTTTAGCTGTCACCTTGAAAAGCACAGAGAGCCTAACCCTGGCACTCACACTATACTGTATAAGAACAATCATTAATGGTTTTTCACTCTGGAGATCTCTGGGCACAAGACATTGATTGCATGCTGGACTTGTGATGTTGGCCAGGTCTGACGTAGGCTGCTCGTGTGGTTCAGGTTTGGGACTGGAATGAAATGAGACCCTCCCAAATTATCTAACATCCTGTGACAACTGTTTACTAAATATGAGGTGGGTACTCAGCCAGGATACAGCACTGATTCAGGTTCCCTGCTTCTTCTTTTCCCATGATGGGGTATCAGCCAGCATAGCATGTGAAACCCAAGGAGAAAGCTGACTCCTCCTGAGCAGTACTTCTGTACCTGGTGACCAGGAAGCCATGTCAAAGCATGGAGCTTTAGTCTCCTAGACCAAATAAGTCTCAAGGAAGCTTTTATGACCTTTTAAAAATTGAGTTTTTTATTGATAGCTTTGGTTATTAACAACACCTAGATTTCTCCCATACAACTCCTCCTTCCCCCTTCCAGAGAGCCATTCCTTATAGCAAACTTTTTAAAGAACAAAAAAATTCAACAAAATTGATCAATATACCAAAACCTTCTGATAGTACACATGCAGTCTTCACACTAAGGTCCTTCCCCTTCCCTAACTTCTGCATAGGACTGGAGGGAGGTGTCTTCTCATATGTCTTTTTTTTTTAATTTAATTTTATTTTTCTTCAGTGAGGCAATTGGGGTTAAGTGACTTGCCCAGAGTCACACAGCTAGGAAGTATTATGTGTCTGAGGCCGATAAACTCAGGTCCTTGTGACTCCAGGGCCAGTGCTCTATCCACCGCACCACCCAGCTGCCCCTCACATGTCTTCACTTGATGCTGCTTCACCTTCATGATTTTGTTATATTCATTTTTTGTTTTATTCATTCTTGTGTCATTCTTTCTCCTTACACTATTTTAGTTATTGTTTTCTTGGCTCTGTTTTCTTCACTCTGCACTCAGCAGTATCTTTTACATAACTATTTCTGTGCTTCTCTGTATTTGCCATATTCATTGCTTCTTAAGGTACAGTGATATTCTATTACATTCACAGAATGGAATTTCATTCACTCCCCAATCGACAAGTGTCTACTTTATTTTCAGTTCTTTGCTACTACAAAAAAAAATATTGTCATAAATGTTTTGGGGCATATGGAGTCTTTCTGTCAGCAACCTCTGTGGGGCACATGTTGGAAAATCTGGGTCAAAGAGTATGGACATCTTAGTAAAATTATTTGCATCATTCTAAACCGTTTTCCAGAATGGGTTCCATCATTCTCTAACAACAATACATTAGTGTGCTTTCCCTTCCTGCCCCCCCTCCCCCCAAGCTACTCAGGGTAAGGATTGAAGCTGCTGAAAAGTAAATTTCCAATGTGGAAGACAGCTTTGAGATTCAGTCCTGTGGGTAAACCCAACATCAAAGCAGGACAAAAAAGAAAATTAGCAACTAGGGAATATAAGGGGGTAGGGCGAGAGGGGAAGAGGCTAAAACTACCAAATATCTCAAGAAAAAGAAAATTCAGTTAAAAACCCAGATGTAAGCAGCTACATCAACCGAGAACATACTAAAATTGGAAGGGAAGATGATTATTAAAACAGTCAAGAGATTACAAATCTCTCTAAATATTGCAAGACAAAAGAAACTGAACGAACATCTGATAAAAGTCAAAACTCTGTGGACTACCAATACAGCATGGAATCATAGCAGGATGTTCCAGAATAATTCAAGAGAGAAATCAGAATCTTGAGAGAAGTCAGGTGGGGAAAAAACTGCAGAATTTATGGCCAGCACAGCAGAAATAATTAGCAGGGCAGGAAAACATGAATCTAGAGTGAACAGCTGATTGGGAAAACAAATATATTGAGGTAAGGAGTAGCAAAAAGTAACAGCATTGAAGTAACACTGTACAAAACAAAACATATTGATCTCTAAGACAAGAGGCTTAGAGTCAACTTAAGAATCCTAAGGGCTTCCAGAATAACACAAGAGAGGACTGCTGCCTTCCTATTTTTCGACATACAAGTTTAGTAGGACTGTGGTGAAAATCCACTTCCCAAAAGCAAGCATGTGTACAGCTCAGTGTGGCCTACCACACTGCCCCTGCAAGCAGAAGGCTCTTAATAAACATTAACATTTTTATTCTGTGCAAGGGCACTGTACTAGTCTGGGGAAACTAGGGCAAGAGAAAGATAGTCCCTGCCCTCAAGAAGCATTCATGCTACATTTACAGATAAACTAAAACTAGGTAATTTGAAAAGAGAGAGCTCCCTAACAAGGGAGGAGATCTGGTAGTACCAGAGCTGAACTTTAAGGCAAGATAAAGAGGCAAAGAAAAGAAGGCAGAATATTCCTGGCATGTGGCCCCCAGTGATGGGAGCTCAAATGCTGACTTCCAGTTCGGCTGGAATGTGGATCATGTAAAGGGGGCTGATATGAAATAAGATTTTAAAAGCAAGTTGGAACCAAATTATGGAGAGCTTTAAAGGCCAAGCTGAATAGCTTGTATTTTATCCCAGAGGTAACAAAGGATAAACCTTGTTTTGTCTTCCTGTTTCTCCTAAGATTCTTTCTCCTTAAGACATCAACATAATCAAAAAACTCATTTACATTATGACTGTCCCTGCTTTCAAGGCAGCCACACAGAGACACACACAGACTTTGGGGACGTGGGCTTTCTCCTCGACACTCCACCAAAAGATGTCACAAGGCAGTAGTATAACAGGGTTACCTTCCCAAATTCCATTGATTGTCATCCCTCCTCTACCTTCAATCTTTTTTCAAGTAGAAAAACCTACAATCAGAATGCTTGGGGAATAAGAGTAATTTAATTTTCTTAATTTTGTGGTTACCTTAGGGTTAACTATAAACACCTAATTTGCCTCATCTTAACTTAAATGCCTAAGTCCATTTTTATGCCTTAGTAGCATTTAGTAAACTAAGTAAACACTTAGTAACAACTTATTAAAACAAAGTAACTAGTTACTGTTAACACTTTGCCTTAGTAACACTAAGCAGAGTCTAGTGACTATTACTCTCTACTAATAAGGAACTGTATGGCCTCAGGATATTCACTCCGAACATTCAATGCAGCTGTACAAGAGAGAGAAGAGTTTGTTTTCTTCCTTCCTTCTTTCTTTTTTAATCAAATTAACCAAAGGTTTATCTATTATATTTTTTTCTTCATAAAACCAGCTCTTAGTTTTACTTATTAGTTCAACGGTTTTCTTAATTTCAATTTTATTAATCTCTCCTTTGGTTTTCAGAATTTCTAATTTGGTATTTGAATGGGGATTTTTAATTTGTTCTTTTTCTAGCTTTTTTAGTTGCCTGCCCAATTCATTGAGCTCTTCTTTTTCTATTTTATTCGTATAAGCATTTAGAGATATAAAACTTCCCCTAAGGACCGCTTTCGCTGCAAACCATAAGTTTTGGTATGTTGTCTCATTATTTGTCATCCTCTTGGATGAAGTTATTGTTTCTATGACTTGTTTGACCCACTCATTCTTCAGGATTAGATTATTTAGTTTCCAATTGATTTTTAGTCTATCTTTCCAAGGCCCTTTATTACATGTCATTTTTATTGCATCATGGCCTGAGAAGGATGCATTTAATATTTCCACCTTTCTGCACTGGATTGTGAGGTTTTTATGCCCTAGTACGTGGTCAGTTTTTGTGTAGGTGCCCTGTACCTCCAAGAAAAAGGTATATTTTTTTTCTATCCCCATTCGATTTTCTCTAGAGGACAACCATATCTAACTTTTCTAAAATTCCATATATCTCCTTAACTTTTTCTTGTTTACTTTGTGGCTGGATTTCTCTAGTAAAGAAGGGTTTGGGATCATCTAGTCCAACCCTCTGGCTTCACAGAGGGGGATACCGAGGTCCAAGAAGAACTTGCTTATGGTTTTAGAAGGCAGATCAGTAGCAAGGCATTAAACAGATTTAGAGCTGTAAGCAACTTTAAAGGACATGTCTCACAAGACTTTCATTTCACAGACAAGGAAACTGAGGCAAACGTTAACAAAGCCCCTAAGTCCACATGCATTTACGATGCCCCTGCTATGTGTCAGGCTGTGCGTCGGGTTCTGGGGATACACTACCTGGCATTCACTTCTCAATCCTGACTCTCCTCCTCCCCTTGCTTTCCCCATTGGCTTCCCGGTGTGTCTCACCTGGGAGTCATCTGTGACTCATCCTTGGATCCACCCCCCTTCTGGCTACTCCCTAAGTTCTGAGCCTCACCTCTTGCTTAACCTATAGTGATAATCTAACTCGTCTTCCTGGCGTCAGCCTCTTCTCTGTCTCATCTACTCTCTACCGGCTGCCTGAACAGTCTTGCTAAGGTACATGTCCCAAGTTCCCAGTGGCCCCCTACTGCCTCTTGGGAATAGACACACTATTCAGCCCTGCCTTTAAGAAAGGCCTTTTACAATCTATCTGGCTTTTAGCTTTCTAGTCTATTTGCGTATTACTCCCCTTGAGGAACTTTTAAGTTTTAGCCAAAGCTGTTTCCAGAACTTGACACTCCATCTCCCATCTCTGAGCATTTACATAGGCAGGTCCCCAGGCCAGGGATGCACAGCCTCTGTTTCTACCTGTCCCAGTCCATCTTTCTTCAAGGTTCAAAAGGGGGCACTACCTCCTCATTGAAGCCCTTCCTGATCCCTCTACTAGTTGGTGCTTTCTTCTCCATGTATACAAATGTTATCTACTCTTCAGTGACGCTCCCTGGCCATAGCCCTCACCTTCCTTCCAACTGAACCCGAGACTCCAGCCATCCAGTTCCCATCCCCAGCCCTCCCCACACCTCCAGCTCTCACAGCTGACCCTCTGGCCTTATCTTGTGGGGCCTGGGCTTCCTCACCACTTCTAGGACATAATGTCCCTTTTACTTTCCAGCTTCATTTTGTGTATTGTCTTCCTCCATTAGAAGAGCAGCTCCCCAGGGCAGACTCTCGTTTGTTTGTATTTGTAGCCTTGAAGCTTAGCACTTAGTACCAAGTAAGTAAGCCCTTAATTGATGCTCTATGCAGCTATTTGTAAATGTTGCTTGGTTTTAGTCTCAACAGTGAGCACAACACATAGAAGTACTGCTGTAATACAGTAGGCACTTAATAAATGCTTGTTAATAACAATGATGATAGTTAATAATTTATCTAGCACTTACTGTGTGCCACATACTATGCTAAGAAATTTATAATTATCTCACTTGATCCTCACAACAACGGGGGGGGGGGGTAGGTGCTATTATCCCCATTTTACAGATGAATAAACTGAGGCAAACAAAGGTTAAGTGACTTGCCCAATTTATCTGTGCCTGACCTACTGCTCTGCACAAAGCAGGTACCAAATATCTGTCAAGTGGAACTTAACTGGCTGTGACTCTATCATGTTACCTCACCTTGTCAGGCCTCAGTTTCCTCACTTGTAAAATGGCAATAATATAAGTTTATTACTCTTTTTTTTTGGCCTGTGTAGAGGGAGAGCTTGATGTTAAAGCTAAAGCTGCTGTGAATATTTCTGTACCTGCTGAAGTGAAGAAATAGATGATTTCAAAAAGATATGGAATGACTTCTGTGAACTGACAGAATGAAATTAGAAACAAAACAATTTATACTATAACACTGATATTACAAATATGAATTATTTCAAGGACTTTTATGAACCAAAGAAAGAAATAAGCAGAACTAATTTATACAACACTATATTTAAAAAAGCAAAACCAAACCACCCAACTTTGAGACCTGTAAGCTATGATCAATGTAATAACCACGTATGTTTCTATAAGACAGAGGGTGCTCGAACCTGCTATCCATTACCAAGATGATAGGTTTATGTTGCAAGAGACATTTTTTTGGTACCATCAATGGAGGATTTGTTTTGCATAACTATGCATATCTGTTGTAAGATTTTTTTCCTCCCTCAATGGAGAGGATGGGAGAGAGAAAAAACAGAATTCTATCTATTTTTAAAAATAGAGAAGCATGTGTGGGGTTACTATAGATGTGAAATGCTGCATGAACTTTCTGTAAATTTCACTCTATTATTAATTTTACTTAACTGTTTTTATTACAAGAGACTTCTTACAAAATGGGAATAATCTGTAAATATTTGTAATGTGAAAAACCAAAACACAAAAATAAAACTGGGGGAAAATGAGTACAGTTGTAAATATTTCTGTAAATAATTGTGTTTGTGTGTTAAAATGAATAATCTCTCCTTTTGCCTAGTTTATCTTTGTTGATACACAAGTTTGAAGAGCAGAGTGATAATATCGTGGATTAATCACGGGAGACCCCATGAAGAACCTGGGCTCTACCATTAACTAGGTGCAGGACCTCAGTTCAATGCTGGAAATCTTAATTTCCTTATCTCTTAAATGATAAAATGCTTGCATTATCGAGGTAGGAGCCCATTCGTTGTAAAAAGTGCTTGGTAGACATGAAAGTTTCATGGGAGTTATTACTATAATTTTTATATACTGTTTTCACCAATGTAAAATGAAGACGTTGGACTAGATTAAATCCACGGTCCCTTCCGGTTTTAAATTCTTCCTGGTATGTAAAATGGGGATAAAAATTGGTGCAGTGTATTGTCCTGGGAGCTAGTCGTCGGCACGAGGAAACCTGGATTCAAACACTAGTTCTAACACTTAACTGGCTAAGTGACCTCACCTTCTGAGCCTCAGTTTCCTCAGCTGTAAAATTGGGGCAGTATGGTCTACCCTTGAGAGTCTGTAGAAGTGGGTTGTCAGGTTTCTGACTCCTCCCTTTATCATCCCTGTCACCACGGACAAGTGACTTTACCCTCTCCTCTGTGCCTCAGTTCCCTCATCCGTAAATGGATGCAATAATGATTTTACTGTAGGAGCACTAATATTGCTGCCTAGACACTGAGCGTCAAACTTCAACTCGAGTCATTCCCACTGAACCCCGGGACTCAGTTTGCCGCTCTGCGAAACGGCGACTCTCCTGCTTGCACGGCCCCGGCGGGGACTCTGGCAGCGCGCCGTAAGCAGACTCGGAGTCTCTACACCAAGGTGAGCCATGCTTGGGCGCGCCGGCCCCCCCTGGCCGAGGAGCCCCGCTCCGCAAGGTGAGCCATGCTTGGGCGCGCTGGACCCCCTGGCCAAGGAGCCCCGCTACGCATTACTTACTCCGCTCCGGGTTTTGCCGCTCGCCGGCCCAGCAGCCCGTCGGGGGCGCGCTCGGTGCTGGGGCCGCGGCGGCGGCGCGCAGGGCGGGGTCGCGCCTCCTCCCGCGTCTCCTGTTTCAGCCGCTGCTACAGGGGCACCCAAGATGGAAATCCAGGGGCTGCTCGCGGCCCAGACCCCGCGCGGGAACCAACATGGCGGCGGCGGCCGCGGCGGCGCCGCTTGTCCCCGGCTGCCGCCGCCGCCCGCGGCCTCCCGAGCCTGCGGAGGGCCCGGCCCGCCGGCTTCCTCGGCTCCCGCGCGGCGCCGCCTGCTCCTCCGGGGCCCCGAAGATGGCGGGCCGCTCCTGCGGCGACAGAAGCCGCCGCTGCCGGGGGAGGCCGAGGCCACCTCCGCCGCAGCTGACCTGAGCCTCCCGCTGCTGCTGCTGGATGAAAAGCCGCCGCCGCCGCTGCCCGGCCCGGCGGGCGACGCGGCCCCCTCGGCCTCCTCCCCGCAGCCACCGCTCCTGGCGCCCGAGGCCGGCGGCGGCGGCGGCAGCGACTCCTTCCTGGTGGTGTTCAACCTGGGGCGGGGAGCCGAGGCGGAGGCCGGCGCCGGGGCCGCCAAGCCCAGGCCCGGGCAGGCGGCGGCGGCCGCGCTCAAGGAAGAGGGCGGCGGCGACGAGGCCAGGGGCGGCGCGAGCCCGGCCCCCCGCGCGCCCGCCCGGCCCCGCGAGCAGCCCCCGGCCGGCCCGGCCGCCGCCTTCTCGGGCACCATCACCATCAACAACCAGAACCTCATCGTGCGCATTGAGAACGGCTTCCTGACGCTGGCGGCGCCCCTGGGCGCGGAGCCCGGCGTGGCCAAGAGTGGCCCGCAGCCCCTAGGCCCGCCGCCCGAGGAGCCGCCGCCGCCTCCGCAGCCCCCGGGCGCCGCCGGCCCCGCGCTCTGCCCGGCCGACCTAGGCCTGGCCGACCCCGTGGCCAGCTTCTGCTGGCCGAGCCTGCGGCCAAGGGCCCCGCGCAGCAGCCGCTGCCTCCACCGCCGCCTCCGCCTCCGCCTCCACCGCCACTGCTGCCCCTGGGAGCCGAGAGCGGCGGCGTGGGCGGCGGCGGCCCGGGCGTCGTGCTGGTCTACCACTGCCCCGAGCCCGACTGCCCGCAGACCTTCCCCAAGAAGCACCAGCTGAAGCTGCACCTGCTGTCTCACAGCAGCACGCAGGGCCAGCGGCCCTTCAAGTGCCCGCTGGATGGCTGCGGCTGGTCCTTCACCACGTCCTACAAGCTCAAGCGGCACCTACAGTCGCACGACAAGCTGCGGCCCTTCAGCTGCCCCGCGGGCGGCTGCGGCAAGAGGTTCACCACGGTCTACAACCTCAAGGCGCACATGAAGGGCCACGAGCAGGAGAACACGTTCAAGTGCGAGGTGTGCGCCGAACGCTTCCCCACGCACGCCAAGCTCGCCGCGCACCAGCGCAGCCACTTCGAGCCCGAGAGGCCCTACAAGTGCGAGTTCCCCGGTAATGACCCCGGCCCGGCCCCGGGGAGGGTGGGGAGGGCGGTCAGCGCCGGCCCCCCGGGGAGAGGGGGAGAGGTCAGCTCCGGGCCCGGGGGGGGGGTGCGGGGTCAGCGCCGGGCCCCGGGAATCGAGGGAGAGGTCAGCGCCTCCAGCCCCCGGCTCCGTATGTTGTGTGTGTCCGGTGGCGGCTGTTTGGGGCGGTAAAGAGCCGGTGGGAAGCGCCCCCGATGTCCCTTGCGAAGGGGCAGGATTTGAAGAGTCAGTTGCAGGGAAGGTGCCAGTCCCTCAGTCCCAGTCTCTCCAGTCAAGGGTCATCTAGACCAGAGAGGGGCTGGAGGCTTCCTGAGGTCACACGTGGTGGCTGAGCTCGTTCTAGAGCCGGGCTCTTGGAGTCCACTCCAACATTTTCGATGCCCAGACACCTTGGAAGGCCTCGGCTTCTGATAGAATTTTACCTGATGTTGTTCTGGCAAACCTCGGGGCACCCTTAAATTGTGAAATGCTCCAATGAGTGCAGGACAACATCTTAGGAAAGCTTACAATGAATGAGGAAGGACATGCCTGGAGATTATTGGGATCCTTCCCATTTTTGAATAAGAGTTAGCAGTTAGACCAGAGTTGTATGGAGTATTCCCACACACTGTGTAGTGGGTTTAGAAGATCAGCTTTTCTTCAAGAAGCTGAAGGATATTTGCAGAAAAATCATAGTGTGTCTTTTTGGAAGCTGCATTGATTGCAGAAATATTAGGGGAGCTCCTGCATTAGATTTACATCAACTCTGTGAAAATGTTGGAGGCCATTAAAAATTTTTTTTCTTTCAAAACTTTTTACATGAATTTATAATTTCTCTTTCTACTCCCCCCCCATTAAATGCCTACAACAACAAAAACTGAAAAGCAAATTCTCACCATCATCTGCTATATGTGAGGCCGTTTCTAAAGTACCATGACCTCAGCTTTCCCAGTTAGGTTTGCCAATGAGTGTTGGCATCTGAGGACTTAATAGGGAGTTCCACAAACCATTTTGTATGTTGAACTTGGAGATTTGCCTTCTCGGCCCCTCACCAGCATTGGACAGGTCATTTCATGTCCCTGAGCCTCTGTTTCATCTTTAAAGAGGGACTAATACCTTCTGAGTAGTGGGGAAGGGCTTTATACGTGCTGAGGTGCAGTATCCATGTGAGCCATTAGGAGAGGCATCAGGGTGCAGGGGGTGGCTATAGTGCTTGCCGTGGAGCAGGGAAGGCCTGGCTTCTGGTCCCACCTGGCCCATATCATTTGTGTGACTCAGGGCCAAGCTGAGTGTTCTAGGCTGCCCTTCATTGGCAGACAGAATTTTTTTCCTCTAGGAGTGCCCGAAATTACAGGTACAGTTCATATCTCATATATATATATATATATATAGAGAGAGAGAGAGAGAGAGAGAGAGAGAGAGAGAGACAGACAGACAGACAGACACATGGGCAAGCCCAAGCTGTGTAGTAGAGAGAGCTTAAATTTAGAGTCAGGATCTGTATTCTAATCCTGTGTCTGCTAAATTACTTACCTTCCCTTTGCCTTTGTTCCCTCATTTGTAAAATCACTATCTGAGGTTCTTTCCTGCTCTAGTCTTTCATATGTGACAGTACTATTCATGTATTTGTTGATCCATCCATATTCTCCAGCTGAGTTTTGGGACCAGTGATTTCCAACCTAGGGGTGGAAAGGTGGGTCAGAGTTGTCCCCCAAAGCCAAATCATACTAATAACCAACCCCCACAGAGTACTCTAAGGATTGGTTCATTTGTTTGAGATGATATCCTTAGGAAGTACAGGTTCTAGTCTCATCTTACAGATGAGGAGGACACTCAACCTCTGAGGCTAAATGAGTTCTCTATGGTCACATACTTTGTGAGATTTGAACTGATTTTCTCCAGTGCTAGGCCAGCCAGTCTCTGTCCAGTGTACCAAGCTGCCTCTCATCAAAACTAACCAGGCCATACAAAGATGGAATCAAAAGCTCAAAAGTGATACTGAGCAGATTTGACAGAACCCTTAGCACCTGGATTATCTGAAATCCCCCCCCCCAGGCTATAGTACAGTGAGTGGATAACAACTACATTTTTAAGTAGAAAGAGAAATCATTTGTAATGTTAGAGAATCCAAGCCTAAGTATTTTAAAGGGTGTATAAACTTTGACTCTGGCCACTGAAAATATGTGAATTCTTCATATTAGAGAAGCATAATTTGAACATCCACATTAGTGGATCACTGAGGAGTCTCAGCCATCTCTGTAATCGTGCCTTTCTTGGTGTGGTTATTTTCAATCTATTACCTTATGGAGCAGATGGCAATATCGCCATTTATAGATGAAGAAAGTACATAGACACTTAAAGTGAACAAGGTCATTCTTTTAGTGATTTCAGGTAGCATCAGCTGAACTCAGGCATCCACATTTGTGAGGGTTACAAGTATATTATTTGTGTGCAGCTTACATTTATTAGTGTACCCTGCATTTCACAAAACCCACAACATTATTGTGGCTACTTCTAGGGTTGAAATTTTTATCCCTCACCCCTCTGCTCCATTGATTTAGGATAATGACCGATCCCTTAAGATCCCAAAAGAAAGTCTTCCCTGCCTGGGGTGGGCCAAGACAGATCGCACAGCCATAAATGGCTGCCAGTCTCCAGGGCATGGAGATGCTTTGGCACTTCCTAGGTGACCTCTGTCTCACTTAACTCCTTTGTAAAATGGACATGAAATCTGTGCTACATACCTCACAGGTTTTCTGTCACACTTTGCCTGCTTCCTGTTATCATTAGTTTGTTTAGTTCCATTTTACAGATCAGTAAGTAGAGGGATAGAAAAGAAAGTGACTTTCCCAGCATCACACGATTAACTAGTTAATGGCAGACCTTAGGCTAGAACCCAGGGCTCTGGATTGCCAGGTCAGTGTTCATACTAAAGATGGTTGCATATAAATAAGGGGTTTTTTTTTTGGGGGGGGAGGTGTTGGTTTTTTGTTTGTTTGTTTGTGAACAGGTATGAGATGTAGATTTTGACCTTTGTGTGTGGGAGGCTGAGTTGGAGGATGGTGTTATTAATCTGCTTTGCTTCTTTTTCTCTTTAGGTTGTGAGAAGACGTTTATCACAGTAAGTGCTTTATTTTCGCATAATCGAGCCCACTTCCGAGAACAAGAACTGTTTTCCTGCTCCTTTCCTGGATGCAACAAGCAGTATGATAAAGCCTGTCGCCTGAAGATCCATCTGAGGAGTCATACAGGTTTGTGTTTCAGGCGCTCCCAATGTGCCCCTCCCAGAACGTGAGAGCAGTAGCGTGTTGGTGTTTTGGAGAGGAGCTATTTGTAATTCCAGCTTGTGACTTTTCTTTCAGGTGAAAGGCCTTTCATCTGTGATTCAGATGGTTGTGGCTGGTCCTTCACCAGCATGTCTAAGCTTCTGCGGCACAAAAGGTAATTCGGATGCTTTAGAGTATGTTCAGAACTCTGAATAGGGCTGACATGTGTGATGAGCTAAGATTTGGATCTCCTGGACCTGGCCACTTGCAGAGTGGTCTCTTTGTCTAGTCTTCTTCTTTTTAAAACTGAGAAGAGTGTAGTGAACCAGTCTGGGAAGTAGCTATCCACCTACTCTTGGATTTAAGCACTACTTACTTTCCTAAAGAGACTCATTACAACACTGGCTTGATTAATTAGGCTGAATTTTCTAGTGAGAGTATAGCTGAATCTCAGGCCTACTTAGGTAAACTGATGTGGGAGTATCATTTATTTTTCCAGTTAAACAAGCATGTACTTTCTCTTCTTTCCCCTCCTTCCCTGCAATGATATTAACCACAATGTGCTGTGATTGTTTGAAGGCAAATAATTTGTTTAAAAAGAAATATGTGATTAGCAAATTGAATTAGTTAGGATAAGGTTTGGGGCTCAGTTACTAAAATCAGTCTTCTCTCCAATACCTCTTTTGGGTAGGAAACATGAAGATGACCGAAGGTTTACATGTCCAGTAGAAGGCTGTGGTAAATCATTTACAAGAGCAGAACATTTGAAAGGCCATAGTGTGACCCACTTGGGCACAAAGCCATTCGAGTGTCCAGTGGAAGGTAGAATTTACTTTTTATTTTTATCTTTTTTTCTAATCTAAGTGCTGCATGAGACTTGTATAATTAATACCTTTAGTTCTTAGACAGTCATTTGCTTTAAAAGGTCATTTTAGTTGTATGAATTTGGAAAATGTTTAATGAGTACTGTACTTTCCTTAATTGTGCCTTTCCATCAAAAAGTTATATTTGAGCTAGAATTTGTATTAAACAGTTTTTATTGGCAGTGATTAACATTTGATTCACCAAGCATTGTTGAAAGTACCTCCTCCTCCATGCAGGGCATTGCACTAGGCCCTTCAACTACAGAAACAAAAATGAAACATTTCCTGCCCTGTAGGATTGGGCATATACAAAGTAAATGCAAAGTTATTGTGGCAGGTGGGCAGTGTGAGACCCGACTACAGGTGTCACTGAAGCTGAGTTTTGGATTCCAAGGAGGATTCCAAGAAGCTGAGGGGAAGAGAGAGAGCATTGTGGCCAGTAGAATTGGCCCATGTGCACAAAAGCACCGAGATGGAATCTCCTGGAGGTCAGTTTGAAGGAATGGGGAGTAAGTCTGGAACATGAGCATAGAGCCAGATTTTGAAGGGCATTAAATGCCAAACAGGAATTTGAAATGGATGACCACTTAAGGGTCTTTAGCAGGAGAAATGATAAGCGCCTATCTCCATATTGTTTCCATGACAAATTACAAGTTCCTCAGCTCAGCATGTAAAGGCCCCCACAGTACAGTGTCGGCCTGCCTTTCAGCCCTGCCTGGCATTACTGCCTTTTACAGACTAGGGTCTAACCAGGCTGGACAAGAGCTACTCTTGGAACTTGCACAAACCATGCCTACTCTCCTTCCTTAGTTCCCCCATAAAATCCTTATCTTCCTTCAAAGCCAGCTCTTCTTTGGAGCGGCCCTCCTGCCCTCATGGAGCTTACTCTGTAATAAGAAGAGATAATACATATAAGGGAGGGGTGGACAGGGAAGGGTATTTTTGTATGTGAGGTTACAGGGTTGGTGAGTGGAACTTGAAGGGAATAGATTAACACACCTTTTCCAGCAGCATTGACAGTGTTGATTTGATTATGGATCCAGAATTGGAAAGAGTAGGAGGGCCAAGGAAGATGTCCGGATGGCTAGGGAGGAGATTGAGCATGACTGAAGCTGGCTTCCATGTAGTGGGCCATGTGAGGCAATTGGTACAGGGGATGGTCTCTGGTCTCAGTGGCAGCCATCTACTCTGTGTGTGTGTGTGTGTGTGTGTGTGTGAGAGTGTGTGAGTGATAGAGAGAGAGAGAACACACAGACATAGGTGTTCTGTCCCCTCCGTGAATGGTAAGCTTCTTGAGGGCAGAACCTGTTTAGTTTCGTCTCTGTGTCCCTGGAGTCTGATGCTCTTCATTCTCCAGCATAGCCACTTGCTAAGTGTTGGTTGACTGGCTTCCGTTCCAGGTTGCTGTGCTCGCTTCTCTGCACGAAGCAGTCTGTACATCCACTCAAAGAAGCACCTTCAGGATGTGGACGCTCTGAGAAGTCGCTGCCCGGTGTCCAGCTGCAGTAAGCTGTTCACGTCCAAGCACAGCATGAAGTCTCACATGGCCAAACAGCATCACTTTAGTTCAGGTACCGTCATTCTTTCACCTCCACCTCTGACAGGGTGGCCGTGTTCAGAAGCATGAAGACCTCCAGCCTGGAGTGGTGGGTCCTTTGGGTCAAGATCCCTGTGCAATTGAAAAGCCGTTTCAGAAATAACTAGGTTCTCCAATGAGCTATCCAGGCCAGACTAGGGCTGGGTAGAGTGGAAACAAGGTAACACAGAGAGATAGGAAGAAAGCTGGGGTGTGCTGAGTATGTTGGCTTCAACAAGTGAAAGTCCATATCTACCCGACTCCCTACTCCATCAGTCTGTCTCTAGGAATCTGGAAAGGAGGAATAGGCAGTCTCTTTGCCAGCTAGATAAAATAACTTTGTGGGCCAATTACAAATAATCAAGTGATCACTTGCACATAATTTACATTTTCTGGAGTGGAGGTGATAGAGATGGGGATGAGGATAGCTACTCTCTTTAGAATATGAAAGGTCTGGCCCTAATTTTAGGAATTGCTTGTATTAAGTATAACTGGTTAACGAAAACAATTCTTGTTTACTCTGAAATGCAAAAGCTGGTGAAAACTGAAAAAGTCTCTATCAGCAATCAGTACATACTGCTGGGAATAGATAACTGTCTAACTTAGCTATACTTTGCTCTTTTGTAAATATTGGTTATGTAAATTGGGGATTTAATTTATATACAAAAGTCATAACATAAAAGATTATTTATTACTTAAAAACCTGCTTTCCTTCCAATGATTTCATCGAGGAAGTTAGAAGAGAGGGTATCCTCCCAATGGGAAAGTGGGGAGAGGTTGTCAAGGTGAGATACTTCCCTTTTTTCAGTGTTCTTTCAATTCTTCTGATAATAACAGAAACAGATTGTTGGTTATAATATACCTTTAAAACTAATTGTCTTCC
The DNA here is from genome assembly GCF_003287225.1 of Phascolarctos cinereus. Taxonomy (NCBI): domain Eukaryota; kingdom Metazoa; phylum Chordata; class Mammalia; order Diprotodontia; family Phascolarctidae; genus Phascolarctos; species Phascolarctos cinereus. The sequence continues at coordinate 58,855,949 of NW_027555847.1, forward strand.
TCTCATCTGACAGCCCCTACTTGGAGGGGGGGGGGGTTGCTGCACCAGGACAGCCACAGAATGAAAAGCAGACCAAGTCCACTCCTTTTTAAGCAGTTGTTCATAGGCCTTTAAGATAGGCAGAGGAACTGCATGAAAGAGCCAGTGTGTTTTGAGGGGGATTCTTGCCAGAAGTGTTGGCTTGGGCTCTGCCAGAAATGCTTCGGTTAGTTAGAAATAAGGGTACCTTTTATGTAGTGCTTTAAGGTTTGCGAAGTGTTCAGAAACTTTTTACTATTGCCAAATTTTTCTGCCAACAGCCTCTCCCCCCCAACCCCCCAAATCAGTTATTCGATATGGGGCTGGTACCCACAGTTTAAAAAGTGCTGGTCAAGGGAACTCCTGACCGGAGGACTTTTGCCTTAGCCTGTGGCAATGAGAGGTTTAAGTGGTTTGCCCTGGGTCAAACTCTGGATTCAAAGTTGCCTCCCTTTTCTAGTGTTACCTTTGTGGATAAGCTGTGAATTGTTAATTGAGCTCAGAAATGCTTAACCAATTGGCTTGAAAGAATAATGATTTATAGGTCTGTGTCTGTTCTGATAGAAAATATATGTAGAATGCACAGGCCAGACCCCTGCTGCCTCAAAGCCATATGTGGCCCTCAGGTTCTCAAGTGCAGCCCTTGACTGAATCCAAACTTCTCAGAATAAAACACAGAATAAATGGATTTGTTCTGTGAGGTTTGGATTCAGTCAGAGGGCTGCACTTGAGGACCTAGAGGGCCACATGTGGCCTCCAGGGCTGCAGGTTCTCCACCCCTGACCCAGGGCATTCTTTTCAAAGTCCTTTATTCTCTTCCCAGATTTTTCTTTGTGACTTGGGTAAAGAATAGACAGCAGATGACATAAAGCAAGAAAGAAATTCATGATAAAGATCTTGGGCATTTAATGGACTATAAGCTGTTATAAATCAAAAAAGTTAACGTAGTCTTAATCTGCAGGAACAGAACTGTCTGAGTGTGGCACCCAAAACTGGGCCCAAACATTCAAATAAGGCCTGACCTGGGCTGAGTACTCTACTCAGACTACAGGATTTTTAAACTTAACCCATCACAGGCCAGCTGAACTCTGAACAAAGAGACAAAGAACCATGACTTAAGCAGTTACTGAACAAAATCAATTACCTGTAAATAGGTTCAGTAAGAAAATGATACACTCAATCTTAAACTTCTCGTGAGTCAGCAAAGGAAATTGAAAAGGAGCGGTAGAAGGTAAACCCAGAAGGAGTGGTGTTTTTAAAAAAAAAAACAACCCTCGAAGAGGAGAGAACATCTGAGGAGTAAAGGGTGGTCAGCATTGTCGAATGCAGTGGATGGGTTGAGGAGGATTAGGATTGATGAAAGACTTCTCAGGTTTGGCACCTTTGGAGAGAGCAGTTTCTGTTGAATAGTGAGGTCTGGAAGTCCAATTGCATAAGGTTGAGGAGTGATTAAGAGGAGAGGAATTAGACGTTGTGCCTGTAGACTTACACAGGGTTTGACTGAGAAAGGAAGGAGAGATATAAGTGATTACTTTGAGAGGATGGAAAAGTGAAAGGTTTTTTTGAAGGATAGGGTTGGCCTGGGAATGTTTCAAAGCAGTAGGGAAGCTGTAGATTGGAGAGGGGAGCTGACCATGAATGAACACTCCTGGAGAAGAGTGGGGGCTAGGATCAAATGAGCACATAGAAGGGTTGGCCTTGGGAAGAACAAGGGTTTTTTTCTCTTTTTCAGAGACTGGTGGAAAGGAGAAGAGAGTGAGAAATGATGAAGAGAAGGTGGGGAAAGGGAGCTTATAGTGAATGGTTTTCTGCTTTTTCAGTTGGAGAGAAAGAATGTGAAGGACCTGAGGGGAGTGAAGTTTTAGAATAACTTATTTGGGAAGTGGGTTGGGTACTCCATAGGGAGGAGTGAGAGGACTGCTTTGCTGAATTGAGGGCCTGGTTGAGGTTGGATAACAAGACATTGTAATGTGGCCCAGCCAGTTGTGGGGCTTCATTTAGTGACCCATGAGTAAGACCAGAGAGGTGGGGGTAGTGGGAGTAAGCAGTGAGCAGAGGCCAGAGTAGGACTGCAATAGCCAACTGTTGGGTTGAGATTGTAGAGGGCCAGAAGTGAAATCTGAGGAAATACTGAAAGGAGGACGGCATGGCGGTCTTAATGTAGGTGAAGAACAGGTGCAGAAGGGGCGAAAAACAGGAAGAGGTGAACAAGAGGAGGGCGTAGTCACATAGGGCAATGTTGGTTTCTCATTAAGCCAAGTATAGTAACAGAGGTGGGAAAGCCAGAAGTACAAGAGGCATGAAAGGAGAGTCAGTCAGCGATACAGCCAGAAATGGGGGCTGGGGCCAGCTGCGAATGGCCATAGCTAGCGTGGGATTCTCTTCAGTAGGCATGGGTTAGCCATACAAGATATTTGGCATAGATTAGACTCTGGCAGCTTCAAAGGTTTAAATAGAAAGGTGTGGGAGTGAGCCTGGAGATTGGTAGATCAATAAGGAGGCAGGTGAAAGTAGTTCAGGGAGTTGAGAGCATTACTAGACTGGTGGCAGTAGCCAGTGTAAGAACAAGCGTGGTTCAGTTTCAGGCCGGGACCACAAAGGTTGGGCCTGGTGAGGTCTCTTCTTTGAGGGTTTCAGGTAAATGTCAGAGCAGACCCAGTGCCCCATTTAGGTCTGAATTGAATCCCCATGGCGGAGCGATCATTCTGATGTTGGAATGGCACTGCTGCCAGGTTGCATCACTATTCATCTGCATATGGGCAAAATACCCCCAAAATGGGGTATTTTGAAAAGGAAAAATATATATATAATCAATGTATTTTTTTTTCCTTTTCAAAATACCCACATAGGCAGTGGGGGGTGAGTGTCACAGATCATTTAAGAACTCTTCTTGGGCATAAAATTTATGTAAAAGTATTTTCCAAACCTTGAAGCACTATATAAATGTTAGCCATTACTTCCTTACATATAGGTTACATATCAACGTATGATCACAAAAGTGTAAGCAAACTGTAAGTATGAGTTTCAGAAGGTTTCTATGGAAATAATAGCTGGAAATGAATGAAGATTATATGTTAATTTCATTAGGATAATGGAGTATCTTACTTAGAATAATCATATGGCTGTTTCATTGCTTTTTAGACCTTTTAAGCCAGCTTGAAGCTACAAGTTTTCTTACACCCAGCAGTGAACTTACCAGCCCAGCACAGAGCGATCTTAGCAACATAGACCTCGTGTCTCTCTTCTCTAACGTATCTAGTAACAATTCTGCAATTACAACAGACATGGCATTAGTAAACTCTGGAATTTTGACAATAGATGTTGCTTCTGTGAGCTCAACTCTTGGGGGGAACCTTTCTGTTAATAATAATAATAACTCCTTGGGGCAGGCTGTGGACCCATTGATATTGGTGGCCAGCAGTGACATGCCTCACAGTCTTGATAGCTCTCTGTTGCTGGGTACGACCGCCACAGTTTTACAACAAAGCACTTTAAATTTGGATGACGTCCAGACTGTAAATGCAGAAGCACTGGGGTCTCTGGCATCTCTGTCTGTGAAGAACTCCGGTCAAGATCTTCCTGCTCTGACATCTAGCAATAACTTAACAATAGAGCCAGCCACACTGACTCCGTCCAGCAGCCTCACTGGGAGCAATGTTCCTGGACTCCTCACGCCACCCAAAACTGAGCAGGACTTACTTCCTGGCTCAGATGTTGGTGGACAGCAGGAAGGAAGCAAAGTCGTGACTCAGTTTGTATTCTCCAACCCAGCAGCAAGCTACAGTGCTCAAAAAGAAATGGATCTCCACGCAGTGCCTGGGAGCTCATTTTTGGTAGGTAGTAATTGGGAATAGCTGTAGCTGTATCCAGTTTTGATGATGCTTTTTGGCTTAAGTTTGATTCTTGTTGATTTATCTAAGCACGTGATGTCCTGGAAAGAGCATAGAGCTGGGAGTCAGGAGCCCTAGGTTGTCCTAATAATGATAAATAACCAATCAGTGACTATTTATGTAGCACTTGAAGGTTTGCAGAACACTTGACTCCCGTGAGCTGTGTGACCTCAGACAAATCCCTTGAACCCAAGTTTCGGATTCTCCATCTGTCAAGTGGAGGGGCTGGACCAGGCAGCAGGCAGCCTCTTCCAAGTCCTTTCATACCTCCGACTTCTCATCCTTTTTTTCTTTCCTTACTAAAGAAACCTTCAGTTTTCAGTGATGGGAGAAGATGATTGATGGGCTTTTCTCAATTTCACCTCCACAAATACTTATTTTGTACTTGACAGCGTTCTGTCTTTCTGAAAAGCCCTTAAGGGAGGGGTCTTCACCTCATTTGTGCCAGGGACCCCTTGGGCAACAGACAGCAGGTTGGCAGAGGCCAGGGACCCCTTTCTCGCTAAAATGTATAAAAAAACCCATAACTTTATGAAAAAAATCAAATCTATTGGTTTATCTAATTATATGTTCAAGATAAAACAAGTTCCCTCACACTAGGTTAAGAGGCCCTCCCTTAAAGGGGGAAACTACCATGTGTGAATAATTTTAAAAAGCCAAATTACTAACTTAATCTTAAATTGGATATGAAGGAATATAATGAGAAAATATAAGGGAACACACAATATTGTGCGTGTGCTTTTGAGTATTCATGAAACATTTTAGAAATATTTAACCTTCTTTAAGACTTGGTTTATTCCAAACAGATTCTTGCCCCCCCCCCAAATAACCAAATATTTTTGGAGGCATTTAACATCCTAACCATCTGAATTGGGAAGAGTACACAGCTGTTGTTCACTCTGACAGCTATAGACTAAGGGTCTGATAGTCATGCTAAGTCTGCCCCCACCTTGGAAAGGGACCTATGTGCCCCAAGATCTTTGGCAGTAGCTGTGCCCAGGGAGGGAAACTGAGGCCCTGAGCAGTTCATTGTGGGTGTTTCTGAGGGGTGAGGAAGTCTTGACAGAAAGTCCTGCTGCTTCAGGTTGATTTCTCATTGTCCCCCAGAGCACTTTTCCTGCCTCTGGTGATGGCCAGGGAGTTGAGCAGAGTTGGCCTTCCACTTATTCTGCCCAGACTCACTTTGCCTCCTGGCTTCTGCTCAGGACTCGACTGGCCACAGGACCTGGGTTTGAGTGTCGTTTTTGCCACTCAGTACCTGTGGGACATGGGTCTCATTTTTTGTCCTGTCTCAAATGAAGGATTGGGCTGGGTGGTGTCTAAGATTGCTTCCTGCTTTAAACAATATTGTCTAATGAAGGGAGTGGAGAAATGGAATGAGAAATTTTCAGTTGTTTGTCTCATCATTTAATTAACACAGCATTATAATGAGGTCTTTTCCAGAGGTCTGGCAGCTTCACCTGTTGATTGGGGCTGAGAACTAGGAGATACTTTTTAAAACACCAGCAGGCAGCTTGTAACAGTAATAATAGCTGACGTTTCTGTATCTTTTACTGTGTGCTGCACAGTTATGCTCTCCTCTTTGCTGACAGCAGAGCTCTTCCCATTGCCCTCCAGTTAACTTTTATTTTAAACACATTTCTGACAAACTTTGTCATTTGGGTTTCTCAATCAGAGCAGATGAATTAGAATCAACAAAGAAGAAGAGGTAGTGGACCTTGTGTAACTTGGGAGCAGTAACAGCTGACAACAAAGGAAGAGATTGAAAAACCACAAAAAGCTATAGAACTCATAAGCCATTTTAGTTTGGGCAGACATTCCAACCTGGCTTCATGGCTCAGGGTTCTTTTTAACCTACAGCACAGTCTAGTCAGGGAGGTTCCTAGGGATGACCTGGTCACTAGGAAGACCCTAAGTGTCTGCAGTATCTTTTCTTTAAGCAGACACACAGATGTGAGCTGTGGTTTAGATTTCCATTCTGCCCACCTCAAGCCCAAGAAGGCCTAGGGACTTCGCTTGTCAGGACTCTGGACAGATCTTGGCCTCTAAAGTTACAAGGTTTGTGCTTTGGTAAGAGGGAGTTTCCCCACCTGGGAGTTCCCTTTAACATAAAATGAAAAGTCCAATCCCTGTCTCTCTCCCTGTGGTTAAATGAAATGATCATCCCATTTAAAGGGGGTAAAATCCATGTATGCATGGATCCTCTTTCCCTGACAGAGCTGGTTAATTGAGGTGTTCTGCAATCCCATTTATATGCAGATGTAGTCTGATATGAATTTGGGTTTCTTGTGTGCTAATGTGAGATTTGGGGCTTTCATTTGGAGTCTTGGCATTATTTTTGTAAAAAGATTGGGATGTTTAATTTTATTTGAGTAACAAAAAAGTTCCATAACTTATGCTTTGCTACCCTTGCTTTTTTTCATTCCTTTGTTGTTTAGATCGAGTGACTGACAAACTTTTCTTTGGTCTCAGGAAAGTGGGGGCTCAGCAAGAACTGATTATCGAGCCATTCAGCTAGTCAAGAAAAAAAAAGAGAAAGGGCCGGGAAGCAGCACAGGTGAGAAGGGCATGGCCCCCAACCGCTGGCCCCGTGAACTCCAGTGGGACTTATAGACCAAAGTCTCCTCTCAGTGGATAGTGGATCATTTTGCAGCCACCTATGTGGAGTAAAATGGCTTTTACAATAGTTAGATCTCCTTTTGAAATCTGTCCAAATCCTATATTATGGTAGAATGTCTTTTTCAAAATCGGCAAAATGTTTAACATTTCCTTCAGAATTCAGTGTAGGTTTATTTCTCTTTCCTGAAAAATTGAGGGTAAATCATGTCACCCTACAGCACTAGTGAAGCTCAGTATTCAGAGAGACTTTCCTGTGAATCCTTTGGTAGGAGGAACCATCCTCCTGAAATACAGATCAATTTCTAATGATTCTGTTCTGTGATTTTGGAATTTAAAGCAAAATGTCTTTATGATAGAGCCGTTCTTTTCCTGCATCTCCACGATATTGCATGTGGATAAAACTCTGTAAAAAGTATTTTTGTGGGGAGAGGGGGCCCCTTGGACCTGTATATATGGGGGGAGCTGGAGCAGTATCCATACTCTGTGTGCACAGGAGGTAGAGCCCTGGCCCCTGTTGATGGGATGAAGGAGAAAGATTCGGGGTGGGGAGACCAAGCAGAATTAGGATTTGGCCCGGGAATAAACAGAAAAGACACTTTTGAAGCACTTTACTATGTGTAAAACACTCTGAGGTATCAGGGGTTCAGAGAGGAAAGTGAGACCAGGCCTGCTCTCAAGTACTTATGTTTGAATGGGTGCAGTTCAGAGAATACTTTGGTGTTTAGGTTGGCTCTGGTTCAATAGTTTTAAAAAATGTTCAGGGTTAGTTTGGGTTTGAAGAAATCCCCGAGGTGTGTTTTATTTTTGTTGGGATGGGGGTGGTTTCCTGGGCTGTAGGCAGCAGCAGAGAGAACGTTTCCTCCTCTCTCCGGCCTCATAGCCTTGTTAAGGTTCGGAGTCCTTGGTGCCATGGGAGGCTCCATCAGTGCAGCTGGAGACAGGAAGCACTGTCTGTCCTGCTCTTCTTGAGCTTTCACTCTCAAAGCCCAGTGCTGGGGAGCAGGGACCCTTCCAGGCCAACAAATGGGGAAGTTCCTCCTCTAATTGAGGCAGGAGTTGTGGTTCTTGCCCCACTCATGCTGAGACACCTCTCTGAACAGGAGGAAGGTGCGCCAGCCCTGGGTGATGGGAGCCAAGCATGGGCTTTGCCCTAAGAGAGCATACCTTTATTTGGGGGGAAATGGCTGGTTGACTGTCCAGGGCCTAGATCAGTATACCTGTTTTATTGTGAAGTCTACAAAGGCCCTTCTCGTCTGTTTCAGAGTTTGGCTGAAGTGTATGTCACTTCCCTGAAAAGTTGAGGGTGAATCTCACCAGTTGTTATTCCTGTAGAGCTCAGGACATGGCAGTGAATCCTTCTGTAGTGGGAGAGCTGTCCTTCGGTGTTGTTCAGCAACTGAGTCACACCTTCTCAAGACATGACCCTTGCCACAGAACTGTGTAGACAGACAGGTAAACCAGTGACACAGCAGAGGTTGTCTTCACTGAATTTCATGGATGAAATACACATCTGGCATATAGCATATGGCTGCTAGGTTGCCATCCCATGGCTTGTTTTCATCTAATTCAGCTCACTCACCCAGGGAGGCCATGCTAGTGGCAGGCTGATGTCTCAGGGGAAGAACTCTGTTGCAGAACTGAGCACGGAGGTTCTAGTCCTTCCTATTTTAGAGGGGCCTGAGAGACCCAACTCAGCCCTCTCCCTGCTCTGGTTCTTGCTGTGTGGTCCTTTTGACAGCCCTTCCAGGGGGTGGTGCCATAATTTATGCATGGTGAGCCCTGTGACAGGGAATGCTGTTTTTTCATTTCTGTATGCACTGTGCTTTGCACACATAGGCACTTTATGTAGACATTTGTGCAAGTTAAATTCATATCAATATTTTACAGATGAGGAAACTAAGATTCAGAGAGAAGAAAAGTGCCTTGCTCTGAAGGACATCACTTTAAAAGTCAAGGGAAGGCACATGAGCTGCTTGATAGCATGTAGCTCCTTCCTCTCTGTTCTGCTGCCAAGAGCAGCGTGTACATTCCCCAATTCCTCCCACTGTCTTTCCTCCTGCTTCCACCACCACCAGTGCTCTGAGGACTCAATTACTAACTGCCTGGCCTATGGCAGACAGTCCTCACAGGTCTCCCACCTGATGATTCCCCTGGACTACACTCCAGCTACTGTTAGACTCACCTTGCTTAGGCATCATTCTGCTCTGACTCAGAAATCTGCAACGGCCTCTTCAGGCCTGGCGCCAGGGTATGCTGCTGCTGCTGCTGCTGCTGCTGCTGCTGCTGCTGCTGCTGCTACTACTACTACTGCTACTACTGCTTCCCTTATTGCTACAGCTAGTACTGCTGCTACTACTACCACCACCACCACTACCACTGTACATTCACTCTCTTTCTCTCTGTATCCTAGCCAAAGCTGGCTTGCTGCCCATCAAGACATTGTACACTGTATCCTTCAGGGAAGAGAATGCAGCAGAGTCACGTTTTACGTGAGCATTAGGTTCTAAAGTCAGTGTGGAAGGCAAAAATCACGTGTGGTCAGTTACCCTTTTAAAAATCCCTTAAATTTGATTGGCTTTGAATTGGAATTCCTTCCTATTAGAAGGCTATACATCTTCTGCAGGAGGCTCGAGCAGAACATTGAGGCGGAGGGTCTTTACTTGAAACATATTGTTGTTAATATGCACACATTTCTAGTTCTTGCCTTTCAGTCATTAGTTTAATGCTTTTTCAGTCTTCACTCGTGCGTTCACCATTTTTTATGAGTTAAAAACTCATCACTTACTTATTTGGATAGCACATAACTCTCTCCAAACCCTGTGGCCACAGTGGGAATAATGAAGAGCAAAGCAAGGGCTTTGAAGTATGGGAAAGATTTTCCAGCTCTTGGGGTTGAGCATTTCCCAGCCGGATCACAAAGGGTGTGGATGAGGCTGTGATAACAGGAGGTTGCCCCCAGTGTTATTATCCACAGGGCATACTGCTGTCTCCAGGGCCGTGACCAGGGGTCCAAGCACACCTAAACGTCAGGGCTAGGTGGGAAGTTCATGTTTCTGTGTTTGCAGATGAGTTAAAGACCAAGGGCACAGAAATCCCTAAGAACACAGAATCCCTATGACATGGCACTGGGTGCTGGACAGGGTCAGGGGGCCATTGCTCTATGTGTGTAGTTGTAATTGTCATAAGTTAAATGTACATTTGATGGGATAGTACAGTATATTGATGTGAAAGATGGTTGGGTTTGTCCCTAACCATGGAGAATAACTCAGCCCTAATGACATCCCAATGAAGGAGGCGAGATTCTGCGTTTGGCTCTTTTGGCAAATGTGATTTGTACATATTTAGTCTTTAATGCCTTGGAAAGGTTAGGATTGTTCTGATTTATCCCCAGCCATAAGGCTTAAGGAGCCTGATCTCAGGTCTGTTTTTAGCCAGTTTGTCAGTAACAAAGCTGTAGCCCATCCTGGCCACTTATCTGACTTAATCTCCTTCAGACTAGGAATAAACTAAGCCTTGTAGTAATCCTCAGGTTTGTATCCTGGCTAAATGGGAAACCAGTGTTGTCCATAGAAACATTCTAATAATGCCATCTACTGGTGGTTTTAAGAAACAACATTCACATAGCATTGTGTGCTTCATAAAAATATTTTTTTAATTAATTTTTTTTCCACTGAATCTGTTTTTTCTTTCTCTCATCCTCCCCTTCTAATTGGGGGGAAAGTAGAAAAGCAAAACCTTTGTGACAAATGTGCATAGTCAAGCAAAACAAATTCCCACAATGCTCATGTCCCCTTCTGTGCCCTGAGTCCATCACGTCTGTCGAGGGGCAGCATTGCTTAATAAAGTCTTAAAGATAGTCATGGAACTTAGAGCTGGGAAGGACCTCACAAGTCATAGCATCTGCTTGGTTCATTTTATTGGGAGGGAACCAAGGTCCCTAGAGACTGGGTGATATTCCCAAGGACACACAGAAAGTTCTGTTTTCTTACCAGCGGCATAACTGAAAAATCTAGTGCACATCATTAAGTTCAATTCTTTCTACTTTTTGTGTTGCTTAAGTGAAAGTAAATGTGAGAGGCATCATGCTATATATAGTATAGAGAACCAGCCTCAGAATCAGGAAGATGTGGGTTCCAGTCCTACCTCTGATGTGTACTAGCCAAGTGAGACCCCAGCCAAGTAATTTAACACCTCAGTGCCTCAAGCAACTCTATAAAACTGTAAGTTGCAAATAGGTTGTCAAGCTTAATTGGTGGAAGGAATTTCCATACTGGCAGTTGCCCATACAAAGTGAAATCTCAGAGACTTGACCACCTTCTCCAGAAATAAGTGTCCAAAACGTTGAGTTTTCCTGATGCAATGACTTTTTTATAAATTGGCAGTGTTGAGCTTAATAGTAAATTTGTTGTCAACAGTGTGGGTGTATGTTAATCCTTTTCTCTATTGATAAATATTTGAAACAGTGAATGAAAAAAAACAAATGCTCAGTTGCCCTAGTAACTCTACATTTAGCTTCCCCCAGTTTTATGCACATACTATAGTAGCAGAAATTCCTGCTAACCACCTGAAGGTCTGGGGGGAGGCAGGCCTTGTAGGGTCTTGAAGGCTCCAGCCCCAGGGAGGTGGGGAGATTCAGAGAACTGTCACCAGAAGCTTGGCCATCGGGAGGAAGTTTTGCCACAGAGACTCACAAACGTACTGCATCCTTTGTGGAATGAGCATCTACACTGATGAGATCACTGAATTTATCCAAGGATTAGAGATGGAAGGAAACATTCAGTTTTGCTCTGCTTAGTAAAAAATCAAGCTAAGTGTAACATCAAAGCGTTTGGAGGTTTCTTCTTAGGCACCTAGACTGACTTCTTGGGGCATTTTAAAGTCTAGGAAAAGCTATCCTACAGTGTTTTTCTTCTGAGTATACGAAGGAAGTGAACTGATTTAAGTAAAGGATACACAAGCATACTAAAGTTGTTGGTTTTTCTACTTTGTTTCAGGGTCATCAGGATCAACTCAAAGGAAATTAAAAGGTGGTAAAGTGAGTCCCACTAATTTCTCCACAAGTCCTAGCAGTCGATTATGTGGGAATATCGTAGTGCCAAATGGAGGCTTAACAGTGCGAGATCCGGCCACCGGAGCTCAGTTTGTTCAGATTCAGTTATTGCAGGTAAGAGTGCCTGATTGAGAGGAAAACGAGCCCCAGACGTTTGTTAGGGATCTGAAGTTTAGGTCAAACTTAGGTTGCATCAAGAAATAATAAATTAGCACCAGCATCAGATAAAATGCCCTGTTTTCTGCTTCTAGATATTTCTCTGTGTACCTGCTCCACCAGAGCAGAGTACAGCCCATCCATGCCTGTTCATTCTGTTCAGTGATTGCCCACGTCCTAGAAATTCTCCAAGAGACTCTGTCCAGAGAGAGGCTCCTTCCAAAGCCTCTAACATTCTGTGGATAATCACAGACATTCTGAGTACAGCACTGATCTCCTTTGTCACTACATGAGTTGTCCTCTTTCCAGGCTAACTTGCTTTTTTTCTTTTGCACCATCTCCAGAAGCATAAGTTTTTGTTAGTGACAATATGCTGCATCTTTCCATTGCCTCTTCAAAAATTTCTAATTCTCTGTTACATTTCTGAACATTTTGAGTAGAGAAATGAGATAGTATCAAATAGTCCAGAAGGACTTGAAAGCAGAGATCAAAGATACTAGTGCTGCCAGTAGTCAGTGATTATCATGTACTGTGCCAAAGACAACTCAACCGCCATTTATTGTCCCCTTGTCCTGGGCGCTAGAGGGGAGACAGCTTATGCTCTTAGAGGCTGCCATGGCTTTTCTGGCTTTGCCTCATTTCTTGCTGTATTATTTCATTTAAGTCTTCTCATACTTCTCTCAATTCTTCATAGTCCTATCTTACTACTCAGTAATAATAACAGTACTATTCATGAGCCATAAGATTTTGGTCATTCCTCAACTGATGGGCAATTACTTTGTTCCTAGTCCTTTGGTTTCAACCAAAAAAGTGTTGCTATGACTATAGCAGGTATTTGTGTGTGTGTGTGTGTGTGTGTGTGTACACTTCCTGTTTTTTACCTCTTTGGGATACATACCTCGCAATGAGATCTCTGGGTCAAAGAGTCAAATATTTTAGCCATTGATTTTAGCATAATTCCAGTTTGCTTTCCAGAATGTAAAGTTCCACCACCTTTGTAGTAATGCACTGTTACTGTTCTCTAACCCATCTGGCATTGACTTCTCATCCTTTGTCATCTTGGCCAATATGCTCACTTGGGTCTTTTTGACAGGGAGTGTTATCTAACCATAACTCCCTCTGACTGTACTTATTCAAATGATTGGAAGTATGTCTGTCCTTATGTGTTATCGTAGTATTTCAGCCAGGATTCCAGCCTGTCAGCATCTTTTTGGATCCTGACTGCTATCTAATATGTTAGCTATTCCTGACTTTATTCAAGTTGTTGATAAAAATGTTGAGGTCAAGCACATATCCCTGGGACACTGCACTAGACTTTTCTGCAAGTTGACATTGAGTTAGTAATGACTACTCCTTGGGTCTAATGGAAAGTCTGAGCATTTATAATGCTCAGAATAACTTGGTTGTTCACAATTGTTTTCCAGGCAGTATAGTTAGTTCCCCCTCATTTGATGTCTTCAGTCAAAGACTAGATGACCAATTACCAGGTACCTTGTAGAGAGAAGGTTGGAGTGGAGTGTAAGGTCCCTGATAGAATGTAAGCTCATTAAAAGTAAGGATTATTTTTTGTCTTGGAATTCACAATGCCTGGCACAGTGCTTGGCACATCGTAAGCTCTCAATAAATGGACATGGATTGATTGGCTTCTGACGTTCCTTTCACTTCAGAGATTCTATGAGTATAAAGGTTCCCTGGGCCTGATAATTTGCTCATTTAGGGCAAGTAGATGTTGAAATAAAATCTTCTTACTTATCTTCGGTTTTAACTTCTTGTTAATTAGTTTTGTTTGGTCCCTTTCAGCCCAGAGAGCATTCTTTCTGAAGGGGAAAATGGTGGCAAAATAACAGTTGAGTAGTTGAGCCTCCTTACTGTCATCTGTTATCATCCCCCCATCTCGTCTTTAAACCTGGTGCATAGTTAAACCTCTAGCATGGTTAAGGCTCCCCTTTCCCCTTTCTGTTAGCCTCAGCAGAGACAGGCGATGAGGGATCATTCTGATGTTCGTGTTCCTGTCCTTAGAAGAACCTGCTGCACTGTGGGCTTGGTCCTCAGCAGCTTCTCGTTCCTTCCATCTTTAAAATCTGACTTGATAGGTTAATTCTCTGAACAAATAAATTGATGTGTTTAGAGAACTTCCGAGGCCATAACTGGAGAGATTTATGCAAAATGCTTTGTGAAAAAGCTTAAAGTACAATACAAGTGTTAGCTGGGACTGTTATTCCACTCTGCCAGTGGAAAGGACTCTAGGCCCTGCAGTCACCTAGAGCCTTCCATTGACCTAGAGAATGATTCAGTGTGTGGAAGTAGACAAGGGTAGAGTGCAGAGAAGACCACAGTGATAGCCTGAGCAGATGTGGGAGATTGGTGAAAGGGTTTTCATTGAAGGGATGTTCTTCAAATGCTTCTCTTCACAGGTCACATTGTAGTAATTGTATTAAGTCCCTATGCTTAGTAATACAAGATTATTATGATAGTGAAAAGCCCCAAGTAGATGACAAAAGAGCATTGGTTAGACTGTCTCTATGTTATATGGCTTTGAGCCATGGAACACTGATGTCAGAAGAATTAAAATTACAGGTAACCCAAAGGATAATGGAAAGATAAGTGATGGAGTTAAGCAGCCTGAAGAACGTTATCAGTGAAGACTTGTCTGCAAGACAAAAAAAAAGTATAATGAGAATGAGACAACTTAGGGACACCTAGAATTGAGATATATTGGTGCCCCCAAGGTCCTAAAGGAAAAAGAGATTCCTTTGGTTCACTGCTTAGATTGAGGAAAATGGACAAAGTTTGCATAGAGTGCTAAGGTATGGAGAGGGTACAGTCTGCAGTGGTGGAAAGAATGCTTCCTAGATCTTCCAGAGCATCAAAATAAAGGTGTGTGCGAGCCATGATGAGGTAAATGTGGGGAGAGGGGAGGGGAGTGGGAACCACGAGCTCATTCAAAGAATTTTAAAGTAGATTAGTAGAGAGAAGTCAGGAAGAAGTTAGTATAGGAATTGGGTAAAGTTAAACTACATTTTTTCCCCCAATTATTAAACATTTGTTTTTTCTCTGTCCTTCCAACTGAAAAGATAAATAAAAACAAAACCCTTGTTACAAGTAGGTATTGTCAAGCAAAACAAATTTTGATATTGTCCACATCCAAAAATATGTGTCTGTTGCACGTTTACTTCATCATCGATCTTCTGGAATCTTGATGGATCACCGTGTTGAGCAGAGGTCTTCAATCTTTCCAAAGAGCTCATTTTTACATCATTGCTGACACAGCATAAATTGTTCCAGATTGAGAATAATGTAGAGCCGGCAGAAGGATCTCTTACCTTAAGAGATTTTTTCCTACTGGTGTGTTTCACCAGACTTTGAAGCACTCAAGATTCAGATCACTTTGCTGGGTGCCAGGGATGCAAAGTAGAGAAATAGCCACTACCTTTAAAGAGCTTACATTCTATTTAGGGAACCCAGCATAAGTCATTATGGATAACATGGGGCGGGGGGGCCACGGGGGAGAAATGTAGCAACAGCTGAGTGAGAGAAGTCAGGGAAGGCTTCCTGAAAGAAAGGAGTCCCTGAGTTGAACCTTGAAGGAAACACGTATTCTAGGAAGTAGAGATGAGGACTAAGTACATTCTAGGCTGAGATGCTGGGATGTTGGAGTTCGAGGAACAGGGAACTTTTCTCATAATAACTAGTTTGATTGAAACCTCATGCTGCCCATCCCGTTATGACTGGTGTCTGGTCCTGTCCTCTGTCCTGCTGCTACTCACAACCCAACAGTCTTCTTGGGTTGGAGAAACCAGACACATGGCAGAGCAGCTGGTTAGAGAGTGTTTGGGTCTTGTGCAGACCAGAGGCACAGTTGTGAGAATAGGGGACAAGTGGGAGTCATCTGTGAAGTGAACGGCATTTTCTGACTTACTGTTGGGTAGTGATAAACATGGACACACATGAAAAGATGGAAAAGAGATTATTAAAGTGGATGAAGTGTACGTGAAGTTTTGAAGACTTTCTTTGATTACCTCTTCCTCAGGATGATCCCCCTGGCGATGGAGACTCACCATTTCAGCTCAGCTCTCAGTCTTCCACATCACATTCTCAACTTACTGTGGATTTACCAGTACATATACTTCAGGTATGATTTTTTAGAACTTTCTTCTTATTGCCAAATTAGGTTAAAAGATAACTGATTTACTACTAGTATCCAGCATTAACTGTTAAGTAAAACTAAAGTGTCTGATAGCAAGGAGCTTTGATGATTTTTCAAAAGATAAAAGGATCTTGCCTGTTTTCATAGGTCCTTTGTGTCTTTTGGTAATCACTGGTACATTCCAGTAGAGAAAATTAAGAGTTCTGTTATAGTTATATTTATGAATGGCAGTACAGTTGCTCTTCACTGCAGTTTTCATAGTCTCACTCTAATGTAGAAAGCTAATTTGACCAGTAGTGACCATTTTTAAGAGAAAAGAAACAGAGGTTAATTTGCCCAAGTCATTGGCTGGACTAGGAACAGAAAATTCAGAATGTAAATAAATGATCAACAACTTGGATATATTACCTGAAGTATAACAACTCAGTTTCTAACAAATGCTTATTTTTCACATTTAAAAATTCCAAGTAGTCCTTTAACTCCAAAATTCTCATTTCAGTTTCTTGCTGTCTTCAGATTAGTTATCTGTTGCATTTTATCAGTAGTAAAAACAAAAGAAATGCTATGCCTAGTCAGCTCTTGGAGGCCTGAGAGTCTCTGAGAGTGGTGAGTATGATGCAGCTGCCTAGGGAGGGGTGTCCAGGCTTCACCAAGCCTTCCCATTTCATTTGAGGTGAACTCCCAGCACTTCTAATTTTGGTATTCACTCTCTGTTTTGGTTTTATAGGAGCCACACACTTCAACTGAGGATGATGCTGGTTCTGATAACTCACAGTTCACAGGAAGCACAATAAACTTACAGGACCTAGAATGAGACTATTAATATTGCTTTGGGGGTGGGGAGGGATGCAAAGAGTGCAATCATGCTATGGAAAATGGAAAAGATGTTTCCAGAGCTTAATTTAATTTAATTTTTAAAAAAAAATGTGAAAAAATATTGGAGCTAATGCAGCTTGTTTTTTGGTTCCACACAGAGAATTTCTTCAAAGGACTCTTGGATGTATCAGTAGCTGTTGTTTGCCTTCTGCCTGGACTGTTAGGAAAGGGTCCCTTGGGTTGGGTTATATGAAGCTGTCTTGCAAACTAGAAGGGCTATGATAAAGCAAGCACTTTGATCCAGTAACTTACACCACTTTGGTTTGTGAATCTGCCTTTCCATTGTTGAACTTGATCCACAAATCATTTGTTGCATTAAAAAATGACAACTTTTGAGAGGAGGCAAAGATTTAGGTCAATCAGTAAATATGAGACTATCTGTCTCTGAGCGCTTAGACTAGAAGGGAAGAAGATACGCTGATGCTGACGCTTCATCAGCAAGAGGCCTCGCCCCGCACACCTTAAGCCCATCCGTTAAGCTGTAGGGGATTGTCATATGATAGAGAGGAGACAAAACCTTACATCCTTGGATTAGTCATTGGAGAGGCATTCCATCCAGCTGTCCTTGTCACACATGTTGGTTGGCTCTTCCCATTAAGGGATGCCCTTGGGACATCCGTGTTCCAAGTACTTGAACTATGTAGGATTAAAACTGGGAGTGACCCAAGAGGCTGTCTAGGCCAACCCCTTTATTTACAGAGGAGGAAACTGAGGCTCAGAGGGTGTCATAGCAGCATTCGAACCTATGTCTTCCTGATTCCAAGTCCAGCCCCTCTGTCCACTCTGCTGCACTGCCCGTGTTCAACATGGCATCCGTTGTGCTGCAGCATGAGGCCGCCAAGACTGTCATGAGGAAGTGAAGGTGTGAGCCCCAGTGTCGTGGTGCCAAGGACCTGGGATTCTGTCTGTGGGCGCTCTCTCCACCAGCGCCCTACCTCATCTCAGAGCCATCTGCATCTCGGGGGGCCAGAGGCGAGATTCCAATGTGCGGCAGCACTGGCCGCTCCACTGCACCCCCAGCCCTAGTGTGAGAGGAGGTGTGGGCTTCCAGCTGCATGACATCCCTTCAGTACACATTGGCCTGTTTGGAACAAGAGGAAAAAGCAGGACCGTCAAGTGCACCTGGGGGTGGGCTTCTGGCCATCCTGGTTTTCATACCCCACATAAAATTGGGCATAGAGTTTACCTTTTAAAAAATTAAATTTTGCTTTTGGGCATTTACATTTGTTGGTCACCTGACGGTTTCTGAAGTGTGTCCTGAATGCCTATAAAATTATGTATAGGACTTAATAATAGTATGGCTTGTATACCTTCCTGTTGTGAGGTCTAAAAATATGCTTTGTATAATAGGTATAAATAGTATTTTTTACAAAGAAAGCCATGTCATACAAGGACATGAGTTTATAACCTTGCACATATTTATTTGTTATTTACAGTTATGGAATTCACACAGGGTGATTCAGAAATGCTTTTTTTTTTCTTGTGCCTTTGGAAGTCTATGCTTATGTAAAAATGCTGTTTTGTTTCTCAGACCTGAAAGGAATACAGATTACTCGTACTCTGCATTTCTTGAATTTTTAGACTTGTGCTCTTTGGAGCAATTCCAGCAGACCACTGCGACTCCTAATCTGCCCTGCTGTCCGTGCTCCCTGAAACCCCTTCTGAGCCAGTTCCAGCAGGGCCGTGCCCTCATGTTCACCTCCTCCTTGCGGGCACTCCTCTTCATGGAATTGCGTGTTGCCTCCCTGGCCGCCGGCTGATGCCAGTGCGGTCAGAGAACGTTCCCATCTGTTCCCTCTACCAGCCCAGTCTCCTTCCCACCCCATCAGGGACGCTCCCTCTTGGGAGGCTTGTGACTGTGGCTTACAGGGATGTGTGTGTGTGTGTGTGTGTGTGTGTGTGTGTGTGTGTGTGTGTGTGTGTGTGTGTGTGTGTGTCACTAACATGGGACACATACTGACTAGTAGTCAGATTTTTCTTGGCTTTGAGGTTCATTGCTGGCAATGGACATGACCCCCAGTGCAGATGAATTAATAAAGCTGTTTTGTTTTTTTTAATGGTCTTGCACTTGCGGTTTTACGTGACTTAGTACAAGGAACTGTGACTCCTGAGGGTTGAAAATTTATCTGCCCAGTATTGGGAATAACTTTCCCATTCACTGACTCTTCGTCTAGTGCCTTTCCTCTGAATAGTGTAGCTTGAGGCATCGTTTCTGTTCTCTCCCCACTGCTTTTACAGAACTCTTAGGAAAAGGTGGTTTATTACAGAGGAAGAAAGGACCCCCAGACTTTATAACAGAGTCTCAGCTTCTTTAAAGGGGCCTACTTGCACAACCAAAAGGAGCACGGACTTTTATTTTAGTTTCAATACAAGCACAGAAAGAACACGTGTCCAGGGACACAGGTAGAGGGGTCAGAGTGACTCTAAATCATACAAGTAAACCAGGACGCTCTGTTTGCTTCGATTGTTTACATCTCTTACAAGCGTTCAGCCAGCTCCACCGGGGCGTGGGTGTGTGGGCTAAGTAAAGAAGAAGAGGAGCTCTTCTTTCTCTCTGTCGTACTTGCTGTCTGTCTCCTTCCTCCGGGTCTTGTCGGCCACTGGCTCCGAGCGGTACATGAGCTTCCTGCCCGTCTGTAGAGAAAAAAAAATGTGCTAGGGCTTAGGTGGAGTCCCCAGCTGGTGACCCAGAGGCAGCTGCTATTTCCAGGTGCTGTTTGCCATGCTCTGCAAAGAGCCTATGTAGACATTTTAGGCACTGTTGTAGCTGGATAGAAATGAGAAGATCCCGTGACCTACTTCACTGCTCAAAATAGACCTGTAGAAAAATTCTGCTTGAAGTGCTCAAGAGTCAGGCCTAGGCACAATTAAAAGTCCAGTCTGCTTATTCATTGTGTTTAAAGGGCATTGGTCATCCTCGGCACCTCTGTTTTCAGGAAAATGGGATGTTTATGTTTGTGTGAAGTGCCTTCTGGAAAAAAAACCATTGGTGTTGGGAGCACCGGGCACCACCTTGTCGCCATTCTCCCAGGTCACTGGGTGGTTCACGCAGGGCACGTGCCTACAGAATAGGAGGGTTCGGAGATTTGTGGTGGGAGAGGGACTTTCACATTAGCTGAAAGGTGTTTGGGAGAAGTGAAACACAGATAAGGGAGAAAATAAGTGGCAGTTACCTAGGCAGGTGCCAGCTCAGTGCAAGGAGAAAGTTTAAACACTTGGAGCTGACAGTGTTAATGAGCCACCTAACCAGGAATTCCCAGTCTCTGGGTATTTTCAAACTGAGGTCTGTCAGAAATGTTGCAGAGGGCATTCCCACATTGAGACTCAGATTAAGCTAGGATGTCCTTGGGTCCCTTCAAATGATGATTTTTTTTTTCTGTGCCTGCAGGCTCCACAGAGCTTGCCTCCTGCAGGAGCCTTAATGGACTGGACAGTGTCAGGAGGCCCAGAGGCCTGAGAGAGCAGGGGATTGGAGCCTGGGGAGATATCCCATGTATCCTGATTTGGCAGTGGGCCTGGAGGACCCATTGCCCCGCAGGGTTCTGAAGTGTGATGGAACCTAAGACACTTGCATCTAGGGCATCCCAGCTAAGAAGTGGAGGAAAGATATTTATGATTTTACCTCTGAAAAGGAGCTGAAGCCTGTTCTTGGCTTCTGAATTCTGAAATGCTCTGTCTTGTCTGTCTGACTTTCCTCCCCCTCCCCTTCAAGTGTGACCCTCCATCCAAACAGCTGGACTGGCCCAGTGCTGCTCACACTCTCCACCCTACCTTTTTCTTGATACTCGCTTGGGCCCTGGCCAGGGCTCTCTGGAGCCGCTCCTCCTGCATCTCTCTGAGGAGTTTCATTTTCTCTTCCCTCAGCCTGCCCAATAAAAAGGACAATGATGAGAGGCGTGCTGGGACAGCCAGCCTGTGCCCACCAAACAAGCACTGGGCCACCTTGTGCAGCCATCTTGCTGAAGCCAGCCTTCTCGCAGAGACAGGGAGCCATGTTTTCATTTGGCCTTAGCCAAGTCATGTTTGTGCATCTTTGGCATCACCCTGAACCCCCTGTTAATCATGAGCCACTCGCTGTTCAATGCCCATCCTGTTCCCCCTATGGTAATGTCTGGCCTTATACAATAGTTTAAATTGAGACAGCATTGTAAGCATGTTGGCAATCGGTCACTTCCTGCTCATGAATCGGTCATGATCTGCACGGTATGATTGGAGGGGTCCTGGCTAGATGTCCCCACCATTTTATTGAAGTAAATGTCTCATTAGGGTACTGTTCAGGGCTGGTCTGGTATATTTGCTTTTTTTTTTCCCTCTTTTTAAAAAATTAATTTGATTTATCAACAATCGCTTCCACATGCTTTTGAGTTTAAAATTTTTCTTCCTCTTCCTCCCCACCACCCTCCCCAAGATGGCGTACAATCTGAGATAGGCTATGCATATATATTCCTATTAAAACATTTTCACATTAGTGATGTAAATAAGAATTAGAGCCAATAGGAGGAACCGCCAGAATGGTCTGGTATATTTGAAGTATGGGTCTGCCTTGGAGTCAGTCAGGTACTCCTCAAGGCATCACCACCACCAGTCCCAGTCATGCAGACACCAGTCCCTGTGGGTAGTGGGACCCTCCTCACCTGATGTTCACTATAAAACCTGGATCACAGGTCTCCCCCCCCCATGACAAATTTCTCTCCCCTCGGGATCTGGAAGTTTGCTATGCAGGTTTTGATCCATCAAAGTGATCAGAAGTTTAGAGATCCTTCTCCCCCAATGACCCAGTACAAGGGACAGCGGTGCAGGAGGGCCGAACTAGGAAAAAGGATTTAACTATCGATTGGCACCATGTTAAAGCCTCTCTCTGACCTTTGTCTAAGTTATGTACCAAGGTGCTATTGCTTTCCCCTTTGGGAGAAAGAGCAGTTATGTGATTGCCTTGTAGAAAGGCACCTGGGCATCTCAATCTGAAAGCTGTAATCTGGGTGAGGCCACTCCCTCCGCTCCCAAAGCAAGTATATGTCAAGTGTAAGACTTGAACCCAGGTCTTTTGACTCCAAGACCAGGCCTCTGCCCACTGCAGCGGGGGTTCTTGACCTTAGTTTATGTCACGGGCCCTCTCTCAGACACATAACAAAATATTTAAGATTATAGAAGAAACAGTATTGAAATACAGTTATAAAAAGATTTTAAAAAGCTAGTTCATGGACCCCAGGTTAAGAGGCTCTCCTCTACATCATAATGTTCCTTTATTACTTCCTTCCTCAAATCATTTAGTGAATCCTTATTTTAAAAATGAAGTTGGGAAACAGACTTTTGTTCCTTTCAAGACCAGGCAAGCTGAGCAAATCCTGACCAGGGCAGAGCTGGGGTCAGCTTCTCCA
This sequence comes from Phascolarctos cinereus, assembly GCF_003287225.1. Lineage (NCBI taxonomy): Eukaryota > Metazoa > Chordata > Mammalia > Diprotodontia > Phascolarctidae > Phascolarctos > Phascolarctos cinereus. The sequence goes on from NW_027555847.1 coordinate 58,878,083, forward strand.
AGTTCTTAGGACTACGTGAGGGACATTCAAGTCACTAAATGTCCATTTAAGGTGCCTGCTGTGTGCGAGCCATTGTGTTTGGTGATGTTGGGGACACAAGCATCCTAAAAACTCATTCTCATGGAGCTTGCATGCTAATGGGAGGAAGCAACACGTACACAGATAATAGAAAGGCATTTTAAGAGGGAGAGAGATCTAGTAACCGGATCAGAAAAAGCCCTTTGTAACTGAGCTTTGAAAGAAGCAAGAGTTCTTAGGAATTAAAGGATGCCTCCAGGGAGAGTGGATCTGATGGGTGCCATCTCCTTGATGGTTCTGTTTTTTCTTCACATTTGCTGAAAGGCACTGATGTATCGGTGAACCCCAAATAAAGATCAGAACCAGCTGGGATAACCCTATATCACCTACTGTCACCTAGCAGAGAGCAGAGGCCCTGGAGCTGGGGGCCACCCCACCCCGTGAGGCACATTGCACCAAGAGGCAAGGGTAGATCATGGAAAGGGTCCAGAAATGAAGGTATTGCCTGTTGAGTGCCATAAAAAATAGTGAATGTGCTTTTGGGCTGGATTCATGGAAGCAGAGGATCCAGAATGAGGCAAATTATTTTCCCCCTGTCCTCTACCCTTGTTAGAATACATCAGGAATATTGTGTTCCATTCAGGGAGACATGCTACAAGGGGTATTGATGAAGCTTGTCCAGATGAGGGTTAATATGGTGGCCGTTTTTTTAGACTCAAGGCATGGTATTCGTGCCAACGAAGTCAGCCTCACCTTATCCTTCTCTCCTTTTCTTTGGCCTTCTCAACTTGTTCAATCTTCCATGCTGGGACCCTCTCCAGATTCTCTAGCAGTTCGTCCAGCTGGTGCTCAATAATGGTGAGCATCTGCAGAGTGCCCAGGCTGGACTCACAGTCCCCAGTGCAGTGGCGGTATACTTCTACTACCTTTTTGTTCAGGCTGTCCAACATCTTGTTCTAGAAGTGGGTGAGGAACAAGAAGACAAAAGGGAAAGTCACTAGGCTGTGTAGCTCCATAGGGTGAAAGATGAGGGAACCTAGATTCTTTATCAGATTCCTCCCTGATATCAGCTCCTGGATTGATCTTTTAGCTTCACTTCTCTGCTCCCACATGTTAATATGAGATTTAGCTTATTAGTGTAATTTGTATATTTTTCGAAATGACCTGGGCAGCTATGGAAATGTGGGTTGGAACATCTGTTTGCCTCATCACATTTCTCACGCCATTTGCCTGGTTTTCTTTGTCCTGAATCTCGTTTTCTCCTACTATAATCTACCTTGTATCAAACTTATTTCTATGCATCCTATCACACCTCTCTTCTTGAGCCTCCTTAACATTTCGTTTTTTGATGTCAATTCTCCATTTCTGTATCCCCTGGGCCTAGCCCTAGCTCAATGCTTTGCACTTAGTAGTTGCTAATAAATGTTTACTGAATTCCTTGTCATGCTCCTTTCTAGTTGCACACCGTTGGGAAAGTCACTTCTCTCTGGGACCTCATTTTCTGAATCTGTAAAATGAAAGAAGAACTAGATGATCTCAAGGCTTCCTTTTAGTTTATGTGTCTTAGTGCATCTAATTCAGGGGTTCACAGAATCATATGATTTCAAAATTGGAGAAGACCTCAGGAGCCAGCCAGATGGTCCGAACCATATCCAGAAAGGAACCCCCAGTACAACATGCCCAGCAAGGCTGGCAGCCTGTGGTACCTGCCAGTGTCATAGAACCAAGACCAACTGGTACCTCTCCTCACTGCCATGTCACCTGATCGATATCACTCTAATATTCTTCATGGCTTGGCTCAAGTCAGATCTCTTACTTTGATCTCTTGGAGCACTGATGGGCCAGGCCATTCATCTGGCCCATGCTCACAAATTATTTTTCAAAATGGCACTCAGCACAATGCCTTCCTTACACATCAGATAGTTTTTGGAGATTACCCATGCTATCCCATCTCACTTCACTTGTTCAGATTGCTCCAACCTTTCTTCCAGTCCCCTAGATTCTTCCTCTCCTTCATTCCCCCATATCCAATCAGTTTCTAAATCTTGTCTATTCTTTATCAATCAATAAACATTAAGTACCTACTATGTGCCAGGCACTGGGTATACAAGAGGCAAAAGAAGTCTGTCCTCAAAAAGCTCACAATCCAGTGGAGGAACTCAACAATCTATGTTGACGACATCTTCAAAATTACTTTTCCTAAAACATATTCCCCTGTTCAAAACTAGTCTGTTGCTTCCTGATGCTTCTAAGATAAAATGCAAACTTCTCAAACCTGACATTTGCAGTCCTCCAGATCCTAGATGCCCTCTGCCTTTCCAGTCTTATTGTATATGATTCATTCACATTTACATGCTTAATTCTATCAAATGGGCATACTAGCTGTTCCCCCAACAACATGCTATCCCCCATTCCAATGCCTTTGCAAGGCAGTCCTCCATACCTGAAATGTACTCCCTTCTCACATCCTCTTCTTAGAATGCTTAGCTCCCTTCAAAATGGAGATCTTGAGCCTCCTCCTACACCACACAGTTGTTAGTACCCTCTCCTGCTTTGTATATACACTTGTCTGTGTACCTGTTCTATTTTCCCTAGAGAAGGTTAGCTTCTTGAGTGCAGGGATTAATTGATTTCTGTCTTGAATCCCCACTGTCAAGCACAGTGCCTTACAGGGAATAGTTACTTAATACATGTTGGTTGTAATGAGCTGAATTCCAAGTCCTGCTGGACTCTCATCTTATACTCACTACTGACTCCACTGTTTCACCTAAAGCCAGACTTGCTCCTTCCTGGGACTGATTTAATCTCACACTTCCTGGCACCCGCCTGCTTCAGTTCTCCCCAATCCCCAATATTCTGAGCTGACTTCTCCAGCTATAGAGGCTTGGATCCCCCTTACTTCCCTTAGCCTATCACCACCCATCCCAGACCTCAGTCTACCTCACACCTTTATGTCATAGTCATGTGTGTACTTGTCCAATCTCTCCTACTAGATTTCAAGCTTTATGAGGCTGGGGATCATGTGTCATGTATCTGCAGTGTCACCTCAACATGAGTCAGTAGTAATTATGACGGCAGCCAAAAATAAGGTTAATTCAATCTTAACTATTAAGAGAAAGATTATGTACAGTACAAGGCGGAGGATCCCATGCTTTGGGTATGATATTGGGTGTGGGGTACCACAGTCCAGGAAGGATATTGACAAAGTGGAGATTGTCCAGAGGAGAATGGTGGACCTCAAGTTCATGTCATATCAGGACTGGAAATGTTTAGCCTAGGGGAGACTTTCATTTTTGAAAGACTGTCATGGAGAAGAGGGATTGTACTCGGTCCACTTGGCAAAACTGGGGCGAATAATTTTGTGCAATGAAATTCAACAAACATTCACAAGAAGGTAGTTCACTCTATGCTCAGCTGCTTCAGACGCAATAGGCCATGTGTTCATAATACAAAGATAGATACAGGCTTTGAAATTCTACTGACACCCTTTATCCTTCATTCACTAAGTAGTTAGTAGGGTATATAGTGGCTGCGATGAGGCAAATATTCGACATTCAAGAAACACATATTAAGTTCCTGAAGGGAATAGAAAGATAGATCGACAAAGCCTTGACTTGGAGGAACTGGAACAACTCCATGGGGTCACGTATCAGACAAATCACTGATACAAAGAAGTGTGAGACCAATTCAAAAGCCAGGTTCGAGCAAATCATGGGGAAAATTTTTTTTGAAGAAGCAGGAGGGTTAGGGAAGACAAGCCACACTCAAGGGTTTTGAATAGAGTTTTCAGCAAGATTACTGAGGTCAAATAAAAGCAAGGGAAATTTTGAAATTCGATTCTATTACTTCTGTAACTGCTTGCTACAAAAAAGGTTGTTGACAAAAATGGTTGCCCCACTAATCTGTTTGGACACTTTTCCTTGGTGAGAATAACGTGCAATACACAGGCACGAAGAGTGTAAGTGGAGTTACCAATGATAGTCACATGTCTGCTCTTTCTGCCTTGTTTCTCAATCTGGTTAAGCACCAACTTCTGTACTGGTGAATGGTGGTATTTAGTTGTGGAAAGTGTCATAGCCAATTTGACAATTTATTAGTCACAAAATAACAATAAATCTCTAGCTTTTACACTTCAAAAAAATTACTGAGGTCACCCCGGGCTTTGGTTACCTTAAAAATATAAAACTCAAACATCGAGCACTATTTTTGACAAATGTATTCATTCATATTCTCTTTTACTCCATCTCTGCAGATCTATTCTCTGTCTCTCTCTCTCTCTCCCCCCTCTCTCCCTCTTTCCCCATTTCCCTCTTCTCTTTTCTATTCCTCCATGTCCCTCACTAGTCAGTGGCTCCTCTAGGCATTTCTTTGTCCCTTCACAGGCCCTTGGAGGGTAAAGAAGTTTCAACCCCTTCCTCTAAAGCATGGGTTTTCCAATATTCAATTCTGGGCCTTTTGATCATCCCATGACTTTCCTGGAACAAACCAGAGCTCCCCGGACCATCTTGCAGCAACTTACCTGGTAATCGCTCTTAAACTCGCCAAAAGAGAAGACACGGGCTTTGAGTTGTAGGTCATCAGCAATCTCCTCTTCCTTAGCAATGGAGGTCCTCAGAGTGGTTGACAGCAGCTTCAGCTGGTTGACTTCTCGATCCCTGGGAGGGAGGGAGAGACAGAGACAGAGACAGAAACAGAGACAGATACCGAAAGAAATGGGAGCTCAGGGCCAAGCCTGCTCCTCTCTGGAAGGAGAGGCTATATATAGTGGAAAGAGTAATGGATTTGGAGTTAGAAGGTTTGAGTTCAAATATTCCCTTCTTTATACTACTTAAGTGACTTTGGGAAAGTCACTCATCTTCTCTGATGTTCTTAATCAAAACTTAACCTTAGTTTCCCCAATGTAATTCAACAACAAGGAATGTTTATTAAATGTATACTATGTGTAAAACATTGTGCTAGGTACCAAGGATTCAAACACAATAAAACATCCCTGTCTTTAATTTCCTTACATTCTTCTGGGGGTATACGGTATGTACATAGACGATTATATGCACCATCGTTTGAAGAGGAGAAAGCACTAATGACTGGGGTGGTGCTTGGGATTCTCAGAGGCAGAAGTGAGAAGGGAGTGCATCCTACTTATGGGAAACAGCCTGGGCAAAGGTACTGAGGTAGGAGGTGGTAGGTCATGTTTGGAGAAATAGCTAATAGGGCAGTTTGGCTGGAATTTAGAATGAAAAGATGGGGGGAGTAATAAGAAATAAGTCTGAAAAGTTAGTGAGGAGCTAGATTGTGGAGGGCTTTAAACGCCAGGCTGAATAGTTTATTTCTATCCTAGAACCAGTAGGAAGTCATTTTGAATGGGGGAAGGATTTTGAATGGGGGAGTGATATGGTAGGCCTGTACCTCAGGAATATGAATTTGGCAGCTGTGTGGAGGATGGGTTGGACGGGGAAACAGAGAGAACAGTCAGGAGGTGATCGCAATAGTCCAAGTGAGAGAGAATAAGGTAAAAAGTAGGATGGATGCTGTGTGAATGAAGGGAAAAGGTAAGTATATAAGAGATGTTGCAGAGATAGAATGGACAAGATTTAGAGTTGACTGACCATGAGAGGTGGGGAGAGGGAAGAGTTTGGTTTGGCACCAGGTTTGTAAGCCTGGGTAACTAGAAGGATGATAGTACCACCAAACATAAACAAGGAAGTTTGGAGGAGGGATGCATTGGGGAGGAAATAGATTGGATTTGGTTTTGGACATGTCTCTCTGTCTCTGTCTCCCCCCCTCAAAAGATAATGATGAACAGATTATATATAATTCAATTTAAGAGTAAGGGATGGGGACACTGAAAAGTGGGAAGATTAGACTGGTGGGACTGATACCTCAAGGGAATAGGCACACTCCCTGATCAATCCAAAATCATTGCAGCTGATTAATTGTATTGTGTACATTCCAGGTTCCAGGCACTATGTGTAGTGGTGGGCTAAAAAGACAGAAATAGTTCTTGTGTAGTCCTCAAAGAATTTATACAACACACACAACACATACACATACAAAACATACAAAATACATGTGTATACAACACACACAACACATACACATACAAAACATACAAAATACATGTGAAGTCATTGGGAAGGGATGGAAATTAGGAGAAAAAATAGGATCTGTTTGAAAAGACCATCATTCATGTTGCTGAGTTTGTCCATTCTTGAAGAGGACCATTAATGACATCAGGTAGGTGATGCCATGACATGCAAGTGAATTGGATTTAAGTGAGGGAGGGCTGTGCAAAGTCACATTCACTCTCTCCTCCGGAGCCATCTGGGTCCAGTGGTAAGGTATAGATCAGGATGACAGGAGATGGCCCTGGATGCAGTGGGAGACGTGTAGGATGTGTATGGAACTCACCAGCCCTCTTCAAGTTTTAAAGAGTATGGAGTTAGTAGTAAGGACAGAGATAGATAGAGAGAGGGACAGAGAAAAAAAGAGACAGACAGACAAAGAGAGAGAGACAGAGACAGACACAGAGACAGAGACAGAGAGAGAGCGAGAGAGAACATTCCCAGCATGGGGAACAGCCAATAAAGTGTCAAGGAGTCTAGAGATGGAGGGTCATGTGGGAGGAGCACTGAGTAAGACTAGCTGGATTGTGGAATGTGTGGAGGGGAGTGAAGACAAGAATGTTACAAAGATAGGAAGGACCAGGTTGAAAAGAGCTTCACATACCAGATAATTTGATGTTTGATCCTAGGGGAAAAGAGAGCCACTGGAGTTTACTGTGTTGGGGTATAAGCATGGGAAGTGGTAACAGTTGCAGACCTGCATTTTAGGAATATCATTTTGGCATTTGAGTGGAGGACAGATTCTAGTAGGGAGGACGTTGAGACGGAGAGACCTGGAGGCTATTACATAGTGAGAAGTGAAGGGCCTGAACTAGGTTGGTGGCTGCCTGTTAATGATGAGAAGGGGATTATGGGAGAGATGCAACAGACTAGATATATGGGAGGAATGGAAGAGTTAAGGGTGACACCTAGTTTGTGAGCCTGGGTGACTGGGGCAGGGGATGGTGGTTCCCATGACAGTAATATGAAGTTGGGAAGAGAGGAGGGTCTGATGGCAAGATTATTAGTTATGTTTTGGACCTGTTGAGTTTGGGATGCTTATAAGACACCCATTTTGAGATGTCCAAAAGGCAATTGGTGATGTGAGTCTGGAGGTCAGGAGACATTAGAGCTTAGATATATGGATCTATGGCAACTGATATCACCAAGCAAGATAGTATAGTGGGAAAAAAGAAAAGGGCCCAAGATAAAGGACAGTCATGGTTATCAGTCATGACCTGAAGGAAGATCTGGTCAAGGAGATTGAGAAGGAGCAATCAGGCAGGTAAGACAAGAACCAAAAAACTGGAAATCAGAGTTGAAATGGACATGGGAAGGTCTTTCAAACAGATGTCAGAGCTAGATGGGACAGAATGTCAGAGTTGGAAGGAACCTTAGAACATAGTTATCCCTTCTACATCATGGGGGTCAGGAGTACAGTGTTTCCGTGATCTGGAAAAATCCATGTAAAATTATTTTGGTCCTCCCTTGGCCCAGACCAGAGGAGAAGTCTGAATTATTATGATATTAAAAGACAAATATGTTTATATTATACAATACTATACATCTATTTTATTCATTTCTGGGTTTCTAAACTTTTTCTGTGTCACCTGCTGGCCTTCACTTGTTGTCTGCGGCTTCTGCAGAACTCCCCCCAAAATCCCCATTTAATTTCTTATGCCAACCCGCAATAGATTGAAAATGTGATGGGGAGAGTCACAATGTGAAACGGATAATTGTAAAATGTTATAGCTAGAAGAGCCCGTGGGGCTGATCTAGTAGCCGAACATCCTTCATTTTATAGAAGGAGGAAAACTGTGGCCCACAGATGGAAAGTTATAAGACCAAGAAAGTTCTTCCTTGTAGTAGAATGCCATTTGCTCCCCCTGGAACTTCCCTCTCCTTCTCTGCTCCCAAAGTGGTCCTAGTTTTGTCTCGGGGACCACATAGGACAAGTCTGTTCTCTCTCCTTCCTGATTGTCCTTAGCTGTTAAAAGATCATCTTCATGTCCTTTCCCTGATACCCCTACAAATATGGATCCCCTGTCCCATCCCCTGCTGGCTCTTAGTGTTCTCTTCTCTGGGCTAAGCATCCTCATCCTCTCTTTGGGGATGTTCCTGGGGAAAGGTGACTTGCCTTAGCTTATTACCGCTTGACCTACATTTTGTTCTGAGTGCTTTTTATGGAATCATTGATCTCTTCCAGGGTCTCCTCTGTCTCCTGGGAGTTCTGAATCAGAGACAGGTTCTGCTCCTCCAGCTGAGTGAAAATGTCCAGCAGCTGTTGAGGTTCTGTGAAGTACAGGTCCAGCTTCTCGGGGAAACAAAGTCTGTGGTTTATCTGTGCTCTGAGCCTCCTCCTGTTGCTAAGCACCCGGAGTGGAGGTTGTATTCTTTTTGTTATGGTCGGGGCAGGGGGATTTGGGCAGGCATGGAGGCAGAGGAACAGCAGAAGAAAGAAGGCATGGGGTTTCGATTCTGATTTCTAGGGGTTATGGGCATCCTCTGAATGCAGGTGCTCCTGACCTCCTATGTTTTGGGCAATTTGAGGGTTTTTACCCACTTCCCAATCAGTAGAGAGGGGTTTTGGTTCCCTTTAGGTCGTGAGCTTCCCATGTGGTAGAGGGACCAGGTTGTGGCTAGGATTTAGCATTCATTTGGTGGGTTAGCAGGGTGAGAGAGGAAGTCTGAAGCCATCAGGGGTCAATCCATTGCTAGGATTAGGGTCATTGTGTGATTAAGATTAGGGGGCAGGTTCACTCATCAGACTGGGTCTAGTGGCACGGTATGCTGGAATTGGAGTCAGGAAGACCTGAGTTCAAATGTGGCCTCAGACACTTACAAGCTGTGTGACCCATGGCAGGTCACTTAATTTCTGCCTCAGTTTCTTCATCTGTAAAATGGGGATAACAATAGCCCATCTCCCAGGGTTGTTGTGAGGATAAAATGAGTTAGTATTTCTAAAGCTCTTTATAAACCTTAAAATGCTATATAAAAGATAGCTATTATTATTAGAGTTTGGGTTTAGTCTATGGCCAGAGTAGGTGGATAGGTTGTGTGATGGGGATGAAGGAGCCCTCTGTGGCTAGAGTTAAGGGTCAGTCTTCGGTCAGAGCAAGAGATCACTGTGTGACAGGGCTTATAGGATCATAGATTTGGAGATGAAGTAGGTCCCTCATTCACAGATGAAAAAAAAAATTGAGGCCCAGAGGAGTTGTAACTTGCCCAAGGCTACATGTGTAGTAAGTGGCAGTCAGGATTTGAACACAGGCTCTCTGACTCCAAATTCAGCACTCCCCCCGTTTACTGCAATGGGGAAGAGAGAAGGGCAAGGGGGTCAGTTTTTGTCTGAGGTCGGTGTTTAGTTTAGGCTGTTTATTACAATAAAACTAAGTGTCCCACAGGAGTAGGATTCAAACCCTTGGCATGACTTTGGTTTCCTTAACCCTCTGTTGTACCCACAGAGCTAACTGGCAGTTCTGTGCCCCTCTGGGATGGTTTCAGGCCCTCTGACTCAAGGCCCTGGCTTGAGGTGAGTTATAGAATGAAGTTGTGGATCACTGACCTCATCATCACTGTCAGCTTCATCTGTTCTAGAAGAGAGCTCTGTAGGACTTGACCTGTCGAGAAATCGTGCCTATCAGTGGCTTCACAGAGGGATCGCTATGTCCCACATCTACATAGGAGTGGATGTTGCCCTCCAAGGATTTTCCCAGACTTAGTCTCTTAATCTGAGCTGGCTCCTCAGATTCATGTGTCCAACATGAAATTTGTCCTCTGCTCTCCTAAGCTGGTCCCTCCTCCCAACCCATCTAGCTTTGTTGAGGGGGAAGCCATGCTTCCCGTTCCCCAGGCTCTAAGCCTTGAAGCCGTCAGCATCCTTGACTCTTCCTGGCTCCCTCATACTTCATATTCAGATCATTCCCAGTCCCCTCATTCTACCACCCCCATATCTCTTGCATACATCTCTTTCTCTACTCCAAATGCCCCAACCTTAAGTTATCATCACCTCCAACAAAGACTACCATAAGGATTTCCTAGCTAATCAGCCTGTCTCCAGTCTCTCCCTGCCCTGCCCACATCTGCCAAATGAATCTTCCTAACTCCCAGGTACAACCCTGGCAGTTCCCTCCTCACAAATCTGGAGTAGTTTCTCTATTGCCTTTATGATAAAACCACAGATCTCTTCCCTCTGCAACCTACCTTTCTGGATTTATTTCATATTACTCTACATATTCTATATTTCAGCCAGACTATATTCCTAGCTATTATGTGAGCTTTTTATAACATTGCCAGCCCCTGTGAATTTCTCCAAACCATCCCCCATGCCTAGGATGCATTCTCTCCTCAGAATTATCTCTCAGAATCTATATCATCCCTTCATGGCTTAGCTCAGACGCCACCTTCTCTTCTGCCCTGCACTCAGCCCTTTCCTTCTAACCCTAACCAAAAATATTCTCACTTTTTTCTCAAATTATTCTAATGCACTTTGTTTAAGCCTTTATAATACCTTGTATTATCTATTTGTGCACACGTTGTACCTTTCAACTTTCAGAATGGAAGCTTTTTGAGAGCAGAGACCGTGTCTTTTTTTTTTTAACCTCTTTATCCCCAGGGCCTAGCACATAGGAATGGGGACAAGGCCTGTGATCTTAGTGGTACAGGGAACTCCCAGGTGAGCAAATGCCTTCTTAGCACTTACTAAACTGGCTCTTTGCTACCTTTGCAGCTCCACCAAGACCTCTACAATCCAGCCACCCTGACCCACTTGTGGCTCAAGCTTTTGCATCTGCTCTCCCCCACACCTGGGATGTTACCCCTCCTCACCTCCACCTTGTAGTTTCCCTGGCTTCCTCTCAACTCAAATGCCATCCTCTTCAGGAGGCCTTTCCTTAATTTCCCCTTCCTCTAATTCCTGCAACTGCAAATGCCTTCTCTTCTCGGATTGCTTTTGTCTGCTCTGTCTGAATCTAGTTATTTACATGCCGTTTCCTGTATTGGGATGGATGCTTCTGGAGGGCATTGCAAGGGAGCCTAGTAAATGCTTCATAAACACTCATCTACGGTCTGACCTTTGCTTCCATTTATACTTTTAGAGTATTACTTAGAGCTCTGAGAAGTTCTGTGACTGATTCCTCGTCACCACCAGTATGAGCAGGACCTAAGCCTTGGCCCTTGTGGCTTGCAGACCAGTTCACCATTATGCCACCATGACCCCACAGCTAGGATCTAATTACTGAAGTGGTTGACTTATTCATACTGGCACTATTTCCACTGACCTGCAACTATTTACCACATTTTACATAATTATAACTTTGAATAGTAAGATTCAAAGGCAAGCAACCACTCTAAAGGGGGATTTGTTATTCCCTCACTGCGTGTGCACACACTAGATGCTTAATTAACATTTATTGAATTGAATTGAGCTAAGTAACCTAAAATTTCATTACAAGACGCAGATTGCTGATGGAGCCTTCCTCCTCAGGTATGGACTGATGATCTTGAAAATCCCTTCTCACTTGGGACATTCTATAATTGTATCTATTCTATACATTCCACATAAGTGGAAGGCGGCTGAAAGGTATGTAAGTGTTGAGTATTTAACCTAGATGGATAACTCCTCCTCCTCCCTCCCAAACTTCAAAAATAGTTCTCCCTTGAAACATAGTCTAATTTATTTCTGCAGTCTGAAGATAACTGGGAACCTGTCAGCAAGTGGGCATAGGGGTTATCAGGTAATCTGGTGATGAGCACCCATATTATGCTGATTCAGAAATTCTCAAAAGAAAGAAATCAGCATGGGTTGGAATAGCTCAGGAAGGCCATTATATGCCTGGCTCTTCTCCCTAAATTCTTTTGGTTTATGTTTTCCATTGGTTGTTACGTCCCACGGCTTGGGTCGGTAATAGACCAGGGTTCTGTCTCTGGCAGGGCCATCGAGGAAGTTGTAGCTGCATCCACATCATTCATCTCAGGGTCTGGGATCTTCCCCAGACATTGCCAATTCTCACCTGAGAATTTTTTTTTTTAAATCCCATATGTAGCATGGAAAGAAATACCGAAGTAGGAGTCCGGAGACCTGGGTTCTAATCCCAGCTCCACCATGGGCACCCTTGGGTAGAGTCACTCATAACCTCCCATGACCTCTGTTTCCCCCATTTATAAAATGATAGGATTGGAGTGGATAGTTTCAAAGGCCACTATTAGCTCTGACATTTCACGTTTTAAAGTCCATTCCAGCTGGGATACTCCATGTTGTGCAGCTAGGTAGCATAATGGATAGAGTTCAGATCTCAGACGCTTCCTAGCTGTGTGACCCTGGGCAAATCCTGTAACCTCTGTTGGCCTCAGTTCCTCATCTGTAAATTGGGGATAATAATGGCACCTACCTGGCACGGTGGTTGTGAGGATCAAATGAGATCGTATTTACAAAGCACTCTACACACTTAAAGTACTATGTAAACGCGAGCTATTCTTCTGTTCTTCCAAGTTCCTTTCCCCTTTCTAACATTCTGGTTCTATGATCTTGCAGGTGATGGCCTTCCTGGGTCCAAGAGCTGCAAACTCTTTCTCTCTTTGAACTGTTGGCAGGCACAGCTGCCACAATCACGGGCAGAGGGAAGGTTTCTCTGGCATCAATGGACGCTGCCCTGTCCTGCTCAGGCAATCTCTGTGGGATTGTTTCCTTCCCGCTTTACAAAATGAGAGGGTAATGCAAGCATTGATCATCTCTTCCAGCTGTGACATTCTATGCTCCAAGGCCCTTCCTGGTCTGACATTCTACGCTCCAAGGCCCCTTCCTGGTCTGACATTCTATGCTCCAAGGCCCCTTCCTGGTCTGACATTCTATGCTCCAAGGCCCCTTCCTGGTCTGACATTCTATGCTCTAAGGCCCTTCCTGGTCTGATATTCTATGCTCTAAGGCCCCCTTCCAGCTCAGACATCTTTGTCCTAAGGCCCCTTCCCAGCTTTAACGTTCTATGTTCTGGGGTCCTTTTTGACCTAAATATTTTAGATCCCGTGTCTAAAGCTGATGTAAAACTTTGTGGTTTTGTGATATATTTTAAAAACCCTGACCTCCTCCAAACAGAGAAGTGCAGTTCAGTCCTCTTCTGCCTTTTGCCCTTTCCTCTGTAATCTCTTTAGAGTCAGGCAGGCCTAGCACTGCCTTCTACCTTTGTCCGCTCCCCCAGACCTGGCCCCATGCCCTCCTTCCAAGCTTGACTTACTCTTTCTTGCTGGGGCTCATGCTGAGCAGAGGCTGTAAATCCTGGGATGAAGACGATGTGCGGGAGGATTTGTCCTCCTTGCTAATCACTATCTCACTCGTGGATGACGAGGGGATGTTTGGGACAGGGGTGTTCAGGTTGGATGTCTCACTGCTCCTTTGGGGCTCTGGAGAGAATAGAAAGATCCCTTTGGAGGGTCCTGTCCCAGAACATTAGGCCTTTCCTCCAAACACCCCCCTTCTCTCTCCTTTTCAGCCAGACAGAGTCACTTCCTAGCTCTGACCTGTGGCTGCTCATGTCATATCTTGGAATGAGCTCCTCCTGTAACAGGCAGCATCTGAGAAGTTTCTGCCTGATCCAGAGCCTTCTCAATATCAGGCACTCTGGTATTTTTTTTCCATTCTAATTTTTTAAATAATTTTTATTAATTTATTTTGATTTATCAACAATCACTTCCATAAACTTTTGAGTTTTAAATTTTTCTCCCCCTCCCTCCCAAAGATGGCATGCAATCTGATATAGGCTCTACATATACATTCCTATTAAACATATTTATTATGAACCAATTTATTAAAACTAATAGGAGGAACCACAAGAAAGAGAAAACAAAACACAACAGAAGGAAAAAAAAAGCAAATAGTATGCTTTGGTCTGCATTCAGACTCCATAGTTCTTTCTTTGGATGTGGATAGCATTTTTCATCATGAGGCCTTTGGAGATGTCTTAGATCCTTGCATTGCTAAGAAGGGCTAAGTTTATTAACGTTAGTCATCAAACAAAGTGGTTGTCACGATGTTCTCCTGGTTCTGCTCACTTCACTCAGCATCAGACCATACAAGTCTGTCCAGGTTTTTCTGAAGTCAGCCTGTTCATCATTTCTTCTAGCACAATAGCATTCCATTACATTCATATACCACAACTTGTTCAGCCATTCTCCAATTGATGGGCATCCTCTCAATTTCCAATTCTTTGCCACCACAAAAAGAGCTGCTATAAATATTTTTGTACATGTGGGTCCTTTTCCCATTTGTATGATCTCTTTGGGGTATAGCCCTAGAAGTGCTATTGCTGGGTCAAAGGGTATGCACATTTTTATAGCCCTTTGGGCATAGTTCCAAATTGCTCTCCAAAATGGTTGGATCATTTCACAACTCCACCAACAATGCAATAGTGTTCCAATTTTTCCACATCTTCTCCAACATTCATCATTTTCCTGTTTTGTCATGTTGACCAACCTGATGAGTGTGATGTGGTACCTCAGAGTTGTTTTGATTTGCATTTCTCTAATCAGTAATGATTTAGAGCATTTTTTCATATGACTATAGATGGCTTTAATTTCTTCATCTGGGAACTGCCTGTTCATATCCTTTGACCATTTATCAATTAGGGAATGACTTGTATTCTTATAAATTTGACTTAGTTCTCTATATATTTTTGAAATGAGGCCCTTAGACCTCATAGAGACATTGGTTGTAAAATTTCTTTCCCAGTTTTCTACTTCCCTTCTAATCTTGGTTGCATTGGCTTTGTTTATGCAAAAACTTATCAATTTAATGTAATCAAAATGATCCATTTTGCATTTTGTAATGTTCCCTATCTTCTGTTTGGTCATGAATTCTTCTGTTCTCCATAAATCTTTTTGCTCTCCCAGTTTGCTTACAGTAGCTTTTATATCTAAATCATGAACCCATTTTGACTTTATTTTGGTATATGGTGTGAGATTTTGGTCTATGCCTAGTTTCTGCCATACTCTTTTCCAGTTTTCAGTGAAACCCCAGGCATTCTGGTATTGCAGAAAGCATTATGGGAGTCAGGAGACATGAGTTCTAGTCCCAGCTTTCTCACTAACAAACTGTGTGCCCTTAGATGAGTTACTTTCCCTCTTTGGGTCCCTGTAAAATGTAGGGATTAGACCAGACGCTCTCTTAGATTCCTTCTAGCCCAAATAGTCCACAGATCTGATTCTGAGACAGCTTATTTATGTCTGGACGGATGCTCCAATGTGTCTGTCTTGGACTACTGAGTTCTTGCCTGTCCTCTCTTGTGTTTGATTATTGAACATGATCTCCCTAAGGGCAGAGACTGTCTCACTTTAGTTGTATCCCCATCACCTGTCACAGTATCTGGCATATAACAAGAGCTTATTAATTGAAAGGTTGCTAGTTGTGGGCCTTTGGGTAATGATTCTACCTGCTTGGATTCTGACCTTCTGCCTGCCTTGGGCTCAGGTGACTTCCCATCTGTTGGGAAGGCTCTGTTTTACTGATGCCCAAAGTCTGACCAGGTATGACCCAACAGGTAGGGGCTTTGTGAATCGTAGGGATGGAGAGGCAACATTTATACAGTCCCTCTCAGACTCAACCCCTTGGTCTCCCCCTCCTTCCTCCTGTTACCTTTTTCTGTGGGCAAAAATGGAATATTTTCTTTTTGTTGGTCTAATGTCATCCTGGCAGCAGCATGGGCCAAATGCTTCCTGGCATGGGTCATCAGCCAATCCTTGGGGGACACCTTATAGAGGAAATCCTTATAGATTTTGAAAATCTGGACATTGTCTTCAAACTTGGAGATCTCGCTGGGCCGGGATTCAAAGAAGAGATATTGTAAAAGTTAAGCCAATGGTACCAGGTTCCCCAACCCATCTATTCCTCACATTCCTATTTCTAATCCTCCCAGAATATTAAAAGTGTTAACGTTCACAGAGATCACCTAGCCCAGACCCCCTTATTTGACCAAGGAATGGGGAACAGAGTCACCCAAGATCACACAGTTAGTTAGGGGCAGAGCCAGAATTTGTTGTAATGGAAAAGATGCTGAATTTGGGAATCATAGAATCTGAGTTTGAATTCCATTTCTTGCATTTTTCACTTGTGTGATCTCAGGCAAATTGCTAAACCACTCTGGGCTTCTGTCTCGTCATCTGTAAAATAATGGAGTTGGTCTAAACCAGGGGTTCCCAAACTTCTTTGGCCTACCATCCCCTTTTTAAAAAAAAAATTACCTAACAGCCCCTGGAAGTCTACTTTCTTTAGCCCTTTAATGGTTTTTTTTTTTAAATTTTTGTCATTTCAAAAAATGTAATTTAAAAAAAAGATGCATCTTAAATTTAATAATTTATTATAAATTTGTGGATTTTTTCCCCTGCATTGAAATTTTGATGATACAATATTGTACCATATAACTAACTGTATAGCATAGTATTGTAAACAAGTCATTATAAGCACATGTTCCTGCTGATGCATGCTGGACTTCTTGATAAGGTGCGACATGCTCGCCTACCAACACTTGCTTGTTAAGACCTGTCGGTGAACTTGATCACTGATTAGTTATAACTTGCATTTTGTATGTTTATTTGGAAAATAATTTAATCACTACAACTTTAAGTCTGTTATGCAACAGATGAAATGTGTACGAACGGTTTTTCAAAATTTTCTTATTTTCTCTTCTTTTCATATGCTTTTTTTCCATATGCAATTGCACCCGAGGCCACTACCAACCCCCCTGGATCATACCAGTGCCTCCCAGAAGGTGGTATCGCCCACTTTGGGAATCTATGGTCTAGACCAAAGATGGGGAACCTGAGGCCTTTTGACTGAGTCCAAGTTTTACAGAACACATTCTTTTATTAAGGGGATTTGTTCTGTGAAGTTTGGGTTCAATCAAAGGGCCACACTTGAGGACCTGGAGAACCACATAAGGCCTCAAGGCTGCAGGTTCCCCATCTCTGGTCTAGATGATCTCTAAAGTACTTTATAGCTCTTGTTCAATGAACTTGTGATCCTAAGTGAGTCTCATGAGTTCTGGACCATCTCCACTCTTCTTCCTTTTTTTTTTTTAGGCAGTTGGGGTTAAGTGACTTGCCCAGGGTCACACAACTAGAAAGTGTCAAGTGTTTGGTCTGAGACCAGATTTCAACTCAGGTCCTCCTGATTTCAGGGCCAGTGCTCTATTCACTGCGCCACCTAGCTGCCCCCATCCGCTCTTCTTCCTATGGCTAATAAAGTCTGCCCTCATCTCTTCCCATTTCTTTCATTCCATCCTTTTTTCCTACTTTTCTACCCCTTTCCTTTCTTTAAAAAAATTAGAGAGGTAGTAGATCAGTAGAAAGACTGGGTATAATAATAAATAATAATAATAATAACAATATTTACATAAGCCAGGCACCATACTAAGTGCTTCATAAATATTATCTCATTTGATCTTTGCAACAACTGTGGGAGGCAGGTGCTACTATTATTCCCATTTTACAGATGAGGAAACTGAGGCAAACAGGAGTTAAATGGCTTGACCAGGATTGAACAGCTAGTAAGTGTCTGAGACCATATTTGAACTCAGGTCTTCCTGATTCCGAGCCCAGCACTCTATCTACTATACTACCTATCCACCTAAAATGACCTTGAGAGGTCAACTGGATCATTTCCATACTTCCTACTTAGGTTGAACAGGATTCTATTTGGGAAATGCCTTCTAAAGAAGTAGGAGGCAGCTAGGTGGTGCAGTGGATAGAGCACTAGCCCTGGAGTTAGGAGGACCTGAGTTCAAATTTGGTACAAGATGGTTACTGGCTGTATGACCCTGGGCAAGTCACTCAACCCTGATTGCCTCTGGGGGCAGGAAGAAAGTAGGGAAGCTTCCCAACGTTTTTCCCCTCTATTGACTGAAGTCCTAGGATGATTAATAATAACAATAACCATATAAATATATATGATTAATAATAACATCATAATCAATTAATAATTAATAATAACATAACAACAAATAATAAATAATAACAATAGCCATATAATCATATAATTATATACGATTAATAATAACAATAACAAAAATAATAATAACAATAATAGTAGTAGCTAGCATTTATAAAGTGGTTTACCATTTGCAAAGAGCTTTTCATACATTATTTCATTTGACAGATGGTCTAGTCCTAGCTTTGCTGCTATGTTGCTGTGTAACCATGATTAAATCCCTACAGCACTCAGGCCTCAATTTTCCCATCTGTCACATGGGGATAAGTAGCTGCACCCTGGCTACCTCACTTCGTTGGGATCCCTTGGAGTCACTAGAGCAGGGGAATGGTGTTTTAGGAAAGTTGGCCTGGAGTGGGGAAAGAGTAATTTCTCTGAGCCTCAGTTTCCTCCTTTGTAAAACAAAGCACAACAGAAGCATAAATCTAGTGCTAGAAGGGATCTTAGAGGTCATCCAGTCCAACTCCCTCAAAGGAAGAAAATGAGACCCAGGGAGCTTAAATTACCTGCTCAAAGTCACACAGTAAAACAAGCAGGATTTGAACCCAGGTCCTCTGATTCTCAATCCAGGTCTTTTTCCACTGTACCCGAAGAGATGATCCCCACAATACATTTCAGCCCTCAGTCTTACAATTCTGTGCCCCTAAGATGAACAAAGAGGCTTTTCCCCTAATGCGATGCCTTTTCTGACTCTCTCTGGAAGGGAAGTGGGGAAACTGTCACCTTTTCACCATTAAGATTTGTGCTGTGATATCTCGGATTTCAATGATCTTCTCCATCTTCGCCTTGGCCTCCTTTTCAGCTCTACAACAGAAGGAAGACATGTTATAAGAGGTAGCCAGACCACCAGCTAGTCAGTCTCATCAGCAGCAGACCCAGTCTAAATTAAAGAATAAATTCCCTTGGAGAAAAAGTTCAGTCTAAAGAAAAAAGAAAGTTCCATCTAGAAAGATTAGGCAACAGTCGTCCATATTCGCTTTTTTTTTGGCCTAAGTGAAGAGAGAGGGTCAAAATTTTGGAATGCAGGAAATTGAAGGTGCCTAGAGAGGTCAGTTGGTCCATTCCCATGCCTTCTGCTTAGGGTGAAGAGGTTTCTGCTTGGGAAATGCCTTCTAAAGAGGCTTAATAATGTTTTCCCTTCTAACAACTGAAATCCTATTTATCCTTCAAGGCCCAGCTCTAGTTCTGCTTGCTTCAGAAAGTTTTCCTTGACAATCATAGCTCACAATGGCTATCCTTCCTCTGGACTCTTCTAGCACTGATTTAATCCAGTCTAGCACTAAATTATAGCCTGTCTTTAATGGATGTGTATTTTTCCTCCCTCCTACTTAACGATCTGCATCACCTTTGACAAGCCACTTCCCCTGGTGTAGGCCTCAATTTTTTCATCTCTAGAATGAAGGAATTGTTCAGAGGTGTCAGACTCGAAGCTGGGACACAAACAGCCCTGAACCAGATTAAAATGCCACTGGGAAATGTTTAACAAAACAAACAAAAATGCAGTACAACATAGATAATGTTAATTTGTGGTTTTCTAAGTCAGTAGGTGGCACCCTGGATCGGTTTCTGTTTGAGTTTGACACCACTGATTTGGAGGATTTCCAGTTCTTGGTCTTGTGAAAAACCTACTGCCTTGGAAGCTGCTGGAAGGCAGAAGTAGTTTCTAATTTCTAGAGCTCTGCATGTAGTAGGCATATGTAAATACTTGGTTAGTGGGTTGGCACAAGAATCTCTCTGTCCCATAAGGTATAAAGCTCATTACAATTAATAGCCACTCATATTTCTCTAGTGCTCAATTTACAAAACGCTTTCCTCACAACCATCCTGTGGGTAAATAGAGGCCAACACAGGTAAAAGAGACTTGCCCAAGTCCAGTGCTCTTTCCATTATACCACAATCCTTCTTCTTACCACAAGTTTGAGAGCCCAAGTCAACCAGTTACCCTGGGCAGGCCACTCATCCTCTCTGCGCATCAGTTTCCCCATCTGTAGAATGAGTGGGTTGACTAGATGACACCCAAAGTCTCTTCCATTTCTGGAATGATGAATCCCATGATTCTAAGTCACATCAATTCTCTGGGTCTCCACCAGTTTCCTTGTCCATTAGATGAAGAGGTTGGACTGTGTACCATGTAAGGTCCCTTCCAGTTCTAGCTATATGATCCCATGGTCCATGCTACTCCTTCCATGCTCCATCTGTGGACCCTGTTTGAGTATTCCTTCCATTAATTTCTCATCCATCTTCTTTCATGCTATGAACAAGATCTACCCAATGAGTCACAGGACTTCCTTTCTCTGGGTCTGTTTACATTTTGAGAGTACCCAAATGTTTTCCCAGCAATGCACATCTTAAAATGTGCAATTCTGAGGAATTAAAAGTTTTGAATAACCAACAGTCAATGGAGAAATACATGGTAGCTGCAAGGGGATGACAGCACATTTCCAATGATGACATATTTGAGGGCATCCTATGCATATGGATATCAGGGAGGAAACAAGTTTGGAAAAGGAGATGGGCTGGTCAAATGATGTGGTCGAAGAAATAATTGATGGGTAGCCTGTGTTCTCCATTGATATCTTCAAAATGTAGAAACAATGGAAATTGGCTATCACACCAAGTCTAAACTTTCTGTCCTGTTCTATTTAAGGATCCCTATGGTCTAACTTCAATTTGGACTCTTCTCAAACACGTATCTTCCACTTCAGCCACGCCTAGCTCTTCACTGTCTTTGCCTTGGCCTTGGTAATTCCTAGACCCCATAGCAGACCTGAACATGAAGCTAGGTTTGTGTTCAATATGCTGGCTAAACTTATGGTCAACCCAAGGTTGACTGATCCACCAAATACTAGAAAAAGCTACCTGCTGGCAGGAACTAATGAAGGCCCACTTGCTAGGTGGGCCATGGCGGGTCTTAAAGGGCCATAATTTGGAGAATGAAAAGAGCATGGACTTGGCCTTTGTAAAATGGTAGCCCAAGAACAGACATGTTACATTCGGGAGAGGGAATGGAGAGTTATCTTCAATTAATGTTGTATCTTCACATTTGGCTGGGCAGGAGTTGGTTTAAAAGGGCCAAGTAGTGGCTACTCTTCCTAGAACCAGCCTTCAAGCTTAGTGCTTGAGGGCTAGGGGATGGGCTAGATGACCTCTTAAGTTTCCCTTATCTTCTAGGATTATAAGGGGAAGGGGGGGGGTCTTATTGGTAAGACCTCTAACCCATGTGGTTAGGTTCCTCTAGGACAATGGCTATGAATACCCAGGATTTTTGGTGACCTTTGGCATGTGTTTGTGCATCAGTGAAGCTGAAACTAAAGTCAGGATTAAGGTTTTAGTATTAGAGATTGAGTTAGGATTTAAAGGTAGGATTAGGGTTTTTAGTAAAGGGAATAGAGGGGATTATGGCTTTAGGGTCAGTTTTTCATACAGTGCTTGCTAGTGTTTGGGTTTAGGGTTAGATAAAGGTACAGGCCCCAGTTTAAGGCTTCATTAGGTGCTTATAGAAAGATCCAAGACCTAAAAGTATGGCCCCATTTCATTGGGGCATTAAATCTGGGTTTATGGACACTGCTGTAGAGGTGCACAGTACATGGTCCTCCTTTGCCCTGTGAATGGAATACTTTTCCTGGACTGATACCATTAGGGTGTAGTGGGAGGCCAGGTTCTCCCCCTTCTCCCCTCTATGCAATGATTTATGGAGGTTTTCACTCTGTGGGTTTCTGTGGCTCAGCCTCTAGGCTACAGGATAGTTTTTGATCCTCAGTTACTGAGTATAACCATTGGATCTAGAGAGTTAAGGTTGGGGGACATCATTTTGCCCCAGTGATACTCATCAGTTGCCCCTCCACTGTCCTCATGGGCCTTGCCCCCAGGGCAGCAACTTCCCCCCCTTGGTTTACATTCTCATGGCCTGCACGGAGTTCCGATCGTTCTCCTTCAGGAACTCATCAAACAGAGTCGCGTCCTTCTCGAGGAACTTTTCTGCCTTCTCCAGCTTCATCTCTTCCTTGGTGGCCAACATTTCCAGCCTCAGGATCTCCTCTCTCTTCACCTCCAGGGCATACTAAGGGCCAACAAACCACACCTTGGGGACACAGTTCTAAGGGCTCTCCATGTCCTCCCCAGTCTTGGCCTCAGCAACATACCCAGGGTGCACCCTAGATCTTGTGGGAAAGGGAGCATGATGGAAGAGGAGGGGGGAGGGAACAAAAATAGAAAGAAAGAAGGATGGGGAGAAACTGTGAGTATAAGAAGGAAGGTTGTTGTGTTTGTCCTTCGTTCTTGAAGAGGACCGTGACATCAGGGAGGTGATGACCTGACTTGTAATTCACTTTGATTTGAGAGAGAGGGCTGTGCAAGGTCACCAGTCTCACTTTCTCCTCCAGAGCTATCTGGGACCAGTAGCCAGATATTCATCAGGACAACTGGAGATGGCCCAGGATGCAATGGGAGACCCTGATCCTTTTAAGCTAAGGTCTTTTCAGGTTCTCACTTTGAGTGAGGCAACACCCACTCAGTGAACAGGTCTCTTTAAGAGGTGAGTCAAGGGATGGCCCCTTTAATAAAAAAAAAAAAGCAAACTGGGAGGGGAAGACCCTCAGGGCTGCTGGCCAAAGGAGAAACAGCTACTATTTACATTCACTCTGGGCCAGGAGGGCCCAAAAAATAGCCATTAAGTGGTGCTTGGGCAAGGACCTATTGTTGTCCAATGTATGAGCTCCAGAGTGGGTTTAAGGTTTGGTCTTTGAGAGAGAAATCTAGCCAGTAAACCCCAAGTTGAGTAGGCAGTTTTCAGTCATCAAAATTTACCTTCCTTTGGGCAGAACACCCTCAGGTAAGGGAAGAAGAGAGGGGAAGTGAAGGAGGGGAGGGGAGGGCAGAGAAGAGGAGAGAGGAAGGAAGGAGGGAAGAAGGGAGGGAAGGAGGGGAGGAAGGGAGGGAGGAAGGAAGGAAGGAAGGGAGGGAGGAAGGAAGGAAGGAAGGAAGGAAGGAAGGAAGGAAGGAAGGAAGGAAGGAAGGAAGGAAGGAAGGAAGGAAGGAAGGAAGGAAGGACCAAGGAAGAATATGCCTTTCTTCACCCATCAGACTCCATCTACCATTTCTGTGCTGACCTGCATACCTGGAATACATTCTCTCCTAATTCTCTCTTCTCAGAATCCTCCACCTGCCTTCAGAGCTCAAGTATAGCCTCACTTTCTCCAGGAGCCCTTTCCTCATTCTTCCAGCTTCTGGGGTCTCCACCCTCCCCACATTACCCCTTATTGATTTTCTATATTCTTCTCTGGGAAAGGGCAAACAGTGCTGGATTTTTGTGTTTGTATTCTTGCTGCCTAACAGCACCTGACAAATACTTATTAATGAATTGACTAGCCCTGTAGAAGGTACCTGGAAGGTCTCTGAGGGCCCTTCCGGCTGTAATTTCTGTCACCTATGCTCAACCTCCTCTCACATTCAGGGCCTGCCTGTAGCCAGAATATAAAAGCAGGAAGAAAGAGGGATTCCCTGCTGGTGCTGGAGCCCCATTTGTAAGATGGCATCTGTGTATCATCTTGTGCTGGAGAAAGGAAGGAGAATCAGAGCTAGTAGCTGGCATTTAGCTGGCGTTTATGTATGTTACTTTATTTGAACTTCATGACAATCCTGGGAGGTAGGTGCTACTATTATCCCCATTTTACAGAAGAGGAAACTGAGGCAGAGAGAAGTTAAATGAACTTGCCTTGACATGCCTTCTGAACCCTTCCCTGTTCTCTCTGGCATGTCTGTGTCAAAGGTCACAGGACTCAGAAAGAAGTATCAGCATTAAGGAGAAAGACCACCCCTCTATTCTCACAGGTAAGATGGAGGTGATCCAATACCTGGCTTAACATTTTCAGGAGCCAAAGTGGGAATGACTCCCACCACGTGTAAGAGGGGATGGCTCAAACCCTTGAGAGCAGGGGTCTGCTAATCCCTCAGGCTGATGCAGCTTTCCCACTGCCTGACCCTATCTTTGATCCCTACTCATGTCCCATGGTAGGGAGTGGGGAGGAGAGGAGAGACATTGACCGTGAAATCTTAGGCTAAAGAGTCACAGGCTTTCAAGCCTGGAGTAGGGGGTAGGGCGGAGTCAGAAATGACTTTGGAGATAATCTACTCCAATCTCTTCATTTTGTAGATTAGAAGACTGAGACACAGAGGGGTTAAGCCCTTAAACAAGGCCACTCGGGAAAGAAGAGCTGATTTTGAATTTAGTTCCCACTGGAAAGCATCATGGTATAGGAGAAAGAACATGGGCTAGGGAGTCAGAGGTCAAGGGGTCAAGACCTGCCTCTAGAAATACTTGCATGATATTGGGTGGGTTAGTTAATCTCACGGGACCTCAGTTTCCCCAAGTGTAAAATGAGGGAGGGGGGGATGGAGTCGATGTCTTCTGAGGACCCTAGATCTATGATCTTCTCTGACCCCAAAGCTAGTAAGTAGACTTTTGTACGACCAATGATGGTACCAGTTAGAATGTGTTTTATTCTTGGCAAACTGGGGAAACAGTAGGATTGCCCTTGATTAGCCAGCTTTTGTGAGGGAGGAAGGGAACCTGCCACTGTGTGCCTACAAGTTTCTTAAAGTAGAATTCCTGGAGATTTTCAACCATTTATTGAAATGGCTCTTAGCTCAGGCTAGCCCTCAGTGAGAAGGACAGAAAGGGAAACCCTTAAATAGAAAAAAATGATAATAAAGGTGATAATAATGGCCAGAAATTATATAGCACTTTAAGGTTGCACATACACTATCTCATTTGGTCCTCACAATAACCCTATGGGATAGAAGGTATTATTACCCTCATTTTACATATGGGGAAACTGAGGCTGGGAGAGGTTAAATGACTTGCCCAGAGTCACACAACTAGTGAATGTTTGAGGCAGGATTTGAACTTAGGTCTTTTGACTCTTAAGTCCAGCACTGTCCACTGGGCTACCTAAGTTATATAGATGGGTAGGCAGCACTGGCTAAGAGACCAGCAAGTTATGTGATATAGCCCTTCAGTTGTTCAGTACTAATGATAAAAAAGAAAAAAATGAAAAGAAAGTAAATGATTGACAGTGGAGCTAGGAAGGATAGACTCTGATAGGCTTGGGTTCAAACAGCATCATCCACTGTCATATGTGTAGAAGAAGAGAGGGCAGCTACCCATGCCCTTCCAGGCATTAGCCAGTGTCTCCCAGGGGTACACACAAAGACTGGGTTACCCTCTCACCTCTTTCCCTTGGGGGAAGAAATGAAGAGAATGGTCCCTAGAAGGGGAGAATTTTGATAGCTTTGCAAAGATGTCAGGGGAGCTGAGAGATGTCAGGGAACAGAGGCCGCAGCTGTGGACAGCATCCCTGGGGAAGTGCTCAGCCTCTCTGTCATGCTGGTGTTCATAAAGGAAAGCTGGGGGTAGAATGGGGTCCCTGCTGATATTGGACACTAGCTTCATGATATGATTTGTGTTGGAGGAGGCAGAGAGGAAACATAGGACTGGGCATAGGATGATGCGGTTGTAGGGCTCAGGGGCTCCTGGATGGCTTTTCTTACATGTCTCTGAGTCTATCTCTCCGCTTCCCCTTGCCCCATTCTCTTGATGTTTCTTGGGAGAGTTCTGAGTGGCCCAAGGCCCAAGGCCCAAGAACACTAAAGGATTAAGAAGCTCTAACTCCGCCAAGGGGGTACCAGAGGTAGCTGTTTTCCTCTATGGTATATTCAGGGACCTTTTCTCTTCTCTAGAGCACAGACATTTCAGGCATCTTGGGATCTTAGCACAAGTCAGTA
The DNA here is from genome assembly GCF_003287225.1 of Phascolarctos cinereus. Taxonomy (NCBI): domain Eukaryota; kingdom Metazoa; phylum Chordata; class Mammalia; order Diprotodontia; family Phascolarctidae; genus Phascolarctos; species Phascolarctos cinereus. Next base: position 58,903,955 of record NW_027555847.1, read on the forward strand.
AGGGGACAGGGGAGAAAAGAGGGTGAAGGAGAAGGCAAGGAGGGAGGAGGCAAGGAGAGAAGAAGAGCAGAGGTTTGGGAAAACAAAACGAGAAGAGGAAAGGGCAAGTTTGCCTTTCGAATAAGGGGTGAGAACTGAAGCTGCCAGAAGACTTTGAAGAAGCCAGGCCAAGAGCACCCTTCCCATTTTCCTCATGCGTCCCCTTTCTGTGTCCCAATCTGCTTTCCACACGTCGTTTTAAGCCCTGTCACCACTGAAGAAACCACCAAGCTCCAGAAACAAACTCATTCTACTCAAGGGGACTGGCAAAGGCGATTCCTTGGGAATCTCCCCTCCCTTCCAGCCTGCCCCCTTCACCAATACCAGATGTCTCCCTGCTCAGACTCCAGTACACGGGGGCATTCACGTCTCAATATCTGGGAGGGTGAAGAGGCAAGTGAGGCCTATCCCTCCATAACATCCCCTGGGCCCCAGCCCCTTGATCCATCCTACTGGTCTCTTTGAGAACATTAGGGACACTTTTGTGGTGGGGTATTTAGGAGAGCCATATTGGAAATTGGTGTTAAGGGAGTTGGACTGTCCATTCTGGGGACTCTGTCCACAGGGAAGGTACCTGGATCAGAAACATTTGTCTCTTCTTTTCGATGTAGCTAGCCAAGTTCTCTCTCTCAATTTTCTTATCTGCAATGACAGAAAGATCTTAAGACTTAGAGACAGAAGGGACTTTAGAAGTCATTTGGCCCAACATCCTTTACATTCAGAGGCCCTCCCAAGACTGTCCCCAAAGCCCCACTATACCACACCACTGTCCCTACTCTCTCCACCCCCTTGGTCCATCCTTCACACCCCAGCAAGACAAGCCTTTCTCATAAATACATTTGGCCCTGATGCTTTACTCAGAAGATCTTCAGTATATTCCTAGTGCTGGTGGATTAAAATTCAAACTCAGCCTTAAACTTCAAAGCCACCCCCATTCTGGTGCTGCCCTCCCTACCTTTCAAGGCAGTAGAGTTCAGTGAAAAAAAAAAAAGAGGGGATCAGGGCTAAACTTGAAGTCAAGCAATCTGGGTTTGACTTCCACTTCTGACCGTAGCAGTCATTTTGATCTTTCTGAGCTTCAGTTTCCCCATCTGGAAAAGGGGGGGCAATAATCTTTACAATATCTACCTCCCAGGGTTACTGTGAAGAAAACACTTTATAAACTAGAGGCAGCTAGGTGGCGCCATAGTGCACAGAGTGCTGGGCCTAGAGTCAGGAAGACAAGTTCAAATGTAGCTGCGACACTACCCGATTGTGTGACCCTGGGCAAGTCACTAAGTTTCAGTTTCCTCAAACTGTAAAATGAGGATAATAATAGCACCTATCTACTTGCCCTTTTATAAAGATATCTTCTACCTGTCCTCACTGTTGTGAGGATAAAATGAGTTAATATTCATGAAGTGCTTTGCACAGTGCTGGGAACATAGTAGGTGCTGTATAAACGCTAGCTCTTTCATATTATTAAGCTGCAAAAGTGTAGTAAAATGTGAGTTTTACTTTTACTTCTACCGTCCGGGGGGCGGGGGGGGGGGTGTTATGTGATCGCTCATCCTGAGGGTGTTCTGATAATGTTTCATTCTGTGTAACCATTACCATCTTCCAAAGTGCTGGAGGCCATCCTCTGGGTATTTTAAAAAATGCTTTCTTGATAATAGTAGAGGTTAAATATAATTATTAACTTATATTTCTTCCTTCTGTGTACTTTAATCTCTATCCGGTCAGCTCTGAAAATCCCTTGCTGTCTTCCATATTTCTTCTCATATTGTTCCTTTTGTCTGGGGTGCTTTTTCTCTCTAATTATTTCTCTCTCTTATTCCTACCAGTCCTTTAGAGTCTCCCAAAGTCAGTCCATGTAAGTTCCCTGTCAGTGATTTCATATAAGTCAAGTCAACAAGCATTTATTAAGCACCTATTGTATGCCAGGTACCTCTCCTGAGTCCTAATTGGCAAATTTGGCCTTGGGGCAAGCAGTATGAAATGCATCCTCAAATCAACCTTTTAAGACAAATTAATTTGAGTAGGAAGGTGGATGAGAGACCCCAAAAGGCTGCTGTGAGAATGAGCTGAAGAGGGCAGGGCTGGGCCAGGGAAGATGTCAGCTGGAATGTGGCTGTGGTGGGCATGGGTAGAAGGTGGAGGATTGTTTTTCTTTACATTTTTTTTTCTCTTGGTATCTTTGACTTTTACATAACCTGCCTTTTCCGATATATTCCTTCCTCCTCCCTCCCCAGAGAGTCACCCCTTATAAAAAAGAATTTAGAAAAGAGAAATGAAAAACAGCTTAGCCACACCAGCCAACACATTTACCAAGTTCAATGTTATAGGTAATGTTCCACACTGGTAGCTCCCTATCTCTGAAAGAAGAGAGAGATGCATTCTTTTTTTTTTTTTTGCATTTTGGTGAGGCATTCGGGGTTAAGTGACTTGCCCAGGGTCACACAGCTACTAAGTGTCAAGTGGAGAGATGCATTCTTCTGCCTCTTCTTTGGGACCAAGCTTGGTCATTGCAATTTCACAGCTTGTGGTTATGTTCTGTGGTTCTTTCTCTTTGCAACACTATGGCGATTATGTAGATTATATCTTGGATCTCAGTCCATGTAAATCTTCTCATGCTTCTCTGTTGTCTTTATAGTCATCATTGGTTACAGCGTAGCAATATTCTGTTACATTCATCTACCACTGCTCTAGTCTTTCCCCAGTCAATGGGCATCTGTGTTTTCTTTCCAGTTCTTTGCTGCTTCTAGGAACATTTTAGTGTTTATAGGATATTGTGGATGCCTCTGAATTGGATTGTTCTTGCTAAGTAGATGCCAAATTCAGTTGTTTCTTAGCTGCTAGTGGTATACAAGTATTCTGGCCCTGGATTCTGAGGTCCAGGCTTCCAGGAACCAGAGTCAGTCTTAGGACTTCTCACATACATCATTCCTTGGCTTGTGCCCCAACTTAGGGTGTCCCAAGAAAATGTTAACAGTATCCCTCTTCCCATAGACCCTAAGAAGAGATATAAGATGACAATTCCCCTCAGAAGTGGGAGCTCTACGGATGTGGATCATTGCATATATTTTTAGATTTTTTTGATGTATTGATTGGTTTTTCTGATTTTTTTCTCTTTTTCTTTGAAGAATATTTGTTATATGGGATGGCTGATGGGGGATAAGGGAGGAATTGGGGAAAATTTAAACAATGTAAAGAAACCAGAGATTTTAATAAATTTTTTTTTAAAAAGGATATAGATTGCATCTAAGTCACTATAGCTATAGGTTAAAAGATCCCTCTCAACTTGTGTACAAGCACTCAAGTTAACTACATATATAAGATACAGAAGAGCCTTTATTTCAAACATAGAAATAATGGGAAAAAACCCCAAGGCTTCACAAGTATCCATGAAGAGTCGAGACCATTCTTCTACCATCTCTGGTCCATCTCACTTTGCTCTTGTGGCTACAAATATAGTTCTCCAGACTCATAATACTATTCTGTGGTTGAGATTTCCCCAGAAGGGAATCACATTTCATGCCAATAGAGAGATGGCTCACTTTTCTCTGTTGAGCCCCACCATCCCCTAGGGACCTATGTGATTTTCTAGACTTATAGTACTACCATAGGGTTTGGGGGCTCCCTGAAAAAGAATTTTGTACTTGGTACTGAAAGTGAGCCACCATCCCTCTTCCCATCATCCCTGCACAGTCCACTTAACTCACAACAATACTCACACGTGAGCAAAGTCCTGGCTGGTTATTTTACACCATGACTCAGTCCATTGCTGATCATCCAGTTCTGAGGCCTCTTGCTTGTTCCTCTCCTCTCCAGAAAAGGAATTTGGTATTATCCAGGATAGGTCCCTCTTCCTCTTCCAGAAGGTTGAGACAAGTACTTTGACATTGACCAGGAACTTGGTATTAGCCGAGAAATTTCCCCTTCTTTCTTCCAACAAGATATTTCACATTATCTTCTATTTTTCAGTCTTTTGACTTTGTTTTATTGTTTCCTGTTGTCTCATGAAGTCATTAACTTCCATTTAACCGATACAAGTTTTTAAGGAGTTATATCTAGTTTTTTTGTGTGTCTCTTTTACCAAGCTGTTAATTCTCTTCTCAAAATTTTCTTGCACTACTCATCTCTTTTCCCAATTTTTCCTCTATCTTATTTGATTTTCAAAATCCTTTTCAAAAAGCTCTTCTAGGAATTCTTGCTGGGCTTGTGTCCAATCTGCCTTTTGTTTTAAGGTTTTATTTATAGGTGTTTTCAAGTCATTGTCTTCTTCTGAGTTTGTGTGTTGAGCTTTCCTGTCACCATAATAGCTTTTTATGGTCAGGCTCTTTGTTGTTGTTTGCTTATTTTTCCAGCCTATTTCTTGACTTTGGACTTTATGTTAGAGTTGGGCTCTGCTCACCTCTGGGGATGGGGTAGGGGAATGTCTAACCCGAACTTCTGTCTTTTATGTGCTTCTGCTGCTGTTATAGCTCAGTGGTTACCTAATTTTTGGTGCTTCCAAAGTAGTGTAAACTGGGGAGAGGTTGGAGAGACTCTTCTGGTCTGTGCTGTGGTCCTTACATAAGTACGGTCCATGCTCCCTTGTGATTGTGACTACTCTTCTCCACCCTGGAACTGTGACCTAGCAATGGGTAATGGACAACAGAACTGCCCAATATCACCTGATCCTGCATCTGCTCCTGGTACAAGGGTTATCTGGGATCTCTTTCTGATGAGGTGTTCAGTCTCCTTAATGTTTCTGGCTCCTAGCTGCTCTGCCTGCTGCCAACCTACTACCCGTAGCTGGTGTCATTTCCACCACTACCACCACGCCATGCTCATGGCCAGCCCCAACCCCAGTGACTGAGGCTTCTCCTTCTGGCTTCCTAACCTTCCCTGTGCTAGAAAAATTACTGTGATTTTTTTTGTTGGCTTTCTCAGTTCGAAATTTGGTTTGACACACTTTTTCAAGTTGTTATAGAGGGAGATGTTGGGAGAGCTGAGCCAAAATGCTCACTTCACTCTGCCATCTTGGCTCTACCTCTCTCACTTCTGTCTTAGGGAGAAAGGGTCAAGGAACACTTGTCACTCCACCAGTGCTCTGGGTAGCTTCTATCCCTCCTGATATATGGTGCCAACTTGAGGAATTCCATTGATTCTCTGTCACTGCCTCTTAAAAGCTGCTCTCCTTAGATCTTGCCATGTGGGGAGGGTTGCCCCCTAAGCAGCCTTTTCCTTCCCCAAAGATTCAAGTTTGGTTTCTGGTATCCAAACAGTGGACTTGCTGTATCCTGTACAACTCCAGCACTCTCCAGGAATATGAGTCTGGAGGACCAAAGAGTGGGGACTCATTAAAGGCATGGGTTATCTGACTCTGTAGAAACTCTAGTGCAGTACCCTAGATATTGTAAGGTCTTTACATGTTGAAAAGAATAATTTGCTTTACTGAGAGTTCCTGTGACCTCCATTCCTGAATCATTTTTTTTAAAAAAAGGACAAGCATTTATTAAGCATGTATATATTAAGCATGTATATTTATTAAGCATGCATATATATATATATATGGTCAAGGCTAGGGGTTAAAGAGACTTTACATTTTACTCGTGTATTTTATTTAGAAAGTAGCTTCTATAGATCTTTTTATCTTAACATTGGATTTGTGATGTCTGCTTTGCTAGAGTCATAAGGTAAGCTAAACACCCAATTCAACACAGAAATGGAACTCAGTAATGGCAAAGCAAACAAATCGAAACATTGGGATTGTGCCTGGAATTCCAATCTATTAAAACATATTAGTTATATCAAGTCATTACTTAGAACACTGTTGACTGTCATGGAGCCCTCTTAATATCCAAGAATCCCAATTTATCTGGAAGGAGTTTGTTTATAACCTTACCAAGGGAACTTCTGGCAGATTTTAATCAATGACCTCAGATGACCTCAGCCTTGAATTCAGGTTACATATGAAGAACAGTGTGTTTAGGTAATGAAAGGTAGCTTGGCCTATTGGATAGAGTGTCAGACTCAGAGCCAGGGAGACCCACACTTGAAGCCTGCCTCAGATACTTACTTTCTGTGTGGTCTTGGGCAAGTCATTTACCAACTTCACCATCTTTTTTCACAGGATTGGCGTAAATGTCAAATGAGATTCTTTATTTCCATCCCCTTTTCTCTCTCTTTTTATATCTATATCTACTCCTATATCTTATCCATGTCTGTTCTTGTTGAGTTGTTTCAGTCATTGACTGAAACAACCCCATTTGGGGTTTTCTTGGCAGAGATACTGGAGTGGTTTGCCATTTTCCTTCTCCGGCTCATTTTAAAGATGAGGAAACTGAGGCAAACAGTGTTAAGTGACTTGCCCAGGATAACACAGCTAGGACATGTCTGAGACTGGATTTGAACTCACAAAGATGAGTCTTCCTGACTTCAGGCCCAGTGCTGTATCCATTGTACCACCTCACTGCCCATCTATATCTGTACTCATATCTATATCTACATCTGTATCTATATCTATCAAGCACTTTGCAAGCCATAAACATACTCCTTGAAGCTGAAGACCTCAGCTATGGACTAAGGATTCGCATTGCTACAATCTGGCAGAGTTTATAGGTTTAGGCTAACATCTCATCCCACATAGCACTGATTCACAATGAGGCATACACTCTTGGGCATGGCCAATATGGAGATTCGTTTTGCTCAGCTATAAGGGAGGCTTCTATTGTGAGGGTGGGGCACAATCGTTGGAAAGTAGTAGTGATACAAAAAAACCCCATAAAAGTGTGTTTAAAAATTAAATGTTAACATTTCAAAGCATAGAAAAAGTCAGAAATATTTGATATATTACTTTTCTTTTTAAATTTAATTTTATTAATTTCTTTTGCAATTAGCAAGCATTTATTTTCTTTCCATCCCACTATTTCCATTCCCTCCATTTGAACAACAAAAAAAAAAAAGAAAGAAAGAAGAAGAAAACCCTCATAATAAATATGCACAGTCAAGAGAAGAAAATCTCTCCTTGACTGCATCCAAAAATGCATGTTTCTTTCTTCATCCTTCATCAATCACTCTTCTATCAGGAGTGGGTAATATCCTTCACCTTCAGGCCACTTGAATCTTCATTTATAATTGTGCTGATCAAAGTTCTTTAGTCTTTCCAAGTTGTTTTTCTTTATAATGTTGTTGTAATTGTACAAATTGTTTTTCTGGTTCTCACTTCACTTTTTAAAAAATATAGATCTTCCTAGTTTCTTCTGAAACTGTTCGTTTTGTCATTTCTTATGGCTGAATAATATTGCATTACATTAATATACCATAATCCCTAGTCAATCCCCAATTGACTGGGACCTCCTTACTTACCTCCACAAAAAGAGCTGTTAAAATGTTTTTTATCATATGTGTCTTTTTTACTTTTTCTTTTATCTCTGGATTATAGACCTAATAGTTGCATTATTGTGTCAAAGTGAATGAACAGTTTATTGACTTTTGGGGCGCACTCCAGATTTCTTTGCAGAATGACTTAAATTAATTCATAGTTTCCCCAATAATGCACTCTTGACTATGCATATTTATTATGAGGGTTTTCTATCCCTCTCTCCTCCCTGAGATGGAAAGCAATCCAATACAGGTTATACTTGCATCTTTTTGAGCGTCTCATTAGTACAGTATTAAAGCTACAAATTAACTTTGGTAACATTGCTGTTTTTTGTTATTTTGGCACAGCCTAATAACAAGCACTGAATATACTTCCAGCTATTTATTCTGGCTGTTTTTTTCTGTAAGGAGCTCTTTTGTGTGTTTTTGCAGATTCAGCCTCAAGCATTTTATGCATTTTATAGTTATTTTGAATGGAATTTCCCTTTTTTATTATTCTCCTTTATTATTAATTTTTTTTGTGAGGCAGTGGGATTTAAATGACTTGCCCAAGGTCATACAGCTAATGAGTGTTATGTGTCTGAGGCCAGATTTGAACTCAAGTCGTCCTTACTCCATGACCGGTGTTCTATCCACTGCCCCATCTAGATGCACCTTTTTTATTATTCTCTCTTAAATTTGTTATTGGGGAAATAACTACTGCCTCCAAGCACTGTTCTGAAAATCAAATGAGAAAGTATTTGTAAGTCATTTTGCACAGTGCCTGGCCGGTAGTTGGTACTTAATCAATGTTTATGCCCTTCCCCTTGTTATTATATAGATATGCTGTTGAGTTATTTTGTAGCCTACAAATTTCCTAAAGGTATTAATTGTCTTGATTGGTATGTTTACTGATTCCCTAGAATTTTCTTTTTTCTTTTTCTTTTTGTTTTTTGGTGAGGCAGTCAGGGTCAAGTAACTTGCCCAGGGTCCCACAGCTAGTAAGTGTCAAGTGTCTGAGGTTAGATTTGAACTCAGGTCCTCCTGACTCCAGGGCTGGTGCTTTATCCACTGCCCCACCTAGCTGCCCTAGCCATCAGCAAATAGGGATGGTTTTATCTCCTCTTTACCTATCTTTAAGCTTTTAATTTCTTTCTCTTGTTTTATTTCTGCTTCCTAACCTTTCTAGAACTGTAGAAAATAAACGATGTTACTTTTCAATCAGTAATGGTCACTGATATGTATATAGACATCAGGCTGATATGTATATAGACTGAATCATCAGGAGTATAACAAAATGAACACATACTAAAGTTTTCATATGAATAGAATAGACCTTTTCCTTGATGATTCAGAAGACACTTTTGGATTTTACAAGGACTCAAGGCCATGACTATTAAATTTAATTAAATAAATCATAAATTTTAGAGTTAGAAGAGACCAAAATTTTAACTGGTATTAATGAATTCCTTAACAATAATAATGACCCATATTTCTATAAAGCTGTAAGGTTTATAAAACTCATCCCTTATCACTTCTGGGGCTTATGAGTTCAACAGACAGTCTGTCTCTACTCTGGACATGCCTCCTTCACGAACCCAAGGTCCTTTCATTTTGCTTTTTCCACAATTTTCTATACCACATGATTGCTTTCTTATTTGATTCAACTAGGTCTCTTCTAGCCAAAACCAAGGTCTCCCTGCCTATGACATCCGAAATGGGAAACCAGTCAAATGTGCCTGCATGAGAACATGCTCTTCTCTCTTTCAAATCTGCAACCACCCTCCCATTGACTAGAAGGGTTGATGTTCCGATTCCAAGGGCACAACTCTCTATGAGACCATCATTGACCTCTCCTTTTTTTCCCTACTATGTCCCAAAGATCACAGCACCTGGAAGTATGCTGGAGCCAGCCTGAACTGACTCATAGCTGATGGTTAAATTTTAATGTTTTTATACCTTGGAAATGGGCAAATGCCATAAAGCAGGGCTTCGTGTATTGTTTTTTGATTGTCTAGACTTAAGCAAGTATTGATGATGCAGATTAACTTAAAAGTATGTCCTGCCTACAGATTTGTTTTTTGTTTTTCTGAGAGCTGATTGTTAAACACTAACCAGCACACCCCTGACTATACTGGAGGTTCCTGCCACCTCCTTGGCTGTGTAGCCTTCTTCATTTTATCCATCCCTGGGCATTTCATTTTGGGCTTTCAGGCTTCCATATGTGGTCTAAATTGTGCCTTAATAAAGGCTTGTTGCTTTACATATCGCTGGCCTTCCTGATTTTTTTGTGAACCTAAGTCTCATAGATTGACTGACATGGCTACATCAGGGCACATGTTGTTGTCCCACTTTATAGATGAGGAAACTGAGGCTCAGAGAAATGATATAGCAGACTCAGATTTTCCAGTTTTCAATTGCATACTTTTTGCAGAACACACTAACTAGGCTGCCTCCGTTTTGAAGACTAAGTCTTAGAGAAATGAGGTGATTTACAGAACCCCACTCTGCCCAGCCCTGGAAGGCTGGATTTGGTGGTGAACGTACCTTTGGTGACTGTGATTTTCCAGGCGGCGCTGTCTTGAAGGTGTCGGAGACGCCGGGCCTCAGCCTGCAGAGCCTGGTCCTCCTCGTAGTCTTCCATCTGGAGCTGCCTGCGGATGTTAGTACACTTGGCAGCTATTTTTGAGGAATTCGTCATCTTCTCATAGACTCTCATGGTTTTCTTTGCCTCCCTTTCCTGGAGGGAACAGGTTGGTTAGAGTAGATGCCCCATCTGCCCTTCTCCGCTCTCCGCCCTCACCTCCAATCATCCAAAGACGAGCTCAACATGGATGAGGCAGGGCTGCAGGCTACAGGGTGCCAGCCCTCAGCCTTGGACCATGGGGTCACGAGTATTCCCTTCTGAATTGTTGGCTACTTTGTGACTACTAGGTATTGGATGGAGCATGTGGTGGTGGAACTGGGTGTGTGTGTGTGTGTGTGTGTGTGTGTGTGTGTGTGTGTGTGTGTGTGTGTAAGTGTGAACATGACAGGCAGAAACACAAAAACACATACATTGAGGCATAGAGGAAAGACCTATGAAGAGAAACAGGGACAGAGACAAAACAAAATTAAATATGGAGACAGAGGGAAGAGAGCAACTATGGGTTATGGATCATATTTAATGACTGGCTAATGTCTGCTATTACCTAAAGGGCTTAAATGTTAACCAAAGAACCCAAAAATGTGCACTTGGGAAGGAAATGTAGGTGTTTTCCTTGACTATACCTCACTAGTGTGATCTGATAAACCAATCCAAAAAAATTTCTGTCTTTACTGAACCATCCTGGGGTGAGCAGCCCTGTGCTCAGGTTTTCCGTCACACAGGAGGAGGAGTAGCCACAGTCTCTGCCCTTGGGGAGCTTAGTTTATCTGGGGGCTCACTTACATGAAAAAACAGCAAATCCCACATTTAATGTTGAAAGCCACACTAAGACTTTGGAGACATATATTTATAGAGAAATGCAGGTTGGCTGGAACTAACTCCAGTATCTGCAGCTAGCCTAGACTTTCTCCCTTCTGACTTTTAGCACGATGGTGAAATGATATCCATGAATTCAGACTGGAAGAGTTGGCTACAGGTTGGGGTAATGTGGATAGGCTTCATGGAAGAAGTAGCCCTGGAGTTGGGCCTGGAAGGATGGGTTGGGATTTGCCAAAAGACAGGGGAGGGCATCCTATAGGTGGAACATAGCATATGCAAATGTAGTTAGACAGGAATGAGTATGGTATATTTGTGAGATGGAGAGTAAACCTTAAGGGTGATACTTCATGAAGGGGAACCAGAGGAGATAAAATTGAATAGGATGGGTAGAGGCAGGTTCTGGAGGGCCCAAAATAGGAATTTGGATTTGATATCATAGGCATTGAGGAACCATCAAAAGTTCTTGAGAAGGGGAATGACATGATAAAAGCTATGCCTTGGTAAGATTACTATGGTAGCATGTGAAAGATGGACCAGTGTTAGCTGGAGGCAGGGAATTAAGCTAATCAATCATACAGGTCTTCAGCAATACATGTCCACGATTATTCAAGCTATCCATGGGAACCATTATCACACTATGGAGAAACAGAGAAAGACAGGCTTGATCCATACATTCTAGTGGGTTGTGGAAAACAGGAATAATCACAAGGTGTTTTTGTTTGTTTGTTTTGTGGTCAGATAGAGAATCTCCCCAGCCCAGGCCCATCACTTACCAATCGATGCTTTTCTTTCTGTCTGTCTCGAAGCAAGAAGAAGTCTGTGTCTGGGGACATGTGGAAAGGATTCTCCCCCTCATCTGTGTTAAAAAATAAAAGTAGGGGGGAAAAACCCCAATCCCTTGCTGCCTACAAATATTAAAGCTCTTACCTCAAAGACCAGCATTAAACAAGTATTATTACCTGAGGCATCCTCTTTGTCTGTGGACTGAGCTGGACATTTGATGGCCGTAGGTAAATGACTGCTGTAGACAGACTCATGTGGTTCTTTCACAGAGACAAAGATGGAACATTATGACATATCTAGCATCACTAGTTTTTTTTTAATATATGACATTGTATTTTTCCCCAATTCCATATTAAAACCATTTACTAACATTTTAAAAAGTTTTGAGTTCCAAATTCTATCCCTTCCCCTCCCCTTCCTGGCCCTTCCCTCTCTCTGAGATGGTAAGCAATCCGATCTAGTTGATACATAGCATCGCTATATGTGAAGTGTTGTCCCTTATTTGAATCCATTCTTTTCCTCAATCTTTAGCAACTGGTCTGTGAGGTAGGCTGGTCAAAAGCCATTCTCCCTTTCTGCAGTGCAATCCCATGGGCTCAATAGGATGAGAATTGTTAAACTCACTCTACAGATGGGAGAATTGAAGCTCAGAGACCGATTTCTGGGGTCCTTGAAAACCCTCTTCTTATCTAGTTGACTTTTTGGCCATGGTCTAGAGCTCCTTGTTTCTAGCCTCCAGGACAATTTCTTTGTGAACCCTCTGGGCCCAGCTGTGAAGTTCAGCACTAGAATGACTGACCACTAGTTGCTACTATAAATTCTAAGTTAAAAATATTATTGGAGGAATTGAATGCTTAAATAACTGCTTGAAGTCCTACCGTCATTGCTCAGCGTCTTCTGGGTTGTAGATGGCAACCTGGACATTTTGAAGTAATGAGATTGCTAACAACTCTTCCCCCAAGAGATCATCTAATGATGTTATCAGTCCTTCTATGGATTGGATTCCAGTATGAAATTCCAGCTGCTGAAGACCCTGGAGAAAGAAAAGACACTCCAGGGATCAGGGGGTATTGGCAGAGACGAGGGTACTCCTTACCTCCACTCAGTATGGTGAAATGGAAAAGACATTTGACTGGAACTCCAAGGCTCTGGGCTCACTTCCCAGATGAGCCATTTATTATTATTTTTTTGTGACCTCAAGAAAGTCACTTCCTCTCTCGAGGACTCTATTTTGTCCTCTATAAAATCACAGAGTTGGACCAAATGGTGTCTAAGGTAGCTTCCAGTTCTGAATCCCCACTTGAATCCAAGTTTGGCCAAAACATGAAGAGAATGCTTAGAAGTCTAGCCACGTTAAATGGTGTGATGATTAGAAGGGAAGAATGCTATTGGTATTAGTATTAGTCCATCAACAAAATTTATTAAATACCTATTGATATTAAATAATTGTATTTATTTACAATTTAATTATTAATTTCATTAAATTATGCTCATTATTAAATTATAATTTATTAAAAGGATTGATATTGAATGACTATAATTTATTCATTATATTACTAAATTATTGTAATTATTATATATATAACCATTATTTATGAAATATCTATTAATTAAACATGTCAGGCACTATGTACCTACCTCATAGGGTTATTGTGAGGATTGAATGAGAATCTATGTCAAGGGCTTTGAGAATTTTAAAATGCTACATAAATGCCAGGAATTATTACAGTTCATAGCAGTTAGATGTAGAAAGGATTCCTTAGAAGTTATCTACTCCAGGGGACAGGTAGGTGGCACAATGGATAGAGCACTGGCCCTGGAGTCAGGAGGACCTGAGTTCAAATGTGGTCTCAGACCAGACACTTGATACTTACTAGCTGTGTGATCCTGGGCAAGTCACTTAACCCTAAATGCCTCAACAACAACAAAAAAAAGTGCCATACTTCAACCATCATTCTGACCCACCAAAAAAACAAAAAAAAGTTATCTACCCCATCCCCTCTTCATTTTACAAATGAGGAAACAGAGGCCCATAGAACTTAAGAGATTTGGTCAAGGCCTCTTGAACAGCAGAATTGGAGTAATTATAACAAATCACATTTCTATTATCACTTTTAGATTTACAAAATCTTCACTATATAACTCTGTAAGTTAGGAAGCATAAGTATTATTATCTGACCTCTCCCCTGTTTTACAGATGAAAAAATTGATCCTTAGTGACTTGCCCAAGGCTCACACAGCTTCTGGTACTTACTCAGCTGGATGACCCTGATCAAGTCACTTAAATCTCTCTCATCCTATTTCCTTTGTCAAATGTAGGGGCTGGACGTTTAGGCTTCTTCAGCCCTAAATCTATGAGCCTTTGGAAGAGACCGTCCTTGGACTTAGCCGTAGAAGGAAGAAACGGAATACTTCAAAGGTAAGGGTTATGGAGCTGGAGACAAAGGGTAGAGAGGTTCCAATCTCTGCCACGGTTGTTCTACCTCTGGTCACTTACTGAACTTCACCTGGCCTCAGTTCCTCATCTGTAAAATGAAAGGCTTGGACTAGATGTCATCATCTAATTAAGAGGTCATTATATTCCAACTTGAGCATCAAGTCAAAATAAGTCAAGACGGGTTGAATTGAATTGAATAAGCATCTGGCTGGAGATACTTGGAAATGGCGGTGATCATGCGGGGCAGTCTCTGCTATGCGCTAAAAGACAGCGGAGCACAGTATGCCATGGAGGGCGGAGGAGGGCTGCTGCCCAGCAAAGGAAACGGTGAGGCTCCAAGTGCTGCCTGATGGAATCCTTGCCTTCTCAAAATCCGAGATAGGCCTGCGGTTGGGAAACCTGCAGTTTAACTGGACAGTCTTCCTCCCCTCTTCTGCCCTCTCCCGCCAAATCCAAACAAAGACCCCACTCCCAAAGGACCTGCATTACATCTAAGCCCACCCCAGCTTTTGACTACTTTGTGCAATCACTGCTGTGTTCTCCTCCCAGGAGTTTCTATAGAGAATATATATCGCCAGAAACGAAAAGGACCTTTAGTTGTCTTTTCAACAGAAATCCACGGTGGTTTGGGAAGGGTGGTAGTGGTGGTGGTGGAGGGTGGGACAGAGTAGGAAGCTAGAGTTCAAGAAAGGCGCCGATTTGTCAAAAGTCACACAGCCCTGGACTGAGACAAAGACAATATGGAACTCAGGTCCACTTTTTCTTGGATTCCCAGCCCAGCGCTCTCTCCAAATAGACCGCTGCTTCTCTCTTCCCTGCCTTTGGAATTTTTTTTTCCTGAAAGAAATAGAGGATGTCTGGCCGCTTCCCACGCCCGGACTCACCCACCAGCTCCGGGGTACAGTGACTCCCCTTGCACAGCGTCAACTATTTGGGATTTGCAGAAGCAGCTGCTGCAAGAAAGGCAAAGAGAGCGCTCACTCGGCACTCTTTAAAACAAAGTGAACTTGGAGGAGGCCGTATTCTTTGACTTTGTTTACGTTGCCAGGGCAACCATTCTCCCGTCTCTCCTCGGAGACGGGTGGTCACAAAGCCCTCGGAACCGCAAGTGGTGATGAAAGCCTGTGCCGAGGGAAGGGTCGATTTTACTTGTCCTGTTGTAGGCGGGGTCTGGGCTGAACCTGGGGAGAAGGAAGCCGAGAGGGAAGTGGATTAAAATTAAGTTTCCTTTTCCGAATGGAAGAGACTTCGTGACTCCTCTAAACAAACCCGCCTCCTTTTACAAAAGAGGAAACTGAGGCTCAGAAAGAGGAAAGGATTTGACCAAAGGATGCTGGGAATCGTAAAAAGTGCTTTGGACCTTGAGTCAGAGGACTCACATTGGAATTCTGCTTCGGCGGCTTGGTGGGAGGTTGTACGACAGCGAGGGTTGGTATCCTTTTTGAGTGTCGTAGACCCCTTTGGCAATCTGGTGAAGCCTCCAGGCCCCCTTCTCAGAAAGTTGTTTTTGAACGAATAAAACATCGTTGAAAGACTCTGCTATCCCAGAGATTGTCTTTTGCTCTGAGTACAGCTCCTGGCACATAGTGTAGGGGCTTTAGGAAACCAAAGGTTAGTGAGAATCAAAATGAGGAAACTGAGGCCAGGTGAGGTTAGGTAAGGGTGATTTTTCCCCCATTCCCCACAGAGGTCTCCAGGTGAAGAAGCCCTGGAGCAGATGATGTGCAGGGTCCCTTCCCAGCTTAAGATCCACTGATAAATTTCACAAAGCAGCATGCAGCACAATAACCCATAGACTAGTCATTAAAAAGGTGTCATTAACACCTTTTTACTTATGGGGAAACTGAGGCCAAAAGCAGTTCAGTGACTTGCCCAAGGTGGTTAAGTGGCAGAACCAGTTTTAGAATCCAGGCCGTTTGAGTCCCAATGGAATTACAGCAATACTGGGGGTCCCTGATGTCACTTGTTTGGGTACCTCCTCTAACTATACAGATCACAACTTCCTCACACTGGGTCTGGAGTCAGGAAGACCTGATATCAAATTTAGCTTCATCCTTAACCTCTGTCTGCCTCAGTTTGCTGGGCTGTAAAGCGGGGATAATAATGGCACCTACCCCCTAGCATTGTGAGAATCTAGTGAGATGATAATTGTAAAGTGCTTAGCATAGTGCCTGGCACATATTACATTCTATATAAATCTTATTTCTCCTCTTCCTCCTCCTACTCCTCCTTCTTGTCTCAGTCAAATCCAGCCTCATACACTAGCTGTGTGACCCTGGAAAGGTCACTTAACTGCTGCCTGCCTCAGTTTCTTCAACTGTAAAATAGGGATAATAACAGCACCTACCTCCCAAGGTTGTTGTGAGGATCAAAGGAGATGTTTGTAAGTGCTCTTAGCACAGTACCTGGCATATAGTAAGTGCTTAATAAATGCTTATTCTCTTCCCTTTCCCAAGGTCTCATTCCTTGTCACATCTTGAAAACTTCTTTACCTCATGGCCAGCCTTCTGGGGAGGAGAACTCTAACAATGTTTTCCACAGCTATGATGCTTTGCTTCATATCTGTCATACCAACCACTTTGTTTGATCTTCACAATAGATAGCAATGTGAGGTACACAGGGGTTGGAAAACATATGATTTAATTGGACAGTCTTCCTCTCGTCTTCTGCTGTCCCCTGCCAAGTCCAAACAAAGAACCAAATCCCAGGGATTGTAATTGTCATTTTACAATGAGCAAATTGAATCCCAGAAAGATGGTGCAAGGAATTGGACTGGGAGACCTAGCCCCAGGTCTGCTGCTAATTTGCCGTGGAATCTTGAACAAGTCATTTTTTGGACCTCAGTTTCCTCATCTGTCAAATGAAGGGTTGGAGGAAATTACCTCCAATGTCTTTTCCAGTTTTATGTTTCTATTTAAGTGCCTGATACATGTGGGCTAGCCTTACAGGTAGACAATCGGGAACCGCTTGTATGCTGTGATGTGTGTGGCATTTAGAAGGTCCTCTTCCTGACCTCAAATATCTCTCCCACTGCCTGTTGTTATGCTCAGAATCCCCCCCGCCCAAGTTTCATTCCCTGTATAGAATGTCCCAAAACTCTTATTGCGATTTCAAACTTTAATAACATGCTACAAGCCTACAAAAAGCATCATTTGAAAGTTTCACTATTTAAATTTCTTTTACATTTACTTAATTCTGTCCATTTTGAATAACCAATTTTTAATTTTGACAAGGCAGAACATTGTCATTATGCATTGTATGTGAGACAGTTTCTGCATGACACTTTCTTAGATTGGTGGATTAGAAGAAAAGTCCTCTAAGATTGTCCATCAAGGTCACCTGATTACCTCCATTAGACTTTTTCCTGTGGGATCACATCAAAACTGTCATGTATGCATCACTCTTTGGATATACAAATATAATTGAGTCACTGAGCAGCAGCTGACGAAAGTTTTTACTAAGTTCAGAAATCAACTAGTGCTGTGTCCAGCACAAGGCGGTGGTGGTGATGCATTTTAAGAAGAAATCTAGGGCAGCGAGGTGGCACAGTAGATAGAACTCTGGCCTTGGAGTCAGGAGGACTTGGGTTCAAATCTGGTCTCAGACACTTGACACTTACAAGTCACTTAACCCTGATTGCCTCACCCTCCCCAAAATATATATATTATAAAGAAATCTATGGATACTTAAAGTTTCAGATAATCTTTCAACTGTTGTTTTTTGTAGGTTTGTAGCATTTATACTTCTGAGGTTATTAAAGTTTAAAATCTCACTAAAAGACAGTTGGTTTACATGTGTAATTAAGCCTTTTCTTCTACATGAAAATACCCTTGTGAAAATACCCCTGGAACCAGGGAACATACTGGCATCAGCTTAGATAGAAGTGGCTCTATCTATAGGAGAAGCTGGATGAAAGGAAAGTGGGTTCCAGGCCTGAAGTGGGAGAGGACATAGGGAACCAGCCAGTATGGACACTCAGGAGGACACTTTGGAAGACCACCTAAAGGCAGCCATTTTTACCTCTGTGTGAAGTAGAAAACTACGAGAAGTGGTGAAGAGGGAAATAAGTTTGCAGAAAGCTTGGCATGATACTTAAGCCAGACCATTTAAAGGCGAAACTAGAAGGAAGACAACAGATGGAAAATAGAAGAAATCTGTCGGTATTTCTAGAATAAACTACGTTCCTCATGGATGCCAGAGAATCCACCTGATCTGGACTCCAACACTCCGGTATTTGCTTCTGGCTTGTTAATCCTTGACCTCCTGCAAGGAGAAGGAGAGCAGGAACTAAGGAGATGTAACATTTCCTGGGTAGTGTCCTGAGATGCTGCATTCTGTGCTATATGTGCAGGAGATGTGGCTTCTGACTGTCTGAGAGTCTTCCGCGGCCCATGATGTTGACAGTGACCTGGGACAGAGGAGGTGGCACTTACTTCAGAGAAAGAGTTAAAAGAGATAAGTCAGAGAGATGAGGTGTGAACTTTTGAATGGCCACATGTATGGGAAGTTGTCCCCATCCCCACTTCCATCCCCCTCCCCCACCATATCACATCTCTTGACTTCCAGTGCATAGAACCCTACCAGCTATTAAGACCAGACTCCTCTTGGTGAGATCATTCCCTCTTCTCTTGGTTGGACTGAAGTCTTCGTCTAGCTCTCAGGACCTCTTTTACTCTTGTGTGTCTTTGGTCTATTCTAATCTGCATGACTTCTCTTATAACTATTTATTTTGATAAAGAGATGTACTAGCTATTCATAATGATTTTTTGTGCCTTTGGTGGAAGCTCATGATAGAAAGACACCACCCTCCCCTTAAGAGTGATCAGGGAAATGGTGTTGATCCTGTCCCCTCTCCCCCAAGTTTGTATTATAAGACTACAAATATTTTAGATGAAATGTATAGGTAGAATTCTATTCCACTGCCCTTTTTTGGAATTGGGCAAGGGAAGAGGCCTTGACCCCTCAGCCATGGGCTTCCTCTTGCTCCCCACAAAGGGTAGAGGTCCATCTCTCTTGGAGATGAGTGGGCCAGATCCAAGATCAGATATCCATTTATTCCACACACAAGACAAGTTATTATTATATTGACACAGCCCACCCACTCACATAGCTTACAGAAACATGTAAAGGATCTTGGTGTAATGGAAGGAGCATTGGATTTGATGTCAAAAGATTTGGGTTCAAATCCCAGCTCTGATACTTACTGATGGGCAAATCACCTCACTTCTCTTTGCTTCAGCGTCCTCAATTATAAAACAAGGATTTTTGGCCCAATGATCCCTAAGGTTCCCTTGAACCCCAATACTCCTTTAAAATTAAAAAAAAGTTATTTTAAACTTTTTTTTCTTTTTAAATTTTGAGTTCAGATTCTCTTTCTCTTCAACCCTCCCCCACCTACAGAGAAGGCAAAAAATATGTCAATTATGCACGTAAAATCATGCAAAACACATGCTTCCATATTAGTCATACCGCAAAATGAAGAAAAAAAGAAAGAAAGCAGGAAAATTATACTTCAGTTTGTATTCAGTGTTCCTCAGTTTTCTGTCTAAAGGTGGATGTCATTTTTCGTCATAAGTCCTTTGCAATTGTCTTAGGTCATTGTATTGATCAGAGTAATCAAGTCTTTCACAATTGATCATCATTACAACATTGCTGTACCTGGGCACAATGATCTCCTGGTGCTTCTCACTTCCCCTTGTATCAGTTCATATAGGTCTTGTCATGTTTTTCTGAAATCATCTCCCCCTGTCATTTCTCACAGTACAATAGTATTCCATCACAATCATATACCACAACTTGTTCAGCCATTCCCCTATTGATAGGCATCGTTTCAATTTCTAATTCTTAGCCACTACAAAAATAGCTGCTATAAAATTTTTATACATAGAGGACCTTTTCCTTTTTCTTTGCTCTCTTTGGTTCCAGATTGTTCTCCAGAATGGTTGGATCAGTTCACCACTTTATCAATAGTTTATTAATGCACCTATTTTCCCTCATCCCCTTTAGCATTTTCATTTCTGATAGGTGCGAGGTGGCACCTAAGAATTGTTTTCATTTGCCTTTCTCTAATCAGTAATGATTTATGGCATCTTTTTCATATGACTATAGATGGCTTTGATTTCTTCTTTTGAAAATTGCCTGTTCATATCCTTTAACCATTTATCAATTGGAGAAAGGTTCTTATTTTTACAAATCTGACTCAGTTCCCAAAAAATTTAAGAAATGAGGCCTTTATCAGAGAAAACTTGTTGTAAAATTTTTGATATCACTTCATTCATGGTACCTTTTAGCAAAATGTAATTTCCCTGATTATCTCTTTTAATTGGATGGATTTTTGTTTTTGTTTTGCCTGAAATCATGATTGCTGCCTCTGCTTTTTAATTCAGCAAAGCATTATAGATTCTGCTCCAGCTGCTTATTTTAAGTCTTCATGTGCATCTTTCTCCTTCAAATGTGTCTTTTGTACACAACATAATATGATGGATCAGAATCACAACCCTGGCACGGTGATCCAAAACTGCTTATGGTCAATAAAATTACCAATCAGGACTAGCTGCACCCAGTGCCAGCAAAGGGTTCCCTGTGATCCTTTCCGTCCAGTTTTCCATCCCCTTACAGCCTTTGGGCTGAGTTCCTGAAGCTGCTGCTGCTGCTGTCATGGCGACCTCCAAGGCTCACTGCTGGTACTCTTGCTCTGCTCCAGGCCTGTGCCCACCGTGGATCTCCTAAGTGGTTTCAGGCTATCCCAAAGTCTCTTTTTGACCTTTTGTTGGCTTGGCTTTGCTGCTCCAAATTTTGATTTGAGGTATTATTTTAAAGTTGTTTGGAGGGGAATGTAGGGAGGGTTCAGCTGAGTCCTGCCATCTTGGCTCCCAAACCCCAATGATCTTTTGAAGACAAGGATGGAAAGAGCAACTGGCCTAGACCAAGTATTTGCAAAAGGAAGCCATGCTGGAAGACACTCAGTTTTAAGGCTATTGAAGAATTGATCCCTAAAATATTTGAATGATTGGGGGGAAAATTGCAGATACTATTAGTATCACTATTTCTTAAAAAGGTGATTGAAAGGACATCAATAGCTACCTACCTATGTCTACTTTCTCACCTTTCCAAAATCTTTAGGAGAATGTCTGGTAGATTGCATGGTACTTTCGCTCAGGTCCTTATCCCTTCTCATCTGAACTATTTCAATAACCTCCTAATTCCTCCCCTTTTTGCCAATCTCTTCCCCTCTCTAATTTATCCTCCACACGAAGCATGGGTAGGACCAGGTCACTCCCTTGTTCAGGAAGCTCCAGTGGCCCTTTCCTGTCTCTAGGATAAAATAAAAACTGTTGCTTGACTCCTAAAGTCCTTCAAAATTTATCTCAAAACTACCTTTGCAGGCTTACTGCACGTCAATCTCCTTCTGCTCTAGGATCCAGCCAAACTGTCCTCCTCCCAGGTCCTCCTATACAACATCCCAGCTTTTCTTTCGGTGCCTTTTCTCAGGCTGTGTCCTCATTTAGAATGTGTTCCCTCTCACCTCTGCCCACAGAACCTAGAGCTTCCTTCACAACTCAGCACAAATGCCATCTCCTACAGGAAGCCTATCTTGATTTCCTCACTTTCTGGTACTCTCTTCCCACTCCCAATTACTCTGCATGCCTTCTGCATATGTTTTATACTTACTTATATGAACATGTTATTTTCCCAAACAGAAAATTAACTCCTTGTGGGCATGGACCGTTTAATTTTTGTCTCCTCCCTGCCTGATAGATGCATAGTAGGCACTTAATAAATGCTTGTTGGCTGGGCATGGTGGTACATGCATTAGCAGCTCAGGTGTTTTTTTTTTTTTAGGCAATTGGGGTTAAGTGACTTGCCTAAGAGTCACACAGTAAGTGTCAAGTGTTTGATATGAGGCCAGATTTGAACTCAGGTCCTCCTGACTTCAGGGCCAGTGCTCTATCCACTGTACCACCTAGGTGCCCTGAACTCAGGTGTTCTTAACCTGGGGTCCATGAACTTTTTTTTTTTGTTAACAATGGTATTTCATGCTCTAAAGCACTGTTGATTAGAGAAACGCAAATCAAAACAACTCTGAGGTACCACATCACAGCTATTAGATTGGCCAACATGACAAAACAAGTAAATGATAAATGTTGGAGAAGATGTGGAAAAATGCATTGTTGGTGGAGTTGTGAAATGATCCAACTATTTTGGAGAGCAATTTGGAACTATGCCCAAAGGGCTATAAAAATGTGCATACCCTTTGACCCAGCAATAGCACTTTTAGGCCTGTATTCCAAAGAGATCATACAAATGGGAAAAGGATCTACATGTACAAAAATATTTGTAGCAGCTCTCTCTGTGGTGGCAAAGAATTGAAAATTGAGGAGATGCCCATCAATTGGGGAATGGCTGAACAAGTTGTGGTATATAAATGTAATGGAATACTATTGTGCTGTAAGAAATGATGAGCAGGCAGACTTCAGAAAAACCTGGAAAGACTTGTATGGATTGATGCTGAGTGAAGCGAGCAGAACCAGGAGAACATTGTACACAATAACAGCCATGTTGTGCGATGACGAATGTTGATAGACTTAACCCTTTTCAGCAATGCAGGGATCTAAGACATCTCCAAAGGTCTCATGATGGAAAATGCTATCCACATCCAAAGAAAAAAGTATGGAGTTTGAATGCAGACCAAGGCACACTATTTGCTATTTTTTCTTCTGTTTCATTTCCTCTTTCTGGTGGTTCCTCCTATTGTTCTAATTCTTCCTCACAACATCACTAATGTGAATATATGTTTAATAGGAATGTATGTGTGTAGCCCATATCAGATTGTGTGCCATCTTGAGGAGGGTGGTGGGGAGAAAGGGGGGAGAAAAATTTAAAACTTAAAAGGTTGTGGAAGTGATTGTCGATAAATCAAAATAAATTAATAAAAAATGGTATTTCAATTTAATTGGTGTCCTTTGTAATCCTTTGTAAAGTTTTATTTGATGCACTTAGAGACTTTATTTGGAGAAGAGGTCCATAGGTTTCACCAGACTACCAGTGGGGTCTCTGTCACAGCAAAGGCTAACCTTTGACCTGGATGATCTCTAAGGCCTCTTCCTCTTCTGTGAGTTTACAGTAATAAATATCTGTCCCATCAACTTTGGGCATTGAGGTGGGGGTGGGGGAGATGATAGCTATGAGGATAGAATGTTTGCTTTGGGGGCAGGAAGGCTCAATGCACCCTTGTCTATTAAGTTCGCTAAAGGAAGGGGTAGGATTTCAAAATCCAACTGCAGCACCTTGGATAAAACATTTGGAAACCTTCTCTTGGACACTCACTTTAAAGCACTATGGTTTCCCTGGAGAAGCAGAGACAGCTTTCACATTGGACAGCCCCAGGACAGAGGAGTCTGACATGGAGAACCCTCCTTCACCAGTGGGATTGCTGCTGGATTTGGGCCCAGATCCCCCTTGCACTCTGCCTCCCCAGGCCTGTGCTTCTGTGAAAAGTCCCTGAGCACAACACAATGTTCTAGGAAAAGGGTCAGAAACAGATTCTCTGATTGGTCTCCTACCTGTTGCAAAGGGCAGCCTGAGTCCCACGCCAGACAGCAGGGGAGGAGATGTTTGCTGTTGCACTGAGTCCCCCTCTTTCCGAGGAGAGAGAGAAAAGAGCTGGTCTCAGGATCTCACACATATGTTTTTCCAGCCAGCCCTTCTCTGACTCATCCTCTCTTGTCCTACGGTCCCCTCTCCCTCTTTCCCATTAATCCTATCTGCTCCCAAGGATGACTTGCCCTTGTCAGAAACCAACAGAATTAATTGACCGATGGTTGTGATTGCCTGGCCAGGCTGTTGAGTCACACATTTGGTTACATGTTCTTAGAATTCTGTTGACTCTGCCGTCAGGGAAAGCGTTTTGCTTCCTAATCTCATTTGTTGTCCCCATCACTGACTCTTTCATCCTGCTATTCTTGGACCTCACCCCCCATCCCCCCCCCCACCCCCACCCCGAACAGGAGGAGGGCCAGAGCTGAGAAAAGGGCATGTGTTATTAACCTATTCATGGGGACCCGGCCAGGCCCTACTAGGCCTAGATAATAGTACAATTAGAGCTAATTGATTGAACAATCTTGATGATTTGATGTCCTGTCCAACAGAGGGGTCCAGGGATCTGTGCTTGAGCATAGGTGGAATACTCATCAAAACTGCAGTTAACACAGATCTGTGAGGGGCAGCCATAACACTATGGTATAGAGGCATCCGGAGATCTGAGTTCAAATCCTGCCTCAGATATCTTGTTCATGATGTGACCCTGTGCAAGTCACTTAACCACTCCCAGTCTGAGTTTCTTCTACTGTAAAGTAAGAATAATAATAGCATCTACTTCCCAAAGCAGCTGTGAGGACTAAGAGATAATATAGGTAAAAAACTTTGCAAACTTTTAAAGCACTCTATGTAAATGTCATCCATAATTAAAACAGTTATAGAGTCAAGATTCAAAAGATCTTGACAGGCTAGAACATTGGGCCTGACTGATTAAGATGAAATCTAAATTTAATAAATGTGACGTCTTTCACTTGGGTTCAAAGAACCAGCTTCACATGTGCATAATGGGGAAGGCATGATTAGAGGGCATTTTGAGAGGAAAAACTCAACGTGGGGTTTTATTGGTTTGCAAGCTCAATATGAGTTAATAGTGTGCTATAGAGACACAAAATGCTAGCGTCTCTTAGAGTGCATTAAGAAGGGGCTGGTGTCCAATATTGTGAGGGCCGTCTGTGCTCTGCCTCAGTCAGGATGCATCTGGAGTACTGTGTCCAATTCTGGGCACCGTGTTTTAGGAAAGATTCATGAACTGGAAAGGATAGCAGCTGAGGTAGGGAGGAGGGCTGGGGAAAAGTTGGGAACAAGCAGAACTCCAACCCACTTTATTCTGAATTAAGTGCCCTTTTCACTCTATGGAATTCTAAGGATGGATTGAAAGATTTGTGAAAGGAATGTGATTCATCACTGAGTGGGTGGGTGAGGAATTTGAGGAGGGACTTTCTTCTGGAATCACAGCATGTGAGCAACTGCCTACTATACCTGGAAGTCGGTGGTGTTTGAAGCCCACCCTTTATCTGTGGGTCTTCGAGGTGCTCAGTCCTTCCTGAAACTTTCCCTTTGAATAATCAGAGGCAGAATCTTTGGAGTGGAAGGAGAAAAGGGACACCTCTATGACAACAGCACTTCCTTGAGGACAAGGTTAGGATTTTAAGTCGAAGGTTCTCAGACTCTTTGGCCACTCAGTAGGGACTGCTGATCACCTATTCCCTACTACGAGAGGTGTAGCGACAGTGGGGTTATTAGGACTGTAGGGAGCCAAAAAATATAGAGGGCATTGAAAGTATTGGAAGTCCTTCACCGAGTTTAGCGCCCAGTTAGCAAGACCAGTGAGATGGCTTCTCGAGAGAGTCCCTCTCTGGCCTTCTAGCAGCTCTTAAATATGTTTTCTGCTATTAGCTCCAGGTGTATAAAATACTAATTACAGCCCTAATAATTTCACCTTCAAACTTTCCCCAGAGAAAAAAGACACACAGTTGCCTTTGAGGAGATACTAGTAAGTTATTGGATAGTTATTTTTAAAAAATTTTTTAAAATTTTAAATAATTTTTTTAAAAATCCACTAATAATCATCATGAGAAATGGCCCAAGTGTCAGGAGATCTGGGTTCAAGTTCTCCCTTTGACATTTACTGGCCGGTATGATGACCTCAGGTAAGTCACTTGGTCTCTAGGTGCTCCAGGCAAATCTCCCAAATTATATGTTTTAGAGCAGTAGCTAACCCACATAAGTAGAGAGAATTTCCTCCCCAAGACTTACATCAGTGAAATCACATTCCATGTCAACAAAATGAAACATCCATCCTTGGAACAATCAACATACTCCTGGACAAAGTCCGAGGGGGATGGGCAGGTGGGGAGCAATGGGGGCAGAGGGAAGCATGCAATATCCAAGCCTCAGCTCATGTACATCCCCCTCCCGTCCCTATGCTAGTCCCTCCTTCCCTCAATTCCCTGTAGCTACTTTTTACGGAGGGTGTTTGGAGCTTCACGATGGCTTACAACTGCACCAAGACTTTTGGGACACCATCTATATTTTCCATCAACTCACAAATGAATATGTTGTTTCCCTCAATGGAATGGAAGCCTCTTGAAGGCAGGAACTGTTTTTCTTTGTATCCCCAGTGCCTAGAATAGTCCACAGCACACGATGTGTGGTTAATAATTGCTTGTAGATTGCAAGATCAGTAGGGATCGAGAGTGTGATATGAACCCCCCTTGCCCCCTCCCTCTCAAGGGGAAGAAAAAAAAAACTTGACAGGTAGATGGAACAGTGGATAGAGGGCTGGACCTAGAGTCAGGAAGACCTGAGTTCAAATCCATCCTCAGACATTTCCTAGCTGTGTGACCCTGGGCAAGTCAATTAACTGCTGCCTGCCTCAGTTTCCTCATCTGTAAAATGGGAATAATAATAGCATCTACCTCCCCAGGATTGTCGTGAGGCCCAAATGAGATAATATTTGTAAAGCACTTTGCAAGCCTTGAAGCTCTATCTAAATGATGGCAATTATTATTAGCTATTGGTGGAAGGGAATGAGCTTTTATACAGTGCTTCTATGTACACTGTGCAAAATGCTTTATTTAAAAAGGCAGTGTGGCTCTAGGCCATGTATTCAGAAGCACAGAGTCCAGGATATCCGAGCTGACAGTTCTGTTATATCCTGCTCTGATCAAAGCACATCTGTAATGCTGGGTTTGAATCTGGGCACCACATTTTAGGAAGGACCTCAGATAAGATGGAGGCATTGAGAACATGGTAAGGGGCCCTGAGAACAGGCTATATGAGGGGAGAAGGGAGTGGGAATGTTAATCCTGGAGAAGGGAAGACTCAGGACATGAGAGCTGTCTTCAAGTATCCAAAGGCTTTGCCATGTGGAAGAGGGATTAGGTTTGTTTTCATTAAACTCAAAAACAAAACCAGGAGCCATGGGTAGAAGTTGCTAAGGGAAATTGAGGCACGATGTAAGGAAGAATTTCTAGAATTTCGAGATGTTCAGAAATGGAATAGTTAGCCTTGGGAAGGAATGGGTTCCCCCTCCCTGGAGGTCTTCTCTGCAATCATAGGCTTAGAGACCTGATAGGCAAAGTGAGTGCAACACGCCAGACTGAAATCAGGGCTTCAAATGGAGCTTTAGAATGGAAGCCTCTTGAAGGCAGCCATTATCTCAGTTTTATCTTTGTATTTCCTGCACCTGGTACACAGTATGTGCTTAATGATGCTTATAATAAAATAATAAATAATAAAAACAGTTATCAAAATAGATATATTTTTAAAAACCAAGTTCACAGACTCCAGTTTAAGAACACCTAATCTAGTCCTATCCCCTTTCCTCTCATTTGACAGATGAAGAAACTGAGGCTGAGAAAGGGAAGGAAGTGTTCAAAGCTATGAAGTACTCTAGGTCTCTTGACCTTGTGCTTTCCCAGTAAGGACAACAACAACAGCTAACAGCTATATAGTGCTTACTATGTTCTGGGCACTTTGCTGGAACACCTTACAATTATGATGTCTTTTGAACCTTACAACAACCCTAGGTGGTGGGTTCTATTATTATTCCCATGAAACAGATGAAGAAACTGAGGCAAACAGGTTAAATGACTAGCCCAGGGCCACCCAGCTAGTAAGTATTTGAGGCCAGATACGAACTCAGGTCTTCTGACTCCAGGCCTAACACTCTATACTTTCTGTGACCCATGGGACCCACTATGACATGATACTTCTTATTCCAATGTCTCTTATCTTGACTTTGACCACTGAAATCCACTTACCCCTCCAGCCCTTCCTACAAGCTCCCCTGTAAGCCTGGATTGCCCTGCAGAGGCCTAAAGTTTTCCCCCCATTTATGTCTCTGGATGGCCTTTCCCTAAGACAGAAATTGTGATTTGACCTGGGCTGGCCTGGGATAAAGTTTCCATTTGTATCTCCATACGATGAGGAAACAGCAGACTGAACAAATTAGGCATGTTTGGCCTACAAGCCCAGCACATTTGTTATCATATAAATGAATGTTAAACACAAACAGGAGCTAGGGATTCATTAAAGCAGGACCTTTAGCAGTTCTACCCCAGCTACCTTATCAGCCATTAGTTCAAGTAACTATACCTTTTTGAAAACAATCAATTTGCATTTTTTTCCAAAATGTCTACCAATTCAAATTTGTCACTAAGCTCAGAGGGCATGGTAAGGTCTGACTGAAAAATGTTATTTTTACACAATTTAAAATATGAATTTCAAGTGATCAATTCAAATGAAGATGTGAATGAGCCACATTTTTTGGTCAAATTTTGTATAATATTCTCTCACTCACTACTTATATGCCATATGTTACACATTATGATAATCGAGGAACTTATCTGTTTCATAGCAACTATGGCCAAAGAATTCATCAACTAGTGTTCAAATTATTGGTGATGGCTATTCTCAGCTTGGCTGGCCAAGGGATAGCAGTTTGTCGCTGAAACCAAACCCAGAGATTTTCCTGAACTTATACCTCGTAAGCATGAGCTTTTGGAATCTCAGTTTACCTCCATTCCCCCATTCCTCAGCATGAGTCAGAGTAGAACTTTTGTGGAAAATTATGGTTCTGTCACTAAGCCAGAGTTTTACTGCCACCTTGCCATTAACTTGCTGGGTGACTGTGGACCAAAGGCTAAACCTTTCTGGGCCGTTTCCTGAGCTGAAAAATAGGGAGGCAGTTTGTTGGAGCTGGATTTGGGGGGCAGGAAGAGCTCCATTCAAGGTGTACATATTATCTGTGGGACCTTATAGGATCATTGACTTAAAGCTGGAAAAGACCTTAAAGGCCATCCAGCTCCCTCATTTTATAAATAAGGAAACTGAGGCACAAGAGGGTTAGACACAGGGTCAGACAGCTACCAATTAGGTGTCTGAGGTGCCATTGGAATCCTGGTCTTTCTGACTCCTAATTACACCATACCGCCTCTTGCACAGCTCAACTAAAGATGTACATCTGACTTTGACAGAAGTTTCTCATCGGAGCTCCCTATACCACATAGGTACATGGTAACGTTTTTTTTTGTTTGTTGTGTGTTAGAAAACACGATCAGGAAAGGTTCCCTCTACAAGGTAGTCCTTGAGTAGAGATTTGGAGGAAGCTAGGAATTCTGAAGCAGGGTTGAGGTGGGAGGGCACTTCCAAGAATCTGCGACCTGGTGATGGGAGATAAGAGTGTCCTGTGTGAGGAACAGTTGGAAGAGCAGTTTGACTGGACCTTAGAGGAATGAGTGGGATCCCAGTTTCCAGAAGGCTGAATCAGCAAAGCCCAAGCTCTTGCCTGTCTTGGTTCACTAGCCTAGCTTAGATGGGAGAAGCTCATTATGCCAGAGGGTGATCAATTCTTTTTCCGACCCAATAACTATGGGATAGGGATGCGATTTTATATTCTTAGCTAGGGAGCAAAATTACCTAGTTACATTGCCGGGGGGAATTTAATGTAGGAATTAGTAACACGGATTTAGAGCCTGAAAGGGAATTTAGAGGTCATCTCGTCCAGCACGTTTCATCTCAAGCTAAGCGACTTGTCCAAGGTCACCTAGAAGGTGCAGGAGGCAGCTGAACTTGGAAGACAAAAAGTCATTCAAAAGAGTGCTTGAGGTCTGTGTGTATGCAGAAGGGCTACTCAGACCGATGAAATGAGGAATACAGGAAGAACTACAGTGGTGAAGACTATTCTTGGCTTTGCTCTGGACAGCTGTGACGGATTGTTGTTTCTTAGTAGCAGAGGGAGAAAGGCTGGACCACATGCCGTCCCCATCTCTCCTCGTGCACGGAATAGAACATTTTGTGCAGCCGGACCTGGGCACACAGACGCACAGGCACCGCCACGTAGCGCCGAGAGGTGGTCAAGCACTTCGGGGCTGCGCTACCGAGACGCACCACCAGGTGTCGCCCCGCATCAAAAGGCTGGTTCGGGGCTGGACAGGCCCACAGACCCGGGGCGCTCTCTCGTTCGCTGCGTTTGCGCTGCCGGGCGCGCTCCTGGAAAGCCTCCTCTGGTTCCTACACTGGGCGCAGCGTCTCGGAAACCTTCTGTCCCTTGGCCTGGAGGTGGGGGAGACACACACACAGAAAGAGAGAGAGTGGGGAGGGGAAAGCTGCCCGTGACGCAGGCGCGCAAACATGTGGAAAGGATGCTGCAGAGGGGACGCGCGTCAAGGTCAAGGTCGGGAGGCGCAAACACGCCGCTAATCTCGCCGACCTTGGCCCTGGCCGCGCTGCCGGCGGCGTCAAGGTGGTTAGTGGTTGTTTTTCAGCGCACCGGCTCAGACCCGACGAATCACCAACAGAGCCCACCTCCAAAGCGGGCAGGGGTCAGACAAGCAGACATCGGGGTTGACCGGACGGGGAGAGGAGGCCCCCGGGGAAGGAAGCCGAGTACAGAGGCACTGGGTCCAAGCCTCGAGAGAGGGGTTCGAAGCTTCCTCGTCCACCTCTGTGACCTTGAGCACAGTCACTTCTTTCTTACTCCCCGGAGTAAACTAAGTGTGAGGGAATGGGGGTGGTGGATTTGAAGTTAGAAGACCAGGATTTGAAACCCATCTCTGATACCTCGACCTACAGCAGAGAAGGACTTCAGAGACTCGTTGGGCAACTGAGGCCCGGAGAGGTTAGGGTGTTTGCGCAAGGTCACGCCCATCAGAGAGTCCGAGTTTGAAACCAAGTCCTATGCCTACCAAGGTCAGCTCCCTCCTGCACCTCCTGGATGACCTGAGCTTGAAATGAAGGGTGCTAGACAAGATGCCCTCTAAATTCCCCTTCGGCTCTAAATTCGTGTTACTAATTCCTACGCTAAATTCCCACCAGCAATGCAAGTAGCTTATTTTGCTCCCCAGCTAAGAATATAAAACCAGCATCCCTACCCTGCCCCTTCTTTGCGGTCTCCTTGGGATAGCGACATCTCTTTTATACATCTTTCTTTGACTTAGCCAGAAATGTGCTGCTAAGTATTTAATAACTGGTTCTCCTAAAATCATGACATACTTTAAAATTCAAACAACATTATTAACACTTTCTCCATCACTTTCTTAAATCTGGAAATCAACAAAAAGAAAATAAGCCCTGATTTGTAGTACTCAGAGGTATATGTTTGCACTGAAGTAACAATCACCCCTGGGAGCTGGTCTTTCCACTGGGGCCAGTGTCTGCACGATGCTCCAACTGCCACCCTATGGTCATTTGGACTCGGGGTTGGTGGGCTAGGAACTCATGGGACCTTGTTCTGGGCCCTCCCACTTGCTTCTCCCTCCAGCCCCAACTCTTCCACCCCCTCTCTCCCCCATCCCTATGAGAGATGGTCCAAGAGAGAGTTATCAGCAAGGCCCAGGATAATTTTATGTATAATATGTTTTATATATAACATGTAATTATATGTTATAATCATTTCCTACAAGATGCCTCCCTAATGGGTTAATGAGGGGAGTTAGCTGGGTTCAGAACCCACTCCTTACCCTGGCCACCCCCAGAGTCCTGTGGGCCTACCTGAGGCCACGGGATCCTAAGCTGGAATTATCGTAGTCATTACCCTGAATGCTGTTGCTAGGGCAACCTGGTCCAGCCTGATTCTCCAGACCTATTCAGCATGTCTGTCTCCTCCCCACTCCAGCTCTACAAACAACCTAGGACCTTGATAGGAAAAAAATGCAGTGATTTCTCAATTTTTCTGACATAAGAGCAGCAGCAGCTCCTGGCCAGAACATGCTGGATGGAAAGCGGGTCTTTGCCTTGGGGTACCTGGAAGTTAAATGACTTATCCAGGGTCATACAGTCTCCATGAAGATAGTGACTTTTTTCTCTTGGGGAACTAGGTGATACAGTGGCTAGAGCACTGGGCCTGGAGTCAGGAAAACCTGAGTTCAAATCTACCCTCAGACACACTAGCTTTATGACCTTGTGCAAGTCACTTAACCTCCATTTTAAACTCAGTTTTCTCACCTGTTAAGTGGGGATAATAATATAGTATCTAACTTTCAAGGTTGTTGTGAGGATCAAATGAGATAATCTTTGTAAAGTGCTTAGCACAGTGCCTGGCAAATTATAGGTGCTGTATAAATGTTAGCTATGAATCCACCTCCAGAGAGTGGTGATGAACTCTTAAGTGCAGATTAAAGCATATTTTTCCATTCTATCTTTCCTGCCTTTTTTGTGATATGGCTAATATGGAAATATGTTTTGCATGACTTCACATGTATAATGGGTATAGCATTGCTTGCCTTCTCAGTGGGCAGGGGAGTGGCTGGAGGGAGGGAAAGAATTTAGAACTGAAAATAAAAATTAAAAAATAAATATTAGCTATCACCATTATTATTATTTTGGACCCCAAGGTTGGATGTGGACACTTCACTATCTTACTGGAAAGCCCTTGAGGGTGAGGACCACTGCCTCAGATTGCTCTATATTTCCCTAGGATCCTAGTCTAGGGCTTAGCTTAGCCCATACTTCTGAACTA
Source organism: Phascolarctos cinereus (assembly GCF_003287225.1). NCBI lineage: Eukaryota > Metazoa > Chordata > Mammalia > Diprotodontia > Phascolarctidae > Phascolarctos > Phascolarctos cinereus. The sequence continues at coordinate 58,936,565 of NW_027555847.1, forward strand.
TTGATCACAAGACAGACCCACTTGCCTAAATGGCAGACCATCTGATTAACCAATTTGCTGACTGGCAGACCCCCTGATTGACACCATTCACTAACAGATCACCTGGATTCATGGCCTGCCTGCCTGACCAAAAGCTAACCTGCATGGCCAGTCAATGAAAATCTGCTTGACCAATGGCTCTTTGGGTCAACAAATTCCCTGACAGCACTGCCTCCTACTGACCAATTACCTGATTGACAGACCTGGCCACCCCCTTTACTATCTGATTAATACAGCTGTCAGAGAGGCAGCAGGCCATCGTGAAGAGAAATTTAGCCTCTGAGCCAGGAAGACCTGAATTCAAATCCCACTTATTTCACCTCTGGCACATGCTGGCTGTGTGACCCTAGAGAAGCTGGTTAAACTCTTAATGACTCTAGACTGAAACTCCAGGACTCAGGTTCTAAGACTCTGAGTCACAGAGCAGGTGCAGAGTTGCAATGCTAGAAGCAGTTTCCTTCCAAGTCCCATCTAAAAAGAAATCTCCTTTCTCGGAGGAGGAGGATGGAGGTTCAGAGCTGGTCCTTATTCTCACTTCACACTTGCTCCATCTTAGCTTAGTGAATGGCCTGGCACATAGTAGGTGCTTAATAAATGTTGATTGATCGATTAGCTTTCCATTGGACTGGCCTAAACTTGGCCCAGACTGTGGCTAAAGAGTTAAGTACTCGATGGTGAAAACTCTGAAGTGAAAACCACCCTTATCTCAGGAGGAAGTGAGAGTCACTGAACTGAGAGGTCATGCACCTGACCCTTAGACCCCTCCAGGTATTTGCAACACCAGCTTCTCCTAGGCAGTGGTTTTTACACAACTCTTCCTGCAGAGCCCACGGTCTTGTCCTGTACACTTTTCAAGCTTCCAGAGGCCTGGCCTATCTCATTCTGCTTTCCTCTGCCACCAAGGCCACAGGTCTCAGCCTGGCACTCTGTAATGGGACCCCTCCTTCAGTGAAGAGGTTGGGCTAGGCTTTTTCTGGCTTTGTTATTAGGACCTACTATAGTTGAATTCCTCAGACTTCTATTCTGACCAAGACACAAGTGAATGAGATTATGGCGTCTGTGTGTGTGTGTGTATGTGTGTGCATGTGTGTGTGTATGTGTGTCTGTGTATGTGTGTGTGTGTGTGTGTGTGTGTGTAATATTCCTGTTCAAGTTCAGTTGGACTAGATGGCCTTTGAGGTCTCCCTAGCTCTGAGATTCTAAGATTTCTTCTACTCTTTCTTTTTCTCTTTCTAATCAGGGTTAAGTGACTTGCCCAGGGTCACACAGCTAGTAAGTGTCTGAGGCCAGATTTGAACTCAGGTCTTCCTGACTATAGGCCTAGTGCTCTATCCACTGTGCCACCTAGCTGCTAACAGCCCCCTTCTACTTTTTCTTACTTTTCCCCCCTTTTATTTGTTTGTTTGTCTTTGGAGGCAGTCAGGGTTAAGTGACTTGCCCAGTGTCTCCGAGCTAGTAAGTGTCTCAGGCTGGATTTGAATTCAGGTCTTCCTGACTCCAGGGCCAGTGCTTTTTCCACTGTGCCACCTAGCTGTGTCCCCCCTACTTTTTTCTCCCAATTATTTATTCAGTAAGCATTTACTAAGTGGCTGCTAAGGGGCAGGCACTCTGCTTGCTCCTCATTGTGGATGCAAAAACAAAAGACATCCCCCAAATCAAACAAACAATCCCTGCCATCAAGGAGCTTCCGTTCACCATGATACACTCTGTCCTCCAGCTGGGTGTTTTCTTACTTCCTCCCTTTTCCCCTACCTTCCAGCATGTGTGCGTGCCTGCACTAATTTCTTCCCCTGAACTTTTGCCTGTGATTTTTTTCTCCCTTCCACGGAGATGTCCCAGGTATCCAAGTCCAACCCAGGCTTCAAAGCCCAGCTCAGCATCGCTGGTCCTCCTTGATATTCTTCCTTATCTCAGATGAAATCTCCTACCTTAATAATTCAACTCCTATTCATTCTCATTCGAGTCTCCAGAGCTACATAGAATAAGCTGAGTCCCATTCTCAGGTGGCAACCATTTAGATATTAATGGATGGCTCTCCTGGGTCCCATAAACCTTTTATTTTTCCAGCTAAAACTCCCTCAGTCTCTTGACCGCTGGGTAAGTGGCAGTTTCACATGCCCTCATTAACATGGTCCTTATGTGGAGTGCTTTGGTGTGTTAGGGTCCCTCTTAAAATGAAGGGCCTCTAACCCAAGACACTGCTCCGGGTGTGGTCTGATCAGAGCAAAAGAACAGTGTAAGTCCAATCTCCCTTGTTTGGAATATTTAGCTTTGGCTTAAATGAGCCAGATGCATCAGCTTTTTTTTTTGGCTGCCTCTCACATTTATACCAAGACTGCAGCCACTAAAGCCCTCCCAGGTCTTTCTCACCTAAGCTGCTATCCAGCTGCTCCCGTGCCCCCCCCCCCCCCCCCGCCCCTAACACTTGGGCAATAGATTTTTTTTTGAAGATGTAATTGTAGACCTTTCATTTGCACCTATGGAATATCATTTTGTTTCAGGTCCACAAGTCAGTCTGTTGGGGTCCTATTGCATGTGAATTGTGTTACCAATCAATAAATATTTATTAAACACCTACTACTGCGCCAGGCATTATGCTAAGTGCTGGGGATACAAAAAGAAGCAAAAGACAGTTTTTGCCCTCAAGGAGCTTACCACGTAACAGAGGAGACAACAGGTAAACAGATAAATACAAAGCAAGCTATATACAGGATGAATAGGAAGTAATTAACAGATGGAAGTCACTAGAATTAACTGGAATTAGGGAAGCCTTCCTATAGGAGCTGGGATTTTAGTTAGGACTTGAAGGAAGCCAGGGAGGCCTGAATTTGGAGTGGAGGAAGGAGAATGTTCCTTCTGGCATGGGAACAGCCAGAGAGAATGCCCTGAGCTGAGAGATGGAGGGTCTGGGATCACGTCAGTTACCTCTTCTGGGTTTGTGCTCCTGGTGAGTTTGGTAAACCTGACATCTGTGCATTTATGGATGTTCATGAAAGCCTTGCTCTGATGCCTCAGATTGGCATGGAGTCGGCTCTGAGTTTTCAAAGGCTAAGTCAGCAGAATGTGAACTCTGCCAGCTCCTACCAAGATTGAATGGTCTTGAGGATCAATTATAAGAGAGGCTTTTTAAGGCTGGATCAGATGGAAGCAGTGGTGCAGTGGATAGAGCCCAGGACTTGGAGTTGGGAAGACCTGAGTTCAACTTTGACCTTGGACACTTACTAGCTCCAGGCGGATCATTGTCTGCCACTTTCCTCAATTGTAGAAGGAGGATAGTAACAGGATTTACTGTGAGGACCAAATGAGATTCTGTTTACAAAGTGATTAGCACTTTGGATGGCTAGGTAGTGCCATAGTGTGCAGAGCTCAGGGTTTGGAGTCCGGAAGACTCATCTTCCTGAGTTCAAATCTTGCCTCAGACAGTTACTAGCTATGTGACTCTGAGCAAATCACTTAATCCTGCTTGACTCAGTTTCCTCATCTGTAAAACGAACTGGAGAAGGAAAGGCAAGCTACTCCAGTATCTTTGCCAAGAAAACCCTAAATGCAGTCACAAAGAGTCAGACATGAATGATCAATAACAATAGCACAGTGCCTGGCACATCATAGTGGCAATATATATGCTTATTCTCTTTCTTTCCAGCAAAATATAAAAAATGCTGCAAACCTGAAAGTTCCGTATAAATGTGAGTTATTATTATTATTGACTGGAAATTCCAAGAAAACCTCAAATGGGGTCATGACAAGTCAGACATGACTGAAAAATAACTAAACAACTGGGAAATTATTGATGGGATTGGTGATTTCATTGGTGTAGGGAAAGCTCTATCTACCAGTATATATCCTCTACAATCTATAGTAGAGAGTTGACACCTGGTATTCAGAAGTTAAGGGACTTGCCCAGAATCACACAGCCCAATATGTGTCAGGAACAGACTTGAACTTAGGTCTTCCTGATTCTGACGACAGTTATCTGCTGTGTAAGAAGACCTTTTTGTTATTATTACTACTACTACTATTATTTTTATCATCATTATTATTTCTGTTAGTCTCTTGTTGGAGGACTAGCCTAATTAAATCTCAGAGAGACTCAATCCCAGTGTGGCTGCATGGCAGATGAAGTTTTTGTCCAAGGTACCTCTTAAAGACCTAAGTTCTAGAACTTGAGATTGGGATGTATGTCAGTGGAGGGAGTAAAGATGCTAACTGGAGAGAACTAAGAGGAGTCAGAGGGTCTGAGTTCAAATCCCTTCTCTGACCCTACCTCTAGGACCACTAGTCAGTCACTTAACTTTCCTGGGCCTCACTTTCCTCACCTGTAAAATAAGGAACTGAGACCCAGTGAACTTTTTGATTTCTTCCAACTCTCTATCTATGATCCCTATAACTCATTCTAAAAAAGTATTGAAGAAGGAAGCTTTCACCAAGTCACTAATTAAAGAAAACAAACAGCTGAGCAGGCCAGGGCCAAGGACAGATCCCTAATGTCTTCCACTAGAGAGACCAACCCTATGGGCTGCTGTTCACAGATGCATCTGGATCTTATCTCTCTAACTGGGCTCTGATCCCCCAAAGGGGAGGGATCATGCCTTCTCTTCTTCTGTCCTACCTGCACATAGCACTGTGCTTGGGTAGAGGAGACCTTCAGGAAAAGACTTAGTCTTATTGAATTGCCATAATCCTGATGACAAGTAACAAGGGCTGGTGTGGGCTGGTGGCCCTGGGAAATGGAGAGGAATGAAATGGGAATGGGGAGCACCAATTTAAAAAAAACAAAACATCAGTGAAAGGGTTTTCAAAATCACAGAATTTCACAGTTGAAAGGAACCTCACAGACCACCTAGCCTGACCCAACAAGAATGCCCAGTAAGTGATAGTCTGATTAAAGATCCCCAGCAAAGGGTCTTGGAGTCGGAAGACTAGGTCTTGAATCCTAACTCTAATACTTACTAGCCTAGTAACCCTGAACAAGGCACTGAATCCTCTCTGAGCCTCAGTTTCCTCCCCTGTAAAATGGGGGTGGCAGTACTCATATTGTCTACTTCAGAGAGCTGTCAAAGCAAAAAGCAATACCGATGTTTTAGCAAGTCAGACTTTGCAATAAACGTGAATTCTTTGTCTCTCAGTTTATTCAACTCCAAATTCGGCTCGTTCCCAAACAAAACTGGTCACTCGCAGATAATCTGTGCAAAGGAACTTAATTAAGTACTTGAGATAGTCAAGTAGTATAGTGGAAAGAGAACTAAACTGGGAGTCAGGAAGAGCTGAATTCAAATCCTTCCTCAGATACTTACTGGCTGTGTGACCTTAGGCAAATCACTTAATCTTGTTTGCCTCTGTCTCCTCATCTGTAAATGTGCTACAGAAGAAAATGGCAAACTATCCAGTATCTTTGCCAAGAAAACCTCAAACGGGATCACAAAGAGTCAGACGTGGCTGAAAAATGACTGAACGAATATGACAGAAACGATGCTAAGTGCTAAGGATAGAAAGAAAGGCAAAAAACAGTCCTTGCCTTCAAAGAGCTCACAGTCTAGCCGGGGAAACAATAAGTAAATAACTAGATACCTTCAAGAGATACACAGGGTAAAGGGAAGGTCATCTCGCAGAAGAAGGTTCTAGAAGCTGGAGGAGGGGGCAGAGGGCACTGGGAAGGTCATTTCACAGAAGAAGGCTCCAGAAGCTGGGGGAGGGGTCAGAGGGCACCAGGAAAGACCTCCTACAAAAGGTAGGATTTGAGCTGAGTCTTGAAAGGAGCCAGAGAAATTGAGGGGTGGAAGTGAAGAGGCGGAGCATTACAGGCATGGGGAACAGCCAGTATAAAAGCATGAAGGTGGGAAATGGGGTATCCAATGTGAGGAACACTGGGAGACTCCTAATCCTCATCCAACCTCTTCCACCTTCTGTTTTAGTCACCTATAGAATAATGAGAATGAGCCCTGCCTAGTCTAGGTTACAGAGCTATTGTGATGTGTTAGTACAGCAAGGAAGGCAGGGAACCCTGTGTGGGGTTGGGGAAACGGAACAGGAGGAAGCAGACATTACTGTCACGGCTCTAAGAAAGATACTCTTTGGTTGCCATTAGACAACGCAATAAAGCAACGGGGAGTGACAGACATCTCTAGTGCTTCTAATATTAAATGGCCCCCATAATTCTATTGTTAGAGTGAGGATGGGGTCTGTAGTGAGAAAGGCTGGTCACAGTGGACTGGATTTGTGAGTCTTTATGTGCTTTCCTGGTATGTCAAACAAGAGAAAGAGAGTGGTAACTGGACACTCCCGCTGTCATGGGCATTCAGGACATAGGACCCAATCCAGGTAAAGTCAAATCATATAAGTTTCACCTGGAAGGGCTAGACCTTAGATGTCAACTTGTCCAACCTTCTCCTTTCACAGATGAGAAAACTAAGGGCCAGAGAGTGAAGTGACTTACCCAAGGTCCCACAGTTTCCTGGTGGTGGAGAAACTCCATAGAAAGACTTTTGCCCAAGGAAAATCACTTAACCTCTTAGCCTCAGTTTCCACATCAGTAAAATGGGGATAAAAATTGCATCAACTTTCCATGGTAGTTATGAAGGTTAAAGGAGATCACCTCCGTAAAGTGCTTTGTAAACCTTAAAGCACTTTATAAATGCTAATTGTTGTTGCTATCACTGGGAGAGACACAACACGTGTGTAGACAGGTAAGTCTGTACATGATTATCGGAGAAGAACATACTGTTAATACAGGAAAGAAGAAAAGGCTCCCCCCCAGGAGGTGGGAACGTGAGGCAGAAGCCCGATACTGCACTGAAAGAGCTCAAAGTGAATGACTCCTCATCCATTCAGTGGCCACTGAGAATATGCTCAACCTGGATATTTTTCAACATCCTAAATGTAACCAGATGGAAATTTCTTCTGAAGTGTCATCCTCCTGGATGGTCTGACATGAAGAATGTGCCTTTGAACAGGAAAGCTGCATTTCATTAGGGTGAGAGAACTGTCGTCTGTGGCCTTGCTCCTCTCCCACAAACAGACCCTAGCAGAAAGAGTGCTGGGCCTGGAAGTGAGGAAGATTTGGATTCAGATCTGTCTTCTGACACATACTCGTGTGATCATGGGACAGTCAGCTAACCGCTGCTGCAAGCCTTAGGTTCAAGGATGTGCTGGAGCCAACTTGAACCTTGGGAGAATCTGAGCATTTACAATTTAAAAATAAGCAAAGACTGTAAGTCAAGGCTTGATTTAGTGTTTTGTTATTGTCTAGATTGAAATCGATGGAGAAAATGTCGATAACTCAGATGGAACTTAAGTATGTCATGTATACATTTTTTAAAAATTGTTAAACATTTGCCAGCATACTTGCTCAGTTTCCTCATCTGCAAAATGGGGGTGATAATAATCCCTGCATTAATTATCTCACTGAGTGGTGGCACAGGCAGCAATGGATAGAAGAGCCTTTGAATGGAGATTTGAGTACCCCAGAGCTTCTTTCATCCCCCATCTTTGGATTTAACAATGATACTCTTCTCTATGCTCCAACCATACGGGCCAGGGAGGGACTCTGCATCCACTTGACCTATGGGCCCTTGACCCAGGGTCATGAACCGGGGGTCATGGTTGCAGTGATTATGTTCTGCTGGGGGGGTATATAGGGTGAGGCAAGAGTTACATTATAGGGTTGAAGGACCATCCAGCCATGTGTTCAGACTGTTCCATGGTGGATGGGGCCAGAGGACTCTCCTGACACTCTTGTGTGAACTGGCCAAGTCCTCCAACTTCTCTGGATCCCAATTTCCTCATTTGTAAGGAGAGGTGGATGGGCTGCATGACTTCTGGCTTTCCTTTGGGCTTTAGATCGATGGTGAGTCTCAGCTGAGGTACTCCAGGCACTTGGCAAACCTCAGAGCTCCATATAAATGTCAATGATGTTATTATTATTATTATTTTTGCGCAGATACAGACTGGAGTTCATTTATTCATAGTGCACCGGGGAGAATGCTAGGCTGGGAATTAGGAGATGTCTGTGACCAGGAACAAACTCTTTCTCTTTTGTAGTCCTCAGTGCCCTCACCTGTAAAATGAGGAGGTTAGATGAGATGATGTCTGCAATCCCTTCCTGACTCTGACATTCTTTGATACTATTCTTTTTTTTTAAGGCAGTTGGGGTTAAGTGACTTGCCCAAGGTCACACAGCTAGTAAGTGTCAAGTGTTTGGTATGAAGTCGCATTTGAGCTCAGGTCCTCCTGATTTCAGGGCCGGTGCTCTATTCACTGTGCCATCTAGCTGCCCCATTTGATACTATTCTTGACCTGAGAGATTAGAGGTATTCGTATGTAAGGGTCTCAGGAAGAGGCGAGAGCTCTTTTTGTTCTCTTGGGATGCTACCATTTATGGAAAGGCAGCATGAGATGTGGGAAAGAACCTTAAATTTCAAGTCAGATGACCAGAGGGAGAGGTTTACATCCCAGCTGGGCCACTAAACTGCCTGTGTAACCTCAGGAAAGGCAGTTTAACCTTTCTGGGCCTCAGTTTCCTCATCTGTAAAATGGGGGTGGGTGGGCTAGCTGACTTAAGGTCCCTGCTAGCTCTAAGTCTGTGATCCTTTATAGAGTGTATCAATACAGATAGTATAAAGATCATCCTGAAAATGCAAAATCTCCAGTCTTGTACCTGATGGGCAGAGGTGGACTAAATCCCAGTCCCTCCCCATTAGCCAACAGCAAAACGGAACCTCAGAGAGTTGAAGAGACTTGCCCCAAGGTCACATAGCAAGTGAGTGGTGGCCAAGCTCTCCTACACCCTGCCTTGTAGGGTCTTTCTGTTACAGCAACCAGAAGGGAGAGGAATGAGGATCACTGTCTAGCTCAGATGCTTCCTCCTGGCATGGAGGTCACCAGGCATAGTGCCTGCCACACAGTAGGCAGTTAGTAATTGGTGACCGCTGCCAGTAGAACCTAAGATCTGAGTTCCAGCTATATGTCTACCATTAGAGGAGCAGCCTAGGTGAGTTTGGAAGGGCTCATCTCATCAGGTCTGGAAAAGACCTTGGAGACCATCTAGTCCATTTTACAGATGGGGATAAGAGGATAAGTGACATGCCCAGGGTCACGTAGCTTGCAAGTAACTGAGACAGGATTTGAACTTAAGTTGTCCTGACTCCAAGTCCAGTGACTTATGAACTGTCATCTCTCAAAGGTTAGTTAGCACAGAAAGGGCTATATGATCTGCTCTGGTGGAAGGAGTGTCATTACGGATGAAACTACAGATCTTTGTACACATGGGAGCACTGCACAGAGCTGTCACACAGTAGGCTCTCCATCCTTCCAGACAAACGGACCTGCCCGTTATGATCTCTATCTTGTACGGGATGGAAGAGAGCCAGGGAGTTTCCCCAAGCCCCAGAGCTGGCTTGCCTGTGGACTCCGTAACTAAGGAGAGAGCTCAGGGGTCTCACTGGCTTGGTGAAATTGGATCCTTCCCACTTAGAAAGCAACCTGCCACTCCCAGAGGCACTTGTACCGTAGGTCTGTCCAGGCAGTGTTCCCTTCGTTTTGGGAAGGGGACTATGTCGTGCAGCTTTGTTTATAGCAACTGCAGAGGGACAGCCTGCCAGCTGCCCATCTGACTCTGCTCACTGGGGTCCATGGCCCTCCCTGCCTCGAGCAGGCAGAATCTGATCTCTCTCCTCGCTTACTGAAAGAACTCTGCCGAGGACAGCAAAATCTGGTGGAATCTGAAACTTTTTGGGGTTTCTTCTTCCTTTCTCCCTCGCTTCCTTCTTTCCTGTGATTTTTTTCTTTCCCTTTTCCCCCCATTTATTTTACTCCTTCTCTTTCCTTTTCTTCCTATTCATTTTACCCCTTCCTTTTTTCTCCTTCCCTCTCTCTTTCTCTTCCCCGTTCCTTTCCCCTTCCCTTTAGTCTCTTTTCCCTTTCTCTTCTCCCCTTCCCTCTTACTTTTTTCCACTCCCTCTCCCCCCCTTTCTCCTCCTCAAAATACCCTGTCCCTCAATTCCATGCAAAAGTGAATGACATCCCTTATTTCCATAGTGTCTTAAGATTTACAAAGTGTTTTCCTCATTACAACCCTGAGATAGGTAGTGCCATTATCATTTGTCCCATTTTACAGATCAACAAACTAAGGCTCAGAGATGTGAATGCTTATCTCATGGCCACAGATCTGGGAAGTGTCAAAGCTGGAATTCAAACCTAGGTTTTCTGGGTCTAAATCAAGTCCTCTTTCTTCTATACCTTGGAATTTCTCATCACCCCAGTGCTTCTCGTTCCAGAACGTAGTTCTCACTCTCAGGTCTGAGTTCTTAACAGTAGGTAATAATGATACCCCCAAAAGATAACGCAATTTTAGCCCCATTTATAGAGGTTCTGTGTCTGGAACAAAAGAAAGCATCATCTCATGGTACTCCTCAATGAGAAGGCTAGATCTAAGGTATCACAGCCAGTCTTGAGTACTCTGTTTTAAGAGGGACATTGACAAAAATGGGGACCCATCTGGAGGAGGATAGCCAGGAAGGTGAGTGCACTGGGAAGCCTGTCAGAGGGTAGAAGGAACTTGGCATGATCACCCTGGGAAGAGGGAGGCTCTCCTGTTCCAAAGAGAAGGACTGAATCCCTGGGATAAGGTTGTGGAGAGCCACATTTTGATTCAATACCAGGATGGATTTTCTAATAACGAAGCAGGCTGCAACTTAAGCTAGTCAGCCCCCTCGCACTGGGAGTGTGCAAGCATGATAGCTAACATAGCTAACATTTATATAACATTTACTATGTGCTGAGGCACTATGTTAAGTGCTTTACAGTCATTCTCTCACTTGGTTCTCACAACAACCCTGAGAAGTAGGTGCTATTATTATCCCCGATAAGGAAACTGAGGCAAACAGAGGTTAAGTGACTTGCTCAGGGTCACACAGTTAATAAGTATCTGACGCTGGATTTGAACTCAGTTCTTCCTAATTCTAGGCCCTATTCACTGTACCACCTAGCTGCCCTGAACAGAGACCAGATGAGGATCTTTCAAGGGTACTGAGAGGTACATGAAGTAGGAGGTTGAATAAAATGACTTCTCAAATTGCTTCCAGTTCTGAAATTCAATGATTCTGTCATATACATATACACACATATACATGTATATGTGTGTATATGTATGCATGTATATGTATATGTGTGTATGCAAATAGATAGGTACTATCTCTCTTTATGCATATCTCCAAATTCCCTGACTAGAGTATAAGCTCCTTGTAGAAAGGGATTGCATCTCATTTATCTTTGAGACAGATACAAGAGTGCCTCTGACAGCACCATGACTGGTCAGAGAGAGAGAACAGAACTGACAGGGCACGGGAAGCAGACAGACGGCCTTGCAGTGGGGCAGACAATCGGGGGAACGTCCCAGCAGCAGGTGATGGGGGGAGGGGTGAAGCAGGCAGCTGTCACTACCTAGGTTTTGGAGTGAGCACCAAGGTCCCAACTATAGGTACCACAGATAAGAGGCAGGACAGTATTACCTGGCAGGCTGAGAGGAGCAGGGCAAGAGCCCTGCTCTGGAAGAATGATTACATGGATCAAGAATCAGGGATGGGGAAGTCCACTTGGCTGCACAGGCATTGTAAATGAGGAACATGATGGGGGAGTGGTCCCTGGGGTACATGGCTGAAACCAAATGCTACATTGCCCAGGACCACTAGTATGTGGCTATGGTTAGTAGATCAGCCTGTGTCCAGGATTAGGGCTCAACTGATAATTTGCTCTGAGCCTATAACCTTCCCACTAAGGCCTCTTTTAAATTAGAGAAGCATTATGATGTGTAACAAGGAGCACCTGGATTCAATTACCAGCTCTGAAGTTTACCATCAGTGTGGCCTTGGTGAGGTCTTACCTACTACACCCCTAAAATGGTGATAATAGCGCATGCTTTCATTACTTCATAGGATTGTTGGGAGGGAAATGTTTTGTAGACCTCAAAACACTGTAGAAATATTGACTATTACAATTATAACCTCCTGCCCAACAGGCCTGATCCCCAAGTCTGGAGTGAAGGGTGAAGCTATAGGTGGGAATTTATGATCCCAGTTGTAGAGATGAGAAACTGCAGGCATGGGAAGCCAGACAAATAGCAGCTGAATCAACGTTTTTTGATGGCAAGACCCTGCATCCCTGTGGCCACTTTCCTACTCTGACCTGTCCACACATTTCCCTCTTCCCCTAAACTCTCAGGGAGAGATGAGGAATCACATTCTTCCAATTGGAAAGTAGAGAAAATGTTTCCATACCTAGAAGTCAGCATCCCTTAGTGACATCTCAATCCTCTGCTTAAATCCCCAGTAATGAGGAGCCTCACTACTAAGAGCTGACCAGCTCTTGTTAAGAAGCTCTCCCTCAAGGGCAGCTAGGTGGCACAGTGGATAGAGCACCGACCTTGGATTCGGGAGGACCTGAGTTCAAATTCAGCCTCAGACACATAACACTTATTAGCTGTGTGACCCTGGGCAAGTCACTTAGCTCCATTGCCTAGCCAAAACAAAGATGTCCTCCCTCGTGATGAGCAGTCAATCCATCAATAAGCATTTACTAAAATATCTACTGTCTTCCAGTCATTGTGCTAAGCAGTAGAGATGCAAAGACAAAAATGGCATCATGCTGATCCTCTATCAATTTGTATTCTATTACAGGAGTCAGCACACATAGAAGCATTACAAGGTGTCCCAAAAGTTGTTAAGCTTTAGCTAAAATAATGATTTCTGTTTTGAATACGCTAAGTTTGAGCTGACCACAGTTTGAAATGTTCAATAGATAGTTAGGGATGCAGACATGGCAATCAAGAAAGATACTAGAAACAGATTTGGAAATCACCTGTGTGGGGGTGATAATTAAATCCATGGGAGCAGGCTGATGAGCTCATCTAGAGAGACGGAGAGCAGAGAGAAAGGAGAGAAGAGGGCCCAGCAGAGCCTCGGGGGTGGGATGTGAATGTTGGTCCAGCAAAGCAGAAACTGACCTCTCTGTAAGTTTCACTCTTTGGTCCAAGTTCAACCCTCCAGAGCAATTTCCTCTTCTGTTTCATGGGAAGACTGGGTGAGTTGATCTCTAAGGTTTCTTCTTGTTCAAAGGTCCAATGACTTTAGAATTCTATGAACTTGATCAGATAAGCCCTTCCTCACAAAGATATGGTGCATTTCATGTCCTCTCCTTTCCAAGTGGATTGACATTTTTTTTAAAGGACACATATGGAGAGAGCAAGACTCAACTGAAAACAACTTATGCATCAATAGAGGACCCATTTTAGTGTGTGTGTGTGTGTGTGTGTGTGTGTGTGTGTGTGCTTATGTGCTTTCTAGCAGTGTTTACTACAAGCACATCAAACCACACAAACATATACTCCATTGATGAATAGAAATGGGTATCCAGCAGGCACCAAAGTCAGAACCAGATGAAAATATAGTGGGGAAATGTTTAACAAGATAAATAAGAATAAAACACAATATAGATCATGTTAATTTATGGTTTTCTATGTCAATACTTGCCCCTCCCTCCTCCTTCCCTCTTGTTTCTATTTGAGCTTGACACCATTAGTCTGGGCCTGGTACATGGAATAGAGAGAGAAACCTCCTTAGGGTCAGCTTACCATGCAAGGGAAAGGAACTTTTATGGATCACAGAGTATTAGAATTAGAATAGAGCTTAAAGTCATCTGATCAAATCCTTTCTTTTTGCAAATGATATAAATAAGGCCCAGAGAAATCAGGGGATTTACCCAAGGTCATACCACTCTTATATGGCAGCACTTGACTTTGAACCCAGATCCTTCTGACTCTAGGTCCAGTCTTCTTTCTGTTATATTACATTCTAGCAGAACACTGTCCTAGGAACTAGGAGAAGGGAGTGGTAATGATAGAGAAACAAAAAAATAGAGATGGTTATGGAGCTTCTGGCCTGACAAGGCTTTGACACATATAGAGAAAACTGGACTATAAAAGAATCGTGATAACTACATCTCAGAAGTACAAGAGCAGAGCTGTGTGAGGTCCTAGCAGGGGAAGATTGTTACCAACCAGGGGTTCATAATGATCACTAATAATAATAATAATAATAATAATAATAATAATAGCATTTATATAAATTAAGATTTGCAAAGCACTTTCCAAATATCTCATTTTATCCTCAAAGCAACCAGGGGCTGTGAATATTATTATTATGCTCATTTTATAGATGGGGAGACTGAGGCAGACATAAATTGAGTGACTTGCTCAAAGTCACACAGACAGTGTCTGAGGCTGGATTTGAATTCAGATCTTCCTAATACCAGGTGCAGCATTCTCTCTACTGCATCACCTAAGTAATACAAATACAAAGTTGATACATAGTAGACCATGGAAGACCTAGACCACAGATTTGGAGTTAGAAAGGATCTCATAGGCCATCTAATTCAATCCCCTCATTTTATAAATCAATTAATTAATCAACAGGTATTTATTAAGCATCCGCTATGTGCTAAGCACTTGAGTATACAAGTACAAAGAATGAAATGTTCTTTCCTCACTATGAAGTTACATCCTAAAGGGGCAGATGGATGAAGAACCCAGAAATAGTAAGCCACTTCTCCAAAGCCATACAGCTAGTATATAACAGATGCATGATTCAAACCCAGGTCCTTTGACCCCCAATCCATCACTCTCTCCCATGTACCCTGCTGCCCTCCCCTTTCAGAAGCTTGGTGTCTCTTGTGTGCTATCCTCTCCTTCCTACCCAAACCTGTTCTCAAGAAAGATCTTCTCTCCCTAAATTGTCAGTGACTGAGAAAAAAGCAGCTGCTTCCAGGCTGATTATGTATTTTCAATGAGGGGCTAGACAGAGCAGGGAGGAATTGAAGTCCTTGTAGGCCCAAGGCACTCCTGTTTCCTAGGCCCTTGGGTGGGTGAATTTTTCTAAGTGTATCTGATTTCTCGAAGAAAAAAATCTCAGAAAGTTCATCTTTGTTAGTTTATTTTATTTTTACTTTATGGGAAAAAAAGTCGACGCTGATTGATCCTACCTCTCTGTGCACACATAGAGTGCCTGGCCTTTCTATGAAGATGTTCAAGAAGAGAATTTTGTTGTAGTTTTTGCCTCCCAAATTTTTAAGAGGCCAATTTTCTTTTCATGTGGCCTTTTGACGTCCTGGGCCCTGGGTGCAGTGCCTGCTGGGCTTACTGGATAATTCAACAACCAATCTCAAACAAAAACACCAGGAAGTAAGTCTCATATCCATGTGTATTTGGAGTGAGCTGGACAGATTCCAGAGATTTTTTTTTAAAATCCCAACAGTCAATAGATTTACCAAGCAGATCCTCATTTGGTCTCAAAAGAAGGGAACAAGCTATAATGGTAACATTTGGATGACCCCAGAAGTCACCTGAGCCCCGTGAAATGGAAAGAACGCTTGAGCTAATAAGACTCATGAGTCCTGAATGCTGGTCCTGGCAAGGCCACTGACTGTAGGCAAACTATTTCCCCTTGCTGGATCTCAGTTTCTCTGTCTTTAAAATGAAAGGAGTGCTTTACAAATATCATTTCACTGATCCTCACAACAACCCTAGGAGGGAGGGGCTGCTATTATTCCTGTTTTACAGAAGAGGAAACTGAGGCAGACAACAGTTAAATGACTTACTTAAAGTCTCCTATCTAGCAAATATCTGAGATGGGATTTGAACTCAGGTCTTCCTGACTCCGGGTCCAGCACTTTATTTCATTAGCTTTTTTTGTGCTGATATATCACATTATTGATCCATTGAACTTTAATTCTACAGAAACACCAAGTTTTCGTTTTTGTTTTTGTTTGGTTTTTGCTTCTTCAGATGAGGTGTTTTTTCCTCCTATCTCATACTTGTGAAATTGATTTTTTTGAATCCTGGTGTGAGCACTGACATTGATTCCTAGTAAATTTCAACAGACTTTCAATTAACAGGATTCTGTGGCAATGCATTTCAAAGCTGGATGTATCTGATTTCCAGTGATCCATTCTTCATATTTCCTTAGGTGTTGTGGATAATTGAGAAGTGATGGAATTGTGATAGGATTCAGTCAAGGCCTCAACAGGGCTTTACAAATAGCCAATGGAAAAACCTCATTAATCTCATGTAACTGTTGATGAACAGCACATCAATGAAAGAATTGTAGAAGAAGTGTCCTCTCCCCTCAGTTTCTTTGTCTGTAAAAAATGAGGGGGTTAGATTAGATGACCTAAGACATCTTTTCTAGTTCAATCTCTCTGATTCTATGAACCTACATACTTCCGGGAGAGAAGTTCCTTATTTCTCTGAACCTGTCCTCTAGAAAAGCTGGGCTGGATCAGGTTTTCTCTTAGGTTCAGAGGAAATGACATCTCTTCGATTAATCAAGCAAGATTCAAGATGAAACCTAGTTATTTACTGAGACCTACCATCTTATTTGGCCTGGCCACTAATCTTTAGAAGCTCCATGAGCACTAGGGAGCTAGTCATATTTGTCATTCTTTGATTCTGTGTGTGTGTGGGGGGGCAGTTGGGGTTAAGTGACTTGCCTAAGGTCATACAAGTAGTGTCATGTGTCTGAGGCAAGATTTGAACTCAGGTTGTCCTGATTCCAGGGCCAGTGCTCTATCCACTGTGCCACCTAGCTTTCCCACATTCTTTGATTCTTAAAGAAACATTTTCAAGGAATCAGAGGTGGCCAACTATGAGATGGGCTGCCTCCTGATGGGTGCTTTCACACTGTGTTTAAGATGAGAATGGAGTGCTGCATTGCCAAGGATGCTTTAGTGGGGATGTCTGTACAGCACGGGCACATGGGTTAGAGGATCACTTAAGGTCCTGTCGACCTGTTAACATTCTGTGTTGTAGCATTCTTTGTTCTAAGGTTCCTTCTAGCTCTGACATTCAATCTTCCAAGGTACCTTTCAGCTTTGATAGTCTTTTTAAAGACTTCTTTAAGTTTTGACATACTAATATTTTAATTTTTATTTAATATAATTTAATTTAATAAAAATATAATTTGATTTAATATTTTAGTCCATCTTTTAAATTTCAAGGTACAGCTCTTACATTTCATATTCGTAGCTCTCTTCCAGTTCTAACATTTTATGTTCTGAGGTTCCTTTTACAACTAATTTTCCATTCTAAAGTCCTTTCCAGATCTAATATTCTGTGTTCTAAGATACTTGACATTCCATGTTCTAATCTCCCTTCCAGCTCTAATATTTTATGTGCTGTAGCCCCATTTATTTCAAACATTCTATATTCTAAGCTTCCTTCAAACACTGGCATTTTATAAGATCCTATGCCTGGAATGTTCTCTCTCTCTCTCTCTCTCTCTCTCTCTCTCTCTCTCTCTCTCTCTCTCTCTCTGTCTCTCTCTCTCTCTCTGTGTCTCTCTCCTCTCTCTTCTCTCTCTCTCTCTTCTTCTCTCTCTCTCTCTCTCTCTCTCTCTCTCTCTCTCTCTCTCTCTCTCTCTCTCTCTCTCTCTCTCTCTCTCTCTCTCCCTTCCTCCCTCCCTTCCTCCCTCCCTTCCTCCCTCTCTCTTTCTCTCTGTCTGTCTCTGTCTCTCTCTCTCCCTATCTCTCTCTTCCTCCTTCTTTTCCTCCTCCCTTTTAGCTTCCTTGGCTTCCTTCAACACAGCTTAAATCCCACCTTCTACAAGAGGTCCTTCTCTTGCAGAGAAGGGGGGTCCCATTCCCCCTAGTGACTTTTTTCTGAGATTTCCTCCCATTTACATGGGTGAACCTAATTTTTTTTGCACATCGTCTCCTCCCTGTTTTTGCATTTCTTTGTATTCCCAGAGCTTAGCACAATGCCTGGCACATGGTAGATAATAAATACTTGTTAATGTTGAGTCTCCCCTTCTAGCCCTGTCATTCAATGCTCTAAGCTTCCTTTCAGTCCTAACATTTTCTATTCCAAGAATATACTATTCTCCTTCTCTAACAGTAATTCTATTACTCTGAAATTCCATTTAGTAGGTGAGTACTTATTCTGTGGCCTGGCTGATAAGGACTGTGTCTTTATTTTGTTGTTCAGAATGTAACTTTGGAAGACAAACTGCAGGAAACTTCCCTGGATCCAGAAGCAAGGCCTATGAGGCAAAAGGGGAAATTCAGACCTGTAGAGGGGGCAAAGATTGTTCAGGCTGACCACTGCCTTGGAGCCAAAATTGGCTTTGGAGTGGCACTTCCCCCCTCTGGGACCAACTCTTTTCGGTTGTTCCCCCACAGCTGAAATGCTGCCCGACTTCTTACCTGCTGTCAGACATAGGTCACAGATTTGTTGGGCAAAAAATGGTCCACCTTTTTGCTCAAATCCCACTTCCTCCAGAAGCCATCCTTGATAACCACAGACTGTATCTCTCTCATTCCCTTCACATTTATTACTCACAAATGTAATGAACACTTTTTATTATCTGCCGTTTGCTAAGTGTCTGTATAAGCAGTTCATTAAGTCAGTGACAGCATAGTGAAGTGAACAGATCAATGGGCTTAGAGAAAAAGGACCTGGGTTTAAATCCAGGTTTGCCTACATGTTAGTTGTATGACCTGCAAATCACCTGACTTCTCTCTAGGCTTCATTTTCCTAATCTATAAAAGGAGAGAGACAATCTAGATCAGAGATATCTAACATGAGGGCTGGCATCCTGAGTGAGGGTAACCAGATTCGGATGTAATTGGGAAATATTAAACAAAAATTTAAAAAATACAATAGAACATAGATAATGCCAATATGTAGTTTTCTCAACCAAAATGTGGGCTACAGGGATCTTTGGTTTAGTGGCCCCATTTCTATTTGAGTTTGACAACACTGCTGTACATGACCTGTATTGTCCCTTCTAACTCCGGATATCACAATACTAATATTTCATATATGGCAAACTTATCTCCCTAATAATAATGAATATTCATACAAGATGTCTCAAAAGTCTTAGTGCAGTTCAATTCCATTTCATTCTCTCTGTTATGAAAACATCATCCATATCCTCAAACTGACTGGGTGGTCTGCAGTTTATCCCTCACAATGACATCATTTCTTTTATCTCTTCTTTTTGTCTTAGATATTTTCACTGTGTTTTCACTCTTAACTTCATGGACTTCCATTCTAGTATTTATTTTTCTTGTGTTCCATGTCATAACTCCTCTCCTTTTTCTTCTTCCTTTCCATTTATATGTTTCTTTCCCCTAAGGCATTGTATACTTTAAGAAAATTGATCTATATTACCTTAATGCCCCCTAAGCCTTCTTATTACTCATGCTAAGCCTAGAATGTACTCTCTCCCTCTTTGCCATGCCATTGTTATTTGGGAAATTGTCTAGTCCCACTAGCTATAGGTTCCCTGAGCATAGAAATTGTGCTGTTTTCCCACTCTGCCCACATACCAGTGATATATCCAGGCACTGAGAGATAGAAGTCTAGAACTCAGGCTGAACATAGAGATTTCAGTCATCTGGCTTTCAAAGGAGCTAGATACTAGTATGAGCAGGGGAAACCAGGAGAAAGGGTATTGGGGAGGTAGAGGAGGTCTGATTTTACATGACCTTGAATGCCAGTCTGGAAACATAATGGGTGGAGATGCCTTCTATGGCTCTTTTCACCTCTGAGTTCACGATGTTCCTATCACTCGATTTACTTCCTAAGGAGACTTTCCCTATGCTGGTACAGTGGGAGTAAACTGCTAAGGGAAAGAGCGTAGAGAGACAAGAAAGGAAAGCTGAGGACAGATCCTAGGGAAAGCTCTACCTAGCCAGGGGTGTGCTGGAGCCAGCTCTAAACAGCTGGGGAGAGTCGATTGTTAAAATTTCAGAACATTGATACTTCAGAAATGAGCAAAGGCTATAAATCAAGACCTAGTTTAAGGTTTTGTTAATTGTTTAGACTTAAGAAAGAGATGGAGAGAATGTTAATCATGAAAATTAAACTTAAAAGTGTATCATGTACACATTTTTAGGAAAGCCAGTTGTTAAACATTTTACCAGCATGCCACTGTACCTATCTTTAAAGTCCACTCAAAGATCACTTTTCCTGAGAAACTGTCCCAGTTTCTCCATCTTTCATCAAACAACACTTCATTTTATTTCTCCAGTACACTTATCTGTTATATCAGGAGTTACAATCATCTGTGTATTTATCTTATGACATCTACCAGCTACATTGTAAGAACCAAAAGTTTGAGTATTGTTACTAATGTCAACTGAGTATCTCCCTCACCATTCCGCACAGTAATTTATACAAAGCAGGTGCTTAACACGTTTGTTGTTGTTACCTATGACACTGTGTTGGTATAGGATTGGGAGACCATAATTCTAAGACTATGAGGTAGGGTGAGAGAAAAAAAAAGAGACTGAGTTAGAGAAATGACACAGAGACAGACAGAGACATGGAGACAGAGACGGGGGGGAGACAGAGAAAGAGACAGAGGGTGGAGAGAGGGGAACAGAGAGAGAGATAGAAATAGAGGAGGGAGAGAGAGAAATAGAGGGGGTTGAGAGATAGAGATAGTGACAAAGATAGAGGAAGGAGAGGGAGGAGATGGAGAGAGAAAGACAGAGGCAAAGTGGAGATAGAGACCGAGACAGAAGAAAAAGAGAGACAGAGAGGAGAGAGGAGGGGAAAGGAGAAATACAGAGAGACAGAGTGGGGAGAGAGGAGGGGAGTGATGGGAGAAGAGACACAGAGAGAGAGACAGAGTTAGGGAGACAGAGATATTGAGGAAGACAAGAGAGGGTGACAGAGACAGAGAGGCTATGTTTTGCTGTGGCAAAACAAAATATAATGCCTCTTCTTTCATTTCAGTTCTAGTAATAAAAGCACATTGGTTCCTAATGTTGGAGTAATAGATAATGCCAAGGACTTTGGTGGTGAGAACCCTTTTTTTGAGTCTTCTGGAGCTGTAGTTTTGGGGGAGGAGGTAGGGCTTGCAGCCCCACAGAAATCACCAGGTTGCATCTCCATAAGGGTGACTCTTAGTTTTACCTGGGCTGAGGGGATCTGGCTGGATGATCTTGGAGGTTTGGATGATTTCAGGGCTGTTTGGCTTCCCTGTCTATTACTGTGGTGATGGCTACCATTTTCCATAAGGATGGCTATCCTTGATGATGGGTCCAAGAGCCAAGTGGGGAGAAGACCTAGTGGTCTAGAGGTGGGCATTGTCATTCCTGAGGCTCTTGGGCTCAGGGCACTGGACTGATTCCAGCAGAATCTGAGGGGAGGTGGTGGTTGAGATGGTTTAACATGCCTGGCACATGCTGCCTCCTGTCTCTTCCTCCAGGGGCCTGACTGCTTCATTTAAGCCAGCTTGTCTGGCTTTTCCATCCTCTTCCCCTGCCAATTACTTATGTTATGTACATTGGTACATGACCCACAGCTATTTTGGGGGCTTTGTTAGGACAACATTCCTGCATGGGCCCCTGCCTTTCAGAGGAGGCTGAAGAATGGCAGGAGCAGAGAATGAATGGAGGAGTATAGGGAGAAATGACAGTAGAGAGAGGCAGGACAACACCAGACTGTCAAAGCCCCTGAATGCCAGACTGGGCACACATTAGGTGCTCAGTAAATGTGTGCTGAGTGGGTAGAGATGACCTCAAAGATCCCTTTCACCTCTGGGTCTATGATGCTTTCATTGCTTGACTTACCCAGACAATCTTTTCATTATTTATTCATTTCATTATTCATTATCATTTATTCAATATTTATTTATTGTACACTTATTTATTTAGTTAGCTGGGTAACTTTTCAATTCATTTACTCATTTACTTACTCAACAAACATTTATTAATCTCCTATTGTATGCAGAGCATTGTTAGATTCAAAGGGAGATACAAAATTTCAATTATCTAGACTCTGCCATCATGGACTCTATAGTCTAATAGAGGAATGCCACAAACACAGATAACTATAAAAATGATAGACAATAAATTCATTAGAAAGTTGAAAAACTAAGTTCTATGTGAGGTAAAGGGGGAAGATAATTACTGAGTGGGAAGATTAGGGAAGGTTTCATGAAAAAGTTGGCATTTCAGTTGTTGCTTCATTGGACAGATGGAATTTCAACAAGTAAAGAGAAAGATGGAGGATATTACAACCATAGAGAATGTTATGAGCAGAGAGAGCCTAGGGTGTGTTCAAATGATATAGTCTAATCTGCCAGAAAATTTCATTGAAAAAGTTTCATTGAAAATTTCACTGAAAAAGAAACAGATCTGATAGGAGAAGAATTAACAGAATACAAGGTGGTATGAACCTGAGAGTGCAAACAATAGAAAATATTTAGGTTAGGGGAGATGAGGGAGGCCAGAAATGACAAGTCATTGTAGAAGTAAGCTACAGACCACACAGACAGCTGGAACTTATGAATAATGCTTTCTTAATAACTTTAACAAAATGGTCACAGAGGCAATGAAAAAATAGGGACTCCAACAAAAAAAAAGTCTCATTCTGCTAAAATCATCTGATAAATTCTTGGCTTGATTTGCAGACCATTTAATCTCTCATGAAGTAAAGGAAGCATTGAAAGGAGATGTTACTCTGGATTTAGTTTTGACTGACAAAGAAGAGTTAATGAATGAAATAGAACAAATGGGAGCCTTTTCATAAGTGATTTGTGATCCTAGAGATTATTAATAACAAGGGTTAAATAAGGACCAGATAGCAGAGATGCCATTTAAAGCCAAGTCCTCTGATTCCCAGTCCAGTATCCTTCTACAATGACTCGCTGATTCTCAAAGCTAACCTGCGGGTTTATTTTGGCTGACTGCCACAATGGCAGTGGGATTAGATTGATTCTATATGACTCCAGAGGGAGAGAACTAGGTCAACTGTGGATGGTGGAGGAGTAGGAGGAGTTATATGAATACAGATTTTGGCTCACTCCGAGGAACTTTCTAACAAGAGAGCTGCCCCAACAGTAGAACAGCCTGGTTTGTGAAATTGCAAGTTATCCAGTCACTAGAGACATTCACGCATAGAGCAGTTGATGATTTGTTGAGGAGACATCTCCAACAGGCAAGAAATTATACAAAACAACTTTGAAACTCTCGAATTTAGTGATTTTATAATAACTGAATGAATTCAGATTTTTAAAGTCACAGGTAAAAAGATTTGGAAGGTGAGATCCAACCACAGGAGACAATAAAAATGAAGCATGAATAAATGTAACATCAGCCTAAAGATTAGGAGGAGCTCAGAATGTCAAAAATACTAAAGAGGACAAAAAGGGCTTTGGTAGCTATGTGTCAATCAAGAAAAAAGAAGGGCTAGGTCTCCTGCTTGGACAGGAAATGATGGGATATTAATGGAGGGCAGAGAGAAGGCAGAACTATGTTTTTCAAGCGAGAAGCACGGTGCTTAAATTGGAAAGAGTAGGAATAACATCACCCAGAGGGAAATGCAGCCCAAGATATTTAAGGAAATAATTCAGGAGTACCCAAGGGTTTAAAATCAATTTACATCTCTGGCCCAGATAAATTCTATCCCAGAGGGCTGAAAAACTCTAATCAAGTACCCCAGGGATCTGTGCCTGGCCCTGGGCTGTTTATCATTTTTATGAATGAGTTGGATAAACGCATAGGTGTTATATGCTGATCAAATGTACTTATGTTATAAAGCTGGGAAGGATCACTAACAGAGATGACAGAATGAGGATCTAAGAGGAGCTTGACAGGCTGGCTTATTGAATAGAATCTAATAAGAGGAAATTCAATAAGGAAAAACGCAAAGTCATATCTAGGCACAAAAAAATCAACAGCCCAAGGTAGGGGCCTTGGATGGTGAGAAAACATTTTTTTAAAAAGATTTGGGGATTGTCATCCACTGTAAACTCAATATGAGTCAGCAGTATTTTGTGGCAGAAAAGTTAATACTAACTTGGGCGGCATTAAAAGGGTGGGAGGGAGATAACAATCCCTCTCTATTCTGCCCTCCTTGTCTATCCTCTGGAATACTATGTTCCATTCTAGGTATTATGGTTTAAGAAGGACATTGGGAAGCTAGAAAGTGTCCAGAGGAGAGCACCAGGGATGGGCTTGGGCTCAGATCATGAGGATTGTTTGAAGAAATGGTGCATGCTTAACCTGGAGAAAAAAAGACTTTGATGGGGTTGGGAGAACATGGTAGCTGTCTTGGAGATTAGATAGATAGATAGATATAGAGAGATTATAATAATATTTATGATATATTATAGATTATCTTATGTAGACATAATATTCTATATTATGTATAACAATAGATATATCTATATTTATGTATATATAAAGATATATGTATATATACACACACACACATATATATTATATATATATATACACACACACACACACTTTATATATATATATTATATATATACACACACATACATACATACATACACACACACATACATACAGGATAGGGCATCTGGGCCTGGAGTCAGGAAGACCTGAGTTCAAATCTAGCCTCAGATACCTACTAGCTGTGTAACCTTGGGCAAGTCACTTATCCTCTGTTTGCCTTAGTTTCCCCACCTATAAAATGGAGATAATATAGCACCTACTCTCAGGGTTGTTGTAAGAATCAAATGAGATTTAGCACAGTGCCTACCACATAGTAGGCATTGTATAAATACTAGCGATGATGATATGATTATAAATTGGAAGTAATCCACAAAGGGAAGGTACTAGAATTAAGAGGGATTGGGAAAGGTTTCCTTTAGGAAGTAGCCTTTTAGTTGAGACTTGAAAGAAGCCAGGGGAACCAGAAGGCAGAGATGAGGAGGAGGAACATCCCAGAAATGGGGGACAATCAGTGAAAATGCAGAGAGCAGAGAGACAGAGTGTGGTAAAGGAGGGAACAGAGGGAGGATGTCAAGAGAAGGAAGACAAAAATGGAGGCCACTGGAGTCACTAGATCAAAGAAGCTGTGGGGAAAGGGGTGTTAAAGATCTAAGAAGGCTGGGAAGGTGGGGGGAAGGCTAGGTCATGAAAAGCTTTGAACTCCCCAAAGAGAAGACATAATTAAGCAATTTGTCAGTGATCACAGATCCATTGGCATATTGGAGCGCTGAGCATTAATATCTGGGGCACATGGAAGAGTGAACATTCAAACCCAAGATCGTTGGATTTCAGTTCCAGCATGCTTTCTACTGAACCACATTCTGCTTGGACTTAGGGACAGAAGAAGTCCCTGGCCAAGGGACACTCAAAATCAGGGCTCACACTACACCGCCTTGGGAAATACTCAGAAGAACAGCTGCCCTTTATATAGAATAGCTCTAGGCTTACAAAATATTTTCCTCACAACAACCCTGTGAGACAGGTAATGAAAGTATAATCATCCTTATTTTACAGATGAGGCAACTGAGGTTTGAGGAGATAAAAAAGACTTTTCCACATTCATAGTTAGTATATGTTAGAGTTGGGATGGTAATTTAAGTCAACAAAGATTTTTTACATGACTATTATGTACAAGATAAGATAGCAAAAAATGAAACTGTAAGTGACTTGAAGGAGTTTCCATCCCAATCTAGGGTCCCTTCAAGGCCCTTTTCCCATATTACCACTGAGGCCTAGTCCATTCCCCTCAAACACAGACACACAATTTGGCAAGGAGGAAATCAATATGAAATGAGGCACCCAATAAGGAATCCAGGTATGATACCCCAAACACCATAGAATTGAACAAACCCAAAGGATGCCGGAACTGGAAAGGGCTTTCAAGAGGATAAAGTCCAACCTCTTAACTTTACAGAAAAGAAACTGAGGCCCAGAGAGGGGTGTCTAAGATCACCTAGTGAATTAGCGCCAGAGCCAGGACTCCTGAATGGCCAATTCAATAACATGGAGGCGAGAAACAAGGATGGGTAAAATCTCTATTAGAGCTACCATCCTTTGACTTGGCTTTGCCACTTAGAACCTATGTGACCTTTGGTAAATCATTTGATCCTTCTGGGCCTCAGTTTCCTCCAGTAAAATATAGGGATTGGAATAGAGTACTTCCTATGGTCCCTTCTAGAACCATTGGCATGTTTTCGAATTCTAACTCTCCAAGTCTGAGGTTCTGTGATTTTCTCAGTCTCCTATGCTATTGGGGCAGCTAGGTGGCTCAGTGGATAGAGTGCTGGGCCTGGAGTCATAAAGATTCATGAGTTCGAGTCTGCCCTCAGACACTTACTATTGGGAAATCCACAACCTTGGTTGCCTCGGTTTCTTCTTCTTCTTCTTCTTTTTTTTTTAGACATTTGTGGTTAAGTGACTTGCCCAGGGTCACACAGCTAGTAAGTGTCCAAGTGTTTGGTCTGAGGCCAGATTTGAACTCAAGTCCTCCTGACTTCAGGGCTAGTGCTCTATCCCCTGTGCCACCTAGCTGCCCCACAGTTTCCTCTTTTGTAAAGGAAATGGTAAACCACTCAAGTATCTTTGCCAAGAAAACCCCAAATGGGGTCATGAAGAGTCTGAAATAAGTGAACAACAACAACGCTAGGCTATTATTCTAAGTGTTACATTTTGATTGTTTCAGTCCAGGATTCCCTATGTGTTTTGGGGCAGGCACCACCCTGGCCCTCCATGGTTCTTTCAGGTAAGGCAGATGCACAGGTTGTGCTGACCCAGCTTCAGCAGGACACGGGTGAATTATAGGTCCTCAAAGCTCTGCTGAGGGCACCAATTTCCATCCCAGAGAAATGGAAAGCCTTGGCCAGCCAAGCCTTTTGAGTTCTATGCAAACGGTATGGTTATCATCTTGTTCACATCTTGTCCTTAGAGTTAAATAGAAATGGTCCCAGACAAGTGCTCTCTTGGTATCATTCTTTTATATTTCATATTCTGTGAAGCATTGTGCAGATGGCTGAAGTGACTGATTGTTTCGGTGATTGGATAAAAGTACTGGGATGTAAGCTCATCTTTTGCAGGCTCACTGAAAGCATCTTTGGGAAAATTCCAGCAATAGGCAGGATAACAGCAATTATATGCCTCATCTGGTTGCCACATCATTTTGATTTCTTCTACTAGGGGACTATATTTTGAAGTTTTTTTTTTATTTCACATAGTTTGGGCATTTTGAGGATTTAGTATGGCAATATCGATTAAAATACCTTTTCAAAATGTTTATGGATCAAAGTAATATCCAGATGATTATGGGCAGCAGTTTAGACTGCTCCCCATGTTCCAGTTCTAGTACATTATTTCTTGAATAATATTAGTTGGCATTATTTCTTGAATAATATTTTATTTTTCCTCCATTACAAGATAACTTTTGCATTTAGTTTTTTAAAAATTTTGAGTTCCGGGGCAGCCAGGTGGTGCAGTGGATAAAGCACCAGCCCTGGAGTCAGGAGGACCTGAATTCAATACATAACATTCACTAGCTGTGTGACTCTGGGCAAGTCACTGAACCCCAATTGCCCTCACCCAAAAAAAAATTGATTTCCAAATTCTTTCCATCCCTCCACTCCCTTCCTCTCTCCCTGAGACAGTAAGCAATTTGATATAGGTTATACATGTGCAATCAGGTAAAACATTTAATCTCCATTATTAACACTTTCTTAGGTCTAGAATATCAACAAAACAATAAATTAAGCCCTGACTTGGGGTGACTGCTAATTTCTTAAGTGTAAATGCTCACACTGACAATTTAACAATCAGCTCTCTGAAATTGGTTCCAGCACACGTTGGAGCCTTTTCATCTGACCTAAGCTGAGCTTCTTTTTATGTGTCATCTTCCCCAATTACAGGGTGAGCTCCCAGAGGCTTTGATTTTTTTTTTTCTATTTGTGTTCCCAGCACTTAGCATAGTACTTGGCATACAGTAAGTGATTAATAAATGGGCTTTCATTCCTTCATTCATTCAACGTTTATTAATAGTTGATTGTGTCAAAGCACTGTGCCAGGTGCAAAGGGTATAGAAATAGATCTTACAAAAGCTCTGTTCTCATGGACTGTATGGTTTAATCTAAGGGTGGAAAAGAACATTAATAAGTGTGAGAAGTGGAAGAGTGAGATAAATGCAGAGGAGAGGACCAGACAATCACCTCTTGAAAATTCACCCATGGAAGAAGGCATTCCAGTAGAGTAGAAAGAATGCTGGCTTTGGAGTCAAAAGACTGTTCAAATCCTGTCTCTTGTCACTTACGTCCTGTGTGAATTTGGACAAATAAGTCCTCTGGGCTTCAGTTTTGTTATCTGTAAAGTTATCTCTAAGCTATAAACCCGGTGATCTTATATGAACAAGTGTCTGGAACTAGGTCCCAGAAGGTATACCAAGCTATTGTTTTTTTCCAACCAGGAACCCTTCAGTGAGGTAAGAAAGGTCCTGTATTATGTACAGAGAAGTCAAAAAGATAAGGTGCTTCCTAGCTGAGATCCAGGCTGAATCTCTATGTGCCTCAAGCATCTCTAATTCTAGAACATATCTAGTTTTGCTTTGTTACTTATATGCCATTTTGTGTCACTATCTGACCTTGCATAAGTCACTTAATCTCTATGGGCCTCAGTTTCCTTATCTGTAAAATAAGGGGATAGGACCAGGTGACTTTTAATTCTACAATTATAATTTTCATTGGTGGAGAGAATTTCCACAGTGGGACTTCCTTCATGCTAAGGAAATCACAAATACTTTGTGTATTTGTGTACATGCAAAAAAAATGATTCTTGGTTCTGGGAGATGACTAAAACCTGGTGCTTTCCTAATCTCAACGAGTTTATAGTCTAGAAGGGAGAGATAAGACAGTATGCTGATAAGTACAATAAAAATGAAAGTAAGTATATACAGGAATATTAACAGCCATAAAATCAGGACAAGGGAGAGAGCTCTTCCAGTTGTGGGGAATCCCTTCCTGCTGGTACATCTCTTAACCTGCCTAGCATGGAGAGACCAGTGTGTTCTAGTGGGCATTAGGCCCAGAGGCCAGGGACCAGGGTTTTAGTTGTATGGTTTCAAATTCTTAAGTCATATTATCATCAAATCAGATATTATCATATTATTTCATAATCCCCATCTTGTAGAGGGGGAACCTGAAAATCCAAGGAAGTGTCCTGACTTGCCCAAGGATACAGAACTTGGTTCTAGTAGCAAAGTCAGACCTAGAATCTGATCTCCTGACTCCTAGACACAGCATGAGGTTTGGAAAGCTGCCTATGTGGTATGAGGCTCCTCTAATGGGTTCCTCTATTAGTCTACCACCAGAACCAAACCTTAGGCAAAATGGGGATAATAAAATCGTTTCCACTCTTCTCCTCTTTTCTCTCTTCTTCTTCTTCTTCTTCTTCTTCTTCTTCTCTTCTTCTTCTTCTTCTTTTCTTCATCTTCTTCTCCTCCTCCTCTTCTTCTTCTCCTCTTCCTCCTCCTCCTCTTCCTCCTCCTCCTCTTCCTCCTCCTCTTCTTCTTCTCCTCCTCCTCCTCCTCCTCTTTTCTCTCTTCTTCTTCTTCTTCTCTTCTTCTTCTTCTTCTTCTTCTTCTTCTTCTTCTTCTCTTCTTCTTCTTCTTCTTCTTCTTCTTCTTCTTCTTCTTTTCTCTCTCTTCCCCTCCACCTTAGAATCAGCACTTGAATCCAGGTCTTCCAAAGTAAGGTTATCCTTCTATCTATTGTGCCATGTTGCCTCTTTTGTGAGCTCATAGAACAGATAAAAGTCGAGTTCGGGGACTCCTAGGGGGAATGTTGCTTTCACTATCTCTTTCCTGAGTCCCCCGGCTAGATCTGATGCCATCCCTAACTACTTTGAACCTCATAACACTTTCTTTCCACCCCTCTTACTACACCCTCTCCTTCTTACTATGACCTCTTTTTTTCCTCTATAAAATGTTTTTTTCTCCTCTATAAAATGAGGGGGTCAAGTAGCGGAAAGAGTCCTGGATCCAGGGTAGCCAAATTCAAGGTTCAAAAAATTCATGCTCTGGTACTTACTATGTGACCTCAGACAAGTTATTTAACCTTAGTTTCCTCCTCTGTAAAATGAAGGGGTTGGACAAGGTGACTTCCCAGGCCTCTTCCAGCTCTCAATCAATCTATGATGCTTATTTGTCCACAGGTCTTAATTTCCCTACTAAACTCCCTGAGGGCAAGTGCTATGCCATTCTTAATAGCTGTCTCCCCAGAAAAGCCAGGCACACACCTTTGCTCTTCTCAGTAAATATTTGTTGAGTTGAATTGACTAAGGTTTCAGAGCATCGGGCCCTTTCTACAACTCATTGTCTGAAGACCTAAAAAGTGTTTGGGGAAGATAGAAATAAGCCAGAAATTCCCCTCATCCCCACTCCGCCCCTTAATGAAATAGGTCTCCACAGCTCCATTTTCTCTGGCTGTTCCGGGTGCCTGGAATACTCTCTCTCCTCTGTGACTATTAACGTTTCTGGCTTCCTTTGAAGTTACCAACTAAAATCTCACCTTTAACTGGGAGCCTTCCCCAAACCCTCTCAATCCTAGGGCCTTCCTTCTGTTATATCCTATTTACCCTGTACTGTATACATAGCCTACTTTGTATATATTTGTTTGCCCAGTCTCCCCCATTACACTGTACGCTTCTCGAGGGCAGGGGCAGTCTTTTGCCTCTTTTTGCATCCTAAACCCTTAGCATAGTGCCTGACACGTAGTACCCTAACAAATGTTTACCAATTGATTGAATATGTGCCCAGGAATGGGGAACCCGCAGCTTCAAAGCTATATGTGACCCTCTAAGTCCTCAGGAATGGTCCTTTGACTGGACCCAAACTCTATAGAACAAACCCTTTAGCAAAAGGATTTGTTCTGTAAAACTTGAACAAAAGGCGAACCCAAGGACCTAGAAGGCCACATGTGGCCTCGAGGCTGCAGGTTCCCCACCCCTGGTTACTTCCCTGTTGCCTCAGTTTCCTTATCTATAAAATGAACCTACTACATAATCTATATAAAGTATAATAACACCTACCTCCCAGGACTATAATGAAGATCAAAAGAAAATAATTGTAAGCACTTAATGAATCTTTTTGACTGCTTGCCTTCCATCAAGATATAGGTTCTGACCCTACTAACAGATACATTTGAAGTCCTCCCATTCCACCCGAGGGGCCGGGACGGGGAATGAGGAGGGACCTCAAGGTCTGACCAGCGCTTAGCGCCGCCGTGGCGGAGACTGGACCCGGAGCCACCGGGCTTACGCACACGCACGCGCACCCCGGCGCGCACCTCCAGACCCACGCGCACGCGCCCCCTCCATCCTTAGCTTTCCTTCGGGCTCATTCACGCTTTTGAGCAGAGCCCGACCCCACGCGCCCACTTGGCCCTCCCAGCTCCGGCAGAGGTTCCCAGGGCAGTAGAGCGCGCGGCACCGTGCGCCCCGGGAGCTAACTGTTGCCGGCTCCTCCGCTAGCCCGGAGCGCCCAAGGCTCAGGGACGCGGAGGCGAGGAGGGTCCGGAGGGGCAGGGCGCGGGAGAGCGCGCGAGCGCGCAAGGCCGCCCAGCTCGGGCACTGACGCCCGGCCCGCAGGCCGGCCCCCTCACGGAGGCGGCGGCCAATGGGCCGGCTCGCTGGGGCCGAGCCTCCTCCAAGCCTTCCCCTGCGTTCCCAGGGCTAGTCTCCCCGCGGTCATGTGACGGCCATATAGTACTACTCTCGCTCGGCTAAAGGACACATCAGCAGCGCCGGCTGCTGCCTTTGCACGGCCGCCCGCCTGCCCCCTCGGGCCGCCCGCTTGCCTGCCTCCCTCCGCCCCGCCCGAGCGAGCCAGCTCTCTCTAGTTCAAGGGCACCGGGCCCGGCTGTGCTTGCCTTGCCCGCAAAGTTGCTCATTTCATAGTCTTCAGACGGGATTGGTTTTCTGTTTTTTTTCCCCTTTTGGGGGGGGTAGTGTGTTGTCTTTTTTCCATCCAAAAAGGAGCTCCCTCGAATTCGGAATTGGATTGGTGGAACCCCCTCTTTTTGGGGTGCATCCCCCCTGCGCCAAACCCCATTTTGATTCTTCTCCAATCCCTTAAAATTCTCACGGTGCGGAAAGTTCAGGTAGGAAAAGGTGTTGGGGTGGGGGGAGGGGAGAGGTTGGGATCAAATTGGGGAGACGGACAGCGGGAGGGGGGGTGGAGGAAGTGAGAGGAATATTAATGGGGACCTGCTTAATTGGAGGGGGTATGGGTGCGGAAACCTGCTGGGACGTGTGGCCCTAGAAACCGAGTGTCCTTGTGAATCTATGTGTTTATGTCTACATGTATACGTGTTGATGTGTCCTTGTGTGTCTGCCTCTACGTGTTTGTGTGTCTGAGTGTGTCTACGTGTTTGTGTGTCTTTGCATGTGTCTGTTATGTGTGTGTCTACCTCGGCATGTGTCTCCGTTACGTGTTTGTGTGCCCGTGTGTCTGCGTGTCTCTGTTACGTGTATGTGTGCCAGTGTGTCTCTCCGTGAGCTTGTGTCTCTGGGTGACGTGTTGGAGTGGGGCTTCAGATCTGTGTATCCCTGGGTTGGTGGTGCGGGACTTGGTCATGCTTACGGTGGGTGGGTGGGTGGGTAGGTGGGGATAGGATACAACCCGAGGGGTCTCAGCCCTGAAAATCTGGTTGATCCCCAGGACCAGTCGAGCCGAGCTAAAGACTCTTTCCATGGGAAGCGGTCGACGTGTTTACAGCCATATGGGCCCGGGGCGGGGAAGGAAGATGGCCTTTGAGCTCCGGCCAGTCGGCCCTCTGGGAGGTGGGCTTTTGGCGTAAACAAGCCAGGCAAGGCCAAGCGCCTGCTTACCGGAACTCCCAGCCACTGACCTGGCCCAGCTGGGATTTGGGGTCCGGGCCGGGGCCAGGTGCCTGACCTCTCTGGCAGACCGAGCGTTCTGGTCAGTCGGGGCTGGGAGCTTGGGTGCCCGCAGCCTGGGCGAGGAAGGGGGCGCTGCGCAGGAATGCGGCCCTGAGCTGTTTGTGTGTCCAGGTTGCGGGGATGGGGATGGGCACGCTGGGGGCCAGATGGCAGCGACCAAGTGTCCAGTTCCCAGGGTCGGTGTTCGGGGCACGGGCTGGGGCGAGAGGAGAGCAACTAGAGGAAGCCGCTTTTTTTGTGGGGGGAGGGAGGGGGAGCCCTTCCCACTAAACTTCTCCAGATGGCAGGCTGGCAGGCGGCCCGCGGATTGGAATCGTGGGGTTGCGGGAACGCCGCAGCTGGGTTGTTTTGGAGAGAAGTGGTCGGGGAGCTGGGGGCTGGAGGGGAACGAGTCAGTGGGTGCAGCTCGTCTCTCGTGTGCTTGGCCGCTAGCTGTTTTGGTCCTATTGACAGGAGAAGCGGAGAGAGGCAGGGTTACTGTCGGTCATCCTCAGCTCTTTGGGATCAAGGAAAAAAAAGAAGGGGGTGGAAGGAAGGGGCGGGGGGGGGCTGGACACAGCAACAGCCAGCATTTGGTTATGCGCCATCTCGATCGGAACCATTCTGAGCTTCAGGCCCAGCGCTGAACAAGGTGTAATTGACACATACCGTAGGCATTTCGAGATGTTTATTCAGGGAGTGGGAAAGGGAAAAACACACTCACACACATGCACACACACACAACCAGCACTCAGGTGCTCTGTAGCAACCTTTAAAAATAACTTGTGTCTCAGTGACTGAGAAACGCGGTCTCCCCTCCCTCCCCCTCCTGCCTCCCCCCTGCCTCCTCCTCTTCTCTCCCAAGCCTTGAATCGCGGGGCACATTTTGTGCGAAACCCATTCAGGCCCGGGACATTAGCATAGAAATGCCTGGAGCCGCCTTGTGCACTGTGGCTGAATGCCTGGGGGCCCCAGCGAATGCTGGGGGCAAAGGGAACGGGCATTCATCTTGCATAATGACGCCCGAGCAGGATCTGGCCCAGAATGCTTCCAACCCTGCTGACAAACAAGGGGTGTCGAAGTTCAAAGGGAGCCCCGGGCTGTTTGAGCCCCTCTCTTCTCTGCCTCCAAATCTTCCTCTTTCCCAGCCTCCAGTAAAAGGGGATCCCCGGGGCCCTGAGAAGCCTGGAAGAAGCCTGAACACCCCGCTCCAGCCCCCCCCCCCGGATTAGGAACCCAACACTAGCTTGACTGGGCCTTCCCTTCCAGCCCTCATCCAAGAAGGCTGAAATGGATTCCTTCTTATAATGCAGCTTCCAAAAGGACCAGTCATGGCTTATGATAGACAAACAGTTTGGTGAAGACCCTAGGAAGGAAGTGCCCCCAATGTTTTGAGCAGGCTGTGGTGTGTGGGTACTAATGAGATTCTGAGCCATCACCCCCCCCAAAAAAAAGGGGGGGTAGACTTATTTACAGTTGTGTAAGGCTTCTGGTTACTCAAGAAGCCAGGCGGCAGGCCAGTTTTCTGAAGGGTGAGATGTTGCTGAAATGTAGGTGCTAATGCTGTGGGACCTACTGTGCTTTTTGGCATCTGGGACCAAAGTTGATTAGAGACTCTTATTTTGTAAGGAAATCAGACTTCTTCCTCCCACCTCTCCCCCTGAATTTTCCTATGAACCTAATGGTAAGCTTTTGGCTTGAGCTACTTTGATTATAAATTCCTCCTTCCATAGAGGTCCAGTCCCTTAACATCTACTCATCTACTGCCTCTCCCCCCCCCCCATAACCTTGTCTCGCCTGAAGGAACCATTAGGGAAAGTTTTGGAATTATGCCTTGGCTAGGAAAGAAGCTGGGGTTGGTGGAAAGAGAGTAGGCCTGAATGCCAAGAGACCTAGGTTTGCAAGTCTAGGCTTTGCTGTGGACAGGTAACCTCTCTGAACCTGTTTTCTCCTCTGTAAAAGGGAGACTGGACTAGAGAATCCCTAGGGTCCATTCCGTAGAAGGATATGTAGCAACTTCCCTGCCTGTCTCCTGGCACAAAATCCAAACTATAATGGTTGAATCTAAGCAAGTAATTTATGTTTCCTTTTAAATGGAGAAAAGTCTTCCACCTCCTAATGGATTTCCATTTGCTTTAGTCTCCCCCATAATACAATAGTCTGCCTTGCATTCTGTGATGATACCGCAGTGATCTGCAGTTTCCCTTTTCAGCTTGGCATTCCCCTATTCACAAACTGACAGTTGTCCCCACTACTTCAAACCTGAACTCTTTGGGCGGGTATCCAACGTCAGATCTGCCTCTCCAAATTTCACTCTCATTCTTCCCCAGCAAATCCAGAACTGAACACTCATTGATCGACTTCCTCCAGCAGTGTTTTTTCCCCCTCCTCCTTCTATCTTGAGTCCTACAAAGCCTAGTTCAAATCTCACTTCCTCAGGGAACACTTTCTTGTGTCAAATCATAGAATGTTAGAACTAGGAGGATCCTACCTTGGAACACAGGATGTTATTGGTGGAAGGAGCTTTAGCACATAGGAAGTCATAGCTGACTGAGATCCTAGAAGTCATTTTAGACTTAGAAATCATTCTGTACCAGAATGGAAGGAGGCTTTACAGAAGGATAAAGGCAGGGGGTTAACCCAGATGTGTTTTATGAATTCCTTTTGGACTCAGTGATGCTAGGATAAGTGACTTGCCCAAGGTCACATAGAAAGTTCATGACTTCTTTGAGGACTAAAACATGTCTCCTGACTCCTATTCTACGAGTCATTTAACTATAGAGCTTCTCTTTCAGTGAAGAGTCAATGATTTTCCCTTCTGGTTCACCCAATGCCAGTTGATCTTTACAACATATTTGACATTGGATCATGTTCTGTCATATGTTAAGCCATAATTCATGGATCAAGATCAGGAAGGTGTCTCACAGGTATCTTTCCATTTTGCAGATCTGGAAACTGAGGTCCAGACAAGTTCCTGTCTCCAGGCCTTTGCTTGGGAATGCTCAGGCACATCACCTCCCCTTCTTGGCTTCTCTGGCCTCCTCTAAGGCTCAGAACACATCCCCGCTCCTATTACATACCCTTGTCCATCCCTCCAGCTATTAGTGCCTTCCCTTTCCCTATTACCTTCTATCTGTTCAGTTCTTTTTTACCTGTCTCACTCTTTGTGACCCCATTTGGGGTTTTCTTGGCAAAGATACTGGAGTGATTTGCCATTTCCTTCTCCAGCTCATTTTACAGATGAGGAAACTGAGGCAAACAGCGGTAAGTCACTTGCCCAGGGTCACAGAACTAGTAAGTTTCTGAGGTCAGGTCTTCCTGACCTGGGCCCAGTGCTCTAAACACTGTGCCACCTAGCTGCCCACCTTCTATCTACTCTCTGTATACATCTTGTACATACGTAGTTATTATAATGCCTGTTCTGTAAGGAAGGGGATTCTTTTTACCTTTCTTTCTAATAAATACTTATTGATATACCACCCAAGGTCACACAAGTAAGTAAGCATTTGAGGTAGGATTTGAACCTGGGTCTTCAAAGCCAGTACTGTTCTGTGCTGTGAAGATGACAATCTTCTCTCTTTTCTCTCATGCCATCTGATGCTCAGGGCTTGGCAAGCACATAGTAGGAAAACAACAGGTGAATTTCAGGAAAGATGTAATCAGTCTTCATTTCATTTTTCTTACATGTTCAAGTACCGTCATTGAGCCAACGGGCTTCATAGACACAAGAGATTGGTCTGGCCTCATGGCTGACCTGCTCTTTGAAGATCTTAGGAACGCGGATGGGATTAAGAACCAGATGAGGTTGCAGAGATCATCTAGTCCCACCTCATTAATTTGCAGAGAAGGAAACTGAGGCTAAGAAAGGTTAAATCAACTTGCTTGGGATTTGAATGTAGACTTTTAAACCCAAGCCCACCCCACTCCACTGGCCCACAGGCCAACAAGTGGGCTATTTATTTATCGTTAGCTTTTGTTTTTATACCAATCCTTCTTTGCAAATGGTCCACCTCTTTATTAACGATTGGTTAAAAGAATATGTTTTCAACCCAGAGATAGCCGTGCCCACTGGGCCACACAGAGTATTTTATGAGGTCGAGACCTTAAAATGTAACAGCTGTCCAGTGTGGTGACATTACCTAGAGACTGTGATGGAGCCTGAGAAAGTTCTCCGAAGGCTTTGCTACTTTCCAGTTTCCATTTCCGTGAGTGTCACGGACCTGAACAAAACAAAACAACTCTCAACTTTTGTTGAGCTTTTTTTTTTAAAGCCTATTTATTATTTCCATCTGCCAACTGATTAAATTGTTCTTGGGCCCTGACATTTCATTAGAGCCAACACCAGTGTTTTGTGGACAGGCAGAGTCATTCTAGTAATTCAATTGAATATGCAGGTCTTTCTTGAATAGCGGAGACTCATTCGGCCCTAGGATCCAGTACCTGGGTTCAAATCCCATCACTTAGCTTACCATGGATCAATGTAAAGAATACTGCCTTTGAAGTCTGACACAATTCCTGCCCTCCCCTTTATCACACATTTGTCCTTGAGTAAATCACCTTACCTACCGGGCCTCAGTTTCCTCCTCTGTAACATGAGGAGATTGAACTAGATTAGGGCTTCTTAAACTTTTTCCAGATTAGTTTAAACTAGAAGACTTTTAAGATCTAAATTTCCATCCTGTTTTATCTGAGTTAAATGATCTCTCTGGGCCAAGCTAGTTCTAAACCCTCTTAGTACTCCCTTGTGTTCAGTCCTGTCTCTTTTCTAGGTATGTTGGAGATTTGGGAGTTAACCCAAGACATAGTCATCTGTGTACATCAGATTCTGATCATTTTACCTTTTAAGTTGAGGTTGGTTGTGGTGGTGCAAGGAGAGATTAATAGCAATTAACCCATTATCCGCATGAGCAAATTGAGATGCAAGAAGTTTAAATGCCTTGCCCATGTCAATCATCATCATCATCATCATCATTATTATCATCATAAAAGGGATATGAATTTTGAATAATAGAATGCCAGAGCTACCTTAGAGGCAGAATTCTAGCTGTTGTTCAGATAGGTGAACTAAGCCTGGGAGATCAAGTGAATTTTCCACAGTCATGCAGCTAATTGGTGGGAGAACCAGTACTGGAAACCCAGTTTTCAAGCCTTGAAGGATAGATGAGATTGGATAGGCCAAATGAATAAGAAAGAGCAGTGTGGTATAGTTGATGGCATAGCAGTTTGAAAGTTGGCTTGTCCTGTGTCTGAATTACACTTACTAGTTGTGTGACCCCTGGGGAGGTATTTCCTTAAATCTGTGTCTGTAAAGCAGAGGTGATAATGCCTGACCTTCCTACTCCATGGGACAGTCATGAGAAGAAGGCTTTGCAGACTTTAATGCTCTATATCCATGACAGCTGTGATAAGAGGTATGGGGACATATTGGAAAAGACACTGTATTTGGAGTCAGAGATCCTGCTTTGGAAGTCTATCCTGGCTGTGATCTGGGTGACCTTGGGCAAGTCCGGTTAACTTTTCTAGGCCTCTGTTTCCACACGTGTAAAATGAGAGATTTGCCCTGGGTGACCTCAGAGGTCTCTTCCAGCTCTAATGCTAGGATTCTGTGAACACAGCCATGTAGGCTCACTTCAGCTCTTCATTCTAGCCACCTACAATTAGACTACATAGGATCTGAATATGATGGGTTTGAATGAAACCATGTCTGTGGTCCCTTCTCACTCAAGCATTCTGTGTGCCAACTCTGACATTTTATGTTCTGTGGTCCCTTCTAGCACTGACATTCTGTGTTCTAACCTAGTTCTCCAGTTCTTAACAATTTCTGTTCTAAGGTCCTCCCTGGCTCTGACAATCTGTGATTTGGGGTCTTTCTTTGTTAATTAGAAAACATTAACTTTGAAGAGGAACAAGATGGCAGGAAAGCCTGGGTCTGGGTCCTTGTAAGTGGGAGGTAGCCCCAGATTCCATTCTGTACATATTTCATATTGATCACGGGGGGTTGCCGCCGACACAATTACAAATACTTTTGAGTTGTCCTGGGGGGAAGAGGGCTTGCTTCTATCTCACCCAGAGATAAATTCTAGAGAACTAGTGGGACCTTATAGCAATTCTAACAAATGACTCTTTGATAGCTCTTTAGGTTTTAGAAATTACTTTCCTTACAGTAGCCCTACTGGATTGTACTACTTTCTTTACAGTAGGCCTCCTGGATTGTACAACCATCATCACCCTCATTTTAAGGCAGAGGAAACTAGAGATGAGAAGTGACTTACCCAAGGTCACACAGTTATTCAGTATTAGAACTCAAGTCTAAGTCTCTTGATTCCTGGTCCAGGGTTCTTTCTGCTATGTGTGGGCCTAGATCTTCCATCGGTCTCCTTTGGAAACAGTTCATTAGGATGCTTGTTAGGACTGATGAAGGGGGCTTTGTCACTTTCCATCATACAGCACAAGTTTCATGTGCATGCAGCCAAAGTCGGGTAACCTTAGAAGCTTTGGCCACAGATGAAATGCATTCTCCTTTCCCCTCCTTCCCTCCCCCCATTCGAGCCTTGATAAACAAGACAGCTGCAGTGCTTTTGAAGGGGCAAAGTTCTTCTGAGAAATAGCACTTCTGACCAAGCTGGTTCTTGTTGACTCTGTAAAGAGGAGAGAAAAGCCAGTCCAGTGTCAGGCCACCAGCAAAATGGCAGTCAGTGGGAGGGAGTATGGCCCTGATCGATAATGGGTTACTGTAGGATACTGGCAAGGATCATAGTGGGTTGGAACAGGAAGGGACCTTACAGATCATGCATTGCCACCTTTTCTGTATCATGGACCCCGTTGATAGTCTGGGTAAGCCTCTTCTTAGAGTGACAGAATAT
Organism: Phascolarctos cinereus; assembly: GCF_003287225.1. Lineage (NCBI taxonomy): Eukaryota > Metazoa > Chordata > Mammalia > Diprotodontia > Phascolarctidae > Phascolarctos > Phascolarctos cinereus. The sequence continues at coordinate 58,976,179 of NW_027555847.1, forward strand.
TTTTAAATACATAAAATAAAATACATGGAATTACAAAGGAAATCAATTTTATGGAAATGCAGTTACCGAAATACATATATAAGCATGCGAATTTACAGATCCTAGGTTAAGAGCCCTTGAATTCTAGCCCAGCCGTCTTATTCTGCAGAAGAGGTATGTGTGGTCCAGAGAAAGAGTTTTGCTTAAGGTTTGTGACCTTCATGGGATCAGAACCTAGGCTTCAGGACTTTCAGACTTCAGCTTCTTCCTCTATGTTATGCTAATTCTCATTGGGAAGGTACCTCACTTGTGAGGTTGATGCCAACACGGTCTTGCCAATGCCTTTTTGTCTTGCCTTTTTGCTTCCTTGCTGAGGATACCATGAGGATCCCTGCATTCCCTAGGGCTGGCCTTGCAAGCATGAAATCCATGATTTATGTACATAGATGACTCCATGATCCTCAGTCAGGTAGAATACCTGGTCTACCGGGATGTTCCTTTCCCTCCGGCCATTTTGAATGGCTGTGTATTCTGCATATTCATTGTACCTTTCCCGGAGAATTCTGGGAAGGAGCCCTTGTCTGCAACCCAACGGGCCCAGAGTTGTGAAATGCTTTTGGAAAGGGCTCTTTTGCAAACAGGTGGTGCAATCTTGGAAAATGCTTAGGCAGACACAATTCACCAACGATAGAGCTCTAGCCGAGCATGTGGCAATATTTGAACTCCCAGCCTGCCTTCTCCGACTAGGCTTGCTGGAGTGAGCACTTTGACCTATAGCTTGACTCTTCTGCCTCTCTGTCCCTTCTCTGCAGGTTTGCATCTGACCTTGAGACCTCGTGGTATATGCTGGTGGGCATCCCAGAAGCCCTGTTCTAGGAATGGTGGATCACTTGCTCCCGGTGGGGGAGTCTTTCTCAACCACCAAGTTCCCCATTGGTTACCTGGGGGACATGCCGGCTGGCGGGCGGGCATACCACATGCTGCCCTCTCCATTGTCAGAAGATGACAGTGACTCCTCAAGCTTCTGCTCCTGCTCCAGCCCTGACTCTCAGGTCCTAGGCTCCAGCTACGGGAGCACATCGAGCATCGAGGGCCAGGACAGCATCTTAGACTACCTGCTGTCCCAGGCAACACTGGGGGGCAGTCCTGTGGCCTGGTGGGACTGGCGGCGGTGCCAGCCCATGGTGAAAGAGGAACATTTCCGGTTCCCGGACCCAGAAGACATGGGGCCATTCCAGCCCACCTTGGAGGAGATTGAGGAGTTCTTGGAGGAAAACATGGATCTGGAGCTCAAGGAAGGGCCTGAGAATGGGACCAAAGACCTTCGCGTTTGCAACCAGCTCTCTTCTGGGCAGCATAAAGACCACATCCTGCCGGGGGGCATCTTGAAAGAAAGCAAAACCCCCCAGTCTGGCAGCTCAGTGGAAGGTGCCCACAGTTCAAATAGTCCAACGGCCACAGAGGGCGGGATCCCCGTCATACTCCAGATCCAACCCATGCAGATCAAACAAGAGTCAAGCACGGGTCCCAGTTCGCCGGGCCAGAGTGCGGACAACATTAAAATCGCCCAGCTCCTCGTCAACATCCAGGGGCAAACCTTTGCGCTGGTGCCACAGATTGTCCAGTCCTCCAACTTGAACTTGCCTTCCAAGTTTGTGCGGATCGCCCCAGTCCCCATTGCGGCCAAGCCCATTGGGCCAGGTGGCATGGTGCCGGGCCCCGCAGGGATCCTAGTAGGCCAGAAGTTTCCAAAGAACCCAGCGGCGGAACTCATTAAAATGCACAAATGTACTTTCCCTGGCTGTACGAAGATGTATACCAAGAGCAGCCACCTTAAGGCCCATCTGCGGAGGCACACAGGCGAGAAGCCTTTTGCGTGCACGTGGCCTGGGTGTGGTTGGAGGTCAGTATCCTAGGGTGGCATGGGTACCACTGCCTATGGTGAGATGGGCCTGTTATTCCAATCCTAGCAGACAAGCGCTGTGCTTTTTCCAAAAATAAGACACTGTAGAATAAGGCTGCCCATTGGTTTCAATCAATTCCTCCTCTCCAAAAGAGAAGGGTGGAGCATGGAGGGGAGAATCTCAAAGCCAAGTGGTACTACCCTCCAGAAGTTGGCACAAGGCACCTAGAGCTATAGCTATATGTATGTGGGCTTCTGCCACACCGGTTTCCAAAGCAAGAAACCAACTGATTTCCAGTTTCCTAACAACTGGGTGAGGCTTGCTGTGGCTTGCTATGTGTTTGTGCTCACTTTAGTCTCACTGCAGTAGGAGTTTGCTCTGTGGAGAGCTGAGGTGGACACCTTAGGGAACTGGGCAATGGGTGTGGAGTTGCCCAAGTTATGACCAGGCTATGTCCGGGATCCCCAGCCGTTGTTGGAAAAGGGGCAAAGTTCATCAGTCAGTCAACCGATCAGACCAATATTTACTGAGTGCCTACTGTGTGCAAGGCCCTGGTCTGTATTCTGGGGGGGGGGGGTTAGTGTGGTGTGGAGAGGGTCAGGAATAGGCTGAGGGAGGGGCACAGAGATCAATGCGTCATAGCTCCTTCCCTTTGAGGATCTAGTAGAGACAGAGAGGACAAGATGGCCAAAAGTATAAGGCATTGTAGACTCAGTTATTAAGCTGACACCATAGATTTATCAACTGTTGGACCTGGAAGGGACCTTGTACTTCCTGGTTGGTTTTTTTTTTTGGTGCGGCAATTGGGGTTTGGTGACTTGCCCAGGATCACACAGCTAGTAAGTGTCAAGTGTTTGGTCTGAGGCCGGATTTGAACTCAGGTCTTCCTGACTTCAGGGCCGGTGCTCTATCCGCTATGCCACCGAGCTGCCCCCTGAGACCTCATGCTTCTTTTCCAATGCCCCTGTTTTATAGATGAGGAAACTTGAGGCCCAAAGGGATGTGACTTGTCCAAGGTCACCCAGCTAAGTAGCAGAGCCAGTACTCAAACTCCAGGCTACTGATTCCATGTCTGATGCTCTTTTTACTAGAGTTTTAATTCCATCATTTTACAGAAGAGGAAACAAATTTATTTATTTATTTTGGGGGGGGGGCAGGTAGGCAATGGGGTTAAGTGACTTGCCCAGGGTCACACAGCTAGTAAGTGTTAAGTGTCTGAGGCCAGATTTGAACTCAGGTCTTCTCGAATCCAGGGCTGGTGCTGTATCCTCTGTGCCATCTAGCTGCCCCAAGGAAAGAAATCTTGAGGGGAAAAAAGGATAAGGTCACCCTGGAAATGAACAGCCTGGCTGAAACTACATGCCAAAGGTCAAATGACTAGCATAGATTCTGAGTGCATTAGGATAGAGGTCAGAGGATCATAGAGAGTGGGAAGGGGTGTTAGAGGTCACCTAATCTAACCCTTCATTTTTAGGTAGGCAAGAAAACTAATCCCCAGAGAGGTTAGGCGACTTGCCTAAGGTTAGCAAAGATCAGAGGCAGGTTTTGAACCCAGGCCTTCTACCCTCAGAGCCAATGTTCTTCACACTGGACTTGCTACCTGGGCTGGGCTAATCAAGGAAGGCTTCATGGAAGAGGTGGAAACAGGGTGAATGGTTGGCCAAGACTCTGGGTGTTCTCCCTGTCCCAGAGGGAAAGTCACTGGGTCTCAGGAGCCGAAGAGTCACACTCCGTGACCTCCAAGGTCCCTTCTAGGTCCAAACCTCTTACATGAAAGGCCCGTGATAACTGAACATCCCCAACATGTCCACAGGTAGTAGCACAGGCCACTCCTTGTCCTGCTGGAATCAGTCAGCATGCTGGAGCAGGGCCCTTGCTGGGAGGGGATTGAACTTTTTGTAGGGAGGCGCACTAAAGAAATTCCAAGCATACCTAAAGGGTTAGGCTCATCTAGTCAAACCTCCCTTCATTTTACAGAATAGGAAACTGAGGTCTGGGAAAGGGAAGCGAATTTCCCAGTAGCATCGCCAGGACTAGAGTTCAGCTGTCTTCAGGCCTATTTCAGTCATCAGCGTTTATCATGCCAGCCAGGGCTGTGAGCCATGCCCGGCCCAAACCTTGCTTAGTAGCAGCCAGCTTTCCTAACTTGGAATATTGTGGGGCCTGTCTTGGTGGTTGGGCTTGGAAGATCTTGTGATTGTGTGCTGAGGAAGGAGAGATATTTTTCCCACCCTCCAGGCACCAGAATTCCAGGGTTCTCAGCCTACTAGTAGCCTTAGGCAAACCAAACTCTGAACAGCTCCTAAATCATTCAGCAAAAAGAAAGTCTCTACCTTTTCCAAAAGTTCATCATCCTCTCCAGGACTTCACAGGCATCATGCAGTCCCAAAGCCCATGTTCTTTCTTGGTATAGGTCACACCACAGGAATTTCTAGCCTGTAAGAACTGTTCCAGGCCCTTGCTGTGGTGTGTGTGTGTGTGTGTGTGTGTGTGTGTGTGTGTGTGTGTGTGTGTGTGTGTGTGTGTATTTGGGGGGGGGAGTGTGCAAATCATTTTCTCTTTGTTAATAACCTGCTTGTCCTTCAAGTTCTTGGAAATAGTAACCCTCTGGGGTCCTCAATGGAATTTGTGGCAGTGTTGAGCCCTTGGATGGAAAGGGGTGTGTATGTATGTGTGTGTGTGTGCCCCTGCTAAATTGTTAAAAGTCAGAAGCAGTACTAAACCTCTACAGCCTGCCCTGAGGGAGAGCACTTATGCTGAAATGAAGACTCGGCCTGTTTCCATTTAGGGCACACATTTGGCCCAAAGAGGTGGAACTTTTAAAAAACAATGTCTGTGATTATAAAGGCCCTTTCTGAATGATTACACTTACCCATGACCTTCTGCCACTTCCCTGTAAGCTACTGGTTTAACAGAGATCAGGAATGGCTGTTTTCCAAATTCCCTGGGCACAGAATGCAAGAGAGTTGGAGAAAAATCTCTAGTGATCTGGCACACCCTGCTACCTCACCTCCCCCCTACTCTTCCCCTAATGTGGGCGTGAGTATATTCCAGAGATATAAAGCTCACACTTGCAGTCTAATCCTGGAATGGGCAGAGCTAGAAGGGAACTTTGAGATCTTCTGGTCCTCGCACATCATTTACTAGGTAGGAAAACAGGTGTAGAGAGAGGAGGTAACCTGTTCAAGGTCACACAGTTTGTCAATGGCAGAGCTGCCATTCAGGTCTTCTCTTTATTGTCCTATCACCACCCGTCAATCCCAAGTTAGGCCTTTTGGTGTGCATATACCACTTCCCTCCTGCAGGAAGGCAACAAAGAACAGTGAACCCAGTGAGGGTAGTTGTGTGCTTTATTCCTACCTTGACCTTTTGGGGAGACAGGATCTAGATGATAGATATGAAACCTTAAAGGCATTCTAGTCCAATGCTTTCATTTTGTCAATGAGGAAGGGAGCTTAGAGAGGTTATGTGACTTGTACAGAGAGTAAGGGCTGGAGCCGAGATTTGAACTCAGGTCCTGACTCCCAACACTTCATCGCACCACTTTAGCATCCTCACCTACAAGAGTTATTTGTGTTCAAATGTCTCCTTTTGAATTCCTCTTTTTGCTGTGGCTTCAGATCTGACAGTGAGGGTTTGGGATGGCTCCCATGACACACGTTATTGCTTGCTCATTTGAATGAGTGTTCGTTTGGAAAGGTGCTTATTGCTCATAGAAATTTGACCTGTGTTTAGGGTGCACTGCCACCAGGTGGTGCCTCGGGTTTGACCTCATGATCCAAGGAACCCAGTTGTTTCTTCATAGGCGTGGTTAACTTGGAGATATGGATAAGTGTGTCTTTATTTAAGTTTGAAGTATAACTATAAAATCAGAGGTTTTCAAGCTTTTGGTGAAAAGGAACTACTTTACCTAAAATCCCTGAGATTAAGCAGGAAAATGGAATACATAGAAAATTTAACCCTTTCCCTTTGAGGAAATCATCCCCCATTGGTGACATCCAATAATGATAATAATAATAATAATAATGATAATAATAATAGCTAATATTTTTATAACACTTTATGAAGTGCTTTTCATGCTTTTGTCTCAAAACAATCTTTGGAGGGAGATAGGCGTTAGCTCCATTTTACAGAAAGGAAACTGAGTCTCAGAAATGTGAAATGGCTTCTCCAAGATGGCCCAAGATGTTAGTAGAGCTAAGACTTGACCCTAAGTCTTCAGATTCCACATCTAGGGCTCTGTCCAGTACATGACTTTTGCCTGAGGGAACATGGACATGAAGCCAGTGTGGTTGGATCCCACAGCTTCTCCTTGCTGAGGAATGCTGGGTAATAAAGTTTCTGCTGCCAATGAGGATTGAGGCACCTGTCTAGATTGTTTTCACAGAGGCTGGTACTGAAGAAAGAATTGTTTTCAGCCTTCACTGCTTGACAGCTGTGATCTGGGCAGTCAGCACCAAGGTGAAACTCATCATCAGATCTAGGATTAAACCAATATCTGGTCTAACCCTGGCTGTCTGTAGGCAAGCCACTTAACCTCTAGGCCTCAGTTTCCTCATCTATAAAATGAGCTGGTTAGTTTAGCTATTCTTTATGACGCTTTCCAGCTCTATTGTGGTGTGCTGTAAGTTAAAGGAGACAGATTAAGAAAACCCTTTCTTACAGCTAGAACTGTCCAGAAATAGAATAGATCTCTTTGTGAGGTAGCAAGTTTCCCTTCATTGGAATCATTAAGGCAGAATGGGATGGTGCCATGTTGGGGTGCCATAGTGAGATTCCTGTATTAGAGGTCAGGACCGAATGATGCCTCCTCAAACTAGGAGGTGGTTGTCCTTTTTTATGAATGGTCAGGACCATTGATGTCTCCTCAAAGTAGGAGGTGGTTATCTTTTTTCATGAATGGTCAGAACTATTGATGTCTCCTCAAAGTAGGAGGTGGTTATCTTTTTCCATGAATGGTCAGGACTATTGATGTCTCCTGAAAGTAGGAGGTGGTTATCTTTTTTCGTGAATGGTCAGGACCATTGATATCTCCTCAAACCAGGAGGTAGTAATCTTTCTTTATGAATGGTCAGGACCATTGATGTCTCCTCAGAGTAGGAGGTGGCTATCTTTCTTTATGAATGGTTAGGACCATTGATGTCTTCTCAAACTGGGAGGTGGTTGTCCTGATGTCTTCTGAAACTGAGAAGCAGTTATCCTTCTTTATGAGTATACGTTATATGCTTCCTTTCCCCTCCCCTGCCCCATGGTATAGAACCCTGTGTTAAAACAACCAAACCCCACCCCATCAACACTTTGCTCCAGTGGGGAATGTTGGAATATTTGTTTCATAGGATCATAAAATTCTGTTAGAGTTGGAAGGGACTTTAAAAGATCATCCAATCCAGCCTATTCATTCCAAACTGAGGCTCAGAGAGGGAAGTGTCACATCAAGGTCAATGGCAAAAATGGAACTACAGGGTTTCTGACCCAGTCTCATTTCTCCCCTGCCCCACTCCCTAAAGCATAATGGTCTTTCCATTATGCTTTTTGGGGTTTTTTTTTGGGGGGGGGAGTGCAGGGTGGGGGTGGATAGGATTGGTTGTAAAATTCCTGAAGTATTCATGACTCAGAATAAAGTTATCTATGAAAGCAGAGGCAGCATAATGGATCTTAAAAGGTTTCTCCCAGCCAGGAATCATGGTTTTTTGCATGCTGCAACTAGGAAAGGCTGACATTTTCCTATCCTAAAATGACAAGATGATGCGGTAAAAGCACTGAATTTGGATTTAGGGTACCTGGCTTTGGATCTCAATTATGTCACTTCATGGCCATGTGACTTTGGGTGTCACTTTCTTCATATTAGGCCTCAGTTTCCTCATTTGTAGGATGACTTTTAAGGTCTCTTTAAGACTCTAAGGTCTCATCTAGTTGGGACATTCTGTGTTCTGAGTTCTACCAATGATTCTAATGGCCCTTTTGTCCTGGATATTTTGTGTTTTAAAGTCCCCTCCTTTAAGCTCTAACGTCAATAGGACACTTTGGTTTTATTATTCAGTCCAGTTGAAGGGTCAGGAAAACATAGAGGCTAGGGCTGGCCTTATAATTCAGCAGAATGATCAGCAGCCTAGAGAGAATCCCCCTTCTTTCTCACTAGGGTGAGAATTTCTACTATTTTTTTGCCTGTGGCTTTGTTGTCTAGCAAAATGCAAAACCTCCTGGGAGGGGGTCATAGGGTCAATCAGTTAACCAACAAGCATTTATTAATCACCTACTATGTGCCAGGCACTGGGCTAGGTGCTAAGGATACAAGTGCAAAGAATGAAAATCTCTACTCATGAGGAGTTTCCATAGATCTTAAAGGTACATCGGCAACCATGTAACAACCAGAGGTTATTAATTTAAGATCCATGAATTTGTTAAAATATTTTAATAACTATTTCAGTATAATTGATTTCTTTCATAATCCTACGTATTTTATTTTGTGCACTTAAAAACATTATTCTGAGAAGGGGTCTGTAGGCTTTGCCGGACTGCCAAAAGGGGCCCTGAAACAAAAAGGTTAAGAACCCCTGATCTACAGAGCCCTTTGAGTTTACTGATGAGGAAATGGTTCAAGAGAAAGGAAGTGACACATCCAGGGTCACCCAGGTAGTAGGTGGCTGATGAGTGACTCACACTCAGGTCCTTTGGTCCCAAATCCATCACTCTCTCCACTGTAATTTCTCTTCCCTAGTCCCTTCCTAAGAATGAGTTTATGGTATTCTTTCCTGGAAGTACATTTGGATAGAGGGCTGGGGGAGAGAACATGGGACAATGGTGTGCTTTGGGGGGGGGGTTGTGAGAAATGAGGAGGTGTCAGTGAAAGGGGCACCAAAGAAAACCTTGGTTGATTATGTAATTCTGTCGTGGTGGTGACTCCTCCAGGGTCTCTTCTAGGAGACCAACCCAAAAGAATCCTTGAAATTTTCAAAGCCCTATCATATCTTGGTTCTCACTGGTTCCCCACAACATCCCCATGAGAAAGATAAGGGTCAGATTGTTCTCCCTATCAGATAGAGGAAAAGATTGAGTTCTTATGAAAAGGGAAATCACTTTGATGAGGTTCTGCAGCAAGTGGGTAGCAGTTCTGGGATTAGAGGAACCCAGACAGCTCACTACCTACCAAGGGCTTTTCCCACTACACCGTGCAGCAAAAGTGAAATTATAGCATTTAGAGATAGAAGGACCCTTAGAGATTCTCTGGAGGGGTGGGAAGTGGGATTCCTGGGGACTATGCAGTTTATATACCAAAGACAGGCCCAGGGAAGCTGAGGTAGCTAATGAGAGATTTCATGTCAGACCCTTCCATGACACAGAATCAGAACCTTGGAGGTTCTCTGGTCCCCCCAGCTATGAGGACAGCCTCAGGAGGATGGTATGAGGTCATGTGGCCTCTACTCAAACAGTGGTGGTGAGCTGTCAGGCAGCTATTGCTGGACAGAGGATGGTTGCAAACTTCTTCTTTCCACTGGGCTGAAATCCTCTTCCTTCTCCCTTCTCCCCATTAGGGGTAATTTTGCTCTCAGTAGCCATGTACACTAAGTTAATTCCTTCTTCCACCTGATGAGCCTGTGGGGAGATAGTGTTTCTGCCTCTGCACCCTCCCCACCCTTCCTACTGTGCTTCTGTCCCAATCACATTTTTTTCCTTTCCAGGCTAAACATTCCCAGGTCCTTCAACTGAGTATGTTTCTATTTTTCAAAAGAGCTTTCTGGAGACACTGTGCCATAATGCAATAAAGGGACTCAAATGCTGGGATTATTAGACCAGTAGACCACAGATTTGGGGGCCGTTTTGCAATCCTTTAAATCATACAAAATCGGGAATTGCCCACTTCCTCTGTATCTACAGCCAATATTGCTGCTGAGTAATACTAGCAACTCATATTTATGTAGCCCTTCACAATAGTGGCAGTTTATATGACTGAAGTTGTATGAAATGCTTTATGTCTTTTGCCATTTGATATATAAAAATAATATAGCTAGGTGTTATAGTAGCTAAAAATGATGGATCTGGTCAAGAAGACCCGAGTTCAAAACCTTCCTTAGGCAGTTATTAACTGTATGACCCTGAGCAAGTCACTTAACATCTCCCTGTCTCAAGTTTCCTCTTCTGTGAAATGGATATAACCATAGCACCCACCTCACAGACTTCATGTGGGGATCAAATGGGATGATATATGTAAAGTGCTTTGTAAACCTTAACATGTTACATAAATATTAGCTATTATCACCATTATTATTATGATTATTATTATTGTGTTCCTGAACCTGTGAAGAGGATGTGCGTTAAGTGACTGTGTCCCAAATAATGAGAATGGGTTTGTGCTGAGCCAACCATCCTCATGGATCCCACCTGAACATGGGGGCAGATCTGTTTTAGTCTGCCACCCTCTCTTGTAAATGGGTCCCCCTAGTTCTCCAGTAAATGAGGTCCTTTTTAAAATCAGTGTCCCAAGGTTTTTAGATGGTTGGTTGGGGTCTGTTGTGATCTGCAGCTGGTGAACAGAGAGGCCAAAGTCACCTGGCCCATCTAGTCATGATCTTGACTTCATGAGTACCACGCCCTGACTACTTGTCTAACCTGCCCCAGGAAGAGTTGGGTCCTTGGAGTGACTCCAAGCTAGATGGAAGCCGTTCCAGGCTTTGCTTCCCCTTGCCTGTAATCTTGCTTCAGAAAAGACAGGCATGCTAGATGTGGGTATATTTTTACTTTTGATGAGCAAAAAGGAAACTGGAATGAGGTGTCCAGCTCCAGGTCAGGAAAAGACCCCTAAGAAACTGGTTCACTAGCAGAGGAGAGTAGCCATGAGGATGAGAGGTCTTGAAAGAGTGGAAGGATCCTGGGATGTTTAGCCTGTAGAAGAGAATTGGGATGTCTCTGTGTGTTTGGGGATGGGGTGGGCAAGGCACCATGTGGAAGAGGGCCTATCCAGCCTTGTTGTGTGTGACTGCACAGGGCTGATGGGGGAGAGGGGTGGGAGTTACAGGGAGGCAGATTTCAGGTCAGTTATAAGGAAGAGCTGTCCAGCTGAAGTGTGGGCTGACTCCTAGGGACAGAAAGAGCATAGATCTGGAGTTAGAAGGGACCTTCAGGCCCATCTAATCCAACACTTTCATTTTATAGGAATTGGAGGTCCATTGACTTACCCAAGGTCATATAATTAGCAACACAGCTAGGACTTCAGCCTAAGCCCTTTTTGATAGTACTAAAAGATCAGTCATAGATCTAGAAGACTGTATACATCACCTGGTCCAACCCCATCATTGTACAGATGAGGAAATTTAGAACTGAAGGTCATACAGGTAGCAAATGTAAGAGGTAGGATTTGAACCCAGGGCCATTGCTGTCTCCACTGAGCCACTTGGGAGACAGTGAATAATCCCCATTGATGGAAACACTCGAGCAGAACGTGAATGGCCGCCAACTAGGGACGGTGTCGGAAGGGCTCCTGCACTGGATGGGGCTGGGATTAGCTGACCTGCAAGATCCCGTCCTCCAATCTAAGATCATATGAGTCAGCAGAATAAACATCTGGATGTATTAATGCAGCGTATCATTAAGTTCTAGAAATCGATACCCCTGGATACCTGTCAGGCAAAGGGGTTTACTGAGATAAAGTGAGATTACCAAGATTAAGAAGGAAAAGATTAGATCCGTGTCCTGGATCAGGCCTGCCTCTCCTGAGCACGTACACTGGTTTAAAGAGACAGGATTTGTCTTGCGCTGGTAAGCAGGTGGTTTAGGCTTCCTGCTGCCGTGGTGCCTGCCATCTGTGGAATGGCCCTAAGAAATGGTTATCTGCTCTCTGTACCCATTTCAGCAGACTGTCCTGGTCCTGTGGGCAGGGGTGTCCTAGTCCGTCCCCCCCTCTTGTGAATGAACCAATGAATCTGAACATATCTTGAATAGCATTACCAGGCTAATGTTCTTCAGACACCTCTTTGTTTCTGTCACTGCCCTTCTCAAGGACCTTCAGTGGCCTTCTTTATCCATGTGGCTAAGGGGACCGTGATTGAGATACCCCGTTAAGAAGTTGCTGAGATTGTCAGGGAGAGGTGGCAGTTTCAGGGAGTCGAGTAGAGGGAAAGCTTGATTTGGAGTTGAGGCCTTGGTTCAAATTCCAATCCTGCCACGAACGTGTCTTTTGACCTTGGGAAATCCTACTGGCTTTTCTAAGTCTCTAGTGTTGTCTTCTGTCCCTCAGAGTAAGTGTCGGAGTCAGGATTTGAACCATATAAAAGCACTCTACAGACATAAGGGACTGTCATCCGAGGGGCATAGTACTCTGTTAGCATCCTTAGGGTCAACCTACCTGTTCTTCCTCTTCTACTTTGTGACTAATATGTTCTATTGTGTTGCCAGAACATGGCCAGAATTTTTTTGGAAAATGCAAAGTGTTGTAAAGCTATAGACCCTTGAGCTCTCCCTGAATACAGGAATGACCTCCCCAGTCCTTCACACACATGCAGCATCCCTTACAGGTGTCCATTCCGCCTTGGCTCAAGGAAGGCAGCTCATGGCCTCCCAAGGAGGCCCATTCTTCTGTTGGACAGTTCCCATGCTTCTTCCTTAAACTAAGTGAAAATCAGCTTCAATCTAACTCTGCCTTTTTGGGCTAAGAGGCGGAAGCTGGCTCCCGTGGTGCCGTGATAGCCCTTTGGGTGTTTCAGGACAGTAGTTATATCTCTCCTCTGTCTTCTAAGCTGAGTGTCTTCTGTTCCCTGAACATATAGTCACATGGTTTCTAGTCGTAGCAACCCATTCTGGTCTTGGGTACATTCACTTATGTTGAAGCTGCGATACTTTAGCTTCCCAGTTACCGGAGCCATTTCATTAATCTTCTTTCCCTGAGATTACCCCACATTTGCACCCACATTAACTAGATTCTTCATTCCCTAGCTGGGTTTACAAGAGGTCTGTTTTTCTGTTGTGTTAGTGGAAAGAAAACTGACATCATCTGAGATCTGGCTCTTGTAGATATGTGACTTTGGAATTGACCTCACTGGCCTCAGTTTCCTATGTTTAAATCAAGAGGATAGGATTGGCTTATTTCTAAGGCTGCCTTCAGGGCAGATGCTCATTCTGTGCTCCTAGAGTGAGACTATCTTCTCCTTTAAAGCGTGCCTGGCCTGGAGTCAGAATACTGGGATCTGAAACCCAACTGCCTCTTACTAGCTGTGTGACCTGGAATAAAACACTTGATCATAAAAACAACCCCTCACTTTTTTTTTTAAAGCACTTGACTGCTCTCAAAGTGTTTCCATAACCTGTTATCTCAAAAGATCTTCACAACCTTCCTTTTGCAGGGTAGGGCAGGGCAGGGCAGGGATCAGCTCACCCATTTTGAAGAAGAGAAAACTGACCACTGAAGTCACTTGATCACAGCTAGTGTGTGTGTGTGTGTGTGTGTGTGTGTGTGTGTGTGTGTGTGTGTGGGAGTTGATGGGATTTAAATCCAGGTCTAACATTTTTTCCACTGTACCTTGTTTCATCCGTTGATTCAGGAATGCCCAGCTTTCTCTCAGTCCCACATGTTGGCTTTAAGGAATTGTCCTTTTGTCCACAAGCAACATGCCTAGGGTTTTATTTCCGTGGCCTCAGTAAGCCGATCTGCCCCAGGGGCTCTGGGGAACAGTGTTGCAAAATTCTTGCCTCTCCACTAAGACCTTGGTTATGAGACCCAGTGTATTTTTAACATATTAACTCACACTTCTTCCATGGCTCAAGTAACACACACATTTCGGCCATGTGACACCCCTACAGCCCCAGTAGGGATCCTTTCTAAAGAGATGAACAGCATTTGTTCGGCCTTGCCCTCCAGCCTCTTTTTGTATCCTAAGTGGTCTCTATTTAGGGCTTCTCTGGATAGGGGCTAGTGTGGCATGAGACCCCGAGAAGAGTTTGGGAATTAAGGTTGGAACATTGCCTGATTATTGCAGTACTGGTCAGCCAGAATTGGACATTTGCAAACTCAGTTTCACTTCTCCCATTCAAAACAAACTTTGGCTGAGGGACGTAGGAGATCCAAGGAGATGCGAGTCTGACTCTGCTACTACATGAATTCTAATGAATTCAGAGAGGCTGCCATCTTTGAGCCTCGATTTCCCCTTGTGTTAACATAAGGGGTTTAGACTCTAGGTTCTTTACAGCTCTGCCATTCCACGTTCTAAGGGCCTTTCCGTTTTGGACAGTGTGTGTTTGAAAGTCTCTTGTAGCACTAACATGCTGTGTTCTTAGAGCTCTTCCAGCTCCTATGTTCTGTTCTCTTAGTGCCCTTTCTGCTCAAATACTCTGTGTTCTAATAACCCTTGCATCTCTGATGTTCTTTGTTCTAAAGACCCTTTCAGCTTCAACATTCTGAAGTCCCTTTCAGCACTCACATGCCAAGTTCTAAGGTCCAGTCCAGCCCCAGTGTTCATTGTTCTTTGGTTCTTAGTTGGTCTGTTTCCAGCATTCTGTCTTCCAAGAGTTCTTCTACCTCTCCCATTCCTTGTTCTCCGTGATTTGCCCATAGTCAGTGCTTCAATAAATGGTGTGGTGTTTTGGTTTTTTTCTTTTGCATTTAGAGCCTATGTTCCGAGTTACCTTCTCACTTGACATTCAATAGCCAACATACCTTAGGAGTAAGCTAGAGTAGTCAAGGAAGGCTTCTTGAGGCGAATGGGCCCCTGGGAGCAAGCCATGTGATCCCAACTCTTATTCTAAGTACAGTGTCTAGACCTACAATCTAGAACGGAGGTTTGCGTTCAATGGAGTTCATACTCTTTGCTTTTTTCCTCTCCTGTTGGTAGCTGCTTCACTTCCAGACACATCTGAAATGCCCGTGGCTGAGAGTGGAGGAGACTCAAGATTTGGGGGCATGCGGGGGAGTGACAAGGACAGCTCATGACCCACTGGCCACATCGGCTAGCCGGAGTTTGGGATGAGGAGGAGACGGGGCAGTAACAATTGGGAGGGACTTTCGAGGCTCAGAGGCTGTGTTTACAAAGACACCTCAGGTCCTGCCAAGGGGCCAGAGCACATTACTTTCCTCTTGCTGGAAATGATGTTTTTGGCATTGTTTTGTCTGTTTGTTCTACTCTTGGTCACACAATCTCTGGTATCTTTCCTTCCAAGCTGGCTTCTGAAGTTGATGGCTGTTTATTCTTCTCAGTAAACAGTATGTCCTTCCCAAATGGAATGAGTCCACTCAGGGGGAAATCTCTCTGAAAAGTCTACACTCAAATGTTTTAGGTGTGAATTAAGCCCATTGTTCAACTTGTAAGGAGTGGTTTGGCTCGCCAAACCCATGTCCCTACCTATTCTGTGCCCAAATTTTGAAAAATAGCCACAACTTTGTTCATTGGATGGCTTTGGGTAAACAGCTGAGAGAGAGAAAGAGAGGATTTTGGATACCTGGCCCACTGGTCAGACACCCAGCCCTTTCAGCAGAACAAGCTTCCCAGGCCATTAACTCTTTGGCCTCTCAGGCTTAAGTAAAGCATGATAGCAGCTGGCCTCTCCCTGGCTTTGTTCAATGAGGGCAACCTTCAGGAATAGTCTGCCATACGAGGCATCTCTGCATATAGGCCTGCTGGAAGGCAGCAGTGCTGGGTTTGGCAAGAGAAAGGAAAGGGATCAGGGAAGACTCCTGGAGGCAGTAGGGTTGGCGCTGGGCCTTGAAGGATGGGTAAAATTTCAATAGGCAGCAATCTGGGGGGGAAAGGCCTAAGGCAGGCATAGGGAATCTGTGGCCTTGAGGCCACATGTGGCCCTCGAGGTCCTTCGGTGTGGCCCTTTGATGGAATCCAAACTTCATAGAACAAATCCCCTTAATAAGTGGATTTGTTCTGTAAAACTTGGACTCAGTCAAAAGGCTGCAGCCAAGGACCTAAAAGGCCACAGGTTCCCCACCCCTGGCCTAAGGAATGGTATGAGCCAAAGGCGTAGAATCAGGAAGCTATAAAACGTATTTGAGGATTATCGAGTTGTCTTGCTTGGCTGCAGTATTGGGGGCAGGGGGCGGTGCAGAAAGAAGAATAATATAAAATTAGGCCAGATCCTGAAGGTCCTTAAATGCAAAGCTAAGGAATGTAGACTCAATTTTCTAGCCAGTGAGGACCCAACATGGTTTTTTTGAGTAAGGGAGTGACATGAGATATGGACGACACATGCTGTGAAATGTCAAGCTGCTATCCCCAGCCGTGTCTAATCATTTTCCATAGCTGGGGAACAGGCTTTTGCTTCTCAGTTTCACCCTCCTCCAAATGAGAACAAGATCTCTGTGCCAACCTCCCAGAGCCATTGGGGCCCAGGGCAGCTGGAAGACCCTGGCCCATCTACTGATGGATCGTGTTGTTTCCTGTCCAGGCCCTCTCCTAGAAGTGGGATGACATGAAAGAAAAAGAGCCAGCCCATCCCGTGGCACCTATGCCAGGAGAGTTGAGAGCATTAGCCTAATTAGACAGTGAAATATAAGGGAGAGCGGGAGCAGCAAGAATAGCGTCCAGGAGGAGAGCAAGCCGGCTGCCTTCCGCCCCAGTGCTCACTGCCTCACTGTACGACCCCGGGCAGCACACATCTCCTCGAGCCTCAGTTTCCTTCTCTGGGACGCAAAGGGCAGGGGGACTGGAGGAGCTCCAGGGCCTCCTTCCCGCCCAGCAGTGTTGTTGTCTGAGCTCACGAGTCGACCGATTCTAACCACTTGCTTCTTTTCCCATACATGGGCAGATTTTCCCGGTCGGACGAACTCTCTCGACACAGACGCTCCCATTCGGGTGTGAAGCCGTATCAATGTCCAGTCTGCGAAAAGAAGTTTGCCCGCAGCGACCACTTGTCCAAGCATATCAAGGTGCATCGCTTCCCCCGGAGCAACCGCTCTGTGCGCTCCTCCGTGAACTGACCTGCCTCCCCCTGCCCTCTCCTCCCACCTCTTGGGCCGAGAACAGCTGACTCCAGCACTTTGTTCACCGTTTTTTATAGCGATAATTTATTTGTCTCCATAACAGGGAACACTGTTATCTGACACCACCACACATGAATGTTAGTGTCCTCCAAATGGAATTTGAGAATGAAGCTTTTCTGCGGTTATTATTTTTATGCCTGCTCTTCTCCCCCCCCCCACCTTCACCCCCCTCCCCCTTTCATGTCTTTGCTGCCGCTTCTTCCCTCGGAAATTACAGTGTTTTATTTTAAGCTGTTTTCTTCGGCACAAGGAAAATTTATGGGCTCCTTGTAGCTAGTTAATTACAGTTCTGGCATTCCTGTGGGCTTTGCTCATAAACAGGGCTATTCATTGTGAGTTTTTATTAAGCTGGGCCTATTTGTCCAGTTTGGATATAGCAAATTCCTTTTGGAAAACGAAAACAAGTCCTTTGTGTCCCTATGGTCACTGCCAAGGGCTCTGGTGGGGGAGGGGAGGGATGGAAGGAGGTTTTCAGAAACCCCTGTTTCTTCTTATGGGCCCGTACCTCCTACTTAATCTGTCCTGATTCAAGAAGCTTTAAAAACAAAGTTGAGATTTCAGCTGTTTCCCCCCATCTGGAACTGACAGAATGCTATTTCCAAAGGATGTATCCCACAGAAGCCAAGAATTCAGGAAGGAATCAGTGAAAGTAGGTCAAAGGTCATTTCTTTCATATCTCATTGTTGGTCATGGATTGTGGGCAGGAAGGGACCCTAAAGTCCTTCTAGGCCACCCCCACCCCTATTTTACAGATGAGGAAATAGGCAAGCAAAGATGAAGTAATTCGTCCATGGTCACACTTCGAATAAATGTCTAAGACAGGATTTGAACAGAGGTCCTACTGAAGTCTAGCACTCTTCCCCTGCCCCCACACTGCCTGTACCACTACAGAGGCTAGCTATCCTATTTTCCGTGGATTTTGTTTTCGAAGGGGCCCAGTCCCCTAGCCTGGTCTGCAACCCAGTAGAGTATATAGTGTTTGAGATGCCTGGAGCATGCCTGTGGGGGAAGGTGGCATGGGTGCTCATGGGCCCACCTCCATCCTGAAGAGGGCCATTCTCCAGGTGAGCCCCACTTAGGTATGGCAGATATTGGCTTTCATGATGCTCTTTTACGGTCCCAGCAGCCCCCTGAGCCTCAGTGGGTAAGAAGAAAACTTTAAAAAAATAAATGAATAAATAAAACAAATCATTGTAGATTCCTGTTGATGGGTGCTTTATCATGCAAGCCTCTGTGTGTGTGTGTGTGTGTGTGTGTGTGTGTGTGTGTGTATTAGGGAGAGAGAGAGAATATGAGAGAGAGAGAGATAGATCTGTGTTTTAATGTAAGAAACAGTAGAATCAAATAGAACTCAGTAGTCAGAGAAAATGGGATAGGGGCTATCTTTACTAAGACGCTGCTGTTCAGAGAAAACTATCAGTTGGCTTTCTTTCATCTCTCTGTGTCCCGGACAAATCCCAAATAAAACACTGCAATTCTAGCATTAGAGCATTATCAAAATGAAGCACATGCTGTATGTAAGAGCGCCCTGTACTACCTTAGGCTAGTGATGCATTCCTTCTGTTCTCTAGAAATTAACATACAATGAACTAGCTCGTATTGACTGGTTTATCTCACATCCTATGAATGTATGTAAATAAACTGTACATAGAGGCATCTATATAAAATATCTTTTAATAACATATCAAAATTTGTGTAAATTTGAAATAAAAAAAATCTATGAAGCCAGTGTATATAAGTTACAATTCTGTATATTTTCTTTTGTCCTTCATAAAATATATTTACTTTGCCAATAAAAAGAAAAAAGGAAATTTTAAATACTTTGGGTGCTTGTGTATTTCCTTTTTTATTTGTTCAGCTGTGAAGTTGGAAACAGATCCCTGTGTTGGAAATTTTGACTTGAGTGAGTGGTAGATGAGAGTCCAGGACAAGTTCTTTCTCCATACAGTGGGATGCCAGACCCTGCTGGAGATAAAGGGGCCTGAGGCTACACCATAAAATGGAAACTCCTCAGCCTGACATTTGAAGCCATCTGCCATCTGGCCCCATCCTGCCTCTCCAGCCTGATCAACTCTTGCTCCCTTGGGCACCCCTTCTTGTCAATCCAGGCTGGTCTCCCTCCTGTTTCCCACAAGGGCTTTGTCCAGTTTTCATCACTGTCTACGCTAGTGGCATCGAACTCAAATAGAAATGGATCTCAGTGGGCTGCATACTGACTTAGAAGATCACAAATTAACATTATCTATGTTGTGTTTTTCATTTGGTGAAACACTTCCCAATTACTTTTTTTTTTTTGGAGTTCCAGTGGGCTTTTATTGAGATAAATGAACCATATCAAGATTTTTGCCAACCATCTTTTCTGAACTTTATGAACTGAGTGGAGACTCTCGGCTCCACGTTCACATACGTACAATACATCACACATCCCCCAAAACACACAGCCCCACTGGACTATTAGCCAATTAACAGAAAGCCAATTCTCCCCTCACCCAAATGTTCTCAAATTTGAGTCCCCATTGTTTGCTTCTCAGTGGAACCGGTCCCTTGCGGCTAATCTGGTTGGGGCCACATTTGGGAGTGTCACGGGCTTCGAGCAGCCCATTGGCCATGAGTTTGACACCTCTGGACACCGTTTCCACCTTTTCTGCCTATCCAAACCTTACCCATCTTTCAGAGGGGTGAGAAACAGCTGTGGTGGAAAAAGCAACAGACTTTTGCCTCCTGGCAAACTGAGTTTGAATCCTGGTGCTGAAACTTACGTATGTAAGCCTAGGTAAACTTGAGGGTACTTGAACTCTAAGCCTGGGTTTCCTCACCTCTAAAATGGGGATAGTAATACCCATAGGACTTGTTACATAGGATTTTTTTTTTCAGTGAGACAAGCATTTTGTAAACACTAAGGAACTGTAGAAATGTGAGTTATTATTCTGCAAGTTCCAGTACCTCCAGGAGGACTTCCTTGGCTGCTCCAGCTCCTTGAACCCCTCCCTTTTTTGCACGTAAGTGTATTCAAAGTTTCATAGAGTGTTAATGCTAGAAGGAAGGTTTTCGAGGTACCCTAGGATCAGAGATCAGGAGCTAGAAGGAGATTTGAAGACTACGAAGTCCAACTGCCTCACTCTGCAGATGAGGAAGCTGAGGCACAGAAGTATAAAGTGACCTGTCCAGGGTCACACAGATAATAAATGTTCAAAGCAAGAACTGACCCCATGTCTTCCTGACTCTAAATTTCGTTCCTTATCCATTATGCCATGTGGCTTCCTCCCTCCCTCCAATTCCTCCATTTTATAGAAGAAACGGAAGCCCAGAAATGATTTGCCAGGGCCACACAATCAGTAGCTGAGACTAGACTGGAACCCAGGCACCCTGACTCCTAATATTCCAGGTCACTAGACTGGCCTGTCTAATTACCTATTTTTCCTTTATGTGAGACTTGTTTTCCTAATTTGACTTGTCAGCTCCTTTGTGGAAGGGCCCAGATCTAATATTTTTCTGTGTCCCTCAGTGCCTGACATATAACAGGTGCTATATGAATACTGCAGATATTTATGGATTTTTAATGCCAGTTGCTCAGTTCAGCGGTCAGAATCAGAGCATTGGCAGTGTGCCAGGGAGCACAGTCATATCTGACCCATGCTGGAGATGGAGTCATTCAAACCGCTGGAGATGGATGCTTTGGCCTGAACATATATTCTCCCCATTGGCTGCTTTTGCAAATTGGGGTACAGCTGAATGCCTATTAATGAACTCTCTTTGGGAAAGAATTTTGAAATGGCCTTAGACCAATGTAGCCTGGTGTCATGGAAAGAACCCTGGCATAGCTTAGGAGCTCCCTCCTGCTTAAGGACTTTCCTGGTTCCTCCATAAAGATCACAGGACTAGAGGATTTAGAGGTGGAAGGGATTGTAGAGGTCAAGTCCAACCTTCTCATTTCATAGGTGAGATGTCGATGAACACCAGGATCTGAGTCCTTACTCTGCTACTTACTATCCTTATGACCTAGGCTGAATCACTTTACTTCAGCTGGACCTCTGTTTGTTCATCTTCAAAATGGTGGCCATGATCCCTCTCCTGCCTACCTTAAGGAGTTAGTGTGGGGCTCATCTGGCAGTGGTGGTTCTTTGTTTATTAGTTTACAGTTTACAAAGTGCGTTCCCCTTTCACAACTCTGTGAGAGAAGTGGTGCAAAACCAAGCTATCCATTTTACAGATAAAGAACAGAAAACTCAAAAGTGAAAAGACTTGCCTGGGGTCACATAAAAGTAGCTAGTGAATGCTGTTAGCAAACATAGATAGCAAATGTAGGTGGTGGTGGTGGTGGTAGTGGTGATAATAGTAATAATACTAGTAATAGTGGAGGTAATAATAGTAGTAATAGCAATAGTAGGGGTGATAGTAGTAATAGTAGTGATAGTGGTGGTGGTAATAGTAGTAATATTAGTAGTAGTGACAGTAATAATAGTAGTAATAGTAGTTGTAGTGGTAATAGTAGTAGTGGTGGTGGTGGTGATGGGAATAATAGTAGTAGTGGTGGTAATAATAGTAGCAATAGTAATAGTGGTAGTAGTAGTAGTAATGGTGGTGGTGGTGGTACTAATACTAGTAGTAATAATAATAATAGAAGTAGTAGTAGTGGTGGTGGTAGTAATAGTAATACTACTAGTAGTAATAATACTAGTAGTGTTAGTAATAGTTGTAATAGTCATACTACTAGTAGTAGTGGCAATAATAGTAGTAGTGGTGGTGGTAGTGGTAGTGGTAGAAGTAGCAGTAAATGTCAGCCTCAGGTTTTCTTACTGACTTTAAATGGTATGTAGAAGAATCACTGGATTGAGAGATGTTTAAATCTCACTTCTATTTCTTACCAGTTACATGAGGACAGAATTTGTTTGGCACAGGAAACTTTCCTTCACTAATGCAGATCGACTCTCCTATACCTCAGAGTTTTAGAGAGTTGAGTGACGCTTGGAGAGTCTAGGTTGCTTAGGATCACATAGTCAGATGGGTCAGAGGAGGGACTTGAATGTAGATTTTTCTGACTTTAAGTCAGAAGGCTCTTTATTTACTATGCCACACTACATATCAGTGGTGGAACCCGGGAAAGCCACTTCCTCTCTGTAGACCTCCAATTCTCCATATTGAAAAGAGGGGTTTAGATTAGATTGTC
The DNA here is from genome assembly GCF_003287225.1 of Phascolarctos cinereus. Taxonomy (NCBI): domain Eukaryota; kingdom Metazoa; phylum Chordata; class Mammalia; order Diprotodontia; family Phascolarctidae; genus Phascolarctos; species Phascolarctos cinereus. Next base: position 58,998,200 of record NW_027555847.1, read on the forward strand.
TCAAAGGATCCTTTCAGATCTAAATTGTATGCATCTAAGTCCCGTCCTCTTCTCAGTGTTGGCATGGATAGTCACTATTTGAGTTAGAGCTACATCAGAACTTTAGTAGTCATGATTTCACTCTTATGGGTTCTCCATCCATTAATGCTATCATGATGCCTTTGGGAGTTGAACGCCTTGTTTGTTTCACATCGCCCCTCAGATTCCATCTCCTTTATGAGGCCTTTCCTGAATCTCCCAGATTGTTAAAGTGCTTGAAATTACTTTGGATAGTTGTAAATATACTTTTGTGTATGTAAGCGATGTCACCTCAGATAGAATGTAAACTCCTGGAGGGCAGGCACTGTTTCATTTTTGTCCTTGAATTACCAGCTCCTAGCACAGTACCTGGCACAGAGTAGATGCTTAATAAATACTTGAAGACTGATTGATCTTACCTTGTATGTGCTTTGTATTTACTTTATATCATGTTCTCCTAGTAGAAGGTAAGCTGTTTGAATGCAAGGACTCTGATGGGTCTTCGTGTCCCCAATGGCTAGCATGCAGTCTTGTACATAGTAGACACTGAAAAAATGTTTGTTGAATTGAATAGTTAAACTAAACCAAAACGAAACCAGCCACTCCATCCCTAAGTGATCAGACTTCTGGTGACAAGCCATTGTCTGCATAGAGAGACTGGTTCTTGGATGCCAGACATAATCATATGTCTGGAGGACTCCTCTCAAAGTCTTTCCAATCTCAGGACCTTCCAGAATGTGCATCCTACTAGCATAGCCTTTGGGTCCCCTCCATACCATGATGAGGTGACCTTAATAGAGAGATGAGGAAAGAATGGATCGTGAAGACCTTTGTAATCAATAACATTTTATGTTCTTAAAGTGATCTTAGATCCTAGGCTAGGAACTGGAAGTGACCTTGGCTATCATGGCTCATTGATGTTAAGGCCTATTTCCCCTTTATCTTTATATCACTAGGGCTTATAGGAAATGCACAGGAGCCTAAAGTCGCCTCTTCATAACTTCCTCCTATTGTTCTAGGTTCTGTCCTGTGGAACCAAGTAGAACAAGGGAAATCCTTTCTCTGTGTTACAACCCATCACATAATTTTAAAAAAAGTTTTTTGTATTTATTAAAAATTAAAATTTAATTAAAATGTATTTTTTTATTTTACAAAAAAAAATGCTCTCTAAGGATAGAGCACAGAATCTTTTATTTCCAGTTTCCAAGGATCTCTCCCAACCAGTATTACTGTCCCTAAGTGAGCTGTATGTAGTTCTTTCTGTTCTTCCTTAGGCAAACTAGATTTTTTGGATGGACCAATGACTCAAGAGAGAATGAATGAATGGAAAAGCATTTATTAAGTGCCAGGGACTGTGCAAAGTGCTGGAACCCATTGAATCATGCATTACAAGCCTTGTGTGTTCACCAGAAATGGATGTGCCCAGAGAGAACCGGTTTGGAGAAATCGGTAAGAGTAGTTGAGAGATCGACTTGGTACCAGCTCTTTTTCAAGTACAATTTGAGCTTCGTGAAAGAACACATGTAGTCAGAAGACTTGAGTTCAAATCCTGACTTTGCCACTTACTATCTGTGAGATTTCAGGCAAGAACCTTCTTCACCTTTCCAGGGTTCGTTTGTCCAGGTTTGCCATCAACTTGCCTAGGCTTGATGATGACCTATGAATAGCCAGTTGGGGTCTTTTTCATTAATATTAAGTGTGTTTAAGTGTAGCTGCCTCAAGTCTCCCACGTAGCTAAACATCGGCCCCAAACTGACCGTCCTCAGAAGTTTAGCAAGAGGAGATTTGCAATCTCAATCTCATTCTGCTGCCTTCAGTAGCCCTTCTGTGACCTGGAACCACAGGGGCTTATCATGTTTATGGTCCTGCCCTTTCCAGGGCAGTCAGACATGAATCTCAATGGTATAGCTTCTAGACAATCAATTGCTGACCCCCAGCATGCATGTGCTGGATATTTCTCAATGACTGGTTGCTTTTGTCCCTCATTTCTTCACCACCAAACACATGCAGGATTGCTGGAGATAAAAACTGAGTTAGAAAGGGCAGCAGAGACGTCACATAGCTGTCAAGGTGATCAGAGCTCAAGGGAGAGACTGCCTTGTGGAAGGAGCACTAGGTTAGGAGTTGGGTCCTGGCTCTACTATTAACAAGCCACGTAACCTTGAGTAGGTAGCTTTGTCTCCGGTTCTCAGTTTCCTCACCTGAAAAATGAAGCAATTGAACTAGGTGAGCTCTAAGGTTCTTTTTAGCTTTGGCATTCTACCCTCTAAGGCACCTTCCAGCCCTAATACTCTGTTCTAACATTCTATGTTTCAAGATATAACTTTCTATACTTAGGCAGTTCAAACATTCTATATATTTTTTAAGTCATTTGGGGTTAAGTGACTTGCCCAGGGTCACACAGCTAGCAAGTGTCAAATGTTTGGTCTAAAGCCGGATTTGAACTCAGGTCCTCCTGACTTCAGGGTTGCTGCTGTATCCACTGCACTACCCAGCTGCCCCCTGAAACATTCTATATTCTAACATTCTTTGTTCATGGGTCCCTTTCACCTTTAATATTCTATATTTGAAGTCCCTTTCAGCTTGAACATTTGATAATTTCCATGAGTCTATGAAGGTGGATTCCCCTATGCCTTCTTTGCCCTCCAGAAGTTCTCCCACAACTGGAATGCCAGTGAGTACTCCCTCTCCTTTGTCTAGTTGTGCTGGGTTGGGGAGGGGGAAGGAGGAGTTGTTGATCTCAACAAGCAGGTGACTCTAGAACAGAAGGAACTGGCAGCTGCCCAAAGTTAATGATTACAGTCCCCTCCCCCTCCATGTTTTTGATGTTCTATGTCCAGCTCAGGGGGATAAACTCACCACCTGAACTACACTGACTTTCTCCTTACATGGAAAGGGACTGGATCTGAAATCAGGAGACCTGGCTTCTAGTTCCACCTCTGCCATTGCATTGATCTGTGACTTTGAGAAAGATAAAAGAATGTTCCTCTTCTAGGCTTCAATTTCTTGCTTTTCTAAAATGGAGATGGGGGGGCAGCTAGGTGGCGTAGTGGATAGAGCACCGGCGCTGGATTCAGGAGGACCTGAGTTCAAATCCAGCCTCAAACACACAACGCTTATTAGCTGTGTGACTCTGGGCAAGTCACTTAACCCCATTGCCTAGCCAAATATAAAAAAATAAAATAAAATAAAATGGAGATGGGGGTAATCTCTAGCTCTTATGAACTTCTTTTATGGAAATTAGATTGTAACCCCCTTGAGGACAGGAACTTTAAAAATAACTTTAATATTACAAAACATTTTGTCTAATACTTAGCATAGTATCCTATATCTAATAGGTGCCTAAAGTATATCTGTTGAATGGAATTGGGAATACAGTGCTGAAGAATGACAGAGTTCCATAGACATCGATCCAGTTTTCTCAGAGCTGGGTTACCCTGAAGCTTTGATTCAGCTCCCTCCATGGCATTCGCAGCAATAATGAGTCTGGTTCTAGAGGGGCAGTCTTCAGTGGTAACATATAATGATGGGTCAGAAACAACTTTTTGGAGGGGTGACAAGGATCACCATCAGAGCAGCTTATGGGAGGTCATTAGCAAGCCAGGGGCAGAGGCAGGGGTAGTGTCCAAGGTGCAAGAGCAAAGGTCAGCAGTGTATCAATGGCAGGATCTAAGCAACCACATGAAGGAAGCCCAAACCAACTCAGCTTAACTCAACGAGCATTGGTAACTCACCTTTCAGGTTTAACAGGAGGTAGGTCATAGGAATACTATTATACCCAATTTACAGATGAGGAGGTTGAGTGAGGCTCAGAGAGAGAAATTCCTTAAAACTGGCAAGCTAGACCACATAACTAGTAAGCAATCCAAGACAGAATGTGACTCCAAGTCACTTGACTCCAGGGTCAGCATTCTCTTCAGCCTACTAGACTATTTTAAAGGTCAGGCAAAAGTTTCTATAGTCTGGCTGTCCAAACACTGGATTGACTCACTCAGCATGATGAATATGCTAGCATCCTTTGGGAAGTGATGCGGTATGTCAGAAAGTGTGCTCAATTTAAGGTCAGAGGGCCTAGGTTCAAATCCCAATGTTGCCACTGACTGTCTGGGTGACCTGGATCCTTGACCTCTCTTGGCCTCTCATCTATAAAATGAAGGGATTGGACTAGATGATTTCTGAGGTCCTTTCTATCTATAGACCCACAATCCCATGGAAACCCAAGTATTTGGGGCTAACCCCACCTCCCTCATTCTTCCTAACAAGATTTAACTGGGGCCCACTCTCAGCCATTGCTTAGGTTTCCCATATAGGAAACCACCATATTTGGGAGAGAGGGCGACGTCTACCATAAAAAGTGGATTTTTATTCATGGACTAACTAGACCTCTCTGCATCTAGTGACCCTGTGCTTAGCCCCACCATACTGCCTCAGGAGAGGACTCATCATGTACCTCTCCTTGTCTGAGTCTCCGTCCAGGTCCTTCCTTGTTTCAGAGATGGCACCTCCTGCCAGATTCCCTTGTTAATGCTTCTTGGTGCCATGAGTCTTCCACATTTGTGCCATCAATAGACTGAGGAGAGCTGAGTCCAGTTCCCAATTTCACATTGGCTCTTTGCACTTCCTGGCATTTAGACTGAAGAACTATGGCTTATAACCCATATATGATATATGAAATCTCTACAATCACTAAGGAAAGGCCGCAGGATCATGGGGTCAGATTGTGAGAGCTGTGAGGGAGAGAGATAAGGGAATAAGCTTTTATATAGCACCTGCTATATGACAGGCAATTACTATCTCATTTAGTCCTCACAACCCTGGAAGGTAGGTGCTATTATTATCCCCATTTTGCAGTTAAGCAAATTGAGGCAAACAGAAGTTAAGTGACTTGCCCAGGGTCATACAGTTATGAAATGTTTGAGGCTAGATTTGAACTCAGGTCTTATTGGCTCCAGACCCAGTGCTCTGTCCACTGCACCAATTATTCCCTTCTCCCTTCTGCAAGGGGGATGATCTAGTCCAGCCCCCTTAGTTTATAGATGGAGAAGACTCAGAAAGAAAACATGGCTTACCCTCCCCAGCTTCCAAGCACTCAAGCACAGTTGGCCTCCTCTATCACTAAGATCCCTACCTCAGCACTTTCTCCTTCCTTCTCCATCCCTGGGACTGAGAGGATCGAGCTCTACCCCCAGAGCCTGGGAGCCTCCTTCCTCTGGCACTACATGGGCGGGTGTGCACATATTCTGCCCTGGGGGACACCGTGACGACGCTGCCTCCCTTAGTTACCAGTTTGCTCCAGAACTGACAGCCATGTGTGGAGGTATTATTTGTTTTGCCCTGCTTCTCCAAGCTATCGTGAAACCACAATTGCTCCTGTCCTCTCTAACCACGAAGCACCCAGAAACCAGGCCTCCTGTCAGCACAACCAGAGCCACTTGGAGCAGACTTCTCTGCCAGGATCATGCACAGGATTAGAATCAGAGAACCAGAGACATTTAGAAATGGGAGAGGCCTTAAGACAATCACCTAGTTCAACCTACTCATTTTATAGATAAGGAAGCCAAGACCCAGAATGACAAAAATACTTCTTCAGGGTCACGTTGCTGAGAGATGGCTCTGATAAGAGCTCCTTCTGCTGTATCCTGGATGCCAGTAGCTAAGGAATCACTCCACGAAGAGAGTCTCTTCTGGGAATGCATCCGTTAACCTCCCCAAGTCTCAGCTGCCTTGTTTATAAAATGAAAAGTGTGGACTACGTGAACTCTGAGACCCCTTTCAGCTCTAAATCTATAAGCTTATGATTCTATGATCTTAGGATGAGGCAAAGGAATGGCTCTGAGTGAATTTAGTCAGGCCTTTGGGGGTCAATCACCAGGTGTCTACCTCCCCAGATGCTCAACCTGACCTTTGATCTCCATCCCAGCTCAGCCCTTCCTTCCCTGGCATTTGAAAGAACAAGCTGATGTCCCTCTCTGTCATCACAGGGTCCTGGAGGGTGGAAGCCCCAGTTATTTGCTATGGCCCCCTTCCTATGGCTAGTCAACATTTAACTCCTCCAACTCTGATCCTTGCGACGTGGTTTGCTGCTGAGCTGAAAACCTCATTGCTGTGCTACTTATCTCTACCGTCTCAACCTTGTCCACCTCAACCCTACCCTTCCTGAGCCCCTATCCTTCTCATCCTCTCCGTTGTGTTCTCTGGAACCATTCCTCCAAACCTCCTTGGATCACTAACAAACTTCCCTTCACTGTAGATGCCTCCCTCTCTCTCCTCCAGTCTTCTTGTCCTCATGAAGACCTGGCTCCTTCCAAGGGACATTACATCTCTGACTACCCTCTCCTGTACTGAGTGAGCCTTCATTCAAACCCTCCAACACACTGGGCATTATTCTATGCCAGGCACTGTGCTAAGTGCTGGGAGTAAAAAATAAGCAAAAAGAAAGACAGACCCTCCCTTCAAGGAGCTTACTTTCTAAGAAGGGAAAGGAGACCTACAAATCAGAAGAGGAAGAGTAAAGGGACCTACTGTGGGGAAATGATGCTGACGTCTGAGAAATCAGATAAGAGGGGAATGAAGATCAGCTGGCCTGGATCTCTCCCCAAAATGGTGGCCTCAGGAGGGACTTATTAGTGGGAGAAGGAGGTCAGTTAGAAGGCTCCATAAGGTAAAAGATGTTTGAATGTGAGACTGTAGCTGACACACGGTACTGAAATCTGGAAACCTCTCCAATTCTAATGTTTACTCCATCTCCATCATCCAATCTAGACCTTTATTGAACTCCTTTATCAGCTTCTAGGTAATTTCTTCTGCCCTATAACAATTAGAGCTATTCCAAAGTAGAATATGTTGCTTCAAGAGGTGATGGATGCCCCCTCCTTACAGGTCTTCATGCAGAAACCTGTTGGTGTGTTTGGCATGTTTATATCGTAGAGATTCCTTTTGTGTATGGGCTGCACTAGATGGATGGCCGCCTAAGTCCCTTCCAGCTCTCAAATTCTGATTCTTTTCTTTGATAGTATTTCCTTCTACTTAACTCCTGCCACATTACTTGAACACTCTGATGTACACATCCCTCATAAATTAGGAATTATGAAGGAGAATTGGTATAAAGGAAATTAGATAAACGTGTGGCAGAATAATAAAAAAGAAGGATTAGTCATATATTGAGGAGGAGTGCTGATTGACAGAGAGCCTAAATGTTTCATTGATATCCTCAGAATGCCAAGAGATGCAAAGCCTGTTGGGTGGGTCACCAACATGCACCAAATTTATGGAAGGACATAGATAAGAGTCTCATGGATGGGTAGAAATGGATGGTTTTGATCTACGTTATTGGAAGGAACATCCACATAGAAATATTCATAGAGTTCTCTCAAATGCCCTAGCCTCCCCGTTCATCAAACTCCTCAGTTCCCATGACTGACAACTTCTCTTTGTCTGGTAGGCTGCAGTGATGTCATGCCCTTGATCTCACCTTTATCCGTAACTGTGCTATCTCTTCAATCCAGATCTATGAAATTTCTCTTTCTATTCCTTCAATTCAATTTACCCACCCTGTGCCTAGGATTGTGTTTTGTGCTGGGGATACAAAAAGCCTACATTCCAGTCTCTTATCCTCCCTTCCCTCTTTCTATCTCGCTGCTCCTAAAAGTAATTTGTATCCTCACCACCATCTAGGGACTCTAACCCTCTGTATTTTTCCCAGTCCAGCACTCTTACTCTAGCTGCAGTTTCTTCTGTTCAACTGTACACTGTTCCCCTACTTTTGAACCCCTTTCCACTTTGTCATACCATTGTTATTACTGTCTTGCCAGACCTCAGTCTGTAGTTACTTCCACCATCTTCTACCTCTGCTCCCTGTCCAAAGGCTGTTTAATGCTGCTGGAATGATGCTTATAATCATAGTGACTAGGTTCACTATGAATTTGTGTTATAAAATCTCAACTTGTTTCTCACTGTTGTGTAACCATATTTTTATTCTTCCTTAATAATCTCTCTGCCACATTCTCCATTCTTTCTTTCTTTATATCTCCAATGCCACTGTTTCCATCTCCTTTTCATCAGAGGACCATGCTTCTTAATTTATTGGGAAAGTTGAAGCCATCAATGATGAACTCCTCTTTTCCCCAATACCCCATCTCAAAAATCCTTTCCATTATTACTGATTCTTTCCTCCTTTATTCCAGGATATGAGGAAGAGGCAGTTCTACTTCCTACTGAGGCCAAACTACTTGATCCATGGATTCCATCCCCTCCTGTCTTCTTTAGAAGCTCACCCCTTTAATCATTCTCTCACCTTTAATCTCTTTTTGCCTATTGGCTGCCTAGAAATAAGTTCAGGTCTTTCTCATATTTAATGACCTTCACATCCCTTAAAGCTATTATCCTATGTCTTTCCTACGTTTCATAACTCCTAGAAAACTCCATCTGTGTTCATTGGTTCTATTTCCTCACCTTTCTCTCACTTCTCAACTTCCTTGCAGTCAAGCTTCTCATCCTACCACTTGCCTGAAACTACTCTCTCCAAGATGATCTCATAACTGCTAAATCCCACAGATTATTCATAGTCCTTGTTCCTTTGAACTCTCTGCAGCTTTTGAGATTGTCAACACATCTTCCTTTCCTTCCCCTCCAACCCCCAGATCCTCTCTATGACTTTGGTTTCTGAAACTGCTTCTATGACAATTCCTTTTTAGTAAAGGCATCTCAAGCCCCTTATCAATGGAAATTTCTCAAGGTTTTGTCATAGCTCCTTGGATCTCTCTCTAAACTCACTTGGTAATCTCATTATCTCCCTGAATTCAAAGATTATATTATCTTATCTGTGCTGATCTCTCTCTCTCTCTCTCTCTCTCTCTCTCTCTTCTCTCTCTCTCTCTCACACACACACACCACACACACACACACACACACACACACACACACAGAGCCTTCATACCTCTCCTGAGCTCCAGTCCCCACTGGACATCTTCTCCTACACTCAAACTCAACATGGCTAAAATTCACATTTCTCCCTTCCTTAAATCATCCTACATGCCACCACTAAAGTTCTCTTCCCAAAGCCTAGCTCTGATTATTTTTCTACCCTACTCTGGGCATTTTCTTCTCTTCTCTTTGCCTACAAGATGGAATTTGGGTTTTGTGATCCAACATCCAGAACCATCTACGGTATGTCTTCAACTCATCTCTAATTTTTTTTACCCTATTACTCTTCTACCCCCTACCTGCAGTGCAGTCTAAATGAACTCACTGTTTCCTAAATGTGCCCCATGCTTTTTTGTCTCTACACCTCAGCTTATGCTGAGTCTTGGAAAGGTTTCTCAGGATGAGAGGTACTGCTCCTCTGACAAGGGACTGATGCCTTTCTTTTCAAGGTTCACTTCTAATAAATTTGGAGTGACTCAGTCATCACAAGAGGACACATGCAGGATTTTTTATTGTTGTTGTTACTACTATGGTCTCGTTAATAGGTGGATCATATAAAAATATATGGTGGAAGGGGAAACCATTTGTAGTTACTTTTTCCACAGATGTCACTGGGTGGCTGACCTGTCAATCAACGCCAGATCAGGTAGCATTTTTTTTTCCCCTGCCACACTGGTTGGTCTTCTGCCAACTGACAGCTCAGCCATCCAGTAACAGGATGAAACAATGTTGGAGAATATCACCTTAATTCAAATCCAGCTTCCAACATTTACTAGCTATGTGACCCTGGGCAAGTCACTTAACTTCTGCTTCAGTTTCCACAACTACAAAATGGGGATAATAATAGCATCCACCTCCCAGGGTTATTGAGAGGATTAGATAACATTTGTGAAGTGCTTAGCACAGTGACTGGCATGAAGTAATAGATGCTTAATAAATGCTTATTCTACTCTCTCTCCCCTTTCTTCCTTCTCTGTTTCTCTCCTATGGTGCAGGAAGAAGGTCTTACGTGGACGATGCAAAGTCCATTTTTCTGTTCTGTAAATTCAGGAGCAAAAGGAGATGCTGTAAAATTATTAGAGACATCATAATCTTCCTAAAGAGCAGGTCTAACCATTTTAGTCACTTGTTCACAACTTTAAGTGACCCTTTGTTGTCTCTAGGATAAAATGGAAATACTCCAGCATTCAAATTATGTCGTATTTACTCAACTGCTTATAATTTTGTATTGTCTGGTATATGTAAGGTCTTCGAAGGCAACGCCGTTTTTGTTATTGAGTCTTTCGTGCTTATATAGTGCTTTACATACAGAAAACATTTAATAAATGATTGCCTGATTGAATTGAACTGCCCAAGGCCACATAGCCAATAAGTCACAAAGGTGAGACTTGAACCCAGGGCTTTTGATGCCAAATTCATTGTTCTTTCCATTATGCTAGGAGTTCTTAACCGTGGATCCATAGATAGACTTCAGGAGGTTTGTGGACTTGGATGGGAACCAAATTATCTTTTTATCTTCACTCATCTCTAACTGAAATTTAGCATTTTTTTCAATTATTCAAAAACATTATTGTGAGAAGGGGTCCCTAGGCTTCCTCAGAGTGGCCAAAGGGTTCATGATACCAAAAATATTAAGAATGCATGCACGTTATCATCATTTCTTCTGAGAAAGGGTTGGTGTTAGCCAGCTTCTCTTCCCCCCCCCCCACATTTATTTTCTACCCTATATCTCACTCCTTAACTCCCAGACAAGCTTCTGTTATGGGACCACCATATGGAATCCAAGAAAATCAGAATTTAAATATTAGCACACTCTATTCCTTTTATTGTTGTTTTATTTTTTTAATTTAATTTTTGTATTTTATCCAATTATACTTAAAAACAAATTTTAATATTCACTTAAAAATTTTTGAGTTCCAAATTCTCTCCTTTCCTCCCTCCTTTCTCCTCCTCTCCTTGAGAAGGCAAGCAATTTGATATAGATTATAACGTGCAGTCATGCAAAAACATATTTCCATATTAGCCACGTTGCAAAAGAAAGCACAGACAAAAAAAAAGAAAAATAAAGAAAGTGAAAAAAAGGATACTTCAGTCTGCGTTCAGATTCCATCAGCTCTTTCTCTGGAGGTAAATAGCATTCTTCATTATAAGTCTATTGGAATTGGCTAAGTAGGATCATTGTATTGCTGTGAAGAGCTAAGTCATTCGCAGCTGATCATTGTACAGAGTACTGCTATTCTCCTGGTTCTGTTTACTTCACTATGCATCAGTTCATATAAATCTTTCCAGGTTTTTCTGAAAGAATCCTGCTTGTCATTTCTTATAGCGAATAGTGTTTCATCACAATCATATTGTTGTTGTTGGTATTATCGTTGGTGGTGGTCTTTTGTTCTCAAAAGGGTGATGTCTTGACTAGTGTATGAATTAGATTTAAGTGAGGCAGAGCTGTGCAAAGTTGTCAGCCTCACTACTCTCCTCCAGAGTCATCAAAGTCCACAGGCAATTCAAAAGTCAAGACAGCTGGCAATGGCCTGGGATACAATGGGTGACCTTGGCCTTTCTAAATTAAGGTCTTTCCCAGGTCTCTGTTTCTCTGAGGCAACACCCATTCAATGACTAAGGGTTAGGTAAGAACTGAGACAAAAGATGGCCTAACTTACCATCACAAAAATATTAATCTGGGAAGGGAAGACTCCCCCAGAGTTGTGGCCAGAACAGAAAACAATTGCAATTTACACTCATTCTATGCCATCAGAACCTAAACGTGGAGCTCAGGGACCTTGAAAGCAATGATCACTAGGAGTATTTTTCTACATATCACCACTTGTTGGGCTTCCCCTCATTTTCCAATTCTTCATCACCACAAAAAGAACGGCCGTAAATATTTGCATCCATATAGGTCCTTTACCTCCCCCCCCCATTTTAAATCTCTTTGAGATACAGACCTAGTAGTGGTATTGCTGGGTCAAACGGTCTCTAGCACACTGTACTTTTGACGCCACTTCACCACTAACTCAGTGAATAGTCTGGGGCCAGTCATACTCCTTCTGCATCTTACTTTCTGACTCTGTAAAATTGAAAGCTCGAACCAGATGGTTTTTGATTTCCTTCCAGGGCTCGTTTGCTGTGAGTCTAGAATTTTGCTGTGTTCTGTTTCCTCCTCTTTGTCGTCCTTTAAGGGTGGGTTTAGGTCCCATCTTTTCTCTGAAGTCTTCCTTGTCTGACCGTGCCAGCTCTGACTTCTCCCTTCTCTGAGCTCTCACATGTCATGATTAGGCACAACATTGATTATATTGTTCGTTCATTTCAGTCGTGTCTGACTCTCCATGACCCCGTTTGGGGTTTTCTTGGCAAAGATATTGGAGTAGTTTGCCATTTTCTTCTCTGGCTCATTTTTACAGATGAGGAAACGGGGACAAATGGGGTAAAGTGACTTGCCCAGGGTCACACAGCTAGTAAGTGTCTGAGGCTAGATTTGAGCTGAGGAAGAGGAGCCTTCCTGACTCCAGATCCAGTGTTCTATCCACTGTGACACCTAGCTGCCCCTGTTGATTATATACTGCCCTGTGTGGTATATGAGCTCTGTTTCTTTATGGAGTCCCTAAGATTCCTTCTCTTTGCTCTTCTCTAAAGAGCCTGGCACACAAGGGAATGAGTTCATAGGACCCCAGAATTTCAGTCTAGAAAGAGCCTTAGAGATCAATGAGCCTAAATCTAATCCCTTCATTTTAGGGTGGAGTGGAGTGAGCAGACTGAAATCTGGAGAAGATAAATGGTACGTCCAAGGAATTAAGTAATATTCAAACCCAGGCCCTCTGAGCCCATATCCAGTCCTCTTTTCACTCCACCACACTTCAGGATCTGTTAAGCACCCTAAATCTTTTCCTAGTCCTGAGAGAGGCTTGGAGCCTTTTCTGTTCCTCAGCATAGCCCATTCCTTCCTCTTAACACTCATCTAAGAAATGTGTTTACCTTGGCTGCTTGCTGGGGAGATAGGGACCTTGGTCAGTGTGCCCCACAGGTAATTATAACACTACAGGGAACTGGAAGGCGTCAGCCCCGGCCTTTGACCTTGCTCTTTGTGCTATCTAACTACATACACTCAGGGAGGTGTGGCTGCTACACTATCTTCTTAGATACCTTTCTAGATGTATATCTAGATAGATTCAGATAAGCAGATAGCTAGACAAATATAGATCCAGATTTATACAGATAATACACCTAAATTAGGAAAAAGTTATCTATCTAGGTCTATCACTGCGGTAATCATGCACTATTCCTTAAGGGTCTTGTGCCTCTGTCTTCTCTCCCCAACTCATCTGTTGAGTGGAATATCATTACCGCTATTTTACCTTCAGAGTAAAGGAAGTTGAGCTCCAGGTCACTAAATTAACTTACCCAAAGTTACATAATTAGTAAATGCAGAGCGAGAACGTCAACCTTGGTCTTCGGGATTCTAGTTTAGTTCTCTTTCCACTGTGCCATGGATAATGGATAATATGGGTAATGTTTGTAATGTTCTGGGCTCTGTCAGGAATGCCTGGTATGATAACAGTTCCCTGTGACTTCCATAATCTGTAGGCTTGCAGCACTGCCGGAATCCCACCTTCTAAAGGAACTCTTTCCTATCCCTCCAAGTGCTGGTGCTTTCTTCATTGAGATTACCTTTCTCCTTCTTTATGTGTATCTATATTTATCAATCTAGATAATAAGATAATTATCTAAATAAGATAGATATTAGATAGAAGTATATGTGTCTGTCTTCTAGATACAGAGAGATACCTTTCTTCTACTTTATATGTATTTATATCTATATCTATCTGTATCTAAATACAGATCTAGATAGATACCTCTACTTCATGTGTATTGTCTATATCTATCTATCTATATCTGTATCTAGATATAGATCTAGATAGATAACTTTTCCCTAATTTATGTGTATTATCTGTATAAATCTGGATCTATATTTGTCTAGCTATCTGCTTATCTGAATCTATCTGGATATACATCTAGAAAGGTATCTAACCTTTCTTTTATTTTACGTGTATTATTTCTATCTATCTAGATCTATAGATCTAGATACTTTTCTTCTACTTTACATGTACTATCTGTATCTAGAGCAATACTGATCTAAACAGAGACTTTTCTTCTACTTTATGTGTATCTGGATCTACATCTATCTAGACCTAGGTATAGATAGATATGTAGATATGTATTATCTAGATCTATCTAGATCTAGATCTAGATAGATAAAAATATACATAGATATGTAGGGATAGATCCACATAAAGTAGAAGAAAGGTTTCTTTCTTCTACTTCATATCAAGATACAGATATTGGACACATATAAATAGATATAGACATACAAATAGATATATAGGTCTATCTCTATCTATATCTGTAACTATCACTCTCTCAGAATACACACACATATACTTCTATCTAATATCGATCTCATTATTTATTGTTTGTCTATATTATTTTTACATAATGAATTGCAAATCTAGTTATTTACATGTTGTCTTTTCCATTAGAATGCAAACTTCTTGAGGGCAGGGACTGTCTTTTGACTCTCTTTCTATCCCTAGTGCTTAGCCCAGTGCCTGGCACATAGTAGGTGCTTAGTAAGTGCTTGTTAGTCCTGACTAAAGGGCAGAAGAATATTGGTGTTAGATGGTTAGATTTTGGGGCCAGTGAGCCCTGGGGTTGCTGACAGTTCTACCCAGCTTCCCCAGTCCGATCTGGCATGCTCTCTTTCTGGTACTTGATGTGGGGTCTGGCTTTTTGTCCACTTGTAGCACTTGCCCCAAATTAGATATTGCTGGACTTACTCAGTGGGCTGCTCAAACAACCGAATGCCATAATCAGGACAATGGGGATTGTTCCTCCGTTCACTTTTTCTCTCCTATCCATTTCATCATCCACACAACAGTCAAAGTGATTTTCCTATAGTCTGAACATGTCATTCCTTTGCTCAATAAACTCCAGTGTCTTCCCATTCCCCCCTGGAGAATCAAATGCAAAGTCTTCTGTTTGGCATTTGAAGCCCTTTAAGACGTGGCTCCAACCTAGCTTTCCATCTTGCCATGGATGACTCCTCTTCAGGCATTCTCAAATATAGGCTTACTGGCCTTGCTGCTGTTCACACTTGACAGGCTGCCCCCTAGGACTGAAATGTATTCTCTTCTCAGATTGGCCTTGTAGAATCCCTAATCTCCTTGGAAGCTGAGCTTCAGTGGACTTTCCTGAACTTCCCTGAGGCTTCTGACCCTTCCCCACCCTCACCAAAATCTTGTACCAAACATGCATCCTCCAGCTGCATAGAAGTCACATTAGTAACTAACTCTTCCTCCAGTCTGAATTTTTCTTTATCGCTTGTTATATTATTTTCAAATCATGAATTACAACGTTGATTCCCTATTGCTTGGCCCAGGTCTGTTTCCTGCTGTTCATCCTCAGCATGGTTCTTGTTCCTAGGTGCTATAATTGCTAGTTTTGGTATGGGGCTGAGGACTAGCATCACAAAAATGCTGTTTGAGTAAACTTCTCATAATGTTTGTGGTCACTGGCAATTCAGTGTGCTAGCCCGCCTTTTGGTGGGGCAATTTTATTGAGTTCTTTTTAGCTCTTCCTGATGGATGATGCATGAACTATCTGTGTGAGGAAAGGAGGTTGGAGCTGTCCCAGCCCTGCCAGCCTTAAGAAGGCTAATGGGAATTCTCTCTTGTCTTATGTTCATTTTGAACCCTCTGCCTGCTATATATTCTGGGCTTCCATATCCTCATTTACAAAAAGGAACAGGGATAGATTAGATCAAGGCTTCTTAACCTTTTTGTGTATCATAGATGGATTTTGGTGCTCTGGTGAACCTACGGACCCCTATCCAGAATGATGTTTTTAAATGCAGAATACAAAATGCATAGGATTACAAAGAAACCAATTATGTTGAACTAAAGTTTTCAGAACATGAAAAAAGTTTATGGCCCTCAGGTTAAGAACTCTTTGGATGAGATGAATGAGACACCTCTAAAGATATAGAGTTCTCTCTCTTTCTCTCTCTCTCTCTCTCTCTCTCTCTCTCTCTCTCTCTCTCTCTCTCTCTTTCTCTGTCTCTCTGTTTCTCTCTGTCTCTCTCTTCCTCTCTCTCTGTGTCTCTCTTTGTGTCTCTCTCTGTCTCTCCCTCCCTCCTCTCTCTGTCTCTGTCTCAGTCTCTCTTATCTTGTATCCCAAGTTCTTCCCCACCCCCTAACTGAATTCACCTTAAAAAGTTGATTTGACGGTATGTTTCATGTGACTTCCCTTTACATCAGTATTGCTAGTTTATTTCTGCTTTCTACTCTAACATTCTTTTCTAACATTCCTTCCATTTCTTATATTATATATCCTAGGATCTTATCCAGCTTGGACATTTGATGTTCTAAGATCCCTTCCTCTTCTAACATTCTATATATTATACTCCCCTTAGCTCTAACATCCTATAGTCTAAGGTCCCATCTAGCCCCAGCATTCTATGTTCTAAGGTCCTTTAAACTTGTAACTATCTATAGGCTAAACTTTCTTCCAGTTTTGACATTCTTTGTTTTAAGGCCATTTGAACATCATTCCCTCTTCTTTATACTTTTTATGACATTTATGATCAAAGATTCATTGAACAAGGTTAACTCTGGGGTTTTGTCTTTTAGAGAATTTAAAACGATTTGGATGGGAAAAGTGACTTTAAAGTGGCATTTTGCCCTACTAAATGGCATGCTTTTCCAAGTCAACAATAAGCCAAATGGAATCCTGTATTCGTTGTATCTTTCAATCAATTGTGTGATGGTAAAGACCTAGCTCCTAGTAGGCTATCTCATGCAAAAGCCTTTCATTTCTCTACCGGTTCCCTCAATAAAGATACCCCTGATGTGTATATCATATCCATTATCCTCAAGATTTTCTATAGATGGGAAAGCAGGTTGGTGATTACTTATGATCTCTTGGTCACTTCTGCCAGAGTTAATAAGGTCTAAGGTATTTTCCATGACATTGTGATCTTTCCCTACTTCAGATGTCTTACGAATAGTAGACTAGTGAAAAGCACATTGGCACAGAGGTCCTAGATTCAAACCCTACCTCTGACACTTTGCTACGTGTGTGACCTTGGACAGATCACCTGTTCTCCCTGGGCCTCACCTGTAAAATGAGGGCATTGGACTAGACGTCATAATTAATTACTAGCTAGCATTTACAGATCGCGTCACCAATATCCAATGTGATTCTCTCAGCAACAATGGGAGCTTTGTTGTTGTTCAGTCATTTCATTCATGCCTGACTCTTCACGGACCCCATTTGAAGTTTTCTTGGCAGAGACACTGGAGTGGTTTGCCATTTCCCTCTCCAGCTCATTTGACAGATAAGGAAACTGAGGCAAACAGGGTGAAGCGATTTGCCTAGGGTCACACAGCTGGTCTGAGGCCAGATTTATCATCAGAAAGATGAATCTTCCTAACTCCAGGCTTGGTACTATCCACTGAGCCACCCAGCTGCCTTTGAGAGGTAGGTCCTATTATTATCATCACCCTTTTACAGATGAGGAAACTGAGGCAGGCAGAAGTTAAAGGACTTGCCTAGGGTCACACAGCTAGTCAGTATCTTTGGCTGTATTTGAACTCTGGTCTTCCTGACTCTAGGTCCAGTGCGATCCTGCCTAGTTTAAATCTACGATCCTAACATCCTCCTGAATGCATTACCTCTACACAGCTTTCCCCTCTATGGACTTGGGTTACTCCAGCTGCTTTTCCTGTTTTTGTTCTCTTTGGCTTCCTTTGTACTTCTCCAAGCATACTTGGGGCCGTCTTGTTAGCGTCCAAGTCCATACAGTGATTCTATTGTCCTCGATGGTGAAAACAGTTTCTTGTAAAAATCTTTGCTGATCTTCACCATTCTTCTACTGCTTGCTCTCCTCCTTCTGTTTTCATCTTTAAATGCCCCTGGAATGACTCTGTCGAGGTGGGTCTCTTGCCAATTGCTTTCTTTAAACCAATTTTAACTTGCCATTGCTTCTCTCTGCTTTATGAAGCAATACTGGTCATAATCTTCTGTCATGTTCCATCACAAGATTTTACAAATGAGTTTCTATTCTAAACCAGCATTGCCTTTGGCTGCTCTCTTTCCACTTGACAAATAGGTCAAGTATCTGCTGCTGACTAAGGTACTCTTTAGGATCTTTTGTTTTCCTTCTCATGATGTTTAATTTATATCAGTTAAATTTCTATATTAAGTTATATTATGTAACATTGTCCTTCCTATGCTTTATCACTCATTTTTCATTATTACTAACTTGCTTGAATAGGTCTCTCAATAGAAACATTTCAATTAAATCCAGTATCTTTCTTTTTCATTATTTAGTGCTGATTCTGATCTTTGATCTAATAGTCACATGACTATGTCTATATGTAGACAGTTGATTCACGAAGGACTCCTACCTCAGAGATGAGGTTTTTCCTGTTTGTTAAAATCTAAGCAATTTAACTTGAAAAATATCTTCTAGTGCTTTCTATGCCTGGTGGCTCCAGACATTTTTCTCTGGCCTTCTCCTATCCTGGAACACTCTCCCTCCTCTTCTCAAACAACTGACATCTCTGGCTTCTTTTAAGCCCCAACTAAAATCCCACCTTCTACAGGAATCTTTCCCCAATCCCCCTTAATTCCACCACCTTCCCTTTAGTTATTATTTCCTATTTATCCTGTATATGGTTTGCCTTGTATATGTTTGTTTTCTTGTTATCTCCCCCATTAGATTGTAAGTTTCTTGAGGGCAGGGACAGTCTTTTGTCTTTTTTTTTTTGGTATCCCCAGTGCTTAGTATTGTGCCTGGCACACAGTAGGTGCTTAATAGATGCTTATTGACTGATTGATTGATAGTGCCAACCAATTCTTTCTTTGAAAGAAGCAAATATTCATGATTATAGAGTCATGAGCCTCCTTTGTAATCTAAAAGTCTTCAACATCTTTCATGACTTTTTACTAACCCGTATTTTCCAGTATATTTCTTATTATTTTCAAAATACAGAGCCATGAAATGAAGAAAGGGTCTTAGAACATATAATGCCAAAGGTAGGAGCAACATTTTAACGTCAGAAGGGCCTTAGAACATAGGATGTCACAGTTGGAAAGAACTAATGAACATAGTGTTAGAGCCAGTAAAGCCCTTATATGATTATCCAGTCTGATTCCTCATTTTACAGATGAAGAAACACAGAAGGGAAGTGGCTTGCCCAAGGTCACTTAAATATCAAAGCTGGAATTCAAACCCATGTCTTCTAAGTTAAATATACTTTCTATTACCTCCCCCCTCCCCCTACTCATAATGAGATTGATTGCTTAACAAACCCACTTAAAATAATACATTCAAGCAAATATTGTCCCCTTCCCCTTCAAAGCTGTCCCCTTGAGAAGTTGTGTGACTATTCTATTGAGACTGCCTTCACTCAAAGCATTATAGGAAATTTCCTTGGAAGCCAGAGTCACATGCTTTGGAATACCCCCAGTGGCCACAAATCCTAGGCTTTTGAGGCTGGATTTGATTTGTTTTGGAACAGCGCAAGCTGCTGTGGCCCCAAGCCTGGTAAATAATAGTAAGAACTGATATTTACATAAGTTTAAAAAGTTTACAAAATCTTTGACATTCATTACCCTAGTTGAGCCTCATAAGATTAAGATATCATCGCCATTTTAAAGATAAGAAAACTGACATTCAGCATGGCCCGTGGTCATGCAGCAGGAAGTGGGATTCAAAGCCTTTACTATGTGCCAGGCTCAGTGGGAGAACGCCTGAATGTCAGAAGCAGGATGTCAACTGAGGTCCATCTGAGTTGGAGTCCCACACCCAATCCCATGCACCACACTGCCTCATCAGGACAAGTTTACAACCTCTCAAGGGGACAACCTCCATTTCAGAGAATCATAAACTCTCAGAACGGGAAGGGAACTCAAAGACCATCTAATGCTACCTTAGTGGAGAAAGAGTCACCTTCACTCATATCCACCAGGTGGTCATCCAGCCTTTGTTTGAAGACGTCTTTCAATGAAGGACAATACCTGCCAGACGTCACCTTCCACTCTGGGGTAGCTTTCATAGTTGGGAAGTTTTCCTTCCTCCAAGTTGCTTGGGAACCTCTGTCTATTTCCCTTTTCTAGTCCCTATAATAGTCATGTGCTAAATAAAACCTTTTTGACTCATTTAGTGGTGCGGTGGAGAAAATTCTGCCCAGAGTCTCGGGAGACCTTGGCTTTAGTCTGTGCTCTGTAACTAAATAGCTGGGTGACCTTAGCCCATTGCATTTCTTTTCTGTGACTCAGTTTCTTCATTTGTCAAATGAGGGGGCTATTAGATTAGATGATTTCTGATGTTTTCTGTAGCCTTGATATTCTATATTCTAACACCCCTTTCATTGACATTCTGTAATTCATAACATGGCAAGTTACATTGTTTTCTATTTTTGCTTGAAAAGAACTGGAAACAAGACAGTTCTTTGATGGAAGAACTTTGGAAGGAGGAAGAAAGGAGGTGGTAGAGCAAAGGCAAGATGCAGTTAGATATTGGTGGGGTTGGGGTTTCAGTTACTATCTCAGAGGGAATAGAACCTGATGCTGAGCCAAGTAAGAGGACATTTGTCACCAGAAGCCTAATACAAACAATTGATGGTATCTCTGATGAGACAAACTGTCCACAGAGCAATTACATACTGGGGACTTCAATGATTAACTCACTGGGGATGAGTCCAAGGTATACCAGTAGAGATAAAGATTGAAGGCATTCAAGGGTTTGATTAAAGAAAAATAGAATTTCAGAACCTTAGAAATGGAAAGGCTCTTAGAGGTTCTATCAAGTAACTTCCCATTTAGGACAGGAATCCTCCTTAAACATCCCTGCTTAAACATCTACTTAAATACTTTTGGTTACAGGGAACTCACTCTTTCCTGAGGTAGCTTGTTACGCTGTTGGACAGTTCTGATCCTTAGAAAGATCTTAGAAAGTTTGTTAAAGCAAAATTTGCCTCCCTGTAGTTTTCTCTTTTCTCTATAGTCAGAACAAGTTTGCTTCTTCTTCCATGTGACTAGATTTGGCATCAGAAGACCTGGGTTCAGATTCTGGTTTTGCTATGGGTGTAACTTTGAGCAAAAAACTTCATTCTTTGCTTCTCAGTTTGCTACTCTCTAGAATGAAGGCTTTGGATTAGATATATGCCCTTTGAGTTTCCTATCCAGTTCCAGATCTCATGATCTTATTTCTACTCCTAGACATTAATCTATTTCAGATCTGGGAAAAAACAAAGTGTCTGTGGAGGTCAGGTTCTTCTTCTAAGAAATCAAGTGTGAGTGAGATCCTTCTTCTATCCTTCAGATATCCTCTGCTGGCTGCCATTTTCCCTCATCACACTGTTCAGGCTCAAAGTTCTTCCTTTTGCCAAACTTGAATTGCTGGTTCTTTAATTAGCATGGGGCAGTGCAAATAAACCCAGTGTCTATGCCCAGTTCTGCTGCTAACTTACTGTTTGATGTAGGACATGTCATTTCCCTTCAAAGTGCCTCACTTGTCTCCTTTGTAAAATAAGAGAATGGGTTGGATTATCTTTGGGGTCTCTTCTAGTTCTATTATTCTGCACTGAGAGATCATGTTGTCTGTCCTCAAGGGTTGGACACAACTTTCCTTGACGGCAGAGAAACTGTGGGAAAGGTGATCGAAGCTTCTGATTCTTTCTCCATGTCCAGAAGACTGTGCAGATATATTTCAATTTAAGCAAAACCTTTATATGAAAATACTGTTTACACATGAAAAGAAGATTGTAGTCCCTCAGTTTACCATGTGATTCTCTTTTTTATTTTAGCAAGGATTTATACTATGATTCCTTTCAATGATCCTCCACCCTAAAGTGTTCACAATAAGATTTAAAGAACTTGATTTTTAAACACATTTTAAAGAAATCACTATTATTTATGGAAATAGCATCAATTAATTAATAAGCATTTATTATACACCTACTATGTGCCGTGCACTGTACCAGGTGTTGGGGATATAGATGTGAGACAATCCTTTTCCTCAAGGAGATTTTAACCTATTGGGTAGCACGTAGAAATGGATAGTGCAGAGGACTTGGAGTCAGGAAGTCCTGGGTTCAAATCCTGCCTTAGACACCTAGTTGTTGTATGACCCTGGACAGGTTACTTAACCTCCCGAGCCTCAGTTTTCTCATCTGTAGAATGAGGATCATGGTAACAACTATGTCATAAGGTTGTTGTGAGCATCAGACGAGATGCTCAAGGTAAGTCAACCTCCCCATACTTTCCAAAGATGTGAGCTACTACTGTTTTGGTTATCATATGTGGGTGCCTTTTTCTTAGCCCATTATCTTTTCTGAAGCTCAGTTGATTCCTCTATCTGGTGGGGATCATTTGCCATTGAACATATGAAAGATTAGAGCCAGGATTGGACCCTAATTCTCTCCTGGCTCCAAACCTTTCATCCTATATCAAACTCCGTCTCTGAAAAGTAACTTACAGACCAGAAAAATCAGCAGAACGGAAGAGAATAATTAGCATGACAAAAGGATTCTTTCATTCCCCAAAAGACCACACAGAAAATCCCTTAATTTACCCAAGTTTTTATTTCTTAGAAGTTATTTTGATTTGACAGACTGAGAGTAGAGGGTTTATAAGGTCATCACAATAATGTTGGTAGGAGAGAGGGAAAGCAATATTATTATTTCCATTTTATGGATGAACAAACTAATGTCACAGAGGTGAAGTACTTTGCCCCAAGTTCTAAATCATAAATTTAGACTTGAAAGGGACCCCAAAGGCTTAGATAATCTAACCTCTTCATTTTACAGAAGAAGAAACTGAGGCTCAGAAATGATTAGTGACCTGCCAGAAGTCACACAAGTCTCAAAAGACAGAGTCAGGATTCAAACCCAAGTCTTTGGACTCCAAAGCCATCACCCTTTCTACTATGTAAGTAATGTGCAGGTCTTTCCTAACTCATGGCCTCATTCCTTTCCTTCTATACCAGCAGCCTCCTTAAATCCATTGATAATGCGTGTATTCTATGCACTGTGTGTCGGAGGCATCAGATCTGGCCCTGTCATATACACTGCCTCTAGGGTCCCTTTTAGCCCTAGATCTATGACTCTACAAACTTGCTATCAAAATGAGAGTTTAGATTGGAATCCCAGGTCTGCTACTACCTATAACAAATCACAGAACCTTCCCGAGCCTCAGTTGCCTTCTTTGTAAAATGAACAAATTGGACCAGATGGTCATTAAGATCCCTTCCAACTCTAAGCCTATAATCCTATGACTGCTCTTAGGTCAGTCAGAAGTGAAGACAAAGCCTCTCTGAATTGAGAATAAGGTCAGAGATAAGAGACTTGGATTTATAAAAACAAAATGACACACTCATAATTTTTCAGCAAATATATTGCATAAAGTCACTTTTGTCACTCTCTGTTTTGTCACCCCTCTTGTCTTGAGGGGAAAGAATTCAGCCCACTGAATATTACAAGTCAGGAATCGGGAGATTCCAAAATCAACCAAAATCAATCCAAACCAACCAACAGGTATTTATTAATCACCTGCTATGTACCAAATCCTATGCTGTATAACCTTGGGTAGGTCATTCCGCATCTTTAGACCTCTGTCCTCTCATCTGTAAAAGGGGAAGTCTATACTCAATAACCTCTTTGATCCCTTCCAGCTTTATCTAATCTTTTTATAAAAAAAGAGTTAAAAAATAAGTGAGATTGACTGAAAGGAAAGAATTGAGGTCATATGGTATGGAGAAACCATTTCCATCTCTAGTGCTGAGAAATTTTAGTCTATATGACAGGTCTAGACCTCAAAGATCTATTTTTTGCCCTGAACTGAATTGTGTGGTCAAAGTAGGAATAGTCTCTCCCTACTGGCTCCCCTAGGAAAGCCCTGGCTGGCAACTGTTCTTCGGAGTTCTTCAGATCCTGTTTGACTTTGAGATATACTTGGTTTCATGCCTGCCATGTGATTATCAAAGGTACACAAGTGACTTTGATCACTCTTTCTGCCGGAAGCCTGGCCTGTGAAGTCGTGTTAGCTCTGTGGGCCTTCCTCAATGGGCAAGGGAAGGTGAGGGTTGTCATGGACACAAAGTCCCTGGCATGCTGGGACCCGAGGATGTTGATTTTGGAAGAGAAACAGGAGCTCAGAGTTCATTAGCGAGGGGACAAAGGCAACTCAGGTGTGTGGAAACCTGACCCAAATCCTCCCCTCTCCCCCAGACTGAGTTCAGGGTAGAAGGGGTCTAGGAAAGCCATGATGTCTGGAGGGCAGAATGGGATTATGGAAAGAGTGTTAGGCTTGGAGATTTGGGTTTCAGCTGCAGGTCTGACCCTACCACACTCTGTGTGAACTTCTTCTGGACCTCAGTTTTTTTCTTTGTAAAATGAAGGGAGGGGGAATTTCCCAGGGATTAGTGCTATCCAAAAGTGTCTCAGGTCCATAGATTTAGATGTGGGAGGGGCCGTAGGCTCATGATTGAGAAGGGACCACATGGCCATCTAGACGAGCCCCTCATTCTATAGATGAAAAATCTGAGCAATAGGTTGTCTCCAGGGAAGTGATGAGGTCCCCCTCTGTGGTGGTCTTCAGGCAGAGGTTGGACAGCCACTCGGCTGCCATGTTTCTTATGTATAGGTTGGACTGAAGGGCCCCTGTTCTCCTTCCAACTCTGAAACTGTGCCTCAATGTCTAACATCCCCTGTGGTTCAACGGCGCTGACAGATTTCTTAGACCCACAGAATGTTTGAGCTGGAAGGAATTTCTGGAAAGCTCTCTTTCCTGGCCTGCAACTCACAAAGAGAATGAGTCTGCCAAAAGGAAAAAAAAAGTCTGGGTGTCTTCAAGGAGGGCAAAGGGTTATGGCTACTGAGGGAGCAGAAGATTAGAGGGAAAGGCAAATAACTTTCTCCATTCAGTGTCCTGAAAATCAGTTTTCTCAGCAGGAAACCTCTCAACTCAGCCTCACTTGGGCCCAATGGATTCCTGGAGAGGGGGGAAGGGAAAGGCTTTCAAAGGTGGTTGAAATGTCCTTTGCGCAGGCAGGTGCCTGGCAGCTATTGCGTCTGATAAAGCTCAGAGGAGGGATTAGGAGCCACGTCATGGTCCAAGTGTGGCATTCACATCAGGGAAATGACACCCACCCTCCCCTCCCCCAATACTTGTCTTCAAGAGCCAGCAACAACAGACATTTATTAAGCATCAGCTACCTACAAGGCCCTGAGCAGTCCTGAGTTCAGCCTGGTGTAGTAAATAAAGAAGGAACATTTATGTAGCACCTGCTCCACTCCAGCCACCGTGCTAAGCATTTTATGAATATTTTTAGATTTGATAAAGAGCAGGTCTCACTGTCAGGAAGAGCTGGATTCAACTCCAGCTGCTGACAAACACAGGCTGAATGATCTTGGGCCCAGGCAACTGCAAGGCTATACATTTCAGAATACAATGCAAATCTGAATCGATAAACTGAGTTACTCACCAGGAGCTCCCGACTCCAAGGAAATGTACTCAGTAATCTCCCCCCAAAATGGGGCTAGGTGTTATTGACAAAAAGATCCATCAACCAGCATTTGTAAAACATCTACTAACTGCCAGCTGCTGTCGTCTTAGGTGGTCCAAAAATAAAAATAAAATAAAATAATGTCTGCCTTCAGGGAGCCTGGCCCTTCACATATTTTTCAATTCAGTTGAATTCATTCATTCATTCAGACAGCATTTAATAAGCTTTTTCTGTGTGCATACTGCCCCATGGGTGCCTTTCCCTCATGGAGCTTGCAGTCCAGTAGGGGGCCAAGATGCAGGGACGCAGGTAACTACAATACCCACTACCATGCCTTCATAAGAGCCAATCTCTGCCCCTCGCCCATTACTCTAGCATCTCTCCTGCTCACATTTACCCCTACTCCTACTACCCAGCAGACCAGAAGAAAAAGGGCAAGGGCAAGAACTTTGGCACATCACTTTTGAGAGTTTGCCACAAACCTTCTATGAAAACCACCGGACCATAGAACTCACATTCTCTTCCTTCTGTTCTGTGTCCCTGGATGGCAGGGAAGGAATTTGGAGATCTGGAAAGAAGAGGAGTCCAGAGGAACACAAATTGGAGATAAGCAAAGAAGACACTTGGAGGCCAGATGTGGGATGGAAGAAGCATAGGGCTTGGGCTTTGGCCCTAGCCCACTGTTTGGAATCAGGAAGTCCCGAGGTCAAATCTGAACTCAAACACCTACTAGCTGTATGACCCAGAGAAAGTCACTTAACTTCTGTTTGCCTCAGTTTCCTCATCTTCAAAATGGGAATAATAACAGCACCTACCTCCCAGAGTTGTTGTGAAGATTAAATAGATAATAATTGAAAAGCATTTATCACAGTGCTTGGCACATAGTAAACGTTATATGAATGTGGTTGTCATTATTATCATTAAGCTGGTCCCCTCATCCGTGTTGTAATCAAATGATTCTCGTGGTAGGAGATTTGCAGTCATCTGCCTAGGAGTAAGAAGGACCCTGGGAAGGAAAGCTATGAGAGAAGGACCAACAGAGTGGTAAGTCCTCTGACCCTAATGGAAGAGATAAAAAGGCCAGCTTCTTAGGTGTTGACAGCATCTGCCCAGCCGGCCCTTCCTCTTTCCTCCTCCCTTTTGGAGATAGACCCAGGATGACTTTTCCTCAGTGGTGCAGTAGAAGGAGAACAAGATTTGAAATCGTAAGATCCAGACTCAAGTGTGTGCTCTACTTTTTATTCTTTGTATGACCTTGGGCACATCATTTAAAGTCTCTGGGCCTCAGGTTCTTGTATATAAAATGAAAGGGTTAGAGAAGGTGACCCAGAAGGTCCCATCTAGCTGCAGATCAGAGGTTCTTAATCATTTTCAGTTTGTCACGCACCCCTTTGGAAATCTGGTGAAGCCTATAGACTGCTTAGAATAACATTTTTAAACACATAAAATAAATATGTAGCATTACAAAGGAAATAGAGTCAGCAAGATTTTTTTTTCCTTTTGAGGCAATTGGGGTTAAGTGACTTGCCCAGGGTCACACAGCTAGTGAGTGCCAAGTGTTTGCTTTGAGGTCACATTTGAACTCAGGGCCGGTGCTCTATCCGCTGTGCCACCTAGCTGTCCCAAGATGTTATTTTTTAAAAGGTTACATTCCACAAGTTAAGAGCTCGTGTTCTGGATTTAGAACCCTACGTCCCATCCCCCAATTTTGGTCCCTGTATTTATTCATTCCTCCAATAGCCCGCCTATATTCCACTTATGGGAAACCTTGTTCTACTGCCCTCTTCTTCCCTTCCTCCCCACCCACTGTCCCATTTTGTTCTATCCCTTCGAAACAGACTGACAGAGGTGAGCAGCCAGGGGAAGGTGGGCCTTCCCATTTCCACTCCCTGAGAGAAGGGACTTCTCTACCAGGGAATTTAAAGTCTGCCATATTAATCCCCTAACTCTACAAGGGAGGAAACAGAGGCGAAGATATAAGGAACTGACGCCTGAGATCACATGACTAATCAGAGGCAGGGCTGTCCCTTGGTGAGGGGGACACTTCCGTTTTAGCACTCAGGCTATTCCTGTGGATACCTTTGCTACCTCTCATAGGTAGCCGGCAGGACTCTACCTGGAACTTGATTGAAGGTTAAATATTAACTTTTGGACAGTTCAACTCTGATCTCTTTGGCCTTCTTAAATGTTAGCACGTACCTTTCTGTAACTATAGCAACAGGGAAGGGGGAGAGGTTGGAAGGACCTTGATGTTCAGTCAGAAGAAAAACAACAAGAAAAAAGAAACAAAAAGGAGGGAGGAGATACAAGCAGGCAAACTCACAAACAAAAACAAACCACCAGGCTTCCCCTGGAACCTGTTCAGGCCTCTGCCGATCAGTGCCAGTCATTCCAACCTGAAGTTCAGGTTTGAAAGGTTCTGTGTTTTTGAACGTAGGAGAGAGACTTAAGCTTAATTATGGCCTAGGGCAAAGTTGGTTGAAGGAGGGGGGGAAAAAAAAGAGAGCTTTCCTACGGATGAGTGCTCCTCCAGAGGAAGGTGAGTAGGCTAGGTGGGTAGATCACTGGACCTGGAATCAGGAAGAAATGAGTTTGATTCTAACCTCCAACATTTATTAACTGCATGATCCCGAGCAAGTCATTTAACCTCTGACTGCCTCAGTTTCCTCATCTGTAAAACAAGGATAGCAACTGCATCTCAGGGTTGTTGTGAGGATAGGCGTTAAAATTTGTAAAGTGCTTTATAAACCTTAAAGTATTGTATAAATATAAATAATGCTATTATTGTTGTTAAAAAGCAGACAAAACTGGAATTTATGGCTTTCACGGCAGAAATAATCCACACAATAGAAAAATTTTAATCTACTATGGCAAATCTTACCAGTTCAAATACATGGAAGGAGAATCTTGGAAAAGCAAAAAGCAATAACATTAAAAGAACATGTGATCTCTGTATAAGAAAAACTGATTGATCACACATAGAGACAACCTAAGAATCCCAGGTTTCCCGGGAGAACAGAAAAGTGAAAAAATCTGACTGCTATACTATAAGAAATGACGCACATGTATTGTCTACAACTTCTAAACTCGGAAAACAAAGTATCAACAGAAAGAATCCATAGATAGCCACAAGAAGAAAAACAACAATGTATGCCACAAACTTCAAGATACATAATGATTAAATTTCAATTTCAATGACAAACAACGGATTCTTCAAGTAAAACCCTTAAATATAAAGGAAAGGGAATTCTAATAAAACAAGACTAATCTGCACCTACTAGGAACTATAGAAGGGAGTCAAAGAAAGTCATCTGAAGAGCAAAGGAGCTCAAGTTACAATCCAAAGGGGGTACACCCTGCTAACCTTAACCTGATCATCAATGAGAGAAGATGAATGTTCGATAAAAGAGGGACATGTAAAACATTCGTATGAAAAAAAATGACATGAGCAGATTATTTGCTGAGCAAACATCCCATGCAACAGAAACAAAGAAAGTAAACAGATCGACAACCAAAGAAAGCACAAGTAACAAAATAAATTTCCCCAGAATAAAAGAGTAAAAGAAAAAAACAACTGGCAAGATAAACAAAAAAAACAAAATAATAGCAAAGGGATAAATAAGATTTTTTCCTTTCAAAAATTACACAAGGAGATAAGAATTAAAATGGAACTAAAATTTAATTTTATTAACTAAAATAAAGTGGAATTAAAAATAAGAAATGGTTGTGGAGGAACAGCACTGAAATACTCTGGACTAAATCTCACCTACAGGTAGATTAGTGTTTTTTGTGAGATTAAACTGCAGAACTGGAGGACATATGAAAAAAGGAGAGGAAAGTATAAAGATATAGGGGGAATTTGTGATAAACCCTAATTAAATTAATTATAAACAATGAAGGGAAAATACCGTTTATAGTCTCTCACCTCCTCAAGAAGAGGGGCTATGGATAAATGGGTAAGGTGAAAAAGGGAGCAATTGAAACACAGGGGAAAGAAAGGGAGAAATTTTGATTTTTGTGGTGGGAGGAGGTCCAACTAAAATTGGACATAAAAGGTAATAACACAAAAACTGTTTAGAAGACAAAACCCAAATGGTATTTTAGGAGCTTTAATTTCAAAAGGAATACAGAAAGTAGAGAAGAAATCAATTAGTATAAGGAAGATGGATCAAAGATTAAAAATCTGGAATATATAGAAAGGGAAGAGAATTAATGAAGAGAACAAGAGCAAGGAAATCTTTTTTAGACTTTTTTAGATAGAAGTGCAGAAAATGAAAAAAAAACTAAGAAAAGAATTTGAAGGGAGATGGGAGAAAAGAAGATTTTTTTAACTAAAAGAAAAAAAGAGAAGAATATGATCATTAGAAAAAAGGAAGAAAGAAAAAGAAATGAGTAAGTTAAGAAGTAAAACTCCAAAACCAAGAAAAGTAGTGAGAAGGAGGTTAGGGCTGGGAGCATGGGAGGGGTGGTAAGGAGGAAGAGGTGGGAAAGAGAACCTGAGGGAATGGCCTCAAAGAAGATTAGACAAAAATAACCACAGCCCAAGTACTTTCTTTGTAGAAACGTGTTTTGTTGTGGATTGCAGCTGTGATTTCATTGGGGTGGGGGACTTCCAGGTGAGAAAACTCCCTCTACCAATGCAGGTTGGCACTTTCTTCTGATGCATAGTCTCAGAGATCTGCTTGGACATGGAATAGTTTGCTCAGGTTCACAAAGTCAGTATGGGTCAGAGATGGGAAGTTCATTTTGTAGATGATGGAACTGAGGCCCAGAGAAGAGCTATGCATTGCTGTGTCGTAACTGAGCCAGCATCTGATCCCAGCTCCTCTGACTCCAAATCCAGAGCATCTGTAAAACCAGGTCATTGGAGCAAATCATCATTTTATTTGCCTTTCCGTTCTGAGTTTCTATATTCTAAGACCCTTCCTTTTCTGACTTTGTATGTTCTGAGGTCCCTTCCATCTCTGACATTCTGTGTTCTAATACCTTTTCATCTCTGACTTTCTATGTTCTAGGGTCCCTTTCTGTTCTGACATTCTATGTGCTAAGGTTCCTTCCCTGTTCTGACTTTCTATGTTCTGAAGTCCCTTCTTGCTCTGATATTCTATGTTCTAAGGCCCTTCCACCTCTGACTTTCTATGTTCTGAGGTCCCTTCCACCTCTGACTTTCTATGTTCTGAGGTCCCTTCCACCTCTGACATTCTGTGTTCTAAGGTCCCTTCCTGCTCTTCTAAGATCCCTTTTAGTTCTGACATTCTGTGTTCTAAGAGTCCTTCCACCTTTGGCATTGTGTTCTAAGGTCCCCTCCTGCTCTGCCTGTCTGGTCCCTTCCATCAACATTTTATGATCTAAGGCTAAGGTCCCTTCCTGTTCTGACATTCTATGTTCTAAGATCTCTTCCAGCTCTGACTTTCATTGTTCTAAGGTTCCTTCTGACTCTTATAGTCCTATGCTTCTCTAGAATTCCATTATATTTAGTATAGCTCACAGGGAAACATTCTCTGCTTAACAAAACATAGCCAGAGTTGTTTTTTTTTTAATCTGTTCTGGTTTAGAAGGAGCAGGAGTGGGTGACAAGTGAGGTGAACCATTCCTCATGTATTTATCATGAATTTAATTTCATAAATTTCCTGCAACCAGATCCATGCCCCAAAGGTATATAATAATAGCTATGGGACATCGAGGTGGAATAGTAGACAGAGGACTGGACCTGGCACCAGGAAGACCTGAGTCTGGATCTAGCCTGAGATACTTATTAGCTGAATGACCTGGGATAAGTCACTTTAGCCTTTCCATACCTCAGTTTCTCCATCTGTAAAGTGGGGATAATAATAGCATCTACCTCCCGGGTTTGTTGTGAGGATCAAATGAATAAGCAGTTGCAAAATGCTTTGTCAACCTTAACAGGCTCTATAAATGCTGTTTTTGGGGACATACAACATCATGTTGTATATGGAGATAAGTATGTATAGATAAATACATACATGATTATTTGAAGGGGGATTGCACATTCCTAAGGGGAGCAGAAAAAAGGCTTTCCTCCAGGAGGTAGAATGTGAAGTAGGGACTCAAGACTGATGGGAGGGCCTGGTCCTCCTTCTTGGGGGAGAGGGGTTCTAGGACATGGGGAGGGGCAGAAGAAAGGGGAGACAAGAGGCCTCAGACAGCTTCTAATGACTTCATTGCTAACTCGGAGCCGGCTCTTCTCCTCTTTCCAGCCTGGGCCACATTTCTCGAACTGGGCTGGTTGTGCAAACAGGGAAGGAGGAGCCTTACTTAACCATTTCACAAGCTTTCCAGAGAGGACAGTCTCCTACTGTAGACTTGCGCAACCCTCTTGTCTCTTCCAGAATACTTTACCACCCCATCTTGTCTGAACCTCACCACTGTGCTCTGAGACTGGCATCCCTGGCAGAAGCAGGGAGGGTTATGCTAAGCGTATGGCTTCCCATTTCCTCCAGGCTGGTGTCAATCCACCCCTGCCTCCAATCCAAGATCCTCACTCTTCTGACTCCAGATCTTCATGATCTACCTTCCTAAACTTCCTTCACATTTTCCCCATTCATACCCTACAGTTTGTATAGACTGGTCTACCTGCCATCTCCCTGATCCAGGCCATCTCCCTCACTGTGTGCACAAGCTATCCCCAGTGCCTGGCATGGACTCTCTCCTCACCTCTGTCTCTCAGGCTTCCTTCACAGCTCCTATTTCTGAAGAATTCGGAAATCCTCCCATTTCATGCTCTTTCCTTCCTTTAATTGACTTGGGGCATCCCTAGCTGCCCACCGCCATTTTGTGTCCTCCGTCTAGAAAGTAATCTCGAGGGCAGGAATTATTTCTTTCAACTTTGAATGCCCAGACCTAGTACACAGCACGCATTTAATACATGCTTATTAAGTGAATTGAATTGTTAGGATTATGGATTTCGAGCTGGAAAGGACCTCAGAGATTATCATGACCAAACTTTTTGTTTTAGAGACAAGGATACTGAGGCTCAGAGGACCTCATCTGGGGTCACACAGCTAACAAACATCTGAGGTCACATTCAGGTTTTCTTGACTCTGTATTCAGTGTGCTACTCATTATTCTTCCCTGTCTCTATATTGTATTGTATTGAATCTGATTGAACTCTAATTGAACACTTATAGTTGTGTGACCTTGACAAGTCACTTAAACTTTACCTGGCTCACTTTCTTTGATTGTAATTGATGTAACTGATGAGGAAACAATTCCAGGGGAGACCTTGTCCTAGCTCATACCAGACAACAGTGAAACAAGCATTATTTATAGTTGCGTTGCCTCTTACAAATGGGAAATTGAAGTAGGAGGGGTCAGAAGGTAGGAGGGGATGGCAGGAGTTGGACAAATAACTGGAGAAGTGGCTTGGTACAGTTGAAATCATCCTAGACTTTGAGTCTGAAGAGCCCACTTGGCTTTCAATGGTGATGATCACCTTTGGACTTTGGATCTAGCCACGAAGTTCAAAATGTCAGTGGGTCTTCTGTTTTGGAGCTCAGTGTTAGAGAGTAGACTCGGAGGTCCCACGGCCTGGGTTGAAATCCTGGCTTGGCTCCTTGCTGCCTGTGTGGCCTCTGGGAAGGCCTTTACCTCTCTGATCTTTGCTGTTCTCATCTGTCAAAGGAGGTTCTTAGAGAATACATACCCACACAGACCTCCCTCCTCTTGGCGGAGAGGTAGGGCACTGATGAGCAGGATGTTTCGTCCATCGTCAGACCTTCACTATATTTTTGTTGAACAAAATTCATTACAAATGAAGATCAGGTTCAGAGGTGGAAGGGGAGAAATCTGGAAATGACTATGATATAAAAAAATCGAAAGCACCAATAGAACATATTTTTAAAAATAGAAGTGAGAAGAGGGGGTTGGGCTGG
This sequence comes from Phascolarctos cinereus, assembly GCF_003287225.1. Lineage (NCBI taxonomy): Eukaryota > Metazoa > Chordata > Mammalia > Diprotodontia > Phascolarctidae > Phascolarctos > Phascolarctos cinereus. The sequence continues at coordinate 59,031,596 of NW_027555847.1, forward strand.
ACTGCAGCATCTCCAAGGTCACTTCCAGCTCCAGATCGATGGTTCTCTGACTTCTGAAGTCTTTTTCCTTTTAAAGTCCTTCTGATCCTGACTGTAAAGGGTTTGGGATCTTTCTCCTTACCTGATGCTCGTTACCTTCATGATTTGGGGCAAGTGCATTTACTTCTCAGAGCCTCAGTTTCCTCCTTTGCAAAATGGTCATCATGATCCTTGGGATCCATGTAAATCATAAATAAGTGTGGAAATGTGAACTTCTGTAATTCTTCCTTCATGGAAAGTAGAGAAGAGAAAGCGAGGAAACAGAACCAAAGGAGGAAGAAGAGGAAGGGAGAGAATCAGAGGCACTAATGTTTCCAGCACGGTTTTTCCTCTCTGTGTCCCCTCCCCCTCCCCCACCCCTTACCCCTCAATCCTCATCCCAAACAGGGCATCCATCCTCTGGCTGGCTGGCTGCGGCCTCCTCCCTTTCCTCTGTGCAGCTCAGCCTCAGGCCGAGGCATTCAGCATCTTCTGGTACATTTTGTTTCTGTTTATTCTACTACTTTATAGCCAGCCTAGGGCCCCACTCCCTCCCGCTGTCTGTCCCCAGCTCAAATCTGGTGTGTGTCTCCCGGGAATCATCAGGGGTGGAGAGAAGGGGCCCGGCAGGCCTTTGAAGACATTGATAAAAGTAATTGAGAACAGAGACACATTCAGAGAGGCCCACGGGGAAACAGAGAGGAGGAGAGAAAGGCCTGGCCGCCTGGGCTTCCCAGGGCCTCCTTTGCCCTCCCAGACTGGGCTAACTCTTTGAGGCCTGAGAAAGCAGCACAGAGCAGTGCATGCAGACCCCTGGTGGCTCATCGGCCAGGCCCAGGTGACAGGTGACAACGGGTGACAGGTGTCCAGAGTCCCTAGACAGATGATTCACACTACAATGCAGCTGGAGTGTGGGGAATATCCTGCCGAAGAGAAAGATCCCTGGATCTGAAGGCCAACGATCTTGTCTCTGGGTCTCAATTTCCTCATCTTTGAAATGTGGGGTTTGGACTAGATCAGGGCTTTTTAATCTGAGGCTTGTGAACTTAAAATATATATTTTGATAAATTATTTCAATGTAATTGCTTTCCTTTGTAATCCTACACATTTAAAAACATTACTCTGTAAGACTGTAGAGAGAGAGAGAAAAAAAAAAGGGTGAGGAGAGCTTAGGAAAAAGTCTTGGAGGAAGATCCAGGTTAGAGGGTGTGATATGGATGATGGCCCAGCAAAGGACCCCTTCCCACTAAGACTATTTCCAATTTATTCAATGGATAGATCACAGGGCCTGGAGTCAGGAAAGACCTGAGTTCAAATCTGGCCTCAGACACTTTTAGCTGTGTGACCCTGGGAAAGCCACTTAAACTTTATCTGGCTCAGTTTCTTCAATTGTAAGAGGATCATAATAGCATCTACTTCCCAGGGTTGTTGTGAGAATCAAATAAAATAACATTTGCAAAGCACTTAACACAGTGCCTGGCACACAGTAGGTACTTAAATTCTTTCTCTCTCCCTCCTTTTTTCCTTTCTTCCCTCCTTTCCTTCCTCCTTCCTTTCTTTCTTCTATGGTCTCCTCCATTAGACTGTGAACTCCTTGAGACTAGGGGCTAATTTTTGCCTTCTTTGTATTCCTAGCACTTAGCACAGTGCCTGGCACATAGTAGCTACTTAATAAATGCTTGTTGACTTAGCTCTGAGTACCCTGGCCTGCAGGTCCAGTTCTGGCTATCAGACTGGAGATGATGGATGTCATGAAACTCTCCTTCAATCTTCTTTCATGAATACTTTCCCCAGTCACTCACATTCCTCCAAAAAATCCACAGTGGCTTATAAAGTGTAATGAACAGTGAGATGATCCGGTTGGCCAGACCACAAAGCTTGGGAAGGGGGTGACGTATGATGGGTGAATATGGAAAGATAGGATGGGACCAGGTTGCAGAGCACTTTAAAAGCCAAAGTTTATATTTGATTCCAAAGTCAATAAGGGACCACTAGAGTTAACTGAGAAGGAAAGAGACGTAATTAGACCTGCAGTTGAGGCAAATCCCTTTATCAGTTGTGTGGAGGATGCACTGGAGTAGGGCAAGGCTTGACCTATTAGGAGGCTATTGTCATAGTTTCTACTCTACTAGCTGACATTTATATAGCCCTTCACTATTTGTTCTTAACATCAATCTCATTTGATTGTTTTTATATCAAATATTATAAATATCAAATATTTTAATTTGATCATTATTTAATTTGGTCCTCACAACAACCCTGGGAGGTAGGTGCTATCATTATCCCCAATTGTCAAATGAGTGAGAAGGGCTTTGACAAGGATCTTGACCACATGAGTAGAGAGAAGAGGTTGGGTGCAAGAGATGTTGTGGAAGTAGATGCAACAAGACTTGACAAGATTTGGATATGTGGGGTGAGAGAGAGTGAGGAGTTGAATGAGGCTGTAAACCAAGGTGACTGGAAAAATGATGGAGCCTTCAAAAGAACAGAGAATATGGCAAGAAGTGTGGTTGGGTTGGGGAGAAGATGGCTTCTGTATTGGACATGTTGAGAGTGAGAAGTCTATGGGGCATCCAATTTGAAATTCCAGTAGGCAGTTGGTGATTACTGATTGGAGTTTTGGAGAAAGGCTAGATGTGGATAGATAGATCTGAGAGCTACCTGTACAGAGATTCTTATCTCTATAAATCCATGGAAACTTATAGGGTGGTCAAGTAAGAGAGTGTAGAAAGAGTGGGAAAAATAGAATGCTTAGGACAAAGTCTTGGACAATACTTAAGTTAGGGGCCATGCTATGGAAGATGATTCAGCAACGGACACTGAGAAGGAGTGGCCAGGAAAATGGGAGAAGAGCTAGAAGTGGGGAAATATCATGGGAGCCAAAAGAAGGGAGTATCCAGGAAGAGAAGGTGATTAACAGTGTCAGACTGAGAAGCAAATGAGAGCAAAGAAATTGGAGGCCATGAGCATGATGATTTTTTTTTGGTTGGCATTTGCCTGAGAAAGGAGAATAAGAGACAGAGAATGATGATTCAAAGGAATGGCTGGGTCCAGGGGAGATTTTTGCGTATTAGTAGGCAGTAGAGAAGAAATCAGTAAATAGGGAGAGACCAAAAATCAGACAGGTGAGGAGAGAATGGGAACAATCTGATGGAGGAAATGGGAAGGGATGGGGTCAAAAAGACATGTAAAGGGGTTGGTCTTGACAAGAAGGGGCACTCTTCATCAGAAACTGGAGTAAAAAAAGGAGGAAATGAAGGATAACGTCAAAGGTTGTTGAGATGTTGAAAAGAGAGGAGAGGTAGCTCATGGCCAGTGGGTGAATATTCTTTATTTTCTCCATAAAGAATGAGGTAAATTCCTAAGCTCAGATTGTGGCAGAAGGGGATGGTATGAGATAATTGAGGAGAAAAGAGATGGTCTGAAGAGCCTCTGCATGGGGAGGGGGTAGGATAGAGACTGAATTAAGGAAGAGTAAAAGGATTGTTTTCTCCACCATGAAGGTCCAGTTGAGTTTGCTACTACTATTACTAGAGGATCAAATGAGTTGACAGATGTTAAGAGCAAACATTAAAGGGCTATATCCATGTTAGCTAGTAGTAGAAGTAGTAGTAGTAATAGTAAAAGTAGTAGTAGTAATAGTAGTAGCAATAACAGAAATAGTACTAGTAGTAAAACTAGTAGTACTGCTACTATTACTGCTAGTAGCAGCACTATTACTAATACTACTATTACTATTAAAAGTAGTACTATTTCTATTACTACTACTACTATTACCACTACTATTGTTACTAGTACTACTATTACTACTACTACTAGCTAACATGGATATAGTCCTTTAATGTTTGCTCTTAATATCTATTAACTCATTTGATCCTCCCAACAACCTTGGGAGGTAGGTGCTATTATTATCCCCATTTTACAGATGAGGAAACTCATGAGGAAAGCAGAGGTGATTTGCCCAGGGTCGCACAGCTAGTAAGTGTCTGAGGTAAGATTTGAATTCAGATCTTCTTGATTCCCATTCTAGCCCACTCCGCATTACTCCATCTAGTTGCCTCATTTGTTTAGATGCTGCACATTTGGGATAGAGCCAGTTAGTTCATTAGTATAGCTTCTGCTAGCGCTGTTAGGCAACATACTGATAGGAGTAAAGGAAACAGATCTCAGGTCTAATCCAGGATTGGAGTTCAGCAAGCTCTGAGTGTCAAAAGGACAGTGGGGCAAGGTATTCTAGAGGAGAGAAGAGTGGCCAGTTAGACTGGCTAACAAAGGGGTCCAGAGTGGGAGGTAAAGAGAGTGAAGTTGGAGCAGAGGGGATGGCCTGGGAGAATCTGGGGGAGATGAGAGACTAGAGGTCCCAGGGAGGAGGAAGAATATGGTTAGGAGAGGTAAGGCATAGGCAAAGATGGAATGAATGATAGGAAGGTTATGACCTGATAACAGAATTTTCCTTATATTTGCATAGGTCTTTCTGATGGTCAAGGTGCTCATCTTTGCAGCATCTAGTCTAAACTTACGACAGATCTGTAAATCAGACAAAGTATGATCACTTGATACTGTCCCTCCTTCCCAACCCTATTTTATAGGTAGAGAAAAAAATGCCTAGGAAGAGGAAATTATTTCATATCATAAGATTTAGAGCTGGAAGGGACTTTAGAGGTCATTTAATTCAAAAGTGTTAAAGATGTGTCCCCTGTGCTGCCCAAGACACTCCAGAGTTCTGCCTGAACCAGATTAAAATGTAACTGGGAAATAGGTAACAAAATAAATAAAAATACAATAAAACATAGGTAATGCTAATATTTGGTTTTCTAAGTCATTATGCAACCTGCATAGATCCTTCTGTAAGGCTTAGCAGCCTCATTTTGATTTGACTTTGACACAACTAAATTCTAATTCAGCCCTTCTTATTTTAAGGAAGTGTTCTTGGTTCTTCTGACATCTTTTTGACCAGACCTAAACAACATGGCTCTGTATGGATGGGAGAAGCAGGGTACGGCCCTGGGAATGATAGCAGCAAGGTAAGTGAATGCTCAGTCTGTCACATACCAACACTGTGGTGTGGTAATGTTGGTGACATCTTTCTTCTCCGCCCTATGTTGTGAGGATCCCAGAATCCCAGAATCTCAGAATCTCAGGTATGGATGGACCCCCTAGAACTCAGCCAGTCTGATCTCTTCATTTTACAGAGGAGAAAACACAGGCCCAGAAAGGGGAAGTCACTCACCCAAGGACACACAGAAGTTCAGTATGAGATGCAATAATCATCATCATTTTTAATATATGACATACTGATTGAACTTGGCCTTGGATGAAGAAGTGTGAGCCCAAGGATCAGCAGATTTTAGAAGTTAAAAGGTACCTCAGAGGTGCCATAGTCCAATGTCCTCATTTCACAGGTGAGGAAATGACCCCAGAGAGGGGGGCCTCTACAACTTGCTCAAGATAGCATAAGCAGTAAAGTTGTAACTCAAACCCAGGTCTTTGGGCTAGAAATCCATTGCATGTTCATCTGTATCATAAGGGACCGAATACCACAATAATAGCCAAATTTTTTCAAGTTGACAAAGTATTTTACATACAATATAACATGTTTCTCCAAAGAATCCCATAAAGTAAGTACATTTGTGATCATTCCCATTTTTCAGATGATGAAACTGAGACTTTGAGAGATTGTGACTTTTCTATGGTTATACAGCTAGTTCGGGTTAGAGGTGGAATTTGAACCCAGCTGTTGTCTAACGACAAGATCTGCATTGTCTTCTACAGTTAGAAGGCACAGCTAAGTGGCCCCATAATGCACAGAGCACTGGCCTGTAGTCAGGAAGACCTGAGTTCAAATCCAGCTTCAGACACTTACTGACTGTGTGGCCCTGGGCAAGTCATTTAATCTCTCTTTGCCTTGGAGGCAGCTAGGTGGCTCAGTGGTTAGAGTGCTAAACCTGGAGTCAGGAAGACAAGTTCAAATTCAGCCTCAGATGCTTACTAGCTCTGTGACCCTGAGCAAATCACTTCTTTCTGCCTCAGTTTCCTCATCTGTAAAAATAGAGATAATAGGGGTGGGTAGGTGGCACAGTAGATAGAGTGCCGTCAAGAGGACCTGAGTTCAAATCCAGCCTCAGACACATGCTACTCGCTAATTGTGTGACCCTGGGCAAGTCACTTAACCCCGATTACCTTGCCAAAAAAAAAATTAGAGATAATAACAGTACCACCCTCCCAGGGTTGTTGTCAGGATCAAATGAGATAACATTTGTAAAGCACTTTGCAAACCTTAAAGCAGCTATAGAGATATTAGGTATTATTATTCACTGCGCTGGTGTTGAGTGGCAGACATTATGATCTGGAGCTTCTGACTCCAGATATGATGCTTTTCCCGCTGAGATCTGTGACAAGTAAAAAGCTTTTAAAAATTACTTTGTGTCTAGGAATAGGCTGACTTGGCAGGCAGCAGGTTATGTGATGGTCCAGGTGTGGAAAAGAGTCTGAATTTGGAGTCTGAGGACCTAGATGCATATGCTAGTTCTGACACTTGCTACCTAGGTGACCTGGTAGCAAGACACTTCACCTCTCTTTCTGTGTGCCTCAGTCTTCTCATCTGTGAAATAGGGGGGTTACATGAGATGGCATCTAAAGTCCTGTTCAGCTCCAAGTGTATGATTTTTCTCCAAAGGTCTTCATACAGTGGCCAGAGACCACTTTCAGGGACTGTTCTAGAGCAGATTTTTGTCTGGTGCCCATTGGACCAAAGGGCCTCCAAGGTCCTGTCTTAACTCTGAGGCTTAGAGATTCTGAGCATCTAGCAGGGATACTTAACCAAATAAAGACACAGGTACCTCTGGGAATCTGAGTGTAAAGGGAAGGATCATGTCAGGCGTGGCTAATTGTTTCTCCACTGTTAAGAGAGTTGCCATAAATCTGGGGTGCATGTGTGAGCACACAATGCACACATGTGCACACACACTTACACACGATATGGCACATCCAGATTTAAGGGACAGGAAGTATTCAGATGGAGTGATTGTGTGTTTATTGCTCAAGAACTAAAGTGACCCAATTCTCCTGGGAGGAAGAGGAGAGGAGGCAGCCCAGATACTCGCAGGAAGCATAGCCAAGCATTGCTGCAGTCCAAGGAAATGGGACCAAGCCGACAAGCCTGAAAGAAAACAACACGTTTTGTAGTCACTGTGTGGGCTGGGGTAGCAAGTCCTCCATCTCAGCTCCCACTCTCAATTGTGCTGTGTGGCAAACGGTGGCTAGTGAAGCAGATGGGGAGTCGGGAAATGTGGGCTCTCCTCCCAGCTCCACTCTTTGCTTGCTGAGGGACTGAGCAAGTCACATCTCCTCTGGGCCTTGGTAGTCTCCATAAAATGGGAGTTTGGACCAGTCACTAGACGTTCTCCAAGCTTCCTGGCCAGTCCTGATAATTTAACGAGTTTGTCCTCTAAGAACAGACATCAGACGGGCCCCAGCATCTGTCCCTCTTCTCTGGAGCCGAGGACATTGAGGAGTGAAAGTTCAGGGTCTCATTTCTGACCCTTTCTGTACAAAGGTACTGGATTTGGGTGTGAAGATGGCGCCAGGTGTAGGTAAAATTGGCAACTACCTATCTACAGGGAGCAGTCACAGAGTGGAAGGAGAGCCACACTTGGATTCAGGAGACCTGTGTTTGATTTCCACCTCAGACACCAATTGGCTGTGTCAGCCTGAGTAAGTCACTTACTCTCTGAACCTCAGTTTCTTCATCTATAAAATGGGAGATGATAATAAAATATGCTTCCCAGGGTCATTTTGTAAGAATAATGAGGTAATATGTGGAAAGGGCTTCATAGCCCTATATAAATACCAGTGATCATTTTGATTTCATGGTACAGTTTAAGGGGCACCAGGAAGAGGACCATCCCCAAATATCTGCCCTGTTGGCCTGATGTAATAGCTGAAATTCTACCATTTGTGAGCCACTCCTGTAGGGTTGGAAGACTTTTTGTCCTTCCAGAGCTCTTTAGGACTCTATAATGGTACTCAGTAGTGCTGGGGACACTTTGGAAGAGTTGCTGACAAGGGTGTTTAGTGTTGCTAGGGACCCAGGACATTGCAACACCCCATAGCACATTGAGAAACCTTAGAGACTCGAAGCCAAAACCAGACCAGAATGCAAGGGCAATCCCTTTCCCCCCATTTGCTGACACTCAGACTAGAAGCTGTAGGGATTGTGTTTTAGGGGAGCCATTGAATTGACGGACAAAGTCATGGCTGGGCAGAGGTCAGCAGAAGCTCTCAATGGGATAGGGGTCTGTTCAGATCACTGTGAGGGGGAGAGTTTCATAAGGTACAGTTTGTACCAGGACAAAGATGCTAGGAACATGCCTCTCTAGACAGACTGGTTCAATGGAATAAAACTGTTAGGTCAACAGAAGCTAGCTTCTATGGCCCCAGCCTTGCCCTCCCCACTTTGGGGGCAAAGAGCCTTCATGCACTCTTTCTCCCACTTCCCCACTCTTTAAAATCTGCTTTCAGGAAAGGATTGGAGACAACATAGTTCCTCAACTATCCCTCCTTTTCATTTGAAATGTGACCTTGGACATGTCACTTTCCTTTTTTGGACCTAAGTCTTTTTTTCTGTAACATAAGGGGGTTTGAATTCAATAACCTCTAAAGTCCCTTTCAGCTTAAACTTTCCAGCACTCCATGTAATATCAGAATTCTTTATTTCCATAACTCTGTAATTAGAGGTAGTTCATGCTATGCCACCATCTTGCCCACTTCTTCATCCTTTCTATCTATCCTTCTCATCTGCCAAGGACTAACTTTATTCCTGCCTCATCTTGGATGTCCTAGATCTCTCCCATCTCCTCACAGTCTTCAGTGTCTGTCATACAATGTCCTCTGATACTCTGTTGAACTAATGAGCTCAAATTCTGTCTGCCACTTTTTACTAGTTGGAGGAACTTGGGACTCATTCCTTCTCTGAGCCTCAGTTTCCACATCTGTAAGGAGATCAAAGTACCTGCCCTACCGCTACACAGAGATGTTTTAAGGGAAGTGCATTGTAAACTGTAAAGTGATGGTTTACAGTTGTAAAGAGGTTTACAATGTAAGTTGTGTTCCTTCAATGATGATAACCACGCTCATTTTGACAGCACCTAAGATCACAAACGGAGAGTTAGAACAAACCTTAGAGGCCATGTAGTCCAAACCTCTCATTTTACAGATGGGAAAACTGAGGCTGCCCCAGGTCACACATAGGGACAGAGAACAAGAACCAAAAGGTAGGCCATCCAGGCCAGCCCTTTCTATCGACAGATGTAGAAGCAGAAGCCTGGGGCTGTTAAGTGACTGTTACGTGTCAGAGGTGAGATTTGAACCCAGGTCCTCTCACCCCAGAGCCATTGTGTTTTACATTGCCTCTGTGGAATTTTTCCCTTCCCAGCAGCCCTGTAGGGTAAATGATTCAAGGATTATTGTCCCCATTATGAGGATGAAGAAACTGAGGGCCAGAGAGATTCAATGTCTTGCTGGTAAAGGTTTGAAGCAGGATTCAAAGCCAGGGCTACTGACTCCAAAATCAGCGATCCATCTACTATATCATACTGCCTCTTAATGAGCCCAGAGCTGCTCTGAGGCAGGGAATTTCTTCATACGAGGCTGGGGGAAAACTTGGGCACGTTGTTCCACAGTGGACTTCCAACTTAGAGATTCTGGGATGCATCACTTTTCCTTCTCTTGTCTTTTTCTCTTACTTCTACGACCCAGAACAGGGGCTAACCACATAGGCCTCAGCATTAGATGCCTTAAGAATATTTATAACTCTGGCTACACACACACACACACACACACACACACACACACACACACACACACAGAGTTTCAAAAGTCAATACAGTTTTAAGCTATTTCAGCATACACATTTAGAGGGTCTCTTATACTGTACAAATAATATCTAATATTTATATAGCATTTTCAAGTTTGCAAAGTATTTCACATATGTATCCCATCTCTTCATCATCTCATATCTTTCTAAACTCGTTTTCCTCTCTCTGCCCTCATGTGGTGACCTCACCACTTCCTATGGATTCAATGACCAGGTCTATGCAGATGACTCCCACACCTGCCTCTAACCCTAGTCTCCTGATCTCCTGTCCCACAGCATCAAATGCTCATTGGACATTTTGAGCTGGATAGATTTCCCAAACCATTTCCATGGTGGGGCAGTGGATAGAGTTCTGGACTTGGAGTCAGGAAGACAGGAATCTGAGTTCTGTATCAGACACTTACTTTTAACCTCTCTGAACATTGGTTTCCTCATTGATAAAGTGAAGGCTGGACTAGCTAACGTCTAAGATCCCCTCAAGCTCAAAACCTATGATCGCATGTCCAAACGGAACTGTGATCTCCCCCCATCCAAACTTCCCTCCCAGGACACCATCTCTCAGCTCCCCAGGTATGCAATCTCGATGTTACTATTGACTCCTCACTCTCACCCACCTAACAGAATCGATCACTGACCAAATCTTGCCAATTCTATCTCCATAATGTCTTCTGAATCTCCTCTTCACTCCCATAGTCATCCCACTGATGTGGGCCCTCATTACCTTTCACCTGGACTTCCTAATCAGCCTCCCTGACTCAAGTCTATCCCCTCTCTAGTCGAGCCTCACGCTGTGAGGTCAGTATGATGGCTATCACCCCCTTTATTTTATAGATGAGAAAACTGAAGACCAGAGAGTTTGCTATCAAGTGACTAGGCAGGATTCAAACTTGGTCTTGCCAATTTCACATCCAGCAGACTAGTCACCACCATGTTGCCTGAGGGGAACCATCCAATGAATGGTTATGGGCTCTGAGAAAGGCTTCACTCCCCTCTCTTAGCTTTGCATGGGTATGGCAACAAAACTCAGGGAGTGCCAAAATGTCTACTCTTTGCTGTTCATTCATTTTATTCAGACACTTCATGACCCCATTTGGGGTTTTATTGGAAAAGATACTGGAGTGATTTGCCATTTCCTTGTCCAGACCATTTTACAGTTGAAGAAACTGAGTCAGACAGGGTTAAGTGACTTGCCCAGGGTCACAGTTAGTCAGTATCTGGGGCCGGATTTGAACTCAGGTCTTCCTGCCTCTAGGCCTGGAACTCTATCCACTGTACCACCTAGCTTCTTTTATATCTACTCATGTTTGTTCAAATGATAGCTCCAATGGGACCATCCTTCGATGAGGAATCAAAGCTGTAAGATCCTGATAATGACTCTCATCTCTAAAGAACTTTGAGCTTTTCAAAGTGCTTTCCCCACAACAATTCCCTGAAGCAGGTAGTGATGATGTTATTAATGCCCTTTTGACAGATGATGAAACTGAGTCTCAGAAAGAAGTAACTAGTCTTTGATCTCTAGAAAGAGTTGATTCTGGGACTCAGGGGACCTAGGTTCAAATCTTGCCTTTAACAGCACCTACCTAGGTACCATGGATCAACTCACCTCATCTCTTTGGGTGTCAGTTTCCCCATCTGAAAAATGAAGATAACAGACTAGATGGCCTCTCAGGTCCCTTCCAGCCCTCATGATCCTTAGGGTCTGAGGCAGGACTTAAATCCGTATCTCCTACCTCTGATCCCAGCAATCTGGCAAAGCCGGAAGACTCTGGTGAGCACCATTCAGAGGTAAGGAATTAAGGGCATTGATCAACTGCTCACAAAGTGTGAGTGCAGTCTACTCTTGAAAATCAAGGACAACACTGCCATGCCCAGGAAGCCTGGCATCCCGTTTGTAGGAAGGAATCAGGCAAAGCAGCTGCTCGAGCTGAGCCCCCAAGAAGACCCAGCCCTCTGAAACCCATTCACCTCTTAAATTCTTTTAATTTTTAATTTCTTGGTTCTTGAGAGGCATTCTGGTATCATGGGAAGAGCTTTGGACGTAAGAGGCAGAAGACCCGGGTAAAGTGATCTCATTATTCAAATTCATAGTGCATATTTCCATTGGGCTGGAACCAGTCATCATATCTTATGTAATTATCACTTCAAATAGAGAAATAAAGAGAATTTGAATACTTGTGACCATTTCAGAGAATTCATTATTCCTGTTAATCAGACCTAACTGTATTTCTCTCTCTCTCTCTCTGTCTCTCTCTCTCTCTCTCTCTCTCTCTCTCTCTCTCTCTCTCTCTCTCTCTCTCTCTCTGTCTCTCTCTCTGTCTCTCTCTCTCTCTCTCTGTCTCTCTCTGTCTCTCTCTGTCTCTCTCTGTCTCTCTCTGTCTCTCTCTCTCTCTGTCTCTCTCTCTCTCTCTCTCTCTCTCTCTCTCTCTCTCTCTCTCTCTCTCTCTCTCTCTCTCTCCCCCATCCTCTTTGTCTATCTCTCTCTGTCTGTCTATCTGTTTCTATGTCTATCTGTCTGCCTGTCTCCCTGTTTCCCTCCCTCCCTTCCTATCCATTGGGAAGGGGTGATGAGTGTGCACACATTTATACCTTTTTGTGTAGAGATGTGGGTGCAAACACAGCCATTCTCTTTCCCCTTAGGCACATTCTGTGGCCACCTTAGAGCTCATTGGTGATCCCATTTCATTTCTTCCTCCCTAGCATTGGGGAAATGGGGGAGGGGAGAGCAGAAGGAAAGGGGGAGGTAGGAGGGATTGCCAAACTCACCCTTTGCCTCTGCTTTCCTGGGCCTTTCACAATTTTGCTGAAAGCACATTTCAGAACAGTTGGGTAACTGATGAAATACCTCTCTGAGAGGAGACATGGAATTCTAGATTCTCTTCTCGCCAACCTCTAGGATCCAGGGGGGCAGGAGACTGGCACCCCCGGGAAGTGGTATGGAGATGGCAGGCCATTTTTCCTGCCAGACCACAAACCTTTCCTCCTCTCTTAGGGTTGAAACCACAAGGTCATTTGGGAAACAAAACCTTTTGCTTCTAGGATATAAGTTCATAGACACAGCTAGAAAGGACCTTCAAAGCCATCAATTCCAATCCCCTCATTTTACAGATGGAGAAACTGAGTCACAGAAAAATGAAGTGACATGCCCTACATCTCACAGTAAGGGTCAGGTGGAAGGTGCTTATAGGAATGGAAGTGGAGGTGATGATCTGAGCAGAGAAGGCATAACACAGAAGATGATGTCCATTAACACTTCCAGACCACCCTAATAATTCACCTTTCTATGACATTGTTGCAGGTACTTGAACTCAGGTCTTCCTGATTCCCAGCCTATTGCCTTACCCATTAATCCATGGAGCTACTCTAGTACAAAATGCCAATTTTACAGATGGGGAAAACCAAAGCCCAGAGTAGTTGCAGTGACTTGACCAAGATCACACAGATAAAATAGCAGAGCAGCCACCCCAAATCTCCCACCTTCTTTGACAGAACATTATGGCATTCTTTTCCCTGTCTCACACTGGCTTATTTCTAATTGAGTTTGAATTAGGTAAGGAGAGCAGTTTGGCAAAAGCATCATCATGTTAAAGAAGGAGTGATGGACCTGGAATGAGGGCCAGAAATCCATTTGAATCCTGTCTCAAACACATAAGAATTGTATGACCTTGGGTGCGTCCTATGGGATGAGGATTATAGGTCTATGGTAGAGCTGTGAGGGACCTTGGCAGTCACCAAGTCAAACCCCCTCATGTCTTAATGAGGTAACTGAGGCCCAGAGAGGTTAAAGGACCTTGCTGCAGGTCATGCAGCTGGTAGATGTCAGAGGCAGGATTCAAACCCAGGCCTTCTGACTCTTGATCTTTCTTGCTGCACTTTTCTGCTTTTAATTTGACCTTTCTGAATAGAATAGCTAATATGTTTCCTCATTTGTAAAATGGGAACAGGGCCCCTTTCACGGCCTGTCTTACAGGTAGGCTAAGAACTGGAAGATTTGGGCTTGCCACTGCTGAACTATTTACTCATCCACTTCATGCCTTAATTTCCCAATCTGTGTAATAGAGGAGAATATTCCAACACTACCCATTGACACTACCCATTGGGTTCCAGTTGCATCTCCACCACTTCTTAGAAGCCCTAACCTAAGTTTCCAGCCTTGTTACTCCCCTGCTCGTACTCTAAGCTTAAGCCAAGCTCACTTTCTCTCAGTCCTTTAAAGGTAATGCTCTATCTTCCATCTCCTTACCTCTGTACGGCCTGTGCCTGGAAGACACTTTCTCTTCACCTCAGATTCATACAACTCCTCTCTTCAAGATTCAATTCAAGTACTCCCTTCTTCATGAATCCTTTCTTGAACCTCCTTCCATTCTAATGATCTTTTTTTTTTTAAGAAGGAAGGCCCTAATTTAATTTTTTCCCTAAAGTTTCATATTTTATTTTTCCGATTACATGTAAAAATAACTTTTATCCTTTATTTTTAAAATTGTTTGAGTTCCAGGGGGCAGAGCCAAGATGGCAGAGTGGAAGCAGTGACTTGCTTGAGCTCTCCCCCAAACCTTTCCAAATACTCATAAAAAATGGCTCTAAACAAATTCTGAAGCAGCAGAACCCACAAAAAGACAGAGTGAAACAAATTTCCAGCCCAACACAACCTGGATGATTGATCAGAAAGGTGGGTGTGCAGGCTGTAGCAAACCTGGAGCAGGCCTCCAAGGACTGAATCGCGGGCAGCTGTGGAGGTTTCCAGACTCCTCAATCTATGAATGCCAAAGACAGCTTAGAAGGTCAGTGGGAAAAGTCTGTTTCTGTCGGTGCTGAGAAAGGAAGGCGGGGTTTCAGCTCCATTCCCCAAGAGCGTGGCCCTGGGGGGGCAGCTGCTTCCTGAGCTTCTGGCCCACAGACTGAGGGGGAATCCAGTGGCTGATCAGAGAGGGATTGCAGGGATCTCTTTGCCAGTGCTGAGGCAGGAATCTCTTGCTTTGCCCATGTTCGCAATTGGGTCACAGTTCTGGGTGGTGGTGCTGGGTGAGGAGGAGCGCTGGTGTGGTGGAGCTTGTAGTGGCTGTGGAGAGGAACCCTTCCTCACAGTTACAAGACAGAAAGAAATATTTGTGATCGCAGGCCAGGAAAGGAGTAAACACCTCGCCCCTTATCATACCACCTTGGAAGAACTGAAAATTTACAGGTCCCTACAAGTATCTCTGAAAACAGCTGTACAAACCCCCGAAGCTTGGGACAGTACATTCTCCACATTGGAAGCAGACTCTTACCTTAACAAAGAGTTTAAAACTCAAGTAATTGGCGGGATCATGAGCAAGCAGCGCAAAAAGAGTCAGACCATATAATCTTACTTTGGTGAAAAAGAAGATCAAAATATACAACCAGAAGAAGACAACAAAGTCAAAGCTCCTACATCCAAAGCCTCCAAGAAAAATATGAATCAGTCCCAGGCCTTGGAAGAGCTCAAAAGGGATTTTGAGAAGCAAGTAAGGGAAGTAGAGGAAAAACTGGGAAGGGAAATGAGAGTGATGCAAGAAAATCATGAAAAACAAGTCAACAGCTTGCTAAAGGAGACCCAAAAAAATACTGAAGAAAATAACACCTTAAAAAATAGCCTAACCCAAATGGCAAAAGAGGTCCAAAAAGCCAATGAGGAGAAAATGCCCTAAAAAGAAAAATTGGCCAAATGGAAAAGGAAGTCCAAAAGATTACTGAAGAAAATACTTCCTTAAAAATTAGAATAGAGCAATTGGAAGCTAGTGACTTTATGAGAAATCAAGACACTGTAAAACAAATCCAAAAGAATGAAAAATTAGAAAACAATGTGAAATATCTCATTGGAAAAACAACTGACCTGGAAAATAGATCCAGGAGAGAGAATTTAAAAATTATTGGACTATCTGAAAGCCATGATCAAAAAAAGAGCCTAGACATCATCTTTCAAGAAATTATCAAGGAAAACTGCCCTGATATTTTAGAACCAGAGGCCCTCTGCAAAATAGAAATTGAAAGAATCCACAGATCTCCTCCTGAAAGAGATCCCCAAAGGAAAACTCCTAGGAATATTGTAGCCAAATTCCAGAGTTCCCAGGTCAAGGAGAAAATATTACAAGCTGCCAGAAGGAAACAATTCAAGTACTGTGGAAACACAATCAGGATAACACAAGATTTAGCAGCTTCTACATTAAAGGACCGCAGGGCATGGAATATAATATTCCGGAGGGCAAAGGAGATAGGATTACAACCAAGAATCACCTACCCAGCAAAACTGAGTATAATCCTTCAGGGGAAAAAATGGTCATTCAGTGAAATAGAGGACTTTCAAGCATTCTTGATGAAAAGACCAGAGCTGAATAGAAAATTTGACTTTCAAATACAGGACTCAAGTGGAACATGAAGAGGTAAACAGGAAAGAGAAATCATAAGAGACTTATTAAGATTGAACTGTTTACATTCCTGCATGGAAAGGATATTTATAACTCATGAGACCTTTGTCAGTATTAGGGTAGTTGGAAGAAAAAAATTGTATATATGTAGATGTAGATAGATAGATAGAGGGCACAGGGTGAGCTGAAGATTAAGGGGTCATATCTGGAGAATAAAATTAAGGGATGAGGGAGGATTATACTCAGAGAAGAAGAAAGGGAGAGGTAGAATGGGGTAAATTATCTCACAAAAAAACAGAAAAGAAAAGTCTCTTACAGTGGAGGGGAAATGGGGGAAGGTGAGAGGGAATGAGTGAATCTTATTCTCATAGGATTTGGCTTAAGGAGGGAATAACATACACATTCAATTGGGTATGGAAATCTGTCTTACCCTACAGGAAAATAGGGGGAGAAGGGGACAAGAGAGCAGGGGGATGATAGAGAGGAGGGCAGATTGGGAAAGGGGGTAATCAGAAGTAAATACTTCTGAGGAGGGACAGGGTCAAAAGAAAGAATAGAATAAATGGGAGGACAGGATAGAATTAAGGGAAATAGAGTTAGTTTTTCACAACATGTCTACTGTGGAAGTGTTTTGCATCACTGCACATGTACAACCCATATTGAGTTGCTTGCCTTTTCAATGAGGTGGGTGGGGAGGGAGGAAGAGGGAAAATCTGAAACCTAAAGTTTTAAAAACATATGTTTAAAAAAATGTTTTCACATGCTACTGGGAAATGAGAAATACAGTAAATGGGGTACAGAAGTTTATCCTGCCCTACAGGAAAATAGAAGGGTAAGGGGATAAGAGAAGGGGGGAGAGATAGAAGAGAGGACAGACTAGGGGAAGGGGTATTCAGAATGCATGCCATGTGGGGTGAGGGGAGGGGTGAGATGGGGTGAAAATTTGGAATTCAAAAACTTGTGGAAGTGAATGTTGAAAACCAAAAATAAATAAATTTATAGTAAAAAAAAATTTTTTTAGTTCCAAATTCTCTCCTTCTCTTCCTCCCCTTCTCCCTTCCCTGAGACAGTAATATTTTGATTTGATATCGGTTACACATGTGCAATCATGCAAAACACAGTTGTATATTAGCTGTGTTACAAAAGAAAACACAGACAAAAAAAAAACCCCAGAAAAATAAAGTTTAGAAAGTAGGCTTTGATCTGCATTTAGATTCCACCAGTTCTTTCTCTGGAGGTGAGGTGAGCATTTTTCATCTTGGGTCCTTCAAGATTTTCTTGGAGCTTCGCATTGCTGAGAATAGCTAAGTTATTCACAGTTGATCATTGTACAATATTGCTGTTACTGCATACAATGGTCCCCTAGCTCTGCTCACTTCACTTTGCATCAGTTCATATAAGTCTTTCCAAGTTTTTCTGAAATCATCATGCTTGTCATTTCTTATAGCACAATAGTATTCCATCACAATCATATACCACCATTTGTTCAGCCCTAGTGACCTTATACTATTCTCTTTATACTTAACATACATATGTGTCATACCTATTCTTATTTAATAAAAGCTGGTTGACTTGATTTGACTTGAACCATAAGATCTTAGAACATGCTTCTCTATAACCTAATTGTTTGATACAGTTTCATGTCCAGCTTAGGGAGAGAACAAGGCTACAAGAATCAGAAAGGACCCCAGAAGACCATGACTAATCTAATGCCCTTATGTTACACAGGAAGAAATGGAGACCCAGGGTCACACATGGACTAAGCAGAAGAATCAGGATTTGGACCCAGTTCCCCCAAATCCTCATCCAAGCCAGCCTCTTCATTTTATAGTGGAGGAAGGTGAGATCCAGAGAAGATAGTCTAGCCAACAGTGAGTCAATGCAGCTAGGTTGGTATTATTGACTTATTGAGAAACAGGGTCCCCATCCCTCCCAGTCCTTATTTCCCAATAAGGGGGGGATAATGGAAAAGCCTCTAACCAGCCTTGTAGGGGAAAAGCGAGTGCAGAGAACTGCCTATTTCAGAGTTACAGAGGGCTCCAGTCCTTAGGGATTGAGGAAATCACTCTTGCTGACAGGCCCTTTATGAGGCCTCTTCCTTCTGGGCAGAAGGAGGTATTACATACAAGTCCCCAGAAAGGGTGGTCCAGGCTTGGCTGACACTTCCCATCTTTGATTCTGCCATCCTAAAGTTCCTTTCAGTTCCCAACTCTACATTCGGCTGTGGGGTGGGCCTCCTCCAAAGCCCTTGAGTACTGGGAGAAGCCTTCCTGCTGACAATCATTTTCCCGAAGGTGAGAATCCTTGCTGCTGTGAGCAGGAGGTGTTGCAAGACCCTCCAGCTGTCGGGGAGGGGGCATTTGCTAAGACTTCCCATTGCATGTTCTTTGACTCATCAGCTGATGTCTTTGACTCATTCATCAATTGGTGAGTTATCTCTGGTTACTTTTGGCTCCAGGTTGGAAACCACCTCCAGGTCTGATGATAGTAATTAGCTTGATCTGCCTGTCTTTCTGTTGGCAGGACTGTGAAATCAGTGGATTGTCTGATTGTCTTCTGAATCTCCCCCCTCCTCCCCTCCTCAGCCCAGCCCTCCATTTCTTGTCCCCAGGGGCCTGTGACTCCTCCCAGCTCAACCAGTTCTCAGAGAAGGTTCTGCTCTCTGGCACATGCTCATCAGGTGAGCATCAGCCCTTGCTTTCCTTTATCAGCATTCACACCCAAAATAACATTGAGCTGGAAGGCACCCTACAGACCATCTAGTTCAACCCCCTCCCATTTAGCAGGGCCTGAAGGTTAAATTATTTACTAGAGACGTGCAGGGTACAAGTCGGAAAGCTAGGATTGGAACCCAAATCCTCCGCCATCAAACCCAGTACTCTTGCCACCACCCTCAGCCTCAGCTCTCACTCTATGACCATGACCACTCCCTGGCCACCTGTCCGTCATCAAGGCCCTCATCCCTCCCTCCTGAACTGCTGCAAAGGCTTCCTGACCAATTTGTCTGCTTCCAGTCTCTGCCACCTCTAATCTTCCCTAAGCAGCATGTGCAGAATCACCTTCCTAAAGCCTGACTTTAGAACCCCTTCTGGAGCAGCTAGATGGCACAATGGATAGAGCACCGGTCCTGGTTTCAGGAGGACTTGAGTTCAAATTTGGCATCAGACACTTGATACTTACTAGCTGTGTGACCCTTGGGAAGTCACTTAACCTGATTGCCTCACTCACACACACACACACACACACACACACACACACACACACACACACACCCCAACCAAAATAGAACCCCTTCTACAGGAAGCCAAGATAAGTAATTGTGGCATTCAAAGCCCTGCTTCATCTGGCCCCAACCTCCCTTTCTTACATTACCATTGTCTTTCTATACATTGTGCTTCAGCCAAAATAATCTACTCACTAATACCCTAAACATGATATCAGCTTTCCCACCTCCATGCCTTTGCTAATGCCATTCCTTCTGCCTAGAACGCCCTCCCCTACATCTCTAACCATTGGGATCCTACTCATTCTTCAAGGCCCTAGTCAAATATTTCTTCCACTGAACTCCAAACAGTCTCCCCCTGCCTTGAACCTCCCAAAGTGCTTTGTGTGGAATATCTCACTCTACTTGTCACATCTTGCCTGTTTATAATTTTGCAGTAATTTTGTATACATACTATCTTTCCCTACCCCCACCCCCAGACATTGAGCTTGTTTGAGGGGCTGTCACATGGGAAAGGGATCAATTTTGTTCTGCCCAGACCCAGAGGGAAGAGCTAAGAGCAGTGGGTAAAGCTAGAACAAGGCTAGATTTCAGCTCCATGGAAGGAAAAAGTTTCCCATAGTTAGAACTAACCCAAAGTGGGATGGGCTGATGCTTTGGGGAGGTAGTGGGTTCTTCCTAATCAGAGATCTCCAAGAAATGGCTGGATAAACCTGTCAGGCATGTTGGGGGGCAGGAGCAGAGGTTTTTTTTTTATGCTGGTAGGTCTGTTTATTTCAATTTCAATTTAATTTATTTTAAATTTTAATCATTTGGATTAGAGGGCCTCTCAAGATCTTCCCAAGTCTGAGGGTCTCTAACTGTGGCTTGCTTACCTTTGTATCTCCTGTGGGTCTCACATATGATAGGCTGTTTGGCATTGCTGTAGTATTTCCATGTAAACACCAAAAGAGCTAGGATTCGGCAGTAATCCTCACATAAGAAGGACCAGTCACTTACAGAGCCTCTGTCTTCCCACATTCCCATTCCCCCAGTAAGTGCTGTCATACCGGGGGCTCATCTCCAGTCATCCTGATCTATATCTGGCCACTGGACCCAGATGGCTCTGGAAGAGACTGGTGACTTTACACAGCCCTCCCTCACTTAAATCCAATTCACTTGCACATCACAGCATCACCTTCCTGATGTCATGGTCCTTTTTGAGAATGAAGGACAAACAATAACAACTGTTATACTCCTATCTATGCATTCTAAAGACTCACAGAATGTCAGAATGGAGAGGGGCCCTAGAACATAGACTGTCAGAGCTGGACGATGCCTTTGCACATGGAGTGACCAAGCTGGAAGGGACCTTACAATATAGACTATTAAAGTTGAAAACACTTTAGAACATGGAGTGATCTACCTGGAAGGGGATTTAGAGCATGGAGTGTCAGAGCTAGACAGGACCTTAGAACATGGAGTGTCAGAGCTGGACGGGACCTTAGAACATGGAGTGTCAGAGCTGGATGGGACCTTAGAACATGGAGTGTCAGAGCTAGATGGGACCTTAGAACATGGAATGTCAGAGCTAGACGGGACCTTAGAACATGGAGTGTCAGAGCTGGACGGGACCTTAGAACAGGTGAGAGAAACCTTAGAACATAAATGCAAAGACTGGAAGGGACCACAGAACACAGATTATTAGAGCCAGAAAGGGCTTTGGATCTTAGAATGTCAGAGCTGGTAGGAACCATAAAAAGAGTGTTGGACCTTAGAACATCGGAGCTGGGAAAGACATCAGATTGTACCTGATCCAAGCACCCTCATTTTTCCAACGGGAAAGCTGAGGGGAGAACGGAAGCACCAAGGGAAGTGACCATGTCGTCTCCTCTTCTTTCTGGCTCTTGGCACAGGGCTTTGACTTTCTATGTTCCAAGGTCTCTCTCTTCCAACTGAAAACATGTTTGTTGAATTAAATTGGAGAGAACTTGCCCTACACTACTCATCAATGCCAGAGCCAGGACCAGATTCCAGGTCTCCTGACTCCTCATCCTGTGTGTTTTCCAGGTTGCCAGGTTGTAACTGGGGACATGTAATGGCTCCTGGAGTGGGGCTCTGTCCCTCCCAGGGAAAACAAACACAGCTTTGTCAATGAAGACGAAAGGGAAAGTGATGGCGCAATAGGGAATCTTTGCGTCTGAATGGGGTTAGATCATCTAGCCAAAACACACTGTTGTCACACACCAGAGACACGTTTGTGCTGCTTCAAGTTGGGATCCTTCTTCTGTGTGTGCATTGGTGCACGTTTCTGTGTGCATGTATACATGCGTACATCTGTACAGGCTCAGGGCATTCTGTATGTGTAAGCATGAATGCCTCTGCTTTCTGTGGACACACGCAATGTGGATGGGTGATCATACATGTATTTGAATGCATATCTACAAACATGTCTTTAGTATATGCATATACATGCATTGTGTATCACAATCTGAATATTGTCTGTTTTTATATATGCATTCACGTGGGGCATACCAGCATTCATGCCTCTGCATACACAGTGCACACACAAATATGTATACAAATATGAATGTCAGTGCATGTATGTATTGATGTGAGTATGTCTGTATATTCACATATGACTACACGGGCATTTCTATACACATGCTTGAGAACACTTTTTTGCATGTGCACTTGGGAGAAGGAGGCTTGTAGCCCGTTTATTTCCTGCTTCCCTGAGACCCATCACCAAAAAGGAAAAAAATAGCATGACATACCACAGGAAGGGGATGACTTGGGAGTAGGTTGATTGTTACCCTTCATTCTCAAAGAGGACCAAAATACCATCACTATGTTGGAGTCAACGTGCAGTGGGTCTGACTGTGGCTGATCAGACTAATATGAACTTGGAAGGCTCTGCCCAGGTGGGGCACAAATAGTCCATATGACCATTTGGAGTGGCGATGTCTCTAAATTCCCATATTTTCCCTTTCTTTTGAGCTACTGTAATTCTGCTTGGCTCATAGCACCTTCTTTGATTCAGGAACGCTATGCTGGGTGGTCCTGTGCCAGAGTCTCCCACATCTCCCATAGCACAGCAAGAAGACTTGGTAATATAAAGGATAGTGAATAGGGCCGGCCTTACTTATAGGTGGAGCAGGCAGCCACCTTACAGGATCTAGAGGGATCTGAGGAGAAGAGGCAGGGCCGCTGACCACAGACATCCACTACCATTAGAGTCATTCCTTTGGGTCCAAGAGGCTTTTTCACTTCCCAGTTGCTTAATCCTAGGAGAATGCAGATACTTCTGGAAGAAGAGCAAGTCTTCTATTCTTATTACCAGGCACCGGTTCTTAAGGTTAGTATTAGGGAATAGTAGGAGGTAGAGAAACGGGACGCCGACATGGACCAACGTTGTCTACTTCATTTGTTCATCATCATTCATTCCTTATTTGGTCATTCATTCACTTATTCAGCAAGCATGTCAGCAGGTAAAGCCGTGATGGTTGACTGTGCCATCTTCTGTGTGGCCCAGCCAGATTCTTCATCTAAACTGAAGCTGGCCTGGGGCTTCAGGTTTAGGGGCAGGATCCTGGATCCAGAGAGATCTGTTTCAGGATCACATGCCCCTCTCAGTTCGGTGACCCCATTGAGAATACAAGGAAAACAGGGAAACAAACCCCATTGCACATATGTGTAGTCAATCAAAACAAATTTTCACGTTAGCAGCGACCTAGAAGCTATTTGTCTTATTTTGCATTTTGAGTCCTTCACCTTGCTATCAGGAGGTGGCCAGCATGTTTCAGTATCAATCTCTGGAATCCTACTTGGTCATTACACGGATAAGAGCTCAGCACAAGAGTATTCTATGACATTGCTGTATCAGAACTTCTTCAGCCATTCCCCAATTATGGGTACTTCCTCAAGCTCCCATTTTTTGCCACTTCAAAAAGAGCTATAAATGTTTTTCTATATCTTTAGAATTTGTTTTGCCTAGCGCTAATCCTTCCAACAACAACAATAATAATAACATTCACATAGCGCTTATTATGTGCCAAGGGCCATGTTAAATGCTTTCCAGTTATTATCTCTTTTGATCCTCACAAAAAACTTGCGAGGTAGGTGCCATTTCTTAAGCTACCTTCCATCTAATTCCCTCTCCCCTCTTGTCCCCTTTCCCTCCTAGTTCACTCCTGAGTGAAATGCTTTTCTGTGCGTGTGTCTTCCCTTCTTTAACCAGCTTGGATGACAGAGAAGTTCAAGTACCAGCACTTCCCCAACTCTCTCTTCCTTGTTTGCACAGATGTTGACTTGTGCACCCTGATTATGTGAGATCATTTCCCCAACCCTCCTTCCCCTCCCCACCCCCACCTCCAGTGTCTTCCTCCTGTCTTTCCATTTTTAAGATCAACAAGACAGAACAGAATCACTCCCAGACCTTGTCTATTTACATTTCCTCTGAGAGCCAAAAGTTCAGAGGGCACACATGTATCATCTCCCCATATTTGAACATAAACAGTTCATCTCTGTTTATCTTTTTGTCCTTTATCATTGTTCCTTCATATTTTCCTTTTATATTTCTCTGCACTCCTGTGCTTGAACCTTAAAGTTTCTCTGTAGCTTTGTTCTTCTCATTGGAAATGCTTGGAATTCCTTTATTTCATTAAAAATCCGTTTTTTTCCTCTTGTAACATCATACCTGGTTTTTCTGGGCAACTTCTCAGGGCCATGGCGTGGTGGTATGTAGAGGGGCCAGGCTTGGAGGCAGGAAGAACTGAGTTCAACTCCAGCCTCAAACACTTACTGGCTGTGTGAACCTACACAAGTCGCTTAACCTTTGTTTACCTCAGTTTCCTGATCTGCAAAATGAGGATAATCATAGCATCTACCTCCCAGGGCTGTTGTGAGCACCAAATGAGATAATAATTGTAAAGTGCTTAGTACAACAGTGCCTGGCACATAATAAGCACTATATAAATGTTAGCTATTATTATTATTACTGTAAAGCTATATCTTTTGTCTTCTGGAACATATTCTATGTGCTCTGCCCCTCTATATTGGTGGCTGATAAATAGTGTGTAATCCTAATTGTGGTTCCATGATATTTAAATTCTTTCTTTCTGGCTTTGGCATTTTTTTCTTTGACCTAGAAGCTCTGGATTTTAGCAGTCATGCTCCTGGGAGTTTTCATTTGGGGTTTTCTTTCACAAGGTGCCCAGTGGATTCTTTCTATTTCTGTTTTGCACTTTGGCCTTAAGAAGTCTGGGTGTTTTTATTTTAAGTCTTGAAATACTTGATGTCTAACCTTTTATTTTTGGTCAGAGCATTCAAATAACTCGATAATAATTAAATATTTTCTTCTTGATCTGTTTTCCAGGTCAGTTGTTTTTGCTGAGATACCTAACATTTTCTTCTATTTTTTCCCAGCCATTTGACTTTGTTTCATTATTCCTTGTTGCCTCATGGAATCATTGGCTTGTATTTGGTCCATTCAGATTTTCACAGAGTTTGCTACTTGGCCAAAGTTTTGTTCCTCTTGTGCCAAGCTGTTAATTCCATTTCTGATTCTTTCTTCCATAGCTCTCATTTCTTTTCCAGTTTTTTCCTCAAGTGCTCTCCCTCCATTTATAAAAAAACATTTTAAACTCTTGCTTCATCTCTTCCAAGAATTCTGGTTGAGTCTGTGCTCAGGCTGCATTTTTCTCTGACACATCTCGCTTGCAGATGTTTGGGAGTTATTCTTGCCTGCGTCTGGGTCTTCAGCATCCCTGCCTCCATGGTGGGGTTCTTGTTTTGTTTCCTCAGTCTTCCAGCCTGCTTCCTGACTCAGACTTTATGTTATGGGGAGAAGGGCTGGATTGGTCCTGGTTCTGCTTTCTTGGGGGTAGTGAGTATTGTGTTATTCCAGGATCTCAGGGACAGTCTGGTGACCTGCAAGCTTTCAGCGCTCTCAAAGTAGCCTGATTCAAGGCAAAGTCTAATTGCTTCCCCTCTAGGCTGAGTCCTGCCAGTTCATGACCTGGGTTTGGATCTGAGCAAGAGTAGATGGTACTAGACCCAGCTCCTAGTGGCCAGCTGCAAAGCTCAGTCAGCTCAGACGGGTAAAATTATAGGCTCGCCTTTGGTCCTGTGATTGTTCCTTTGCAGGGCGGGCCAGACATTGAGAGTGTGGCCCTGCTTTCTTCCACACCAATGCTGCTGCCCTCTGTACACTGCCTAGTCAGTTTCCCTATCCAGGGATGCTCCCACTACGTGAAGGTCTCCTTCTCACTCTGCCGTGGATCTGCGACCTCGTAGTAAGTAGTGGAGGACAAAGCTTCCAATTGGCACCTGCCCCAGTTTAGTGCCCCAGTGTGGGTCTGGGGGCATCCTGTATGGGCTGAGATCTCCTCTTGCCCTGGTGCACAGTCTCTTCATGGGTGCTGTAGCACTCAGCCTAAAAGCACGCTTCTGTCCTGACCCATCTGTGGTGTCTCAGATCTCCCTGCCTGTCTCCCTGTGGGATGAGTGGGATGGACTAAGGACTCATTGTGACTTTTTCTGGATATCTGCCTAAGGATTTGATCTGTGCATTTTCTAGGTCTGTTGGGAGGAATTTATGGAGAGAAGCTCATTGCATTGCTTCCTATCACTCTGCCATCATGATTCCCCTTCTCTCCCCTCCTCCAACATTTTACACATACACACACATACACACATATTATATTGTATACATTATATTACATATTATATTTAATATACATATATATTTCCAATTACATGTAAAAATAATTTTTAATATTCATTAAAAAAATTTTTGAATTCCAATCCCTCTTTCTTTCTCCCCTCTTGGGGAGGAAAACAATTTGATATAGATTATACATGTGTAGTCATGCAAAATTTATTTCCACATTGGTCGTGTTGTAAAAGAAAACACAGGCCAAAAAATAAAAGACAAAGAAAGTACAAAATAAAAGCTTACTCTGCATTCAGACTCCATCAGTTCTTTCTTTGGAGGTGGATAGCATTTTTCATCACAAGTCCTTTGAGAATATCTCTGTTCATTGTATTTCTCAGAATAGCTAGGTTGAGCAACATTCGGTATTGCTGTTACTGTGTATAATGTTCTCCTGGTTCTGCTCATTTCACATTGTATCGGTTCATATAAATCTTGCCAGGTTTTTCTGAAAGCATCCTGCTCGTCATTTCCTGTAGCACAATAGTATTCCATCATGATCACATACCACAACTTGTTCAGCTATTCCTCAATTCATGGGCATTCCATCAATTTCCAATTCTTTACCACCATAAAAAGAGCTGCTATAAATATTTTTGTACATGTAGGTCCTTTTCCTATTTAAAAAAAATCTCTCTGGGATACAGCCTTAGTAGTGGTATTGCTGGGTAAAGGGGTATGCACAGTTTTATAGCCGTTTGGATATAATTCCAAATTGTTCTCTAGAATGGTTGGATTAGTTTATATATCCACCAATAATGCACTATTGTCCCAATTTTTCCTCATCCCTTCCAAAATTTCTCATTTTCCTTTTCTGTCATATTAGCCAATCTGGTAGATAGAAATGAAATTGTTTCAATGTGCATTTCCCTAATCAATAGTGATTTAGAGCATTTTTTCATATGACTAGAGATAGCTTTGATTTCTTTGTCTGAAAACTGCCTGTTCACATATCCTCTGACCATTTATCAATTCCCTCCGTCATTTTCAAATGAACTATTGCTTACTCATAATTCCCCCATCCTGGACTTGGGGTGTTGATTTTTCAAAACCAAGTATCTGAATTTACATTTATCACAATTCAATTTCATCTTACTTGATTTGGTCCAAAGTTCCACCCTATCACAATCTCTTTGAATTCTGACTCTGCCTTGTTAATGTGCCCCTGCTGTCTCCACGTCATGATAAGCATGACAATTATGAATCCATCCAGGTCACTGATAAAACTGTTAAATAAAACTATTAAATCTGTGCAGGACCCAGAACAGATATCTGGGTCACTTCACTAGAGACTCACTTCCAAGGGGCTATTGAACCACTAATGACTACTGTGTAGCCCACCTCTCTCCTTCTTTTCCATAATAATAGCAGGAAAGACATTAAATGTTTTGCTAAAATCTGGGAAAACTCTATCTATGGCATCTCCTTGATCTACCAGTTTAGTAACTCTGTCAAAAAAGGAAATGACATGAATCTGGATTAATCCATCATAAAATGAAGTGGTTAGACTAGAAAATTCCAGGGTCCCTTAGGCTCTAAATCCTTTAAACTGGGACCAAGGTGCAAACCCTGAAGCAATGCTGAGTCCTCCATGGCACCCTAAAAGTTAGAGAAAGAAGTGCTGATTGAGGTCAGAACGTCTTTCTTCCCTTGAAGTCTCTCCAACTTTACCCAAATGGTGGTTTGGGCTGTTGGTTCTGGAGATGCCATCAGAGAGAGGTGAAGTGAGGCAGGGAAAGTAGAGAAGAGAGCCCTTGTCATGGAGAACGACCAATCAACAGACATTTATTAAGTACCTATTAGGTGCTAGGCATTGAGCGTACAAATGTAAAAATGAAACAGTTCCTATCCTCAAGGAGCTTATATTCTATAGAGGAGACAAAACATGCACATGCCAGTATATATGCATTTTAGTTAAGGTAATTTTTGGCAGCTGGGGGTGGGGTAGGTGGGGATCAGGAGAGGCCTCATGTCAAAGGTGATATTTTAGTTCAGTTTTGAAGGGAACTAGATATTCTAAGAGATAGAAGTGGAGAGAGGGGGCCATCTTGCCCCTTGGGAGTGGAGATGAGAGTACCGTGGGTGAGACATAGCAAGAAGGCCAGTCTGGCCAAACCATGGCATGCATGAAGGTGAATAACATATAAATATGGAAGGGTAGTCAGGAGAGGCTTCAATGCCTATCACACATCCACCATTACTAATCAAGTGCCCTTGGATAAATCACTTAACATCTCTGGGTCATCCCTGGCTCAACTATAAAACTGGGGATACTAATACCAAGCACCTCCTCCTAGACTTGTTGTGGGGGCCTAAATGAGATTATGAATGGAGAATACTTGGATAAGGCCGAGTCTGCCTTTGCTGCTGTTGCCTTTGCCATCGCTTGGGAAGGGAAAGGTACCAACTTTCTTTTGAGATTCCACGAGGAAAGAAGACACAAATGGTAGGTGGTCCTCCTCCTGATCTTCCAGAGATCCATAAGACTAGTCCTGAGTATACTTGAAGGCTGGCAGGAAGAAGAGGCCTGGAGATGGCAGGAACAGCACTTTTAAGTGCAGCCACATTTAATTGGCTCACCAATTAAAAGACTTTTTGTCACCTAGGAATCCCCGAGTCATCATGGCTGGTAGGAAGCAGTCAGAGAACATTAATGCCTGTTTTGAAGGAGTAGAGTGGAAAAGGACTCCTTTATCACCCGTGCCCAGAAGTGAGGCCACCCTGGCTTTCTATGTGCTTGACTAGAACACCAGTTGATAAAGCTTCAAATACAGGATGGGCAAGGAGGCCTATACTCAAATTTCCATATAAATGTCAGCCCTCATTATTATGCAAGTGTGGCCCTGTGGAAGGGAGTGGATCAAGGGATCAGATCAGAGCCTGGACTTCTTTTGAATCCGGGGTGACCCTGATCATATGTGGAAGATTGAATTTAAAGGAATCATAAATAATAATGATCATGATACTTGCATTTGTATAGCACTTTAAAGTCCACATTGGTTGCTCAGTCATTTTCCATCGTGTCTGACTCTTCGTGCTCCCATTTGGGGTTTTCTAGGCAGAGATACTGGAGTGGTTTGCCATTTCCTTGTCTACCTCATTTTACAGATGAGAAAACTGAGGCAAGCATGGTGAAGTGACTTGCCCAGGGTCACACAGCTAGTAAGTGTTCCAAGACCAGATTTGAACTCAGGTCCTCCTGACTACAGGCCTAGTGCTCTATCCTAGCTGCCCTTATCTAGTGCTTTACAAACATGGTCTCATTAATCCTCACATCCCTGGGAGGTAGGTACTATTATTATTCCCATTTCACAGAGGAGGAAACAGAGACAGATAGAGATCAAGTGACTTTCCCAAGGTCACACAGCAAGTGACTAAGGCTAGATTTGAGTTCAGGTCTACCTGACTCCAGGCCCTGCTCTGTATCTGCCTTCTTTACCTCACTGCCTGAGAAAGCATGAGCTTTCTCCGATATGAGGCTACAGGAGTTTAAAAAAACAATCTGATGCAAATCACTGCTGTTCTAACCAGATCGAATCTTGTTAGGGTGCAGTGTACACACATCTGTGTAATCCCTTTCATAGCTTCAGGAATGTTGGGGAGGGATTTCCTGTTGTTTTCTATCGTAGCTTCTTGGCTGGTAGACGGTGTTCTCACTCAGTAGTAGAAGTGTTCTGATCTCGTCAGGAGGGCCCAGGCCAGGTAGCTCTAGTAGTTGATGAGCCCTGGGTAGGCCAGCCTCCCAGAGAGGAAGCGGCTTTGGATGGTCTGTGATCTTTGGAAGGAATGTCTCATCACTGCAGCAGTGAGTGATGAGAGAGAATATTGGAGAATGGCTAACACCATGGCACCAGACTCACCTCATTCCTCACAAGGAGTGGGGAAGGGAGAGTTTAGATAGCACAGTATGAATCCATCCCTACTTCAGGGCACAATTCAAAGCTCATGCTCTTTTGCTATGATATCTTTTTAAAACAAAATGCAGAACACTTTCCTTAATTGCTTTTTTTCTATTCAATAATAGCTGATACTTCCTTTTATTTTTTTGCACTTTCTTTAATATAAATTTATTTATTTTTAGTTTTCAACATTCACTTCCACAAGTTTTTGAGTTCCAAATTTTCACCCTATCTCCCCCCTCCCCCCACCCCAAGATGTCATGCATTCTGAATACCCTTCCCCTAGTCTGTCTCTCTTCTATCTCTCTCCCTTCTCTTATCCCCTTACCCTTCTATTTTCCTGTAGGGCAGGATAGACTTCTGTACCCCATTTCCTGTATTTCTTATTTCCCAGTAGCATGTGAAAACATTTTTTTAAACATGTTTTTAAAACTTTAGTTTCAAATTTTCTCTCTTCCTCCCTTCCCACCCACACTCATTGAAAAGGCAAGCAACTCAATATAAGTTGTACACCTTCAGTTATGCAAAACACTTCCATAGTAGACATGTTGTGAAAAACTAACTCTATTTCCCTTAATCCTATCCTGCCCTCCCATTTATTCTATTCTTTCTTTTGACCCTGTCCCTCCTCAGAAGTATTTACTTCTGATTACCCCTTTCCCAATCTGCCCTCCTCTCTATCACCCCCTGCTCTCTTGTCCCCTTCTCCCCCTATTTTCCTGTAGGGTAAGACAGATTTCCATACCCAATTGAATGTGTATGTTATTCCCTCCTTAAGCCAAATCCTATGAGAATAAGATTCACTCATTCTCTCACCTTCCCCATTTCCCCTCCACTGTAAGAGACTTTTTCTGTTTTTTTTGTGAGATAATTTACCCCATTCTACCTCTCCCTTTCTTCTTCTCTGAGTATAATCCTCTCTCATCCCTTAATTTTATTCTCCAGATATGACCCCTTAATCTTCAGCTCACCCTGTGCCCTCTATCTATCTATCTACATCTACATATATACAATTTTTTTCTTCCAACTACCCTAATGCTGACAAAGGTCTCATGAGTTATAAATATCCTCTTTCCATGCAGGAATGTAAACAGTTCAATCTTAATAAGTCTCTTATGATTTCTCTTTCCTGTTTACCTCTTCATGTTCCACTTGAGTCCTGTATTTGAAAGTCAAATTTTCTATTCAGCTCTGGTCTTTTCATCAAGAATGCTTGAAAGTCCTCTATTTCACTGAATGACCATTTTTTCCCCTGAAGGATTATACTCAGTTTTGCTGGGTAGGTGATTCTTGATTGTAATCCTATGTCCTTTGCCCTCCGGAATATTATATTCCATGCCCTGCGGTCCTTTAATGTAGAAGCTGCTAAATCTTGTGTTATCCTGATTGTGTTTCCACAGTACTTGAATTGTTTCCTTCTGGCAGCTTGTAATATTTTCTCCTTGACCTGGGAACTCTGGAATTTGGCTACAATATTCCTAGGAGTTTTCCTTTGGGGATCTCTTTCAGGAGGAGATCTGTGGATTCTTTCAATTTCTATTTTGCCCTCTGGTTCTAAATATCAGGGCAGTTTTCCTTGATAATTTCTTGAAAGATGATGTCTAGGCTCTTTTTTTGATCATGGCTTTCAGATAGTCCAATAATTTTTAAATTCTCTCTCCTGGATCTATTTTCCAGGTCAGTTGTTTTTCCAATGAGATATTTCACATTGTTTTCTAATTTTTCATTCTTTTGGATTTGTTTTACAGTGTCTTGATTTCTCATAAAGTCACTAGCTTCCAATTGCTCTATTCTAATTTTTAAGGAAGTATTTTCTTCAGTAATCTTTTGGACTTCCTTTTCCATTTGGCCAATTTTTCTTTTTAGGGCATTTTCTCCTCATTGGCTTTTTGGACCTCTTTTGCCATTTGGGTTAGGCTATTTTTAAGGTGTTATTTTCTTCAGTATTTTTTTGGGTCTCCTTTAGCAAGCTGTTGACTTGTTTTTCATGATTTTCTTGCATCACTCTCATTTCTCTTCCCAGTTTTTCCTCTACTTCCCTTACTTGCTTCTCAAAATCCCTTTTGAGCTCTTCCAAGGCCTGGGACTGATTCATATTTTTCTTGGAGGCTTTGGATGTAGGAGCTTTGACTTTGTTGTCTTCTTCTGGTTGTATATTTTGATCTTCTTTTTCACCAAAGTAAGATAATATAGTCTGACTCTTTTTGCGCTGCTTGCTCATGATCCCGGCCAATTACTTGAGTTTTAAACTCTTTGTTAAGGTACGAATCTGCTTCCAATGTGGAGAATGTACTGTCCAAGCTTCAGAGTTTGTACAGCTGTTTTCAGAGATACTTGTAGGGACCTGTAAAT
Organism: Phascolarctos cinereus; assembly: GCF_003287225.1. Taxonomy (NCBI): domain Eukaryota; kingdom Metazoa; phylum Chordata; class Mammalia; order Diprotodontia; family Phascolarctidae; genus Phascolarctos; species Phascolarctos cinereus. The sequence continues at coordinate 59,064,036 of NW_027555847.1, forward strand.
TTTCAGTTCTTCCAAGGTGGTATGATAAGGGGGAGGTGTTTACTCCTTTCCTGGCCTGTGACCACAAGTACTCCTTTCTGTCCTGTAACTGTGAGGAGGGTTCCTCTCCACAGCCACTACAAGCTCCACCACACCAGCGCTCCTCCTCACCCCAGCACTGCCACCCACAACTGTGACCCAGATGCGAACATGGGCAAAGCAAGAGATTCCTGCCTCAGCACTGGCAAAGAGATCCCTTCAGCCACTGGATTCCCCCTCAGTCTGTGGGCCAGAAGCTCGGGAAGCAGCTGCCTCCCCAGGGCCACGCTCTTGGGGAATGGAGCTGAACCCCGCCTTCCTTCTCAGCACGACAGAAACAGACTTTTCCCACTGACCCTCTAAGTTGTCTTTAGCATTGGTGGATTGAGGAGTCTGGAAACCTCCACAGCTGCCCGCGATTCAGTCCTCTGAGGCCTGCTCCAGGTTTGCTGCTGCCTGCACGCCCATGCCACGCTGTGCTGCATTCCCAGACCGGTGCAATACACCTTTCTGATCGATCATCCAGGTTGTCTTGGACTGGAAATTTGTTTCACTCTGTCTTTTTTTGGGTTCTGCTGCTTCAAAATTTGTTTAGAGCCATTTTTTATGAGTACTTGGAGGGGTTTGGGGGAGAGCTCAAGCAAGTCATTGCTTTCATTCCACCATCTTGGCTCTGCCAATAGCTAATATTTTAATAGTGCTTTCCACTTACAAAGCCGGTCACATACATACAGATGAGGAGTCAAGGTCTTTCCCAAGGTTTCCCAGCTAAGAAATGATAGAATCAGGACCCAATCTCATTCTTATTCCAGGGATCATATTCTCCCCTCTACACCACACTGGCTGCCTTTGTTTACAAGGTGGGGCATATGTGATTCTTGTCCATGGTGGGAGGTTGCTTGTGAGGTTTGGTAAAGGCCCCACATTATTTCTAGGTAGCTCAAGATTCTTGCACCATGGAAAAGGCCATCATAATAGCAACACCTGTAGTCCTGGTGGGTGGGTGGGTGGGTGGGATAGAGAAGTCAAAATTAACAAGCGGCGGAGGGGGCGTTTCAGGGTTCCAGGAAGAGGAGAGACCTTGAAGCCGTGCTGTGCCAAGCTCAGTTGTAGAAGCCAGGGATGTTTATCCTGGCAGGACATGATAGCAGTCTTCATGTCTTTGACTGTCATGTATGAGGGGGATTAGACTTGGACCCAGAAGACAGAATTGGGACATTTGCAGAAGGGTTTTCTGGAAGGCAGATTTCAGCTCAATCTAAAGGAAAGTTGTTGGCTAAGAGTTAAAGCTTAGTCTGCAACCGGGGGAGAGAGTACAGATAACCACCCCCCATAGGGAATGAACCCATGACCTCCTTGTGCTCTGACCACCAAGTCCACCACCCACAGCCTAGTCCTGTACAGACCTGGACTCCATTGCCTGTTAACATTCCATGTAATATTGCATCACCCTTGCATCATGGAAAGCTGGGCCTGTAGCAGCCAGTAGGAAAGATATTTTTAATGTCAATAACTTGCATCATTCCCAGGCTGTGATACCAAGGAACTATTTTCATAGCCAGGAAGGCAGCCCCCAGGCCTGGGGAAACTGATCCCCCAAGCCTAGGCATTAATACTGGGAAGCTCCAGAAACTAACCTGCACTTACAGGCCTACAAACCCAAAGAGCCAGGAGAGACAGCAAATGAGAACCAGAATAGCTTCCCTGTTGGCTCCCGGCACTCACCACCCTCACTGGGGTTCAGTCTCCTCCAGCAGAAAATGGACACTATAAACCTGCCTAGTTAGTTTCAGCCTGGAGATTGCCCATTTCTCTCCCCTCAACTTTGTGACACTTTTGGCCTTTGGACAGAGAGTGAAGGAGTATGGAGGAGAGGAGAGGAAAGAAAAAGAGAAAAGAGAAGAGAAAAGGAGAGGAGAGGAAAGAAGTGAAAGGGAAAGGAGAAGAGAAGAGAGAAGAAAAGAGAGGAGAAGAGAGGAGAGGAGAGAAGAAAAGGGGAGAAGAAAGGAGAGAAGACAGGAGGGGAGGGGAGGAAAAGGAGATGAGAAGAGATAGGAAAGGAGAAGGGGCAAAAGAGAAGGCAAGAAGAGAGAAGAGGTCCACTGGATCATAGATTTAGAGCTGAATGGGACCCAGAGAGTTTTTAGTTCAATCCTTTATTTTTACAGTTGAAGAAACTGAGGCCCTGAGAGGTAAAGGTACCTGCCCAAATGGGTTCTGAACCTAGGTCTTCCTGACTCCAAGTGCAGCACTATCCTTTCTACCATGAAGGAAGGGGAGGAGAGAAGAAGAGAGGGGAAGAGAGGGGAAACAAAAACAAACAAACCAAAAAAGCATCTGCTAATGTGCAGAACACTGTGCTGGGTGCTAGAGAAATCATCCCACTTAACTCATGAAGCTGGCATTGGACTATGGCATATACCTATCAATCATTATTATTGGGGGACACCACACAAATCAGTATAGTAGTAAAATAGAGGAGAGAGAGAGAGACACCAAAAGACAGAGACAGAAACACAGGACAGAGATAGAGAAAGTACTAAGTTCTGGGGGCTTTAGGAAAGGCTTCCCAGAGGAGATGGCCCCTGAGTTGAGCCTTGAAGGAAGAGAAGGTTTATATACAGCACCAAGACTTTTAGGACACTGTGTGTGTGTGCGTGTGTGTGTGTGTGTGTGTGTGTGTGTGTGTGTGTGTGCGTGTGTGCACATGCATATGTACATGTACATGTAACAACACATACACATGTATATTTGTGTTTATATATGTATATTTATACATGTGTATATACACACATATATACATATGCAAACAAACATAAGCCTTCTCTGTTAGTCTCAACTTTGAGATTGCCCATTCTTTACCCCTTGGCCTTTGGCAGAAGGGAATGGATGTGTGTACAGGTGTGTGTACAATAAATATATACGTATGCATGTATACATCCATACATGCACATATATATATACGTTTATTGCATGTGCTGTCACCCTATTAGAATATAAGATTCTTGTAGGCAGGGACTTTCTCTTGCTTTTTCTTTGTTCTGTTATCACTTAGCACAACACTTGGCACACGTTAAGAACATAAAGAAGGCTTGTTGATTCTTTGATTCTAGGAAGTAGAAATGAGGAGGAAATGTGTCTAGGCGTAGGGGACAGCTTGTGGGGGTGCACTGAGGCAGGAGATAGAGTCTAAGGAATCCCCAGCTTGTAACTTAGTTTATCTAGAACATTAGACCATGGTATGAAATACCACTGGAAAAGAAGGGAGTAGTTAGGTGGTAGAAGGCCTTGAATGCCAGGATAAGGTATTTTATCCTATAGGAAATGGTGGGGGCAGAAGTTTAGAGCAAGAAAGTGACACAAAACTCTGATATATTGGAGTGTCAAGAGACCTGAAATATATTCTAGCCCAACCCTCTCATGTTCCAGAAGATACTGAAACAGATGAAGTGATTTGCTCTAAGTCACCCAGCATCTGTGGTAGTGCCTATTGTTTGTATCTCCCAGGCCTGTGAGCTTCCCGTTTACCACAGATGCTGTTCGCTGTTTAACGAACAGGAAGATGGTCCACTGTCCCATGCATGGTGAGAAGCAAGCCAGCGGATTTGTGTGTGAGAAGCCCAGCCCACTGGCAATGTTCCTTATAGAAGCTAGGGCTGTAAACTCTGATTTGCCAACCCGTAGGAGCCCCCTGGGATCCCTTCTGTCTCTCTCCTGGGCCCACCCAGCTTCCAGCTGGAGGGAGCCTTGAGAGGCAGTCTCAGAATACTAAGCCTTGGGTGCATACCAAAGCAAGATTGCCAACACCCCGGGAGACCCAATCCAAGCCGTGGCTTTGGGGAGCAGAAGTCTGGAGTGTGCAAGTGAAATCATGTTACCAATAGCAGGACAGAGTTGAGACCAGAGGCTTGAGTCTCACATGCAGAGGACAAAGCAAGATGCCCAGCATTGAGGAATTCCTTGCAGAAGAACCAAAGCAGGTGGATTTGGTAAGCAACTTGTAAAAGACATATGCAGAGCACTGAATGTTAGAGCTGGAGGATACCTGAGAATACAGAAGGTCGGCAAGGCAAGCAGTAAGCATTATATTTTTTTGCTTTTTGTCCCTCCCGGTAAGGCAATTGGCACTAAGTGACTTGCCCAGGGTCACACAGCTAGTGAGTGTCAAGTGTCTGAGACCACATTTGAACTTAGGTCCTCCTGGCTCCAAGGCCGGAGCTCTATCCACTATGCCACCTAGCTGCCTCCTGCACAAGCTTTTTTTTTTTTTAATTTCTTACTATGTTATAGGCAGTATGCTAAATGTTAGGGATGATGCTATCCTTTGTTCTCAAAGAGGACCAAAATGGCATCACTATGTTGGAGTCCAAGTATAATGTGTCTGACTGTAGCTGATCAGATCAATAGTATCTCAGAAGGCCCTCCACAGGTCGGGCACAAATAGTCTATGTCAACATCATCTATATGTTAGAGATATAAACACAAGCAAAAGTGAAAATGATCCCTGTCTTCATGGAGCTTACATTCAAATGGGGGAATATGAGACAAAGCAGGGAGCTGAAAGGAGGGGGGAGGGTGGGGAAAGGAAGGTACAAGGTATCCATGCAAAGGCAGAGTGTTGAAAGTGTAGCTAGAAGGGGAATGAAGTCTGGCCAGCCTAACCCCCCTTCCCAAAATGGAGAACCCCAAGAGAAACTCATCCATGGGAAAAGAGGGCTTCCACAGGGTGAGGAGGACCTGGGCACAGAAGGAATTTCCAAGGTGAGAGACAGCAACTGAGGCATGGTATTGAAGTCCAGAGCTGGAAGAGACCTCAGAAGATACAGTGTCAGAGCTGAAATGGTCCTCAGAACATGGAGTATGAGAGCTGGAAGAGAACTTAGAATGTAGAACATCAGAATTGGGAGGGGACTTAGAATACAAATATCAGAATTGGGAGGGAACTTAGAACACAGAATATGTGAATTGAGAGGGAATTTAGAACACAGAACACCGAAGTTGAGAGGGACCTTAGGACATAGAATATCAGAATTGTGAGGGAATTTAGAACACAGAATACCAAAGTTGAGAGGAACCTTAAAACACAGAATATCAGAATCAAGAGGGAACTTAGAAAACAGAATATCCAAAAAAAAGAAAAAGAAAACAAGAAAACAGGGTATCAGAATTGGGAGGGAACTTAGAACACAGAATATCGGAATTGGGAGGGAACTTAGAACACAGTATCAGAGCTGAGAACCCAGAATGCTAGATCACAGAATGAAAGAACTTGAAGAAACCTAAGAGGTCACCTCTTCTCCTTTCACGGGTGAGTAAGTAGATACTTAGAGAGGAAAAGGTCATTTAGGGGCTGATGGCAGGACCAGGACTAGAACCCAGGGTTTCCTGCTCTTTTAGGTGCTCTCCTTCCATTACACAAAGCAACCAATGCTGCTCTTTATTCAGGAAGGTGAGGGTCCTGATCGAACAAGGGTCTAGCTGCCAGCCATTACCTTGGTCACCAGCTTGGTGATTCAGTGGGCATTGGAAACTGAGCGTGACAAAGGCAAATGTTGTTGGAGATTCTATTGCCTTTCCCCACCCCACCCCCAACCCCAAGTGTGTTAAAAAGAAGCCGTCCTTCCCCAAGGGACTCTGGTCTATGTCAGTACATTGACAGATACCAGGATAATGATGGCGTACTAATGCCAGCCAGTGGTTGGCCTTTCTTCCAGCCAGCCCTTGGACTCCTTTACTTCCCTTCCTTGGACAGTACTTAAGCAATCCCATGGTCATAATTTTCATTTGCCAGATCCTGAAACTAACAAAGAGACTATTGAAGTAAAATCCTTCTCTCTCTCTCTCTCTCTCTCTCTCTCTCTCTCTCTCTCTCTCTCTCTCTCTCTCTCACACACACACACACAACACACACACGCCATCCAAGGCACAAAAGCAACAAGCATTTATTAAACACTTACAGTATGCCAGCCGCTGTGCTGGCATCCAAGGGAATGAATTGTAACTTCAGGGTAATTTTGAATCCATCAGACCCTAAGTTCTAGCAGACACCCTCGGGTCAAAAATCACAAGGTACAGAGACTTGGACATTTTTTAGTTCCCAAACTTACCCGTTCCTTAGGCCCAAGGGAGAGACAAGCCCAGCAGCAGATGCAAGGGTGTGATGTAGGATTTCAGGTATCACACTAAGGGGATAGGTTTCACAATTTCTCACAGCTCCCTACTTCTAGCTTTGGGGCTTATAGATTTCCAGAATATCGGAACTGTAAGGTATCTTAGGGATAGTCTAATTAACTACCATTTTACAGATGAGGAGACTGAGATCCAGAAATTGTGCATCTAAAGCCAGATAATGAATCAGTAATCTCAAAACTTGCCAGAGCTCCTACTTCCATTTTGGGGGCTTATTATAGACTGGCAGAGATAATCTAGGCCAACCTCCTCCCGTTTTGCGGATGAGGAAGTTGACACCCAGAAATTGTGCACCTAAGACTATACAATGAATCAGTAATAAAACTGGGACTTAGACCCAGGTTTCCCGACTCCTGAGTCCATCTGCCCCATACTGTCTTTCTCTAGCTTACTCTGTTGCTGTTTCACTTGCTGGGTGAATTGTTTCATCATGCCTTGGCTTCTGTTTCCCCATCAGTAAAATGGGGCCATGATGTTTGCCCATCTCCTAGAGATGTCAAAGGAACAAATACTGATGATTCTACAGTGCTTGGGCAATTATACTCTGCTATATTACTGCCATATGGACATGAGATGCAGGGAGTTCTTACCTCACTCTCTTCCCCTCTTTTCAGTGTATATGGAAAGAGGGCTTTGATGAGATCAGGGTGAAGGCATGTATTTTTGGGTGACAATTTAGGAGAGAAACACAGATTCCACGGGCAAGAATCCCAGCATGTGTTGGTGCTAAAGAAAAGGTCCCAAAATAACATCTTGACTGATGGCTAACTCAGTGACCAGTCCTTAAGGCCCTCTTCTCCTGATTCCTCTAGCATGGTCTAGTGGAGGGAACTCTTAAAGTGAGAGAACTTGAGTTCATAACCAGCATTTATAGAGCACTTTCAGGTTTGCAAAGTGATATATAAATATATATGTGTATGTATATATTATATAAGACATGTTTATGTACACACACACTTAATCTCACTGAATTCCCACAACAAATATAGGAGGTAAGTACTTATCCATATTTTATAGGTGAGAAAACTGAGGCCAGGAGAATTTATGAGACTTGTCCAGGGTCATACATCTATTAAGCATTTGGGGCACAATTCAAACTCAGGCCTTCCTGATTCCAAGTCCAGCGCTTTCTCTGTTGTGCCACCTAGCTTCCTAGTTCCAATTCCCTTTCTGCCTTTATGTGACCTTGGGCAAGTTACTTAGCATCTCTGGGGATCAGTTTCTCCATCTATAAAACTAGGAAGTTGGACTCAGGGAGATAAACTCTAACATCCTTTTCAGTTCTAAATCTATAGTGTTATGACGTGCAAACAATGTTTACTGACTGTAGTCCTAAATTCTCTCTTTCTGCTGTTAATTAGCTGGGTGGCCTCAGACACAGCTCTGGGAAGTGGTGTGCTGATAAATGTTTAACAACTGGTTCTCCAAATAAAAGCATATACTACACATTTTTAAGTTCAATCCACATTATCAGTATTTTCTCTATCATTGTCTTGTCTGGGCAATCAGCAAAACTAAATCAGGCTCTGATTTGTAGCATTTGCTATTTTCCAAGGTATAAATACTCACACTGAAAATTTAATAATCCTCATATGAGCTGGCTCCAAGACACCATCAGCTCTAGGACTGTTTCCCCTTTCTGTAAAACACGGATCACAAGAATCCCTTCTTTCCCCACCTAATGTTAGTGATCAAATGATATAATGAATAGCAAAGTACTATGTAGACAATAACACTCTGTTCACATGTGAGAATATAATTATTATATTATCTCCTCCAGGCATTTCAATCAGCATCCCTAGCCAGATCAGACAACTCATCAGAGAACGATTAATACAATGAGTGGCTTGAGTCACTAGCCGGTTCTGTTGGAAACTGGAGATTCTCTGCTTTGAAAGTCAGAAAACATCTGGGCCTCCCCCCTTGCTCTTCAGGGAAGTAAAAGATTGTGTTCTGAATCAGAAACAGGTGTTAAGGGGCCGGGATAAACATGTGCATCATGTGATCAAAGGAAGAGCTTCAAAAGCCGAGGCCGTATCAACTCTAAATGGGGTTTTCGATTTAATTCAATACGTATTAAACATCCACAATGTGTTAATAGAAAGAGGTGTGGGGCTGAAAGGAGGATGTGCCATGTTGCCAATGATGACTTGGACCAGGGGCGGAGCCAAAATGGAGGAGTGAAAGCAATGACTTGCTTGAGCTCTCCCCTAAACCCCCCCAAATACTCATAAAAAATGGCTCTAAACAAATTCTGAAGCAGCGGAACCCACAAAAAGACAGAGTGAAACAAATTTCCAGCCCAAGACAACCTGGATGATTGATCAGAAAGTTGTATGCGCCGGGCTGGGAGCGCCAGCACAGCGCAGAATGGATGCGCAGGCTGCAGCGAACCTGGAGCAGGCCTCAGAGGACTGAATCACAGGCAGCTGTGGAGGTTTCCAGACTCCTCAATCCACCAATGCCAAAGACAACTTAGAAGGTCAGTGGGAAAAATCTGTTTCTGTCAGTGCTGAGAAAGGAAGGCGGGGTTTCAGCTCCATTCCCCAAGAGCATGGCCCTGGGAGGGGGCAGCTGCTTTCCGAGCTTCCGGCCCAACGACTGAAGGGGAATCCAGTGGCTGATCAGAGAGGGATTGCAGGGATCTCTTTGCCAGTGCTGAGGCAGGAATCTCTTGCTTTGCCCGTGTTTGGATTTGGGTCACAGTTCTGGGTGGTGGTGCTGGGGTGAGGAGGAGTGCTGGCATGGTGGAGCTTGTAGTGGCTGTAGAGAGGAACCTCTCCTCACAGTTACAGGACAGAAAGGAATACTTGTGGTCACAGGCCAGGAAAGGAGTAAACATCTCACCCCTTATCATACCACCTTGGAAGAACTGAAAATTTACAGGTCCCTACAAGTATCTCTGAAAACAGCTATACAAACCCCTGAAGCTTGGGACAGTACACTCTCCACCTTGGAAGCAGTATCTTACCTTAACAAGGAGTTTAAAACTCAAGTAATTGGCTGGGATCATGAGCAAGCAGCACAAAAAGAGTCAGACTATATTATCTTACTTTGGTGAAAAGGAAGATCAAAATATGCAACCAGAAGAAAACAACAAAGTCAAAGCTCCTACATCCAAAGCCTCCAAGAAAAATATTAATCAGTCCCAGACCTTGGAAGAGCTCAAAAGGGATTTTGAGAAGGAAGTAAGGGAAGTAGAGGAAAACCTGGGAAGAGAAATGAGAGTGATGCAAGAAAATCATGAAAAACAAGTCAACAGCTTGCTGAAGGAGATCCAAAAAAAAATACTGAAGAAAAAAAGATGACTTGGACCACTGGAAAAGATGTCAAGCACACACATGTACACAGGCAAGTTGGTCATGTCACCAGAATGAGAAAATAAGTAAGTAATCTTAGCGCTACTGGTCCTCTTGAAAGGGAATCAAAGAACCAGAGGAAGGTTTCTATTGAGATGGGTGGATCCTCTATGAAAAAATTAATGCAAAGATATGGACAAGATGTGAAGAAGCTAAGAAGGTATGAGTCTGCACCAGTTGGGGGAGGGTGAGTACCCCCACTGATGTGATCACAATCCATTTAAGTCCTTAAGTATCTATGGAGAAGGCACAATGCTACTCTGTAAAAAAACATGAAAAGGGATAAGGTATAGTCTCGGCTCTTGAGATGCTTATATTGTGGTGTGGAGATAAGACATGTTTAGATTACTGGGTTACAAATAAAGGAATAGCATGGTGCATTGGCTACCATGTGCATGCATGTGTGCATGTACATATGTGTGTGCACATGTGTGTTCTTTTGGCAATATTCCCCAAAATAAGTCAACATATAACTTGGTACTCAGTGATTTGAATTCCCAAATAAGTCACCATGGCAGTCAATGATTTGAATTCCAAAATAAGTCAACATGGCACTCAGTAATTTGAATTCCAAAGAGCACATGAAAGACAAAACTGAAAGCTATGCCGGAAAATATTTTGAGGGGATTAAAGAATGAAAGGGGCCAAATGTTTATCAACTGCTCAGAAGGCTGACATCTTTATATTGCAAATACTTTCTTTAAGAAGCATCAGAAGGCTCTGCAAATGAAAAGCACAGAAAAACATGACAATAACAAGAGAAAAGAGAAGAAATTCATTATATTCTAAGAATGTTAAAGACAAGAATTGATTAGTTGCTGCAGAAGTCTCTCTATGAATAGCCTCATCATGGGCTGTATAGGGCAAAGGTCAATGGAAGCACCAATGAAAGAAAGGGCAATCATGGCAGCTCCAGCCTGGACTGTTTAAACAAGCTGCCAATTTTAGCAAATGGGAAAAGGACAAAAGTGAAGACATTGACTCTGATTATGGCCATGTCCTAGAGGAGTCTAACTGATGAAAAATGACAACCACAACTAGGAGACTGAAATTATATCCGTGAATAAATTTTTCATCTCTCTACTGAATGGATAGATAAGGTAGCCAAAGGCAACATTGATTGAACATATAGGCTCATATGAAGCACACACACGCATGCACACGTGCGCGCACAAACACACACACACACACACACACACACACTCACAAACTGCAGCAAAGGATGCCTTCAAGGAAAGCAAGAAAAAGTAACTAAGAAGAAAAGGAGCTAGAAAAGAGTTTGGCATGAAATTCATCTAAGTCAGACTATCCCAAGAGGACTGGTTGATGAAAGCAGGGAGAAGACAATGAACAGATACGAAATTGAACAGAGCTGCAATATTTTTATAGTGATTTGTCCTCACTGGCGATGCTAACAGAACCACTACATTTGGACTCTCCCATTAGTAAGTGGGGAAGCAATGGCAAAGCAGGTCAGGAATTAACCACACACACAAGAAGACGTCTGTGCTGGAAATGATACTGCATTATGGGCATTCCAGAATTATTTTTGAGATATTTCAAGAAGGGAACAGTCCAAAAGAATGGAAAAGATCACAAACAATGCTTTTACTAGGGGAAAAAAAGTTATTTAGAAAATATCAACAATCAATGAACCATTTGTTTGTTTCATTAAATCTATAACATCTCTGGGAAAGAGGCCTATGAATATATTGGAGGTATCCTTGTTGAAAATACATAAAAAGAAGTTGGCTTTGTTAGAAAATATTCCCCAGCAATTGTGTGTGCTTTAAAAGAGAAGATTATATCCTCTTGTGTTTATGCATTATTTAATTGAAGAAACCATTTGACTCAAGGCTCTTCTCAGACAGGGTATCTCATATGCATATGTTTGAATTAAACAAAATTCCATGAATGTGAAGTGTATTCCTACTCCACATGGTCCTTGTCACTAATATCTGTCTTAGGTCCTAAGTTCATGTAAGAACTGGACTATGTATGGAGGGTTACTTTTATACATATTCTAACCTAATATGGGGCGATCCCCTATTAAACAAAGAGCAAAACTTTATGAGGACAATTTTAATTTCTCCCATAGATGGGTGGGTGCCTTCTCCCTCAGTATCTCTCAACAGTATAGAGAGATGGACAGATCCACATGCCAGGTATCACAAGACCTGGGTTCTTATATTGACCCTGCTACCAACTAGCTATTCAACTTCAGGGACTATGATTTCCTTTGTCAAATGAGAACAATGATTCCTCTTCTTGGCTCCTTCTATGTCTCCCTCCTGGGGCTGTTGAGAGGATCAAGGGAAATCATTTGTGTGAAAGTAGTTTTAATAAGCTAAAAGTGATCTGTTGATTTCAGCTGCCCTCTACACTTTGCTGCCCCGAGATCATACCCTTGTTGCTCTGCCTTAGTTATAGCTTTGTTCGTGTCTTTTTTATTGAGAGGTTAAGGTTAATAACTAAGGTTAATGGTAGTATCTTGTCCACATAAATATGTGAAAAGAGAAAGGTTCTCCAGTACCTTAGCGCACCCATGAACTCACAGATGTTGAATATATATATGTGTGTATATGTGTAGTTACATATACACATATGTGTATATGTATACATACATACAACATACATACATACATACATACATACATATATATACACATATATATACATGTTGTGTCCCTCCCAACCCATTCCAATAGAATGTAAGCTTCTTGAAAGCAATCAGTCAATAAACATTTGTTAATTACCTACTATGTGCCAGGTGATATGCTTATTCCTAGGAATATGAAAAGAGGTAAAAAACAGTCCTTGCCCTCAAGGAGGCCCTGACTAGGCCACTTCTGTAGGCCTCAGTTTCCTTTTCTGAAAAATGAAAGGGTTAGACCAGCTGGTCTCTAAATTCTCTTTGAATTTAGATCCTTTGATCCTACCATGCCTCCTCTCCCAAGTATAGAAGAAAGTTGGTTCCCATGCCTGTTGATGCCAACTCTGCCCTTGGTACAGAATGTCCAGCCCTGAGGCTACAACCTCAGCCCCAGAAATGGCCAGCTGCAGGATAATGGACACAGTCCTAGACACAAAAATAATCCTTGCAGCTGTGTCAGTATCATAGAAGATGAACCTGGAAGTTGGATACATTTCATCACTCATTCAATCAACAAGCATTTACTAAAAATGCCTACTATGTGCCAGGTATTGTGCCAAGCACTGGGAATATAAATCCAAAATCTGAACAGTCCATACTCTCAGGGAATGTACATTCTGTCATGTACATATATAAGCAGTAAAAAAATAAATACACTGCATTTCAGGTCTACATTTGATGAAGGCTCCTCATAGGGCAGGAGCTTTGTTTTCAAATCAGCTGTCCTGTGCCTTAGAGCCAGTTTAGTCTCTGACCTCCCTACTCTGGTCTTCATGCAGAAGCCAGTCGTTGAAAGGCAGTCTCTTCTGTTGTTGAACAGCTCTGATGATTGAAATATTCTTGGTCTCCTTACTCCCATGGTGCTGTCCCCCATCCCTACCCACATCTTTTTAGAGTCTCAGGTCTTTTTTTCAAAGCATATACTTATTTTGCATTACACTAAGGGAAGAATGAAGGCCAACATAGGGGCAGGGTGGTGGTGGTGAGAATAATAGGGAGGGCAATTTTGGCTTAATATAAGATTGATTTTCAATATTTCATTCAACAAGCATCTATTAAGTGCCTAGTATATGTCAGTCACTATGTTAAATATCAGAAATACAAAGACAAAAATAAAACTATCTATGCCCTTAAGGACCTTACATTCTATCAGAAATACAATATAAATGTAATAAAGGTAGAGTGTGGGGTTCTATCGTTGGCCCATGAAGGTTGTGTATTGTTCCACATGGATCTGTCTAGAAGTGGTTCAAAGAGAGACAAATCACTTTACAAATGGTATCTCATTTGGTCCTCATAACAACCATTGGAAAGGAGGTGTTATTATTATTATCCCCATTTTTATAGTTGAAGAAACTGAGGCTGACTGAGATTAAGTAACTTGCCCAGGATCACATAGCTGGTAAGTGACTGAGGCTGGATTTGAACTCAGTTCCTCCTGTCTCAAAGCCTAGTACTCCATCACAGCTCCAGTCATCTATAAAATATTCCCTTCTGGGTGTTCTGGATGCTTGGCTCATACTTCAAACATGTGCCAGAGTGAACTCATTAGCTTTCTCCATAAACCTGTTCCTTCTCCTGTCTTCATTATTTCTATCTCTGGAACCACCATGAACAATCAGTCTCCCATGTTAATAACTTTGGGGCTAATCTGGACTCTTCCCTCTACAGCAGCTCTCAAATCCAAGCAGTAACCAAGTCCTGTCAATTGTACCTCCATAGCATTATTTTTGCTCCATCATTGCCTCCTCTCTGTTCTTATTACAATGACCTTCACACAGGCTCACACTACTACTCACCTAAACTACTAGGATAACCTTCAGAACAGGTGTTTCCACTTCTACTTTCCCTCCCCACCAGGTGTGGCCAGAGCAATCTTTCTTAGGCAAAGGTCTGCAGCAGTCATATTGTTCTGTTCAAAAATCTTTAATGGCTCCCTATTGCCTCTTGAGAAAAGTTAAAACTCCTCTTCCTGTCAGTGAAAGCCCTCTATAATCTGGTGCCACCATACTTGACCAGCTTTATCTTGGTTTACTCATCTGTAAGCATTTTACACTCTAGCCAAACCAAATATTTCTTTGTCCTCTTCCACTTGATGCCTGTGTGACCCTGGGTAAGTCCCTTTACCACTCCAAACTTCAGCTCTCTCATCTACAAAATGGAGAGGACACTCCTTATTTGCACAACTTGCCTCCCAGGGTTGTTGGGAAGCCAACAGTCTGTAAGCTACAAATAGAAACGTGAGCAACTGGGGCATTATGTTCATTTCTGGTATAGTTTACCAATTTTGTTCAGCAAATTTTTTTTTTTGCTTTTTTTTTGGTGAGGCAATCAAGGTTAAGTGACTTGCCCAGGGTCACACAGCTAGTAAGTGTTCAGAGTTTGAGGCTGTATTTGAACTCAGGTCCTCCTGACTCCAAGGCCAGAGCTCTATTCACTGCACCACCTAGCTGCCCCTCAACAAATGTTTCTTAAGTCACCACTACAAGTTGAAAATAGAGGGGAAATACCAAGATGAAGCAATCACATCCTGCCATCAAGGAGATTACAGTCTAACAGAAGAGTCCAATACATTATAGAACCATTAATTGCTTAAAGGCAGAGATATATGCCTTTCGTACTCCTCTGCAGTGCTTAGGGTGAAGGTACAGGAGGAAGTCCAAAAGGAAGGATTCCATTTCAAAGAATGATTGTGTCATAGAATACATAGAAAGGGAAGAGACCTTAGAACTTCCATGTCAAAGCTGAGGGTGTCTTAGAAAATAGAATGTTAGGACTGGAAGGGACCTTAGAATAGAGAATGTTAGAGCTGAAGGGATCTTGGAACATAGAAAATCAGAGCTGGAAGAACCTGAGATTCCAGAACGTCAGCTGAAACAGACTTTAGAATATAGAATGCCAGAGCTGGAAGGGACCCTAGAACACAGAATGTCAGCTGAAAGGGACTTTAGAATATAGATATCAGCACTTGAAGAGATCTTGGAACATACAATGTCAGAATTGGGAGGAGTCTTAGAGATCACTAAGTCCAACCTCCTTAATTTTTCAGATAGAGAAACTGAGGAGGGAGTCAATTGCCCAAACCCATAGAGCTAGGAAAATGTGGAATTAATACTAGAGCACAGGATTACTGACTCCGGGGCCTCTCACCAGGCCCACTGCTTCTTTGAAACTCATAAGCAACACACAGCTGAGTAACTGAACTTAACAACAAGCTACTGTTATATTAGCATTGCTATGATGTGGTAGAAGCCAGAGGTCACTGAATCTGCTGGGTATGATGAAGAGTGGTTTTGAATGGTGATTCTAGGAGAGAGATGCTGGAGGCTAAGAATCTTGGAGCCACTAACCTCAATGGTTTAGCTCAGCATTGGGTGGTTGGGAGATAATTTTTTTTTAATCCTTTAAAGAGTTGTGGCCTTTACAATGAAGACTGACTCACTTCATTACACTGGAAGTCTTTCCCCCCCAGGGGCATTATTTTCCAAAAGATGATGCAATTTCACACTTTATGAAGAGGGTTAAAAATACAAAATGACATGCGTCTGTCCTGAGCTCTTAACTGCATCAGGGTCCTCTGGGATTTCCAATGCAATTAAAGCAATTTTTTTAGGGCTTCGAAGTTTTGTTTTGTTTTATTTTAAATGCATTTAACTCTAACCCAAAAGCAGCTGGCAATCCCAGGTTGTGGTCCATAGCGGCTGGTTGGTAGAGGTTCCAGGAAACTGTCATTGTAGGCCAGATCAGGAAACTTTCCAGGAAATTAACTATTTCCCCTGGCCCCACAACATATATGGCCTTCTCTGCTACTTGCTAGTTATTTGACCTTAAGCAAGTCCTCTCTGAACCTAGTTTCCAACGTTGTTAACTGAGAGAAATCCTCCATTTCCATGTCTTCGCAATGGCTGTCCACTGCACTTGGAATGCACCCCCTCCAGGGCCATGCTGGAACCAGCCCAAAATAGCTCTGGAGAGCCTATTGCTAAATTTTCAGTTGGGAGCATGTACACCTTGAAAATCAGCAAATGCTACAAATGAGACTTAATTTGTTATTTTGTTGATTGTCTAGATTGAAGGACAAGATGGAGAAAATAGTAACAATGCAGATGAAATTTTAAAAGTGTGTTGTGGGCACTTTTTTTTTCCTTTTGGGGAGCTAGTTGTTAAACTTTACTAGCATATCCCTGACCCCCTCCTCACTTCTGCCTCATAGTCCCTCTCTTTCTTCAAGATATAGCTCACACATCACCTCCGATGTGCACAGTCTCAAACTACCTTATATTTAACTACTTGAATTAATTCTCTTCATAGCTATTCTGAATAGATGTGTATATGTCTTTGCTGTCTCCTCATGTTAGAATGTAATCTCCTTGCAAGTTGGGATTGTTTCATTAATTGTATTTGTACTTTCAAAGCCCAGCATGGGACCTGACACACAGGAAGTGCTTAATAAATGCTATTAAATCCTATGATCCAGTAAACCACTTCTGCCTTCCCTGCCCCCAAAAGGTGCCACTTCCAATATACTAGTAGTAATAGCAACTCAATCTTTAAATCATGCATACACTAATACTTACAAGGTATCAGCTGTTATTACAGAGCACTTTCTTCCCAACTCTGTATTATTATCCCCATTTGACAGATGAAGAAACTGAGGCTCGTAGAGGTTAATCTGATCTCTCCATCCATTCAAAGTTGCCTTCACGATGTTCTCCTGCCTTAAAACTGTTCACATCTTTGCACTGGCTGTCTCCCATACTAACATAGACTCCTTTCTCACCTTTGCTTCTTAAAATCTCTAGCTTCTACAAAAGCTCAGCTCAAATTCCTCCTCCTACGGGAAGCCTGTTTTGATTATCTCCAGCTACTAGTATTACCACTCACCTTATTTTTATTTTGTATCTACTTTGTACATTCTTACCTTGCTTATACTTATCAGTGCTTAGTACAAGGTTGGCTACATAGTAGACTCTTTAAAAAGCATGCTTAGTGATTCAAGTGACTTGTGCAGGGTCACATAAATTATAAGCCCTGGAGGTGGGATTCAGATCCAGGTCAGCCAATGCCATGGCCAGGGGGGAGACCCCCTATACCCTGCTCTAGCCCCCACTATATACCCTTCCCCATCCCATCACTCTCATAGATCATCTTCACGGCCGTTGTGGCCAGTTTTGCTTCGGAACATGGCACACTTAGTCTATTTTTCTGGGCTTCAGTTGTCCGACTTGATCATTTGAAGGCTCTTTCTCAGTGTCACCAAGGACACCGTGCTTAATGGTCCCCTCCACTAGGCCAGTTTTCACTACCCCTTTCCAGGAAGGAAATATTAGATTTAGCAAAGCGATAGTGCCTGGGTATTGGCAAATTCTCCAAACAATCCCTTTCCATTTCAATGGAAATAAAAACATCAGCATATGGTACAAACCAGTTTGTACTTTCCTTGTTCATTTTATTTAAAATATTGTGCTTTGCCTGAATACACATTAACTAAAGATTGGGAACTGTGTAGCTACAAGGAATGATTGATGAGTCAGAATTCACCCAACCTGTATTAAGCCCCTAATACCATGCACAAGTCACTGCCCAGAGGTGGAAAGGCCTTCAGAGGTCAACTATTCCAATCCCTATTTGAAGCAAGAGTAACTTCTAGAATATCCCAGGTCAGAGATTGTTCATCCAGCTCTGTGATGTAATCTGGGTTCAGATCCTGACTCTGCTGCATTGACCTTTGTGCTGCTCGGCAAGACTATTCCCTTTTCTGGGACTATTTTTCTTCATCTCAATTCAACAAAGATATTTAAAATGCCTGTTATGGGCCAGGCATTATACTAGGACCTGGGAATATAAAACAAAACAAAACAAAAAGCCACTTTACATTCTTTACATTCTCCTGTACTTCCCCTGTTATCCATAAAGTGAGAAGGGTTGGACTAACAGCTTTGGAATCTCTGAGGTCCCTTTCATTGATAACATTCTATGATCCCCTGTTTGAAATTCTCCGTGGATAGGGAATTCATTAACCTCCTAGAACAGTACATTACATTGCTGGACAGCTTTGAGTATTAGAAAGTTTTCCCTTAAATGTTGGATATAGGAAAACTGGGACAGTAATGCACTGTTGTTGGAGTTGTGCACTTATCCAACCATTCTGGAGAGTAATTTGGAACTATGCTCAAAGGGCTATAAAACTGTGCATACCCTTTGACCCAGCAATCGCACTGCTAAGTCTATATTCCAAAGAGATCATAAAAAGGGGGAAAAGACCTATTTGTACAAAGATATTTATAGCAGCTTTTTTGTGGCAGCTAAGAATTGGAAATAAAAGGGATTCCCATCAATTAGGGAATGGCTAAACAAGCTGTGATATATGATTGTGATGGAATATTGCTGTGCTGTAAGAAATGACAAGCAGGATGATTTCAGAAAAACTTACATGAACTGATGCACAGTGAAGTGAACAGAAACAGGAAAATGTTGTACACAGTAACAATAATATTGTTCAATGAAGAATTGTGAATGACTTAGCTATTCTCAGCAATCCAGTGATCCAAGACAATCCCAAAGGACTAATGATGAAGTATACTATCCACCTCCAGAAAAAGAACTGATATTGTTTGAATACAGACTGAGGCATGCTAGGTTTCACTTTCTTTCATTTTTTTAATGTGAGTCTTCTTGTACAAAATGGCTAATATGGAAATGTTTTACATAATTGCACATGTATAACTTTTACCTGATTACTTACTCTCTCAGGGAGGAGGAGGGTAGGGAAAAAGGGATAGCATTTAGGAAAAAAAAGTTTTTCCTTATAGAGATTTGAAGTTTCACATAGAATCTTCTTTTTCTGTTTCCCTGTGCTACTAGGCTCATTTTATCTGGTGTTTGTTAAGTTCAGAACAAAAAAAAAATCAGAAAAAATGGTTTTTTAAAAGTTTTTTTCTCATATAACTTCAGGAAATATTGAAGATGAGATTGAACCCTGGTTTCCTGATTCTTAAGGTCAGTACACTTTTGATTCCATCACCTTGCCTGGCAAGTTAAAAAATAATAATGGAAGCTATAGATAATGATGAAAATAACCATGACAGCTGTGAAGAGGCTGCCTAAGCTTTCATTCATACTGAGTCTTTGTTAAGTCCTTTAGGACAATGGTTCCACTGTTTGCACCCTGAGAGCAGACAACCCAAGAAAACAAGATGAACCGATGACTTCAGAGAACAGCGCCACAATGCCACATAACCATCACCACCTAGCCAAATGGTAGTAGTAGGCAATAGTTAGAACTTTAACCAGGATGGAGCCAGAGGGACTTTGTCCCAGAGTACCAAATTTAGAGGCTACTGAAAATAAAAGATAATAATAGTTGCCTTACCTTATTCCACAGAGTAATATAATTCCAATGATTACAGTAGAATTATGTATGTAAAAGTGCTTTGATAAATAAAAAAAAATGCTATAGCTATGTTCAGTATTAGTTTGGGGTTGATGTTAGGGGACATAGGTTTTAACCCTGGCTCCTCCACTTATTACTTGTATAATCTTGAACAAATCACTGAACCTCTTTGTAAATCGAGGGGTTGGACTATCGGAATGTCTAGGTGCCTGAGGTCCCTTTCAATGGATGCTACATCTGTAATCTATCTTCTCTGGTGTCTGCTTTGAGCTAAAATGAGCTCTCTTGTCATATTCTGATCTCCTCAAATTTCCTCTGCCTCCCCTTATCTTCATCCAACGGAGGGCATTTTCCATGTCTTTTGCCCTGGCACAGTTTGTGGTACTTGTCTCAGAAGCAAAAAATACAGCTACAGCTGGTAATAGCTCTGAGATCAGCTCATGTTAAGTTGGTGCGTTGCTGTGTATGAAGTGCTGTCTGGAGCATCTGTCTGGGAGAGGAACGATTCAGTGAAGACCTCGTGACTACATACAAGAAAAGGTAGCTCAGCCCACAAGGCTGCTCAGTTATGTGACCATGAGCAAATCACTTCACTTTCTGGTTCTCAATGTCATAGAAAAAGAGAACCAGAGGGGCTCACAATGGGCAGGGTCCTGAGATGTCCTCTATTACACCTTTTTTTTAATCAAATGCAGGCTCTCTTCCATGGCTTCCTCAGCAGGTAACCATCTAGCATCATTTCCTCCCCTCTAAAAAGAAGGACAGTCTCTAAGCTCCCTTCTAACTTGGGATCCTCTGACACTCTGCTTAATTATTTATAGTGACAGGGAGCTCATCACCTTATGAGGTAGCCCATTCCACGGTGGGGCAGCTCTGATTGCTGGAACTTCCTGATCTCAAGCTGAAATCTCCCTTCTATTGAATTCTCATCCATTCCTTTTCTTTTCTTTTCTTTTCTTTTCTTTTCTTTTCTTTTTTGCGAGGCATTTGGGGTTAAGTGACTTGCCCAGGGTCACATAACTAGTAAGTGTCTGAGGCTGGATTTGAACTCAGGTCCCCCCTGACTCCAGGGCCAGTGCTCTATCCACTATGCCACCTAGCTGTCCCCATCCATTCCTCTTCTGTAAAGTGAGAAAGTTGGACTGACTTTCTAAGGCTGTTCCCTGTTTTAATACTGTGTCAATGTTTGAGTGCCAAGCTGAGTGGAGCAAGTAGGAATACTAAGTGTGTTCAGAGGAGGGTAAGACCCCTTGTGGGAAGTGAGGTCTGGGGGATTTTAGGGAGGCTTCACAGAGAGGGTGAGACTTGACTGAGTTCTCTTTCACTCGGAAACTTTAAAAGGCCTCAATGCCAATGCTCAGATCAAGTGGCTTCAGCAGTTAGCAATCTGATCTTCCTTCTCCAAAAGGCCAGCAGAGAAAGTACCGGCTTTCCTCTCATGCCCTGAGAATTGTGTGATGCGATGGGGAGCACACTGAATTCAGAGTCAAGTTAAGGGAACTTGAGTTTGAATTCTGGCTATTCAACTTGTTACCTGTTATGATCTTGGGTGAGTCACACCTCTCTCAGGGTCTCCTATGTGAATGTTGGCTCCTCTAGAAAAAGAGGAGAGTGGGATACAAGACCCCCAGCATCCCTTCCTATTCACTATTTGTGACAATCTTTTGTTTGTGTGTGTGTGTGTGTGTTTTTAAATTAATTTATTTATTTTTAGTTTTCAATAATCACTTCCATAAGCTTTTGAGTTTTAAATTTTCTCCCCCTCTTTCCCTGCCTCCCTCCCCAAGATGGTGTGCAATCTGATATAGGCTCAACATATACATTCTTTTAAAGTATATTTTCACATTAGTCATGCTGTAAAGAAGAATTAGAACCAATAGGAGGAACCACAAGAAAAAGAAACAAAACAAAACAGATGAAAAGAAAAGAGCAAATAGTATGCTTTGATCTGCATTCGGACTCCACAGTTCTTTCTCTGGATGTGGATAGCATTTTCCATTATGAGAATTTTGGAGATGTCTCAGATGCTTGCATTGCTGAGAAGAGCTAAGTCTATCAAAGTCAGTCATCACACAACCTATTACTGTGTACAACATTCTCCTGATTCTCCTCACTTCACTCAGCATCAGTCCATACAAGTCTTTGTGATGATCTTTTGTGTAACTAGCTTGTGACGAGAAGGAGTTCAGCCCGAAGGTCTAAGCTTAGGGCTGCCTTTCTCCCTTTAAGGGATAATAGCCAGTGAAGTTAGTGGCTTTTTGTTCTGAAACCATCATGTCGTTAGACCAGCAATATTTAAGGAGAAGGGGAAGATAGATATAATTCTAGCCTCGTACCCACCTTGCCCAGAGGAAAACAGAGTGGCCAATTTTGTGGTCCCTTTTCCTGATTCCCTCTAGGCAAAAATCACGGTGGGCAAGATTCCACGGCTGTCTGTCAACACTTCCCTGAAAACAGCATATAGACAACCTGTGTTGAAATACACACTTTTTACATGGACCACACACAGTCCTCTTCGAGAATGAAGGACAAGCAACATCAACAACGACACAGCCTTGAATTAGATGATCTCAAAGGTTCCTTCCAGGTCTAAATCTTTTATACCCCAATCATTATTTTCTTCTCTTCCTTCCCCACTTTTCCCTTTTTCTTTTATTTTCTTTTTGGTTGGGCAGTGGGGTTAAATGACTTATCCAGGGTCACACAACTAGTAAGTGTTATGTGTCTGAGGCCAGATTTGAACTCAGGTCTTCTTGAATCCAGGGCTGGTGCTCTCTCCACTGTGCCCCCTAGCTGCCCCTACCCACTTTTTTCTTTTTCCTTTTCTTCATTCCTCCTCTCTTCCACTCTTCCTTTCTTTCAGGGACAGGTAGGTCCTTCCTTGTTTGTCATTGGCCCACTTGAGTTTGTGGGAGCCATCTGGACAGGCTGAAAGCTCCTAGAGCTGGTAAGTTCAGTGAAGGCTAGGAGCTCTAAAGGCACATGAGATGACCATCTGCCAACAAAGTTTGGAAGGCGCCAGAAGCATGCCATTCATCCCTGCCATGCTTATCCTCTGGCCTGGACAAAGTCAAGATCTGGTCCTGGAAGGAAAATTTGGCTTCACTTAAGAAGATACAGAAATTGGATCTGTGGATCGTAAATCTAGAGTTGGAAGGAATGTGAGAGGATGCCTGTCCAATCTCCTCATTTTATAGATAAAGAAACTAAGGCTCTGAGAGTAAGTAGTCATTTGTCCAAAGTCACTCAGATTATGAGAGATGGAATTGGAACCCAGGTCTCCTGCCGCCAAAGCTGGTGCTCTTTCCAGAGTACCATAGTGTCTCCCCATTGGTGAGCCTTTATTCACTCTGCAAGCTCTTCTAAGGGTCTCTCTGGTCCTCCCTTTAGCCTCTCTCTCCCTGGTGCCACGGAGGAATTAGGTGTCCTTGTTTACAGTCAGGCTGTGCTAAGATTGGAATTCCTGGAGAGCAGCAAAGCGGTATCATATGAGCAGCTGTTGCGGAGGTCTTGTTCCTAAGAAAGGGAGGTAAAGTAGTAGACAACACAGTTAAGTGGCAGAGAAATGGTAAGTGACTTATCCAAGGTCACAATCTCACTCTCTCCTAGCCTCTCTTGCCCTTTGTTCTGAAATGGGGAGGGAGTTGTCCACTGGAGGTAAGCCTCTCATAGAAGCTTGGATCCCTAGACACTCCAAGATCCCTTGTAGACTCTTGAGCACACCTCTGTTTCTGTGGTCCCTACCTGTAGGCGAACTATAACTTGGCATGATTTCGGTGGTGACAGGAGGTTCCTTATGCCTAAAAGATACCCACTCCACCCACTGGCACATATGGCAAATTCCTTCAAGGAATTTCCTTCCTTTATCCTTTCAGCGTAAGGCTCTGTCCTGACTCCTCAGTTCTTTCCCGTCTTCAACCACTCACTCACACTATCCCTCTCAGCACCAGACCAAGCCATTGTCAGTCAATTACACATTAGTGTAAATAAGTCTCCCCCTAAGAATAGGCCTTAATAGAGGAAAGGGAGAAAGCAGGAGGACACTGACATCTGGGAAGTTTTGGTGGTGGGAAGGTTGGGGAAAGAAGGGTAGATTGGCACTAAGCAGGCGAAGGACATGAAACCTGGGGAGTGCCAAGATGCTGCATATATTGGTGTTCTGTAGCTCTTGTACAGAACATTCATCCAAGGCAGCCTCCGAGACCCTCCCAGAGTCTTTCTGAGCCCTCCCTCTGATGCTAGCACCCCCTCTTGATTATCTTTTTGTATGTATTTATATACCTATACATGCACGTGTGGTTTACCTCTTAAAACATAAGCCCCTGAAGGGTAAGAACTGTTTCATTTTTGTCTTTGTGTCTTAGTGCTGACACATAGTAGGTAGGCCCTTAATAAACTGATTGTAGACTGGCTGATTGCTTAGTAAAAAGAGAACCAACCTGGGAAGGGAAGGGAAGAAAACAAGCATTTATTAAGCACCTCCTATGTGCCAGGTAAGCATTTCACAAATATTATCTCATTTGATCTTCACTAAAGCCCTGGGAAGTAGATGCCATTAGTAGCCCCAGTTTTCAAACGAGGAAACTCCACTCTGCCATCGAATCTTAGGAGTCTAGAGATTGTTTGGTTCCCAGCTCTGCCACTAAGTTTCCTGAGTAATATTAAGTAAAAATAACAGCTGACACTATAGAATGTACTACAATTTACCATGCCTTGGTAAAGTAGATAGAGCACTAGAGTCGAAATAAGTAGGACCTGGGTTCAAATCCTGCCTCAGAGACTAGCTATGTGACCCCAAGCAAGTCACTTAAGGACTCTATGCCTCAGTTTCCTCAGATATAAAATGATGGGCTAGGACTTAATGGCCTCTAAGGTCTCTTTAAGCTCCAAAGCAATGATCCTCATAATGGCCTTCTCTTTAGACCTCAATTTCTCTGTCAAAAAAAAAAAATTAAAGAATTGGACTAGATTGATCTAGATGACTGAATGAACCTAGAGTCAGGAATGCTAAGTTCAAATCCTGCCTCAGACACTCAGACTCAGGCAAATCTCTTAACCTCTGCCTGCCTCAGTTTCCTCATCTGTAAAATGAGAATCACAATAGCACTTACCTCACAGGATTGTTGAAAGGATCAAATGGGATAATACTTGTGAAGTGCTTTACAAACCTCAAAGTAATATATAAATGCTAGCTGCTATCTTTAATGGTCACTTCCAGTCACATAATTATATGTTCTAATGTCCCTTCAAATTCTACTCTTCTATGTTCCAATATCACTTCTGGCTTTGACAATCTGTGTCCCCAAGTCCCTTCCAGCCCTGACATTCTATGATCTCAGGCATCTTCCATCTCTAACATTGTTTTCAAAGGTCCATTTCAGCTCTGACAGTCTTGGCTCCCTTATAACTTTCACCATTTTGTTCAGGGTAGAAGGGGGAGAAGTTGGGTTTACATGGAAATCAGATCCCTCCTGCTCAGATGTTCTTTAGCTGCTGGTATCCCTACCCAAAGCCCTAGCTCTTATTACATATACCATGGTCACTATGGGAATGAGTGAGACTTCAGGAACTGGCAGAACCCTTAGGAAACAAAGACCCTGATTTTTTATCAAATATTAAGAAGCAAAGGAAGAGAGCATTCCAGAGGCCAGAAAATATAGAAACTTGGGCAGATACTTACTTTTAGTATGTTTCCGAATCATCAAAACTGCTCTGCAGAGTTGTAGCAAACGTCAGGTGCTGCAGAATTAATCATATTATTCATTAGCTTATACTCATGCCATTCACCAGGATGGCTATGGCCGTGAGGACCACGGAAATCTTCTTTCTCTCTTTGTCCTGGTTGATAGACTTCTGGTGGGTTAACAGGAGAAGTGAAGATGGGGGGGGGGAGCATCTTGCAGCCTATTGTTCTCAGACTCTATGCTGACCCCCGTCCCCTGGTCAGGTTTGTGTTCCCTGTCTATTTCTTTGTGCCTAGTCTGGATCCTATTCTTCACCTTGTCCAGGACAGACCACTTGGATTTGGATTCTATTCATGTCTTGTTCCTTTGTCTCTCTCTCTCTCTCTCTCTCTCTCTCTCTCTCTCTCTCTCTCTCTCTCTCTCTCTCTCTTTTCTCTCTCTCTCTCTCTCTCTCTCTCTCTCTCTCTCTCTCTCTCCCCCATCCTCTTTGTCTATCTCTCTCTCTCTCCTCTCTCTCTATCTCTCTCTTTCTCTGTCTCTCTCTCTCTTTCTCTGTCTCTCTCTCTGTGTCTCTCTCTGTCTCTGTCTCTCTCTTTCTCTCTCTCTCTTTCTCTGTCTCTCCTCTCTCTCTCTCTTTCTCTCTCTCTCTCTCTCTCTCTCTCTCTCTCTCTCTCTCTCCCCCCTCTCTCTCTCTGTCTCTCTCTGTCTCAGTCTCTGTCTCTGTCTCTGTCTCTCTCTCTCTCTCTTTCTCTGTCTCTCTCTCTGTGTCTCTCTCTGTCTCTCTGTCTGTCTGTCTGTCTCTCTCTCTCCTCTCTCTCTCTCTCTCTCTCTCTCTCTCTCTCTCTCTCTCTCTCTCCTCCCTCCATCCCTCCCTCACTCCTCCCTCTGTCTCTGCCTCTCTCTCTGTCTCCCCTTCTCTCTCCCTCCCTCCTTCCCCATCTAGCTCCATCCCTTCCTCCCTCCCCCTCTGTCTCTCTCTCTGTCTCTCACTCCCCCCCCACTTAACTCTTGCCCTTATACTTCAGAATACATGTTGATGCTTCCAGAAATATCCTACCTTCCAGTTCCTCAATCTTATCAAATCCCATGACCTACACCTACACTCCATCTCAGGCACACACGAGGCTGATCACATCTTGGATCTCATCATCACCTTCAATAGTTCCACTTCACGATGGAAAACTCTGACATTCCTCTATCTGATTATGCCTTAGTCCTCCTATGTCCATCTTTTGTCCTCATCATGAACTCCAGGCCCTCCATTCCTCAGTATTTTCTCATGTCATTACCCCTACTCTGACTTCAGTTGAATCCATTCCTAATCTCAACACTATAGTTAAAAAAGTTCAGCTCCACCCTGTCCTCTGATCTTCAGTCCCTTGCTCTCTGATTCTATCACCACCCAAGCATGGCTTGCCAAACCTCAGCTCCAAATTACTCACACCATGTGCTTCCTCTGTCCCCACTCACGTGCTGCTGAACCAAGTTGGAGGATGTCATACAACCGTGCTGACTCAGTACACTGTACAATCATGCTATCTAACCCCTAGTTGGCCCTCAGTTGATGGAGGCAATACTTCTTCCTAACTGATTCTCAATCTCATTCCCCATGGATGTGATTTCAAATCTCCCACATGACCCATCTGCCACACTCTTAGCTAAAGCCCTCACCTCATACTTCAAAAATAGAGACCTTTTGCTATGAATTCTCTCTACTCCCCTTTGTTTCATCTCAAAACCCTATAACATCATCCTCCCTTTCCCCATTCTCCCTCCTCCTTTTTTACAACTTTTGACAATAAGTGGTCCCTGTTGCCAGAGCCAGCCTCTCTACGTGCATCCTACCTTCTATCCCCTCCTGTCTTCTCCAGCAGGTTGGAATTCCCATCATTGCCTCCACCATCTTCAGTCTCTCCCTACCTATTGGTTCCTCCCTTGCCATCTAAAAAGGCACCTGTGTTTCCACCCATACTTAAAAAGTCTTCAGTAGACCCCACCATCCTCTCAAGCTGTTGTTCTGCATCTATCTCTCTTTCCTTTCTCAGCCAAACTCCTCTTTAGTGACACTTCTCTTTTCTACTCACTCCTCAACCCTTTGTTGTCAAGCTTCTGCCTAACTACTCAATTGAAACTGACCACTTTGAAGTAACCTGTGATCTCTGAATTGCCAATTCTTAGGTCTTTTCTCAGTCCTCCTTCAATTCTCCTTCTCTCCTTTTACACTGCCCCCGCCCTGGTACGGGCCCTTCTCACCTCACACCTGGGCTATTGCAAGAGCTCCTGGTGCGATTTCCTGCCTCAGGGCTTTCCTCACTCCCGTTCATCCTCCACTCAGCTATAGAACTGATCTTCCTAAAGCACAGGTCTGACCATATCCCCCACCCTCTACCTGTATTCCGTAAAGTCCAGTGGCTCCAGGATCAATTATGAAATCCTTTTGTCATCTGGGCCATGGACTCTACAACCCAGTGACACCGGCTTCCTTGCTGTTCCTCTCACAAGAGGCTCTATCTCCTGACTCAGCATTTCCTCTGGCTGTCCCCCTCTCCTCCCTCCTCTCTACCCCTTAGCTTCCCTGGCCTCCTTCAGTTCTTAGCTAAAGTCCTCCCTTCTACAAGAAGCCTTTTCCAATCTTCCTTAATCTTATTGCTCTCCCTCTGAGACTACCCCTAACAGAGTTGTTGTTATGTCATTTCCCCCATTAGACTCCTAGAGCTCCTTGAGAGCGAGAGCGGAGGATGTTTTTTGTTTGTTTGTTTGTTTTTGCCTTCCTCTGTATCTCCAGAGCTTGGAACAGAGTAGGTTCTTAATAAATGCTAATCAGGCAGGGGCAGAACCAAAATGGGGGGAGTAAAGGCAGAGTCTTACCTGAGCTCTCCCAAATTCTCTTCCAAGCAACTTCAAAAGAATGCCTCAAAATGAATGCTAAAGTGGCAGCACCAACACAAGGATGGAGTGAAACAATTTTCCAGCCCAAGACAACTTAGAAGGTCAACAGGAAAGGTCTGTCTCACCTGGGTGAGAGTGGAGCACAGTGCAGCAGCGGGTGTAAGCACTGATAGATGCTGGAATTCTCTGCCCACAGATGATTAGGGGTCAGACAATTGGTCAGGAGATTACATGGGGACGCTTTGCTGGCACTGGGAGCAGGACCCTGGCACATTGCCCTTACTTGGTTCTCAGTCACAGTCCCTAGGAGAAGAGGAGCACTAGCAGAAGCAGGGGCCATGATCACAGTTCCAAGGTGGAATAGAGCGCTTATGGTTGCTAACAGACCAAAGCACACCTCTCCTTAGATCATACCACCTTGGAAGAAATGAAAACTTACAGACTGCCCCCTGCCAGAACTAGCTTTGAAAACAGCAGCATAAAAACCCAAAAGCTTGGGACAGTGCCCCCTCCGCTCTGGAAGAAGAGTCCAACTTTAACATAAAATTAAAAGTCAAGAAATAGGTTTGGGAAAAAAATGAGCAAATAACCAAAAAAAAAAAAAGAAGAAGAAGAAGAAGAAGAAGCCGACCATAGAAAGTTATTATGGTGACAGGGAAGGTGAGAACCCAAACTGGGAAGATGATAATCATGTCAAAACAGCTACATACAAAACTTCAAAGAAAAATATGAATTGGTCTCAGGCCTCTAAAAAAATTCCTGGAAGAACTCAAAAAGGATTTTTTAAACCAAGTAAGAGAAATAGAGGAAACATTGGGAAGAAAGATGAAAGTAATGCAAGAAAATAACGAAAAAAAAGTCAACAGCTTGATAAATGAGGCACAAAAATATTCAAGAAAATAATACCTCAAAAAACAGAACAGGTTGGGCAGATAGGTGGCAAAGTAGATAGAGCACTGGCCTTGAAGTCAGGAGGACCTGACTTCAAATCCGGCCTCAGACCAAATACTTGACACTTACCAGCTGTGTGACCCTGGGCAAGTGACTTAACCCCAATTGCCAAAAAACAAAAAACAAAACAACAATAACAACAACCACCATAATAGGTCAAATGATAAATGAGGCACAAAAATCCATTGAAGAGAACTCCTTAAAAAGCAAAATTGGGCTCTTCCAGAGAAGGCTCTCACGCCACTGTTGCAGCCATGTCTCTTGTAATCCCTGAGAAGTTCCAACACATTTTGAGAGTGCTCAACACCCTCATTGATGGACAGCAGAAAATAGCTTTTGCCATCACAGCCATCAAGGGTGTGGGTCGAAGATTTGCTCATGTAGTACTGAGGAAAGCAGACATTGATCTCCCCAAGAGGGCTGGTGAGCTCACTGAAGATGAGGTGGAGCTTGTGATCACCATCATGCAGAATCCCCAGCAATACAAGATTCCAGACTGGTTCCTTAACAAGCAAAAGGACGTAAAGGATGGAAAATGTAGCCAGGTTCTGGCCAACGGTCTGGACAATAAGTTGCGTGAAGATCTGGAGCTACTGAAGAAGATTTGGGCACATCGTGGACTTCAGCACTTCTGGGGTCTCTGAGTCCGAGGCCAGCACACCAAGACTACAGGCCGCAGGGGTCACACAGTGGGTGTGTCCAAGAAGAAGTAAACAACTTCACTGGCCTTGTCTATTAATAAATAGTTTATATATATATATATATATATATATATATATATATATATATATATATTATATATATATATATATATATATATATATATATATATATATATATATATCTATAGCAAAATTGGCCAAATGGAAAAGGAAGTACAAAAGTTCATTGAAGAAAATAATTCCTTAAAAATTAGAATTGAGCAAGTGGAAGTTAACAAAATCAAAAAAATAAAAAGACAGAAGAAAATGTGAAATATCTCATTGGAAAAGCAACTGACCAGTAAAATAGGTTAAGGGGAGATAATTTGAGAATTATTAGACACCTGAAAGCCATGATAAACAAAAAAAAAAGAGCTGAGACAGCATCTTTCAAAAAATCATCAAGGACAACTTCCTTGATATTCTAGAAGCAGAGGGTAAAATAGACATTGAAAGGATCCACCAATCACTCCCTAAAAGATATCTCAAAAGGAAAACTCCCAGGAATATTATAGCCAAATCCCACAACTCCCAGGTCAATGAGAAAATATTACAAGCAGCCAGAAACAAACAATTTGAATATCATGGAGCCACAATCAGGATAAAGGATAACACAAAATTTATCAGCTTCTACATTAAACTATCAGAAAGCTTGGAATTTGATATTCCACAGAGCAAAGGAGCTTGGATTACAATCAAGAATCACAAACTGAGTATAATCCTTCAGGAGGAAAAATGTATATTTAATGAAACAAGAACTTTAAAGCATTCTTGATGAAAAAGCGGGAGCTGAATAGAACATTTGACTAGAGAAGCATAAAAAAAGCAGAAAGAGAAATCATAAGGGATTCGATAAGGTTAAACTGTTTACATTCCTACATTGGAAGATTACATTTGTAACTTCTAAGAACTTTAGTGTAATTAGAAGAGTTAGAAGTATACACACACAAAGCACACAGATGTGAGTTGAATATGATGGGATGATGTCTAAAAAGATTAAATTAAGGGGTGAGAAGAGGAATGCACTGGGAGAAAGGAGAAAGGAAACGTTGAAAGGAGTGAATTATCTCACTTAGAAGAGGCACGAAAGAGGTTATACAGCGGAGGGGAACATGGGAGGTGAAGTGGGGGGGGGAGGAGTGGAGAATGCTTGACCCTTACTCTCATTGGAATTGGCTCAAAGAGAGAATAACATACACACTCAGTTGATTAGAGAAATCTATCTTACCCTAGATGATAAGAGAAGGAGGGGGCTGGTAGAAGGGAGGGTGGATTGAGGAAGGTAAAAGTCAGAAGTAAAACATTTTTGAGGAGAGACAGAGTGAAAGGAAAGAGAGAGAGCAAGAGAAGGATAAACAGGAGGAAAAAACAGGATGGAGGGAAATACACAGTAATCATAAATGTGAAAAAAATTTTAGAGTCAGTGTTTCTGATAAAGGTCTTGTTTCTCAAATATATAGGGAACTAAGTCAAATTTATAAGAATACAAGTCATTCCCCAACTGATAAAGGGTCAAAGGATATGAACAGGCAGTTTTCAGACAAAGAAATCAAAGCTATTTATAGTCATATAAAAATGTGCTCTAAATCACTATCAGTTGGAGAAATGCAAATTAAAGCAACTCTGAGGTATCATCTCACACCTATCAGATTGGCTAATATGACAGAAAAGGAAAATGATGAATATTAGAGGGGATCTGAGGAAAATGGGACACTAATGTACTCTTGGTGGAGTTGTGAAGTTCTGAAGAGCAATTTGGAACTATGCTCAAAGGCTATAAAGCTATGCATACCCTTTGACCCAGCAATACCACTGCTAGGCTTGACAAGCCCTCACACCAGATTAAAAAAAAAAAAAGAATGTGGGGAGGTGTGGAATTACCCATATTACAAAAGTATTTATAGCAGCTCTTTTTGTGGTGGCAAAGACTTAAAAGTTGGGTCATCAATTGGGGAATGGTGCTGTGGTATATAAATGTCATAGAATATTATCATGCTATCAGAAACAATGAGAAGAATGCTCTCAAAAAAAAAAAACAACCTGGAAATACTTACATGAATTGATGCAAAGGGATGTAAGAAAAACTAGGAGATCATTGTGCAGAATAACAGCCATATTTTATGATGATCAGCTGTGAATGACTTGGCTCTTCTCAGAAATACAATGATCCAAGACAGTTCCTAAGGACTCAGTGAAAAATGCCATCCACATACAGAAAAAGAACTGATGGAGTCAGAATGCCGATCAAAGCATAATTTTAAAAAATTTTTTTCTTTATTTTTCATGTTTTTCCTGTGTTTTCTTTTGCAACATGACTAATACGGAAATGTGTTTTATATGGCTGCATGTATATAACAATCTATATCAAATTGTTTGCCTGCTCAGTTGGGGGAAGGAGAGAATTTGGAGCTCAAAATTTAAAAAAATTTTTAACATTATTTTACATTAATTGGAAAAAATATAATATTTTGAAAATGCCAATCTGTTGATCAATTTATTCGCCTAAAGTAGGTAGGTGGTGGAGTGGATAGAATACTGAACTTGGAGTCAGGAAGATCTGAGTTCCAATCCTGCCTTTGACTTTTATTAGTTGTGTGACCCTGGGCAAATCATAAACCTCTTCCCACCTCAGTTTCCTCATGTGTAAAATGCAGATGATAATAGCAATTATCTTACAGGGTTACTGTGAACATTAAATGTGTTAACCTATGTGAAGTGCTTTGTGAACCTTAAGGCACGATACAAACATTAGCCATTAATATTATTGTCATTATCTGCAACATCTGACACCTTTGACTATTCATTCTTCTCCTGAATAGTCTCTCTTCTTTTGATTTTCATGGCTCTCCTCTCTTTTAGTTCTCCTCTTACCTGTCTGACTGCTTCATCTCAATCTCTTTTGCTGGCTCACCATCCATATCATGCCCCTTTATTGTGGGTGTTCCCTTGGGCCCCATATTGAATCTGTTTTTCTTCTCTCTCTACACTCGTCCTATGGGCTTAGTTATTATCTCTCTGCAAATTACTTCCAAATATCCAGCCTGTCTTCTCCCTTCAATGTCAGTCTGACAGTAACTATCTATTTAGACATTTCCAATTGGATGTGCCATAGAGATCTCAAACTCATCATGTCCCAGTAGAATTCATTTTCTTCAAAGGAAGATTTGGCCATTCTGTTTCCCTACTTGATAAACTCCAGTGGCTCTCTAGGAAACAAGGAAGGAAAGAAGAATTTATTAATCACTTATTAAGTATCAGGCACTGTGCCAAATTCTGGGGATATAAATCCAAGCGAAAAAGAGACAATCTCTGCTGTCAGAGAGCATACATTTTAATGGGGGAAGACATTACCCAAAAGGGACCTGAAAAACAGGGGACTAGGAATATTTGGGGAAAGAAGGCAGGTACCCAGCTTGAAAGAACTAGTTGTTCAATTTTCAGTGTGAGCTTTTAAGCCTTGAAAATCAACAAAGGCTACAAATCAGGGTTTGGTTTATTGTTTCGTTAATTGTCTCAATTTAAGAAAGTGATGGAGAAAATGTTAATGGTACAGACTAAACTTAAAAGTACCTTGTGGGTACTTTTTTTTTCTTCTGAGAGCCGACTGTTAAACATTTACCTGAACACTTCGGGGGAGAAGGGATTAAAAATATACAATCAACTCTTTAGCTTTTAATTCTTTTTATTTTGAATTTAATAGATGCCAAAAAAGAGAACATTTCTGTATGGTTTCTGCTCTGTAGTATAGTTTGAGAGCGGGTACTGTTAGTCCTAACTTCCTTCCCACTTTTTTTCATTACTTCTCTTGATAATCTTGACTTTTTGTTCTTTTATATGAACTTTGTTGATATTTTTTCTAGCTCTAAAATGTAATCCTTTTGTAGCTTGATTTATATGACATTAAATAAGAATTAATTTATTTAATATCAAAATCTTATTATATTGTTATAATATATTACATATAAATCACCCATACAGTATTCTTGACAAGTGATCATTCAGACTTGGCTTCAGTATCTCCTATAATGGAGAACTCACTATCTTAAGATTCAACTTACTCATTCAATTTTGGATAGCTCTGATTGTTAGGAAGTTATGAGTTTAATTGAACTGAAATATGCTCCAATTTTCCCAAGTAGAACTGGTCCTAGTTCTACTTTCTAGAACCACAAGGAACAAGTCTGCTCTCAAACCTTCAGATATTTGAAGGTAGTAATCACAACCTCCCCTCTTTGATTTCTCTTCTCTAAGTGGATAGTCCCAATGTCCTCAATCATTTCCCACAAGACACTGTTTCAGACACCTCAATATCTTAGTCAACTCCCTCTAGGCACTATCTAGTTTATTTGTAGTCCCATTAGACAAAGAAATTATTCTCAAATAGTGGAATTATGTATCAGATGGTGGGTGAGATAATTTGGAGTAGGGAGCCCTCCCCTTAGCCCTTGAGATGATGATGATGATGAAGAAGAGGAGGATAGTAATAAATCTTCACATTTAAAGCACTTTAAGATTTACAAAGTGCTTTCTTGTCCCCTGTGAAGTATGTAATGTAAGTATTATTGTCACTCTATGAATTTAATAGCTAAGAGAACTAGGATTTTTAGAGGCTAATAGGATCTGATTTAAATGCTATCCAATTCAATTTCTGTCATTTAATAGGTGAGGAAACTGACAGCCCAGGGAGGTTTACCTTAGCACATGGTAGGAGGTCAATAAATGTTTACTGACTATTGACTTGCCCATGAACATATAACTAGTTAATGTCTGAGGCAGAATTCAAACCTATGTCTTGCTGACCCCAAGTCCAGCATGCCATTCCTTATGACACATGACATCTCATACCATATAGATGGATAGCTATTTCACCTACTTCCTAAAAGCTAACTTGGATTTTAAGTATTTAGTTGTCTGGCCTGGCAACCAGTTCAGAGGGATCTCTGAGTTAATGAATGAGTGGAGTCACCAAGGAGCTATGTATGTTCTCCAAACAGGCTGTGTGAATTGGGTCATTTATTGGCGAAGCAGAATACCATTCTGAAGGGGTACCTCATTTCCTGAAAATCTAAGCTTGGCTTCCTGGGGGAGAGAGTCACTCTGAGATTAATCCGGAGATTAAGAAAATTGCTGTGTGTTTGTATCCAGGTTGGTTTGTGTCCATGGGTCAGTAGAAAAAGAGCAAAGGACTTAAGAAAGAATACCTAGTCCTACACCTTTATTTTATGGAGGAAGATATGATCTGTTCATGATTGTCCCGCCTAGTAAGCAGGCATCTCTCTGTGTGGTGTTATGTGAGGGATAGCTCCTCTCCTTCCAAGTATTTCTCCCACAGGATTCCTGAAAGTCCATTGGGTGACTATTTTCTCTTCCGCACAAAATTACCTAAAGCCACTCCTTCCTACAGGTGCTTATCTACAGGGGATTACCATAATAAGTAGGAAGGACTCCCTTAGGCAATACTTGGAAGGAGGGAACATTTCTCTGGCACATGTCCAACTCTCATTTCAACAACTCTTATCCCACTTTCAGCACACCACATCCATTCCCTGGGGCATCCTGTGAACCTTTCAATCCCTACTCCCACAGAGCCCTGCCCAGTGAGGTATTTGGAATCTCATAGACCCCAGAATTCTGGGCTCTGGGAGCTGGAAGGGACCTCAATGTCATCTCCTCGAAATGCCCACTCAGTGCAAGAATACCCTCGCAGGTGGTCTGACCTATCTCTGTTTGAACCCAACACCTTCTCTTCCAAAAGTGATATTCCATGAATCTGAACATCTGAGGAGGCTTAGACTAGAGACAAGTCCTAGAATCTGACTTCTGGCTATGCTCTTCTCTAAGAAGCTAATACTCGAAGCCAACAGGCAGGTGCTGTGGCTCCTGGCTCCATCATGAGCAGTTCCGAATAGCTCAGATTCATGGAGTGTCATATTTGGAAGGGAAGGATCCTTAGAGGTCAACCTGCCATTCACTGCCAGCACCCTTCATAATCATTCCTGTCAGGTGGTCATTACATTTCTCTTTACTCTTCTCCTCTCTCCCTTCCCCCAACAGTTTTCAGTGGTACAACCAAAAGAGTGATAGATTTGGAGTTAAAAGACCAGAGTTCCAATTCAAAGACTGATATGGGCCAATCACTTATTGTCTTTTGGCCTCAGTTTCTTCATCTGTAAGATGAGGGAGTTGTTAATAGAATATTACTGTGTTGTAGGAAAAAATATGAATATAGACAAATATGGGAAGACTGATGAGTGGATATGAACTAAGTTGAGTGGAATCAGGAAAACAATATGCATGATGAATACAATGTAAAGCAATGAAAAGTAAGCAAAAGAAATTGAAAGCTGTGAAATTTATAGCAAACAGCATCAAAGAGAGATCTGAGAGTCCGTCTTTCCCCCTTCTTTGCAGAGGCAGGGAACTGTAGGTGTAGAATACTACATATAATGTTGAACTTGGTCGATGTTTTGGCTAGCTTAACCCACTTTTTCCTCTCTTTTAAAGATTCTTTGCTATGATCAATTAATCAATAAACATTTATTTAGTGATCACTAGGTGCCAGGCACTGTACTAAACACTGGTGATACAAAAAGAGAGAAGACAGTTCCTGCCCTCAAGGACTTTACAATCTAAAGTGTTAGACAACATGCAAACAAATACACACAAAGCAAACTACATACAGGATAAGTAGGAAATAATTAACAGAGAGAAGCATGGGAATTAAGAGGGGTTGAAGAAGCTTCCTGGGATTTTAGTTGGGACTTAAAGGAAGATGAAAGAAAATGGCCCGAACCATTAGACGTGATGTCTTGTTTGTGGAACAGGCAGAGGCTAGTGTCCCTAATAGATGACTCAAACAAATGTTATCAATATGTGTATATTTTAAGTTACAGAATTGGACTAGGTAACCTTTAAGATCCCTTCTGGTTCTAAATCTAGGACTCTCATAGTTAATCTTGT
This sequence comes from Phascolarctos cinereus, assembly GCF_003287225.1. NCBI lineage: Eukaryota > Metazoa > Chordata > Mammalia > Diprotodontia > Phascolarctidae > Phascolarctos > Phascolarctos cinereus. Next base: position 59,100,833 of record NW_027555847.1, read on the forward strand.
TTAAGCTAAATATTCTCAGCTCTTTCAGCTCACTCTCATCATCACCCTCCTTTGGACCTGTTCTAATTTTTAAATGTACCTCTTAAAACAGGGAGTTTAGGACTATATTCCAGATGGGGTTTGACCAGCGTAGAGAATAAAGAAATGGTTACCACCCATGATTTGGACACTAAGTTTCTTCAGCAGTGTTGTAAAATTGGAAGTTTTTGCACCAAATGGACTTTAGTATCAAAAGAAATTCTTCATCATTAACTCAAAACTGAATATGAAATAGACTTTTTTTAAAAAATCATGTCCTGCTACCGATTTTAATTGACCAAAGTTCATTGGGCTTTTAGTCAACTAAACCTTACCCATCCCTACCTCCCCTACCTCCACTAGATCATTTTCAGTTAAACTTCCATAAGACCAAGTCTTTCCATTCATGTGTTGCATTCATTTTTCTCCCATGTTTCAGAAAGGGCTCCTCCTCTGGGACTCTTTTCTCTCTGGTTAATTTTTGCAAGACCTATCAAGGCCTTACTTAGATCCTCTAAAAGGAATGGGTTTGGACTTGACAATCTGGAAAGGCCTTCTTTCACACTTAAATCCTACTACCTAATTGTCTGGGCTGCTAGATTGCGGAGTGGATAGAGCACTGGGTCTGGACTCAGAAAGACTTGACTCAAGTTCAAATCTGGCCTCAGACACTTACTAGCTGTGTGACCCTGGGCAACTCACCTCACCTCATTTGTCAGTTTCCTTATCTGTAAAATGAGCTGGAGAAGGAAATGGTAAAATCACTCCATCGTTTTTGCCAAGAAAACCCCAAATGAAGTAACAAAGCATCAGACATGACTGAAATGGCTGAACAGTGTTACATGTCTAGCACCATAACCAGATTTTCCCCAGTGCCCAAGGTAGGAGGATTTGAAGACAGAACCAGGTCTGACTTTCAGAGTGCCCCTACAGTTTGCTCTTGTTCCAGGGAGACTATACAGAGACTGCCAGGATTTGGGTAAGATCATAAGATGATGAAGCTGAAAAGGACTCTGGAGGTAAACTGAGTCACAGAGTAGTAGTAACCTGACCAAGGTCATGAGAATAGATAGTGAGGCAGCTCACACTAGAATTCAGATCTCCTGACTCTTAAGTCCAATGTTCTTCCTACTAGGCAGCCCTACCACCTGAGCTAAGATCTGTGATAAATCTCTCAACTGCTCTGTGCTTCATTTTTTCTTTCTTGTAAATTGGGGAGTTGGACTGAATGATGCCTCATCTCTTCAAGCTCAGAATATCACAGGATCATAGATTTAGTGCTGGAAGGGATCTCAAAGACATTGACTCCAACCCTTTCATTTTATAATTTTTTTCTTTTTTTTTCTTTTTAATTTCTTTTTATTTTATTTTCAATTCATGGAACAAAAGAAACCTTTCCATAGCACAGTACAATAAAAAAGATGATTGCACATGAAAATTCAAATCCACCATGTACAACTTGCTATTCCCTTCAAATGTATGACCACCCTCTCATTTTGTAGATGAAGAACTGAGATAGAAAAATAAAGTGATTTACTTAAGGTAACAACTTTAGTGTCCAAGGATGATTTGAACTCAAGCCTTTTAGCCTCCAGGCTCAGTGTCCCGTCCACTTTACTGTGGTGCCTCTTGATGTCCATGCTTACATTTTAGCTAAATTCATAAAATAAGTTGTTGATAAGGTGTTAAATTAGCATGCAACAAATAGAGAGATGCAATATATAATGGATATTTCAGAAACAGGAGGTCCTAGGTCTAAATCTTGCCCCTGCTACATACTGGTTATGTGACTCTAGAAACCACTTAATCTCTCAGTTTCTTAGGAAACTCTTCAATACTCTTAATTTTCAGAGAATGTAAGATCTTCATCGGTAGGGAAAGTCCTTTATAAGGAGCTGTCCATACCGATGCAATCAAAGGCCTACTACAAACCAACTTAGGAAATATCATCTGAGAATCAGAGTGCTTTTTTTTTAAAGCCTTCTCATTGTCAGTAATTAAATCCTTCTGCCTAGATTCTGTGCAACACATTCTCCACAACGCTGGTGGTCACCCTGGGTGACCATTTCTCTCCATAGTCCACATTTTGCTTGATATCAATAGTCAGCAGATAGAACATGGTTGTATCTGTTATAGAGTCTTATGGAATCTTAACCCATGCATGGAAGGCTTTTTGAGGAGAAACTTTGAGTCTGTGCTTTCTTCTGCGGAGTGAAATAACTTTTAAAAATTTTCTTTTTAAGATACAATAGGATCTTATACCCTCTATGGTTCTGAGTCAGGTATATGATGGTAAAGATGAACCTGCCATAGAAAATCATCAGTTAAAAATCTGTCCATTCCTTTCCCAATTATTTTATCAGAGAAACCCTCGATGGGCATTCGACCATTCTCAAAAATTTTCTAGTGCTGATAACTCAAGCAATAGTCTTTGACCATTGATGTCCTTTTGGTTCCATTGGGGGAGGTAGGGGAGAGAGAAACTCAACTCATCTTTTCCATTCTCTAGAACCTCCCTCTGTTTAAAATCTTGACAGTTACACCCTGAATAACTTTAAAATAGTTTTCCCTTTGGGATGTGTTTCTCCTGTGTGCATTTGGTTAGGACCAGAACTTCATATTCATAGTGACAATTGCCCCTATTTATATAGTACACTAGGGAGGATGGTGACAGAATCTAAAGTGGCATTTCCATTATCTTCACTGATGAGATCACTGTAAACATGGTAGCAGATTGGTTCCATTTCACATCTACAAATGTTCTCCATATGATTTGGATTAGCGTGGTCTCATACCAAGCTCTCTGCAGACTCATTTTCTCATTTAGTACTAGTCATAATCTTCTGTCATCCTCCTCTGCAACATTTTTTAAGTGAGCTTGCGTTCCAAGCTGATACTATTCTTGGTTACCATATCTCTCTGCTCATCAACCAGACTGAGTGTTTTCTGGATAAGGCAGATTCTGGGCTCCCTTTGCCACCTCGATGTAGTGATCGCTTTGCAAGAGTTAAGGTTCTCCAGAAAATGAGGTAGGAGTCAATGTTCTGCTGTTGTTCATTTCACATTTTCTGAGTCAACAACTTGTTTAAATAAGTTAGGTTGGAGCTGCTATAATTAAACACTGTATCTTCTTGGCTTATCCTTTCTTGTAATTGGCACTTCCTTTGACCTTGCTCTAACTCATCACTGATTAGTCAGCACACAGACAGCTGATTGTGACATGACTTTTATAGCTGTAAGCACTCACTTCATGCCTGGTAAAATATAGTCATTCATTTTTATTTTTTATCAATCTTCCTATACTTTCTGGCCCTCTTTTTGAAAAATGTATTCATAATATTCAGCTCTACAGCTTCTGGGCATTCTACAAGCATTTTACCCCCTTCCATTCTTTGATCTTGAACCATTTTGATGAAAGGAATAGTCTAGGAAAATTGCTTTGACAGCATTGTGCTAGAAGGACAGGGTGGGGCAGGGTAAGTAGAAGGTGGAGACCAGAGGCACCCTTTAGTTCAGGTGCAGGTGGTCGTAAGTACTTGGATTAGAGTGGTAAGATGAAGAATAGGGAAAAAACTCTTCAAAATCTGGCTAATTATTATCATTATCATAACACTTAAAAACATTTTAAGATTCACCAACATAATGGAGTAGAACCATGGACTAAATAGAAAAAGAACTTGTTTCAACTCTGAAAGTATAATTTCATTTTAGTAGTTATAGTGCTGTAAGATTCGCAAAAGAAAAAAGAAAAGAAAAAATGCTTTACAAATTGCATTTGACCTTCATTACAACCCTGGGAGAGAAAGAATATTATCATACCCATTTTACAGATGAAGAGACTGGGGCTGAGGGAGGTTAAAGGACTTGCCCAGGGCCACACAGCTAGTAAATGTAACTGAGGCAGAATTTGAACTCAGATTTTCCTAACTCCAAGTCCAACTGCACCACTTACCTGTGAGCCCACTATTTCTCTGTACCTACTAGCATGACCTTTGGATAATAATTAAAATAATGATAATAACGATAGGCAACACCTGTTTGGACTTAGTCAACAGTATGTGGGAAAAGGACAAATGGCCGAATCATGTGGAATTGCTTGTGGAAAAAAAAAAGGTGGGGGAAGGGGATCATTATGGCAAGTCAGGACCAGGTAGTTGCCACTAGAAATTAGAAAAGAGTTATCAGTAAGGAGCTGAGGCTTAGTCATCAGTGTAGATTGTGCAAGGAAATGGTGGCACATTGATAACACATTAGTCCAAACTATGAAAGTTTGGCACCTACTGAATACCTAGGAAGACATGACCTGGTGATTGGAATCCTACATCAGAAGGTCGCTATATTTCAAGAGCTGACAGGTGACAAATCCCCATGCTATAAATACAGACCTCAAAATATCCCAGAGAACTCAAGCAATAAACTCTTCTGGAACTGGACCACTATTGCAGATTGAGCTGTTGCCCACAGTCATCTGGACGTAACATTGATTCATAGAAACTTAACAACATTTTCAATTTTCAGTGTTGCTCTGTCTCAAATACTCATCACCTCCAAGCTATGTGAAACAAAAAATTGTCAAGGTTTCGAGACCTGGCCAAGAAGATTAAAATCATGTGGTTCAGAATGAGGTACACATCAACCTTGTGGTCCTGTCTGCTTCTGGAGTTGTACCAGGGATGCTGGCAGGAGCCTATGGGGCATGAGTTTACTTCCTTGTCCTTTTATTCAGCCACTGAAAGCAGTTATGTTATCCACCTATGCAATATTCCATAGAATATTTAAATATAAAAGAATGGTGGCAGGATATTGATTTGTTCCAGGACAATTTCTAATAGGTGTCTTCCATTTGATTACGAGGTCCTTGAAGATAGGAACTATCTTTTGCCTCCATTTGTATCCCCAGAACTTAGCACAGTGCCTGGCACATAGGAGGCACTTAACAAGTGTTTATTGATTGATTGATTTGGACCCTATCCAAAAGATGGGGGAAATGGGATAATAATATTCGCAATAACTGACGTTTAATACAGCACTTTGAGGTTTGCAAGGCACTGTACATAAATCATCTCATCAGAGCCTTGCTGCAATCTTGTGAGTGAGGCACTGTAGCTATTATTATCTCAGCTTTACAAATGGGGAAATTGAAGCTCATAGAGATTAAGTGTCTTAACCATGGTTTGAGCCTCACAACAATCCTGGGGGAGGTAAGTGCTATTCTTATTCCCATTTTACAGATGAGGAAATTGAGACAACCAAAGGTTAAGTGGCTTGCACTGCTTGTGTGAGGCTTTGAACCCCAGGGCTTCCTGACTGTAAGTCTAGTGCTCCACTAAGCCATGTTTCTTTCATTCCTGACTCCCCAGAAGTCAATTAACCACGGTCTGCCTGCTTCCTCAAACAAGGATTCTGATATGTAAGGCAGTAGCAGCCTGTGCTAAAGCATGAGATGGAATGTGGTGGAGAACAGAAAGCTGGTTGGTTTGCCTGGAATGTAGAGTGAATGAACATAATTATGAGAAGGTGGGTTGAGGCCAGACTGTGCAGACATATAAATGCTGAGGTGGGGAATTTGTATTTTTTCCTGGAGGCAATAGGGAGGTTTTTGAGCATGGGAGAGACATGGTTAGACTTGTACCTTTTTTTTTAACTGGAACTATGATTTCATCAGTAGAGAAAGATCCCAGTGATGAATTTTGCTACCAATACAGGTTGGCACCAGTCTACTGTGACTTTGAGATGTTTAGGGCACCAAGACATAAGGTAGGTAAACTGTACTCTTTGCTTCAGCCAGTATGTGGCTGGGGGAGGACTCCAATTTGGGTCTTCCTGACTCAAAGCTCTTTATAATTCCTCCTCTCCCCCACCACTTTCCAGTGTTCTGATACCTTATATATTCTGTGATCCAGGGACAACAGTCTCTTTGTGGCGCCTTCAACATGATGCTCCATGATATGTCTACTGATTTTCTGCCAGTGTGCGGAATATTCTTCCTCCTCATCTCCACCTTCTGGATTCCTTTCAGTCCTGAGTAATGAAGCCTTTCTTAATTCCCCAATTCTAGGGCCTTACTTCTGTTGATTATTTCCAATTTATTCTGTATGTAGCTCGTTTCCCTCATTAGACTGCAATCTCCTTGTGGGCAAGGACTGTCTTTTATCTTTTTTGGTATTCCCAGTGCTTAGCACAGTTCCTGGCACATAGTAGGTGTTTTAAAATGTGCTCCCTCTCCTGGTTTGTGCTTTAGGAAGATGATTTTGGCAGCTGTGTGCAGGACAGATTGGAGAGGGAAAGACTCTAAAAGCAGAGGGACCATTTGGAAGCTACTGCAACGGTCCATTGATCAAATATAGCCTTGCATTGTCCAATTCTCTTTCACGCAAGTCTTACCTCCCCAACTAGACCAGAAGCTTCTTGTCTGCCCTCTCGGTATCCGAACAGTGAAAACCTCTCCCCTTGAAGTCAAAAGACTTGGATTCCAGGCCTGGGCTCTGCTGTTTGCTCCATATGATCATGGGTGAATCACTCAGCTCATCTAAGGCTCCTTTTCATTATCATTAAAATGGGATTGAAGAGCTCTGCCCAGCCTGTCTCACAGGGAGGTCATAGGGGATTAAGTAAGAATTGTAAGTGACATTCACGTACTTTGAGAACTTAGAATCGGCCTCATGACCATCCAGCAAGGAAAACAAGGCTCCTAGAGCCAAGCGGCAGTAGACATATCATGGAGCATCATGTTGAAGGCGCCACAAAGAGACTGTTGTCCCTGGATCACAGAATATATGAGGTATCAGAACACTGGAAAGTGGTGGGGGAGAGGAGGAATTATAAAGAGCTTTGAGTCAGGAAGACCCAAATTGGAGTCCTCCCCCAGCCACATACTGGCTGAAGCAAAGAGTACAGTTTACCTACCTTATGTCTTGGTGCCCTAAACATCTCAAAATCACAGTAGACTGGTGCCAACCTGTATTGGTAGCAAAATTCATCACTGGGATCTTTCTCTACTGATGAAATCATAGTTCCAGTTAAAAAAAAAAGGTACAAGTCTAACCATGTCTCTCCCATGCTCAAAAACCTCCCTATTGCCTCCAGGAAAAAATACACCTCTAGTCAGGGGCAGAGCCAGGGTTCAACAAATTGAGGACTTTCATCTCCAAATCCAAGGCTCTTTTCATGATGTCATGCTGTCATCCATGCACTTTACAAAGCTATATGAGTGATCATCATTGAGGTTTTTTTTTTTCCTTTCTGTTCCTATAGTTTACTGGGGCCAAAAACACCTTCCCTGGGGGAGATGGAGCAGGTGAGGGGCTCTGAAGATTGGGACTGCAGGGTCTTTGAAGATTGAAGGTGCATAAAGGCACCTCTGGACCTCGGAGCTAAGCTGGGAGGATTTGGAAGCAGCTACAGGCCTTCCAGTTCAGCCTCCCTTGCATGTGAAGCCTGTGGACCCCTGCCCTTCTGGCTCCTCAGAGTAGTGGTAACTAGAGGCCGTGGGGATCAGATGGCACCATTTGGCTAGACTTCTTGAGTAAATAAATGTTCTTCCTTTCTCTCCTGCTTCTCCAGGTAATAGCCCTTGCCTTGCAGGATGGGGAAATAATGAAACTGGGCTCTGGAGCGTTCTCTCTGTTGCTGTGTTAATGGTCAAAGTTTTATTTTTAGATGAGTCATTCTGGTATTGGACCCCCAAACTGTGATGAGTAGGAACAGATTGGTGATACTCACAGAATTCACCTAGTTAGAGCTAGAGTTCTTTCATCAGAGCATCACTGAGATAGAATTGGGTAAACTTCAAAGACCATCTAATTCAATTTCCTCATTTGACAAAATGAGGAAACTGAGACCCAGAGATGTTAAGGGGCTTACCGAAGGTCACAAAACCAAATATCATAGTATCAGAGATCTAGGTCTGGAAGGGGCCTGAGAGGCCCTTCTAGTCAAACTGTCTAATTCTATAGATGAAGAAAATAAGGCCCAATATTTCACAGGCAGAAAGTATCTGAGATGAATTATTTTTTGTTTCTTTGACTTTTCTTTAAAAAAAATTTTAGGGCAGCTAGGTGGCGCAGTGGATAGAGCACCAGCCCTGGATTCAGGAGGACCTGAGCTCAAATTTGGCCTCAGACACATAACACTTACTAGCTGTGTGGCCCTGGGCAAGTCACTTAACCCCATTGCCTAGCTAAAAAAAAAAATTAATATTCATTTTTTTAAATTTGGAGTTCCAAATTCTCTCCCTCCCCCCCAGCTCTTCCCCCATTTATTGAGAAGGCAAGCAATATGGTACACATTATATACGTTAAGTCATTCAAAACGTATTTCCATGTTAGGCGTGTTGCAAAAAAAAAAGCAAGAAAAATGAAAAAAATGAAAAAATGTGCTTCAATCTTCACACAAAGCTCATCAGTTCTCTCTCTGACTGTGGATAACATTTTCCATCATGAGTTGCTTGAAATTGTTGTGGATCATTGTGTTGATCAGAGTAGCTAAGTCTTTCGCAGTTGATTATGGTTACAATGTTGCTATCACTGTATACAATGTTCTCCTGGTTCTTCTCACTTTACCTTGTATCAGTTCACATAGGTTTTTTCTAAACCATCCCCTTATTCATTTCTTTTAGCACAATAGTATTCCATCACAATCATATATCATAACTTGTTCAGCCATTCCCTAACTAATGGACATCCTCTCAATTTTCAGTTCTTTGCCACCACAAAAAAAGCTACTATAAGTATTTTTGCACAAATAAATCCTTTTCTGCCTTTTTAACAATTTCTTTCAGATACAGACCTAGTAGTGGTATTGCTGGGTCAAAGGGCATGCACAGCTTTTCTATCCATTTGGATGTAGTTCTAAATTGTTCTCCAGAATGGTTGGACCAGTTCACACCAAAGATGAAATTTGAACCAAGTTCCATGACTCTAGATTTTGGTTTTTCCAGTGTACTAGCCCTTTGAGGTATCATTCTATTCCACCTTACAGGTCACTGTTGGTACAGAGAAGAAACTTGGGACAATTTTTTCTCCCCTCCTACCATCTACCTGGTGGGAGACTTGAGTCAGATCAGTAGACTTCACTATGACTCAGTCACCCATACAATGGACAATACTTACCTATTTCTGGACTCTGATACTAAACAGTCCTAGACTAGTGTGGGAGGTGGGGGGTGAAATCTCACCAAGAGCAGGAAAGTCTAAGTGTAAGGACTGAAGTTAAAAGAGAATTAATCTGCAAATCATGGGAAGGGAAAGAGAAACAGTCTGCCAGGTATAAGTGAGTTTTTAAGCCTAGAAGCTCTCTCCTCTGCGCTGGGGATCTGCCTGAATCATGAAAGACGTGTCTCTCTTGAATGATTTCTTTGTGATCTGACCTTGTTTTAGTGATGACACCTGTGCTCTTGATCTTGCTTCTTCTTTTCTACATCTACTTCCCACTAGGTCTAGGTATCAACATTTACAATTCCTGCTTGGTTACCTGATCCCCATTTCCAGATTGCCCCTGACTTGTATAAATCATGATCATGAGTCCTATTAAATCAAAGGTTGGGATGGCAAAAATAGAATGAATCAGGCCATCTCAGGCTCAGAGACAGAACTGAGGAAACAGGGACCAAGAGAACAGCAACAGCTAAAGGACCCATCAAAGTGAAGACGATATCAGAGGCTGGAGGGAAGAACTCAGGGCTAGGATTCTGAACCCTGGGATTCCAGGAGAATGAAAAGCTAGGGACAGTCTGGTAGACATCTTAGATTAGCAGAGGCTATATTGAAGAGTTCAAAAAGAGGCCATAGGATCCTACGCCTCCTAAATTTTTACAAGGTAAGTTGGCTCAGAGGGCAGCTAGATGGCAGCATAATGTATGAAGCACCACACCTGGAGTCAAGAATATTCAGTTTCATGAGTTCAAATCCAGCCTTAGACACTTCCTGGCTGTGTGACCCTGGGCAAGTCACTTCACCCTGTTTGCCTCAGTTTCCTCATCTGTAAAATGAGCTGAAGAAGGAAATGACAAACCAATCCAGTATCTTTGCCAAAAAAATCCCTATGAGGTCTCAGAGAGTCAGAAATGATTAAAAATGACTAAGCAGCAACATTAGCCTGAGAGAGATGGTAGAAAACAGGCAATTCAATGACAACAAAAACATGCAAATGATTCCAATAAGGAAGCAGCGTGGTGCAGTAAAACGAACACTGACTCTGGAGCCAGAGGACATGTGTTCAAATCCCACCCCTGATACTTATTACATACCTGACCTCAGGCAGGTGATTTAGCTCTCCCAGGCGTCAGTTTCCACAAAATGATGAGATTTGACTGCATGGGTTCTGAAGTCCTGTCTAGGTCTACGATCCTATGAGTTGTCTAAAGAAACCAAAACTAAAATATGCAGGGAACCCATCTGCCAACTCGGAGTTTGAAGCTGTTTTAGGAGACAGAGACAAGGACATATAATGGGGGATGAATACAAATGCCTGTCACATCCTGTGCAAATAGTGTGAGAAATACTAAAGCTCAGACTGAGCTGAGGGAATGGATGCTAAATACAGGAACAAAGGTTCTTAGCTATATTTGGGGCAAGAGAGGAAGGGGAAAGATGGGATCGGCTCTTTTCATGGTGGAGGGGGTGATGGAGAGAAGGAGGCACTCAAGCTCTTTTCTTTCTTTTATCTTTTTCTACCCAGGAGAACAAAAAAAAAATAATTAACAGAAAGTTGAGACCCAAGGGAAGACAAGAACTAGGGCTGCCCACTTACCAGGTGATCCTGGACAGGCAACTTCCTCATCTATAAAATGGCAGAGGGGATTGGGCTGATAACCTTGGAGGTCTCTTCCAGCTCTACGCTTATGATTCTATAATAATGGCAATAATAGTTATCCAGGGGTGGGAAACCTGCGGCCTCTAATCGGAACTGGCATTTACACAGTGCTCTCAAAGTTTATAAAACGCTTACCAACGTGTTCTCATTTGAGCTCTTAGCCTTCTCTCAACAAGTTCAAATCACCAGGCTTGTAGGAACAGCACCTGAAGGTACTAAATGAACTGGATAGGATTGCTTAGCTACTGTCTGCAATCTTTGAAAAACCTTGGCAGGCAGGAGAGGTTCCAGGAGATTGATGACAGGCAAATGTCTGATTTTTCAAAAAAAAAAAGGAAAGAGGAGAGTCTTCAGAATATAGGACAGTGAAGTTAACTTTGATTGTTGGCAAGATTCTAAACTGTATTATTAAAGGGATATTTTGTGAATACTTAGAAAAAGTACAGATCATACCAGAATAACGTTTTCCTTTTCTTTTCTTTTCTTTTTTGGATAGGGTTATTCGCCAGGGAAACACTGTGGACACAACGTCCACATATTTCAGCTTAGGTTTCAGCAAAGAATTTGAGAAAGTCTTTTAGGATCTTGTGCGAAGGATGGAGAAACATGGACTGGATCAGAGGACAGTGAGGTGAGTTCAGAACTATCTGAATGACTGGACCCAAAGGGAAGGATCAAGTGCAGAGCCCCAAGGACCTGTATTTGATTCTTTTCTGATTGATCTCATCATAAATGACTTGGATTAAGATATCTAGATGGCAGTCTTAAATTTGGAAACAACACAAAGTTGGAGGGAGAGAGAGTGTATCAATTAATATCCAAAAGAGTCATTGGTTGTGATAATGGGACATATGGTGACATTTAAGGGATGAGGGGATTGTGGGAATTAGGATGGTAAGTGGTTAATTGTGGGAATTGAGTGAACCCCACTGACTCCATCTTGTGACTCAATTCTGGAGCTAGCTCAGTTCCTTTTCTATTCAATTATTGGTCTAGTCCAGTTTTTATCTTGTGAGAAAACTTTATTCAGTTGTGGGAATTGGGAGAAAACCTTACTATATTGTTTGAACCTAGCCCTGCGTAGCTGGACTCTAACTGCTGGTTAGAGACCCTTACCTAAGCACTAGGTTATGCTCTCCAGAAATTTGGCCAGAACCAAAGACTGATGCATGGAGTTTTCTCACAGTTGTACATCTCAAGCAATCCATATGTCTTATCTGAAGATTGGCCCCATACTGATCAATCAGTTATTGTTTCCATGTTCCTTTGATTGTTTACAGACACTTGGGGAATAGGATGTCTCCTTTTTCTTATTTCAGGGAATTTCATCTGTTCATTCACCCCCTCCCAACCAGGAACATCCCTAATCATTCATCTAATTAGAAATCAGATTGTATGTTGTATTGTTTCCTTTTACTTAATTGGCTTTATTTGATTAACTGGTTTTAATGTATAAAAGTCTGTCTCCCGCTATCTTCAGGGTCCAGGCCTAAGCTGCGGAGGTCTAGTCCCACTTTGTTAGGCAATTGACATGCATTGCTTAATAAATCAATATTCTCGGGAAGTTGAACCTTTGTTTCCTCAGTTACTTCATCGTTCACCTGTCACAAGGACAAGTGCAAAGTTCTACATTTTTGTTTTAAAAAACCAACTCCACAAGTCCAGGAGGATATGGAAGACAACAGTTCATGTGAAATAAACCTTGTTAGAGAGGCAAAGGACCATGAGCATACTGACGGCTGGAAGAGACTGCAGAGACTGCATTTTGCATGTGAAGAAACTAAGGTCCAGGGAGGTTAAATGATTTGCTCCAGGTTATGTAGGTGGTAATTTTCAGAGGCAGGATTCGAACCTGGTTGTCTGATTCCAGAATCCATGCTTTTTCTGCTGTACCATACATAGAATGTTGCATCCACTGTGAGGCATGGATGGTATGTGGGCGGGTTTTGCTTTGTCACAACAGACAGCTTAGCAGGAGTAGAGGAATGGGCATGCAGAAATGAGTACAACCTCAATGAAACCTATTTTTAAAAGTTCCTGACTATGGGGAGGGAAACATGAGAAGCTGTGCATGAATTAATTCATGGTGAAGTGGGCAGAACCAGATGAACCATTTATACAATGACTAAACCTTATCAAGGAAAACAATTGCAAAAGAATTAAGAATGCTGAATAATGCAATGACCAATGATGACCCCCAAAACTGATGATGAATCATACTTCCCACCCCTTGGCACAGAGGTATTGGACTACAGGCATAGAGAATGAGACAAACCTTTTAAAACATAGTCAATGCATGAATCTGTTTTGTGTAACTATACTTGTTAGAAGGGATGCCTTTTTTTTTCTGGGAAAGGAGGGAATTTGGAATAGCGGAGAAGAAGAGTGATAGGAATACTAAAAAAAGAAATAATAAAAAGAAAAAACATCAATAAGTAATTAAAAGAATGTCTTCTGTTTTTATAGAGGACCAATGACATCACAAGGTGATGTCTTGACTTGTGCGTGAGTTGGATTTAAATGAGGCAGTTACACAAAGTTATCAGCTTCACTCTCTCTTCTAGAATTATTGAAGTTCAGTGGCAAGACAAAAGTCAAGATTAGTAGTGATGGCCCGGGATGCAGTGGATAACCTTAGCATCTTCAATGCCTGACCAAGCTCTGAGCGCTCCACAATGCCTGCTTCAGCCGCCTTCATGGTTATTAGAACAAATTGTTCTCATCCACTCATTCCTCTGGGAGAAGTCTTCACATGCTTGGGGTAGGTACCTGCCTAATTCACTGACAGATTTGAGACCCATAGTTTATACTCAAGCTTGTCTGCTGAGACAATTTGCTGGGGTGTGGCCACTGTGCATGCCACAGGTGAGAGGTGTGTGCCAAGTGGACACCAAGGGTGGATGAACAGCCCTCAGAAAGGGCTCAGCAAACCCTCACACTAGAGGTGCTAATCCTCCTTCGATATCCCACACACCCCCACCAAAAGAATAGTAGAGAGCAGAAGAAAATTCTTAAAGAGTACAGAGACAAAATTGAAATTAACATGTTAATTTGAATTATTATTTGTAAGTAATGAGGAAAAACTGTCATAACAGATGTTTGCAATTTATATATAAAAATGAAAAGTTCAAATCCACTCTGAGATGCCAAAAATGTGGACGAATATGGACTTCTGGCCCCACAAGGGCAAATCACTTGGGCCACTGTCTTGCCACATTCAATGGTGCATTGTTTCGTGGAGGAAACTAATCCCTCTTAAAACACTGATTGATGATAACTTAAGGTGCTCCTCACTATTATCCCCTGTCTCTAACTATGAGCTAGTAGAGTTATTAGGTTTTCTGAGGAGAGTAGGGAAGGTTTTATGATCCAAATAAAAGAATAAGTGAAATTATAGGCACCCAGACAAATGATAAGGCAGCGACCCTTCTTGCCTGTCCAGGGATAAGACAGGGCTTTTTGCTCTTATCTGACGTGCCCCAGATCATCTCTTAAAAGCACCAATTTATCTCTTCTGTTCAAAAACCTGGCTCTTATTATAAGGAACAGGGCTGAGGGGAAATGCACTGAATGACTGGGCTGAGACAAACTTTCTGTCCCAATTCATTCTGCCTGAAGACGCCAATCTGAAAAAAAGCAGCCATAGATGACAAAGCCTTTGTATGCCCTTAGACAAATCCCCAGTTTTCCCCAATCACAGTCAGTTTCCTAGATGACCTCCAAGATCCTTTCTAGCTCCAAAACTCTACCTTCTAAGGTTTCTCTAGCATCAGATGGCCTAACATTCTATGACCTCTTCTAGCTCAGATGCTGTTCTAAGGCCCCTTCCAGTTTTGACATCCTATAGTCCAAGGTCCCTTCCAGCTCTAGTACTTTCTATCTCTAACAGTTCTAATATTCTATATTATAATGCTCTCCCATCTCTGACACCCGATGTTCTAAGGTCTTTTCTAGCTCTGACATTCTATGTTCTAATCTAATGTCTCTCTCATCTCTGGTATCTTCTCTTCTAAGTTTTCTCCAAGCTCTAACATTTTAGGTTCTAAGATCCCTTGCAGCTCTGATATTCTCTGTTCTAAGGCCCTCCCAGCTCTGACATTCTCTGTTCTAAGGTCCCTCTGAGCTCTAACATTCTGGGTTCTAAGATCCCTCCCAGATCTGACATTCTGTGTTCTAAGGTTCCCCACAAATCTAAACTCCCCTTTCAGATCTGACATTCTATGGCCAAAGTTGCATTCCATCCCCAAAGCTCTCATCCCCTGAGTGATTACTGACTGCCCATATCACTGTGTATTATCAGACCTAGAAAAGCAAACCAAACTGACACAAGGTTGAAACCAGATTAACCACCCCCAGCAAAGCAGGAGAAATTCTAATAAAAAGAGTGATTCTATCTGGGGTTGGAGGGATTTAGGGAGGGGGTGATGGGATGCCTGACACTGAATCTTGCTGGCCAGAGCAGCTCCCCAAAGGTGATTTAAGCCAGTGTTGCACAAGGCCTTGGCTGAGCATTCGTAGATACTCAGGGCCTCTTCTCTGGATGCTGGCTGCAGCCGTCCAGGGTCTTGGAGACACTATTTGCCTTTCCCTGAAATGTCAGCTTAGTAAGCAAAATGATGACACCCCAAGGGCTTCTGGATGCCCTTAGATGCCTCAGTGAAGCTGGGGTGGGGAAAGGCAATGGGCAAGTTAAAACCAGCCAGCTTTGGGAGAGGGCTGCAGAGGCTCAGTTCCTCTTTGGGGGTTGGACCCACCCAAACCAGCTAGACCCCAGTATGGGATTTGGCTCAGGGCAGAAGGAGGCTGGTCCCAGAAGGAAAGTGAGAGGGAATCTTAGGATGGACTCCCACGAGACCCAGGCACTGAAGCTGGTGGGGATGGGAATGATATCAAGTTGGAGAGAAGCCACTGTTAGTATTTTTCAAGAGTTTTTTTATTTTTATTTTCTAAGGACTCAGATTTCCCCTTCCCTCCTTTTGACCCTTTCCTTTTCTCTTGCTTTGAAGAAAGAAGATTGATTTACAACATTGGAACATTTCCCTGTGAAAATCTTGGGAGCAAATGATCCTCAAAGAATGGAGGCCAAATAAACTTTGAAAATCTGAGATGATCATTAGCATAGTTTCATGGTTTCCTTTCTCTTTTCTTTAGCTGAGCCATGCCTCAGCTCTGTGACCTCAGGCAAGTGACTTCTGAACAGCAGTTTCATAGTATGGTAGATTTAGAGCTCAGAGGCTATTCTAGCCCATCCTCATAGGTGAGGAAACTGAGGTA
This sequence comes from Phascolarctos cinereus, assembly GCF_003287225.1. Classification (NCBI taxonomy): domain Eukaryota; kingdom Metazoa; phylum Chordata; class Mammalia; order Diprotodontia; family Phascolarctidae; genus Phascolarctos; species Phascolarctos cinereus. Next base: position 59,116,937 of record NW_027555847.1, read on the forward strand.
GAAAGTGACAGAGGAAGGATGTGAATTTGAATCCTGATTTGATTGAATCCAAATCCCATCACCCCTTCCCCAAACTGTGAAGTTTGGATTCGGTCAAAGGGCTGCACTTGAGGACTTAGAGGCCACATGTGGCCTTGAGGCCACAGGCTCCCCACCCCTACTTATACCTTGGGGTTTCCTCCCTTTAAAATATTTATTAATGTTTAAATATTCATGTATATGTTTATAAATATCTATATATTCATATTTATAAATTTATTTAAATGTTTATTACTTTTTATTAATCACCTTTTTTCCTCTCTCCTAACTTCCCCTTATTGAGAAGGAAGGAATGCAAAACTCTTGCAACAAATATTTGTTGTCAAGAAAAATAAACTTCCAGACTAGCCATTTCTAAAAATATGTGTCTTGTCCTGCATCTTGAGTTCATCACCTCTCTGTCTGTCGAGAGGTAGGCAGCATCATGTGTCACTGGTCCTCTGGAATCATAGTTGATCATTGTATTGGTCAGAGTTCTTAAAAAGTTATTCATTTTTATAGTGCTGTTATAATGTGAGATGTTCTGGCTCTGCACCTATCACTCTGCAGCAGTTCAGACAAGTCTCCCCAGGTTTCTCTGAAGTCATCTACCTCATCCTTTCTTATGGCACAGTAGTATTCCATTACATTAATATAGCATACTTTATCCCATCATTCTGTGGTTGATGGGCTCCCCCTTAATTTCCATTTCTTTGCCACCCCCAAATATCAAATAATCAGGGAAAGAGTCCATTTATCCATGATATATTGGAAAGAGCAGAAGACTGACTTCTCATCTGACAGAAGCGGAAAACAAGCAGTCAGCTAAGGGAACATGGCTAGTTATTGAGAGAGCTAATCCTAGAACCCTGATTCCCTATAAGAAAAGGGATTCCTAAACAGGAATTTGGACAGAGAGAGGTCAAAGAGTCAGGGAAAACACCTCAGAAATAATTTTCTTCCTTGAGCCAAACATTTACTGAATGGAAAAAAAATGGACAGGGAGGCAGAGAGACCTGGGTTTCAGCCCTAGTTCTAACCTTGGGAAAATCACGTGGGCCCTGCTCTGAGCCTCAGTTTCTCCCTCTAAAATGAGGCAATTGACCTAATTGTTCTCTAAGGTCCTTTGAAGTTGTGAAATTGTGTGGGTCTAAATCCTGACCCAAGAGTTAGTGGCAAAGATAAAACTCAAATCCAGGCCTCCTAACTCCCTGTTCAATTTGATTATCAGTCAATCAACAAACACTTTTCACTTTGCCAACTTATCTGTCCAAGGGAGGTTGTCTGGGCCATTCCTATTTGGAGATTGTGATATAGAGCCAGCTTTAGGGAGAAACACGCTTTTCATCATCCCCCAAGAGAAGAAGGATTCATGGCCAAACTAAGACAGTGAATCTGAAAATACAGGGGAAAAAATAGATTCTCGTCATCCAAGTCCCTGGTGCAGCCAAATGGTTCAACAGCAGAAATAGAGATGGTTGTTTAAAATTAAATTTTTTTTTTTCAGATCCTACCACCAACTGAGAAAGCAAGAAAAACAAAACCATTGTTATAAACACATGGTCAAGCAAAACAAATTCCATATTGATCACTTGGGGAAAAAAATGTGCCAATCTGTTGTCTGAGTCCATCACCTCTCTATCAGGAGGTGGGAAGCAGGAGAAGTGGATGTGATTTTATCAGTATAAATGACAATAAGGAAGATGGACTATTATCTGCTTTGCCACTGCACCTAAGGACCGTGGGACCTTTCCATCTGAGTTGTAGCAGAAACCTTCCATATATATTGTCTCTCCCTTAGCAGGTAAGCAACTGTAGGGTAAGGACTGTTCCACTTCTTTTTTTCTCCAATGTGTAGCACACTGTTTGTATATAGCAGACTCTTAGTAAATGCTTTTCATTCATTTATTCAACATGGGGACACTGACAATGCATCCCACAGAACTTCCATGGGGATGCCTCTCTCAAGGTCTCACTCAGCATCATCTTTGCTTTTGGCCAGGAGCTGGTTGGCTCAAAGCTTGTTCAGCAGGGGGAAATCCACCTCATTCCTATGGAAATCCCATTCCTGATGCAAAAACCAGGGAGGTATTTGTTATCCTGTAGATACATATCTACAGGGCAGCTAGGTGGCACAGTGGATAGAGTACTAGGCCTAGAGTCAGGAAGACTTATCTTTCTGAGTTTAAATCTGGCCTCAGATACTTACTAGCTATGTGAACCTGACCAAGTCACCCTGTTTGCCTCAGTTTTCTCATCTGTAAAATGAGCTGGAGAAAGAAATGGCAAACCACTCCAGTATCTTTGCCAAGAAAACCCCAAATGGGGTCACAAAGAGTTAGACATGACTATAAAACAGCTCAACAATGGCAGATACATTTAGTGTGGGTAATCAGGTCTATGCCAAGGGTGCCCCCATCTGAGCATACCCTAATATGTGCTGGAGGGTGGGGCTTGCAAGGCCAAGAGGATGCACTTAATACAGTGCCTGACACATAATAAGAGCTTAATAAATGTTTATTGTTTGATTGATTGATTTTACAAGGTCTATGTTGGTTTTGCAGAGATGGAAAAAAAAAGGGAAGGTATTCTACATGGGAAGAATAGGACAAGCAAAGATGTGGAGGAGGAAAAGTGTATATAGCACAGTCAAGGCACAGTGAATGAGAGGATTGACTGCTCTATCTGGATAGGAGAATGCATATGTTGCAGCATTAATAGTAACTCCCATTTCTAAGGAACTTTCTGATTTACTTTCCTTTTTTCAATAACCCTGTGAGGAACGTAGTCCAAATATCATTCTCCTCATTTTATAGATGTGGATGCTGAGGCTTAGGGAAGTGATTTACCCCACAATGATGTAGCGAGTAAGTACAGAACTTGGGACCCAATTCCAAGCTAGGTTTTCTGCCTCCCAAGTTCATTGTTCTTTCCACTTTGCTATGCTTACCTCCAAGTAAGAGACAAGTCTAAAAACTTAAGCTGAGATTCAGTTGCAGAAGCCTTGAATACTAGGTTAAGGAGTTTGGACTTTATCCTATGGCTCAGTTATGTTGACAGGGAAGGGGAACTTTTCATCAAAGATCAACCATTGTTGCTAAATCTAACTTTGGGGTCAGGGATCACTCCTGTTCAGGAAAGCTTGGCAAGACAGGAAGTCTCCTTTTACTGCCCCTCAGCACTTTCAAACAACACCAGAGCCATCCAGTGCCCTGTAAAAAGAGCTCTGGACATGTGAAAACAAAAAGGAGAGAATTGAAATGACCTGCCCAAGGTCACCCAGGCAGTAAATAGCAGAACTTGGATTCTGACCCAGGCCCTCTGACCCCCATATCCAATACTCTGGTTACATCAACACACTGCCTCACTTGGTGATACTTTAAACAAACAAAAAAAAAACCTCTTAAAGGCAAACATAGATTTTTGTCATTGTGAGGTTGGCTGCAGGTCACAGAACTAGTATGGGATACGAACAACATTTAAACCCAAGTCTTATGGCTCTAAAATTTGGAAACAGGAAGCCCAGATCCTCATTCTGGGCTCTGCCACTAATTTGTTGTATGACCTCAGGCAAGTCATTTTATTTCTCTGGGCTTAAGTCAGATGTCAGACTTTAAGTCAAATGGCAGATTGTATTAGCTTCTGACCAGTATGAGGAAATAATTAGTATTTGATGCAAATGAGAAGGTTGGGCTAGCTGGTGTCCAAAACCTGTTCTGCTTCTAAATGCTATGAAAGCCTTCAAGAAAGCTCAGTTGGGTCACGATACCCCCATTACTAAATTATTTGGCTCAGTCTTTGACTTTGTACCCTGACACTGTTTAACCCTAGCACAACAACTCAGCAGGAGGAGCTAGATGTCTTCGGACAGCCATAGCAGATCAGGGTTAAACAATGTGTGAGGCAGGGGAAAGAGTCCAGCCTGGAAGTCTTGGCTTTGTCACTAAGTGGTCATGAGACCTTGGGCAAGTCACTTGTCCTCTAGGCCTCAGTTTCCTCATCTGTAAAATGAGAGGTATGTAGTAGATGATAATGCAAGGCCATTTCTAGCTTTCATATTATTTGTCCTAATGTCCTTTCCAGGTCTAACACTAACCATTTTTACTGATGAGGAACATGAAGTTTAGGGCAATTAAACTGGTAGTTTTTGTGAAGGGGGCATAAAGCTGTGGAGTCTCTTTACTGCCAACCTGAGTCTTTTTTATTTTGTCTTTTGGCCACTGAAGGGTTTTGAGAAAGGTGTTGATGGGGTCTCACCTGTGTCTTGAACACAGCAAAAGCTAATAGTAGCCCAGAGCCTGCTAATGTAGCCTCACTTTCAGCTAGACCTTAGCTCCTGGTTTGGTTAGGGCCCTTCAATCATTCAAATTCATAGTGCCAAGCCCCAGTTTCCAGGACTCTTTCAGATCAAGTTAGCAGATGCATAAATCCAAAACACAAAATATTCCACAAACCATATCTGCAGCATAGGAACAAAAACTTGAACCAAGTAGAGAGCATCCTTACCTCCTGTTTCCCCAAAGCTTCTACCTCTCACACATGCTGTCTCTGTCCATTCTCCAGGCACCCTCAACATCAAGGCAGGGAGAAAGAGACATAGTTGAAACTGACAGGAAAAAGTGATGCAGTTGAAACTGACTTCTGAAATTGACACCCTGTGGCTATGGAAACATGGAGCCTGAGATGCTCTGCCATACCTTCTTCGCTCAAGGCCTGACAAGGGAGAGACAGCATTGTCTGCCCCTGGGAACCACTGCTCTTAGCTGCCTGTTATCTCCCATGCTTCCAGGACATCCCCTTTCTTCTGTGCTTTCTTAAACTTCCTGCTTAGGAACATTCATCAGACTGCATTTGGTTAATGTCTGTACACTGGGAAACACCTGCAAAGGCCTCTGGGACATTTAATACAGAAACTCTTCCCAAATAAATAAGGCTTTCCACCCCAAAGCATTGTCGGAACATAGAAACCTAGACAGATGCTCTGTATCAATAAATGTTTGTTGAATTGAATTGCATTGAGTTGAATTAAACTGAATAGAGTTGAAATGAATGAAATTGAATTCAAGGCCCTCAACTATCTAGTCCCAGTTGGGAGCTTTGTGTCATAGAAAGAATACTGGATTCATATTCAAATCCTGATAGTTCTGCTACTTACTTCCTCTGTGGCTTTGGGCAAGTCATTTCCCTTCCTTTGTCTCCTTCTCTGTAAAATAATAAATATAATATAGTTATATTATATATTATTATACAATAAAATTATATATAAAATTGTATTTTATAATATATAAAATAATAATAAAAATAGAATAAAAATAATTTCTAAGGTCTCTTTGACTCCTGATATTTTCCAAGCCTACCTTATCTCCCATCTTACCTCCTACTATTCCCTCTATGCATCCAATGCTTCATGTTATTCTCAATTCCAAGGTTGCCCTTCCCCCCTCCCATCTATACCTAGGGAAATCCTATTCACATCTACCGCCACTACCTCCATGAAGCCTTCCTTGACCTCTCCCTTCTAACTTCCCCTTCCCAAAACCAAATATGACTTCTCCCTCTTATGAGCCCCCATGGCACTTTGTCTATGCCACTCATGTGACAATCTATCACACTCTATATGGACTGCATCTTATCTTCTCAACTGTACTGATCAATTCAAGGACAGAGACATTGTCACATACCATAAGATTTAGAGCTGGAAGAGAACTTAGATCATATCATTGTAATAATCATAGTCTTTATAAGGTTTGTAAAGTGCTTTTCATATGTTATCTAATGTGCACAACAACTTTGGGAGGTAAATGCTATAACTACCTCCATTTTACAGATGAGGAAATTGAGGTAGACTGAATTTAAGTGACTTGCCCAAGATTACACAGCTAGTAAGTGTCTGAAGCAGGATTCAAACTCAGGTCTTCCTGACTCCAGGTCCCAAGCTCTATCCATAGCACCACTTAACTTGCTATGTTCCCTTGGATAAGCCACTTCCCTTCTGACCCTCATTGTCCTCCTAGGTAAAGTGAGTGGGTTGCACCTAACCTTCTCCAAGATTGCATAATCTAAGGCAGTTGAGAGCATCTGTCTGGACAAACAGGAATTGATGGTCCTCTATTCTCTTTTCCTTACCTTATTTTCTCTTTTTCTAGCCCTTAGTATTTCCTTGTGACTAATTACAAAGAAGTGAGTCCCACTAAAGTCTTAGACAAACACTTCTCCTTGGGGAGCTTCATGGTTCAACAAGCAAATCTCCTACTCAGCCTTCAAAAGACATGAATAGGAGCTTCTGTCCCGGACCTTCCTTTCTCAGCAATCACAGTGAACCATTGTTCTCAGCCTGAAATGTTTGGTAGTATTGTACCTGGCCAAACCAACCTGTAAGAATGTAGAAACTTGAGTCAAGGTTATGAGCCTTAGAAGTAGCGGAGGGACAACCTATTTCTGTGGCTATGGTACAATGCCTTCCACTTCCAGATAGAAGCTAGAGAGAATAACATTTCCCCTTTGGAAAAGAATCCAGAGGTATGTTCCAGGCAGGGAGGCCAAGGCAGGGAAGAATGTTCTATCAGCTTAAGGGCAAAAGGGTCTGAGATTAGCACCAACCTTGCTCTGATATTAGACAGAACAGGACAAGCATCTGCCTGGGTGGTATAATTATAATTCATTACTCTAACACCTTGAGAGGCAGCTTGGCCCAGGGGCTAGAGATCTGGGCTCACAGCCAGGAAGGCTTGGGTTCAAACTGGGCCTCTGACACATGCTGGCTCTGTGACCCTGGACAAGTCACTAAGCCTTTTAGTGCTCTGGAGCAACTAACTCTCTAAGACTATACATTTGTTTAGTGTAATACATTTTAGAGTTTGTATGACTAATTGAAATCAAATTCATTGGTTTATTTTCAACCTGCTTGCTCATACTGGAAATTGAACCCTTAGAGAATCATTCCTTTGGTTTAAATTTTAGCAGTCTCTAAAAATCCTAATCCCCATGGAGAGAGGGAGGTAGAGAGGTCGAATATTTAGCCTGCATCAGTCATTTCTGCCAAAATATAACTGAATTTATCAGATCCTTTCCTAAAATACCTGGAGACCAACTTCAAAATTTTGCCTTGAGCAAGCCCCACTTAGAGCAATAGTCTAGAAGGCACAACTCTAATACTATGGGCCTCAACAGCTAGGTCATGTTTTTCTCTTCATTTTGCCCAAGAACCTCTGTAAAGGCCTTTTACTACTCTTTATAACTTAGTTCCTTTCTCCCTTTCCTGTCTTCTTATATATCTTATTACTCTCCTCAATCCTGTGATTTCATGACACTGGTCTCTTTCCTTTTCCTCAAGTCAAGACTGTTCATTTCCCAAGATTTTCACTGGCTGTCCCCTATCTGGAGAATATTCTCCCTCCTGGTTTCCCTGGTTTCCTTCCCTGGTCTCAGCTAAAGTCTCATCTTATATAAGAACCCTTTCTGGGTGCCCCTTAATGCTCATGCCATAAGAGGGATGTCCACGCTTTCCTCTGAGATTTCCTCCAATTTACCCTGTCTCTCTATGATTTGTACATAGTCATTTTCATTTGTCTGCCTCACTGAAGTGTGAGCTCCTTGAGGGCAGGAATTGTTTTTGCTTTTCTTTGTATGTCAAGTGTTTAGCAGTACCCAGCATACAGTTAGGCATTTAATAAATTCTTGTTGACTTGCCAAAAGCCTACTTTAATGCCTAATTGTGGCATGGAGATAGCCCTGAAATCTCAAAGACTATGTTAGTAGAACAAAGCAGAAGATGTGCTAGAAGCAACTCTAGCAGTTTCTACCATCTTGAAAAGGCACCAAGTAAGACCCTGGTGGAAAAATCAAGTGTTGTGTTCAGTTGTTTCAGTTATGTTTGACTTTTCATGACCTCATTTGGGGTTTTCTTGGCAAAGATACTGGACAGGTTTGCCGTTTCCTTCTTCAGCTCATTTTACAGATGAGGAAACTGAGGCAAACAGGGTGACTTAGGGTCACACAGCTAATGTTTGGGGCCAGCTTTGAACTCAGGAAGATGAGCCTTCTTAACTCCAGGTCTGGGGCTCTATCCACTGTGCAACCTTTTGAGGACCAGAGAGATTCAGTACTTTAGTCTGGACACTTTTTGATGACTTTGGCCACAGCAAAGGAAACTACAAAAAGGATGTTTAGTCTTACCTGTGTGGTCTCTTTTGTTTTATCGGTGATGATGGAAGAATGATGTAATAAGGCATGGAGGGTGCTATGACTCACATAGTTTTAAGACCATCTCTAAACATTAACTTTAATTGCTGATACTGTGAACATGAGGTTCTTGTCCACTGGTCAGCATATACTCTGAGCCAGAGCCAGAAGGCTTTGTTTGAAGACGAGCATTTTTCACCTAGAGTCCATGGACACCAAAGGAGTTGACAGATAGATTTCAAGAGGTCCATGAGTTTGGATGGGAAAATTAAAACTTTATCTTATTTACTCCTAACTGAAAGTTAGTGTTTTCTCCAATTATTTGAAAACATTGTTCTGAGATGGGGTCAATGGGCTTCGCTAGATTACCAAAGAGTTCCATGATATAAAAAAGAAATATTAAGAAGCCCTCCTCTAGGAGGTGAGAAATTTTGGCCCCATAGGTATCAGGGGAATAGTTATGAGCATGCCCAGAAGGATGATGGTCAGGGCAGCTCCTCTAGCCAATGCTATTTATTCATCCATTCACCAGCGTCCTGCAGAGGTCTACCACTAGCCCTCCAGGGAAAGAGTAAATAGCACAGTGAACTCTGATTCCAAGTTGGAATCCTGACTCTCTGCTGCTTGTTACCTGTGTGACCTTGGGTAAGCTCGTCTCTCTGGGCCTCAGTTTCCTCTTCTGTAAAAGGAGGGACTTGGACTACATGACCTCTTAGGTCTCCTCCACCTCTAAATCAATGATCCCAAGATCCTTTAGTCCTCTCCTCCTCTTAAGCAGGCTTCTCCAGCTCCAACACCCTGGGTACATAGGGCATGAAGATGAGCAAAGGGGCCAGTCTTTAAGCCCTGTTTTTCAGGACAAGATGAATACCAGGCAGGAATGGATGGGGATGTAGCTCCCCTGCCTCCATACATCTGACTTTGAATTTCACAAGTAAGTACCTAGAAACAGCACTGTTTGCCTCTCCTAATCACTTCTCAACCCCTTGTATTCTGACTTCTATCACCATCCATCAACTGAAACTCCTCTCTCCAAATTTATTTGAGGATCCTTTAATGGTAGTTTTTGCTGCTGCTGACTACCCTTTCTTCCTGGAGTCTCAGCTTTTTCTTTGTACCACTCTCTTTTTGTTTTCTCCCTACCTTTTTAAACTTTTTTTTCAATTTCCATTGGTGAATCATAGAGCTAAAGAGAGATTATTAAGCACTATGACAGGCACAGCGCTAGGCATTGAGATTGCAAACCAAATGAGCCCTACCCATAAGGAGATTACATTCTAATAAAATGACACAAAACATAAAGGGGAGCTGGAAAGCAAGAGGATGGGTGAAGGGATAGTGAAGAGATGATACCTACATGAGAACAAGGCTGCTAGTGAGGAGGTAGGGAAGTCCCAAGAGAGAGCTGAGCTGGAAGGGAAATGAGCACGGCTGGGTGTCCTCATGAAACATAAAATCAACCATGTCTCTCTTCTAAGGATGGGTGTTCCTCAAGACACCATCTGGGGCCTCCTTCTTCTTGTGCTATGCCCTCTTTTTTTACCTCATTAGCTCCCATGGATTTAATGATTTATTTTGCAGATGATTCGCCATTTTAATTTGTCCAGCCCCAATCTCTCTCCTGAGCTCTAGTACCACACCACCAGAAATGAGGAAGAAATGGTTGGAGGAGGAGAGAATTTCTCTTTCTTCCCCTCTCCACTCTTTATAGCAGTTGGCCAGAGTTAGTACTAGTAGTCACTGGAATAATAGTGATTAATGATGGAGAATGGATGCGGAAATATAATCACGTGGGGATGGAGTTAGTTTCAGGGATTATAACCCTGTGTGATGGAGAGAAGTGCTGTATATGCACCCTACAAAGACACCAGTGCTTAGAGCCTGGCAGACAGCTACATGTAAACAGAACTTCATGAAGACTCTGCAAAGGGAGAAAAATACTTCTAATAACCAGAAGCTGTTTTCCCCTTTGCCATATGTCCCTCACAGGTATGCTCCTCTACCTTTTTACCTGAAGTTTAAGTGGCCTCTTCCCAGAGACCTTTTATGTGCAAAGGTAGTGTGAGCTCCTGGTTTGGAAGCCTAGTTTTTGTAATGATCCTTGCTATATCAACTAAGAAAATGCCTTTTGTAAAAGCTAATTAAGTATGTCTGGTAAGTAACATGAAAGACTTTGGTGGGGGCTTATAAATGGCAACACTAGAAACCCAGGACCTCGAGAGGTATCAACTACTTTATGGGGATGGAGCTTACCAGTTTGAGTTGGGGTGGGGGAAGAAGCCCAGAAAGGGGTATTACACTAACATCTACACTATCACCCTCATTTTCACAAAAAATTCCTTGACAAACTGTCTACCATTGCTACCTCAGGCTCTTCTCCTCTCACACACTGCTTAACCCCTTGCAATCTGGATTCTGGCTTCATCATTTAACCAAAATTGCTCCATCCAAAGTAACCAACAATCTTCTAAGTGCCAAATATGATATCTTTTCAGTCCTTATCCTCCTTGTTCGCTCTTCTGTAATTGACATTTTTGATCACCCACTCCTTCTGAATACTCTTTCTTCCTTAGATGACACAGATCCCTTCTGGTTCTCCTGCTATCTGTCCAATTGTTCCTTCTCAGTCTCCCTTCCTGATGCATCATCCATGTCATGCCCATTAATTGTGAGTACACCCCAAAGATTTTTCCTAGGTCCTCTTCTTATGCTTATCCCCTCCCACTTAGTGGCCTCATCAACTCACTTAGGTTAGATTATCATCCCTATGCAAATGACTTCCAAATCCATATAGCCACTCTTAATCTCTCTTCTGAGCTCCAGTTACACATCTCTAATTGCCTATTAGACATTAAAAACTAGATGCCCTCTAGACATCTCAAACTTAGTATATCCGAAACAGAATTCACTATTCCCCACTCCCTCCAAACTCACTTATCTCCCTAACTTCCCTGTTTAATTGAGGACACCACTTTCCTTCAGGTCACCCAGATTTGCTACACCCAAATCACCCAACATATCCAAACAGCTGCCATATCTTGTGGTTTCTGCCTCCACAACATTTTGTTATACATCCTTTCCTCTTTGCTCACATAGCCACCTCCTTAGTTTGGGTCCTTATCACTTGTTTCCTGGACTATTTCAATAGTCTCCTTCCTTAGGCCTCTCTCCTCTCTAATTTATCCCCCATAGAGATTTTCCTAAAGCACAGGTAGTTCCAGTGGCTTCTTATTACTTCTAAGAACAAATACAAATTCTTCTGTTCAACATTTAAAGCCCTTCACAACCTAGCTCTTCAGTCTTCTTACACATTACTCTCCTCCCCACACACTTGGCTCCAGCCACATTGGTCTATTCACTGTTTCATATGATCCATCTCCCATTGTTATGTCTTAGTATTAGCCATTCCCCACACCTAGAATGCAATCCTTCCTTATCTCTCCTTGGAATTCCTGGTTTCCTTCCAAATTCAGTTCAAATGACACCCTCTTCATGAAGTCTTTCCTGGTTCTTCCAGCTGCTAGAACTCTCACCCTGTCCCCCCCCCCCAAATACCTAAATTGCATTCATTCCATATGTGTATGTATGTATATGTATATATGTGTGTGTGCATGTGTGTATACATATATACATCATACATATATGTGTATATATACATGTATATATACACATGTATATATACACATGTATATATATGTATATATATATACGGTATATACTCACATGTGTACATATTGTCTCTTCCTTTACAATGTAAGCTCCTTGAGGGCAGGATCTATTTCACTAGTCTTAATAAAAGCTAGATGATTGATTGATCAGTAGAGTCGGTTTTATTATATACCAAAGGCAACAAAGAAGCATCATTCCATGAGACATTTAGTCATGTCATGGTGTAGCACTTGTGGTAAGCATTTTTTAACAGATCATCGTGAAAATAATTATGGCCGAATGACCTTTGTTGCACAGGATTAGTAGGTAGAGAAGTTCCATGAAGAGCTCGGTACGGCCTCAGGAAGAAAGCCAGGAGGCATTGGGTATGGCTAACAACAAGTAGCCTTGAACAAAGAAAATTGTTTATATTCCTAAGATAGGAAGTGGCTCACTACCAGTGTGGGAGTCATTTCCAGATTAGGATGCGTATTGTCATTCCATCGACTTGTTAGTGCAAAGGTCAAAATCAATACCCAATTAGGAAAAAAAAATAGGAAGAGAATATAGCATACAACTGATGAACTTCAACCTGACCTGATTTTTTAAAAAATTCTTTTTTATCGTGAACTAGATTTATTTCAGTGCTTCTTAAACTGTGGAGCTGTGAAAAATTTGGCAACAGTAAAAGGTTTCTGAATATGCGATGACCAAAACTTAATTAAAAATCAGATACATAATGAATCCGAGGTATTTCTAGCAGTGCAAGCCCATGTTACATCACACAACTTCAATGTATGTAAACACACAGCATGTGCACTTTGCACTGGGCATGCCCTCAGGCAGGCATGCCATACCAACATATATACTGTATATACTCATATATACTGCCTAAATGCAAAAAGGAGTCAGGACTAGAAAAAGTTTAAGAAGCCCTGAGCTAAAAAACATCAACCAGTATGTGAAGAGATATTCAAATGTAAAATATATACAAACTAATTTCTGTTGGGGAGCACTAATAACTGGCAGGATTCGTGAAAGGTCTTTGGCACTGGAGCTGAAGCTTGAAGGCTTTCGCAGAGAAGGATGAGAGAATGGAGAACATTCCAAGAATGAGGCACAGCACAGGCAAAGGTGTGGAGGTGAGAGATGGAAGAACAGCAAAGAGAAGCTTCTGAATGGCTCTCAGGAGTAAATGAGGAACAGAAGAAGTAATAAGAGCAACAGAGGAAGGGAAAGTAGCGTAGAAATGTGATTGCAAAAGGAAAGCCCAGATGTACATTTTCATGGGATCAATGCTATGCATTATATGGTTGGGAGCGGTTTTTCTCAGTGAGGGAGTACTTTTTTACTCTGATTTATCCGTGCATAAGAAAGCCTAACATACTCAAAGCATGACTGTTCACTCAGTGGCAGCTACTGGAACTTTAAGCCAACTGTCTGGGCATTCTCTATGGGCAACTTTTAAGAAAGAACAGCTCAGGTCTATACAAGAAAGAGAGGGCCAATCCTTAGCAGTGGACAGTCATGGACACCTTGCTACTGCCACTTATCTTTCTTGTTGTCAGTCTCTTCTTCTCTCCTAGAAAACCAGCATGCCGCAGTGGAAAAAGCATTGGCTTTGGACTCAGGAAGTCTGGGCTTTGGTCTAGGCTTGGACACAAACTCAAAGTATTCCATTAGGCAAGTCATTTGTGCCTCAGTTTCCTCATCTGTGAAATAGAGATGATTCACTTACCTGTCTCAGTAGTCATGGAGCTGGACCAAAAGAACCTGTCATCCTTTCCAGCTCTAAGACCAATGATTCTTATTTTGCAAAAAAGAGCCTCTTGCCAGCCTGTGACCCAATTCTTCCTTGCCATAGAAGAATAACCAGTCATGGCAGGGCCAGGTCGACACCCCCAGCAATTTTTTGTCTCCTCTTTTTTGTTGGAGCTGCAGTGAGCTCTGGGCTGTGCAGTCCATGAAGGAGGAAAGCTGGTTGTTGGTAATGACACCCACTTGGTCAGCCATAGAGTCTGGTGGTTTTTGTCACCCCTTGGCATGGCAGTGAGAACATTCGGATCCCAGCTGGGCCCCAAACTTTGGAAAACGCAGTTCTCTGCCTGTTATGACCTCACATTCAATAAAGGGCTGCAAGCTAAAAATAGGCCCAGCCTCTGACAATTCCCACTTCCCAAAAAGCATGGGGCTGGGGAATGGGGAGGGCAGGGGAATGATGTACCTCAAAATAAGGCTTTTTAGGCTTTTGGTCTTAGAGGTGAGGCAAGACAGATATTGATGGGAGATCACAGAAAACACTAAAGGATACAGATCAGGTACCAGCTACTTGGCACACTTCCCAACAGCTATTACTACCCCAGAGGCAAATATAGTTGTGTATGTTGGGGACAGGTCAGAGGATACTCTGAGCTGGGTGCAATTTCTGGGAAGAGAAGGCTCCCTGTCCTTTGGGAAGCCTATTGGTTACCTACCTAGGGATGGGGGTAAGATGGAGCCCAGAGAAGGATGTTATGCTGCTCCAGCAGAGAAACATGAAGTGAGGCATGTGGACATAGGTTACTATGGAGAGAAAACACACCCTCTCAGTGAGGAAGACTGCCCCATCCCATGTTGGTGCCCTGGGACAGAGTTCTGTTTGATTGTCCCTAGTTACAGTTCTTCACTTCACTAGGACAAGCTTATTTCACTAGAAGACAAAGAAAGATGGTTGGAGTGGTGCCCATGTAGACTCTCAGAACTGAATGGGACCTTATTATTCATCTAGTTTGATCTTTCACCCAGAGCATTCATGAGAAGAAGTGGTTACCCAGCTTCTGCTCTGACCCAGGGTTTTCTGGACTAAAACGTTCTCTAAACTTCAATGGGAATTGGCATATGAGCTATTGTTATTATCGTAGAATTAAGGCAATTTAGAGACAAAGGAAGAGGGTCATCTGGTCCATTTACCTACCCAATGCAGGAACTCCTCTAGGGGAACTCTGATTGGATTGACCCCACCCCCACCCCTATCTCACCTTGAACCAAGACCAGTGGAGTAAGCTACAGGCTGGCACCTTTAACTGAATATAAGGAAAAACTTTATAATAATTAGAGCTGCCCCAAAATGGAATGTTCCATCAGTAAGTACTTGATGAAATGGACCAAAAGTTTGAAAGAAGTTTTAGTCCAGGAAATCCTGCCAGATGGGTGACACAAATGACCCAAGGTCACACAGCACCTGGAACATAGTGAGCACTTAGTAAATGTTTGGTGACTGACTAACTGACATAGTTGGTAAATGGCAGAGCCAGGATTTGAACCGAGGTCTTGTGACTTCAAACCCAGCAGTCTTTCAGTATCCTGCTGTATCTGTCTTCCATGACCTCAGCCTACCAGTTATGATTTGAACAGCGCCAGGAATGGCTCTCAGCCACCACTCATAATCATTGCCTAAGAAACTGTCATGGTACTTGGAATGGTATCATTAGAAAGCTGCACTTACTCTGCTTGCTTATAAAGCAGACGTGTAATTTGTACTTTTCTCCAGGAACTGAGAACTCAAGTTGAATTTGAAAAGCAGAGCTTTGCAAAACCGGATGTTCATTTCCTTGGGATTGTTCAACAGAGGAAGAATGGATGCCATGATATGGTGGAATGACACCTGGATTAGAAGCTAGAAGACCTGGCACCCAATAATTCTCTGTGTGAACACAAGCAGGTCATTTCCCTCTCCAAGACTCAGTTTCCTCTGATAGGGTCAAGATTCTGTCATTTGAATGCAGGGAGGATTGACTTTACATTGACAAAGTTGGACCAAGTCCCTTCCAACTCTGACATTTCTGACACACTCTGCTCTAAGATCTCCTCAAGAAAGTCAGTCAATAGAGGGCTAGCCTTGGAATCAGGAAGACCTGAGTTCAAATTCAAATCATGGCGAATGTTGGCTTTGTGACCCTGGGCAATCCTCTTAGTACCCCAGGTAATTTTCTAAATCTGTAAGTTTCCGAGAAGGTGAAGATCTGTATTGATAGAGGAAATCTCTTGCCAGGACAGCCATAAAGTCACTGGTTGGTCCAAAAAGAAGAAGTTGCTTCTAGCTCCAACATTCTGTATTGTCTCTTCCAAATTCTAACATTCCATTCCCTAATTTCCTTTCCAGTTCTTACATTCTACGTTTTCTAAGTTCCATCCCAGCTCCACATTCCATTTCCTAAGGCCCCTTTCATAGAATCATAGAACTGGAAGGTAGGAGAGGACCTCAGAAATCATCCAGCTAAACCCATACAAGAAAGGAATCCCTATTATAATGCACCCAATGAGTATTCACCTGGCCGCTGCTCCAAGATCTCCAAGGAAGGGAGGGGTAATCTTTCCAGAAGCCCATTCTATTTTGGAAGAGTTCTGGTTAGAAAGTTTTTCCTGGTATCAGGGCTGTTCCTTGCTTTTCTTCATCATTCTTACTTCTTCCCCTTGGAGCCGGACATAAAAAAAATGGAATCCCTTCTTCCCATGACAGCCCTTCAAATACTTGAAGATCTCAACCATATCCCATTTCCTACCCCCACCCCCTACACACACCTTTATCTCTCCATCATAAACATCCCCAGTTCTTTCGACTGAACTTTCTTTGGACTCCAGACCCTTCACCATCCTGGTTGACCTCCTCTGGATACACTCCAGCTTGTCCTTCATAAACCGTAGTGTCCAGAACAGAACGCAATACTCCAGATGAGGTCTTACTAGGGCAGAGTACAGTGGAACTATCGCTTCCTGATTCCTAGAAGCTTTGGCCCTCTTCATGTGGCCTGCTAGCCCATTCTTTTTTTGGCTCCCCCATCAGAACATCCAGTTCTAAGTGCTAAAGGCCTGCCTACTACTGATGTTCTCCTTAATTTAGCTAAGATGACACAAAAGGCGGAATCTGTCATGGGGGTGATGAAATAGAAATCGAAGCACCTTAGCTCAGGGATTTTGAATCCAAGTGAATGAAGTGAATTAAAAACCACCTACATCTTGGAATGGAAGTCATATTTGGACAGATTTGTTTATTTTTTTCCTTTTCATCTTTAATGGTAAGGGGTTGGGGTGGGGAATTCATGAAGAAAGCATGTCTGCTCCTGATGAGGCAGAACACTACTTACAAAAAAGAGCCATCAGTGAGATCTCCATTCAATCTGATAATATAGGGACAGGTCCTACTGTTTGAATTGCAGGAAATTATCCTAAAGTTCAATGAGTCAATCAACAATTATTTATGGAGCACTTGGAGGTTAAATAGTGGGGACAAAGCACTTTGTATAGTCAGAGTCAGGACAGGGATGTCCTGGAATATGTACTGGAATCCTGGCTCTGCTGCATGAACCGGGACAAGTCACTACATCTCTGGGACTCAGTTTCTTCATCTATAAAATAGGTACAATAAAACTCACACTACCCCCCTCAGGAGTTGTGGTAAGGATCAAATAAAATAATGTATATAAAATTCTTCACCTTAAAGAAAGCTATAAATGCCAAGTATGTCTGGGAAAGATATCATCATATAGGGGAAGGAGCCTTGGATTTGGTCTCCATAGAACAGGATTTAAATCCTAGCTCTGCCACTTATAAGAGAGATGTGAGACGTTGGCCAAGTCCCCGCCACGTCCTCCCCTTTTTTCCCCTGGATCTATTTCCTTATCCATAAAGTTAAGGGACTTGATTATATGACCTGGAACAGTACATGATTCTAGGCATTGGCTTGGTGATAAGGGGGTGATCATTCCCCATCTAGGGCTGTAGGAACTAATTAGATTACTGATCTAATATATTAGGCAGCTAGGTGGTGCCATAGCACATAGAGCACTGGGCTTGGAGTCAGGAAGACTCATCTTCATGAGTTCAAATCCAGCCTCAGACACTAACTATGTGATCCTGAGAAAAACCATATTTGCTTTTTACCTCATCTGCAAAATGAGCTGAAGACAGAAATAGCAAAACATTCCAGTATCTTTGCCAAGAAGATCCCAAACGGGGTCACAAGGCATCAGACATGACTGATAACAAGTGAACAACAACATTCCGTACAAGAATCTGCTCTATGATGGTTCTAACAGGTAGCTGTCCCCCTCTTGGTTTGAATACTCCCAGAGAAGGAGAGGCTTACTACCTAATAATTCACCTCATTCCATTGCAGGGATAGCTTTGGTTGTTGATGAGTTCAGTAAGAAGATCAAAGAAGGCTTCACAGAGTTGAGTCCCAGAGTTTACTCAAAGACACAATTGAGCTCCTCCCCCAATCCTCATTTTAATTCTATTCACGGTATGTCAGAGTTGGAAAGAATTTCACTGCCACCCCTTTCTAGCTGTGGCTCTAGGATGGGCCAGAGAACAAACAATGTCCTCCAATTATCTGCCCATCTACCTATTGCCCAGAACTGTAATTACATCAAAGTTCCTGATATTTGGTTATTTGGCAGCACCTAGCTTTCCACTTGGGCCATTGATTTTAGAAAGAAAAGTAATGGAATGGGAAAAAAATCTTACTGCCCTGGATTCTTTCACTACATGGCTATAAACCAGCTGGACTGAGCTAAATGTCACCTGCTAAAGAAATTAACATTGAGTATAAACAATTTAAATTGTTCAAAGGGCAGCCTGGCCCTGAATCTCCTCTGTACAGTGGGGGTAAAGAATAGAGAGGGTAGACTAGATCAGTATTTTCTAAATTCCTTTGGCCACAGAACCAGTTGGGGCTTGAAATATATTGACAAACTTCCCTGCCCCCCCACCCCCAAGGCTGGTCTGTAGGTCCTGGGGGATATGGAATCCCCCTAAGATAAAGTTCAGAGGTGGGGAAATATTCTAACAAAACAAAAGTGAATAAAATGTCCAGATTCTTTGACCCTGATATTCCATTGCTAAGCATCATACCTCAGGGAGGCCAATGACAAAAAGAATATTTATCACATTACTTTTTAATGGAATGGAAGCCTTGTTTTTCAGCTGAAAAAAAAAGCTACATTAATATCTTTATGTATATGTGATTTTATATTTAATACTTTAGATGGGAAAATATTGCCAGCATCAATGTTCTCCCAGAACCCTATGTGCAGTGTTCTGGATACCAGAGAAACAATTTAGAAAATAAGGTCCCTTTCCACTCCGCTATTTGGTGTCTTAGAGGGGACAGCATTCTGTTTTAAAGCCCCTTCCAGCTCTAACGTTTCCTGCTCTCATTCCCTCCCACCTCCTCTAAAATTCTGCCCATTTGAGGTCCTGTCTGTCTCTAACATTCTGTGTTCCGAGGTCCCTTCCAGGCCTGAAAGCCCTTGTTCTAAGATTCCGCCTGCTCTGACCTTTCCATACTCTCATAAAAATGAGCACTGGGTTTGGAGTCAGAAGAATTGAGTTGTTCAAAGTGTCATTCTATTACTTCCTGCCCATGTGACCTTGGGCAAGTCACCCCCTCTCTGAGCCTCAGTTTACTCCTCTGTAAAATGAGAGGTTGGGACTGAATGATGTCTAAAGTCTCTTTCAGCTCTAAATCCTGTGATCCTGGGGACACCTTTCTTATTATCAGCATCCTTGTCTTTTAAGTGCATTAATTTTGAACTCTTGAAACACTTGGTCTATACATGGTTATTATTCCCCAAATGCCACTTCTGGATGTCTCCATACTATGCTGCCTATATTCTGACCAGCATCCTCCTTCTCTTCCCATGGGTGTGTTGGCAAATGTTTAACTACAGTCTTTCTGGATAGGAAATGTATGCCCAACACACCTTTTAATTTATCCTGTGTTATTAACATTTTTTCTACCATAGGCTCAAGCCTGGGCAATCAATAAAATAATAAATCAAGCCTTGATTTATAGCCTTCATTGAATTTTGAGGTGTAAATGGTCACATTACGAATTTAACAATCTTCTCAGGAGCTGGTTAGAGCTGGCTCCAACACAGCCCTATCCGCCTCCCTCACCCACCATTCCCCTTGGTCTTAAGTATTGGGGCTTTTTCCTTCTCTCACCTGCAACCAAGTCTCTCCACCATTTCCAGATCCTCTCCAAGTCTTGCCACCTCCTCTACTCTTTTCAGTTGTCCTCTATGCATTATCTTCCCCCATTAGACCATAAGCTCCTTGTCTCTCTCTCTCTCTCTCCTCTTAGACTATAAGCTCGTGCTCCCCTTCAGGGCAAGGGGACAGACTCTCCTGCTTACTTTAGTTTGTACCCCCAGCGACTGGCACAAGGTCTCCTCCATAAAGCCTCCCCCATACAGCCTGGAACACTTAGCATCACCCATCCAGTGATATCTCTGCTGCGTTGGCCTGGAACTGTCCCTGATCAGGTCTTGCCCAAGAATGAGTCTTGAGTATTCACCCAGCTTCTGTCTGCCCTCCTTGAGAACAGGGGCTCCCTTTGATTCTACTTATCAAACATTTCCCCAGGATTTACTAAATGCTCAGAGCTGGGGAAGATCCTGAGACGAGTAGAACAGATTCCCCACCCTCAACAATCCTCTGTAAAGAAAAGAAAAACAATTAAGCAAAGCAAACCAGTATCAGTCATGTCTGATGATAAATGATGCCTTCGGTACTGGCCCTCACACCTTCTTTCTATCCAGAGAAGGAAAGTATCTCCTCATCAATGTGCCTTGGAACCTAGAGGGCTTTCAGCACTTCTCTCAAATAGTGCAGTATGACTGGTAGGGCAAATATTTCCACTTAGGCCTCCTGAATTCTTAACAAAATAAGGTCTAGAGTCAATTACAAAAGAGAAAATTTAAATTTTTTATTGGGAATTAAGAAGCTTTTTCATGGACAAAATTAATGCATGTAGGATTACATGGGGAGCAGTCATCTGAATGGGAAAAAAATCTTCATATCAAATGTCTTTCTGATAAGGGTCTGATGCCCGAGACACACAGACAACAGAAATATACAAGGCAAAAGTCATTCCTTAATAGCTAAGAGGTCAAAGGATATGAACAAACATTTCCTAAAGAAGAACAAATTATTAATGACCACATTAAAGAATGCTCCCAATAATTAGTAATCTGAGAAATTCAAACCAAAACAATCCTGAAACTTCACCTCATACCCAGTCAGAGAGGACAGAAGATGAGAATAGTCAATGTTGGAAGCATTGCTGTAAGATCAGCACACTAATACACTGTTTGTGGACCTGGGAATACATATGTTCTTTCTGGGAAACAATCCAGAATTATGGGGGAAAAAAAGGGGGGAATAAAATGTCCGGACTCTGACCTTGATATTCCATTGCTAGGCATATACCCCAGGGAGGTATATGACAGGAAGAATATTTATCATGTGACTTTTCAAGGTAGCAAAGAATCATAGTTACCCCTCCATTAAGGAATGGCTAAACAAATTGGATAATGGGATATTATTATTCTGTGAGGAATGGTAATATGAGGACTACAGAGAAATGTATAGATGAGTATGAATTACTGAAAAATGAAGTAAGAAGGGCAGCGAGGTGGCGCAGTGGACAGAGTACCAGCCGTGGATTCAGGAGGACCCGAGTTCAAATCTGGCCTCAGACACATAACACTTACTAGTTGTGTGACCCTGGGCAAGTCACTTAACCCCACTGCCTAGGCAAAAAAAAAAGAAAAAAGAAAAAGAAAAAGAAAGAAAAGAAAAGAAAAATGAAGTAAGCAGAACCAGCAGAACAATACATACAGTGGTTACCGAGCTAGAAATGGAAACAATAACAACAAAACAATTGATGAAAAATTTTCGTGGCCACGTTTGGGTCCAAAGAAAAGATATGAGAAGACAGGTTTTCCTGCACCTTCCTTCTTTGTAGAATTGGAGGACCCTAGGTGTGCAGCACTGCGTATAATGTCGGACTCTTTTTGAACAAGTTTTGTTTGGCAGAAATAGGGTTTTTTTTTTCTTTCTTCCTAAGAGGCAGCTCTCTGGGAGGGGTCAGGAGAGGAATATAAGTAGAAGTATAGATAACGTAAAAATAAAAGATATCAATAAAAATTAAATTTTGTTAAAAAGGTGGAGTACTGGAGGAAGAGCACTAGATTGGGGTTCAGAAGATCTGACTGCTGCTCAGGCTCTGACACTTCCTGTCTTTACAACCTTGGGCAATTAATTCACTTAACTTCCTCCAGGCCTCAATTTCCTCATCTGTAAAGTGAGGGGTTCCGTTGAGATGACCTCCCAGGTCCCTTGTAGCCCTAAAAAGCTACGCACCCCTGAAAGAATCTTCCTTCTACTTCTTCCTCTTAATCCTCCTTGTCCCCTGCAACCACCCCCTCCTTCCAGTCAAAATTCAGCAAAGCCCCCAGTTCTGGGAAGAAACCAAACACAAAGGCCACTGGACGAGAACAATCCAGCCTTTCAGCCGCCTGTGTGGGGTGAAAGCCAGAGCCGGGCTTTGTCGAGGAAGGCCCATGAATGGCACTTGCCAGGGAGCTAATCTGCCGTTGCACAAACATTTTTGTTGAGAATCAGATAGCGGCCCTCCGGAGAAGAGGGGGAGGACGGGCTTTGTGCGCCTGGGGCTGAGCTGGAGGAGGAGGGTAGGGCTGTAGCCTCTAACTGGGACCCACCAGCGCTGGGGGTGGGGTGGGGGCCGCAGTTACCTCCTTCTTAAGGAAGGGAAGTCTCTTTGGCCGTCATGATCAGTCACTGAGCCATCTTTCTCAGACCCTCCTTCCTCTGCCTGGAATCTTCAGAGGCTCCCTATTACCTTAGAACCATTGGGTTTAAATACAAAAAAGACTTTAGATTTAGAATCACAAGAGATGGAAGGTAACTTTGAGACCATGATCTCCACCCCCTCATTTTGCGAACATCTAGAATGAGCCTTACCTCCTTTCCTCCATCCCAGAGCATTCTTCTCTTCCTCTAAGATGAGGCCCAAGTGCTTTCTTCTGCATGAATCCTTTCTTCATACTCCCAAATGCTAGTGTCCTCACTCCCAAGCTACCTGGATGGAACTTTGTATTTATTAATTTTAGAACTATGTTGTATATATTTTACATGTGTACTTGCATTAAAATGTGAGATCCTTGTAAACAGTGATTTAATTCTTTGTACTTGTATCCCCAGCACCTAGTACATAGTAGGTGCTTAATAAGTGCTTGCTGATTAATTGTCCAAGATCATACAGGTACTAAAGGGTGAAGCTGAGATTTGAAACCAGGTTTTCAGACACCTAATTGAATGCTCTTTCCAGTACACTACCCTGCTTGTGTGGGCCACTACTCTTTATGGAGTAGCTGATATATTTAGAGTCTTTGTCTACAAGACAATTTGCTGTCTGTGCTTTGTTCTCCAAAAGGACCATGATGTCAGACAGGTGACGCCATGACATGCAAGTGAATTGGATCTAAGTGAGGGAGGGCTGTGCAAAGTCACCAGCCTCACTTTCTCCACCGGAGCCATCTGGGGTCAGTGGCCAGGTATGGATCAGAACAATTGGGGATGGCCCCAGATGCAGTGGGAGACCTTGGCCTTTCTAGGCTAAGGTCTTTAACAGGTCTCAATTAAGGCTGAATAAGAAAAAAAAAAAAGGAAAGAAAAGAAAAAGACAACTTAGCTAAACAATGGAAACATTTCCACTAACTTCACACTTAACAAGATCAAAGCTCAAAGGACTCTAAGATACCTTCTGGTCCAATCCAGACCACAGTATAGCTTCTAAAACATACCTGAGGTTCAGAAGTCTCTAGAAACACTACAACAGTTTCTCTACTTCTCTTCTAATTAAAATAATATCCTCAATCATGAAAAAAATACCTAAGAAATGTCAATAAATGTTTGCTCCCTTCCCCCCAAAGCAGTTCATTCCATTTTCAGACAGTCTGAATTGTTATGGGCAGCTAGGTGGCTCAATGGATAGAGTGCCATGCCAGAAGACTCATCTTCCTGAGTTCAAATCTGGCCTCAGACACTTACTAGCTGTGTGACCCTGGGCAAGTCAGTTAACTCTGTTTGCCTCAGTTTCCTCATCTGTAAAATGAGCTGAAAAGGAAACAGCAAACTGCTCCAGTATCTTTGCCATGAAAACTCCAAATGGGGTCACAAAGGGTTGGATAAAACTGAACGACAACAAATTGCTAGGAAGTTTCTCTTACACATCAGGTCTAATTTTGCTTCTTCACAACTAATAATAATAAGAGTAATGATGGTGATGATAGATAGATAGATAGATAGATAGATAGATAGCATTTATATAGTTCTTTAAGGTTTGCAAATTTCTTTATAAATATTTTCTCATTTTATCTTCACAAAATCCATGGAAGGCGAGGGTGTTATTATTATCTCCATTTTACAAATAAGGAAACTGAGGAAAACAGAGGTTAAGAGACTTTCCAGGGTCACACAGTAACTATTACTTCTTGTTCTACACTCTGGGGCCAAGTAGAACAAGCCATTTATGTGGCCATAAACCTTCTCTAAATTAAGCATCTCTGGTTCCCAGTCCACAGAGGACCTGATCATGAGGTCTTCTACAATGCCCTCCTCTGTCCATTTTCTAGGTTATTAAAGTGTTGTCTTAAATAAGCTTCCCAATACCAAAACAATGGTCCAGATGTGGTCTTATCAGGATGGAGGAGATCAGAACTATCTTCTCTGATTTGGAGCATTCTACCTCTTAACGCAAGGCATTTTGCCTACTATACTGCTGATTCTTACTGTACCTGTGGTCTGCTAATTCTACCAAATCCTCTTCATATAAACCACTCTCTAGCAAAGCCTTCCCTAGCTTCTACTTATGGCACTAATTTTTTGAACTCAAGGGTAGGACTTTATATTTCTTCCTACTAAATTTCATCTTATCAGATTCTGCCCATTGTTTTGGTCTGTGGAGATTTTCTCTGCACCCTGACTGTGACATCCTTTGAATTTTACAGCACAAATCTGATAATATTGCCATTCCCTAGCTTTATGTGAGTCACTGATAAAAATGAGAATCAGTCTAGAGTCAGTCACAAACCCCTGGAGCCTTCCTCTAGAATTCATCTTTAGAAAGCTGATATCAAACCATTCATTGCTACTCTCAGGGTCTAGCTCTTCAACCCTTTCCAAATCCTCCTAGCTGTGCTGTTGTCTAGTCCACATCTCTTTATTTGGAGGGCACGAGAGACTTTATCAAATACTCTGCAAAAATCTAAACAGGCTAATAGTTACAAGATTTCTCAGACCTCTCAGTTTATAACTATTAAAAATAAGAAAGGACTGCAGTCAATCTGTCATGACCTGTACTTGATGAAGCCAGGCTGGCTTTTTGTCATCACTGTTTCCTTTTCTATACATCCATTAACCACCCCTGGATGATATGCTCTAGAGTTCTATCAGAAGTCAAAGCCAAACTCACTGGCATTATAGTTTGTAAATTCCACACTCTTCCCTTTTTTTTTTTTCAAAATTGGTATAATAAGGCAATCATTCAAAGATAATTAACAATGACTCAGAATTCACATTCGCCTTTTCTTTCAACACTCAGGGTTTGTCAACCTGGTGAATTCATTTATTCAGGCCACCTTAAGTCTCTCTTATGATCCTCCTACTTGTCTCAACTCCCCATTAGCCATTTTATTCTGCCTTATCCAGTCCAGAAATCATTATCTTTGGAGAAGAAAACGAAGCAAGATAAGAATTGGATAGTTCTCTCTTCTTTCCATGATTTGTTGTGATTGTTCTGTCTACCCTAGAGCGGCAGGAGACAGTCTTGGGCACTGTCCATCCTACCATCCAGCATCACTTAGATTTACTAGAGAGACAATGTTAGACTTTGATAAGCAATGTGTTGTAAGGGGAAGGGCACTAGACCTGGAATCAGGAGAGACATCAGTTCAAATATCACCTCTGACAACTGTGTGACCCTGGGCAAGTCACTTAACCTCTTAAATTTGAGATATTAATACCTGCCATATATACCACACAGAGTTGGAATAAGTCTGGAAAAGAAGCCTGGAGCCAGATTCTGAAGGGTTTTAAATGCCCAACGCTGGAATTTGTATTTTATCCCAGAGACCACAGACACTGAAGCTGTTTTGAGAATGTAAATAATGTGGTCAGATCTGTGCTTTAGAGAAATCAATTTGGCAACTACATGGAGGATGAATTGGAGAAGGGACAGTCAAGGCAGGAAGACCAATGAGTGGAGAGACCAGTGAGTGAAGAGAAGGTGATAGATATGAGAGATTTTAGTAGAGAAAAAATTGACAAATTTTGTTGTTGTTGTTGAGATGTTTCAGTCATGTCCAACTCTTTGTGACCCCATTTGGGGTTTTCTTGGCAAAGATACTGGAGTGGTTTGGCATTTCCTTCTCCGGCTCATTTTATAGATAAGGAAACTGAAGCAGTGTTAAGTGACTTGCCCAGGGTCACAAAGCTAGGAAGTTTGTGAGGCCAGCTTTGAACTCAAGTCTTCCTGACTTCAGGCCCAGCACTCTAGCTGTCTTCAATAAAACTTGAACAAAATTTAGTAACTAAGTGGATATGTGAGATAACGGTGAGTGAAGAGTAGATCCTGACTCTAGGTTGTAAACCTAGATGACTAGAGGAATGGTAGTACCTTTCACAGTGATGGGGAAGCTGAGAAGTGTGTTTGGGTGGAAATACAGTGAGTTCTGTTTTGGACATAAGCTGGAGATACCTACAGGAATATTGAGTTTGAAATATCTAATGGGCATTCGGTGACAAGCGAGGGGTTGTAGACCAGAAAAGAGACAAGATATGAACATATAGATCTAGAGTCACCTACACAAGGGTGATCACTAAACCCATGGGATGTGATGGAATCATCAAGAGAGTTCAGAGAGAAAAGAAAAAGGGGCCTAGAGCTTTGGGGTATTCTCACAGCCTGGGGGCAGGACACGGATGATGCTCTAGCAAAGGAGACTGAGGAGTGGGCACACAGGTGGTAGGAGGAAAATGAGGAGAAGGCAGTATCACCAAAACTCAAAGAGAAGAGGATATATTAGAAGAGATGGTAGTTAAAAGTGCCAGATGCTGCAAACGTGTTAAGAAGGATTTGGTCTGATAAAAAGCCATTAGGCTTGGCAATTAAGATATAATTGGTGACTGGAGTGAGCAACTTCGGTTGAGGCCAAAAGCCAAATATCAAAGAGTTGAGAAGAGGGGAAGAGGAGAGGATGTAGAGGCAACAATTAGTTACAGATAGCTCTTTCTAGGAGTTTAATTATAAAAAGCAAGAAAGATATAAGAAGGTAAATTGAGGGGATTGTACAGTCAAGGAAAACCGCCTTAAAGATAGGGAAGTGTTTATAGGCAATGGGGAAGAAACTAGTAGATAGAGTACGTCAAAGATTAGAGAGGGAAAATAATTATGGAATAGTCTACCAGAGAAGGCAGGGGATGGGATCGGAGGTTAGAGGAAAGGGCTTGGATTTGGCAAGGACAAGGGTCACCTCTTCATCAGATATTAAAGTAAAGGAGAAGAGAATGGGGACGGATGTGGGGTAGATGTATAGATGTAGAGAATAAACATAGAGTAAAAGAGAAGAGGGGCAGCTGGAGGGCCAGGCATGGTGTCATAAAGACTCATCTTTGTGAGTTCAAATGCAGCTTCCAACATTTATTAGCTGTGTCACCCTGGGCAAATCACTTAACCCTGTTTGCCTCAGTTTCTTCATCTGTAAAATGAGCTGGAGGAGGAAATAGCACTCTAGTATCTTTGCCAGCAAAACTCCAAATGGGATCACAAAGAGTTGGGCATGACTGAAACTACTGAACAAAAAGAAAAAAAGGCAGAAGAAGGAGTTCATGGAGAATGGTTTCCTTGTCATTAAATATGAGGCATGGGAATGGGGAGAGAGTTTTTTGAAGGGATTCATTGAAAAGAAGTTTTTGAACGGGAGTGTGATGGAGTCATTTAAGGAAGAGTTAAAGGATTGTCTTGTGGCAGTAAGGCCCCAGTTGAGGTTAGATAACATAGATTCGCAAAGGTCCTAGGCATCGTGGTTGTGTGGCTCCCTCCAACACCACTTAGTAAGAGCTGGAGGAGAATGGTAGGGGTGATTGAGGGTTGGGGTTTGTCAAGCCATTATCTGTGATACAACAAAAACACAAGTGATTCAATAATTGCAGGTAGCATAAGGTTCAATTGGTTAACTCTACAGTCAAGATAAAGAAGGAAAGAAAGGAAAGACAGAGTAAGGATGATGGCCTAAAAAAAGCACTGACGGATGTGCAGGGATTAGTGATCAAGGGGCCTCCCTTCCCTCAATTACATTGGATTTGCTTTCTATGTTTCGTATTTAGATATGGGTGTATACATTGTTTCATCCAATAGAATGTAAGCTCCTTGAGGGCAGGGATTGTTTTGTTTTTATATCTCTAAGTGCCTAATACATTGCTTACCATATAGTCAGCACTCAATAACTGTTTGTTGATTGGATGAAGAACCACTTGTGTCCAGTTTTCACCATGGTAAAACAAGGGATTGGACTACATAGTCTATCAGCTTCCTTCTGGCTCTAATATGCTATGAATCTAAGTTTTTCTACCATGTCCCTGACCTACACTAGCTTCAAAAGGGAACTGGGGATAAGAATATGGCATTTAATGGGATGTCTGAGCTAAATTAAAGGTTCTTATCCTGGAGTCTATGAATTTATCTTTTCTAATCTTTTGGCAAGTGTAGTTCAATATAATTAGTGTCCTTTGTAATTCAATGTGTTTTTATTTTATGTATTTAAGAGCATCATTCAGAGAAGGGTTCCATAGAGCTTCACCAGAGTGCCAAAGAGTCCAAGAAACAAACAAACAAAAAGATTAAGCTTCTTTGAAGTAGATGAGTAAATGCAATGTGAATTTCACAAAGTAAAACTATCAGTGGACTCAGGAGAATATCTAAGCAAGCACTTCCTGGGCTCAAGGTGCAAGGTGGGGTCAGAAATGGGGATAAATCACAAAGTGCTATAGAATCCAGGTAAGGAAAGTCTTTGCAGAAGAGACAATGATTAAGGCAGACTTTGAAGGATGGGTAGGATTTACGTCCAATAGAGACTGGATCATAAGCTTATCATAGATCTAGGACTAGAAGGACCCTCAGATACTGTCTAGTTCAACTCAACTCCCTCAATTGACAGTTGATGAAACCAAAGTTTAGAGAAGTCAAGTGAGTTGCCCAAGTTCACACAGATAGTAAGTGTCAGGGGCAGGGTATGAACCCAGATCCTCTAATGGAGGGATTCTGGGGCAGGGAAGTTGGGATAACAACATGGGCAAAAGTAGAGAGGCAAAGTCCAAAAAATAGACTAGTCTGACTCTACAGATGAGAAGAGGGATAATGACGATGATGATGATAGCCTTTTATATAATGCTTTAAGTTTTATAAAGCTCACGTACATTATGAATGAATGAATGAAAAGGCGTCTTTGAAGTGTGCTAAGTTCAGGGATAGAAATACAAAAGCAAGAGAGTCTGCCCTCAGGAAAGAAGGAAGGAGCTGCATTGCCCAACTGGAACAGGCCAGCTGGGTCTCCAGTGGGGCAGCTCATGCTACTCACAAGTTGTTGTTTGTCCTACGTTCTCGAAGAGGACCATGACATCAGGCAGGTGATGCTGTGACATGCAAGTGAATTGGATTTCAGTGAGGCAGTGCTGTGCAAAGTCACCAGCCTCACTTTCTTCTCTGGAGCCATCTGGGTCCAGTGGCCAGATAATCAGGACGATGGAAGATGGCCCTGGATGCAATGGGAAACCTTGGCCTTTTTGAACTAAGGTCTTTAACAGGTCTCAATTTGACTGAGGCAAAGCCCATTCAGTGATTAAGGCTAGGTAAGAAATGAAGCAAAGAATGGCCTCTTTTACCTAGTCAAATAAATAAACAAAATTAATCTGGGAAAACTCTCAGGACTTCTGGCCAAAACAGAAACAATTGCTATTTACACTCACTCTGAGCCATCAGAATACAAACAATGACCAAGTGAGGCTTGGGCTGGGACCTATTGTTAGCTGATCAATGAAAGCCAGAGTAATTTAGATGTCTATAAAAAAGATAAAAATAACACTGTCCATAAAAAAGATAAAAATAACACCTACTTCCCATGGCTGCTGGGAGGAGCAAATGCGATAACACAGAAAACAAACTTTGAAAACCTTAAAGTGCTTTGTAAATGTAAGTCATCTACTTTATTTTTCAAGTTATGTGATTATTCACTTTTCCATCCTTCTAACAAGCCTTTATGAAGCCCTTTTTGTGCGTGTTACTCTTCCCCGCTTAGCTGGTATCAGATAACTCTTTCTCATTCAAGGTACAACTGTTTCCTGCATACAGATGTTCACTAGGCACAGAGGCTCATAGTGTACAGATGTTCCCTGTGAACAGATGTTTAACATGTACAGATGTTGCATCTCCAACGGCATGAAGGCAGGTTATCAGGAGCCAGGAGCCCCAGCTGATATTCCCGGAGGACAGAGCCGCATTCTCCTGCTCAGGCTGAAGGCACCAGAAAAAACACATGCACTTTGGAATCGGTCTCCAAGCTAAATATTTTTCTGTCCAGGGAGCTTCTTTTACGTCAGCTGGTATTTTGGTCGGGAATTACAGAATGTACTTCTGGCTGAGTTGAAAATACCCTTCCTTTTTTAACCAGGGCTTTAAGTACACACACACACACACAACACACACACACACACACACACACACACACACACACAACTCCAACAACTGTGTTACTTTCCTAACACCTTAGACATGTAGGAAAAAATACGGTCATGGAGCTGGCCAGGAGCCCAGGCTTGGACAGAGTACTAGGCTCGGGAAATGCTGGATGGAGTCGAGTTCCAGGATTTGTTGTTTTGTTTAGAATTTTTTTTCTTAGCAAGTGCGTAGAATCATTTCATAATCAAGCCCCAAGAACACCAAGCCTTTCTTTGGATGTTTGTATTCAGAATATCTCTCTCTCCTACCACTAGGTTTAGTCCTGGACCTCTCCCTGGAACTACCAGCCAAGTTCATGTCTCTCTTCTCCCTAGAGTGGCTTTGGTGACCATATTTTCTGTGCCCCAAATCAGGACCTGTAGTCTGACAACAATTTTTTTTTCCTTTGCCCTTTGCACTCATTTTGGATACTAAAATAAAAGCACAAAATGACACCATTTCTATCATTTCCAACAACTTTAAATGATAGGGAAAGAAATTGTGCTCACCAGGGTTTGGAAATATTTATTGATATTATGCCCTTCTATCTTCTGTCTCAGCTGCTACAAGTGATCAGATTTCTCTATTCGTTCACTTGGGTGGGTAGTGAAGACCTCTACTGCTAGATCATTGCCAGCCCTTGGCCACCCTTGCCCTTTGTACTGTGCTCATTCCTTTCCTCTGGGGAGCATTAGAATGAAAAAAACAAACAAAACTCCAACGAAATTATGTCTGTAAAACACTTGGCAAACAGAAACCCTTTTAAATTAGTCAATTTCCAGAAGTCGAAGAATAGAAATATGGCTTCAAAATATTTAAATCTAATTCTATAGCAGGGGTTCTTAACTAGAGGTCTGTACATTTTTAATAAAAGATTTCCATATCTGCATTTCAATGTAATTGATTTCCTTTGCAATCCTATATACTTTATGCATTTAAAACCATAATTCTGAGATGATATCCATTAGCTTCACCAGACAGCCCCATGTGACTCAAAAAAGGGATATACAGGGTTTGTTGATAATACACAGACCGTTGATGGTATCTGCAAAAGGAATACATGATATATGTGCCAATCAGCTCCACTGACCAGTTTTCCCAACTGGCTATTCTGATCCCTGAGAGGCAAAGGAGTTTATGTAATATGTCCAGGAAATCCTAGCCTTGTCCAAAATTACAAGGCAGGTCCAAGTGGAAACAGCTGTGGGGGATAAGGGGAGGCGGAGTTTAGGCTGCTTGGTATTGCAGAGGACAAAGACAACCTAGGTCTTTTGCTAAGGTTGCAAGGCTGCAAGAAGGAAAGGAGAAGGGAACAATTAAGTGCTTACTACGTGCCAGGCAGCTTACTAAGTGTTCTACAAATATTATCTCATTTGATCCTCACAACAACCCTGGGAGGCAGGTGCTATTATCATCCCCATTTTGCAGTTGAAGAGACTGAGGCAGAGGTTAAGTGACTTTTCCAGGTCACACCATTATAAATAATCACGGCGTTTATTAAGCACTCACTACTGTGCCATGCCGTAGGGGTTCAAATACAAATGAACAAAACAGTCCCTGTGAGTCAGAGGTGGATTTTCCTGACTTCAAGACTGGATCTCTATTCACTAAACCATGCTGCCCTTCCTCTCATAGAACAAACAGGTACAAAGGTAGTATTTGGAATGAGTGTTTTACTTGAAGTTAGAAGACCTGGCTTCACATTCAACTCTCATCTTTATTAAATATGTGACTGTAGACAAGTCACCCAAGTAACTTCTTTGAACTTTATCCTTCATATAAAATGGGTAAAATAACACCATCTACATCTCATGGTTATTGTGGGAAAGGCTCTGTGCCTAAACCATAAAGCACAAAAGAAAAGTGAACTTTTATTGTTACAGGAGCTAGAAGGAATTCCTTTTTGTGTGTCTCTGCTTCTCTAGCCTTAAGCGATGTCGTCTTATTTCATTTATTCTTTTATTCATATATTACATGCAAAAGACTATGCATGCTTAGGCTTTTAAATGGTATGTGGGGACATACACTCATTCATATGCTCCATTTGTATCCTCAAAATATCAGGACAAAACAAGGAGGATATTGACAAGAGTCCTACAGGATGGACAGGAATGGATCATTAGAGAGAAAACCCACATCAATGATGTCACAGATCCATTTTAGTTTAGGGACAGTGGAACATTAGGACTGTCCGAGAAAAAAATCAAGAAGTAATAACCTGGCTTTGAGAAAGAGACAAAGTGGTTACTGAGTTCATAGGAGCATAGAAAGTCTGACATTTCAGCAACCAATGTGTCTGGGAAGCAGGGTGGCCTAATGGGCTGAGTTCTTGAACTGTGAGTCAGGAAATCTTGGATTCTAGACTTGGTTCTATCATTTGCTAGTGCCTCCAGGTTCTAACATTCTGTGTTCTAAGGTCCTCTCCACCTATGATGTTCTATGGGTCCATAATAGTTGTTTTTGCTTCGTTTTATTTAGCAATGAACTAACAGAGTCAGCTTTGCTCTCTGCCCAAGTATCACATGCAGACCCTATTTGTAGACAGAGCAGTACGAGACATGACCTGAGGATTGTCAGTAATTCCACCAACCGCCTCCCCCCTACAAATCTCCCCCATTATTATTTACTTTGCTGGAAATTCCACCACTATAGAGATTCATTATTTGGGTCTGAAATGCAAAGTGTTTTCATGGAAAGATCTCCAAATTGGAAGTCGGAAGACCAAGGTTCAAATCCTAAAACTGCTGTGTGACCAGGGGGAAATCATTTAACCACTCTGAGCCTCAGTTTTCTCATGTGAGCAATGGAGATAATAATCTTTTAGCTACCCCACTCATATGGACATTGTTGTGAGTATTAGTCTGCCCTGGTTTAAAAAAAAAATAAACCTGGAGTATTTTACTCAGTTTCTGGGCTCTGTATTTTCCAGTGGACATTAACGAATGATCCTATCTAGAGGAGGGCAACCACAATAACGAGGGGAAATAGAGACTATGCCGTATGAGAATCAGTTGAAGCAAGTGGGAATATTTAGCCTGGAGAGGACTAAAGAGAGACATGAGCAGTGCCTTTAAGTATTTGAAGGC
The DNA here is from genome assembly GCF_003287225.1 of Phascolarctos cinereus. NCBI lineage: Eukaryota > Metazoa > Chordata > Mammalia > Diprotodontia > Phascolarctidae > Phascolarctos > Phascolarctos cinereus. Next base: position 59,150,489 of record NW_027555847.1, read on the forward strand.
GTGTCCCATGGAGGGATAATCAGACTTATTCTGATTGACCCCAGCCAACTAACCAATCAACCAACCAGAAAGCTTTTTCTCTTTCTCTCTCTCTTTTTTTTCTAAGCAGTTGGGGTTAAGTGACTTGCCCAGGGTCACACAGCTAGTAAGTGTCAAGTGTTTGGTCAGAAGCCGGATTTGAACTCGGGTCCTCCTAACTTTAGGGCCAGTTGTCTATCCACTGCACCACCTAGTTGCCCCCCATCAAGCATTCATTAAGCACATTCACTATATGATAAGTGCTGGAGATACAAAGAAAAAGCAAAAACAGTCTCTGTCCCAAGGAGTTTTCATACTAGTGGAAAAGGCAACATGTACAAATATTGGCGCATGCAAGACAAACAGAGAGCTGGGAAGAACAAGCAAGGCCTTTAGTCTGGAGTGAAATGTAAAAGGAAACCAGAGGCTAGGAAGGAGGGCAAAGGTTTGGAGGTGAGAAACTAGGAAGGCATACGAGGAACAGCAAGCGGACCAGCATGGCAGCAAGGTGTCGGAGTATCGGAATATGAGTCAGAGGGTTGATGTGTAGGTTGGTTTTGTTAAGTGCTTTCCACCTTCTTTTTCTTTTTTATTCTTGGTTCAAAGAGACCAAGGAGAGGGAGGAGGGATCTCTTCAGAAATGAAGGTGATACAAAAAATGAAAGACAGCAATGAAAGTTTAAAATAATGAAAAGACGAAATCTAGAAGTAAGACAAGGGGGAAAAAAACCTTTCCAAATAAATAGGGCTGTTCCAAAAATGAGATGAAGTGCCTTGGGAGAGTGGGGGATTTCATTATTACAGAGAAGATTCCCATACAGGTATGAATTGGTGTAGATTACTTCTCAGGCTCTTCTAGCTCTCGCATTGGGTGACTCTATGGGACAAGAAGCTCAGACGCTGGAAATGGTCCTAAGGTTATAATAGATAAATGACAAAATGGAATTTGAATTGGGCCTCCTGAATCACAATCTAATGTTCTTTCAACTATGCCTCTGCTGTTCTAGAGGGGAAATAGAATGGAAAGGGTATTAGTGAAATTTATTCTAGGTATCTCCAGCTACCTGCCCCCTCCCCCAACAATATCCCCACGTACCTCCCTGACTAGCGCTCAACTTATTATTAATTATTGTTATTATTAACATTTGTATAGTACTTCAAAGTTTGCAGATCACTTTACAAATATTATCTCATTTGATCCTCACAACAACTTTGAGAAGTAGGTGTTATTATTTTCCCCATTTTACAGTTGAGGAAACTGAGGCAGAGAGAAGTTACGTGATTCGTGCAGGGTTACCCAGTATGTGTTGGAGGCCAGATTTGAACTCAGCCCCTCCTGACACCAAGTTCAGGGCTCTATCCACTATGCCAGCTAATTGCCCCAGTTTGACTTCAGCCTTCTCTCCAACATCCTACCTAGAATGCATTTCCTCTTCATCATGAGCTCTTGAAATCCCTAGTTTCCTTCAATGCTTTTGCTCATTGAAATCCTTCAATGTATTTCTATCTATGGAAAGCTCTTTTTTCATCCCCCTAATTTTTAATGTTTTCTACTTCCTCAAATTATCATGTGCATACTTATCTATTTACCTGTGGCACCTTCCCATTCTTCCTCAGTAGAATGCAAGCTCCCTAAGGTTAGGCATGGTTTCACAACCTATCTCTGTGTCTTCAGCCTATAGCATAAAGTAGGCTTGTTGGATTGAATTGGAATAGATCTTTTCACACAGAAAAAAAAAAAAGGATTTCATGGACTCATTCATGATGAGGTGTTAATGACTGATAAAGCTCAATGTTTTACCCTTGAGAAAGGCATTTTATATTTTAACCAGGAATAATGGCCCAGCTCAGAAGAATGAGGGCAGAAGTCCAAGTAGCCAGCATGAGAAAGGTCAGTCTGAAGACTCATAGGAGCAAAAGTCAGAACTCAGTGGACTCCACCATCCAAACGAAGGTCCCTTTCCAGCTCTAAAGGTCCAGAGATTCTTTCTTTGCCTGGATTCCTGACTTCCTTCCTGTCTTCCAGACACAGGCTTGGTAGTGCCCCAGCGTAACAAGGGAGAGTAATAGTACCTTCCTGATTCACTACAGAAAAGGGGTCAACGGCCAAAGCTAGCTCTCTGACTTCAGGACCCAAGGCCCACTCATGCAGGACTCACCTTCGTCCTGACCATGGCTAAGTCAGTTAAGAAAGGTTAATTATAAGACATTGAATTTAATCACTACCCAAAGAGTCCAGTTCAGCTCAGTCCTGTTTTGTTCAGTATCCTAAAACTATAATAAAACATTTACAATCCAAGAAGGTACTTCTAGAATCAATTCATGAACCAACCATTTATTAAGCATCTGTTCCGTGTCTGCATGAGATGAAGTACAGAAAGCTGGCCTCAAAGTCAGAAATACATGGGTTTAAGTCCTGTCTCTGATGCATCCTGGCTGAGTGACTGGACAATAGTGAGAATACAGGAAGAAAAGGTTCAGAGAAGGTGTATTGGTAGAGGGGATTTCTTCGCCTGAGATTCCCTGTTATCAATGAAATCCTAAGTTCTGTTCCTATTCTATGCTATTATGTACCAGGTACTGTTGATACAAAGACAAAAATGAATCCCTACCTTCAGGGAGCTTATAATCTCACATGCATATAAGGACAAGACACATAGAAAATAAACCCAAAATCATTTTGTAGGGATTAGCCACTGAGATGATCGGTCAGAAAAGGCCTAGCACTTTCCTGGCCATAGCCAATGTGATCAATTTTCTTAAAAAAAGAGATAACATTTAACAATGGTTTATGGCTTACAAGTCCGAGACTTTAAGTGACATGGCAGTTGGTGCCTATGGTCCCATAGCTAATAATTATCAGAGGCAGGTCTGAAGCTCCTTCTATACATTCAACCCTCTTTCCCTTGCCAATCATACTACCAAGGGCAGGCAAGCACTGGTGATTCATTTTCCATGGGTTGTTCTGATCCAGATCTTTAATTAGGGATTCAAGACGTACTACAATCTACCCCAGTCTCCTCTTCCAATATTATCTCCCACTGGTCCCCTCATTTTCAATAAAGTAGTTCAGTCATTTTTTAGTCATGTTCGACTCCTTGTGACCCTGTTTGGGTTTGGGATTTTTGGGTTGGGCTTTTTTGTTTTTTTGGCAAAGATACTAACTGGAGTGGTTTGCCATTTCCTTTTCCAGCTCATTTAACAGATAAGAAAACTGCAGTAAACAGGATTAAGTGACTTGGCCAGGGTCACACAGCTAGTAAGTGTCCGGATTTGATCTCAGGAAGATGAGTCTTCCCCTCTCTTCACTGTGCCACCTATCTGCTACAATTGGTCTCCCACTCTAGCCAGAAAAGACAATAGAGTCAGCATGGTGCAGTGGTGTGAACATTGGTCAGTCAGTCAATATTTATCAAGTTACCATTAATCAAGTTAACATTTATCAAGCAGCAGTCATTGTGCTAAAGGCTAGGGGTACAAAAAGAGGCAAAAGACAGACTTTGCCCCTTTGGTCTAATGAGAGGGACAACAATCAGTAAATATGTACAAACAAGCTGGACGTAGGATGAAATAATTAACAGAGAGAAGGCTCTAGAATTAAGAGGGATTGGGGAAAGTTTCCTGTAGAAGATGGGATTTGGAACTTACAGGAAGCCGGGTAAGTCAACAGACAGAGATGAGGTTACTCAGGAATAGGGGATGGCCAGAGAAATGAGTCTGGAGGTGGAGAATCTCTTTGTAGCTACCCTGGGACCTATACCCCATTCTTTCCTGTTTCATGATGATTTGCGCCTGCTTTCTATTCCTCATGCCTGGCACTCCATCTCCAGCCTCTGGGCCTTTGCCCAGGCTGTTCCCCATACCTGGGATCTTCTCCCTCCCTGCTTTTGCTGTAGAATCTCTAGCTGCCTTCAAGGTTCAGCTCAAGTGACATTTCCTTCCTGGGGCCTTTCCTGATCCTCCTTTCTAGTTTCTAGTACGCTTCCTCATCCCCTAGACCACCTTCATATTTATTTTTATATAATTTGTATTTATTTATATGTGTGTATTGGAACCAAAAAATTAATTTTAAACTGTCTATGTGTGCATGTTACTCCCTGACCCAGCTCCCTGAATGAAAGGTAATTTCGGGCAGGGATTGTTTCAGTTTTTGTTTTTATATCTTCAGGGCCTAGCTCTGTGCCTGGCAGGTAGAAGGTATTAAATAAATGCACAATGAATGAATGACTGGATAAATGTTTTTCTCATCTTTATATCTATCACAGCATCAGCTCAGTGATCAGAAGTGGGTAGAGGTAGAGCACAGGACTTGGAGACAGAAGGACTTCAGTTCAAATCCTGCCCCAGACACTTACTTGGCTGTATGACCATGAGCAAGTCACTTAATCTCTCTCTGCCTTAGGTTCCTTATTAAATGAGATTAATATTAGCACTTATATGACAGGATGTTGTGAGAATCAAATCAGTTAATGTATATAAAATGCTTTGCAAACCTTAAAGCACTATATAAATGTTATATAATATTACATTATTATAGAATAATTATGTAACTTTAAATTATGTTAAATTATATGTAACATATAAGTATTAAAATATATAATTACAACTAAATATAATAATATTATTATATAATATTTTTATAACAATACATGCTTGTTTAATAAAGGAGATAGTGAGGGAAAAGTGGGTTACCTTTAAGTTCATTAGCCAAGTCATTTTTTAGCCTGGAAAGTTTGGAATAAATTTTGTTTTCCAACTTTTAAGAAGAGCTTGGGTTTACTAAGGCCTTCTCCTGCCCCTTCTGTGGGTCTGGCCCTCTACCTAGATACAGTGGCAGGGAAGCAGAAAACACAGTTCTTTCCATTGGGTCACTCGCAGCCTGGATGAAAAGACAAGAGACAGAGCATCACAAAAGCTGGAGTTGGGAAGGGACCTCAATCCCAGAGGGGGAATCCCCTGGACAACATCCCTAACAAGGGACCATCTAGCTTTTGCTTAAATACCTCCAGGGACTATTCCACCAATGCCACGTGTAGACAGTGCAGGCCACTTTGGGACAGCTCTAAGCACCTACGAGTAGTCACTGCCAGTCTGGCCTTCTGAGGCCAAGCCAACTAAATCTCATCCCTTTTCCACATGGCAACCCTTTAAATAGTTGAAGATATCTATCTTATTCCCCAGGACAGCTAGGTGGAGCCATAGTGCACAGAGTGCCAGGCCTGGAGTCAGGAAGATTCATCTTCCTGAGTTCAAATCTGGCCTCAGACACTTACTAGCTGTGTGACCCTGAACAAGTCACTTCACCCTGTTTGCCTCAGTTTATTTACCTGTAAAATGATGGAGAAGGAAATGGCAAACCACTCCAGTGTCTTTGCCAAGAAAACCCCCAAAAGACATCATGAATTGTTGGACACAACTGAAAATGACTGAACAATAATAACAAAAATGTTCTGATTCTAAGTTCACAAAGGGAACTGCGAGCTTTGGGGACCGTAGAAGGCAATCAGTCATATCAACAAAGAACCAGAATTTGCCTGTTGCAAATACATTCCATGATTTTGTATTTATTTTATATACCTCTTATCTTCTCTATTAGAATGTAAGCTCCTTGAGGGCAGGGACTGCTTCATCTATGTCTTTGTATCCCCCAGTGGCAGGCATCTGTTGTCATTCTTATTGTTTAATAATTTTCTGTCTTGTCTGACTTTCCGTGAGACCATTTGAGGTTTTCTTGACAGAGCTACTGGAGTGGTTTGCCATTTCCTTCTCCAGCTCGTTTTACAGATGAGGAAACTGAGGCAAACAGGGTCACACAGCTAGTGTATGAATATGGATTTGAAGTCAAGTCTCCCTGACTCCAGGCCTGGTGCTCTATCCTTTGTGCTACCTGGCTGCTCTGGCTGACACCTACCAGGCCTAGTAATAAATGTTTTTGACTGCTTTAACTATCACCACATGGTAGGATTTGAGGGGTACTGAGAAGCCTCTCTTCACACCACTCTTCCCTTCTAAGAAAGTGACATCTTCCCTACTGATGCCTGAAATTCAACCATTAGTTCTTCGTTCCTTTGGGTTAAACCTTTCCCTCTCACTGTAAACCTCTTAAAATGCCCACAGTTCTGGTAAGAAAAACACAGAGGTCCTCACCGAGCCTGGAAGCAGGGAGCCCTGGGTTCCAGCCCAGCTTCTGCCCCTTTTAGATGAGGTGTTTCTCTGACTAGACCTCGATTTCCTCATCTTTATCATGGAGGGCCCAGACTGATAATTCGCTCATAGCAATATTGAACTACCCTGTGAGGAAGACACCATATTGGTATTCCCATTTTAAACATAAGGAAACAGGTTCACTAACAAGAGATCTGCGCCCATGGTCAGGCACTACTAAATGCCCAGAGTCAGTGCTTGAACCTGGATCTTCTGATTCTGGGCCCGGAACTCTTCGGCATACAACACACTGAATCTCAGAAGCCCACACAATCAGAGGGACCCAGACATGGTGTGTCTTGTTTGTCCATTGCACTAGAAGAGGGCTGATGACATCGTGAGGGTGACTTGGATTTAAGTAGGCAGAGCTGTGCAAAGTCGTTGGCCTCATTCTTTCCTCCAAAGTCAACAGTCCAGTGGCAGGACATACGTCAAGAAGAGTGATGACGGCCTGGGATGCAGTGGGTGACCTTGGCCTTTCTAAATCACGGTCTAGTCTGGAAATGGAGGAGATGAACCCCCTGGCTGCCAGATGGGCACAAAGCAGAAAGGGAGATGATTAGGCCTGAGGGAGGAAATCTAGTTTTGGGAAGAGGATGTTGGAGGCTGGGGTATAGGTGTAGTCCAGAGGAGGCCTTTAGAGGCCTAGCTCTAAGGTCTAATAGGATATAAGCTCCATGAGGACAGGGACTCTCCTTTTGTCTCTGTATCTATAGCACCTCGAAAGCTCATTAAACGTTTAATTGATTGCTAAAATGCCCTCTGAAATTCTGAGATTTCTCAGCTTTGATCACAGTTTGAATGAGTATGTTAGCTTATAGAAAAAATGTTTCCAGCACATGAGTGTTAGTCTCCATTAGAAGGGCATGGGCATCAGCAGGTGGAGCAGTGGTTAGAGTGTTGGGCCTAGAGTCATGGAGATCTGGGTTCAAATTCAGCCTTAGACATTTATTAGCTGTGTCATCCTGGAAAAGTGACTGAACCTCGGTCTGCCTCAGTTTCCTCAACTGTAAATCGGGGATAATAGTAGCACCTACCTCGTAAGGATGTTGTGAGGATTAAATGAGATAATAATTGTAAAGCACTTAGCACCATGCCTGCCACACAGCAGGTCTTAATAAATGTTTGTTCTCTTCGCTTCATAGGCCTAAAATCTACTTATAACAGGCCATTTAGTCCAACCTCATCATTTTACAGATAAAGAAATTGATGCCTAGAGAACTTACGTGAATTGACACACAGGTAATAAGATTTGAGCTCGGGTCCAAACCCAGCTCTTTTCCAACTGCACCATTAAGTGCCTCACACTCCCAGCCCCAAATACAGGCTTGAGACAGGGAGACAGAAATGGGAGACGAGAGGTGCCAAAGACCCACCCCTTCCCCACAGGTGACAGGGGGATGGGCCTGACCAAGCTGGGGGGGTGAGTCTCCCATCAGCTCCTCAGCCTCCAGGAAATCCTCCTCTGCCAAGGCGGCTGTTGTGCTGAATCTCAGGGGTGTGTGTGGCAGCCTGCCCAGCCCCTTCTCTCCATCACCCTATGTATGATTAAATCAGGCCCAGTCACCCACTAAAACCAGCCACCTACAGCCTGCTAAATTGGGAGTCTCCAGAGGGGGCTGAGGCTGTATTTAGTTTCTTGAGGCTATTCTTTGCCATACAGATGCCATTTTATTGCTGCAAATAGGGGCTGAAAGGACTCTGGACAGGACATTAGTACGGGCTCCCGCTTTTATCCTAGATAACACTCATATTGTCCAAGAGAGCCAAGAACCTCATCCACATGGCAATGATAATGATAATAGCTGACATCTGTGCTTTTTTGTAGCTTACAAAGCACAGTCCTCACAACAACTCAGCAAGGTAGGTAGTAAAGATATCACGGGTCATTTTGCATGAGAAGAAGCAGCTGAGGCACTGAAAGATTGAGTGAATTTCCTAAGTTTATGCAGTCAATGAGTCAGGGTCAGGACTTGAACCCAGATCTTCTGTTCCCAAAGCCTGGACTCTTTTCATTCCACAATACTGCACTAATATTCATGTCCTTTACCCACAGGACAATTCCTGTAGGCAGCAGGAGTAGAGGGATTTGGTGCCTAAGGGACTTGGGTTCAAATCTTTTTCTTGTTGTTCAGTTGTATCTAACCCCATTTGGGGTTTTCTTGGCAAAGATGCTGGAGTGGTTTGTCATTTCCTTCTCCATCATTTTACAGGTAAATAAACTGAAGCAAACAGGTCAAGCAACTTGCCTAGGGTCACACAGCTAGTGTCTGAGGTCAGATTTGAACTCAGGAAAAAGAGTCTTTCTGGAGCTCTGTGTACTATGGCACCACTTAGCTTTGCCATCTACTTCCTATATGATTTTGGGCCAGTCACCTCTCCACCTTAGGCATCAGTTTATACTTGAGTAAAATGAGGAAGTTGGACATATTAAGGGCTGTTCACCTGGAGGCCATGAATTTTTTCTTTAAGAAATGCTGTAACTGCATTTCAATGTAATTGGCTTCTTTTGTAGCCCTATGTATTTTGTTTTATGCATTTAAAAACGTAACTCTGAGAAGGAGTCCATCACATTGCTGCCCAAAGGGTCTATGACACCAGCAGCCTTTGGTGGACCCATGGACCCTTTTTAGCCCTAAATCAATGCTCTCACCCAGAGGCTAGTTTCTCTAAATTTACAAACAGTTTTTAATAAACTTAATTACCTGGTGTTCCAGACCACAGTCGTTTAGAAGCAGCAAATGAAGAGGTTAGAATAGAGATACACCAGGAAACTGGAAGCTAAAAGCGAAAACTGGTTTAGGGGCAAACCACTCCACCTACCTCAACACTCTTGCGAACCTCACTGGATTCTAGCACAGTACCATCATTGATTTTCATCTTCATAGCCCTGAGTGGTCAAGAATATAGCAAATTATATATAGCATCCTCTGGCTAAAAAGGCAGGAAATTATGCCATACACTGTAGGAAGCTTTGCATCTACAATGGTATTAAAAGTACCCAGTGGGCAGCTCGGTGGTGCAGTGGATAGAGCGCTGGGCCTGGAGTCAGGAAGACTCAACTTTGTGAGTTCAAATCTGGCCTCAGACACTTCCTAGCTGTGAGTCACTTCACCCTGTTTGCCTCAGTTTCCTCATCTGTCAAATGAGCTGGAGAAAGCAAAGAGAAATCACTCTAGAATCTTTGCCAATAAAACAACAAAATGAGGCCATGAAGAGTCAGAAACAACTGAACAGCAATAACAAAAATACCAGCACTGTCTTTAACTCATGACATGACCTAGCAGGGTAGTCATTCTCACTTTCTAAGCCTCAGTTTTCTCGTCCATAAAATGAGAGGAAAATAATTATTGCCTTGCTGATCTCACAAAGGTGTTCTGAGGGTGAAATATGGGGCAAATCTTTGAGGGACAGAGAATACAATGAAGAAAAATGAAGAGGAAAATAATGTAATAAGATCTCCAATCCAGGGCACAACCCTCGCCTTCTCATCCTTTCCAACCCACCTAAGTTGAAAAGCCACAAGGTGATGGGGGGAGGGGTTATTTTGTGTATGTATAAATATACATACATACATATATATACACACATGTACACACACACATATACATACATATATATATATATATGGTCTCCCCCAGGAGAGTGGAAGCTCCTCAGGGTCGAATTTGCATAGCTACAGTGGGTAGCAGTTAGTTTTGGTTATAACTTTTCTAAGCGGCAGACACCGGTCTCATAAGTGGGGAGAAAGGCTGAGAGCTTTCACAGCAGACGGAGAAGGCAGGAATGAAAGTGGGGGGTGAATATCAGGGGATAAGGTTAGGGGTAGTTGTGCTAGAGATGAACCACAGTGGGGGGAGAGAGAACCTGCTGTCCTACCCTCTGGCTAGCTGATCACACATCCCTGGGGTCAGGACACAGGTTTCCCTGGGATGATGCCCCCTCTCTATGTATGAACATCACACACATGCGCATGCATGCATGCACACACACACACACACACACACACACACACACACACACACTGTCTCTCTGTCTCTGTCTCTTTTTTCTCTCTCTCTGCTTCTCTTTCTCTGTCCCCTGTCTCTCTCTCACACACACACTCTGTCTCTCTCTTCTCTCTCTGTCACACACACACATACACACACACACACACACACACACACACACACTGTCTCTCTGTCTCTCTTTCTGTCTTGCACACACACACACACACACACACACACACACACACACACTTCAGGCACCACTGACTCAGTAGTTGGTCTTCTAGAGCTTCTGAGGCTGGAAAAACTCATCATCCTTCAGTAAACTTTGTCAAACCTAAGTAAGTCAAATGTAGACTGCCCCCATTACCTTGAAGAAAGAGAAGGATTCAAATAAGTAGAAAGGAGAGAATGGGCTCTCTTGGGTAGAGAGAAGGCTTGAACTGTGATGGCAGAGGCAGTGGGGCACCCAGTTTGGGTTTGTGTAGTAGAAGAAGAGAAGAAAATTTTGAGAGCAATTGAGACCAGGGCATTTGGGACTGTGAGTGCCAGGCAGTGAGGTTTGGATTTCATCTGCAGGAACCAGGGAGTTATTGAAGGTTCTTGAGTGACACCATCAAAGCCATGGTTTAGGAAGATGAATGTGTAGATCACGTTGGAGTGGGGAGAGATTAGAGGCAAGAAGACTAGGCAGGAGGCAATTTAGATAGTTTTGGAGAGAGGTGAAGAGGGCCTGAGCTAGGTGGAGGAGAGCACATGGGAAAGAAAAGAAGGGGGCATTTAAGAGAGATGTTACCAAGAAGAATTGTTTAATGAATGACTACGTGTGAGGAAATGAGGAAAGTGATGAATGGAGGCTGCCTTAGAGATACCAAGCCTGGATGATGGGAGAAAAGGAAGCCCTGAGGGAGAATCTTGGCTAGGCTGAAAGGCCCCAGAACAGCCTGTCCACTGCCCCCAGCGCCTCCCTCCCCCTCCCCAGCTGAGCCTGGCCACAAAGTGGCCCCTCTTTCCCCAGGTCCTGAAGGCAGCCTTTGAGGAGGAGATCTCTGGGGAGGGTGCAGAGTGTTCCAGCCGGGGCCCCCGCCGTGCCCAGCTCCCTCCAGTCTCTAGGCAGCGTAAATAAGGAATCGTCATTCTGAGGCCTGAGCACACAGGCTCGGGCCTCTGCCTCACCCGGTCCTGAAACAGGAAGGTTTGTTTTCAAATAGCTCGACATGGTTACCTCCGCATTTTTGGCCCAGCCTGGGCCTGGAACAAGGACGAGCCTGGTTTGAGAGAAACACTCTGCTGCTTATGTTACAAAACGCCTTTCTTTCTTGTTTCGTTCCCTTAAAAAACATAACAAACTTTCTTTCTTTCTATTTCCCCTCCCTTCCCTCCCTCACTCTTTCCTGGAATGTTATGCCTGGAATGTACCAATTCCACTGTTTGTTTTGTCCAATTTCCTCGTCCCTTGGAATTTCACCCTTATCAGATTTCTTCATTGAAGGCGTCTGGAGGCATGTGTCTATGTTTTGTATTAACGGTCTGTTGTTATTGTTGTTATCATCTTCATTATTATTTGTGTTACTATTATTATTGGTGCCACTGCCCTCTTGCCAGAACATATGAGAACCCTGAGACACACACACACACACACACACACACACACACACACACACACACACACACACACGAGGAGGATGCAGAGAAGGAGATATAAGCATCATAGACCTCAAATTTGAGAGGGGTGGGTGGGAGAGTGGAGAGAAAAGGGGGAGGAAGAGAAGGGGGAAGGAGAGAGATGGAGGGGGGAGGCAGAGAGATAGGGGAGGGAGGCAGAGAGAGAGATGGAGGAGTGGAAAGAGAGACAGAGGGGGTGTGGGGGAGGGGAGAGAGAAGGGGGAGAAAGAGAGACAAAGGGGGAGAGAGAGAGATGGGGGAAGGACAGAGATGAAGGAGGGGGAGAGAGGGAGATGGGGGTGAGGGTGGCAAGGGGGAAAGGAGAAGGAAGGATATTTATAGATTTGTGGATTTACAGCTGCAAAGGACCTTACAGATCAGCTAGTCCAATCCCTTCATTTTACAAGTGAGGAACATGAGGCCCGGAAAAATAAGTGGCTTGCTCAGGGTCACACAGGTGGTAGAAGTAGCAAAGCTGAGATTTGAACCTAGGCTGTCTGACCCGGAAGCAGAACTCTTCTTTTAGACTTAGCATACATTACTCCTTTTCAAGTACTCCATTTTTACATGGCATTCCATCTCTGATCTCTAAGGCATCTAGGCGGCTGGTAGTTCAGTGAATAAGCACTGGACCTGAAATCAGGAAGACCTGAGTTCAAATCCTACTTCAGACATTTATTACCTGTGTGACCCTGGGCAAGTCACTTAACCTCTGACTCAGTTTCCTCAACTATAAAATAGTGATAATAATAACATCTGCCTTTCAGGGTTGTTGTGAGGATCAGATGATAAGATTTGTAACAACACTTAGCACAGTGCCTGGCACATAGCAGATGTTTTATAAATGCTCATTCCCTTTCTTCCCTCCTTCATTCTAGGACTGTACACCCTCCTGTCCTTTACCTCCTCAGAACCCCTAATTTCCTTCAAAGCTCGGCTCAGTCATCACTTGCACCCGAGGCTTTGCTGAACCTCCAGCTGCTGCTGATGTCTTCCTCACAAAATTACACTATGTTTTTTTAGTTTACTTATATATACAAATTGTATTCCCTCAGTAGAATGTAAGCTCCATGGGGTCAGGAGCCATTTCACATCATTGCAACACACGGTTTAATGAATACAGTGCTGAACTGAGTGACCCCAACTTCTCTGAGCCTTAGTTTCCTTTTCAATACAGTAAGGGGGGGTTGAATTAGATCAGTAGTTCTCAAATGTTTTGGTCTCAGGACCTCTGCACTCTTTGCACTCTTAAAAATTATTGAGAACACCCTCCCTTCAAGGAACTTTTGTTTATGAGGGTTACAGTTACCATATTAAAAATTAAAACACATCATTATGAAAAGTTTTGACTTCACAGACCCTTCCCCCTTAAAGAGTCCTAGGGTCCTCAGGGATCCCTGAACTACACTGCATTTTGAGAGCTTTTAGGCTAGATAAACTTTAAGGTTCTTCTAAATCCTGTGATCCCAGCATTGTCTATAATATCATAGATTTATAGCTGGAAGTGATCTCGGAGGTCATATAGTTCAACCCCCTCATTTTACAAAGGGGGAAACTGAGGCCAGAGAGGTCCAAGTCCCTTTTGTTCCCTATGCTAGCCCACACCATTGTTCTCCCCGCTAAGGGCCTGAACGTTGGAAACAGAAGCAATGACAAAAATTGTTGAGTGCTTTTTAGAAGCATGGCTGCAATAAGGATCCCAATGGCCTAATTACAGCCCTTTCCAATACACACCACTTGCCTTTATAAACAAATAAATCTTCTGCCTTTGTAGGGGAAAGGGCCCTCAGTGGGGAGCCAAAAAGACCTGCGCTCTACTCCTAGCCCTGCTATTAATTCATCATGTGGCCTTGGGCAGGTCGCAGAATTCCTCTGGGCCACACTTCCCAAATCTGTAAATTGAGAAATTAGACTGCACGACCTTTAAAACTCCTTCCAGTTCTGATGCTGAATTCCAAACTCCCTTCTAGCTCTGACATTCTAGGTTCCTAAGGTCTCTTCCAGCACTAATATTCTATGTTCTAAGACCTCTTTCAACTCTCACGTTCTATAGTCTAATCTCTCTCCCAGCTCTGTCATTCTAGGTTCTAAGGTCTCTTCAAGCCCTAACATTTTAGGTTCTAAGGTCCCTTCAAATCCTAACATTCTAGGTCAGGGGTGGGGAACCTGCAGCCTCAAAGGTCCAAACAGGGCCATATTTGAGGACCTAGAGGGTCACATGTGGTCTCAAAGCCGCAGATTCTCCTCTCCTGTTCTAGGTTCTAAGGTCCCTTCAAGCCCTAACATTCTAGGCTCTAAAGTCTCTTTCAGCTCTGACATTCTAGGTTCCTAAGGTCTCTTCCAGCACTAATATTCTATGTTCTAAGACCTCTTTCAACTCTCACGTTCTATAGTCTAATCTTTCTCCCAGCTCTGACATTCCTAGGTTCTAAGGTCTCTTTAAGTCCTAACATTCTAGGTTCTAAAGTCTCTTCCCACTCTAAGATTCTTGGTCCTAATGTCCTTTTAGGTTCCAGTATTCTTGATCCTGTGTTTCCTTCCAGTTCTAATGTTCTTGGTCCTAAGGTCTCTTCCAGCTCTGACACTCTGGGATCCTGGACTCGGTATTTTGCTCTGCTCCCTAGTAAGACATCTTCTTTTCATTTTCTGTCTTTGCAGTCTTCATTTCTTAATACAGATTTCCTGATCTCCACAGACTTCTTCAGGGCAACTTCAGGGTCAACCATATGTGAGCTCAATTAGCAGACACTGGCTTTGCTATAGCTGCATCTGACTTCCTGAAACAATAATAACAAATTAGCATCAATTAATATAGTAGTCACCAGGACAGAGATGGCCAAGTAGAGCAGGCCAAGGTTGGGAAGCGATCAAAGAATGTCTTTGGTGCCTTCCCATGGGCTCTTTTAGTGACCGTCATCCCATTCTGGAAGCTCCCCTCAGCAGCATCCCAAGTCCCATTCCACAAGGCTGTACCATCAGCCATCAGCTAATCCATCCTAAGAACTGCTCAAAGTTTTCTCTGGTCTCAGGAGTCCCTACATTGTTTAAAAGCATCTAAGGAGTGGCAAATACTTCAAAGAACCATCTGATGTCAGAGCTGAAATGAACCTGAGAGCATAAAAAGTCAAAACAGGAAAGGGCCTCGGAATAGGCTGGAATCAAATCCTTCATTTCATATACAAGGAAATTGAAGTCCAGAGAAAGGCAATGGATTCCCCAAAAGTCACATATCAGATTAGTGGCAGAATTGGATAAAAAGTAATGGAGCACTAATAGTTGAATTCCAGGCCTTGTGATAAACAATGGGGAAAATGGGCTTCAAGAACCATACCTTCAGTGCCCCTCCCCTTCCACTATGGAGGGGAGACCCTTCCTGACCAGCCCTAACACCCAGCCCCTGTCCCTCACTATTCTACTGTCTCCCAAGGAAGAGACCTCAAAGGACATCTCCATTCTCCTTATTCTACAGAGGGTGACTGAGGCCAGGTGAAACTAAGTGACTTTCGTCTAAGATATAGAGATAGGACGTCAATTACTCTGGACCACTCTCCCAGATTGAAAGCAGCTACATTTCCCTTCCTCAGGCTTCTAGGAGTACCTTGTGGAGATTTTGCTGTTGTTCAGTTGTGTCCAACTCTTCATGACCCCATCTGGGGTTTTCTTGGCAGATACTGGAGTGGTTTTCCGTTTCCTTCTCCAGCTCATTTTACAGATGAGAAAACTGAGGCAAACAGGGTTAAGTGACCTGCCCAGGGTCACATAGCTAGTAAAAGTGTCTGAGGCAGGATTTGAACTCACAAAGATGAGTCTTCCTGACTCCAGGCCCAGCACTCTATCCACTACACCACCTAGCTGCCCTCCCTAAGGGGATAGGATGTTTCTTTTCTAAAGCTCTCAGATGTTAAAGCCCTCACTCTAATGTATTTCTCCCCATCACCCCTTGTTAACTGCCAGTAGCTAGTAGCCTAATTCCGTTTAACCAGTTAACATCAATTAGCTTTTACAAAGAGATATTCACTAAAAAGGTATAGGGAGGACGGAAATGTAATGGAGGGGGGGGGTGCTTTCCCTAATACCACCTCAGTCACTGGGAGAGTGGGCTCTGAGTGTAATTTCTTCTTAGAATTCTCCCCACCAAGTTCATTTCTGAATGTAGCTTTGATGGCAGATGGAGAAGTTTGTATCTTTGCTACTGCTAGGCTAGTTTCACCACTTGGTTTGCAGCAAATCCTGGCATCGACTCCAGTTCCAGGACTCTGGGGGCTTGCTCTCCTGACCTTTCAAACCTCACAAGGTCATAGCTATCTCCAATTTCCTTCACCTAAGACAGGAAAGACCATATGCAGAGGCAAAGAGTAGAGGCCTGTGTCCGTGGGCTATATGTTGGCCTTGGACATGGAAGGCCCTCATTGGGCTCTCCCCTTCTGGCATTGCAAACTCTGTCACTGGAATATAGTCTAGGAGAGGTGAGCCAGACTGAGGGCAAGAGCCTGGCTGACCAGGGTCATTGAATACACCTCGAGACTGCTTGCCTCCAAATCCAATGTAACACACTCAGTCCTTATTATAAAAATGGCCACTAGAAGGTAGAGTTCAGGATAAGGCAGATCTCTCTTGGGGCTTGACCAGGGACATTTATTTCTAGAAACCCCAAAGAATGTTGCCACAGAGTCCCACTTAGAGCTAAAATTTCCTTCCACCCTAGAACAGGGAAACACTGCTGGAATTCTAAACAGGCTATTTACTATTAGATGAATTAAACACTGATGAATTACAAAACAACTTGGAAATTGACAGGGTAAAGTTCTGAATGATCCCCACTGAGGGTGGGGCAGGAGATTCTCATCCACCTTGGCTTTGACCCTAACTTTTTATGGGACTCTTCCTTTCTCTGGTCCTCAGTTTCCTCATCTGCAAAATGGGGCATTAGATCAGACATCGTTAAAGTCTCTTCAGTCTCTGAGTTTCTAAAACCAATCAACAAATATTTATTAAGTGCCTACTACACAGTCTAGGATGGCAGCGGTGGGGAACCTGCAGCCTCAAGGCCACATGTGGCCTTCTAGGTCTTCAAATGTGGCCCTTTGACTGACTCCAAACTTCACAGAACAAATCCTTTTAATAAAAGGATGCATTCTGTAAACCTTGGACTCAGTCAAAAGGCCATACCCGAGGACCTAGAAGGCCACATGTGGTCTCAAGGTCACAGGTTCTCCACCCCTGGACTCTAGGGCCTAGGATTAGGAGTACAAAGAATGAAACCAGCAGCTAATTGTCCAAGCCCAAGACACTTTTTGGAAACCCTGGGATAGAGTGTAACAAAATTCTGCACTGTCTGCTGAAAAAAAAATGGAATGAGGTAGATGTTGCTGTTTTATTATTGTTACCAGGTTCTTCCCTGCCTCAAGAGCTGTTTATTCAGAATAACAGAGATGAGGGGAAGTGTGTTCACCTCTTCTCCAGGGTCATGGGCCCAGCATTCTGCCCCTGAAGCCCATGTACAAAGCTGCAGCAAATAATGACCTTCCTATCTCAGGGCCTGGGTACCATTCAAGCCTGGGGCCCAGGAACATGGATTTCAGATGCTGTCTGTTATTTTTCTGGCTTCCTGATACTTATTTCTGCCCTGCAGTCCTATGGACCCTTAGAGGGTAATTTGGGGTTAAAGCTTTCACTCGCTCTGGAGGGAGGGACATTTCAGCTATCTCTTACCATCTTTCTCTTTGCCTCTGTCTCCTCATCTATGTCCCTCTAAATCTGTCCCTCTGTCTCTGTCTCTGTCTCTGTCTCTGTCTCTGTCTCTGTCTCTCTCTCTCTCTCTCTCTCTCTCTCTCTCTCTCTCTCTCTCACACACACACACACACACACACACACACACACACACACACACACACTTCACAATTATAGAATGTCAGGCCTGACCCAAAGGGAATTGGATACATAGAGGGGGTTCATCTTCTCATCCTTCCCAGAGGACCTCCATTCCCCCCAGCATGAGAAATCTGGGCGCCACCCCCCAAAATAGTCCAACCTCTGGAGTCTATGTAGCCTTGAAAGGGTGAGGAGCCAAAAAGGGAGGAAGATAAGCTAATGGACCAGCTGATCAAGAGAAGAATCCTGGCCCCAAGCAGATAAACCAACAGAGAAGATACGAATACAGAAAGAAAAATTATTCCAACCTCCAACGTCTCTGTAACTGTGAAGCTCGTGTGTCCTAGACTTTCTAACACAGGCCTGACCATAAGAAAAGAAAATGAACATGAAGGCTTTGAACATGTTCATGCTTACGTGTCCCAATTTTCAATCCAGAAAATATGGGCTATGTATCCCATATGTATATCCCACTGTATGTATATATAGAATATATGTATATATGTGTGTATATGTATATGTGTATGTATGTAATATACACATACATGTGTATACACATATGTATATATACATATATACACATATATACATATATTCTATATATACATACAGTGGGATATATGTATATATGTGTGTATATGTGTATGTGTATGTATGTAATATACACATACATGTGTATACACATATGTATATATACATATATACACACACACACACACAATTTCAAACTGGAAGGGACCTCTATTATTGTTCAGTCCCATGACCTCATTTTAGAGAGGCAGAAACCAAGACCCCCTAAATGGTAGAGAACTTGCCCAGGGTCCCAACTGCAGTGAGTAAGTGAACAGCCTAATCAGAATTTGACCTAAGACTTCTAGGCCTAACTCAGGTCTCTTTGTACAAGCAGCGTGTAAGAGGCCCCAGAGAGCTCAGCTCATCACATTGCTGAAGCAAGTCGTGGAAGAGCTTAGGATTCAAAGCCAGAAGACGTGTGTTCTAGTTCTGGTAATGTCACTAACTACGTGCTTAACGCTGGGCAAGGCATGACCCCTCCCTGCTTCCATCTTTTCATGTGAAAATGAAAGTGTTGCACAGAGAGGCCCTTCCAGCACTAGGAGACTCTGATTCTGAAACCATGATCAGTGTTAACATTTCTACTTGGAAAAACCCACTTAGAATGCCAAATAGCCTCAGGGCCTGCAGGCTGACATTATACATACATCCACATTCTCCCAGCCAACCAAGGGCTTTTATAGAGTGCCCACTAGGCTCCTGGTACTGGGCTAGGTCCTGAGTGAAAAAGGAAATTGCCCAGCAGCCCACAGATCTATAAATAAAACTTCCAAGAAAAAAATATATGGAAACTCTGTGTATTCCCCAGAAAGGGGGAGAAAAAGACATACAACAACCCAAACAGACGAGTTGGATTATGATACCAACCTGGAATAGAAAAAGGACAAGTTCTAAGTGTCCTATACTTAGCATAGGATCATTGAATGTCAGATTAAAAAGTAGAATATTAGAGCTGGAGGGGGTCATAGAGACCTTCTCACCCAAACCCCTGAGTTTTACTGATGAAAGAAGTTTAGGGGGGGAAAAAAAACCTGGACGTCTTGGTGGACTGCAAACTCAGTATCAGACAACAGTGTGGTTGGTACTGAAAGAACCAGGAATGTTTAGCTAGCTGGAAGAAAACTGGGGAGCACATCTGATCACACATTTAGAGCTTTAGGGTCCTTGGAGATTCCTAGTCAAACTGTCTCTTTCTAAAAGTCGCAGATGGTAAATCAGAGAACCAGAAATGAAGGCCAGGTCTAGAAGAAATCTTTCCACTGTGACATGCTTCCTCCTATGCTAGCTGTTTTAAAGTAATTAAAGGACTCTCACATGAAAGAGGGATTCATTAGACTTGTTCTGCTGGGACCCCGAGGGTAGAGCTGAAAACAATGGACAGAAGTTGCAAAGAGGCAGATTTAGCTTTGATGGAAGGGAAATCTTCCTAGCATTAGCCCAGCAGTTAGAATAAGCTGCCTCTGGAGGGAATGGTGGATTCCTTCTCACTGAATTCCATGCCCCTGCCCCCCACCTCTGTCCCTACTCAATAAGCTCCCATGGCTCCCTATAACTTAAATATAAATTCCTTTTGCTGGCATTTAAGGTCATTCCCTATTTTTCCATGGTCTAGCTATCCTATTTACTGTTCCTCACATAAGATTCTTCATCTCCCATCTCTATCCCTTTGCACTTGCTTTCCCTGATGCCTGGAATAATATTCCATTTCACTTCCACCTCTTAGAATTCCCGCTCCCTTCAAGACTTAGCTCAAGGGCTATATTTTAGTTGGTTTTTCCCAGAATTCCAGCTGTTAGTGCCTTCCACTCTAAAGGTTGCTTTCCACCTACTCTGTATGCATCTTGCATGTGTCTATTTACATATATAATGCCTCACTCATTAAAATGTGCACTTTTTAAAAGCAGGAGCTATTTTTATTTTCTCTTTGTATCTATAGCTCTTAGCCTAGTGCCTGGCATATAGTAAGTGCTAAATAAATGCTGATTGCTTGATTGAAAGGATGATTGACCCAACACTTGTTGTTTTGTAGTAGTGAAGACTGATTGGAAAGATGGTTTTCTTTTCAAATTGGGTATGTGGTAGAGAGGATTGATTGAAAAGATGGCTGACCCACCTCTTGCTGGGTGTGTGGTAGAGAGAACTGATTGAAAGGACGATTGGCCTACCTTTTGTTGGGGATTCTGATTCATGTAACAGTTGGACCACATGACCTTGGAGGTTCCTTCCAATTCTGAGATTCAGTGAACCTGGAAGAATGGCAGAGGCCATCTATAGCTGAAGAGGATTTTCCCCTTCAAGATCCCCAACAAATGGCCATCCCACAATGAAGACCGCCCTTTCCTCCACCACCACTTGCCACACAATTCAATCTGCTCCATTTTGAGATGGCTTTCATTGTTAGCAAATTTTCCCTTACTTTATGACCAAATCTGCCTTTTGGAAACTTCTGCTTCTTGTTTCTAGTTCTACCCTCTGGAGTCAAGTAGAATGAACTGAATATCTCTTTTGTTCCAGGTCTTGAAAAGAGCTATCATGTGCTCCTTCAGTCTTGTCTTTTATATTCTAGGCATCTCCATTTCCTTCAACTGATCCTCATCTGATCATGTAGTTCCAAGTCCTGTCACCATTTTGGTCTCCTACTTCTGGGCAAACTGTTGTGTTAAAATTGTAT
Organism: Phascolarctos cinereus; assembly: GCF_003287225.1. Classification (NCBI taxonomy): domain Eukaryota; kingdom Metazoa; phylum Chordata; class Mammalia; order Diprotodontia; family Phascolarctidae; genus Phascolarctos; species Phascolarctos cinereus. The sequence goes on from NW_027555847.1 coordinate 59,171,477, forward strand.
CTTGTTCTGGTCTCCTGACCATACCCCACTTCTAGTCAATATAGTAAGTTTTATAGGTAGCCAATATAGAACCACAGTAGGGAATAAGACTACAAACGGAAACCTGGAAGTCACTCACAAACCATTCCAAAGATCAAAGGAGTATAATTTACAAATTTTTATCATATATCAACCAAAATTTGCATCCTGGTAATATATGCCAAATCAGGGGAAACCACATAGGTGCTGCCTGCCAAGGCTTCTGACCTATAATATATAAATTCCAGACCAAATCTAGACCTCCACAGTTCTAGACCAGCAGAATATCCAAAAGGTACTGATAACTTTGGGATAATGATTTTGAAGTTTTGCCAATAACTTTGAAATGATTTGGATATGTTAATGATGTTAATATGTTAATGAACTAACCCCAAGTTGGCACAGATAGAAATTATTCTGTTTCTCCCAAAAAACCCTATAAAATGAGACCTCAAACTCCTGTCCCCCCTGAGGACTCTGATCTACATTGGGTCCATGCATCCAAGTGCTCCCAATTCTAATTCATGGTTATTGAGGAATGTTCTCTGCCTCTCCCTCTCCCCAACCTCTTCCCGTGCTGCTTACCTTCCTTCTCTATCCCATTCCCTATCCCCAAGCTGCCATCTACCCCTGTGCATTTATCACCACTTGTCTTTATGCTTAATTAAAATGCGATTGCTTCCCCATTTCCTACTGCCAATCATAGTCTTTTCCAGCAAGTACCCAAAGAACTGGGCATGTCTCCCCCAACTTCATAATTTTATAATTTCACAAATTAATTATCAATTCAGTTGTGTTTGTCAGTATCATAGAGGGGGTTCATTCTTGGACTGAGGGTTGGAGTAGATGGGATCTTTGAGATTCTCTCCAACTGTAGGATGCCAGAACTGGTAAATTAATACTTGAAGTGGAAATCTCCCCATAATTTACTCAGAAACAGAAGATACTTACCATGTGTGATGGATCCTGGAACATTTGTTCTAAAATTGATGTGGTCAACTCTGGTCTGGCACTGTCTTTCAAGGAGTCATGGTGTTTTCTCTTCAACTGGCTGTATCCAGAAGCACAGACCATCTGTTTCAGAAACCTGAGGCTGTGCCCATTTCAAGGCCATGAGTCACCAAGTAAGTAGGAGAACCCAGGTCTCAAGAGTTCAGGGCTCATTTCCATGTCATTCCTTTACTACTCTTAGACTTTCCCCATCCCTGGTGTTGACTTTCATAGTCCTTATCTTTTCGAAGCTTATAACCTAATAAGGGAGGTAAGATAAGGGAAGGGGAGGGAAGAGAAAGGAAGGGAAGAGAAAGGGATTCACAATCCTAAAATAATTACTGATTAAGACAGTATTTTATCTGTATAAGAATGTGGTATACTCATATGGCAAAGAAAAAATGAGATTGGTACAGTAAAAAGAACACTAGCTTTAGAGTTTGAGGACCTGGGTTAAAATCTTGCTTCTAATATTTAATGCCCTTGTGACCTTGGGCAAGTCATGATTTTCTCCTATGAAACATGATGGAATATCTCTTCCAGATCTAGATTTTAGTTCTTATGATACCATGAGTTAAATAAAGAAACCAGAACAATGGTGTGGGCTAATAAGAGAAGGCTTCAAGGAAGAGGTGATACTTGATTTTGAACATTAAAGTTTTTGTAGGATTTTGGTAGAAGAAAGAGGAGGAATACTTTAGGTGGAGAGAATACTCCAGAGTCAAGGAAATGAGTGTGACATGATCCAGGAGATAGTGAGGAGGCCACTTTGAAGCAAAAGGCTCAGGTTAGAAGATGGAGTTGCTTTGTTTTAGTGGGAGATGAAGTTGAAAAGATGGCTAGTGATAGATTGTGAAGGCTCTGACATCTTCCATCCCTCTTAAAGTTTGGGTTTATAGGCTAGTGATCATTGATTATGTCTTCTGAGGTATTTGGCCTTCAATCAGACTACCTTGCCACCACATGATGTCCTGGTTATCATTTTGTAAGCCAAATCACCAGGCCAAAAACGTTGTGTCAAGAGAAATGAGCACAAGACCTCTTGGGACTGATGGAGGCTGGTAAACTCCATCGGTGTTTAGGGACCTGAAACTGTGAAGTACTGGATTGAGGGGTCCAGCTATGAAACAATATCAATGTTTGAGGAACAATGAGAAGAGACCCCTAATTGATACTATACCTCAGTAGTGTCAAACTCAAAGAGAAATAGATCCCTGCTGAGATGTATTGATTCAGAAAACCAAAAGTTAACATGATCTAGGTGGTATTGTATCTTTATTTACTTTATTAAGCATTTCCCAATTACATTTTAATCTGCTGGGGCCATCCCTAGTTATCCTGATTATATCTTGCCACTGGACCCAGACAGCTCCAGAGGAGAAGATAAAGCTAGGGACCTTGCACAGCTCTCCCCTTAATTCACTTGCAAGTCATGGCACCATCTTGCTGATGTCATGGTCCTCTTCCAGAACAAAGGACAAACGAACAACAACAATATTTTAGTATGATTTGAATCTGAGACCTCTGCTCTATGTGACTCACAACACTTCTGAGCCCAGAGCAGTCTGTATGAGAACAGCAAACGTCGAGGTAGGCATTAGTGAACCTGGATCATGGTATTTAAGGTCTTTCCACTTCTGGCATCTTGGATTCTAAGGCCCCACCTGTCTCTGAAAGTTTTCTCTGAAATCCCTTCCAGCCCTGACATTCTATGTTCTAACATCCTTCCATCTCCAAATTCTATGTTCTAAGGACCCTTCTGATTCTGGCATTCTATAGCCTAAGGCTCATTTCAGCTTTGACATCTTATATTCTAATGATCCTTCCAGCTCTGACATTCTGTGTTCTAAAGCCCTTCCAGCACTGACATTCTATGTCCTAAGGTGCTTCCAGCTCTGACATCTTATGTTCTAATGGTCCCTCCAGCTCTGATATTCTATGTTCCAAGGCCCCTTCCAGTTCTCATATTGCATAAGTTTATAAAATGGTTCTTATTCTCTCCAATTTCCGACTTGGCTCCTAGCCAAAGACTTTTCTGTTTATACCCCACCCCCACCCCTTCCAAAACCTGAATCACTGGGAGATGGCAGGGACCCTTTTCCAACTAATCAGGCTCTCCTCTGTGGCTCCCAAAACTCCATGTTCCAGTTTGGACGTGTTTCCAGTTCATTTCTCTGCTCTCCACTCAGGGTACACCATGCACTGCCAGCTCTGTTAGCTTGTCGTCCTCCTGTGAGCAGTGCAGGCTCTGGCCAGCCCCTCCAACTCTGGCAGATAATTATCCAGTCATTGAGAGGCAGGCAGTTCTGAATGTCCTCAGAGGGCTGGTGTTTCCAAGTGCTGGGCAGCCAGGCTGTCAGAGCCGAGTCGGGAAAAAGGACAAGAAGTTTCTTCAGAACAGGAAAGGGGGTGATGTTTCTGAGTTGCCACTGAGGTCCTGGAGAGCTGAGTATTGGCGCTGTGAAGAAGGCCCATGTTCTCAGTGGAAACACAAAGAGGGGTGCTGAAAGCCAAGATGATCATGGAAACATAGGTCATTGGCTCATAAGATCATAGACTTCATTAGAAACCGAGTCCAACCCCTTTGTTTTACAGATGAGGAAACCGAGTTTCAACCAAGTTAAATGATTAGTTTAGTGCCTACATAGCTGATGAGTGTCTGAAGTAGAAGTGCTGCTGCTGTTAGCTTGCCTAACCCATAGGATGATAATAATAGCTAACATATATATATATAAAACCCTTTAAAGTTTATCAAGCATTTCATATGTTATCTCATCTGATCCTTACAACACTCCCAGTGAGGAAGGTGTTATTCGTATCCCCATTTTACAGATGAGGAAACTGAGGCTCAGATAGGTTAAATGACTTTCTCAGCATTACACAGCTAATAAGTGTGTGAGGCCAAATGTGTTGCTGATGATAATGGCTCATGTAGGCCATAGGATGCCAGAACCTAAATGGACCTAAACAGACCTCCAACGTCTTCATTTTAAACAGGAAGAAACTAAGGCCCAAGGAGGGGCAGTAGCTTGTAAGTGACATAGCTAGGATTAGAAATCAGACCTTCTGAGTTCAAATTCATGGCTCTGTTGAATATTGCAGTATGCTGTATAGAAACTGGTAGTCACAAAGCATATTATATCCATGATTTCTATTGATTCTCATGACATCCCCTGTAAGTTGGGCACTATAGGTTGTTATTATCCCTACTTAAAGCTAAGGCAACTGAAACCCAGTGACCCACCCGAGAACACAGCCAGGACATGGCAATGATACCTGTGTGACCTAGTATCCCAATTTGGGGCTTTGCCCTACACTGTCTCTTCATTTTTTTTTCCCACCATGTACACAGACCTGAAGCATCCCCTTAAAGATTTAGCTCTGGTTGGTTCCTCTAGAATTCTTAATGAACCTAGCTCAATGAGAAGAAAGGGGGTGGGGAGAAAGACAGAAGCGGGGGATGCAGAGGGCTCATCTCCCTGAGAGAAGTCAAGCCAGGTGAGATGCAGACTGGGAATCTGGTAATGCACTCACCTCCACCTTCATTACTACAAAGCTTAGGCACTGACCTGAATCAAGGGACTATGATGGGGCAAGATGGGCCTGACACTTTGAAATATCCCATTTGTCAAGAGTCTTGTCCCTGTTTCCCCTGGAAAGTACAGTCAAATTCAATTTGATTGAATGACAATAAGCATTTTTCTTCTCCTTGGCTCTCAGGCCCTCAACTCTCGCCCTGAATAAGAGCATATCTGACTGAATGGGTTCAGCAGGCTCGTTGCCCCTTCTCATCTGCTGCTTCTTGTCTCCTACAGGGCAAGAACCAAGTCATCGAGGGCACTGACTAATTTGTTGTCACTGCTCCAATAACATCAAGGGCGATGCCTTGACTTGGGAGTGAATTTGTAAAGAGTAAATAACCTCTGTGCGAGAGCCGCAGGGCCTCTCCTAGAAGTGACATTTCAGTGTATGGATTTTGCTGGACCTATTTGAGCTGCCTGATGCCTCTGTTTGGCTTCCTTCCTGCTTCCTGGCCACGTTCCAGATAGGTGAGGCTGTTGGATCTGACCTCCAGATTGATGAGGTGCCAGCGTGTATGACTAATCTCCAACATCTTGGTAAATATGTTAAAAAGGAGAAAAAATCGAGGTGAATTTGGACTAGAGTGCTTAGGGAAAGGATAGACTTTCCATGAAGAGATAATAACAATAACTAATATTTATATAGCATGCTAAGGTTTATAAAGATATAAAAGTATAGATATACACACATACTTATAAAATGTCAAATGAGATTTTTTTCTCTATTATAGTATGTGTATACATATGTGTAAGTATATGCATTTACATATGCCATCACACATGCACATACATACATGTACCACATATGCATACACACATGTTATCATATACACGTGCATAATACACATACACACGTGCATATATACACATTATAATAGGCATATGCATATATTCACATACATGTGCATGTGTATAATATACATCATATATACTGTGCATATATACACACATCATCACACATACATGAACATACATATAAACATCATATGCACACATACAATATACCTGTATTATCACATATATACACATGTAAACATGTATAACATACACTGTTCCCATATTGTACATTGCATATATATATATGTACCACACACATATATTATCATACTGCACATGTGCATGCATGCACATGTACAACATGTGTGCAACTATATTATCATGTATACATGTGTGTACATACATGTATCATACACATGCCTATCTTATCATGCATGCATCTAGGTATACAAGTCTGCATATATCATATATCCATATGCATATATGCATGCACACACTATCATATTTATACATATGCACAGTATAATATGCATGTGCATTATCATATATGCAATGTTATAAATATGCACACACATATGTTTTATATATATATATATATATATCAGTTCTTTTTGTAGTGGCAAAAAGTTGGAAACCAAAGAGGGATCCTCATACCCAGGACTTCTCATCTCTACCTCCTGGCATCTCTGTCTTCCTTCAGATCTCAACAAATCCCTACTTAAGCGAGAAGCCAGTTTCCTCCTTAATCTTAATGCCTTCCCTCTGAGATTATCTCCAATTTACCTGGTATGTCTTATTTATACACAATCATTTGCATATTGTCTTTCCCCCATTAGATTTCCAGTTCCTGTAGAGTAGGGACTGGTTTGGGGCTTTCTTTGTGTCCCTAATGCTTAGAACAGTGCCTGGTATATAATAGGCACTTAATAAATAGTTAAATCCCAGTACCACCACCTGCTAAATGGGTGACCTTGGATAAAGCACAGCACTGTTCTGGTCCTCAGTTTCCTTATTTATAAAATATCCCTGTGGCAATGGGCGTACTGAATGAACAAGCTTTTCCATGACGCCATGATTGCCAACAAGACCGAAGCCATTATTGGTGACAGGCAGCCCCAGAAGGCAGGGTAAGGGGCCAGGCATTATTAAGTGAAGTGTCTGAGGATGATTTCGAACTTCCCCACTCAAGTTTTCCTACTCCCTCTTTGATTCTCAGCTTGGACAATGTGCAAAGAGCCCTCTCCCAGCCTTACAACAGTGGCTGCCAGTCTCAGGCAGAGATAATTAACCAGGAGAAGCAGGGGAGGCTGCCAGCCCTGGGGGAGCTCCTGGCTTATAATAGCTGGCAACTGTCACCAACACACTTGAGTCAAATAAACAATAAAACCAAATGACTTCCTTCTTGAAGAACGTCTAGGAGCCCCTATTTCCTTCTTCTAAGCCAGTGGTCTCATTCCAGCATAGGGAAGATATTAGTAGAAAGAACATTGGCTTGAGAAGGTTAGAAGGCCCAGGTTCAAGTCCAAGCTGTGCCACTGAGTGACTTTGGGCTACCTGTGCGACCTTGGGCAAGTCACATAACTTTTCTGAGCATCAGTTTCCTCCTTTGTTAAAATAAAAATGGGGAGTTTAAATGGGAAGATCTTTAAAGTCCCTTCTAACTCAAAAATCTTATGACCTCATGCTTTTTCTGGGCCCTAGTTTCATATGGAAAATGGGCATGATATTTGTTCTACCTACCCTCACAAGGCTGATAGAAGGATTGAGTGGGAAATCTATATGAAAGATTTTTTTTAAATTTTTTTAATCTTTAATTCTTTTCTCTTTAAAAAAATTGACAGGGATTTTAAAAATCATAAATCCCTACCTCAATGTCAGCTGTTATGGTTCTGATATCCTACTAGGGTCCATCTGGTAATTACACTAGAGGTAAAAAGATGAGTAAGGTCTAATTCCAATCCTCAAAGATTCTTACAGTTCAGGGGATAAGACATGCACAGCTACCATTGTAACTTCGGATGGTCTGCGACTGATTTCATAAGACAAGGATGGGGTGGTCCTCCAGAAGGAGGAGGAATTGCATCTATTAGGGGGATATCTGGGCGTCCTCTGACACTTTTTGAGGGCCATTGTGTTTGGTCAACCATAGAAGGAGCTGCCCTGCTTAGGTGAACCAGGCATAAAAATACATACATGTTTGCATAGGAATAAATGCAGAGAATTGATTAAATGCTTTATCAGATTTATTACCCTGTTGCTTACTTGGTGCCAGATTCGATCTTTTCATTTACCACTTGGACTCTACTCGTACCACTGGCTCTGACCATGATGACTCTCTGGATACAGTTTTTCACCTCTATCTCTCCAGTTCCACGACCTGCATCCTGGTTTCTGACTCCAGTAGAATATTGGAACTAGAGGCATAATTCTGGCCTCTAACCATGTGAGAACTTCCTCCACCATGGAACGCTCATCTTCAGCCTCTGGCAACACTCACAAGAGGATCAGTACAAAAAGAGGCCTGGAAGAAGTTAGTGGCATTTGAATTTGGTCTTGAAGAATGGACAGACTTTAGCTGGCCAATGTTCACATTAACCATAGGGTTCTGGTTAATTTTCACACATCAGAAAGGGAGAAAAGATAAACTATTTGGAAAAATGTTCAACTACCAACATGTTGGCTAGTTGCCTGCTAAGGACTTATTACAATCCTTATCAAAAGAGAGAAAGAAAGAAAAAGAAAGAAGGAAGGAAGGGAGAAAGGAAGGAAGGAAAAGAAAGAGGGAGGAAGGAAGGAAGGAAGGAAGGAAGGAAGGAAGGAAGGAAGGAAGGAAGGAAGGAAGGAAGGAAGGAAGGAAGGAAGGAAGGAAGGAAGGAAGGAAGGAAGGAAAGGAAGGAAGAAGGAAGAAGGAAGGGAGGAAGGAAGGGAGGAAGGAAAAGAAAGAGGGAGGAAGGAAGGAAGGAAAAGAAAGAAAGAGGGAAGAAGGAAAGAAGGAAGGGAGGGGGAGGGAAGAAGGAAGGAAGAAAAAGAAAAAAAAGAAAGGATGGAAGAAAGGAAGGAGGAAAGAAAGAAAAAAAGAAGAAAGAGAAAGGAAGGAAGGGGAGGGAGGGAGGAAGGAAAGAAAGAAGGAGGAAGAAAGAAGGAATGGAGGGAGGCAGGGAGAAAGTAAGGAAGAGATTAAAATTTAATTGAGAAATAATTAACAAAATAAATAAAAATCTATACTTTTTAAAAATTGCCATTTTTATTGACAATGACTACCCAATTACCCAATTTCTTGACATCTCAATTGCTCTCTATTGGAATAAGTCAAAAATTGAATTGAATTCAACATGTATTAAATGCCTTGAAATACAAAAGTGAAAACTGGTCCCTATCTTTCAATGGTGCAGTAGGAAGGAAGTACATCGAGGCCTGCAGTCAGGAAAATCTGAGTTCAAATCCAGCCTCCGACAATCCAGCCTTCCTAGTTGTGTGAGCCTGGGCAAGTTACTAAATTGCTATTGGTCTCAGTTTTTCCAACAAAAGTGAGAATAATAACAGCACTTACCCTCCAGGGTGATTTTGAAGATCAAAAGAGATAATATTTCTTAAGCACTTGGCACCATGCCTGGTACATAGTAGGTCCTTAAATGCTTTCCCCTCCCTTATATTCTACCTGGAGGGAAAGGGAAAAGGGAGGAAATGGGAGGTGGGGTACAACATATGCCCAGATAAGTAAGTAAGAGGTAACTTAAGGAGGAAGACAGGTCTAAGAAGTGAGAAAGGGATGGGGTAAGATCAGGAAAACCTTCAGTTCTTCATCTGTTTTGGAAAAGCTTATGAAATTGAAATTTTTTACTAGGTTTGTGATAAAGGAAAAGACCGTCGAAGGCTTTGCCTGGTCCACACTTAATGTGAGTTGAAGGAAACAGAGGAGTAGGAAGCCAGTTCAGGGAAAACAAACTATTTTCTAGATTCTTCCAGTTAGTTCTCTAGTCTGCTTTCTTCATTTTCTATGCAGGGAAGTAATATCAGATCCCAAAGGCATTCCAGAGCAAGACGTGTAGGTTGGGGGGATCTATGTCTTGTAACCGTTCTCCCCCCCCATTCATGTTTCCAAGCCTATAAAGCACACTATAAAGCACAGCACATATACAAAACCTAGAAGGCCACTGTGGGCATTTCTCCAGCTGTGATCTCCACCATGGAAACAACTAATGGGTTCTGTGTTCATGGTTACTTACCACATAATTGACTTGGTCAACTATAAATATGTGGAGGCCAAAATCAACCATCAAGGGAACTATAGTTAGCTTATATCGTTAAGATATTTGAGCTGGAAAGGTCCTTAGAATACAGACTATGTTGGGAAGTCAGGAAGGCTCTTAAAAGATGGAATGTCAGTGGGCCTCCTCACTTGGAAGAGACTTTAGAACATAGAATGTTAGAACTTAAAGGGTCTTTTGAACATAGAATATTTGAACTTTAAGAGACCTTCAAGCATAGCCACACAGGGACTTACAATACAGCATGTCTAAGTTTGAATCAACCTTAGAACATAAAATGTTAGAATTTGAAAAGATCTTAGAATATAGAATATTAGAACCTTAGAACACAGGGTGTAAGAGTGGGAAGGGGACCTAGAACATAGGATGTGAGAAGAAGAGACCTTAGAATGTAGAATGTTAAAGCTGGAAAAAATTACTGAGATCATCTTTTGCCTCATTTTAAATATGGGGAAACTGAGGCTTATGGAGGTAAACGTGACTAACCCAGGGTCATAACTGCCATAGGACCTGGCTCTCTCCTCTTTGCACCATACCAGCTTAGCATAACTAGCCATGTAGCACTTGAAGATTTGCAAAACACTTGACAAATATGATTTCATTTGATGCTCCTAACAACTCTGCTTAATAGGTGATATTATTATCCCCATTTTATAGATGAGGGAACTGAGGCAGGTTATGGGATTGTCGAAGGTCACACAGCTAGTGAATGTCTGAGGTGGGATTTGAACTCAGGTCTTCCTGATGCCAGGTTCAGCACTCTATCCACTGAGTCATCTAGCTGCCTAATGACCAGATCTAGCTCTGTTTCCTAGGAGCTGGTAGAGATAGCAACCTTCTCACTGTTTCTGTTGGTATTTACCTGTTTAGATCTGTTTTTTTAAAGAACCCAGACACACTACTCTTCTTTGAATTCAGTCTTTGTTGGCCTAATGTGAACTCAAGGCAGAATGAGGAGGAATGAGTTGGGGGGTGCACATCATGCCCTGTTGGCCCAACTTCTTCCACATCCACAGTTTTGAGTTCTGAACCAAAATTTTCAGCTGCAACTCCCACAGACCTCTCTGCAAACAGTAACACCTTATTCATCCCATCACAAGGCAGGACGGATACCCCACCCCAAACATATTTACGTGGATATTCTATATATTGCAAACATGTGTCACTTTCTCAAGACAAAGCCTAGATCCTGGACTACAATGGCATGGGATGGAACGAGCTTCTAGCAACGACAGATTTGGCAAGTCCAAATTCCTCTTCCATCAGGCCCTTCCTTCCAGCTCTGGCAGCCATAGGCCTGCTCCATTCAGCTTCCATTCCCTCTGGGACCTGCTTCCAGGCCTGGCACCCAAGGGGTGGGCTTGTCTGCATCCCAATTTCCTCTCTTCTGAAGTCATTTGCTGTGAGATGAGGAGTCACCCAAGTGGAGGTGCCAGCCAGGTGAGGCAGGGGTGGCTGCTGCTGGGGATGACGTCCCTGGGCCAAGAGACACTGAATAGTTCTGGCAGAGCCCTCTCAGTGTTTACAACAGGACAATGGGCTTTGTTGTGCTAATGCCCTGGAATCCTGAGGTTGGGGCCAGGCTTTGGAGCCAAGGGTATATGGCTGGCCATCAAATGGCACAGAATAAAATGAAACAAAATCAGCCCCCATTTCCCCCCACACTCCCAATCACACCCAAGCCACACAAACTCTGCTCAAGGTCTAATGTTCCAAAGAAGGCAAAAAAGATTTAAGAATTCAGGTCAAAGGGAAACACCTTTCCTTTCCTCCTGGAACTCTTCTTTCCCCCATAACCCACCCCTCCTTGTAACTTCCCCATTTCCAATGATGACATCCATGGTCCTACCAGGCAACCAGACATGTCTGTGGCCAAGGATCTGGAAGGGGCGGGGCCTGAGCCTTCTTCCACTGCAAATGACTACACTGAGGTTAGTGCATTAGATTGCAGGTGATGTGGCAGGTAAAGGGAACTTAGAGGTCATCCAGTCTGCCCCCTTCCCCCTTCTTCTGGACTGGGCCTGTGCTTTCACTGGTGTAGGGAGTTCCTGGTCAAGGAAGCTATCTGCCCTATCAATGAGCAAATGCCCGGCAGCTCAGATTCTTAGATTGGGCTTCTTACTCTTTTTGTGTCATTAAGGACCCCATTGGCCATTAGGTAAAGTCTATGGTCCCCTTTCGATAATATTTTTAAATGCACACAATGAAATACATAGCATTACAAAGAACACCAGTTTTGTGGAAATAAAAATGCATTTTCCCCAACCAAATTCAAGGACCTCCTGAAATCTATCCCTGGAGCTTATGGGCTCCTTTCTAAGAGAATTGCCTGAGGCACCGATGGGCCAGGTGACTTGCCCATGGTCACGCAGCTGGTATAAGTCAGAGGCTGACCTTGCACCCAAGCTCTCCTGGCCCCATAGATGGCTCATTATCCATTGCCACATGGCCTCTCATTTTACATATGAGGAAATCTGGGCCCATGAAGGTGAAAAAACTTGTCTATCCTATTGGTTTTTTCATAAAACCAGCTCTTAGTTTTATTTATTAGCTCGATAGTTTTCTTAATTTCAATTTTTTTAATTTTTCCTTTGGTTTTCAATATTTCTAATTTAGTGTTTAGTTGAGGATTTTTGATTTGTTCTTTTTCTAGTTTTTTTAGTTGTATGACCAATTCATTGATCTCCCCTTTTTCTATTTTGTTTACGTAAGCATTTAGAGATATAAAACTTCCCCTAAGAACTGCTTTTTCTGCATTCCTTAAGTTTTGGTATGTTGTCTCATTATTGTCATTCTCTTGAATGAAATTATTGATTGTTTCTATGATTTGTTGTTTGACCCAATCATTTTTTAGGATTAGATTATTTAGTTTCCAATTATTTTTTAGTCTATCTTTCCATGGCCCTTTATTACATATAATTTTTATTGTGTCATGATCTGAAAAGGATGCATTTAATATTTCTGCCTTTCTGCATTGGATTGTGAGGTTTTTATGCCCTTGTACGTGGTCAGTTTTTGTGTATGTGCCATATACTGCTGAAAAAAGTATATTCCTTTTGATCCCCATTCAGTTTTCTCCAGAGGTCTATCATACCTAACTTTTCTAATGTTCTATTCACCTCTTTAACTTCTTTCTTGTTTATTTTGTGATTAGATTTATCTAGTTCAGAGAGGGGGAGGTTAAGGTCCCCCACTAGTATAGTTTTGCTGTCTATTTCTTCCTGTAACTCCAGGAACTCTTCTCTAAGAATTTGGATGCTATATCATTTGGTGCCTATATGTTTAGTAATGATATTACTTCATTGTCTATGGTGCCTTTTAGCAGGATGTAGTTTCCTTCCTTATCTCTTTTGATTAGATCTATTTTTGCCCTTGCATTGTCTGAGATCAGTATTGCTACCTCTGTTTTTTTTTTCCTTCAGCTGAAGCATAATATATTCTGCTCCAGCCTTTTACTTTTACTCTGTATGTGTCACTCTTTTTCAGACGTGTTTCCTGTAAACAACATGTTGTAGGATTATGGTTTCTAATGTATTCTGCTATCCCTTTCCATTTTATGGGAGAGTTTGTCCCATTCACATTCACAGTTATGATTACCATCTGTGTCTTTTTCTCCATCCTTTTTTCCCCACTTATGCTTTTCTTTCTCCTTTCTTCTTTCCCCTCTCCCACTAGTGTCTTGCTTTTGACCACTGCCTCCTTCAGTCCCTCCTCCCTTATTATCCCTTTCCCTTTTCTTCCCCTTTACCCTTACTGCTTCCCTCCCTTCTTCCCCCCTCCCTTTTCTTTCCCCTTTTCCCTCCTACTGCCTATAGGGCAAGTTAGATTTCTATACCTAACTGATTGTTATTCCCTTCTTGAGCCAAATCTGATGAGAGTAAGGTTCAAACAATGCTCACCCCCTCCCTTCTTTCCCTCTGCTGTAATAGGATTTTGTGTCTTTTCCTGTAATGTAATTTACCCTTGTCTGCCTCCTCCTTTCTCAGTACATTTTCTAAGATCAGACTAATCCACTTATTTGGATCCATTTAACCACTTGATTAGATTTTTTTTATCATTACATCAAAGTCAACTAATATCCACCCTTTTATGTATACTCCTTTAACATGTAATAACAATACAGTTCTCAAGAGTTGCAAGTGTCATCTTCCTTGTAGGGATGTAAACAGTCCCCTTATTAAACATATTGTATCTTTCTGTCCATTTACCTTTTTATGTCTTTCTTGAGTCTTGTACTTGAAGATCAAATTTTTTGTTGAGCTCTGGTCTTTTTATCAGAAAGGTTTGGAAGTCCCCTATTTCACTGAATATCCATCTTCTTTCTTGAAAAATCATGCTCATTTTTGCTGGGTAGTTGATCCTTAGCTGCAATCCAAGCTCCTTTGCTTTATGGAACATCATGTTCCATGCCCTGCAGTCTTTTAATGTAGAAGCTGCAAGGTCCTGTGTCATCCTGACTGTGGTTCCTTGATATTTAAATTGTTTCCTTCTGGCTTCTCTTTCATCTGGTAATTTTGGAATTTTGCTTTTATATTCCTTGGCATTGTCAATTTGAGATCTCTTTCAGGTGGAGAGCAGTGTATTCTTTCTATGGTTATTTTATCTTCTGGTTCTAGGACTTCAGGGCAGTTTTCCTTTATGATTTCCTGAAAGATACTGTCCAGGCTTTTTTTCATCATAATTTTCAGGTAGTCCAATGATTTTTAAATTGTCTCTCCTGGATCGATTTTCCAGGTCAGTTGTTTTACCTTAAGTTTTCATCCATTTTTTCATTTTTTTTTCTGTTTGACTGATTCTTGCTCTCTCATAGAGTCATTAGTTTCCATTTGTCCAATTCTAGTTTTTAACAGATTGTTTTCTTCTCTTAGTTTTTGTCCTTCCTTCTTCAATTGGCCAATTGTGTTTTTTTGGGACTTGTTTTTTTCAGTGTATTTTTTTTTCCAATTGGCCAATTGTATTTTTGAAGGACTCTTCTACCTCTCTCATTTGACTATTAAAATCCTTCTTGAGCTCTTCTAAGAAGGCTTTTTGGGCTTCAGACCAGTTCATATTCCCTTTTGATGTTGCAGATGTGGGTTTGTTGACAATGTTGTCCTCTTCAGAATTTCTGTCTTGATCTTCACTCTTCTCATAATATAAACCTATGGTACATTTCTTTTTACTCATGGTGTTCCCTGGCCTTTAAAGAGATTGAGCTATCCTGCTGGGGAACAGAGGGCACTGACCCAAGCTTTTTGTGTTGGGAGCCTAGGTCTTGGTCACTGGCTTTGTGTGCTGGGGCCTCTTATGTTGGCAATTGGAGGCTGTAGGTTTCTGGCAGCTTACCTCGTGTTGGGCTGGAATCAGCAAGGCTGGAACTTTCAGGCAATTCTAGGTTGCCTGCTTTTCCTTTCCTTTAGCTTTCTTCAGCTCCTTTTAGATGGGTGCTGCAGGGTGTTTATCTGCCTGGTGCCCCTTGCAATGCTGCATCCCTCATTTCTGCTAATGCACTGGGAGATTCCTTTGTGGTAGAGTGTCAAGGCACCTGGTGGTTTTCTGAGCTGGTTTCCACTGGTCCCTCCTGCCCTCACTGAGGCACTCAGAGGTCCAGGTGTTGGTGTTTGCCTGCTCTACCACCTGGGCTTCAGGATCTCTTCCTGAGGTTCTGACAGCTTACCTGGTGTTGGGTTGAAATAAGCAAGGCTGGGACTTTATGAAGACTTTAGGTTGCTTTCTTCGGCTCCTTTCAGATGAATGCTTCCAGGTGCTTATCCACCTGGGCCCCTTTGTAGTGCTGCTTCCCTTATTTTTGCTGAGGCCCTGGGAGACCCGTTTGCTGGGCTGCTGCACTGCTACTCCCTGTCTTTCTTCTAGTTCAGGTGTTCCAGGGTTTTTTTCTGGGACGATATTTTCTGGGTTTTCAGAGGCTGATAGGGGAGAGTGAGAGTGACTACCTTTTTACTCTGCCATCTTGGATCTTGGAAGTGGAACTCCATGAAATAACTTGTCCAAGACCAAATCGCTAGTAAGTAGAAGAGACAAGATTCAAATCCAGGTTTTCAGAGTCTATATCCAGTGATATTTCTATTACAAAATGTATCCAGCCCCCTTTTATTACAGATGAGGAAACTGAGCCTGAAAGAGGTCAAGTGGATTCTCAGAGTCCAATGGAGAGTTGAATGGATTCCTGCTTGTTGAAGGCCTTCAAGCAAAGTCAGGATACCCATTTGCCAGGTGTGGTGAGGTGTGGATTGGACTGCTGTCCATCACTGCTAAGGTCCTTTTCAACTGGGAGTGTCTATGATTTTGTAGTAAATCAAGACCCTAATCCAGGCCTCATTCCATAGATGAGGAAACAGGGAAGGAAAGCAATTTGCCCTAAGTCACATAGATAGAAAATTTAGGGCATAAATCCAAATAAGTTGTAGTGAGCTTATTGGAGGCCAGCGTCTGTTTTTCATGTGTGTCTTTGAATCCATTGTACATTACACATAGTTTGGTGCTTAATAAATGCTTGAAGAAATACAGAATAATCAACAGAGCACTGGAAACTCTGTTGAACCCAGGAATACCTGGGTTCAAATGCTGCCTCAGAGAATTGTGACTCTGGGCAAGTCTCTTATTCTACCTGCCTCAGGTTCCTCATCTGTGAAATGGGGATAACAATAGCACCCACCTCCTAGGATTGTTATGAGAATCAAATGTGCTAACACATGTAAAGTGCTTTCTAAACCTCAAAGCACTATATAAGCATTAACTATTACTAGCTAGCTATTATGTATAGAATTGAATTGAATTCTCCTTCTAAAGAATTGTTTTTTCTAATATGAGATGTTAGATTACAATATTTGCAGAATGTCAGAGATGGAAGGGAAGAAATCGTTTAGCCCAATTGCCTTATTTTACAGATGAGAAGACTGAGGTGCAAAGAGAACACTGTCTTCTTAAGGTTACATAGCCAATTAATGTCAAAGCCAGGTCTTCCGACTCTAAGTCCAAGGTTCTTTGAACTATATCACCTTGACTCTCAACTACTTACTAGTCGCCTTGTATGGCAGGAAGAGCCTGACCTTGAGAGGATAAGGTGGGGGAAGGAGGGAGAAGAGAAAGAGCTGGAGGTGATGGGAGGGGAAAGGGAATTTTGGCAATGGGGGCAAACTAAAAAGGAGAAGAAGCCCAATGGCCCCAACCCCAAGTCTTGGAGAGTAGGGCGGGGAAGGGCTGGGGAAGCTTGATAGCTCAGGGCTTAAGATCTATACCTTTAGGGCAAGAGATTCATTGTAATTGTAATTCATTTTCATGTGGCTGCTACTTTAGGTTCTAAAAAGGTCTCTCTGGGAAACTGCTTCTAGTGCTGTAACTCATAAGCCCCTACCAGTGTGCTTTGCCTTAACAATCAACCAGTAGATTCGGTCAGTTTTTAGTCAAGGCATTTACTCAAACTACAAGAACGATAGTTATAAAACATCCCTCCACACAAAAATCTGGTATACACTCTCCCACAAATTCATACAGTGTCCATAGTGGACAGAGAGTGTACAATGGTAGTGAGGGACACATATAAGAAATTCATGTAGTCAAAGCAACTCATTGCTCCAGAACAGCAGAATTCCAAAGACCTTTAATGATCCCACCAATTGCTAGTGTTTCTTTCCCCACCCCCATTTCTTTATATTTACTTTTGTGTATATTTTGTTCTATATATGTCTTTTGTCTTTCCTGATAGACTATAAGCTCTTTGAGAGTAGAAACTATTTTGCTGTCTTTTTATCCCAAATACCTAATATATTTCCTGGAGCATAATAAGGGGCTAATACATATTAATTGATTGATTGATTGAAGATAGCTGTCTTAAAGTCTCTGAAAGGCTGTCATTTGGAAAAGGGATTAAACTTGTTCTGTTTGACACTGCACTGCAAGGCAGAGCCAGGACCAATGAGTGCAAGTAACAAAGCAGAAAATTTAGGCTTGTTCAAAGAGGTCAGGAAAGACCTTCCTAATGAAGCTGGGGTTCTTAACATTTTTTGAGTCACAAATCCTCTTGGCATTCTGGTGAAGCCTGTGGACACCTTCTTAGAACAGTGTTTTAAAATTCATAAAATGTATCATATTACAAAAGAAACTGACTATATTAAAGATGCAATCCAAGTTCACAGACTTCCTGAAATCTACCCCTTGTTGGGCTTAAGAATGGCTGCATTAGAGCTATCCAAAAGAACAATGGGCTGGCCCTCCTTCACTGGAAGACTTCAGACTGAGGCTTGATCACCACCTATTGAATATGTTGTAATGGGCATTCTTTTTCCAATATGTGTTGGACTAGATTGCCACTGTTTTCTCTTCTGAAATCTGAAATTCTATGATTCTAAGATCTGACATTCCAAGGTTCTATGACTTTTCCAACCTCGGAAAACTTAAGAGTATATCTTCCTAATATTATTTATATTTGCATTTAATGCCTTTTTTTAAAAAAAAATAAAATTGTATTTCTTTCTTTTCTTTACATCACTAGAATTTCTCCTGTTACCTCTTCCCTCCCACCACCTAGAGAGCCATCCCAGGTAACAATAATATTGGCGGGGGGGGGGCTAGGCAAAAGGGTTAAGTAACTTGCTCGGGATCAGACAGCTAGTAAGTGTTATGTGTCTGAGGCCAGATTTGAACTCAGGTCCTCCTGAATCAAGGGCTGATGCTCTATCCACTGTGTCACTTAGCTGCCCCAACAAATAATATTTTTAAAGGAAAAAGAAGAGACCAAAAAAAAAAAAAAGAAAACTGATCAATATATTGATAAAGTCTGAAAAATATATGCAATGTACCACACCATGGACCTTCCACCTCTTCATCTTCTCGTATTTCTTCTTTGGAGATAGGCTTGTTCTACAATTTTGCAGTATTCACTTTTGACTGTTTTGTGGTTGGTCTTTCTGGTTTACCTTGTTGTGGTCATTGCATATATTGTTTTCTTGGCTTTTTCTTTGCCTACTTCTCTCTGCATCAGCTCATATAAATCTTTCTGTGGTTTTCAGCATTCATCATATTTATTACTTCTTACGGCATAGTTACATTCATGGCAATTTCTTTAATCATTCCCCAATTGATGGGAATCTACTTTGTTTCCAATTCTTTGCTACCAAACCAAAAATGCTGCTATAAATATTTTGGTGTATATAGAGACTTCTTGTTAATGACTTTGTTAGAGTAGGGTGTGGACATTTTAATCATTTTATTTGCATAATTGCAAATTGCTTCCCCTAAAGGTTATACTGATTCACAACTCCACCAACAATACACTCGCATCTACTGGGAGATTCTTTCCAATACAGACTGACTCCAAGACCTTGTCTTTGGTTACATAGAGTGATGATCATTGACATCAGAGAAAAGGTACAGCCGCTCAGTTTTTGTTCTGCTTCTATTTTCCATGCCAAGGAAAATGACCTCTGCGATTGAAATCACAGAACAAAAATGACTAAAAGAGAGTTCATAGCCAAGATAATTAAGTCGATGGCAAGAGAATGCTGATCGGCCATTGATGAATTCAGATGAACTGTGTCTTCAAGTGCTGAAAGAATTGATGAATGTGATTGCTGAGCCTTTTGTCAGTACTATTTGAAAGAGCATAGAAAACAATAAAGGTAAGGACAACTGTCTCAATTTAAAAAAAAGAGAGAGAAGAACAAGAGTCTGAAAACTCTAGGCCAGAGACTTTAGCTTCCATTCCCAGGACAATTCTAAAAAGGCGTATTAAAGAAATGATGGTAGACATCTTAAATGGTGAACAGTGATTACAAAGAACTAGTATGGCTTCATCTAGAACAAGTCAGACTAGATGAGATTCTTTTTGCTGACAGAATTATTAAACTAATGGATGAGAAAAATTCTGCATGTATAGTTTATCTAGGTTTTAGGAAAGCTTTTGATTTTCAGTCATTTTTCAGTCATGTATGACTCTTCATGAATCCATTTGGGGTTTTCTTGGCAAAGGTACTAGGGTGGTTTGCCATATCCTTCTCCAAGTCATTTTACAGATGAGGAACTGAGGCAAATATAGTTAAGTGACTTGCCCAGGGCCACACAGCTAGGAAATGTCTGAGGTCAGATTTGAATTCGGGAAGATGAGTCTTCCTGAATCCAAACCCAGTGTTCCATCCACTGCATCACCTAGCTTTTGATTAAGTATCTCAAACTACTTTTGTGGAGAAGATTGAAAGACATGCACTAGATGACAATACATTTAGAAGGATACAGAACTGGATGGAAGGATTCAAAAAGCAGTTGTTAATAATTCAATGTCAGCTGGCAGGACATCTCCAGAAGAGTCTCTACGGATCTGGCCTTCACCCTCTGCTATTTGACATTTTTATTGATGTTTTAAATAAAAGCATGGATGGTAAGCTTATCAAATTTTTGGATATCAAAAAGCAGAGAGGGAGAACTAATTTACTGGACAATGGGATTGGGATCTATAAAGATCATGGCAGGTTATAACATTGGGCTAAACCAAATAAGATGTACTTTGAGAGGGATAAATGTAACCTCATACCTGGGTACCAAAAACACACAAAATCACCATCACAAGTTGGGGCAGGCATAGTTCGGCAGTACTTATTAAATGTGTGGACTATACATTTAAATGCAAGTCAGCAGTGTGATCTTGGGCATCATAAAGGGAAAGGAATTGCTTCTAGAAATATGGAGTCCCACTGGATCGTGCCCTTCTCAGATTTCGTCTGAAGTCTAGCTAGGTAGCTAGGTGGCACAGTGACACAGTGAGCAGTGTTGGTTCTGGTGTCAGGAAGACCTGAATGCAAACATGGCCTCAGACACTTACTAGTTGTGTGACTCTGGGCAAATCAACTAACCACTGGCTGCGTCAGTTTACTCCTCTGTAAAATGAAAGTAATGACAGCACCCACCTCCTGGGTTCTGTGAGGATAAAATATTTATAAAGCGCTTTGCAAACTTTAAAGTTCCCTATGAGTGCTAGTGATTATTCTTGTTGTGGGTTTAGTTCTGGGTGCCATGCCACACCCCAGAAGGGCTGGAGATTGTCCAGAGAAGGGCAATCAGAATGGTACAAGACCTTGAGTTCATGTCACATGAAAATTAGTTGAAGGAACTGGAAATGTTCAGCCTGGAAAAGAAAAAACCCTGGGGGAATATGATAGCTGTCTTCAAGTATTTGTAGGAGTGTGGTGTCTAGGAGGGATCAGACTTATTTCACTCAGGCCTAGGTAGAAGTTGGCATGACAATTAGAGGTGTGCCCAAATGGTAAGTGTTGCCGCCAGAAGGGATGAGTTCTGCCACCTTCAACAATAGACTGGATGACTCTTTTTCAGGTGTGTTATATAGGATGAGCTAGATAAGGAGCTAGGATTGATCCCTATCAATTCTCAAATTCTGTGATTCTTTAAAATGTCAACTAATATTAATAAATTGTAGAGATCACAGATAGTTCATTTTCCTGGCCATATTTAGATACCACCTAAATTGATGCTGGAAGTGAGTGTCCACATTAAAAGAAAAATGTCCCAGAAATTACCTAAAAACCCCAAAAATACTTCACGGGGTCAGAGTTTTGCTCCATAATAATAATCTGTTCCATCTGTATCAGGCTTTGCAGTTTTCCAAAAAAAATTAAAAAGACTCATGTCCACTATTTCATTGAGTCTTCAAAAATATCCCAAGGAAGCTCAGCAGAGCAGGAATCAATGCCCTCATTTTCCAAATGCACAGACTGAGGTGTAAAGAAGCCACATGACTTGCCCAAGAGCATGCAGAAAATTAATGTCAGAGCTGGGCCAAGAACACAGGTTTCTCAGGGCTTGAGTCCAACCTTTTCCTATTGGTGTGAAATCCAGCACAAGGTCCCCCCGCTAGCTTCGGAAGAGAGTGGTAGCCATCAACAGTCCGGGGGGGGCATGCTGGGGCTTTCCTCTAATAACCCAAACTCTATAGTAGCTCTTTCTGAAGCATGCATAAACTCCGCTCTTTTAACTTATTCTTGGAAAACGCCGGTGAGTTTCATTGACATTTAAAGTTTACGACTTGCCAGATTGTGTATTTGAGTCATTGGGGGGTTATTTAAACATGTAGCTTTTCCAAGCGGGTAAATATTTAATTGATTGAAGCTTTGGTGCACCCGCCACTTAGAAAACAGGACTCCTATGGAAGAGTTTGGGGAAATCAATGCACTGTGAAGCATTTCCAAACCACTCCATTGTCGAAGCCATGAATGGCTACATTTTTCCGGGAGCAGGATTTGACAAGGGATTTATTAAAAGCAAATGCAAAGGGGGAAATCGGCTCCAAACACAAACCCCCCGGAAGGCTCAGACTATTGTAACCTTGGGGGTGCAGCTGTGCTAACTCCTACCATCCCAGGAACCTCTCTAAGGCTAGCTCTGCATCCACCCCCACCCCACCCCGGGAAACTGCCCAGCTGCTTCCAATCTGTCCCTTCCTCAGAAAAAAAAAAAAAGTCTGTTAAGCATGAAACTTCATTTTCATAGGAGCATAGGATTTAGTGCTAGAAGAAGTCACCTTGTCCAATCCCCTTATTTTACAGGGGAGAAAAGGGAGGTCCAAAGAGTGATTTACCTAAGGCCATATAGGTAAGTAGCAGAGTTGAAATTCAGTCCCAATTCCTTTGATTCCAAATTCGGTTTTCTTTCTACAACATCAGACCAGATGTGAATAGAACTAGACCAAGTGTGTTAGGACAGTCTGGGGCAGCATTGCCCTGAGAAGAAAAGGAAGGGCCTATGCAGATACTCCTCTAGGGTATACCAGCACCCCTAGTCCATCCACGGCACTATAAGTAACCCCTCTCCCTGGCGTGAAGCTAGGAGGAAGGAGCAGATATGGGTCCTAGGGTCTGTACATTAAAAGTGCATGGTCTGCATAAAGAAGTGCATAGCTTCCAGGAATAGGAAGGTGAGAGTCTCCCTGTATTCTGCTCTTCTCACAACTTGTCTGAAGTTTTGTTTTCAGTTCTGGGTGCTTTAAGAAGGGCATTGATAAATTGGAGATGATAAAAGACCTTGAGCGTATGACATGTGGGACAGCTAGGTGGTGCCATAGTGCACACAGTGCCAGGCTTAGAGTCAGGAAGACTCACGTTCCTGAGTTCAAATCCAGCCCCAGACACTTCCTAGCTGTGTGACCCTGGGCAAGTCACTTAACCCTGTTTGCTTCTGTTTTCTCATCTATAAAATGAGCTGGAGAAGAAAAGGGTAAACATCTCTATCTTGCCATGAAAGCTGCAGCTCATTTTACAGATAAGAAACTAAAGCAAACAGTGTTAAATGACTCGTCCAGGGTCACACAGCTAGTATGAGTCTGAGGCTGGATTTGAATCCAGGAAGATGGGTCTTTCTGACTCCAGGCCCAGCACTCTATCCTCTAAGCCATCTATATAACCATCTTTAACCATTCTCCTGAGCTCCAATCTTGCATCAACAGCTGCCTCTTGGACATCTCAAACTAGATCTCCCACACACATCTCAAACTCAACCTAAAATAGAATTCATTATCTCTCTCCATTAACCATCTCCTCTTCTTAGCTCCCCATATTACTTTTGAGGGTACCATTATCCTCTCAGTCACCCAGGTTTGCCACCTGGACTCCTCTCTACCATTGACACCATGTGTACAATCCAGTGCCGAATGTTGTTGTTTCTACCTTCACAGCATCTCTTGTATATATGCTCCTCTCCTTTCACTTTTATAGTCACCAACATGGAGTGGGCTCTCATCACCTCATGCCTTGACAGTTGCAATAGTCTTTCTTTAGGTTGACCTCCTTGACTCAGACCTCTCCCTGCACCAATCCATTGTCCACAGAATTGCTAGAATGATTTTCCTAAAGCAGGTCTGGTCATGTCACCCTCTCCCTTAATAAACCCAATAACTCCCTATTACCTCAAAGATCAAATATAAAATCTTTTGTTAATTAAAGTCTTTTGCAACTTGGACCCCCCCATTTTTCCAGTCTCTCATAATTTACTCCTCTACACACATTCTATGATCCATCAACATTAGCTTTCATTCGTGTCTGACTCTTAGTGACCCCATTTGGAGTTTTCTTGGCAGAGATACTGGAGTGGTTTGCCATTTCCTTCTCCAGCTCATTTTACAGATGAGAAAACCAAAGCAAACAGGGTTAAGCAACTTGCCCAGAGTCACATAGCTAGTACTTGTCTGAGGTTGGATTTGAACCCAAGAAGATAAGTCTTTCTGACTCCAGGCTCAGTGCTCTGTGCACTATGCCACCACCTGGCGTTCATACTTCCTCAAACATGAAACTATCTTTCAACTCCCTGTCTTTGCCTTGACTGCCCTCCCATACTTGTAATTCTCTCCCTCCTCACTTGCGCCTCCTGCTTTCCCTCCCTGCCCTCAAGATTCATCTCAAGTCCCACATTCTTCAGCTCTTCCGCAGCACTGACATAATCATCCTTTACCATGATACTCATAATCAAGTGGGGCACAAGAACTCTTGAATCACGGTCATTGCCATTTCAGTATCTTTTCCCCCAAACCCACTTCTCTTCTGATTTTTCCTGTCAAGGAACCTTTCTATCATCCAAGTTCAAAATCTCCAAGTCATCTCCAACTCTTCACTTTCCAGTAACTTCACATACCCGTTCAGCTCTTTCCAGCCCTGCCTTCAAAACAAAACAAAACAAAACAAAACAAAACAAAACAAACATCCCTCATCTCACTTCCATTTTCCACTTAGTTGCAGGCCTGGTACAGGCCTTCATCCCCTCTCGCCTGGGCTACAGCCTCCCACCGGGCTTCCCTGCTTCAGATCTTTCCACTTTCAGTACACTCTTCCAGACAACTGTCAAATGGCTATTTCTAGTGCACTCCCTGGAACACCCCTTCCTGCATGAAACCTACCCCAGATTCAAGGCGTTTGGTGGGTTCACGTTCTCCGTTTCCTAACTCTGGCATTTTCTCTGGCTATCCCCCTGTACCTGGAACTCTCTTTTTATTCATCTCTAACTCTTGGCTTCCTTGAATTCCCAGCTAAAGCCCCATCTTCTACAGGGATCCTCCTTAGTTCTAGGGCTGTCTATCTGGTGATCATTTCCAGTTTACCTGTCTATAGCCTGTTTGTGTATAGTTATTTGCATGTTGTCTCCCTCATTAGACCATGAGCTCCATGAGGGCAGGGATTATCTTTTGTTTCATTTTGTATCCCCGGTGCTTAACACACTGCCTGACACATAGTAGGCACTTAATAAATGTTTATTGACTGACTGACAAATTCCTAGCAAAGTGTTTATTTTTTCTAGTTACTGACAAGACACAAGGCAGGGGTATTTCATAAGACAGCATAGCAAAGTAGCAATAGAACATTTCCATCATTAGCCTGGGGCCCACTTGCCCACATATGTACCTGGAGTGTCGGGTGTGAAGCAGAGTAAAAGGAACAATGGATTTAAAATCAGAAATCCTGAAAATTTGGATCCAATCTTTCTCCTATATATAGGTGCCATTATTATCCACATTTTACAGATAAGGCTATGAGCATTTATGTGATTTGTCCAGAGTCCCACACCTAGGAGTGTCTAAGGCAGAATTGTACTCAGGTCTTCCTAACTCTAAGCCCACCACTCTATCCTCTGTACCACCTAACTGCTGTATAGCAGGGGTGCATCTGCATTGGTAGAAGAGGCTTCTACACTAGGAGTCCTTCACACCAGGGAAATCCCAACTCTGTTCTACCTATTTGTCCTTGGGCAATTTTTCTGAGCCACAATTTCCTCATCTGTAAAATTGATTTAGATGACCCCCTAAGGTCTTTGCCAACTCTCGTCTTATGATCCTACGAAATCACAGATTTAGACCAATCTAACTAATTATTACCTAGTGTCCTGTGCACCCAACCTACCTGCCTTCCATGGCTCTTATAATCACCATACTACTTCACTCCCCCTGACTCCCACCACTGAGGAAATACATGAGGCAAATTTGGGCCCGTGTTCCCCAACCTGTTTGAACCAAGGTTCAGATGGAGGAAGGGGGGAAGGCCCCCAGGATCCATATTGCTGACTTACATAACCTTGGGCCCTCAAGCAAGGCACTGAGTAGAAGGAAACATGATACCCACTGGTTGCTCAGGTTACAAGTTATGACCTTTCATCACAATCTCCCCTGGCCTGCGAAGCTATGACTAAACCCTGAGGCCTCTGAGGTTTTATAGCTCCTGGCTCTCACCAGAGCCTCAGATGGCCCAGATTATAACAATGAGACCTCCACACGTGGTCGGGGACTTCCTTGAAATCCTGGACCCAGAGCAGAACCCCGTTCTTCCAAGTACTTACTTTCATGGCCAGTTTGGAATCCCATGGTCTTTCTGTGAACTCACTGCCCTGATAGGCCTTGACACTCTTTCCCAGTTTTAAAAAGTCTTGCCTGTTAACTTTTGATTATAACAATTCCTTGCCTTGTTCCTTGTTCTGTGATGAGTTCCAGCCTGTAATGGCACGGTCCCTTGATTTCAATAATCTTGTGGATTTGCATGTTATTGGCACTGAGGAATCATTAAACTTCCATTATCAGATGGATTGAGTAAGCCTGCTTCATTCACCTCCTAATGAAAGGCATATGGGGGGAGGGGAAGACTCCGCTTAACTCATGCAGGCAACATGTGCTTATGTTTGAGAAACCTTTTCTCTATGGCTTTCCTTAAAATGTCAGCATTTAACATTAATTTTCTTCCTTTCAATGAGACCTCTTTGAAAGGAAGAAAATCAATGTCATACATACCCTTAAAAAAGTAATAATAATAATAATAGCCAACATTTACAAAGCTCTTTGAGGGTTGCAAAGAGTTTTACAAATATGACCTTGTTTTTTAGTACCGTAGATATATATACTCACACACACACACACACACACACACAAACACATCTATCTATATATCTCTATCTATATCTATATATATATCATCTGTCTCTATAAATGTGTGTGTGTATGTGTGTGTGTGTGTGTGTGTGTGTATATATATATATATATATATATATATATATATATATACACATATACACATACATACATACATACTGATATATTGTAAGAGGAAGCTTTGCCTGCTGGAGAAAGAATTGGATCCAGACTCAAGAAGCCTGAGTTTGAAGTTTCCTCAGATGTTAACTAGCACCATGATCATCTCCCATCTCTGTGTCTTTGTACATGTCATTCCCAATTCCGGGAGCACAATCTCTCCTCAACTCTGCATCTTAGAATCAATTTTTAGTTTCCTTTAAGGATCTCGAAAACTTTTTAGACTCAGAAGCCCGTTATACTTTAAATTTTATTGAGGACACCCTCAAGGAGTTTTTGTTTATGTGGTTATGTCTATTGATATTTACCATATTAGAAATTAAAATGTTTTAGTTGTAAAGGAGCTGATCTTGTGCCTTAAGCATGCCCAGGTCACTCAACATAGAGGCAGCCTGCATCCCCTTCCATGTGACCGAGTGTAGCCTCCCTTGATTGGCTGCATAGCTGGACCAGGCTGTATCTTTTAAATTGTCCAGTGTGATAGTCTTTTTTTTTTCCCTGCAAGTCTTTTCTGCTCTGTCCAGAGGGTCAAGATCACAGTTCATCCACAGTGCAAGAGCCATGAACTGTACTAAGGTAGGTGGGGATATCTCCTCTCCACTCCTTTTAGACTTTTTTCTTGTGGGATTACATTCAGAATTATCGAGCATACATCAAAACTTTGCTCTTTGGATGATATTAAGGCAGAGATTACAAATGCAATCCTCTCAGTCACTGAGCAGCAGCTGATAAAAATTTTTACAAAGACCCTAAATCAACAAGAGTGATTGTATAACACTAGACAGTGGCTATGTTGAATTTCATTATGAAATATGTGAACATTTTAAATAATTAACCCTTCAGATACTGAGGATTTTTTTTTTTGTAAATTTGTAGCATTTCTACTTCTGAAGTTGTTAAGGGTTAAAACTGCACTGAGACTTTTGGGACACTTCGCATATGTACATATTTTCTCCTCTAACAGAATGTAGCTCCGTTAGAGGAGGGAATGTTTATTGTTTTGTCTTTGTAAACCCAGCACCTAACAAGCAGTAGGTGTCTAATCAATGTTTAACCATTAATTGTGAGGAAAGTGGTTTACAACAGAAATGGGAGTAATAATAATTTTTGCTTATTCATCAGTAACAAGTGTTTACATGTGTATAGCATGCTTGCATGCATATATGTGTTTTCTTTGTACATAAAATATGTTTGTGTCCACATGTGTACACCCTACAATGCCAAGGTGGTATTGTAGGAAGACTACTGGAACAAGCACTTATTAAGCAGCTACTATGTGTCTGGCACTGGACTAAATGTTTACTCATTTGAGCTTCACAATAGCAAATGACTTCCCCTCTGTGCCTCAGTTTCCCCATCTGCTACATGGGCATTGTAATCTTCTCCCTCCTCCACTTGATCTTGCAAAGCTACTAGGAGGTAAAATAAAAGAATGGTTGTGAAAGTGTTCCTGCATGTGTTAAGTGCTGCTAAGTCTTCTCAGGCAGCCTTCTTGCGGACTGCTTATGTCTGGCTGGTGGAGGGGGACAGGGCACCTTCCTCTGGAACGGGGCTCTTAGCTGGATTTACTGCTGTCTGATAAACAGGAAACTGAGGATAGGTTCAGGGCCTGTGCTGTAAGCCAAGTTTAATAACAGGATCCAAGGAAATGATGCCAGCCCAGTGGTGAGAACACTGGGTTTGGGGTTAAGGACGTCAGAAAAATGTTAGCTCACGTGGCGTGATCTCTTCATTTCACTGAGGAGCCAACAGATGCCTGAAGAGATTGAGTGACTTCCTTAAGGCCACGTGTAGTGGAAAGAGCAACAGGCTTGAGTTGGGAGAGCTGAGTTCAAATTCCAGTTCTGCCGATAATTACCTCTGTGACCGTGGTCTAGTCACTTAGGCCCCCTTTCTCTACCGGGCTCCATGCCTCATGAGTACATCTCTGGCCGTCTCTTCTAGAATTCTCTCAGAGCCTGGGGCCTCCTCACCCTGGAACACCCAAGTATCCCAACAATCTTCTTAATCTGAAGTAACCCTCTATGAGGCCCATTCCTTCTCTCACTGGTGAGTCCTCCTGGGACCAGGAGCTCAGGCTGCCTCTCATTCCCCCTTGGTCTGTTCCTGGCTTCCGCACTTTAAGACCATGCCTGGTATCATCATTCCCTGCTGGTCCCCGCCACCCCCACTTTTCAGCTCTTTTGTGTCTCTTGTCTTCCTCCATTAGAATGTAAGTTCCTTGAGGGTAGGGGCCATCTTTCTTTTTGCTTGTATTTGTATTCCCAGCCCTTGGCACATGTTTCAGTTGCGGCCGGCTCTTCATGACGCCATTTGGGGTTTTCTTGGCAAAGATCCTGGAGTAGTTTGCCATTTCCTTCTCCAGCTCATTTTACAGATGAGGAAACTGAGGCAAACAGAGTTAAGTGATTTGCCCGGGGTTATATAGCTAGTGTCTGAGGTCAGATTTGAACTTGGGAAGATGAGTCTTCCTGACTCGAAGCCTGACACTCTATCCACTCCACCACCTAACTGTCCCATCTGGCACATAATAAAAGCTAAATATACACCTGTTTCCTTTCCATTCATTCCTTCTACTCTGGGTCTCAGTTTCCTCATCTGTAAAATAAGGGAGTTGGACTTGATGGCCTCTCCTTTCCAATTCTAATTATTTATGAATTTATGAATTAACCTGTTTTACTTTTTTAAACGATGAGCCATTGACTGCAAAACACTGAATTGTACGTATCCATGTGCCCACATTGTATGTATTCACTCCAAAGCAAAGAGTTATGTGGAGTTGTATGTCCCCATCTATCTGACCTTTACCTTGATCTTTAGATAGTATTTCTGTCTCTGACTGGTGAGATAGGTCAGGAATAATAATTATTAATCTGGGATTAATCACAACCCCAGTATTAACACATAGTGGACACTTGATAAATGTTTATTGGGTTAGATTCATTAAGCAATTACTGTGTGCCAAGCCCGTAAGAAACACTGAGAATACAAAGAAAGGCAAAAACACAAGGTCCCTGCCTGCATGAAGCTTCCATTCTAATGGGAGAGTCAACATGTAACTAATTTAGTACATACAAGATTAACACAGAGCAGATGGAAAGCAACCCAAGAGAGGAAGGCAGACTAGGAAGGACCTCCAAAAAAGGTAGAATTTGAGCTAAGTCTTGAAGGAAACCCTATAAGCTAAGTGTTGGAGGTGAGAGGATAGCATTACATAGACATGGAGGAGTTAATGCAAAGACAGAGTCGGGACTCATATGAAGACTCATGTTCAAAGAAATGCAAATAGGGCAATGGCCCTGGCTTATGTGGAGGGGAGACAAGTCTAATAAGACTGGGAAGGTAGGAAGGGGCCAGGTTATAGAGGATTTTAAATTCCAATTCTCAATTCACTCAAAGAACCTACCAGACTCATGAAGGAACATAATATATTTCTATGCATCTCTGCCCCTGCTTTCTCCTTGATTTTTTTCTCACTAAGTAACATCCACCTATCATGAAACCTTCCTTAACACCAAGAACCTCTGTCAAGGCCTGTCCCCCACACTTCCAGAGGTGTGTTTGTTCAAAGTCAAGGAAAGCAAGCTCTCCCTCCTGCATTGCTCACTCTCTTCAATTACTCAGACCAAGCCTTCAGAGGCTCCTCCATGGGGGAAATCATGTTTCCTGTCAACAATGGCATATGGGAGCAATTTGCCATGCCTGTGTCTCCCCCACTCCCATTTTAGTGGTAAAATCTCTTCTAAAAGGCAGGGAGGGGATGGGGGAAAGGGAAATAGCACAAGTAAATGTGATAACTCAAACCATCGTGTCCATGAAGAGCTGAACAGAGTCAGGAATCTTGGCTTGGCTACTTACTATCTGTGTGGTAACGGACTTCCCCTTCCTGGACCTCAGCTTCCTCCTCTGAGTATTGGAGGGTTGCATTCAAGTGATCTCTTAGGTCCCTTTCAGCTGTAAATCCTGGGATCCCCAATTGGCCAATCCCCACTCCCAACCCCAGGGGCCAGTGGGGGATGGTCTTATAAATCCTTGGCCTCCTCCATCTTCAATCTAGATAAATAAGGCTGTCATCGCCACTCTGCTTCCCCCTTGCTCAGCAATATCCCATCAGACTCCAAAGGGTCTCAAAGGTTTGGAGCAAGGCTTGGAATAAAACCACCAAGAAGCCCTGGAGTCCACAGGCAGGAGAGCATTCCAGGAAATGCTTGCAACCTCCATATGTGGGAGGGGGAGGGTCTAGAGCTCTCCCTCCCAGCCTGATCCAACATGGCCCTTGCAATTGGAAAGATGTGAAACTCCCTTGCGGGACCGAGACCCAGAGTGGGGGGAAGGGAGGGAACGGGGAGGGTAGAAAGGGGCAACCAGGCCTTCCAACTTTAGGAGAAAATGGAACAAGGAATTGGATTTGGGGCCTAGATATGTCCACCAGCCCTGAAACCTCATCACTAGAGCTGGTTTTTGGCACAACTATAATGGACAGCAGCTTACTCTCATTTAGACATGAAGGACAGCTGGAAATTCCCCTCTGTCTTAAAGAATCCTCCTTCACCTCACCTCCCCTCAATCCCAACCCCACCCATCCATACTCACATACCCATCTTCATTCCTGAAATTCCACTATGAGAGTCATTTCTTTGTGCCAGATCTAGTCGAGGAAGATGTTACCATATGATGTGATCATAAAAAGATGCTGTCTCAAGTACAGATGTTTCATGAGACAATCTGACCTTTGATGACCCCTTATGACATCTCCTTCATAGTGTTTGCCTAGCCCTACCCCATGCTGATACCCCCAAGCCTTTTGGAGAACTCCCTTGTTAAACTTTTATGGCTCATATTGAGCTTTCTGGATAAGTTTCTCTCTCTCTCCATTGAACTGTCTGGCTTGATCCATCCTGGAATTTTGTTCAGTATTTCACATTTTATAGTCTTTAAGTTCTGCAAAATATTTTCCTCACAAAACCCCTGTGATAGAGGCAGTGCACGTTTTATTCACCTCACTTGGAAGATGAGGAAATCGAAGGTCAGTGGGGTTAAGTCCTCACAGCTAAAAAAAATATCCCGGCCAAGGTTTGAGTCCATATTAGCTATCTCCAGCTCCAGTTCTATTTCCGGTATGCCTCATTACCTCCGTTGGGCAATGATGGTTTGGGCCATCCACTTCCCCTACCCTAGGCTGGTCATCTCTCTCCCTAGGCCTGTTAATTGTCACTTTATCATCAGCAGATCTTGACCTGTAGCAAATGGAGACCCAGAGCTTCAAATCTGGAAGGGTTTTGAGAATCTCAAAGGATACAAGCCCCTCTGTCAAGGATCTTAGGGTTATAGAAAAGGGTCTTAGAGGTCTTCTAGTCTAACTCCTTGATTTTACTGATGAGGAAACTGAGGCTTGGGTTAAGTGACTTACCCAAGATCACATAGATAGTAAGTAACAGAGCTGGATTCAAACCAAGGTCATCTGGCTTCCAAACCAGCACTCTTTCCAATATGGATCCATGCTAGAAGCTGTTATCAGCTCATCCCAGAATGTGGATGGATTGTAGTCAGCTCAGAACAAAGCTCTTGGGAGAAAGTAGAAGACAGAAGAGGTACTTGACTCATAGGGTCATAGATCTGGAGCTGAAAGGAACCACAGAGGCCACTGAGTCCAACCCCATCATTTCACAAATGAGAAAACTGAGTCACAGAGAAGCCAGAGACCCAGTTAACCAGGTGGAAGAATCTGGCAGACAGTGTGGTAATGGAGAGCTGGAACTCAGGAAAGAGATGAGGGCTGGCTATGTAGATTTCCAGAATCATGTTAGTGGACGTGGTGATCGAACAATTGGGAGGGATTGAGATCACTCTCATGGGAGAAAAGAGGGTCCAGCAATGGTCAAACTCGGAGGTAAGATAGGTCTGAACCAGCACAAAGGCTGTGTAAGCGGATAAGAGGGAGAAAATAGGAGAGATGTGGTAGAGGTTCAGGTGATAAAACACGGCCTCCTGAACCCAGAAATGTGTGCTCTCCATGGTGATCCTACAGGGTGCCCCCAAAAGTCTTCATATAAAGCTGAAAACTAAACTAAGACTTGTATTTGCAAAAACTGACCCTCATTGGAGCAAACTTCTCTGGCAAACAGCTCCCATCTCAGCATCCTGCCGGCACCCAGGAATGAAAATTGTATAAGCCCTTGACCTTTACGTTACATTGGAGAGTTTATGATTTTTTAAAAAGCCCATGTTTAATGATGTACACTCAAGTGTAGGAAAAGAGTCTGTGATATGTGCATTGTGTTGGCAGTATGTGTGAAAGTATGTATATAATGGAAGATTTCTATGTGTGTCTGTGTAGCTTATATATACATGTACTTCTATATGTTTATCGTGCACATAAGTGTATGGTGGAGTGTAAATGGATATGAGTCCATACATAGGGGTGTGTTGTAGATGTGACGACATATGCATGTGTCTATTGTATATGTGTCTACAGATACGCAATGCTAAAACACGAGAGGCTTCCAAAGTTTCAAAGTTTGCTTAAATAACTTAAAACTTACTTAAATAAATATTTTCCCCCCTTTCATCTTCTGATGTTCTAGTCCCTGGAGAATTTTAATCTACATAGTCTTATACCTTGGACCTGGTGCACTGCTTTTTTCCGGGAGCCAGGAGTTAGCCCAGACTGGCAAGCCTGTCATCTTGCCCTTGGGCAGCACAGAGCCCAGTTCTCTTGCAGACAAGCCTGTATTATGCAAAGGCCGCCGGGCCAAGCCCCTGAAGTCGACAACGAGCCTGGACCAGTCAAGTTCCTACTCCAGGACTCAAAGACATGCTTGTTTTTTTGCGGTCCTCAGCAACTGGACTTATTTTGCAGAAAAGAAGAACACAGAGACCAGGTTGATAAATGAGAGGGAAATAGCAGGAGGGCAAAAGAAGGACTTTTTTCCTCCAAAATTTCAGATGTTTATTAGTTTAGGACTGGCCAGGAAGGACAAAGAGTTTCTATTGACAGTGTTGATCAGCAATCCCAGCCCCTGGTAAGAGATGATGAGAATAGGCAGGGAAAATGAGAGGTGGAGGAGATGGCCTCTGGGGTTTCTCTGGACTTGTGGTCCTGTGTAGACCGCGTGCTCAGGGCTCATGTCTGGCATCAACCGTTGCCTCTCAGAGCCCGGGCCACTCTCTAAGACTAGGCTATAGAGAAGGTAGCAATCTCCATTGGTAAAGGGGCTTCCTCATCCAGGAGTACCTCATTCCAGTAAAATCCCAAGGAAGGAAGGAGGGAGGGAAGGAAGGAAAGAAGGAAAGGAGGGAAGAAACAAGCATTTATTATATATACGTTTTATATATATATATATATATATATATATATATATATATATATATATATAATATTATATTATATATATTATACTATATGCCAGGTACTGTACTAAACACTTTACAAAATCCAGAGTCTCTTTCGAGAATGTGTAATTAACCCCCTACCCCCAAACACCATCATTTCCCTGCTCTAAAATCCCCATGGCCTACAGGATACATTTCAGTCTCCTTAGCATAGCATTCAAAGCTCTCCACCATTTGATTTCAACCTGTCTTTCTGGTCTTTGGTCTCCCTCTCCCTGCTCCAGTCACACTGGAATACTCATTATTCCCCCAAACCCAGCCCACACTCCGCTTGCCCCTGAACCTTGGCTCACTCTGTTCCCTGTGCTCTGAAGAAAGGTTCTGAGGGTTCTGAGCTCATGTCCCTTCCTCAGCTAACTGTCCCAACTGGGACAAGTCAAACAGGAAGCCAATCTGTGTTGGGAGGTAGGAGGGGCATGCAGTGTCAGAGGGCTGATGTGAGGTCCAGGATATGCAGGGCCAGCTGCTGAATATAGTTTTGGGGTTCCAGGGACACCAGCAGCCCCAAAGCTTCATGTTAACTGAGGCCTGAAATTCTTTTCCCAAAGGACAGAGTATTTTCTTCCACGAGGTTGAGATCAAGCTGAGATCAAGAGAGGAGACAATCAATCAATCCACAAGTATTTATTAGATGCCTACTATGTCCAGGGACTGTTTAGGCACTAGGAAATCCTGGGGCCGACATCACTGTTGTTATCTCTGAGATGGGTAAAGAGCAAGCATTTATATGGTGCTTAAACCCTTTTCATCTAATCCTTGGAGGGAGGGAGGTCAGGAAGGGATTTTTCCTTCTATTTTTTAGTCAAGGAAACTGAAGCCCAGAAAAGAAGGGATTTCCCTGAGGTCGTCTGGTAAGTGAGAGGCAGAGTTGAAACCAGAACCTGAATTTCCTGACTCCACACCATTCCTTCCATTTCCTCTGAGAAATAACAGAGCTGATTTCAGACCCTTAAGGAGGCAGGGAGCACCACCCACAGGATAAAAGGGTAAGAAGGAGGAGACCAAGAAAGCAAAGACAAGCTTTGCTCTGTGGCAAAGGCGGCAGGGTGGAGTAGTGGGTGGGGCAGTCAGGAAGACCTGGGTTCAAATAAATTAAAAAAAGATAATCTTGGGGCACTGAAGGAAGAAGGAATATCATATGTGAGGAACAGCAAGGTCAGTCTGGTGGGACTAGAATGTTCATGAAAAAGAGTAGTAGATAATCAGTACCAGCCCTGGAGTCAGGAGGACCTGAGTTCAAACCCAGCCTCAGACCAAACACTTGACACTTACTAGCTGTGTGACCCTGGGCAAGTCACTTAACCCCAATAGCCTAAAAAAAAAGTAATAGATAATTAAGCTGGAAAGGTGGGTTGGAACCAGTTTTTCAAGGGCTCTGATTGCCAATGGAGGCATTTATGTTTGATCCTGGAGGTAATAGGGAGCCATTGGAGTTTACCAAGTAGGGGTGGAGGATAGGAGTTGGACAGGTAACATGGTCAGACCTGCACTTCAGGAAATTCATTTTGGCACCGTGTGAAAGATTGGAATGGGGAGAGATTTGATGTGGAGAGACTAATTTGGACACCATTGTAATAATCTCATGGAAGAGGTGGTGGGTAGACAGAGGAGTAGAAAAAAAAAGGGGACAGAGATGAGATTTGAGGGAAGTAAAAACAAGAATTGGCAGCTGATTGCATGTGGAGGGAAGGGAGAATAAGGAAAGAATGATGCTGAGATGGCAAACCTAGTTTTCTGAAAGAATGATGGCACCCCTCAACAAAGGGAAATTGTGAAGATGGCATAGGTTTGGGCAAAAAGAGTAAAATCCAAGTCCTCTAACCCATTTACTAGAATGCGAGCTCCTTCAGGGCAGGGACCATGTTTTTGCCTTGATTTGTATTCCCAGAGATTAATATAGTATCTGGCACAGAGTAAACACTTAATAATTGCATGTTGAGTGGCTGACTCAAGAGCCTGTACTCTTTCCACTGCAAGACAGTCCCAAAGGTTTCTTGTAGCCTGAGTATCCTAGGATTCTCAGCTCTTCTGACATGACAGCTGCTCAGTCCATCTTCAGTGGAAGCTGCCTGCCTCCTCCTCTTCCTCTCTGCCAGCACTTGCTATTCCAGTACTCCTTTGGGCTCTGATGACGATGCCCAATAGGTCACATGCTAGGGCTTAAGGAGCCAATGATTCCAACTGCCAGTGACCAATACTCACATGGGACATCAGGAGACAGGACTTGATGATGACAGAGATACAGACAGTGTATCCACAGTGCCCCAGTCAACCTAGCCCATACAGCACCATCTAAAGAAATGCTAAAAAAATAATAATAATTAATTAATCCTCACAACCATTGAATCAGGGACAATTATGATGTGAGGGGCCTGGACCTATTGAGAGATGAGAGGGACATGTGTCTCTTCTCTTGGCTCTCAGCTCCCACTTAAGAAACCTAGAAAAATCTCTGCATAGAACTTATCCCCTAGTATAGTGAAGTTTACTCCTCACTCCCAGGTATACAGAAAATTTCATTGAAAGAAATCAGGGAATATTACTGTATCATAAGAAATGATGAATATGAAAACTTCAGAAAAGAATGAGACATATGAACAGTTACAGTGAAGAAGGCAGAACCAGGAAAACAATATACACAATGACTCTAACAAGGTAAAAAGAAAATACATTTCAAGAAAAACAACATTAATGCTGAGTTAACTATAATGAGCAAGGTTGGCCATGTAGGACTGACAAAATACTCTTCCCTCCCTCCCTTCTTTGCAGAGATGGGACAGGGGGGGATACTATGGTTGTTTCATATTACATATACTATTAGACACAGTCAATGTATTGGTTGGTTTTGCTGAACTTTTTTTTTCTTTGTTTTTATTCTTTGTTACACAGATAATATGCTAGGTGGTGGAGGGGATATATCCATACATATATGTATGGAAATAAACATGATGTAAAAAATTCAATAAAGATAAAGTTAAAAAAACATTTAAAAACAAAATAAGCTCTGAGTTGAGTAAACATTGGTCCCAAAGATCTTTGTAAATCCTCACCACTGTAAGGTTGTTTTCTTCTGGTGAGAATCCAGAAGTGACAGTGTAGTTTGGTGAAAAGAACAATGGACTGGGAATCATGGGTCCTGGATTCCAGGGATTGACTTTATAGCTCTGAACCTAGGATCCAAAGTCCTTTTTCTACTGTTGACTTGCTCTGTGACCTTGGGAAATCCACTTTCCTTCTCTGGGCTTCTGTTTCTTGTAAAATGATAAAAATGGGCTAAGTGGTTTCTATGGGCTCATCTCTAATGGTCTACACATGTGTGATCCTGAAGCCATAAGCTGTATCACTTCGGTGAAAGCTTCGTCCTTGGATAATGGAAAAATGGTAGTGCTATTTCAATTAACAAATCATCTAGGAAAGTCTGTCTGTCTGACAGACAGGGCTCTCTAATGAGATAATTTCTAGGGATTAACAAAGCTATTCTCAGTAGTGTGCTTGAGTGAAGGTCCAAGCCTCCTCAGTCCTGAGGCTGAGAAAGAAAGACCAAGCAGGCAGTGAAGTAGGAGTCAAGATGTCCTGATAGCAGTCACTCTAAAGTGTACATGGCAGATCATCTGAGAGTCAGGGAAGCAGATTGCACTAAAGTTGAATGGGATTAAAGCTTAATCTATGGCCAGGATCAAAGTGGTTGTAAAACAGAGAAGGATTAGAATGAGAAACAGAGTGAAATTAACCCCAGGGCATTGAGCCTGGTCCTCAGCCTTACTCACCTGTGTTCAGAATGTCCTGCATAGGCAACCTCTCCTGCTGAAAGAGCAGAAATGGTTGTTGCCAAACCTGCCCTTTAAATGTGGACACACATACACACATACATAGGTGTGTATGTTGCCCATATAGGTTATGTATATGACCACATGAGTTTACCTATAGTTCTCAGGGTGGAATCTCAGCAGCTCTTCCCTGAAGAGGGACTTTGATTCCTCTCTGAAAGGGAGCAGGAGACTAGAACCCAAAGCTGGTCCACTCTGATCTCCTCAGAGAAGGGATTCTGAACTAGAATCAATCTATCTGCCCTGCCCCTCCTAAATATTTCTTGTGTAGGGGATATTACTTTTAGGTTCAAGATGCTTTCCTGGCCATTATTCCTTAACAGAACAGAGGTGCCCCAAGCTATATCTGGAGTCTCAACTCCTTTCCTGCCAAACGCTACTTATTCAAAGACCATCACAAATATTGAATAATGATTAAACTCATTTATCCAAGCCTATAGTCAACAGAAATCCCAAAAAGTGTACAGGTTAAAATATACAGGCAATACACAGAGTAAATGAACTCTCTCATTGGGCACAAGATACTTCAACTCGACCAATAGAGACAGAGAGTGAGTTCCCAGTCTCACCAGAGTGGAAATTTCCTAAAGTCTCTAGTATGGCAAACTAAAAATCAGGGACAGGTGGAGGCATTAACTCCTCTATGTGCTGAATTCTTCCTAAAGTTTTTCCCTCCCTCTGGGGAGAGCCTAACATCATGGACATTCTCTCTTGAGGCTGGAAGCTTCCAAGCTCTTGCCATCCCTACCCCTTACATAGTCATGGAGCAAGTATAATTATTCTCTTCACCAATGAAGAGAGTTGCATGTGAATGCTCAGGGTTGAATCCCAAGTAACACACATATGGAACAGTGGGGTCTTTATAGGAAAATCCCATAAAGGAACAGGGTATTTCAAACCATAATAATTTGCTTCAAACAAAGAGTAAGCCTAGAGCCGGGACATGTAACGATATTGTCATGCTAGACCTACACTCTCATGGCAGGATGTGACACAATTGTGGGGCTGTGTGCCTAGGACAATTTCTTATATATCACACACACACACACACACACACACACACACACACACACACAAGAAGAGGGACTACACTTGGGATTTCATCAGTATAAAGAGCACTCCGATGAAAAAAACTCTTTGTACCAACTCACCTTCTCTGAAACACATAATCTTAAAGAATTGCCTAGATTCAATATGTGAGTCAATATATGTTAGGAGATAGATAGACAGACAGACAGAAGGACAGACAGATAGATAGATAGATAGAATAATCATTTATTGATACTATGTGCCAGGCATTATGCCAAGCACTAGAGATACAAATAAGAAAAAAGGCAAGTCTTTGCACTCAAGGAGATTATAATCTAAAAGTGAAAAACAGCATAGAAGAGAAAGCTGAAAAGGGGATAGAATCTGGGGCATGGGATTTTTGGTGGTGGAATGGTGGAGTAAAAGCACTGACCTGCTTGAGCTCTTCTCCAAACCCCTCCAAATACCCATAAAAATGGCTTTAAACAAATTCTGGAGCAGCAGAACCCACAAAAAGACAGAGCAAAACAATTTTCCCCCCTAAGACAACCTGGGTGGTTGATTGGAAAGGTCTATTGAGGTGAGGTGGGGGAGGAGCACAGTTCAGCATGGGCCATGCAGGCCAAGACTGGCCTCAGCGAACCTGGAGCAAGACTCAGGGGACTGAATCAAGGGGAACTGTGGTGGTTTCCAGACTTCTCAACCCACAAACACCAAAAACACCCTGAGAAGGTAAGTAGGAAAGTTCTGTCCCATGGTAAGAGAGGAGATAGGTGCAGCCCCACTCCTGACACAGTCCCAGGGTGAAGGCTGCTTCCTGAGCTTGGCCCACAAACTGAGGGGGAATCGAATGGCTAATCAGAGGGGGATTTCAGGGATCTCTTTGCTGGTGCTGAGACAGGATTGTCCTGCTTTGCCTGTGCTTGGATCTGGGTCACAGATCTGGGTGGTGGTCTTAGGGTGAGGAGGAGCGCTGGCATGGTGGAGCCTATAGTGGCAGTGAAGAGACAATCCTCCTCATAGTTCCAAGGCAGAAAAGAGCACTTGTGGTCACTCATAGACCAGAGCACAGACCAGGAAAGGAGTAAACACCTCACCTTTTATCATACCACCTTGGAAGAACTGAAAATATACAGGTCCCTAGTAGTATCTCTGAAAACAGCTGCACAAAACCCCTGAAGGTTGATACACTACGTTCTCCACACTGGAAGCAGAACCTTACCTTAACAAAGAATTTAAAACTCAAGTAATTGGCTGGGGAAATGAGCAAACAGCACAAAAGAAGTCAGACCATAGAATCTTACTTTGGTGACAAAGAAGACCAAAACACACAACCAGAAGAAGACAGCAAAGTCAAAGCTCCTACGTCCAAAGCCTCCAAGAAAAATATGAATCCATCCCAGGCCATGGAAGAGCTCAAAAAGGATTTTGAGAAGCAAATAAGAAAAGTAGAGGAAAAACTGGGAAGAGAAATGAGAGTGATGCAAGAAAATCATGAAAAACAAGTCAACAGCTTGCTAAAGAAAGCCCAAAAAATACTGAAGAAAATAACACTTCAAAAAATAGACTAACTCAAATGGCAAAAGAGGTCCAAAAAGCCAATGAGGAAAAGAATGCCTTAAAAAGTAGAATTGGCCAAGTGGAAAAGGAAGTCCAAAAGCTCACTGAAGAAAACACTTCCTTAAAAATTAGAATGGAGGAAATGGAAGTTAATGACTTTATGAGAAATCAAGGCATTGTAAAACAAAACCAAAAGAATGAAAAAACAGAAGACAATGTAAAATATCTCATTGGAAAAACAACTGACCTGGAAAATAGATCCAGAAGAGAAAATTAAAAAAATTATTGAACTATCTGAAAGCCATGATCAAAAAAAGAACCTAGACATCATCTTTCAAGAAATTAGCAAGGAAAACTGCCCTAATATTCTAGAACCAGAGGGTAAAATAGAAATGGAAAGAATCCATCAATCACCTCCTGAAAGAGATCCCCAAAGGAAAACTCCTAGGAATATTATAGCGAAATTCCAGAGTTCCTACATCAAGGAAAAAATATTGCAAGCAGTCAGAAAGAAACAATTCAAGTACTGTGGAAACACAATGAGGATAACACAAGATTTAGCAGCTTCTATGTTAAGGGACCAGAGGGCTTGGAATATGATATTCCAGAGGGCAAAGGAACTAGGATTACAACCAAGAATCACCTACCCAGCAAAACTGAGTATAAACTTTCAGAGGAAAAATTAGACATTCAGTGCAATAGAGGACTTTCAAGCATTCTTGATGAAAAGACCAGAGCTGAATAGAAAATTTGACTTTAAATACAAGACTCAAGAAAAGCATGAAAAGGTAAACAGGAAAGAGAAATCATAAGGGACTTATTAAGGTTGAAGTATTTACATTCCTACATGGAAAGATGTAACTCATAGTTGGAGGGAAAAATATATGTGGATAGATAGATAGACAGATAGCTGGATAGATAGATAAATAGAGGTCACAGGGTGAGTTGAAGATGAAGGGGTCATATCTGGAGAATAAAATTAAGTGGTGAGAGAGGACTATAATAGGAGAAGGTGAAAGAGGTAGAAAGGGTAAATTATCTTACATAAAACAGACAAGAAAAAGCTTTTACAGTGGAGGGGAAGTGGGGGAAGGTGAGAGGGAATGAGTGAATCTTATTCTCATCGGATTTGGCTTAAGGAGGGAATACCATATACACACAATTGGGTATGGAAATCTATCTTACCCTACAGGAAAATAAGGGGGAAGGAGATAAGAAAGCTGGGGGGGGGGGATGATAGAAAAGAGGGCAGACTGGGGAGGGGCCAATCAGAAACAAACACTTCTGAGCAGCAACAGGGTCAAAGAGAGAATAAAATAAATGGGGGGATGGGGTAGGATGAAGGAAAATAAAGTTAGTTTTTCACAACATGA
Source organism: Phascolarctos cinereus (assembly GCF_003287225.1). NCBI lineage: Eukaryota > Metazoa > Chordata > Mammalia > Diprotodontia > Phascolarctidae > Phascolarctos > Phascolarctos cinereus. Next base: position 59,213,354 of record NW_027555847.1, read on the forward strand.
CTACTATGAAAGTGTTTTGCATGACTACATATGTACAACCTGTATAGAGTTGCTTGCCTTCTCAATGAGGGTGGGTGGGGAGAGAGGAAGGGAGAGAATTTGGAACCCAAAGGGGTTTTTTGGGTTGTTTTTTTTTTTGGTGAGGCAATTGGGGTTAAGTGACTTGCCCAGGGTCACACAGCTAGTAAGTGTCATGTGTCTGAGACTAGATTTGAACTCATGTCCTCCTGACTTTAAGGCCAGAGCTCTATCCACTGCGCCACCTAGCTGCCCCAGGAACTCAAAGTTTTAAAAACAAGTGTTAAAAATTGTTTTTACATGCAAATGGGAAATAAGATATACAGGCAATGGGGTATAGAAATCTATCCTACCCTACAGGAAAATAGAAGGAGAAGGGGATGGGGGGGGAGGTGATAGAAGGGAGGGAAGATTAGGGGAAGGGGTATTCAGAATGCATGCCATCCTGGGGTGGGGGAGGGATGAGAAAGGGAGAAAATTTGGAACTTAAAATTTTGTGGAAATAAATGCTAAAAACTAAAAATAAATAAATTAATAAGAAAAAAAGAATCTGGGGTACAATGATGGTAAAGTTGAAACCAATCAGTGAGCAAGAGGGAGAGACAGAGATAGAGAGAGGCAGAAACAGAGAGACAGAGACAGAGAGAGACAGAGACAGAAACAGAGAGAGCACTTCTGTATTATTTTTAAATGCAATCTAATATAACGAGCATTTGCTAATTACTTACTAGTTGCAAAGTACTGTGTTAACTACTGAGAATATCAATACAAAATGAAAAATAGTTGTCTTCAAAAAGCTGAATTTTATTGTGGTGGTAGAGGCAGGAGATTGATGCTTTAAACAAATATACACATGATAATCTGATATGGGAGAGATGCTAAGTACTAAGATGAAGAAAATTATCCCGCAGGAGATACCACATAAGCTGAACCTTTAAGGGAGATGAGGATTCTAAGAGAGGGAGATGGGGAGGGAGTGCATTCCAGGTATGGGGACAACCCGTACTATGACAGAGAAATGGGACGTGGAGTGCCAAGTTTAGGGGAGGGGAGGTAGAGGTCAGCTTGACTGCACTATAGAGTATGCGAAGAGACAAAACACTCAGTAAACCTGGAAAGGTAGTGTGAGGACTGATTGCAAAGAGATTTAATAATAAGCTAAGGAGTTGTTTTATTTCATTTTGTCTTATTTAAATCTTAGGCAACAGCAAGCCCCTAAAGCTTTCTGAGTAGAGTGGAGGATGCCAGATGACATGGCTAGGCTTGTGCTTAAAGAATATCATTCTAGCTGTGTGACTCTGGGCAAGTCACTTAACCCCAATTGCCTAAAAAAAAGAATATTATTTTGGCAGCTCTGTAGAGAGTGGTTTGGAGATGGTAGACATCAAAACCACTTCATGTCCTAATTTCCAGCTTGTTTCTAATTCTAATTCATCAACAGAGGTATTTGGCAAATCCTGTCTTAATATCAAATTCTTTTAAATTCCTGCTCTTGAAAATGGGGAATGTGACATCTCATTTTGTTTATAAGAATGTCTACCTTATGGAGGCAGTTTCATCATATTTTCTTACTCTTGTGTGATTGCCACTATGGCTTTTTCTTATATGTTGGACTTCTATGCCCCTGAGTATATAGAGCTCACCAACCTGCTAATGAGAAAATAATAGTTCTGACATGTTTTGGCCACCCCCACCATACTGGGGCCATGAACTTGAATGGATGGGGTAGTCACTTCAATTTAATCAGCATCTACTACATACAGGTCACTATCAGGCATATGGACTCACAACCATGTAGCATTTATCTATGTATAGAGAAAGGGAAAGTATGGCCGGCAAGTCATTGTCATAAATTATTAAATTGAGTAAGCCCTAGTTTACACAATGTGATGCAAATTGTTAGGACTGGAAGCACCCTGCACCTTCATGTTATCTTTCTGATCTGGTCCCCACACTGACTTTGGACCCAGAGGTCCTGAAATGGAATCTGTCTTCTGAATAGCCTCTATGATCTGTTGTCTCATTGACTTTTGGATTTGCTATTTGGACAAAGCAAAGGTTCTTTCCTTTGATCCCCAGAAAAGGGCATTTTGCCTGCTTTAGGAAATTTGTTTTTGTTGATTTGCTTTTGCCTGTCAATTGCCCTCTCTTTACTCTCATAGGAGCAGAAAGATAATGATAGATACTCGAGGGGTACAAATATAAGCAAGACCTAATCCCTGTCCTCAAGCGTTTACAATATAATAGATTAGACATGATATTATTCATTCAACTATATTTATTATTCCATTCTAATATTTATTAATATTCTATTATTCAATGGAAAGACTCTTTCATGTGTCTTTCCATTCCCCTTTGAGCCACCTCTTGAGTTCCATGATTTTCAGCCATATGGCATCACCAGAAGAAAACGTCTGTTCAAGAAATTAACTTTTGTGGCAGAGAACCTCTTGGGATCACTGAAAGAGCCACTCAGTTTCCTAAATGTAATCTAATCTATTCTTCTCCTGAATTGAGTTCATTGTTTATCTATGAAGCTATCCAAGAGACATACACTAATGGACTGACTCAACAAGTTGCCCATCCAACTACCTGCCACAATCTGGACAGTCTGCATTCTTCATCCATTTTGTTTTTCTTACGTGGATTGTTAGGCCGGTCTGTTTTGAATAGCCATTACTTTCACTGTGGATGACTTGTAGTGCTCTGAAGATTGATAAAATCAGGAAGGAAGGAAGGAAAGAGGGAGGGAGGGAAGGAGGAAAGAAGGAAGAAAGAGAGAAGGAAGGAAGAAGAAGGAAGGAAGGAAGAAGGAAGGAAGGAAGGAAGGAAGGAAATAAAGAAAGAAAGGAAAGAGGGAGGAAAGAAAGAAGGAGGGAAGGAAGGAAGAAGGGGTACTAGGAACTTTGTTAAGTACTTTACAAATATTACATCATTTGGTCCTCACAACAACCCTGTGAGGTAACTGCTATTATGATCCTCATTTTACAGTCGGGGAAAGTGAGGCAGATAGATTTTTTTAAGTGATTGCCCAGGGTCACACAGCTAGCAAATATCTGAGACTGGATTTGAACTCAAGTCTTCCTGACTCCAGGTCCAATGCTCTATTCACTGCACCAAGTCAATGACAAATAGAAGCATCTGAAGAACTTTTCTGTCTCTAGGAATCCTTCTTTCCTTTTGGAACATGTGAAGGACATTTTCCACAGCGAACCACTAAACTGGGAAAAACAAAAAGATAAAAGAAGATACATTAGCTGCTCTCAGATCTGAGGCCATGTGGTTCAGTGGATCCTGGCCACATGCTGTAGGAGTGGTGGGACATTGGACCCCATCTAACCTCCCTAGTCCCCACTTTCATTCTCTGGAAAACAAGGGGATTAGAGTAGAGGGCCTCTAAGGTCACTTCCAGTTTCACATCCCAGGTCCTATGAGCTCACGTTCTAATCGGTGCTCAGTTCATGTGTTTTTCTTGATTCACTGAAGGATTGGCTGAAGTTGAATGTTCTCTCTTCCCCAGGCTGCATACAGTTGACAAATGGTGACAGGCAAGAAAGAAACAGGTTTGTTCCATGTGGCTGCCCTCATCCCGGGGAATTGCTAAGGCTCAGGGGTAAGCCCGGAAATTGCAATCCCTTTGGCAGCCCCTAGGTCTATTCCCTTCTGAAGTCCTCGCATTAGCATCCCTGGCAAAGCAGCTCTGGGGCCACAGATGATGCAAATGATTCTGAGTCAGGCCTGAATAATGGGCCAAATCCTGACTGCTTCTTCTTCTTAACGTTTACTGCAAATGGCCAGAAAACAATTAGATGGCTCATGAAGACACTCTGTCCACTGGATGTCAGAACAGTTGGCTTGCTGATGATGTGTTCTTTGGCCATGTCCCAGAGGGATAGTTTGTTTTGCTTTGTTTTCTTGGCAATTAAAAACACTGAATGATATTTAGAATACTGGCTACCAAGACCCAGGCCTATTCCAGGAGGCCAATTCTAGGCTGTAAAAAGGAGAAATAAGAGTCTCTTTATCTCCACTTGGCTATTTGACTCCTAGAATTCAACACCAAAGACTGCATTTTACGTTCCTTTTCTCTACAATCCTCCCTCCTACCCCCACCCCAACCCCACATGCTTTAAAGCCCAGTGCAAATCCTGTCTCCTCCAGAAAGGTCTCTGGGAGGTCCCAGATTTCACTGTCGTTTTTGTTTTCCTTCTTTGAACTCTCCCAACACTTCCTGTGTGCAACTCTAATACTATATTCTATAGAATGAGGCAGAAGGAAAAATCCTTGCATTTGGTGTCAAGGGACCAGGGTTTGAATCTCTGGTCTTCTGCTTATGACTGTGGGCAAGTCACTTTGTTCCCCAGAGTCATGTATTTGGCTCATATAAGTAAGATTTATAATCAGTGGTATTTGCTAGTGTATACACATGCATTTCCCCCCATATTTTCTTGGAGAAATCTCATTATAAGGGTGCAGCCCATATTCAAGGGCAGCCCACATTTAGACCAAATGTGATAATATGATCTTTACTAATAACAGATATGAACACCTAGATTATCTATCTCATAGATTCGTTGTGCTATGAGAACGGAAGCTGTCAATAATAATAATGACAATGACACATTTTGTATGAATTAGTCTTGCTAGGTCAAGTCCCACCTCCTCTAAAGAGCCTTCATGAACTATTTCAGTTAATTTCTCTTTCTGCTTCCTGGCTGTCCATAGCTCCTGTCTGTACCTTATAACATTGGATTAATGGTGATGGTGGTGGTAGCGGTAGTGATGGTAGTGCTAATGATGGTGGTGCTGACAGCAGTGATAGTAGTAATGGTGCTAGTAGCAATGATGGCCGCAATAGTGGTGGTGGAAGTAGTGATGGCAGTGGTGGTAGTGATGGTGGTGGGGACAGTGATGGAAGTGGTTGTATTGGCAGTAGTGATGATAGTGGTTGTGATGGTTCTCAACCTGGACTCCATGGACTTGTTTTTGTAAAAAAAACTTTTATTAGTATTTCAACGTAATTGGTTTCTTTTATAATCCTGTATATTTTATTTTATGCTTTTAAAAACCTTCTTCTGGTCCACAGAATTCCCTACACTACCAACAGAATCCAAAACCCAAGCAAAGGTAAAGAATCCCTCTCCTAGTGCTATAGGAAACTCTCTAAGACTGTTGATTACAGAGCAAATCCCAATTGTGTAGTATTAGAAGAAAATTTACTCTTTGGGATCTCCCTACATCCATGAGATTATAATAGGTTTGGACAATAGTCATAACAATACCTTAAATTTAGATGAAGCAACACACCTTTCAGATAGCATTCTGATTATTTCATTTGATTCTCACTACAACTGATAAAGTAGAGAAAGAAGTATTACCATCTTAGTACAAATATGGGCTGACCCTTAATATGGGCTATCATGAGATTCCTCTCAAAATTTTTAAAAAAGGGAAATATATACATACATATATATGCATATATACACACTGATTACAAACCTTTCTCAGGTTTAATACATGCCAAATTATGGCAGAAGGGAGGTCACTATGTGACCAATTTGCCTTTTTTTTTAACCGTTATAAATTTAACAGTTGATGATTTTTGCACCATGTTCATGCAAAAATTAGCCAGTTGTTAGTATACCATAGCCTGTATATACCACATGGCCCTTTGGTTTTCCTGAAACCACAGTTCTTCTGAGACCCTGGGGCCCCAGGACTCAGATCCCCAGAGGATCACCAGAAAGACGCTGTAATTTTAAAGGATGGGGTTTTATGACAACACCTTGCTACCTAGAGTAGCACAACATTGGGGTAGGGAAGCCCAGTAGGATAGCTCAAGAGGTAATAATACAACAGACCAGAGCTTGAGGGGACCTTACAGATCTAACCCAGCTTTCTCATTTTATAGACAATAAGACAAAGACCCCCCCCCCAGAAGGGGAGGGATTTGTCCAGGGTCACCTTGGGAGTGAGGAGCAGAACCAGGCTTTAAGCTTCCCTTCAAATCATTCAGTCTTCCTACCACTCCACACTGCCTGAATTCTGTCCCAGGTAATGGGCTCTCCCACAGACAGAGAAGAAATTGAATGTTCTCCAACTTCAATGAGAATCAAAGCCAAAACTAAATAAACAAATAAACAAAATTCAACAATAAAAAATAGGTATAAACTCCAGCCAGCGAGATTTAGCTGAAATTTAGGTGACAATTTTCAGGCAGTCTTTGTGTTAAGCAATCCATTGGGTACCAGGAAGCTTGAAGGAGCCTCAAAGATCTACTATCTTATTTTCTCATTTTACAGATGAAGAAACTGAGGCCCAGAGAAGTCAAATGAGTTCCCTCAAGTAACACATGTTAAGTAACAAGTAGGGGTGAAAACCCAAGGGCTGATAGCTGTGGCAAGTTGCTTCAGCACAGCTGCCTGAACCCCCTTGATCTGACTGGACCTGCCCGGGAAGGTCAGTCACTGTTCCTCCGTTAACAATCACTTAGTAGTCAGTCAGTGTTAAGTAAAGAGCATGCGGCTTCCAGTGCTGGGCAGGCTTTGTCTCAGATGCAATGATTTCTTGCGACTGCTGGGTCCCTCTGTGTCAGTCTAGAGTGGTGAGAGACGCATGGAGGGAAAGAGGGTGGAAGCGGATACAATGCCACAGGCATGGGGGTCTGGAGTCTTCCACTGTGCCCAGGTTGCAGAGTCTTTGCGGAATAAGGTGCTGCATGCCTGTACCAGCATTTCCACTGAGAGCCAGAAGACTTGAGAAGAGTAATCACCAAGAAGGCTATTGTATTCTTGGGTACCTAGCTTTCTTTTTTATAGGTTACCAACTTTTGTATGTGAGTATAAGGAGACCAGGAGGTTTTTAACCAGCAGGAATGACAATAAACGAAGATGAGTGTTTCTGTTGCTGTCAGGTATGTATAACAAAGATTTTCATTGTTGTTATTCAGTCATTTCAGTTGTGCCCGACTCTCAATGACCTCATTTGGGGTTTTCTTGGCAAAGATACTGGAGTGGTTTGCCAGTTCCTTCTCCAGCTTATTTTACAGGTGAGAAAACTGAGTTAAGTGACTTGCTCAGGGTCATACAGCTAGTAAGTGTCTGAGGCCAGATTTGAACTCACAAAGAGGAGTCTTCTTGACTCCAGACCTGGTGCTCCATCTACTACACCACCTCGCTGCCCCAGTAACAAAGACAGGATTATAAAACAAAAGTAGAGGGTGATCGATCTGCTAACTTCACCTACCTGTTTTGTTCTTGCTTCCAGGTTTATCGATATGCCAACCAAGAACTTTATGGAACCGTGTCAACTTCTCCTATAAGGGAAGTCCCCCAAATTAAGATAGAGACTAATCATCAGGGATTTAAAGACTGAAAAAAGTTAAAATAGATGTGTGAGAGTTGGATGGGTCCTGGGACCTCCAATGATAGCAGCAGCGGAAGCATAAATTCAGAGGACAAATGATCTGAGCTTCTGCTGGGTGCCTACCTGGGTTTACATATAATGGCCTATACATGCTTTTAAAAATTAATTAAAATAAAATAAAATAAAAAATAAAAAACACTTGGTCCCCCCCTGCAAAGGAAATGGCAGCAGAATAGCAGAGAGCTCTAGAAAGTCTCCAGAGATAAAGACGAGTTGATGGTATCAAAGAGCACCTCAGCGGACTCAGAAACTAGAGACCAGCTGGGATGCCCAGTAGAGGACAGGAGCAGGAAGGAGACTGCATTCAGCAGAGAGGAGCAGTGGACAGCATGAGGACATCGGTGGCTCTGCAGCTTCAGAGGCATAAGTTGCCCTGGCCACAAATATTTCCTGCATGCATCACGCTTTGTATGTGTGTGTGCATATGTACCACTGCTGAAGTGGTAAACTGTAGGAGAGTATGTATGAGAATCTGTGTTTGCAGGAAGGAGAGGAAAGTGGAATCTTTCTTGTCACACATTTTTTCCATACTGTTTAATTAAACAGAGTGAGGAAAGATCCAAGTGAGATTTGTGAGCATGATCGAGCAATGCAAAGTCAGGGCACCTGGGCACGCCCTTAGTGTGTGATGTTTATGTGTTCTCCTGATTGCCTGCCCTCCCCCACCTTTGAGAGCATGGTAGTTTGTATTTCTGAGATCCATGTGTGCCCATGCATCTGTCTAACCTCAAGCTGGTAGTCCTCTAACTAGAGAAAGGGATGGTTACTGATAGGACTCGTCAAGAGTCAGCAAATCTGCATCCCCGAGAACATTCTTTGCTGGTGCCAGCATCATTTTGCTAACCCTGGTCTTCCTGATCATGCTAGGGCCTCCAAATCGACAGCTATGAGACAACATTGAGGAGAACATTTTCCTCAGTCACTATCCTAACACCCTTAGGGTGTTAGAGAAGGAACTCTGGCCCGGGAGTCAAAAGACCTGAGTTCTAGTCCCAGCGTTACTACTACCTCATTGGGTGGCCTTGGGTAGCTTCCCCTCTCTGAATTCTCCTCTACAAAATGAGGGAGGTTGGACTAGTTGTACTCCGAAAGTCTTTGTTCTAAAGACCCTCCCTGTTCTAACATTCCACAGAACTATGAAAATGTTTACCAGAATTTCTAGAGTGAAGTGTGAGAAGAGAGTCATCACTGGGAGCCAGCTGCTGCTTTATTTGTCTTCTTGTTCCCCATCCCACCCCTGCCTTTCCTGGCCAACAGATCATTTTGAACCTCCCTATGCCTGGACTTTCAGGACTGTTTCTGGCACAAAGACGATGTAACTGTCTCAAGGATTTCATCATCTAATGAATTGGAAAAGTTTTCTGAAGAAGGGGAGACAGAGCCTGACACCAATTTCCAATATCCTTGAGCACAGCTGGGCCCTACAACTGGGATTAAACTAGGCTTATTCCCCAAACTTCTTAACTCAAGATCAAAGAAATGTCAAAACTGGAGGGAGGTAGGGTAGGGACTTTAGAACATAGAATGTTAAAGATGAAAGGAACCTTACCACGGAATGTTAGAGCAGGAAGAAATCCTAAAGATTGGTCTAGTCCAGCCTCAACCCTTTGTTTTACAGATGAGCAAGCTTGAAACTTCCATTGTGGCCCACATGGGATGCTAGCATTTAGGATGCCGTGGCTAGGTTCCCACCGTTTGTTTTCTCTCCATACAGTTGCCTTTTCTTTGACTCTCCTCTGCACTTGTGCCTCAGCCACCCATATCAGGTGCCAACAGAGCTTTTTAAAAATGGCCCTTGTTACAGAACCTCCTTACCTAATCAGAGTCTATGCCAGGTGACATCGCCACACTGCAAGCTTACGAAGACTTTTAGGAAGTGTAGTACAGAGAATTTCTCCCAGTAGTAAAAGTTTACTCCATCCTGAGCACTGAGGAAAGTGGGGCCCATGAACATATGTCATACATCCTCCCCTATAGTAAAAAAAAGTTCACTCCCTATAAATCTCACTAGATACTCAGGTAAATCTATAAGCACACTTTATGAGTATTCACCAATCAGTCTATGAAAGGGGCACAGGTATTATCCCCAAACACACAGTACATTTGTAAGTATATAGTAAACAACATCCACATCGGAGTTGCATATAGTAAACCAGATATATAGATCACACTTGGATTCGTAATACATAGCACATGCAGCAATAGATAACACGACGTGTTGTACCAAGTACACATTACACACATGACATCCCTTCCCTTCCCTTCCTTCCCTTCCCTTTCCTTCCCATCAATGGACATGTCTGGCTTCATATGTAACTCCCTCTACTATTATCCTTTGAGTTATATAAATCAGTCTGATCATTGGCCAGATAATCCCGATCCTTTTGTGATTCAGTTTTCCACTTTATGTCCTTGGTATTCTCAGGCCCACCAGCCTGCAGTCCCAGTCCTGAGTTGAGGATGACCTAGGCTGACCATCACTTTCTCCAGCCCCCAAGGGATCCGTCTCTATGTAATAGCTTTTCTTCCCTCAAGGGCTCCAGAGGCAGATTATTAGGAAGGAAAGAGGTGGACTCTGGGAGGAAGTCTACTTCAGCTGAGGCTAGGCTGGCCAGAGGTCCCTGGCCCTCAAAAGGTACCAACATCTGATTTTTCTTCATCCGACCGTACTTTACGTGAGCTATTGCCAGAGTCAAAAAAATCCCTCTATGGTTGCTGGCTGGACCTTTTGCACTACTGATCACCAGGAAGTTTTACTGATTCCACCGTGAGTAGCAGGTGACTACACAGAACATATTTTTTCTTAGGCCCTAACCATTCTGTGGATAGTATCATCTACTTTCTTTTTTAACAATAATCATTTTTCCCAATTGCATACAAAACAATTTTTAACACGCATTTTTAAAAATTTTTGAGTTCCCAGTTCTATCCCTCCCTTCTTTTCTTCCCCCCTCCCTGAATCAGTATGCAACTTGATATAGGTTATACATGTGCCATCATGCAAAATAAATTTCCATATTAGTCATGTTGTGAAGGAAAACACAGACCAAAAAAAGAAAAAAAAGAAAAGTGAAAAATAGCATGCTTTGATCTACATTTAGACTCCATCAGTTCTTCCTCTGGCAGTGGATAGCATTTTTCATCATGAGTCCTTTGGAATTATCTCGGATCATTGTATTTCTGAGTTATTCAGTTGATCATTGTATAGTATTGCTGTTACTGTGTACAGTGTTCTCCTGGTTCTACTTACTTCACTGCATCAATTAAGTCTTTCCAGATTTTTTAAAATCATCCTGTCAGCTACCTTCTTTCACTTTATGATGGGTCAGTGATGGTCCAGGACAGCACTTAGTTCTATCCTGTGCTACTCTCTCAATAGCAGGATACCATCTAAGGAATGAATTTTAGTCCCCAAGAGTCACACTCCCTTTTCTTGGAATGTATCATCTTTCATAGGCCTTCATCGCCCAGTTGCTCCCACAACCACTTATCTAAAGATGGTGAGCCAGAGACAATTGGTCCAACACTGTGAAACTTATATCCATTGATTAATTACACAGTCTCTGATAGGAGCCCTAGAGTGTTGGTAGCGATGGATAACACTATCCAATGGTTGTGGTTCAGCTCCATGTGTGTCATAGATGGCTACCCTTTCTATGAGTAACATAGACTTTCAAAGTCTAGTGAGCCTAACCTATACCTGAATAAGAATCTCTTCTACAGCAAATCCAACAAATAGGCATACAGTATACACCTGAATACTTCTAATAAGGGAGAACTCACTACTTCCCAAGGCAACTTATTGTATTCTTGGATAGCTCTAATTTTTAGGAATGTTTTTTCCTGACATCAAGCCTAATTTTTTCTCTTCACAAATCATATATATTGATCATCCTGACCTCTGGGACCAAACAATATCTTCCCTAAGACAACCATTTGAATCATGGAATTATAGCTCTAGAAATAGGGGGACTCTCAGAGGCTATCTAGTCCAACTCTGCCACTTCACAGAACAGGAAATTTGAGCCTACAGATGAAACATCACACAAGACCTTTGACTTCAAAGCCAATACATTTCCCAATACACCACACTGCTTCCCTTAAGTCTCCTCTTTTCTTAGCTAAATATACATAACCAGTTTCTCTAATTGGTTCTCATTTGAGATGTCCTTCATCATCCTAGTTGCCCTGTCTAGACATTTGGTCATCAATAGCCATTGTTAAAGATAAGACATACCTACATAATAGGCTTATCTGGACAGGAATGTTCTCTGAACTCATGGTTAATGCCACTACCCATCTCTGGAGTATCATCACTGAGAGCAACTCTAGCCTGTTCAAAGTACTGGAAGAGCATTTCAGGAAGGTTCAGTACCTGCATTCTCCTAGGTCAAAGCTTTAAGGTCATAGGCCAATGGTAGCCAAAAAGCACTCAACTCTCTAACTCAATGCTGGATATGAAAAAGTTTGACTTTGGACATTCTTCAGTGCTTTTTGAATGGCAGGATCATTTGAGGAAGAAACCAGACACATGGGAATACTATTGTGCAATAAGAAATGATGAGCAGGCAGATTTCAGAAAAACCTAGAAAGATTTGTATGAACTGATGCAAAGTGAAATGATCAGAACCAGGAAAACATTGTACACACTAACAGCAATGTTGTGTGATGATCAACTATGAATGACTAAGCTATTCTCAGCAATGACAAGTACAAAGGACTCATTATGGAAAAATGCTATCTATATCCAGATAAAGAACTGATGGACTCTGAATGCAGACTGAAGCACACTTTTTTTACTTTATGTTTTTCATGTTTTTTTTTCTTTTGGTTTGTTTCTTCTTTCACAACTGTAACTAATATGGAAATATGTTTTACATGATTGCATATATATATAGTATGTGTGTGTGTGTGTGTGTGTATATATATATATATATATATATATATATATATATATATATATATATATACAATTGCTTACCATTTTAGGAAGAGGGGAGGAAAGGGGAGGACAGAAAAATTTGGAACTCAAAATCTTATAAAAATGAATGTTAAAAATTGTTTTTACATATAATTAGGAAAAAATAAAATGCTATTTAAAAAAAAGAAAAGAAACCAACCATATGCGCCAGTGTGTTCTCACTATCTGACTGGTGAGGTATGCTGGAGGAATAGTAGACACAATACACATCAGGGACTTTTGACCCTCTCAAAAATAGTCTTGGAAAATTTCCCTCTTTGAGATAGAGGATCATCCTGAAGAAATTGTGCATCTATGACAATATAACCAAGTCCAATGGCCTGTATGCCTCATTTATTCCAATGGTACAGAAGACTATCAAAGATATATAGATGCATTTGGATCTCTGACTTTAAACAGAAAACCAAGGCAAGTCCTGATTGGTAGCTGTGGTTTTCAGGATTGGACCTGCACAGCAGATACTAGCAGTTCTCTGTGGAAGAAGATAAGGAGAAAATGGTCTTCATATTCCCAATGAAATTATGCCATCCTAAGCACATACTCCAAGGAATCTGGGAGCACTACCGTTTTGCTACTTTTCCTTAAAAATGTTACTGAGTTTTTTTATATTTCTTATATTACTTTCATTTCTATATACCAGATTCTTAGGAGGCTCTTAAAATTACTTGTGGACTGATTGATTTAATATATCCATTCCTTTTCCTGAAACCCAGAAAGCCATCTCTTATATCTCTACTCCTTTTTAACAGCTAATGAAAAAGGCAGCCAGTGATATGAACTACTTAGAAGTACTGGTTTATCTGGATGAGCTCATCATATCTGCAAAGACTCTGGAAGAGCTTATGGAAGGATAACTGAAAGTGTTAGACCAGGTGGAAACAGATAAGCTAAAACTATCAATTGACTCTTTCAATTCTACAGAACTTCTCTCAAATATACAGGTCATATGAGTCTCAATAGGGATCAAGTATGGCCCCTCAACATTTGGTTCCCCCCCAAAAAAATTTTCAAGAGCTAGAGGATTTCCAAGGATTTGGGGGGTAAGAATTGAATATTTATAAGGTCTTTTGCCACCATCAGTATGCCTCTTAACAGCCTCCCTTAGGAGGCATGAGCCCTGTGGGATGGTACCTCTTGGAGATCATGGAGCAACAAATGTCAGCACGCCTTCAAGGGATAAGTAAGCTACCCCATTTATTCATTCAAGAGCACCTGCTATATACTAGGCACTGTACTAGGTACTGGACATACAAAGACAAAAAACAAAAATGGCCCTTGCCCTCAAGGAGCTTATATTCTACATTCTATAGATGTGCAAAGATAAAGTAAAATAAATTCTAAGTAATATGAAAGCAGAAGGCCCCTGGAAGACATTGGAAAGGCCTCGCGTAGAAGGTTGTACTAGAACCCAACCTTGAAGAGAGCTAAGACCCTTAGGAGGGAGAAGAGAGGCAGGCATTTGGAAAGTCCATACAACTTCACAGAGACCAGAGATGGAATGCCACACAGAAGAACTAGAAGGAGACCAGTTTGGTTGGAACATGGAACCTAGAAATGGGCGTAATGTGTAATAGGGTGATTGGAGCCAGATGTGAAAGGTCTTAAAGGTCCAATGTTGGCTTTTGTGGAACCAACCAATCCCTTCCAATCTAGATGGCTCATATCAAGAGAGCAATGGCCACTGGGAGCCTACAGCGATGGCCAGGAGAGGACTCACTCACAGTGAAACTCATTTTCCCAACTTGGCTTTGGAGTAGATTGTCACTAATGAGCTCTGTACAAATGATCTTGGAACTTAATTGGAGTAAGAAGCATTGTGACATAGTAGATATGGAGCTGGCCTGAGAACCAGGAAGACCTGACACATACTAGCTGTGTGACCTTGGGCAAGTCCTTTAACCACAGAAGGCTCTAGGCAACTCTCCATGACTCTAACTTGCAGTGAAGGTGCCAGCCTGCAATGATAAAAAAAGAGTTCTCTAAACCAATGAAATCACAGGTCTAGTTCCTATCTCTACCCTACACATAGGGACATGCTTAAGCATGATCAAGTGGGATTCTATAACCAGGCTGTGTGCTTTTAATTGGCAGACTGGCATACAGCTTATACTTGAGATGCCTTATGCCATGGCAAAGTTGCTTCTTACTTTGTGAATAGCTGAGGCTGATATTATAGGCAGCGGGTTCCTGGGGAAGAAGCCTGGAAAGGATTAATAAGCAGAATTGACTTTCCAAGGCTACAGTCTGAAAAAGGCTACCTCCTAGCTATTTATTCTGAGTGGGGGCAATAGATAAGACCAGACTCTTTCACTGGGACTCTTCCATCTAGGAATGCTCCTGGTATATCCGCTTGGTGCTCCCTTCATCAGGCAGCAGCTTCACAACAGAAGGAGATCCTGGGTGTACTATGGCAACCTCATTAGGCCCAAGGCTCCAACCCCTTGGTTTGAATGAAAGTCTTTCAAAGGAAACCAATTATCCTAGCATGTCTTACCCAAGACCTGTTTCCCAGTTATTCAATGCATTAATCTTGGGTTGCACAGGCTTTTCCTCTAATTGCTTAATCCCTACCATGCCCAGCTGGAGTGGAAGAGCCACCCAGATGAGGCAAAGATCATGCAGCCAAAGGTCACAGGGAGAGCACTGGGAGAGAATGCAAGCCAGGTTACTTAGCTGACAGGGGGAATGGGGGAAACGGAGCCAAGGCAGCCTCAAGGAGGCACGGGTGAGTTAATCTTCAAGGAGTACTTATTAAAATTAGAAACAAAGTTTTCCATGTCACAAGCCAATTCCAAAATATTTTTTTCAAAGAAAAAAAGGAAGGCTGGGTAGCTGCCCAATGAACCTCACGATCCCACTCAATGGGAATGTGCAGCAGCTTTGAGCCTTGTGACCTTGGAATTCAATGCTTCCTGCCTCTTTGGAGGGAGAATGGGCAGCAGGGGTGGGGGTTGCTCCAAGGAAGTTGATCTTTGGCCACCCATGGCTCTGACAACAATGCAGCCACCAAGCAGTCCTGCTTTCCCCTCTAGCCATCATAGCCTTGGCTGCTTGGGGACAGAGAGTCAGGAAGGAAGATGCTGTTACGCAGGGGCTTCTAATGGGTGGAGGAATGAGTCCTTTGGAACAATGAGACTGAAGGAGGTGGAAAGGAGAGGGCACAGACACCAGCCCCTTCAGCCAGTAATGATATCATTATTAGACATTCCTTGGGGGATAGCCTTTATTCTAGTTCTCTTCAGTCAGTTTGTCAATTGTAATTGTTGTAATCTGCTCACACCACCCAGCTGTGAAGGCTTTAAGGGTATCTGAAGTAGGATAAGATAAACAAGAGTGGAGGAAAAAAATCTCAGATCTTATTGATACCTGAAAAAAGCTAACTGTGAAAACATCAACTCCCACTATAGATGTCTCCTCTCCCGTCCATATATTCAGCTGATTGATCACTAAGAACATACCTACTGTTTCTCAGGGACTAGACCAGGTGGCAGGCATACAAAGACAAAGATAGAACAAGGAGCTCACATTCTATTGGAAAAAGCAACATGTGCCCATGTAAGTCATAAAAAATCTAGAATTTCTAAAAGAATGATCTACATGTATAGAGAAGGTATTCTTTTTAATTTTATTTAATATTTTATTTTCCCCAGTTATGTAAAAATAATTTTTGCAGTCATTTTTAAAACTTTGAGTTCCAAATTCTCTCCTTTCCTCCCTCCCCATCCCCCTCCATTGAGAAGACAAGCAATTTGATATAGGTTATACAAGTGTAGTCTTGCAAAACACTTTCATAATAGTCATACTGTAAAAGAAAGCATAGACAAAAAAAAACTCAAGAAAAATAAAGTTTAAAAAATGTATGCTTCAGTCTGCATTTAGACACCACCAGTTCTTTGTCTGGGAATGGCTAGTTTTTTCAGCATAAGTCTTTGGCTGTCGTGGATCATCGTATTTCTGAGAATGGCTGAGTCATTCACGGCTAATCACCCTACAACATGGCTGTTAGTGTACACAGTACATTTCACTTTGTATCAGCTCATATAAGTCTTTCCAGGTTTCTCTGGGAGCATCCTACTCATCACTTCTGATAGCACAATAGTATTCCATCATAACCACATACCACAATTTGTTCAGCCATTTCCCAGTTGATGGGCATCCCCTCAATTTCTAATTCTTTGGTGCCAGAAAAGAGCTGCTATAAATATTTTTATACATATAGGTCTTTTTCCTTTTTGTTTTTTTATGTCTTTTGGGATATAGACCTAGTAGTGGTATTGCTAGCTCAAAAGGTATGCATGGTTTTATAGCCCTTTGGGCATAGTTCCAAATTGCTGTACAGAATGATTGAATCCATGCGCAACTCCACCAACAGTGCATTGGGGGTATTCTTGATAAAGGTAACAGAGAAAAGGCAAACTTTCACAAGCAAAATTCCTCAGTAGATCACATATTCATTACCAGACAATTCACTGAAAAACGAGCATAAATGTACATATGTGTACATAAGCATACATCTATGAGAGGAACCAGTGGCATAGTGGGTAGAGAGCTGGAAGCCCTGGGTTCCAGCTGGCACATATATGGGCTATGTGACTCTGAGCAAGCCACTTATCCTCCAACTGCCCAGACAACTCTCTAAGACTATAAGTTACAGAGAAGGTACTGATCCAAATTAATAGTCAGTCAGCACATATTTATTAAGCACTTACTATGTTTCAGGCACTGCTCTAAGCACAGGGAATAAAAAGAAAGGCAAAAACAGTCTCAGTCTTCAAGTAACATACATTCTAATGGAAGAGACAACATAAAAATAACTTTGCACCTCTAAGATATTACAGAGTACAGGCTAATTCATTTTATTGCACTTTGCACACATGGTGTTTTTTACAAATTGAAGATTTATGACAATCCTGCATATCGGCGCCATTTTTCCAACAGCATGGGCTCACACTGTGTCTCTATGTCACATTTTGGTAATTCTTGCGATATTTCGAATTTGTCCATTGTTATTTTATCTATTATCATGACCTGTGATCAGTGATCTTTGATGTTACCATTGTAATTGCTTTGGGGTGCTACAAATCGCACCCATATAAGATGGTGAACTTGATCAAATATTGTCTGGGTTCTGACTGCTCTACCAACTGGCCATTTCCCGTCCCTCTACCTCTTCTTGGCTATTCCCTGACACACAGCAATATTGAAATTAGGCCAATTAATAACTCTATAATGGCTTCTAAGTGTTTAAGTAAAAGGAAAAGTCAATCAATGAGGCAAACTTCATTGTTGTCTTATTTTAAGAAATTGCCACAGCCACCCAAACCTTCATAACCACCACCCTGACAAGTCAGCAGCCCTCAACATCTAGGCAAGACCCTCCACCAGCAAAAAGATTATGACTCGCTTAAGGCATGATGGTTAACATTTTTTTTGTCAATAATGTGTTTTTTTAATTAAGGTATGTACATTTATTCTAGACATAATACTACTGCACACTTAATAGACTGCAGTATAAACATAACTTTTATATACACTGGGAAATCAAAAAATTTGTGTGACTCGCTTTACTGTGATATTTACTTTATTGTAGTGACCTAGAACCAAACCGTCAATATCTCCAAGGTATACAGATGGAAGGTAGCCTGAGAAGGGGAGCCATTAGCAGCTTGGAAACTTGGAAAAGCCTTCTGCAGAAGGTGCAGTGTTAGTCCACCATGACAGAAGTAAGGTGAAGGCGAAAGGACAGAGCATATATGTTATGAAGGTAGAAGCCAGATTTAGCCAAATGGGTTATACATGTGGAGTGAATGAGAGTGAGGAGTCCAGTACGGCACTGAGCCCGAGAGCCTAAGTGTCTGGGATTATGGTTGTAACCTGAGCAGAATCAGGGAGGTCCAGAAGACAGAAGAGTTTGGGGGAAAAGATAAGAAGTTCTGTTTTGAACATATTGAGTGTAAGATGCCTGTAGGCCACCCAGTTAAAGATATTGTTTAAAAAGTAATTGGTAATGAGTGACTGTAGCTCATGAGAGAAACTAGGGTTGGATATATGTGTATATGCATACATGCACCTAAATTAGTATGTATGTAGGTATAGATACAGAAGTGCTTATACACATGCAGGAATGATCTGCATAGATAATTGAACCATTAGGGCTCCCCATTACTTCCAAGATCAAATATCAAATCCTCTATTTGATATTCAAAGTCCTTCATAACCTGATCCCTTCATAATCTTCTTACACCTTACTCTGAGAGTCAATGTCACTGGCCTTCTTACTATTCCTCCCACACAACACTCCATTTCCCAACTCCAGGCATTTCATCAGCCATCTGCCATGTCTAGAATGCACATCCTCTTCATCTCTACTTCCAAATTCCCTGGCTTCCTTCAAGTCTCAGCTAAAGTCTTACTTTCTGCCAAAATCTCTCCCAATCTTCTTTAAATTTAGGTAATTAGGTGACATGGTAGATAGAGTGCTGAACTTGATGTCAAGGTAAATTCAGTTCAAATCCTACCTCTGACATTTACTAGCTGTGGACCCTGGGCAAATTATTTAACCTCTGTTTGCCTCAGTTTCCTCATCTGAAAAGAAGGCAACAAAGATTTACTAAGCACCTACTGTGCCAGGCACTGTGCTAAGCACACTATACAACAGTGCTGTAGGTGTTATTATTTTCCCTATTTTATAGTTGAGGAGGGGCAGCCAGGTGGTGGACTGGGTAGAGCTGGGCTTAGAATCACTAAGACTCACCTCCATGAGTTCAAATCTGGCCTCAGACAATTACTAGCTGTGTGACCCTATTTGCCTCAGTTTCCTCATCTATAAAATGAGCTGGAAAAGGAAATGGCAAACCCCTCCAGTATCTTTGTCAAGAAAACCTCAATAATGTCATGAAGAGTTGGACATAACTGAAAAACATAATTAAGGAAACTGAGGCAGGCAGTGGTTAAGTGACTTGTCTAGGGTCACACAACTAGCAAGTGTCTGAGGCTGAATTTGAACTCATGAAGATGAGTCTTCCTGATTCTAAGCCAGCTCTAACCACTGCACCACCTAGCTGCCCTTCCTCAACTATAAAAGGGGGATAATAATAGCACCTACCTGCCAGGGTTTACTTTAAGGATCAAAGTTATAAAGGGTTTTGCAGATCTTTAAAGTGCTATATGAATACTAGCTATCAGTGCCTTCCCTCTGAGACTATCTCCATTTTACCCTATGTTTTGTTTTTACATAATTGTTTACATATTGTCTCCCCCATTAGACTGTGAGATCCTTGAGAGCTGGGGCCGTTTTTTTTTTAATTTTGTATCCCCAGCACTTAGCACAGTGCCTGACACATAGTAGGTGCTTCCCAAATGCTAGTGGACACACCCACAGACTGATCACCAGGGAAGATAGAACAGACCCAGAAGAGCATTGGTAGACATCTTTGGTTAGCATGCATAACATAGAGGAAGGCCTAGCAAAGGAGACCTCTAAGGAGATGGCGGACAGATAGGAGGAGAACCAGGAGAGAGGAGAGAGTATCCAGGAGGAGAAGGGGATCAAAAGTGTCGAATACTGACCCAAATTTTATAGTTGAGGAAGCTGTGTTTCCAAGAGTTTAAGCAGCTTACCCAAGGTCAGAGATGTAACAAGTAGACAGCTAGCATTTGAACTTGTGTCTGGTGACTCCACTTCCCACCCCGATCTACACCATAATCAAACCACTGCTGATGAATATGCCCTACTGGGTGCTCTTGAAGTCACCTGCCATATACAAAAACTATCATTAACTGCTGAGATGAGGAAATCATCAGTGAGTCACCTGACCCACAGGTCATTCATCAATGGTGACAACCCACTTAGATGCATGGAGTTCCCTCTTCTTTTTTTTTATCCAGATTAGTGACTTCTTCAGTATTGGGGATTCCCTATGCAGTAATTCCCTCCATCCATACACTTTAGGAACTCCTTTATAATTTAGAATCTTGGGAGTTGCAGGAGGGGTTAAGTGACTTGCCCATGATCTCACAGATGTGTCAGAGACAGACTCTTAATCCAAGTCTTCTGACTCCCATTCTTCTATCCATTAGATATAAATCTGTCTAATGAGAAGCAACTAGGTAGCACAAAAGATAGAGAGTATGGCCTGGGGTCAGGCAGACCTGAGTTTAATTCTGACCTCAGAACCTTACTAGCTGTGTGACCCTGGGTAAATCATTTAACTTTTGTTTGCCTCAGTTTCCTCAGCTGTAAAATGGTGGCAGCCAGGTGGAGAGAATGCCAGGCCTGGAGTCAGAAAGACTCATCTTCCTGAGTTCAATCTGGCCTCAGACATTTAGTAATTAGGTGACCCTGGACAAGTCACTGAACCCTGTTTGCCCCAGTTTCCTCATCTGCAAAATGAGCTGGAGAAGGAAATGGCAAACCACTCCAGTATCTTTGCCAAGAAAACTCCAAATGGGGTCACAAAGAGTCAGACATGACTGAACAATAAAAAAACGGAGATAATAATAGCAGCTACCTCCCAGGGTGGTTGTGAAGTGCCTAGCACAGTGCCTGGCATACAGTAGTTGCTTAATAAGTTTTTGTTCTCTTCCCCTTTGCCGATGAGTAAACTGAGACAAATAGAGGTTAAATGACTTGGCCAGGGTCACACAGCTAATAAGTGTCTGAAAATTCAAGTCTTCCTGACCCCAGGCTATCACTTTATCCACTATTCTACCTACTTGCCTGTGTGAGTAAGAGAGACTGAATATGAAAGTGAGAAAACAGCTTGTTGAACAAATTCATAGATGAGAGGGGTGGGAATTAAAGGTGTTAGTTAAAATTAAATTAAAGGTGAAGTAAAGGCATGTATGAAAGGTAGAAGTAAAATGATTAGCCTCATCAAGGAGAAGGGTTATGTTCAGGCCAGGTAACTGCTCCATCTGGCTTGGGCCCTTGGTCATTTTGCCTCTTATGGGCCTCAGTTTCTTCATCTGTAAAATAAAGTTGGAGTCAACAATCTCTAAGAAGAGAAAACAGGGGAGCGTCGCTGTTTGAACATCAGGCAATTTTGGAGGGTGTAGTCGAGTCTGCACTCTAGAAGAAAGCTGGATAAATAAGTCACAAAGGACTAGGCTTTCACACATAGCAGAGATTCTCAACCTGGCATCCTCATTTCAGGGTTAACTTGGATGGAAAAATTCCATCTTTATTTTCACTAACCTCAAACTGAAATTTAACATATCCTTCAAATATTTAAAAATATTTTTCTGCAGAAGGATTCATAGGCTTCGCCAGACTGCCAAAGGGTCCATGACATAAGGCAAGTTAATAACCCCTGGCCTAGAGGGATGGTGAAAGAGGGAATCATCTCAAAGCATCCTTGGAGATCAGGAATTTATCCACCCTCCTCCTGGGCCTGTGAATCAAGGCGAGCAAGAGTAGGAGTTGCCCAGCCATGGAGAATGTTACAAAGGGGTGTGGTGACATCAGACTGCAGCACACCAATGAAGAATTATTCAAGAGAAGGAGTGTAAAGGAATCTATCAGAGAAATGTATGGACAAAAGAGGAGATGGGCTGTTCAGATAGTAAAAGCAAGAGAGAACAAACGGAGAGCCCATTTACTCCACAGACATCCACTCAATGCCAAGAGATCCAGAGGCAAGCCTCTAGGACGTCAGGCGGACCCCACTGAAGGATTTGTGGGAGAACATGGACAATTGCTGCATGGGATGAGAGGGAATGGGTAAATTGCAATCTTCTTTGTTGGAAGGACTTCTCCCAGAGATGAGATCATGGATCCATTGAAGTATGGAGAAGTATAAATACGCAAATGGATCTATGATCTCATCAGTTGGGAGTTCCCTTCAGTGATGAAAATTGCAACCTATCCATGTGTCCCCATCTTGTGGGAACAAATGGGAATAAATGGGAACTAAAGGTATCAGTTTTTTGTATGTGTCCGTGTCTTCCCATAAGTTTGCCAAAGAAGGTTCACCCAACATGTTTCCTCCCTTTTTCCAGACATGGTGAGGGGACCGGTGGAATATTCAGGCTCTTTCCATGTGACCAGTCCATCTTCTCTTCCTATCCTATGTTTCCTTTACTCCTGTTATTTTAAGATACTCACTGGTTATAAACTATGGCCTGCTTATACTCATTTATGTGCCTTTCAAGTGCCCTTTGTGTAATATTCATTTTTAATTTCATCTCTCCCTGATTTACAGGACATACAGCAATGTTGGTATTAAAAAAGATGGGTCTTTATTTCCATGAAAAACTTGAGGTCCTTAAAAAAGCATTGCAGTTTCCCTAAATTAATCCAGCTTAATCTAACCCAGGATCAACCTACTGTCTATCAGTATTGTCAGTCCGAGACACACGTATTGATAGACAAGCTCTCTAAGTTTCCCTTCCAAATGTATGTCATAATCTGGGAAACAAGCCTTTTTCTTTTTCATCTACTTGGTCTTTCCTATGTGGATGGTTAGGCCAAACTCTTTTGAGTAGTTACAAATTTCTTCCAGGAGGGTTCACACTATTTCAAGGTTTGATGTAAAAAAACCAGGAGCATCTGGAGGACCTCTCATCCACAGAGAATCTCTCTTCAACATGGATTCTGTGCTAGATCCCTTTCAACACAATGGTGGACACCTTTGGAAAGCATCCAACTTCTTGTTTTATGCCTCATCAATTTTTATGATCAGAATGGACAGGATTACTTCTGTTTTTATGTCTTTCAAAGAATCTTTAATGATAGGGGAGAGTGAGAGTGACTACCTTTTTACTCTGCCATCTTGGCTCCTGGAAGCGAAAGTCCAACTAAGAGAAATCTTGGAAAAAAAAAAAGCTGAAAATCACTTTTGAAAGACTTCTTGTTCCCTACAAATATCCTCATGGAGGATGTCCTCAATTCATGTATAAATGGTTCCTGTAAAGATCTTTGTGTAGGTGAAATTATAGGAACAGAGTTCCTATAAATATCAATGTACTCTCACTTACCTTTTTTTGGTATTGATATGGTTAGGATCCTTTTGTATGACTGTGTTACCATTTTCTTCTTCAGGAAACCTCACATAATAATCCCTCAGTAATTGCACAATTAAGACACCCTCAGCATATATATGTGATATATGCTTGGTCCAATCCAGCTGCTTTGCTTGCCTTGGTTCTCTTTTAGTATTATTTCTGCTTCTCCTATAAGCACATCCAAGACAGCGAGGTTAGGGTCCAAATGGGTTTGTTCTACTCTCTTTGATGAGAAAAAGTTGGCTGCAGTCATCTTCATAGACCTTTTCCAATTTTCTTCTATTCTGTAAATCCACTAAAAATAAATATTTTTAAATATTACAAATGAGTTTGATGTAGCCTCACTAAGATTTCTAAGATTGGCATCTAAACCTAATAAAGTAACTTCCCCTCTCTGCTCAGGTTGCTGGTGGGCCTCTCTGCATATAGTTAGAGTAAGTAATTCATACAACACTTAGCCTGACTGGCTGATGAATGGGTATATGTGATCTTCCACTCAGGTCCTCTTCCTCCAGAAACAGCCTTTAAGTCCCCAGAAGCTCATTACCAGGATAGTTATTTGATGATAAATTCTATGGCCATGGAAATGTCTCATCTTGGTGGAGCAATAGAGCTGGCTTCTCAAAATCTTTCCAATGGAATAGACCCTGAAAAGGCCTCAAGTACCAAAAAGTATGTGACTATAACAGCCTGGCTAAATCAAAGAGGCTCATCCCCAGAAAGTTTGTGACCAGGGAATGATTTTTTTTTAACCCCAGCAACCCATGAAGACTGTCTACCAAGGCAGAGAAAGAGAATACCACAATAAATTTGGAGCATACATATTGTTCAGTCATTTTTTAGTTTTGTCTGACTGCTGGAGAAGGAAATGGCAAACCACTCCAGTATCTTTGCCCAAAAAACTTCAAATGGGGTCACAAAGAGTTAGACATGACTGAAAAATGACTAGCATTATAGAAAACTACAAAAAGACAAAGTTATTGCTAGTTATTGTTTCCAAAATGATCTTGCTAGAATGCACTGGTGACCCAGGAATTGGAGGGAAGCCTCAGGGAAATAATTAATTAGCACTTTACTGTGAAGAGGTTATTAGACTAGCAACTTCTCAGCTTAGATGGTGGGGAGTTTCCTGGCCCTTAGGGGACACGGAATGGGACAGAGGTGTTGACTAAAGAGAGAAGGCTCCTATGGGGGCCCCTGTGCCTTGATCAATGGGGTAGGAGTATGAGAGTTCTAGGTCAGAACTCCTCCTCATTTGCAAGACTAGAAAATCATTATTGTTAGCATCTCTTTAGCAGATGAATTGATGAGATGCCTCGATACACAGGTATAGACTCATTCTTTGATTTTTCAGCTCAATTCAGTTCAACAAAATGTACCAAGGATTTATTTTGTGCAAAGCTCTGGGTTGGACTCCAACAGGTTCTACCAAGCTTTCCAAGAACCAGACTAGAGTATGAAGTACTAGAAGAGCATCACCAGTAGGATGTTCATTTAGTGATAAATTCATTCACCTTAGAAACCCATGAAACAAAGAAATGTTCCCCAGTCATGCAAACACCCCCTTCTTCAGTGACAATGACAGAGTGCTAGACAAGGAGGAAAAGGATGCTAAAAATTAGTTTTTAGCCACTTATAGACTTTCACTTAGCTACTTTTGGCCTGAGAGCTCTGTCCAACGACCAATCTGGGATGAATCAATCACATCAGTATTGGTATTCTTGCTATAAACAAAACCAGAAGACAGAAAGTAATTGCCCCAAAATGGAAGGATTGCTCACTTCTTTAAAAAGACAAGCAAAGGAGAAAACACAGCTGGTTTTACCAGATATCCAGAATCATAAGACACATCATTTCCTGGAACATTTGATCATCTCATAAGACAATACTGATAAAAAGAGCTTGCAAAAAGACCGCAAGGAAAACAGTTGCAGCTTACCAATCACTCAGTCAATAAGTATTGAAGCCCCTACTGTGTGCCAAGCACTGTGCTGGGTGCTAAAGCTACAAAGACAAAAATGAAACAATCCTTGCCCTAAAGGAGCTTACATCCCATCAAGGGAAACAGTATACACTATATAATAAAATAAATGCAAGATAAATTTTGGGAGCAGTTGGGTGGTGCAGTGGCTAGAGTACTGGGCTTAGAATCAGAAGACTAATTTTCCTGAGTTGAAATCTGGCCTCAGACACTTATAAACTGTGTGACCCCGGTCAAGTCACTTAACACTGTTTGCCTCAGTTTCCTCATCTGTAAAATGAGCCAGAGAAGGAAATGGCAAAGTACTCCAGTATCTTTGCCAGAAAAATCCCAAATGTGGTCACAGAGAGTCAAAACAACTACAAAATTTTGGGGAGGAGGGAATCAGCAGCTGAAGGTGGAGGGCATCAAGAAAGGTATCATGTGGAATGCTTGTACTGTGTCTTAAAGGAACTAGATATTCTAGGAGTCAGAGGCCAGGAGAAAGTACCTTTTAGACATGAGGGACAACTTTATATACCAACAATGATTGCAGAGAATGAAAAGGCAGGGGAATTCTAAGAACTCAATAAGTCTTCAAACATCACTTAGGGCAATTCCTTGAGGAAACAGAGGCCCCAGAAAAAGGAAGTGACTTGACCAAGTCACACAGTAGTGGAATTAATCTTCTAATGTCCAAACCAGCATGCTTTCCATTGCACCATGTTGCCTCATAGAAGCTACTCAAAAATGGCAGACCTGCAAGTCAAACTAAGACATTCAACACAACACTCTTCCTACCACAACATAAATACCCCTAGCACCTCGAATGTGTTCCTCCCTCCAGGCCTTTGCCACACAATTCCTCCACTTGGAACAACTATGGCGTCTTGCCTATAGAAGACTCTTAACAAATATTTATGGAAAAGTTTTAATTTAATTGGGAAGCCTTCCTCTTTCTTTTCCATTTGTCCAAATCCTCTCCCTTCTTCAAGGCCTCAAGTCCCACTTCCTTCCTGAATTGTGATATAGTAAGGAGCCCTGAGATTGGTTTTCCAGGTCCTTAGTTCAAAACTCATCTGTGCCACTGATCACCTGTGTGACTTTAGGCAAGTCATTTACCTTCTCTGGACCTCATTTCTCTCATCTGTAAAATGAAGAGGTCAGACTAAATAGCCTTTTTTATAGTCCCCTTCCAGTTTCTACACCTATGATCTGGTGTGTTTCTCTGAGCTTTCCCAAATCCCTCCAGCACACAGTGATCTCTTTCCTCGGATCTCCAGCACATTGAGTCATCCAGATGTCACTAAGTATAGGTGATTTTATATTGATAGCTTACATTTCACTCGTATTGCTGTCACTCCTCAACGAAAGATCTCCCTGAGGACAGGCACTGGATCTTATACGTCGTCCTCTGTGTCTCCAACAGGGTCACACTGAAAGTTTGTGTTCAGTAAATATCTAGTGGCTAATTGGTCTTTTGGTATATTGTGGTCCTACCTGGGGGTGGAGGGAAAGGGAATAGACTTATGATAAAGTGAATTTCCACCACAAGGTTTTACCACCAGGAAGCCGATAGATCCCCTGTATTCTGCCTTGGTCAAACCACAGCTACAGTACTATGTGATGTTGCGGGAACCATATTTTTTTCAAATTATTATTCATTTATTCTTAATATGCTTTTTTTTAATTTTGAGTTCTGAATTCTCACTTGCCCGTTTGCCCCTCCCCCATTCATTGAGAGGTCAAGAAATGTGACATCAATGAAACATGTTGAAATCATACAAAACACATTTCTGTATTAGCCGTGTTGCAAAAAAAAAAAAGCATGAAAAATGAAGAAAGTGAAAAAAAATATGCTTCAATTCACACTTAGAATCTATCAATCCTTTCTCTGGAGGTAGATAGAGTTTTTTTTACCTTTGGTCCCTCAGAATTGTCTTGGATCATTGTATTAATCAAAATAGCTAAATCATTCACCATTGACTACCATACAAAAATGCTGTTGTTTTGTACAATGTTCTCCTGGTTCTGATCACTTCACTTTGCATCAGTTCATACAAATCTTTCCAAACTTTTCGGAAACCATCACGCTCACCATTTCTTACAGCACAGTAGTATTCCATCACAATCATATACCACAACCTGTTTAGCCATTCCCAGTTGATGGGCATCCCCTCAATTTCCATTTTTTTGCTGCCACAAAAAGTGCTGTTATAAATATTTTTGTACACACAGGTCTTTTTCCTTTTTCTTTGCTGTCTTTGGGATACAGACCTAGTAGTGGTATTGCTGGGGCAAAGGGTATGCACAGTTATACAGCCCTTTGGGCCTAGTTCTAAGCTGCTCTTCAGAATGGTTGGACCAGTTTGCAACTCCACCACAGTGTGGAAACCATATTTTAGGAAATATATTGATGAATAGATATTATCTAGAGGAAATCAATCATGGTAGAGATCAGGTCATATGAAGATCAGTGGAAGGCACTGCAGGTGTTTTGCCTGAGGAAGAGAAGGCCTGAAAGTCAAGGACAGAGGAGGCCTTGATAACTGCCTTTAAGAATATCAAGAACTGCTGTGGAAAAGAAGAGCTTGTTCTATTCGATTTTGGGAGGCACAACTAGGAGAAAAGAGCTAAAGTTATAAAAAGGCAGATTCTGACCTGAAGGAAGGAGAAATTCCTCGACCATTACGTCTGCTCCAAAGTAGAATGAGCTGCTCTGGGATGAGATACCATGGGTTCCCTCAGTCTGGTGGTCTTTGAGTAGAGGCTTGATGAGCGCTTGCTAAAGATATGATAAAGAGGGTTGGTATGGATTGGCATGGGTTGGTATTGGTTGGTGTGGGTTGGTATGAGTTAGCATGGATTGATACGGGTTGGCATGGTTGTACAGATTGGCATGGGTTGTTGTGGATTGGCATGGATTGGCATGGGTTGGTATGATTTGATATGGGTTGGACTTGACAGCCTCCAAAAATTCCTTCCAACCCAAAGATAATTATTCTACGCCAACGTATGGACAATTACCCACCTCTGTGCATTCAGGCCCTATCAACAGATCCCCAATCCTATTTAAAGCTAGATTTGTCTTGGTTATCTATTTATTCACTCTACAAACTTATACTAAGTGCTTACTAGATGAGAGGTTCTATAATAGATACAATGGAGGTTATGAAAAAGCTATACAAAGCTAACATTCTTATTGTATCCTAAAGTTTGCCAAGTATTATCTCGTTTGATCCTTATGACTACCCTGAAAGGTAGATGCTATTACTGTCCCCATTTTACAGATAGGGAAACTGAGGCCCAGAGAGATTTCATGGCTTGCCCTGTGGCTACACAGACAGGAAGTGTCTGAGGCAGGATTCAAGTCTAATACTGTATCCATGATACTCTTTAGGTCCCTAGTACCCCAGTTCTTGTCCTCAGGGAGCTAACAGTCAAGCAAGAGACAGATTTGTACACAACTAGCTTTAATAAAAGATAGAAGACCAGAGCTATACAAGAGTCACAAAGCACTGTGGGAGCTCAGAGAAGGGATGGGTTAATGGTGGGGGAGGGTGGGTGGAATTAGGGAAGACTTCAAGGAGGACATAGCATCTGAGAAGGGCATTGAACAGCATTCAGAAAGGAAAAGGGGAGAATATGGGGGCATCCAGAATGATACGAGTGAAAGAAGAGTCAGGTGTGCTCAGGAGAAGAAGGTATGATTCAATCTAGTTTTACAAAAGTGGAAGGAAAAAGGAGAAGGCAAGACTTTGGAGGTCAGCCAGAGCTTCAGCCTTGAATGCCAGAGTAAAGGAGGTAGATTTTATCTTGTACATCACTGGGAGCCAAGCAGGGTTGGGGGCCTACACCCATCCACATGGTCCTGATTTATGAGAGGCAAGTGGAATAGTGGAGAGGCAATAATATGGAGCCAAGGGACCAGGGTTCACCTCCTGGCTCTGCTACTCACTACCCATGCAACCTTGGGCAAGCTATTTCACCTCTACTAATTACTCTAGAAAAAGGGTGCCTGGAGTGGGTCACTTCTACATTTCCCTCCAGCTCTAAGAAACCCACCAAGGAAGGAATGTGTTAGGGAGGGAAGTACGGCCTGCTTCTGGGAACCTCCATCCTCTGAGGCTGCTTTGTGGACTGCCTTTGGAACATCTGGAACAGCTCCTGGCTGCACAGGGTCCCAGCCAAGGCTCCCTCCCTGTCTGCTCTCTTGCAGTCCTATCCTATCCCGGCAGCACTCTGGAGGGGTATGTGTCCATTCTGCCACTCAATGCTGGTGACAGCTCCGGTCCACAAGTATTTTAAAAGAGTACACAATTGTGCAAGCCTGTGATGAAAGGAAATGACTAATGCATTCACAGTGCATCCATGGACCCACACATAAACATACATGTACACAGCCACACACATGCAGCAAATATCATTGAATCAGAGACATTTAGGTGTTAGAAAGCACTGAGTCCTAACTCCATGGACTGAGAATTGGAAGGAACCTCAGAGGTCACCTTATCTAATCCAAGCACTTCATTTTAAGAAGACCACAGAGGCCCAGAGGGATCAAGTGATTTGCCTAAGGGTCATACAGGTGGTCATCACTAAACCAGGATTTAAGTTCAACTCCTCAGAATCCTGAGCCAAAGTTTGGCTTTCCTGAGGGACCCTTCCTCACCCAAGGTCACATACCAGCCAGTGACAGGAGCAGAAGCCAGGACCCCTGATGCTGAGTCTAGAGCTCTTTCCGTGATGACACATGTGCACAAAAGACTGAGATGCACACATAATGTGCACCCGCTTACAAGCCCTGTTCCATACATACGCACGCACACAAATATAGGCATCTGTGCCAAGACCCAAAGTCCTGTGCACACATATACATTGGGGGGAGGGGGTGTAGGCACACACACACATATTCACAGAGAGCCACAGATACACAAATTCACAGAGATATACCCTCTGACTGGGGAGTGTCTCACGTGGCAACTCCCAAGGCAGCTGAGTCCCAGCTGGAGCCAGAGCAGGGTTGGCTCTGACCCGATTCCTGGGACTGGGAAATGTCAGAGCTCAAGATGGAAAGCTGCCTGTTTTGGAGAGGGGTCTGCTGGAAGGTCTGTCTCCCTTTTTCTCGGAAGTGACCCCAGCATCTGAGACACCTCACACTGCTGTGTGTCCCTGAGAGTGAAAGTCACTGCCAGCCACAAGTGAGCTCCAGCAGCTCACCAAGCTGGACAAATTGTGCCAATGAGGCAGGAAGAAGACCTGGCCCAAATGGGGTTTACCATCTATTCCCAGCCATTCTTTCTGAAGCACTTACTATATGAAGAAACAGAGGGGGAAACAAAAGAGCCACAAACTGACTGTGTGACTATGCCTCTGCTTCCCCCTCTGCAAAGAGAAGAGTTTGGATACGATGATCTTTGAGGCCCCTCCTAGTTCTGAAACTTTCATGATTTGATTTTACATTCTAATGTCCCCTAGAAGAAACCTTAGAATGCAGGTTGTTTGAGCTATAAAGGGTTTTGAAGATACAGAGTGTTTGAGTTGGAAGGGACCATAGAACATAGACTGTTAGAGCCAGAAGTGGATCCTGTGACTCTTCTACTTTAAAACCTTCCATGGCTCCCATTGCCTACAAGCAAAAGCCCAAACCTTCCAGCCTCGCATTCAAAGCCCTCTACATGTGCTTACAACAGACCTTTCTTGCCTTGTCTCACACTGCTCCCCTCCACATACCACATGCTCCCTCCATGCTAGACTAGTCCTTGTCTCCCAGGTATGTAAAGTGAGTAGATCAGACAAATAGTTCTTTCCAGTTCTAAATCCTATGATGCCATGGTTTCATGCTCCCATGCCCTGCTCTTTCTCACCTTTGTACATTTGTCTATAGTGTTCTGAACTTTTGGCATGGCCTCCCCCCCAGTTCACAGCCCACCCTCCCTTCAAGGCCCAGCTCCAATGCTCCCTCTTCCATGACTCCTTTGCCAATCCTCCATCATGGAGCAATACCTCTTCCCTCTCCATTACCCTACCTTACATACACACACACACACACACACACACACACACACACACACACACGAATCCTCTTCACATCATTCCTGTCTTAGCTTGATCACATCTATGGATGGGAGCTCATCGACTTTCAAGGTGCTTATTTCATCATCTGACAGCCACTACTGTTATAAGGTGAACCAGTATAATGATCCCTACCTCCCTCAGGGTGCCCTCTGGAACTGGGGCTACTATCCTGCTGGTCCTAGTTCTTCTCTCTGGAGATTCACAGAAGTCTGCTCTCTGCCCTATAACAATCATCTAGATATTTGAAGGCAATGGTCATAAATGGTAGAATGACATCATGGAAAGAGCATTGGATTTGTCATTAGAAGCTGTGGGTTCAATCCCACCTTACTGTCTCTGTGATCTGGGCAAAGCCATTCTCTTGTCTATGCCTCAGTTTCCTCATTTATAACATAAGGCAGTTGGACTAAATTATTTTCAGGAAGGCTTCCAATCCTAAGTCCTATGACAGATAGACAGATACTTAAATATCAAGATAGGTAGATAGATAGATAGATAGATAGACGGACGGACGGACGGACGGACAGACAGACAGACAGACAGACAGACAGACAGACAGATAGATAGATAGATAGATAGATAGATAGATAGATAGATAGATAGATAGATGGATAGATAGATAGACAGATAGATAGACAGATAGATAGATAGACAGGCAGATAGATAATAGTTGCAAATGGGAAAAGGTGATAGAAATAGACATACAGATAATAGATGATAGATAGATAGATGATTGATAGATAATAAGTAGATAAACAACATGTAAAGATAGATGGTAGAGAACTAGAGAGAGATGATAGTGATAGAGAGAGAAGAAGATATAGATGACAGGAAAAAGACAAATATGTAGATAGAAATATAGATAGATAGATAGATAGATAGATAGATAGATAGATAGATAGATAGATAGATAGATAGATAATGGGTAGATAGATATGTAGATAGAAAGTTAGATGAGATAGATGATAGAGATAGAGAGAGATGATAGAGGTAGAGATAGAAAGATGGAGATGACAGATGATAGATACATAGATATGCAGATGGAAAGAGAGAGCTAGAGAGAAATGATAGATAATAATAGAGTGATAGAGAGATAAAGAAAGAGAGAGATTGATTATAAAGAAAGATAAATAGATCAATAGAGCATTTCATAAGTGCTTACTGTGTGCCAGGCACCAAGATCTCTCTACGTGGTCTATTCTCTAGTTAACCATATCAAAGTCCATGGTCCTCCTAAGATGATTTCTGAGCCCCCCACCATTCTGATTACCCTCCTCTGGACATGCCTCATTTTCACAATGCCTCTTTAAAAAGTGGTACCTAGTACTGGATGCAACATCCCAGAAGAGCCATCTGTATTGCATCTTCTTGCTCCTACTATATAGGCACTGCCTTCTCCGCTTAAAATGTGAGCTCATTGAGAGCAGATACTTTCTTACTTTGCTATTCGTGTTCCCAATGCTTAGCACACAGTGAGGACTTAATAAATGCTCTTTCATTCATTAATTCAGAGGGTTAAGAGCTGTTCAGTTACCGTTCTTGAGCCTGAATTGGAAAATACGCTGGCTGTCCTCTGTGCCATTACAAGACAGAACAATAAGAATTGGACCAAACTTGATAATAGGAAAAGTTACAAGAACAACTTCTTGACTGTCCACACAGCAAGCCCCAGAATGGGTAACTGAGGAATGATTCAAGCTGATTTAGACCAGAGGTTCTTAACCTGGGGTCCACAGAGCTCCCAGGGAGTCTGGAAACAAATTTCAGGGAGTCTAGGAACTTAGATCATAAAAAAAAATACATATTTATTTTCATATAACTGGTTTCCTTTGTAATCCTGTGCATTTTACATAATGTATTTTGAAACTTTTTTTTTGGAAAAGGGATCCATGAGCTTCACGGATCCCCTTGGGGTAGTTGTTACTGCCATTCTCCTTCCCCATATTTCCATAATCTGGTGCCCAGGCTTTCTCCTTTAATACACAGTCACAATGCACCCTGGGAAAGCCAAACAGACCAGAGCTGGCATTCCCCTTCAGAAAAGTTGTTAACCATGGCTTGGACATTCACTGGCCTAAAGGAAGAGGGATGGCCCCAATAAACTGCAGGTCATTTGTCTATCCATTTATTCAACCATCATTTATCGACTGCGTTTCTCTCTTGAGGTAGAGTGCTACAAGAGCCTTGCCACTTTGACTAGCTGTGTGATTATGGGCACAAATCACTGGGCCTGATCTCCTCATCCACAAAATGAGAGCAACAATCCTTACCCTGCCTGACAGTGTTGTTTTGAGAAAAGTACCTTAGGGACTTTAAAAGGCTATTAGAAACATGAGGGTTGTTTTTTTTTCCTTATATCTCTCCTTCACAGGGAGAGAAATTATTGCCTCATCATTACAAGGGGCACAGTGCATACAACACTGGACTTTGATTCAGAAAGACCTGTGTTCAAAGCCTGCTTCAGACACTCACTGGCTATGTGACCTTGGGCAAGCATCCTTTAACCTCTTTCTGTCTCAGTTTTCTCATCTGTAAAATGGGGATCATAAGAGCATCTACCTTGCAGGGTTCCTGTAAGGATCAAATGAGGTAACATGTAACATTTCTATCACCTTAAAGCATGATATAAATGCTCGCTATTGCTATTATTATTATGGTGTGTGTGGAGGTGACTCTGGGTTCTTAAAGGCTCTGCCAATGAAACATGAGCTCTGGCATGTCCCACCAGGCTGGAGAGGCTGAGAATACAATAGACCCCGGGGACAAATGGTGTGGCTGTCATCTGAGAATCAGGTTGGCTAAATTTGGAGAAGCTCATGAACAGATTGGCTAAAGCATGATGAATGTTTTGGTTATGGCATCTCTCAAAGGCCACCTGCTGAAGGGAAGAGGGGATGCAGCCCTCACTTGCAGGAAAAAAAGTAACATCCATGATGACCAAGTCATGGCTCCTCAAAGCATCCAAAGATTACTGCAACGTGAAAGGTACATTGTGGATACCAAGGAAATGAGATGATTTGGGGGTGGGGTGGAGAGTTGTGCTTGTCCTTCGTTCTCGAAGAGGACCACGACATCAGGGAGATGATGACATGACTTGCTATTGACTTTGATTTGAATTAGGGAGGGCTGTGCAAAGTCACCAGCTTCACTTTCTCCTCCAGAGCAGGTGGAGTGTAGAAGGCACAAGGAAGGCCCTTCTACCCAAAGTTTATTTTCCCCAAATGAGAATAAGCAGTAAAAGTAAATGTTTGTTTCCACTCAATTAGCATTTATCAAGCACCCACTATGAAAGGCATGGTGCTAGGTGCTGGAGATACAAACAAAAAGAAAGGGAAATGGTGCTTGCCCTCAGGGAGTTTACAGAATAGGGGAAAGGAAGAAGGAAGACACAATAACAATAATAATGATAGCTAGCATTTGTATAGCATGTTAAGATTTGCAAATGAATAAAACACACACATATACGTATATTCATTCCAGCAACTTTGTGAGGTAGGTGCTGTTATTATTATCCCATTTTATAGCTCAAAAACAGACTGAAATAGATTAAGACCCTTCCCCAGAGTCATAGAGCCAGCAAGAATCTGGGACAGGATTCAAATTCTTGTCTATCGTGACTCCATTTCCAAAGCTCAATCCGCTGCATCTCTTAGCTTCCTCATATACATAAAGTATACATGAAATAATGTCATACAAAGCAATTTGAAAGGGTCTCCTTAATCCTAACAATTTACCCTGATCTTTTCTATCCATGAGAATTGACACATCTAATGGTAGAAAGAGCCCTGGGCTGAACAGCAGAAGACCTTGGTCCTTGTTCTCAATCTGCTATGAGTTCTTTGTTGTGAGGATCAATTGAAATAATATCTGTGAAGCACTTAGCACAGGGCCTGGCATATAGTAAAGTGCTTAATAAATCCTTCCTTCCTTCTTTCTTCCCTTCCCTTTCCTTTTCCTTTCTCCTTTCCTCTCTTTTCCTTTCCTTTCCTGTCTTTTCCTTCCTTCCTTCTTCCCTTCTTTTCCCTTTCCTTCCCTTCTCTTTTCCTTCCTCTTTTCCTTTCCTTTCCTTTCCTTTCCTTTCCTTTCCTTTCCTTTCCTTTCCTTTCCTTTCCTTTCCTTTCCTTTTTTCCTTTCCTTTCCTTTCCTTTCCTTTCCTTTCCTTTCCTTTCCTTTCCTTCCTTTCCTTTCCTTCCTTTCCTTTCCTTTCCTTTCCTTTCCTTCCTTTCCTTCCTGTCTTTTCCTTCCCTTCCCTTCCTCCTTCCTTCCTTCCTTCCTTCCTTCCTTCCTTCCTTCCTTCCTACCTACCTTCTTTGGGGGAACCTTCCTTCCATCCTTCCTACCTTCTTTGTGGGATATGACTAGGTAACTTCCCTTTTGGGTCTGTTTCCTCTTTTGTGCTATGTAGGGGTTAGACTAAGTGGTCCCTGCAGACCTTTCCTTCTTTCTATCATTGATCCTATGATATAATGACTAAATAATCTCTAAAGGTCTTAGTCTACCCCTAATATAGCATGATTCTACTTCTATGTCAGTTTAATCTTTGAGAGATTTTTGTGCTTCCTTCCTGCCATCTGGTGGTAAAAACGTAACTTCTCTGCCATGGTCTCCACGTGTTGGCCCTGGATGTATTTTAAAATCTTAGCATTCTACAAGTTGAGAATTCTAAGAATTGAGAGGGACCTTAGCACAGAGAGTGCTAAAACTGGAAGGAATCCTAGGACATAGAATGTCAAAGCTAGACGGGATTTTAGACCACAGCAAGGTATAGCCAGAAGGGACCTTAGACAGAACGTTAAAGCTGGGAGGAAACTGCAACACAGAAATGTCATTTTACAGTGAAAGAAACTGAGGTTCAGAGAAACAAAGGGATCCATCCATGACTACATAACAAGTTGGCGACAGTTATATCCCAGATTTCCTGAGTTCTGGTTCAGTGTTCCTCCCACCCCAAATTTAACAGATCATCCAGTGATTCTTATGATAGCTTAGGTAGACAAAACATCTTTATTTCATAGATCATTGCTCAAGAAAAGAAGAGAAGCTGAGCTTTAGCTGGTCATGATTTCCAAAGGAGTCTGTTTTAGAAAGTTTTGTTTCTATGTTTTGCATGATTCCACATGTTTAACCTAAAACAAAAATGCTTACCATCTTGGAGAGAGGGTAGGTGAGAGGGGTGAGGGAGAAAATCTGTAACTCAAAAAAAAATTTTTTTTAATGAATGTGGAAAGTTTGCTTTCCTGACTCCTTGGGTCATGGGTTTGGCTGATACAGAAAGATTGTCCGTTCTTACTCATAGGCAGAGTAAATGGCCACTTATGTGGCATGATACAAGGTTCCCTGCCTCCAAATCTCTTGCTTGTTACCTGTTACTGGACCTAAAACTCCCCCAATTCCTTTGATCACTAAACTTTTCTGTCCCCTGGGTATGTGTATGCAAATGTGCCACAGGGGAAAGAAAAATGCATGACAGTTTGTAGCTTTCAATACCATAACAAGGATTATGAGCACAGGTCTTGATGACCTGATTCTTTCACTGTCTGTGTTTTGATTGCTCAGCTATAAAAGGGGGAGAACATGTACTCACAGGGAAACTATGGGAATCTTACCCTTGGGACTAGGAGTAAGGAAACCTGGGATCTAATCCTAGTTCTGCCATTAACTTACCTTGTGTCTCATCCAAGGGACTTTATTTCTCTGGGAATCGGTTTCCACATTTAGGAAACGTTTGGTTTGGACTAGCTAGGTGATGCAGTGTTGGTCTCAGAGCCAGAAGATATGAGTTCAAATCTTCCCTCAGCTACTTATTAGCTGTGACCTCCTTGGTTGTGTCATTTATCCTGCTCCCAGCCTCAGTTTCCTCATCTGTGAAATGGAGATAATAATAGTAACTGCCTCACAGGGTTATTGTGAGCATCAGATAAGAAAATATGGGGGCAGCTAGGTGGCGCAGTGGATAGGGCACCAGCCCTGAAGTCAGGAGGACCTGAGTTCAAATCTGGCCTCAGAATAAACACTTGACACTTACTAGCTGTATGACCCTGGGCAAGTCACTTAACCCCAACTGCCTGAAAAAAAAAATGTAAAGCGCTTCACAAAAAGGCACTGAATAAATGCTAGTTATTGGTGTTATTATTAATATTAGGAAGTCCCTCTCAGTTTCAAGATTCTGTGATGATCAGGGACAGCTAGGTGGCACAGTGGATAGAGCTCTGGCCTTGGAGTCAGGAGGACCTGAGTTCAAATCTGGCCTCAGACACTTGACATTTACTAGCTGTGGGACTCTGGGAAGGTCTTTTACTCCCAAATGTCTCATCCCCCTCCCTCCAAAAAAAGATTCTCTGATGATCTGAGGTCCAGTTCAGAGCAAATCCCTGTGAGGACAGTTCACAGCTAAGCAGAGAAGAAGAGGAACACACCCATTGACACAGGACTGGGGAGAGGAAGGTGGGAGGTCACCAGAGAATAGCTTAACAACTCCCTGTCTTCTCCCAAGGCCAGACCTGAGCCCAAGTCTTGTGTTGACAGATGAAGGGAAGAGAGAAATAAATGATTTCCCAGGATGCAAATAGAACATGTGGCTCTGCATATATTATTATGTG
This sequence comes from Phascolarctos cinereus, assembly GCF_003287225.1. NCBI lineage: Eukaryota > Metazoa > Chordata > Mammalia > Diprotodontia > Phascolarctidae > Phascolarctos > Phascolarctos cinereus. The sequence continues at coordinate 59,251,419 of NW_027555847.1, forward strand.
GCATAGGTTTGTTTTTTTTAAACCCGGGTTCCAGGGCCCAATCTGCTGCTAGCTAATCATGCAGCCTTGGGGGAAGTCCCCTCTATCTCTGCAGGCCTCAATGTCCTTTCATCGAATGAGGAAGTTAGACTAAATGATCTCTAAGGTCTCTCAGGATTTTACACTTCTGTGTCATGTTTGATACCCTTTCACATGCTAATATCCCATGTCCCAAGGTCCTTTCCAGCTGTAGCATTGTGTGGGGTACTTAATGGCTCTAATATTTTATGTTCTAAGGTTCCTGTAGGAGCTGACCCGAGCGACCATCACAGCGGTCCGGTTCTTCCCTGCGCTGATACGTTCTGAGACCGTTCTCCTCTGGGAAGGAGGAAATGAGGAGGCCCTGGGCCGAGAACACAGTGGGGGCTTAAACCCTTGGCATCAGGTGAAGTCCTGGCTCCAGCCTCTGAGAGAAAGTCTGCAAGGGACCAGGAAAGGAAACAAAGATGACAGCCCCTTGGCAAAACCTCAGCCTGGCAGGAGTGAGGCTGCCAGTCCCCCCCCGCCCCAAATTCTCTCTTTGCACTTATGGCAACACACAAGGTCTGGCACCTTGGGGGGTGCCTTCAACTCCATCTGAGTGCTCTCTTGCCTAACAAGTAAGGCTGAGTGATTTAAGAAGGACTAGCAGGAGAGAAGGGGAAAGGAGGTTAGGAATGAGGGAGGAGTTAAGGAAGTAAGGAAGTGAAGAAGCCAGGAATAAACATAAAAAGAAAGAAACTCTAAGATTCACGCACCTCATCCTACTGAATTTCTCCCTTGGCTCTACCTCCTGTGCCAGCCAGGAAACACCATGGGCCGTAGAAGTAGGCAAAGTTAGGCGACTCCCTATAAACTACAATGTGAGTAGCCCTGGGTATTTCTCCTCTCAGCCATCCTAAAACCTCCCTGCCTGTCTCCCTGCCTGGGATTGTACCATCCAAGCCTAATTCCTTCTGGTGAATAAGCTGTTTGTTTTTTTAAGTGTAAATAGAGGAGTAACATTCTGCCCGAGGCTGTGGGGCTTTTCCTCCTGGGTCCAATAGTCCTGGCTCTGACACCTATGAGTTATGTAACCCAGGGTTAGCTATCTAACCTATCTGGGCCTCAACTTCCTCAGCAGTAAAATCAGAATAAATAATCATGAATCCTTCACAGGACAGCTGAAAACATTTTATAAACCGCAGGGCACTAGAGAAACACCGGCTCTTAGCTGCAGCATTGTTCAGATCCCACCACAATCCAAATGTCTTCTTGTGGAACCAAAGTGGCCCTGAAGTCTCCAAGGCCTGTGGAGTAGGAGCTTGGCAAACCCCACCATGCTGAAAAGCCTTTTAATTTGGAGTCCCAGCAATACACTGTGTGGTAGTTGTCCCGGCACCGGCCTAATTAGAATGGAAGAGGAAGAAGTAGGAGGCAGGAGAGATGCAGAAAGTGGGTGTTGGAAGCTGCTGAAGATTTCTTTCATGGACATTACAATTTGGCGAGGGCTAGCCCTACTGAAAGAGATCTCTTTTATCCCCATTCCCATAGAGTCTTCCAGCTAGCTGAGGCAGCTAGCTGGTGCAGTGGCTAGAGCCATGCGTCTGTAGTCAGGAAGACCTGAGTTCCAATTTTTCTTCAGACACTTATAAGCTGCACAACCTTAGGCAAGGCACTTTACATCTGCCTACCTGTTTCCTCACCTGTAAAATGGGGATAATAAAAGCATCTACTCCCCAGGATTATTGAGAAAATCAAGTGAGATAATATTTGTAAAGGACTTGGCAAAAGCAATATACAAATTTTATTATAAATATATATTTAAAGCAATCTATGAATGCTAGCTATTGACATTTGAGGTAGGCAAGGTAAGAATTATTATTCCTGTTTAACAGATGAGGAAACAGAGTTTCAGAGGGATGACTGATTGACTCGAGGGCACACAGAGAATTAGAAGCAGGGCTAAGAGTAGAACCCAGTCCTCCTGACTCCCAGGTGACTGTCTCTTTCTGGGTCTCAGTTTCATCATCTGTAAAATTAGAGAGTTGGGTTAGGTGGTCTTCATGTCTTCTCCCAGCTCTTTCTATGATCCTATGACTCAGACAGAAGGAGCCTCTCTTTCAGGCCTCTGGGCCACTGCGGGCAGCAGAAAAGGTCCGTGAGTTTCCCAAGAAGCCCTGGTTCTGTTGGTAAACTGAGCTTCCACTAGACCCAGGTCACTGGCCACAATTTCTGAGTCCAAGGTAGGGGCGAGGAGATCTGTCCATGATAAGCAAGGGGAGGATTTTCCGCACCTGACACAGGGAATATCTTCCATGTACATAGTGCTTAGCCCTGTTATGAAACAGGAGGCTGGGGCGCTCCCTGTCACTAAGGAGATTCACATAGACTGGGCTCAGAGCTGAGAAAGGTCACCTCTAAAGAGAAAAGTCAAGCTATCTTCTTGTTGTCTTTGATTCATTATGCCCCCATCACAGAGTAGAACTCTAGGAATAATCTCTTAAATAAAGGTTTAATTCTAGTCTAGGGTCTGCCCAAAAGTGCTTAGCATAGTCTCTTCTAGAAAGTTCTTCATTGTACAAAGTAGATCAGATATAGAAAGGCTATTTATTTCCTCCACTTCAGAAGAAATGCTTAAACACCAAAGACCCATAAGTGTGCACTGACAAATATTTCCTATGTGATACAGTAATCTCTTATTCCTATGGTACTCTCCTTCCCTATTTCCCATGATACTCTCTTGCCAAGCCCAAAAGGGAGAGTGAACATGGGGGAAGTCCTCATATGGGCAGACTCTCAGAGGCAGGTGCAGTACTAAGTGGAGAAGCCCCTGGATTGGAAGCCAGAAGGCCCGTAAACTCTCTATGTGACATTGGTAAGACCAGAAGAAAGATAAGTCATGTACATGACCATGATACAAGGCAGCGAGTAATAAAATGCCATGTTGAGGTCATATGATTTGTTGGAAAGAAGAAAACTGAATCTGGGTTCAAATTCTGGCTCTATTATACATTATCTATGCAATCTTAATGACAATCTTAATAACAAAATAACAAAACATAATGACAAAACCAACGATAAGCCATCTAATAGCACTTTACATGTTTAAATCTCCATCATATATCATGACATTTTAGCTTCCTTACAACCCTATGAGGCAGGTATTACAAATACAAGATATCTCAAAAGCCTTAGTACAGTTTTAAGCTTTAGTAAGCTCAATACTACACTGAGGTTTTAATAAGTATAAAAATTCACTCAGGCTTTTGTATAATTACTACCATTTTACAGATGAGGAAATTCTCAGTTTCAATTCAGAGAGGTTGTAATTTTCTCATGGTCACATAGCTAGTAAATGTTAGAAGTAGGATTCAAATCCAGATCTTCCTGACTTCAAGTCTAATGCCATATTTACTATGTCTTGCTATTTCTCTGGGCCTCAGTTTCTTCATCTGTAAAATAAGGATGATAATGCAATTGCCATGAGAATCAAACAATTCGGTGTATGTGGCATGCTTTGTAAACTATAGGACACTTATTTTGCAAAGTGCATCTTATATAGTAACTCATTTTGGCCTCTCTACAACTGTATGAGGTACATATTACAAATACAGGGTATTCTAAAAGTCTTAGGGCAGTGTACAAGATTATTAGCATTACTGTGCAAATTCCTCAGGCTAACCTGAGGGGTTCCTCATACCAGGACCCTTAGGTCCAGGTGGTCTACTCAGAAATTGCCAGATTTTGCCTACCCCTTGTTCATGGTGACAATGATGAATCTGTGGCCAGGAGGAATGGGGTTGGCAACATTTCTTCTCTATTTACCTCCCAGTAGATATATCCCTAAAATCAGATGAAACTCCCCACTTTCTTTCCTCCTCACTTGGGCCTACTCTTTTCCAATCATTCCGTGCTCCAGTCTGTCTCTTCTTGTATCTATTCCGTCCCCCAGCTCTCAACACTGGCCAAACCTAGTTTCATTACTTTCCCTAGCCCTTTCTGTCTGATTGGTCCTCAGAGAGTGGCTAACAGCCTCCCTAGTTCCATATTCTGATACCATCTAATCCTTTTTTTTGTCTTTTTTTTGGGGGGAGGGGGGCTAGGCAATGGGGTTAAGTGACTTGCCCAGCATCACACAGCTAGTAAGTGTTATGTGTTTGAGGCTGGATTTGAACTCAGTTTCTCCTGACTCCAGGGCCGGTGCTCTATCCATTGCATAACCTAGCTGCTCCAGATAACATCTATTCTTAATGAATTAGCCTTTCCCCTTCTTTCTCTGTGCCAGAATCTCTGTGCTTCCTTTTCTTCCTTTGTCCTGAACTCATCCCTTCTTGTCAACTATTTCTGACATCCCCATCAAGAGACTCCCAGTTAGCTCAGCCCATTGCCCACCCCAGATTTATGAACTATTTGGAGTTAGGAGCAATATTTTAGAGGCCATCCAGTCCTACCCCTACTTTATAGATGAGGAAAACAATTTGTTCAAGCTCAATACAAAAAGAATCAGACAGGCTAGGATTCAAATCCAGGTTCCTTGGAAGTAAGAAATGGAAAAGGAGGCACAAAAATTCACTGAAAAAGAACTCTTTAAAAACATTGGCCAAATAGAAAGATAGGTATAAAAGCTCACTGAAGAAAATAATTCCTTAAAAATTAGACAAATAGAGGCAGCTAGGTGGCACAGTGGATAGAGCACTGGCCCTGAAGTCAGGAGGACCTGAGTTCAGATCTGTCCTCAGACCAAACACTTGACATTTACTAACTGTGTAACCCTGGGCAAGTCACTTAACCCCAATTGCCTAAAAAAAAAAAAAAGACAAATGGAAGCTAATGATTCTGTGAGACATTAAGAAACAATAAAATAAAGTCAAATGAATGAAAAAAATAGAAGAAAATATGAAATATCTCATCAGAAAAACAACTGACCTGGAAAATAGATCAAAGAGAGATAATTTAAGAATTATTGTACTACCTGAAAGCCATGATCAAAGAAACAGCTTAGACTTCATGTTTCAAGAAATTATCAAGGAAAACTGCCCTAGTATCTTAGATACAGAGGGTAAAATAGAAATCAAAAGAATTCACCAATCACCTCCTGAAAAAGATCCCCAAATGAAAAGTCTTAGGAACATTATAGTCAAATTCCAGTGCTCCCAGTTCAAAAAGAAAATACTTCAAGCAGCCAGAAAGAAACAGTTCAAATATTGTGGAGCCACAGTCAGGATCACACAAGATTTAGCAGCTTCCACATTAAAGGAGAGAAGGGCTTGTAATATGATATTTTGGAAGCAAAGAAGCCAGGATTATGACCAAGAATAACCTACCAAGCAAAACTGAGTATAATCCTTCCAGGTAGGAGGAGGAGATAAATGGATATTTAATGAAATAGAAGGCTTTGAAGCATTACTGATGAAAATACCAGAGCTGAATAGAAATTTTGACATTCGAACATGAGACTCAAGAGAAGCATAAAAAGGTAAACATGAAAACATAATCATAAGAATCTTGATAAAATTAAACTGTTTACATTCCTACATGGAAAAATGGTACATGTAAATCCTAAGAACTTTATCATCATTAGAGCATTTATTATCATTAGAGCAGTTAAAAGGAGTTTACATAGACAGAGGGCATGGATGTGAGTCAATTATGTTGGAATGATCTCCAAAAAAATGAAGGGATGAGAAAGAGGGATACACTGGGAGAAAGGAGAAGGAAGAGATAGAATGGAGAAATTTTTTCACATAAAAGAGGCACAAAAAAGAGCTTTTACAACAAAGAAGGGAATGGGAGGGAACAGGCAAGGCAATGATTGAACTTCACTCTTATTGGAATTGGTTCAAAGAGGGAAGAATATGCATATATGTATACATACATACACGCATTCAGTTGTGTATAGGAATGTAACTTATCCAATAGGGAAATAAGAGGGGAAGGGGATAAGAGAAATGGGGGGGGCAATAAAAGCGGGAACAGACTAAGGGAGATAGTGTTTAGAAGTAAAATAGATTTTTGAGGAGAGACAGGATAAAAAGAGAGAGTCAAAGAAACAGAAGAAAATGGGATGGAAGGGAAAACACAGTTAGTTAAATCACAGTTAACTGTGAATGTGAATGGGATGAGCTCACCCATAACATGGAAGCAGATAGCAGAATGGATTAGAAACCAGAATCAAACAATATATTGTTTATAAGAGACACATTTGAAACAGAAAGATGCACACAGAGTTAAAATAAAGGGCTGCAGCAAAATCTATTATGCTTCAGCTGAAGTAAAAAAGACAGGGGTAGCAATCATGATCTCAAACAAAGCAAAAGCATAAATAGACCTAATTAAAAGGAATAATTAGGGAGACTACATTTTGCTTATAGAAAATGACCTCACAAAATTCTACCTCTCTCCCTATACAACATTTATTGAATTGATATAAATCCCAGCTCTATGATTCCATAAAATGTCACACAAATAGATCAAGGGATATTTAGATTTTGTCTCAAAACCTCTTTACATTCTTAAAAAATTGTTGAGGCCCCCCCAAAAAGAGTTTTTATTTATATAGGTTATATCTATTGATATTTACCATATTAGAAATCAAAATGTCTTAGTATTATCATAAAAACAGTTTTGACTCCCTGAAAGGATCTTGAGGAACTCCAGGGGACCCCAGACCACACTGAGAACCAATAGATGGCAGATTCATTCAACCAACGAACATTGCTGCTGTTGTTCAGTCGTTTCAGTTGTGTCCGATTCTTCATGACCCCATTTGGGGTTTTCTTGGCAAACATTCTGGACTGGTTTGTCATTTTCTTCTCCAGCTCATTTTACAGATGACGAAACCTAGGCAAACAGGGCCAAGTGATTTGCCCAAAGTCACAGCTAATATTTATTGAACACCTACTGTGTATGTCCCTCCTCCATTCCACCCCCCAAGTAAATGCTACAAGACTGGAAGGAAAATAAGATTTCAGCATTAAGAAAATCAATGCGAAGAAGAAATAGAGCTTACTGCTACCAGTCAGTCAAAGTCAACAAGTATTTTTTAAGTGGTTACTGTGTTCCAGGTGTGTATATCAAGCCATATTACAAAAGAATAATAATCAATAAAGGATGTATCTGTTGGCCATGAAGGTTATATGTATATTCAAAAAGGTTTATCTAAATGCAGCTCAAAGTGTAAATAGATATCTCTGGAATCTCTCCCACCTCTTTCCATGGAAGACTTTGATTCTTTCCTGGAAGAAAACAGGAAACTGGGGCTACAAGGCTGGCCCACTCTACTCTCAAAGTAAATGCTAGACTTGAATTATATCTGTCTGTCTCCTTCAATAGTGCTAGTCTAGGGGAAAGGGACAGCTGGGTGGTGTAGTGGATAGAGCACTGGCTTTGGAATCAGGAAAACTCATCTTCCTGAGACTTCCTAGCTGTGTGACCTCGAGCAAGTTGCTTAACCCTGTTTGCCTCGCTTTCCTCATCTGTAAAATGAGCTGGAAAAAGAAATGGCAAAACCCTCCGGTATCTTTGCCTAGAAAACCCCAAATGGGGTCACAAAGAGTCATATACAACTTAAAAAAGACTTTAAAACAACTAATTATGCTATGATAAAGACATTTTGCTGCAAAAATCCCAAATCCTTCCAAAGTACACAGTTAAAGAAAAATACCAAACTACTGAAAGTATATAACCTTCTAAATTTTTTTAGCCTGTTGATCATTAACAAAAAGAAGGAATGTGTCCTTCAGCTTTGAGATTACAATACTAACACTGACTGCTATATTTGACTAATGTTTCTTTCCTTTCAGGGACAACTTTATTTACACTAGGGTAATCATTGTGTATATTGACCTTTTGACTCTGTTTTCTTTACCTTATATCATTCCATGTGTCTTTCTATGTTTCTTTGACTTGTCTATATGCATCATGTTCTATGGCACAGTAATTACACTCAAATTCCATAGCTTGGTCATGTTCCCTAAACTTCAGGCACAGTTTGTTTTCAGTTTTTTAATCATCCAAAATGATGCTGTAATGCATATTTTTTTTTGAGTGGAAGAGTTCTGCTTTATTTCAAAGATTTCTTTTCCTCTCTCCTCCAACAAAAATAATTTTGAAGGATGAATAAAATGTTTAAGATAAAATGTTACTATATTGCTACATACAGCAATGATTTCCAAAATTGCACAAACCAAATATTCATTCAAAACTCTCAGGGGTATCAGAATATTTCAGCAACCTTATAGACTTGGAATAAAGAGGATAAAGAAGATAGGTTAACTATTAAATGCTAGAGTAAGATTTATGTCTGCCTTCTGCAACTATTGCCATTTTATCAGAGAAAGAAGCCTTCAGTAATCTCTCTTTTTTTAATTAATTTATTTTGAATTATCAACATTCACTTCCATAAGCTTTTGAGTTTTAAATTTCTCTCCCCCCTCCCTCCTCACCTCTCTCCCCAAGATGGCATGCAATCTAATATAGGACTTTACATATGCATTCCTATTTAACATATTTTCATGTTAGTGATATTGTAAGTAAGAATTAGAACTAATGGGAGGAACCACCAGAAAGAGGAAACAAGAAGAAAAAAATAGCAAATAGCATGCTTTGATCTGCGTTCAAGCTCCACGGTTCTTTCTTTGGATATGTATAGCATTTTCCGGGTGATGAATATCCTTGTACATATGGTACAATTTTTTTTAAAGAATAGAATCGTATCTCCAATCACCATTCTTCTATGTGTGTTATCTGTCCCAGCAGAGTATAAGCTCATTGAGGGCAGGGATTGTCTTGTGTGTGTGTGTGTGTGTGTGTGTGTGTGTGTGTAATATATATATACACACACCCAGTGCTTAGAATAGTGCACAGCACATGATAAGTAATTAGTAATAAATTCTTTCATTCACGTAAAAAGAAAACAATAGAATCATAAATGTGGAGCTGGAAAGCTGCATCTTGAAGGCAACCCCCTTGATGGTCCTCACAGACCATCTAATCCAACTTCATTAATTTGCAGATGAGAAAATTGACGCCAAGGACACTAAGTGATTTGCTCAAGAGCTGGTAAGCATCACAAGGGAAATTTGAACTCAGACCCAGTGACTGCAGAGCACGTGTTCTTTCCACTGTACCCCCCTGTACATGAGAAGCTAGCACAATGTAGTGAGCTAGGCTTTGAAAGAGATAAGAGGACAAATGATAGTGGTTCCATGCCTCAGGGAGCTCATGTAAAGACAAGACTGATACATGAAGTCCACCATACAAGAGATGTCCAAAGTCAATGAGGACTAAGGGATAGAAAATAAGAAGTAGAGGCTTGATCAAAGAGTTCCCTGACCTGCATATTGCTCTGAAGAGTCCACTGCATAGTCCACTGACTGCATATTCCTATGAAGAGTGTGGACCAGTGGTTTGTTAAATTTTCACTGTGAGCTTTTGCACCTCAGAAGTCAGCAAACATTTCAAATGAGGCTTGATTTATGTTTTGATTGTATAGATTCAAGAAAGTGAGGAAGAAAATGTTAACAATGCAAATTATTTGCCACCACATTCCTTGTGTGGACACAGAGAAATAACACCCAGCAAACCCAGTTGGTGTCATTTTTATAGGATTAATGCAAAAGAGTGTTTGTGCCCCATCACAGCCCTGGCAAACCAACCTTCATCCTCCATGAGGCACTAAGAGTTCTTCCCATTTCCTGCATAGGGAAATGTAATAAAAGTCCCAAATGAAGGATCAACTTCCAGAAACCACCTGGTCCAATGGGAAGAGTGGTGGATTTGGAGCTGGGAAACCTAAGTTCAGATACTGTCCTACGTTTGTGTCCTTGGTCACTACACCTCTTAGAGACTGTTTCCTCATCTATAAAATGAGTGGATTGGACTAGAGGGTGTCTGTGGCCTCCCTCTAGGATCAGGGGGCTCCTTGGTCTTCAGTCACACTCGTACACACACCTGGAAGGGAAATGCTATAGAACCTGGTTTGAAGGTACCAATAAGGCCCAGAACAGTCATTGAAGGTCTCCTGTAAGATGTTGAGACCCCTTTGAAGTAGATCAGAGAGTAACCTTGGGCTCCCAAAGCTAAAACAAAAACAATGGCTCTGGTTAAAGCTTAGTATGGGTCATCCACCCCAGCTCCTGCTGGGAAGGTGATCTTTGCTCCGTGCCTGGGTTATTGATTCCCAACTGAGGAAGCTGAATTATCATTACAAAACAACAGAAGTAGCTTTCCTCCCTGAGCTGGGATGCCCTCTGTTGGGAATTCCAGCTGTTCCAGCAGGGTCTGCCACCTTCAGACCAGGTATGAAATGTAATGAAAAGTGCTGCTCGGTCCCTCAATCTCTGCCTCTTCATCTCCATCCCCTCCTCCTCAAAGTCCTAGGATCATTACAGATACTAGCACTCCAAAGGACCTTAGAGATCCTCTAGTTCAACATTCTCATTTTACAGATGAGGAAACTGAGGCCCAGAAAAAGGAAAGGACTTGTCAAGGTCACACAGGTAGCAGATTCAAAGCCAGATCTCAGATTCCAAAATCAAGTGCTAAGCTAGCAATTACATTAGGATGTACCTGACAATTCTGAAAGTCCTTCCCAGGGGTGTTCTTGGGGTAGCTCCAGGATGGGAATTATTGTAGATATTGTCACATAGTAGGTACTTAATAAATGTATATTCTCTTCCCTTCTCTACCCTACATAGGGAAATGTAATCAAGGTCCCAAGCAAGGGATTGACTTAAAGAAGTCGGTTGGCATAGTGGAAAGATAAGGACAATGCCCTAACATGGAGAACCGTAAGATTTAGAACAGGAAGGGCCTCTAGATATTTTTTCATTCATGCATTCAAAATTTATCAAGGAACCACTATATGGCAGGTGTTGGGCTCAGCAAGAGGAATACAAGGACAAAAACAAAACATACCTGTCCTCAAGGAGCTTATATTCTATTGCATCATAGAGGTTATCTAGTTCAGTCTTCTCAAAAACAGGTAAGGAAACTGAGGCCCAAAGAAAGAAGTGACTTGAATCAAAGGGGTCATACAGAATTTGAAGCCAGATCTTCTAGATCTAAATCCTGTCTACACTATACTTCATTGTCTTCTCTAGCTCCCTGGTCCTGCTGACATTGGAGCCAAAGGAAGGAATTTTGGATAACACTTTTCTACTGGCCTGTTAGGAAGGAGAAATGCCTTTTCCATCTTAAAGAGTGAAACTTCAAAAAATAGAGGACCCTGGAGTGTGTGTGAGGAGGAGGAGAAGGAAGAGGAGGAGAAGGAAAAGGAAGAAGAAGAGGAGAAAGAGAAAGAGGAGGAGGAGGAGGAGAAAGAGGAGGAGGAGGAGAAGAAGAAGAAGGAAGAGGAGGAGGAGAAAGAGGAGCAGGAGGAGAAAGAGGAGGAGAAAAGGAGGAAGAGAGAAGGAGGGAGGGAAGGAAAGAGACAGAGAGAGTGAGAGAAACTTAGAGCACATCAAGTCTAACACCCTCATTTTGTGAAAAAGAGGAAACCGCTACAGAGGAGGAATGAGTTGTCCAAGGTCAGTCCCACCACTAATTGGTATCAGAACTCAACTCTAGGTGTCCTGACTCCCAGATCAGAACTGATCTCACTGCACTGCAGAAACATCTAACATGTGAAGACCTGACCTTACACAATGGTAACATTGGGAAGGGGAAGTTCCAAAAACAAACTTGGACGCTCTCTATAGGGTTACTCATCATGCCCAACCATCCAGGTGCTTCCTCCAGCAAACTTTCCCTGACTGTCCTGGTCAGGAAGGACCCTCTCCCTTGTACTGTACAGAGTGCTTCATTACCTCTTCTGGGCACTGATTGTATGTTCCAGTTGTCTGTGCTGGTGCACAGAACCAGGCTCTGCATATAGTCAATACTGAATTCATGCTTGTTATGTGATATTTGTCGTATAGGAATAGACCTAGAAGAGGCCTGGAGGATCATATAGTCCAGCTGTCTTATTTCAGGCCAAAGTAAATTGAGATGCAGAGAGGTCAGGGAGTCAATACGATGCCTTCTCTCTTCTGACACTCCCACCACCCTGGTGCAAGCCCTCATCACCCCATGCCTGGGCTATTACAGTAGCTCAACACTTGCTCTCCCCGCATCAGGTTTCTTCATGCTCCAATCCATTCTCCACTCAGCTGGCAGATTGATCTTCCTAAAGGTCAGGTCTGACCATGTTACCCCCACCCTATTCAATCAACTCCAATGGCTCCCTATTACCTCCAGGATAAAATATAAAATATAAAATCCTCTTTTCCGGTCTTCCAAAGCCCTTCACATCCTCCCCACTTCTTACCCTTTCCTGTCTTCTTATTCCTTACTGCCCTCCATGTACTGTGGGATTCACTCACACAGGCTTCCTCACTTACTCCAATGTGGTGTCTCATCTCCTGACTACGGCCATTTGCATTGGCTGTTCCCATGCCCAGCATGTTTTCCCTCCTCATCTCTGCTTCCCTAGATTCCTTCAAGTCTTAGCTAATGTATCCTATAACGTATCATTCGTATCATATCATAATGTTTCATTCATAGCTAACGTATCGTCTTCCACAAGAAACCTTTCCCAGTAGCCCTCAATGCTAGTGCCTTCCCTCAGAGATCATCTCTAATGTATCCTGTAGACCACTTATTTGTTTATAGTTGTTCATATGTTGCGTCCCCTGTTAGACTGAGCTCCTTTAAAACAGGGACTGTGTTTTGCCTTTCCTTGTATCCCCAAAGCTTATGTAGCACAGTGCCTGGCACACAGTTGGCACTTAATAAGTGCTTTCTGCCCAACTGACTAGAAAGAACCTTGGATTTGGTGTGAGAGGACATGGGTTCAAATCCTGCCTCTGTCACTGTGTGATTGTGCAAGTCACTTAACACATAGAACACTGGGCTTAGAATCAGGAAGACTCATCTTCATGACTTCAAATCTGGCCTCAGACACTTCCTAGCCATGTGACCCTGGGCAAGTCACTTAACCCTATTTGCCTCAGTTTCCTTAACTGTAAAATGGGCTGGAGAAGCAAATGAAATGGCAAACCACTCCAGTATCTTTGCCGAGAAAACCCCAAATAGGGTCACAAAGAATTGGACATAACCGAAAAATGACTGAACAACAATCTGTAAAATGATGGGGTTGACTTTTTTTTGGCTTTTTAAGGATCCTGTAAGAGACTTATCCATAGTCTCAGAGCTAGTCAAGAGCAAAGCTAGCCTTCAGACTCAGATCCTCTGATTGCCAATTGAGGGCTATTTTCACTACCCTGAACTGCCTCTCTATAGATTTAACATTTCCCTTAAAGAACAAATTCCAGGGGAACGTTGGAATATCCCACTCATGCTCAATTAAACCAGCCATCCTCAAAGTGTGGTCTGGGACTGCTGGGTCCCTAATCCCCTTTCAGCAGGTCCTTGAGGTCAAAACTATTTTCAAAATAATGCTAAGACTTTCAAAATTTCTAATCTAGTAAATGTCAATGAATATGATACACAATATTTTGGCAGGGTCTTTCATAATTTTTAAAAGTGCAAAGGGTTTAAGAACTGTTGGTCTCAGCAGCTAAGACCATAAATAGCAGAGAAAGTGGCTACCTACACAGGTAAAGGGAGGTTTCCTCACCCGGAATTTCCCTATACCAATGAAAGCATAGGTTCAGTCCCTAAGCCCTCTCCACTTACGCTCCATGTTTTAGGCAGAGAACCAGTTTCTATAGTGCACCCAGCTGTGACCTATAACTCATCTTCAGTTCCCTTCCCCTCTCCAGGAGCAGGAATTCCAAGCAGAGCTGAAGTTCTCAAGAAGAATTGACTCAGAGGCTGGGGAGATGATCTATCCTGGCCTCCCTGGGTTCTTTCCAGAATCAAACTGAGACAATGGAAGAGGAAAAAAAAAAACCTGGTCTCCCCGTAGCCCAAGGTGTCCCCCCACCCCTCCATCCCTAGTGACTGTATTCAAAGCTAGACAAATTAATTATCCACTGCCTTGTTCACTCTTCTTTTTCACTGGCAGCCAAAAACAACCCAGTATTAAGAACCTATTGTGTGCAAAACATTGTGCTAGGCATTGGGGAAAATACAAGGTTTAGCCAAGGCACGCAGGTTACAAGGCTCTCACCATTTAACAAGGCGATAAGACACCTTTTGTGAACCCTCCAAAATTCCACAAACCCCCATGAACCCCGGTTTGGAACAGAGTCGGCTCTAAGAAAGAGACAAACAAAATGAGGGTGCATGTGTCCATGGTTTAATTTCTCTCAAGAGGGCTTGACATGCTTTGCATGGGAGTTCAATCCAAGACTGGGCCCATTGGGGTTTTAGGGGTAGATGTTCCTGAAGAATGCCAATCAACTCTGGGAGGTGGGCTATATTAAAATTAGGGTCTTTCAGTACGTGACCCAGGTCACTCAATCCTGTTCAAAGAGACATCAATTTCCATATCACCCGTCTTAACAATAGCGAGGAATCCACATTCTCCCAGAACTGTCTAGGCCACATAATGAGCAGGAATAGACCCATTTAGATTGCATCTTAATGTCCTTCTGAAGAAGGACTGTGAAAGAAAGGGGGATGAGTAAGCTCTGAGTTTCCAAGATAATGATTACTAAGAAAAATCGTTTTTCACAGTGTCATACACAGCATTACAAGACAAATTCATCAGAGGCACAAAGCCAAATACTCAACACGCAGAATCCAAAGCAAAGCTCAAGTACTAGGTGAGCGCTGAGGGAGAAAAGTCAATCATTGCCAACCAGGAAAAATCTAAGTAAGCTTCACGGAAGAAGTGGAACTTCAGCTGGCCTGAGCAGGAATTACAGAGTTGAAAAGGGAGACTTTGGGAGCTGTTTGTGAACAGAGGATTGTCTGGCTTGGCTAGAGTATAGAATGTGTGCAAGAGACCAGTCTGAGCTAAGGATGAAAAGGTCAGGTGGTGCTAGTTTGGGGGTACAGAGGGCCTTAAATTCTGGATACATGAGGATGTAACAGTCCAGATGAGTGATGGAAGTGCCTGTAAATAGGGTTGTAGTGATGGGAATAGAGAAAGTAGCTAGAACATTTAAAGCACCTTTTAGCTTAACCTCTGTCATCTTGTTGATCCTCACAACAAGCCTGGAAAGTGAGTGCTATTATTATACCCATTTTTACAGATGAAGAAACTGAGGCTGGCAGCAGTTAAGTGACTTCTCCAGGATCACAGCAAGTGTCTGAGGCTGGATTTGAACTCAGATTTTCCCATCTCCACGTCCAGTTCTCTCTCCACTGCACCACCTAGATGCCCTAAGAGACACCTGGTCAGTTTGACTATATTTTCCTTATTGAAAGAGGAGCCAGTGTAGCAGAGAGAATTAGATCTGGAGTCTTAAGTTCTAGTTTAAATCCTAACTCTACTATTTACTGGCTAAATTGCCCTTTCTTCTTGCAATGCAGGTGGCTTGTAATTGAAGAAGTGTAATGACACTGGCTAGAGAGTCAGACAAACCAGGGCTCAAACCTCCCATCTGATGCTTATTACTTGTGTGACCTTGAGCAAGTAATTTAACCTCCACGGATCTGAGTTTTGAAATCTGTAAAATGAGGGGTGTTTGAGACAGCCCCTGAGGTCCCTTCTAGCTCTATTCCTTTGCTCTATAAAATAAGGATGTTTGAGTCCAGCTTTATGTCCTCCCAGCTCTAAATCCCATGTTGTTATGATCCTATAAGATTTAGTGGGTGTTAAAGCTCAGGAGCATTGTAACAGAGACTCTCTGAGATATAATCAGAAGACCAGAAAGCACTGAAAAGAGTGAACTGTGGACAGCTGTCTAAAAGAATACAGGGGCAAACTGTGGACAGAAAGTAGACAGCTGTCAAATGGAATCCCAGAAAAAAATATATATCCCAGATTTGTCGACTCAAAGGGGTGTCAAGAATTCATCCCCTCTTGGATGGGGCAGATATCATTCGGGGACATCTGTTGGGTTTCATAAGTGTCAGGTGGAGATCTGGCAGGGAGAGAAGCAAATGATTGCCTTTCATCTGGTTCCTCCCACCCTCCTCAGGAAATCTGACCTTGAACATTTTGTTGCAGACAGCTTCCCCAGAGCTGCGGGTCATTTGCCGGTGAGCTAGTGTGGGGACTACATTTTTTGGTTGGGGAAGAGGGTTGGAGAAGGACCCAGCAATTCTGTCTTGCAGGCCTTGGCATTATGGGATCATGGCTCACTTGTTTGAGTTACCTTGCTCTGAGGTTTAAACCCTGTATCGGGGCTGTTAGATTCTTTCCTCTGGAGTCAGAAGAATCTGAGGTCACAGGAACATGAGTATAAGAAAAAGCATTCATGTTTTAGCCATTAGGTCTGAGTTCCAGTCTGAGTTAGGCAAGTAATTACCCAATTACTGGAGGCTCCAATTACTGGTGGAGGCTCCAACATCTCCATCTTTAAAATAAGAGAGCAGTCCTAATAATAACTGACATGCAAGTTTGCAAAGCTTCTGATTGGAGTCCCTTGACAACCCTGTGAGGTAGGTGCTAAAGATATCATCATTCCCTTCTCACAGATGAGGAGACTGAGACTCAAGTGTTTTGCCCATAGTCACACTGCTGGTGAGTAATGGAACCAGGGTTTGAACCTAGGTCTTTCCTGAGATTCCACACTTAGGATTTGTTCACCAGACCCCGATGCTTTCCCCAGATGATTGCTTAAGTTAATTCTAGCTCTCAATCATGTGGTACTATGAAAAAAATTACTAGTCTTTGCTGAGTTCAGTACAAAGCCCTGAATCCAAACTTCATAGAACAAATCCCTTTAATAAAAGGATTTGTTCTGTAAACCTTGGACTCAGTCAAAAGGCTGCACCTGAGGACCTAGAACGCCACAGTTTCCCCACCCCTGTTAGAAGCTTGGAATGTAGGAATGAGGATAAGATAAGAAAACAAATGACTATAACACCAGTTATTATTGGATAAATGCCATAGAATAGGCCACCTGGTATAACAGAAAAAGCACAAGACACATGATTTGAGGCAAATCACTGACTCCTCTCTGTGCCTCAGTTTCCCTTTTTATGAAATGGAGAAAATAACATCTGCTGTACTCACGTTATTTGGTTGTGAGTTATTAAATGACTTGATAGATGTAAAGTACTTGCTATGTTAAAGTATCTGTCAATTTGCAAGAATTCAGACCAGGAAGTTCCAAGGTCTGAATAATATCACCTCACATTTGGGTAGCATTTAAAAGCATTTTCACTTTCATTGTATTACTTGATTCTCACAACCCTGTGAAACAGTTTGGAGAGGTGTTATTATCCCCATCTGATAAATATGGAAATTGTGGCCCTGAGAGGGTAAAATGATTTATCTAATGGTGCACACTGAGTTAAGAGCAGGCTAAGGACTCAAAGTAATAATGATAATGATGCTGATGCTGACAGTGCCAAGCAAGGGTAAGTTTCAGACATGCAGAGTGAAGTGAGCAGCACCAAGAGAATAACTTACACAATAACCACAACAGTAAAATCTCTGCTTTGGGTGGCATGGGGGATGGGCCAGACGGGGCTAGGTGGGTGGCCACCATCTCTGCACACCTCTGTGTAAGAGGAAAACAACATTGAAACAGTATCTGAACTCTGATCAATATATTGATCAATTTTCATTCCAGAGGACTGATGGCGAAACATACCTGCTCCCTTTGGAAGTGAGGGGGAAGGGAATAAACATTTAAATAGTGCCTACTATGTGCCATAACTGTGTTAAACATTTTTTTTAACAAAATGGAATACACAGTATATTGTCAGATACGGAAAAATGTTCTTGTGTTTTGCTTAAATATACCCCTTTTTTTCAAGGGATGGGGGGAGGAGCAGATGCGTTAGAAAGGGATGATGCAAAAAATAACACTTAAAAAATGTTAGGACTTGAGAGTCACCAAGACCGATACTGAAATCCCACCTGTGAGATAATTCAGCATATATTATTATTCCCATTTTACAGATGAGGCCACTGAGGCTCCGAAAGGTTAAGTGACTTTGTCCATAGTCATGGAACCAGAAAGCGTTGGAGGGCAGATTCAAATGTAGGTCTCTTCAGACTCCAATTTTTTCTACCACTCAAACCCAAGTTTCCTGACTAGTACAGGAAAAAAATCATTATACTCCACTGGAGTTAGCTTTGCAGTTAGGGAGAAGATTTGGAGTCAGAGGAAAATGCACAACTCTACTAACTGTGTGATGTTCAACATGATATTCATCTTTGCTGGACCTTAATTTCCTCATCTATAAAATAAGAATAACATTTTAATCAATCAATAAACATTTATTAAGCACCTACTATGTGTCAGGCTCGGTGCTAAGCCTATCTCACTGGGTTGCTTGGGAGGAACACCCTTTACAAGACTTTCAAATGTTAAACCGGTTGTACCAAAGTCCAAGTGAAGAGGTCTAGGGGTTTTGGGGTGCCGGGACCCCAAGATCGTGGTACCAGGCCCTGCTGAATGAATTCAACTCAAATCTTCTTCAGCCAGAGGAAAAGTTTATTAGTGATAAATCACATTGACCAGGTGACGCCCATAAGGACAGGCGGGCATGAGAAAGGCTCAGCCTTTGGGGCACGAGAGATTCTCAGCCGGGTGACGCCCCATAAAGACGAGCGGGCATGAGAGGTTCTCAGCCTTTTGAGCATGAGATTCTCAGCATCTGAATGAGGGCCAAGGTGGATCTTAAATACTAAAGTAACTTTGGGTGGCCAGAGAAGGGGGTTGGGAAATGAGTCTAGGTAAGAATTCTAATTGGGGAGGTCAGAGAGATTGAACAGACAATGGGAATAGATAATGGAGGGAACAGGAAGGCAGAAGTTTGAAAGGCATCTGCACAAAACCAAGGTGGGGCCAGGACTTTCAAAAGGAGATGAAGGAAGGCCTTTCTGGGGCCTCATAGACAAAAGGGAGCCTAAGGCTTTCAAAGGGAGATGAGGGGAATCGATTAGGAAAGTTGAAGGTTTAAGGGTTTTCTGGGTCCGTAGACAAACAGGAGCCAGATTCTATTCAGGGCAAGGGTCGCAGGTGCATCTGAATAAGATCTAAAGGTAAGCTAGGGCTTTCAAGGGAGATGAGGGTCTGGGGCCTGTGAGTCAGATTCCCTTTGGGGCAAAGGGCGAAGATCTTGGCTTGGGCCCCGCCCCCATCATTAGGACCGTTTTTTAAAAGCTATTAGCTTTAAGTTTTAGTTTTTAAACTATTAGCTTTAAAACGGCACTAAGACTTTTGGGACAACCTGTATAAATTCGATGCTATGATGAGATTTAGGATGATGTGCTCGGTCCCCTAAGGTGGGGAGCAGAGAGAGAATGGGTAGAAGTGAAGGGCACGGAGAATTGGTGGCAGCCTGCTATTCTGAAATTCAGGACTGGAATGTTATTTAGTTCAAGGGAGTCCCAGAGTGGAAAATGATTTGCCCAATGTCGCCTTGTCTAGTGAATCCAGGGCTTGCTGGTGACTGGCTGAGCTGAGACTTCTGGCTCCAAAACCAGGGCTGTTTTCATATTCTCCCTTTCCTCTGCCCCTGGATCCCTAATTCTACCCCTCTATTCCCTCGAGGGAAAAAGAAGAAAAAGAAAAGACAGGAAAGATCTCCGTTTCTCCCCGGAGTTCAGCGGCGTCCTTCTTCTAAGGTTAAGATTTAACTACCTATAAAAGGAGCCTGGAACTCCCGCTGGCATTGCAGCGTTTATAAATAGACTCCACCTCCACCCCCACCCCCAGCCACCCACCTCCCCTTTGCCAGCCCATCGGCTGCTCCCTGCGCAGCCCGTGAAAAGGCACTTCGGGGCTCTCTGGAGTGAGGACCCCGTCTGCGGCAGTGGCAGTGTTCTCTGGCAGCCTTGGACCCCTGATCCCGGCGGCTGCCCCGCAGGAGACGTCAACTCCCCGGCCCACTGTTGTCCTACAGGTGAGTCCAGATGCCGCCGCTGCCCCAGTCTCTTGACCCCAGACCCATCTCTAGGATTCACTCTCTACTTTGGGGGTTTTCTCCTCGGCTGCCTGGGAGAAGCGCGTAGTCGGAAGGCGGAGGAGGCGGTGAGGAAAGAGCTCCTCCCGGTTCCCAGATTCCCAACGCTATGACTTCTGTCCTTTCCACTGCCAAGCCAAAGAAACAAGTGCTTGACTTTGTTGTAATGGAAATAGATTGGATTTGGAGTTAGAAAACCAAAGTTCAAGGCCCCTCTCTGAGGCTCAGTTTTCTCATTTATAAAATGGAGCTTTTGTAACAACTACAAGGTGACTTCTATCCCTGAATTCTCTGATTCCTGTCTTCTGAAAGCCTTTTCCTTTGAGATTCAGTTCAGTTGCCTCCTCGAAGTTTTCCCCCCTCCCTCTTACTTTGACCCAGAAGAAAATGGACCCCTTTCTTATGTTCCCAGAGCACTTTCTCACCTTCACTCCCATTCTTCCGGGCAGGGATTTGCATTATGTCCCTGTAGGTGTGTGTGCCATCCTTACAAGGCCATAATAGCCCGCTCAAAGGCTGAGTGGTTTTTCATATTTTCATTCACATATCCCTGAGAGGATGAGTATGTGAGCTCCTTCTCATGCGTGCATTTTTATTTTGTTTGGTCTGGACCTAAAAGGCCGTTGGTATAGAGCAATAGCTCTTAAACCAAGACCTTTATGGTCCCAGAAACCCTTTCAGGAGGTCTGTGAGGTCAAAACTATTTTTATAATAATGCAAAAATGCTTTAATTTCTAATATTGATGGATATAACCCACATACACAAAACTTCTTAGGGGTCCTCAACAATTTTTAAGCATACAAAGGGATGCTGGATGTAAAAAAAAAATTTTGAGAACCAGCTAGGTGGCACAGTGGATAGAGCAGCTGAGACTAGAGTCGGGAGGACTGAGTTCTAATTCTGCCTCAGACACATACCGTATGATGCTGGGCAAGTCACTTAACTCTGTCTCAGTTTTCTCACCTGTAAAATGAGCTGGAGAAGGAAATGGCAAACCACTGCAGTATCTTTGCCAAGAAAACCCCAAACGGGGTTGTAAAGAGTCAGGTATGACTGAACAGGAACAGAAATGATACAAGAGGATTCCTGGTGAGGAAAGTCCTGCCAATACCAGTCTGCATCTTAAAGTTTTAGTTCTCTGGGGTATGGAAAGGTTGAGTGAGTCAGCGTAGAATCATACAACCAGTAAGGGTCAGAGGCAGGATCTGGGAAAAAAAAAAGCTAAATATAAAGCTCTTTGGCTTCATCTATACACTTCTCTACCTACCAGTATTGCAGTATCAACACAAATTCAAATCAAGATTTAAGGTTTACAAAGCTCTTTCCTCACAACAATTCTACGAGGCAGTTTTTATAAATATTTTGATCCCTATTTTATAGATGAAATGGATTGAGAGAGGGGAAGTGATTTGCCCACACTCTGCAGATAAGATTTAAATTTATATCTAATAGTCTTTACAATATGCCCACTGCCTCTGATCTGGAAGGGACCTGAGCAATCATCCCCTCTCCCCTCCCAAGCTCCTCATTTTGTAGAGTAGGAAACTGAGGCCCAAAAGGCTTCAGTGCTCCATCCAATGGGTGGTAAGTCCCAGAGCCAGGATTTAAACCCAGTTCTTTTGACAGCAGATACAGAACAGAAGTAAAAGCAAAGCCTGGAATCGAAGACTCCGAGATGCACGTTCTTTCTCCTGTATCATTCTACTTCCCTATTCAGACACCTTTGCAGTCTTCTAGTCCAGATCTTTGTTTTTAAAGATAAGGAATTGGAGGCTCGGAAAAACTTTCCAAAGGTCGCTCAGCAAGTTATTGTTATACCAGTACCCAAGTCTCTTGTGCCTCCCTGGCAGGTGCTCTTTTCATGGATTCACAATGTTTCCGGAAGGCTCATTCCAACAAGCTGTTCAAAATATGTCATCTTTCAACTGTTGCTTTGAAAGAAAATCAAACCAAGTCCTGTGTTTTCCTAACCCTGCTCAGTTCTATCTGGAAGGAAGCCACGCCCAGAGCATTGTTTAGGGAAATCCCTTTTTTCCTGATTGGCCAAGTGCCTGGGAGATTTGGGACCAGGGTCTTTTCTGATTGGAAGAAAGGAATAGTACCACTAGAGGGAACAGTCTACAGTAGGGCTTCTTAACTTTTTTTGTGTTACAGACTCCTTTGGCAGTCAGAGGAAGCCAACGAACCCTTTCCCGGAATGCTGTTTTTAAAAGTGTAAAATAAAATACAAAGTGTCCTAAAAGTCTTACTGTAGTTGAGACACCCTATCTGTAGGATTACAAAGGATATCTACATTTAACATGTAATTGGGGGAAAAAATAAAATATATTAAATTAAAAAAAACAAAGGAAACCTATGTTAAAACTATAAAACTATACATTATGAAACTATAAAAACCATATTGAAATACAGTCATCCAAATATTTTCTGGCTAGTTCATGGATCTCAGGTTAAGAACCCCTGAATGACTTTCCAGTTTCCCTAAACAGAAGAAGGAAGTCCCAGAAGGGAAGAATTAGTGGAAAAATTTAGATTCCAAGAACCTGGAATCAAATCTCAGCCTTAGGTAATAATAAAGCATTGTATTTTACATGATTTCATTTGATCTTCAAAACATCCTGGTAAAGAATGTAATACAGTTATTCTTTTTGCAGAGGGAGAAACTGGGGTTCAGAGTGGTGATAAGAACTGCCCAAAGTCACATACTAGCCAGAACCAGTCAGAATTAAACCCAGGTCTCACTCCAAATTCAATACTTTTTCCCCCCCATATCACAATTGCCTCTTTAGTTGGCAAGTTACTTAACCTTAAACTAGGTGGGGCCATAGTGCACAGAATGCTGGACCTGGAGTCAGGAAGACTCATCTTCTTGAGTTCATATCTGGCCTTAGATACTTACTGGCTGTGTGACCCTGGGCAAGTCACTTAATCTTGTTTGCCTCAGTTTCCTCATCTGTAAAATGAGCTGGAAAAGGAAATGGCAAACCACTCTAGTATCTTTGCCAAGAAAACCCCAAATGGGGTCAAGGAAGAGTCAGACATAACTGAAATGACTAAACAACAACAAAAATATTTAAGAGCACATTCTAGTTAAAAAATCCTGATACCCATTTCACAGATGAAGAAACAGAGACTCACAGACATCATAGAACTTTAGAATAAGGGGCCCAGCCATCATTTATTCCAATGGTGTCAAACTCAAAGAGAAAGGGGGCCATATATTGACTTAGAAATCCACATTTTTACGTTATCGGTATTCTATTTTATTTTTGTTTATTGTGTTAAATATTTACCAATTGCATTTTAATCTGATTCAGGTCACCCTACAGCACTCTACAGACTCTGACCTAGTCCAGGAATTCTTAGTTTTAGTTTTGTATGTGTGTGTTCTAGTCCTCTTTGGCAGTCTGGGGAAACCAATGGACTCTGTCTCAAAATAATGTTTTTATATGCACAAAATAAAATTCATAGGGTCATAAAAAAAGGTCAATAAAAATGAAGGTATAATTTTTCCCATCCAAGTTGAATTTTACATCGCCCCCTGAAATCTATCAGTGATTGAAGAACCGCTGATCTAGTCCAGCCCCTGTTGTACAGGTGAGGAAATCGACTCCACAGAGTGAAAACAGTCAACCAAGACCACGTATCAATTCAGTGTCAGAGACTCCCAACTCCTCCTAGGCTGTCTGAATCCAGGCAGGGAAATTGGCCTGCCTTTTCCAGGCTGTCACATAACCTAGTTTGAGGGAGAAAGAATGATCTGAAGTCCCAGAGAAGGAAGGCAAAGACCTTCACTCTGGCACACCTTTTGAGCACTGTGAGGCTGGGCTACCCGCTCAGGTGAGGACAGTGTTTGGCTGGAGAAAACAATCTGTGTCAAATACCAAGATGCTTCAAGCTTCAAGAGAAAAATCGAGCTGTATATTAAAATCCCATAAGATAATGCAAAGGTCCCTAGGAATGGGGACGTCTTAACATTTATAAAAAACATGTAATTTGCCACGTGCTTTCCTCACAACAATTCTGTGAGATAGGTAGGATCCATCTAACAAGTGGGGAAACTGACACCCATAAGATAAAGTGATTTGCTCATGGTTGTGAAGCTACTAAGTGTCAAGACCAGAATTCAAACCCACTAGATCACACTGCCATGATCCAAATACCACCAGTCACCTGAAGGCAACCACCCAGATGACTCTCAAATCCAACTTTCCTCTGAGGTCCCCTTCAGCTAGAGAGCTATGATTTTATTATCTCTTGAGGTTCCTTCCAGCTCAAAAATTCTCTTTTAGGAAATCTATGTTCAGTAAATCCACTGAAAGTCTCAGAAAGAAGAATCTAATTTTGCTATTATTCTCTTATGATTATAAATGTCACAGCAAATAATATATGCAGATTTTTTTTCAACAAAGGATGCCAATATTTTGATTTATCATCAGTCACCTTTGAAAAATTTTGACCTTGTGGAAGTTTGATTTCAGTCTCTGGACTTGAAGCCTGCTCAGTGTTTTCTTGAAGACACTGTGACCAACACCATTCTGTTCAAGCCTGCCCTGGTCTGAAGCTTTAGTTTGTGTTCCTGCTTCAGACAGTCTCCATTGAGGAAAGAAATCATGCCTTTCTGACTGCTACGTGCCAAGCTGATCAGGTCCCCAGTGTTTTCTCTTTCACTGATAGAGATGGATATGTATGTATTATGTATGTGTGTGTGTATATGTGTATGTATTTTTGTATGTGGTATATATGTATGCATGTGTATACACACATACACAGATATATACACATGTGTATATATACTGTAATATACACAAACATATGTATGTGTATGTGTATATATGTACACACACACACACACACACACACATCTTTAAGTGGTTTCCCTACAGCATCTCATCAATTCAAATTGTGCGCAGTTTTTTCCCATAATGTCTGCTTAGACACCATTCTGCTTGCATATAAAGGGAGCCCATTTGATCTTCGTTGGAATAAGCACTGCTCTTACACTAGTGAATAAGCTACCTGTTGGCTCTGCAATCCCACTTGCCCTTTACTATTAGAAATGGCTCATAGATGACCTTGAATTTTTACTCACATTTTCTCCCAAATAGAATTCTAGTTTCCAAATTAAATATTCAAGGGGAAGTTAGGTGGAGCAGTGGATAGCGCACTGGCCCTGAAGTCAGGAGGACCTGAGTTCAAATCCAGCCTCGGACCAAACACTTGACACCTCCTAGCTGTGTGACCCTGGGCAAGTCACTTAACCCCAATTGCCTAAAAACAAAAACAAAAACAAATTAAATATTCAAAATTATTTTTATTTCACAAATAAATAGCCCTAGCTTTATGTCCCTTTTATGTTCAGGATGTAAAAAAAGAATTTTAATGTAAATGTTAAGAAAACCTCATCTATAGATCTCACTTATTTCCAAATATAAATTTTGTGAGGGGAAGCCTGCCACAGCTAGCCTGTAGCAATGCCATCAATTCTATCAGAGTTCCAGAAAGCATTATCCTAACTTTCTGTAGTTTGACAAAAATTGAATGCATAATTTTATAAACTCAGTTGAAAATTTTGGGTCTGGATGAGTGATTCCATCTGTCTGGGGAATTCCCAGTATGGAAATTCACTCCACTTAAGCTGATCTTAAATGAAACTAAAACTTACAGTGGGTTCATTACCTGAACACCTAGATGTCAGGTGACTTGTCCATAGTCACATAACTAGTGTCGGTGAGATGGGACTGACTCAGACTGCAAGGCCATCCTTTTATCTACTATGCCATGCTGCCTGTCGTGAGTAAAAATATATTTTTAAAATGCATCAATTTTTCCATAACACCTTCAAAACCCATGATATGTCACTAAAAAGTGTTGTATCCAATTAAATCTCTAATTATTCTTAAAGTTTTTAAGCTGCAAGTTTTTTTCTTATAACAAATGCCATTATCCACTTTTTCTTTACAAATTCAGCATGTTAACACCTAATTAGATTCCACTTCAACTACCTGAATTTGAAATAGCCGTGTACTAGCTCTATTAAATGTGAAAAATGGGGATTTCACACCCCTTCCCTCCCCTCTTCTCCAGGGAATTCTAAGAGGCTCAAGGTGTTAAGATTTACATTAGCATGGAAATGTAGTCCATAGACCTATCCTATCAACCACTGGCTTGGTATAAAAATTAAAATGCATGGATTTTTCTTAGTGGAAAAAAAATGTAGTTTCCTAATAAGAATGGACATAATTCATGGCACCTGCTTCTTTGCATGAAAGGCAACATCTAAGGAGTAATATTCCAATTCTGGGGCAACATTCCAAATGACTTGGGTAAGGATTTGCGTGAGCTCAAGGCTGTGAGCATATAGTTTCAGCATTGTGAAAAGAGACTGGATAACCCTGGGACCCATCCTTTGAATTTCTCCAAGAATAGTAGCCCAGTCCTATAGAATATGCATATAAGAAATCTGCCTCAACAGGTATTTTCTGGCGTGCTTTGCCATCATCAGTGGCACAGTCTCAATAAGTCTTACTGTTCAACTCTGTATCCCTACTCGCCAAAAGCTTTAGTGCCTCCTATCAGACTTCTCTTATTCAAGATGTTTCCTTCTTCATCATGGCTTAGGGGCACACAAACCAAACTGCCCTGCTGGCTGTGATCTATTTTAGAAAGACTGGGCATTAATTCAATTGTTTCTTTACGTGTCAGATCATTTTTATCCCTGACTTCATGTCTGAGTCTCTTGAATGCATCCCTGGGGCTTCCTACATCTACATCTGCACCAGACTGAAATGACACACCAGTGCTCAGGGGAAATTTTTATTATCGATTTTTCCACCTCACGCCATTTCAGAATAATCCATTTGGTGACTATCTGCTGACAGTCCAGATTGCACTGACTAGCTACCAAGGAAGATTTTTGCTCCTGAACTTTGGGTGGATTTTGAATCTGCTGGGATTTCAGTATTTGCCATGGTGTTTCTGTTCCTAACTGACCTCGATGTGCTTCTGGATTCAGCTCCACTCCACCCATAAACCCATTTTTCACTGCACTCTTTTCTAGTTTTCCAGCAGGTCAGGGTCAGATATTTTAGGGATTGATGGTAGAGATAGCACTTTGGCTATAATGGTCAGTAGAGATACACTGGGGCAAAATATTTTCATTGCCCATATTCTATGCCCTTTTCTCCACCTCTTTCTATATTGACTCTTCCCCTAATGTCTTCTTACTTTCCTCTGCCTCTTCTTTTCATAGAAAGAATCAACGAAATCAATCAATCAATTTTATTAAGCATGTACTATGTGCCAGGCATTATGCTAAGCATGCAAAAAGAGACAATAATTCATACTAAGATATCAATAACTTTGATAGGAGTCATGGTGTGGAAGAAAGATAGCTGGCTATAGATTCAGGAGACCCAACTTAGGGAACAGTGGGCAAGTCATTTAATCTCTCTGTGCCTCAATTTCCTCATCTGTTGAATGAGGATAAGAAGAGGAAAGTGCTCCATAGGCCTTAAAAATATAGTAGAAATGGGATCGATTTTTAGGTCACTCCTCTTAGGATAGTTTAGAGAATATCCAAGGAGGGGATCAATGCTTAACCAAAGGAAAGTAATTTCTAATGTTGGAATTTTAGGCAGCATGACTGGGGTGGGGAGGGGAGGGATCTTCCTGGAAGCTTTTTAATCATATTATAATGAAAAGAACATTGACAAAGAATCGTAGGGATAGGACTGGACCTCTTATTCCATTGATAATGGGAACTGCCAGGTGAGGATACATCCTCCTCCAATGTAACTTACACTGTTAGAGAAATGCTTGGGGTACTGAGAGGTTCTGGTGACTTTCCCAAGTCACAGAGCCAGAATATGTCACCAGTGGTACTTGAACCCAGGTTTACCAGGTTTTGAGGCCACTTTTCTAATTGTTGCAATATGCTGTCTCTCTTACATTAGTATAGCACTCAATTCAGGTCATTTTTTGTTGTTCAATTGTTTCAGTCTTGTCTGACTCCTCATGACCCCATTTGGGGTTTTCTTGGTAAAGATACTGGGGTGGTTTGCCATTTCCTTTTCCAGCTCATTTGACAGTTGAAGAAACTGAGGCAAGCAGAGTTAATGACTTGGCTAGGGTCACACAGCTAGTAAGTGTCTGAGGCTGGATTTGAACTCAGGCCTTCCTGACTCCAGGCCCAACACTCTATTCACTGCACCACCAGCTGGCATGAACTGCTGCAGACTGTTAGCACAACAAAGGGAATCGCTTATCCAAAGACAAGGATACCATAAATGAAAAGAATACAAAAGTGAAACTAGATGTGCAATAGCTGTAAGGATCAATCTTGGCTCTGATGAGGTAGAAAGAAGTGCTTGAGGAGGATGGAGCAAGCAGCCCGTGAGATAGGAGATAAGAGGCAGAAAAGTGATGGAAGAAGACTAGGCATTGAAGGCCCCCCCAAGGACTTATCTGTGTGCTTTCACAAAGCACCCTGAATTCCAGAACAACTCTTCCCCACCTCTGGACTAGCTGCTCCTCTCATTCTCTTGTCCCCTTCTCTCTATTCTATAAAATTGTATTTAAACCATACCTTTGATTCAGCTAACTGCCTTTGCCTCCCATGGGAAGCAGGAGCCGCTCTCTCCCTTAGGGGAGCAGGGCCTGCGGCCTATGCTCTGCCTCCCACGTGGAATAGAGCTCACTGGGGCTTTGCCTCATGGGGAGCAGGCCGCTGGGGTGCATCACCCCAATAAATGCCTTTCTTTAACCTGGAGGCTGAGGGAATTCTTTCCAGACACTAGGACCCGCCCTATTCCTCATCATTTCAGGTGTCACCCCAACATTCTTGGGGTCCACCATGAACTCATCACCAATGGCTACAAAGAAGGTCTAAGTGAATTCTTTCACACCTGAACTAGCTCTCCCAACTCTGACCTCAACAACCCCAGAAAAGGGAGGAGGAAGTGCTACCCTTCTTTTGATAGAGAGGGGGGTGGCTATGGGTGTGGAACATTGTATACTCTGTTAGATGTGGTGACTACGTCAGTTCTTTTTGCTTATCTCTTTTTCTGTTACAAGAGAAGACCCATTTGGTGATGTAGGGGTGGCAATATTCTAGAAAGACTGTGATGGGAAAATAAAAGGCATAAATAACATTTGTTTTTAAAAGAATTGAACTATCACGTAAACAATCCTAAGCAAGATTATGGGGAGATCCAGCTTTTGCAGCTGATTTGGATGAACCAGACTCAGAAATCATTAAAGAACACTCAGAGGCAGCCTGGAATTACGTGTGGAGAGATCAAGAGGCCTCAAAACCGTTTGGAAGATTTCTTGTAGGAAGGGAGACTTGAGCCGGTTTAAAAATGCAAATCACCCTGCAAAGAGAAACACCAGAGAGGAAGAACCTAGGAAAGGATGTGGTCTAGGGCCTATTTGGAACCATAGCTGGGGAGTTTGGGATGGAGGCCATGGGAGAGAGGCCTCACAGGGCATACCATCATGCCTCTGGTCACAAGGGCAGACCTCAAGGGAGCACTCTGAGCTGCCTTTCCACCTGCCTCCTACAACAGACTTCTCTCCCCTCTTCCACATCCCACATCACTGAGAAGTTTCCCTGAGCTCTCTCCTACATCACTCCTGTCTCCCATGAAGAGGTGGTCCTTCTCCTTGCCAAGGCAAACCCTCTACATGCACAGCTGAGCCCATTCCATCCCATCTTCTCTGGCAGATTCCCTCCTCTGTTATCCCTTCTCTCTCACTAATTTTCAGTGTCTCCTTATTTACTGACTCTCTGTTTGCCACAAAGATGTCCACACCTTCCCCAGCCTTTAAAAAAAATCCATAATTGATCTAACCATTCTTGTTAGTGATCCTTGCATATATCTCATCTCCCCTTCTCAGCTAAACTCTGAAGAAAGGAACTTCAGACTCTCCTGGGGCTTTGGGGACACCCACCTTCTTGACTTTTCTGCAGCCTTTGATGCTGCCAACCACTCTCCTGGGTACTCTCTTCTTACTAAGTTTCATAACTTTACTTTCTCCTGGCTCTCCTCCCACCTCTCTGACTGCTCCTTCTCAGTCTCCTTTGGTGGGTCTTCAGCCATGTCATACTCACTCGTGATGGCTTTTCTATCTAGATTCAGTCCTCAATTCTCTTCTCTTTTCCTTCTATTCTATCTCACTTGATGATCTCATCAGATTCTATGGGTGTGATTATCATCTCTGCACAAATGACTCCCAGATCTATGAAGCTAGCCCTGATGTCTCTCCTGAAGTCTAGTTCTAGTATCACCCTGACATCTTGGAATCAGTTTCCCCATAAGCATCTCAAACTCAACATGTTCAAAAGAGTACTCATTATCTTCCCCCACAAAATCCTCTTCTCCTCCCAATTTCCTCAATACCATGATCCTCCCAGTCACCCAAGCTTATAGCTTCAATGTCCTCTCCTCTTCACTTGAACTGACCCCACATATCCAGTCTATTGTCAAATTTTGCAGTTTTTACCTTTACAACATTTCTTGTCCACTTATACCACATTTGTACCTCTTACCTAGACCCTTAAAATAGCTTTCTAATTGGTGTCCCTGCCAACATTCTCTCCCCACACCAATGCATCCTTCACTTAGATGCTATGATATTCACAACAAGGTGATTTTCCTAAAATACAGTTCTGGCCATTTCGCTTCCCTACTCCATAAACTCCAGTGGCTCCCTATTACCTTCAGAATCAAAGTCCTTTGTCATTTGAAGCCCCTGACCATCCAACCCGTTCTTATCTTCCTTGTCTTCCTACATTTTGCTCCCGTCTATACATTCTGTGGTCTAGATACATTGACCTCGTTGCTATTTCTCACACAGGACATTCCATCTCCCTACTCCATGCCTTTTCACTAGCTGTCCCCTCTTTCCCCTCACTCCATGCCTACGATGTTCTTCCTCCTCACCTATGACCCTTAGCTTCCCTGATCTCCTTCAAGATCCAGCTCAAATCCCACCTTCTGCTGGAAGCCTAATTCTGCTTACCTCCCTCCCCCAAACCTTCCCTCTGAGTTTATTCTCTTGACTGTGTATCATCTATACATACATAGTTATTTTCACTCTGTCTCTGTTAGAATAGGAGCTTCTTGATGGCGAGGTCAGTGTTTTTGCTTTTCTTTGCATACTTAGCACAGTGCCTGGCATACAGTAAGCACTTAATAAATGTTTATTGACTTTGATGCAGAGTCAAGAGACCTGGGTTCTAGTCCCAGCTTTGCCTCTTACTAGCTGCAGGAGCAAATCCCTTACCCGCTCTGAGCCTACAGTTTCCTCATCTAAAAAATGGGGATAGGGGCTGCTATGTGGTGAAGCAGATAGAGCACTGGCCCTGGATTCAGAAGGACCTGAATTCAAATCCAGCCTCAGGCACATAGCACTTACTAGCTGTGTGACCCTGGGCAAGTCACTTAACCCCAGTGCCCAACAACAACAACAAAAAAAATCAATAGAAAATGGGGGTAATAACATTAACAGTGCTTGCATCACAACGTTAAGAGAAAAGCTATAAAGACTAGCTGTCCCCTGAGGTAAAGGGGACATTTATAGTCAGTACTAGGCCTGATAAAAAAATGGAATGGTTCTCACCAGCTTCACCTTTGGACAAGGCATCATTGAGGCAGAGGACATCTGGTGATATCTATTTGTTACTCTCATTTTACCAATGGTAAAAACATAACCCAGAGCCAGCGCAAGGAAATGTCTTGGACGGGATCTCCATAGCAGGTTATCAGAGGGCCTGGAATTAGAGCTCAGATTTTTTGGTGAAGAGCTCTTTTGACTCTAGGGGACACTGAGAATGTCCCCATCCTTAAAGCAGTCTACCTTGCTCTATCTAGTAAGCTTGAAATCCATTTTGACAGAAGCAGGTTCATAGGACTATGGATTGTTAGAACCAGAAGGAACTTAGCTCTAACTTAACCAGATCATTGAGTTCCATTTCATACTTTGTCCTTTATTAACATACTAATCCCCCTGGGAGGGGTCCAAATGCTTAACAGGATTGTCATTGACAGAGATGCTGGAGTAAGAGTTAACCTGACTTTCCACAGAGGACAGTGTGTCAGTGGGGTTGAATGGGGAGAAAAAGGCCAGTCTGACTGAGAGAGTAGGTGACAGGGAGTGATACCTAATGAGGCTGGAAAGGTGGGCTGGGGGCTGGGGGAAGGGTCTGATTTTGCTTCTAGAGGCAATAGGGAGCCCCTGGAACATGGCAATGGCACGATCAGCCCCATGCTTTAGGATGCTTATTTTGGCAGCCCTCTGGAGGGGAGAGAAGAGATTGAAAGCAAGGAAGCAAGAGTAAATGAGTCCAGGACACAGGTGAGGAGATCCTGAATTAGCATGATTGGAGACTCAGCAAGACCTGGCAACTGAATGGGGGGGGGGGGCAGAGAAGTAGAGAGAGTAGAAACAGGGTAACTCCGACCGGGAAACCTGGGTGAGTGGAAGGATATTAGCAGAGACCTTCAACTAAAATAAGGCAGCTTGGAAGAGCGAATGGATTAAAGCTGAGCAGAATGACTTTCATTTTGGTGATGTTGAGTTTGGAATGCCCATGGGACATCCAGATAACCCACAGCAGCTGCCAGGACTGGGCTGTGAATGGAAGGGAAGGTTATTTCACTGCTGATTGAGCACTGCTTTGGAAAAGCACTTTGGAATTAATAAGAAACATTACTAAATCATTCATGCCCTTTAACTCATAAACCCCCCTCAAGTATTTCATGACAGGAAGAAAAGGCCTTCCTATAAAAAAAATAGGCATCATTTATAATAGCTAAAAGGTAGACGCAGCTAGGTTGCCCAAGGGATAGAGGGCTGGGTTTGGAGTCAGGAAGACTTGAGCTCAAATCTCACCTCAGAAACTCTAGTCAGATGATGCTAAGCAAGTTAACTAACCTCAGCCTGCCTCAGTTTCCTCATCTGTAAAAAGGGGTGATAATAGCACCTACTTAGGGTTGTTGTGAGAATTAAATGAGATAATATTTGTAAAGCACTTAATGCAGTGCCTGGCACATAGTAGGCGCTTAATAAATGCACGTTTCCTTCCTTCTTAAAAGCTGGGTGCAAAAACTATGCTTCATGATTGAAGAATGACTGAACAAATATAGCATGTGGTAATGCAATGTTGCTGAGCCATCAGGGATGAGGAGTTTGAAGAATTCAGAGAATCAGAGGAAGTGATGAGGAGTGGGGAACAACCCCCACAATGACCTCAATGCAAATGAAGTCTGTGCTAAAGGCAGTAAATCCAGATTGGATGCAAGGGATGGTGTGCCCTGCTTACTGCTGAAAAGCAAAACAAACCCTGCTTTATAAAAGCAGGAAGTGACATGTACTGAGTCTCAATCTATCTATTAGGGAATTTGGTTTAAAGTTTTTTGTTTTGTTTTGTTTAATTACGAACTCTAGTCAGAGAATATGAATTCTGGTTGTTTGAGCTTTGGTTGGGAAGTAACTAGGTGGTGCAGTGGATAGAGTGCCAGGGCCTGGAATCAGGAAGACTCATCTTCCTGAGTTCAAATCCAGCCTCGGGCACTTAACTAGCTATGTGACACTGGGTAAGTCACTTAACTCTATTTGCTTCCGTTTCCTCTTCTGTAAAAAGAGCTGAAAAAGAAAATGGAAAACCTCTCCGGTATCTTTGCCAAGAAAAGCCCAAATATGGTCTGGAAGAGTTGAATGTGAATGAACAGCAGCAAATGGGAAGGATCTGTTTTGTCAAAACAAAATGAATAAATGCGATTACCTGCAATTTACCCTACATGTGTCTTGTTTGTATGTAATTGTTTGTATCTTGTCTCCCCCATTAGAATGTGAGCTCCTTGAGGGCAGGAACCATTCTTTGTATTCTCAGCACTTCGCTCAATAGCTCAATTAGTATTTGTCGAGGGAGGGAGTGAATCATTCGGATTTAAGGGTCAGGTTACACATATAAATAAATATCCATCTACAACTCCTCCTTAGCCCTAACTTTTGGCTTTGCCCTTCCAGGTCCATAACCACCCGCCATGAGAATAGCCATCATTGGTCAGAGCCTGTTTGGCCAGGAAGTCTACACCCGACTCCGAAAGGAAGGTCATCAAGTGGTGGGAGTATTCACCATTCCTGATAAGGATGGGAAAGCAGATCCACTGGGTAAGCCAAGCTTGGCACCTTACACACAGTGGGCTCTTAACCAGTGTTTGCCAAATGGAAATGATTTATTATGTCTACAGGGCTGGCAAGAGGCAGCCTAGACTGGAGATCAGAATCATGTGAGAATCAGGCCTCAGTTAGCTGAGAAACCAGCCAGACCAGCTGTAGCCAGGACTGGGAGGCTTGACAGACCTAGCAGGAAAATCTTTAGCAAGAGACAATGGGAACCAGTCTAGATAAATCAATTCTCATCAACAAGAGACAGGGGTGGCTACTCCAGTAAGAGGAAGGAGGGTGTCCTTAGTAAGGGGTGTCAAGCAGCAGGTTTGGAAAGGTAATTCATGACAGAATGAAAAGCAGATTATTTAATTAATAGAAGAATAATTCAGAAAACTCCAAGGGAAGGGGCAGGGACGGGGCACAGTGGCTGAATGTAGCACCTAGTGAGAAGAGGAGTGTTCATTTGTCTGTGATCAAGGGGATGCTGTGTTTGGTACCCCATGCCAGTGTGCTTAGCTAGTCCAGAGGTGGTTACATCTGTCCTGGGGCACAGAAGGGCTTCCTCAGAGGAGAGGGAGAGGAAGAAAGGAGGAAGAAAAGGAAGGAAGAGAATCAAATGATAGAATAGACCTCTACAAATCCCTCTGCATCTTCCACAGCACTGGAGGCAGAGAAGGACCATGTGCCAGTGTTCAAGTTTCCCCGATGGAGGGTGAAAGGGAAGGCCCTGCCTGAGGTGGTCGAGCAATACAAGTCCCTGGGAGCCCAGCTGAATGTCCTTCCATTCTGCAGCCAGTTCATCCCCATGGAGGTCATCAATGCACCTGAACATGGCTCCATCATCTACCACCCTTCGCTCCTGCCCCGGCATCGGGGAGCTTCAGCCATCAATTGGTAAGAGGGTAGGAGCCTGGCAGAGGCCAAAGGCCAGCTCACACCTTTCCTTCCCAAGCAGATCTGGCTCTTACACCCTCCACTGAATAGATGGAGTGGGACACACTAGGCAGTGCCCTCCTTCCTAAGTTTGTCAGGCACAAGGAAACTATTATTACTGATTTACTTCTTTGGTTAAAATTACCTCTTCCAGGATCTCATTTTTAAAATGCCAGAACTCTTCGGAGGAGAAGGGTGTTAAGCCACCTGGACCTGAGTGTGAATCAGTGTATTGGGAGTGCTTTCTTTTAAGGGTAGAGCACAAGACAGTACATTTTTATCCTTTATCATTTGCAAAGCCTTTCTCATCCGTGACTACATTCCATCCTAACTGAGGCATTGTAAGAAAGGCAGGGGTGAGGGTTATTATCCAAACTAAGAGCCAGATAAGGGAGGTAACATGTCAAAGGTCATGAGAGCCAAGGCCGTGAGCACTTGGTATACTTCCTCATGGCTGAGAAAGGCTAGATTGAAAATGGCATTACCTATTTCATAAATTTTTCTGGAGCTAGGAGGGTGGGCAGATATATCTTGGGGGAATATTAGAAAGAGAAGCCTACAGCCTGAAGAGGAAGAGGTAAGTTGGGGAACTCCTCCGTCCCCCAGAGGAGCACATCCTGATGCATATGCCCCTTAGGGCTTTCTTTAAGTGGTACTTAACCTTTTGTAGGGAATACCTTGAAAATGAGGGGAGCTGCACCCCCTCCTGGTAGCCCCATTCCAGGGCTGCTGTGGGAGGCTGGCTGTTCTCTGACACCTATGGGCCCCTGATGCCCTCTGCAGGAAATAGAGGAGAGGGAAGGAAGAAGAGCTCTTTCTGGTCTGCAGAAGCCAGGGGACAAATGAAACCCCAGGTGAGGATTATTCGAGAACATAGACCCAGTTGTATCATTCCTCTTCTGAAAATAATAACATTTACCACGAAAAGTTAAACTCCTCGGCTTGGTATTCAATGTCATGCTTCCTTCCCATCCAATTTTATCTCTTATTAATCCCTTCCACACATTCCTAGGGGAAAGGAGCAGGAGCCTAGAGGTCTCTGCTCCAAACAGACTGCACTTTTCTGTCCTGCAAAGATACCATGTACTTCTCCACCTCTGGGCCTTTGCTCATGCTATGGATTGCTTGGATTGCCACCCAACCTCCTCTTCACTTGCTGAGTTTCTAACCCATTCTTTAAAGCCCGAAACTGCAGCCATCAGTCCCTAGAAGGTTTCCCTGACTCCCCCCAATCAGGAGCAACTTTCCTTTTGGGATCTCCCATAACTCTTGGTCTTTTATCTCTCTAATACACCATATATAACGGTTAATCTGGATAGATAGATAGATAGATAGATAGATAGATAGATAGATAGATAGATATAGATATGCTTGTGTGTGTGTGTATGTGTATTATCCCCCTACTTGATTATAAGCTCCAGGGACAGTAGCTTATACACACTCTCCAGAACCTACCTAGTAAGTGCTAGATGCTTAGTAAATAAATGTTTGTTGCATTTTTAATTGCTGAAGACAGAGGCAACAGCAAGAGAACACCTTAAGCTTGGAGGCGATGTAGTGTAATGGAAAAGGCAGTAAATTGGAACTGACAGGACCTGGCTTCAAATCTCAGCCCTGGCACCTACTAGCTTGACAGCATACCTCCCAGAGAATTAAAAAAATCTCAGAGTCAGAAGTGACTTCAGAGATCATCTGGTCCAATTTGTGCTTGAGTGATAATTCCTTCTTAAATTGACAAATGACAGCCTCCAGATTGAGTGGAAACCCACTGCTTCCCAAGGCAGCCCCTTCCACTTGGGGAGAGCTCTATTTGGGAGGATCTTTGATGGATCTGGGGTCTCCTCAATGTTGTTATTCCCACCAATGATGCAGGTCTCAACTCATCCATGCCTGCCTGTCCTAAATCATTTGCCTCTCTGCAGCTTCCATCCATCAGTCAATCAACAAAAGTTTAAGTGCCTACAATGTACCAGGTGCCCATCACTCCTGGTTTCACCTTCTGCGGCCAAGCAGAATAAAGGTAGTCTCTCTCCTCCATGACCACTCTTCAAATACTAAATGAGAGTTACCAAGTTCCCCGACTCTTCTGTTCTACAGATTATCCCTGATCCTTTTAGCCAGTCTCTTTGTATGGATAACACACTCTCCATTCTTCTTAGCATACTGCTTGCCCTCTCCTAGATAGTTTCATTATCACTAAAATCAGGATAATAACCTTTGTCCAACTTGTCAGGGTTGTATTAAAAATGTGTCTTGTAAAACTTAAAATGGGCTATTGTCCTTCCTGCCCTCAGGACCCTGATCCATGGGGATCGGAAAGGAGGCTTTACTGTCTTCTGGGCAGATGACGGCTTGGACACAGGAGACATCCTGCTCCAGAAGGAGTGTGAAGTTCTGCCTGATGATACCGTGAGCTCACTCTACAATCGGTTCCTCTTCCCTGAAGGGGTCAATGGAATGGTAATTTCTTTTCTTTTAAGAGAAAGGTTTTATTCACACTTTAAAAAAATAAAACAATCATTTCTAGATATATACTCCACTTCCCATCCCACCCTCAATGTGACTCCCTTCTAACAAAGAAAAAAACAGTAAATTAGAATCAAGTGACACAGTCCATGTCTGACAGTGTATACACCATACTCATGTACCTGAACCGCCATCTCTCTAAGGAAAAGAAGGAGGGGTATGTCATCATTTCCTTTCCAGAGCCAACATTGGTCATTACAGTCATACGGTGTTGGATTTCATTTAGCATTCTGTATACTTGCATTATTGTAGTTTATATATTGTTTTCCATGATCTATTTCATTTGACACCAGTTCATATAATCCTTCTACATTTCACTGAATTCCTCATGTTCACAATTGCTTATAATATAAGAATATACCACTATGTTCATATACTACAATTTGTTCAGCGATGGGATGGTAATCACTGAGGTCAGCCTCCTCCTGAAACATCCTCCACCTTAATGAAAACAACCTACTCTATTCTGCAAGATGGACATTAAGGTCACAGGGATCCCACTCCAGCCACGCTTCTCACGTGGTAGCCACTAACAGTGATAGCAAGGTGTGCAGTGGGATGGACAATTGGTCTGGTCTCCCATGGCATTTCCTATGTCTCCATGAATCCCAGAATATTCTTGTGAAAACTTGGGGGCTATTCTGATAATGGCATCATTTTTATTTCCAATAATCATGATTATTGGAAGCAACATGGTGCAGTGGAAAGAGTATTGACCTCAGAGTCAAATCCCCAGTTTTGTGACCTTTGGCAAGTCACTTAAACATTCGGGGTCTCAGTTTCCTCGCCTGTAAAATGGGTGAGCTTTAGTCATAGGTTGATATATTTAGAGCTAGAGGGGAAATCAAAGACCAGCTCCTTTATCTGACAGATGAGGAAACTGAGGCTCAGAGGGTTTGTGACTTTCCCAAAATTATAGAGGCAGTAGTAGCACCAGAGGCAATATCTGAACCCAAGCCCTTTTGACTAGAGACAGGACTGTCTCTACTATGCACACATCCTCCTTGGGAGCTCCCTTGTTTCTTTTAAGAGGTCTGGTCATTTGTCCTTGGCTCATGGTATGAAAAGTTGGAGTTACCAAGTGATTCTTCCAGTGTGGAAACTACTTTCTGAGCCCATGTGATCTGATTGTCCAAAAAGCAAACAGGACCTTAGACCTCCCTGGTTCCCCTTGTTCAGTAATCATTCCCCTTTGGATTTCATGCAGCCCTTTGTTTTGTGCCTCTCTGGTGTATTATATAATATTGTATAGTATAGAATCATAAAATCATAGGTTGGAATGGACCTCAGAAGGCATTTAGTACAACCTCCTGTGACTGTCAAAATCCTCCCCACAACATCTCCATCCTCTCCTTTAACACTTCCAGTGATGGGAAACTTATTACCTTCTGAGAAGTCCCTTGCCATTATTGGACAGCTCAAATTGTTAGATCTTTACCTAACAGAACTTTGGAATGAGGGAGTAATAATCCTGCTCTACTCAGACCACAGCTCGCCTATCATGCCTCCTTCTCTGTACCACATTTTAGGGGTGTCTCTGGCAAAAAGAAGGTGTCTAGAGAAGGGAAATCAGGCTGAGTAGAACTTGGAGCCATGTCTCATGAGGGACGATTGAAGAATCTGGTTGGAGATGAAAAGATTTTTAAGAGGAACATGATATTTTTCTCCAACTAATTGGTGGAATTTTGTATAGGAGAGGAAGTAGACTATCTGTTCCAAAGGACAAAATATGATACATAGGAAGTTCCAGCCTGACAGATTTGGGCTCAACATAAGAATCAACTTTCTAACAAATCAGAGCTGCCTGAAAATGGTAATAGGGCTGCCACGGGTGGTAGTGAATTCCCTATCACTGGAAGTCTTCAAGCACAAAAGTGGACAGACACCTGTAAAGGAAGTAGCAGTGGATGGGAGTTTGACTTCAAAGACCTCCAGGGCTCCTTCTAGCTTACAGATTTTATATTTCTAAGCCTTTGTTTGCTTGGTGACCTGAGGACTTTTGAAAAGTAGCTTTCACAGTAGGGGATTTAAAAGAAAGTTGGAGGCCTCAGAGGAGTCCTGGAGAGAAGGCTGTCTATGTCCCCTTAATGTTCCATGACACTGATTATGCGGAAAGCCGCCCCAGTGCCCCCATTGAACCCACCAAAGGTTCCTTCTGTAGCTGAACTCAGAAGTGAGCGGCAGATGAACCTGATTCAATGCCACCAGCACAGACAGAAGAATTCTTCCCGAGAAGAGGAAGGTTGCATTGTGATCAGAGCTACCAATTCCAATGAGTGCCTTCTTTTTCTTTCCATTAAGGCAGGGTGAGGGAAGAGAAGGGAAAGCGTCCTCATTCCCT
Organism: Phascolarctos cinereus; assembly: GCF_003287225.1. Lineage (NCBI taxonomy): Eukaryota > Metazoa > Chordata > Mammalia > Diprotodontia > Phascolarctidae > Phascolarctos > Phascolarctos cinereus. Next base: position 59,291,378 of record NW_027555847.1, read on the forward strand.
TGAGTTCTAGAAATCACTGTTTTCCATTCTCCAATAAAAGCCCTACCTGACCTTTGTGTGCGCAAGTAATGCTGTGGTTGACTCCTCCTCAGTAAGGCATGGGCAAATGTTCCTTTGGTAGCAGTGATGGGTTTGTATCGAACCACACACACGCGCGCACACACACACACACATACACACACACACACACACACACACACACACTCACCCGTTGTCACAAACAGCACACATAGGAAAAGGCTGAAGAGGGCAGTTTGTGGCCATGGTTTGTAAGTTCCATCTAAGGCCATGGATTATTTTTTCTCTGTGTACATCTAAGAGATCTGTATGAGTTGGAACCTATGACCTTGAAGTCATTAAAAACAAGCTGTAATATTGAGATTACCAACCTGTCCTAGAACCACATTTGTTAGAGGCATTTAAAGCACCCAGGTAGGGTGTTATTGAGCCATATGAATACCAGCACTGTCTGGTACCTTGCAACTATGGAGTATCCCCTGTGTTTGTGAATAGAGCTGAGCCTCCCAAAGGGAAGACAGACACCCATAGGAGACCTGTGAGGCACTTCTCCCACTCACAAATGTGTTACTCCCATGAAAAAGCCACTATGACCTTGTTTATTTCTCCTCAGGTGGAGGCAGTAAGACTAATCATGGAGGGGAAGGCCCCCAAAATACCTCAAACTGAAGAGGGGGCAACTTATGAAGGAATACAGAAGAAGGAAAATGCCAAGGTAAGGGTCAAAGGAGCAATCAGCAAATATGACTCAAATTCAGCTTGTCCACAGCAGAACTCATGGTCTCCATGCCAAAGAAAAGAAATCTACTTCTCTTATGAATTTCCTTTTCCTGTTGACAGCACCACTGTCCTTTGCACAGAGATAAAAATTCTTCCAGAGAAGAGGGAGGCTGAGTAGTGATTAGAGCTGACCAACTCCAATGAGTGCTGCCTTCTTTTCTTTGAGGTGGGGGAAAGGAGAGAGAAGGGGAGCCTCCTTATTCTCCTGAGGTCTAAAAGTTTCTCTGTCTTCCATTGCATTCTACCTGATCTTTGTGTGTTCAGGCAATGCTGTTGTTGACATCCTCAGCAAAGCACCATAAAGCACAGCGGATGTTGTGTCTTTTTAGTAGTAGTGATAGGTCTGCATTGAACCACACACACACACACACACACACACACACACACACACACACACCCATTGTCACCAATGGCACACAAGGCTCACAACGTTGATGTTAGCCTCATCTTTTCACTATCACTCACCCCACGTAGCCAAACAGATGCCAGATCTCATCATATCCATCTCTGCAATATCTCCTGCATAGGTTTCCTCCTTGCAACCCTCACAGCCAGCACTGTAGTTTGGGCACTCATCGCCCCTGGTCTGGACTGCTACAGTAGCCTTCAAATTTGTTTCCCAAGCTCAAGCCTCTCCTAGATTTAATCCATCTACTCAGCCACTGAAGTGATTTTTCTAAAACACAGACCTTACCATACACACACACACCCATTACTTCTAGAAACACACGATAACCTTTCTATTTGTCATTTAAAGCTCTGCACCACCTGGCCCTGGTCTACCTCTCCAGCTTCATTACACATGACTCCCCTCTGTGCTCTCTACAATCCCACCCTACCAGACTACTTGCATGCATGATGCTGTATTTCCCACCTCCATGCCTTTGCATGGCTTTGGCCCATGCCTGGAATATCCTCCTTCCTTACCTCCATATCTCAGAATCCTTGGTTTCCTTCAAAACTCAGTCCAAGAACCACCCTCTATAGGAAATGTCTCCCGATTTCCCCTGGTGACTAATATCCTTTCTTCCTTCTTTAACTGCCTCCATTCATTTTGTATGTACTCTGCATGTATTTATATGTGTACACATTGTCTCCCTCTTTAGAATGAAAGCACCTTGAAGGCAAGGATTATTTCATTTGTCTCTCTGTGTCCCTAGCACTCATTGAAATGCCTGGTACATAATAGGTGCTTTTAAAATGTTTGTTGATTGACTCATTTAGTGCCTATAAGGTACCCAGCTCATTTCTCATCTTCTGTCAGGTCTGTGCTTCTGCACAGATGAGGCACCCTGGTATATTAGAAAGAATATTGGACTCATAAAACCTGGGTTAAAATCTCAGCTCTAACACACACATATCACCTGTGTGACCACAGGCAAATCATCTAACCTCTCTGAGCCTCAGTTTTCTCATTTATGAAATGAAGGGCTTAATAATGGCTGATACTTATGTAACCATGTGCTTTTATTAGAATATATCACCTCATTTCATTTTCACAGCAACCCAGCGAAGTAATCAATTTTTAAAACAAGCATGTATTGAATACCTGCTATATGCCAGACAATGTGCTAAGGACTTGGGTACATAAAGAAGGGCAAAAATACAATCCCTGCTCTCAAGGAGGTTACGTTCTAATGGGGAGGACAATATGCAAATTAACTATAACCACAAAATATATACTGTATACATGTATAAATGGAAAGTAATTTTTAAGAGAAAATATTAGTACTGGGATTATGTAGCATAGGTTTTATTATTCCATCTTACTGATGGGGAATGATGAGACCTTTCCAAATGAAGAGAACATAACTAGTAAGTGCTATCAGAGACTGGATCTGAACCCAACTCTCCTGACCCTAAATCCAACTGTCTTTCCCCTATATCCTGCTGCCTCTCTGAGGAGGGAGAGCTCATAGTGAGCTTTGGGAGAATTCCTGGCTTGGACTCCTGGTTCAGCTATGATAACCACAAATCTTGGCATCCTTTCCCCACCTGGGAAGGGTGTGGTCTAGTCAAGGGTACACTCTGGAGTAGTTCAGGAGCTGCCATAGCAACCTGATTCTATCCCAGTTGGTTCTCTTGAAGAACGAGGTGTCATTATTCAAGTCATCCTAAGCAGTGAGCCCTCTAGCCAGCTAGCTCCCAATCCTGCCTCAGGCTCACTGTGTGCTTCTAGCAGCCCTTGGACTGATTATGCATCCGCCACGATGGACACAATTCTTACAAGTCATTCAATGGCAAGGTAGGACCCAGCACTTCTTCCCTCTACATTATTTCATTATACTTATACTAGTATATACTGTATACACCTTATACTAATCCAAGAAGTCACGCAAGGTAGCTATGGTACCCATCTGCATATGAAGAAACTGAGGCCCCAAGAGATGAGAATTGATATGACTTGGCCAAGGTTGCATTGTGAGTGCTACTAGAATTGCTGGATCAGTCTTTCTACCACAGAGTGTTACAGGAGCTGGGCTATCTAAGGATGGCTACTGTTCCAGGCCATCCATTTACTGCTTTCCATGTCCCTCAGTCCACCATATCCTTATGTCTATGATTAGCATCTAAGGTTGGGATAGGGAGTGGAGATATTTCAACCCACTTAAAAGCAGCTATGTGGTACGTTAGATAGAGTGCTTGACTTCCAGGAAGTCCCAAGTCCTTGAAGACCCAAGTTCAAATCCAGCCTCAGGCACTTGCTAACTATGAGACCAGCAAGTCAACAAGCAGCTAGTAAGGCTTAACATATGCCAGTCACTGTGCTAAGCAAAAAACAGGGCTGGCCCTCAAGGAGCTTGTATTTAATGGGAAAAGAAAAGGCATCCGAAAAGGCTGAAAATGTTAGGTTGGGGATGGAATGAGAAGGCACACCCTTAAGGTTATGGGAGAGAAAGTTCAGAGTCGGAAGTTGAGCCTCAAGAGAAATGGGCCATGGACTTAAACTTCTCTGTGCCTCAGTTTCCTCATCTATAAAAGGAAAGAGTTGGACTCAGTGGCCTCTAAGATCCTTCCCAGCTCCAAATCTATAATCCTCTGATTCCTTGGGACAGTGACCTTTGGTTTGGCTTGGGAGCCCTCAGAGGTGGTCAAAGATTAAACAAGTACCCGAGGTGCTGAAGAAGAGAGTGTCAACGAGAGGGAACAACATTCAGTGAAGGGGTCAAAAGAGCCGGCCTCACGTCTGACTGTGACGCTTAACGAGTCGTGTGGTTTCACTTCTCTGAGCCTCTGTTTCCTCATTATCAAAAATAGAGATCACAATTCTCATGCTGCTTGTGTTGTAGCAGTGTTTGGAGGAAGGTGTTTTGCAATCCTTCAGATTCATCCAAATGTGAATTGTCACTACCATGGTCTCTACAGATCAACTGGGACCAGCCAGCGGAAGCCATCCACAACTGGATTCGAGGAAATGACAAGGTTCCTGGAGCCTGGACAGAGGCGAATGGGCAGGTAGGTATGTTGGGAGTGCAGGACCTGTCCTTTGTCCCGGCCCTGTTTTCTCATCCCCTTTTTAATCTAGGTGTCACACCAGGCATGGATAACAATGAATTGAAAAAGGAGGTGGGCCCCACACAGGAATAGAGAGCAAGGTCAGGAGGCAGCTAGATAAGAGTAAATCTAATGGAAGTTGTAAGGTTCAGGTAATTTTTTTTAAAGCAAGAAGGAGGCATTGAGGGAGGCAGGGCAAGATAACCAGGAGAAACAGATCTAGGACTCCAACAGCACAGGACAGATCCTGATGTGGAAGGAAGCCATTTGGAATGGCCAATCCAAATCAAGCCTCGCTTGGAAGCCAGCCAGGGATGATTGTTATAGTCCTTTCCTCACAAAGTGGGCCCAGTGTGGGTTAATGCCAGATGCCAGTCTATCCAAGTGGGATGCAACAGGAATTCAGTCTCATTAAGCTCTCATAAGCTAGCATTCATGGTACACAGGAAAGAGCTTCAGGTCACCTTGGTCCAAATCTGAGCTCCAAAATTGGACCATTTTGTGACCCTTGTCAACTCACTTTGACTCCCTGAACTTCAGTCTTCTCATCTGTACAATGGAGATAATAACAATAAGTAGCTATTAAGCACCTACTATCCCTGGAGGTTTGAATATAAAAGTGACACAGTCCTTAGCTTCAAGGAATTTATATCCTACTTACGTAATAACACTTATGTTTCCTGCTTCATAGATTATCGTGAGAAAAGTGCTTTGTAAGCCATAAAAAACTATACACGTGAGAGTTATTATCATTTTTTTAATCATCTCTTTTTTACTATGAGGAAACTGAGTCCCAGGGGTTAAGTAACCACTGTACCCAAAGTTGCACAGGAACCGATGGCAGAGCTAAGGCTTAAATGTCAAGAGTAGGGCTCTTCCCACCTCACAGGGCCCCATTTGGCTGACATTTTGCATAAGCCCTGTGGCAGCTGTTTCTGAATCTGTTTCAGAACTTCGAATGACAGATCTCACTCTTCGTGCCTTGATTCTATTTTCTCCTCTAGACGCTGACATTTTTTGGATCAACCCTTAATGACAATGGTCTTATACCAGAGGGAGAAACCCTGGATATCCCAGGAGCAAGTCGGCCAGGCATCGTCACCAAAGTGGGACTTGTCCTCTTTGGAAATGATGGCAAAATGGTGGGTAGCATTACTCAATAGTTTTCTTCCTTTGGTACAGGATTTGCTTTCCATACATATATGCTAAAGAATTTGCTCAAGGGCCCCCACTGTTCTCTATTGGGCACCTGCAATGTGTCCAGTCTCTTGTTACATAGATCAGGAATCGAGGGGAAGGAGAGAAAAGTAAGGGTAGTGGGAAGAGATCCTAGAGGCAGAAGACCTGTGTTTAAATCCCAGTGCCAATACCTGCTAAGTAAAGGACGTCAATTAGAAGGCTACTGCAATAGCCTAGGTAAGAGGGATGAAGGCTTGAACTAGGGTGATAGAGGTGTGAGTGAAGAGAAGATGATAGAAATCAGAGATGTAAAGAAGGTAGAAATGACAAGATTGGGAAGTAATTGGATACGTGGGGTAAAGGAGAATGAAGAGTCAAGAAGGATTCCAAAGTTACAAGCAGGGGCAGCTCAGAGGATGGTAATGCCCTTGATGGTGATAGGGAAGTTGAGAAGGGAAAGTTTGGGGTGGGAGAGGATAGGTTAGTTCTCTTTGGGTTACTTTGAGTTTGAGATATCCAAAAGACAGTGGTAGTAGCTTGGAGGAGAGACTAGTATAGACTAGAGACTAGAGAGGCTAGAGACTAGTGTCATATAGACCTAGGGTCATATGCATAGACATGATAATTGAACTCACAAGATATAGATATGATGAGGCTAGCTTCTCATACACGTTCATGATGCCAAGGTCTCCAGTATGCTGTTGACACATCTCTCTCTCTCAACTGCCTCCTAAGAGGTTCTCTCTCAAAGTTTCTATATTCAACTAAGGTTAAGTCCCTTAGAAAAGTTACTCAGTGTTACATTGAGCATTCTTAGCTGATAAGAAATCACAAATCCCTCCATTTATGTAACATGCAGCACAGGGCTATTCTTCAGGACACTGTCCAAGATGGTATTACAAACCAATAGAAGCTGAAGAGGTAGTATAGAGCAAAAAGACAAGAGGCCCTGGAACAAGGCTCCCCAGAGGCTTGGGGGGCGGGAATTGCAGTTAATAGGTCTGCCATGAAGAACCAGTAAAGGAGACTGAGAAAGATCCCTCAGACAGATAGGGTAAGAACCAGAGGAAAGATATGTCATGAAAGCCTAGAAAGGAGAGAGTGTGTAGGAAGAGAAGGTGATCCACAGTGCCAGATACAGCAGAGAAGTCAAGAAAGACGAAGCTTTAGATGAAGCCATCAGATTTGAAAATTAAGAGCTTCATGAATAACTTGGAGGGTTTCAGTTGAATGATGAGGTCGAAACCAGATTATAGAGAGTTTATCAGAAAGTGAGAGAAGTAGAGTCACCCAGGGTAGGCAGCATTCTCCAGGAGTTTATCTATGAAGAGGAGGAAGGAGAGAGAATGATAGCGGGCAGGGCTAGTGTAATAGAGTGAAGATGTTTTAAGGATGGGTGGGGGGAGACATGGGCGTGTTTATAGATAACAGGAAAGGAGTCCGTAAGTGGAGAAAGATTGAAGCAAAGAAAGATGGTGGAGATGATAATGGGGATAATTTACTGGAGAAGATGGGAGGGGAGGGCATCAAGAGTACATACAGAGGCAGAGGGGCTGGTACGGCTAAGGAGGACGATATCTTCATCAGTCCTTGGCACCTAGTCCGATGCTTAACAGATGTGTATCGATTGGCTGGTTAACTAAAGTAAAGCAGGAAATAGTGCAAGAAGATGAGTAAGTGATGTGAGAGGAGAGGAGGGAGTGCCTGGTGTGTGTACCAGGAGGTATTTGTATTAGATGAGGAGTGGTAATGAAGGACCACGTGATTCGAATCAAAATAGAAGCGGAGTAAATGCCAGAACTGTGCCCTTTGCAGCTGGTGGTGAAAAACATACAGCTAGAAGATGGCAAAATGATCCCAGCATCTCACTTCTTCAAATCAGCAGATAGCACCGCCCTGGAACTGACTGAAGAGGAGCTGGTCACTGCAGAGGCCATTAGGGTGAGAAGAGAATTTGCATCTATCTGAATGTTTCTCTCTGCCTTGTTACTCCTGGACAATGGGGCCCCATTTCAATAAAATTCAGTAAATAGTTATTAAGAACCTAGTAAGTGCAAAGCACTGTGCTAGGTGCTGGGAATACCATGGTGAAAATTAGCACAGTGCCTACCCTCAAGAAGCTCACAGTCCAAAAGCACCTAATAGATTAGCAGGAGATAATGAGAAATCATGGGAAGTTGGCATTATGGTGGATAACAAATGAGTGAAAACTAGGATAGAAAGGAGGATGAGACAGTTCGAAGGTCCAAGTTAAATGGTATGGGAAATATAAAGTCACTTTCAGCTAAGGGTGGTGATGGGAGTGATCAAGGAAGGTTCCATAAAGGAGGTAGTGTCTGTGTTGGGCCTGAAGAAAGGAAGGGACTCCAACAGATGCAGTGGGGTGGGAAATAAGGGAGTAATCTGTTCCAAACATGGGAGACAGCATGAGAAAAGGCATAGAGCAAAAGGCAAGATGGGAATGGGAGATGAAGAAGTTTTATTTGAATGGAAGAAAGACGATAGGGAAATATTAAAAGATAAGGCTGAGCAGGTGTGTTGGAACCAGACTGTGGAGGCCCTTGAATGCTAGAAGGAGGAGTCCAGTCTGTATTAAGTGGACAGTGGGAACTTACTAAACATTTTAAGTAGCAGAATGACATGATTGCAGTGATACACTTGGAAGATTATGTGGGAGTGGGGGCGGTGCAGAATTGGAGGTCTAGACTGGAGGTGGGAAGATCAGTTAAACTATTGCAATAGTTCAGAAGAGGGGAGAGGAGGTCCTGAGTAAGGGTGATTGTAGTGGGAGTTAAAAAGAAAGATGGCACAGTGGATAGAGTGCCAGGCCTGAAATCAGGAGGCCTCATCTTCCTGAGTTCAAATCTGGACTCAGACAACTCTTAGCTATGTGACCCTGGGCAAGTCAGTTAACCCTGTTTGCCTCAGTTTCCTCATCTGTAAATTGAGATGGAGAAGGAAATGGCAAAACACTTCAGTATCTTCACCAAGAAAACCCCAAATTGGGTCATGAAAAATCAGACAACTGAAATGACTCAGCAAGAAGAAATGAAATGCCTTTAATTATTCCCTTCAACCCCACCCCTTTTTTCTATTATTGTTCCTTGGGATGGGTGCCCAGGCTTATTCTAGGGTTTATCATTATGGCCTCAAGTAGCCCTATCTCCAAACCCTGCAGGGGATAGATAGAAAGCTTAGATAGGAAGAATAGCATGGCACAGTGATAAAGGTGAGGATAGAGAGCTCAAGAAGCTGATAAAGGTATAGAAGTAGGAATTTCCCTTTCATGTCCTCAGGGTGGGTAAGGACAGTGAAGAGCCTGACCCAACAATAGCAAAGGAAGCAGTTGGGGCAGAAAGGAGAATAAGATTGGAGAGTCAGGAGCCACAGAGCTGTTAAGGCAAGTCTTTGTGCTGAGGATTGAAGGGAAGGCTGCCATGTGAGCAGGCTTGTCTTCATTTCTTTCCATTTCCCAACTCCATCTCTCAGTTCCAGTCCAACCAGTCTCTTTGCTTCTCCCTGTGCTCCAGAGCCCACATTTATACTGATTTTTGAGCAGCTGGACACCCAGGCTTCCCTGTAACCTGTAGAGTTATTCATATTCTTGTGTGGCCTTGCCTTTCAGGATGCCTGGCAGAGGATTTTGCCCAACGTTGCTGAGATCGAAAGCTCCACTGATTTCTTCAAATCAGGCGCAGCATCTGTGGATGTTGTGAGGTGAGAATTCTTTGCCACCACAAAAAGAGCTGCTATGAATATTTTTGTGCATGTGGGTCCTTTTCTCATTTGTATGATCTCTTTGGGATATAGCCCGAGAAGTGCTATTGCTGGGTCAAAGCAACCCTCTTACTTTTCAAAGGGAAAAACTGAGGCCAAAAAGGGAAAAGCAACTTGCCCTTGCCCAAAGTCTCACACACAGAACAGAATTTGAACTCAGGACCCCTGATTCCATATCCAGTATTTTTTTTCTATTGCACCTCAATAGATCAATTTTTTTTTTTGTGGATCTCACAAGCCCTTGCCAATTCCTACCATTTTAAAGAACCACAGAAAGTTAGACTAAAACAGCATCTGAGAACACAGAACTTCTGATTTTGAGCAGGAAGGGACCATAGTGATCATGGAGTTTAACTCTTTCATTTTTATAAATGAATCCCAAGAGAAAGGATGGTACTGACCCAAGGTCAACAGCAAGTTAACAGCAGAGTGAGGACTCAAGCCATGACCCCTGACTGCCGGACCAAAGTTCTTTCCATTACATTACCCTGTTACTCTTTGTTCCTTCACATCGTTCTTAGGGTCAACTGCTCATTTCTCTTAGTAATCCATTCTCTCACCTGACATAATCACATTTTTCCATGGAAAAATGCTTGTGGTCACGAATGTTTTTGTCAGGATATCCAAAAGAAGATAACCCCCTGTCCTGTCCTCCACAACATGTTCTTACGCTACGTGTCCTAATAGGTTTTTTTAAGATGATGTTTCACCAAAGACTTCATGTCTTAAAAAGTCTGGCTTGGTTTATTGTTAAGTAAACATGCCCAACATTTATAGGGTCATCGCTTTAGAACAGAAAGCAACCTTAGAAGTTACCAAGGTCCCTCATTTTACAGAGGAGGGCATTGAGGCCCAGAAAGAGTCAGCAATTTGCCCAAGGTGGTACAGATAAGGAAATGACAGCTTTGGGATTTGAACCCAGGGCCTCTCACTCTCCAAATCCAGTACTCTTTTCACTGTCTCACTCTTCCTCAGGGCTATTTTTTTTTTAAATAGAAAGTGGGTACACACAGCAAAAAAACCTATTAACTCAATGATACTGTGGCTATAATTGATATTTTAGTAGCAAACCATGCCTCTGTGATACCTGCTAGGATCAAGTCATTAAAAAAAAGTCTTTTCCAAGAAAAGTCACATTTAAAAAGCAGATATTAAGTCACTTAGAAGACAGGAGAGCTGGAAGGGACCTTAGAGGTCATTTTGTCCAATCTCCTTCTTTTGTAGAGGACACTGAGAGTCAAGTTCTAGTCTTTACCTTTCCACCACCTGCCTGTGTAACACTGAGTAATTCACTTTCCCTATCCAAGTCTCTTTTTTTTCCTCATCTGCAAGCATAAAGTAGTGCACTTGGAGTTAGAAAGATCTAGGTTCAAATGCTACGTCATTCATTTACTAGCTGTATGACCATGGGCAAGCTTTTTCAGCGTCAGTTTCTTCATCCATTAAATAGGTATAATAACAGCTGTAGTACTTACCCCCTTAGGGTTCTTATGAGACTCAAATTAGATAATGTATGAAGAATGCTTAAAAACAAAACCTTAAAATGCTATATGTAAATGTCAGTTATGAAAATGATTGAGGGGGCGCTAACTCATCTCTATGGCCTCTTCAGACTGTGGTATTCTCACATTCTGGGAAGACACATTTTTAAAAATCTGAAGTAGAGGAAAGGCAGGATGGTAAAGTGGATAGAGCCACCCAACTCAGCCTTGAGATGCCTTCTAACAGCTCTCTGAATACTCTGGGATAAATTATTACACATGGATTTTATGACCTTCACCAGCATGACTGGGTGCTTACTATGGGCAAGTGTCTTGACTTCTCGGGGTCCCAGGCAACTCTCCAATACCATAAATTACAAGACCACCTCACTGGAGGGAGTTTCTTTGCAGGGAGTTTCCTATATTAATGAAATCACAGGTCCAGACCAAAACAAATTAAAATGGAGATGAAAAGCAATTTCTTCCCTTCCTTCTCCCTCTGACAACAGTTTATGGTGTTATTGTATGGGTTGTAAAAATACCAATAAACTTACCAAGCATACTGTCTCTCAGCTGCCTCCCCCTCTCACCATAAATCCTTCCCCAGGCTACACTGAACCCATGCCAGGACCATGATGGTGTCCTTCCCACGGGGAGCCTCATGTCCTGTCCCTTCTCCAGCCCCAGCCCCAGGCCATCTTGAATTCCTAATCCAATTAACTCAGCCATTGAGACTGCCTCCTGGTGGTCTCCCTTGGAACTCCAAGACAAATTTACATTGTAGAGTGATTTTCACAGCTTGACTGCCCTGTCTCAATCTCACTGATCAACATGGCTCCCTGGTTCTGGTTTACTTTGATCTAGCCCAGCAACCCATTCCCCATAAGAGGCAGAATGGTGTAGAAGATGGAGCCCTGGATTTGGAGTCAGTAAAATCAGGGGTTGGAGTTGCTAGCTTTCTGCCTCCTACTGTAGAACCAATAGTACATAGAATCTCAGAGTTTGAAGGGATTTTACGGAACAAGTTTCCTCCCACCCTATTCAAAAATCATCTCTATAACAGGTGTTCTTAATCTGGAACCAATATTTTGAAAGCTATTTCAATATAATCGGTTCCCTTTGTAATTCTATATATTTTATGCATTTAAAAACATTATTCTGAAGGGGGAAAAAAGGTGACTAGGTGGTACAGTGTTTAGAATATGAGACTTGGAGTCAGGAAGACCTGAGTTTGAATCTGGCTTCAGATACTTATTAGCTGTGTTACTCTGGACAAGTCATTTAGCCTCTGTCTGCCTTGGTTTTCTCATCTGTAAAATGAGGATAATAATAGTATCCGCTTCTCAGGTGGCTGTGACAAATAAATGAGATCATTTCTTTCAGACTGTCAGAGGGATGGGTATGACATAGAAAGTATGAGGAACCTCTGTTTTATATCTTCCCTGACAGGTGGTTATCTAGTCTGTATCTGCACACTTCCAGTAATGGAGAGATAATGATAACAATAACATCATCATAACAGTAATGACGATGATGATAATAATAGCTAGCATTCATACGACACGTTAAGGTTTGTAAAGCCCTTAACAAATATTATCTTATTTGTCCTTCACAACAACCTTGTGAGGTAGATTACTATTATTAGCCTCATTTTACAGATGAGGAAACCGAGGCAGACAGAGGTTAAATGACTTGCCCAGGGTCATATCGCTGGTAAGTGTCTGAAGCCAGATTCAAACTCAGATCTTCCTAACTCCAGTTCCCATATTCTAAACACTGTACCACCTAGCCACCCCCTTGGGTAGCCCAGTCTATTGTGGGATAGTGATCATCTTTTTTTTTGTTTGTTTGTTTTAATTTTTAGGCAAGTGGGGCTAAGTGACTTGCCCAGAGTCACACAAGTAGTAAGTGTTAAGTGTTTGATCTGAGGCCAGATTTGAACTCCAGTACTCCTGACTTCAGGCCTGGCACTCTATCCACTGCACCACTTAGCTGCCCCTAGTGCTCATCTTTAAAAAGAGTTCTGCTTCCTTTGAATTGAACTCTGCCCCCTACTTCCCTTCCCAAATTGGTCCTATTTCTGTTATAAGCTCTGACATCCAGCTGCCAATTAATAGCACAGCCAGATGATATATTCTGCACCTAGCATTGAACATATTTGAGCTTAAAAGGACGTTGGAATTACACAAAATGCCTCCTCTCCCCAGCAATCCTTCAGATACTCAAAGACCAAGGTCTTGTCTTCTTTTCTCCAACCTAAGCAGTCCTCAACTGTCCTTCACATGACACAGCCTCCTGGCACCACCTTGATCACCTACTTGTGCTTAAGTTTATCAAGATCCCTCTTAAATTATGGCCTCCAGTTCCTTTTAAATCCTAGTCTAAATCCTCCTTCAGAAAGCTTTGCTTGATTAACCCAGATCTCCTTTTGCCCAAACAAACTCATTGCAGCAAGTAACACTTGTTTTTGTTGTTAACTTGAATTCACTGTTTATGCATCTTCTGTTCATTGTCTGCATGGTGATTGATAGTTACATTTGTCTGTGTCTTCTTCCTCCTAGAGCATAAAGTCCTTAAAGACAGAAAAGGTAGATGAGAAATGAGATGTTTTAAAGTGTTTTGCAAACTTTTAAGCAGGCTATTATTATCAATGAGTTATTATCTTAGTAATTATTATTCAAGCATAACATACCCACTGTGGGACTTCAGTCCAACATGCTGGAAGATGATGGTATCAGTGTTGGGGCTGGTGGTCATTGCCATTTTGCTGGTCTTTAGCACCTAGTCTTGGCTTCTACAGATGCAGGGATATGCAGAACATATGTCATATGTTCTCAAACTTCTTTTTTCTAGGCTTGTAGAAGAAGTGAAATTGCAATGCGATGGCCTGGAATTAGAGAATGAAGATGTGTACATGGCAACTACCTTTGGGGATTTCATCCAGATGTTGATTAGAAAACTGAGAGGGGAAGATGGAGAAGAAAAACAAGTTATAGACTATGTAGGTAGTGAATCACATCCCCCTCCAAAAAGTATTTGGTACCTTCTAAATAAACCCTATATGGTAGTGACACTCACTTGCTTTGGAATCCAAAATGGCAGCTGGGATCAACATTCCTGGAGAATTCTAAACACTGCATTTAAGATTCCTTTCTTCCCTGGCCCTATTCTCTATATCCACTAGGGGAACCTTATGTGTCCTACACAGTCATCTCAGTTGTGTCCAACTCTTCATGACCCCATTTGGGGTTTTCTTGGCAGATGCTGGAGTGGTTTGCCATTTCCTTCTCTAATTCATTTTACAGATGAGAAAACTGAGGCAAACAGGGTTAAGTGAGTTGCCCAGGGTAACACACACTATCTAAGGTCAGATTTGAACCCAGGTCTTCCTGATTCCAGGCCTCACGCTGTATCCACTGCACCGCCTAGTTGCACTTTATATGTCCTACCTGTACTTAATTGAATGATACAGGAAGAAAATCCTGACACAGTGTGGTCCACAGTCTAAGAAATGGAAGAATTTTGAACCAGGGTACTATGCAAAACAGTTTACCATAAAAGGTAGAAAATGTAAGTTGCCCTGTTTTATTCACATGTTTTTTTCTGCTAAGTAACTTGAAACCTTTATATGAAAATTATTTTTTCTATTTACATATTGTTTTAAAATTTGTTTTGTTTTGTTTTTTTGTCTCTGATACAAACTCATTTAAAAATTAGTTCCAATGTACTCTGTCTAAAAGTTTGTATGCTAGGCAGGCAGTAAATTTGTAGGTTGCTAAGAGCCCTTGAAGTTCTGACATCCAATTACCAATCAACAGCACGTCCAGAGGCTATATTCTACACCTAGGATTGTACATATCTGAGCTTATAGGGACCTTATAGGTCATCTAACTCAACCCCCTTATTTTACCAATGAGGAACCTGGGGTCCAGTGACTTGGACAAGGTCACACAGCCAGTAAATGGCAAAGTGGAATTCAAACACAGCTCTTCTGAATCCAAATTCAGCCACTTCTCCTCCACCCCCCATCCCACAGTATACTGCATTGAGGGGAAATTTTCCCCTCTCCTTGAATAATGGAAAATTGATTGAGAAAATCCTAGAATCTCAGAGGTGGCAGGTATCTCAGACACCATCTAGTCCAACCCACATGTGAATAAGAATCCCTTCTATAACACGTCTGTCTAGTTAGCTATCCAGTGTTTTCGTGAAGGTTTCCATCAAGGGGAAATCCACTATTTTCAAAGGCAGCCCATTCCACTTTTGAGAAGCTCTAATTATTAACAACTTCTTTCCTTACTTGAAGCCTAATTTTTTTTTGTTTCTGTATCATATTGTTGACTTGGGTTGAGTTCACAGTCCACCGAGACCTCTAGATCTTTTCCAAACGAACAGCTAACTATTCTTCCCCTATCTTGTACTCAGGAAGTTGATTTTTGGAACCCAAATGTATGACTTTACATTTACTGCTATTACATTTTTTTGTGTGTTAGATTCAGTCTAGTGTTCCATTTTGTCAAAAGCCTTTTAGATCCTGACTCTGTCATGCGACATGTTGGCTTTCCCTCCCAGCTTTATTCCATGTGAAAATTTGAGAAGGCTCTTATCAATGCATTTTCTTTTGATTGAGTAATGATTGTCATGGAAGTTCATGCTGTGTACATAGATATCTATGTGACTAATTCTTTTCTGTTTCTGACCTTGAAGAGGGAAACAAGAAAGCTAAGAGTAGGCGACACTTTCTTTTTCTTCCATGAAGCTTCTTCCTCCTAACTTCCATTTTCTGTATTATAAGGAAGTCTTTGCAACACAACACCAAAGTGATTGATGACGCTCTTTATGGTACAATGAATCTTCAGGCTGGCACAAAGTTATAGAGTTGGGGCCGTATGTGGAGTTTATAATGCATTCTAGGGATTTCTGCAGATGACGGTTACCCCAGCCCCTACCTGTCCCCTGGTTAGCAGGGGAAACTGAGAATAACAGACCAACTTTCAACAATTCTCCCTACTCCTCAGCTGCCACTACAACAATCCCCTTTGTCCCAGAGGGTGAACGAGAGACTTGAAGCCTAAATCTCCTGGTGGGTTTTAGAGGGACAAGGGTCAATTAGTCTCTGTCTTTCTCAGGTGGAGAAGTCCATCAACAACCTGACCATTCGAATGCCTCACCAGCTCTTCATCAATGGGATGTTTGTAGATGCTGAAGGAGCTAAGACCTACGAAACCATCAACCCAACAGATGGGACTGTGAGTCCTGGCAGGCCAGCCAAACCTTTCCTCTTCTCTTCCCATTCAGTGTTGATCTGTATCTCACCCCTTATTTGCTCTGAGACCTTGAGTAAGTTACTTAGTCTCTCTCAGTTTCCCCATTTGTAAAATGTAGATTATAGCTTCTGCCTTGCCCAGCTTATACGGTAATGACTGGGGGATTCAAATGAGATAAAAAATGAAAAAATTCTTTGGAAGCAGTAAAATGCTACCACAGTGTGAGGAAGTAATTATCTGATGCCCCAAAGGTTAAGAGGAAGGACCTCCATGGGTGATGAGTGAATCTGGAAGGGGTAAGAGAAGAAGAAGGAACTGTAATCCTTACCTTACTTTCCACCACCTGCCCCAACTCTCCTGAGTATACTTCATCTCCCATCTGCTGCTCTGGAATAAAGGGCTATAGAATCAGAGATGTACAGATGGAGGGGACCCTAGACATCCAGCCCTTTCATTATACAAATGAGGAAGCTGACATCCAGAGAGATTAAATAACTTGTCTAAGGTCACATGGGAGGAGGGAAAGGGAACATTTACTAAGAGCCTACTACATATCGGATGCTGCACTAAGCACTCTAAAAAAGGGAGAATCTCCTTTGATCCTCACGACAACCCTGTGACATAGGTGCTGTTATTATCCCCACTTTACAGTGGAAAAAACTGAGGCAGATAGAGTATAAGTGACTTACCCAGGGTCATACAACTGTTAATTGTCTAAGGCTGGATTTGAATTCAGGTTTTCCTGATTTCAGGCCCCCATCCTCTATTCACTGTGCTACCAAGCTGGGAAAAGATAAGAATGCCCCCAAAGTGGTTTGTACCTTCTCAGAAGTGAGGAAACAGAGTTTAAAACATCAGTAAAAGAATTGGAAAATTCAGACCACTTCTGGTCCAAGTGCCCCGCAAAGGCCCTGGTGACAGAAGTCCTGAGCCTTGGACCTCTCAGGAAACCCTGTATCTGGCTTTGCTCTTCACAGGCCATCTGCAAAGTATCACTCGCCCAGATCTCTGATGTTGACCAGGCCGTGGCCGCAGCAAAAGATGCCTTTGAGAATGGAGTGTGGGGAAAGATAAACCCCAGAGACAGGGGACGACTTCTCTACAAGTAAGCAGGGCAGCTTTCCTCATCCCTGGGAGTGTGGGGGCTTCAGACCCAAGCACTGGAGATAGGGGCCCAGAGCTTTCCTTCCCAGTCCTACTTGTCTTCAACAAGAAGGTAGCCACAATTCCTAGAAAACCAGGGGACTTGGCAGTGTAGAACACACCCAGAGAGAAAAATAATGGCCCTTAGAACATAGACTCTCAGAGCTGGGAGGGACCTTAGAACATAGAATGTCAGAGCTGGAAGGACTCTTAGAATATAAACTATCAGAGCTGGGAGAGACCTTAGATCATAGACTGTCAGAGCTGGAAGAGCTCTTAGAATATAAACTGTCAGAGCTGGGAGGGACCTTAGAACATAGAATGTCAGAGCTGGAAGAGCTCTTAGAACATAGACTCTCAGAACATAGACTTAGAACACAGAATGTCAGAGCTGGAAGAGCTCTTAGAATATAAACTGTCAGAGCTGGGAGGGACCTTAGAACATAGAATGTCAGAGCTGGAAGGACTCTTAGAATATAAACTGTCAGAGCTGGGAGAGACCTTAGATCATAGAATGTCAGAGCTGGAAGAGCTCTTAGAACATAGACTGTCAGAGCTGGAAGAGCTCTTAGAACATAGACTCTCAGAACATAGACCTAGAACACGGAATGTCAGAGCCCAAAGGTCTCTTAGAATACAGACTGTCATTGCTGGGAGGGCCCTTAGAACACAGAATGTCAGAGCTGGAAGAGCTCTTAGAACATAGATTGTCAGAGCTGGAAGAGCTCTTAGAACATAGACTCTCAGAACATAGACTTAGAACACAGAATGTCAGAGCTGGAATGGACCATTAGAATATTTAGGGCTGAAAGGGCCTTGAAATCACAGAACATGGAATTTCAGAACATAGAAGACAAAACATTGCATTAAATGGGACCTTGTGTGGCCAACAGAAAACCGGGCTTAGTAGAAAATAAGACTGTCATATGCTTGTGACTATGAAATGGAGAGGTTTGACTTCCACATCCTCAATTTCCCACGTATTTAACCTAGTCATTCAACAAACCTACATCAGCTCCTATTGTTATTCAAGTATTGTGCTAGGCACTGTGAGAGTTTTATTCAATTTCAATAACTCCATTCAGCTCAATAAGCATTTATTAAGTGCTTACTGCATGCCATGTGCCAGGCACAAGGGATATAAAAGCAAAAGTGAAAGTCTCCTTATGGGAAACAGCTTGAGCAAAGGCATGAAGCCTGGAGAGCTCTGTGAACATTGGAGAAGAGTAATCTGACTTTGCTGGAATTTAGAATATGTGAAGGACAGTAATATGAGATAAAGGTTCAAAGGACAGGGTCACACTACTATGGGAGGCCTTGAATACCCAGAAAAGCAACTCAAACTTTACTGGGGAGGCATAGGGAGGCATTGAAGATTTTGGAGCAGAAGAATACCATGTCCAGACATTACAGTTGATGAGCCTTATAAAAGATGTATTGGAGAAGGGGGAAAAAATGAATGTGGAACAATCTGCCTGGCAACTATTACAATGGTTCAGGCAGGACTGGCAGTGGGAATAGAGAGGAGATGGGAATGAAATAGGTTTTGAAAAATGGAATTCATAGGATTTGGTGACCCCTCCATCTCCTCGCAAATTCAAAGATAACCCTAGGATTTCAAACACAGAAGACTTGAGTGAATGATGGAACCACAGACAGTACTGGTAAAGTCAGAAGGAGCAGGTTTGTGGGGAAAGATGAGATTGCCTTTGAGTTCCTTCCTGATTCTCCTTCCTCTCCCAGTGCTTAATGCCCCCAAACTCTCTCTTCCAGACCCACTGGCAAATCTTCTCTCAGGTCCTAGTTCACACTGAAGTATGCAGAACAGCTCAGAGTATGACCCTTCCAATGGGAATTGGAATTTTAACAAGGATCAAGCTAAGGGGATGGCACTCCAAGAATAGAATTTCAGGCACAGGCAATGAATGAAGGAGGGATTGGGGGAGGGGTGCAGGGCCAGAAGACCTTCTAGATGCCCCTGAAAAGTGTGTTATATTAGAAAGAGCACCTGGGGCAGCTAGGTGGCACAGTGGATAGAGCACCAGCCCTGGATTCAGGAGGACCTGAGTTCAAACCTGGCCTCAGACACTTACTAGCTGTGTGACCCTGGGCAAGTCACTTAACCCCATTGCCTCACCAAAAAAAAAGAAAAGCACCAGACTGGGAGTCAAGCAATCCAGATTCTAGTCCTCGTGCCACCACAAATTTCCCATATGCCTTTCGGCTAATAGGTTCCCCTCTCTGGGTCCCAATTCCCTAGGCTCTAAAAAGTGAGTCTTGGATTAGATGTTCCCCGGCGTCCCTTCCAGTTCTAAATCCTCTGATCCCTGGAGCTCTGGGATATCTTCCAGGAGCCTTCCATTCCGTTCTTTCTCCGACCTGAGTAAGATGATCTCTGAGGCTTACATTAGTGTCAGATGAAAGGCTGGTGTACATTTAGAAGCAGGACTGGACCTGTGAAGTAATACACCATTAGACTTTGGCACTCTTCCCGTCTTTCCTTTTCTGTCTCCTTCTGTTCCTGCCCCCTTCCTCTCCCCTCCTCCTGTGCCTCTCCCTCGAGGGTCTTGCGGTCAATTAATCTCTGAAGGTGGTAGCTAATAAGAGCTCAAGGTAAAGGATAGGGGAAGAAACTTTCAAGACTCCAAAGCATTCTCAGTAGACTCACCCCAGTGCCTTTTATGCGCTAATTAAAGACATCTATATCCCAAGTGTTCATATGGACTATTTGTGCCCCACCTATGGTATGGCCGTCTGAGCTTGTATTGGTCTGATCAGCCACAGTCAGACACACTGTACGTTGATCCTGACATAGTGATGTCATTCTGATCCTCTTCAAGAATGAAAGCCAATAATCCATAACCCATCACATGCCAGGCACTGTGCTAATAAGCATTGGGAATACAAATTGAAGCAAGAAAAACAATTCCTACCCTCAAGGAGCTTACATTCTACTGAGAGAAGACAGCCTATACAGTGGAACTTGAAAGGGGGGCACCAATGAGGGGAGGAAGGCTCCAGGGTGGCGGTTTCTAGGGGTGGCAATGTGATGAGGAGGAAGAGCAGAAGGCAGTGGAGTTCTGAGAGAGGCCAGGTGTGAATGACAGCAACACCGGAGGCCCCGCCAAAAATGGGACTTACTTCTTTATGCTCTTTGATGAATACCATTTTCCACTCGAGAGAGGGGGAAAAAATCCAACAACAATGGGGACATGGCAGGAAGAAATACATTGCTAAGGGAGGATGGCATCTTTTCTGGAAAGTTTTGAGGAGAAGGCAGACTGCCTTTTGGTGTGGCTTAGACGCTGTCCCACCTGGGGTGCCACCTGACACCATGACTCAGTCAAGGAAATCAGCCAGTTTTTATTAAACTCATGTCAGGAGAAAGAGACCACTGGGGGACAAACAAGCAGGTAGGTATACAGTATGAGTCCTGCTGTCGAGCAGCTTACAAGGAGTTATGCTGACACATTTATATACTGCTTCTTAATTAGTCCAAATAAATTTCCAGAGAGCTTTGAAACAGAATTCATTTCTTGCAGTTGCCAAGAGTGTCATCAGAAGGCTAAGTAACAGGTCCAGCAGGGGGCAGTGTTCTCCCAGTAGTCATTGAAGGCAGCCTTCAAAGGACCAATGATAATGAATTCTACCCACCTCCTGATAAAGAATCATTGGACCCAAGATGCAGAATTTGTGTGTGTATATACACACTGTATACATATTTATACAAAACATCACATTAAATATATATATATATATATATATATATATATATATGTGTGTGTGTGTGTGTGTGTGTGTATGTATATATGTATGTGTGTATGTATTTATATACACACATATACATATACATATATGTGTGCATACCCTAGAGAGAGTTGGCCAATGTGATCATTGTTTTGCTTGACTATGCATGTCTGTAACAAGGATTTTGGTTTTTTTTTTTTTTCCAGTGGGGTGAGGATAGTAGGGAGAGAAAATAGCTGTTATTTTCCATAGAAAAATATGAAATGTAATTTTAAACACTACACAATGTGAGAAGACTGAACTAGGAACTGGAAGAGCCAGCTTCAGGTCCTAGCCACTCCATTAACTTGAGACTGCTTCTTGTCATTGTTTTAATTTGTGTCAATGTCCCTCGGTTTTACATCGCCTTCATTTCTAAATGTGTCCTCCTGCTTCCCGTCTTCTCCACCGCTCTGTACCCCCAATGCCATACATCACTAAATCAACTCCCCCAAATTAACCATGTCTGATGGTCTACAGTATGCAATGTTTCACACCCGTAGTTCCCCACCTTTGCAAAGAATGGAGCTTCTGCTGTTAACTTGTACTGAGACCTTGGACAAGTCATTCCCCTTCTCTGCTTTCTCCATCTGTAAAATTGAGGAGAAAGAGGTAGGTGCTCTCTAAAGCCTCAAATTATAGTACATACATACATATATATGTGTGTGTGTGTGTGTATATATATACATATATACACACATATATATACATATATAAAGTATATATACATTTATATATCAATCAACAGAAATAGATGATATTGTGAGAGCTATCAAATATCTTACAAGTGAAGCATATTTTTAAAGCTCTTAACAAAATGATTTTTAAAAGTTTCTCAGTCTTGCTCCATTTCTCAGTGGCCTCCAGCTTGATCTGTTTTCCAAGGCTTCAACAACCAGCAGGTTGATTCCGAAATGAGAAAACCACTGACTCAGGCTTCACAGCTGGGAGGTGCCTTAGATATCACTGAACCCTAACTCCCTCATTTTACAGATGAGAAAACTGAGGCATAGAGAGACAAAGTAACCTTCCAAGTCTTTGGACTCCAAATCCAGTGCTCTTTTCACTATACCACAAGGTGTCAGGGTCCCCGCAGGAACTAACCTCAGACTCAGCCTCCTCCAAACCTCATGTATCTGCACTTCTTCTGCAGAAGGACAGGAATGGGGATAGAAAAATATATAAGACCTAATTTCTGCCCTCAGAGTGCCGATGATCAAGATGGGAAGAATCATAGCATGTCAGAACTGAAAAGATCATCCCTCCTTATTTATAGAATGGGAGATGGAGAAGAGGGGGAGTGATTGCCAAAAGTCACCTAGCTAATGGGTGGAGTCAGGACTTGAACCCAGGTCTTCTAACTACTAGGCTAGTGTTCTTACCACTATAAAAGGAAACTTCAGACACAT
Source organism: Phascolarctos cinereus (assembly GCF_003287225.1). NCBI lineage: Eukaryota > Metazoa > Chordata > Mammalia > Diprotodontia > Phascolarctidae > Phascolarctos > Phascolarctos cinereus. The sequence continues at coordinate 59,313,713 of NW_027555847.1, forward strand.
AAGAATTAATGAACATTGCAAGACAGCGTGAAATTGAGTGATGTGCTTAAGTGGAAAGAACACCAGACTGAATCAGGAGATCTGGGCTCTAGTCACATTCCTGTCACTAGCCAGCTGTGTGACCCTGGCAAGTCATTTAAGTTTCTGAGGAGGTTGGTCTAGATGCCTGCTAAGTTCTTCCCAGATGTATGATTCTCCATCCTTAATTCTAAGACTAGCTGTGTGGTAAGGCTTCAGAGGAAGGAGACATCATTGTGGGCCTGAATAGTTAGGGAAGGCTTCATGGTGGAGGTAAGATGAGACTTGGGCAGTGAAAGATGGGGAAAACAAGATGGCGGTGGAAAGGCGGTGAGCAAGATGACAATGTCCATTCCTTTCCTTCTCCTCTGGCCTGTCCAGGTTAGCTGACCTCATGCAGGAACACCAGGAAGAGCTGGCCACCATTGAATCTGCTGACTCAGGCGCCGTGTACACACTGGCCTTGAAGACACACGTGGGCATGTCCATCCAAACGTTCCGCTACTTTGCAGGCTGGTGTGACAAAATTCAGGTAGGATCTGTCAGGCCCTGACCTCCTCTCCTAAAGTCTGAGCCAGCATGGGTCAGGTAGGTCAACGTCCCCCCAAAAAAGGATTCTCTGAGGAGGGCGCCAGCCTGCTTAGGAGACACGTGACTCACCAGTTTCCCTTTGCCTGTTCTGGAAGTTGAGTGGCCTATGGCCTTCAGGATGGAGAACCCCGAGACACCTAGGATAGAAAGCAGTTCTCATGGAATTTAAGCTGTGTTTTAAATCTCTCCATTCTCAAGTACAAAGCTCAGTAGTAGAGATAGAAAGAAGCCTACAATACAGGGCCTGCTCTCTGGGAGCTTGTTGTCTAATGAAGGGAAGGACGCTTACATAAATAGCTACGATACAAGAAAAAGTAAGATAATTATAAAGAAGGGGTCATGGAAACCCCCATGGTTTATACAATGGAAAGAACCCTGGATTTGGAGTTAGAGGTTATAGCTCTACCACTCACTGTGTTACCTTACACTTTCTGTTCTACTGTAAGGGACGCCTGACTTCCTATTTCCAAGCCAAGGACAAATTGCCAAGCTATCCAATGGGCAGTATACCCCTAGCTGGGGGTATGGGGGAGGGAAAGGAGGACTAAAGACCTTGACACATCCTTGTGTTTGGTTTCCAGGGTACCACCATCCCCATTAACCAAGCAAGGCCTAACCGCAACCTTACCTTCACCAAGAAAGAGCCAGTTGGGTGAGTCCTATCACTTCGGAATGCTTTCATAGGAGGGTTTGGTAGCAAAATTGGCAGAAAATTGGACCTGGTCAAATGGCAGGCCTCCCTCAAGACTAACTGTGACCCTACTTTTGTGAGAGGCAATGTGGTGCAATTAATGAATTAACAAGTATTTAAGCACCTACTGTATGCCAGGCACTGTGCTAGATACTAAGGATAAAAAGGCAGAAGTGTGCAGCTTACATTCTATTGGGGAAATAACATGTACATATAAGTATATGCAAAATCTGTGCAAGAGAAAAAAAGATAATTTTAGTGAGAAGAGATACTAGCAACTTGGGGAGGTGGGGTGGGAGGCGTGGAAGGAGAGACCTGGTTTTAAATCCTGGCTCTGTTACCTACTAGCTGTGTGATCTTAAGCATTTCACTTAGTGAACTGGTTCTCAGTTTCCTCATCTGTTAAATGAAGGGTGGTCAAACTGTAAGGTCCCTTCCAATTCTATACCTATGAGCCTCTCAAAGCTTTCCAAAGATACAGCTAATGGGAATAATCAAGCTAAGCCCACCCTGGGAGGGATGCTGGTGGCTTCCTCTAGGGCCATGTGACTGGAGAACTTACTTGGAGAGGCTGATCCCCACCCTCTGCTCCCCTCAGACTTTTTTTTTTATTTTTCCCCCTCATACTTATAAAAAAGACCTAGGACTCAAACGCAGTCTTTCCAGAAAAAGTCCCCACTGGCACCAAGCCACCCTAGAAATAGCTGCCTGGGCAACTGAGGCATAACAGCCTTGTCTTTGGGGCCTTCCTATCTCATACCACAACCATCCCTAGACACTCATTCCCTTGGGTTAAGAAACTGAAGACTTCCTTAAATAAATTAGCAAACATTATATAAATAAATTAACAAGTTAAGTACATCCTATGTGGCAGAAGCCTTAGAATGCAAATATTTCAGAAGAGCTGCTTTGAGGCTAATGTGGACATGATAGACAGCTTCATATATTAGTAGGGTCATCCTGCAGAACAGAATCATAGCATGTCAGATGGGAAAGGGGTCATATTAGTCCAACCAGGCCATTTGACAGATGAGAAAACTGAGGCGGCAAGAGGCAGGATGACCTGGCAGAGAAGAAAGGAACCTTTGATATCAACCAGTAGAACCACTCCATTTTGTAGATGAGAAAAATGAGGCCCTGAAGAGCCATGATGATTTCGTAGCAGAGCCAGGTCTAGAACTAAGGTCTCCTGGATCTGAGTCCAGGCTTCTTGCCTGGTTACTCATGCTAGATTAGGATCGCACAGAGGAGGCAGGGAAGATGGAAAGAGGCAGGATGGGATGGGGGAGGGACTCCCGCCTGATCACCTCGGTGTTTAGGGTCTGTGGCATCGTCATTCCCTGGAATTATCCCCTGATGATGCTCTCCTGGAAGACCGCTGCCTGCCTGGCAGCTGGCAACACGGTAGTCATCAAGCCAGCCCAGGTGAGTTGCCTCAAGGTACAATGATTGTTGTTGAGGTTGATAGGGTGGAGAGGAGGGGAGAGGGTGGACATAATTATAACAACGTGTGCTTCTCAAATCTGAGTCCTAGTGGGAGATCCCTCTACCATGGAACTCTGTAGAGCAAGCTATCCATTTGGCCCATCATTGTACAGTGATACTATCCTTGAACTTTCACTTTCAAGCCCAGGGTTTGCTCATTGGTTTGGGGGAGGAACTCGCATCTCCAGCCATCTCTCCCACCAGGCTAACTCCAGGGGTCCAGTTTCTTTTCTGGGTAGCTACCCAGCCATGTCCACCTGTACCACATTATCTCAAGGGAGAGGGTCTAGTGCTTAGGCAATATTATGGCTTTATTATTTATAGAAATGGCAGAGTGTCATGAGAAAGCAGTAGACTGGGAGTCAAGACTTGGGTTCAAGCTCTGGGCTAGTCATTTTTCCTTATCTGTAAAACAGGAACAGTAATACAAATACTACCCACCTTGGTAGGTATGCCAAGGACATACAGCCAACAAATTCTTTTTCATTCTTTCTTCATCTCTTTAATAAGAGGATTCGTTTTTCATCAGCTGAGAGTAAGACTACGGGACACACAATGAATGTGGGAGTAAGCAGAGGGGAGGAGGGTGCCAATAGATAGGAGTTACTAGAAGGGGAGGTAAGAAGACACAGAAACTGGTTTTTACCAACTTTACAACTTTGCTGATGGAATATTACAGAAGATCAGGACAGAGAGAAACCAGTGTGGGTTGGAGTTGCTGCAATAATAAAGTCTCTATGGCTCACTCATATGACTCTAGATCTATATACCTGGCTTGTAGCCCCACATCACCAATTACTTATTGGACATTTCCAGCTGGATATCCCAGAGTAATCTCAAACTCGACACATCCAAAGCAGAACTCATTACCTTTCCCCAGACTCCCCTATTTCTGACAAAGGCACCATCAGTCTTCCAGACTCCCAGCATCATCCTTGCCTCCTCACTCTCCCTTACCCCACATGTCCAATCAATTTCCAAATCTTGATGTTTTCTCCCTTTCCAATATCTCTTGTGTCCAAACTTCTCTACTCACCTAGCCGCCATCTTAGTTAAGGTCGTCATCGTCTCTAAACTTTCGCAATGGCCTCCTGCTTGGCCTTACAAACAGCTTACAAATTGATATGTCTGACCATATCATTCCCGTGATCACTGAACTCCAGTCTGATAGACAATGGGGAGCCTCTGAAGAATTTTGAGGTGAGAAGTGACCTTGGTACAATGGAGTCATCAGTTGATCCTCGGAATCGACAGTAACCTGTTACTCCTAGGATCAAATAAAAATGCCTTTTATATAAATATAAGGCCCTTTACAATCTGGTTCCAACCTGTCTTTCCAGCCTTACAATACACTACTCTCCTTCTTTTGCTCACATCAAACTATCTGTCTTGCAGCTCCTCACACACAATAGTCGTCTTATATTTTGGTGCCTTTACACAGGCTGTATGTACCCCACAGGAGGCCATCTCCAGTAGTCCCAATCTATATCTGACCACTGGACCCAGATGGTCCCACACGAGAGAGTAAGGCTGGTGATTTTGCACAGCCCTCCCTCACTAAAATCCAATTCACTTGCAAATCATAGGGTCACCTTCCTGATGTCATGGTCCTCTTCGAGAATGAAGGACGAACGACAACAATGAACTCTGTGTCTGGAATCATTTCCCTCCTCACCTCTGCCTCTTAGAGTCCATAGCTTCTTTCAACACTCCCTCCACACACCAGCATCTCCTTTATCAGGTCATTCCTGATTCCACTCCCTACTATTAGGGCCTCCCCTAGTAAAAAATTACTTTCTGTGTATTTGAATATATTTTGTGCACATTTACACATTTATGTTTTGTCCCTCCTGATAGAATACAAGGTCCAAGAGGGCAAAAATTGTTCCATTTTTGCCTTTTGTATCCTCAGCATCTAGCATAGAGCCTGACACATAGTAGGTGCATAATAAGTGATTGTTAATTGAGTGATGATGACATCAAAAATGCATTAGGCGTTTACTCTTTCCAGGGCTTAGCATTAGGTGTTGTCAAGTCTTCCAAGAATAGAGAAGAAAGAATGGAGTCACGAAGAAAACACTGGGCTTGTAATCAAAAGGCCCAGGCTGGAATTCTGGCTCTGCCACTTACCTTGTGACCTTGAACAAGTCACCTCCTTACTCTGTTTTCTCCCCTGCTGAAAGGAGGATTGGTTGGTTTTTAAAGTTGTTTAGAGTTTGAGAGGATCTTAGTAGTTATCTGGTCCAATGCCTTCATCCTATGGCTCTGGAGAGATGGATACACTGGAGGAGGGCATCCTGGTAAGGAGAAAGAGGTGAGCTTGGTTGTTCAGCTGGAACCATTTAATCATATCAAAAATGATAGCTCCATTTTTCTATGTGTGATGTCTGGAAGTCACCCAGTGCATAAAATAGAAGAGAGTGGCCTGGGAGGGCCAGTGGGTCTGAGACTGCAATTCTTTTGCTGTACCGCCAGGTGACACCACTGACTGCCTTGAAATTTGCAGAGCTGACAGTGAAAGCCGGCATTCCCAAAGGTGTGGTGAACGTGCTACCAGGATCAGGTAAGGGGGCAGCAGGAGAGGGGAGTGTTTTGCCATCTCCCTTCTCAAGAAGAAAAGGCAGGACATCTCAGCTGGCCAACTTCTCCATTTGAAAGTCCTATAGGGAGCTCGAGCATCTCCAAAGACCAAGAATCTGACCTTGGGAAAGGGCTAACTAGGAAAAAGGGATGGTAGTAGTAGTGGTGGTAGTGGTGAGGATGGTGATGACACTACTACTACCACCATTACTACCACCACCACTACCACTACTTCCTCTTCCTCCTCCTCCTTCTGCTACTGCCACTGCTACTATTACTACTACTACTACTACTACTACCACTACTACTACTACTACTACTACTACTACTACTACCTCCTCATCCTCCTCTTCCTCCTACTATTACTACTAATAATAATTAATGATAATAAAAAAGCAATGGGCAAATGAGGGATAAAGTAGAAACAATTGAGCATTGAAAATCATACTAACCATTTGGGAGCTCAAGGTAAATCTACCTGAGTCTACTCTCACCTGCCATCTTGTATACACTCATGATAATGGATAGAGAATACCGACCTTGGAGTCAGAAAGGACTGGGTTCAACCTAATAGCTGTGTGTTGGTGGACATGTCACTTTAACCCCTTTGGCCCTCACCTATACAATGAGGGGGTTGAGTCGATCACTTCTGAGGTCCCTTCTGACTCAAAATCTATGATCCTATGATCATTTGTGAAGCGCCTACTATGTGCTAGGTGCTGTATACAAAGATGGGTATAATGGAAAGAATCCTAAACTTGTAGTCAGAAGACCCAGGTTTGAGTCTGCATTCTGATATGTATTATCTATGTGATCATGAGCAAGGTGCCTATTCTCTCTGGGCCTCAGTTTCCCCATTTGTAAAAAGAGGACATTGGACTGGATCCCTAAGGTCCCATGTAGCAATAACATGCCACAATTCTAAGTTTGAAAGGGGCAGCAAGGTGTTGCAAAGAGATAACTGAAATAGGAAACAGTGCCTGGGTCCTGATCCTGACTTTGCCACTAACTTACAGTCTGGCCACAGTCGAGTGAGGTCTCTTCTGGGAACCTCAGTTTACTCCTTTGTAAATCTGGAATCAGTGATCCTCAAGGTTCTAGCCATCTCTGGTTTCCTAGAATCCAGCCCTCCATTTATTCCATTCTTGGATCAAATGCTAGCTCTCTCTCTGCACACAGACAATGAATTACACACAGCCACGGTCTAGCTGCTTGCTTTCTTCCTTAATTAACAGCAGCTCTCCAGGAGCCAGTAAGTGGATGGGGGTGGGTAGGACATCCCTGGTGATCTGGCCTGGTGATTCCTCCAATGACTTTCCTACCCACCTGGTATACTGCTAACACATCTGTCAGCAAAGGGCTAATTGAAATTCTAACTAGGACATCACAAAAGCACCCCTCTCTACCTCCTGACTTCTGCTGAAAGGAGATGGGTTGGGGCAGTAGAATTGGCCCGCATTTCATTTCAACCTTCCCTGACTCTGTCACTGGCTGGGAATTTGCTGGATCGAGGGCAAGGAGGTAAATGTCATCTGCTCAGGGAAAGGGAGCCAAGAGTCCTGGGATCGCTGCCCAGCTTTGCCACTGGCTTACCTAATAATACTAATAACAATACCAGTGATGGTGTTCCTACCTCCACCTTATTTGCACTGCCCTCAAAACACATTCACACCCATTACCTCATTTGTTTTGATGAGGCAATCCTGTGAGACAGGACAGGTATTATCCCATTTTACAGATGGGGAAAGGGGATTTCAGAGAAGGCGACACCTAAAATCACACGTGTAGGGAGGCAGCAGGCCCTGCTGATAAATAACGGTGATGGGGAATCACAGGTTTAGAGCCAGAAGGGATCTTGGAAGCCATTTATTCCAACCCCCTCATTTTACAGATGAAGAAACTGCCAGGATGTTTAAGTGACTTGCCCAGGATCATATGGGTATCACAGGAAGGATTTTAACCTAGAACCTTTGACTCCAAAATCAATGTAGAATTCAGCTCTCAAGGAACAGAGTAGTAAAGAAGTTCACCTCTCTTGCCCGTTATCCCTAATTTTGCTGTCCTTGGGAGCATTCAACCCCAAAGACCCAATGAAATAAATAATTAATAGGCATCTGTGGAGTACCAACTGTATACCCACCCCTGTGTTAGGCACTGGGAACACAAATACAAATATATGGTGGGGGTGGAGGAAGAGGGAAGGAGAGGGAGAGAGAGAGAGAGAGAGAAGAGAGAGAGAGAGAGAGAGAGAGAGAGAGAGAGAGAGAGAGAGGAGAAGAAGAAGAAGAAGAAGGAGGAGGAGAAGAAGAAGGAGGAGGAGAATAAGAAGGAGGAGAGGGAAAAGAGAAGAAAAGGGAAAAGAGAGAGACATATATATATGGAGAGAGAGAAGAAGGAGGATGAGGAGGAGAGGGAAAGGAGAAAAAGGAAAAAGAGACAGAGACATATATATATATGGAGAGAGAGAGAAGCCCATCCCTCAAGGAGTACTCTGCCTACAGAACACCCCATAAGAGCCATTCCATCTCATAGCATATTAGGTCTGAAAGGGGGACCTTGGGACCTTTAGGGATTGTCTACACCAATCCCCTTATTTTCCATAAAAGGAAACTGAAGCTTAGAGACTGAATTGTCCAACATCACACAGCTTCTGCATGATACAATGGGGACCAGAACCCTGACTATGGACAACCTAGTCTAGTCCTCTTTCTACCACAGCAGGCTATACAGGACTTTGAGATTAAAAGTCTTTGACACTCAAAGGAAATGAGTTCTAATGGTAGACCTTCAGACGGTGAGACAGGTATTTCTATAGCATCACAAAGACAAAATCATGTATTCCAGCATATAAGGCCAACCCTCATATGTAGCCTGTTTTCTTCTGCTTATGCTGTCTAGGGGGCAGGGGGCAAACAGGAAGATTCTGTAACATGGGAGACTATTAGAGCTGGAAGGGACTGGTGAGATCAATTAACTCAATTCCCCATTTCACAAAGGAGGAAACTAAGGATAGGATATGTAACTGATTAGATAGATGGAGGGATAGATAGGTAGACGGACAGACAGACAGACAGATAGATAGATAGATAGATAGAAGATAGATAGATAGATAGATAGATAGATAGATAGATATGTCTATGGATATAGCTATAGATAGATATAGATACACACACATATACACACACACTTATATAAACTTGCTCAGAGTTTCATGAAGAGTTAATTGCAGAACCAGAATCTGATCCCAGGTCTCTTATCTTCTAGCCCAATATGTCTTCATATCTACCTCCACAAAGAGTAACTGCCTCCCCTGCTAGCCTACACGTGCACTGGCAGAGTCCACATGAGTTAGCATCCACTTGCTCCCCTCTGAGCAGAAGGAGAAAGTAGGCTTGACTAATGCTGGCTTTTTGGTCACTGACAAATTGTGCCTGCCCTCTGTGGCTGCTTATTCTGCAGAAATGGTGGTTGATCTGCCAGTCACCAAGGTGGGAAACCAGGCATATCGTGGCCAGTTTATTTTCAGAGTAAACCCCAAGTAAAGGAGAACTTTGTACTCTGAATCAGACCGAGATCTAGGCCATGGCGGAGGGCATTTAGGGTGCTCTGCATTAAGAGATATAGGGTGTACAGAATGAGAGGTATATAGTTGTGCTATAGTCTGCCTTCATTAGACCATGTTTGGGCTACTGTGTTCAGGTCCACGTACCACATTCTGGGAAGGAGGTTGACAATCTGGGAGGGATTAAAACCCAAGGAGGGTAACCATATGAAAACCAGTTACAAGACCTGGGAATGTGAATCCTGAGGAAGAGAAGATTTAGGGGTTACATGATATCTGTCTTTTAAGTATTTGAGAGATTGTCATGTAGAAGGGCCACTAGGTGGCGCCATAGTGCATAGAGTGCTGGGTCTGGAGTCAGGAAGACTCTTCTGAGTTCAAGTCCAGTTATCAGATACTTAGTAGATGTGTGACCCCAGGCAAGTCACTTAACCCTGTTTGCCTCAACTTCCTCATCTGTAAACGAGCTGGAGAAAGAAATGGCAAACCACTCCAGTGTCTTTGCCAAGAAAACCCCAAATGGGGTCACAAAGAGTTGGACACAATTGAAACAACTGAACAATATGTAGAAGATGGATTAGATGCCATCCACCTGGAAAAGGAGCCATAGTGTAAGAAGTCAATAGAGGCCTGGCCTTGCCTCTGACATATACTGACTATGTAACCCTGGATGAGTCACTTGAAGCCTCCATGCTCTAGACAGCTCTCTAAACAAAAAGGTGACAACCTACAATTGGTAGAGAGATTTCCTCATCTGAGAGTTCCCTACACTACTGAAATCACAGGTTTCAAGCTCTGTCTCCACTTGACCTCAAAGGGCAGTACTTAGAGTGATGGAGAGAAGTTTCAGGGAGAGAGGGATTTTAAACTCAATATATGAAAAGCTTGCTGACAATTAACACTCTTTTGAAGTTGGAATAGACTATTCCAGGAGGTGAAGGATTTTCCTCTCACTCTTCAAGCCAATGCCAGATCACCCCTTATTTGGGAGGAATCTTATTCAGGTCTGGATTGGACCAGATGGTCTCTGAGGGGCCCTCCAATTCAAAGTCTGTGAATTAATCCATTATAACAATATAACAAACTGGAAATCTCACAAAGAGATGATATATTTCTTCCATGACAACACTCCTTCCATGACAACCATACCAGTCCTGCCTGGGACTTAGCCCTCTGGATATAAGCTTCTCCAAGGTCATCTAAAACCTTAATAATAGGCCATTGTTGTGCCCATACTCAAAGTCTTTTCAGATTGGAAGGGTCTGCCAAAGAACTGTGTCCTGCTGGCATATCCTGCCATCAGTCTACAAGGAGTCAAGTTCAGGAAGACAGGGTCATCTCCACAATACAAGGAGGCATCAGAGGAGGCATTAGTGGAAATCTTATACTATGTCCAAGCATCGAATGTCGCATCGAAACATAGAGTTTGGATTTTGTTTTGTGGTTTTTGATCTAGACCTGGGATTTTATTCATTTGGGAACTCACAATAGAGAAAAACCCCTCCCATGGTGTATATAGCCTTAGAAATTTTCCTAGTACAATCAGACATTATATATGTTCATGGCCCCAGCTGATATATGTTAAAGGCAGGATTTGAATTTGGGTCTTCCAGAGTCCAAGGCTAGCCCTCTATTTACCACACCTTACTACCTCTCATAACAATTCGTAAGATTTAGAGATGGAAGGACTCCAAGGGGTCATCTATCCCAACCCCTCATTTTATAGAGGAGAAAGCTAGGGCCTAGAGATGTTGGAGCTAGCCCAAGACCACGTAGGTGTTAAGTTGAAGAATCAGGATTCAAACCCAGGCTCCCTGTTTCCAAATCCAGTGTCCTGCCTGCCTTCAGCCTCATTCAGAAAATCCAGTCCCCTGAAATGGAGTTAAATTGAAGGCTATATTCACCCCATTCCTTGAAGGACAGAAGTCACATGACCTCCTCAGTGAAGAGAGGAAACATTTCCATATGCCCATACCATTCTTGGCACTATCTAAAATCCTAGGATGTCAGTGTTGGAAAGGGCCTTGGAGGGTCTCTATTCTAACCTTGTTTCTATGATATTCAGAAGAGGTGATCTGTGTTGATTGTTTCCATGATGAGAAACTCCCTATCTCACAAGGCATACCATTCCATTGTGTTGAAGTTACAACTGTCCCTTTGAGAGTACAGAGCATTAGAATTGTTATTCTCTCAATACATACGTGTAGGTCATAGGGACATAGAATGTTAGAGCTGGGAGACCTCAGAGCTTATCTAGATTAGCTACCTCATTTTACAGAAGAGGAAACTGAGGTCCAAAGAGATTCAGTGACTTGCCTAAGGATAGAGCAGAGCCAGAATTTGAACTCGGGTCAGGTGTCAGTAGGAATAGGGAAGTGGTAATCCTGCTGTTTTGCCCTAGTCATATCACATCTGGAACACCGTGCTCATTTTTGTGAGGCAGCTGGATGGTACAACGGAGAGCACTGGTCCTGAATTCAAGAAGACCTGAATTTATAACCCAAACTCTGACACTCACTGGCTATGTGACCCTGGGCAAGTCGCTTAATCTCTGTCTGCACAATTTCCTTAACTATAAAATGGGAGTAATAGTAACACCTATCTCCCAGGGATGTTGTGAAGATCAAATGAAATATTTGTAAAGTGCTTGGCCCACGATTGATACATAACATTTCCTCTCCTTCCTGTAAAGCACTACATTTTAGGAAGAGCACTGATAAGCAGGGGAGAGTCTAGGGGAGTGTGACCAGTATGGTAAAGGTCCATGAGATCGTGCCATGTGAGGAGCAGTAGAAGGACCTGGGAATGGTTAGCCTGAAGAAGAGAAGGCGTAGGAGGGACAGGAGAGCTGCCCTCAAGTATTCAAAGTGCTATTACAGGAAGAGGCAGCAGACTGCTCTGTTTGGCCCCAGAGGGCAGAGCTGGTAGCCATGTGCAGAAGACACAAAGAGACAAACTAGGCTGGCCATGAGGAGCAACTTACTTTTAAGCTGATCCTGGCATAGGCTTTTTAAGGATTGTTTTACTGACCCTATCTCTTTGATCCTAATAACAACCCTATAAGCTATTCTTATGATCACCATTTTACCAATGAGGAAATAGAAGCCAGATTACTTGCCCATAGTCACACTTCTAAGTAAGTGTCAGAGGTTCAAGTGGAACCCAGATCTTCCTGGCTCAAGCCCAGCGCATGATTCAGTGACCCATTTCCCAGCCACTGCAAATGAAAACTTCCAAGTTCCCTCTTCTAGACTGGAAGAGATGATCTCTCCTTCCAGCTCTAAATCCATGACCTATGATCCTAATCACCCAAACTGTCTGATTGAGAATGGGCTGACTCAGTGGTTTCCCTCTCTCTCAACACCTTCAGCCATGGCTGATCCTGGATAATCATTTATATGCATTGTTGGGGGAGGGGTTTCTTGCTCAGGCTCCTGTAACGTCCTCTAAATCGGAGAATATGCTTCATTGTCATACTGGAACTTTCAACAATGTGTTAAGAATCCATCCTAACCCTTCAGGTAGCCTGCTGACTCTCCTTGTGATGGCTGTCCATGGCTCAGCCTAGGCTCCCAACCCTTCCCATTCCACTCTGAGGCAAATCTAGCCAAGATTTCACGTCTCTAGGGGCCAGGACTTTGGGAGACCGAATCTTAGGTAAAGTTCATTGTCTTCCAGACCACTAGTGTCAAATAGAAAAGGAAGCCCCTAATTGGTTCATAAGGATCCCCCCTGGCCCATTAAAATGTAATATTACCTATGCTTTATTGTATTTTTATTTATTTTGTCAAATATTTCCCAATTACATTTTAATCTGATTCAAGCTGTGCTCAGGGGTGTTGCAGGTCCTTTATGTATGACATCTCTGCTCCAAACCCTTTCAGAGTTAGGATTCAGGAAGGAATACTCCAATTTATGGGGGCTATAGGAGTAGAGAAGGTCATAAACTCCCGCAGAACCCACAAGGGACATATTAACTAGCTAATGATGGGGAGGGGGCAGTTAATGTGTAGAGTAATGCAGTGGGAGAGGCTCTGGATTTGGGATTGGGAGACCAGTGGTCTCATCTACTTGCTACATATGCAACATTAAGGAAGTTATTCAATATTTCTGAGCTTTGGTTTCCTCCCCTCTAGGATGAGGAAATGACTTCTGTTGTCCCTTCTAACTCTAAATCCTATATTAAGCGGCCCTTTCGTTATGAGAGTAATTCTCCTCTGCCTGCAGAGAATTCTTTACAGACTCAGAACAATAGTTTGGCTTGCTGAGTGGACTCGGCCTGGAATTTCCATTTCTCTTGTTGAAAGCTCTCCTGAAAGGGGGGAAGGGGGTGAAGATGATGGCCTTCCTTTGCACAGTAAGCCAAGGAGGCCTGCCTTGTGCACCAAGTTTCTACTGGCAGCTCAGCTGGTCAAAGAAAGATATCAGGCCAGGGTCGAAAAGGAAGCAAGAGTTGGCAGCTTCTCAGGTGTGTTACTGGCCAGAAAAGCAAGCCCATCCTCATCAGCCCATGGGTTATGTCATTTAGGGGTCTCAGGGATCTCCAGAAGCCCTGCTTTCACACTCTGTAACCCCTCCTTTGGACAGGTTCCTTGGTTGGACAGAGGTTATCAGATCATCCAGATGTGAGGAAAATTGGGTTCACAGGCTCCACAGAGATTGGAAAACACATCATGAAGAGGTAAGCACGTTGTGGGAGCAGGGTGGAGATATACTGGATATGGATGCCTTTGGGGAAGAGGTTTCCCTTTCCTGGTTCCTGAAATCTATTTAGGCAGCCACCTGTTTAACCTACACATAAGACTATCCCTAAACCTGAGCACTAATCATCTCCAAAGTACCTCAGATTCCACCATCTTTTACCCATGGAAACTTTCCAATCATTGTGGTCTTTGTCTACTGTGATAATAATGGCTTATGTTTATGTAGAGCACTTTAAAGTTCACAAAGCACTCTTCAAACACTATTTCATGTTATCCAGTGAAGCAGAGGTGCTGTGATCATGCCCATTTTACAGGTGAGGTTACCAGTGCTCAGAGAGGTTAAGGAATTTTCCCAGTCCCATAGCTGTTAAATGTTTAGGCAGGATTCAAAGCCAGGTCTTTTTGACTCAAGGGTGAGGGCTCTATCCACCACATAGCCCTACCTCTATAAAGAGAAATCTGCCTGTTAGTTATTTTAAAGCCAAAGTGATGGTTTTAGGAAGAAGATAAACACATACATGAAGAGCCAGAGACTTGTCACAGGCTATATATAGTCAGTAGGGCATTTAATACCTGCATCTATTTTTACTGAAATCCTTTCCTGGAAATCACAGCATGAGACAGCAAAGATGCGCGTGGTCAGAGGCAAGGGGCTGAACTGAAATTCTGCTGCACTGAAGGTGACAGCTTAGCATGGCATTAATCATGATCCTGACAACAGCTCACATTTAGATACACCAGCCATTGTTGCTTTCTTTTTTCCTTCAGAATTGTGATTCCATTGGGGTTGGAGAACTCCTACTATGTAAATTCCTTCCACCAACACAGATCAGCAACTAAACTATGGAAAGAATAGTAGAAAAAAGAAAGAATAGTAGAGAGTTGTCCGACATCCCACAGCCACAACGTGCCAGAGGCAGCACATCAACTCTGGTCTTTCCCACTGTCAACTCTTATCCACTATGCTGCCCTGCCTCTCAGCTAGGGAATATAAATATTGCTATTCCTAGTTGAGAGAGAAAACTAAAACTCATAAAGGTTAAACAATTTGCCAAGCCATGACTCAAACCAATGTCTTATTTTGAGTTCAGAATTCTTTCATGTGTGTGTGCGTGTGTATGATGGAGACAGAGAGAGACAAATGGGAGGGAAAAAAGGGAAAGGGGAGAGAGGAGGGAGAAAGGGGAAAAGGGAGGAGGGGAGAGAGAGAGAGGAGAAGGGGGAAGAGGGAAAAGGGAGGGAGGGAGAGGGGGGAGGGGTCTACTTGCTCTTCTCTCTATGCCTTTGTGCTGGCTGATCCCCATCCCTGAAATGCACTCCTTCCTCATTCTTCTGTCTCTTGGAGTCCCTGACTTCCTTCAAGACCCAGCTCAAGACCTTCTTTATGAAGCTTTTCCTCACACTCTCTGAAGCTAGGGCTGGGACTGGGAGGATGGTGTTACTCTCTATAACAATAGGAAAGGTCGGAGGTGGGGAGATTTTAGGGGAAAAGAAAATGAGTTCTATTTTGGACATACTAAGTTTAAGATATCTACTGGATATCCAGTACAAGATATCTGAAAGGCAGATGGAGATGAAAGATTAGAGACTGGAGTAGGACAGGTAGATTTGAGAATCATCAGCATAGAGATGGTAATTAAATGCATGGGGAGCTGATGAGATCCCCAAGTGAAATGGTATAAAAGGAGAAGAGAAGAGGACCCAGGACTGAAACTTGAGGGACATCTATGGTTAGAGGGTGTGATCTGGAGAAGGATCCAGCACAGGAGACAGAAGGAGCAGTCAGATAAGAAAACCAGAAGAATGGTGTCTTGAAAACCTTGAGTGAAGAGAGTATTAAGGGAGAGAGTGATCAACTTAGAGAGGTCAAAGAGAATGAGGATTGAGAAAAGGCCATTGGATTTAGCAACTAAGAGATCATCAGTAACTGGAAAGAGCAATTTTGATGGAACAGTAAGGTCAGAAGCCCTATTATAAGGGGTATAGGAGATAATGTGGAGGCCCCTGTTGTAGGTGGCATTTTTGAGGAGTTTAGCTACAAAGGGCAGACACATATAGGATGAGAGTTATGGAAGGGAGGAATCAAGGGAGGGTCGTGTTGTTTTTAAGCTGGGGATGTTTGTGGGCAGCAGAAAATGAGCCCGTAGAGAGGGAGAGACTGAAAATAAGTGAAACAGGGTGCAGTCTTTTGGAGGAGATGGGAAGGAAGGGGATTGCTTGGTCAAGTGGAGAAATCAGCCTTGGTAAGAAGTAAGGTCAGTGCAGCATGTGAGACAGAGGTGAAGAACGAGATAGCGGCAGGAGGAGAGAGTCAGGAAGACCCAAGTTCAAATCTGGTCTAAAACACTTTACTAGTTGTGATCCTGGGCAAATCATGTAGCCTCTGCCTTGGTTTCCTCAACTGTAAAATGGGAATAATACTACCACCTACCTCACAGGGTCATCAGGAGGAATGAATGAAGTGATATCTGTAAAGCACTCAGCACAGTGTCTGACACATAGTAGGTGCTTAAGAAAAGCTTCTTCCCTTTTCCACTTTCTGTTTTTGAGCTTGTTATCCACTAAAAACTCCCAGATCCTTTGTTGAGTCTTGCCAATTCGCCTTTATTTTACACTCACGTGTTTGACTTGTGAACCCAAAAATCTCTATCAAATTTCGTCTTCTTAAATTTGTCCCATTGTTCATGCTGTATGCCAGGCACCATGCTAAGCATTTTTTTTCACAACTATCTCATTTGATCCTTGAACAACCATATGAGATAGGAGCCCCATTTTACAGTTGAGGAAACTGAGGCAAATAGAAGTTAAGTGACTTGCCCAGGATCCCACAGCCATTAAGTATCTGAGACTGGATTTGAACTCAGATCTTCCTGGCTCCCAGCATTCTATCCACTGTGCCACCAGATGTTTTGTTTGCTTGTATGCTCCCTTCTCTCTTCTCCTACACCCCCCCCCGGTTCCCCAGTAAGCGTGAGATCTTTTTGGATCCTGACTCTGTCCCTTGATGTATTAGCTATTCCATCAAGTTTCTCATCATCTGCAAATTTGACGAGCATGAGTCATTCCTTCATCCAAGTCACTATTAAAAAAATTCAGTACCACAGAGTCACAAAGAGAATTCCAGGATACTCTACTAGAGACTTCCCTATATTCAGTGGTTGGTTCAAAAACCAGAGCTAATGGTACTTTTTAGACACTTGGGTTCTGATGACATATCCATCTGCTGATTCATCTTAGGACTGCTCTAAAACATTATCTCTGTGTTCATTAACCAGTATTTATTAAGCACTGTGCTAGGCACTAAGGACCAAAACACGAAGAATGAAACTATCCCTGCTCTCAATAAGTGTACAACAAAGAGACAAATACATATAAAAATATACACAGCAAACAAACATAAAGTGAATAAATGTAGATAAAAAGTAGTTCAGTACAGAGGTGTCTGAATGCTCCAACAATCCAGCTTTGTGGTCCTTCAGTGTTTATAATGGTTTGAATTTCTTATCCAAACCTTGCTTTATAAGCCTTGGCCAAAAGCAACAACACTTTGATCTGACACCGACAGCTGTGTTAAGGGTCCTGTATCCATGGGCCGAGATCCACCTTCTAAAGTGACCCTGACTCAGCATTCTTAACCTTTGACTCAGTTTGACTTGCAAGATTTCCAAATTTCTCAGTGAACTTGAATCCAGCCTAGCCCTGCTTACTCTTTTCTGCTTTTTTTTTTCTTCTAGCTGTGCCATAAGTAATGTCAAAAAGGTTTCTCTGGAGCTGGGAGGAAAATCTCCCCTCATCATCTTTGCAGACTGTGATCTGAGCAAGGCCGTCCAAATGGTAATCCTTCTGGGTTCTGTGACTAACAGGGGTGGGTGTGGGTATTCTAGACAGAGGCCAGGGTGGGGATGGAAAAGGTGGGGTTTTAGTGGGGCTGAGTTGAAAACAGACAAATTGAACCCAGCCCTTAGAGGTGTGTAAATCCCAAACGGTAGGTGGCACAGTAGATAGAGTGCCAGACCTGGAGTCAGGAAGACTCATCTTCCTGAGTTCAAATCTGACCTCAGCCACTTACTAACTGGGTGAGTGGGCAAGCCACTTGTTTGCCTGAGTTTCCTCATCTGTAAAATGAACTGAAGAAGGAAATGGCAAACCACTCCATTATCTTTGCCAAGAAAACACTAAATGGGGTCACGAAAGAGTTAGATACAACTGAAAAATGACTCAACAACAAGGACAAATCCTGTAGAGTCGGTGATGAGTTTACAGAATGCCAAGATAGAATAATAATATAAATAACAATAAATAATAACAGTGTTTATGTAGCACTTTAAGGTTTACAAATATTATCTCACTTTATCCTTACAACAACCGTGGGAGATGGGTATTACTACTATGTTCATTATAAGATAAGGAAACTAGAAGATAAATTATCCAGTTTAATGCCTTCATTTTATGTATGGAGAAACAAGCCTAGAAAGGGAAAGTAACTCGCCTTAAGTCATTCAGCCATGTGATGGCAGAACCAGGATCAGAGTCCCGGGCACAGAATCAGAATCTCAGGATCAGAGGTCAAGATGGCATAGTAGGAAGAACCCTGGATTTTGAGTAAAGGATCTTAAATCTAAATCGTGAGGTTCCCCACCCCTGTCCTAGATCTACAGCTGGGAGAGATGTCTAAAGGGACTAATGTAGCCCAACTCCTTTTTTTTTAAACAGATGGGAAAACTGAGGCCCAGAGAGGTTGTCATGTTGATTGCATAAAAGTAGAATAGAAGGATAGCTTAGATTAGCCCCTCTCTCACAGAGCCATTCTGTTCTGATCTGCTCTCATTATAGTCCAAGCTTTGTCCAACATCTGTCTCCAATAATGTTAATCAGCCTGCCTAGCAATTCCTTTGTGGAGAAATGCTTCCTTCCCAAAATACAAAAAGGAAATGAGGTTTCCAGTCCTGAGCCTTGCTGGGAAAATGAAAGTAATGGAATCCTAGAATCTCAGGGTTGGAAGAGCCCCCAGAGATCTGAAGCTGAACCTCACCAGTGAAGAGAGGGTCAGAGCTCCCTTGCGTTTCAGGACAGTTACTTTCTATGTCCCATTTTCCCCATGGGAAATTTCCCAGCCCTCTTTTCTTTACCTCAGTCATTAAAGGAGAGGGACAAGGAAGGTACAGCTCCCGGAGTTTCTGAGATCCTGTTCACAGAGTACTTGAGGGAAAAGGAGGAAGCTGGGTAAGCATTGGTCTGGCTATATTAAAAATAGCAGGTTACATTTCCCTAGCACTACAGTTACATCTTTGTAACTGTATAGTTACAAAGTACTTGAATATCCATTTTCTAATTCAAATTAGATTAGAATCAATTCTCACCAAGCCCTATGAGAAGGGACATATAAGTGTTGGTCCCCATTTTCCATATGAGAGAAGTAAGGTTGGTTCAAAGAAATTGAGATGCCCAAGGTCACACATCTGGGAAGTGGTGAAGACTTAATTCTAACCCTCCTGATGCTAAGTCCAGTGTTCTTTCCACTGATAACAATTAAAATTGGGATAGAAATAAGTCTAGAGATTGGGTCTGTGATTTCATTGGTATGGTGAACTCCCAAGTAAGAAAACTCCAACCAATGCAGGTTGGCACCTTCTCTGTGACTTATAGTCTTAGAGAGTTGCTTAGGGCACTGAGAGATATGAAGTAATTTTCCCAGAGTCACACAGCAAGTTTACAAGATATAGCAGTATCAAAGGAGACACCGAGACCAAGCCAAGAACAATAATAATAGTAGGCATTAATACAGTGTGTCACAAAAGTTTCAGTGCAAGGTTTTAAAATATTAAAGCTTAAAACTGCATTAAGACATTTGGGATGCTCTCTGTAATAATTTCTGTAACTGTTAACATTTCACACAATTTTTTTCTAACAACCCTGTGGGAGTAGGTAGTATAGGTGTTATTATTCCCATTTTACAAATGAGGAAATTGAAACTCCAAGAAATTAAATACTTGTCTATGGCCAAACAGCTGCTAAGCAGCAGAGATAGGAATATGTATGTGTATACATATACACACATATAAATATATGTGCATACACATATATACATATACATCTGAGAGAGAGAGAGAGAAAGAGAAAATCAATTGGGGTTAAGTGACTTGCTCAGGGTCACACAGCTAGTAAGTATCTGAAGCCAAATTTGAACTTGGGTCCTCCTGACTTCAGGGCCCGTGCATGCCACCTAGGTGCCCCTAAGAGCATAGATTTAGAGCTGAAAGGTGCCTAAGAAGCCATCTAGCTGAACCCCTTCATTTTGCCCGTGAAGAACTATAGCCCAGGAACTTGCCCAAGATCACATCAGCAGGAAATCGGCAGATCTGGGGGTTTGAACCCATATCCTCTGACTGTATTACTCTTTCTACTATACCACACAGCTTCAGGGACTTGAGTTCAGGTCTTGTGACCTCAAGCACAGTTCTTCTCAATGTGCTCTACCATGTTTCCCTGTTTTATCTCAGCCTGCTCCCTCCCATTCTACTCTATGCCTAATGTGAGGCTTGGCATTGACCAACCTTGACCTTATCCAGATTGTAGGCTCCCAGCTTGTGGTCACTTTTAGCATATTTTTAAAATAGAAAACTGATTAGCTCCTGAAGTTGTCAGAGTGGAAAAGCACCGGCTTTGAGATCAGCAGATATGAGTTCCAATCATCCCTCTGTCACTTACTACCTTTGGGTAGATTGCTTGATCCATCTGGTTCTATTTCTTTCATCAGTGAAATGAGGGGGTCATACCAAATGAGGCCAAGGTCCCTCCTGGCTTTAAGTCTGGAGTCCTATGATCACAGAAGGAGAGAATCGGTCAGGGATAAACCCTCAGAAAGGCTGCCCTCAGACTTGGTTCACTGAGCTTTGCCAAGCTCTCTGTCACTCCTCATCTCTGCAGGATGCCTTCATACCATGGTATCTCACTAGGGTAGTTCAATTTCTGGGTTATATAGTGGTTGAGACAGGTTCTTGGTTAGACTGTTATGGCTGGTTTCCCGTCGCTTCTGGTACAGACAGGAATGTCAGTAGATATTGGCTAATGAGAGAGACTTATCTGAAAAAGAAGAGTGTGAAAATGGTGAATGGAGGTTTTGAGAAAATGGCAGGGCAAGGGAATAGTTTTGTTGAGTCATTTTCCATTATGCCTGACTCTTTATGACCCCATTTGAGGTTTCCTTGGCAAAGATACTGGAGTGGTTTGCCATTTCCTTCTCCAGCTCATTTTACAGATAACTGAGGCAAACAGGGTTAAGTAACTTGCCTAGGTTCACACAGCTACTAAGTGTCTGAGGCAAGATGAGTATTCCTGACTCCAGGCCTGGCGCTCTGTGCACTCTGGCCCCTCTAGCTGCTTAAGGTGATCTAAGAACAAATTTTTTGAAAAGAATAGCAACTATGCATCCTTCACAATGAGGTGCTTTGTTGGCCCTGGAAAATGGATCCATTGTTTCGGTGGAGAGAGGAAAGCAGATAAACATCTAAGGGAAATGCCTTCCCATCTGCCCAGAGATCTAATACCTGCTCTTCTGTCCAAAGGGCATGAGCTCTGTTTTCTTCAATAAAGGTGAAAACTGCATTGCGGCAGGCCGCCTCTTCCTGGAGGATTCGATTCACGACGAGTTTGTGGAGAAAGTGGTGAGTTCTGACTCTGCCTTTGAAGGAGACACATCTGATTTGTGACCCTGCCTGTGTCCTGGTACTTACTCTCTACCAAGAAGCCCACCCTGACTCCCAGCTCTGTCCCCACCAACTCCACAAGGTGGTAGCAATCTTTCCCTTTCAGACTTTACACTTAGGTACTTCTCCAATGCACTTGATATAATATTGTCTATTATAGACACCTGCTTTTGTTATCTTATTGCCCACCTATTAGATGACAATGTGCCTCTTGAGGTCAAAGTGTCATATCTAAATAAGTGTCTCCCCCAATACCTAGAACAGTGATCTGCATACAGAAAATGCTTAATAAATATTACTTGTTACTGCTAATCGATTGGTAATTTTGAGTATCTGTTATATACAAGGTCTTATGCTAGGCATTGACTCTGCCCTTTGGCTATTACAGTCTGGTGGAAGAAATTTTATACACATACATGTGTGTATATGTATGTTACATATGTATATGCATGTATGTACCCGTGTGTGTGTGTGTGTTATATATATATATATATATATATATATATATATATATATATATATATATATATAAATATATATATATATATATATATATATATATATTGTGTGTGTGTGTATCATGGATAACTGCCATACCACAGGGTATAGCCAGGTCCCAAATGAGAGTACTAGAGGAGGTCAGAGGATGCAGAGATCAACTAGGGAGTTGGGATTACCTGGCCTCCTAGTTCAAAGTCTCTAATTCCCATGACCTGTACCTTCAGTCTCTCTCTGTCTCTGCCTCTGTCTCTCTCTCGCACACACACACACACGTACACGTACACGCACAGAGACATAGACACACCCTTGATCTCACCATTACTCATAAGGGTTCCATTATCAAACATACAGCAAGTCTTCTCTTGGAGCACGTACAACCTCCTCTCCATCTGTCTCTCCTTATTCCTTGTTTCACCATGTTTTCTAACCTCTCTATCCCTCCCTGTTCTCCTAAGCTGTCATCCCTGCTTTTGTTTTACTTCCCTCCCTTCCTATGCTCAACAGCATGGCTAACCAGTTCACCTCCTTATGTCATCCCCTATTCTTAAGTCCCCTGCCTCCTTGTCCTAACCCCACTTATGTCTGGGTAAACCCCAAGGTCTTCATTACTTCCTCCATTTGCCTTCTCTGTTCTTTCTTACTTGCTGCTGAACTGTGCTGGACCCTGGATCTGCTACTAATTTATTTGTTCTCCCATGCCTGGAATGCACTCACTCCTCACCTCTTCAAATCCCCAAACTTCCTTTAAGGTGACACCTCCTACAAGAAGCCTTCTCTACCCCTCTCCAGTTGCTGGTGTGCTCTCACCCTACAAAATCACCTTGTACATATTTTGTATTGACTATCACATTTGTTATATTCTCTTTTCTCAATCCCCATCCCTGACCCAATAAACTCCTTAAGGACAGGAACTGGTTAATTTTTGGCTTTTTATCCCCAGAACCTGTAACTGTGGGTGGCACATAGTAGGCACTTAATATTTGATTGATTGAATTGTAGCTAATTTATTCCATCTTTAAGGAAGGATCAGAATCAGGTAAAGAGATTAGGAGGAAGGAGGAGATGCCCAGGTGAGGAGAACGGCACCAAGTTCAAGACGGTGGTTGCAGAAGACACCTCGCATTTATGTAACACTTTATGGTTAACAAAGTGCTCTCAAAGTACCCATTGAGCTTACTGGCTCCTATGCCAAAGGAGCTAAAGCCGGGTTCTTAAAAGGAATCCGTTGGCTAAAGAATGAGAGGCGAGATTCCATTTAGCCCTGGCAGTGAGCTGCAGACTGAGGACAAACTTGAGAAGGGCAGGTTGTCAGCCAAACAAAGGAAAGAAGGCCTGATTCTCTGTCAGGAAAAGATAAGGTCTGAGAGAAAAGAGGACTATAAATGTCCTCCTTTCCCCCCCTGTGATTGCTATCTTCACACACACACACACACACACACACACACACACACACACACACACACACCATAGCCCTACAGTGACTAGCAGGCAATAATAAAAAAGTGCTTTAAAACTTGTAACAACAGTGCTTTCCCCACAACAACTCTATTAGACAAGCAGTACAAAAACTATTAGGCCCATTTCACAAACATGGAAACCAAGAATACAAATTATGATTATAAGACTTGTCCATGATTATGAAGCTTGTAAGTATCTGAGTCAGAATTCAAAACCAGGTTTCATGGTGGTACGTGCAGACGGTGAGCTGTCTAAACTGGCCAGGGCAGAAGATCATATAGGGGAATGAATGAATGAAGTACTTACTAAGTGCTTACTATGTGTCAGACACTATGATAGGTGCTCATAATAAAATTCAACAGACAGTTCCTGCCTTCCAGAAGCTAACATTCTAATGGGAGGAGACAACACATAAGGGAAGTAGAAGGACAGATAAGGGTCACGTTGTTCAGGCCTGGAATATGAGACTAAGGAATTTGGAATTTATACTGCAGGCAATAAGAAATATTCTAGAGTACAGCATGACAAAAGTGTTGTTTTAGGAAGATTAATCTGTCCTTGGGATACTATCTTAATTGACTAGACAAGAAATAATGAAGGCTTAAAGTCAATAGAGCTGGTAGACATGAAAATAGAGAAAGGGGGATGGATATGATCCTGCAGACACAGAAATTAAGATTTAATCATAATAATAGCTCACATTTATATGGCATTTTAAAGTTTGCAAAGCACTGTATACATACTATTTCACTTTTTTTTCCGTAACAACCCTGGGAGCAGGTGCTATTATTATTCCCATTTTCCAGTTGAAGAAACTGATGCAGGCAGAGGTTAAGTAACTTGCCCAGAGTCACACAACTAATAAGTATCTCAGGTTGGATTTGAACTCAGGTCTTCCTTACTCCAGCTCCAGGGCTCCATCTATATTGTGCTACTGGCTGCCTCATTGACTTGGCGAATGATTGTCTGGGGGTACGGGGAGGAATGACCCAAACCTGTGTGACTGAGAGAAGCAGGGGAGCTATGGATGAAGACAGGGAAGTCCACAGGAGGGCGATGATGAACTTGGTTCTGAGTTATTCCCAACCTTGAACAGGTAGGAGAAGTCAAAAAGCTGAAGATCGGTGATCCCTTGGACCGGGCCACCAACCATGGACCTCAGAATCACCAAGCCCACTTACAAAAGCTGATTGAATACTGCGAGAAAGGCGTAAAAGAAGGCGCTACTCTGGTCTATGGAGGAAAACAGGTTCCCCGGCCAGGTGAGTATCATTACAAGACAACCTTGCAGTGTTTGTCTGAAATGAGTTCAGTAAGGGTGCTGATTCCTGGCTCCAAGCACAGCCGCACAGTGAAGGAAGGTTGGAGCTGGAAAGGACTTTAGAACGTAGAATGTTAGAATTAGAAGTTCAGCACCCACCCATATTTGGGGTGGAGAGGCGGGAAATGCACCTTGCTGGGCGGTCACACAGCTAGTTACTAGAAGGGTTAGGCCTAGAACCCTGGCTTCCTGACTCCAGATCAAACATCCTATCAATTACACTACCTGCCTGCTACTTTAACGGCAGCTAGGCGGCATGGTAGACAGAGCGATGGACCTGGAGTCAAGAAGACCTGAGTTCAAATTCGGCCTCAGATACTTACTAGATATATGATCATGGGCAAGTCACTCAACCTCTTTGCCTCAGTTTCCTCAACTGTACGATGGGGATAATAATAGCACCTACCTCCCAGGGCTTTCATGGGGTTCCAACGAGATAATATTTGCAAAGTGCTTAGCACAGTGCCTGGCATATGGCAGGTGCTTTAAAAATGTTTGTTCTCCTTCATTTTATAGACGAAGGAACTGAAATAGAAAGAGGGTAAATGACTTTCCCAAGACCACCAGCTACTAAATAGCAGACCCAGGTTTAGTTGAACCTTTGTCCCCTGAATCCAACACGTACCAGCTCTAGTATAAATACAGCCACGAAATCCCCTGGACTCCAGACCCTTCTTACAAGATGGTACTGAGTCATGAGAGCTGTTCTCTCCTCTTTTTGTGCCTTACTCACAGTTGGTGCTTAATAAATGTTTTCTAAACGAATAAATGATTCCATCACTTCTCTTTTCTCTCTCTAGGGTTTTTCTTTGAACCAACCATATTTACCAATGTGGAAGATCACATGTTTGTGGCCCAGGAAGAGTCTTTTGGGCCCATCATGATCATCTCCAGGTTCCCTGATGGGTATGAGTCATTGTGGGGTTTTCTTTGAGTTTCACAACATTTTTCCATTTTTATTTGGAGCTGGAGAGTGACCTCTCCTAATATATGGTATCTCTTTGAGAAAACTGCCATGGGGTGGGTGATAGAAGCTTCCTTCTTTAGTTCTCACCCAAAGCATCTTTCCATCACCCAAGGTAGGGTGGGCAAATCTTCATTGACATTTTAGGTCCTCAGTTTCATGTAACTAACTTTAGGGCTGGGTTGGACCAACATAGGATTGCAACCAGGGAAGACTTTGGCAGGTTTTTCATGGCGGCCTTGATATCATTTTCATGCAGGATTCCAGCTTTCAGCTGGAAAGAGCCTTAGAAATGAAGTTGCCCAACCCCCTTGTGTTACAGAGGAGGGAACTGAAGGTCATAGAAGGTTCTTGTTCAAGGTCACAAAGATAGAGTCAGGTCTTTGGACTCCAAATCCAGATTTCTTTCCATATTCTCTCTTATCTTTTGAGTAGGAGGAGAATTCTCCATATCAGCCTTTTCCAATATTCCATTCCCTTTTTCATTATATTCTTCTCCTTCTCCATTCTCTTCCTTCCTCCTCCCTCCCTTCCTTCCTTCCTCCCTGCTTTCCTCCTCTCCTTCTCTCTTTCCCTCCTTCTTTCCTCCCTCTATTTCTTAATTAATTTGGTTATTTGGTTAATTTGGAGGCAACAGCATTTGCCCTCACAGGACTGCTGAGACAATCAGATGAAATAATGGGTATGAAAGTACTCTGCAACCATAAAGTGCTACAGGAATATATCATTTTCTTTTTTTATGTCTTCCCAGGGATATTGATGGTGTGCTACAGAGAGCCAATGCCACAGAATTTGGACTGGCCTCGGGGGTCTTCACCCAGAATGTTAGCAAAGCCTTGTATGTCAGTGATAAACTTCAGGCAGGCACTGTGTTCATCAATACCTACAACAAGACAGATGTGGCAGCCCCATTTGGAGGGTTCAAGCAGTCTGGATTTGGGAAGGACTTAGGTAATAACAAGATGCTCCATTTCTGTTATAGCAGAAACAGCACTGATTTTGAAGTCCCTAGACACCAGCTTTGTGGCTCTGGGTGGGTCACTTAACCTCTGTCTGCCTCAGTTTCCTCATCTGTAAAAGTGCACGTACTACCTCAGGGCTGTTATGAGGGTAAGATGAGATAATATTTGTAAGGTACTTTGAAAACTTTAAAGAGCTTTGTAAATTGTTGTTATTGTTATTATTAATTATTATTATTATTATTATTATACTGGCTTTGTGACCCTGGGAAAGTCACTTAACCTCTTAGTGCTCTGGGCAACTTTCTCAGACTACAAGTCGCTAATGAGAAGGTGCTAACCTGTATTTTTAGAGAGAATTTCCCCACCTGGGAGTTACCTCTACTAATGAAATCCCAGGTGTAGTCTCTATTCCTTTCTCAACCTCATAGCAGCTTTGTCAGATAGCCAGAGCACATGAGATTATACTCTCTATTTTACAGAAAGAGAAACCATAAGCCCAGAGATCGGGAACAGCTTACACACACACACACACACACACACACACACACACACACACACACACACACACGTATGCACACCCATGTGTGTGTGAGCGCATACCCACCCACCTACACACACATATACACACTAGCCATCCTTCATTCTCTGCTCCCATATCCCACTAAGATGTTTTCAGAGGTCACCAACCGCCTAGCTAGGAAACAGCGCTCCAGTCTTACATAGCTTATGTCTCCCTGGGCAAAGGGAGAGTTGTCTAACTCTTTGTTGAATGAATATTCCTGTAGATACCCTGGCTGCATAATTCAGGCCATTATATCTTTTATCCTCAATGGCCTCTGGTGTTTTGCTTGAATTATCTGTCTGATAATAACTGTTGTTGTTGTTCAATCCTTTCAGTCATGTCTGACTCTTTGTGACCCCCTTTGAGGTTTTCTTGGCAGAGATATTGCAGTGCTTTTGCCATTTCCTTTTCCAGACCATTTTACACATGAGGAAACTGAGGCAAACAGGTTCAAGTGACTCACCCAGTGTCACACAGCTAGCAAGTGTCTGAGGCAGAATTTGAACTCAGGAAGATGAGTCTTCCTGACTCTAGGCCTGGAGCTTTATCCACTGCACCACTTAGCTACCCTACAATAATAATAATAGCTCCTATACGTCACTTTCAGGTTTTCTAAATCCATTCTTCACTACAAGGTAGGTATGAGGGTAGATGAGGAGGTATCATGGTGCCCATTTTGTAAATGAATAAACTGAGACTCATAATCTTAAAGCCAGTAAATGTTAGAAGCAGGATTTGAACCCAGATCTCCTGGTTCCAAGTCCAGCATTCTTCCCACTCTCCCATGTTGCCTCAGAGAAGAGGAAACATGGGCAGGAGGACAGTAGGAAGACATCGCAGGGCAGCATGATATATGGTGAGAGAGTGCTGGCCTTGAGCCCCAGCTCGGACCTTTATGGGCTGTGTGACCTAAAGCAAGAGTTTCATTTCACTTGGGCCTCATTTTTGTCATCTATAAAATGGGATTAATATGTCTCAAGGTTATTGTTAGGCAAGTACTCTTTAAACTGTAAACCGTTTGGAAGTGTGAATTATCTTTGAAGAAAACCCAAAGTGCTCATTTTCATAATTTTTCTGAGGGCCAGGCCCATAGACCCTAGTTCTCCAATGGTTATTCAATGAAGCAGAGAAAATTTCCCAGTAAAATTACCACTTCTGGTGGATTTTAGAGGTAAGGAGACAACAGCAGAGAATTTTGGAGTTAGAAGGGCTCTGGAGACCCTTTAGGCCAATCTCTTTATTCTACAGGACAGGAAGATGAGGCCCAGAGAAAGGACAAGACTGGCCTTGCCTTCCTCGAAGGGTCAACTCTGGCACCACCTCCTCAGTGAAGTGTTCCCCGATCTCTCTCTCTTTTCTTCCCTCCCTTCTTACTCCCTTCCTCTATCCCCCTTTCCTCCCTCTCTCTCTCTCTCTCTCTCTCTCTCTCTCACTCTCTCTCTCTCTCTCTCTCTCTCTCTCTCTCTCTCTCTCTCTCTCTCTCTCTCTCTCTGACACACACACACCCCTTGTATTCACTTGGTTATATACCTATTGTTACTCTGCCCTAGTACAATGTAATCAACTAACGAACATTTATTAAGCTTCCACATTGTCCTAGGCACTGGGTATTCAAGTACAAAAAATGAAACCGTCTCTACTCCCAAAGAGCTTACATTCTAATGGGGAAGACAACAAGGACACATCAAAACATATACACATGCATACAAAATTAATAAATGCACACATGTCTTATGTAACTAAATATAATGTAGTTTGGAGGGGGGTGTGGAACATAAGCAGTTTGGGGCTGAGAATCAGGAAAGGCTTCATGCAGAAGGTGGTGCCTGAGCTGGATATTAAAGGAAGAGAAGGACTCTCTCTTCCTTACCTGGGATTAGGAAGACTTGAGTTTAAATACAGCCTCAGATATTTACTATCTGTTTGACTCTGGTCAAGTCATTTCACATCTGACTGTCTCAGTTTCCTCATTTGTAAAATGGGGATAATAATAGCACCTACCTCTCAGGGTTGTTGTGAAGATAAAATGAGATTATATTTGTAAAGTGAATTTTCAAACTTTAAAGCGCTTTATAAATACTACTTTTTATTGTGATGATGGTGATGATGATGATGATGTGAAGTAGAGGTGAGGAGGGATGGATGCATTCCTCCTTACATGAGGGATGGCTGGTACAAATGTGTGGAGATGGGAAATGGAGTCTCAGGAGTAAGGAATGGTGAGAAGACCAGATTGACTGGATCAGAGAAGACAGGAGTACAGTGAGGCTGGAAAAATAGGTGGGGGCCTAACTGTGTATGGCTTTAAAAGCTAAACAGATTTCAGGTATCACCTGAGTGAGGGAAGAGAGAGCAAGAGTACAAGAAAGGGGGAGAGACAGACAGAGACAAATGGAGAAAGAGATAGAGAAGGGAGAAGGGAGGGAGGAGGAGGGAGAAAGAGATAGAGGGAGATGGGGGGAGGAAGGGAGGAGGAGGGAGAGAAAGAGAGGGAGATGGGGGAAGGGAGGGAGGAGGAGACAGAGAAAGAGAGAGAGATGGGTGCAGGAAGGGAGGAGAAGGGAGAAAGAGGTAGAGGGAGTTGGGGGAAGGGAGGGAGAAGGAGGGAGAGAGGAAAGACAGGGGAGTGAGGGAGAGAGAAAAAGAGAGATGGAGTGAAGGGAAGGAGGAGGAGGGAAAGAGGGAGGAGGGAAGGAGAGTTTGTATTACATTCAAGTGGCAATATGAAGCCACGCAAGTTGGCTGAGTAGCAGTCATATCTAAGTGCCTTGAAACCAGAGGCTGTCTCCTTTTTGCCTTTGTATACCCTGGTGCCTTGTAAAAAATAAGTGCTTGAACATTTGCCCAGCTGAATTGGTCCAAGGTCACACAGGCAGTTGGTTAGTGGCAGATTGGAACCTTCCACTTAGGAGGCAGTGTGGTAAATTGGGAAGAGTTCTGCATGTGGACTCAAAGAGATGTGGGTTCATATCCTGGCTCTACCCCTTACTATCTATGGGACCTTGGATAAGGAAGGCATTATCTTTCTGGGCCTCATTTTCCTGCCCCGTAAAACGAGAGAGTTAAACTAGATGGTCTTTAAGGTTCCTTCGAGCTCTACATTTATCATCCCATGGACCCAGGCTGACTGATGTAAAGTCCTTATGAAGTATGTCTGATCTGCGTGTGGTTTCTTGCAGGTGAGGCAGCCCTCAATGAATACCTGAAGATCAAGACGGTCACTTTTGAATACTGAAAGAGAAGCTCCAAGTGAGGAAAAAGAGCCAGGCCCAGTGTTGAGTGAACCCCACTGCCTTCCCCTGCTCTCCCATCCTTCCTAATATGAGTCCCCTGGAGGGAAAGACAAAGAAGAAGGGCTTTCAGTCACCTGCATAATATGCCCAACCTGGGCCCTCCCTTTCCACTGGAGAAACACAACCCACATTTCATGCAGAATTCTGTCTGAGTTCAGGGAGCAAATCAGAAACTTGTTGAAAATTGGAGCACTACCTGGCCTTCTCTCTTGATTGGGATGGAAGGTTAAAAAGAAATTAGCATCTCTCTTCCTATCGTTTCTGGGTGCCTCCCATGATAAGACAGCATCCTGCCTCCAAGAGATCAACCAACTAATAGTACCCATCACTAATGAATACTTGGATGGGAAGGTCAAATACATACTGAGTGTGTTCTTTCCACTGGTACCCACATGGAGGCTGATGGCACCCAGAAGCAATCACACAGAATTTTAGTGCTGAAATTGAAAGGGTTAGAGCTGGAAAAGCCCTTTAAATTTAGACTATGTGAGATAGAAGAGCCTTTAGAACCTAGAAAATGAGAGATGGAAGAAACTCTAGAATATGGAATGCCAGAACAGAAGAGGGACTATCTTTCTATATGACATAGTTTCCATGTTTAGCAACCTCACTCCTCTTCCTCTTCTTCTGAGTCTTCTCCAACTGTATATTGATATTAGATATCAGAATATTAGATGACCTCTATTTTAGAGACCTTAGAAATTACCCAGTCCAACCTTCTATTTCTGTAGATGAGATGATTGAGAAAGTGAAGGGTCATGCAGTGGTAGGTATTCCATTTGGAACTCAAACCCAGATCTTCTGATCCATACTACCTCTTTTTCTACCATGCCATGCTGCCTCCCTAGAAATCCTTACAAAAATCAACTAACCAAGAAGTCATTATTAAAAATCTATTATGTGCACAACACCATTAGAAGCATTAAAGGGAATAAAGGAGAAAGAGAAGAAAATGTGGGTCAAAACGTAAGTGCTCCAAGTAACCAAGAGAAGAAAAAAGGGTAGACTGAAGGAGTCAGTGAAGGCTTCATGGAAAGGCAGATCTTGCAAAACCCTCCATCGTTCAACATGGGAGAATGACCACCTGAAACAAAAATGCAGTACTTTGGTATCATCACCCATATCTACATGACCTTCCCAAATCCAGAGGGCTAGGGACCCCATCTTTCCAGATTGGAGAATTTCTCTCTCTCTATCCCATTTCTCATCCTCTCATCCTTCTCTAAGAAGACTGTCCATATCTTGCACGTTGTTCTCATATATATATATATATATATATATACATACATAGAGAGAGAGCGAGAGAGAGAGAGAACATTCAAGATATCTTCTTCTCTAACCCCTTTCATCTTCTGCTTTTTTGTGTGTGTCTCAGATTCTAGTTGCAAACCCTCATGGCTCTTATACCTTCTTTTTTTACTTTTCTCTAATCATACCCACTGATCTTAGCCGCTCTCATCATATGTTAAAACAATCCTTTTCCGCATACGGAGGCCATGTTCCTGGGCTGGACAAGATGAGGTTCTGGTAGACGTTTCTTGACTCCTCCAAGACACGTTTACTTTTCCCATTCAATTTAATACAATTTCCACTCAACTCAACACGTGTTTATTTAAAAGTTCCTATGTGCTTTGGATTCAAAGACAAAAAACAAAATAATCTCTACCTTCAGGGAGCTTATGTTCTACTTTCTTTCTGCCAGTGTATATGTTACTTCCCATATGCCAAGGAGCCATGTTTTAACCAATGCAGGGACTCCCTTAATTGATGCAAATCACAACTTCTCTATACCTTACCAGATGGTTTTTGTGAATTGCTTTAGTTTTAAAAAAAAATTGTCACCCAGCAACCAACCTTTTTATGAATGTCTCCAAATTGAACTAGACTGATCCTACATAAGATGTGTAATTCACCACTGGGTCCAAACTTGGAGCCTTTCAAGGTTGGTAGGCATTTTTTCCCATCCCAAAGTTCAACCCAAAAAATTCTTGGGCAAATTTATATCCTAAATGTCCAATCAAATAGGTAAAATAATAGAATTCTGAATCCCCCAATATCATTAGACACTTGCACAATCAAATGAAACAAATCAATTCAGGATAGAATTAAGTCAAAAATCATGATCCGTAATTCTAGATGAACTCATAGGAAGAAAGAAACAGGTGTGATTGGAAATACCCTACTTGATCGTTCCATGAAGCCACAGGTGTTTAGAGTTGAAAGGGACCCTGGACATCCTCTAATTCAACCCCTTTCATTTAAGAGAAGGGGAAACTGGGCAGGGATAGTGGAGTTGAAAGAGAACAGGATTGGGAATCAGAGGACCCGGTTCTTGGTTTTTCCACTCACTACTTGTGCCACCCTGGGCAAGTCACTTAAATTCTGTGGGTCTCAATGTTATCACCTCTCAAATGAGAGGGCTAGATTAGTTGTCCTCTTAACTTTCCACTTTAAACCTATTATCCAGTGACCCAAAGAGACTCATGAAGTGGGAGAAGTCAAAGAGACTTTAAAGGAGCATCTAATCCAACTTTCCTCCCATTTTTCAGAAAGAAAAGTGAGACGCATTGAAGTCAGTTGCCAAAGCCCAAGATAACTCAGCTGATAAGTGGCAAAGCAGGGATTTAAATCCTGGTTCTTTGTATCCGCAAACATGGTTCTTTCAGTGTGCATATATGTGTGTGCATGTACACAGACACACACACACTTAACGGGTAGGAACATAGTGAAAAATATAGACTATTCAGCACAGAGGTTAACATTTCTTCCAACTTGTAGATTTAGAAAGAAATTACCCTTATCAAAAATGAAAAATGTTCTAAAATCAGGAGGAGGGGAATAACATAACTAGAATGGGAAAAGGAACTAGCTAGCCAACATTATCAAAAACAAAAACTGGGTCTTGGGAAAAGTGAACAAAACAATCCTTTAGCCAAGCCAACCTTGATAAATACACGATCTCAGAAAATGGTAAGGCCAGAAGGACCAGGGTTATTTTTCAGTCATGTCTGACTCTTTGTAACCCCATTTGGAGTTTTCTTGGCAAACATATTGGAATGGTTTGCCATTTCCTTTTCCAGCTCATTTTACAAATGAGGGAACTGAGACAAACAGGGTTAAGTGACTTGCCCAGGGTGACACAACTGGTAGGTGTTTGAGGCCAGATTTGAACTCAAGAAGATGAGTCTTTCTGACTCTTAAGCCCAACATTCTGTGCTCTATGGTGCCAGCTAGCTGACCGGAAGGACTCTTATTTTCAGGATCATAGGGTCTAAACTGAAAGCTGAAAAAGGCCTGAGAAGTCATCATATCCAATATCCTCATTTTACAATGCAGGAAAATGAGGCCCAGAGAGGTTAAGTCACTTTCCCAAAGTCACACGGATAGTAGGTGGGGCAACCATGCTTTGAACCCAGGTTCTCTGACTCCAAATCTGCTAGTTCAACACCATTGTTATACAAATCAGGAAACTGAGGTCAAAAGAGATGAAGGAATTTATCCAATGTCACACAGTGAATTAATGGCAGAATCAGGATACTTCTAATATACATATGTAAAATATATATAGATGTATATATTAAAAATTATAAAGGCAATATCACAACAATAAATAAAACATTTTCAATTTGCAAAATCACCATAGATATGTACCTACACATATATGTATGTAATGTGTATATAGTCAAGAAATTGGGAAATGACAGTTTTTTTATTTTAAAATTTTTAAATGCCAGAATCTCAGAGCTGAAAAGACCATTAAAAGTCCAACCTTATGCAGGCAGATGATAATCCAGCCACTGTTAACACACTTTTCTGGATTCGTGCAACTGGTCCAGAGTTGACCAGTGAGCTATGAAATAGCTAAATGCCTCTCTAGGGTGTGATGAAGTTAAAATAATCCCCCAAACAAAGCCCCAGGACCAGAGAACCATAGGAGAAAATGAGATCAACCCCAAGCCTGATCCTGCTCATATTTTACAAGGCATTCCCATCCCCTAATACATTTTATGAAACACTTCTAACCTCGATCTTGATGTCAGGCAACATCAAAAGTCAAAAAGAAAATGAAGGTTCACTAGATTGGCCATCTTTAAGGAATATGGTCATTAAAGTACTGCATGAAATTATTACAGTTAAAGGGATAGGGGCTGGATCTAGGGTATCACAGATATAGGGGAACTCCTTGGATAGGGAAGTTCCCTCTGCCAGTGAAAGTTAGCACCTTCCCTTCTGCCTAGAGCAGAGGCCATGGCCTGTAGCTGCCTAAAGTAAGTAAGGCCTGAACCAGATTAAAATGTAATTGGGAAATATTTAATGAAATAAATAAAAATTATAATAGAACACAGATAATGTCAATATGTGCCTTTCTAAGTCAAGATGTGGCAGGCAGGGATCCTTATGTGTACTATTGCTTTTATTTGAGTTGGACACCACTGGCGTAGATGGTTAAGTGCCATACCCAAGATCACATTGCTGGCACGTTTCAGAGGGAGGGCTTGAACCCAAGTCTTTCTGACTTTCAGGCCACCTCCCTATCTACCACATCACATTAATGTCATGCAGACATATTCAAACTGAAGAAGTCTACCTACACTGTCCATAAGCAAAGATTATTCAATATTTAAAAGACAGTCAATATAATTACTCACATGTAGATAGCATTTTGAATGATACAACATAGCAAAATTTATGGGATGCAGCCAAAGTAGTACTTAGGGGGAAATTTATATCTCTAATTGTTGACATCAATAAAATAGAGAAATAGGAGATCAATGAATTGGGCATGCAACTAAAAAAAATTAGAAAAAGAACAAATTAAAAATCTCCAATTAAACACCAAATTGGAGATCCTGAAAATCAAAGGAGAGATCAATAAAACTGAAAGTAAAAAAAAAAAATATTGAACCAATGAATAAAACTAGAAGCTGCTTTTATGAAAAAAAAATGGATAGACCATTGGTTAATATGATTAAAAAAAGAAAAGAAGAATGAAGTCTACAAAAATTTTCATGTGCCTCATCTTAGCAGCTCCTCACAAAAGTCTTTGGAGGTAAATAATACAAGTACTATTATCCCCATTTCACAGATTAAAAAACAGGCAAAAGTGATGATAAAATGGGTTTGCCTAAGGTCATGTGCCTAGTGAATAGCAGATCTCATTTCAAATCCAGTGTTTCACATATAAGAAAAATAAGAATTAATATTAGCAAGAGAGGCTGGCATAATGGACTGAGTGCTGGCCATGGAATCAGAAAGAACTGGCTTTGTGGCCATGGAGAAGTTATTTAACCTGTTGGTGCCAAGGGGGGGCTCTCTAAGACTTCAAGTTACAGCATCTGAGTTAGTGGAGGGACTGTCCACACTGGGAACTTCCTACATTAGGAAACTCCAGTATGGACTTGTAGAAAAATAGATAGTCAATAATCCTGAGTTCTCACTACAGATTTTAGAAACTTCGGACCATAAGTTTAGATCTGGAAGGGACCTTACAAGTCGTATAGTATGAGCCCCTTATTTTATAGGTGAGAAAACTGAGACCCAAAGTGGTTGAATAGCTTGACTAAGGTCAAACAGATAGTAAGAGACAAAAACCAAGATTCAAACCCAGGTCCTCTGACTTCAAATACAGAACTCATTCTACTGCACCATGATACTTTATGTGGAAATGTCCTCCAAAGGAGAAACCAGAGAGAATTGTTCTCTGCCCTCCCCCCCCATTACTTAATTTAGCATTAGAAGAATTTGTCAACTCCATCAAATAGGAAAACAGAACCATAGACAGAGCATAATAGAAGGTCCCAAAGCCCCAGTCTATGAGAAATGACGAATTTTTCTAAATATAAGTATGGTCCAAGGGATCATGAAGAATCAGACATGACTTAATGACTGAACAACTAAATCTAGAACTAAATATGCTAAGCAGAGGGCCACAAAGCTACCGAAGGAAGGGTAAACTGGCCTAGGTCAGAAACAAAAAAGATCAAAGTTTCTGTGCCAATTAGTAGTGAGATTAGGCCTGTGAATGGCCAAGCTGGAAGAGAGAGGAGAGGAGAGGAGAGGAGAGGAGAGGAGAGGAGAGGAGAGGAGAGGAGAGGAGAGGAGAGGAGAGGAGAGGAGAGGAGAGGAGAGAGAGGAGAGGAGAGGAGAGGGGAGGAGAGGAGAGGGGAG
Source organism: Phascolarctos cinereus (assembly GCF_003287225.1). NCBI lineage: Eukaryota > Metazoa > Chordata > Mammalia > Diprotodontia > Phascolarctidae > Phascolarctos > Phascolarctos cinereus. The sequence goes on from NW_027555847.1 coordinate 59,350,278, forward strand.
GGAGGGAGGGGAGGGAGGGGAGGGGAGGAGGGGAGGGGAGGGGAGGGGGGGGAGGGGAGGGGAGGGGAGGGGGAGGGAAAGAGAGAGCTAGATGCTGCCAAAGAGACTGAAAATGCCCAGAAGAAAGCAAAATAAGTCAAATTACACTGTAGCATAAGCCAGATAAGGAACATTTATCAAAGAATATTCCAAATTGATGAGGTCTAGTTCCAACCAGCCCCTAGGTGACATAGATGTGAAAACAATTATTATACACTAACTAGAACTGTTTTCTTATTCTATTTGTTCTTCATTTCATTGGTACTGGGAGAATTAAGTGTCGGGCTCCTTATCCTGGTATTCAAAGCCTGCTGTGATTTAGTTCCAATTGGTCTAGCCTTTCATGTGTATTCTTTCCAGCCATGCCTGACCACTCCCTACTCTCTGATCTCAGCCAGCCGCTTCCTACCTTGCTGCTTTTGACACCAATCCCCCAACATAGAATGGTCTCCTCTGATGTTTCTGCCTATTCAGATCCCTCTTTTCTTTCAAGGCCCAGATTGGGTGACTCCTACTAGGCAAAGCACCAAGATACAGTGGGGAAAAGTTCTGGCTCTTCTGTCAAGAGGATATGGATTCAAATCCTCCCTCTGACATGTACTACCTGTATAATTTGGGGCAAGTCCCTTTACCTTCATTGGCCTCATTTTCCTGAACTATGAAAAGAAGTAGATAGGTGGTACACCACGCCTGGAGTCAGGAAAACCTGAGTTCAAATCTGACCTTGGACACTTACTAGCTGGGTGGCCCTGGGCAAGTCACTTAACCCTGTTTGCCTCACTTTCCCTCATCTGTAAAATAAGCTGGAGAAGGAAATAGCACACCACTCTAGAATCTTTGCCAAGAAAACCCACAATGGGGTCATGAAGAGTCAGGTACAACTGAACAACAAAAACTCTGCTTTTTAAAAAATATTTTTTATTTTTTCCCCAATTATGTTTAAACAATTTTTAACATTTTTTTAACGTTTTGAGTTCCAAACTCTCTCCTTCCCTCCCTTAGATTTGACATAGGTTATGCATGTTCAACAGCTGTGTTTTTAAGAGACTTTTTAAAAATGTCGAATAATACGGAAATACGTTCTGCATTACTTTACATGTATAATTGATATCATATTGCTTGCTTTCTCACTGGATGGGGAAGGGACTAGTGGTAGAGAATTTGGAACTCAAAATGTAAAAAAAGATGAATGTTATAAATAAATTAGAAAGATAAACAAGGAACTGGAAAGCTACCCTGCTTCATCCATTTATACGTCTGACTAGCCTTACTGACAGGGGGACAGTGAATACACACAGGAATAGACTGTGAACCAATTCCTCATTATTTACATATTGAGCAACTCTATTCACCACAGACAGGGTGATATAAATGAAACCTTGAAAACTATTGAGTCATTTCCAGTCCCCAAAAATAAACAAGGTAAAAACCAGAAGCAAAGGTCAGTGTACCCACACAAATGTGTATATATAAAAAAAAAACAACTCAGGTGGAAAATTACTTTGATAGACATACTATCAGTGAGCTGACGCCCTGTCCCAAAGCAGGCACTAACCCCAGCTATGGTCCATAGGACTGGAAGAGGAAGGAAGATACAATAGACACTACAATATCCCCTGGTGGCTGCCTTCCCTGTAAGTCACTGGCACAGGCTCTGGGACCTTGTGCAAGTCTCTTCCCTGTTTTGTGCCTCAGTGTCGTCATATATAAAAGAAGGAGAGTAGACCTGATTGAGGGCTTTTAACCTTTTTGTATGTCCTGGACCCCTTTGGCAATTCGATAAAGCCTACGGACCCCTTCTCAGAATAAGGCTTTTAATTGCATAAAATAAAACACACAGAGTTACAACAGAAATAATTATATTGAAATATTTTTTAAAATTCACGTACTCCAGGTTAAGAAAGCTCTTTTAGCTCTAAGCGCTATAAGGCTATAATTAAAACAGCTGCAGCTATACCCTTCTCACTGCTCCAAAGGCTTACTTAGATTAGTCCCCTCTCTACTAAATCAATTTTGTCTAAAGGTCAAAAGTCTCATATTCACCAGGAATAATAATTGTTCTTCCTGCTCCTTAAAAACCATAGCTAAATGCTGCCTCTACACATCAGCATGACATTTTCAGAGTCTTCATAGGCGACTTGGATTCCATTGTTCTGCAGTTTCCCCTCATCATTTCTCCGATATTCCTCTCCTTTGGTTTCTCCCACCCTCAAACCACCCACAGAAGGTGAGGGATATGGGACTTCTCTGGTGCCAAACAGGGATATCTGTTCCTGATTCCCCTGAGCCATCCTCTTGACCATAGATAGCCCTTTCAATCTATCAAACACTATCCCTGTCCCCACTTCTGCATACAATCCAAAATCTCCTGCGCTTCATTCTCTTTGCTGAAGCCTACCTGCACAGCAGCAAATCGGTCCTGTTGTTGCCATGGAAACTGGGGGGGGGGGACACCAAATAGTATGAGGAATGAGGCATGGAAAGCTGGGCAAATCCTTCAGCTTAGAAGTGGTCCTCACTGGGGGTCAGGGTTCAATTCCAGAGACATGACAAATGGCCCACTTGACAAGTCGCCCCTACAGAGATGTGAAGTCTGGCCAAAGCTGACTTCTGGAGTTGAGGAGTGAGGGAAAATTCCGCTCGCATTGGAGCTTATCCAAAGGAAAGGACAAAAAAAAGAAAAACTGGTCATTAACATAAAAAACCAGCTTGCTTTCCCCATTGCTCTTCAACTGTGGTCCCAGCTAGGATGGGTGGTCCAGTGCCTGGAAAATTGTAGATGCTTAATAAATGTTGATTGATTGATCAGTCCAGGTCTTGGGTTACCTCCCACTTCTAAAAGAATGTAAGCTCCTCGAGGGCAGGAGCTATACCACTTTTGTATTTATACCCTCAGAGTCTAATATAAACCTGACACATAATAGGTACTTAATAACTGTTTGTTGCCTGTGAATGATTCTGGCTGCCACATATATTCTCACTATTTCGGTCTTCTCACAGTAAAGTAGCTGCCATTGTGTCTGTCTTTGCCTGGTCCTTTATTACTTCCCTCCATGCTGATTCTAACCCCCCTATGACCTTTTGGCCCTTTCTGTCATAGCTTATACAGCCGAAGCTTTATAGGTACCTAATGAGGCACCCCAGTTACATGCAGTTTACAAGTTTTCACTTACCAGAAATTTCAAGGCATACAACGGCATCTTCAGTTTGAAGAGTTGGTCTATGAGAGCAGTATCAATGACTAAAAGCTGCTGAAATAATCCAGGAAGAACTGGAAGCCTTCTTCCTGAAGATGACTACCCAAAGGTGAAGCAGGTAGAGTGATATAGAAGAAACAACATTGACTCAAATTTGAGGACCCAAATTCCAATCCTGATGACGCCATTTGCCACTGTGGACCAATCACTTTGTCTTCCTGGGCTCAGTTTCTTCATCTTGTAATATGAAAGAGATTGAATTAGATGGCTTCTGAGGTTCTAGACAGCTATAGATGGATGATTCCAATGGGCATTAAGACCTATTCATTCATATTATTGTTTGGCATGATAAAGAAACTTGCCCTAAGGAAAAGAAAGACTTTTTGGCTACCAAAGAAACATATGCTTTGTTGCTAGACTGGTTCAAATGGACACAGGTGATGAAATTTTCCTAAATTAGTTTAACTGGTGTTCCTAGATGGAGCAGTGGGAAGAATCAGAGAGGACTTGGGGTGGCATCTCGGCTCTGCTACTTCTGACTTAAGTGACCTTGGGCAAAACCTCACTGGGCCTCAGTTTCTTCCTCTGTAAAATGAGAGTGTTGGATGAGGTGATCGATAAGGTTCCTCCCAGTTCTAAATCCATGATCCCACTGAAGATAAGTAACCCTGAGAAGTGAATAACTAATGGGAAATGGCAGGGTCTTATCTTGCGGCTATTGCATGTGAATTCTCCAGTAAATTCTCCCTCTATGTGAGAAGAGTTATCCTTCCTTCTTGCTAAAGCTAATCCCCCTACATTTGCCCTTCATCCCACAACTTATGTTTGGGAAACCAGTCAGGGGAACATAGGGAATTGGGGGCCATGCTGAGGCAGAGAGGTAGCAGTAGTTCACTTTGTTTCTCCAAAAAGTCTGCTTCAGCTAACTGTGTTTCCATCAGCAGCACCGCCATTGACTTGGCTTCCACTGTCCAAAACGTTGGCACTAGCTTTGGCTCTTCCCACTCCCTGCCACTCACATATCCAATTCATAAAACATTCTCTCAGTTCTAAGACTAGGATCTCTCTCAAATCCATCTCCCTGTGGGGGGGGGCACCCCAATTAGAGCAGCTAGGTAGTACAGTGGATAAAGTCTCGAACTTGGAGTCAGGAAGATGTGGGTTCAAATCCGGATTCAGAAATTTACGGACTGTGCGACCCTAGGTAAGTCACCTAATTTCCCTCAGCCTCTGTTTCCTCATTTGTAAAATGGGGGTAATAACAGCACCTACTTCACAGAATTGTTATGCTGATCAACTGAGATAATATCTGAAATGCATTATAAGCCTTAAAATGTTCTATAAATACTTTTATTGATTTCATTGCTATCATCTAACTCTGGGCCCTCTTTAGTCTAAGTACCTCCTGCCCCAGTCTGGGACAATAGCACTTAACTGGCCTATCATTCACATACTATTTTTAATAATCATTTTAATTAATTTAAATTAATAATTTAATAATTATTTTAATAAGTATTTACTATGTGACATCTCCTCCTACTAGAATATAAGTTCTGTGAGGGCCTTGAATGTGGCAGCTAAATGTTATATGTCCCTCAGAATTTAACATGGTGCCTTGCATACTTAGCAGTGAGTGCTTAATAAAAGTCTAGTTAAATTAATGAAAAGAAAAAGGGTTTGGGTTTTGAATCATTTAGGAAGGGCTATAATTTTTTAAAGATAATACTGGTACTGTAAGTGATGAAAGATTTAATAAAGACAAGGGATAAAGATTTACATATTTAATTCAATCAATAGGCATTAGGGAGCCACTGAGACCTCTCTATCTCACAACAGCTAGGTGAGGCTGGTGGGAAAAGCTTTGACTTTTACAGAAGAGGAAATTGAAGAGCAGGGGTTAATAAGTCACCAAGTTCCTAAAGGCTTGGTCTGATTATTGCCTGTAGGGTAAAAGACAGAGCGTCCTCAAAATGTCAGTGCTGTTTTAAATAGTACTGAGGAAGAGCAGCTTCAAAACTTTATAAGCACTGCAACAGAGGTGACACTATACGTAAAGGGAGTTTCATGAGGATTCCCACAAAGAGGTGAAAAGACATCCAGCACTGAGGAAGAGTTGCATCGTCCCTTTGCCATATGTGCTGCAAGCTTGGCCACACTTTCCCTCAGATTCTGTATGTCACAGGCTGGGGGGCTGGGGGTGGGGTAACAACTGTCAGACCATAGTAAATATCTATTTCTAAAAACTACTTGAATCAGGCTGATGGCTGTCACTCATACTTAAGAGCCAGGGAACAAGAAACCCACCAGCTCCTCAGGGCTTCTCCTAGACTTATGGGATGAGCCATAGCTGAGCTCTGAGGACCCCTCTGGCAGCACAACTCAGGGTGCAGGGAATAATTCCAGATCGTGTGCTCCACAGGACAATAGAATTTTAGTCTAGAAGGAACCTTGGAGATCATCTCGTGCAAATATTTTATTTCACAAAAGAGGAAAGTGACTAGCCTAAGGTCACATAGCTAATCGGAAAGCAGCCAAGATTTCAAAACCAGGCTTTCTGACTCCAATTATAATTATTTTTCTACCAAATGTGAAGTAAATGTTATGTTTTTCCACATCATTTCATGGCCCTGATTTGCCTGGCCTGCTTAATTTTTTTTTCTTTTACAATTTCAGGAATAGACATCAGACTATAAATAACCAGAATACTAACATCTAAGGTGTTTTTTGGCTTGTTTGTTTTATATTGAAGGAAGTGGTGAATAATCTGTTGTGCTTAACAAATGGGTTTTGTTCTCAATGGTATCACTGAAGTCATGTGGGTAGTTGGGGTGGAATTCACCATACGTCTGCCTTCTGGACTAACTTTCCTGATATATCCTTAGCATTTTCTTCTCACCTGTGTTGAGGGGTGGGAGGTGGCAGGGAAGGGGTATGGATGGAATTAAAGGAAAGGAGAAATGGAAAAGAATTAGAAAACAGTAATAATTGACATCCCCAAAGGGTTGGTCTGATTATTGCCTCTAGGATAAAAGACAGGGTTTCCCCAAATGTTAGTTCTGTTTTAAGGTTTAGTAGCTTAAAATAGCCTAAGACTTTTGGGACACACTGTATAAATTACTCTGTTTGGCATTTTTAGGCCCTTTTATAATCCAGCTCCAAACTACCTTTCTATACCAACTCTCCTTCACACACCTTACGTTCCAAGAAAATTGGCTTACTTACTTTCCCCCATACACAACATTCCATCTCTCTTCTCTGTGGGAGGCTATATAGGCTATCCCCCAATGCCTAAAATATGATCCCTGCTCATCCTCTATAAAGCACAGCTCAGATGCCACTTCCTATTGGAGGCCTTTACTGATGTCCCTGATTGACAGCAGACTTTGCCCCCAAATGATACTGTATTTACTCTATAAATATTTTGTAGCTGGCTAGCTGTGTGTACATCATTTTCCCCTAGAGAATGTAAGCTTCGTGTAGCCAGGAACAGTGCATTTTTGTCCTCCTAACCCTAGCACATAGTAGGTATTTAAAAAGTATTTGATGATATTTTTAGCATTTTTCAATACTCCAATGTGCCAAACAATCTATGGTCTCCTCAGTGTGGACATTCCTTCCATTGATGAAGATCGTCCCTCACCTGGTCCTCCTATTCTGTGCTACTCTTGCCCAAATCCCCCCATATATTTGCCACAGGGGGCCCAATCATCATTCTGAAGATTTCCTCATGCTCTCTTGACAATGAATAGATCAATACCAAGGGGACACGCAGGCTGTCCATTGGTTAGCCCTTACTCCCACCATGCGATGACCAATTCATCTTTTTTATAGTCACTTATTTCTCAGGTGACATACTTTATACCACTTCTCCTGCATAATGTTTTATTTGAAATGTGTTTTAGCTTGTTTCTACCCACCATGCTTTCCTCATTGTCCTTTGAGTCGGTTGGTAAAAAAAGTATTGACTGAGCACTTACTATATGTTTTAGGCACTGTGCTATGTATAAGGGATACAAAGAAAGGCAAAAACAGTCCCTGCTCTCAAGAAGCTTACATTCTAGTAGAGGGTAGAGAGAACATACAAATAAGTCTGTATCATAATCTAGATGACAGACATTCTTTATCAGCTTGGTTTTTCTGGTATGGATAGTTAGACTGAACCCTTGAGTAAGGACCATAGAGAGTCCAAATAGAAGAAGGGTTCCCCACAGATGGTGAGGTCCTCAAAATGCTCACACTGGTGAAGGACATTGACTTTCATATCAAGACCTGAAACATTTTGCTGAGGTCTGTGTAGGAATTTGTGTGTGATTCTTCCATGAGGCAGCTAGGTGGCACAGTGGATAGATTGCTGGGCCTAGAGTCAGGAAAACTCATCTCTATGAGTTCAGATCCAGTCTTGGGCACTTGCTACTTGCGTGACCCTGAGCATGTCACTTAACTCTATTTGCCTCAGTTTTCTCATCTGTAAAACGAACTGGAAAAGGAAATGGTAAACCACTCCAGTATCTTTGCCAAGAAACCCACAAATGGGGTCACAAAGAGTCAGATGTGACACAACTTCTGTAAGCTGTGAGCTCTGAAAGTTCAATTTTGTGCATAAGCTGTATTTGTTGTGAACACACAAAAGTCATCAGTGGGTACCTGGCTTCAGCACTTACAACTTGTATGATTCTGGGCAAGTTACTTTGGTTCAAGGGGTCTCAGTTGCCTAATTTGTAAAATTGGAGGGTTGGATGAAATTATCGCTCAAGTCCTCTCCAGCTCCAACTCCCATAATCCAATTTTATTACAAGACTTTTGCTCACATCTTTAGCATACCTTTTGAAACTGTGGGAAGATGAAGTTTAATGATTAATAAATCAAATACAGAAGTGCTTAGTGGATACATTTTAGAAGTGTATTCTGTTACACAAGAGGCAGCATGCTCTTATGACTAATTTTCAAAGGAAAAAATACAAGTTACCAACAATCATTCAGTTAGTGAGAATGGGAGGAGGTTATGGGAGGGACAAGTTAATTTTTTTTTTGCTTTTTTTTTTGATGAAGCTATTGGGGTTAAGTGACTTGCCCAGGGTCATACAACTACGTAAGTATCAAGCAGCTGGGGTTTGATTTGAACTCAGGTCTTCCTTACTCCAAGGCTGGTGTTCTATCCAGTGTTTCACCTACTTCCCCCGGGTTAATTTTTTTTAAAAAATACTTGGGGGGAAAGGCAGGTACTTATGAGATGATTAGCAATAGCAACAATAAAGAAAGTAGATTAATTTTAATGCTTAGTCAAGTAAAATGCAGAAGGGTTAACCTTAAAATGAATGCATTTTAGGAGAGCAGTTCAAGAGGAGTGATGGCATTGTGGCTAGAATGGTAGCCTCAGATCCAGGATGACCTGGGTTCAAATCCCACCCCTGGCATGCACTGATCATGTCACTCTGGAATAGCTTTTCGACTTCCCAGTGTTTTAGGCAGCTCTCAAGTTGCTTTGGTAGAGAGAGTTCCCTCACTCAGGGAATTCCCTATACCAGGGAAATCATAGGTACTTATCTCTGTTTATTCAGCAATGCTGAAACTACAATAATAATAATCACTACACAAAACTATCCCTAGGGACATATATTTAGAGCTGGAGGGGACCACAGAAATCATCTAGTCTAATCTTTTCATCTTGAGGAAATTGAGGCTTAGACAATTTAAGTGACTTGTCTAAGGTCACACAGGTTACAAGTGGTAGGAGTGGGATTTGAACCCTTGTCCTCTTCATTGATCTTTCCATTGAACCACACTGCCTCTAGTTATGTGCTGTTTGTGTTCACCCAGTAAAGATGTTATTTAACCCCAATATGTTAATATGTTAACATTAATAAGATGTTAATATGCTAATGTTACTTAAACCTGAAAGAAGAAGAGGGAAAAGGAGGAGGAGGAGGAGGAGGAGAAGAAGAAGAAGAAGAAGAAGAAGAAGAAGAAGAAGAAGAAGAAGAAGAAGAAGAAGAAGAAGAAGAAGAAGAAGAAGAAGAAGAAGAAGAAGAAGAAGAAGAAGAAGAAGAAAAATAAATCTTCCTAGAATGCTATAGCTGCACAGGTGATGATGAAGTCAAGTACTTGGCAGTGGCAAAAGAGATAGAATTAATAAGGTCTGGCAGCTGATTAGTCTCCTGAGGTGAAGGAGAGGAGAAGAGTCAAAGCTCATGTTGAGGTTTGGGGCATGGGTGGTTAAGTAGATGAGGATGCCACCGACAAAGACACGGATTTGGTGGTAAATATAGTCATTTTGGTTTTAGACATGCTGAAGGTGAGGGGCCAGTGGGAAATCCAGAGAGGGGAGAGAGAGAGAGAGAGAGAGAGAAAGAGAGAGAGAGAGAGAGAGAGAGAGAGAGATCCCGTAGGCAATCTAGAGTTCAGGAGACAGAAAGGAGGGCTGAAGAAGTGTTCAGTTGAACATGGAAAGTCTTGAATGCCCATATACATTGGACTTTTAATTTGTAGACAATGAGAAGCCAGTAAGGTTTTGCAGAGCATTGAGAAGCTAGTCAGAGGAGAAGCAGAGGCAGCAAATGTGGCCAGCTTTTTCTAGGGGTTTGACTGAGAAAGGAAAGAGAGATATAGAACAATAGTTTAAGGGGGTGGGAGGTTCTTTATCTGAGCATTCCCTCATTGTTATATGCCTATGAAACCTGGACAGTCTACCAGCGCCATGCCAGAAAACTGATCACTTCCATTTGAATTGTCTTAGGAAGATTCTGAAGATCACCTGGCAGGATAAGGTATGGGATACTGAGGTAAACTGCCAAGCATGCAGAAAGTGCAGATCCTATGGACTGGCCACTTTGTTGGAAACTCAAACTTAACATTTGCCTAAAAGACTATTATACAGAGAACTCACACAAAGCAAGTGCTCACATGGAGGTCAGAAGGAGTGATACAAGGACACTTTCAAGGTCTCTCTGAAGAACTGTGGAATAGATTGTGAGACATGGGAGACAGTGGCGTATGACTGTCCAACATGGCATGCCCAAATCAAAGAAGGTGCTGTACTCTATGGGCAAAGCAGAATTGCAGCAGCTCAGAAGAAACATAAGATATCTCCTCTCCAAAAGTTCATTTGAACTATTTGTGCCTGACCTGTGCTAGAGCCTTCCAAGCTCATACTGGTCACATCAGCCACAGTTGGACACATTGTACCTTGACCCTGACATGATGATGTAATTGTGGTCCTTTTATATTTTTCACTAATTCATGTGCCATGTTTTAAATTCCTCTGCTAGATTTCATTTCTGCAAAGGCAGAGGCATGATGTAACTTAGGCTTAATCTTTAGATGGTAAGCTCCTGAAGGGCAAGGACAAATTCTTCCCTTTTTACTTCCTCCCTTCCTTCTTTCTTCCTTTCTTCCCTTCTTTCTTCTTTTCTTCTTTTCTTCCTTCCTTCCTTCCTTTCTTTTTCTTTTCTTTCCTTCCTTCCTTCCTTCCTTCCTTCCTTCCTTCCTTCCTTCCTTCCTTCCTTCCTTCCTTTCTTTCTTTCTTTTTCTCTTCCTTCCTTCCTTCCTTCCTTTTTCTCTTCCTTCCTCCTTCCTTCCTTCCTTCCTTCCTTCCTTCCTTCCTTCCTTCCTTCCTTCCTTCCTTCCTTCCTTCCTTCCTTCCTTCCTTCCTTCCTTCCTTCCTTCCTTCCTTCCTTCCCTCCCCAGCATTTAACACAATGCCTGGGCACATAGTAGACATTTGATAAGTGTTTATTGACTGATCTCTTCCTCAGCATATAGGGCATACTTATTCAATTATTATCGAATCAATGAATGTGTGCGTGTTAAGAATGCATACTTTGGTGGAGGCGTTCCGCTCGGAGAAGGTGAACTGAGACCCTGGACACGGTGGTTCCCAGGCAGAAAGATAGCACAGGGTAGGCAGAAGTTCCCTTACTGAGGTTCTTCATCTGGAGAAGGTGAAATGTAAGGGGGGGAAAGTATTCTAATATAGGTGGTTTCCTTTGTAATCCTCTGTATTGGATTTTATACATTTTATTTGTATTTGGAGAAGGGGCCTCCGGGCTTCCGCAGACTGCCCGAGGGGGTCAGCGCGACACAAAGAAGGTGGCATGGGAGGAGCTCGGTCAAGGTTATGGCTGTCCGCCCGGAGAGGCCAGTCCAGCTTCGAGCTCTCCCTGCTCTGGGGTGGAAGGGGCGGGGCGATCTGTCCGTGTCTGGGAAGGAAAGAGCAGGAATGAAAAAGCCCGCGGAGCCCCAGGCCAGGAGCAGTGGGAGGGAGAAAGCGGGGGCTGGCTGCCAGGCGTGGCTTGGAGGCGGGCGCGGTCTCTCCTCTGCCCTCCATTCCCCACCACCTCCCGGAGGCTCCCTGGGCTCGGGGCAGGCTTTGGGTTCTGGTGTGTGGCCCCCTCCATTTGCCCCCCTGGGCTGCGGGCCAACTCTTCCCCTCCTTAACTACGTTTCCCTTTCGGGTCGCCCAGCCCCTGTCCGGCCCTGGGCATCCAGCCCGCCGGACCTCCCGCCTCCCCGGGCCCAGTCCGCAGCCTGAAAGTCGGAGCTGGCCATGCGGGGGCGAGCTCCCGTGGCCCCGCGCGCGACGGGGGCGGGGGCAGGGGTGGGACCGTGGGCGCCAGTTTGGGGCGCCAGCCCCGCATGCTGACGCTAGGGCTCCCCGCGCCCACCGACCCGCCCACTGGCTGCGTACCTGCGGGTGGCTGGAGCAAGGCAGCTGTAGGAGGTGTCTGGCGGCCTCCTGAGCGGACTGGAGTGGAGGGAGGAAGTTTTGGTGAGTGCCCTCGGGCGGGACTAGGGGTGGCTCTAGTGAACCGGAGCTCGAGGGCCCCAGTAGGGCACCGATACTACGAGGGGGGCAGAGTTGGCCAGCAGGAGGGAGGGAGTCCTGGGAGAGTGGAAGAAACGGACAGTGTCAGAGGAATAGAGTTCAAATTCTCCCTCTGCTACTTGGTACCTTTGACTGCCGGTACTCTCTTCTGCCGAATGAAGAGTTTGTAGGTCTCATCACATGGTGGGTAGATCCGCTTACCCTCCTTGAGCCTCAGTTTCCTTCCCTGTAAAGGGAGGTGGGTAGACAGAATGATCCCACGAGTTCCTTCTGATCACACATCTATTATCCACCGACTTTGGCCCTGATGGCATTCCTGCCACTCCTGACAGACTGCCTTTCACCGTGGCAGCTAGGGATCCCCCACTGCCGAGCCAGTGCAGGGGTAAAGGAATGCGATGAAATGCTTCACGCTTAGGTGTTGGTGACTTAATGAGGAGAGGTAATGTGATGTCATGGCAGAGCCCTAGACTTGTCAGCAGAAGGCCCGGGTTTAGAGTCTTGGCTCTGCCAGCCACAGAGTGGGCACTTAGCTTCTCTGAACCTCAGTGAGCTCTTCAGTACTACTGGGATATTAAGGAGGCCCAGGATGAAAAATCAGAAGACTTATTACTCACACCCCTGTGACCCTAGACCAGTCACTTCTTCCTAGGCCTCATTTGGGGCATTAATCCTCTCTAAGACGTAGCATTTCTAAAGTCCCTTCCTGTTCCACATTCTCTTGCTAGTACTTGCATTAACTATTTCAGTAATACAATAGTAGTACTATTGCAGTAGTAGCATTTAGCATAAAAATGTTGCTTGTGGGCATAATCCTTTTCCCGAGGGGCTTTGCATTTTAAAGGGGATCCCGGAATGTGAGAAAGCAAGATGTTGGATATAGAGCAGTGAATCCCTAATGATGCCACTTCAGTAGGGACCCTAGGCCATCTGGAGGATTTGGCCTGAGGACGCACTTTAACACACTTATTTCACACTACTCTGCTCTTCTGCTTCACAAACCGGACTTTGAGCTGCTCATTGGCCTCCTCTTGTCTGCCTCTTTGAGGTCCCTTTTGCCTAAAATTGAGGCTTCCCCCCATGATTTGCTAGTTGAAATCCTTTTTCTTCAAGGCCCAGCTTGGATATGGGATAGCATTTCAATTTGTAAGAAATTAAGTCTATAGAATCTTAATAGGTACCAAATTTAAAAAATTCTTTTCTTAATCTCTAGAGCAAGAGTGTGAGGTATTTTTACAGAAGAGAAAACTGAGGCCTCAAGAGATTCTAGGACTTGCTCGATGTTACACAGATAATAACAAGGTGCAGATCAAGGTTTAAGTCAGGCCTTCTGACTCCAAGTCCATATCTCTTTCCTATACACCACCCTCCTTGCTCTCCTCCCTCCTTTCCCCAATAAAAGCAGTCTTTCCCTTCTCATGTTTCTTACAGCATTTTGCTTAGACCTCTTCCTTTGATCTTACCACATTCTGACTTGTATAATATTTATTTGTCTCCTGTTACAGCACCATGTTCATTGGACTGTATTTAATCACCTATTTGTTTTGCATTTTTTCTGTCTATATTTGGACATGATGATGATAATAGCTAGCATTTATATGGCGCTCTAAGGTTTATTTGCCTCTCTTGTCTCATCCGATCCTCACAACTATCCTGTGAGGTGATGCCATTATTATCCCAGTTTTACAGAAAAAAGAACTGAGGCTGAGAGAGATTAAAGGATTTGCCCATTGTCACACAGCTAGTATCTGAGGGAGGATTTGAACTCTGGCCTGCCAGGCTCCAAGTCCACTGCACCACTTCACTGTCTCCCTTAGAATGTAAGTTGCTTCTTTCATTTTTGAATTTGTATCCCTAGCACCTAGCACAGTGCTTGCTGACACATGGTAGATACTAAGTAAACGTTTGTAGATTGACTGTAAATGATTGGAGGGTAGGCCTGTGCTTTTCAACCTTGTATCCCCAGCACCAAGCAGAGGGCCTTCTTCACCCGTCTGTAATGGATGCTTCAGTGTTTGCTGGCAGGAGAAGGAGTAACCAGACACGTTCGGATTCTCACGACCAAGCCGGCTGTTCTCTGTAGCTTAGGCCGGCAAGGGTGCCCGGGCTTGACCTCCCTGAAATCAAATTCTGCTTACAATTCCAATTCATTATTAGGTGAATAACACCTGAAAGAAATCATCTAGTTCAGGAGTGGGGACCCTGTGGCCTTGAGATTCCATGTGGCCCTTTGACTGAATCCATATTTCACAGAACAAATCACCTTAGTAAAAGGATTTGTTCTGTAAAACTTGGACTCAGTCAAAAGGCCACACCCAAGGACCTAGAAGGACACACTGTGGCCTTGAGGGGAAGGTTCCCCACCCCTGACATTTTATGGAAGAGGCAGATGAGGCTCATTAACATAAATTGGCTTGCCTGAAGTCTCACAGAATTAGTGGCAGAACCAATGGACAAACGAGGTTCTTTCCCCACAATGTCACATGGCTTTAATTCCTGCCTCATTGAGCCTCAACTATGCATGCAGCACCCAGGAAAACTCAGTATTACATGAGAATTGTGGGTAGAACGCGGGATGTCAAGCAAGCTGGATTCCACCCCTGAATTTTGGTGTGACTAGAGCCTCTCTGGTTCTTCCCCTTAAAACAGATATAACACCCCTGCCCAACCTCCCGGGAGAGGACCACATCAGATACTAGATGTGGAAGTAAGTCTGTAGATTTAAAACACTATCATTGCATTTCTCTTTCTACAGGGATGGATATGATTCCTAAAAATTAGGAATGAGGTTCCCCGTAATAGGAAAGAGCTCTGAAGCATGACTCAAAGGAGCTGGGTTCAAATTCTGCCTTTGATGCTTATTACCTGTGTGATCCTGGACAAGTCACAGACTTTTGGATGCTCTGTTTCCTCAGCTATAAAATGGAGGAGGACTCTATGACCTCTGAGATTCCTTCCAGCTCTGGCTCCAGGAAGGATCCTCTTTATCCATCTCTCCCTATTTTGCCCTTTCTCTCAAGAAAATCTCAGTCATTTACCCATGGTAGCTAGGTGGTATTAGTCAATAGATTCTAACTGGACCTGATTGGAGGATTGGAGGGAGGAGCAAAAAAGTCTTCTGAAAGCCTTCTTTTATAGAGGGCTCAGAATTTCCACCAACTTCATTTCCCACCAGTTGTTCTAAACATCGTGGCAGGTTCTGGGTACCCTCTGGCCCCCTCCCTCCCCCCAGCTTATTTTGGTGTATTGTCTTCCTCCATTAGATTGTAAACCCTTTGAGACCAGGGACTGGCTTTCTTTTTTCTTAGTTGTATTCTCAGTATTGAACACAGTGCCTCACACAGAGGTGGCTTAATAAATGTTTATGGACTATTGACTGAGCTCTGTTACCCTAAGCAAATCACTTAAACTCTATCTCCATTTTCACATCTGTAAAATAGGAATAATATAATAATAGTACCTACCTCGTTGGATTGTTGTGTGACATTTAAAAAAAGGTTTCAGGGACATAGTTTCTGAGTAATTTAATCATTTTGTAAATAAGACCAGCATGTTTATTAATAAAAAGATGGTCACTGGTTTGTCTCTCTTAGACCAAAGACCTCTCATGGCAGTGGGCTCATAGTTTCTGTGCCCTTTGAAGAGTAGGTGTTCTTGAGAGTGGCAATCAACTCTGATTGGATAATAATTAATGAGAAAAGGAATATTACAATGAGAGGGTGAGCTATCTGTTACAGTGAGGGTCTTGGGCTATGTGACTTGGATCACTCAAATCTTGGTCAAAGAGACTTACTAGTTTGCATATCACCTGTCTGACCTAAGACAGAGCAGGAACATACCCAGTAGCCCAAACTTAGAATTTTTTTTACTGTTTAGATCTTGGCCTAGCTAAATCTCTGCCCAAGAACTTCCCCCACTGGTTAATTTCTGAATGAGGAAGTAGAAAAGGGGAAAAACCTTGGTTCTGATTCAGTAATTAGTCATTGAAAACAAAAGAAATAATCATTTCTCATAGATGTGGAGATGAAATGAGATATTTGTAAATTGCTTAGGAAATCTTAAAGCACGATATAAGGTTATTATATATAATGTAATATGTAATAATAATAATACTTTACAGTCTGTGTCAGTCCCTGGGCTCCCTCTTTCTGCATTGTTACCCCCTCTCTGCCTGTGGAAGAAAAAAACTGTCCCTAAGTAAAGGTATTTCAGGCTAGCTGGTTGGGGAAAGGTTTGTTTGAGCATTAGGCCCTTTCTAGTCCACACCACACCAAGGAAGCTACAACCTATGCTCCTTATGACTGTGGTTCTGGTATTGAGCTGGTTCTGCTCAATTCTTTCAATCATTGATTTAGGAGAGAAGGCTTTTTGGCCCCAGTTCTCCCTCTTCGTGCCCTGATGGTCAGTGTTGGGGAGAATGGGGGAGGAGGGGCAACTTGATGCTAGGTTTGCTGGTGCTCTCTCTTTCTAACTCACTTCATCCCAGGAAAATCAGGTTTGGTGGTGTTCCATCAGTCCCTCCCATTGCTTCTGTCAGCACCACATATTAGGGACTCAGGCCCACGAGGGCTGCACGCACAGGTATCCTGGGATCCCTTTTATTAAGTCCACACCAGCATAGGCTGTGGGGCTCTGGCTTGATTCACTGCTAGTTCAACAAAAGTAGCTTTGTCCCTTAATGATGTAGCCCTTCGGGGCACCTTGACTAACTTGGCAAGGTGGTAGACTAAATGGAGGGCCCTGGCCTGGAAATTGCGGGCTGCCTGGCTTCATGGGATTCAGACGGAGCAAGACGTTTGTGACAATCTAGTCCAGTGGGGTTCACAGTCGAAATTCTTTAATGCACCTTAAGCAGGAAATAATTGCAAGCATATCATGAGTGTTGTAGTCACTTTCCCTGGGGGTTCACAACACTTTTTGTTGTTGTTCTTGTTGAATGGGGTTCATGGAACAAAAAATTAGGAGCCACTAATCTAGTGGAACCAGTCATTTTACAGAAGAGAAAAATGAGGTCTGGGCACCACCTCAACTCCTGACTATCTCTTTCCCCTCAACTTTGGAGATTCTCTGCCCTCCTGGTTTGCTTTGTTTTGTATTTTCCTACCCTTCTGACCTTTTCTCCTTTTTCTACTTCCTTGGCTCCTCATCCTCTCCTCTCTCTCTTACTGTCCCTATTCATCCCCCCGCAGGGGTGGGGAACCTGCAGCCTGTGGCCTTCTAGGTCCTCAGGTGAGGCCTTTTGACTGAGTCCAAGTTTTACAGAACAAATCCTTTTATGAAGGGGATTTGTTCTGTGCAGTTTGGATTCAGTCAAAGGGCCACACTTGAGGACCTAGAGGGCCACACGTGGCCTTGAGGCTGCAGGTTCCCCACTCCTGACCCAGGCCATGCCACTTCTCCATCATTCCTTTTCACAGCTCCACCTACCACTTCCATAAAGGTGACTCCCTAATCATATGGCTCCAGCCCTAATGTCTTTTCCAGTCCAGACCTGAATTTCCTCCAGGACATCTCTCCCTGGGTGCCCAGAACCAGCTCCTCAAACTCGACATATTCAAACCAAAGCTCATTTTTCTTTCCTTCTAAAACTCTTGTCAACCTGCTTTGCTGTCTCTGTCTGGTACCACTATTGACCTGGCTTCCTGCCCTCTCTCTCAACTGTCACCTACAGTCATCAGCCAGGCCCTACCAATCCGTTTTCACAACAGCCCCCTCCTCCATACAGTCACTAACCCCCTATTTGTTGTTGTTCACTCGTGTCTGACTCTTCCTGATCCCATTTGGGGTTTTCTTGGCAAAGATACTAGAGAGGTTTGCCATTTCCTTCTCTCATTTCACAGATAAGGAAACTGAGGCAAACAGGATTAAATGACTTGCCCAGGGTCACACTGCTAGTAAGTGTCTTGAATTCAGGAAGATGAATCTTCCTGTCTTTAGGCCCTGCACTCTATCCCTGAGATACCTAGCTCCCCTCTTTCCAACCTTATCTCATATTATCCCCTCAATGTACTCTATATACCCATTAAACTGGCTATCACTCTTCCCTCAGCCATGTACTGTGTTCCCAGGCCTCCTGGCTTCTTTGCTCAAGCTGCTGTTCCCCATAACTAGGATGCCCTCGATTCAATTCAATAGGCATGGATTAAGTCACTATGTTTAAGATTATGTTAATCTACTGTGTGCTGGGCTCTGTAGCTACAGAGACAAAAATGAAACAGCTCTTGTTCTCAAAAAGCTTACGCTGTATTCCAGAGATGCAGAACACAGAGATTTCATTGGTATAGGGAACTCATGGATGAAGAAGATCCCAACTCCAATGCCATCTTCTCCATGAATGCTTCCTTGATTCCTTCCCCCATCTTAGTGTCTACCCTTCCTCCTCACACTTCACCTAGCCCTTGGTTTTATAATCTTCCAATACATTTATTATACAATGTTGTATATTATATATACTTGTCTTATCATCTTATCCCAATTTAACTGTAAACTCCTTAAGAGCAGAGACCACGCCCAACTCTGTCTTATTGAAATTTTCTGTCTTCCAACACACCTATCCTGTACTCAGCCCACAATCGGTGGTTGGGTAATAAGTATTTGTTGTATTGTGTGGTTGCTGTTTCCACTGTGCTGCGTTAAGCCCTGTCTGCCTACAGCTCAGAGGCTCATAGAATGTTAAAATTGGCAGAGACCTGAGAGATTCTGGATGTCACCTGGCTTGACTTCGGTTTGCTTCTGTGTAACAAGAGGTCTAGTCATAGAATCATGCAATGCCAGAGCTAGAAGCGACTTTAGAGAGCATTTAGACTAGCCCTGCCCCCCCTTTTTTATAGAGGAAGAAACTGAGGCCCAGAGATGAAATGGCTTGTTCAGGTTATTCAGGTGGTAAGTAGCAGATGTGGGATTTGAACCCACATCTCCTGTCCCAGCACCTTTCCTATGACAACATTCTGCTCTTCAGCCCTCTCTACTTCACAGTATCTATGATTGAATGAGATAATAAAGGTAAAAAATGTTTAGTATGAGGGTGAAGTGTCCTCTCAAAATGGCATGGTACCAGGAAAGACCACTGGCTCCAGTTGGAGGACCTGCGTTCAAAACCCACTTCTGATGCTTATCACCTGGGTGACTTTGGGCAGATTAGGTCCCCTTCCTGGGCTTCAGTTCCCTCATCTATCCAATGGGGAGCTTTAATATGATGACCTCTGAGCTATCCCCCCAGCCTTAGATCTATGGTCATTCAGGTATCATTATTTTCTTTATTGGATCTTCTCAGGGCATCATCATTTTACCTCCCTATGAGATCCATCAAGTCAAGTACAAGAGGCACCTCTTGCCCTTCTGTCTGCAGGTAACGTGGCCCTTCCATCTTGACTTGTAACTAGTGTGACATGTACCATGTCCTTGACTTCCAAACACTTTTGGTTCTCTTTACCCCAAAGTGAACCCGTATCTTCTCAGTCTCTAATTCTTTTTCTCTTTCTCTAACCGATAAAGATAAATAGAGATAATATCATCTTTGCCTAGATCTTCTGGGCACCCTGAAGGTTCTAACTCATCCTGAACAGATATCCTTATTTTCCCCCATAAACAATTACTCTTTTTGTAGCAATCTCCTAACCATCACCCATTTCCTAGCAGTGTCTTCTCAACCCTTCTGGAGACCAAAGTTCACAATCTTAGAGGCTTTTTTGGCTTACCTTTCTCCTTCACCCTTATCCCCAATTCATCATCAGGTCTTCTCTTTTCTTCCTCTCTAACCTGTGATGTAGCAATGTGGGCCCACCACCCTACTCTGGTCCCTCATGGCTCAGATTGGGCGTATGGTGGGTCCTTAATGATTTGCTTTTTCTACGTACGCTGCTTATCCAGGGCCTACTGTGCACAGAGCCATGCGCTAGGGGCTTAACTAGGGATGCAAGGTTTAGATAAGCTAGGGTCCCTACCATTGTAGAAATGACAGTCTAGTAAGGGGTTAAGACGGCTATGATGGCTGATAAGTGCTTGATCAAAGTTGGTGAAGGACAAGGCAGTGGCTTTCCCTCTCTGGGCCTCCTTATCATCTGTGAAATGAGAGAATTGCATTGGGTCGTCTCCAAGGTCCTGGTAGCTCTCATAGTTAGTCTGCAACTAATTAAGTTCCTCCACTGGAGTTAAACAAGGACGGTAAAGTCAAATTCACTTTGTTTCTAAATAGGTTATAGAGTGCTGGAAGCTTTCTTTGTATGTCACATCCTTAGCACTGAGCTCAGGATCTGGCGTGGAGTAGGTGCTGAGTTCTGTTCATTGATTCGGGTCCTACCCATTCTTCCCTGAGTTATTCTCCCTCTTTTCTCCATCTTCCCCCCCCCATCTTTAGTCTTTCTGCAATCCGCCCTTCTCATTTTTCTTCACTTCTCCCAGCGTGGATAACCCCACCTATGTACAGGTGTCTCCATTTCTCAGACATACTTTATTGTAGGTGCCCACCCCTGCACCTTTGCTTATACCGGTTCCTCTCTTGGCACACCTTTTCTGTTCTCCTTCTCCACTCCATTAAATTTCATTGACTGTCCATGTTATGAAAGTACATTTGAGGTCTGGTCTCTCAGACTGGTCTCTCCCTGCTTACTGTAGTATTCACTCTTCTCTGAATTCCCAAAGGTTTTTTTTTTTTTTGGTGAGGCAGCTGGGGTTAAGTGACTTGCCCAGAGTCACACAGCTAGTGAGTGTTATGTGTCTGAGGCTGCATTTGAACTCAAGTCCTCCTGACTCCAGGGCTAGTGGTCTATCCGCTGCGCCACCTAGCTGCCCCTCCCAAAGCTCTTACAGGCTGAGTACTCACTGAGTGGCCTAGACAGGCAGTGCTATTGGAGTTCAGAGAGGGGAGACGTCTTGATGGACTTGAAGAGTGAGGTAAGGTTTCTTGGAAGACATAAAACTTGAGCTACTTCTGAAGGAAGGGTTAGACTAACAAGATGTTAGAGTGAAGTCAGAGACAACTTCTACGAGGTAGTGTCAGGAGGAACATGAAAGTCTTCATTTATTCACTCATGCTTGAGGTTCTACTATTAGAGCTTCATTCCTTTGGCTTAAGGCCTAGATTGATCATTATTAAAATGTTTATCTCCCTGGGATCAGTCAATCAGCAAGTATTTATTTAGCACTCTACTATGTGCCAAGCACTATGGTAGGGAGATACAAATAAAATGAGTAATAGTCTCTACTGAGGATTAAGGAACATCAGGAAAGGTTTCATGTAGAAGGGGGCATTTTATCAGAGACTTGAAGGAAGGCAGGAGGTGGCGATGAGGAGGGAGAGAATTCCAGACGTGAACAGCCAGTGAAATTTCATGGAGTGGAGAGAGGATGACATGTACTGTGCAAGGAAGAGCAAGGAGGCCACTGCCACTGGTTCATAGAGGAAGCAGAGAGGTGTGAGGTGTAAGAAGACTGGAAAGGGAGGAAGGAGAGAAATGGAGAGCTCTCAGAGCCACAGGATCCTGGGCAGAACAGGAAACCGCGGGAAGGGAGGAGATGACGTGGGCAGACCTTTGCTTTAGGAAGATCAGTTCGACATATGAGTGGAGGATGGGCTCGAGTAAGAGTAGATGTGAAGGGAGGCCAGCCAGAAGGAATTTCATTAGTCTAGGTATGGGGCAATAAGAACCCACACTAGGATGGTGGCACAGAGGAGAGAAGGGGGCACATATAAAAGAGGCTGCAAAGGGAAAATCGACAGGGCTTAGCAACTCATTGGAGAGGGGGGAATGAAAGAGTGAAGAATTAATTAACTGAGGTTTCTAGCTTGGGTGACTGGGAGGATGGTGGTGTTCTCAAATTAATTAGAAGGTTAAGAAGAAGGGAAGGTTTTTTTGGAGGGGAGGGAAGATAATCAGTGTTGTTTTGACATACTGAGATGAAGATGCCTATAGGAAAGCCAGTTTGGGAAGGCCAACGGGTATTTGGAGATGGGAACAGATAATTGAGGGTTGAATAAATAGATCTGAGAAGCATCTGGATAGAAATGATCATTTAGCCCATGGGAGCTGATGAGATGACCAAATAAGATAGTAGAGATGGAGCAAAGGAGAGGTTAGGAGGAGAAGTATGAGAAAGTAGTGTCCCAGAAACCTAGAGAGAAGAGAATAGCAGGAAAAACAAGCGAGATCAACAGTGACAGGGGCATCAAAAAGGATGAGGATTGATAGAAGGTCATTTTTTTGTTGTTCAGTCATGCCTGACTCTTTGTGACCCCGTTTGGGGTTTTCTTGGCAAAGATACTGCAGTGGTTTGCCATTTCCTTCTCCAGCTCATTTTATACATGAGAAGACTGAGACAAACAGGGTTAAGTCACTTGCCCGTGGTCACATAGCCGGTAAATATCTCAGGCCAAATTTGAACTTAGGTCTTCTTGACTTCAGGCCAGGCACTCTGTCCACTATACCACCTAGCTGCTCCCAAAAGGTTGTTAGATTTGGCAATTAAAAGATCATTGGTAACTTTGTTTTCCCCATTACCACATTTAAGTTTTATTAAAAGGAAGTAAACAAAGTAGAGATTGTGAAGGGGTTTCTATTAGTTTAAATAATACTAATAAGCCCCAGATAGAAGGAAGAGCTGCCGGGGCTCCTTACCTACCTCCCAGCTCTCCCCAGGTTGGAAGCAGGAGTGAGAATGGCAGTGTGCTTTTCTCCCCATCTGCCTACCATGCCCTAGGGCTCTAGAGGGAGGGTCTCTTTTGGTGCTAAGGCCCTGGGGACATCACTCAAACCTTGGGCATTCCTGGTGAGATGCAGGTTGGATTCTGACTTGGGAATCTGGAATTTGGGAATAGAAGCAGGAGACCCTGAGAAAACCTCGAAGGCACTGGTGACTTTGGGGAGAGCAGTTTGAAATGTATGATGAAGTTATAAATCAGTCCAGTTATGAAGCAAATGAGAGGAAAGAAAGGAAGGACTTACAGCTAGCTTTATCATGGAGTTTAGCCACAAGAGGATGCTAGCTAGCAGGGGTGGGAGGATCAAATAAGGATTTTTTTTGAGGATGGGTAAGACATGGGCTTATTTGTAGGCAGTTGAGAAAACATCCACTCAACAGGTAGAAATAGGATATTAGTGAGAGAGTGGAAAGGACAGAGGAGCAATCTGCTGGAGAAGGCAGTTTGGCAAGGGATGTCTTAGTCGTGTGGAGGGACTTGCCTTGGCAAGGAGAAGGGCCACTCGTTCCCATCAAACAGTGAAAGGGCAGAAAGTCTGGTACATTAGTGATGTGAAATGAGGAAGGGAGAAGAGAAAGTTCTTGGTGACAGGTCTATTTTTTAAAGTGAAATAGGCTTCTCACCTGAGAGTGGGGAGGGGAGCTAGAAGAGGTTGGAGGAGGGATGGCCAGGTTTGGAAAATCCATTGTGCTCATGGGGATAGTGAGCTGAAGGAGGGCACTAGCAGTTGGGATCAGGAAAGGCTTCATATAGAAGGTAGTGTTTGAGATGCTTCTTGAGGGAAACCAGGGGTCCTAGAGAAGAGAGTGCATTCCAGGCCCGGCAGACAGCCAGTGAGAGGCAGGAACCAATTTAACAAATGCTTGTTTTATTATTTATGTAGAAGGCACTGGAGTAGAGGGGCCTAGGAATAGAAAGATCAATAGACCACAGCCCCTACTTTCAGTTTTCCTTCTACCTCTCTTATTTGACTTTTTTTTTGCTGAGGCAATCAGGGTTAAGTGACTTGCCCAGTGTCATACAGCTAGCAAGTATCAAGTGTCTGAGGCTGGATTTGAACTCAGGTCCTCCCGACACCAAGGCCGGAGCTCTATCCACTGTGCCACTAGCTGCCTCTTATTTGACTTTTAAAATCCTTCTTGAGCTCTTCCAGGAAGGCTTTTTGGGCTTGAGACCAGTTCATCTTCCCCTTTGAGGTTTTGAATGGGGGTATGCTGACAGTGCTGTCCTCTCCTGAATTTGTGTTTTGATCTTCCCTGTCACCAAGATAACTTCTCTATGGTCATTGGTTTCCTTTGTTGCTTCTTGCTCATGTTGTTAGCCTTTTTCTGGCTTTTAAAGTTGACCTCTGCTTGTGGGGCACAGGGGACCTGCTTACTGGTTTTGTGTGCTGGGGCTTCAGGTGTTGGCAGCTGGAGGCTGGAGGCGTCTGGTAGTTTACCTGGTGCTGAGCTGGAGCTGGTGGTGGTGGCTGGTCTGTGCCTGGTGTTGGTGCTTGTCTGCTCCACCACCCTGGGGCTCAGGATCTGCCGCTGGTTTGCTGAGGTGGGGCTTGCCGCTGGCTTGCTAGAACACCTCCTGTCCTGTACTGGTTCCCTTCAGCCACAGCAAGAGGGACCTTTCCCGTTAATCCCCCTAGCCTCCCTAGCTAAAAGACTGATGTATCTCATCTTTCTGCTGACTCCATTATTCCAGGATTTTTCCTGGGGCAATATTCTTTGGGTTTTTCAAGGTCAGTAAGGGAGGATGAGAGCAACTTACTTCTTACTCTGCCATCTTGGCTCCCAGAAGTTGAAACAGGTGACTTTCAAATATTCTGTCTGTGTGCTGATAGCTTCAGGAGTAGCCGCTGCTGTTGGCTGATTCAGTCACTCCCATGACCTACTCCTGATTTGCTGGGGCCAAGGCCCAACCAGGCTCCTTTCCCACCTAGGTCCAACAGACCTTTCCTGCTGACCTTCTAAGTTGTCTTTGTCGTTTGTGGGTTGAGAAGTCTGGAAACTGCCACTGCTGCCAGTGATTCAGTCTCCCAATACCCTTCCAGGTTCACTGGGGCTGTGTCTGTACCCACAAGGCCAGTGCTAGACTGCACTCCTCTCTCAGTCTGATGCAACAGACCCTTCCTATCGACCTTCCAGGTTGTCTTGGGCTGGAAGTCTGCCTCACTCTGTCTTTTTGTGGGTTCTCCCACTCTAGAATTTGTTCAGAGTCACTTTTTAAAGGTATTTGAAGGGGTTTGAGGGATAGTTCAGGCGAGCCCCTGCTTTCACTCCACCATCTGCTTCCAAGCAACCTCTAGTCTTGTGGAGGGAAAGATGCATACAAATGTCTAACATAAGAAGGTAAAAAGGGCAAAGAAGAGTCCAAAAAAAAATGTAAAAGAAGAAAGGAAAGAAAAAAAAATAAATCACAAATGCATGAAAAAAGAAAAAGGCGGCACAAAGAGGGTAATGTTGCTACTACCTTATTAAATGTATCATACTTAAACTGTGTTACGGAAGTTCAGTTATAAATATTGTTCAGTTGTGTCTGACTCTCCATGATCCCATAGACTGTTCGTGGGATTTTCTTGGCAAAGGTACTGGAATGATTTGCCATATCCCCCTCCATTCTGTCCCCATTTTGCAGATGAGGAACTGAGGCAAATAGGGGTTACGTGATGCCCAGGGTCACACAGCTAGCGTCCTAGGCTGGGTTTTAACTCAGATCTTCCTGACTGCAGTCCTCCTTTTTGCCCTTTGTACAGTGAAAGATTTAAGCTTTGTTGATGATCAGGTTCTTAAAAAAACAAAAACAAGGAAAAAGGCATTTGACAAATGAAGATCACTTTGGGAATGGGGAAAGGAGTTGGCCATGGTTTCTTGAGCTCCGCTCTGAAAGGAAGGACATTATTAACAAGGGGAGATAGTGAGGGAAAGGGGGGCAGAGAAGAGAGGGGCCGTGGAGAATAGTCCATTTTGTAGGTGGAGTTTGAGAAGTGGAATATGGAAAGAAAAAGCTAAAAAAGTATATCGGCTATTGAAGGGGTTTGAGGGATTTTACAGACATGGAAACTTCAGCTTAGAAACTACAGTATCTTAAACAAATGTACTCCACCCATCCAATCATTCACTCAGCTTCTTACCTCCACATCTGATTTTTTCTCACTACTTCATAGCCATCATTCTCGTTAAGGTGCTGATCACTCCTTGCCTGGCTTAGTGCAACAGCCTCCTCTTGGCTTCTGTACCTCAAGCTTCTCCCATTTGAATTCATTTTTCACGCAGCTGCCACAGCTGTGATTTTCCTTAAGCATAGATCTGACCATGTCACTCCCCTACTCAGTAAACTTCAGTGGCTCCCTATTTGCCTTAGGATCAAATACAGACTCTTTTATCTAGCTTTCAAAGTCCTACATAACCTAGCCCCAAGTCACATTTCTAGCTCTGGTGGACACTATACCCCTTTCCACATCAGTGACCGAGCCAAACTGGCCTTCCCTCTCTCATACACAACACTCGATCTCCCATTTCTCTACTTTTGCCCAGGCCATGCTGCATGCCTGCACTGCCTGCCCTCTGTCTGCCTCCCACATAGTCTCTCTCTTTCTTGTTTGTTTGTTTGTTTTTTTGGTTTTAGGCAATTGGGGTTAAGTGACCTGCCCAGGGTCGCACAGCTAGTAAGTGTCAAGCGTTTGGTCTGAGGCTATATTTGAACCCAGGTCCTCCCGACTTCAGGGCCAGCACTCTATCCACTGCACCAACTAGCTGACCCCAGTCTCTCTCGTTCTTGAAGATGAATTTCAAATACCACCTTCTCTATGGCACCTTTCCTGATCTTCTCCACTGCTAGCAGGCTCCCTCCCGAACTCCCTTGCAGTTAACTACTTTGTATCTATTTACATTTATTCATTTAATCTTTATACTTTATTTACTTATGTATTTATTTCTTGTTTCCTCTACTAAATCGTTAGCTCCTGGAGGGGAGTTATTGTTTTATTCTTTGTCCATATCCTCAGAGCCTGCCACAGCACAAGGTGGGTGCTTAATAGATCCTTTAGTGATTGATTTTTACAATGCTAAATTTACTTTACACCTGCAACTATAATAATATAGTTCTCACTCCCAGGGAGTGAGAAGAAAGAAGAAACAAAACAAAACAGAAGAAGAAAAAAGAGCAAATAGTATGCTTTGATCTGCATTCAGACTCCATAGTTCTCTCTCTGGATGTGAGTAGCATTTTCCATCATGAGACTTTTGGAGATGCCTTAGATGCTTGTGTTGCTGAGAAGAGAGAGCTAAGTCTATCAAAGTTAGTCATTGCACAACATGGCTGTTATTGTGTACAGTGTTCTCCTGGTTCTACTCACTTCAACATATGATTATTATTCTTAAAAGAGCAAAACTGTCTTTGGAATTAAAAGACCTGGGTTCAAATCTCCCCCCCCCCAACACTGCCTTTTGTGACCTTGGGTTATCCACTTCCATCTCTGGACCTTGGTTTCTACTTTTGTTAAAATGAAGGGGTTGGATTAACTGGCCTCTGAATTTCCTTCTATCTCCTCATCTAAGAGCCAGTGATTCTCCTGAGCTGTATGTATGTGACTTTAGGGACTTCCTAAAACCTTTTCCCCAGCCCCTGTTAGAAACTGTGGCTCTAGATTGGGGTTGCTATGGGACTCTGGTGAAATGGGAGACAGGAAAGCATACAACATTCCTAATAATATAAGGGATTATTGGACAGAGAGTACCAGTCTCATCTGTAGAATTAAAGGGTCTGTGGGGCTTCTAGACTGGGGACCTCATGGTGTTCTGGCGAAAACACCAGATTTGGAATCAGAAGACCTGGGTTCAAATGGTAGCTCTGTCACCTCCTTCTGTGACCCTGTACAGGTCACTGACTCTGTAGGCCTCCTTTTCCTTCTCTAGATCTTACACTCCTTCCTCTCACCTCTTCAATGCAGTTTCTCTTCTGTGACATAAAAAATTCTTTTCTTGTCTTGTTTCCTCTAGCCCCAGAGTGAGTGAATGACATGATGTCAAAGTGACCCAAGATGAGAGGAGAGGAGGCAAGACAGAGGCGGAAGGAAGGGCAGCTGGGAACTGAGGAGCAGCCCCTGTCCAGAGCGGAGAGCCCAGGGCAGCCCCTGGCCGACACTGTGCCATGGACCTCCCCGGAGAGACATCTGGTAGATGCCAAAAAGCCTCGGGAAGAAACTGCTTTGATCGTTGGCCGTCAAGTGGTCGTACCCTTTGTGCTTGCAGGCATGGGAATGACCATGGCTGGAATGCTTTTGGATTATATCCAGGTAAGAGAAAAAAATAGGCAAATAGTCCCTTTGGGGCACAGTTAGGCCCCAATGTAGGAGAAGGCCTTCCAGCCCAAAGATCAACTGAATCACCTGTTCTTAAGCCATAGACTTCAATTTCTTTGGGGTTTTAAAATACTTTGTGCTGTTGTGAAGGGAAAATAGTGTGCGTAAAGGACTTTGCAATCAATGGAGCCTTTATTGAATGCCTACTATCTGCCAGGGTACTGTGCTGGGCAAAAGTTTACAGACTTCAGAGTGCTATGTAAATACCAGCTGCTGTATCATCATCATTGTCATCATCATCATCATATAACTGAAACTACTGTTGAATGCTTTCTGGGAGATTAGTTGACAACCAGCTGTGAGCAAGGCCATATGCGAATAGGAGACCAGAGAGGCATTTGGGAGGGTTGGGGCAGGAAGAAAAAGATCACTGGTTTGGGAAATGGGCGGGTGCTACAGGCAAATTCAGCAACTTCATTGGCCCAGTGTGGCCTAGATGGTATGCTTACTGGGGTAGGCATTCTTTCAGTTTTGAGTGGGTAAGTGTTTAATAATTTTGCATTGATTGATGAATTGAGGAAATCTAAGTGACCCTTAAGTACCACCTCCTCCAAGAAGGATTTCTTGCTGTACCCCCAGCTGTTTGGGCCCTCCACCTCCTCACTTTTACCTTGTCTCTCTAGTGTAAATCTGATCTAATCTTAAGCTCCCCTGCAATGCAAATAAAGTGAAAAACAAGTCAATTCCTTTTAAAAAATACTTAAACCATGAAAGGACCAGAAATAATGGAGAAATGAAAAGCCATGATGCCAGGGAGTCTGAAGGGTTCCCAATCTACCAACAAGCAGAAGAGGGACTAGGCTAACATTGTCTGGGAGGGTGATTTCCAGGATGGGGCCTGGACCCCACGTCTGTTCCTCCCTGGTCACAAATGTCCTTCTGCTTTGAAAGACCCTGTAGGGGCAGCTAGGTGGTGCAGTGGATGGAGCACTGGCCCTAAAGTCAGGAGGATCTGAGTTCAAATCTGGCCTCAGACCAAACACTTGACATTTACTAGCTGTGTGACTCTGGACAAGTCACTTAACCCCAATTGCGAAAGAAAGAAAGAACGAAAGAAAGAAAGAAAGAAAGAAAGAAAGAAAGAAAGAAAGAAAGAAAGAAAGAAAGAAAGAAAGAAAGAAAGAAAGAAAGAAAGACCCTCTAGCAATAAAAGGAGAAAAGAAGGGATGGTGATGTGAGATCAAAGTTGGTGTCAGGAACTCTCCTTGGAGTAAGCTAGGAAAATAATCCTGCTCTAGAGCCCTAGGGCAGTGTTTATGGGAGGTGAGGCTTCTAAATTCTTCACTCCACCCGATTCCTTTAGATCTGCTTAGGAGGAAGTGTGGTCTTTATGGAAGAAGTCAAAGGAGTCTTTGTGGTCCTTTGTGTGAAGTCAAAGGAACTATATTCCAATCCTGGCTCTACTTCTTAAACTTCTGTGTGATCCTGGGCAAATTACTTCACTTCTCTGGGCATTCTGTATATCTGGGAATACAGAATGATAGTCATCATCTATAAAATATAAAATGAGGGAGTTGACACAGTCTCAGAGTACTGATGATGCTATCCGTTTCCTGGTAGAGATGTGATGGCCTCAGGTTCAGAATGAGGCATATACTGCACATGAGGGAATTTGTTTTGCTTGACTATGATTCATAAATATTTACAACAAGCTTTTAGTTTTTCCTTCTTTTTTTCCTTTTGAGGGGGATAGGTGGGAAGAAATGGGGGGAGCAGACTTTGGGAACTTCAGGGTTCTCTCCTGGCCCCCACAGATGCCATCTGGTGCCTTAGAGTCACCTACGTACCTGTAGCCCCAAGCACTTAATAACTTTTCCTTCCTGAAGGGCTGTGGGATTGAGAAGGTAGTGCCCCCTTCCCTTTCAGTTCTGGGTTACTCCCCACTTTCCAGAGGGCTGTCACACCCATCACCTCCATGGACCTGAGGTGTGAGTGGAGGGGTGGGGTGTAGAGAGTGGTACTTCCCAATGAGATCAGAGCTGAGGCCGGCCCCTCAGGTAGGCACTGAAGCCTCATTCCCTAGTATTGTGCTCCCTCCCGCTTCCTCTGATAGGCCACACTGGGGCTGGGCATTCCATTCCACGCAATCTTCGGAATGAGTAGGAGACACCAAACAATAGAACTGAACAAGGTGTCCTTTCTCTGCCTCAACCTGTCAGCTCTTGGGTCCAGCTGATGCTAAGATGAAGGAATTACCAGCACTAAAAAGTACAAGATGTTAAGAGCTGAGGAAAACAGCCCACTGTCCTAGTTTGGGAGAAGTCTGCGAGGTCTTTCACTAACACAAATGCTTCTGAGGCCTGGAGAGGTGACCGAACTCTCCTAAACAGAAAATCACTGATCTCACGCCTTCACAAACCAGACAGAAGATGACGAGGAGGACATAAGGGATATTTTTTATCTTCTTGACATCTCGTGGCCTGTTGGCATTCTTTGGCATGAAAATCCACTGAGGAAGCTTTAGAGCTGGCCTAAACTGGCTCTTCTTGGATGAAATTTCTCCTCAACCTTCCCCACCAAGAGCAGAGGTCAGCACCATGTGGGACCAGCCACCTTGACAATCACCGCCCACCTCTTGGCTCCTTCTCATGACTTTCCCTTTGCCATGGAAAAGAGAGTGAGCCAAAAGTCAAAGGCCAGCGTAGACTCACCTTGCTGGGCTCTTGTCCTGAAGAGTTTAGGAGGGAGTTAAGCTTAGGCCTGGGAGCAGGACAGCAGCCTCTCCGCCTGGCTCCTGTATTTTAGTTTTCTATCACAGAATAGCTACTGCTTATGTGGAACAGCCTTCACGGCACCACTACACCACCTGTAAAGAGTCTGTGAGTGTGGGCGCCAAGTCAGAGCTGGGCCCTTTCTCCCTTTCTTTCTTTGCTTTCGGATTTCATTCCTCCCCATTGAGGGGTATTCAGAACTGCTCTCTGCTGCAGTGCAGAGCCCGTGAACAGAGACCTGACAAAGAACTCACCCGATTCCCTGAACTGGCTTCTTGGGGGAATCCTCCGGGTGCTCTCACTTGGGAGCAGAGAAGAGCGAACACTTTGGGAGAAGGAGGAAGGAAACTGTCCGCTCTGACCTCGGAGAAAGTGGCCTTGCTTCCTCACCTGATTCTCCTCCTGCTTCCTCCCATGGGCATGGGGTGAAGGGCCCAATCATGGTCATCACCCAGATAAATATGGAATTCCGCTTCCGGGGGAAAAAGCTGAGAGGCTTCTCCTGTGAGATGATCAGGGCCCCTACTGGATTCATCCCGGAGACATTCGGCTCCATCATCTGTCAGGTCCTGTTTCCATTTATGTTTTCCATCATGGGTATGGTGGCTGCAGGCCTGGTGGCAAACAAAGTCCAAGTATGTATGGCTGTTTCTGGAATGTAGCTTTAATGATTCCCCCCTTGCTGGTCTGGACCAGGTCAGTAAGGCTGACCTGGCAATACCTATCACATAGACAAGACCTTATCAGGACCCACCCCAGCTCACGCTAAGGCCAGTGTCCTACACTCTGCTTCTAGGCTCAGATGTTTCAGTGGCATTAGGAAGCAGGCTTCCAGGACTTTGTAAGGAACTGAAGCTTTCCCCCACCCTTGTCCTAAATCCCCAGGGCTTTGGTGCTAGTGCCCCTTTAGGGAGTAGGTGATGGATGATTGGACTGCATGGCAATTTGCGAATTGAGAGGCTCCAGGTGGGAAATGGGAATGTTGTCACACCTGTGATTGACTGCTCATACCTGTCTATAGGCTCTTGTGTCTTCAGGCCAGGTTAATAGGAAAACCAACAGGGCATTTTTAGAGTTGCAGCAGTCCCTGGGCATTCTCAGGCTACTTCCCTGGCATTCTCTTTGGGGGAGGGGGAGTTTCCTTTCTTTACATTTCTTAGTATAGTGCCTGGCAAATAGAAAGCACCTGGTAATTGTTGATTGTTACCAAGACATCTCAATGAGGCAGTGGATAGAGTGCTAGAATACGAGATGGGAAGACCTGAGACAGGCACTTGCCAGCTGTGTGCCCCTAGCAAGTCACTTAACCTTCTGATCCTTGGTTTCCCCCTCTGTAAAATGGGGATAACAGTAGCCTACCTCACAGGATTGTTGTGAAGATCAAATGAGATAATGTGTTTCAAGTGCTATATAAATATTAGCTATTAATGTTACTGAGGGAAGGAGGAAGATTTATTGTATCAGAGCGGCAGGGTAGCATAGCAGAAGGAGTATCAGATTTGGGGTCAGGACCTGGGTGCAAATCCCACATTAGATATTGGCAGTGCAGCCCAGGACAAATCACTTAACCTTTCTGAGCCATGAGCCTCAGTTTCTCCTTCTCTAAAATGAGGGTGAAAATAGCACCTGCCTCTCATAAGACTGTTGTGAGGCTGGGATGAGATGCCTTCTCCAAAGCTCTTTGCAAACCTTAAAACATGTTATATAAAGCTGAGTTGTGACTTGGAATAGTGGGCTGCTACATCTAGAAACACCTCCCCCCCCCCCAGACCTCTCACTCCCAGTGTTCTCAAAGTGTCTGCCACTGGCTTGGATGGCTAATGTTTGAATGCCTATCTACAAAGAGGTTTTATATGAGGGAGACAGGAAGAGAGAAGGAAAGACATAAGGAGAGAGAGAGTGAGAGAGACAGAAAGAGAGAGAGAGAGAGAGAGAGAGAGAGAGAGAGAGAGAGAGAGAGAGAGAAGAGAGAGAGAATATCATGTACCTGGTAAGCGCTGCGGGTGCTGTAACCAACTTCCCCAACATCCCAGTTTTGCTATTCTTGACCCAGGGTCCACATCGGCAATTACAAGAAGTAGGTACATAGAACTGCTTTACCTAAAGTCGGCCACCTGATTCACCTTATCATAGAATGCCAAGAATGAATTGAAGGGATGTTAAGAGATCGTCTTGTCCAACCCTTTCATTTCCAAGACAAACTGAGCCCTGAGGTGAAGCTGATTTGTCCAAAGTCCCCGGGGCAGGTCGGCAGCAGAGCCCAGCCTGGAGCCTCTCAGCCAGTGGGGTTTCTTCCCCCACACCTTGATACCTCTGTGTTTGGTACTGTGTTCTCAGTTCTCTGCTCCAATGTGTTTTCTAGTCCCAAATCAATTCAATCTGACCAGCATTTATTAAACATTCACTGTGTATCACACACTGTGTTAGTTGTTGGGGCTACAAAGATAAAAATGCCATCATCCTGTCCCTCAAAGAGATTATTTTCTTCTGGGGGTGGGAAATAATATGAAAACAGAAAAAATAAATTTTAAAAGATTATCAGTGTTTGGATTTCTGTATAAGGAAATTCATCTGTATAAGGAAATTCATCTGCCAGTACAGATCCACACTTTCCTCTGCATTTACAATTGTAAAGAGTTTCCTGGGACACAAGAAGGTTAAATGACTTACTGATCCTATAGTCACTATATGACCCAAATCTTCCTGACTGCAGGGCTAGTTCTCTACCCACCATACCATGCTGTCTGTCAAATACAAATTGGAGCAGAGCTCTCACAATCAGGAAATAGGGGAAGGTTTCTTATAGGAAGTGGCCCTTCAGCTGAGCTTTGGAGGGAGCTAGGCATTCTAAAATGCAGAGGTGAGTTGCAGACATGGGAGAAAATCAATGAAAAGACTCAGAGACAGATGGAACAGATTGTTCAGGCAGCAGTAAAGGAGCTGGTTTGGGTGGAATGTAGAGTGCCTCGAGGGGAGAGTTAGCAAGTCAGCCCCTTAGAGATATGCTGGAGCCAGGTGGTGAAAGGGTTAACAGCCAGACTCAGGCATTGCTGTTTGGTACATTAACAGAACCCACAGAATTTGTGACATATTTTCTGTAGAAAGCCTAGCTTCTCCTGGCCACAGGCCATGCACAAACCATCCCTACCTGACGCAAACCAGAGAGGAGCCGACCCCCAGCAGAATGGGGGCTGAGGAACCAGTCCCAGCTGATACCACCCTCTTCCAAAGTGCAGAGGTCGGAATGCGCAGGGGCCTCCTTGGATCTTGCATGTAAGGCCATCTGCAAGCTTGGGCACAGTGACCCATAGCTTGGGACACTGATTATATTTAGTTCTCCCACTTGTAGGAAGATTGCTCTGCTCCTGACTCCGACATTTACTAAAGCTGCATGACCCTGGACAAGTCACTTTAACCCTGTCTGCCTCAGTTTCCTCATCTGTAAAAATGAGAAGGAAATGGCAAACCACTCCAGTATTTTTGCCAATAAAACCCCAAATGAGGCCATGAAGAGTTGGCCATGACTGAAGCAACTCAACAATATGTACACACATACATAATAAATACTAATGAGTGCAAGATAGGGAGGAAGATTACTGGTAGTTGTTGGGGGGGGAGAAGGTGGACGTAAAGAGTTATGAATCCTCCATAGAGATGATGATGATGATGATGATTGTAATGGGTAGCATTTTATAGTTCTTTAAGGTTTAGCAAAATCGTTTATATATATCCCTTCATTTGATCCCTACAACAATATTGGAAGAGAGGTGTTTTTCCTCCATTTTACAGATGGAAAAAATGAAGCAAACAGAGGTTAAACGATTTGCCCAGGGCCAAATAACAAATATGTGTCTGGGATAGGATTTGAAATTAGGTCTTCCTGACTCCAAGTCCAATGCTCCATGAACTGTGGTCACCTAGCTGCCTTGGACTAATTGGACTTCTGGGAGGTGATGTATTTATTCACCAAGAAAGTTTCCTCGCATAAGGAAAAGAGAAGAGAGCTCAGGACAGAACTTTGGGGATGTATCCACAATTAGGGAATGTGATATGAATGACTTGCAAAGGAGACAGAGGAGGATAGGTCAGAGAGGTAGGAGGAAAATCAAGGGAGATCCATGTCACAACTACCCAGAAAGGAGAGTGTCCAGGAGGAGAGGGTGGTCACTTGTGTCCAACACTATGGAGCAGTCAAGAAGGAACATAGATTGCCTTCATTGGAAGATAACTGGCCCCATTCAGAATTTAAATGTGTAACCTTGACCTTGGGGACAGAAAAAGGTCTTTGATTTCTCTGGGAACTCTGACCTTGGCTTTTCCCTGGTTAAGTTGAAGGCCTCCCCGCCCCCCCCCCCCAGATTATTGTCCCTTAACTCATTTCCACTCTTCCGTTTTCATCATCTCTTAATCTCCTGAAGCCCTTTTCTCATACCCATCTCTCTTAGGGCCAGGCCTTTAGGATGAAATCCACCTGCTAATTAAAAGTGCTGAGAAGCTGCTGGCTCTAATTGAGTTTCTATTTTGGGCAGATATTTTTGATAACTTTTTCCACTGAGGTCACTTAGGGAATCTGAGGTGCTTTCTCTGAGCAGTGGCTGACCTCCGGGATTGAAAATGCCTAAATTCTTTCCTTGGCCCCTGGAAGCTCATGTTTCAGGTGGTATTCAACAATTCTGGGGCAAGTTTGGCCAATTAAATATTAGTTTATCAGACCATAGTTTGGACTCAGAGTCAGGTCTCTGGGGTTCTGGTCCCAGATGTATAACCATCATCCTTTGTGACCTCCACTAAGGAGACTTGACTCCACTTTGCATGAATGTCTAGAATGAAATCTGATCTGAAAATGTCACCTAGGTTAATGCTGTCTCTAAAAGGAGTACAAGAGAGGGATTGTAGAGAGAGAAATTTCCTAATACTGAGACCTGGCCAAAAATGGATTGGGCTGCCTTAGGGGCTAATGAGTTCCCTCTTACTGGAAGTCTAGGCTGAACAACCTCAGGGCATTCTGCAAGAGGGCTCATTATTCAGGTATAGATTGGATTAACTGATCTCTGAGGTCTCTTCCAACTCTAATATTCTGGTTGGGGGAAAGGGGAGGGAGGAAGAAAATGAGGCTGGGTGGGAAAATATTATTTTATGGTATAGTATTATATCTGTATCATGCTATAGGTGGAGAAACTGAGGCTCAGGAGAGGGAAGGTGACATACTTGAGGTCACAGTATTAGAATCAAAGATGTCAAGTTGGACCTTAGAGGCCATCCATTCCAATCTCTTATTTTGCAGATGAGGAAACTGAGACATATAGAGATTATGTGATTTAGCCATAGTTAGGAAGCATCTGAGGTAGGATTTGAACCCAGGTCTTCCTGTCACCAAGTCTGGCATTCTAGCTACTGTGCCATACTGCCATAGCAGGTAGATAATTGTATCTTAGGTACATGTACCCACGTGCGTAAGTGGAATAATGTTTTCTTTGTTTTTTCCCTGGCAGCACTGGACCGTGTTTGTGGAGATTAAAGAACTCTTAATCCTAGTACCTCCCCTTTTGGGCCTGAAAGGGAACTTGGAAATGACTTTGGCTTGCCGGCTCTCCACAGCTGTAAGTTCACATCTAGGCCCCTTGTCCCAGAAGCGCAAAAACTCTAGCAGTGCTCAAGTTGCTGGTTCTCAAAGAAACAAGTGATTGGTCCTTGGCTGTCACATTAATGCTCTTTCTTAATGCCCATGATGAAGGCAGAAACTGCCAATCATAGGCAACAGATCTTGAGATCCGGGTCTCTTAATCTTGTCTCTGTCATGGACGCCTTCAGCACTCTGGCGAAATCTCTGGGGCCCTTTGCAAAATAAGGTTTTGAGGTGCATGGGGTCACGGAGGAAGCCAATGCTATTGAGACAATAATATTGAACTGCAGTTATCAACATTTAAAACAAAAGGCCGTGCCGGTGCTGAGTGAAGCGAGCAGAGCCAGGAGAACGCTGTGCGCAGTAACAGCCACATTGTCCGATGACGGGCTTTGATGGACTTAGCCCTTCTTGGCAATGCAAGCATCTAAGGCACCTCCAGCAGTCTCATGATGGAAAACGCTGTCCACATCCAAAGAAAGAACTATGGAGTCTGAATGCAGATCGAAACACAGTATTTGCTGTTTTTTCTTCTGTTTTGTTTTGTTTCTTCTTTCTTGTGGTTCCTCCTATTGGTTCTAATTCTTCTTTACAACATGACTAATATGAAAATATGTTTCATAGGAACGTATATGTATAGCCTATATCAGATTGCACACCATCTTGGGGAGGGAGGGGGAGAAAATTTAAAATTCAAAAACTTAGGGGGGCAGCTAGGTGGCACAGTGGATAGAGCACTGGCCCTGGAGTCAGGAGGACCTAGTTCAAATTGGGCCTCAGACACAT
Organism: Phascolarctos cinereus; assembly: GCF_003287225.1. NCBI lineage: Eukaryota > Metazoa > Chordata > Mammalia > Diprotodontia > Phascolarctidae > Phascolarctos > Phascolarctos cinereus. Next base: position 59,387,504 of record NW_027555847.1, read on the forward strand.
AACACTCACTATCTGTGTGATCCTAGGCAAGTCACTTTACCCCAATTGCCTCACAAAAAAACAAACAAACAAAAAAAACCTTATGGAAGTGATTGTTGAAAACTAAAAATTAATTAAAATTTTAAAAAAGGTCATGGAACTCAAGTTAAGAACACTTGATTTAAAAAAAAAAGTAGCTGGAATCCTGGAATTTTAGAGCTATAATAAGCCAATCAGTGTGCATTTATTAAGCACCATGTTAAGTGCTGTGGATAAAGAGACAAAAAGTGAGACAGTCCTTGTCCTCAAGGGCTTATATTTCTAATAAGAAATTTTAAGGTCATCTAGTCCATCTAGTCCTTTCATTTTAAAGAAGAGGGAACTGAGGCTCTTCCTGGGCCATCCTTTCTCCTTGTCACCTTTCTCATCCCATCAAGCCTCACATCATCCCTTCCCCCACCCTCTAGCTTTTTGACCCCTACAAAACTGCTGTTGGGAAGGGAAGAATGATGGCTGATTCTTCCCTCCTATGTCTCCAGGCTCAGAAATGATCTAGTTCCCACCTAATCTGTGTTTGGTCTAACTGAAAGTTAGAACTGTAGAAGAAGAGAAGGAAGAAGAGAACAGGTCTGGGTATGGAAAAGAATGCTAACAGAAATCAGAGGCAGGGAACTGGATGATAATGGGGAGCAGAAGCAGGGCTGATTCCTATGCAGATCTGGACAGATCAAAATTTCATTCTGAACATTCTTACAAAATGACACGAAGGCCATTCATCTAAGGTGACACTATGGGCCGGTCACTGAGCTAGAACCAACCTTTTGTTTTTTTTGTCCAAGCCTAAAATTTTACTGGACAGGGAGGCCAATCACTCCCTCCCCAACATTTTCCAACTCATATAATTCAAATGAGGAAAATCCTTGTGACTGCCAGACTAGAGATTACTTCATTAGGCATAAGACCCTTTTTTTTAAAAAAATGACTACCATTAACATACGAATTTATAAACTGATATCACGCCAACAAAAAACAGAACAGGTGATCCTTAAAGTGCATCTCTCCCTAAAAGGAGAGAAATACCCCAGAGTAGCTGGTAAGGATCCAGAAAGTCACAGGGGCAGAAAAAAAAAGGTATCTGAAGCCTGATAGTATTAGATTTGGAAGAAACTTGGGAGATAATATCATTCCAAACATCTCTACAGGCTAGAATGAGAAGACAGTATTTTCTTGATTCTTTAATGAAGCTATCATTTCATCAGTGTGACCCCATACTTTCCACCTATGCCATAACTGAACACTTCATCTCTCAGGCAGCCACCCAGATGGGTGAGCCTCTCTGCACTTAATGAGGCTGGTCTTTGGGCAGCTGAGCCTCATCCCATCACTATGCCCAAGTGCAAAGCCTTTCTAGCTCAGTGTAGGACCTGCCAGAGGCCTTTTGGGAAGCAGAAAGTAGTCTCTAAATGAAAGGAAGGGGAAACCAGCCCCGCAGTCCCATAATCCTTCATCTGGGAGGTGTTAGTAGCTCTGAGCTGCTCATAACTAAAGCTAGAAAAATTCTTGGAGACCATCAGCCACCCCCCTCACTTTATAGTGACACTGGCAGCTTTTCCATACTGTCATTCCATGCTTTCCCTGAAGCATCAGAGGAAGACTTTGGTGAAGTCACAGCCATCACTTTAACTCACACCTGGGGAAGATAGATGCCTTGTCTGAGGAGAGATTTCACAGTCACATCTTGTTCTCCTAAGTCAGATGCTTTTTAAAAAATCAGTAAACAACATACCCAGGAGAATCTTATGTTCTCTACGCCCCTCAGGCAGTTGGCCAACTGAAAAGAGTTTGTCTGCCTTAGAAAATCATCTGAAAAAGACTGCCTGCCTGTTACCCTCTCGTGCTTTTATCCAGGCTAGTGGTATCCAACTTACATAGAAACAGGGCCACTAAACCTGTGGGCCACATATTGGTTTAGTTTTAAATTGTAATATTATCTAAATTTCATTATATTTTCTTTATTTTGTTAAAATAAATAACCCCTGACTATATTGTATTCTGGCTTGAGCCACATCCAAGAGTATTATAAATGTAAGTATAAACCACACTGGCCGTTGTGGCTCCTATTTGACCTTCCTGATCAAGGACAGCTTTGTTGTGTGCGTAGACCATTCTCATTTTCTAAAGATGAGAGATCAGGCTGATATCTCTTTACTTTGTTTGTTAATTGTTCATAGTCCATGATCTTTTCCATTCTTTTAGCATCGTCCTCTCTTTTACATATCCAGGAATTCTGTTTCTGGATGCCTTTAATACTGTTCCCTCCTCATCAGCCCCCAGGGCCCAATGTAGTGTTCTTCTGTGCATATTTGTTAAGGAAAGCTGCCCTTGTTAACTATATCTTCCTAAATGTCATTGACGCTTCCATCTGTAGTCCACTGAGCATGGAGGAGGTAGAGTTCAAACACAGTGGTTCCACTCCTCTAAGTAGATTATTATAAAAATTCCAATAGATCTGGTTCCTTTTTTGTCCATTTGTGATCTTTCTGCCAGTTTCATCACCCTAGGGCGATCTGACTTAGCTGGGTCCCACACCAAACTTTCTACGAGCCTGACTTCTCCCAGGCTGTTTTTTCCTCATTTTGTTTGGCAATGCTGCTCCTGATCTCCCACTGTCATCTGTTTTACAAATAAGCTTGAACCCTAAACTTGTCTTGCCCTTGGCTTCTATTTCTTTTCTACTTGGAAAGCAGATCACAAAATGTTTACTGGCTAAGGCAGTTTCTGGGCTCTTTTAGCAGCCTCAATGTGGTAAATATATTTGCATCCACTAAATGTTGCTAATAAAAGACAGAAGCGTAGAAAGGACTTCAGTGCCATCCAGTGTGAACTATATGGGAAAGAGAATCCCCTTATAGCATACGCTGAATGTGGTCACCCAGCTTTAACCTGAAGACTTCCAAGAAAAGGAAGCCTACCACCTCCCAGAGGGAGTCCATGCCACTTGGAAAATGATCATTGGAAGTTTTTCCTTATGACAAACCTAAATTAATGTCTTGCAATTCCTACTCATTGCTTCTGGTTCTTCCTTTTGTGGCCAAATAGGACATGTCCAATCCTTCTTCCACTTGATGACTCTACAGATACCTGAAGGCAGCTAACATATCTCCCCTGATTCTTTTCTTCTCCAGGTTAGACAGTCTCCATTCCGATGGCATGGATTTAAGGCTGTTCATTACCCTAGTACACATGGCTAAAGTCAATGCCTTTATTTCTCCCTATTTTTCACTTTTCAGAAATGGCAGTTGATTTATAGAGGTGGGATTACAGCATTTGTGATTGAACAAAGTACCTTTGTCTCTCTCCCATGTCTTTTAGGTGTTTGCTTTGCCTTTTAAACAGTTGGTGATCTGACATACACAGGCAGGTGATTTTAGAAATCGCTGCTCTATTTGGAACCAGTTAATTTCATTGTTCTTAGATGTAATCACTTTCATTTTTGTATGCTTTCATTAGATGTTTGATGCTTTCAGCATCTTCTTGTGTTCTGTTTGACAAAAGTATTTGTGATTTACAGGTGGGAGACTCCTAAGTCATCTATAAACATTTAGACTCTTTCATTCCTGACCTTCAAACCATATTGATTAAAGGACTGTTTTAGGAAAATAGCATTGGCAGCAATATGCTAGATGAATTTGGGTCAGAGTGGAAGTAATGCCCATCCAACTGCATGTCATAATTTGAGCAATTAGGCATTGTAATCCACTTTGTTTTCCCCTTGTAGAGGGCTGCTGTGATATCATAACTAATAACTCATAGGTTTAGAGCTGTAAAGGACCTCAGAGGTCATCCACTCCAACCCCTTTATTTTACAGATGAGGAGGCTGAGGCCCAGGAGGCTAAGTCAGTTGCCCAAAGTCTGTCTCATGGGGCCATGAAATGTAGAATTAAAAGGGACACTTGGGTTCAAAATATTATCTACACGAGAACAAGATAGGAGTACCTTTCTGGGCCTTGTTCCTTTGTCTATAAAATGGGGATGACTAATACTTTGCCTACCTCACAAGCATTGGTTGTTTAAAAAAAAAAGCAGCTGGGAAAGGATCTAAGGAGTTCACTGGACTTCAAGCTCACTAGGAGCCGCCAGCTTAATGAGGCAGCTAAAACAAACCTAATGCAATCAATCTGAGGCTAAATTAACAGAAATCATAGTGTCCAAAACAAAGGAGAGCATAGTCTGTCCTCTTTCCAGGTCCAATAGTATCTGTTTTGTTCTGCTCTGGACGCCATATTTTAATAATGAGCCACCGAGAGAAAGGTAATCAAGATGTTGAAGGGACCACAACTGCATTGTAAGAGAACTGATTTAAGGAATTGGTAGTGTTTTGGGGGAGCAGCTAGGTGGCACAGTGGAGAAAGTGCTGGGCCTGAAGGAAGGAAGGCTCATCTTTCTGAGTTCAAATCTGGCCTGAGACAGTGGCTGTGTGACCTTGGGCAAGTCACTTCACCCTGTTTGTCTCAGTTTCCTCATCTGTAAAATGAGCTGGAGAAGGAAATAGCAAACCACTCCAGTATCTCTGCCAAGAAAACCCCAAATGGAGTCACGAAGAGTCAAACATGACTGAAAAATGACTGAATATAGAAGAAGAGAAATGATTTAAGCAACTGGGAATGTTTAGCTTGTAGAAGAGAAAGCTTGGGGGGAGGGGGGAGGATGTATGTTGTCTTCAAGTCTTTGAAAGGCAGTCATGCAGAAGAGAGAGAAGACTTGCTTTACTTTGATCCAGAAGACAAAACTAAGAAAAATGGGTGGAAATTGCAGACGCATATAAAGTCAATACAAGGAAAAATCTTCACATTGAGAGCTGTCCAAAGGGGAAATGGGCTCTCTCTAGAGTTGTGAAGGTCCCCATCATTGGCAGTCTTTGAGCCGAGAATGGAGGGTCATTTGTCATAGATGGTAAAAGGTGATTCCTGCTCATTTACAAAGGTCAGAGCTTGGCGAAGGGCAAGGAGGGTCTTTATAAATCTAATTTAAGGGGAGAACGTTGCTTGAGTGAGAGGCAGGATAGCCCAATGCTCTGTCTGCTATATTCTGATAAAGAAAATCGGAGTTTGAGTCACAGGCTGGACACTCATCAGATGACTCTGGGAAAGTCATTTGGCCCCTCAGGGTCTTAGGTTCCTCACCAGTAAAATGAAAGTAAACAATCCTTGCATTGCCCACACCATGGGCATTAGTCATGAAGAAAGTACCTCCTAAGTTCTAAAAGGCTCCTGGAGATGGGAGCATTAATCAGGAAACAATTTCCTACCTGAGGTGGGACTGTGAAGTTGGAAAGAGAGAGAAAGAGAATAAGAATAGGGGGATGGAGGAGGGTCCCTTTCCCTTCAAAATATCCTTGTGTCTTTCAGTCAGGTGTTCCTTTAACATCTGCCACGAGCAGGGTACTGTATTGCCAGATGTTCTAGAAGATACAGAAATACAAGGGAGTTTCCTTGCCTTCAGGAAACTTTCAGTCCAGTCAGGGAAGCAAGACAGCCCCAAATAGCAATTAGTGAATGAGAATAATTATAATAAGGTGCCGAGTTGTGCAGTTCAGCCAGATAAGTGTCTTAAGACATAAGAGATTTAGAGTGGCTTAGAATCAGCAGGGAAGGCTTAGAGATGTAAATCATTTAATCTGGAGGGAACCCTAGTTAAATCCCTGCATTGTATAGATGGGAAATCTGAGGCCCAGAGAAGGGAAGGATACCCTAGCTAGCAGGGCAGGACCTGAAAAGGAACAATGAAGTCAGTGTCCTTTTTTGAGCCTTAGTTTCCTCATTTGTACAATGGGCATAATAATAGCACCTACTTCATAGAATTATCACAAAGATCAAATAATGTAATGAACATAAAGTACTTTGAAAACCTTGAAGTCCCATGTTAATGATAGTTATAATTAATGGCAGAGAGAGGAAGGGTTGGGCCAAATTGTGAAGGGCCTCAAATGTTGGATAAAGGAGTTGGAATAGAATCAGTTGGGCAACTAGGTGGCACCATAGTTTACAAAGCACTGGGCCACTTTGAGTTCAAATCTGGCCTCAGACACTAGCTGCATGACCCTGGGCAAGTCACTTAACCCTCATTACCAAAGTTTCCTCATCTGTAAAATGAGCAGGAGAAGGAAATGGCAAACCATTCCAGTATCTTTGCCAAGAAAACCCCAAATGGAGGCACGAAGAGTCAGACACAACTGAAACGACTGAGCAACAGCAATGGAATCAGTTAACCAATATTTGTTAGCTTGGCCTCTAGACTTCTTAGAAAGGGTCTTTCACAGGCCCTGCCAGGCCAGGCCAATGCCCCCCTGCGTTCAGACCCAGCTGGGCCGTGAATAGAAGCAGGGAGTCACTATAGATGTCCACTGGGTTTCCGTCTGTTGATTCTTTGCTTTTTCTCTTTCGCTTGTAGGCTAACACTGGGAAGTTTGACGACCCGCAGCAGCAGCAAACAATGATCAGCAGTAACCTCGCTCTGATCCAGGTGAGTCACCCCAGTGTTCAGTATCAGCTGTCACTTTGGCCAAGTCTGTGTTCTAGGGGGTGGGACTTGTCAGAGGCATAACTAGGGGTTTTTTTTAGGGGGAAGGATTTACAGAGGAAGGATTATAAATTTCACCTTTCTGATTGAAAAATCTTTTTAGTTGCGAAGTAGTCACAGAAACAGAGACCCTGGGACACTGACACAAGGCTACCATCGGGGAGGCCAGGGGATGGTGAAGGGGAGAGACGGTGTGATATGGTGGATGGAGGGCTGGCCTTTGTCAAATCAATCAGCCAACATTTATTAAGTACCCACTGTATACTGTGGGTGCTGTGCTAGGCTCTGAAGATACGAAGAAAAAAAAATTTAAGTATGTTCCTGCCCTCAAGAAGCTTACATTCTATCAAGAAAAATAACATGTACATGTAGTGGGTTTTATAGTCTATATGAATGTCAGGAACTAGCTAACGACCATATCGAGTCTCCACTCTTCAGGTTGTTACTTGACTTCTTTACCTTAATTTCTTCTCAGGTTCTGAGATAGGGAATAAATTTGATATTTCCTCCTAAATTAATAAAAATGCATGATATAGTTAATTAGATATGAATCCTTACTCCAGTTGATAAGATAAACAGATAAACTTCTTTCCCTTAGTCTTTCTTCCTTCTCTCCCTCTTTCTCAAACCCTCTAGTTTCATAGGCTTAAATAAATATCAATGGAACTGGCCATACAATGTTATTAAAAGTATTAACAAGCCGTTTAGATACATATTCAAATATTTCAACAATGTATTACAGTGTGAAAGATCACAGTGGGAGTTATTTCCAACTATCAGCTGTAACTACTGACTTCTACTCAACTCTGGAAACATAATCCCACCATTCAGCGTTCTCAGCTTGACAGACACTTGGGAATTATCAGTATGGTTCATTCTCCAAAACATGAGAGTTTAACGCAGTTCTCTCAAGAAATGTATCTTCAGTCTTTGACTTTGACTGATAAGTTCTCTTATCAAATATTTTCTTTCTCTCTGGCTATTACAGTTAAAACCCACTCCAAAATACAGCTAAACTACCACTGTCCCAAGATTCTGTTCCCTCTTAGAGTAACAGTATTGATAGTCTCTGTGGGAGGGGCTATTTAGGTTGGCATTACATTTCTCCTTGTAACCAAAAATTTTTCAGTCCCTGAATAGTCATTTAGGGTACACCAAATCCACATTAATATTAAATATAAAAATAGGTACTAGTAACTAACATTTATACAGCACTTGCTACGTACAAGTGCTTTACAATTATTATCTCGTTTGGTCCTTAGAACAACCCTTGGAGGTAAGTGTTCTTATCTCCATTTTATCGATGAGGAAACTAAGGCAAACAGAGGTTAAGTGACTTGCCCAGGGTCACACAGCTAGTAAGTGTCTGAGGTCAGATTTGAACTTAGGTCTTCCTGATTCCAGGCCTAACCACTGTGTCAACTAGCTGCCCCAATTATAATATATTACTGGACATAAAGTAAATACATAATACAAAGCACTACTAGACAGAAAAAGTATCTAAAATATATAGAGAACATAATAAATAGTACATACATGCAAGGAGGGAAATTTTTAATTCATATAATAATATATGATAATATATAATAATATAAATATATGATGCGTAGCAAATGATAAAATATATAATCATATTATTCAGTATTATGTGCAGTGTGCATGAGTAACCATTTTTCCTGTGGCATCATAATTTCACCCACTTAAAAGTTGACTGGTTCTAATTCTTTTGTGACATTGATCTTTTGACATCTGTACTTGAATTTGTTGATAGTATAATATTTGTTTAGCTTTTCTGAAATTTGTTTAGCTTTTCTTTTTCTCCTGAGGGGTTTTTCCAGTTGAAACTATACATAGGAAGTATCTTACCTCTGGGTTTAATCCTCTGACTTTGTTAGAAACAAGGGTCCTCTGAAATCCTAGGAAAAGTTTTGGAGTTTCTGCATACAGCATCTGCTTGACTCAAAGTAGCAGAACAGCTTTCTGTGAAACAAGCTGGGCCTCCCCATTCTTAAGCTGATAATGTAGTCACTTCTTTTAATAATTTGTCCCTGAATTTAGCTTCCTCTTTATAGCTAAAAGAGGAACACCTTGATTACTTTAAACATGTGTGTTTTGGTCTCCCTTACTATCCAATTTCTTCTTCAGCTTCACTGTCTCACTTGCAGGTTTTCTATCCCGTTAGCAAATCTCTGTTTAGTTCTTATTTTCAGATGTCTTCGACATTCTCTACCAAATACCAAAGTTTTTTGTTTTTGTTTTGTTTTTTTTTTATCAAAACTCTATCATCTTGCTTTAAATCATGATAACAAACTTGGACCTCTCACCATTATTTGTTTTTCATTCCTGGCTCCTTAGATATCCTTTTCTCAGAATCAAGTAATAATTCTCCTGGGCACACTTGACATATTTATGACCTTCTATTCCATATCTGTTAACAGAAAATAGATCTGCTTTCTTTATTGTACCTAGGGCACATTCTTATATCAAATTGTTATGATCTGACTGCCAGTGAGATTATGCTTACCATTTGGGGGGAGGGTCTGAGCTCCGGGGCAAAAAAGGCTTCCTTCATTCCAAGGGGGAGAAGGGGTTATCAGGAGGTCAGGCACAGAAGAGAAAGGGTGGAGAAATCTCTGGCTGGGGTCGCCAATAGCCAATAAGTGTACAAGAGCAGTCACTGGATTCTGTATCTATTCTGTATTTTGTTATTCAATCATTTTAATCATGTCCTACTCTTCCCAACCCTGTGGACCTGTCTGTGGGGTTTTCTCAGCAAACGTACTAGAGTGGTTTGCCATTTCCTTCTCCAGTGGCAAACAGAGGTTAAGTGACTCGCCCAAGGTCACACAGCTAGGAAGTTTCTGAGGCTGGATTCTGAGGCTTCCTGTCTCCAAGCACAGCACTCTTATCCACTGAGTGCCTCCATTTTATATATACCTATATGCATATGTGACCTTTCCCTACACCCAGGACTTTTCTTTAATAGGAAATTCCAGCCTGGGCTTTTAGCAAGGGGTTTCTTCTTCTAAAAGAAAGGCAGAATGGTCAGAGTTCAACCCTTCCACTAAATACAGGAACAGAATCAGGAATGTTTCAAGTTCAGGGACTTGGCAGATTACATTTTGGATTGTCAGCAAAAGAAGGAGGGAGGTAGAGAGGCTCCATGGTACAGTGGAAAACACTGGACTAGCTGTTATGTCTCCCCTGAGTCCTCTTTTCTCTAGGTTAAAACCCCTGATTCCTTTAATGGATCCTTCTATGGCATGAACCCAAGGCCCTTCACCGTCTTTATTGCCCTGATGGGGTTGGACTAGATGAGCTCTAAGGTCTATTTAAAATCTAAAAATCTGTGGCCCCCTTTCCTTTCTTTGCCCTTCTCCTCCCCCCTTCTCCATCTACTGCTTCCCGATGTCATCCCTCTTCCCCCTCTCCCTTGCTCCTTCCCACCACAAGCCCTGACCTGTGATTTCTGCCCTGACAGGTTCAGGCCACAGTTGTGGGCCTACTGGCTGCTGTTGTTGCCCTTACGCTGGAAGCTATCTCTGGACAAAAACTTGAGTTGTCCCACATCGGGGTCCTGTGTGCCAGCAGTATGGTCACAGCCTTCATGGCCGCCATGTTCTTAGGTGAGCACCATTACCATTTTCTGCCTATGACATTACCCAGCTGGCTCCAGACAAGACCTCTGCCACAGAATGTGACTCTTCTGCAGGCTTTGGGAATTCCCAAAGCCCAGAGAAATAGGCCTCCCCTACCAGACGATTCCCCCATCATGTAGCTTCACCCAAGCCATACTTCCATTCCGCCTGCTGCAGGGGAATACTCCTTCACTGGGCTCTTTTCCCTTTCCTCCACCACCATCAGAATCCCTATCCTCTCTCTTCCATCACTAAGCAATGGTTCTTTGGGAGGACATTCAGGCCAAGCCATTGGAGGCAAGGCCAGCCTTCTTTCATGCCTTCTTCTTCCCGGTCCCTCCATCCTCCCCATTCTACCACCTGTCCTGGGTCCTCGTCTTGTTCTTATGAGATCTGGTGTTGGGGGACTTGAGTCTATATCTCTAGCTGTCTGCTGGCTATCAATTAGTCATCCCCTTCCCAATACAGTGTTAGCTGGTAACATGCTTAAAGTACTTCCCTTACCAGTAGTGCTTTTATTATCACAGGGAGCTTTGGACCAAAAAAACAGTTAAGACAGAAAGGAATGAAGCATTCACAATGACGTATCAGGCACTGGGACAGGCATGTTGAGAAAGGCAGTCTGGAGTCTGGAAGCCTTAAGTTTGAATCCTGCTTCAGATACTATCAAGTCACTTATGGGTCCCAGTTTCCTCATCTGTAAAATCGGCACGTTGGACATTAGGACTTCGAAGACCCTTTCTAGCTCTAAATCTACAATTCCATGAGTATCTGAAAATGGGACATGCTCTCTCTGTTTAGGCCTCCCTGGTCTTAGGGAAGGGCAAAGAATGGAATCTTCTTTCTATTGGAAGCAGTGAGAGCATCAGAGTTCATAGACTCTTAACATTTTATCCCAGTGTTTAAATAGGAGCTTTAATTCTGATTTTTTTGTTTTCTGGGTTTTTTTTAGCAAAAAATTGTAGCCAGTATTTTGGGGTGCCTTTACTCTCCCATCCTTTATTTTGTGGATTCTGCTGCTTTAGAATTTGTTTAGAGCCATTTTTTATAGGTATTTGGAGGGGTTTGGGGGAGAGCTCAAGCAAGTCACTGCTTTCACTCATCTTGGCTCTGCCCCCCTCCTATCCTTTATTTTGCCTGCTGTCTCATGGGATTCTTGGATTTAAAGGTCATCTAATCTGATGATCCCTTCATTCTACAAACTGGGAAACTGAGGCTGAGCTTCCCTTTCAGATGCTCATTGAATTATGTGACTGACTTAACCAAGGGGCCATGAAGTTGAGAAGTTGTGGAGAGTGGTGGAGACCCAAACCAAGTCCCCCCAACACCAGATCCAGCACTCTTTCTGCAATATCAGCATTCTCACTGCATTTCCCCAGGTACTGGTTTAGCACAGGGGCCAGGCATGCCATGGCTCTACCATCATTTGAAGCAGAGATCCATCCCAGGAGGTGGGCAAGGATTTCTGATAGCATTTTTTCCCAGAAAGAGTCAAAGATGTACTAGGAAAGCAATTTGACTTCTTCCTTGAAGTGACGCAGTGACAAGGGTAGGACAGGTCTTGTGTTCCCCCATTGTATAGATGAGAAAACAGAGGCCCAAAGAGAAGAGACTTGCCCAAGGTCACACAGCTGGTAAACAACAGAGCCTGGATTGGGTCCCTGGGCCTTTGCTCTGATGTCACTGATTCTTATGCCAGAAGTGACAGCTGAGGCCCTTTGCCTGGCTACTCTGACATGAAGCAAAGGACACCCACCACAAACTAAGTTCCTGCTCATATTTCAGCATTGGAGTTGGTGGGGGAGTGTTGGGGGCATCATGGTACACTGGAAACAGGATGGGACCTGGGGAGCTGGATTTGTAGTCATGGGCTCCAAGTTCAAATCCTGGCTCTGACTCTTACTACATAGGTGACCTTGAGCAAGTCACAAGTGGTCTTGGCCTCAGTTTCCTAATCTCTGAAATAAGGGTTTGGATTGGATTTATGATTCTTCAGTTTACTAGCTGGGGCAACTAGCATATCAGGCCTGGAATTAGGAAGACCTGAGTTCAAATCTGCCCTCAGACCTTGGGCAAGTCACTTAACCTCTGTTTGCCTTAACCCACTGGAGAAGGAAGTGGCAGCCCTGGAGTCAGGAAGATTTATCTTCCTGCGTTCAAATCTGGCCTCAGACACTTACTAGCTGTGTGACCCTTGGCAAGTCACTTAACTCTGTTTGCCTCAGTTTCCTCATCTGTAAAATGAGCTGGAGAAGGAAATGGCAAACCACTCCCATATGTCTGCCAAGAAAATCCCAAAGGGGGTCACAAAAAGTCAGACACAACTGAAATGGCTGAACAAATTTAGTAGCTGTGTGATTAAGGAAAAGTCACTCTTCTGAACCTGATCTCTGTTGCCTTGCAGATAAAGATTTATAATTTGCTAGCAGTGTCATTCTGGGAAAAGTCATTCTAGCTCTCTGACCCTCTCTCCTTATCTGTAAAATGGGGATGATTATGCTTGACTTACCGACTTCACAGGGTAATTGTGAGGAAAGGGATTTGTAAATCTGAATGTATTCTATACAAGTTAGGTGAGGCTCATGGGGCTCCCCTTGCTTTGTGCTCCACCCCTTTCCATAATGCCTCAGGCTCCTCCGGCCCAGATGTCCTAGTGTTTCTGCTAGTTTGAAAGACCCTGCTTCCCATCAGTGACTGCTTATCCTCAGTCCGGGGCTGCTTCTCCTAGGGGGCTTGCATTCTCATCCTCACATTTCTGGGAATGGAAAGAATATGGGGCTAGTGGTTTTGAGACCTAGGTTCTGATCCCAGTTCTTCCACCAGTTCATTGTGACCTTGGGCCTTCAGAGGGCCTCGGTTTCCACCTCTGTAAAATAGAGGGAGGGTGAGTTGGATCAAAGTATTATTTAGCTCTCTGCCAGACTTGAGACCATAGGATAATGCAACTCCTCTGTTATAAGAATTCTAGGCTCATTACACTAGGAAACACAGGGAGGTTTTAACTTGCTTATTAGGGAAGAATGAATTCCAGGGTCCACCCCTGGAGGGCAGTGTGGGTTTCCTTTCAAAAATCAAGCAGCTGTAATTGCTATTTCTAAATCTCAGATCCCCACCAGGCCTTGCCTTCACCCTTTAGGGGTAAATAAGGTTGGGGGGCAGAGAAAAATTATAAAATTCTAGTGTTTGAACTAGAAGGGCCCTTACTGGTCATCTAGGTACAATGTTTTCCTACTGGTGGCTTGAAGCCCTGCTCAGTCAGTTCTGAAAATATTTGTCAAGTACTAGCTGTATACAGAGCACTGTGTTGGTTTCTGAGGGAAATAACAAAGTTTAAGGTATATCATAAAAAATGCTAGGGGAATGATGAAAAAACTCAATTCTGTTTTTATGTAGCACCTGCCATGAGCTTAGCTATGTGTTCCCGGAGAAGGTGAAGCAGTCCTAGGGAAATCCTAAGAGAGATAGATGCTGCTGTGTCTACCTGGATCCACCTAATGTTCTCCCCAGATTGGAGAGAGCAGGAAATCACAGGCAGACCCCAGGAGAATAACAAGAAAACCTACATGGGTCAGTCCCCATGACCCTGTTGTGATAAGCTTTTGTCTTCCATGCCATGAACATTCCAGATTGTTAAGAATTTGGCTATTCTGACAGGGTCCCTCCTGGTATGTAGCTGTGTGACCTTGGGTAAATTGCATCCATTTCACTTCTGTCTTTCTTGGGCACCATTCCTCCTCCTTAGGAAAGTCTTTGGTTGTCTTCACTGGCATCACCTTCCAAAGGTTGAGGATGTCACCATATGTCCCTCACTCACCTTAATGACCCATCATCTGATTCTACTATGGAGTAAAAGACTTGTAGAAAGAATATCAGGGCTGAGAGGCCGTGGGCCTGGATTCTTATTTGATTTGTGCCATCACTCATTTGAGCAAGTCCTCTGAGTCTCAGTTCCCTTCTCTGTAAACCAGATGATCACTAATGTCCCCTCCAACACTGACATTCTTATTCTAAGATCCTTTCAAGCCTTCACGTTATCCAATGTAAAGCTCTTTCTTCTGTTCTCTTGGCATTAGCAAGCACCATAGTTTTCTTCCCACTGGGAAAAACACAAGATATTTATTTGTTTGTTTTTCTGTTGGTCCCAGAGCATGCTATTGCCATCTGATTGCCTTTTTCCTCTGGTATTGCAACCCCCCCCCCGAGTCTGTTATAATAAGATTTCTCGTTTTGTTTTTTTTTTTTGGTGAGACAGTTTGGATTAAGTGACTTGCCCAGGGTCACATAGCTAGTAAGTGTCAAGTATCTGAGGTCAGATTTGAACTCAGGTCCTCCTGACTCCAAGGCCGGAGCTCTATCAACTGCACCACCTAGCTGCCCCTGATAAGCTTTCCTCTTCGAGAACATTCCATATTAATACAGTTTGACTGTTTTGACAGAGCCCCTCTTTCTGGGATGTAGTTGTATGACCCTGGGTTAGTCACAGCAGCTCTCTGGGCCTCAGTTTCTTCATCTGTAATAAGAACATTGGACTAAATTTCAAGAAACTTTATTGAGTCTTTGATTTCTGTATTAAAGGAATTTTAGGATTCCCCTCAAAGCCCACCAGCTAAAGTAAATGAAATACTAGGAGCTAGTGTTGAGATGGGGTTCCTCTATGTTAGATGGATAGATAGACAGAGAGATGGATAAAGATGGATAGATAAAGAGGTAGCTAGAGGGATAGATGGATGGAGAGATAGTAGATAGAGGGATGGATGATAGATGATATGTAGAGGGATGGATGGATAGAGAGGTGATGGATAGAGAGATAGAAGGCTGAATAGACAGATGATGGATAGAGAGATAGAGGGATGGATGAAGAGATGTTAGAGGATAAATAGAAGGATAAATGAATAGAGAGATAGTGGATAGATAAAGGGATGGATGATAGAAAGATAACGGATAGACAGAGGGATAGATAGATGGATAAAGGTAGATGAAAAGGAAGATAATGGAGAGATGATAGATGGATGTCAGGATTAATGGATAGAGAGATGATAGATGACAGAAAGAAGGAAGGAAAATTGATTAAGCACTTACTGTATGCTAGCCACTGTGCAAAGTACTGGAGATACAAATATAAGACTGACCCTGCCCTTGTGGAGCTTACATTATAATAGAGTAAGATAATGCATAAAAGGATTGGGGGGGGTGGGGTTGTACATGCATTAGCTCGGTAAATTAGCCTGGTATGTCATATGGTTTGTTGGCATGGTTCCAGGTAAGATATGGTAAAAGCTCACCTTTTAGAGCTGAGAGACCCTGTGGCAGAGTCCAAGGTTGCTTTGGGGAACAAGTGAAGGTGATGGCTGGAATATAGGCAGCTTAGTGAGGAGACGGCCAGGAAGTGCAATGACTGATAACAGCAGGATGCATAGTGAAGACTTCTCCAGTGCAGCCCCAAGTTCTGCCCTCTGCCTGAAATTCCAGTATTAGCGCTTTGTCCCTTTAAGGTTTTGATCTCTGTTGAAAAGTCAATACCCTGGTGGCAGCAACAGCAGCACTCTAAGCTGTTGTCAGTCACTGAGGCTTTTGGTGTAAATGAAGGTTCTGCTAGGCATTGAGTATCTTGGGAAGTGGTGGGAGCAAAAGGAGGAAACCCCCAGGAGGGAGCTAGTGGACTGCCCTCTAGCAGGGCACCAGCCCACTGAGTGGAGGACTTGCGGCGATCATAGAGGTGGCCACCAAACAGAGGTTGTCACTAAGCTAGGCACAAAGTGATCTGTGACCTTCATTTTTAGAGGTGACATTGCTCCCACTCCTGATGGCCACTGTCCAGTATAACTGTCAGATCCAAGGCATAGACCCTAGCTCCTCTGTGTTTTTTCTTCTTGTAGGCTCCATCCCTCTTGCTGGCTCTGCCTTGGGTTATGCCACTCCAGGTGGAGATGCTTGTGGCTGTTAATTCCCAGCAGGGAACATTTGGAAGTTGTCAAACAGGAGGCTTGATTGAATTCCTCTACCTACTTACCCTGAAATCATATCCTTCAAGCTCTCTTCATTGGAGTCTTCTCTGCTAGGTCTTAAAAATCTCCCAGACAGCTCCAAATGTTTTTTTTTCTTTATTTTTAATAGTATTTTATTTTTTCCCCAATTATATGTCAAGACAATTTTTTAGCATCCATTTTTACAAGATTTTGAGTTCCAAATTTTTCTCCCTTCCTCTCCTCTTCCAAAAATAGTAGGCAATTTGATATAGGTTATTCATGTGCTATCATATAAAACATATTTCCATATTAGTTATAGTTGTGAAAGAGGAAACAGATCACAAGGAAGAAGAAACATGAAAAAGAATGAAGTGGAAAAAAATATGCTTTGATCTGCGTTCGGAGTCCAACAGTTCTTTATCTGGATGTGGGTAGCATTTTCCTTTGTGAGTCCTTTGTCCTTGTCTTGGATCATTGTGATGCTGAGAAGAGCTGAGTCATTCATAGTTTATCATCACACCATGTTGCTGATACTGTGTACGATGTTTTCCTGGTTCTGCTTATTTCACTTTGCATCAGTTCATACAAGTCTTTCCAGGTTTTTTCTGAAATCTGCCTGTTCATCGTTTCTTATTGTACAATGGTATTCCATTATATTCCTAAAGCACAGCTTGTTCAGCCATTCCCCAACTGATTTACATCCTCTCAGTTTCCAATATTTTGCCACCACCAATAGGAGTACTATAAATATTTTTTACATGTAGGTCCTTTTCCCTTTTTTAGATCTCTCTGGGATACAGACCTAGTAGTGGTTTGCTAGATCAAAGGGTAAGAACACTTTGGTTGCCCTTTAGGCAGGGTTCCAAATTACTCTCCATAATGGTTGGATCAGTTCACAACTCCACTAACAGTACATTAGTGTCCCAATTTTCCCACATTTTCTCCAACATTTATCATTTTCCTTTTTTTGTCATATTAGCCAATCTGATAGTGTAAGGTGTTACCTCTGAGTTGTTTTAATTTGCATTTCTCTGATCAAAAGTGATTTAGAGAACTTCTACATATGCCTATAGATACCTTTGATTTCTTTATCTGAAAACTGCCTATTCATATCCTTTGACCATTTATCAGCTGGGGAATGGTGTGTGTTCTTATACATTTGACTCAGTTCTCTATATATTTGAGAAATGAGGCCTTTACCAGAGACGCTTGCTGTAAAGATTGTCCCAGCTTTCTGCTTTCCTTCTGGTCTTGGTGGCATTGGTTTTGTTTGAACAAAAGCTTTTTATTTTAATATAAATAATATGTGCTCTATCCACAGCACCCCCTAGCTGCCTTAAACCCAACTGTCTGCCTACCTAGCCATCTACTAGGCTTCAGATAGCATCAGGCAGGATCTTGACAAGGAGACTTAGGAACATTGGTTCTTGTCCTGTGGTTGATATGTAGACATGCCCGTTACAAGAGAGGTTCCATTAATAGGCCAGCTAACAGGGATGGCTGGATGTGGACCTGAAGTATGTCTAGAAGGTAATGAGAGAGATGCTTTATTGCCTCCAAGGTTGTTGGGTGGGAAGGCCATAAAGCCCCCTAGAAGGTGCTGTTCTTTGTTCAGATTGTACTAGATGAAGATATAATCTCCTCTCTCTCTCTCTCTCTCTCTCTCTGCAGGAATACTGATGATTTGCGTGGTGCTGGGTGCTCAGAAGATGGGGATCAATCCGGACAACATCTCCACACCCATCGCAGCCATGCTCGGAGATTTCGTATCCCTGTGCATTCTGGCAGGCACCAGCAGCATCCTGTACAGATATATAGGTATGGCCTGCAAGAGGTTCAGGGTCCAGTGGGTCATGGTCAGAAGGTGGAAGAGAAAAGGTAGAGCCAGGAGGTACCCAGTACATAACACCATATGTCCCAGCAACCACAACCCAGACTGCTCTAGGAAAGTGGAGTTAAAATACTCCAGCTGTAAGCAGCTGACCTTGAGACCCTCCATTGTGGGAGGCTACATGTCATCAAGGCAAGAAAATTGGCCTGAAACTTGGGAGACTCCCATCCTAGTCCTCACCCTGCCTTTCCTGCTCTGTATAACATTGAGCTAATCACTCTCCCACTCTGGAGCTGCTGTTTCTTCATCTGTAAAATGGGGGAGGGGTGAATTAAATGATCTGGAGAGGCAAAACTCTACAAAGGCCCTCACTTTACAGTTGACTATGTGGAGGCCCCAAGAAGAGACACGATAGACAGAGCCCAGACAAGAACCCTCAAGCACTTTCTGAGCATCCCTTCTTCTGATGTCATACAACTGTGATTGGTTAACTGCCTGCAGATTCTGAATAGAACTGCAGAGTAAGCTCAGTCCGCAGGTGCCAAGCCAGATGACCTCATTCCATCATGTACTGTAATAGCCACGTGTTCAGAATTGCCTGGCAGATCACCAGAGCCCATCCCCCAGGGGAAAAGGGAATGGCCAGAAACTGAAACCAGATAATGTGCATTTGGGGTCATCTCTTGTCTTACCCAGTTTTCCCTTTCGAGCCCTCTGGATCAGGAGCCCTAGTCTTGTTGAAGTAATGGGGAATGTTTAACCTAGGAAAGAGAAGATTTGAGAGGACACAGTAGATGTTTTCAAGAACTTGAAAGTCTGATATGTGAAAAAGGGATTGGAATTGTTGACGCTAGCAGGACTGGGACCAATGGATGGACATTACAAAGAAGGAAATGTAGACTTCATAGAGGGAGGATTTTTTCTGATAATCAGGCTTATCCAGAAGTGGAATGGGCTACCTGAGAAGGTCTCCTCTCACTGGAGATGTTTGAGTGATGGCTGAATGACCCTTTAGAGAGGAGTTCCTTTTTCAGGTATGTGTTGAGCTATTCTATGTGGCCACTGAGGCATGTCCCAACTCTGGTTCTGGACTCAGTTCTATAAATCTTAGGAGCACAGTCCTAGAGCTGGAATGGAACCTCTAGAGGTCAACCTAGTCCACACAATGCTCCCCATCACTCCCAGTTTGTCGATGAGGAAACCAAGGCCCAGGGAGATGAAGTTATTTCCTTATGGTGACACCAGGTCTACTATGTCCTCTCAAATCTTCTCTTCCCTAGGCTAAACATTACTTTACTTCATTAACATTACCTTTACTTCAATAAGACTAGGGCCCCTGATCCTGAGGGCTCAAAAGGGGATAATTGGGTGAATTCATTTTCAGATAAGAGATGACCCCAGATGGGATTTGAACCCAGGTCAAGTTCTGCTTAGATTAACTTCTTCTCTGTGACAAAACATGGGAAGCATATTGGTTCTTATCTGTTTGGTTTCAGTGTTTGGAGTTGTTGTCCTAAGCTTTCTCACTGTGTTGTAAATCACATGACAGCCTCCCACAGAATTCTGAGAAGGGGAACTGGATATGTTACCACGAGAAGAAACAAGGTCCCAGAAATCAAGGAGGAAAGTGGGGCAAATTCCAGAGAGCTTGCTCTATTTTTAAGCCCAGACTCAGTCTTCAAAGCTTCCAAGGGAGGCTCTGTTGCAAGATGCAGTTTCTTTCTCCCAAGAAGCATGTCATTAATTTATACGTATTTTTAAAATTCTTCTTGAACATCTACTCGGCATGGTGTTGGGGGTAGAGTGCTGGACCAGGAATCAGGAGGGCCTGAGTTCAAAAGTGGCCTCAGACACTTACTACCTGTGTGACCTGGGCAAGTCATTTAACCTCTGTCTGCCTCAGTTTCTTCATCTCTAAAATAGTGATAATAATAGCACCCACCTCCCAGGATTTGGGGAAGGAAAAATGAGATATTTGTAAAGTGCTTAGCAAAACTTAAATGCTGGCTATGATTATTGTTATTGTTGTTATCAATCCAGAGAATATGGCGCAGTCTGTGCCTTAAAGAAACTTATAATCTGGTTGAAGAAACAGTACATGCTGTATACATGGAGTCTTTAGAACAGTATACACATAGCTATTTAAAAAAATGGGACAAAAAAGAAAAAAATGAGACTGACTTTCTGGTGCTGCTTAGAACCTAGGTCCAAAGGCAATTCCCGACAGGAATCATGGGTTCTTGGAATTCTGGGGTTTTAGAGTTGGAAGGGCCCTTAGAAACCATCTGACACAATTCCCTCATTTTATAGGTAGGAATCTGAGGCCCGGGGAGGCTAAGGGACTCCCTGCCCCCCCAATGCCCTGAGCAATGGCAGCCTCATCAATGCAGACTGTCCCGAGGGACCACAGCGGCCATCTTGTCCAGCCCCTACAGGAAAGAATTCCCACTGTGTATACTTGACAAGGGGTCATCTAGCTTCTGCTTGGAGAGCTCCAAAGAGGGGAAGCCTGCCATCTCTCATGGCCAGCCATTCCACTTCTGATAGCTTTACTCGCTAGGAAGGCTTTCCTGACTTCAGTGCTGCTCTCCTGTGCCTCCTTCTAGATCCCTCTCATTGCTTCTGCCTTGGCCCTCTGGAACCAAGTAAAACAAGCTTAATCCTCCCTCTAGCCAACAGCCCTTCAAGTACCTGAAGACAGTTTTCATTCCCCCCTAATTCTTCTTTCCTCCAAGCTAAACATGAGGTTGATGCCTTTGGCCAATGAGCCAAGTCATTGATAAAAATGGTAAGCCAAGTAGAATCCCAGGGTTGCTCCACTGGAAACCTTCCCCAGTGTTGACACTGCACTGTTAATAATTACTCTCTGAATCTAACCATCTAACCAGCTCTGAGTCTGTCTAATCAATTTAACCCCCTCATTTCATAGAGAGGTAGTATGGTATGGTGAAACAAGATAATAGTAATGATAAAAGCATTTAGTCCATATTATGTGCCAGGCACAGTGCTAAGCACTTCACAAATATTGTCTTTGATCATCACAACAACCCTTGGAGGTAAATGCTGTTATGAGCGTCATTTTACAGGTGAGAAAAATAGAGGTTAAGTGACGTGCCCAAGGTCATTAGTAAATTACTATCTAAATCTGAATTGGGTTTTCTTGACTCTGGGGCAGCTAGGTGGTGTACTCAATAGAGTGCTGGGCCAGCGGTCAGGAAGATTTAATCTTCCCAAGTTCAAATATGGCCTCAGATACTAGCTGTGTAACCATGGGCAAGTCACTTACCCTTTTTGCTTCAGTTTCCTTATCGGTAAATTGAGAAAAAAATGGCAGATCACTCCAGTATCTTTGCCAAGAAAACCCCAAATGAAGTCACGAAGAGTCAGACATGACTGAAACAACTGAAAACAGAATAAAAATATGTCCTGACTCTACAGAACACTCTCCTAGCTGCCTAATAATGCATTGGGGTAGGAATCAGGATAACCTGAGTTCAAATCCTGCCTTAGACACTTAACTGTAGTGTCTATATATATAACTATAGCTACATGGCTCTGTGTGAGGCATAGCCGAGCCTCAGTTTCCCCATCTGTAATTGGGAATCATACATGTAGTACTTAATGGGGGAAGAGGGATGCGGGAAGATGGGAAGGTCAAATGAGATAATGTACAAAGTGTTTTGAAACCTCTAAGCCCTGTACAAAATATCTTTTTCACAACCAAACCTATTATTTCATAAATGTGAAAGGCATGTCCTCTGCCACTGTAAATCAGCATCTTCCTTGAGTAATAGAGTCACAGGAAGTTGCTTGGGGCAGTGAGAGGTTAAGTGATTGACCAGGTCACAGAGTCAGTATATGGTCACAGAGGACTTGAACCCAGGCCTTCTTGACTCCAAGGCTGGTTGTAATGATGGTGAATGAGGAAACTGAGGTCCCAGGGAGGAAAAATCTCTTGTCTAAGGTCAAGGGAGGAAGAGTCAATCAAGGCCCCAAGGTCAGCTTCAGGGAGGAAATGACTCTTGAACTGAGCCCAGAAGAGAAAATATTTAATATAAAATCAGCCTATCAGAAGATGGTATGGAACAACTAGAGCGTACCCTCTTCTCCATAATAAGGTGGCGATTACAGGCCATGTGATACAGCTGCCCAGAAAGTAAACCACAGGTTTTATGAGCCACCCCCTCCCTGGGGTCTTGTTGAATACTATATTTCTGCCCCTTTTCTCTCCATTTTTTAGAGTTATCCCTAACTGAACTTTTACAAGAAACTGCCATCTGAACTGCCCCGTTTAAAGATGGCCTCTCAAGTGGTTGAACTAGAAGATAGTATCTTAGTAGCTACACTTAAACCTTCCAGGGGCTTCCCCTGCCTCATATTTTAAAATCCTAGTGTATTAGAGCCGAAAGGGACTTAGAAACAAACCAGAAATGTCGGAGCTGGAAGAGACCTTAGAAAACAGCATGTTAAAGCAGGAAGGAACCTTAGGACATAGAATGTCGAGATGGAAGAGACCTCGGGACACAGCATGTTGTAGCTGGGAGGGACCTTAGAACACAATGTCAGAACTAAGAGGGGCCTTAGAACATAGCATGTCAGAGCTGAAAGGGGCCTTAGAAAAGAATGTCAGAGATAGAAGGAGCCTTAGAATGTAGATTGTCACAGGTGGAAGGGGCCTAAGAGACCATATCATTCAACTCCCTCCTTTTACAGGTGAAGAGACTGAGGCCCAGAAAGGTGAAGATAGCAAAGCTACAACTAGAATCAAAGTCCCCTGCGCGCGCGCACACACACACACACACACACACACACACACACACACACACACACACACACACACACACACACACACAGAAGCCTCCAGAGTAGTGATCTCTGCCTCCTTCCAGTTCTTAGAGTTCCTCTTCTCTGGGGCACCATCCCAGAGTCCCTCGAATCTCTCCCCACCTCTTGGATGGTTTTTCACTTTGTCTGCCTCTGTGATCAGTGAACTCAGTAGTGTAGCTACAGAAGACTTGGGGGTAGGGGTGTGGGGGAGCACTCCTGGGCCATAAGACTGCAGAGCACTGCTTTCCCTGCCTTCCCTCCACCCCCTGAAGTTTTCCTGCCCTAGGAAAAACGACCCCTGTGACAGAAAGTTTTTCCATTAGACTCCACTGAGGAATTGAGAGCTTTTTATAGGGTAGCCAAGCCAGTGATCAGCTCAAAGCAGAAACAAAGCCAGCTGTGGCACATTAACTCCCATGCCAGAAGAGACCAGCCCCCCCGAATCCCCAAGGCTGCCAGTCACCCTGAGCCCTTCATTGGCTCCCAGTGGACACATCGAGAACCCTCCAAGTTGTCAAATGTCGTTTCTCCGAGAACCCTCCAAGTTGTCAAATGTCGTTTCTCTGCTATGTCTGTGCCAAAGCCAGGCCGTGGCTTTTCCTCTAGGACCTGAGGCTCAGCATCTCTCTCCACCCTCTGCTTTTCTGCAAAGCCAGGCTGGGGCCTCAGGCCCAGGGTTATAGTGAGGACTTTTTGGAAACAAGCATGAAAACCGATCCAAGAGGCATACTGTTATCACCCAAGACATGGAGACTTTGGGGCCTGTCTCAATGCCAAGCCCACTTGACTTAACCCTCTGGGGGCAAGACAAGTGAGGGCTTCTCTTCATTATTGTTCCCACGAACTGCCTTCCCCACTCTCCCCAATTCCTGCTGCCAATTTTCTCTCCCAGCCCTGATCTCCACTCCTCCCTCCCCCTCCCCATCCCTGCTGGGAGAAAGAACTGGTCTCTGTTTTGTGCTTCAGAGAGCATTAAGAGGATTCCATTGCAGCCCTGTGATCCTGGGGTGCACTGAGAGGCTTAGGGCCCACAAGGAGAGAGAAGATAGTCCCACAATGGTAATGATAAGGACAATGATAAACTGAAGGCTATCCAGAGAAGGGGAACCAAGATGGCAAACAGCCTGAGATTACAGCATGGGAAGAGAAGGCTAAGGAACTGGGGGATCATTAGCCTGGAGAAGAGAAGACTGGGGACGTGAGAACTGTCTTCAAGTATTTAAGGGGCTGTCAGGCAGAAGAGCGATTAGGCTCAGGCTGCTCTGCCCCACATCTGGGCACAGTTTGGTAGGCACTGCTTTGCACACAATAAGTGCTTAATAAATGCTTATTCATTTTTCAGAGATGGCAGATTTCAATGAGATATGAAGGGTAATGAGAAACACATATGACAGTGAGAACAATGATATAGAAGAGCCAGTGATCAATTGCTAACATGTGTGATATAGACAATATGTACTGGAGAGGGTCAGAAAGGGGACAGATAATTCATTCCTCCTGCAAACATTAATGTACTAGGTACTAGGTGCTAGGCACCTGGGTGGATGGGGAAGGGGAAGAGAATAAGCATTTCTATAGAGCCAACTTTGTGCCAGGCACTGAGCTGAGTGTTTTAGCCATATTATCTTATTTGATCCTCACAACAACCCTGGTAGGTAGGTGCTGTAAGTATTTCAGTTTTATAGATAGGAAACTGAGGCAGACAGAGGGTAAGTGACTTACCTGAGGTCACAGAGCTAGTAAATGTCTGAGGCTGGATTTGAACTCAGGTCTTCCTGACTCCAGGTCTAGTGGGCCAGCTGGGAGAGAGTGAGTAAGAAAAGTATAACTTCACGTAAGAAGTTAAGAGAAGGAAACTCAGCCAGGTTGGGAATTGGGTTCCAGAACTATACCTTCCCCTTTACCTAGAGAGGCAGAGAGTTCTGGGGACATATATCATCAGCTGTGGTCACTGGATCAAATGGTTTTGCTGAATTGTTTTTCTTTGTCACAAAGGAAGGTTCAGTAGGAGGAGGTATTTCAAATGGCTGATTTAAAGACAAAAGACATCAGTAAAACATTTTAAAGTTTCCAGTAGGGGAGAGATAAGAAAAGTACACAGAAGGTAATGCTTTCTAGTCCAAATACAAATAGGATGCCTCCTAAAGCCGATACATAACTCTCCCAGAGAAAGGAGGCACATCTCTGACAGGGGAGATCAGGGAAAGCTTCATGGAGGAAGTGTCATTTAAGCTGGACCTTGAAAAACTGTGGGAAAATTAGAGAAGGGGAGGAGGGCGTACCAAGTGGGCGATAACAGCATGAGCCTAGGCACAGAGATGGGGAGTGGTTGTGTCCTGTGCTGGAAGAAGAGATATGACCTAAACCAGGGATGTCGCAGGTTGCTAAACGACTGTTAAAAGGATATGGATGGCAGTATTCTATACAGGAAAGAGTCCTAGCTTTGGAGTTGGAGGGTTTGGCTGGGAACCCTGGTTCTGCTGCCTTCTACCTGTGTGACTGTGGGCAGATCCTTCCACCTTGCTAAGCCTGTTTGATTCTGGGCACCTCGTATATTTACGTCTGTAAAATGAGAGGGTTTCTCCTAAGGAAATGGGGGGAAATATTGTAGCAACTGTACTAAGGTAGTGAATGATCTAGTCTGTCGTGGAAAAACTTTCTGAGACAGAGGGTTCTGCATTCAGAAATAAGGGATTGGGGAGAAATGGGGTTCATGGTGTAAGGAAAAGCTCTTGTCTCCAGGTATATTATGTGATCATGGGATTTAAAAGCCGCCAGGGATCTCGGGGATCTTGTTGTCCAACCACCTTGTTTTGTAGATGAGAAAACTAAGGCGCCCCCCCACCAAAGTTGAAATGACTTGGCCCAGCATCCCATAGGTAACAAGCCACTGGTCATCATCCCAGCACCCCATTTCCAATCTCTTCATCCTGAAGAGGAAAAATGCTCCTTCCCTGAATGAGAGACAGCATGGCCTCATTGCCCTCATCTGGAAAACAAGATGACTGTAACTAGATGACCTCTAGGGGCCTTTCCAGGTCTTTCTAAGAGGGAAGGGTGCTTTTAAGGAGTTTTTGCTGAGACGCTCTGTGAGCTTTTTGTTAAACATCCAAGGCCAATGGTTACCTCTCGGCAGAAAGAAAAGCAAGGTTGTGTTCATCTTGAGACTGCCAAGTCTAAGGCAAACCAGCCTTCAAGGCTTGAGAATCGGGTCGAGAGGCCCAGCTGCTCTGTCCAGTGGCCCTCCCCTGGGACCTCAGGCTCATGACTCAGTCTCTCTCCCTCCAATGAACTCATCTCGCTGAAACAGGCTTGGAGCCTCAGGCCCAGGGTTAGGATGGAGGCTTTTTGGCAACAAGAGAAAATAAATTATCTAGGAGGCAGCTGAGTCCAGAAATGAAGACTAGCCCCAACCCTGATGTCTCAGTGAGGCTTCCACTCTGCAAGGAGAATTCATACCAAGAACTGCTGGATGTAAGGCTGGAAGGGACCTTAGAAAGTATCCTAACCCTCCATTTTATAGATACAGAAACTGAGGCCCAGAAAGGCCAAGAAACTTGCCCAAAGTCACACAGGTAGGAAGAAGTTGCTGATCAGTATGCCAGCATCCTACCTGAGCCCCTGGCCCATTTTAATCAAACGATTAAGCATCATTGCCTTTTTAAAAATTGTTGATATCCCTTATTTTTATATCACCTTCATCCCCAGCTATATCCCTGCTCCACTCATTACCAAAGAGCTAATCATTGTAACAAAGAATAAAAAAGGAGAGGAAAGGGGCAGCTAGGTGGCACAGTAGATAGAGCACCAGCCCTGAAGTTAGGAGGACCTGAGTTCAAATCTGGACTCGGACACAAAACATAATACAGCCAGTGCTATGTGACTCTGGACAAGTCACTTAACCCCAGTTGCCTCACCAAAAAAAAAAAAAAAGAGGAAAAAAGCTGCTCATCAAAACTAACATATGGGGCAGCTAGGTGGCGCAGTGGATAGAGCACCGGCCCTGGATTCAGGAGGACTTGAGTTCAAATCCGGCCTCAGACACATAGCACTTACTAGCTGTGTGACCCTGGGCAAGTCACTTAGCCCCATTGCCTAGCAAAAACAAACAAAAAAAACCTAACATACCAGCAGAGTCTGGCATATACAGTATTCCATACCCATAGTCCCCCACCTCTTCAAGAGGAAGAGCATTCTCTTAATTCTTCTCCAAAGCCAAGTTTCTTAGACATTGTGATCCATCAGTCCATCAACAAGCATTTCTGACTGCTGTGCTAAGCACTGAGAATACAAAGAAGGGTGAAAATAGTCCCTGCCCTGAGCTGGGAGTCTAATGTGGGAGGCATATAAATAAACATCGGCGTACAAGACACATATGGAGTAGCAGAAGGTAACCTCAGAGGGGAAGGAAAGCCCTGGGAAGAGGGAGGGAGAGAAGGGGTAATCAGGAAAGGCCTTGGTTTCACAAAACATTTATTAAATTCCTACTGTATACCAGGTACTGGGAATACAGAGACAGAGAGCAGGGAGCCCCTGCCTTCAACAAGCTTTTATTCTACAATCACATGTTAACATGGGACGTGCATCTCCTCTCTCTTGCCAGACCTGTATTACCTGTTCCCAGTGATCTGTTTCTTCTTCTTCTCCCTGATCCCAATATGGATTTTCATAATAAAGAAGAGCCCCACCATCACCGAAGTACTGAAGACAGGCTGGTTTCCCATCATCACAGCCATGTTAATCAGCAGGTAAGAACAAGGAAAGACCCAGGTCACTCCGTCTGGGAGTTGATAGCTGAATTTTGGAGAGGAAGAACCTTCCTAAATGAGAGCCCTACCCCTATCCTACCTCTCCGCTGGTACTGGAGCATTGTGGGCCCTCTCTCTGATCCAAAACACAGACTGCATGAGGATTTGCTGGGGTCAGAAGCAGCCCCATAGACTGCTCTGGCCGAGCAACTGGATTAAATAAACCTTCATAAAAGCTGCCACCATATCTAGCATACTCACTCGACCTTTGGGGATTGGATTTTCTTCCTGTTTCCCTCCTCCTCCTCTCGTCATATAAATGCTTTGATAACTTCATTTTGACCTTAAATTTTTTTCATTCTAACAATTGAAAATTATTAGAAGATTTAAAATGCTAATATTGAAGATTAATAAAAGTTTCTTACTAGTATAAAAAAACTTAGTTGATCATGATGCAAACTTCCTTTACCATATGAGTCTTCATGGAAGGAAGTGGGGCTGTTCAGCTGAGAGAAGGGAAAACTAAGGGTCATGAGGGAGACGGGAGATTTGAGAGCAGACTTCAAGTATCAGAAGGCATGTTGGAAAAGAAGAGTAAGGTAAACAAATTGATCATCTATTAAGCATTTATCATGTGCAAGGCATTGTGCTAAGTGTTAGGGATACAAGTACAAACAAACAAGGCAGTCCCTGCCCTCAAAGAGCTTACATTCTAAGGGAGAGATACTACAGAAAGAGGAGATGGAAAACTAGGGTGGGGGAGAGGGAAGTAGAAGGTATCCACATAGGGGCAAGGATGCCGGCAAGGAGGTGGAGAACACAGTAAGCTGGGCCAGGAGCGAAGTGATCATGGAAGGGGCCCTCGAGAAATGGTCATTTGGACCTTTTCTGCCAGACGAGAACTTAGAGCCGCAGGTCAAGTGGCAGAAAGGTAGATTTTAGCCCAATGTAAGAGACAATGATGTTTTGTAACAATTAAGGCAAGACCAGAATGGGCTGCTTCTCAGAGAAGTGATGAATTGCCCATCCTAGAGGCTGGATGGCAGTCTGTTGGAGATGTTGTATAACGGATTCTCAGGCAAAGGTGAGTCAGGCTAGGTAATCTCTGCGGATCCCTTCTAACTCTGAAATTCTGTGACTTGTGTGTATGGTCCAGTCTACAAAGAGAATATTTTAACTGAGACCTCGATCCACATTGGTATAAATTCATAGAATCAACAGAATCCCAGAAGTGGGAGGTGCCTAAGATTATACCTAGGCCAGCTCCTACCCTGAGAATTCTCTCTTCCGCAGTGTTCTCCACAAAGAGCTACGTACTTGAGTACCTTAAGTAAAGAGGAACTCATGACTTCCTGGAGCAGCCTGTTCATTACTGAATAGCTCTAATTATCAGTGGGCTCTATTTATATATTTACAAATTAAATATATGTGTTCATTATAAAAATAACTAAACATAAAAACCATAAAATAGGCCATCACATGTTAAAAAGAACAGTAATCAGTTCAAAAGGAGCCCATAGGAGTGAATGGGCTGCTCATAAAAAACAAGATAACATTAGGCTATGTAATATGTCTCTCGAGGGAGGCATTAGTCCTGCTATTCTCTTCCCTAGTCAGAGCCCAACTGGAGTGTTCTCTTGCATTCTAGGTATATGTTTTTAAGGGAACATTCATGAACAGAAGTGTGCCCAGAAAATAGTGTCTGAGAACCATAGCCTCCTAGATTTAAAGCTTATTTTATAGATGAGAAAACTGAGACATAAGTGAGCTCAAGGTCACACAGGTAATAAACATCATAAAAGAAATGATGAAAGGACTTGAGAATATTTCCCTAGAGAAAAGATGACCTGGAGCATGGGGGAGGTAAGGAGTTAGTGGATAGATACATGTGCCCTCTTCAAATATGTGAAGGCCATCCATGTGGCAGAAAGATTTGACTTGTTCCAAGTGGCTTTAGGAAAAAGAATCAAAACCAATGGATAGAAGTCCCAATGAGGAAGATTTCTGCTTCATATAGGGGAGACTTCAACAGTGATAGCTGTCCAACAAAGAACAAACTACCCAAAAGCTAGTGAGTTTCCTGTCCTTGGAAACATCTAAACCGAGACTAAATGATGACATGTAGGGGATGTTCAGAGTCTTGCATTATGAGCATTTGCTATCTGGGCCCCAAGGAGACCATTGGCCTCTGCCTGTTCTTTAGAACTGGGACATTGGTAGGCACATGACGATCAGAGTAAGGCGGAAGCTTCCCTGAACTTCCAGCTGTCTACAACAGCCAGTCCCCCTATTCGGGGCTTGCAGAGTCGAGGGTGGAGTAGTGGAGAGCTAATGCCTCTTGCTTCCCTGAGTTTCATGATAACAGAAGAAATAGTACAGAATCAGTGTGGTATGGTGGAAAGAGCACAGTATTAGAAGTCGGGAGACTTGGAGTCCAGTCCCAGTTCCTGTGTGACCTTAAGTAAGTCATCTCCCTTCTCTCCATCTATAGAAGAGAGGGTTGAACTTGAATCTCCCTTTGCATATATGTTTTATCCCCCTTGCCCATTCCGTTAGAATATAAGCTCACTGAAGGCAGGGGTTATTAAATCATTCAACTGTAGGCAAAAAAAATCTAGCCTAATCCATAGAGGTATGTGAAACCTATTTTAATTGTCACTGAAATAATAAATTGTCCTTTATCCAGAGGGCCAAGTGGTTGGTGTAGAGGGAAGAAGAATGACTGGGGTCCCAGGATATAGGTTTGAACCGTGGCTGTGCCACTTACTACCTTTATGACCTTGCGCAAGACATTGCGCCTTCTTGGGGCACAATCTGCCCACTTATAAAAGGAGGAGATTGGAACAAATGTCCTCTAGGGCCCCTTTGAGCTCTGAATCGATGGTCCCTTTCAGCTCTAACAATCTCTGATTCTCTTTATTGGACCAGGGGAGAAGGGTCACCCTATGCTAGAAAGTGGTCTCTGAAGGCTTTGTGTCTACACTTATTGCTTCTTCTTTCTCATCTCCCACTCACTTCTTTTTTTGTTGGGTTTTTTTTTTTTTAGCCAATTGGGGTTAAGTGACTTGCCCAGAGTCACACAGCTAATAAGTGTCTGAGGCCAGATTCTATGAATTTATACCAATGTTGATCGAGGTCTCAGTTAAAATATTCTCTTTGTAGACTGGACCATACACACAAGTCACAGCTCTGAATCGATGGTCCCTTTCAGCTCTAACAATCTCTGATTCTCTTTATTGGACCAGGGGAGAAGGGTCACCCTATGCTAGAAAGTGGTCTCTGAAGGCTTTGTGTCTACACTTATTGCTTCTTCTTTCTCATCTCCCACTCACTTCTTTTTTTGTTGGGGTTTTTTTTTTTTTAGCCAATTGGGGTTAAGTGACTTGCCCAGAGTCACACAGCTAATAAGTGTCTGAGGCCAGATTTGAACTCAGGTCCTCCTGAGTCCAGGGCTGGTGTTCTATCCACTGTGCCACCTAGCTGTCCCCTCCCACTCACTTCTTAGGGACTCCCTGTCCAGCTTCTCACCCCACCCCTTGACTGAAACTGCCCCCTCCAATAATATCCAGTCAGTTTTTTGTCTTGTCTTTTCTCCCTCTACACTATCTCTCCCACCTGTCCCTGTCTCTCCACTCACATGGTTACCAGCAGAGTGCAGGCTTTCATTACCTCTTACCTGGACTCCCACAACACACTCCAGCTCGGTCTCCTTGCATCCAGCTTCTCCAATCCCCATAGCTGCCAAATGGATGGACCAAATCTCTTCTCTACTCAAGATTCTTCACTGGCTCTCTGTTGGCTCTGGGGTAAAATAAAAATTCTCCTGGCATTCAGCGCCCATTGTGATCTGGTTCCAGTCTAGCTTTCCAGATTGAGTTCATGTTACTTTCCCTCTCACACTCTAGATTCTAGATGAATTGACTTAGTCGATGTTCTCCATGCAGGACGTCACATCTGTTTTCCTTTGTGCCTTTGCCCAGAAAGCCTCCCTTCTTGAACTTCACTCCCTCCTCAAATTTCCATCCCCAAATCCCTAGCCTTGCTCAAAGCTTAGCTCAAAGGCCACCTTCTACTAGAGGCATTTCTTCATCTCAACCCACCTCTAGTTTTAGTGCCCCTTCCCCACCATTCTCCTAAGATTACTTGGTAGACACGTTGTATTTTCTTATCTGCTTACTGGTGACTTATTCTCAGTAAAATGTAAGCTCCTGGAGGGTAGGGGCTGGCTTTTTTTTTCTCTTTGTATCCCTAGGGCTTAGCATGGAGCCTAGTATATTAAGTATTGAATGGACACTTTTCAAAAACTTGTTGAATTGAATTTCTAGAGGAGATGAGAAATGAGCTAAGGTAAATAGAATGCGAGACACATTCTGGAGACACTGTAGAGAGCAGCTGGGGCAGGGGAATTCTGTTGTGGAAGAGTGGGAGGTGAGGCTTCCCAGGCAGGCTGAGAAGATAATATAGATGATGAAGTAGTAGCCATGAAAACGCCACAGTTAAAATGCTAGAGATCCCATCCCTTGGGTGTACAAACAGTCTATGAAATGCTTGTCCTTAACGGTTTCTTTTTCCAGTCTTGGTGGGCTCATCTTCACCAAAAGCATAACTGAGCAAAAGATCAATTTGATGGCTGTCTTCACTCCAGTGATAAATGGTGGGTGAGCCTTTCTGTCAATCTAACTGAAGAAGGCAGGGTTTCTTTAGCAGCTGCCTGAGCTGCAGTTACCCATAAGTTCCTTGAGGCTAGGTTTCTTCTTTGTAGCTGTCATGTGATATGTGTTTGTTGACTGATTGATTGATTTAGACTCTGAAAGGACCATGGTGATCACCTAGTCCAGGGATAGGGAACCTAGGCCACATATGGCCTTCTGGGTCCTTGGGTGCAGCTTTTGACTGAGTCCAAATTTTACAGAACAAATCCTTTTATGAAGGGGATTTGTTCTGTGAAGTTTGGATTCAGTCAAAGGGGCACACTTGAGGACCTAGAAGGCCACATGTGGCCTTAAGGCTGCAGGATCCCCACCCTTGACCTAGTCCAACCCCCTCATTATTCAGAGAGGGAAATTGAGACACAGAAAAATTATCACTTGCTAACTCACACACTCAGTCAGTAGCATAGCAGAGATCTGTAGAGCTAGACAGGAGCACGAGAGATCCAGTCTACTGGGGACAACTAGGGGGCGCCATAGTGCACAGAGTGCTGGAAGGGAGTCCGAAGACCTGAGCTCAAGTCCAGCTTCAGACTTACTAGCTGTGTGACCCCCAAGCAAGTCATTTAACTTCTGTCTGCCTCAGTTTTTTGATTTGCAAAATGGGAATAATAACATCGCCTCCCTCCGAAGGCTGTCGTAAGGATCAAATGAGGTAATATTTATAAAGCGCTTTGCCCAGTGCCTGGCACGTAATAGACGCTTAATAAATGCTTGTTAATTTTTCAAAAATCTGGTGCAACCTCATTTTACAGGGGAGGAAACTGAGGCCCAGAGAACTCAAGTGACTTGCCCAAAGTCAAAGAGCTAGGAGTAAACGCCAGAGGCAGGGTTTGACATCCAGATCTTTGACTCCAAATCTAGAGCTTTTTCTTTCCTTTCATCTGTGTTCTTTTCATCTGTGAGGCTTGTGGTCCTGTTCCTGGTTCTGATAGACCTCATCAGAAACTCCTGGACCACTCAGCCTCATTTAATTGCACAAATAAATCCATCTCCAGCCTCTTGCAGTGACTGCTTAGGTAGTATTTCACTTGATCTGGAGAGGTAAATGGTGGCTGATGTCAGAGACTTCCTCCCTAGTTCCATTTCTCAACGCCTTTCTGGGGTTCCCCATAGCAGGAACTAATCCCCAGTGAATGAGTTTATGGGGCTTAGCCAAACTATGGCATATAAATGCCATAGTAATAGCAGAGGTATCAGACTAAGAGCTGGAGAATGCTGCCAAACTAAATTAAAGTATAATCTGGAAATGTTTAACAAAATAAATAAAAATATAATACAATAAAAATAATTTTAATTTGATGTTTTCTACTATCAGTAAACCCTGGGTAGGGATCTGTTTGCCTTAGGGGGCTCTAAATTTTCCTTATGGAATTAGCCAAATCTATTCATGCCTAGTGGGATCCTGACACCCAGGGCCTTTTTCGGACCTCTGGACACCCAAGCTTTACAGGGACTGCTTGGGCAGGAGCTTAACTCAAACAGTCCAGCTGCTGAGACCTTCTAGGATGAGAAGACCCCATGTGAAGGCGAGCATTCCTGAGAACCCTGTCCTGCTTAGCAGTGCACGACTGTAAAATGACCTCACTGAGTAACACCTAATTGGAACTACAATTCTCCCACCAGCCAGGAGGGCAGAATTCCATGGAAATCTACATTCCATTCCGGCTGGGCCATGTCTTCCATAAGTATCACTGAGCAGGGTTATATAGACTCATAGACTTGCAGATCACCCTCTGGCTCCAACTTCTTTCCAGACTCATTTTACTGACATACTCCACCCACTATGCTCTTCATTCCATCCAAACTGACTCACCAAATTCCAAATTCCAAACATCTCCTACCTTGGTGCCTTTGCACACAGCCGTCCACCATGCCTGGAAGGCTCTCTCCTTATCCCTTGGAATCCCCATCTCCCTTAGGCTTGAACTCCTATGAAGAAGCTTCTCCTGATACCACCAAATGTTAGTGCCCTCCAGTTACTTTGTACTCAGCTGCCGCCATGTTGTTTCCTCCCAATAGAACATAAGTTCCTTGAGGACAAGGAGTGTTTCTTTTTTTTGTCTGTTTCCCCAGTGCCAGCATGGTGCCTAGCACATAGTAGTAAATATTTCGTAAGTGCTTGGTGAATTGAATCAAATTCATCCATTCAACAGGCATTTTTGAACTCCTGCTTTATCAGGCCCTATACTAGAGACTTTAGGGGATACCAAGGAAACATGTTGTTTTGCAGTCATTTTCAGTCATGTCCAACTCTTCATGACCCCATTTTTGGGGTTTTCTTGGCAAAGATACTGGAAAGGTTTGCCATTTCCTTCTCCAGCTCATTTTACAGATGAGAAAACTGAGGCAAACAAGATTCAGTGACTTGCCTGGGATCACACAGCTAGTAAATGTCTGAGGCCTCATTTGAACTCAGGAAGATAAGTCTTCCTGACTCCAGGCCTGGCGCTCTGTGTACTATGGTGCCACTTGGCTTCCCACAAAGGAAATATAAGTAACATTAATTGCCCTTATGGAGTTTACAGTCTGTCTGGGAAAATTAAAAGTATATGCATGAAATAATTAGCTCAAGTGTGAGACTGTATATCCTAAGGGCCAAAATGGGTGATCCAGACAAACCATAACATACAAAGCAGCTTTAAAAAGGGTGAGCCCCCTGAGCACTAAAGCACTTGGGGAAGGCTTCCGGGAGGAGGCAACCTGGATCTGGACCTTGAGTGATGGGTAAGGCTTAAATAGCTATAGTCGTGTGTATGTGTATCTGTGTGTATGTGTGTGTGTGTGTGTGTGTGTGTGTGTGTGTGTGTGTGTGTGTGTGTGACAGAGAGAGAGAAGAAGAAAAAAAAGGAGAAGAGGAAGAGAGAGAGGAGGAAGGGAAAGAGAAAAAGGAGGAGGAGGAGGAGACAAGAAAGAGGAGGAGGAAGAGAGAGAAATAGAAAGAGAGAGAGAAGGAGGAGGAGGGGGAGGGGAAGAGGAGGGAGATAGAGAGTCAAGACTTAGTTGTCTTCTAGGTGTTGGTGGTAACCTGGTGTCTATCCAGGCCAGCCGGATCTCTACCTACCTGTATTCCTGGAGTTCCCCTGGAGTCCTGCCACACAATATGAGGAGCTTCTTCCCTGATCCAGGCTCTACGTTCTGTTCTTCAGGTGAGTCCAGGCAGGTCATTACATTGGTAAACTTTTGGCTTTAAAGTAATGAGTCATTGGCATATGACTTTCATGGGTAGGCATAAGTGCACGCAGTAAAGTTTCAAGGTCAGCCAACTTTGACCCCTGTTATTGCCTAAGACTCTGGTAGCTCTCTTTGACACCCCTCCCTTCCTCTTTCAATGCCAGCTGTCTTCTTCTATCCTCCCAACAAGGCCTTCTTGCAGGAAAAAAGGCATAAGGTATGTCATTCGTATTTGAGTATAAAATAAATTGCAGCTTGCCCAGAGCTGCCAAGAGGATAAGCATGGGGGCAAATCTTGAGCTCTCAACCCTGCCCTCTTTCTGCTACATTATACCTCTCTCCCAAAGGGAAAAGAGATTAAATAAAGAATGTATTCACTACCCAGGGTCCCAAAGCTCACAGCTGCTAAGTGCCTAAGGTGGGATTTCAGGTCTTTCCGAGTCCAGTGTTCTACCATGCTGCTTCAAGATCAGATGCAGGATTGGGGAAATGGCAGGAATTTAGGCCTGGATAGAAACGCCAAGCCCCATTCCTACCAAAGCTCTGATCCCCTTCTCAATGCCTGAGTGTGTTCTGGCTGGGTGCTGGTGATCATAGGGGTGGGGGTGGGGCCAGCTTTGAGTGTTGCCAGAAAGTGCTACTGCCTTCCAGGTAGAGTTCGACAACCCCCCCCCCAAAAAAAAGATGCCTTGCCCAGGATCACACAGCATAGCTAGTGATGGCCAGAGCTCAGACCTCCCGACACGCTACCAGAAAGTACATTTTTCTACTTTTGCTTATTGTGGCTGCAAGTTGAGCCTTGCAATGAATTTCATCTCTTCTGATCCCCTGGTATATTTCCTATGAGAATGTTTTCCTTCCTAACCTTGTGTCAGCTGAAGTTAACCACACTTGGATCCATCTGTCATAGAGTTCATTGCCAGCAAAGGCAGCTCCTTAATCCAGCCTCAGGCCCAATCCTTCTGTCTTGTATTCCTTACAGAAATCAACTCTGTGTCTGCCCGAGTGCTGCTGTTCCTGGTCATCCCTGGCCATCTGACGTTCCTCTCCTTTATTTACATGATGGAGAAAGGGGAGATGGAGATAAATCTGCTGTTCGTGGTCTTTTATCTGGTTGCTTCTTTGACCCAGGTAAGGATTTGGAGGAGAGTGGCTGGAGAACAGGACTTCAGAGAAAGATCTGAGGATCTGAGTAGCCTGCAAGCTCCATGTGAATCCATGACATGCAGCCTGAAAAAATGAATTCATTCTAAGTCTGTGTCAAGAAGAGAAATATTGTCCAGGGAAAGAGAAAGAATGACCTCACTGTCCACTGGTCTGGCTGGGCTACATCTGGAGTACTGTCTTCAGTTTTTTGTTTTTGTGGTTTTTTAAAAAATTTTTAGGCAATTGGGGTGAAGTGACTTGCCCAGGGTCACACAGCTAGTAAGTGTTAGGTCTGAAGCCAGATTTGAACTCAGGTCCTCCTGACTTCAGGGCCAGTGCTCTATCCACTGTGCCACCTAGCTGCCCCTGTCTTCAGTTGTTGACAAACTAGAGCCAGCCCAGATATAAGTGGATCTGAAGAATTCTGTCATACATGTATAATATTATAAGCCTTCCCAAATCCCTAGCCCCTATAGAAAGATTCTTCAAACCTTCTCTGGGTTTGCTCCCATTACACCTGTGCTGTATTACACTTACCTGTGGACCCTTTGGCCCTGGTAGAATGTCAGCTGTGTGAGGGTAAAGGTGCAAAGAGGCAAATGTCAGCTTGATGTAAGAGGAGGTCATGGATGCCCCTCATGGAGGTCCACCTTCAAACAGATATTGGATGACCAGTTGTCAAGTATGTTATAGGGGAGGGTTTTTTCTAATATACATTAGACTACAGCAAGAGTTCTTAGCCTGGCAGTAGACTTTTTTTAATATATTAATAACTATTTCAATTTAATTGGCTTCCTTTATAATCCAATGTATTTTGCTTTATGCATTTTAAAAACATGATTCTGAAAAAAGATCCGTGGTGCCAAAGTGCCAAAAAAAAAAAAAAGGTTAAGAACTTGGACCTAGTGGCCACCGAGATCCCTTTGGACTCTGAAATTCTGTGATTCCATGATTATTGTTATGCAGAATGATGGAGATCAGCACAAAAGGAGTTTCAAGGTGATGAGGATGAAGGATTCTGGAAGAACAGGGTCTGGCTTATTCTTTGGAATGGGCCAGGCAGTTTCCACCATGCTAGGCCAGCCACTGGAAGAGGCATCCGGTGACTCGAGCTTCCTCGAATTAAAACTTCACACTAGCCAATTCAGTCCCCTAGAATTTAAATTGGCTTTCTGCCCAGTGTTCCCTGGCCACCTGGCACATGGAACACATCCTGAATGAGACCCCATCTGGTGGCAGGCCCTCAGATTTATGAAGGCCACTTCACCTGGCTAAGGGTCTCCTTCTAAGGACTGTTCTGGGGTAGAACATAATTTGATATGAGAAGGTCTGATGGGGTGTATTCCTGGAACTCAGCTTGAAGCTTACGGCACCAGATATAAACTCTAAGCTGATGACACCCTGGCATATTCTGCTTCTGATTTCATTAGACTGGGTGCTCTTTAAGGGCAGGGATCATTTTGCCTTCCCTGGTATCCCCAGCACTTAGCACAGACACTGACATAGTAAACACTTAGTAAATGCTTATTGGTTGATGGATGGCTAAAATCCCCTTTGCCCCGCTCTAACCAAGCACATGATTTTGAGTTTCCCACCCAGCCGACCCATCCTGAGGCTTAGACTGTTTACTAACTGTTCCGCAGACAAGAATCCCACCTTCCATACCTGGGCCACCTGACTTCATCGGTATAGTAGCTGTCTGATATGTAAACGTCCTCCATCAATACAATCTGTAACTTCGTCTTAGGGAGTTGCTAGGAGAGGTTCATTCACAAAGCCAGGCTGTGTCAAAGGTAGGATTTGAACCTAGGTCCCAATCTAAGACTGCCCTTGTATCCACAAAGCCACACTTCTTCTCATGCTATATTGTTGTTCAGTCATTTTTCAGTCATGTCTGACTCTTCACAACCCCACTTGAGGTTTTCTTGGCAAAGATATTGGAGTCATTTGTCATTTCTTTCTCGGGCTTATTGTGTAGATAAGGAAACTGAGGCAAACAGGTTAAGTGATTTGCCCAGGGTCACACAGCTAGAAGTGTCTTAGGACAGATTTTAATTCAGGGCTTCCTGACTCCAGGCTGGGCGCGTTATCCACTGTGCCACCTAACTGCCACCTTAAGCCATATATCTACCTAGAATACAGCTAATACTTCCCCCCCCATCTAAACACATACCCCTCTCCTTCTCCTTCCCCTTCTCTCCCTCTCTCCTTTTCCTTCAAGGCTAAGTTCAAATGCCACTTCTCCTTAAGGCCTTCCCAGCTCCCTACCCCCAGCCAGAAAATGACCACTGTCCCATCTGTACTCTGATAATACTCTGATCTCTCAAGCTCTTTATATACTAATAATTAATGTACTTGTATTATCTGCCCTAATGGACAATAAGTTCCTTAAAGACAGGGGCTCGATTAATTCTTTTTTTTGTCACCCACAGAGCCTAATGCAGGACTTTGCACACAGTAGGTGCTTAATAAATGCTTTTAAAATTGAATTTTGTTCCTCCAAAGAGTCAGTTTCATTGGGTTAACTGTTAATATCAAACAAGTCTTTATTGGATATTTACACTCAGCTATTCATTACTACAGGGAAAATCAGCATGGTCCCTGCCTTCCAGAAGCTTACAATCTAAGACACAAAGCTTACACCAATTAAAAAAAAAAAAGGTAGTGATTGCTGAATTATGTGTATGGACTCTCAGTGGAAGAGAAGAGCAGACTAAACTAGGGCAGTCCAGGAAGGTTTCGTGGAGGAGTTGAGGCTTCAGCGGTGCCCAGAAGAATGGCTAAGATGGAGGTTAGGCAGAGAAGAGATGGGCAGGGCATTCCAAGAGAAATAGTGAATTAGCATGAGCAAAAGCCAGGAGGCTGGAATGGAAACGGTTCATTCAGGGGGAGTGAGGAGACGAGCCAGCCAAAAACAGGATTGCGGGCCACCGTTCTTCTAGGGCAAAGGAGTCCCAGTTATCATGCATGATTGCTTTTTTTATGTTACGGCTGTGGAACCAAAGGAAAATATATCACAATGAACCCCCTCCTCCTGAATGCTGCTTGCCCAGATTTAAGCTAAGCTAGAATTATGGAGAACAGCTGCCTTTTTTCCCCCTCAAGGAACTTTTCCCCATAAAGCTGCTCATAATCATGGAAAATGTGCATCACTTGTGGCCACTGCTCCATCTGGCCAGGACCCAGAGACTCCACTCCTGACTCAAGGCATCCCCACCCCCCCTCACCCCCAGCTACAAAGAGCCCTCCTCGGAGAGTCCCAGGGACACCCAATGAGTGTCCCAAAGCAGGGTATTGGCAGCCCTTCCCCCAACTGGAGAAGAGCCACCCCCCAGAACTCATCCCACCAAACAGGAAAAATCCCATCACGCAACAAAGTCATTGCAGAGGGGAGCATTTGATAGCTAAGGTTACTGGGGATGTTTCCCTAGCAGGGGGGTTATTGCTGTTACTGGTGATTGTGGTCTTCAAATACCTGAAGGAATGTCTGTATGTGGAAGAAGGTGATCTGCTGCATGTGATTTCAGAGTGCAAAAGGAGCACCACTGAGATCCTTGAAGTTGGAGGCTCTGTGTTCCAATCCTGCCTGTCACTTACTACCTGTGTGACTTAGGGAAAGTTACTTCACCTACTCCCTGCCCCAGGCCTCAGTTTCTTTGTCTATAAATAGGACTGTAAGACTAGAGAGCCTCTCTAGACCTTCTCGCTCTAAATCTTTGTCCCTAAGTGCTGGGGAGGTGGAGTGTAAGGAAGAAGTTCCGACAGTCCCAGTGGAGCTGTCCAGCACTTGAGTAGCCTGCCTCAGAACGGAGGGAGCTCCCTGTCACTGGAAGTGTTCAGACACTTGCTGGGTGATCCTCTCTGATAGAGGGGATTCCTACCCTGGGAGGACAGGTGGGTTAGGTCCCTTGCAGCTCAGACATTCTGATGCTGATGCTCTGAGAGCCAAGTAGGTGGCATAGCAGAAAGACCACTGGACTCAGCCCAGTGTCAGGCTCAGCTCTGCCACTTTCTACCTGTGTAATATTGAGCAAACCACTTCCACTTTCTGAGGCTCAATTTACTCCTCTGTAAAGTAGATGCTAGAGATCCTTCCATCCATAAAATGCTGGTCTATTCAAATGCACTTGGATGATTCATGGACTGCAGTCAAGAGCCCTGCATTGGGAGTCGGTAGATTTAGATTCTGATCCCTCACTCTCAAGGAGTTTATGTTCTATTCAGGGAGAAGATATGTGCAAATATAAGTATATTTGGAATAAACACAATATATTTAGGGAGGCAAGACCTTGGCAATTGGCAAGGCTTGACGTAGAAAATGGTGTTTCCATTATAGGTCTTGCACAAACTAAAGACTTGTTGATTATTTGAAATGTGCCTGAATAGTGTAATATCTATATTCCAAGGGTCCTTAACCTATGG
This sequence comes from Phascolarctos cinereus, assembly GCF_003287225.1. NCBI lineage: Eukaryota > Metazoa > Chordata > Mammalia > Diprotodontia > Phascolarctidae > Phascolarctos > Phascolarctos cinereus. The sequence goes on from NW_027555847.1 coordinate 59,428,524, forward strand.
TCTATGAACTTGGTGAGTGTTGGGGGGAGGAGTGCTTATATTTTTATAAATGTATTTAAATACAATTTGTTTCCTTTGTCAAGTCAGCAAACACTTATTAAGCACCTATGTGCCAGACACGCTGTATTTTATTCTATGCGTTTCAGAACATTATTCTGAGGTGAGGTCTGCAGACTTTACAAGGTCGCTAATTGCTTCTATGACCCAAAAAAAAATAGGAACCTTGATCTATACCAACCTTAGCTATTTTCAGCTGCCATTGGTGTCCATGACCTAAAAGGCAAAGGACCCCTGGCCTATCCCATGCCAACTTTAGCTGTTGTTCAGCTGCTAACAGGTTCTGTAACTCCAAAAAGTCTTAAGAACCCCTGGTCTATACCAGCCCTAGCTGTTGTTTGGATTCGTTGGTCTCTTAGGCTTCAAGACTATATTTTTCTGTCTCTAGCTGGTGACCCCCAGCTCCTGGCCTGACTGACTTCTGTTTTCATTCCCAGTCCTGGACCCTACCCCCCCAGCTCAGGCAATGATTCTGTTGTCTTTGTTCCCCTCTCTAGGTGCTGATCCTACTATACCTGGCAGAGATAATGGTGAGGCTGGTATGGCGCCGGTCCCAGGATCCCGATAGTCACTGCATCCCCTACCTCACTGGGATGGGGGATCTGCTGGGGACTGGCTTACTGTCCCTCTGCTTTCTCTTAGACTCCTTCTTTATCAATTTGCATCTGAGAAATCCCAATATCGTGGAACCTGGGCCTCCCTAGAAATGAGGCAAGAAAGCCCAAGACACTTTATTCTCTGGTCTTCACAGCCTTCAGAGTCTTGAAAGCAAGTGTCCCAACAGTCAGACCAAAAGGATTTTGGGGCCTCTCCTTGTAACCCTCTCTGCCAAGAAGATTATCTCATGTAGCCTCAGGCATTCTTACCTGGCAGCAGCCCAGAGCATGGCTTGTACATACATGTAGGTGCCAGTGTGACATGGGCTTCCCAGTGGGAATGGTGTCATGGAAAGGTCTAGCATGCCTTTGGGAGACCACACAAATGAGAGGGATGCTGTTCTGGTCAGATGTCTTGGCTCCTCCTCTCCATAGCAGTACCCAACTTGGAGAACTTCAGAGCTGCTCTTTGGATATACCCCTGTACAGCCTTTCCTGCCCCAAGGCAAAGCACTTCCCAAGTGGAGTACAGCCATGCTCCCGAGCCCTAACCAAGGGCACGATATCTCTTTGTTTCAAGTTACTTCATCTTGACTTTTTCCCCAAAAACCCTGTTAGGAAACTCAGTGTTTGGAAAAGTGCAGAAGTAAATTTTGTAGAATTTATTTGGCTTTTGTCTTTTATGTCCTGACAACAGTTGGTACAGAGATAGAGTTTGGATTATTAAAAACAATCAGCAGGGGCAGCTAGGTGGTGCAGTGGATAGAGTACCAGCCTTGAAGTCAGAAGGACCTGAGTTCAAATCTGGCCTTAAACCAAACACTTGACACTTACTAGCTGTGTGACCCTGGGCAAGTCCACTTAACCCCAATTGCCTTTAAAAAAAAAAACAATCAGCAGAAGCTGTTTGAAACTTTTTTTTAAATGCTTCCATATTCATGATCACATTTGATCTCCCCAATAGCCTTGATTAGCTGGGAAAACTTTGTTATCCATATTTTACAGAAAAGGAAACAGGCCTAGAGAGGTGAAAAAGTAGAATGCCTTGGGATGCAGCATAGTATGCAGCAGTAAGAAAAGCCCAAGAGTTTCTGTGTCACGGACCCTTGGGCAGTTGAGTGAAGCCTATGAGCCCTTTCTCAGAATCATAGTTTTAAATAAATAAAATACAAAGGATTACAGAGGAAACCAATTAGATTGAAATAGTTATCACAATATTTAAAAAGCAAGAGACATCAAGACAACAAAATCAAAAGAATGAAAAAATAGAAGAAAGTGTAAAATATCTCATTGTGAAAACAACTGACCTGAAAAATAGATCCAGGAGAGAGAATTTAAGAATTATTGGAATACCTGAAAGCCATGATTGAAAAAAGAGCCTAGACATCATCTTTCAAGAAATTATCAAGGAAAACTGCCCTGATGCCCTAGAACCAGAGGGTAAGATAGAAATGGAAAGAATCCACCAATTACCTCCTGAAAGAGATTCCAAAATGAACATTCCCAATAATAATGTGGCAAATTCCAGAGCTCCCAGGTCAAGGAGAAAATATTGCAAGCAGTCAGAAAGAAACAGTTCAAATATTATGGAACCAGAGTCAGGATCACATAAGATTTAGCAGCTTCTGCATTAAAGTACTGGAGGGCTTAGAATATGATATTCCAGAAGGCAAAGGAGCTAACATTACAACCAAGAATCATCTACCCAGCAAAACTGAGCATAATCCTTCAGGGGAAAAATGATTATTCAATGAAATAGAGGACTTCCAAGCATTCCTGATGAAAAGACCAGAGTTGAATAGAAAATCTGACTATCAAAAAGAAGACTCAAAAGAAGTATAAAAAGGTAAACAGGAAAGAAATCATAAAAGGATTCAGTAAGGTTAATCTGTTTACATTCCTGCATGAGAAGATGATACTTGTAACTCCTAAGAACTTTCTCATTATTAGAGTAGTTAGAAGGGAGCATAGAGAGGGCACAGGTGTGAGTTGAATATGATGGGATATCTAAAAAATAAAATTAAGGAGTGAGAAAGAAAAATGCACTGGGAGAAGGGGAAAGGAAGAGGTAGAATAGGATAAATAATCTCACATAAAAGGAGGGCAGATTGGGGGAGGTGGTATTCAGAAGCAAAACACTTAAGGATGGCCGGTAAAAGGAGAGAGTAAGATAAATGGAGAAAATAGGATGGAGGGAAATACACAGTTATAACAGAAAAAAAATTTATAGCAAGTTTCTCTGATAAAGACCTTATTTCTCAAATATATGGAAAAGTGAGTCAAATTTATAAAAATAAGAGACATTCCCCGACTGACAAATGGGAGGGGGGAACATAAAGAGACATAGGCCAGGAACTTAAGGTGCTTAATCCTATTCAATGTACCTGCCTGTTATAGCTGGGCTCTTACCCCATTCCCTGTGGTCAAGTCCTTCCTGCCTTGTACCCCAGTTCTGATAACTATGGTCCTGTTCTGCCTATACCCTCCACATGTGCCTCAAAGCCTTGATTTCCTGCTTCATGCCTAGTGAGATCTTGTGACTTGTCCCACAGTAATATTGTCAGGGACTGGAGTCCTGCCCAGTGTCCATGTCTCCGTCTTTACTACTTGCTCTCAGATGCTGACTTCCTGCCTCCTCTGAACTTCTAACTTTCAGTAGTTCACATCTCTAAAGTACTCTAAGATGAACAAAGCACTTTCCTTAAGATAGCTCTATGAGGCAAGGGATGCAAGTGCCCCCACACAGATAAGGACACAGCCTCAAAGGTGTCAAATGATGTGCCCAAGATTATAGCTAATCAGACTTGGAGTTAGCATTCAAACAGGGATTTTTCCTTATTGAATCAAGTGCCCTTCCACCTGCGTCTCAACTGTGAAACACAAACACACACACACACACACACACACACTCCTCCTCCTCCTCCTCCTCAGACATTTGCCCAAGATCCACAGTTGGACCTCCCTCAGGCTGACTTTCAGCCCATCTTGACCTCTTTTTGCCTGCTTCTGGGACACTCACCCCCACCCATTTGACCCCCACCCCCATGGGTCTGTGAATACCACCTAGCCCTGTTCTCTATGGAACCCCCATTTCTGACAGTTGTTGCCATGGTAAGACCAAGGGATAGGAAGATGGAAAAAGAAAAAAGACAGATTAAAGAAGGAGATTAAGGAATAGGATATAAAAGGAAAAGGTCTACATAGTGGAAAGTTGAGAAACCAGACTCTTGGGATACTTATCAAGTGTTCTTCCCATGCCATGAGTTACTTACTTCTGGAACAAGTCTCCCACCTGTTTCCAGGATACTATCAGGCAATAATGTTGGAGTTCACTTTAGTAAGGCTTGGGGAAAGCAGTAAACTAGACCTGCATGGAAATTTCTGGGTCCAGGGAGAGGGCTCTACATATAACTCTTTTCTTCTCTTTTTTTTTTTTTACTTATTACCATTTTATTTTTCCCCAATTACATGTAAAAAAATTTTTTTTCATTCTATTTTGAGTTCCAAATTCTCTCCCCCCACACTGAGTAAGCAATATATAATATGTGTAGTCATGTAAAACATGTTTCCGTGTTAGTGGTATTGTAAAAGAAAACACATACCCAAAAAATCCCAGGAAAAATGAAGTTAAAAAATATGTTTGATCTGTATTCAGACTCCATCAGTTCTTTCTCAGGAGGTGAATAGTATTTTTGATCATATGTCCTTCAGAGTTGTCTTGGATTATTGTATTGCTGAGAATAGGTAAGTCATTCACAATTGATCATCTTACAATATACATGCAACTCTTTTCTACAAAACCATCACCTTAGGGTACAGACACAGGATGGGACAGTCAGGACCTGTATGTCCACCTCATCTTCCTCATTCCAATCCTTTCTTATTATCTATCCTTTTCTTTTTCCCACCCTTTTCTGTCCTCCTCTTCTCTCTCTCCCCTAACCATAGGATTTCACCATCATTCCTTCTCCTTTCTTCCTGGAATTTTGTGGTCATAACCTAAGATAAAGGTTTGGGATTGCCAAACCTTGGGGGCTATTCACCTTCTCTTAGGCACTATATCTATGGGTTGAATATTCCATCAGTAGAGGGATGGTGGTGTCTAGACGACATACTTCTTCCATAAAAATGCAACTCTGTATTCAAACAGATAAAAATAAATACTCATTAGCCATTATATTTATGAAAATAATATGAAATCAAAGCAAGATTTAAGTAAGTTAGTACCTTGGTACAATCCATTGCCTTTCTTGTTAATTTGTATTCAATCATGGTTTAAATTAAACTCATTTCTATATTCAGATTTGAACAAAATGTGTTCCATCTCACTCATCAACCTTTCAACAGACAGTGCTCAATTTTTGTCATAATACTTTCTTGGGAGCAGCTAGGCGCAGTGGATAGAACACCAGACCTGGATTCAGGAGGACCTGAGTTCAAATTGGGCCTTAGACACATAACACTTAATAGCTGTGTGACTCCAGGCAAATCACTTAACCCCAACTGCGTCACAATAATAATAATAATAATAATAATAATAATAATAATGCTTTCCTGGCTACCCAGTACAGTAGAAAATGGATTTAACCTTAGTATGGCTGAGGTTCTGTTGCTGTTCAGTAGTTTTAGTTGTGTCCAACTCTTCGTGATCCCCTTTGGGGTTTTCTTGGCAGAGATACTGAGGTGGTCTGCCATTTCCTTCTCCAGCTCATTTTACAGATGAGGAAACTGAGGCAAACAGGGCTAAGTGACTTGCCCAGGGGCATGCAGCTAGTAAGTGAGTGAGGCCAGATTTGAACTTAGGAAGATGAGTCTTCCTGATTCCAGAGCCACTCCAGACACTGTGCCCATCCAAACACATTCTCTGCCATTCTCTGGCGCTCATTAACGAGATAGGCAAAATACTTGGACTTTATTCCAGAGGCAGCTGTAAGGGTTTACCTATTTCCACAGATTTTTTTTTTGGGGGGGGCGGGAGGCAATGATGAAGCAGATCAAAACACTGAAAAATAAAATAAAGCTTTGTTGTTGTTGTTGTTGTTGTGTTTTGCACAAGTAGATAATCAGAACCATGATATTTATAATGAAAAAAAGGCAAGGATTGCCCATATTCTAAGCTTGTGGCTCCTGGTTGTACTGGGGCTTCAGGGCAGTTTAGCATCAAAAGCCTTTGCATGTGGCCATTGTTTAGCCTTTGATTTTTCTCTGCGGGGATAATCTTTTACCATCTTATAGTTTCACAGAGAAAAGGTCACGTTTACACTTTCAATTTCCTTGCTTACATTCTCCCTCACACAGCAGAAAGAAAAACCAGTACAACACGATTGCATTGGAGAGAGAGTAAAAACCCCGAGATAGTAAAAACAAAACAAAAGCAAATTTAAAAAAAGCCCCCGGTATTTTCCAATCTCTAGTTTCCATGACAAGGAGTTTCCGAAATACTTCAAATCTCCACAGAAACATCCATATATAGTAGATGAGAGTGATGGACTCAGAGTTTGAAAAAACCTGTATTCAAATCTCACCTCTGGCTTTTACTAGATGTGTGACTATGCCTCTCTGAGCCTCAGTTTCCTAGTCTGTAAAAAGAGGGGGTTGGGCTAGAGGGCTTCTAAAATCCCTCCTAGCTCTAAATCTAAGATCCTGTGAATAGAATGAGTTCACCTCCCTTGTCCTGAAAGCTGGACTTCTATTAATGCAGCCTAGAGTCAAATTAATTTTATTAACAGCCGAGGGTCAGGATACACACATACACACACACATATATGTATATGTGTGTGTGTGTGTATGTATGTATGTATTTAAATAGAAACAAAGTTTCCAAACTCAAATATGAAGGCAGCTATGATGTATGTTGTCAAAAGAGCACTGGATTTTTGGTCAAAAGACGGGTTTAAAGCCCCACTCTGAGGTTTTGTCACTGTCTGACCATGAGTCATTTCTTCTCTGTGGGTCTCTGTTAATCTCTGTTAAGATGTGTGTGTGTGTCCTAGCACGCTTGGCTTGTATAATACAAAGACTGCTCAGCTCCCACATTGTATGGATAGATATCTGATCTGGGATCTGGCCTGACCCTTCCCAAAGAAAGCTAGGATTTCTGACTTTGAGGAAATGGGAAAAGGATGTGGTTTGGTGTTTGCTTCTTCCCTTACCTACCTCAAGAGGGGTGTCTGGTTAAAATTATATCTACCACATATTAAGTATCTCTAAGTCTAGGGGTATAGTAGGTTGGAATACACCCATATCTTTCCCCAAGCAAAATAGTAAACAGAAATTTGAGAAGTGCAATAGATTAGAATAGACCAAGATATTGTTGTTCCATGATGTCTGACTCTTCTTGACACCATTTTGGGGTTTTCTTGGCAAAGATACTGGAGTGGTTTACCATTTCCTTCTCATTTTACAGATGAGGAAAACAGGGTTAAGTGACTTGCTCAGGGTCACACAGCTAGAAAGGGTCTGAAGCTGGATTTGAACTCATAAAGATGAATCTTCCTGATTCCAAACCCAACACTCTATCCATTGCAGCACCTAGCTACAATAGAAAATCAGAAAGGAGCTCTTCCACCTTCACTTAACCAAAGAGAAAGGGAAAAATCTTACCAATCAGAGTATACTCAGCTGACTCTAGGATTACAAGTGTTAGGACAAGTTAGAGGATATGTTGGGTTGGCCAACTTTCCCCACAGGTCCACACCTCCAGTAGCTTATCTCCAGCCCACAATTCAAAAAAATCCAAGCATTGATTGGTTTTCTTGGCCTGTCTCCACGACTGTTGCCTGTATAGTTTCCCAGCAGCCCACGGTGTTACAAGGGCTGACTTTCACAACTGCTCATGGAGGTGTTACATTTGTAGATCGTGGGATCACAGAGTTAGAGTTGGAAGGCACTTGAGAGGCCTTCTAATCCAACCTGCACCTTAATTATAAGGTGATGAGACTGTGGCCTCGGGAGGGTAAGTGACTGGCTCAATATCCCATGGCTAGCTTGGTCTTCTGACTCCCAATCCATGATCCTTTCCATTCTGCCACACTGATCTCTTAAGGTCAACTGGAGCTAACATTCTGTTCATCTAATCTACAGTGGGGAAATTATTTATCCTACTGTGAGGGAAGAAGAAAAAAGATTAAAATATTTCTAGCCCAGGCAGCAGTGAAATATTACTAAATAGATCACCAATGCTCATCATTTCTGTAATAACAGAGGGAGTGTGATAGAGTGGAAAGAGAGTGGGTTTTGGTGTCCACAGCAGCTGGTTTTGAACCCTGGCTATCCCACTCATCGCCGAAGTGGAACATGAGCTTCTCAAGGCTAAGGACTGTTGTTTTCTTGTCTTTGCATCCACAATGCCTTTCGCACAGTAGGGACTTCATAAACATACATACTTGTTGAATACACAAATGAAAGGTTCCTTCCAGCTCAAAATCCTTTGATCCTCAGGGCTGAGTCTGGGGTTTGCGGGTATATGTGAAGAGGGGGAGCCTCTCCTGCCTGGTGTCATTTCTTTACAAGCTCTTTGAAGGTTCTTGCTGCTAGTAACCACAAGAAAAGAGACAGGAATGGAAACTCCCTCCATGTAGGCATGTCAGCCGCAACTCTGTAACTTACAGCCTAGAGAATTGCCTGGGGCACTGAAAGGATTAATTGACTTGTCCAGGGTCACACATCTCCCATATGTCATAAGCAGGAAATAATAACAATCACATTATATATTATATCATATTATACATAATTATCCATCATAATTATGTTATTGTAATGTGTTATCAATAATAATGATATTTACATAACACTTCAAAGTTTACAAGGTGCTTTACAAATATCTCCTTTTATCCTTCCAACAAACTTCTGGAAGCCAAGATGGCAGAGTAAGCAGTAAATCGCCATAATTCTCCAATATTCACCTCCAAACAACCATAAAATAGTGCCCCAAAGCAAATACTGGAACAGCAGTACCAGCACAAAGACGAGATGAAACAATCTTTGAGCCCAAGAAAATTGGAAGATCAGCAGGAAAAGTCTGTCTCACTCTGGTTAAAGGGGAGTGCAGTTCAGGATAGGCAACATCCTGCAAGCCAGCAGCAAACCCTACCTCAGCAAACCAGCAGTAGATCCTGAGCTCCAGTGCAGTGGGGAAGGCAAATGCCAACACCAGGACCCCCCCATGTGCCTCAGCATGGTCAGAGGAACAGCAGACTCCAGCTCTGAAAACTGCCAGGTGCTTCAGCATTGCCCCGGGGCAAATAGGCAGCCTCCAGTGGCCAGACTCTACTTGTTTAAGCACATCCTAGGGAAATGCAGAAACACCCTACCAGCCTCAGTACACACCAGACACCAGCAGTAGGACCTCAGCTCAGCACCAGGTAAGCTGCCAGACTCCTATGACCTCCAGCAGCACCAGCCATCCCACCCCACCCCTCAGAGTAGCACCAGACACAAGGGTCCCCCCCATGGGCCTCAGGGCAACATCAGCAGGGCACTGGGTAAACAGCTACGGCCTGCAGCCCCTGGAACAAAAAGTTTGAGGCAGTACCCCTTCCACCCCTGGAGCAGAGATCAGATTTAAAAGAAAGGAAAAAGACCAAAAAAGATGAGCAAAAAACAAACAAACAAAACACCAAAAAAATCTGACCATAGAAAGTTATTATGGTGACAGGGAAGATCAAGACACACTCAGAAGAGGACAACAATGTCAAAACACCTACTGGCAAAACCCCAAAGAAAAAGGAGAAGTGGTCTCAAGCCCAGAAAGCACTCTTGAAACAGCTCATAAAAGGGCCTTAAATATATATATATTTAAATTAAATTAAATTAGATAATTTAATTTAAATATGTATTTAAATATACACATAAATTTAAATATGTATATATATGAGGTTGAATAAAAATTGGGAAAAGAAATGAGTGATGAAAGAAAATTATAAAAAAGAGTCAACAGCTTGGAAAAAGAAAACAATTGCTTAAAAAGTGGAAGTGGCCAAATGGAAAAGGAGATAACAAAAATCCACCGAAGAAAACAATTCCTTAAAAAGTACAATTAGCCAAATAGAAAAGAAAGTATAAAAGCTAATTGAGGGAAAAAACTCCTTAAAATTTAGAAGTGGGCAACTATGACTCTATGATACAAGAATCAATCAAACAAATTCAAAAGAATGAAAAAATAGAAGAAAATATAAAATATCCTTTTAACAACCCTGGGAAGTGCTATTATCATTCCCATTTTACGGATAAGGAAACTGAGTGACTGAGGCTAGATTTGAACTCAAGTCTAATAGCACCTTCCTTCCAGAATGGTTGTGAGGATCAGATGAGATAATTGTAAAACACTTAATACAGTGCCTGGCACAAAGTAAGTGCTATATAAATATTAACCGTTTTTGTCATTATCTTCCTGACTCCAGGTCCAGTGCTTTATCCATTGAGCCAACTAGCTGTTGAACCAAGGTCTTACCAAGTCCAAGGCTGGTTCTCTGTCCAATACACCACACAGCATCTTAGAAACACTTAGGATCCCAGATCTTGAGCTGGAAGGGACCTCAAAAGCTATGTGGCCCAACCCCCTCATTTTACATATAAGGAAATGAAGGTCACACAGGTAGTAAGCATCAGAAGCAGGATTTGAACCCAGGTCCTCTGACTTCACAGCAAATATGCTTTCCCACTGTCCTATTTTGCCTCCTCTAATTGCCTCACTCTCCATTATCACTTCTGAGTCTATATAATCTCTTTATCCTTATAATTTGGGGCTTTTGTTGTTCATTTGTGTCTGACTCTTTGTGACTCCGTTTGAGGTTTTCTTGGAGAGATATTGGAGTGATTTGTCATTTCCTTCTCCAGCTTATTTTAAAGATGAGAAACTGAGGCAAACAGGATGAAGTGACTTGCCCAGGGTCATGTAGCTAGTAAGTGTCTGAGGCTGGATTTGAACTCAGGAAGATGAGTCTTCCCGACTCCAGACCCAGCCTGTATCCACTGTGCCACCTAAGGGTGAGGATATTGAGGGATGGAATTCCCTATACCCATGAGAAAAAAAGGGGAGAAATTGTCCTCTACCAGTGCATGTGGGCACCTGCTCCTTACCACAGAGGCTTAGAGAGTGTAATAATATAAACAAGCCCTGTGGCATGGATGATGTGGCAACATAGATGGGAAAAGGAAAGTGGCTTCCAGGAATGATTACCCAGAGATAGTTGTGGTGACAAGGACCAAAGACAGGGACAGGTAATTAGGGCTTGAGCATAACAGATTTCCTTGGGAACCCAAGGAGCTAAGCTGGCTCAGTGATCCCAAAAGATAGTCAGGCCTGGAATCTCAAGTCTAGATTCAGGGTTCAGGAAAGTTTAATGAACACTCCAAGGTGAAAGTATCTAGGGCCAAAGACAAAGTCCCCTGGCCCCAGTTCAGGGGGAGGAGCTGATGCCCTGGGACGATGAAGGTGAATTAGTGAGGCCTATGGCCCAGAGCTGAATGTTTGAGCCTTGAAAGTTTACATGCCTAGGGACTAATTAGAGGGAAATGAGACTTCATAGGGTTATGGTAAGGAACAGTTTTTAATTAGTTAGTTAATTAATTAATTTGACAGTCATTTATTAGTAGGCAAGCCTATCTACTACATGGCAGAATCCCAACTCACATTGCTTGAAGGCCACCAGTGAAAGGGAGGTCTACCACCTTTCTCCCATCCCACCTCTGGATAGCTCTAATAATCAGGAATTTTTCTTGACTTCAGGCAAGCCTAAATTCACTTCTTCCTACTGCCATTCTTTCCTCTAGGGAAGTTTAATCCCTCTTCCCACAAGCCAGCTTTTCAAGTACCTGGAGTCCAGAACTGTTAGCTAGGCCCCCTTGGACCACTCTTCCTATTAGCGGTAGAGTCCAGGTTCTCTTAGCCTTCCTGTGAACATTCAGCAGCTTTAAGCATTGTCCTTCCCCAAATGTCCTCAAGAATGAACGTCATTCTCCAGATGTGCTCTGACCAGCAAGATTCTCACTTCCTTATTCCTTGAAGTGCTGCAATCCAAGATTGCATTATGGGTTTTTAAAACTGTCCTAGGGGCAGCTAAGTGGTGAAGTGGATAGAGCTCAGGCCTTGAAGTCAGGAGGACCTAAGTTCAAATCTGGTCTCAGACACACACACAACACACAACAGGTATTAGCTGTGTGACCCTGGGCAAGTCACTTAACCCCAATTGCCTAGCAAAAAGCAAAAAACAAAACAAAACTGTCCTAACACATTGTCATCTCTCATTAAGTTAGCAATCCACTGAACCCTTCAGATAATTTTTATCCTGTTTAACCATGCTTCCCCCAAACCCCTCTTGTGACAGGGAGGAATCTGACTCCAAATTCAGAGCTATTTCCACCTACTGACACCTTCTATTAGGATCCCCCTTATACCTATCACCTAGAATTCTATTTAGCAAGTGTTTGCATCTGCTAGGTGCCTAGCCCTATCCTAAGCCCTGAGGTAATCAAAAGAAAAACTCATCAAGCTAGCACTCCTCTAGCCTAGCTAGTCTACCTACACCCTTGGTTTCTACCCCTTCTTCATTCCTCAGGAATCTGACTCACTCAATCATTTCTTTTTTTGTTCATTTAAGCAAATATTAATCTAGATTAATTAAAGTAGATTAAACATTAATCTACTATAAGCCATGGCCCTATGCTGGGCATTGAAGTGAAGATCTAAGGCAAGCCTTAAAGACAAAAAAAAAGTCACAAAAAAGAAGCCTGAGTAGGTCAATCATAAAACCAAAGAATGTCTAAGCTAAAAGGGACCTTAGAGGTCCAGCCTCTAACCTAGTCCAGCCCACTTATTTTATAACTGAGCCTAGGGGAAAAAAAGAAGTGACTTAGCCCACTCACACAGAGTTTAACTGGAACAGTTGGGATTAGAATTTCCCATCCCTACATCTAGGACTCTTTCTACTGCACTCTGTCTTTGTCTTAGAGATTGGATCCAAAGGGCGAGTTTCAGGACTGATTATAATAAGGCTGTGGAGCAGACAAAAGATCTTTTGTTACCTGTGAAACCAAACGACTTAGGTTCGAGCAACTTAAGGTCTCTGGACCAGTTTCCTCACTGGTTAAATGAGAGAGAGGGTGGGATAAATGACCCTGAGGTCCCTTCCAGACCTGTCTTCTCTTCAATCACAGCTCCTTCTTTGGTGGCCGTGGAAAGAGAGCAGGACCCGGAGTCCTACGTTCAAATCCAGCCTCAGACATTAAGCTGTGCGACCCTGGTCAAGTCACTTAATTTCTGTCTCATCTTTTCCTCATCTGTAAAATAGGATAGAGCCTACCTCCCAGCATTGTGAAGACAGAGATATTCGTAAAGTATTTTGCAAACCATAAATACTAGGTATTATTACTCCGATGCTCCGTGAGTGATTGCTAGGCTCCCAAGGCCCTCAAACACTGGCCCTGCTGAATGTCCCATTGCCATAACCCTGGGGTCGCTCTGCCAAGAAATCACGTGGTGAATGGAGGAGCTGTGAAGCCAACTACGGGCAGGTGCTAACCATCTGGAAAGGGGTTCAGGTGTGCAGAAACAATCGCCCCATCACTTTCAGTGGAGTGCCTTTGGCGTGTGGCCTGGGGTTGGTGAGGGATGACCCAGGCGAACCTCTCTCTCCAAAAGCACGAACTAGACTGAGTGGCATAGGAGCCGGTCCCGGCGCCAAAGCAGGCTGGAAAGGGGTCCCGAAGACCGCTAGCAGTTCGGATGGGGTTCCCGTCAGCCATACGGTACCCCAGTATCCTGAGTGCCTGCGCCACTCTGCCACGCTTCCGGGGGTCACTGCCAGGTCTGCACTTCCCTTGCACCTTGGTACCCCCGAAAGCAAACTCGGCAAACATCGGCAAAGCAGGACCGCTCCACTCAGCTGGAGGGGGCCAAGAGGAGAAGAGGACTAGGGGCGGGGAGAGTGTCTGGCTCCGCCCTGCGACCCTCCGCCTCCGGGCGCAGCCGGCTGGAGCGCAAAGCGGAGCGGGGAAGGAATCCGGGAGATCGGGTTGCCCCGCCCCGCCTCTCGCAGCTCCGCCCCCGGGGTGCCTATTATCTCTCTCCCCTCTCCAGGGAGGTCGGCTTGGTACGGGCTGGGCCGGGGGTAGGAGGGGAGCCGCGGCAGCAGTGGCGCCCGAGCCGGGAGCTGGGCGCTCGGGCTGCGCTCGGCGGCTCCTGCTCTGGGGGGCGGTGGCGGTGGCGGCGGCGGCGGCGGCGGCGGCGGCGGCGGCAGCAGCAGCTGAGGCAGCGGCGGCTGCGCCTGGGAGCCCGAGGCAGCGGGGCTGCGAGGGGCTGGGGCAGCAGCCGCGGCCGGTGAGCCTCGCCCGGAGGTGCCTCGCCTGGGGAGCCAGGATGAGAAAAAGCCGGGTGCAACGGATGGTGCTGGCCACATGTCTGGGCTCCCTGATCCTGGTCATTTTCTACTTCCAGAGCGGCCCCAGCCCGGGTAAGTGAAAGCGAGCGGGGTCCCGTGGGGAGGGGGAGGCAGGGCTCCCGGGACCAGTCCCGGCGGGGCCTAGGGGAGCGCCCTGAGGCCAGCCCCAGGAGGCTGCAGTCCAGATGACTCGGGGTGAGGAGTACCCGTGCAGCTAACCTGTGACATCCTCCCCACCTCCCGCCCTAGAACTGGCGGCTGTGCCCCAGGGGCCCCGGCAGCTGGGCCATTCCGCTCCCGCTGCTACCTCGCGCAGGGCTAGCCGCTTTAGGTTGCGCCCAATTACAGCCGCACCAGGACAGCCCAAGTTCGAGACTAGGGACAGGATAGGTCCGGACTGGGCGCACACGCGGGCTTTGGGGCAGGCAAAGCTTGGGTGCGCGGGTCCGTCTCAGGCAGATTCTGACCTCTTTGGTCCCCCCCCCCCTTAGGAGCTCCTTCCTCACCTCCCCTATCCAGGTCCACCACCTTCCTTTCCAAAGAGAGAGTGCCACGGAACTAACTTAGTTTAGTGGAAAGAGTATTGAATTGTGAGTCAGAAGACTCACTTCGCTACCTACCTTTATGACCGTGGGCGAGTCCCTTCACTTCTCAGGGCTTTGGAGAGGTATGAAATGATGGAAGGAGGGTGTTAGTGCCGGCCAGTGAGTGCAGTGAAGTTTCAACAATCAAGGATTCTTTGCGCATCCTAAGAGGATCCCAGGGACATCCAGGAGAGGCTGGAGAGAAGGTTGGAGGCCGGTGGTTGCTGAGCTGGCTCCGGTATTAACCGAGAGCTGCGGCTGAAGCCTCAGGCAGAATCCTTACTCTGGCGAAATAATGGCTTTGGGGGGCGCCCAGCTGACTAGGGGTGGAGGAAAGAAGTTGAGCCGCATTCTTGGCGTGTTTCAGAATTTGGGGAATTGGTTTAAAGGTACTTCATTCTCTAGTCTGAAACTTTGTCTTAGTAGGCTGCTGGGACCAGGGAGCTCTTAGCATTGACCACAATGGATGTTTTCAGGCCAGTGGGTATGATCCACAAATGGGGAAGTTGGAAATCACCTCACAGCCAGGAGCGGAGTAGGAGAGGGGTTACTCTGAGGGGATCTGAGTTCTGCAGCTAACTAGTTGTATGACCTTATCCAGGTCACTTCCCTTCTTCTTGTCTTAGTTTCTATGTAAAATTAGTGGATTGGACTAAATAACCTCTTTGGGTCCCTTCTAGCCTCTGCTAGATTCCATAATTACAAGGCAGGTTTCTAACTTTGGAGCTTGAGGCAATAGTTTCAGGAGAGGGAAAGAAAGGTAATAGGAGCCTGGCTTGGGTTCAGAGATGGCTGGGACCTTGGAGACCATCTAGGCCAACCTCCTTATCCTGCAGATGAGGAAACCCAGAGAGGGAAAGTGACCTGCACAAAGTCTGTATAAGCAAGCTAACAAGTATTTATTAACGCCTATGTGCCAGGGGCAGCTAGGTGTGGAAATGGATAGAGCATGGGGCCTGCAGTCAGGAGGACTCATATTCTTGAGTTCAAATCTGGCCTCAGACACTTAACTAGCTGTGTGATCTTGGGCAAGTCACTTAACCCTGTTTGCCTCAGTTTCCTCATCTATAAAATGAGCTGGAGAAGGAAATGGCAAACTACTCCAGTATCTTTGCCAACAAAACCCCAAATAGGGTCACAAAAAACAGACAGGACTCAGCAAAATGAGAACTACATGCCAGGTAGTGTGTTAGTTTCTGGAGATACAAAGAGGAAAGTCTGGGCCTTTGAGGAAGAGGTCAAGAGAGACAATGAACACCTATATAGGTATATGAAAAACACACAGAGAGAAGTTGCAAGCAACCTTGGGGGAGGAGGCATTGGCAGCTGGGGGGAGGTGGGTAGGGAATGAGAAAAGCCTAGTACAGAAGGAGGTACTTGAGTTTTGTCTTGAAGAAAACAGATTCCAAGAGGAGGAGGAATCCTGCTATTGCAGGAGTCCCATTGGCAGGAGCAGAGAGGGTTTCATATTCCCCTCGGTGGGGGTGCTCTGCCCTATGTGTGTTCTGGCCTATTCTTCCATTTAAGGCTGGGGTGGTTTATAGGATAAGACACTTAGGGCTGAATCATTTCTTGCCCTGGATATGAAAGGAAAAGTGACTCTTCTCCTTCCCCTTTTCTGGAATCCTGTGTGGGACAGTCTCTAACAACTCTAGAATGTGGGAGCCTTCAGGGACCTCTGCTGGGCAGTGTGGTATTGGGAGAAGTGCTCTGGACTGGGCATCAGAAGCAAGGCCCAGAGTGTTCCATACTCAAATGAGCTTTGGAAAAAAAAAAACCTTTAGTCACAGGAACTAAATTATCGTGAAAGTATCATAGATTTGAGAGCTGGAAGAGTCTATATCCTCCCCCCACACACACATACACAGTGTCATACACATACATTTTACTGATTAGAAGCTGAAGCCAAGAGAGTAAACATACCTCTGATCACACTGTGAATTAGTAGCGGAGCCAGGCATTAGACCAAGCTCCCCTGGTGCCTCGTCAGTCACTGGTTCCTTTCTACCATGCTGCCCTACCTTTGGAGGATCGGCATCTGGACGGACAGATTCTGGTCTGTGTTGGGGTTAGTACTGCCCCTACTGATCGTTGTGTGACCTTGAACAAGCTACTTGAGAAAAAGAGCTAATGTTGATGTCATGCTTTAGGTTTGCCAACTATTTTACATATATTATCTCATTTGATCCCTTTGCTTGATAATCTGTCCATTTATTTCCTCATCTGCATGTCAAGAGGTGGAGGATTTCAGATGTTCTTTCTATTTCTGGATTCTGTGGTACTTTTTATGAGAGGCTTTGTGGAGTGGTAGAAGGAGTACTAACAAGCCTGGCAGTTAGATTGACCTGAGTTGTAGCTATTAACTGACTGCATCACTCTGGAATACCAGTCAACCTCTCCGAGCCTCAGTTTCTTCATCTGTAAAATAAGGATAATGTCCCTTTGACAAGACTGATGTGAAATGAAGGCACTTGGGAAGCTAAACTTAATCTAACAACATTCCCATTGCAAAGTGATTTTCCTTTAATGCAAGTATGACTATGGTACTCCTTTGTCAAAAAACTCCAGTGGCCCCCTATTGTCTCAAGGATAAAATATATACTCTGTTTGTTTTTCAGTCTTTCATGACTTGGCCCCATCCTGTCTCTCCAGCATCATTTTCCAATGGTCCTGTTTCCAAACTCTGTAGTCCTGCCAAATTGGCATTCTTTCTGCTCCTCACACATGATCCTCCATCTCCCACCTCCATGTCTTTGCACTTGCTGTCCCCCGTACCTGGAATGCTCTCCCTCCTTACCTCTGTCTCACAGAATCCCTCTTTTCCTTCAAGATGCAGTTCAGTCATCACCTTCTACAAGAAGCCTTTCTTGATCCCCCCAACTGCTGTCTCTCTCCCTGTCCCAAATTACTTTGCATTTATTTTAAATTTATTCTGTATGTATTTATACATCATGTAGTAAGTTAGATGGCACAGTGGATAGCACTGTGGACCTGAAGTCAAGAAGACCCAAGTTCAAATTCCTCTTAGAGATAAATTAGCTGTGTGACCTTGGGCAAATTACTTAATCCCTGTTCGTTTCAGTTTTTTCATCTGTAAAATGGGTATAATAAAAATAAAACACTTAAAAATACCTCCCAGGGTTGTTGTAAAGATCAAAAGAGATAATAATTATAAAAAATGCTTAATACAATGCCTGGCACATAGTAAGCACTATATACATTTTAGTTATTATTATTAGTCATGATGTCTCTCATGATTGAATGTAAACTCTCTGAGATTAAAGATTGTTTCAGTCTTTGGACTTGTATGTAGTGCCTGGCACAATGCTTGAAATATAGTAGGTGCTTAATAAATGCTTGGTGAATGATTGATTGAATAGTCTTGTCATGGCTGGAATTCTTCTTTTGAGAATGGCCTCCGAGGGCAAAGAGGAAAAGCAGTTTATTAACAGCAAACCTCTTTACTGACCTAAAGGGGATTCCCCAACTCATTTCCTCCTGTCAGTGACCAGACTCAGCTCTGAATGACTGGGAGCTGTTTCTAAAAGTCAGATCTGTCCCCAGAGGATGGAGAACAGTCACCACTGAAGAGACGACAGAAGGCGAGAGTCTGGACCTTCGGATTGAGTCAGGAGCATTTTTAGTCTGGTTTCCCAGGAGCCCAATTTCACCTGTCCTTTCTCTTTTGGCGGTTGGCCCAAGGCGTGATGAATGAATGGAGTATTCTTTAGTACCACAGACTCATCCACACAGGCAGGCTGGACCTTGTCCAATGTGGAGGGTAGGCAGATTGTCCATGTAGTACTCACCATTCCAAACGTCCTTCTTAGCATATGTGCGTGTGTGTGTGTGTGTATGTGTACGTGTGTACATGTATACAACTGTCCTCACCAGCCTGGCTCATGCTTTTCTTGACATGTGACACAGAACATTTGGTCCAGCCTGGTTTTCTGAGCCGTGGTTATCTCCAGTACAAACAGGTAGTGATTCCTAAAGGACCCTTCAGAGTTAGTCAGCACAGCTCAGAGCCAGTAATCATCCTCCCCTACATGCAAATGATCCTATGCTCATCACTGTGAGAGGATGTTGGGAGGACACAGGGTAGCTTGGGGAGAAAAGCATTGGATTTGGACTCCAGCTCTGCTACTTAATAGTAGCAGTAGTGATCTTAGACAAGTCATTTCACTTTTCTAGATTTGGCTTTGGCTTCCTCTTTTGTAAATTGAGAGGATTAGATTAGCTGATTGATAAGGTTCTTCTTAGCTATAATACTTTCTAAGTAAGAGAATGGGGCCAATTTCAGGCTCAGAAAAGGAGGTGGGGACACGTGCAATTGGCATGGCCAGGAGGGCCTTGTGCTTCGGTTAGCTCCTTAGGGGACTTCACACATGATGCTCCATCACCTGACTTGGGACGTTTTCCCTGGCTATCCCTCATGCCTGAAATACTTTCCCTCCTCATCTCATCTCCTGACTTCTTTCATATCTCAGC
The DNA here is from genome assembly GCF_003287225.1 of Phascolarctos cinereus. NCBI lineage: Eukaryota > Metazoa > Chordata > Mammalia > Diprotodontia > Phascolarctidae > Phascolarctos > Phascolarctos cinereus. Next base: position 59,447,631 of record NW_027555847.1, read on the forward strand.
TAAAAATATCACCTTTTCAAGAAGAACTTCTCTATCTCCCTTAATGCTAACGCCTTCACTCTGTGATTATCCCCAGTTTGTCCTGTATAAACCTTGTGTGTGCATAATGGTTTGCATGTTGTCTTCCCCATTAGACTGAGCTCCTTGAGAGCAGGGACTAGTTTTTTCCCCATTCTTTGACTCTTCAGGACTTAGCCCAGTGCCTAGCACATAGTAGGTGCTTAACAAATGCTTGTAGATTTGACTTGGCTTGACCGTGGCTCTTAGAAATTTAGAATCTCTGACTTCAACAATTCTATTTGTATATGTGATATCCTTAAGTACTTCCCACATACCACACATTCCAATTCTTTTCTTGAAGATGGTATTCATGATATACAAGGTATTCCAATAGCCTTAAGCAATTAAGGAGATAGATATGGACATGGACACGGACATGGATATGGACATAGACACATCTAGATAGGTGGTGAAGTTTTTCAGTCTTTAAGCCTTTGGCTTCTTTCAGGTCTTGATCCTGAACCATATTTCCCAGCCTCTTTTTCTCAGTCCTTTCCACCATTGCTTTGTAGCTACCAAATATACACTTGTATACGTTGACTTGGATGGAAGGATTATGTCAAGTCCTTCACAGGAATTCGGCACCTCCTCATTGGCGCATACATAACCTGAAGTTATCTTCCTGGTGGCCTTTTCAGTCTGGCTCTTGAGCACCAACTACAAGGTGAGATGCCTTAAAATGATGCTTCCCTTTGGCCCATGCTAACATTTACTTCTCCAAGGAGAGCTTATGAAGTCACTTAGACTGCCATGGGCCTTCTGGTTTCATTTAGAGCAAGAATGTTAATATTGAAATAGTTGATTTCTTCCAGTAGTATGTCAACTCACTGGTCATTAGACAAGAATCACACATTTAATCAATTTAACCAGCAATAAAAATAAATGTTTATAATCTAAAAATGATGTGATTCTTAACACCCCCTGCTTCTTTCTCACCACTCTGGTTCTGTCCTTGCAGCAGCTGAAGGCAGTCAAACAGGATTGAGGGACCAGGGATGGTAGGATTATTAGCCTAAGCAAAAAGGCCTCCCTGGGAAAATCACTGTTGGTTATACACTAACATGTGTTGGAGGACAGGGAGCTGGAGAAATCCGATGAAGCCCTTGACATGATCCCCTCCAAACCAAGTCAACACGCACAGATATATTTGGTGGCTACAGTGCAAAGGTATGTGGGGGCAGGGGCGATGTAAGCAAGGTCAGATCACATCTGGAGCACAGTGTTCAGTTCTGGGTACCACATTTTAGGTGAGGGGAGTCTGGAGCAAGGGGACCAGGTAGAGAAAAGCATGGAGTCTGTGCCATTTGAGGATTAGATGAGAGAAGTGAGGATGCTCAGCATGCAGAAGAGAAGGTTCAGGTGGGAGGTGAGAGCTGTCTTCTAGGATCTGAAGGACTGTGAATGAGGGATGAGGCTCATTCTGTTTGGTCCCAGAGGGAAGAACCAGCAGTAATGGGTATGAAATGCAAAGAAACAAATTTAGGCTCAGCTTCAGGAAAATCTTCCAAATAATCAGAGCTAACCCGAAGTGGAATGGATAATATGGGTTCCCTCTCATTGAAGTTCTCCAGGCAGAAGCTAGATGACCACTTAGCAGCTATCAATCAATGTCAGTGTCAATCAATGAGCAAGCATTTATTAAGGGCGTACTGTGTGCCAGACGCTAGGGAGATGAAGTAAACAACGAAACCGTTTCTCTCCTCGAGGAGCTTACATTCTATTGGGAGAAACAACATGTGTGTATATGTACATTATTATACATATACACATATACATATATTCTATGCATACATACATATATCAAATATATATATATACACACAAATATATGTGTTTAGGTTGGGCTGGCTGGCCACCAAGAGCCCTTCCAACTCTACAATAATTCATTACCTAGGCCACGGCTTCTTTAACTTCCCCCTCATGACCCCTTCAGCATTTCTTAAACTGTGGGTCATGACCCCATATGGGTTTCTTATTAGGGGACATCCTTCTGGTGACACCCCTTTCTCCATTTAGCCGGGTTGGACCCCAGCCAGATGGTAGACAGGGCCCATCGCTGGGGCCACATTGAAGCCTTTCCAGCTTGTTAGGACCTGCTAGGGCTTGTGTTGTGCCACAACAGCTGAGCGCTACCCTAAGATATTAATGGAGTACTTGCATGGAAGTGTTGCTGCTCAGAGAATCACACATAATTTTGCTGTGACTGACTTTTAAAGGATTCTTTCTAAGAGAAAAATTAAAGCATTCCAAATTAAAGCATATCTTTTGATAGCCTTGGGGGCTATAGGCAAGTCCCCACACAGAGCTCCTATTGTGTGTAAGCCCAGCTTACAGAGATGACGTCCCAAGACATTCCCATAGTGACTCAGGCATGAGGGATGAACAGACATGACACGGCAGGGTTGAGCATGACACATTTTGGAAGAGCTCCCTGGAAGGGGGGAAAGCTTGAATAAGGGATCAATCTTTGAGCCAAGGCTTTAAACCTTCTCTGGCCCATCTGTAAGACCAGTGGTTGCTGGATGTGGCAAGATTAGAGATATGCTGGAAAATTTGTGGAGTAGAGATGGCGGGGGGGGGGAGGGAAGAAATAGGACCCTGGGAAATTTGTGGAGTAGAGAAGGGGGGAGGTAGGGAGATAAGAACAAGGTGGCCTTGGGGAAGGAGGAACAAATCTCTTTCCCTGGATCCTGCACCAGAGAGCAGATACTGCAGAGAAGCTAGCTACCATGCCGGCCCCAAATATGGAGAGCAGCACTTCTACACCTTAGGATTTAGAGCTAAAAGGGAGTTTAGAGGTCACATAGTCCAATTCCCTCATCTTATAGTTGGAGAAACTGAGGCCCAAAGAGGGATCAGAGGTCAAGAGCTGGAAGGGACCTTAGTTATCATCTGGTCCATCCCCCTGAATTTTACAGTAGGGGAAGCTAAACCCCAGCAAGAAGTGATGTGCTCAAAGGACATATAGCTAGTACTCAGAGCCAAGACCAGAAGCTAGGCTTTCTAGCTCCCAGAATACTCAAATGAGATAAATACATTCTCATATAAATATATTCATAAACATATATTTATGTATAAATATATTTATAAATATATTATGAACATAAATATATTTGTAGATATATTCATATATATGAAACAGTTAAGAGCTACATAAGTCTCGGCTATTGGCATTTATTATTGTTTCCATGCTGCGACATTAATATGCCGCCTTTCATAACCTGCAGGACCAGAGAGACCGCATACTTAGCTTAGGGGCCCGGAGTCAGAAGAGAAAATGGGAGAATTGCTCATTTGGATGTTCCTGGGCTAACTAGCTTTCAAAAAAGGGAGCTTGTGCTGGCTAGTAAAAATTCTCAGAAGTGCCTCATTTTACAGAGGAGCCCCAGAGAATTGAAGCGATTTGCCCAGGTCACGTGAGGAGAGAGAGGGCCCCACTAGGTCTCCTCACTCCCACTGCCAGTGTTTCTGCAGCTGTGGCGTGGTGCCCCATTGGGCTTAAGATCGTAGATTTAGAAGTGAAAAACCTTTAGAGGCCACCCTCTCATTTTACATATGAGGAAACTGAGGCCAAGAGAAAGAAGGAAAATGATTTGCCCAAGGCCAAAGGACAAAGCAGGGATTTCACCCAGGATCTCAGATTCAAATCCAGAATTCTTTTTACCGTGCCACCCTGAGCTGGTTCTAACATTTCTATTCTACAAAGTGGAAATTATTCATTCTTTCTTAAAAGGAAAAAACAGATGCACATATGATTTTTAAAAGACCCATAGGGCCCTAAAATGTCAGGACTGTGCTCCTTTGGGCCTGGATAGTTACTTCTGAGCACCCCTGATTCCCTTCACTTCTCCATCAGCTGCACCTCTTCTAGGCCACTCATTCAATCTTCGGGTTTTCTGGATGGGGGGGGAGGGCAATTAGGTGCAAGGCTGGATGGGTAGAGCCATAGGATGCAGACTCAGGTCCCTAGGATGAGCACTCATGTGCACAGATGTTTGGCAAATTCGGGCTACACAAATCAAAGCCTCCCCATAATGCTCATGACGGCCTTGCTGGATCATTATGAGATTTAGTGCTGGAAAGGACCTCAGAGGCCATCCACTCTAGCCCCCTCATTTTATAGATAAGGAAACTGAGGCCCATAGAATTTAAGTGACTTGTCTACCTACCACTTTTAAGTAGTAAGTAGCAGAGCTTGAATTTGAAAGCAGATCATTGTTGTTACTGTTCCTGCTTTGTTTCAATCATGACTCTTTGTGACCCCATTTGGGGTGTTCTTGGCAAAGATACTGGAGTGGTTTGCCATTTCCTTCTCCAGCTCAATTTATAGGTGAAGAAACTGAGGCAAACAGGGTTAAGTGACTTCCCCAGGGTCACACAGCTAGTAAGTGTTTGAGGCCAGATTTGAACTCAGGAAGATGAGTCTTTCTGATTCCATGCTCAGTGTTCTAGCCACTGGGCCACCTGTTTATCAATCTATGCAGTATCTACTCTCGTTAAGTACTATCTGCTCTCATAGATACTAGTCTATAAGCTGTCTACTACCTTAGATACTATCTATATACTATCTATTCTCATAGCTACTATCTATTTTCTTTTTTGTTTCTTTCCCCCCCCACACTTATTAGTATTTTATTTTTTCCAATTACATGTAAAGATAGTTTCAACATTCGCTTTTATAAGATTTCGAGTTCCAATTTTTTTCTCCCATTCTTCCTCCTTTCTCCCCTCCCCAAGAGGGCAAGCGATCTAATATAGACTATGCATGTACAATCATATTAAACATATTTCCACATTAGTCATGTTGTGAAAGAAGAATTAGAACAAAAGGGAAAAACCACAAGAAAGGAAAAAAGAGCTAATAGTATGCTTCAATCTGCATTCAGACTCCATAGCTTGCTCTGGATGTGGTTAGCACTTTCAATCATGAGTCTTTGGGGATTGTCTTAGATCATTGCATTGCTGAGAAGAGCTAAGCCTATTAAAGTTGGTCATCGCACAATGTTGCTGTTACAATGTTCTCCTGATTCTGTTCATTTCACTCAGCAACACTCCAAGTCTTTCCAGGTTTTTCTGAAGTCTGCCTGCTCATCAGTTCTTATTGCACAATAGTATTCCATTACATTCATATGCCACAACTTGTTCAGCCATTCCCCAACTGATGGGCATTCTCTCAATTTCCAATTCTTTGCCACCACAAAAAGAGCTGCTATGAATATTTTTGCACATGTGAGTCCTTTTCCCATTTGTTTGATCTCTTTCGGATATAGCCCTAGAAGTGCTATTGCTGGATCAAAGGGTATGCACATTTTTGTATCCCTTTGGGCATAGTTCAAAATTGCTCTCCAGAATGGTTGGATCAGTTCACAACTCCACCAACAATGCATTAGTGTTCCAATTTTCCCACCTCTTCTCCAACACTTATCATTTTCCTTTTTTTTTTTCCCCCTTATTTTTTTTTGGTTGGGCAATGGGGGTTAAGTGACTTGCCCAGGGTCACACAGCTAGTAAGTGTTATATGTCTGAGGCCAGTTTTGAACTCAGGTCTTCCTGACTCCAGGGCCGGTGCTCTATCCACTGCGCCACCTAGCTACCCCATATTGTTTTCCTTTTTTGTCATATTAGCCAATCTGATAAGTGTGAGGTGGTACTTCAGAGTTGCTGTGGCCAACAAGTGACCACCCTGTAGCCAGCAGGGTGATCGGTGAGGATCTGTGACAGACATATGGGTCCATTGCTGGTCTATACTTGAAGCCTTTTCGGCTTGGTTTCCTACCTTCTAGAATTTCTGCAGAGCCTCCAAGAACTCATAGCCACCTTCATGCCACAGTGAAGCCCAAGAGGAAGGGAATTTGACCAGATTCGGGTTTGGTCTTTTTATTTTTATTTTTAGAATACCGGACAGTAAGTCACATTTATATGATACTTTATATTTTGCAGACCAAAACATTCCCTTCTGGGGATAGGGATGGGCGTCCTGTGGTTTCATTAGTATGGGGAACTCCTAGTGTAGGAAACACCCTCCAATAATTTCATAGCTCCCCTGTAACTTTTAGTCGTAGAGTTGTTTGGAGCCCATGAATCCAGGATCACCCACCCTGGATGTGTCAGAGGCAGGATTCAAACCCAGGTGTTTCCGTCTCAAAGGCTGACCCAAGCATTCATTTGTATTACACTGCTTCTTCTTCCCTTCCCCAGCACCCCATTTTACAGATTGGGAAAATTGAAGTAATTTATCCAGTGACCCACTCCTGCTGGATGTTAGCTAATCCTTGAAAAATGACCTCTTGAACTTAAAATGCTACTCCCTTTTGGAGGGCAGTATGGTGTGGGGGGCATCTTCATTTTAAAAATGAGACAGCCATTAAATGGCCCAGGCAGATCCAGACCCTAAGCCTGGTGATTGCAGGTCCAGGGTTCTTTCCACTATACCACAGCTGCTTCAGGCTACAGACCCAACCCCACCCAGCTTTCTTGCTCTTTGTGTGTATAAATCAAGATTTTTCAAGTACTAAAATACAGTTTACCCTTCTGAATGGATCCACATCCCCCTTCCAATCTCTCCTGCTATAGTCTCTTGCCTTGTAAAGAACTTTTCCCCCTAGAAAATAGGGAGAAACAGCCCCCCTCAGATTTTAGTGGTGACTGCATAGTCACATCAATAACGGTGCACACATTACATCAGAATTAATGTCAGACAATAAATTTAGTGTTCCATAAATTATGTAGGTCGTTGTAGTTGTGCAGACCTGGCCCGCAAGGCATCATGGGATCTGGTAAGGGATTCAATTATTTTCTAGAACAGGAGTTATTAACCTAGGATCTGTAGTGAACTTGGCGTTTTAAATCGTTGTTATTGAGCTGTTTTGGTTAGTTTAAAAAATACTTTGATAAAATCTTATAGAAGTGAATGTTGAAAACTATCTTTACATGTAATTGGAAAGAATAAAATAGTATTAAGTGGAAATAAAATGAAATCTAATCACGAGCTTTGCTGAATATTCGTGACAACAATAATAAAGTGACATTTATAGAGGGAAAATACTTTGATAGTGATATTTCAATATAATTGGTTTCCTTAGTCACGTGTATTATTTTATGCATTTGAATCCAAAGACCTCAATAGATGGCACACACAGTCCATGACACCAAAAAGGTTAAGATCCCTGGTCTAGAGCAAGTCTATGTTGCTTGTGAGGGGTTGGCAGCCTCTTGTGTGGGTCCCAAAACAGGCATACAGAATGATTGTTGAGTGACATGGTTAGGACCAGCCCTGGGAAAAAAATTCACAATTTTTGTTGGCAAGGTTTGTCTTTGGCATTGTTCCCACCCCCATATCAATGCCTTTTTTCCTCCCTCTGGCACCAGTACCTTCCTTTGGGAACTTCATTGTGTCCCTCCCCATCAATCCCAGACATCTATCCTGTGTCCCTCTGCTGCTGCTCTTAGCTGGCTGTTAGCTAATCCTTGCAAACTGATCACTTGGGTTTCAAATGTGACCCCCTCCTGGGGGTGGGGGTCGGAGGCATTTGCGTTTCTAAAGGGAGACAGCTCGCTTGGTCCATGAAAAAAGCACTTGACCTGGAGTCTAGAGGCCAAGCTTGAGTCCCTGGTCTCATTACAACTTTGGGCAAACTTAATAAAACTGATTACAACCTTGAGTAAATCACTTTCCCTCTCTTGGCTATGCTTTACTCATCTGTAAAGAGGGAGTTGGATTAGTTGATCTCTGAGAGTAATTCAGCTAGGGCGGCCAGGTGGATAGAGCACCAACAGACCTGGAGTCAGGAAGACCTCAGTTCAAATCCAGCCTCAGACATTACTGGCTGTGTGACCCTGGGCAAGTCACTGAACCTAGTTTGCCTCAGTTTCCTCCTATGAAAAATGAGCTGGAGAAGGAAATGGCAAACCAGTCTAGTATCTTTGCCAAGACAACTCCAAATGGGGTCATGAAGAGCCAGACATGACTGAAACAACTGCACAAAAACTAGGACACTTCCAGGCTTGGATATAGGTAGCACCCCAAGATTCTCACACTAAGACTTCAGAGATCTCCCTGTATTTTTTTTTTGGTGAGGCAACTGGGGTTAAGTGACTTGCCCAGGGTCACACAGCTAGTAAGTGTCATGTGTCTGAGGTCAAATTTGAACTCAGGTCCTCTTGACTCCAAGGCTGGAGCTCTATCCACTGCACCACCTAACTGCCCCTGATCTCCCTGTATTTTTAAGGCCATAGGATCTTTCAAACTGGGTGGGGTGTAGTCCTGGCCTACAGTGGTAATAAGAGTCACAAACAAAATTTGAACTCAGGCCCTCAAGCCCCAGAGCCAGGATTTTTTCCATTGTACCACATGGAAGATAGTAGAAAGTCACCCATGGCTGCAGTCTCCTCTTGACCTTCTGTTCTCTCCACAGACAGTCCAAGGCTTACCAAAGACAGGAGCCCCTGCAGGGCAGTGCATAAAACATCTGTCCTGGGAGTCAGGAGACTAGATTCTAGGCTTTGCGCTGGTCCTTACATGACCACAAGCAAATTGCTTCCTTCTGGGCCTTAGTTTCTTCCTCTGTAAAATGGAGATACTAGATTAGATGAACGTCTAGAAGTCTATAATGTTTTTAAGTCTTTCAGATTGTCATTTTATAGATACCACTCTGGAAAAAAAAATCTAAAATGAAAACTCATGAGATACAAATAATAGCTGACATAATAATAGAGTAATAATATGTGATATTAATGTAATAGAGCTGTCTGGTACTTAAAATTTTGTACAGCCCTTTCACATACATTATCTCTTCTGATCCCTACAACATGCCTGTAAAAATAGAAATAATTTTTCTCTTTCCATATGGGGAAACTGAGGCCCAGTGAGGGAAAGTGAGTTATTTGGGTGAGTTATTGGTAGAGGTACCACTAAAATCCAGGTCTTCACAGCTAGAAGGGACTCTAGAGGGCATCTATGTAAATCGCTTCATGTCACAGATGAGTAAACTGAGTTATTATTATAGCTAGCCTTTATGTAGCACCTACTGTGTGCCAGGTGCTGTCAAAGCACTTTACAAATATCTCATTTGATCCTCACAACAGCCCTGGGAGGCAGATCCCCTTTTTACAGATAAGGAAGCTGAGGCAAATAAAGGTTAAGTGACTTGCCCAAGGTAACATGGCTAATAATCAACAGAAGGTGGATTTGAACTCAGATCTTCCTGACTCCAAATCCAATGCTATATATGTAAAGTGTTCACAAACTTCAAAATGAGCTGTATAAATGTTAGCTATACAGTTATATAGCTTATATAGTTATAAGTGTGTGACCTTGGGCAAGTCACTTAATCTCTGTTTGCCTCATTTTCATCTTTTGTAATATGAGGGAGGTCGATAGTGGGACCAGAGGAGGAAGGAGAGCATTCAAGGTATAAAGGAACAGCCAGATGTCCCCCTAGTGCTTCCCATTGAGCTATTAGGATCCTGTGTGGTCTTCCTTGGAATGAAAGTTCCCTTTCATTTGTTTGTTTTCATTTTTGTCTTTGTAACCCCACCCCCCACCCCCAGCACTTAGCGTAGTACCTGGCGTACAGTAGGTGATTAATAAATGCCTGTTGAATGAATAGCCACTTCATAAGCCTTCCATGCTATCTTCTCCCTCCACCTTGCACCTCTCTTATGGTCCTTATCTTTTTCTTCTGTTCACTGTCAATTACTGTGTCTCTATATTATCTTCATTAATAGTCTGAAAGCTACTTAAGGGCAGAACCTGTGTTGGACTGAAGTGGCCTTCTTGATAACTTCCTTAGCATTTAGCACAGTACCTAACTCACAAGAGGCACCTAATTAGTGCTTGTGAACCAATTGACTGGAGTTCTGTGATCCTGCCAAAGAATGCTCAGTCCCTGTGGGTACCAAGACAAGAGCTTCATCTTTCCTTCTTCCAGCCTGGTCTAGGTAGGCCAAGGTTAAAGGAGGGAGGGAGCTGGCCCTGCTGCTGCTGCTTCAAGGGCCAGGCAGGCACAAGCCTGGCATTCCATCCTTTTCTTCCTTTGTGGAATGAGGGGGTTGAACTGGAACCTCTTCCCTTCCAGGCCCATGAGCCTAGGATATGCGCTGACTGAGCCTGTCCCTGCTCCAAAGGTGAAAGGAAATGGGTTCAATCCCATGGGATCCTGGTAAGAAAACAGGAAAAAAAAGCATTCTGTGTCTGGGGAGAGCTGAAGAAATAGTAAGAGCTGCTGTTCCCCAGGGGCTAAACAGGAATGTGGAACAATGAGTAGAATCAGATTGGAAGGGAAAGCAGTAGGTGGGTCAGTAACATATTAAAAGAAGAAGTGGCATTCAGTGGGTCCTCCATTCTGGCCCCCCTACCAGCCCTGGGCAGTGGGGAAAGCACCAGACTGGGGCACGAGAACTGGGCTCTGGTTCTCAGTCTGTTACTAACTACACTTGGCAACCACAGTAAGTCATTTCCTTCTGGGCCCCAGCGTCCTCAACTCTGAAATGAAGGAATGGTATTAGATGGTCTCTCTCCCACTAATCCATCCTCGATTCAACCACTGAAGTGATTTTCCTAAAACGAAGGTCCAATGATATCACACGAACACACGCACACACACACACACACACACACACGCACTCCCTCTCCCCCTTCCCTCCAGTGGCTCCCTATTGCCCTCCAGGAGCAAATACAAAATGCTGTGTTTGACCTAGCCCCCACCTACCTTTCCAATCTTCTTTCACCTCGCTCCCCAACACTTACTCTTCCATCCAGTGACACTGGCCTCCTGACTGGTCCGTGGACAAATCACTCCATCTCTAGTCTCTGGACATTCTCTCTGGCTGTCCCCTCCTGGAATACACTCCCTCCTCCTCTGCTCCCACTACTGACCTCCTTGGCTTCCTTTAAGTCCCAACTAAAATCCCACCTTCTAAAGAAAGCCTTCTCCAACCCCTCTTTTGTATTTTATTTTCAATTTATGAAATAAAGCAAGCATTTCCATAACATAGTAGAATAAAAAAAAAGATTGCACATGAAACTGCAAATCTATTATATACAACTTAATATTCCTTTTAATATTCCCAGCCCCTCTTAATTTTAGTGCCTTCCTTCTGTTAATTATTTATTTATCCTGTATATAGCTCACTTTGTATATATTTGTTTGCATCTTGTCTCTCTCATTAGACTGTAAGCTCCTTGAGGGCAGGGACTGTCTTTTGCCTCCTTTTCCATCCCCAGTGATTAGCACAGTACCTGGCACATAGTAGGCACTTAGGAAATGTTTATTGATTGATTGATGTCCCTTCCAGCCCTAAACATCTACACATCTCTCAGGCCATTTGTATTCCAGCCATTCAGATAAAGATTTTAAATAAAAGCTCATGAGAGGCATATCAGAATTTTTAGCATGTGACATCTGTATATTGATCACCAAGCACTTGGGTGGAATGGGAGATTGAGTGGAGTGTATGTGATTTTCACAGCCTTTAGACATCCGTTATCCTGTCTGATCCTCACACCATACCTATTGGGAAGGCAAGAAAGTCTGCATTATGGGGAAGCTAAAGCCCAGAATGGAAATTAGGGACAGAATTGGGATTAGAACTCAGGTTTTCTCAGAATGCTACAGATAGAAAGAACCTCAAGTCATTTAATCTGTCTCTCTCCCCCATTTTACAGGTGGGGAAACGTTGGGCGCTGAGAGCACAGGTGACTTGTTCAAGGTAACACAGTGAATGAGTGGTGGTAGTGAGCCTAGTACTTGGTCTTCTGATGCTACACTAGAGCTGCCTTGGACACTGGGGAAAGCAGCCTTCCTCTTTCTCTTCCTTCTCTTCCCTCTGTCTCCCTTGGAGTGTATGCCTGAGTATCCTAATTATTAAGATCATTAGAGTTTTGGGGGAGAGGAGAGCAAGAATTCTTGTTCAGGGGCTTGGGTGCCCCTATCTGTTTTCAGGGCTTGGCATCTTAGCTCCAGGGCTGACATCTTTTTTGACATTCAGAGAGCTGGTTTGTGTGCCTAAGAGCAAACTGCCCACTTCTCACAAGGACAATGATGGGCAGTGGCTCATACTAGTGGATTGCTGGTAGTAGTGGATTGCCTTGTGGTCAGGAAGAGTTGGGTTCTAGTCCTGCCTCAGACATATGTTGGCTGTGGGGCAGCAGACAAATCATTTAGCTTCTCAGTACTCTTCCAAAATTGTTCTTTGGGCCATCTTTAGCATACGAGCTATAGATCACTAAATTCTGCTTTAATAATAGTAATTATGGAGAGCTAGAAGAAGCTATGGAGACATAGCAGAAAAAACCAAAACCACACGGAAAGAGGGTGAAGCACATGTCATCCCCTTCATCCTGTCTGCTACTGGAATTGTCCTAAAAATACTTTCATTGAGCTGGAAGAAGATGAGCTTCAATCCCAATACTTTTATTCATTTTAAAACAAGGTTATTTTTATCTACTTGTCTAGTCGTCCAAAGAGCGGTAGAGCTTCTTCAGAACCACAACCGTCTTTTATCTTTCTTTGTATTCCCAGCACTGAGCACAGTGCCTGGCACACAGTAGATGCTTAATAAATATTTATTGACTGACATAAAATATAAAATATACCCACAATATAGAAACTGGTCCCATGGCCATTTCTATTTGAATGGTATCAAAAAAGATGAGAGCAAAATTAATAATATTCATTGGGATAGGGACTGGACGTGAAATGGATGTGAATGTGAAAACTCCCTCTACCAATGTGTACTGGCTGGCACCATCTCTGCAATTTGTATGTGTGTATATATGTATGTATATATGCGTTTATATATTTATCATCTTAAAGAGTTGCCTAGAGCATTGAGGAATTAAATACTTGTCCAGGGTCACATGGCCACTATATGTCAAAGGCAGGATTTGAACCACGCTCTCCTTGACCTTAAATACAACTCTTTGTGCACTACAACAAGCAGCCTCATAACAACAATAAGAGGCATCTCTGAAGCATTTTATGGTGCCAGTGTGCTCAGCACATACTTCATATCATCTGATCCTCTCAGTATCTGCTATGAACTACAACAAGTATTATGAGATGCTGAAAAGTGAAATGATTTATTGAAAGGCACCCTAGCTATTAATGGCAGAGCCAAAACTGTCATCCCAGACCCAGACTCTGCATCATTAATTTAAATATCAACCATTTGGTAAGGGCCTGCTGTGGTGCAGAAATATGCTAATCACAATCTTGCTCCCTTCAGAAGAGATGATAGAATATTTCCTTCCTCTTGGTAGAGGTGGAGGGCTACAGGAGAAGAATATTGTGTATACTGTTGTGTTATTAGTCAGTTTCACTTAATTATCTTTGTTCTTTCTCCTAGAAAAAGCTATTTACATTCATTGCCTACATTTCTTCCCTCATTGACTTTTCAGCTCTTTGTAATCTGTCTTTTGATCTTATCAGCCAACTCAAATTGTTATCTCTGAAGATTGCTCTTTTAATAACCAAATCTGATGGTCTTTTCTGCAGGGTTTAAAATTTTTTTTTCAGTCATTCAAAGAGCATTTAAAATGGTTAACTGCCTCCTTCTCTTCCTGAATACAGTACGACTCGTCTGTCCTGGTTCTCTTCCCACCTGTCCTCACTCAATGGCGTGGGATAAGGTACTGTCCTACTCAAAATCTACGATCTTTTGCTAGATCATTGTCTATGTCCTATCACCTAATTGTGGGTGTCCACTGAGGCTCTGTCCTGGACTCTTTGCTCTTTATTTGATGACCTCATCAGCTGTCATGGGTTCAATTATCATCTCTAAGAGAATGACTCTCAGACCTATATATGAGACATTTTAAAATCTAATGTGCCGTGAATGTCTCAAATTCGACACGTCCAAAATAGAACTCGTTATCTTTCCACCAAAACCCACCCATCTGCTGAACTTCCCTCTTTCTATCTTCCCCATTTCTCCATCTTCCATCTCTGAACCTTTATATCGGTCACACTTTTTGCGCAGAATGCACTCCCTCCTCGCCTGCATCTCAGAGTCCCTCCCTTCTTTCAAGACGCTGCTCAGGCACCACCTTCTACATGCAGCATTTCCAAACCCCCTCCTGATAAATGCTGCCTGAAACCTAAAAGGAGAAATGTACTGCCCTGCCTCAGATACTCCTATCTTTCTCCAGGAGGTACAAGGTCCCAATAATACTCTTTATTTTCTACCCCTTGGGTAGAGCCTTGTTTTCTTGCTTCCTTCCAAATGCTTTTGCCAATGGGGCAAAGCATTGTGCCCAATGGGTCTCCAGTCTGATCTTGGATCCCAGCTGATGGTCTTCAGAACCAAACAGAGATAAACTAGGTTCACTGTGGCCCAGGAAGGGTTGAGGTTTTGTTGGCTCTTTTTTTCCTCCTAAACAGATGTAGAATGTCTGCTTTTGCCAGATTAGCTCTGGAGCAAGTCCAAAGCGGGAGGCTGTGATCACATTCCAGCCTGAATGGAACAATGCCTGGCTTGTAGGTGCTGTCCAATATCAGGGCTGGAGGGCAGCTGATCCCTGAGCAGGGAACCCCTCCTGGGAAGGGCAAACAGCCAGGGAAACCTTTGGAAGGGAAGTATCGCTGGTCACAATCAAATACTACAGCTACAGGAGTCTCATTGCAACTTAGGATTCAGGGCTCAGTCTGGAATGCAATTGTCCATTCCTTTTGTAATAGAGTGCCAGCCCCACTAAGCCAGTGCTGCTGCTCCCTGAGAGAGAGCAACCAGAGCTTCTCCTCTTGGTCTCCTAGGTCCTAGGCTAGACACTTAGAAGGGTTTAGGAAATTCAATGATTTGAATATTATACCCCTTGAGGATAAAGAGTAAATGCTTACTATGGCCCCTCCCTTCTCCCTCTCTCCCTCCCCCCACCTTGATCTTTCTCGATCTTTGTTTATTCTATTATAAAATGATGCTATCAACCAACCAGCATTTATTAAGAGCCTATGATGAGCCAGGCACTGTTCCTGAGGATACAGAGACATAAATGAGCAATCCCTGTCCTTACAGAACTTATGATTCAGCAGGGGAAGACAACTTGTCCTTATATAGGTAAATGCCAAATAGCTATAAGGTAATTTAGAGGGAAGGCACTAGCACTTGAAAGTGTCAAGAGAGGCCTCAGGCAGAAGGTGGTGTCAGAGCTGATCCTTAAAGGAAACAAGGGATTCTGAGAAGCCAAAGTGAAGAGGGATTTCTCCCCCTCACCCTTCTCTCCAGGCATGGAACCTTGGGTTAAGTGCTTAGCACAATTCTTGGTACATAGTAGGAGCTTCATAAATGCTTATTCCTTCTTTCTTCCCCCTCATTCCAGGAATGGAACCATGGTTAAGTGTTTAGCACACTACTCGGTACATAGGAGCTTAATAAATGCTTATTCCTTCTTCCTCTTCCCTCATTCCAAGCATGGGGAAACAGCTACTACAAAGGCATAGAATTGGTAGACTGGTATTGTCATGTGTGAGGAGCTGTAAGAAGGTCAGTTTGACTGGACCGTAGTCCATTCCTGCCCCGACATTCTATGAGGTAAGGTCCTTTACAGAGAAGATCAGAGATTTAGAGCTGGAAAGACCTCAGACGTCATCTAGGGCAGCCCCCTAATTTTAGAGATGAGGAAACTGAGGCCCAGTGAGGTCTTATGATCTGCCCAAGGTCACACAAGTATTAAGAAACAGAGGCAGGATTTGAAAGCAGGCCCTTTGACTTGAGATCCAATGCTGTCCTGACACTGTAGGCACTGCCCCTCCCCCGTAACCCTCTGAATTCCTAGGTCCTTTCACATCCTCCTGTTCTGGCTTCTAAGGATCTCTCCAGTTCCAACATAATACCAAAGATTAGCACTTGAAGGGATTGTAGGGACCATCTAGTATAACCACCTCCTTTTACAGTGGGGTAAACAGAGGCCCAGAGAAGGGACACACTTACCCAAGGTCCCTATAGAGCCTTAAAGAGGCTCAAAGCCTAAATAAATATGACCTGTTGTGGGTCTCATTATTTTAAGTAGAGTCTTGAAAAGAAGGGTCCATTTTGTCCCAAATTACAGCTGCCTTATCTGGGTGAAACACACATAATAGCAGACTTCTCCTTCTTGCCACACCTCTCCACAACTGAAATGTGGTGGCCAGACTTAGACTGTGGCAGGAAATGAGCCCATGATTGGTGGTTTCTGGGGGAGTTGCCATGTGAACGAGGCATCAACGGCTACATTGGAGCAATTGCTTCTGCAGATCCAGCCGGGCTAGTCTCCTCCCTGCCCCCGACACCCTCTGCCGCACGTGCCCTGAGCCTTCTTTCTTCCTTGCACCTCTAGAATAGATTCTTTCATCTCCTTTTCTCTCCCAGGTTCTACTCTTTAAGGTTCAGCTTAATTCCCAACACTCAATGAAGGCATCATAGTTAGAAGAAAAGGCAACAAATATGGGTTTAGAAGCCAGAGAACCGGGGCTTGAATTCTGTCTTTGGTGTTTATGCTATACAACCTTAAGCAGCTCTTTTAACTTCTAGGCTCCTACTTTTCCTCATCTGTAAAACCAAGTTAGCATAGATGGTCCTGAAGGTCCTTCCAACTTCCGAATCCTAAAAAAGCCTTCCCTGATCACTCTTTTCTTGTCTCGCTGCTGTCTCCAGTCCTCTGACCCTTTCCAACCCATCCTCCACACACGTGCTGGAGTAATCTTCCAAATTCAGTGCTCACATCTTTGTTGTTATTTAGTCATTTCAGTCATCTTTGACTCTCCATGATCCCATTCAGGGTTTTCCTGGCAAAGTTATTGGAGTAGTTTGCCATTTCCTTCTCCAGCTCATTTTATAGATGAGGAAACTGAGACAAACAGGGTTAAATGCCTTGCCCAGGGTTACAGAGCTACTAAGTATCTGAGGCCAGATTTGAACTCAGGAAGATGAGTCTTCCTGCTCTAGGCCAGGCACTTCATCCACTGCACCACCTAGCTGCCCCTGCCCTCATCATGTCATTCCTTTTTTTTTTTTTAAGGCAATTGGGGTTAAGTGACTTGCCCAGGATCACACAGCTAGTAAGTGTTAAATGTTTGGTCTGAAGCCAGATTTGAACTCAGGTCCTCCTGACTTCAGGGCCAGTACTCTATCCACTGTGCCACCTACCTGCCCCCCCTTTTTTAACTTTTGGTTTAATTATTTTTAGTTTTCAACATTCACTTCCATAAGATTTTGAGTTTTAAATTTTCTCCCGCTCCTATTTCTTCCCCCCTCCCAAGATGGTGTACAATCTGATTGAGGCTCTACATATACATTCATGTTAAGCATATTTTCCCATTAGTCATGATGTAAAGAACAATTAGAACTAATGGGAGGAACCACCAGAATGAAGCAATAAAACAAAACAACAAAGGAAAAGGAGAGCAAATAGTCTGCTTCCATCTGCATTCAGACGCCATATTTCTTTCTCTGGGTGTGGATCCATCATGAATCCTTTGTAGTTGTCTTAGATTCTTGTGTTGCTGTGAAGAGCCAAATCTATCAAGTCAGTCATCCCATAATATAGCTGTTACTGTGTACAGTGTTCTCCTGGTTCTGCTCATTTCACTCTGCATCAGTTCTTGTAAATGTTTCCAAGTTTTTTTGAATTCTGCCTGCTCATCATTTCTTATGGCACAATAGTATTCCATTACATTTGTATACCACAACTTGCTCAGCCATTCCCCAATTGAAGGGCATCTTCTCAATTTCCAATTCTTTGACACCACAAAAAGAGCTGCTCTAAACATTTTTGTACATGTGGGTCCTTTTCCCATTTGTACAATCTCTTTGGGATATAGCCCTAGAAGTGCTATTGCTGAGTCAAAGGGTATGCGCATTTTTATAGCCCTTTGGGCATAGTTCCAAATTGCTCTCCAAAATGGTTGGGTCGTTAGGGTCTCTATTTTGTAGTTGAGGCTCAGAGACCCACCCATGATGAACTAGCTAGTAACTGGCATTGCTGAGACTAGAATCCAGTCCCTTCAACTCCATGTTAGCACTCCTTGTACTACATCCCTGGAAGAAATGAGTAAAACAGATTCAAGAGACTACAACTGGTGTTCTCTGTCCCAGCTTCAATTCTTTAAAGGCTGAAATAGTTCCTGTGTACTTAAGTCATTCTTCCCTGTATGATCTTTAACTGTGTTCTCCCTTTCCTCATTAGTGTGAGTTCTTGAGAGCTGTCTTGTATACACACAATGCCTTGCATATAATAGGTGCTTAATTAGTTTAATTCAATTAATTAGCTTAATTCAATTTCATTGAGTTGAGCTGAACTGAATCTCTCCAGGGATTTCCTCTGAACCTCTAGATTAGGTTAGGGAGTTACCATAACTGCATTTGATATATTGTTTTACTGTGTCATATGCCTCCTTTTGTAACCCTTACTAGCTGTGAGAACTTCACCTCTCTAAAATGACTCTTCTTACATTGAGTGAAAAGGTAATGTTTATACTACCACTCTCATAGGATTGCCATTAGGAAACTTCCTTGCAAAACTTAAAGCACTCCCACAAGTATGAGCCATCATTATTGTCTTCCTGTCTCCTCTAGGAAACCCAGCACAAAGCAGGCACATAGTAGGTGCTTGGTAAATACTAGGTTAATTCCTAGGAAGACTTCTTGCCTTAACCTCCCATCTCCCTCAGGAGTCTGTCCCATTGATTATTTCCCCCGTCTCATCTTTACTTTCTCCCTACCTACTATCTCCTCCTGACCTATAAACTCTCTTAGGGCTCAAAATCCCAACTCTATCACTTACTAGCTGTGTGATGTTGGGCAAGTCTTAACTTCACTGGCCCTCAAGTTCCTCATCTATAAAATGAAGAGGCTGGAGTAATGGCCTCTAAGGCCCACTCTAGTTTTAAATCTATGGTCCTAACATTCTATAATTTTAGAAAAACCACTTTCTTTTGACTCTACCATCCCCTGCAGCTGATGTCCAGTATTTCTGCTTATTTTCTCTCTTAAACTTCTAGAAAATTACTTAACATTTACTGCCTGTACTTTCTCACCCCACCCTCCTTCATCCATCCCCTCAGCAATCTGGCTTCCAACCCTCTCACTTTACTGAAACTATTTTTCCCTCCAAAGGTCACTAGAGACCCCTCTGTTCCCAAATACAATAGCTTTTTCATGGTCTACATTGGCTTTGACCTTTCAAAAGCCTTCGCCATTGCTGACCACTTACCCTCTTCCCTGATATTCCTGGAAGTCTTTGGCCCATGTGACACTGCTGTCTCCTGGTTCTCCTCCCTGTTAGACAGTTGCTCCTCAGGTTCACCCTTCTTATCCTGTTCCATGAGGGTGGGTATCCCTCAGAGCTCTGTCCTGGGCCCTTTTCTTTCTTCCTTGGTGATCTCATTCACTTTCACGGATTTATCACCTACTTCTCTGCAGATGACTCCTAAATCTACACATCCAGTCCTGAGATCTCTCTTGAGCTCTGAAGTCCATTTGCAACCTGGATGTTCCCCTAGTACCTCAAATTCAACATGTTCAGAACTGAACTCATCTCCCCACTAAGTCTTCCTCCTCCCAACTGTCCTGTCTTCTTAACTCCCCAATTCTGTCGATGGCATCATCTTCCCAGTCCATTCATGCTGGAAAATTTGGGGGTCATGGAATCAAAGGATTATACACCTTTGTGTATGGGAAGGGAACTTAGGGGTCATCTAATCCAATTCCCTATCTGTACTTATGAGGAAACAGGGGCCTTAAGAATGAGAGTGACTTACTTGCCCAAGATCCCACAGAGAGTGCTAACGTGGGATTTGAACTCACCGAGGTCTGATGTTCAGCCCTCTTGGTGCAGCATTTTCACCACTGTACCATGCCATGTCTTTTCCTCACCCTTTACCCCCCCATATCCAATCCACTGCCAAGTCTAGCCATTCTACCTCCATGACATTTCCTGTCTCTGTCTTCTTTATTCACTTGACTACCACTCTGGTTTGGGGCCTGTCCCAGCTTCCTAACTGGCCCCATTGCCTCCCAGCCTTCCCATCTCCTATCCATCCTTCTCTTGCTTACCAAAACAACCTGCCTCATATAAAAACCCTACCATTGTCATTCCCTGCTCAAAAACTTCACCGGTTGCCTATTGGAGAAAATATAAGTGCCTTAGCCTGGCATTTAGTGTCCATGATTAAGAGGCATTGAGTAGAAATCCATAAGCAAATCTATAGAAGGAAGGACACAATATAGAAGGAAGGGTGAGGTGGTGACGATTTATGATTTATGATTGTTCTCCCATGTTGTCCATTGAGGAATGGGAGATATATTGGGGCACCAATAAGTGTTTTCAAGGAAGCCTCTCTCCTTTTCTCATGTAGAGACAATCTTGGGCCAGGGTGGGTGGAGGGGATGTAGGATGGAGCACAGATGATGCTGATCCCAAGAAGTTGGAAGTACCCCCACCCCATAGCCATAGAGAGGCCCCCTGTCATCCCAGCAATCCCAGCCTCGCCACCATGACTCAGTCCTCCCAGCCAATCAGAGAGGAGCCCATCTTGGCTGGATAGAGGCCCAGCTCCCCACCCCTCTCTCTGGCTCCCTGCCTCCTAGTGAAAGAATTGCTGGGCTGAGGGTCAGGATTTCATCAGCTCCAGATGTGGGGTTGGCAGAAACATTGGTCCTGTTGGCTGGGCTGTTTCCCACATGCCACCAGGCCTTCCTGTCTGTGCCTCCAGGATCAGGGACCGGGAACAACCACTGTGTTCATTGCTTTTTTTCTTCCTGCCAATATGCAGTTAGGATGTGTTAAAATGAAAGATCTATTAGGACTAATTAACTGATGACAGACACCAGGCAGGCAGGCAGGCAGGCATAGACCAGCAAAAGGTGAAGTCATGGCTCAGGCCTCACTTAGGGTTTGTGGTTCAGTGGAAAGTGAATGGACCTGGTTCAGATACTTTGGACCCACGTGGCCATTGAGTACGTCTGGGCCTCAGTTTCCTCTTTTGTAAAAACAAGGGGTTTAGAGCATTGTCTAAGATCTCTTCCAGTCCTGAGTCCTACGAGCCGTCCTTGCCATGTCCCTTAGAACACCAGCATGTTTCGTTTCTCCGCCTGTCTGTCCGAGTCTTATGTGAGTATGGTGGGGGAAATCATCTTAGTTATACCAGTCTTCCCCTAGGAAGACAATGCTTTCACCTCAGCCTCAGTAGGGATGGCCTTTGAATTATTCCTCCCACTGTAAGGATGAGTTTGAATTGTGCCAGCACACTCTTGCTGTCTTGGTTGGTGGGCAGTGCCAATGGATTAAATAAAATAATAGAGGAAGTCAAAAGTTCCTGTTACAGAGTCAGGGAGTGTCAGAGGTGGAAGGGACCCTAGAACACAGAACAGCAGAGGTCAAAGAGAACTAAGCATCTAGAATGTCAGAACTGAAAGGATAGTAGAATATAGAAAGTGGTCAGGACTTTTGAACCACAGCAGTCAAACTTGGGGTTGCAGGTCACAAGGCAGCAGTGGGAAAGGACCCCAAGAAAATGTTACTGGGAAGTAGATTCTATGTTGTATTGCATTTTTATTGATTTTTGTTAAACACTTCCCAGTAACATTTTCATGGGGACCTTTCCCACAATCTCATTAAGCCTCAGTTTTTCCATCCCTAAAGTGGGTGTTATAACACTTGTATTCCCTACCCTGAGGCATGGGGAAAGCATTTTGTAAACCTTCACGCCTAGAAATGCCATCTGTTGTTATTGTTAGTGTTATTGTTTTGTTGTTGTTTATTCACTTTTCAGTCATGTTTGACTCTCCGTGATCCTGTTGGGAGTTTTCTTGGCAAAGATGCTGGAGTGGATCCTCACTGCTGTCTCCAGTCTATCCTCTGATCCCTTCCACCCATCCTCCACACAAGTGCTGGAGTAATCTTCCAAATTCAGTGCTCGCATCTTTGTTGGTGTTGAGTCATTTCGGTCGTGCCTGACTCTTCACGATCCCATTTAGGGTTTTCTTGGCAGAGTTACTGGAGTGGTTTGCCATTTCCTTCTCCAGTTCATTTTACAGATAAGGAAACTGAGGCAAACAGGATTAGGTGACTTGCCCAGGGTCACACAGCTAGAAGTGTCTGAGGCCACTGTACCACGTATTATTATTATTACTCACATACAATGTATCATGAGAAAATACATTGGCTTTGTAGTCAGAGGGGATGGGTTCAAAACCTACCTCTGATACACCTGTGTGACCGCAGGCCCCCTCCACCCCGCTTCATTTTCCTCACCTATAAAAAGGAGGAGGTCCCTTGCAGTTCTTGGTCTGGGATCATAGGGTTCTGGGAGAAGGCCTCGTGGAGATGGCAGCACTGGAGCTGGGCCTGGAGGTATTGGGTGGGACTGTGAGATCAGCCAAGAGTAGAGAAAGAAGACTGAAGAACCAGGTGTGGCTAATCGCAGATCTCTGATGTAGTAATCCTGAACCGAGGGAGCTAACTTTCCCTTCTTTTCCCCAAAGCCTCCCCTAGGGCAGCCCTGCCCTCCGGGCTGTGTTAGAGCCTCCTGGACCAACTCTACCGGCTCATTATTCACACCTTGGCAATAAACAAATGCTCCACATCAGGGCTGGATTTATTGTTTTGCTGATTGTTTAGACTTAAGAAAGTCTTGGAGAAAATGTTAACATTGAAGAGTCAAGTCTAGCGAGCGTCATTTGGGAAGGCTGCTTATTAATCATTTACCAGGACACCCCAGCTCCCTTCCAGCAGAGCATGCAAGGGGGAAGGGACTGAGTATTGGAGCCTGAAACCCTCCAAAGGCAAAGCCTGCCATGAGTTTGACAGGACTTCTGCCTGATTTGTTTTGGGAAAGAGGAAATGAAAGGTGGCCATGGGCCTTCCTGTGTCTCCAGCCCCATTATAACCTATAGCCCAAGTGGAATTAGTCTGGCACTTCTAGTTGTAGCATGTGTGCACTTTGTCAGGGGGGCAGGAGTGGGAGCGAAAGATTATGTTCTTAACACTTGGAACAGACTTTTCAGTCTTATAGCATGTCAGTCAATGAATTTTATTTTTTTAAAAGAGAATGATTTTTAATATTTAAGTATAAGATGGCTAAATGTGTCAGATTATACTTACAGGAAAAAAATGTTTCTCAGTACACCACACACACACACACACACACACTTAGTAGCTCTGTAACCCTGGGCAAGGCTTTTAACCCTGTTTGCCTCAGTTTCCTCATCTATAAAATGAGCTGGAGAAGGAAATGGCAAACTACTCCAATAACTCTGCCAGGAAAACCCTGAAGGGGATCATGGAGAGTCAAAGATGACTGAAATGACTCAACACCAACAAAGATGTGAGCACTGAATTTGGAAGATTACTCCAGCACTTGTGTGGAGGATGGGTGGAAGGGATTAGAGGATAGACTGGAGAAGCTACAATCTTCAATCCGTGTCTTAAAACTGGAATCAATTAAAATTCAATAGTCTTGTTTTCAATTTAAAGAAAGTCAGCCAGCCACCTCTGTATTTTCTTCTCTCCAAAGTGTTTTGACATATATTAGGCACCTAGTATGTGCCAGGCGTGACATTGCTGGTCAGAGGCAGAAGGGACCGTAGAACACAGAAGAGCAAAGCTCAAAGGGACCTTAGCACCTAGAATGTCAAAACTTGAAGGATCTTAAAATATAAAATGCCTGGTGTGGGTAGGACTTTAGAGCTCTTTCAAACCAGGTGTTCTTAACCTGTTGGGGGGGGGGGGCGGATCATGGGCCACTTGGGCAATCTGGTGAAACCTTTGGACCTCTTCTCAGATTAATGTTTCTAAATGAATACCTGGGATTACAAAGGAAACCAATTTTACTGAAATAATGATGTATTTTTTCCTTCCAAATTCTTGGATGCCCTGAAATTTTATCCATGGACCCCAGGGTAATACCCAAAATTATAATCCGACTCCTTCATTTTACAGAGGAAATAACTGAGGCTTATGAAAAGACAACTACTTGCCCAAAGTCACTTAGCAAGTTAGTGGTCAAAATGGCGATAGAAGGGGCAGCTAGGTGGCACAGTGGATAGAGCACTGGCCCTGGAGTCAGGAGGACCTGAGTTCAAATCTGATCTCAGACCAGACACTTGACACTTACTAGCTGTGTGACCCTGGGCAAGTCACTTAACCACATTGTGTAGCCAAAAAAATTAACAAACCAAAAAAAAAACCCAAAAAACCAATATGGCAATAGAACCCAGATCTCCTTCCATACACTCCATGCCTCTGTCTACAGGTTTCTATTTAGGAAAAGGCTCTTTGATCCTTCATTATAAATGAAGCTGTCTTTGGATTTCACAGTACAGATAGAGTCCTTTAGACTAAGGCTGAATTTGGAGGGACTAAAGTATAAATAGATGCTAATTGGTGCTTTGGTTAATTGCCCCTCTCGGTTTCTTCCTCAGTCACTTGTACTCCAGTGAACTCCCCTTTCTTTGTTCCAAACTTCTCTCCAACGGGTGCTCAGAGCTCTCTCCCCTTCCTGGAGCTGCCCACTGCTCCCCTGTGGTGATGGCTCCTTGGGTGTCTCTTCCCCAGGCAAGATCCTATGCTAGGAACCTTCCCTTCAGAACATCCACATCCTTTCTCCCTTCTCCCTGTTCATGGAGTAAAACTACAACGCAGAGCCCTCTTCCCCAGGAGAACATACAACCATGGCATATCAGAGCTAGAAGAAGACATTAAGAAAATATAGCCCAACTGCCTCATTCCGTGATGCCCCCTATGGTCATTACTTCTACACCTGTCCCCAGGAAGCTCTTTAATCATTGTGCAGGTGGTGTTCATTTCAGGTACTGAGACAGTGGAGGAAGAGCCAGGAAATGTTTTGGGGGTCACATATGCCTTTGAAACTCAACAGCAACTGCTAATTCTGCCTCTGTGTAGGATCAGTGCCATCTAGTCAACAATTCAACAGGTATTCATTAATCATCTGTTATGTGCAGGGCTCTGTGTGTGAGGCACTGGGGATAATAGAACACAAGCCCTGTCCTCAATTACTTTTTACTAGCCTGGACAGGTTTACAAATAATTAAAAGATCTCCATTTAAATCCTAACTCTTTTACTCCCTGTGTGACCTTGGACAAGTCACTTTGTAAAATGAGGGTGTTTGATTGAGCCTTTCGAAAGGATTTGGTGAATTTGAGGCACAGGCCTGATATTTTATATCTGCCATCCCAGATTTCAGTTGTGGCAGCCTTGAGCTCAGTTTTGGGAGCGAGACCTAGAATTGAAAATGACTTGGGAGCATCATTTTTTCCCCATCATCTCGCACCAGCTCCCCGGCGTCTCTTGGCTCCAGCCCTGATCCTTGGTCTGGCTGGACACCAGCACACAGATGGGCTTACCAGCTTCTCCAAAAAGGGAGAAACCAGCTGGCCCTGATTCACTTCAGTACAATTCAATCCAATCCAGTGGCAAATTCTCAAACATTTATTAAAAGTCTGCTGTGCGTTGAGCCTCATGCTAACTGCTGAAGGGGAAAATACAAAGTTTAAGATACTCTGCCTTTCTGGAGCTCATGGTGTGGTAGGGGAGATAAGACACAAACACAGAACTGAAGGAGATTATTTCAAGTAGTGCAGTCGAGAGAGGCAGGGGGTTGTAGTAGCTGGATAGAGAATTAGCCTCTGAATCAAGAAGACCTGGGTTCAAAGCTAACCTCTGACACATTCTGGCTGTGTGACGCTGGGACAATCACTTAGCCCCTCAGTGCCCCTGCTTCTATGGAGAGATAGCTGTAACTTCTAGGAACTCCCTATGGGTCAGTTGAAAACAAATTAGTTTATTAGATAAATGGAAGACAAATTGTCCTGTGAGGAGGCAGGTTGTTACTGAGTCAAGAGATCCAGGAAGGCTTTTTGAAGGAGGTAGCCTTTGAGCTGGGCCCTCACGGATAGATAGGAACATAACAAATGAAGAAAACAGTGAAGACATTCAAAGCATTGAGAACTGTGTGGTTAAAGGCAAGGAGGCAGGAGATGAAGAGAATGCTTAAGGGCCAGAATAGTCCCGTTTGGCTGTTGCATGGGTATGAGGCAGAGAATGACATGAGATGAGGCTGTAAAACTGGGGTAGTGTCATATATTGAGAGGCCCTGAGTGTCAGGCTAAGATGTTTGAATTTTACTTAATAGGCAGTAGGGAGGCTGTGAAGGTCTTTGAGCAGGGAAGAATGCCTAGATCTACACAGAACGAAGGTTAGTCTAACAGCGTGTGAAGGAAGTTTTGGAGGGGCAAGAGTGCAGAACTGGGAAGCTCCAAACCCTGCTTCTGGGGAAGAGTCCAGAGACTTTTAGATGGGAGACTTGGGTTTTATTCCTGTTTTCTAAAATCCCTTGGCAAGTCACTTGACCTCTCTGACACTCTTCTATAAAGTGGGGCTATTTACGCCCTTTACCTCCAGTCATAATGTGAAGGTCATGGAGGTTATCAGTTAAGAAATGCTTTACAAATGTTATGGTCCTAAAGAAACTCCAGCACCTGCTCTGTGGTTCCAAGCCTCTTTGATAAAATTTGGAATTTGGAGTCAGAGGACCCAGGGCTGCTACCTTCCACCTGCTTGACCTGGGGCGTTTCACCTCCTTGGGTCAGAGTTTCCAAATCAGTAAAATGAGGGTGTTGTTCTCAGTGGTTTCCAGCCCTCGGCCTATGATTTCTTATTCCCAGTGATTCTTTTACCTGGAGCTCAGGCCTCTGATCTCCCCTGGTGTTGTGGACTTACAGGATAATGTCCAAACTCCCTGGTCTGGCAACATATTACCTCTCCAGTCTTATCTCCCACAGCTCTGGGTTGTGGGAGCCCTTTATTCCATCTAGGCTCTATCCTTCCCTCTACCCCAATACATGTAATGCTCCTTCTTGCCTCTGAGACTTGACTCGGTTTACATAGAAGGTCACAGAGCAAGGGCTAGCAAATTCCAGAAATGCACATGAGAAATAAAGACTAGGCTAGATTTTAGGGTCATAGAAATTAGATGTGATAGAAACACGTTTTAGAGATGAGGAAACCGGGGGCTCAGAGAAGTGAAGGTGACCTGTCCAAGGTGACAGAACTTTGTAGAGGAGTTGGATTTGATAGGGGGAGGAGGAGGGAAGGCAGGCAGAGGGGGACTGGGAGAGACACATCCTCCCAATCCCCTGTTGTAAACGAGAAAGTTAAGGTTTTTCTCCATAAAAAAGAATATTTCATGAAGGCTTCCAAATTTTAGGTAGGAATTTAAACACCATTTTATAACACATTTTGTTAATGACTACTCACTAAAAGATTAAAATGGTTGATTTTCATAAATGTTAGTAAGTAAATTATAATTTTGTTTCTCATGGTTAGAAAAAAGTAGAGGGAGATGTGTGTTTTTCCTGATGTCCTGTTATCTGTCTACTCTCTATCTCTCTTCCTTTAACTCTCTACCTGGGAGAGACCTCAGAAAGAATCCTCAGCCAGGCTGTAAGTCTTCGAAGTTCAGGCCAACTCAGATCTCATCAATTAATTTCAATACCCATTGGTTAAGGGCCTGTTATGGCAAGAGCCATATGTACTAGAGATACAAAAATGGGTAAGTGCAAATCTTCTTCTCAAGGACCTTAAATCTCCTCGGTGACACTACATTTATTTCGGTCGATAGATTGCATGGTATGGTATTCGGTCCAAAGTCCTGGTGGAGGGGGGGATACAGCTAGGTGGCGCAGTAGACAGAGCTCCAGCCTTGGAGTCAGAAGGACCTGAGTTCAAATTTGGCCTCAGATACTTGACCCTTATTAGCTATGTGACACTGGTCAAGTCACTTAGCCCCCATTGCCTCACCAAAAAAAAAAAAAAATACATGAGGCCAAAGTCCTCTAGGGGAGAATCTGAAAAGGGAGAGATCCCTTTGAGATGGTGGGCTCAGAGAAGCTTTGTGGAAGAGGTTGTAACTGATCTGAGCCTTAAAGGAAGAGAAGTACTTTCTAATAGGGATGAGGAAAGAGAGTCTCAGCTGAAGAAACTGAGGATGTTTAGCCTAAAGAGAAGGAATCATATCTAGGAAAGATATCTGTCTTCCCCTGGTCCCAGAAGGCAGAATCAGAGCAAAGGAAATAAACGGCAAAAAGAGCATGGACTCTGGGGTCAGAACATCTGGGTTCCAGTCTTATCTCTGATGATTAATGCCTGTGTGATCTTGGGCAAGTGAATTAACCTGGGCCTCAGGTTTTTCATTTGTGAAATGGGGTAGGGTTTTACTAAGATGACCTCTTAGGTTCCTTCAGCTCTAGATCTTTGGCACTGAGTTTTAGGCACATTTAGACTTGATACAATAAAAAATTTGCTAATGATTTGAGCTCTCCCTGCTGTGGGGAGTGTGGGTTCCCTCTCCCTGGGTAAGAATTTGTCAAGTATGTCATAGCAAGCATTATTCTGGAGAATGTGGGGTTGGAATGGTTGGCCTCACAGTCCCTTCTACCTCTGAAACTGATTTCAGACATGGATGGGCAGAGGGGAGAGAGTGGCCTGGGGAGGAGACGATAGGAAGAGATCTAGGAATAGCTTCTCATCCAGTTTAGCTGGAATGCATGTAAAGAGACACCTCAGGCCTGGCCAGGCCTTCTGCAGGCTCCATTAGTTCTCCCTTCTCCCGGTACATAGCCCTCCCCCATGGGTTAGGCTCTCCCTTCCTGCTGTAGCATCTTGTCAAAAAGCCACCTCCTCCTGGACCTGCTCAGTGTTTGCCAAGTGTGTCCCAGGTGTGAGAATGCCTAAAGCAGGCTAAAGTGACTCCCTAACAATCTCTACCCACCCATAAGACCTTTCTTTACCCACCTAAAGTTTTGTCTGAGTAATATCACGATCAGCTCTGTGCTTTGGTTCATCACCCCCTTTTTTTGGACCTCATTTGCTAAGTGTATTATAATAATTGAAGAAAATCTTAGGTTCAGAGATTTAGAGTTGGAAAGGGATCTTAAAAGGGATCTTTGAATCCAACCCTGCCTATTGTACAGATAGGAAACTGAGGCTGAAAAGAGTTAAGTGACTTGCCCAGGGTCACACAGCTATCAGGTTCTGAGGCAGAATTTGAATTCAGGTTTTCCTGACACCTAGTCAGGCCACCTGACTACCTGGGATCATAGAGTCTTAAAATGTTAGAACTAAAGAGGGCCTTCCTATTCACATATGACAATGAGCGCCACTCCATGAGTTGGCAGTGAGATTCTGGTGGAAAGGACACTGCCCTACTAGTCAGAAAGCCCAGGTTCTAGCCCAAGATCTTACCGGCTTGCTGTATAACCTTGAACATGTCACTACCCATCCCTGGGTATAAGTTTCCTACTCTGTAAAATGAGGGAATTGAATTAGATGATTTCCAAGGGCTGTTCCAGTTCTGACATTCTGTGTTCTAAGGCCCCTTCCTGCTCTGACATTCTGTGTTCTAGGGTCCTTTCCGGCTTTGACAATTCTCTGTCCTCAGCTTCCATCTAGCTTTGTTTGAGACTTTTCTTCTGGGGTTCCTTGGCCTTGGTTTCCTCCACCATCTTGAAGCAAAGCAATGACTGCTAAGTGTTTCCAAATGTTCCTCTGTTCTGTAATTGCCCAGAGCAAAGCCTGCAGTTCACAGAACCACTAGTTTAACCCCCTTGCTTGATGAATGTTTTTGTATTGAGTAAGCCTTCCCAGTTGGATTCTGTGCTCGCTAGTTTCCTATTGCAGCCTTCTCTTTCATGAAGGCTCACATTTCACCCTGTTCACGTGTGTGTTCTAGCCTGTGGTCTTGCTTTGGGGACCTTTCCTTTTTTTTTCTTTTTGCTGTCTTGTCACCCAGTAAATTATATACTAACTGTATTTTAGGCCTGATGTTTCAGTTAAATATCAAGGAAGAGCGACCAACTGGGTCATTTAAGTGGCACGTATTGATGCCCACCTCTGCAAGGGTGGGGAGCACTGGGTAAGAGGCTGTTGCACAAGGATACAATTATAGCCTTAAAGCCAGAAGGACCTTAGAGGTCTCCTGTTCCAATCCCCTCATGTTACAGATGTGCAAACTAGATGGGGAAGTGTTTTGCCCAAGGCCACATAGGTCGTATATAGGGAACAAAACAGTGGGATTCAGACCCTCATACTTTGATTCCGAGTCCTGGGCTTATTCCACTCCACTGAGATGCCTCTGATTACTCCTGGCCACATTCAGATAATGACGTCTTATTTTCTTGCTGGGGAGAGCATTCATCTGTCTTCCTGGTTTTCTTTTGGGGTATCTGGAAGTTCATCTGTGAGCTTTTAATTCTCCATCTTCCACCAAACCTCATTACTGTGATTTAGAAGCATACAGAGTATATGAGAATTGAAAGAGACTTCAGTGGTCATGGGGCACACACCTCCATCTGACATATGACCAAATCTCTTTTTGTCTCCCTGGTGAATGGTCTGCCAGCCCAATCCACTGCTGAACAGTTCTGATCATTAGAAAGTTCTCCCTTCTCTTTTCGGGCAGAAAGTTACCTTCCTGTGAGCTTTCATGCAAAGTGACTAGTTCTGCACCTCCAGAGAAACATCAAACAAGTTGGCTTCCTCTTCCACATGACTGTCTTCAGATATTAGATGGCAGTTATCACCCCTGCCCTGAGTCTCTTCTCTGTCGGTCACCTAGCATTTATTACTCACCTACTATGTGCCAGGCATTGTGCTAAGCACTGGGGTTGCAAAGAGAGTCCCTGTTCAAGGATCTCACAGGCTAATGGAGGTTGGTTGTTAGCCTTGTTCTCAAAGAGGACCAAAATGACATCACTATATTAGAGTCATTACAGTGTGTTCGACTGTGGCTGATCAGACCAAAATGAGTTCAGAATGTTCTACCACAGCTCAGGCACAAATAGTCCATGTGAATATTTGGGGTGGATTCTCTAAATTTTCGCATCTTGTGTTTCCCTCGAGCTACTTCAATTCTACTTTGCTTGTAGAGCACAGCACCTTCTCTGATGAGGGCGCACCATGCTGGGTTGTCCTGTGCCAGCATCTCCCATGTCACACAATCAACACTAAAGTTCTTAAGAGAGATCTTGAGAGTGTCCTCATATCAATTCTTCTGACCACCATGTGAGTGCTCACCCTGTGTGAGTTCTCCATAAAATAGTCTTTTTGGCAAGCTTCCATTTGGCATTCAAGCATGTGGCCAGCCCATCGGAGTTGCACTTTCTGTGATAGAGTTCAAATGCTTGGCTGATGTAATATATAAACAATTATTAACAAACAAGCTATATACAGGGATAAACTGGAGATATTTGGTAGAAGAAAGGCACTAACATTAAGGGGATTTGAGAAAGTCTTGCAGAAGATGGGACTTTAGATGATATTTGAAGGAAGCCAGGGGCAGCTGGGTAGTGCAATGGATAGAGTGCTGGGCTTGGAATTAGGAAGATTCATCTTCCTGAGTTCAAATCTGGCCTCGGACACTAGCTCTATGTCCCTGGGCAAGTCACTTAATCCTCTTTGCCTCAGTTTCTCATGTGTAAAATGAGCTGGAGAAGGAAGCAGTAAATTGCTCCAGTATTTTTGCCAAGAAAACCCCAGATAGGGTCACAAAAAGTAGGATACAACTGAACAACAATGAGGAAGCCAGGTGGTGTCCTTGAGGAGGGGGAGAGTTCCAAGCATGGTGGATAGCCAGTGAAAAAGCTCTTGAGTCAGGAGATGGGCACAGAACCTAGGTTGTGTGTGTGTGGGGGGGGGTTGTGGGGACAGAGTATGAATAACTTCATACCCACAGAGAGAGAATTTTATATTTGATCCTGGAGGGAATAGGGAATCACCGGAGTTGACTGAATATAGAGGTGCCATGTTCTGACTTGTACTTTAAGATCAGCTTGACATCTGACTGGAGGATGGACTGGAGTGGGAAAGATGAGACAGGGAGACAAATCAGGGGGCTATTGTAATAATCTTCCTGCACCTAGTTGGACACTCTTCCTTCAGAGATTCCCTATGTGACATGGTTTTGGGTCCCCTGACCTCCTCTGGATGCCCTCCAGCTTGTCATGAAAGGTGGTGCCCAAGGGGAACAGCATACTTCCCTCCTCTCGAGGGAGATGGGGTGCTATGGATATAATGAAGAATAAAATAAAATAAAATATCCTTAAGCAGTAGAAGCCCCTTGAATGGTAGGCAGTAAATGCTATGAGTTCAGAGAAAAGAGAGATCACAGTGGGTTGGAAATGAAACTTGGGCTGAGCCTTGAAGAGTGGGTAGGATGGGCATTGGATAAAGGCTTCCTTATTGCCCCTCAAAGTCAGATGCTAATTTGGAATTACAAAGTTTCTCAGGGCCCTGAGAAGAAACTGCTGAAGAAGCCATTCAATCCTGGAAACTCTTCTTTGGAAAGCAAGGCAGCACATCTTTGTAACAGTCTACATAAACATAGTTGCAGGCCATAACAGAGTCCAAATTCATCTGTGTTAACTTATATTTTGTAGGGACTGTTCCCTACCTCTCACCCCATTGGATCATAGCTATAGGGGTAGGAGGGACCTGACAGGCCATCTAATCCAACCCCCTTATTTACAGATGAGGAAGTTAAGGACTTATCCAAGGTCACACAGGTAGTGTCAGAGACAAGATTTTAACCCATGTCCTCTGCCTGGAGAACCAATATTCTTTTCCCACTTACCTACTCAGACTTTCCAAGGCATCTCCTCACCCAGTATTTCATTTGCACCTCAGAACAACAGATAGGAGAAGGTTAAGAAGAGCTGATCTCCCTTGGATCTCAGGCTAGTGTTCTTTCTACCCTAGCAGGCCTCCTTGATGGGGCAGGCTGGGCACGTGGGGAGGTTTCTGAAGATCTGGGATTTAAACCAGAATCAATATAGTGACTCCAACAGGGATCAGAACTAGTAGACCATGAGCTCAACAGGGGTCAGTAGCACGACATGGCAGCCCCAAAGCTATGAGCATTTAAGCTAAATGTGCAGGAGGGAGGTGATATATAGACTGTGCTCTGCTCCAGTCAGGCCCCACACCTGGAGCTTTGGGGCTGCTTCTGGGCTTTCACACTTTATTTTTCCATGTGTCTTTTTCCTTTTAAGGTTGTTCTTGTCATCCTTTATTTTTCATGAGTCACCTCACCATAGTTCCAGAACCCTCCCTCGTAACAAACTATACTGTGAGCCCCTTGTAGGCTGGGACTAGTCCTTCTTCCCTGCATGTCCCATAGCATAAGGTTAGACCCCTCACAGGTGCTCATTAGAAGGGTGTGGAATGAAGGAATTGTACATGGTACTGGATGAAACTGCTCTGCCCTTCTTCTGTCCAGGTAGAAGGGAGGGTCTCTGGGACATCAAGTCGGAGAAAGATGGTATATGTCTTAGGACCCTTTTCCCTCTGGGTCCTGTGGTACAACTTCGTTATTAACCACACTCCAAGATCAGTGTTGTGCTATATATGCCCCAGAATGGAAAGTGGGTCTAGCTAGAGTTAAGACCTGGGTTCTAATCAAAGCTCTACCAAGTTGACTCCTGTGTGCCCTTGGACAAGTCATGCCCTGATCCTGGTTCTGGGTCTGTTTCCTCTTGTGTAAAACAAAAGATTTGAACAAGAATATCACTGAGGTCCCTTCTAACACTCTAACCTCTGACATCCTAGGTTCTAAAGCCCTCCCACTTCCTATAGTCTAGGTTCTAAAGTCCCTCCTAGTTTTACAAACCTAGGGAGAAGCCCTGTCCTAAATCTAATATTCTAACCTCCCTCCTAGCTCTAATAGTCCAAATGCACCACTCTCTCCCAGCTCTTATATTTGAAGTGATAAGACTTTTCCTGCTTCCAGCATCCTCCCAGATGCTCAGATCCCTCCCAGTTCTAACAATATAGGTTATAAGACTCCTTTCAGCCCTAAAATTCTAGGTTTCTATGTTTTGGGAAGCCAAAGGAAGATCGGAAGATTTCTTTATGAGTAATGGATTTTCAGTGGGATGGTATTGAGGCATAACAGCCAGATGTGCCCATGTCCTCTGTAGGCTTAGACCCGCCAAGCAGCCAGGAATATTTGAGGTAGCCAGCCTTTCTTCCTGGAAGTGCTGGAGAAAAGCTAATGTTGTTCATCTTTGGTTCTTCTTTTCCTAGACTCTGGGTAGATACCAGGTCACCCCTCCCATTTCTGTTATGGCAACCTCACCTTGGCTTTCCTACAGTGAATGAGAGCCCAGATTTCTATATACATTGGTTATATTGTAGTCTCCTGGACAGGGGCCTGAGAGCCTCTCCCTGAGTCCCTTGATGGTATTTGGAATGTTCATCTCAAGAACACATTCAATAACCATCTCAGAGAGTTTTTTGGAGAATGTTTTCAGATGTATCCACGGTTATTTGGTGGCATCAGTTTCCCCTTTCCTTCCCCTTCTTCTACACCCCCCTGCCCCCCCCACCCCACCATAATCTGTCTGCAAAGAAATCATTGGATCATCAGTTTTTAGAACTGGAAGAGATCATCTAGTCCAACCCTCTTATATTACAGATAGGGAAACTGAGGCCCAGAGAAATGAAGCAGACTGCAAAATAGAGATTCATATCCATACCCTCTAGTAACAAATCCAGTGCTCATTCAGTAGGGAGAAGGAGAGAGTACTGAAGACATGCCAGCTGTTTTCTGTTTTGGCTGAAGAAGCAGTGCCCCAGATAGACCCACACTGGTTCAGATGAGCCTTTATGTTCACAAAGGAACCTCCTTCTCCCCTACAGGAGACAGTAACGTTCTGTTGTCTGGGAATTCCTGGCAGGAGAATCAGAATTGGGCTTTGCTGACAGAGGATAGCCAGGTCCTTCCGACCTGCCTCTGCAAACCATTGCAGCTGCCACACACCTCAGGAAGCTCTGAGAAGGCCAGGCAGCAGAGCAGTGTGGCCTGGGCCCAAGCCCCTGGTGAGCAGCCAACATCTCTGACATAGGAGTCTAGTGACTTCTCTGGGCCTTTTGTCTCTTCTGTGGAACTCCTCCACCTGGCATTCGAGGCCCATCAGAGCTGGAAGGAGCCTCTTAGCTCTTAGAACGTCACAGCCCTCACGGAACAGCTAGTCCAACTTCTTCATTTTACAGATGAAGAAACTAAGGCCCTGAGAGATTAGAATGGCCCGCCCTTTAATGTCCGAGTGGGGAGTAGAACACAGATCCTCCGAATTCCAAGCCAGTACCAGCACTCTCCCTACAAAACCTTTTCTTTTGCCATAAGTTGGCCCCTCTCCTTGCTCACTTTCAGACTATTCACTTTGAAAACTGAGGTGTTAGAATTGCTGTTTAAATCAAGCTCCCACTAATTAATTAGTAGACAGAGTGTTTTTGAGCAATGATTTCATGGCTTGGAATGCCATTGTGGTCCCTAGTCAACCTCTGGTCCCCATGTTCCCTCATAAGGAGGATTCTTGGCTCAATCCAGACAGAATCCTTTGCCATCTTCTCCTACTGCACCATGCTGTTTCCCGCTTCCACACTTTGGCCTGAGCTGTGCACTTCATCTCTGATTGTCCTTTTGCCCCTGCCTCATCCTTCAGTTCCAGGACTACCCTCCTAGAAAGCCCTGTCTGAACACCCTTGCCCACCATAATTTCTTCCTCCTTAGGAATCTAGAACCTTTGCTCTCTCATTTTGGTTCTAAATAACCCTTGGCCTCAAATCATTGCCTAGCCATTCTGTTGGTGCAGATCTCCTTTCCCCAATGAGATTAACCAGTCCTCAAAAGCAGGGACAGCAGGGTTTGGTTTGTTTTGTCTCCCTCGGCCATCTAGCATAAGGATGAGTACACAGGAACTGTTCAATAACTGCTTATTGAATGGAAGTGTATGGGAGGGTCAAATTACAGAAATGTTGAAATTAATGAATGATTGAAAGAGCATTTACTAAATACTTACTGTGTACCAAGCACTGTGTTAAGTGCTAGGGAGCACTTAAGCAGGCAAGACAGACCTTGCCCTCAAGGAGCTTACTTACATTCCAGTAGAGGAAGGCTCCAAATAAAGGGAGCTAGAGATGAAAAACAGAGTGAGGAGATGGAAAGGTACCAGCTCCAGGGCTTGGCTTGGGAATGTCTGGGAAGGGATGTAGGGGGTGGGGCCAGACTAGGTAGCTCCAGTTCTGAGAAGAAGAGAAGGCTGGAGTTCAGGTGGCCTGGCTTGGACATGGCCAGGAAGTGAAATAATGGTAATGATAAACCTGGTTCTCCCCTTTGCATATGAGGGTCCTATCTGACTGCAAAGTTTGATTTTCTGGATGGAGGAAAGCCTTGAATGTCAGGAGGAAAAACAGGATTTAGAGCTGGATAGAAACTTAGAGATCACATCTCATCCAACCTTGTCACTTTCTGGTTGAGGAAACTGAGGCCCAGAGATGAGAAATAAGTAACTTCCCAAAGCCTGTCAGGTGGCAAATGGCAGGGTGGATTTCAAAGCCAGGTCTCCCCTGATTGTAGGTCTTATGTTCTTTCCACTTCACCATAATGACTCTTAAAATGACAACAGTTGAAGGAACACATCTTCCTTCTTTACCCTACCCTCTTCCTCTTCTTCTTCCTCTTCTCCTTCCTTCACCCCATGACTTCCCCTCAGAGGCTCCCCACCCTGCCCCACCCCCAGCTGTCTCATGCCCAGATGCACATGCAAGTTTTCATGAATGACTAAGAAATTAAACCACAGAGTGACGGAAAAAAGCAATAATAATGGCTCATACTAGATGCTCATTGATTTGAAGCAGGAAGCAACTTCAGAGGCCATCCTCCTCACATTACGGGTAGTCGCGGGTCCCACAAGTAACAGTTAGTGGCAAAGCTGACATTCAAACTCAGGATCTCTGGCCCCAGATCCACGAAACATTCTTTTCCACACCACGCCTCACATCTCTAAAGCATTTGACATACCCTCACTTCACTTGATCCTTACAACCCCCATGAAATAGGCAAGACAGAGACTATTATACCCATTTTATACATAAAAAAAAACCCGAGACCCAATTTGGTGAGGACATGTCCAAAGTCACAGAGCAGGTCAGTGGCCTAGTCAAGTTCTATGCCTCAGGGCTTAACTTCCAGGCTGGTTCTCTCCCACCACATCCCACTGCCTCTCACCTCCCCCTGACCAAGCTGGTGTCTCCTCTTCTTATCCTCCCCAACCCCAGGAACCTCTCATGTGTCAGTAAACATTTCCTGTCACTGGTATTTGGTTTTTTTTTAAAGGGCTCAGTCCACCCCTACTACCCCTTAAGCTCAACCACATCCCGGCTGAGGATCCTGTTCTCTGTTCCAGCCTGGATATTGTGTTTGTTTTAGGAGAAACACATAGACACTTGTCTCCTCAGCCTCTGTTTGGACCGCTGCTTCCTCTGCCCAAAAACCACACGCTGCCAGCCTGTCCCCAGATGGAAGGCAGAGGCAGTAGAAGTGAGTGGTGTGGTCTGAGGAGCAGGGCCTGGAGCCGAGAGGGAGGAAACCTGGATACAAACCACCTTCTCGGGGCAGCTAGGTGGCACAGTGGATAGAGCACCAGCCTTGAAGTCAGGAGGACCTGAGTTCAAATCCGGCCTCAGACCAAACACTTGACACTTACTAGCTGTGTGACCCTGGGCAATTCACTTAACCCCAATTGCCCAAAAAAGAAAAAAAAAGCTAAACTTAACTAAAAAAACTGAATGCTCATTGATTTGGGGAGACTTCTGGGGATGTCACAGGACTTTAGGGCTGAAAGGACACCAAGAGATCATTTAATCCAACCACTTGTTTTATGAATTCTCCTCTCCCCCAAGTAGAATATAAAGCAACTTGAGGGTAGGAACCATGTAATTTTTTTTTCTTTGTATCTTTACCACCTAGCACTATCTTTGGAAGCTCAGCACAATGGAGAGAGAAAGATGGAGACACAGATAGAGATAGGGGCACAGAAAATGATAGAGACACAGACAGGGACAGGAGAGGGTAGGATAGGATCTATCTAGTGCTTAGCACTGTCTCTGGAGACAGAAGACTTAGGTTCAAATCCTGCCTTTGGCAATTAATAGCCATGAGACTTCCCTGGATCTCACTTCACTCATCTGTAAAAATAACAGGGCTAGAGATAGCATCCGAAGTCCTTTCTAGCTGTAGATCTCTAATCCTATAAATGTTGTTGTTCATTCATTTCAGTCGTGTTTGACTCTTAGTGGCCCTATTTGGGGTTTTCTTGCTTCAAAGATACTGGAGTGGTTTGCTTTTCCTTCTCCAACTCATTTTACAAATGAGGAAACTGAGGCAAACAAAAGTTAAATGATTTACTCAGGGTCACATGGTTAGTAAGTGTCTGTGGCCAGATTTGAACTCAGGTTTTCCTGACCCCAGGCCCAGCACTATATCCATTGCACTGCCTGGCTACCCTTATAAAAATGTAGTAAATAATAAATTCTTGTTGCATTGAATTGAATATGGACAATAGACCCATGGAGTGACTTAACCAAAGTCTCTCAGCAAATGATAACTAGAACTCACACCTTCCGACTAGTATTCTTCACACTATACCACAGAGAGAGGACAGGAGAGATATGTTGGTAAGCAATCACACGTGGAAGGAATGGTGGAGGAAAGCAGTGGAAAATATGGTCCATGTCCTATCATGTCTCTGAGTCTCCTCTTTCCTCATCTGCAAAATGAGCAGATTGGAACAGCTGATCTCTAGAGGTTCTTCCAGCTCTTAATCCATGGAGACTTGGGGTCAAATGAGGTCTCCATTGCACAGGCTTCACTCCACTGTTCACTCCCACTCTTCTCAGTTGCCCATGTGCCCTGGAGTCCCAGGCCCATCATTATCAAGGAAGTCATGATGCAGTGTTGTCTGCGTCTTCAGAAACCCTACAAAATCCTCTCTCTTCTTTTCCATCTCTCCCTCCGACCTTTCCCAACCCTCTTGCCTTTTTTCTCTCCCCTTTCTCTTTTCACATTTCAAGTGTTCTCCACCAGAAATGGACACTTCAAGCTGTGTCCATCAAAGCTACTTGAGTCACTGCCCTGTCCTATACCCAGCCTGCTTCTTGGCTTGCATCATAGGATCATAGATTTGGGCCAAGATTAAATGACTTGATGCAGTTGGTATCTTTCTTCATATCTCCTTAATAACCAATTTGGGTATTTATAATAGTTAACATGACTTAGTCGCTCGAAGTCTTTCTTAAAACAATTAAAACATATTGCTGTTACTGTATACAATGTTCTCTTGGTTCTGCTCATTTCACTCATTATTTCATGCAAGTCTTTCCATGTTTTCCTAAGATCATTGAGCTCATTATTTCCTATAGCAATCCATAGAAAGAACTGATAAATAGAAGTATATATAGGATAATTTTACATATATGCATATATATGTACAAACACACTTATTTATGTCTAATGATAGCCATCTCTAAGATGGAGGGGAGAAAATAAGAAATGTATATGATAACTTTATTATATATTTAAAAGGAATAGCAAGTTGTACATAATAGATTTTCAGTTTCATGCTTGTTTTGTTTCATAAATTAAAAAAAAAGATGAAATG
Source organism: Phascolarctos cinereus (assembly GCF_003287225.1). Classification (NCBI taxonomy): domain Eukaryota; kingdom Metazoa; phylum Chordata; class Mammalia; order Diprotodontia; family Phascolarctidae; genus Phascolarctos; species Phascolarctos cinereus. Next base: position 59,487,181 of record NW_027555847.1, read on the forward strand.
ACTTGGACAAGGTCATGCAGGTAGTAAGTATCAGAGAGGGGTTTCTGATTCCAGGACCTTGCCACTGTACCAAGACGACTCAGAAAAAGAGCCATCTGCATCATAGGCTGAAGTTTGAAACTTCAGAGTTTTGAGGTGCTACCGGGGAAGGGGGAAAATCCAGGAGGTAGGTGGGGAAAGCAAAGTCAAGCAACCCCACATTTGGCCCTCCAACTCCTTTGTCCTAGGGGGGAATCAGCTCGCTATAGTGTCTGGACATTGGGTCCTCTAGAAGGCAGGTCTGTGTTTGGCATCAGGCTGGGTCCCTTCTCTGGAGCCAAGGCAAAATGATTTACTACCCAGGGTTGGCTGGCTGGTGATTGGTCAGGCACACAATGCCAAAGAAGAGAGTGGGGCCAGGGCTGGCACATATCTACTGCTTTCCTCCTCTCTAGTGCATGGCTGAAAGTGGGTCTACATTTCTTCCTTGATAGCCTTCCTTTGGTAGATTTCCACCTCACGAGGTAGAGATGGCCAATAAAGTAAGTCTGGAAAAATCACCCTTTCCCTGGAAAGCCAGTATTCTAGCCAAGGAATACGACATGCCGGACAGCTCTGCAGCTGGGTGATGCTTGTCCTGGACAGGACTCCTCCCCACTCATTGTTGGGGCTGGAAGGGACCCTTAAAGAGCAGTGAGTCCAGCCTCTCATTTTACAGAGAGGGAAACTGAGAGTCACGGAGTGGAAGTCACCCAATGATCTAATAATAGAGCACAGAGTAAAAACCAGCTTTTCTGATTCCTACTTCAGTCTTTTCACTACAACACAATGACTCCAAATAATCCCCAGTGGGCTGCTTTTTCAAGTCCTGAGATTCATTTGGAATGAATAAAGAAAATTATAACATCCTTAAATTTTTTTTTAGTACTTTGTGTCTTTCAAAACAGTCACATACATAAAGCAGAGCTAATCCTTTGAAGTAATAATAACTCACATTTATGAATCACTTTAAGGATTTCAAAGCACTTGACTCACAATAGCGCCATTAGAGTTGTTAATGTTAATTAAATGTTAATAGTTAACATTTATCTAGCCCTTTAAGGTGGACGAAGGAACCTGGCTATCTTTCTCTTTGTCTGTCTGTAGCTTTAAGGAGGGGTAGCCCATGTCCAGTTCATGATATCTGGGCAGTTATGCAAAGTGTGCTAAGCTTGAAGATTTAAAAATCATTTTTTAAAAAATGAAGTAAAACTCATTTGGTTTGCCTCTACAACCCCTGTGACACCCTTGGGTGGAAGCCTCAAAGATAGATTCTGTTCCCTTCCTCTGGCCTCTTCCTCCCGGAGCCTCTCAGTTCCTCCAGGTGGTCTCCCCTCCCAGCAGCAGCCCCACCCTACAGCTTCTCCTGTTCAGGGGGATGCTTGAGGTGGGGAGGGAATATTAACTACATTTAAAGAACTGTGTGTCATGTATATATACTACTGTAAGCACATATCTACATATATATAGATATGTATCTGTGTGTTTGTGTGTGTACATATATAAATATATATCTGCTTCTTTCGTGTGTGTGTGTGTGTGTGTGTGTGTGATGTGTGTGTGTGTGTGTGAACTTTCTGAGCCCCACCCTAATGCATGGTGCTCTTTCACACAGGTAAAATGACAAAAGGTTTTGCCATTTGGTGTCTCATTTGCTGTTCACCAGGGAGACAGACAGGGAAGGCTCTACTGTCTCCATCAGCACTGAGCACATGACCAGTGAGAGAGATTCTGTATTTGCTTCACCGACCCTGAAGGATCATCTCCATGCAAGAGCTATGTGCTGTGCCCTGTCCCCTGTAACACTGAGATGAGAAAGTAGTCTCAGAGAGGGAAAGGGACTTGTCTAAAGTCCAACAGCAAATTAGTAGCATAATGAGACAAGAATCCAAATTGCTTAATTCCCCATTCTACACAATTTCCCCCAGAGCATCTATCTCTGTCTCTGTCTCTCTTTCTCTGTCTTTCTCTCTCTGTCTTCCTCTCCCTCCCCTTTTCCCTCCTCTCTTTTTTCTCCTCTTCCCCCTCCCTTCTTTCTCCCTCCCATCCCTCTCTTTCTCCCTTCTCCCTGTCTCTTTCCCTCTCTCCCTCCTTTCTTTCTTTCTTTCTTTCTCTTTCTTTCTTTCTTTCTTTCTTTCTTTCTTTCTTTCTTTCTTTCTTTCTTTCTTTCTTTCTTTTCTTTCTTCTTTCTTTCTTTCTTTCTTTCTTCTTTCTTTCTTTCTTTCTTTCTTTCTTTCTTTCTTTCTTCCTTTCTTTCTTCCTTTCTTTCTTTCTATTTCCTTTCTCCCCCTACCTCTCCCTTCCTCTCCTTTTTCTCTTTCCACTCCTTCTTTCCCTCTTTCTCCCTCCTCCCTTCCCTTCTCTCCCTTTACTCTCTTTCTCCCTTCTCCCCCTCCCTGCCTCCTTTCCTTCCCATTCTTTCTCCCTTCCCCTCTCTTCTTCTGTTTCTCCCTCCTCCTCTCCCTTTCCCTTCTTCTCTCCCTCCTTCCTCACTCCTCCTTTCTGCCTCTCCTCCCTCCCCCACCCCAGCTATACCAGATTGACCTTCCAGAGGCTAACTTGTTGTTTCTTCTCATTTACTCACCCAGTTGCTGAGGACAGGATCTTGAGCTCCAGCTGGCTTGGCAAGACGGGGAGAAGTCCACTTCAGGCGCTTTATGACAATGACCAGGTGAGTGAGGTCTGCGGCCTGACAAACAGGGTACATTTGGGAAGATGAGGGAGAGGGATGATAGGGAAAGCAACATTCTAGGTTTTTGCATTGTCCATTTTGTCTTCTAGTAGCTTCCTCTGCCCTGGGGTCTCCCTGGACCCAGTTAGGAGACTGCAGAGTTGACCATAGATTTGAGAGTGATTAAGGTTACCACCAGGAAGGCTTTATAAAAAGTTGAAATAGCTGCCTACAAGGCTTGATTGGAGGGGCATTAGTCAGCCTTCATCCTTCTACTCAAAACAAATTCTCTCACTGCCAGAAATTCTCACAGTGCCAGACATTCCACCATTGGAAAATTTAGAACATTTGGCCTTTATAGGTCTCCAATGATATTTTGCACATATCCCTGGGAAAGGAAGGTACCATAAAGTTTCATCAAGCAACACCCTAGCATGGATTAGCTGACCACCAGGCTGAAATGAAGCCTCTCCAGGAATGGGAGAGGGGATTGGAAGGTAATCCAAAGCAAACTTCCTCTCCATCATTCTGCCAAGAGGTCCTTTCAGCTGCTACTTTCATTCGGGTGCTACTTAGGGGGTGTCAGGCCTAAGAGGAAGCCTGATCATGCCTTGAACACAAGGGCAATCAGTCAATCGATCAGTCAGGAAGCTTTTAGTAAGTACCTGCCATGTACCAGGCACTACGCTAGGCACTAGGGGTATGAATACAAAAATTGAAATAAACAAGTCCTACTCTCCAGGACCTTAGGTTCTATTTAGAAGGAGACAAGTCCACATATACATACATACAGAATCAACACCTGCTTTATAAATACAACTAGTTAGGGAAGAAGACACTCCGTTGGAAGGGGGGATCAGGACAAATTTCAGGTAGAAGTTGGTGCCTGAACTTCATCTTGAGGGAAGAGAGGGATTCTCTGAAGGGCAAGTGAGGAGGGAGTGCATTCCAGGGATAAGGGATGGCCAATGCAAAGGCAGAGAGATGAAAGATGGACAAACGGCAAGAAGGGCAGTTTAAGATGGGCAAGCTTGGAGCCAGGTGGTAAAGGGCTTTCAAATATAGAATTTTGTGTCTGATATAGGATAGTGGCAATAGGGCGCCCCAAGAATTTGTTAAGTAGGGGAGTGACATGGTCAGAGCCACACTGGAGGAAAATCCCTTTGACAGCTGGGTGGAGGATGGATTGGAGTGAGGTGCATAGAAAGCCATTATGGTAGTTAAGGTGAAAAGTAATGAGGATCTGAACTAAGATGGAGCTTTATCAGTAGAGAGAAGGAGTCAGATGTGGGAGATATGGAAGTAGAAATGTCAAGATTTAGAAACTCATTGGATAAGTGGGGTGATAAAAAGTGAGGAATGGAGAATAATGCCAAGGTTGTGAACCTGGGAAGCTAAAAGAGCAATGGCACTTCTGGCAGAGATAGGGAAGTTTGGAAGTAAGCTGGGTTAGAGGAGAACTCGAAATAATTCTGTTTTAAACATCTTGACTTTAAGTTGTCTCTGGGATACCCCGTTTCAAAGATCCAACTAGGTAGGCTGTGATGTGAGAACGAAGTTCAGGAGGAAGATGGGTGAATCATTGGAATAGAGATGATCATTAGACCCATGAAAGCTGATGAGGACGCTAAGAATGTAAAGAGGGAAGACAGCTTTGGGGGACATCAAGAGTCGGGAGTCATGAAGTGGACAGCGAACCAACAAAGAAGACAGTAGGGAAAGCAGGCCCGAGGAAGGAGAACCAAGAAAGAGTAGAATGGCAGAAGCTCACCAAGGAGAGATAGTATCCTGGAGGAGAAGGTGGGTGACAGCTCAAGTGTGGTAGAACGTGCAAGAAGGATGAGGGATGAGACAAGACCTTCCGTCTTGACAATTGAGAGATAGTTGGCCATTTTGGAGAGAACAGAGTAATGAGGGTGGAAGCCAGATTGCCAAGAGTAGCTGAATAAGAAGAAGGAAGGAGAGGCCACAGCTGGAGGCAACTTGTTCCAGGAGTTTGGCCAATAAATAGAAGTAAGGTGGGGGATGGTAGCTTCACGGGATGGTGGCAGCTAGAGAAGGGTTTTTTTGTTGTTTTATTTTGTTTTAAAGTTTACTTTTTTAAAGGAGAGAGAAGATATAGGTATGTTTGAACGTAGCTGAGAAGGAACTAGTAGAAAAGGAAGAGATTAAAAATTGGAGGGTTCAGTCTGCTGGAGAAGCCAGTGGTGGGGGTGGGATGGGGCTGGGATCAGGGCATAGGGGGAGGCAGTGGCCTGGGCAAGAAGAAGGACCACCAGAGGGAAGGAGGGGAGAGAAAGAGGTGATGGCCAGGGAAACCAGACATGACATTATGGACAATTCAGGGCAACCCCTCCTCATTTCAGTCAACAGCCGTGAGAATGCGTAAGAGCACAGAACATAAGCCTCCTTCAGGGCAGGAGCTGCCTCGGTTTTCTTTTTTTTGCGTCACTGAGGCCTAGTATGATGTTGGGCACATAGTTGGCACTTCATAATTGCTTGTTGATTTTTGGGTGATTGGCAGGGAGAGAGGATGTTCCCTGACCACCAAGAGTGGGTACCTACATCCTCCCCACAGGCACACACCCAACCACTCTTTCTCTACTTCTTTTTAAAGATTTTTTTTCAAGTCCCTAACTCAGAAAACCAGACCCAGGCAATTGCTGTGGTTGAGAATCTTTTTGCCTGAGAGTCAGAAAACTTTGAACTTATAGTTCCCATTATAGCTTGAACCTGGCCCCAGAGTGAATCCAGAGACATAGAGAGAGAGCTACCTAAGGAGGAGGAGAGGATTTCACAGCACGGGACAGCCAGGCTCCAAGGCCTGAGCCTGCCAAGTCAGCATTCCACAGACAGCTCCTGGCCCACGTGGCGAGGTGAGGTCACACTGAGCCAGATAGGGAGCCAGGCAGGAAGCTGTCCATTGAGGAGGTGCACAGTGCCCTGCTGGGCTGCTCTTCTCTTAAATGTTAGGACCCTCGGCCATGGACGCTGTGACCTGTTTTTGTCAACCTCCTAGGCAAGAAGAAAATGGATCTCTAGTCCTGGAATCCCTCTCCTGTGTCTAAGGCTTATGATCTGTAGGCAGCTGGCTTCCTTCTCTGGCCAAGAAAGGCCCCTTAAAGTCAGCAGCAGAACCTCATTAATGGGACCCTGCTGAGCTAGAGTTTGCAATTTCAGACACAGGTCTGGACAAATCTGATCAAATAGGAAATTCAGAAAAAAATTTATTAGTCTGCAAATGTATTTTTTTTAGAATAAGTGTTTTGAACCAAGAGGTACACCTCTGTTGGGAAATGGCTGAACAAATCGTAATATCTGAATGTAATGGAATATTATTGTACCCTAAAAATGATGAAAGGAATTTTCAGAGGAAACTGGGAAGATCTCTGTGAATGGATACAGAATGAAGTGAGTAGAACCAGGAGAACAGTTTATACAATAATAACAACATTGTTAAGAAAAACAACCTTGAAAGATTCGAGAATTCTGAGCGATAAAAACCCCATGATTCCAGAGAATGAAACATAAAGCATGCTAGAGAACAGTGCATATAAAATGCAGAAAGGGACATATGGTTCTGGACAAGACCCATGTGGGAACTGGCTTTGCTTGATAGTGAATATTTGTTACAAAGATTTTATTTATTTTGGGGTTTTTGTTCAGTTAAAGGGGGCACGTTGAGGGGGAAAGGGAAGTTAAAAAAAGTTTTTAAAATAAAATAAAAATTTTATGGATGCTTTCTAGCATAATTGTAACTTTCCAATATTTACATCATCTCATTGGAGCCCTTGTAACAAAGGAGTATAGCCAAGCAAAAGCAAACCAATGCATTGGCCATGTCTGCCATATTCTTCCTCTGTAGCCCACCACTATTGCTCTGCCAGAAGGAGGATGGTATGTTTCCCTATCAGCCATGCAGAGTCAAGATTGGTCTTTGCATCCACTGGAGATCTGATATCTCTGGTGTTTTGTTTTTGTTTTTTGACATTTTTGTGGTCATGGTGTAGAAATTGTCCTACTGGTTCTATTTGCTTCATCAATCCATATAAGTCTTCCCAGGTTTCTTGGAGTTCCTCATAATCATTTCTTATGGCACCATAATATTCATTACATCCATATGCCACAATTTATTCAACCATTCCATAGCTGACGGATATTCACCTTATATCTGGACTTTTGCTACAAAAGCGCTGCTATAATTTTGTATTTATGGGATCTTTCCCTCTGAATTTGACCTCCTTGTGCTATGTATGTCCAATATTGATATCAATCAATCAGTATATTCCAGGCACTGTGCTAAGCACTGGGGATACAGAAAAGTTGCCAGAGATAGTCCCTACTCTCAAGGAACTCCCAATCTGATGGGGGAGATAGCAAACAAACAAATCTATACAAGCAAGTTATATATAGGATAAATAGGAAATAATTGAGAGAGGGAAGGCACTGGAATTAAGAGGGCTTGAGAAAGGCAATTTAGTAATTCATTGAGTATAATTTAAAACTTTTCTAGCACAGTTGAATCATCCCAGTTCCACCTACAATGCATTAGTATGCCTGACTTCTCACAATTTTTCCAACATTTACCATTTTCTTCTTCCATCAACTTGGCCGATCTGATTCACAGGAGGTAAAACTATTTTTCTGAGTTTTCAGTCTTATTTCCAAGGAAAGGGGATCCCCACAGGGCAGGGTAAGGGTAAGACCCATAGACTAGGAGTTTAGAACCTTTGGTCCTAATCTCAGCTCTATCAAAGATTAGCCCCGTGACCTTGGGCAAATCATAGAATCATATAGTTTTTAAACTGGAAGAGAGCTCCATAACCAAATGATATTTGACCACCTTGGCTGGTATTTTATCTTAGTTGTTTCTAACTGATGTGCCACATTTTAGTTTTGATTTTGCCAACCCTAAACTTTGGCAATCAACTAGGCCCAACCCCTTACTTTATATATGAGAAAAATGAAATCCAAAGAAACTAACTGATTTGTCCAAGAAGAAACATTTCACAGCAGAGCTGGGACTAAAACCAAATCTCCAGGCTCGCAATTGATAGCCCTTTCCACTTTACTGTACTATGGCACTTTACTCCCCTGAACCTAACTCATTTTCTCAACACCCAGTGAAGAGAATCATCCCTGCCAGGTCAACCTCATTGAGGAGCAGCTGTCAATATTTGCTTCCTCTTGAAATTATTTTAAATTATATTATGTTTAAACACATTCTCCCTCTCCTCCTCTCCTCCTCTCCTCCCTGTCCCTCTCTTCCCACTTCCCCTTTGCCCCCCTCTCTCTTCCCCTATGATTTTCATTGGTGTAAGGAACTTCAAGTAAAGAAAGTCCATCTGCCAATACAGTTCAATACCTTATCTATAACTTGTCATCTTAAAGATTTGCCTGGTTCTGAGAAGTTCACTGTTTTTACCAGAATCACACAGTCAGTACATGGCTCCGACAAGATTTGAACCCACATCTTGATTCCAAGGCAAGCTCTCTCTATCCATGACATGATATTGCTTCTCATTACTTTATACATGTATGGAGACTCCCTGCCCTTAAGAAACTTACATTTTCCTTGGAGAAATAACATTCACACAGCTAAGTAAATTCAAAGTAGTTCTATAGCATTTCATACAAATATATTGCTTGCTGTTTGATAATATTCAGTTACATTCAAAAACATATTTTTTCAGCCATTCTTCAATCGATGGGTACCTACTTCATTTCTAGATCTTTGCCACCATTAAGAGTGGTATGTATGTGATGAGTATTTCAGTACATAGTGGATCTTTGCTTTTGACTTTGCCCCTTTTGACATCTATGTATTCAGTAGTGGAATCACTGAGCCAAAGGACATAAACAATTCATTCACTTTTCTTGTATAATTCCACATTGATATTTGAAACAACCACCGTCTTATTTTACAGAGAAGGAAACTGAGGATCAGAGAGATAAAGTGACTTTTCCATGAAATTATCTAACCTGAAGACCTAGAAATTTTGATTGGGGTAGATAGGGCTAATAGATTCGGAGCTTAGGAGGGAGTATGCCTCCTTGGGGCAGCTAGGTGGCACAGTGGATAGAGCACTGGGCCTGGAGTCAGACTCATCTTCCTGAATTCAAATTTGGCCTCAGACGCTTACCAGCTGTGTGACCCTGGGCAAGTCACTCAACCGTCCTCATCTGTAAAATGAGCTGGAGAAGGAAATGGCAAACCGCTCCAGCATCTTTGCCGAGAAAACCCCAAATGGGGTCATGAAGAGTTGGACGTGACTGAACAACAAGAGAGAGTATAGTTCTGAGCTGAGGCACCGAAGTAGCAGGCCCTGCGAAGTCTGGGGGTACCATAAAGATCCTTGGTGGCACAAGGTGGGGGAGCCAGATTTCACTGTTTTGCTTTGTTTTTTCCAGGGCAGACTTTGATCCCAACCCCTCATCCTCTCCCCTTTGGTATACCAATCCTACTAGGTTAGATTAGGCCTAGAAATAGGTGTTGGACCCAACTCCACCAAGAAACAACATGCATAATTGTTCTTTTTCTTTTTCTTTCTTTCTTTTTTTTTTTTTGGTTAGGCAATGGGGTTAAGTGACTTGCCCAGGGCCACACAGCTAGTAAGTGCTATGTGTCTGAGGCCGGATTTGAACTCAAGTCCTCCTGAATACAGGGCCAGTGGCCTATGCACTGCGCCACCTAGCTGCCCCCAAACATGCATCATTGTTAAGGCACAGAAACAGAAGGCAAGAGTTCCAGCCCCAAATCACTTACTGACTTGGCGTGTTAGCCTTGGGCGAGGCTCCATATATGATTTGGGGGGACTCCTTGAGCCTCTGTTTCTTCATCTTTAAAATAAAAGGGTTGTACTCAATCAATGAAAATTATTTTTTAGGCCTTGTTATATTCCAGGCATTGTGCTAAGCACTAAAGATGCAAAGACTCAAATTAAACAGTCTTTGCCCTCAAGGAGCTTACATTCTATCAGTGTAATTGAATATTACATTGTAAGTGAATGTTACATGGTAAATGAATGTTACATTCTATCTCCCCAGGAGAGTCGATGACTTTTGACACTGTCCTCCATCTTAAAAGATGGATTCTCAGAGATGGGAGTAACGCATAGCCTTTGTTTGACTCATGGCCACTTCTGATGGTCTCTCTGCCCTCTCCTAGCTCCAGCACTCCCCCCTCCACCTGGTCCACCAAAGACGGAGGGAGCTCCTGAGTCAAATGTGCAACCTCTATACCCGTAAGCGACGCCTGCTGAGCCCCGAGGACTTGCGCCACCTGGTAGTGGACGATGAGCATGGCTTGCTGTACTGCTACGTGCCCAAAGTAGCCTGTACCAATTGGAAGCGAGTGATGATGGTCCTCACGGGGGGCAGTAAGTACCGCGACCCACTGGAGATCCCAGCCCACGAGGCCCATGTGCCAACCAACCTGAAGACACTGGCGGACTACAGCCCCTGCGGAGATCAACCGGCGGCTGCGGGCCTACCTCAAGTTCCTGTTTGTTCGGGAACCCTTTGAGCGGTTGGTCTCGGCATATCGTAACAAGTTTACCCGCAGCTACAACACAGCCTTCCACAGGCGATATGGCACCAAAATCATCCAGCGGCATCGGCAGCACCCAGCCCTGAGGCCCTGGCTCGGGGGGATGATGTCCGCTTGAGGAATTCCTATACTACCTGATAGACCCCCGCACCCGAAAGGAAGAACCATTCAACGAACACTGGGAGCGGGCACACTCACTCTGCCACCCTTGCCTGGTCCGCTATGATGTTGTGGGCAAGTACGAGACCCTGGAAGAGGATGCGGCCTACGTGCTGGGCCTCATCGGTGCTGACCAAGCCGGCTTGCACTTCCCATCCTCGTCCAAGATCACTCGCACCACAGACAGTGAGACAGCCCGCTTCTTCCAGGGAATCAGTCCCTTCTACCAAAGAAGACTCTTTAATTTATACAAGATGGACTACCTCCTGTTCAACTACTCCATCCCTTCCTATCTGCAGCTCCGGTAACAGCCAAGGAGGCGTCAGGGGCTCGGGTGGGAGGGCTGGTTTTTGCCTCTCAGTCATCAGGGCTTGCTGGTTCGGCCATGTCCCCCCTCTTACCTGCTGCTGTTTTCCACTTCTTTCCATGCCCGTGCCGTGAACTGTCTCCCCAGTGACCAAGGGAGACCAAGACATAGAGTTCCTATTGAATGCTGAGAGGGAGGAAATCACTAGGGCATAGATCACCCACCCACCAGCATCCCTTCTTCCAAACTGAGCACGGGGGTTAAGTATGGCCACATCTCCTGTAGCCACTCAGTGGTCTGGCCGCAGACCTTAATCCTGGAGCCCCCATCATGAGTGCAGAGGGTTCATGGTGGGGGTTTGCTTGGAAGGTGCTCCTGTTCTGTCTACACTGCCACCCCTCCCTCACCACCTCTGCCCCCCAACTAGCTCTCACTCTAGTCAATCTGATGATCTTCTGGCCTTCTTTCTACTAGTCGGGTTACAGGTGATGGAACTGAAGACTGCAATACTGGGACAGGTTTTTTTCTTTCTAAAATGCCCTAAGGTGCTGGAGTAACTCTTTTTTAAACAAAAGTAAATTTATTTCTTTACCATTTGTCTTTGTGGAATTTCTTCAGTCAGTCAATAAGTATTTATTAAGCACTTGCTATATGTCAGACATTGTGCTTAGCACTGGGGTAAACAAGGTCAAAACATAGTCCCTGCCCTGAAGGAGCTCACATGGTAATGGGAAGAAATATGCAAACAACAATGTCCACACAAGATATGTGTGTATGTGTATATTTATTTATGTGTGTGTGTGTGTGTGTGTATAATGTATATATACAACATGCATATGTGTATATATCACATACATATAATGTAAATATAACATAATGTACTTAATGTATACATCACATATGTGTGTGTATATATTTAATGGAAGGTATATATGATAATAATATATAATACAAAAAACATACAATATATAATAATATAGATTTAATCCCAGAGGAAAGGCACTGGGGAGGGGCAGAGGGAGGGAAGGGGTCTGAGACAGGCTTCTGCAGAAATTAGGATTTGAACTTGAAGAAAGTAAGGAGGTGGAGGGAAGGAGGAAGAGCATTCCAGGCATTGGGAACAGCCAGTTCAAAGGCACGGAATCTGGAGAGATGGAATACCTATTCCAGGAATAGTAAGTAGGCTATTAAAGCTGGATAATAGAATATGTGGAGGGAAGTAAGGTGCAAGAAGACTGGAAAGGTCAGAAGGAGACCGGTTATGAAGGACTTTAAATACCAAGTGGAGTACTTTCTGTTTCATCCTGGACATTCTGAAGAGCCACTGGAGTTTACTGAATAGGGGTGGGGGAGGGTGACATGGTCAGTCCTGTTTTTTAATAAGGTCAATTTAATAGCTGAGTGGAGGATAAAACTTCATCTCATCATCCGCCATCCCTAAACAGCAATGTTAAGGGGGGGGGAATGGGGGGGGAATGGAGGTTCTGAAGAGTGGGGCATGGGATATTGCCCAGCATTGAGATGTGGATCCAGGTTTAAATTCCAAATCTGTCATTAGCTGTGTGTGGCCTTAGACAAGACACTTTACTTTTACATGCCTTAGTCTCCTCATCTGTAAAATGAGATTGGATTAGACCAGAAGTGTCAAACTCATTGCTTGCTGGTCACAAATGCCACACACACACACACACACACACACACACACACACACACACACACAAGATTAAAATTTAATTGGGAAATGTTTGACAAAATAAGTAAAAATACAATACAACATAATGTTAATTTGTGGTTTTCTAAGTCAATATGTGCCCACCTCCCACCAAGAATACCTATTTGAGTTTGACCCCACTGGATTACATGACCACTGAGCTACTGAGATGACCTTCTAGAGCTAAGTCAATGATCCTTTGGGTGTGAAAAGAAAGGTGGTACCTCTCTCCTCCTTTTCACTGCTCCACTGAGTGGCCCAGTGGTGTGACTAGTCAATTGCCCTTTTTTCTATACCTCAGTTTCCTCTTCTATAAAATGGTGATAATCCCAGCTCTATTTGGCTTCAAGGATGGTGGGGAGACTCCAATGAGACAGAGAATGTGAAAGGACCTTGGAAAAATTTTTAAATGCAGCAGAAATATAATGGATTATTTGCTTATGTAGTTTCTAGACTCATGGCAATGACTGGGGGACTCACAGTGGCACAAGTGGAGGAAATCACTCATTTCTGGTTGGACCCAGCAAGATACAGCTGGCAAAATGTCCTTCTCAGTGACCTCACATCTGAGTTCATCCATGCATAATAATAGCTTGCATTTGTTTAATGTTTTAAAAGTCTTTGTTCAATGTGTTCCTACATCTATGACCTCAATTTATCTGTAAGTGCTCTGAGGTATATATGGCACATAGTAGCATCCCTATTAGATAAGGAAACTGCATCTTTGGCAGGTCTGTCAAATGACTTGTCCAATGTCACACAGAGCAAGTCTCCCACTGTAGTGTCAGAGCTGCTGCCAGAGAGGTGTATTCTCCTCTGATCTGAGAGCTGAATGGTTTTTTTTTCCTCCTTTAGGGATCTTGAGCAAAAATGATGAAAAGCAGATATGCTACCTAGATGCCTCCAGATACCCAAGTAGTTAATGAGTCATCAGAATTCCTGTTCAGTTCTTCTAACGGAGCTGAAGTTTCTTAGGGATTGAAACACCACCCTGGGGCTGGAAGCTTGGAAACCCTTCCCTCAAATGTAGGTCTGTGACTAAGACTTGTGTATATGTGTGTATTTGAGAGAAATCTTTATTACTTGTTTAATCATGACCTCTTCTATCTATAGACCTGAAAGGTGATTTCCTTGTTCCTCTAAGTTATGATATAACCTTTTATATCTAAGTCATAGATTCATCTGGAGCTTATCTTGATATATGGTGTGAAATGTCTGTCAACTTGCGGCCTGGGCTTGGTCCATGCCTTTGTTTGTAGAGGAAATCCTTTGGCCTGCGTTCAGCAAGTGGCCCAACGGCCATAAGCGGCATGCGCCACAAGTTGTACAGCCCTGGTCTATACCTATTTTCTGCCAGATTGCCATCCAGTTTTCCCAGGTTTTTTTCCCCAAATACTGAGTCCTTCTAAGACTAGGATCTTTGGGTTTATCAAAGGCTATGCTGCTGTGCTTCGTTTCTGCATGTTGTGATCCACTGATTGACCTCTTTTTAACCAGCACCAAGTTGCTTTATAGTTCAGTTTGAGATCTCATACTGCTAGTATGAGAAAGAGAAAGAAAGATGGACAGAATACATAAGGTAAGTATTGCAGAAAAGAAGAATGTATGATTAAAAAAAGAAAATGGAGAAGATGCTTCATTTGACAATTCAGGGAGCAGAATGGAATAATGTGTGGCTAGAGGATTGTGAATTGACTTGAGGATCTCATTCTAAGCATATATTATTCCTATTCATGATGAGGGCAAAGTGTTGTAATGAGGATAAACTATTTATAATGCACTTTGCAAACCTTAAAGCACCACATATACATATATATGTATGTATGTTTATAGTGCTAGCTGTTATGATTATTGTTAATCCCCACTGACTTCTAGTCCCTCCATTCCTGTTCTTCTAGTCTATCACCTATATTCTGGCCTCGATTCCCCTCCTTTATAAGTCTTGATCCTACAATGGACCAACTGAATTGCATGTTCAGACTTCCTTCCTTGAATTCCCTATCCCTAGTTCTATTGCCATTTGGAACCTATCTTAACACTGGGTCACCCCCATCACCTCCCTTTTCTGCTCTTCTCTCTTCTTATCATGAAAGGCAGTAATCACATCGATAACTGCCCATCTCCATTAGCATTTCATGATGACAGCCAAAAGTTATCAACTGGGCTAACTGAAGAAAAATGGTTTTCTCTACCAAAATGCTACAAGCATATCCAAATTTTGTTCACTTTATTTTCTATTAGTTTAATTGTTTAAAACTCCATTTAAAAATACACTCTGAACAAATTAATGAAAAATTGTTTTATTTTAGACATTTTACAACATTAAAATTAAAAGTAAAATGAAACTTTCTTTTGAAATTCTGAAGCATAGTTTAAAAGGTGGGGGAGAACCACAGAGGACCAAGAAGGACCATCATGGAGGGAGAGGGATCAGACTAGTTTTCCTTGGTTATATAGCTAGAGCGTAAAGAAAATTGGCTCGGAGTCAAGACCTGCTGTCTGAATCCCGTCTCTGATTCGTAAGCCCTGCATGACCTTAGTCAAATCACTTAGTCTCCCTCAACCCCAGTCTCCTCATTTGTAATGTGGAGGGTGGGCTACGTAACCTCTGAAGTCCCTTACATCTCCAGATCCCCCAAACTAGTGCTAATCTGTGTTACCTTGGACAAGCCTTAACCCTTCTTGCCCTCAGTTTCCTCATCTGTAAAATGATGGCTTCAGAGTAAATGGCCCTTGAGGTCTCTTCCCACCAACTATGATCCTGTGGAAGATGGCTGAGTTCCTGATATCAGCTATAGTTCTTTCCCTTCCCAATACTGTTAAGTTGAGGGTTCTGACTAGTGGTCAAGGTCAGTTGATTAAATGTTCAACTACACGTACAGGCAGTGTGTCAGTGGATAGAGAGGCCACTTTAGAAGCTATAAGAAGGCCATTTTCTATTCACTATAAGAAGGAACTTCCTAACAATTAGGACTGTACAAAGAGAAATGGCCTGTAATGGTAGTGAGCTCCCCCTCATAGAAGGTCAGAGAATGAATGAATCCAAGGTTCAGGTGGAAGCTGGACTGGAAGATAGAGCCCTCAGGTCTGACCCAACTCTTCCATCTCATGACTCTAGCCAGGGCCTGCTCCAGAATATCAAGAAATAACAGGCCTACTTATTAAGGATCCTAGGATCAGGGCAGGGTTCCAGTCCATTTACATCTAAGGCAGACAGCAGGCTGATAAATCATAGTGGATAGCAAAAAGGAGATTACTCTTTCCTATTGGGATCAGACAAGAGGCAGGTTGGCCAGGGACATTGGCTCATCTGTTATGTCAGGCAATATGGAGATCCAGTCCTACATTCATTTCCCTAGGAAATGTCAGTGAAAGTGAATTTCGCAATTAGCTGTAGCTGGGGCCAGAGTCCAAAGCCAAGGTCCCCATATCGATGGATCAGATTTGGTTTTCAAGGATAGAACTGGATGGGGCTTGTTAGCAAACTACTGAAAACACGGGGAATCTGACACTGCCTTCCTTGGAAGCAGCAGCAGCCACTGGCATGCCAAGAATGATATGGTTCTTCACCCTAAGAGCTGGTGAGTTTTTACTCCTCTCTAGCCCTAGCTGGTGACATCTATCATAGCCCTATAGTATCATTGGATTATCCTCTCTTAGGATTATGAGTCTACAGCTGGAAGGGACCTTGGAGGCCATCTAGACCAACTTCCCTCCATTTACAGAGCAGGAAACTGAGTCAGAGGGAGGCAAAATGACTTGACCAAGATTATATAGATAGTAAGAAGGCAGCTAGGTGTCACAATGGAGAGAATGTCGAATTTAGAGTCAAGAAGACTTAAATTCAGATTCTGCTTCTGTCACTAGCTGTGTGACCCTGGGTCAGTCACTTGACCTCTTTTAGCCTCAGTCACCTCATCTGTAAAATGGGAATAATAATAGCACCTACCCCAAAGGATTGTTGTGAGGATCAGATGAGATAAGTTAAGCAAACCATGAAGTGCTACACAAATGCTTGCTGCTATTATGAGCAGAAGCTGGATTTGAACCCAGGTCCTCTGACTCAAGAGCTAGAGTTCATTCTACTTGTTCTTGTTACCTGCCCTCCTTTTCAACTTTTAAAATCTTCCTGGCCCCATCCTTCTGTTTTCTAAGCTCAGGCAGGAATCCTGACCTATCCCCAGATCCTGACAGAGCTTACCAGCTCTGTGTGTACAAGTGCACACCCACCCCACCCATCACCACCATGGACAAGTGTGCTTTATTGTCTTATGATTAATTAGAATAAATAATTGGCACCAGATGGATTTTTAGAGATTATAGAATTCAATCCCATTTCACAATGGGAAACTGAGACCTAGAGAAAGGGAAATGACTCGCCCAGGGTCACACAACAGAGCCAGAACAAATGTGCTTTCCAAGCCACCACAATGGCAGCTTTTTCTACCAGCTTCTGACAAAAGTTAAGGCACCTGCTCAGGAGGCTAGCAGGATTTGAACTCTGACCCCATCTTCTCAAGATAGACCCTAAAATGACTATATCCATACCCCTCCCCATAGCTCACTTTCGGTTTCTGTTTTTCCCTGCTGATGAAAGACAGTGTGATGTAATGGACAGAAAGCTAGCTTGAGAATCAGGAGTTCCTGGGTTCAAGTCACACATATGGAGTTCAGGACCCCAGGCAAGTCATTGAATCTCTCAGTGACCAAGCTTCTCCCTAACCAGTTTCATAGAAGAATCTCCACACTGGGAATTAGACCAAATTACAGATATCCGGTTCAAAAAGAAAAAAATATTCCCCCAGCACATTGATTAGACATAGGAGAATCCCCACCCCACCCCCAGGAGCATCTGTTGAGGAAAATATCAAGAATTCTAGTTTCTAGAGGTTCCACACGAGGTCCATCTGAATGAAGGCAAAAGAAACAAGCTGTAATTAATAATTTGCCTTCAGTGGTTCCCCACTGCTGACGACTAAATAAATTTCTCAACTGTTTAATCTGTCACAGCATTCTCCATGATACCTTTCCATCCTTATATTACTCCTTTTTACGTACCCTGTCATCCAGCCAAACTGTGCCACCACACTGTTCCATAAATATGTACCATGCTTTTCCCAACTCTCCACCTTTTCTGACTTGTTCTCTCTACCTGAAATGTCCACCTCCCTCCCCACCCCACCCCTCCAACTATCTAATTCCTACCCATTCCTCAAGACCTTATCCAAATTTCACCTCCCTTATCCTCCTTCCAGTTAAATGTTAACTTCTCCCTTTTCTGATTCCCTGTAGCATTTAAAAATCTCTTTTATTGTGGTTTCACGCCCTTTATAGAAAATGTGACTTATCTGTTTACTTGTCTTTTCTTTCTTATTAGACTGCAAGCTCCCTGAGTGTCAGAGCTACTGTCTTATATCTCTGTATCCCCCCAACATACCTAATGCAGTATTCAACAAAAGAAGCATTCAATAAATATTTGATGAATGAAGTGAGTCATACCTCCAGATTCCTTCCTTTAGTTAGAACTCAGGAGAGCTAATTCAAGCCATATCAGAGTAGATGCCAAGAAGGAGCCAACAATAGGATCTCACCAGAGCTCTAAGGAAAGCCCCTCCCCCACCTGAGTCTTGCTGGCTCCAGATCCTACATGGAAAGGGTAATGTTTAATCCAGATCATTGGTTCTTCCCATAATCTCTTTACAGGTTCTGCTCTGGGTAATTGAGACTTTCCCAGAAGATGGAAGATTTCTTTCCTCTTTAATTGACATATGTTGTTCATAAAATTCTAGGCTTCCCGGAAGTCTGCATTTCTAACAAAAACTTTCAAACATCAGTGGCTTTATCTGGTCTATTTGGTGGAGACCATCCACCTCTAAGTCTGGGGTGGGAATAGAAGTGTGAATAGAGTGAATAGAACTAAAGCCAGTGAGGTAAGTGTGTCATGGGAGAGGAGTGAATGAGGGGAAGGAGAAGGAATGGGAAATGGAGATCAAAGAGAAGAGTCTAAGGGCCCCTGGTACTTGAAGATTGGGGAGGTTGTTGCTCCCTGACACATGGAAATCCTACAGCAGAAAACACTCACTCAACCAACATGGTTCTCTGGCATGGCATCCAACCTGGTCTTCCAACCCAGTCATTTCACTTAAGCCTTTAACTGCTTACATGCATAATGGGGCACGAGACACAAGAACACTCAACTTTCTTCACCATCTGACCGTTAATCAATTACATCCTTGGGCATTTTGGGGATTATTTTTAGATCACCCACCACAAGGGGAATGTTTGGCAGACCTGAGAATGTGGGAGATGTGACCATAAAGAGGAGACTGTTTTTTTTTTTAAAAACAAATACAATAATTCACACATCCAAATGGTAGATGTTGCCTTCAAAGTCATCTTATTTTAATTCACTTATTTGTGGGCCACCTGTCAGGAATGTTGTCAACAGGATTTCATGGGCTGGGAAGGTGGACTCAAGCTCTGAGGGTCTCTTCAGATTTTGAGGTTCCATGATGCTTTGGTCACCTGGACAGGCACCTTAACTCATGTGCATCCTAATGACACTGAGGGAGCTCCTTACTGAGAATAACCTTTATGCCCAGGCATGTGTTCTTGAGAATATCTTCAGCAGTAACTGATCTTCATCCTCTGAGGATGGATTTAATTTTCGGAATAATCCCAGGTAATTCAGGGCCAAATCTGGCTAGTAACTGTGGATGTCATTATTAAGAGCAGGGCTAGGTACTGGGCCTGTGATTTCATTTATTAAGGGAACTTCAGATGAGAAAACTTCCTAATTTCCCTCAGTGCCAGTTAGCACTTTCTCTGCAACTTAGAACCTAGAGAGTTCTAGAGCACAAAAAGGTTAATTGACTTGCCCAGGGTCACACAGCATAGTGAGACTTGAACTCAGGTCTTCCTGACTCTGAGGCTAGCTCCCTATTCACTTTGCCACCCTAAAAATTCTAGTAAATAGCCACCATGTCACCTTAAGCCACGTAATGATATGTTCTGTCTATGTGGGCTTCAGAATAACCCAGTGAGGTAGCTACTGCAGGCAGTATGGCATCATAGAACACTAGCCTTGCAGTCAAGAAGCCTGGATTCAAATGCTACCCCAGATAGTCACTGTTTGACTCTAGGCAAGTTACTCCATCCACTCCACAGGGCTGCCACGAGGCTCCAATGGAATAATGTACTGAGAGTGCTTCGTAAACCTCAAAGCTATAAGAAATATGAGTTATTATCTCAACTTTACTGATGAGAAAACAGAGTCTCAAAGCTTCAGAGGAGGTTAGTGGCTTGCCTATGGTCCCACAGCAAATAAAACAAGATTTGAATCCAGTTCTGCCTGATTTTAAGTCCAACGTTCTACCTGGATGCCTCTTGTCAAGCTAGAGACTATACTTCAACTGGCATGTCCTTTAAGAACAAATGAAGTTGTTTTCTAATGAAATTGGCCAAGTTGAGAACCAATTCGGGGTGAGGGGGATTCTGTTCTATGAGGGCTGGGTCAGGATGGTGGCAGGGACAGAAATGGTGATATTTTAGAAGAGGTCATCTCCCTGGGAAGGTCACATTCCTGGCCAACAACATGGTCATTGGGAAGGGGAAAAGCATGGTCAGGGCTGGGGTTGTGTGTGTCCTCTGGGTCACAGGACTAAGGAGCATCCTAAGAGGGTCAGGAGGATCTCCATGGACTCACTCAGAGGCACCACACACACATACCTTGTCCTGAAGGGAAGGACCACTACAACCTAAAATTCTGTATCTCATGATGGAATGACAAACCATATCCCTGGTGTTTATTCCCTTCTTTATTGAAGCAGCTTTGATTAAAAACAATGCATGATTACAAAGGAAAGAACTTGATTTTCATAGAATCATTCTTTCATAGCATTATGGATATGGAGCTGAACTGGTGTCACTGAATCCAATTTCTCATTTTGCAGATGAGGAAACTGACAGATTAAGTGAGCTGCCCAAGGTTACATGACTAGGAAATGTTTTAGGCAGGATTTGAATCCAGGTTTTCAATTCCAAACCCACCACCTCATTCACTGTTCAATTGTCTTGAGCCATTTCTAAATTGGCTCTGAAGGCAGTTCCCAAAGAATAATTCCAGCAATGGCAGCTCACTGAAATGAGTTCATTAACTCCCTCAGGGACTGCTCTGAAGGGGTCAGAAATCATTTGGATGTATGAGGTCTGTTTCAACAAAAAAAGAAAAGGAAAAAACAAAGCCAGTCATATTGCCTTTTTTTTTTTCAGTCACTCCCTTCACTCTGTAATTCAAATCTGGTTATCCAAAGGGTCCCCTAGCAGAGATCCTTATGGGACTTGCTTTCCATAAAGAGATGAGAATCTTCTGTAATCAATCACGAGGAGCAGAAGGGATTGAACTCAATGTGTATTTACTAAACACCTACTATGTGCAAACTGGTTTCGCTAATGCAGGGTGATACAGAGACCAACACCAAACAGTCCTCAAGGAGTTTACATTCTCCTAGCTGGATCCAAGAGATGTATCTGTCCCTCTAAGGAGGGAGAGAATGCTAACAATGGCACCCCAAGCTGAGCCCTGAAGGAAGGGAAGGATTCTGAGAAGTAGAAGTGAAAAGGGAATGCATGAACAAAGGTGGTGCATGGGTGGGTTCTGGGAGACTTGCATTCCAGTTTGGCGAGAACACAGAGTATGTAAAAGTGGGCAAGGTGAAATAAGGCCAGCAATGTAGATTGGAGTCAAATTGTGATACATAAATGCCAGGCTCATGTGTTGGTGGGGTTTTTTCTAAAGGCAGTAAGGAGCCATTAAAAGTTTTTAAGGAGGGGGGTGACAGTGGCAGACTTGTGGGGATGTATTGAAGAGGGGAGAGACTAGAAGCAGAAAAACAAATTCGGAGGCTCTTATAATAGTCCAGTCAAGAGGAAGTAGGGACACGAACCAGAGGGGTGGCTCCATGCATAGAGATCAAGGGATGGGTGTGAGATATACTGGGAGTGAAACAGAATTTAGGAACTCTTTAGAGGAAGGGAGGGGGAAGAATCTGTGAATGACTGAGGTTACAAACCTGGGTGACTGAAAAGATGGTGGTAGCCTCCACAGGAATAGTGAAATTGGGAAGAGGAGAAGGTTTGGTTGGGAAGATGAATTCAGTCTTGAACATGTCACATTTGAGATGCTGTTACAACATCCAGGTAGAGGCATCCAGCAGGTTATATATAGATATTAAGTCATCTGCATGAACCATGAGAGTGAAGGAGATAACCAAAGAAGGTAGAGGCAAAAAAGGAAAGGGTAGAGGTTTGGGGTGGTAGTGAAAGTTGATTGATGAGCCAGTAAGGATGACTTTGAAGGGTCATTCTGAGAGGACAACTAACAGTGTCATTGAAGGGGCAATGATTCGTGAGATGGGTTTGTCAACAGTGACTCAAACAGCAAAAATGCCAAAGATGACTATGGAAGAAGAGCTTCTGGACTTGAGGAAGAAAGGGCTGGTGACCTTGAAGAGTGCAATTTCAGTGGGGAGCTGGAGTTGGTAACCAGACTGCATGAGGCTGGGAAGTGACTGAGTGGGGAGGAAGTAAATATAGATCTATCTTTGACAGTGAAGAGGAAAGAGATAGAATGACAATTTTAGGGAGTAATGTGGTCAAACAAAAAGTTTTGAGGTTTGTTTGTTTAAGTGGGGTGGAAGGAACCTAAGTATGTTTATAGGCAATAGAGGAGGAGCTGGTAGATAAGATGATGAGGAAAAAGAGGGAATGATGGGTAGGCTAATCTCCTGAAAGAGATGGGAAGAGAAGGGATCAAGAATACCAGCAGAAAGGTTAGCCTAGGCAAAAATGGCCACCTCTCCCTCAAAGACAAGGGAAAGGGAAAATTAAGCAGGATTTGGAAAGTATAGATCAGTGGAGATGAGGGAGAGCTCAAAGTATGGCTAGGATTTTCTCAGCAAAGTGGCAGCTGAGAGAGAGAAAGTGAAGGTCTGGGAGAACCATTTGGGGAGTGGAGTGCAATAGTCATGAAAATAAGGGGAAACAGAGTGTACTATACCACAATGAGGTCTCTGTTAAAAAGTAGATAGCCTAATCTTGTAGTCCCTATTGGTATGCGTGCATGGCTTCCTCCAACTGTGTTTCAGCTCCACGGGAATAGGCATAGAGAAGGCAAATGGTGGGATGATCCAGAATGCAAACTGGCAGTGAATGATGGTGGGGCAAGGGCTTTGAGGGTGAAGGTAAGGGACTGGTTAATTACAAGTAAAGATAGGTGGCACATTGGATAGAGCACGGCCCTGGATTCAGGAGGACCTGAGTTCACTGGCCTCAGACACATAACACTTACTAGCTGTGTGACCCTGGGCAAGTCACTTAACCCCATTGCCTAACCAAAAAAAAAAAAAAAGAACAAGTAAAGATTGGGAAGGCAGGAAAATGATGCCAGAACAGAATTGGGAGGACCAGTGGGCTGGGAGGTTGCAGTGAGAATGATGACTACCTGGGGAAGAAAAACCACAGCACACCATTATTAATCATTAGAGGCATGTCAAAGGTCTAACCAGAGAGACAATGAAGCTACTAAAAAGGCACCATCTGAGAGCCATCCCTGGATTCCAAAAGCACTTGCAAAGTGTATTCCCACAATGCTTTTAGCAAGGGTCACCATGCTGGAAGAAGGAAGTGTGTGCCTTTTCAAAGGGGAATGCACTCATTTGGAAACTGAAAATTTATGGTGTTTATTAGCAAATCAGTCAGAGAACTTGATAATTCCCCACCAGCTTGCAGCCATCCCCTTTTGGCTGTTTCACTTCCTGACAAAACTGCACCAACCGAATCAGCACAAGCACTGGTTTGGGACTTGGGGTTGCCTCCTTGGCTTGGGGTGCATTAGGGAAGTCCCACCCACTTCTAAAGGCCTGAGTCTTCTCATGAATGATGAAGAAGGAAGTGGCTTGTCTAGCCAAGTTAGCATATCATCTTCCCAAACTTCTGTAAGCGTTCTCCAAGCTCCTCTTTGGTTTAGTTCCCAAGCAAATTGGTGATGAAATCCTTCAGATTGGTACAGTTAAAAAAAATACTTCCTGAAGTGCTCTGAGATCCATTTTTTTTTTCATTTGACTCTTATGTCCTGTGACAAGTAAGGAGGACTGAAGAAGGGTAGTGACTTGTCCAAGGTCTCCTGGCTCCTAGCTTTGGTGATCTTTGAATGAGAATCCCCCCCCCTTAGAGCTATCTCTACCTGTTGAGATCCTTCCCAACTTGAAGGCTCAGCTCGTGCCAACTTCCCCTGTTAAGCTTTCCCTGATAACCTCAGCCAGGAAGTGATTCCTCCTGGTTTTTCATTATGTATGTGACTGTCTTAATTCCTCCTTACCCCTACCCCCAATCCCCAATTCCGTAAGAATTTGGAGAGCAGATACACCATTTTATTCATTTCTGTATGTCCCATAATGCCTATCACAGGGCCTCAAACACAGTAGGTGCTCAGTAAATACTTGAATGGATGGAAGAAGACTGTTAATAAAGTAGAACATGGAGGAGAAAGCCCCAATCCAGGAAATCTGTAGCTGTCTTTTGGAGATGACATTGATTTGAATCCAGGGTCATAGGTTACATCTGCGTAATACTTCACAATTTACAAGAGCACTTGGTTCACACAAACTTTCTGAGGAATAGATCACATAAGTATTACCACCCTCATTTTAAGGATGAGTAAACTGAGGCTTAGAGAGCCCAAATAATTGATCTAATGTCACATGGCAGATTTTCTCCCTTAACAGCATAATAAATTTAACTGAAGGCATGAACTGATACTTACAACTGCTCATTCTTCTATGAGGTTGATTTTTTTTCCCTGTGGAAAGGCTAATTCTGGATAAGATAAGTAATTATTTTGAGTCACCAGTGTTTATTGGAATCACATAATTTCCAGCAACTGTAACAACTTCTGGGTTGAGGTGGTGGTCTTTTTAAAGACTGACCTAACAGATTGATACTAATATACCCTGAGGGCCTCAGACCATCCGTCCACTCAGCTCCACTGGAAGGAACTACTGGCCCATAATAGAGAAGGGAGGTCTCTTTCTCGGGTGGAGAGCTCCACTGTTGACTGCCCAGTGACCGTGATTAAGAGCTAGTAGAATCCTACATCATGATGAGTGAACAGCGGTTGAGGTTGGGAAGTTGATGCTGTTGAATTCCACCACCAAGCGTGACCCCTGATTGCTTGATGCCTCTGCTCTCCCTGTGAGCCACCCATACATGCGGTAGCCCAGCATTTCCTGCAGCCGGGCCTTTTGCTTTGGAAAGTGCCTGCTAAGTAACCTGTCCTCTAAGGGGTTTCTCAGAGGAGGAATGTCGGTGTTTCTTGGAGGAGGCATCACTGAGGTCACCAGAACGTGACTCCTGGAGAAGAGAGCAAGCAGGGGAAATTCACTTACCTTGACCCTCCTTACCAATGGTGGAGCCAGTAAGGGTGGGGGAGGGGGGTGGGGAGATGGTAATTGGACTCAAGAGGCCCAATTGATTAGAAGGTCATTCAGTAGGTACCAGGACTACAGCATTCTGGTGCTGTGGGAAGAGTGCTGGATTTGAAATCAAAGGTTCAAATCCTTGGCTCTCCCACTTAATTACCTGTGTAGTGGTTAGGCAAGTCATTTAATTTCTCTGTACCTTGGTTTCCTCATCTGTGAAATGAGGAGATTAGACTAAGACTAAATGATTTCTAAGGTCCCTTCCAGCTCTAAGGCTATGTTGCTATGATCCCTCTGCTTGAAGTCTCCAAAGGAAAGGGGAGCTTACTACCTTGTGAGGCAGCCTAGGACAGAAAGTTCTTCCTTATATTGAGCCAAAATCTTTCCCCACCTCCTTGGCCCTAGCTCTTCCCTTAGGAGAGACATAAAATGCAATTCTGTTAGACAGGTAGCATAATAGATTTGGATCTGGAAGGGGTGGGGTAGGGATCTAGTCTTGAAGCCCAGAGAGGTTGAGTGATTTGTCAGAGCCTGGACCCCAGATGGGTGCTCTCCCCACCACATAACACTGCTCTAACCCCTATTTTGCCCAATCTCCCACCTCTGTACTCCAAACTTGGCATGACCCTCCTTACCATGGCCTGACCAACAGGGCTCTATGTGAGGGATCGAGAATGAGTAAAGTACAGGCCAACCATAAGAGGAGTGGGGCCCATGATGTAGAGTGAAGGTAAGGTCTAGAGAAAGGGCAGAGTAGAAAGCAGGCATTGATAAATGGTAAGACAGACAAAGGTGAAGAATAGGACTGGAGGGGCAGCTAGGTGGTGCAGTGGATAGAGCACTGGCCCTGGATTCAGGAGGACCTGAGTTCAAATCCGCCTCAGACACATAACACTTACTAGCTGTGTGACCCTGGGCAAGTCACTTAACCCCATTGCCTAACCAAAAAAAAAAAAAAGAATGGGACTGGAGCCAACGAGCCTCCAAAGCCTACATAGGGTATCATATTTCTAGAGGCAATCTGTAAAAGTGAGGCCAGCTTCAATATTATTGGGGGAGTTGGACTTCCTACTTCCTATGACACCATGAAAGATGTAATCTGGCCCCTTGCTGAAAGACCTGTGGTTCCTTTTGGTCCCTGGGTGTCCCTATTTATGGGAGGTTGTCATCTATGTATGGGGTGGGGGGCTCATCTATTTTTTATGCACAAGCAGAGGAGGAACTGTGAGCTTAAGGTCCCAGAAATACCCACCTACTCAAATATCCTGCCAATGTTCCAAAATTCCTTTAGGACATTCGTTAAAGAAGCAGAGGGGCATAGTAAAGAGTGCATTGGACTGGAGTCAGAAGACCTGGTTTCTATTTTGAGTACCACTACCAAATAGCTGAGTCACATTGGGCAAATTATTTCCCCCTCTCTTGGACTCAGTTTCCTCCTTTGTAAAAAGAACCCCAGAAGAGACAGTTCTTTCCAGCTCTGACATTTGATAGTGTTTTGGGGGGAAGTGGATCGTTGCTTTTCCCAGTAGTGCTTCTGGAGAAGGTAACCCATCAAGTCCCTAATGCCTTACTCTGAATATGTTCTATAAGACAGGTTGCATCTCCAGCTGGAGACTAGGGCAGCTGGTGAATATAGACTATAGCAGAAATGAAGAGTTTGCAACAGGGAACACAAACTTTGCCTCCTTTGATTTCATGCTGATTTACTGGTTCCAGACGTACAAATGGTATAAAAGCAATAGAATGTCAGAGCTGG
Source organism: Phascolarctos cinereus (assembly GCF_003287225.1). Taxonomy (NCBI): domain Eukaryota; kingdom Metazoa; phylum Chordata; class Mammalia; order Diprotodontia; family Phascolarctidae; genus Phascolarctos; species Phascolarctos cinereus. The sequence goes on from NW_027555847.1 coordinate 59,513,828, forward strand.
AATAATGCCTCACAATTGTCTAGTCAAACCCTCCCATCTACAAGATAGGCAAACTAAGTCCCAGAGAGGTGAGAGTTAGTTAATAGCAGAACTGAGGGGAAATTTCAAGTATCTTGACTTTCATTCAGTCCTGTGTCTTCCATCACATTTATTTCCTTGTCTATTGATCCCCTGCAGATATACCACCTCTAAGACTCAGTTTCTTCATCTGTAAAATGACCTCTGAAGGACTCTGGATTTATAACCACATATACCTCCCCTGAAAAAATTAATAAATTTTAATAAAAGCAACTTCTGGCACATTTGGCCATCATAAGACTCTTTGTTGTTTAATCATCTCAGACTCTTTGTGACCTCATTTGGGGTTTTCTTGGCAAAAATACTGGAGTGGTTTTGCCATCTCCTTCTCCAGCTCATTTTACAGATGAGAAAACTGAGGCAAACAGGGTTAAGGGACTTGCCCAGGGTTACACAGCAAGGAAGTGTCTGAGGTCACATTTGAACTCCAGAAGATGAGCCTTCTTGACTGCAGACCCGGCACTCTGTGCACTATGGCACCACCTAGCTGCCTTCATAAGACTCAGAATTATCTAAATCAACTGATTCCCAGCCTACAGATTTGCTGCTGTTCCATCAAGAAAATAACTGAGTGGAGGCAAGTGGTCCACTTGGAGACTATAGCTCTATCTAGGCAACAATTTTACTTTGGATGAGACAAGACCAGACAGGATGGGAAGAAGAGATTAACAGAGGTGGAATGCTAGGACTGTTGTGTCCTGACAGCTGAAAATGAGATAGCATAAGACTGTGTAGAATGGGAGGGCGGGAAGGGGATGGGGATGGAGGGGCGGGGGCACAGAACAGGAGAAGAATGGAAGGGAAGGAGATGAGATTGGTGGGGGCAGGATGGAAGAGGAGGGGATTATGGGATGGGATAGGATATAATAAAAGAGGGACAATTTAACAGTCCCCAGCCTCTGGTGGTTCCTCCCCAGCTTCAATTGTTCGGCCCCATCTCATCAGAATGTCCCACATGCAGCCCATCATCCCTGTCCTTCACCTCAGCAAGAAACTCCTGCGCCTTTGGGGAGGTGGAGCTCTCTGCCGTCATTTCCTCAGGACCCTCCCCCACTAATTCAAGAGGAATATACACACATCCACCTCACCAGGGAAGAATTATGACATCGAAGAAGTCTGTCTTTAACAGCTGCAGTCCCTCTCCCAGGCACTTTGTCCTCTTCCCCTCGGCCTCAGGGTCCTCCATCTTGCTCTCCCCTTGCTCCTCTTACAGCAACTCTCAGCTCCTTTATTCACACTAAGGTATCAATGACTCCCAACATCTTACAGTGGGGCTCTTCCCAGGAGACTGGCATTTCAACAGATGTCAAAGCCTTATTGAAGCACTAGGCCTAGAATTCCAGGTAGCAGCTAGCAGTCACCTCTTAAGACCTGCCCGCGTCTCACCCTGGGGAAGGACCCTCCTTCATAACCACACTGCTCACTGCTACCCTATCAGCACTATCTCTCCTGTGAAGTTTGAAGAGTGAAACCCTTTCCTCCAGCTACTTGAGGCTTCCTCAGGAAGCTGCAGATGCCTTCCTCCAGGGACGGAAGGGCAGAAGAGATGCTGCTGAGCCATTCCACTCATGACTTTCCCCAGGACAGATTGCTAATTCAGCCTCCCAGAGAGAAGAATGTGCCAGATGTAAAATCTGAGCTCATCAGAGAGCTCCCTGGGAAGGGACTTAATATTTCCTTAGATGCCTAGACCTTCAGGTGCATTCATATCTGCACTGTCAGAATGTCATTTTCATCCCTTTTGAATAATCTTCTAAAATTTCAGGCCATGGGGTCTTACCTCCTACAAATTTTTGAAGCCCAAGATAGTTTCATATAGGTTGAGTAAGCATCACCTAAAGGGACTGATTCGGGGGGGCTCTGGACTCCACTCCAACTGTGAACATTCCCCCACTGGCCACCACCAACCTTCTTCCATAGATTCATCTCATTTAGTTAAGTATTGCCCTCTCCTTAAAAACCTCTTGTAAAGCAAATACTTGGGGGAGGGGAGTGTCAGGCAGTGAAGAAAGACTCTGCTCCTCAGCAGTTTAGTTTGAATCTGTTTGTAAGGGAGATTTAGAGGGGAGACATACTGGGCTGCCAACATATTTTGCCTGATTGGCTAATGAGAACCTGAACAGAGCTTTGAGGGGGGTTTTTAAACTGAAGCACAGCCTATAAAAATAGTATAGGCTTTGCAACAAATCTCTCACCCTAGTAGTGAAGATCGCTGCCATCCAGTTTCATATTAAGTTTACCACGCCCTTTTCTTCCCCAACACACACCTACTGCTGCAGCCATACTAATGTCTTCACTGGCCCCACACATCTCACACCACCATCAATTTTCCTTTACTCCAAATCCATGACCAGCATGTGCTTCAAATAGAACTCTGAAGCTGACCTCCTTTCCTTCAGGAGGTCTCCTAGAACTAATTCTAACTCATGCTGATTTCCCACTTTGAAATTCCCCAATCCTGGGGTCCTTTTTGAGAACAAAGAACAAATAAAAATAACAACAATAACCCTATCAAAGACAGCTTTGCCATCAGTTTGCTCTTGCTCTACCACGTGGGCGAGCCCTTTCTCTCCAACTAGATGATCAGTTCCATGATGACAGGGAGCCTGCATGATACTTCTTGGCCGCCCACAATGCCCAGCATGGAGCTGGTGCTTGTTAGCTTGAACTGAGGGGAAGCAGCTGAGGCTGTGTCCTCAACATTCCTTGTATTCCCCCATGAGATCCAGCACCCAACAGGTCTAGACACACATCAGGTGCATAATAAACGCATCTAATACGATTCCACAAACATTAACCGGCAAGGCCCTGTGCTAGGTCATGGAGACAAAAAGATAAAACATACCCTAGCTTCCAAGGCAGCTTATAGCCAAGAATAAGCCCTGGCTTTGGAGTCAGAGGAGCTGGGTTCAAATCCTGTTTGTGCTACTTACTTATTAGCTATGTGACCTTGAGGAAGTCACTTCACCCCCAATTCCTTACCTGTAAGATAGATGACCTCTTCCACCTCTAAATCTAATATACTATGAGATAAGATGTGGACACAAAGGTCTATAACACTAATTAGAATATGATGAGTGCAAAGTGAGGGGAAGGTTCCTAAACAAAGTCTTCTGAGAAAATAGAAGGAGAAAGAATAGGCATGAAGGAGGGGAGAAGGAAGAGGATATCAGGGAAGGCTTCTAGGAGGAGGTGGTGCCAGAGTTGGGCCTTGAAGACATGGAGGGTAATGGGGCGAGGAGATGCCTTCTAAGCCCAGGGGAAAGGAGCAAAGACTCAGAGACTGGAAAAGACAGGAATGGGAGTAAGTTTAGCATGAACGAGGCACAGGGGGAAATAAGGCATGGGAAAACAAAAAGAATTTAAAGTGCACATACCCTTTGCTTGGAATGGACAAGGTGGGCTTCAGGCTTTTCTGAAGGGGCAGCTTCTCTCGAAGGCGCTTCTGAGACTCCCATGGCTTAGTTCTTGACATCTCAGAGCTCGTTGGCCAAGCTAATCTAGAACACAGTACATTTAGTTTCCAGAGACCTAGAGGAAAGATTTCCCAGCTCCACAAAGTTGAGAGGTGGAAGGTTGTCTCCATATCCAGCCCTCCACCCTTTCTCTCAGGCTGCCTCAGCAAGGGTAGGAAAGGGCTTAGCTCTGTGATTCATCACTTTTGGGACCCTCTCTACCAATCCAGATTGCTACCTTCTCCGAAACCAGAGTCTTAGAAAACTGCCTAAACAGCCGTGGTATCAAATTCAAATAGAAATGGGGTCACTCAAACTTACATAAGGATTCCAGAAGCCACACGTTCGTTGATTTAGAAAACCACATGCTAACATTATCAACATTCTATTGTATTTTTATTTATTTTTGTTAAATAATTTCCAATTACATTTTAATCTGGGTCAAGTTGGGAGTATTGTGGGCCATGTGTACGTGAGGTGGGGGAGGGAGATGTTTGACACACCTGCACTACTACATAATGCTGTTCTACCCAGGGTTATTTGGATCAAATATAACATGCAAAGTCTGGAAACCAATAAGATTGCCCATTGCTCGTTGCATTCATATTCTCCCGGAAGATGGAGAAAAAATGTTCAGTTTCACTAACCAGCAGATGGAACGATTAAATGCCGGCCTCACCTCCACTCCCCACTTCCTCCTCAGCCACCATGCTGACTCTGCTAGCCCACAGTCAAGAATGCATGTCAACCCAGGAAGGATGATGAGTCATACTTGCTGACTCTGACATCCAGTCCCCAGTCTGACTCAATGGCAGAATCTTTGGTGCACTAGAAACAGCACTGGGTTGGGGGTTGGGAGTCCTAGGTTCCAATCCAAGCCCTCCCAATAACTAAAGAGCTGCGGGACTTTGAGTCACATCACTAAGCCTTGGCTGGCCCTCAGTTTACTTATCAACAAAGTAAAGGATTGGACAACATGATCTTGAAGGTCCAATCCAGCTCTGCATTCTGTGAGCCTATGACTTGTACTGGTTTAATCAAAGCTAAACCTAAGCGTGGAGACTGTCCAATCAAGAGAACGTTCAAGGGGTCTTCATTAATTCCATCTGAGGCACCCAACTTTTGAGATTACAGATACAAAGGAAGGAACAAGTTGTTACATTTAATTCGATTAATTCAACAAACATTTATTAAGCAACTATTTTGTGCTTAATAACATAATATAATAATATAATAACAATACAATATGCTTAATAAATAATTTAGCAAATTATTTATTAAGCACTTTCTCTGTGTCAAGCACTATGTTAAGCCTATGGATTGGAAGACAAAAATGAAAGAATCCCTACCCTCGAGGGACTTACATTCTACTAGGAGAATATCACCATACTCAGATTAGAAAATTCAAAGTATACGTGGCAGAGTAATTGCTGGCAGTCAAGGGACTGACTGGAAGAATCAGGAGAAGTGGCACTTGAGGTGGGCCTTAAAGAGAGTAAGGTTTCCAAGAGATGCAAGTGAGGATGGAAAGCATTCCAAGCACAGAGGAGCCAGGAGAATTCTGAAGTCCAGTCCCTGACAATGAAGCTGGACCCTCATTGCCCTTGTTCTTCTGTCCAAGGTTTCTCTCAGTGTCCCAGGTTCACAGCCTCAGGGTTGTCCTCAAGACGTCACTCTTCCTCACCCCACCCATCCTATCAGTTTGGTTCAGTCTTGACAGTTCTACCTTTACTATATCTCTCGTATGTAACCCCTCTCTCTTTTCAAAGTCACCATCACCACCTTAGTTCAGACTCTAATCACCTCTCAAACTATTACCATCACCCCTAATTGAGATCCCTGCCTCAAGTCTCTCCTCAATCCAACCCATCCTCCACAGTTACCAAATTACTTAAACACTGACCATGTCATTCTCTTACTCAATAAACCCCAGTGGCTTCTATTGCCTCAGATAAAATACAAATTCCTCAGGTTGATTTTTAAAGCATTTGATAACCTACCTCAACCTATTTTTAGATTTTTTTTTCTTTTTAGGCAATTGGGGTTAAGTGACTTGCCCAGGGTCACGCAACTAGTAAGTGTCAAGTGTCTGGTCTGAGGCCGGATTTGAACTCAGGTCCTTCTGACTTCAGGGCCAGTGCTCTATCCAGTTCTCCACCTAGCTGCCCCTCCATCCTATTTTTATAGCCTCATTATAAATTACTCTCAGAATTCTATGGTCCAGTTGAACTCGCTTCTTCTCTGTTCTCCAAACATCATACTCCATCTTCTCTCTGCGTGCCTTTGCATTGGCTGCATACTCCATGCCTGGAATGAACTTACTCTTCACATCCACCTTAGAGAATCCCACTCTTTCTTCAAGAGAAAGCTCAAACATCAACTTCTACACAAAGTCTTTCTTGAGCCCCCAATATTAGTGAGTTAATATTTGTAAAGCACTTAAGCATATAGTTCCTGGACATTAGTAGGTGCTTAACAAATGTTTCCTTCCTTCCACCCTCCTTAATCACCTTGAATTTATTCTGTGTGTATGTATGTACACACTTCTTGTCTCTCTCCCATAGAATATAAGCTTGAGAGTAGGGACTGGGCTTTTCAGGGGCTGGGGGGAAGGTTTGGTCTTTGTGTCCCCAGCTAGGGAACATAAAGATCTGGAACATAGTAGGTCTTCATTAAATATTTGTTTTTATTAAATTATTATTAAATAGTATTATAAATGTTATTAAATGTCTGACAGAAGAGGAAGGTGAATCCTAGAAAGATGAAGTGATCCACTCAAGGTCATACAGCTAGCTAGTTCTGGCAGCCAAATCACAAATGTTGACTCATATCATACTGGTAGTCAACAAAACTCTCCATGTTTTTTATATAAACAGATTCTGTTTAGCCATGTTCTTCTTCTCCACCACCCCCTATCCTATACTTTTATACATATGATTTTTTTTAAACCCAAGGGTAGGATTTTACATTTGTCCTCATTTAGTTTAATGTTGCCATAGATTCACTACAGCATTCTGATACTTCAACACCTTTTAGGACTCTGATTCCACCATCCAGTGTATTTGCTGTCCCACTCAACTTCACATCATATTCTATTTTATAAAAATGCCATCTATGTCTTAGTTGAAGTCATTGACAAAAATGTTGACTAGCATAGGACCAACAGTCCATTACCACATGTTTAGTGACATCCTTCCTCCAGACTATACCACAACATTCGTCTTTGCATAGAAAACACTGTTGTATTAAATTATGAATCTACCTAACTGGATTAGCATCAATTCCTATTCTTTTCATCTTGTCCACAAAGATATCATAAAAGACTTGATTCAATATCTTACAATCCAGGGATACCATATCAATAATATTCCCTAGAACTCTGGGTTGAATAACACTTTTTAAAAAGATGACTAAACCAGACTGTCATAATTTGCTTTCAGTGAACCTTTAGTGGCTTCTAAGTTATCATTACTTCTCTTTTGTAATTGATAATTTGTGAATCCATTCTAGAATTTTTCCAGGAATCACTGTCAAGGTTACCAGTCCATAGTTTCTAGTATCTAGTTTCTCTCTCTCTCTCTTTCTCTCTCTCTCTCTTTTTTGAAATTGGAATATTTCCCATCTTCTGTCACCTTTTTAGCTCTCCAGAAATACTCAAAGATTACTGACAGCCATCTATGGCTTCTATCTGCCAAACTACTTTGGTTCCCTGGGTATAATTCACCCAGGCTGGAAGACTAATTTAATTCATTTAGAGTCAGTATGTGGTCTCTTACAATCTTTTCTCATGTCTCTGGGGTTCAGATCCCATTTAATCATGCTCATTCTTCCTTTTCCAGGTTTAAGATCACTCTTATTGATGGAAACAAAATTGCTGAGTAGTCCTGCTTTCTTTGTGTGGTTAATACCATACCATCTGCCCCTATTATACCTATTCCTATGTTGCTGTCCTTGAATAAGCCATAAAAGTTCTTTTTGCTATCCTTAGTATTTTTGTAAGCCTTGGTTTGTTATGGGTAGCAGCCTTCCTGGCTCTTTTTACGTGATCATTCTACTCTTCTATACTTAGTATATGTTCTTTTAAAATCTGATCTCAGAGAGCTCCCTGTGAAGCAACATTGTTTTCCTTAGATGATCCCAGTATTTTTCCTTCTTTAGAACCATTCATTTTTTAGTTCAGTTTTTCAGTTATGTCCAACTCTTTGTACTCCCATTTGGGGTTTTCTTGGCAAAGATACTGGAGTGATTTATCATCTCCTTCTCCAGCTCATTTTACAGATGAGGAAACTGAGGCAAACAGGCTTATGTGACTTGCCAAGGGTCACACAGCTAGGAAGTGTCTGAGGCCAGATCTGAATTGAGGAAGATGAGTCTTCCTGCCTCCGTGCCTGACGCTTTATGCACTATGGCACCACCTGGCCACCCTATCATTCATTATTAAAATGTCAGAATTTCATTTTGAGGGCCTCTCTATCTCCCTTTGAGCAATCTTCTTCCCTTTTAAAGTCCAATGGCTTCCTCTCGCTTCCAGAGTCAGATATAAAACTATCTGTTTGGTATTTAAAACCTTTGAATATCCAGCCCCTAACTCCCTTTCCAGTCCTGTAACACTTCACCCTCCTCTCTCCACAAATTCTACAGCCCAGTTACATTGGCCTATTTACCATTCCCCTACCTAAAACTCCATGGCCTTTCACACTCCATCCTGGATCACTGTGCATTTGCACTGGCTGCCTTCCCTTCCTGCAGAAGGGCCTTTCCAGGTCCCCACAGCTGCAGTCTTTCCTTTTGAGATTACTTTCCATTTTCATATTAATTATCTTACATAGACTTAGTGATTGCCCATGTTATTGCTTCCATTAGAATGTAAACTCCTTGAAGGCAGGAACTGTTTCTCCAGTGCTTTGTATCCCAGGGCAGCTAGGTGGAACAGTACATAAAGCATTGGCCCTGGAGTACGGAGGACTTGAGTTCAAATCTGGTCTCAGACACTTGGCACTAACTGTATGACCTTGGGTAAGTTACTTAATTCTGATTGCTCCACCCCCCCAAGAAACAAAAATCTTCCTTTGTATCCCAGTGTTTTAGCATAATGTGTGCACACACACAGTACACACTTAATCAATACTTGTTGACTGAGACTGAGATACGATGGCCAGCAGATTGGCTAAACTCATTGTGTCCCAGTATCAGGAACTTCTGTTTATCTCTCTTGTATATTGGCAAGAGGTTTGTTGATACTGGCCTGACAACTCCCCTTCACAGACCCTACTCTCACCACCTGAAACCTACAGACCCTTTCTCAGAGTAATGTTTTTAGATAAAATGTTAAATTTCAGTTAAAAAATTAAGATGGAATTATTTCTCCATCCAAGTCCACAGGCCCCCGAAATCTATCCCCAGACTGCTAGCAGGCCTCTGACTCCCAGGTTAAGAACCCCCACTCAATAGTGATGACTTTAGTTCTTCTGCTAGCTTTTGACATTAAAAAAAAATCTGCTCCTCCTTCCCTCCCCTCCCCACCCCTTATTCTATCTCTCTAGCATTTCTCTGAGGTCCAATTTCTCTGCTTGTCTTGACCTTGATTCTGGATTACCTTCTGCTCTCTTTGAGAACTAAGCCAGTAGCATCTTGCACATTTCAAAACCCTTCCCCCAAGGAGCCTCTCACTGCCAAACTTTCACTTGCAGGTAGAAGCTGCCACCCTGTGGGAATTCAGCGTTGCTTTGCTGAGGCAGATGGAGCAATCTGGCTGGAAAATGAGAGTCTCTGGGGCCAGGTGGTGATTTTGAGAGTGAGGGAAAATAGGAGCTAAAAGGGCTCCCTTCCCTTTCCCTCCTCCTGGCCTCTCCAGCCCATTTAACCCTCTTAAGAGATGTATCCAAGCTAACTTGGATGAACTGGAGGGCTTCAGAGCATAGGTCCAGTTTACTTAAGACTATAGGTGAGAGGCTGCAGAGTGAGATGGCCTGTACAGCCTAGCAAGGGAATATCTGCGTGGACCACTGGTCTCTCATGTGAATGAGAAGCGGGGACAAGGGATTGAACTACTAAGTCTCAAGAACAACTTCCATGCCTTTTAGGGGAAAAAAACATCCTCAGCTACATGGTAGGCATCCTGGTAGATACTGTTCCTGCTATATATAAACATGCATTATTGAAAAAGCAGGTGCTAAAATTTCTTACTCTCAGGACAACTTTGTAACCCTCCTGCCCACTGGAGAATTTTGTTATACTAACTCAGACTCATAGAGTGTCTATGAACTGTGGCTTCTGCCCTCATCTCATGGCCTACAGTTCTTGTAGTCAACGTTTAGAGGAGGTGGGGCCACCCAGGAAGACTTCTGGCAGACTCTTCCCTGATCATATCACGTCTGCATGGTTGGGATGGATACATTCAGTGTGGCCATTGGGTTAATTGTATTTTTAATGGAAGAACAATCTGTTGTGTTTCACCCTTTGTCTTCTCCCAAAAGCTTTCAGTGGCAGAACAGCCTGAAAGATGGAGTGACTAATGATAACCACAGCCTTTAAGAGCTGGTACCACCACTACATGTCTGGTGCACAAGTGTAAGGTCTGAGCACCACAGCAAAATTATCACTAAGATAGATTTAACCTTGTGTGCAACCACAGTAAGGATGGGTGGGCCCATTTCTCTACCCAATTTCCCAATCCACTACCTCCCAGGGTAACAGAAAATGTAAGTGAATGCATAAATTATCACTAAGATAGATTTAACCTGGTGTGCAACCACAGTAAGGATAGGTGGGCCCATTTCTCTACCCAATTTCCCAATCCACTACCCTGATTCTATCATCCTATACCCCTCTAGTTGATAACTCTGGAGTTGTGGCGGCTATGAGTCCAACATAATGCCTACCCATAAAACCTTGGGAAAGATGGAGGATTACCTACAACCAAATCCCACACCTCAATGACAATTACCCTGTATTATGTCATTGACCTGCCCTCTGCCATAATCCCAAATGCCAATGATTACATCAAACCCTTAGGCTGAGGCAGAGGTATGGGGATGAAACCTCTTCCCGGGGAAAGATGAACATTGTCTGTGCCAGGATCCAATCAAGCATAAACCAAAAGCTAGGACCCCCTCCTGACTTTCCAGTCTTTTTACATATGAATCAATTATCTATTCATAAGTTCCAGTCACGCAGTCCTACTTGCTATTGCTCATGCATAACACTCCATCTCTCATCTCCATACATTTGCTTTCGTTGTCCCATGTTGCCTGGAAAGGTCTCCCTCCTCACCTTCATTTGCTGGATTCCCTGGCTTCCTATAAGACTCAATTAAAATCTGACTTTTTCTTTTTCCTGAAGGATGACTTTCCTCGCCCTCCCAACTGGAAGAGTCTTTCCCTCTGAAATGGCTTTCCATTTTCACTGTATTATATCTTGCATGTAAAGAGTTATTTGGACAATTTCTTCTCCATTAGCTGTGAGCTCCTCAAAGGTAGGGACTGTATTTGCCCCTCTTCTTATCTCTAGAATTTAGGACAGTGGCGAGCACAGGGTAAGCCCCTTAAGAAATGCTTGCTGCCTGCCTGAACCTCAGAGTCTCTGTAAGGACAAAATCCAAGGTACTGAGATAGAATCAGGAAGCCAGCTGCAGTAGAAAGTCCAAGCCAAGAAAATCTGGGATCAAGAGGCATTTGTTTCTCTGATGCATGCCTCCTCAAGGCCTTGTCCTTTTATGGCCATAGTATGCGTTCCGCACTCCTACCCTTCACCATCAGCATGGTGTTCCAACATATCCCCTCCTCACTCAGCCACATCAGTAAGCCCATGGGTTTACCATTCTCAAGACCAGAGGTTGTTGAGGTGAAAAGTTCCCACTAATTCCAAAGCATACATGGTGGTTCCCACATCCTCTTAGTGAGCTCATCTATCCCTACCACTCCATCATGTATTGTGGACAACTCTGTTGAAGAAACACTGGAGAGAGAGAAATCAGTCTTCTTACCCTTCCACAATCAGCCATGGTGGGCAAGAATTCAAGTAGATTAATCTGAGCTTCAGGAAGTCCAAATAACAAAGACTGGTGGACCAAGCATGGAGTGGACAGTGAGGACACCATCCCCTGCTGATAAAAGAAGAGGCCTACCAACTTTACTGTGAATTTTTTTTTAAAGACTTGATGAGTGCAGAGCTTACAAGAAGGAGGCTAGACCTAGTCCTCTATGCTCAAGGGCCTCCCAGAAGTAGGAGTCCTTACTTATTTGTCACTTAGGCTGTTCACAGAGCATGCCAGAAGTCTTCCTGGGTGGCCCTACCTCTTCTGAACTTAGATTACAAACTGTAGGCCATGAGGTGAGGGCCAAAGCCACAGTTCATGGATGCTCTATAAGTCTTAGTCTAGCAAAATTCTCCAGTGAACAGTAGGGTTACAGAGTTGTGCTGAGAGTAGGACATTTTAGCAACCGCTTTTTCAATAATGTATGCATATAGCCAAGCAGTATCTACCAGGGTACCTACCATGCAGACAAGGATTTTTTCCCCTAAAAGGCATGGAAGTTGTCACTGAAACTTAATTGGCCCAAGGGGCTTAAATAGTTCATTCAGTCTCTTGTCCCAGTTTCCCATTCACACCTTTGCAGTGATGATTCCTCAGGGGTCTGCTTCAACAGATTGCTCCAGATCTAAGATCTAAGAGGAGGAAAGCCCCTGCAAAGGAGCTTGTAATACAGCACATAGTTACTGTTTTAGAGTCCCAGATTGTCTGTTTAGTGGGCAGTAAGACAATACTGTCATATCCCCTGGTGGGAGGGGAGTGGGCCCACCATGTGCTAGTGATAAGGATAATCCCCAGGGCAAGGAAGGTGAAGAGTACTCCCCTCCTGGGGAAAGAAAGGCAGGGTCCAAATTAGGCTCTAATTGGGCATAAATTAAAGGCCAGGCTGACAGAAACTGATGGGTCTCTGGAATGTTGAGACAAAGGCAGAAAACTGATTTCAGGAACAAAGATCTCAAGCCAATCAGTAAGAACCAGTAGGCAATCTACAAGAAATAACAGTGTTTTAGTCCTCCGGCACAATGCCTCCCCAACCCTCTGGGGGTGATGTTCTTTCTTAGCAATGTATGGATGATTGATTTGCTAATACGGTCATCAACTGGATCAGCCAGAGACCTCTTCCTGACTTAGCTTTGCCAGTAGGACCGTGGGATTGGATACTTGACCCAGTATCAAGATAACATTCCGATAGTTATGGACATGCCCATAGAGACAGTACATTTTCTTCCTTGTTCTTCCCCTTCCTGTTCTCCCCTCCACGCTCCACAGTCACAAAGCACACCCACCTGTTGGTGCAGGCAAGTTTTTCACCTCCACAAGTTAGCTAACTACATAATTTTAGACCACATTTTTTTCTCCCGTTTTTAACCACTTTTTTTTTACTAATATTAAAATATACTTGTCTGTCACATGTGGTCACCACACCATTCCCTAGCCAATGAGCAGATGGAATGAACTAATTGGACTTCGAAGCAATAGCACAAGGGTTACAATTTCTACCAGCAGAACAACTGGTTATCACTATCTCCCTTTTCTTCAATTTGATACAGGTCTCTTTTTTCGAATTGTGGGTTCACACTACCACATCCAAGGTTAACCCATAAGAATTGGAATCCATATGAGCTATGTTAGAACTTAACCTTGATGTGCTCAAAGCTGCCTATAAATAAAGAGGAAATCACCCTCAAACCCTTAGACACTCTGTCCATTATCCAAAGGCATTGCTGTGTGTATCCAACCAACTCACCAAACCACAGAAGAGGCCTTACACAAGTAGTAGGGTCATTTGTCTTTCAACTGGAAACATCAGTGAAGGTCCAGCCGTCCTTTGTCCAAAAGGCTTATGAAAACTCTAAGCAATAAACACTACAACTTTGGTTCTCTTTGATACAGTAGGTGACCAAGGAGAGTCTGTAATCCGTGAGAGCCTGCCTTCTTACTGGAGATGTGAAACCATGGATTAGCTTGTTGATTGGAAGGGATGTGAGCTAGAAGAACAAACCCAGGGGCCTTCTCAGAGCCTCAGATTCCATTCAAGAGGCAAAGAGTTGATTGAAAAAAAAAAAAGCCTAACTTGCAGCCTCACAAGTCAACCAAGTGGGCTATGGGCAAGCCCACAGCATACCCTTATTGCATTCTCCCTTACCCCACCTCCCCCAGCTATGCCTCCCTACATGAGATGATTTGTTGAGACTTCGACTTGAAAATCCCAATTCATGTTGGCTTTGGATCCAAGCTTTCCTTTGTTTTATTTGTTCATATGTTAGTGTGAAAACCTCACTCTTCTCTATGAATTACCTTTGCCTTCATTGACGATTCTAGACCCTCACTCAAGCCCTATCCAGATTTTGAGAATTAAACTAGTAAATGCCTCTAGGCCTTAACTTCTATAACTGGGTAAGTTTGGGTATCTGAATTGGTAACACATCACTGTTTTTGTTTCCCATTTGCTCCCGTCTTATGATTCTATTGCTTTTGTATTTCTCTCCTTTTATATTTACCCAAATGCTTTCTACTGGGCCTCCTCCCTCAGGTTCAAGGCTTTCCACTCAAGGGTATTTTCTTGATAGAGTGCTTCTCTGTCATCCCTTCCCTCAAATCCATGAATTTTTTTGTGCCATGGAACCCTTTTACAAAATCATATATACCATACATCAGATTATGAAGGAAGCTAATTATACCGGCATACAATTATTAAAATACATTTTTTAAACAATCATAGGCCTGTAGGTTAAGAATCTCTACAACAACTTTTGAACAAATAATACCCTACCATAGCTATATTCCAGGCAGGAAAGTTATTTTGTCTTAGTGATGCCTATGAGCTCACATTTATTTCTTTGTATTATACCATCAAGTTTTATTGATTACCCCCTCCTTATTTTCTGTACATTGCTATACATCTTTGGTCTTCTGACATTCCCTATTTTCTCCCACAAATTTCTAAATGTCTGTTCCACTTTTCTTCCATTATCATGCCTGGTATCTTACAGAGTGATTCACTTTATAATTTTAGCTGAGCAATTCCCATTTTCTTCCATTTCTAGCTTATGGACCTCTTGATTAGACAAACGCTTTCTTCCCAGTCCTCTCTTCAGCCTTACCCAACAGCCTCTTATTCTGACATCCTTAACCATGGTTGAGAAAACCAAATCTTGTTCTTTGACATCATCTATGTAGCCATCTAAGAACTTCTCACAAGGAGAGGGAACCACCAACTCCCCTAAGTGCTTCAGTGTCCTGACCTGGACTTCCTAGTCCCCATAGATACTTTTCAAGTTTCTTCTGATGGGTCTCATGACATTATTAGTGAGTTGCCACCTCTGGGTTTGATAAGTCTCATCTGGCTCTCTGTCAAGTCCTGGATACATACCCCAGGAAATCAGTGCAACTCCCAATGGGTCATACTATGCCTACAGGCAACCACTTCCATACCACTCAGAATGGAGCTACCAGCTGCCATGATGACTCTTCCCCCTTCTGAAACAAAACATAGCTTCCATGTATCTGCTGAAATCTATGAATACTCTCGAGGTACCACTTCTTCCTCATTTTGTCTAGATTTAAAATTTATAGACCTTTATACCTGTCGTATGGCCCCAGCAGTTAAGAATTCCCTTTCTCTTCCCTTTCTACTATGTGTCACATTCTCTGACTCATCAACTTCTTGACCCTATTTGATTACTTTTCCTTTCTACGGTTCTTTTTTTTTTTTTACTTCCTGACTGACATCCTTCTTGGATTTTTTTTTTTTAGGCAATTGGGGTTAAGTGACTTGACCAGGGTCACACAGCTAGTAAGTGTCAAATGTTTGGTCTGAGACCTGATTTGAACTCAGGTCTTTCTGACTTCAGGGCCAGTGCTAGGGCCAGTGCTCTATCCAGTGCGCCACCTAGCTGCCCCCAGATTATTTCTTAATTAAGTTAATTAATAGTATCTCCAATTTACCTTGTGTCTTGTTTGTAAATAGTTGTTCCAACATTTTCTCCGTATTATACTGTGAGCTACTTGAGAATAGGAATTCTCAGGTTTGGGATTTTTCTTTGTATGCAATTCCCAGCACATAGCAAGCACAGGGCCTGACACACACAGTGGGCCTCTAATAAGTGCTCATTGAATTGACTTCTTCCATCCCACCTAGGAGCCTTTCATCCTCCTTACTAAGTCAAACCATCCTCCTCAAGCAAAGGAGACCAAGTTTGCATTTCAGAGACATCCTGTGATTGCCTCTGGCAGCAAGACAGTTACAACACAACTATGGCAAGTCATTGCAATGCTTCGCTCTCTCCATGTACTATCTCCTGGTATAGAAGGGTGTTAGGCTTCTAAAATGAAACCTCGGTTCTCTGTGACTTCCCACAAATAAATTCCCAGATCAACTCCAGTTCAGGGGCTGGTGACCACCACTTACTACAGCAAGTCTGTCTGCCCACACCTCCAAACTTCCCTTTGCAAGCTAATTTGTCCAAGTATGAGGATCAATGACCACTACTAGGTCTGCTAGCAGATCATCAGACCGAGGATTACCCAGCAAAAGACGCAGATAAGGAAGGAGAGTTTGGACTTTTGAGTTTCGCTTTACCTGTATGGAAAATGAAGGGCAAATTCCTCTATAGTCCCCTTCTTCTTGCTTTTGTCATGTGTAAGAATCTTACTGCAAGGTCCCTGAGGACAAGAGCTATCATTTTCATGTCCTTGAACACCAGGATCTGGAAAACAAGATTCAAAGGTTAGAGGGCCAAAGATTAGAGGGAGAAGAGGCACTGATGTACCAAGGGAGGAAGAAGTCAGGAGACCTGGACGCTTTGCCCATTTGTAGATGATAATATCATTCTATCTATACCCCAAGGTATATGAAGAGTACGAAAATGTAGTTAGGTGGCACTAGGCGAGAGAGTCCTAAGCTTGGAGTCAGAAAGACTCCAGATCCAGCCTTAGGCACTTACTAGCTGTGTGACCCTGATCAAGTCATTTAACCTCTGTTCACCTCAGTTTCCTCATCTATAAAATGGGGATAATGGCCCCTACCTAGTAGAGTTGTGAGGACCAAATGAGATTATAATTGTAGAGTGCTTAGCACAATGCCTGGCACATAGTAAAGCTAATTACATAAATGTTAGCCATGTTAGCCATAGGGAGACTATAGCTTAAAGAATTTTCATGCACCTCATCTTTGCATCCCAACCATTGCTCAGTTTCATTCTCCATTTCGATTCACCATCTGTAGCTCACAATCTCAACTCCATTACCTTGGTCACCTCACCACCTTGTTTCTTACCATTCTCTTCTGACTCGTTCCCATCATTATAAGGGAATAACCCTTCTCTTCCAGGCACTCAATCCAATCTCTTGTCATCCACAGATATAACTATAGTTTTTACATGTCTTGATTTCCCCCAGAAATCACTCTGTGTTACCATCAATAGTACTGAGAAGCAACATTTAATGTGCGAGGAGGCAGCTCTCTATACATAAAGTGACTAAATTTTTATAATTTTGATAGAACATCCTCAATTTTTCATGACCTGCTCTTTAAGTGAACAAATATCCCTGAAACTGTTCTTTGCTGATCTTGGTTTTGAATCCCTTCAGGTGTGGACAGACAAACTGTAAAGTGCTTCATCTTGCTCTTTTCAGTTCCCAAGCAAGTGACCTGGTAGTTAGTTCACAAGGTCATTCAGTTTCTTCTGACAGTTAGTCTACTATCTGGCCTCCTTTCTTGTAGCATGGAGCTAGCTTGGGAGCAGGCAACCAGGTCTCCAAACTGCTTTGCATTTGCAGATATTTGAGGCTAAGGAAGATTCCCTGGCTCCAGCTTTGCCAGTCTACTCCTATCCTCTGGCCACCACCAGCCATCTGCTGTCAAAAAACACTTCAACAAGTCACTCTGCCTGGTGGGAATTGACCCAAATGCTTTCCAAAAAGCCTACCACCTCAGGATTCTTGGATTCAAAGATGAGTCTTGGGCTGAAGCTGCTGTTTCGAGGAACACACTGAGTGCAAGTCAAGGGAATTGCCTAGTAAACAGCTAACTTTAATAAAGTCATCATCATGAGCCAACTTGTTGGATGCCCACAAGATAACAAAGCAGAAAAGAAATCAGTCTAATTGTAAATCAGATCTAATAAGAAATACAAACTAACTTACATGATGACTTACACTATGATACAGAAGTTTTTAGTAGCCATGTTAAGGACAACTTTGGCCATATGCTAAAGATTTAGACCTGGGCCTCAATCCAGTTCCCTAGGATGACATCAAGGGAGGAGTAGTTGAAATCACAATTGATGCTGTTTGTTATTTTTCCTGAGGTCATTACCAGGCTACTGCTGGACAAAATGCATTGTTGGCATAAATATTACCCTCCATTCTTGAAATTTTGCCATTGCAACTAATCAGAAGATGTGAAATGGAATGATCACAAAGTCAGAGCTAGGAGGGACCTTGGAGGGCTTCATTTGGCAGATGAGAAAACTGAGGTACACAGTTTAAGTGATTTGCCCAAGGTCACACAGGTAATAAGTGAGAGAGGTGGGATCTGAATCCAGGTCCTCTGACCCTAAATCCAGTGGCCTTTTTTCCACACTCTATCACCCTCTCTCTGGAGCATCCTTACTATCGTGATAGGGAGGGTTGAAAGTGCTAGGGATGGGGGAAAGATGTCTCAAGTGTGGTATGACAAGATCACATTCAAACATCTGAAAGCCTCTCTTGGGGAAGAGGGAGTAGATTCTTTGTGATTCTAGAGGGCAAAATTAGAACCAATGAGGGGAAGTTAATTTCATAATAGCTAGCATTTATATAATATTTTAAGGATTGCAAAGCACTTTTCATGTTATCTCATTTGGACCTCACAACAACCCTGTGAGGTGGGTGCCATTATTATCCACATTTTAAAGATGAGGAAGTTGAGGCTAAGAGAAGTTAACCTACCTAGGGTCACCCAGCTAGCCAGTGTCTGTGGTAGGATTTGAACTCAGGTCTTCCTTACTCCAGGTCCAGTGCTTCATCGACTGCACCACATAGCTGCCTCTAGGCAGGATTAAAGGGACATTTTAGAGAGTCATATTCTGGTCCGATATAAAGAATTTTCCTTTTTAAAAAAACCTGATACCTTTTTTAGTTCATTTCTGGATATCAATATGAAGGACTTCCTGCTAAATCCATCCAACAGTTGAATAGGATATCTCAGGGAGTAGAGGGAGCACTGGACTTGGAGTCAGTAAGTTCTGTACTTGAATCTAGGCTCAGAAATTTAGCAGCTGTGTGACCCTGGGTAAGCCACATAGCTAGCATTTTATACAGCACCCTGCATATGTTATTTCATTTAACCTTCACAACAATCCTGTGAAGTGGGTGCTACGATTATCACCCCCTTTTTACAGATGAGGAAACTGCGGCTGAGAGAGATCAAGTGACCTGCCCAGGATCATCACACAACTACTAAGTGTGTAACTCAGTTCTTCCTGATTCCAAGGCCAGGAATCTATACACTGCATCATCTAGCTGCCATAAAGGTAGTGATGGTGATGGTAGTTATCAATGCTCAAGGCCAGGAATCAGGAATCACTGCACCATCTAGCTGCCATAAAGGTGGTGGTGGTGGTAGTTGTTACATATGCTCAAAGCCAGGAATCAGGAATCACTGTACCATCTAGCTGCCAATAAACATGGTGGTGGTGGTGGTGGTAGTTGTTATAAATGCTGAAGGCAGAAGTCCAATTGTCAGGGGTACTGCCAGGGGATGCCTGTACTGGGTAACTAGATAACCCCTAAGGTCCCTGCCAGCTCCAACATTCAACATTCTATTTCATTCTACATATTGACATATACTGACTGATGATATTAAGACAAATAGAAGCTAGAAAAAGAGAGAGTGAGAAATAATTATTCAGATGTGTTTAGAATCTCTTTACCTAGAGATTTTTAAAGGCAAATTGTTAAGTTTGCCACTTCCCACAGGCAAAGGGATAAATAAACTAGGTGACTTTTTAAGCTTTTAAAAGCTTGAGCTTTTAATTTTCTAACCCTACAAGCAAGATGAGTGTGGAGACCTATCACCCCTGGGTAGAAGATGTAAATGTGGAGAGTTGCTTATTTTGATTGTCCTGGGTACTAAATAAAGATGATATAGTAGCAATTGGCATAGAGGTAGAAGGCTAGCCTTAGAGTCAGGAAGACCTGGCAGACCCAGAGTGATTGTGTGACTAGGTGGCACTTTGGGCAATTCACTCTTCATTCCCCCAAACAATTACCTGAGGCCATAATTATAGAGAAGCTGCTGATTTTCATAGGTGGAGTGGCCTTTCAAATTAGAAACCATGAGTTTCCCACAAAGATGACATTATATAAGTCTATGCCAAATGAGAGAGAGAGAAGAGGAAGAGAAAGAAAAAGAAGAAAGAGGAGGAAGGAAGAAAAGGAAAGGGGGGAGGGAGGTAAGGGGGAGGGAGGGAGAGACAGAGAGCGCGCGCGCTGGCATCTTCTTGGATAACGGAATAAAAAAGCAATTCTAAAACAGGAAAATATGTGCATTGATGGCTTGATGAAATGAAAGGTTTTCTAACCCTTAAAGCTGGCCAAGAGTGGAATAGAAAGGAGTGAGCTCCCTCTCATTGGATGTCTTTGAGCAAAGGCTGTGATGTCACTTATCAAGTGGTTTATAGATGAGATGCTTGCTCAGGAATGTGTTGGAATAGCCTCTGAGTTCCCTCCTAGCTCTGAAATTCTAGGATTTGGGGATTCTGATTTTTAAAAATCCTCAGTTTGAGTCCTCATTCCGATATATGCTATACAACATGGATGTTTCATTCACTTTCCGCCACCTTCACTTTGATGGTAACAGGTGCATCTCTTTGGAGGCTAGGTTGCCTAGTGCTTAAGGAATTCTATGGTCCTTCTTATCTACATGAATGCATTAAGCTACTATCTTCAAAGGTCTTACAAAGGGCACAGTAACAGGCCAGCCACAGATTTCATGTTTGAGCTGGTCTTCCCTCAATTTGGAGCTCATCGGTCTCTCCTTGAGGACATTTGTCTGTTCAAAAATGCTTCTCTCACCCAACTCTAACCTGGTAGGGAGGAAAACAAAGAAATATTGAGATCAGTTTATTCTGGACAGGAGGGGTGGCGGTGGTGTTAATCAAGGCAATAGTATTTAATGAACAAACTAAAATAAGAGATTAAAGAGTGCTGAAATCAAGGAAATTACAATTAAATTGAAAAGACAAGATTTATATGCATTAAACACCCAAGAATAACATAAAGACCTATATATAATGAAGTGATAAATTAGATGGTATGCATTAGGGGTTCTTTCCCTTGTTTGTGACATGGACCCTTTTGGCCATCTGGTGAAACCTAGGGACCCCTCCTCCCAATTAATATTTCAAGTGAATAAAATAAAATATGTAGGATAACACTAAAAAACCCTCTCTTTTGGCAAATAAGTAGAGTTCAGCAAAACAAATAACACATTGGCAATGTACAAAAATGCATGCCTCATTCTGCAGTTGTTGTCTATCATCTCACCTCTACAAATAGGCAGGAAGCATGCTTTCCCCATTGAACCCACTGGAATCCCAACTAGTCACTTGCATTGATCAAAATTCTGAAGGACTTTCAACGTTATTTTCCTTTCCATTACTGTGATCAGACTATATGCTTTGCAAGTTCTAAAAATGTTGTGATTCTATGATTCTAAGAGGCCACCACAGTAATCCTTTGTGTAGCCCACTCTTATTCTTCCTGAGTTCTTATACTGCTATTCTGCTCATTAGGAGGCGTTAATGATCACAGAGTTAGAGAACCTAAAACTTGGAAGGTCCCAAGGTCATCTAGCTTAACCTTTAACAAAATCCTCAGTCTCTTTCATCCAGCTTTTACATAAAGACCTTCATTGAAGGGGAACTCATTAAGCACCAAGTGTGTAGCCCATTACACTTCTGGACAGCACTTATTGGTAGGAAGTATTTGTTTACTCCCTGGGTTCAAATCTGGCCTCAGACACTTACTAGCTGTGTGACCCTGGGCAAGTCATTTAACCCTGTTTGCCTCACTTTCCTGATCTGTCAAATGAGCTGGAGAAGGAAATGGCAAACCACTCCAGTATCTTTGCCAAGAAAACCCCAAGTGAGGTCAATGACTGAACTGAACTGAATTTGCTGATTTAGTAAACTTCAGGCTTCCTCCCTGCAACTCCTACCCACAGCTCCATTCTGCTCTCTAGGCTAAACAAAATAAGTCTGTTACTAGTTGACCACACCACTTTCCACATGAATAGCTTCTCACAAACAGGAAACAACAATTCAGATAGTTCTGTGGTGTTTCATCCTCTCTCTAAGTGCTCCACATTTCTGCCTGGACTTTATGGAGTAAATCTACTGAAGGGAGTCTACATATGTCCTAGCAGCACTCAAGGCTCCTCAGCTCCTCTGTGACCTGGAATGGTCATCTAACTTTCCCTGAGCTGAAAGGGAAAAATTTAGCTGAATGTGATTCTAAAGTTCTACTGAAATGGAAATGAAAACAACATAAAAGGTAGAGGGAAAATTTTTACTCTGACACTCTCTCATCTGGTAATTCCTTCACCTCAGAACCTATAAAGTCTCCCTATTCCTCAGCTTGGACTTCAAAGCCCTCTAGAATGTGTTCCTCTTTTTGTGATACTTTTAAAAACGAATCCTTTTCAAAGATTCTCCATCCCAACTAGGTTATTTTTAATGCTTTCTGTACACAACTGGCCTTGGAATTCCCACCTCCATCAATTTAGGCCTTCTCTCCCCCAATTTCAAGTCCTATTCAAAGATCACCTGCTTCAGCAAGCCTTTTCACAGTTAAATTCTATTGCCCTCTGATCATTATGCTCCACCTGGATCTATGTACAGGTAACCCCCAACTTAAAAGAATAAATTTCTAAAAAAGGATAAATCACAAACATCCTGTACATAACCCATGGGCACCACCAAGCAACCAAGATGGTTGATGGTTGACAATGGTCAGGTAACTATTTAATCCAACATTGCTTTTCTACTTTTCCTTTCTTCCCCCCCTCAGAGAATCTGGGCACATATCACACTCACTCCTTTCTCCTCTTATGTCTTCATTGCTAACAGCTAGTTGATATATACTCTCTGATGCATATATACTCATCTTTTTTAATCTCATTCTTTCTTTTTCTAACTCATGTCCAATTTCTTGAGGAAGAATCTCTCTTCTCCCCTTCCTTTTCTCTTTTACCTTTTCTAAAGCCTCTTTTTCTTCCCTCTTTTCCATTTGTCAGGAAAAAAAGCAACCAAACCCTTAATCCTGACTAACCAGCATTACAATATTATTGTTATAGCTGTATCAAGGAACAGAAAAACCATAAGTTAGAAGAGGCTAGGTGGCGCAGTGGATAGAGCACCAGCCCTGGAGTCAGGAGGACCTGAGTTCAAATCTGGCCTCAAACACAAGACACTTACTAGCTGTGTGACCCTGGGCAAGTCACTTAACCCCATTGCCCAGCCAAAAAAAGAAAAGAAAAGCTATAAGTTTTAAAGCAAAATGAGGCAAAAGTAAAAAATCAATTAATGCCATTCACTTCAGTGTGTCTGGAGGTCCTTTTAGAATCTTCACAAATCATAGAATTATAGACCTTGAACTGGAAAGGATCATAATGGATCTAGTCCAAACTGGTTCATTTACAGATGAGGAAAATGTGGCCCAGAGAGGTGAAAGGACTTATCCAAGGTAGTAGGTAACATAATTGGAATTTGAACCCAGGTCCTCAGATTCCAAATCCAGAATTCTTTCTAGCACATTAAGCTGTCTCCATTTTATCTTACTCTAATTAAGCTTATTTTTCCTTAATTATCAATATTCAAGATAACTAGAATCTAATGGCATCAAATTGATTTGGTTTTGTTTAATTACTACAGCGGTTACAGTCATCCGATAAAGTCTTGGTCTGATGCCTTATTGAGATGTGCAGGGGATTCTGGGTTCCTATAAAAGCTGTATAATGAAGCACAAGTAAAGACGGTATGTCTGTCACCTGAACACATCAAGCTAAGTCTGGAGAAATCCATCAGCAGAAGATTGGTTTGGCTAAAACCAGTCATGAAGACAGACTACTAAGTGTTTCTATCTGTATCGAAGTCAGGAGCATCCACACCAACAAAGTCCTTCATCTTTTGTAACAATTGTTTTCTACTGTATTTAACCAAAAAAGTATGGTGTTACAGGAATATTAGGATTTAAATGGGGGTAGCTCAGTGTCCTGACCACTGCATATAACATCGTTTGCACAGAAAAACGTATTCTGAATTTTAAAGGATCAACTTACAGGCAAACTTTTCTTAATTGGGAATGGCTTGATGGCCAAAGAAATCAGTACTTGCGGTAAGTTGTGAAAATGGACGTAAATGCTGACGTTGTTCTCTGAGCCCTGTGATAAGCCCTCTCGCCTCTGATAAGGACCTCAGTGAGACCCTCCTGATGTAGAAGATGGCATCCCTACCTGCAGTGTAACGAATGGGATGCAATGAAATCTTTTGAATCAACTTCTCTGTTCAAAATGTTCTCAATATGGATTTGGTTGCTTGATACTCTGTAACTCAAAGTTTCTGAAGGAATCTCTTGTTGCTCAGTCATGTCTGACTCTTCATGACCCCATCTGGAGTTTCCTTGGCAAAGACATTCCCTTCTCCAGCTCATTTTACAGATGAGGAAAATAAGGTAAACAGGGTTAAGTGACTTGCTGAGGGTCACGCTGCTAGTGTCTGAGCCAGATCTGAACTCAGGAAGACGACCTGACTCTAGCTGCCTTTCTGAAGGACCAACAAGGTGTTAAAGAAAAGTAACTAGCAGCCTATCGGACACAGATCAGATTAGTGCCAACTCCAGCTAGATGAGAGAGCAAGGTACTGTTACACTCAATCTTTACAGAGTAAAGTGCAAGGATTACTCAGGACTGGGGGAGCTGGTCAAGGGGGGTTTGTGCTTCCTGAGAGAATCAAAAATTTACACAAAGATTCCTGCACTCTCATCCCTAGGCTCATCTTTACCTGGTCCCTGTTGCCAGATGCCCAACTCTGCTGACTGCCTGGTTTATCCAGCCCATCTCTCCCAGGTCTCAAGACTCCGTCTGCAGTCTCCTGGACTGAATTCTAATTTCCCTGTGTCTTTAGCCTGGAGTCTTCATACACTGACACTGCCTCCTTTCCCTCTCCCCAGGCCCACCCTCCCAGGCTGCCTTTTATAGGATCCTAGAATCAAGAGCCTAAAGGAACCTTAGATATCATCAAGTTCAGTGTCTTCATTTTACAAATGAGAAGACTGAGTCTGAGGGAGGTAATGCTGGTAAGACAGGATTCGAACCCAGGGCTTCCTGACTCCAAATCCAGCACTCAATCCACTATACCAGGCTGCCTCTCAAAATTCAGCACTTTATCTGTCTCCTTACAACTTCAGTTTTACCCTCTGGCTACTACAGGGTCATTCTTATACTTTCTTTCCTATACTGACACATCCCCTAGCTAAGGTCCCTCTCTTAGCCTTTAACATCTGTCAAACCTATTGACCTACCCCAGCCCTGGCCTCTTTTCCACTGCTCTGTATGTGTATCCTATTGCTTCCCACCAAAACCGTTAATGGAAATTTTTGTACCTGCGGCAAATGTTACAAAGATCTAGTTTGGAGGAGATGGAGGAGAGGAAACAGAGGCCCTGAGACACTGGCATAAGGCCATTTCTGGCAAGGTCTCCTTGTAGGGAGTTAGGAAGGCCTTGGCCTTCACCTTGGCCTCTATATTAACTAATTATTCCTGTTAAGTAGGTGTTAAGTTCTTTGTTCCTATACCACTGTCAGGACCTTCTAAATGCCCCAAGTAGCCCTATAATAGTGCCCATTCTGCCATCTACAACTTGGCACTAACACACTTTTTTTCTGGTAAACTCTCTTGACAGCTAGAAGAAAATCTGAGAATGGAGAAACAGAAAAGGGGAGTACTAAGCTAGAAACCTAGAGATTCTAATAAAAGCCTTGGGAAGGTTTTGACCGAAGTGAAGTTTGAGTAAGTGAAAATCACCAAGGCTGTCTTTATTTAAACTGAGAACTGGGATAAAAGAAAGAAAAAGTTAAGATGTTAGCTATTGCAAGACAGTGAAGAAAGGAAGCTAATTGCATCTAAAGAGTCTGTTTGGGGGCAGAGCCAAGATGGCAGAGTGAAAGCAGCAACTTGCTTCAGCTCTCCCCCAATCCCTCCAAATACTCATAAAAAATGGCTCTAAACAAATTCTAAGGCAGCAGAACTCACAAAAAGACAGAGTGAAACAAATTTCCAGCCCAAGACAACCTGGATGATCGATCAGAAAGGCATATCGCGCCAGGCTGGAGCACAGCACAGAGTGGCGTGGCGCAGGCTGCAGCGAACCTGGAGCAGGCCTCAGAGGACTGAATTGAGGGCAGCTGTGGCGGTTTCCAGACTCCTCAATCCTCGAATGCCAAAGACAACTTAGGTCAGTGGGAAAAGTCTGTTTCTGTTGGTGCTGAGAGAGGAAGGCGGGGTCTCAGATCCAGTTCCCTGAAGGCGGCCCTGGGGTGGGCAGCTGCTTCCCGAGCTTCCAGCCCACAGACTGAGGGGCAATTGAGTGGCTGATCAGAGGGGGATTGCAGGGACCTCTCTGCTGGTGCTGAGGCAGGAATCTCTTGCTTTGCCCGTGCTTGGATCTGGGTCACAGTTCTGGGCAGTGGTCCTGGGGTGAGGAGGAGCGCTGCCCACAGTGGAGCTTGTAGTGGCTGTGGACAGGAAACCTTCCTCACAGTTCCAGGACAGAAAGGAGTGCTTGTGGTCACTAAGAGACCACAGCACAGGCCAGGAAAGGAGTAAACACCTTACCCCTTATCATACCACCTTGCAAGAACTGAAAATTTACAGGTCCCTACAAGTATCTCTGAAAACAGCTACACAAACCCCTGAAGCTTGGGACAGCACATTCTCCACACTGGAAGCAGACTCTTACCTTAACAAAGAGTTTAAAACTCAAGTAATTGGCTGGGATCATGAGCAAGCAGCACAAAAAGAGTCAGACTATATTATCTTACTTTGGTGACAAAGATCAAAACATACAACCAGAAGAAGACAACAAAATCAAAGCTCCTACATCCAAAGCCTCCAAGAAAAATATGGATCAGTCCCAGGCCTTGGAAGAACTCAAAAGGGATTTTGTGAAGCAAGTAAGAGAAGTAGAGGAAAAACTGGGAAGAGAAATGAGAGTGATGCAAGAAAATCATGAAAAACAAGTCAACAGCTTGCTAAAGGAGACCGAAAAAAATACTGAAGAAAATAACACCTTAAAAAATAGCCTAACCCAAATGTCAAAAGAGGTCCAAAAAGCCAATGAAGAGAAGACTGCCCTAAAAAGCAATATTGGCCAAATGGAAAAGGAAGTAAAAAAAAAAAAGTCTGTTTGCTTTGAAAATGGGATCTGCTTGGATGTACACACAATATCACCAAAATGTAGCTGCTTTTTTTTTTAAAGACATCTACTTTAAGTATAAAATGGTATTGAAAATTCATGCTTATCAGTCAGTGGGGGCTCAAATAGACATCCATTGTCATGAATCTCACACGGTGCTTTGTGTGCCCAGAGCAAACGGTGGCAGCTTAACCTAAATTTTAGGGGCAGCTTTTAGTAAAGAGTAAATGCCTTGCTAGCTAAATTGGCAAAACTAAAGCCATGAGCTGAAAGCTTTGCTGAAGGGGAAGATAGAGCAAATATAGATAAGAGAGACAGACATATAATAAAAACAGGGTCAGAAATCATTCTAAAACAGTATATCTTGGTCCCTTCTCCTTCTGGAGTGCTGCTGAGCAGGGAGAACGTCTACCATGAGCTGACTCCTCATGCTGACAAGCAGTAGGAGAGCGTGCCAATTTCCAATGGCCGGTGGCTATTAGCCTATATGAGTGACAACCAGCAGAGTGAGTGTCCTGCCCCAGTGACAACTGGCCAGCCAGCCATCATTGGCACTGTGCTCCAGAAACTCATAATAACACATCACCAGAAGGCAAAATTCAGTCTAAGCACATTTTTATGCCACGGTTGATTCTGGCAGGGTTAGTTGTGGCAGTAACAACATCACAGCTCTCTTTTTGTGGTTATGAAATGCTTTCAATATATATTTCCTCATCTGATCCTTGCCTCAATCTCAAGAGGTAGATGTCATTTCAGTCTTACAGGTGAGGAAAATTGAGTTTCAGAAAATGACAGCCGATGTCAAGGAACCAGTAGGTTGAACTAGGGTTCAAAAGCACAATTCTTCTGGCTTGGAGTTCAGGATTTTCCTACTGTTTGGTACTATGAGCACCAAAGGGACATCTCTGTAAAGAAAGGGTCTTGAATAGAGCAAGCCTTCTGAAAAAGTTTGCTCTTTAGGTGTTACCTAGAAAGTACAATCCCCAGGGACCCAATTATACAAGGCCTCAGTGTGGCAAAAATGCATATTCTATAATAGATAGATTTCAGTATGGAGTTAGCTAATACAAGGGATTATGGGAAAGGTGGTCCCCCTCCCCTTGCCTTTTTTGAAAGGGAAAACCCGACATTAAATCTGCTATCCAAAAGCCTTGTGAAGATTTCCGTACCTCTGGTGTTCAGCTTCCATCTTCTAAAATAGAAACAAAAGATGAGGAAGCAGTTAGTTGTTTTTTTTTAATTTGTTCTAGAAAAGAAATTATTTGGGATCTAAGAGTAAATAAATAACCCTTCCAACTCTGTCTTTTTGCTTAGGGAACCACACCATTACTCCAGAGCCCAGATAAATGCTACTTGCCTGGGAAGGGGGCTGAGGTTGGGAAAGTATTTTCCCTTCTCTGTTGATGCTTTCAGGTTATTATAAGCTTCAGTCATCTGCAGAGATCCAAGATCACCTGCTTCGAATCA
Source organism: Phascolarctos cinereus (assembly GCF_003287225.1). Lineage (NCBI taxonomy): Eukaryota > Metazoa > Chordata > Mammalia > Diprotodontia > Phascolarctidae > Phascolarctos > Phascolarctos cinereus. Next base: position 59,542,318 of record NW_027555847.1, read on the forward strand.
TAGTCATCTCAGGTCAGTGAGGACAGACTTGGCACTGGTAATCCAGAACCGTATATAATCATATATTCCACCATGTATGCAAATTTCATAAGTATGCACAATACACAGGTGCCATTCCCCAAAATGTGAGTGATTGGAAGACTGGTTCAATGCTGCTTCTGAATAGAAGAGGGAAGTCTTCCCTTGGACATGTCCAAGGTTATGTGAATTGGGGTGAGGTAGGGTTTAGCTAGCAAGTTATCCCCTTCACCCAACCTTTCCACCCACTGAAAATAAGCCTCCCTGCTCCCTTCCCTATCCTAGTAAAGAAGAAAGAAAGGAGGAAACGACACTGTTGGGATCCATCAATACCATGCCCCGTTGGGAAGGTACCTTCTCATATCCTCTCCCCTTTCTAAGGTCCCTTTTGTATTGTCTTCCCCCATTAGAATGTCAGCTACTTGAGGGCAGGAAGTGTCTTATACCTCAGTGCTCAGCACAGTGCCTGGCACATAGTGGGCTTTGCATTAGGCCAAGAGTGCCAAGACCAGGTATTCTAGGCAGGGTATCTCAATGCAGAGACAGAGTAGGTGGCTACTCATTCCATGGGACTTGTAGAATAGTGGAAAGCATGTCTGCCCAACAATCTCTCCCCCAACCAATTAAATTCTCATAAGTAAAGGTATGCTTTGAGGCATTGACTCTCCACAAGATCTATGTTAAAAATGCTAACAGCAGATTAGGATTTAGGATAACATGTTAACTCAGCAATTCATTAGCAGGACTTTTTATCAGATTGGCTCCAGTGAAGTAGGGTCTTGAAAGTATAACACATGGGATAGGTAAATTTGGATGAGCAGGGAGGGAAGTTTTGGAGCATGAGATAATACTATAGTGTTTTACAGTGGACTCCTTGGTGAGAGAGGAGCCCCAAGGGAAGGGGGAGACAACAATTCTAACCTGAAAAAGGGGAGGGGTGGCATTGTCCAAATATGGCCTTCGGCAGACCCTGGTTAAGCCTCTAAGCTTGAAGACTTTCAGGCATTTCAAACCCAGACATCTCTTTGCAAGGAACTATTGAGCAGACTCAACTCCCTCTCTGGAAGCTGCCAAGCTTAATTTTTGGGGCGACAGAATGATAGCTATGAGCCCTCTCTGCTTGCCCTGACAAGGCTAGATCTGAGCCATATAAGGGCTCTCTTGGCTTGCTTCTTTGCCCCTAGTTTGGCATGGGCTTTTGGAGGAGTTCATATAATCAATGATGTAAAGCTTGAAGGGGCCACTTAGAAGTCACTGAGCCCACTCCCTCATTTTACATCTGAGATAACCGAGGCACTGAGAAGGTAAATTAATTCCCTAGAATGAAATAGCTAGTAAGTTCTATTCATTACATCACGCTGCCTCTCTAAAGACAAGAGGTGAATAAGCATAGAACTGTTCCTGTCCAGCACACTAGGGGTATGGGTGGGGTGTTCAGATACTCAGATTCCTGCCTTCCAAGTCACAGAGGATGCTGAGTCCCCATTTCCGTTTAAAGAGGCAAGGCAGGGAAGAATTTGGGCAGAAATCCAAATGATCCATTCAGGAACATCCTAAAGCCCCCAGTGTGTTAAAGGTAAACTCCTAAAAGCCTCTCTAGGGATTGAATGAGCCTGGTCTAATCTCTGGACAAAACATCACAGGCTACTAGAACTCCATCCATATCTTTGTTAGTGATGATTTTGTTGAGTTTTTTCTAAGAAACCACAATTATCCCTAAGAAGTTTGAACCCTTCACCTCCCATCCTTCCATGGCAATAAATACCATATACATTTAGCCTACAATAAAACTAGGTGGGGCGACGTACTAATACTAATTGGAGTGGGCTTTGGCTGAATAAACATCAATAGATATAGATTGAGCCCATAACATTTCCTAATAGCTCCCCTGAAGTAATCTTTGGTGGAGCTAGATCAAGGTCTAGGCATAAGTAGGTCTGAGAGGTCTATCTCCTCTTTCTGTGCCTTATGCCTCGATGCTCAGCATCCTTCCCCCATTCAAATCTGCTCTCAGGAAAGGTTCTGCTGTCCATAATGTATCCCTCAGGGCAAATGTCAAATATTTGGGGGTTTCTTCTTTGGGGTAAGGGGTAGGGATGATATATTGTCAGCTTCCTCTGTCTGTCACTATGCTAGGAAAGGGTCTTTTCTCTGGGATGGGGGTTTCAGGCTTTAGAAAATTCAATTTAACAATAATTTATTAAGTTCTGTACTATATGTAGAATTGAATTCCACTATAGGGACAAAACAGAGCATGTAGATAGCTAAATTGTCTTTGCATAAGGCTGGCCATGGGAAAGAGAATCTGGAAGCAAATATTCCCAGCAGTTGACTGGACACTGTACTAGCTAGGACATAATGGGAACATAGGATTATAAATTTAGAGCTCAGAGAAACTTTAGAGGCTATCTAATCCAAACCCCTAATTTTACAGAAAATATTAAGGCCCAGAAAGGTCACATGACTTGTCAGTGATCACACACCCAGTCTGTATCAGAGGTGAGATTTTAATACAGCTCTTTCAGACCCCAACTCCAGCATTCTATCCACTGTATGAAGGAGATCCAGTTTAAAGATTGGCCCTGTCAACTCAGCCTGGTTCTTAGGAGACTGGGGAATGGAGTTTGCTGCTATTACTCTTAAGCACATACAGAAGATCTAAATTAAATTTCCTGGGACTGCCCTGAATCAGTCCAAGAACATCTCAAATTGTCCTGGTTTCCCCCAGGTTTGAGGGTTGGCTTTCTAAAGTTCATTGTTTATACCACTGGTCATGACACTGGTATAAACAATGAACTTTAGAAAGCTGGGAAGACACTCTTTCCCCAAACACCACTGAGTAGGGAGCAGCTGAAAGTACAGGCCAGTATACTTTTTTGGGGGGGGGGCAATTGGGTTTAAGTGACTTGCCCAGGGTCACACTGCTAGTTAAGTATCAAGTGTCTGAGGCTGGATTTGAACTCAGGTCCTCCTGACTCCAGAGCTGGTGCTCTATCCAGTGCACCACCCAGCTGCCCCAAACCAGTATACTTTTAGGTGTGACCCTACACGAGCCCAGTGAACTAAAGAATTCAGCAGAACAAATGAAGGGTCAGGAAAGAAAAAAATATGAAACCCACTGATGACAAGAGAAGCCATACACTCTGATCTTGAGCCACAGGAGAGGAAAATGAATCTCTAGCTGCAGACTGCCATTCATAAGAATGAAAATCTTAATTTAAAAGATAATCTATAGAGAAACAGCCTGGCATTCTGGCCTTGGATTCAAATCCTACTTTTGATATATTACTGGGCAAGTCACTTCACTTCTCAACGTACCCAGACAACTCTCTAAGACTAAAATTTGCAGAGACTGTACCAATCTGTATTAGTTGAATACATTTCCTCACCAAAAGCTCCCCATGCTGAGAAAATTACAGATCCAATACAAAATTTTAAAAAAAGACAATTGATACACAGAGGATATAGCCATATAACCAAAGAAATTTTGTAAAGTAGCATTAGAACTTTTTTTTTGCTTTTCTTTGTATCCCCAGTGCCCAGCACAGTGCTTGGCACACAACAGGTGCTTAATAAATGCATGTTGGTTTTACTTATTGACAAGGCACAGCGGATAGAATGCCAAGCCTGGAGTCAGGAACACCTGAGTTAAAATCCAACTTCAAACACTTACTAGCTATGTGATCCTGGACAAGTCACTTAACCTCTGTCTGCCTCAGTTTCCTCAACTGTAAAATGGGGATTATAATAGCTCCTACTTCCCAGGATTATTGTTAAAATTGAAAAGAGGTAATTTTTGCAAAGTGTATAGTACTTTGTGCCTGGTACATAGTAGGTGATTAATAAATGCTAATTCTCCCTCAATAGGAAGGAAATAAGTTGCATATAGTTGGGACTCAATAAATCCTTATTAAATTAAATTCAAGAATAAAAAGACTTTAATATCTTACACGAGCTTCAGAGTTTGCAAGATGCTTGCATCCCTCTTTACTGAGGTTGGTTCTCACCACTATCCCATTAAACAGTCTAGGCAGATATCCTGTGACCATTTTACTGGGAAAGGAGGCTCAGCTCAGTTTAAGGATCCTGCCCAGGGCCATCTGATTAGTAGCAGAGCCAGACCTACAATATAGGTCCTCTTCTTCTTACTTCAGAGTTCTCTCCACTACCCTCATATTACTTATGCAGTAGCTGGTCAACAGTTTGGAAGGGCAGATATGTCTGTCATTTATTTAATTTACTTTAAAAAAATTTTTTTTAGAATACTACAGTGATAGAAATAAAGTTGATTTGGAGAAGTGGTAGAACTCTGGCTTAAATGCAATGACCAATGTTAGCATCACAAGAGCAATGTTAAAGGACCAGTCCTTTACGCTATTAACAATCCATAAACTGTGTGCTTTGTAAAAGTCTGTTGTTTGAATGTTTGTTGGGAGGTGACTGTTTTGCTCAAACAAAATATATCAGTAGGTTTTCAAAATAAAAAAAACATTTTCGGGTCAAAAGCAAAAGGGTCTTGAACACCAAGGGACACAATGAATGAATCTATGAAAAATCTAAAAATAGACATACAATACAAAAGTCAGCTACTCAGTCAACTATCATTTTTTATTAAGCACCTACTATGTGTCAGAGACTATGCTAAGTGCTGAGGATGCAAAGGAAGGCGGAAACAAACAGTTCTTGCTCTCAGGAAAGGTGAGCCGTCTTTAAATAATACTATTTCACTTTGAAAATCTCTAGGGTGGACTTCCTGAGAATATATGACTTTTGTCATTGGCTTACTACATACCTTTTTATGAGACTTCCAGTATCTGTATTTCTCTGTGAGAAAAGAAAAAGAAATTAGATTCAAGAATAAAACACTCAATGTCTTAACTCCCCTGTGTCCCCCTCTCTTCTTCCACATCCATACTTCTAGGATTCTTTCCTCTTTGCTGGCCACTTGCAAAGAAAGGAAGATCACTTGAGTTCAAATCCAACCTCAGAGTAGACACTTGACACTTACTAGCTGTGTGACCCTGAGTCACTTAACCCCAATTGCTTCAACAAAAAACAAAACACACACACACACACACACACACACACACACACACACACACACACACACAAAGAAAGAAAGGAAGGTCCCAGCCAGTGTAGTTTGGTTTTGTTTGAAATATCATGTTTATTTTTACATGGAAACAAAAACAGATGCCCATCAACTGAGGGACAGGTAAGCAAATGATGGTTTATGAATATAATGGAATATACTATAAAAATATGGTGAATTTGGAGAGGCATTGTAAGACTTATGTGAGCTGATGAAAGGTGACGTAAGCAGAGCCTGGAAAATATACACATAATGACTACAACAAAGTAAATGGGAAAAAATATAGCAACAACCAAATAAACAAAAGCAAATGAGATGAAATTATTATGAGCAGGGCAGGCGCCACAAAGGAGATATGAGAAAGCAAAGGGCAACTAGGTGGCACAGTGGATGTAGCGCTGAGGCTGGAGTCAGGAAAATCTGAGTCCAGATCCAGCCTCCAACACTTACCATCTGTGACCCTGGGTAAGTCACTTACCCCTATTGGCCTCAGTTTCCTCATCAGTCAAATGAGCTAGAGAAGGAAATGGCAAACCACTTTGGTATCTTTGCCAAGAAAACCCCAAATGGGGTCATAAATAGTCAGACACAACTGAAATGACAGAACTTCTTACAGAAGCAAGAGATCTATGGGTGGTATGGAATACTGCATAAAATGTGAGACTTTTTCAATGTGTTGGCTAATTGTGCTGAACTGTTTCCCCCTTTTTTATTCTTCATTATATATATATATATATGGCTCTCTGGAATGAGGAGAGGGGAAAGATACGTTGGGAAAATGTAGGTGAGATCAAAACAAAGGTATCCATTAAAATGCATTTAAAAAAACCAATTAATTATCCATTCCCTCCCCTCAACTGAAGGAGGGAAGATCTGGCAGACTTCCCATCTTCTCTTTGCTTTTCTAGCCACATCCCCAGATCATTTGATGGCAATGTCTGCGTCAAAAAGATCTAAGGACAGACTGAATGAAGACTCAAGTATCTCTAAATGGGCTCACTGGAAAAGCTCTGGTCTCGCTAAAAAGAACGTTTTGAGGATTCCGCAAAAGAACTCCCAAGGGCTGGAAGTCACCACATTAAATTTTCAGTGGGAGCACTTGCACCTCAGAATGCCACAAATAAGTTTGGATTGTTGCTTTTTTGATTGGCTGATATTCAGAAAGTGATGGAGACTATGCTGGTCTTGCAGATTAAAGTCAAAAGCATGTCCTACGTATGTCTGTGGGAGAGGAGTGGGCAGCAAAGACTCTTGTCAAACATTTGTCAGCACATCCTTGCTTCCGGTTATATATCTATAATCTTCTGGCCTACAAACGTAACATCTCCTTGACCAAGTGCTCCAAAATAAAGCCCTGTAACAACAGTGTGGCCTGCCAGGATGCTGCAGAAGGCAGAGACAGAGTCAGGGAAAGACAGATTAAAGGAAGAAGTGACTTGCCCAGTGTCACAGAGACTGTTGGAGGGCTGGGGCCAGAAACCAGATTTCCTGTCTCCCAGAGGTACAGCTCACTTGTCTCATCTTAACTCTCCTTTTTCCAAAGGGTCAACATGACCTCAGCATCTGATTCAAATGTGGTCTTACTCCATATCTGGATCCCAACCCACTCTATACTTCCCACCCCATGCTTTAAAATTCATCAGACATTCCTTTCATCATTTGGTCAATTCCAAGCATCAAACTGCCCCTTCCCCTACTTCATACCCCAAAGACTCAATTTCAAAATAATACCACAAAGAAAAGGAAGGAAAGAAAGAAGCCAACTGAATAGATCAGCATTTGAATTTCGTTTTTCTTTCCTTCCCCCTTCCATTCATCTTCTTTTAAAAAGTTTTAAATTAAATTTTATTTTTTTACTTCAATTAAAATCCATCTGCCCTCCCCTCTCTCCATTTTCATTCACTTTTAGCCAAATGGGAGTTTCTCTGTGTGACTTATCTACCTGCACATACCAGTTTGACTTCATAAATAATAAGTTTAATTCAATTTTTAAAGACCAACTTCACAGGATAGGAATTAGGCATTTGCATGCTTTTTGAATTATTCATCTGGCTGAATTTTTCACTTATAGATTAGTTGGGCTTTGGTTCAGGCAGCTATCTCTGATAGTGAAGGAAATGTCTCGTGTACTGCTGTGGGCATTGAGAATAGCAGCATGACATAATGTATGGTTAAGGAAAGCACTTTATTTTTGTTGTTGTTCGGTCATTTTCAGTTGTGTCTAAATTTTTGTGATCTCTTTTATCACTTGGCCAGCTCTTGCCATCAAACTCTGCCCCTTCCCCTAGGTTTTCTTGGCAGAGATACTAGAGCAGTTTGCCATTTCCTTCTCCAGTTTGTTTTACAGATGAGGAAACTGAGGCAACTGAGGCAAAGAGGGTTAAGTGACTTTCCCAGGGTCTCACAGCTAGTAAGTGTCTGAAGCCACATTTGGACTCAGGTCTTCCTGACTCCAGGCCTGGCAGTCTATCTTCTGCTCCACCTAATTGCCCATAAAGCACCTTATAACTGGTGTCAGACATTGAGTTGCTCTTTTCACTTTCTCTCTCCTCTCCTACTCTGACGACCTTGTTTTTTCGGTCTGCCCTTGGTGGGTATGGACCCCCATCCCTCCACTCCTAGCTGGTTCTTTCCAGAACCTTAATTTTAAGGAAAATGCCTAGGCCAGCCATGTCTTCACCCTCTGACTCTCTAGACATTCTCAACAATGCCTCTGCCTGGGTCCCCCACCTTTTCATATCCCTTTTTTGTGATATCTGTTCCCATTAGAAGGGAAGGGGGTCAATGGAAGGCAAAGTAAATAGAAGGCTGTCCCTGGAATCAGAGAAACCTGAGTTCAAATACTGCTCTAAACATGTAGAGTAGTATGACCCTGAAGAAGTCACTTTTCTTCTGTCTGACTTAGTTTCCTCATCAGTAAAACGAGGATAATAATAGTGCCTACCTCTTATAGTTGTTATAAGGAGAAAATGAGATATTTGTGAAGTGCTTTGCAAATCTTAAAGTGCTATATAAATGCTAATGTTATTATTTTTATTATATTATATTATTACTATTTTATTATTATCATTATTATTACTGAGGGCAGGGACTATTCTTTCTAATTATATTTATATTTTCCAGCACTTGGCATAGGACCTGGCACACAGTAAGCATTTAATAAATGCTTATTGACTTGACTCATGGTACCTAGCACAGTTCTAAGATTATAGCATTAGGAGAGACTTGGCCAATGTTTTATCTTGGTTCTGTTTGTGGAACCACAGAGCTCAGAATGGAAAATGTCTCTGCAGAGAACAGCTTATGAGGGCTCTGTGTCTTGCATTACTTTTTAGCTCACATAAGATGCTGAGGAACTTTAAAAAAAAATTTGTTTTGACAGTCATCATAAAAGCCAGGAGCATGGGTGTGTGTGTGTGTGTGTGTGTGATTGCTAAACACAAAGGGCCTGAGATAAAGTCCCAGGTAGGCAGGACAGTGGATAAAATGCTACACTTTGACCAGTTCAGATACTCAGATACTTAAAAAACTGTATGACCCTAGGCAAGTCATTTAACCTCTTAAGTGCCTCTAAGGCTGTATGTTGCCTCATGTGTCAACCTGCTCTAACAGAGGGAGTTGCCCAGATATCAATGAAACCACAGGTGCTATTCAAAAGTAGAACAACACTTATCCCTGAGCAGAAGCCCAGATTATGATTCTGGTGAGCAAGACTAGAGGGGCAAATCTTAGTAGACACAATGAAATCAGACCTCAGGATCCCAAGGGGACTGATGCTTCCCTCCCCCACCTAAACCCCAAATCCCTTAAATTTGTTAGATTGCATTGTAGATGAGAAGCTTCCATAGATCAGACCCATTGAAAAAGTCGGCTTAAGCTTGATTTTGAGCTGCCTAGGAACCTGACACTGCCCCTGGTGATGGAAATAAGTATATTTGTCTCAAGTCCCTGACTGATTGTTTGAGAGGGGCCCAGATTTGTCCAGGTTCTTCCAGTAGAGGAAGGGGAGTTGGAAGAAGGAGCATTCTAAGATATGGCAAATGTCCATTTTCTGTTTTAATAAAATGTAGCATACTTGGATATCACTAGACATCACTGGATGTCATTAGTATTTGTTATAGTACAGAATTCAAACTGAGGCAGGAACTAATATGAATGGTTAGCTCTTGTCCTTTCAAAAGACCCTCTCTGAGGCAGCCTCACTTCGGAACACTACTCTCCAAAGAGAAGATCCCTTGCCTGGGTCTACTAAAAGCTGTCAACTTAATCTGAGGATGAACAACACTGACTGGAAAATTCCATGTGGAAGGTAGCATACCATGGACAATTCAATTCAATCTAGTCCACTTCAAAGCAGCCAGTATTTATTAAGCACTGAAGAAGTTGGGAGAGGAAGAAAATGAAGCAGTCTGGAGGTCTGGGTTCTAGTTCTAACTCAATAATAATTTGTTGTTGCTCAGTTGAGTCCTGGCAGAGATATTGGAGTGGTTTGCCATTTCATTCTCCAGCTCATTTTGCAGATGAGGAAACTGAGGCAAACAGGGTTAGCTGACTTGCCCAGGGTCACAAAAGCTGGTAAGTGTCTGAGGCCAGATTTGAACTCAAATCGATGAGTACTTCCTGACTTCAGGCCTGGCACTGTATCCACTGAACCACTTAGCTACCCCAGTATAATCCTACAGGAGAAAAACAGAGGACTTCCAGTCCTCTATACATAACACAAAAATATATATGCATATATACATATACATAAACACATAATTTGTATCTCTGCATCTCATCTTATTATCTTCCATTCTGAATAATTATTGTAGCTTTTACGCAGCTATTTTATGTTTGTTGCATATTTAGCACGCATTTTTCTCCCACCAAACTATAAAGGTATGATAGGAGGGCAAGCTTATTTGTCAATTTATCTCCCACAGAACCTAGAATGGGGCTTTGTGCTTAGTAGGCACTTAATGGTTGTTGAAGGAATCAGGTGTTTGCCTTCGGGTAGAATAGTTATACAACAGTTTTTTCACAACCCATTTCGTTACTCAATTAAATTCTCTTTTGTGTGGTTCACCAACTGTTTTTTTTATGTATCTTTTTTTATTATCTCTGCAATAGCAATGTAAGCTCCTCAAAGATCATCATCATGAGCTTCTTTCTAACCCCTACCATGTCCAGAAAAGCACTGAACAATAATGATGATAATAATAACAATTTGCTGTTGTTGTTTTTCAGTCCTTTCAGTTGTGTCTGACTCTCCATGACCCCATTTGGAGTTTTCTTGGCAAAGATACTGGAGTGGTTTGCATTTCTTCTTCCAGCCCATTTTACAGATGAGGAAACTGAGGCAAACAGGGTTAAGTGATTTGCCCAGAGTCATACAGCTAATGAGTATCTGAGGCTGGATTTGAACTCACAAAGATGAGGCTTCCTAACTCCAGGCCTGGAGCTCTATCCACTGTAACACCTAGTTGCTTCTAAAGAAATTTCTTTTGATTTTAGGAACTAAAAATACAATAGTATGCTTGGAAATGATCACTCCAAGACTTTTTAATCAATAGATAACCTTTGCTTCATAATAGGTGCTTCTAAACATCAAAATGAATTGGTCCACGGTGAATCAAATAAAAAGCTTCAATGCAGCAGGGTCCATCAGCCTGGGGCCATCAGATAATGATGCTGGATCCCTAGCCTCCTTCCTTTCTAGGATTATCCACCTTCCTCTTTCACACCCCCACTATGCCAAAACAGACCACCACGTCCTTCACCACCTTGCCCTCCCTGCCACTTCCCCGACTTGTGTAGGTCCCGCATTTGGGAACTCTCCTTGTTTATTTTTTTATGGACTATTTAGCATTGATTATCTCAGTGCCTTGAAGGAAAGGCAACCCCTGGGTGGTCTTTGTAAAGTTATCAGTTTGGGGACCTCTACCTTGATCTGGACTGCCTTGACATGAATTTAACAGAAACATTTTCAGCTACAACCCCCATAAGTCAAATGGCTTAGAGAGGACAATCTAAGACTCTTTTGTTTGTACCTTCTGTTCCAAAATGTTGTTCAAAACCAATGTTCCACCAGTAGATGTCATTGTAGGAATCAGAAAAACCAACAGGGTGTCTGCTTAGCTCATAGTTAAGATAAAATTGTTAAGAACCAGAGGACAGCTTGGCAATACTCTGTCTTACCCCAAGGTCACACTGCCTGGCAAGTGTGTCCTTGAAGGAAGGGCTATTTTGTTTTTGATTTCATATTTCCAGTGAAATATAACGCAGGTTGACTATTACCTATAGTCCCAAATTCCCCACCTTGGGCACAGACTTATAAGATCTGAGAGCAAGAAAATGCCCCAGAAGTTGTCCAGTTCAACCTATGCCTGACCAAGAATCTTTTTATCATTCAGTCATTTCAGTCATGTCCAACTCTTCATTACCCCCATTTGAGGTTTTCTTGACAGATACTGCAGCGATCTGCCATTTCCTTTTCCAGCTTATTTTACAAATGAGGAAAGGGAGGCAAACGGGGATAAGTGACTTGTCTAGGGTCACACAGCTAGAAAGTAGATTTTAACTCAGGTCTTCTTGATACCAGGCTTGGCACTCTGTGCACTATGGCGCCACCTAGCACCTAAGAATCCCTACAGCACCCAAACTAGACCTCCAGCCATGGGGAACCCACTGCCTCCCAAGTCCATTACCATTCTGATGTGCTCTAATTTTTAGGAAGCTTTTCCTTACACAAGCCTCAATCTACCTTTCTGCCAGATTCACCCACTGCTTCTAGTTCTATCCTCTCAAACTGAGCAGAACTCATCTAAACCCTCTTCCATGTGATACCCCTCAAAATAGTTGAGGCTGCCTGTGGAATCCCCCATCCAAGTCTTTTCTTCTCTAGAATAAAAACCTCTACTTCCCCCAGGCACTTATCATCATAAGATACGTTTAACAAAATCAACAGACATCAGGTCAGACAAATCAACACATTGATCAGCTTGGAAATGTATGTCTCATTCTGCACCTCTACCAAAAGGTAGCTAGATGGGGCAATAGATAGAGTGTTGAGCCTAGAGTTAGGAAGACACTTCCCTGAGTTCAAATCTGTCCTCAGACACTAGTTGTGTGACCACCCTCGACAGTCACTTCACCCTGTTTGCCTCAGTTTCCCCATCTGTAAAATGACAAACCACTCTAGTATCTCTGCCAAGAAAACCCCAAAGGGGTCACAAAGAGTCAGAAAGAACTAAGCAGTAACAAAAACCAAAAGGCGATCCATTTCTGCCTTATCTTTATGGGCTCCCCCTTCATGCACGCTATACTTCAGTCAAACTAACCTGACTTGCTGTTTCATGCACAGGATATTCCATCTCCTGCCTCCCTCCATACTTTTGTACATACAGGTTTTTCCCCAGGTCTGGAATACTTTCCCACCTTACCTCCATCCTTTTGGAATCTGTAGTTCTCCTTCAAAGTGCCTTTTCCAATTCCCCCAGTTATTATCACCCTCTCTTTCCTTTATCACATCGTATTTTGTAAAATTCTGTATTTGTATTTATCTTTGAATGTGTCATAACTCCCTCTCTCCCCGGTGGACAGAGACTGTCATTTTTGGTTTTGAATCTCCACTGGCTAGCACAACAGTGCCTGGCATATAGTAGATATATAATAAATGCTGGCACACAGTAGGTATTTCATAACTGCTTGCTGATCAATGGATAGAATTAACTTTTTTTTGGCTATAATATTATGCTGTTGCCTTATGTAGAATTTTCAGTCCATAAAAACTCCTCAATCTTTTTTCCCTGGGACTTCGGTCTAGCTACATTTTCCTCATCTTATGTTTGTGATGTTGATTTTTTTGAACCCATGTATGGGACTTCATATTTAGCCCTTGTTAAATTTGGCTTGATGGGATGTTTTTGGATTCAGCTTCTATCACCTGACATTTGCTTAGAATTTTCCCTCTCCAAATTTTCTGTCATTCATAGATGTGATAAGCACGCTTTCTCTGCCTCCGCTGAGTCACTGAGAACAACATCAAATAAGTTTGCTGGGGGGCATTTCATTAGAGATCTGTCTCTAGGTTAACAGTGATCTATTAATGATTGCTCTTTGAGTTTAGACATTCAACCAGGTGCAAAATCACTTAACTGTACACCTCTAGCTCATTTCTCTCCATCTTATCCTCAAGTGTAGCACAAGAAACTATGTCAAATGCTTGGCTGAAATCTAAATATACTATACCTGTACTGTATCAATATTCCCTTTTTTTTTATCAGTCTAGTTAACCCATCAGAAAGGAAATGAATTTATTCTAGCATGACCTGCTTTGGATAAAGCCACACTGAAGGCTTTCAGTGAACACTGCATTCTTATGTGCTCATAAATATACTGGGATATTCTAGATTTTAGCCAGGAACAGAAGTCAACTTCACTAGTCTATAGTTTGTAGACTGCAACCTCTTCTCTTTAGTGAAAACTAAGACAATACTTGCCCTTGCCTAGTTCCATGGCAGTCACTCTCTCGTCATCTCGGATCTTTCAAAGATGACTGACCGAAGTCTGGCAATCACATGTGTCTCCTCTTTCACTACCTGCTATAATGTAGTTTCCCTGGGCCTGATGAGTCGAACTTGTTTAAGGTAGGTACTGTGAAACCAACTTTTATTTATAACATCAGAGATTCAGATAGAGCTGGAAGGGACCTCCAAGGCAGCTGGTCTAACCTCCTCATTTTCCAGATGAGCACAACGAGGCCCAGGGAAGGTGAGTAACTTTCCCAAGGCCACGCAGGTAAGTAAGCAGCAGAGGCAGTATTCTTGCGTCTCTGTTCCCTGCTAACTATTGTTCTAATCTTCACTCTTTTTGGAAGAAAAAGTCAAGTCAACCCAAAAGTTGAGTAATTTGGCCTTCTTTTTCTTTCTTTCTTTCTTTCTTTCTTTCTTTCTTTCTTTCTTTCTTTCTTTCTTTCTTTCTTTCTTTCTTTCTTTCTTTCTTTCTTTCTTTCTTTCTTTCTTTCTTTCTTTCTTTCTTTCTTTCTTTCTTGTGGCAGGGCACCAGGATCTACATCTTTGATTTAATCAGGGTGAGAATCTCTAACTGGCAGCTAGGTGGCACCATAGTGCACAGAGTTCGAGGGCTGGAGTCAGGAAGACTCATTTCCCTGATTTCAAATCTGGCCTCAGACACCTACTAGCTAGGTGACCCTGGGCAAGTCACTTAATCCTGTTTGCCTCAATTTCCTCATCTGTAAAATGAGCTGGGGAAGGAAATGGCAGACCATTCCAGTATCTTTCCCAAGAACACCCCAAATTGGGTCACAAAGAGCAGGACATGACTAAAAAAACAGCTGAACAACAGGAATTCCTTCGACCAAGGCAGATTAGCAACTTCTCTGAAATTTACAACCTTAGATAGCTGGCCCTGGAGGGACTAAACAAGTAAGTGACTTGGCTGTGGTCCCACAGCTACAAGGTATCCTCATAAGCCTTTCTGACTCCAAGGCTGTTCCTTGACTATTCCACTGTGGCTCACTCTGCCTTCTTGCTATTGTCTTTTATCATCATTCCATCCATACTTGACAGCAGTCTTATTCCTTCTTTGACCATACTCTTTATCCAAACATGGCTAGAAAAAAAAAGCCCTTACCAATGATCCTTATGTAAGGGCATAGGAGGAGGACCTTTGTGAACACTGAGTGCCTTAGGGATGAGCAATCCTGTTTGTCTGGAGAACAGGAGAACCTGGACACTGGGAGTCAGGACCATGGGTGGGTCAAGAAGGAGGAAGGAGAAAAAGGGAGGGGAGGAATAAAAGTGGCAGAGATGGAAAGAAGGAAAAAAGGAGGGAAAGGATCATGCAGTCAGATGTGGGGAAGTACCAACAAGATTCATCTTAATATTACCTGAATACCACAGATTATCCTAGTGGCTGCTTCCAATCCAGGACACCAGTGAGGGCAAAGTCTCTTATGAACCCTGAAAAAAATGTAACATTGGCTGTTCTCCCCTTCTTTTTCTGTGTGTTTGATGACACCCCCCCTTTTCTGTGTCACTTCCTGGTTTGAGGCTACTACTGCCCATCTCTCTCTCTCTCTCCCTCTCTCTCTCTCTCTCTCTCTCTCTCTCTCTCTCTCTCTCTCTCTCTCACACACACACACACACACACACACACACACACACACACACACACACACTCCCAAACATCTTAATTCAAGATTACCTCACTTAGGGTTTATGCATTTTAAGCATGATCTCCCATTATCAAAAGAAAGGCTAGCTATTCAAAAGAGGGGTTTCAGACTTTAAGAAGCATGAATGGAAAGACTTTGGTTGGGACAGAGCAGGAGGAAAGACACTTACTTCCCCACTGTCCATGAATGAAATCATATCACTGACAATGTCCCCTTTCTCTGCTGTGCATAAACCCATGCCTATTTCTGTTACAGATCCTTCAGTTTGCAATGGTTTCTAGAGATCTTGTCCAAAACATCCTTGGAAAGTATGTACATGTATGTATGTATGTATGTATGTATGTATGTATGTATGTATGCATGAAGAATTCATGACTAATGCAAAAAATCACTTTAATTCACTTGTTCTATAATTTCAGATTTGCATATACTATCCTGATTTTGATTCCGATAAATGTCAAGAATGCTCAAATTAAAATCATTACCCGTTAATTACACCTGTAATGAAAAAAGTGACTTTCAGATTGGAAAGGTAAGGTATCATATACCTATACACACATACATATATACATATATATTCTTTATTCTTGAATGTAATTTTCACAGTTAGTTTTCAATTATATGTGATAATAAAAGGGGTGATGTTTACTAATCATAATCATAATAGCTAATATTTATATAATGCCTTCTAAGGGCCAGGTTGCGCTAAGGGTTTTACAATTATTATCTCATTTAATCCTCATAACAACCCCAGGAAGTGCTACTATGTTTTCTATTTTACAGATGAGGAAACTAAGGCAAACAGAGGTTAAGTGACTTGCCCAAGGTCAAGTATAGTAAGTAGTTTAGTAAGTCTGAAGCTAGATTTGAACTCTGGTCTCTCTGACTCCTGTCCCAATGCTCTATCCCCTAGGCCACCTAGCAGTCATGATTAAGATCCATGAACTAACACTTTTTGGAGCCTTCTCATCCTTCCCCTCTCCATGTAAATCAAGTGGGTGGTCACTAATGTGCTGGACTTTGAAGTCATTAAAAGATTCTCCTTTCCAAAGAGATCTGCCAGGGTGTGTGGAGTAGTAACATAAAAGGCACTTGCTAAAAATGCAATTTGACCAAGTCTCTCATGCTCTTCTGGTATGCATGATAGACAAGGGCTGCACAATAGTAGAATTAGGGAGACTAAAACTGATTTTGCATGGCCAGACCCAAGGTCATGAACAGTTTTTGATTATTGACTTCCAAGGAGGGTTCTCTAGTGAAAAGGTTCAGGGATCTGCGCTTGGCTTTGAGTTAATAGTTGTTTTGTTTTGTTTTTTTAGTCAGTGACCTGGATAAAGGCATATATGATATGCTTATCAACTTTACAGAAGGTATATAAAGGCGGGAGGGGCTACTACACTGAATGATTCAGGATTCAAAGGCAGGAACAAGGAATGGAAACTAAGAAGACAAAATGTAATATGGATAAATATAAAGTTGTGTACTTGGGTTCAAAAAACCAATTTCAAGAGCACAAGATGGAAAAAGTGTGCCTGTGGATAGCAGTTCATCTAATGAGGGTCTTGGGGTCTTAGTCGACTTCAAGCTCCATAAGTCAACAATGTGATGATATAGCCAAAAAAGGCTAATGATTTTAAGGTGCATTGAGAGGCAGTACTCAAGCCTAGGGAGGCAATATAGTTCCATATATATCTCTTCACTGGCCAGACAAAATCAGCAGTTTTATGTTTGGCTCCGAGCACCGAATTTTGGGAAAGATATCGATAAATTGGAGAGCATCCAGGGGCAATCAGAATAAAAGGTCTAGGATCATACAATATAAGGATCAGTTGAAGGAACAGGTTTAACCTGGGGAAGAAAAGACCTGGAGTGGGGAGAGGGGCAAGGGAGAAGACATGATAGCTATCTTTAAGTATCTGAAGGACTGTCCCACTTTGTCTTGCTTAGTACCTAAGGAACAATGGGTAAGTGTTTACAAACAGACAGAATTTAGCCTTGATATAGAGAAAAACTTCCTAATGATTTGAGTGACCCCAAAGTAGAGTGTGCTGCCTCAGGAGGAAGCCAAGATTTGAAACCATTTGTGAGCGTATTTCAGAGCAGTCCTTTTTCCTAGGTGGGGTGCACTAGATGGCTTCTCAGGTCCCTTCCACATTAGAGGCTACAATTCCAATTCTGTGTGAAAATGCAAGTATGCTACCTCAGAGTGGCTAGCCCGTCATAATTGATGTTATGCCATAGAATGAGCACTGAGCCGAGGAATCAGGATACCTGTATTCTAGAGTCAATGGTACCATTTTAAGAGAGAGCTTCTCCTGTTTCCTCATCTAGAACACTGAGGGGGTTACTGATGCTAGCGCCCTGCCTCCCAAACCAGCTTGTATTTAACTCTGTGTGTGTGTGTGTGTGTGTGTGTGTAAATACACGTACACATGAATATACATACATAGACCAACTTCCCTGGCTTCCTTTAAGCTCCAGCTAAAATCTCACCTTCTATAGGAAGCCATTCCCAACCCCTCTTAATTCTAGTGCCTTCCCTCTAGTAATTATTTTTTATTCATCTTGTATATAGCTTCCTTTGTATATATTTGTTTGCAAGTTGTCTTCCCCATTGGACTGTAAGCTCCTTGAAGGCAAAGACTGTCTTCTGCCACCTTTTGTATTCCCAGAACTTAGCCCAGTGCCTGGCACATAGTAGGCACTTAACAAATGTTTATTGATTTACATATAGACACGTGTGTGTATACATAGTGACATTGTGTATTAACATATGCACATACATATGTATATATACAATGCCTATATTAACATATGCATATCTGCATGTATTCATAAACACATGCATGTTTAATATTCATATTTGTACTTATCCACATTCTATTCATGCTCTATTTTTATACATTCTTGTCATGTCTATTGGAATATGTTTGCTTCATTCTGTGTATTTATTTATATGCCCAGGTCCTACCTATCACAGTCCCTAGCACATTGGGAGACACTTAATATTTGTTGATGGATTTCTAAAATCCCTCCCAACTCTAACATTTTATGTTTTATCCCAAACCTGTTATCACAGACTCTTTCATCAGTGTAATTTAAGAGGTAAAGGGTAGAGTCCTGACAGAATAAGACACATGGAAGAGGAAGAAGAGCCAATGGGTCAAAGTCTGAAGAGGAAGGGGGATAGGGGCTGCTTGGGGGCACAATTACCTGGAGTGTGTGAGTAGTACCAAAAGAAAGACAAATACTGCCTACCTTGTCCATTTAAAGGGGTCAGCCTGGCCTAAGCTACTTGAGTGTTTCATCAGTTCACTGAGGGTACATTCATTTATCAGTACTTACTGAGTTCTCAGACACTGTTAGCCTATGGAGGAACAGAGCCCAAGAAGAAAGGGCGAAGGCGTCTGCTAGCTTAGTAATCGACCTTTAGAAACAGTGCTAGCCAACACCTACCTTCTCACTGGCACGGATCCTTGAGGGCTTCCCAAGGGTACTGCTTTTGGCACCTTTTTTGGCTGGCACTTAAGGCTCTCACTGGGATTTCTTTCTCCTGTCTTCTCTCCTGGGTCCTCTCCTCCTTCCAGGGATTACTGATCTGGGCCTCCTCAGCCAGGCCCCAGATGTGTTGCTGTCTTACATCTTTCTCTCCATTGACCTACAAAGGTCCATGAGCCCAAACTTCTCTCTTCCAAATGCTGGTACAGAGGTGGCCTGGAAGGGGCTACGGAGGTCTGGAAGAAGAGGATTTGGCAAGTTGGGACAATTGTTCTGGGTCCCACTCTTAGGGTGGAGGGTGGGAAAGGTAGGAGTTGGGTCTCACTCACACTGATGAGAACTTGGCCCCTGGAGGTCTGAACTGACTCAGAGAAGCAGTTAAGAGGGAGGAGATACACCAACTTATGCTAAGGAAGTAGAGGAGAACCCCTCAAGTGCTTAGCACATAAAGCCTGCCTACCTCTGTCATCAAGGTAAAATGGGTGGGACTTGAGACTGGCTGCCTGGTAACAGCACCCCCTCCCTGCTTTTCCATAAGTACCCCTCAGCAGAGCATGGTGTACCTTTGTGACATCTCTTCCCCCCTTAAAGGCTGTTTGTCATACCCAATATGACCTGAATGTTCTATAGCTAGATGAGGAAAGGGACCACACTTTGGATCCACACCTACATGGCCTATACCTGCTTCTTCAACATTTTCTGCTGGTGACCCCTTCAGCAGGGCAGTGTTAGGTAGCATTTCATGGCCTGAGGGAATGCGCAGTGCAAAGTGCTTTGTGTTCAGAATCAAGGCTGCAATGAATAACATGGGCAGGTGCTGTCAGAAACACCTCAGATTCATTACATGTTTGATTTTTAACTAATTTTTGGTGGTTGCACATTCAGAAACCTTTTATTGTTGCCAAATTTTTTGAGAACCCATGTGACCCACAGCTTAAGAAGCAATGCTCTAAAGAAAGTAACTTCCAGTGGGCTAATGTTAAAACTACATGTATGCTACCCTTTTATTCTCTACTATTAGTAGAGGTTAGTCAAGGAGATCAGCTAGTTGAACCCTTGGGAACGGAGAGAAAAGACTTCTTTGCTGAGGTGTGTTCAAAGGCAGAGGCTGGGAAAGTTAGCTTAGGAGTGAGTCACTAAGTCTACCATGACTATACCTAATACATATTTCATTGAATGAACTGAAATGAACCTCAGAAGCTGAAGCCTGCTCATTTTACAGATAAGAAAACAATGGCCCACAGAGATGAATGAGTTCCATATGGCTACGTTGCTAGTACACGGTAGAGCAGGGACCCAGGTCTTCTGACTCTCAGCATCACAGGATGTTCATGCTGGAATGGGCCTTCAGAGACCATTTTTAGGCCAGGTTCTTCATTTTAGAGATGAAATAGATCGAGATCCAGGGAAGTGATCTGGCCTGTGTTCACATTGCTGCTAAGCAGCAGTTAGGACACAAACCCATGTCTTTGATCCCAAGTTCTGTGTTCCACTCACTACGGTGCTGCCTCCAAACCCAGCGTCATATAAAGGAAGGGCTCTGCTTGGCCAGGTGAGCTGGGAATATGGCTTGGTTCTTAACCCACCTCAGAAAATGCAGGAGGGCAGGTACAAAGAGAATATTTTCCTCCATATATTCAGGAGGGTCATTCTGCTAGTGCCTTCCTACTGAAGGAGAAAAACTGGGTTGTGGGCAGGGAATAATCAAACTTAATATGTACAATGTCCTACATTAAATACTGTGGAAGAGACATGAAATGGAAAAAAAGTGATCCCTGTCTTCATGCAGAGAACAGTCTAGTCCCTAATCAAACCGAGGAGAAACCTGTCCATTTAAAAAAGATATTTAAAATATATGTCAGTTCTTACAATAGGTAGCAGTTATCTTATCTAATTTGAGCCTAGCAAGCTTATGAGGTACTATCATTATCCTCACTCTACAGAGACGTTATAAACTGAGAGGTTAAGTTGGCTTGCCCAGCTAAGAACTAAGGCAGAATTTGAACCTCAGGTCTTCCTGACTCTTCACAACCTATCCACTGTGGCATCTGGCTGCCACTATTAACAAACATAAAAATAAATATGAGAGTGTGCAGGGGTGACTGATGTGGGCTGATTTAATTAGGAAAGGCTCATGGAGAAGGTGGGGCTCAAGATAGTGAGAACGGAAGAAAAGGGGTCAAAAGTTTGGAGGCAGAGCTATGAAAAGTCTATTCAGTCCATGTGTCTGATTGAAACAGAAGCCTCATGTAGAGTTGGTAAGACATGAGATCGGAGAGATTACTTGGGGTCATTGCCTAGGCTACAAGCTTTGAGCAGGAAGATTATTCTTACAGCCAGTCTTGTGCAGTGTATACACTGCAATGGGTAAGGGGAGAGGGAGGCTGCAGGGATGGAAAGCAGGTCACAGTAACTCTGGTTATAAGTTAATATTAATTTGTGACTGGAGGGGAACACTGGTACAATGGAGAGTGCTGAACTGGAGTCACAGGACCCGAGTTCAAATCCCATCTCTGACACTGCCTGTGTGGAAATAACAGAGTGACTTCTTTGCTGTCCCTGTCATCTGTAAAATGAGGGCAATGACCTCGGTGACCTCCACGGTCCCTCCCAGCTCTAAATCTACGATCCTATGAACCCCTCCAGGTCTGAAGTAAGAAAAGGTTGGAGGCTAGCGATGGAAAGGAACTTGGGAACAAGCTTTCTATGGAATGACCTCAATCCATTTTGGCTTTTCTGAAGATCAAAACAGTCCTTTCAGAACTAAACCTTTCTTTTAGGCAGCTAGGAGGGGCAGCGTTGGACTGGCTATGTGACCCTGGCTAAGTCACTTAACCTCTCTCACTCAGTTTCCTGGCCTATAAAATGAGGATAATACCCGCCTCCCAGGGTTGTTGTGATGATTAAATGAGAGAGTACATGTAAAGTGCTTGGCAAATCTTAAAGCAGTAAATAAATGCAAGCTATTATCATTCATGTCAGAAAGACTGAAAATCCCACTTGCCCACATTAAATTTTCAGATTTTTTCCTTCTACGGTGAAAGCAATATTCTAAGTCCTTGCCTTATGCAGGATAGATGTTTTTCCTTAAACAGTACTTACATTGTCTTTGAGATTTAATTGGCTCAGGGGACTAAGGCTCATGCCATTGATGCAGTTTCCTGGCCACCTGAATGCAAAAAAATCACCTGGACAGCAGGGGCCAGCAGCATGACCAGCATTGGCACAAGAAAGCTGTGCTTGGCTGAATCAAGCCTGTGTCCTTCCCCTGCTAAGGCTAAATGACCATCCTTTGGTTAACTGGCTCATTCCATTGCAATCTCAAACCTGAGGTACTAGCTTGGAGCTCTGCAAGAAGCCCTTCCTTCTCAACCCCTAAAGCTGGTGCCTTCTTTTGGACATATCTCCAATTGATCCTGCGTGTCCTGTTTGTACATGGCTATTTGCCTGCTGTCTCTCCCATCAGACTGTGAGGTCCTTAAGGGATGGTTTTTGCCTTTGTATTCCTAGCACTTAACAGTGCCTGGCATTCAGAAGGCGATAAATAAATGCGTGTTGACTTGGCTTGGCCTACTATGCCCTCTGCTAGACCCTTGACTCAGTACTAGGTATTATCAAACACATCTCTGCAAGCCAATTTGAGGAGGAGTATAATACTCATTTGGGCCATCTCTCATGGCAGTTTTTCCAAAGGTTTAGAGAATCTACAGCTCAGACACAGGATGATGCAGTAACATAAAATGGTAGGTGGTTATTTTAAAAGAGGCATCTATATTTCTTTTATGACAAAGGCACCTGAACTGCTACAGTGAAACAGTCCTAGGTTCTCTTCCAAGAAAACCAAAACAACTGCAAATTTTAGAGTACCAAGGGAGAATTTAAACTCAACTTATGAAAATGTTTTGATCAAAACCTGAATAAGAGCTATTGCTGATCATTTACATATCTAAGTTTCTATAGAAACCCATCTGTGTTTGGCATCCATCTGATCTGTTCTTTAGGTAGTGGTTGCCACAGCAACTGATACTCTGCAATCTCTTCCTGAGTGATAAATGTCTGAGATGAGTGCTTGAGATGTCTGCAACACATATGGGGCAATGAGGGCTTCTAAGACATTTTCAAGCCTTAACTCCCAGAGGGTTTCTAAAACCTACCTGGTTTCTCCCTAAGGGATTTGGCTTGGAAATTAATTAGGCGCCTGGGTGGGGGCCAGATGTGTCTAGGAATTATTCAACCAATTGGGCAAAGTGCACAGTAGAGTTTGTGGTTTGGGGTTAACTGCTACAACCACAGGCATGTAAAAGAAATGTGAAGATAGTACATTGGAACACCTTTATTAGTTCCCCTTTTCCTGTTCAATATTCAGTCATATTCAGGATACTGACCCAAACTTTCCACTACAAAGGTCAAGCCCCAAATTAGCTTCTTTCTGTAATCCAACCTATCCTCCTCCTCCCTATATGGATCGGTAAGGAATAATCCAACCTACAGAAATCCCAACCCAAGAAGACTGAGCAGGGAGTCTCTAGGTTTAACATAGACGCTAGGGCACCTAAACATGTATGTGCCCACAAAAGAGACACAAACACCCTTAGTATGGCATTTTTACAATCTTATTCTCATAATCTTTTATATATGTCAACCATTATCCCTATTTTTCCACTGAAAATCAAGGCAAAGTTGGCTTGCCTGGCACAGAAGCTTTCCTTTTGCTCATCATGTAGGCTAGACAACCAGGTCTCAGCTAGCTATAAGCTCACTGAAGGCAGGCGAGGGAGGGCCTTTCATTTTTGTTTTCATATTTTCAGTGCGTGGCACCCAGTAGGTACTTAATAAATGTTTGTTGATTGATTTCTTAGCACAACCAGCCTAGGAGTCCTAAGGACCATACTGGGAGCAAGGAGAGGAGGGGAGAGGCTTCAAGAGGAAAGCCCAATTAGTTAATGTTCAACACCTGGGAATCATTTAGGTTTATCCATACTCCCAACAAACTCAGCAACTCATTATTATTACTATTTGTAAATTACCTCTTGTGTACCTGGTTATATAATCTAAACTTCAAAGAAGTATTGGAATATGCTTACTTCAGGTAACAATTTGAACAGAAAATGGAACCAAAAATGCAAAGGGGCCAGGATAATTTTCAGTCACATCTTCACGATACTGACAATGACTGCAAATATCAGGACATAACTGCTGAACATTGGTGATGCCCACCATCTACAAAGAGCACGAAATCTATTGTCACCCAATGGGCAGTGGGTCTAAGGATGTGCCCAATTTCCTTATGAGAGCATGTGACCAACGAAAACCGCAGCAGTTCAGTGTGGGCAGTTCATCTAATAACTAGATCCTGGGCAGGTCATGAGGATGCTGAAACCCCCCCACCTCTAGGCTAGAGCCCATAGAACCACCAACAGCTGATTAGAAGACCAAAAGGTCTATGGAACGGACCATTGGCTTGGCTGGTTGCAGGAATGGAAACACTAAAGACAGGATTAATTTTGGCACACGGGGCACCTACCCTGCCAACATGTGGTACAGAATAAAGTTAGAACACAATGTGTATGGGGAGGGACCCACCATAGGGAAGAGCAGTTAAAAATTCAGAGTCTTTCTCCTTCTCTATACCTGGGCCATAAGTTTAAGTAAAATCCAATGCTCTGATTATTCCACCTAGTATCAATGATGAAGGAAGACAGGAGTCATCTGTGATATGGGAAATTCAAACACATCATCTCTCCCATATGAGTAGTAATAGCTTTAATGAAAGAATAACTGATTTAAAAGTAAATTATCCTAGACTAGTGAAGTATAAATAGAGCTCTGTTTTATAAATTTGCTAGTTCTTCTCTGATGCCCCAAACTGAAAATAACCTGTTTCTTTACATAAAATGTATTCTACATTCATTCTCACGATTAGATTATAAACTCATTGAGGGCAGAGACAACATCTAAAAATTAAAATCCAGGTAAATACCATAACACCACACTATAGCACCATGGCTCAGTGAATGTGTCCTGATCCTGAGCTCAATGAGTCTGTTCCTTAGTGATTAGAGCCACCCCTGCTTTCATCTAGTACATCTTGCTAGGCATTAATGCCACACATGCTTAGAGTCACAGTCTGATTCTGTTGCAAGTTAAGCAGGTCATGTACACACCACTTTTTAAAGTCAACCCAGCTTTCCAGCTGTCTGCTTCCACTGAACATACTGCCTAGGGTCATATCACTTAAGGCAGGAATCATAAGCCAAGCAAGGCTGAGATCAGTACTGCTCTGAGACCTCCAAGGAAGATCTAATTTAATAGCCTGTGCTCATTAACACCACGCAGAGGAAATGTAGAGCTGAGAGATGTGTGTCTTCAGATGACAATTCAGGGTAAAGATGTCACAGCATGCTTGCAGTGAGCAGGTGCATTGACTACAGCTCATGAGCTCCTTTCCACCTAAATTTCAAAGCTTACCTCACATTATTTCTATGCATGAAGATGAAGATTTACATCAACCTTGCAAACAAGTATACATTTATATACAACCTACATTCTTTCTCCCAGAGGCTTCTTTCCCAATAAAATATTATTAATTTAAAAAACACTGTCCTAACTTCACTTGACATAAAACACTTCAGAGGTGGGGGACCAGTCCTCCATCATATTCTATGCCACTGTGAGCTTTAAAAAGAAGGGAAGAAAAGGGGAAAAGTTGGAAGGGTACTCAACCACTTGTAAGTGGGGGTACAGGACTAAGGTTTCCAAAAAAGATTATAATTCAAAATATTTCTCCCTCTCTGCCCCTGCTCTTATTCACCTCCGAAGACAAAATAAAACCCACCAGGCCTTGGGAAAGTGAGGGGAAGCAATTCACAAATATGAATGTTACATGCTCTGGCTAAAGAACCAAATGTAAATATATATAATCTGTTTTCCAGCCTCTACAACATGGTTCTGATGTGCCAAAAGTTCAGAATTTATCAGTTAAACAAGCATACTTACTTTTAGATGTAGAATTAAAGCATCAACGTGGACACAGATCTAAATTCAGTTCCACATCCCATCCAACCTAATCGTCCTACATCGCCCCTCCCAAACAACAGTACCAGACTAACTGGCTACTCCATTTACTAAAAGTGCAGTTGCATCAAGATTAATGGTAATACGATCGTTTAGGATCTGAAATACACATAATCGTTTGCGACAGTCCAAATGAAATTTCACACCACTTGTAGCTGTTCATTTATTGAACCTAGATTTCATAATACATCGTGGATTAAATAGTTTAAAACCATTTGACATTACTTAAATTTCACATAATATTGAAAACAGTCTTGTAATTTTATTCTTTGGACCAAAGTGAAAAAAAATTCAAGCATTTTTCCCCCTAAGGTGAGATGTTTTCTCATACTACAGGGAAAAATGGCTTCAGGTGTGTTAACGATATGAAGAAATGCATGAGTAAGAGAAAATCACAAGTCAGGTCTCTAAAAGGGCGGGAGATAAAAAGAACTCCTAGAGAAAATGGTTTATGGAGAACACTACCTAGACAGTGTGTAGTACTGTCTGAAGCTACAGCCCGACTTGCTCTCCAAAGTGCCAAAGGGCAAACAAATAAGAATGGAGAGCATTCTTATGCTACCTGACAATTTGATCACAAACTGTCAGGCAACAAGGCCTCTGTGTTGTACAGAATTTGTATGGCAATGCACGCACTCAGATAAACCTACTGAATATCTGAACACCTTATCAGAAATATTTCCATTTCCAAGTCCAATTCATAAGAGGCCTGCTGTGAATTCTAGGTTGATCTGTTAAAATAGTGCGGTTTTACAGTCAACTTTACTTCTGGGCAAACTTTTTATACAAATAACACAGTTGAGAGACAAACACAAGTGGCAAATAGGAAAGCTAATCGTGGCTAATTGAGTGACTCATGAGTTCCTTCAGGAAGATGTTCAGTCATCTAAACTGGAAAGGGAGGGGTCCTGACTCGCAAGGGAATCATCAGTCATAGCTCACCTCACAATAGGGTTCTGAGCTATGACGTCAAGAAAGCAGCGCCACTGCTTTTCCAAGGAAGTCAAAACTTGTTAGGCAAATACCCTGCTGCTATGCCATTTTCCTTGTCGATGATCTTTCCTGCAACAACCAAAGAAAAGTCCTGTATCTTTTCTGAGCTCTAACATATTTGCTCTGCTTCTGTTTTACCTGAGTATATTTAGGTATTTTTAAAAACTCTTCTACTGAGAAAAGTATACATGACAAGGAAAACTATAAAGCAGCAGGGTCTAAGCTCAGCAACCCTTCTGAGAGATAGTCAGTCCCGATGACTTTGTAATTTCCATAGTTGTGAAGATCTGTTTAAAAAAAAAAAAAAAGAAAACAAGGTGTGGGTATTATTGGTATTTTAACTCAGAGAATATAAATTACATTTGTTTTGTCTCTCAAAAAATACCTGCTGGTAACAGTTAAAGCAATTATTATATTTTTTGGTATTTATCAACTAGCTTTTTAGACCATTTTTCAAACGTGCACGGAGGTCAGTACAACATTCTTTTGTTTCTCTTACCTCACCACAGGTAGGATGGATGCCAATAGTGTCATCAAGCAACTGCTTGGTGAGGCCACATTTCATTGCAGCTGCAAAGCCCTGGGTAACCTCACCAGCACTGGGGCCAAGAACATGAAATCCTATCACCCGGTTCTTTATGAAAAACAAAATTAAAAAAGCCCTAGGTTAAAAGTCTGAACAGCAATGCCTTCACCATGATTTCAAAGCTGGAGTGTACATAAAGCTTCTACTACAGAACAATACTCCTATTTTGGAGCTGTGTCTAGGACATTATCATGAAATGGAGCTGCTGTAAGAATCAGTTAAATGAGGCAGTAAATGCACATCTAGAGTTAATTTGCTCTCAAATTTACCAGAACAAGCAATTTAACAACTGCACGAAGGAGTTCATTAGTATGATGTAAATTTTAGAATTATGCTCAAGTGCTACTAAACATCAGCATAACAAATCAGAATCAAAGTCCAGCATCAGAATATTCCTAAGAGGCTGATATTACAGCAAGTTCAGGGGTTACTGGCCAAGGCTCCAGACAGAAAATACGCAGAGCTCAAAGCAGAGCCTCCAGCAGAATTTTACTTAATTCTCCAGCCAGGTGTCTGGAGGCCATGGGTGCAGTTGTGCACAAAGACTCTACATTCTTCTCTCAGGAAATTTTCCAGTGAAAGTGTTATTAACTTTCAGGCTACTTTTCTTTTGATTATTCTCAGATTCCATTCATCCATTACTAAATTAGATGACTAAATACTCACTACTAAACTAGATTCCTAAACACCAAATGTGTACAACAGGCAGAGAAAGACATAAAAGTGGGCAAAATAGGACAGCTCTTGCTGAAATCTGGGCTGGGCTGCATTGTGAAGATTTGTTTAAATGATCCATCCTGTCATATAGAACTAAGTCTGTTTAACATATAGATAACATAGTATGCTGTTATAACATAAAATGTCAAGCACTCAACTGGACTGCAAACTCCTGAAAGATAGGAACTGTTCTTTTTCCCTTTTTAGAATTAGATACAATCTGTGAAAATCTTGGCAACTGGCTACATTAACTCAAGAATTTTTGTGACTTTTTAAAAAAGGGAAATGGCAGAAATCCTATGTTCCATTCCCAGCTCTGCTCCTGACTAGAAGCATCAGCTGAAGCAAGATCCTTTAATTCTCTGGCCCTCAGTTTCCTCCTCAATAAAAAGACAGAATTAGATATCTCTATGGGCCCTTCAGCCTTTCACTCCTAAGCTCCCTAAGCCAGAACAATTCACTTTAAAATGCATGGATATGAGACAAATCATGAAGTACCCACAGTGTGCCATCAAGAAGGCCGTGAAGGCGTCTTTTATCAGAGTGGTGAGAATCCACAAAGAGTGCCTTCTAAAGCACATGCCCCAGAGATAATGCCATTTGGACATGACTGTTTGGAAGGGATCATTTGCATCCCTTCATTACAACTGTGCTCCTTTAAAAAAAACGAAACAAAAAACTGAAATTACAGAAAACTAACATTTGTAATGCTTTGCAAGGCATTTACCTTATTTCTGACATTCCAGTGATTCTAGAGGAAACTGAGGCAGAGAGAAGGTTAAGTGACTTGCCTAACCATCACAGAGCTACTAAGTTTCAAGGTCCAGTGTTCTAAACACTGGGCCACTGAGGTCTTTGTCAAACAGAAATTAATGTCCTGATCTTGAAGCAACGTTCTTTAGTGGAAATGGAAAAAGGAGGATGTGGAACATAAATGAAAATGGATGTCACATAAAAATGCAAGGTATTGTAATACACCCTGTATTATAAAAGGATATAAAGATATAAAATAAAAATATAGTAAAACTTTTTTTTTACATGGAGAATGATAAATTGACTACATGTTTGGTAAAGCAACCTCTCCCCAACAACACAATGCTCATTCAGTTATACTCAATTTTCATCACTTGTTACTACAAATACCCACCAAAGAAGAGTTTTTATGCTGAAAATATAAAATGGAGCCAAAGATATTATTTTACTATAAAGCCAGTATTGACATTTATCTAGGACTTCCTTCTATCTTCTCCTTTACCCGACAATGGAATCTTACTACTGAAATTATAAGTAACCTTTAGGTCAACTCTCAAAAATCTGTATTCTTTTTGGGTTATACAGTTAATTTTTAAGCCTGAACTTCCTATTATGCCTTATTCGCCATCTTTTAACTATCCAACAATCACAAAACAATGGCAAGTCTGGTCATACAGGACTTTCACAGCAAAGAGGCTCTAAGAAAATTGAGAAAGACGTCAGATACTAGAGATGTCCAGTGTTTAATGACCCCTTTGTTTTACCTGTAAAGAGGAAGCAGGGTTTGGAGTGGAAATTGTTGAGGATGCATTGCTAATTAATGGCTATTTTATATTCTCTGGCAGTATGGGCAAAGGGAAGGAATCCCAGGGACAAAGTGATGGCCAGGGTAAAGCAAGAACACAAGCTCAAATTATACTCCCCTCCCAGTCCACCAATTAGGGACTCATTTCCTGGTTTAACCTTCAAATGCCATCAAGGGAAAGCTAAACTTTATATATGCTTCAGTATAAATAATTTCAATCAGATAAGCAGATTTCCAAGCCCCAACATTCCACAAATCTACGAGCTCATTATTTATATAGGACAGCACACCAGGAAGGAGAATTTTGATTGGCATAAGAAAAGAGGACAGGCCTAAGACAGAAATTATGGCCAGAGGGCAATGTGAGGAAACTGCATAGGAATTAGGAGCTGTTCAGAGGAGTGAGGTGTTAAGACAAAAACCGATTTTGCAATTTTGCCTACATAGCATTTTTGCCTGGGGGCTTGGAAGCACCTGGTATGTACCAATGCCAGTTAAAATGTCAGGACGAGTTTGGAAATTGCAAGCCTCAGCTTCTCCCAATTTATCCTGGACTTCCCAATCCAGACTAGTCTAGTCCTGCCTCTGGTCAAACAGGTATCTTTCCATCCAATCCCCACCCATCCCTGGAGAAAAGGGAGAAACTTAACTAGCCTTCTTTCCCTTTACCATTAGTAGACGTAGATCAAATGAGGTAGGGTCTGTTATCTTATGTGCTCTATGGGAATTAGCAAGTTTAAAAAAAATTAAAGATCAGAACCCAATAAAATACACTACACCAGAAAATATGAACACAATTTCTATTTCTCCTTCGTGATTCAGACAGCATTTCATAATGTTGCAGGGTCTCAGGACCATCATCAAGAACATCCTTTGTCATGGTACTGAAGACATACACCAGTGTCAGGCAGAGGAGAACTCTAATTAATGAGTGCCATAGCACTTAGTGTCTAATTGCTCACTGAGCAGGAATCACACACCATCTTGTAGTTGTAGTTGTCTTGTACACAAGTCTCCACAAGATATCGACTGGGGGTCCTTCTCTGTATCTCCAATGTCTGCAGAGTAGGTGACTCCATAAATGTTTGTTGATGAAAGTGTTAACAGTTTCCTGTGACTTTACTATTATTAGTATAGGCAAAAAAGCAGGTAAAACTACTGCAAGAGAAGAACTTAATATGAAACAAATCTTTGTTCTTTCTAGACTATTCCAAATGTTTTCCTCCATATTAGGAATCTTCACTTTTGTACCTTGTGCAAATGAGACCCTTTTCAAAGTTCTTCTGTAAGAACAAAAATTTACTTAAAAACAAAATCCAAAGCCACAAGTGATATTAGCTGATGACTAAACTTCTAAAGATTATGTCTAATTTTAAAATGCAAGTAAGAACACCTTTAAAATGAAAACAATTACAAGCATATGACACTATTAAGCATCAATTATATAACTTGTCATTTTCTCAATCAGCCAGATAAACATTAATTGAATAATTATCTGAATAATAATGTGCTTTGCAATCAAATCTCTTTGTAGTTCATCACCAAAATTCAGATTTCACGAATGAAAGTTAGCCTCTCAAGGTTATTAATTCATGTCCACTTCTAATACATACATCATCACGTTTATTGCAAATTATCTTTCCAAAACAAGTATTGTCTTCTCTGCCGGCTACTGTCCATTCAAGAGGCCAGAAAAAGGTATGATATACCTAGAAGAGAATTGGGGGAAAAATTTTACTGTGGCAGAAAATGATTTACTTAAATTTAATTTTCTTGTAAATCTCCAAGAAAAACAAGATTCTTTGGGGGGAAAAAAAGTGTTACAAGTTTACATCCCATAATCTAAATCGCTTAACTTGTGATTTAGGCCCGCATCCCTCCTGATATTACAGATTCACAATTGTGCAGACTTTTTTTTTTTAGTTTCTTACACTAGTTTGAAGACACTCAAAAAATACTTGATTTGAAAATAGGTTTAGAAGAGTAGAGGAAAGTAACTGCATTTTTAATATATCCAGTGGCTAAGATATATTTAAAATTCCTCACATCATATTCCAACCCCTAACCTATATTAAGGCATGCATATGGTGGGCACAGTCAACAACCATGAGCTCTGTAGAGCCTTCAAAAAACCCAAATTTTCTCTCAGCAAAACTGTCAGTTGTTTGCTAAGAGTTACACTGATTGAAGAAAAGAAGTTGGGATATTTGGGAAGAGGGAAGACATCAATCAGTTCACTACCCATCTTCAGGTGGTCTTCTAAACAGTCATTTCAGAAACAAAAACCCACTACAGGGTGGTAAGCAGATGCAGCCTGTGCAGAAATAAGCAAGAGGTGATGCATTGATTTTATTCTGACTACTTGGGGGATGTGCAATTAAACTGGTAAACCAAGAATGAGAGTTTCATTTTGGTGGCAAAATCTTTTGGGGTAGAAATCTGAAATTAATAGGAGCACTGAGTATCAGAGTTGAATGACTACAAAACATACTTACTTATACAATGTATTCATTTATATACTGCATTTAGTCATGGTTACAAACTATTAATAGGAGAATCCTTTCAGAAAAGTTGTTTTACATTGAAGAAAAAATGAGAGGGGACTGACCTGTGTAGCAAACCTTACAAACTTCAAATCTTTCAGAACCCCA
Organism: Phascolarctos cinereus; assembly: GCF_003287225.1. NCBI lineage: Eukaryota > Metazoa > Chordata > Mammalia > Diprotodontia > Phascolarctidae > Phascolarctos > Phascolarctos cinereus. The sequence continues at coordinate 59,574,685 of NW_027555847.1, forward strand.
GACTTGAGGCACCCACTCTCTACAAAGGCAAACCTGCTCTTGGGGTACTGCTTGACAAACTCACCTTTCCCATGCCTACATTTTTACCTTCCTGTTCCTCTTTTAATTTCCAAAAGCTTAAAAGCTAAGTTAAGTATGGAATATCTACTATCAAGCTTTCTAAGACCCAATTAAAATTCCATCACAATAAACTTAGTTCACTTAATGAATATAAATACAAATCATATTCTCTAAAAAAGGGGTCTCCAAATGGAGGTGCACAAGACAATCTATGAGGAAGAGGAAAGAAGTAGGTAGATGCTAGAATGAGACCCTACTGGAAGAGCAATGGGAATCCTCTCTACAGGGCAGCATGTGAGGCAATAAGGAGAAGGGCTTACAGATTGGGGGCTCCTATACCCAAAGGGACCGGCACCATTCCCCCCATGTAGTAGGGGATGGAATCTCACAGAAATGAGTAATCACTCAATTCTCAAATTCATGGCTGAGGCAGGGAGATGATGATGACAGAGCATTCTCAGTATCAAGGAAAAGGGAACCAAAAGTTCCACCCCATAGGAACAGAACCTGGGGAAGATGACAGCAATGGTATCCAAAGGCACCAGGCTTCCCTTGAACGCACCAAGCCCACCACTACTCCCCTCCTGCCTCACCTGGGTTCACGTGCCCAGATGTGTCAAAAGCGGGGCGAACATACCCAGCCCACACAACAAAGAAATAAGGTCAGGCACATACTTACATACTTTTGTACTGTTAACAAATAATAAAAAACTATGTTAAATCCTTTATGTCATTGTCTTAAAATGTCTTGTTTTGGACAAGTTTACAATGACAATATAGCAATACAATGGTACACACACAGGATCTATAAATTATGGTTACCTCTAGTAGGACTGTGAGTTCAAAAATGTTCCCTGAGAGGGGCATACCATTTTGAAAACTACTGCTGTAAACCTAATTCCATATCAACACGTATCTCCCCCCAACTGCCTCTCCCCTTACATCCAGTAAGTTTCAGTCTCTCCGCCAGCGTTATAAAAATGACCCTGCACCTCCACAACACTGGAGTCCAGATAACACGTCCCAGGAAGTGGTGGCTTGGCCGCCAGCAGTTCTCTACACCAGAAATTATCTTGTTAGATTTTTTTAAAGTTTTGTCATTCAAGTACGCCCTTCCTTCTCCCCTACCCAGTGACCTTTCCTCAAAGAAAAAACAATTAAGCAAAATCAGCCAACATAAAGACCACACGTCACTGTGTGCCATATTCTACACCCAGAGTTCCCCAGCCCTCTGACAAGCCGAGGGAGGCATATTTCCATATCTCATTTGCGTGCTAAAATTTGGTCATTGTAAATTACAAAATACCAAAATCACTTTGTATTTACTCTGTAAATGTGTATTTGGGGGAAGGGAGGGAAAAGAAGGAAATAAGTATTTACATAGCACCTACTACGTGCCAGGCAATATGGCACTTTACAATTATTATCTCATTTGATTCTCACAACACCCTGTGAGGTAAGTGCTATTATTATCCCCACTTTAAAGATGAGGAAACTGAGGCAAATAAAGGTTAAATAACTTTCCCAGAATAACACAGTTATTAAGTGCCTGAAGCTGAATGCAGATGTGAACTCGACTCCAGGCGCAGCACTATACCCCCTGCACCACCTAGATACCTACTTACTTATCTGTGTGTAGTAGGAAAAAACTCTTTGAGGGCAGGGACTATTTAGTTTTTGTGTTGTGTCCAGAGTACTTCTCACAATCTGCAACACAGTAGGTGCTTTATAAATGTTTGTTGAAGTAAACTGGAAATATTTCCTGCTTAGAGAACTGAGAGATTTAACTGCTCTTCTGTTACAACATCAAGCATTAATAACTCTCCAAGTCTCCTGACCTGATAGACCTTTAGGACAGTCCAAATTCCTTGAGAATAGGGTATATGAATGTATGGAACATTACTGTGCTATAAGAAATGGTGAAGGGGATAGTGCTGAGAACGCTGGGAAGACCTTAAAGTATTGATGCTAAGTGACATGAGCAGAACCAGGAGGATGTCACAGAGTAGTAACACTGAGAAAACAAACACATTTGAAAGACTGAAGAACCCTGATCAACACAGCGATCAATCATGATTCCAGAGGAATAACGATGAAGAACATTTTTGCACATGAGTAATATGGGAATTTGTTTTGCTTAACTAGGCATATTTGTCAATGGTTTTGTTTTTCATTCTTTTCCCCCAAGGTGGTAGAGGGAGAGGGAGAGGGAGAGAGAGAGAGAGAGAGAGAGAGAGAGAGAGAGAGAGAGAGAGAGAGAGACAGACAGACAGACAGAAAGAGAGAGACAGAGACAGACAGGAGGAAGAGGGAAAAAAATCCTCTTAATTAAAAAAAAGTAAAATTTAATTTTTAAAAAGTCCTTCTTTTCATTTACTAAACAAAGGATGCTTTATTGGTAGCTCTTTTAGAAGGGGAATGTGAATTGTAGCAAAGCATTAATTATATAAAACACTACAAAACAACAAAACATTTGGAAACCATTATGAGCTAAAATACAATGAGGGAGGGTGCTGGCTAATTATAAATGAGATGTCCTTCAAAAGCTAATGTAATTAGTCTTACCTCAATATTATCTTTTTTATATAATTCCATGGCTTTCTCTTCAGATAATCCACAGCAACCATATTCCAAAGGAGTAAACACTGTAGTTGGGACATTAATGTAATCACACTAAAAGATAAAACACATACTCCTTTATTTCATAATCCTTTAAACAGCAACAGAATCTATGTGTAAGCATTTATATTTGAAGCAAAAACATGATTTTAATTCAATTTAACAAATATTTATCTCAGTGCCTACTATATATCTAACAACTCCGATCCATACTGTGAAAGCTACAAAAGAAGCATATGATATGATCTCTGTCCCTTTCAGGAATGACAGTCTTAAAAATGGGATGAAATTTTAAAACACTATTAAGATATAATTTGAAATATAGAAAAAAATCATGAGGGCAGACTCCCCCAAATTCAACTGTAGGATAACTTAGGATGAGATAGCCTGCAGTTTCCCTTTTCTTAAATGAACCTCCTTTTTCATTGAAAATACAAATTAATGGTTATTATAAAGAAGACTTCTGGGGAAATAAGTTACTTGAGAGTAAATTATTTTCAAGCACTTCAATCCTTTACACTGATTTGCATAAAAACTGAGAGATTAATAGCAAATTACCAGTCATTTTGAAGGAGGTTCTCTTAGGCCTTCTACTCGCCTGTTGAGTGTGTTGTGTGTACACACACAGTACACACACACACAAGATTGGGATGTCCCCCAATTTGCTGTAGTATAGTCTCTTAATTTATAGTTCAAAATCTTTTCTCTCTCAAAAAGTTCCTCTACATTTGCAACAATTGCCAATGGGATATAGATACTAGTGAAATCATTTCAATCTACAATGTTAACCCAAACTCAAAGCATTTTGATGTCAACATATTAACCCAACCTCAGAGAGCACATATGCACTTACCTTTTCTAACCGTCCCCCAAAAAGTCTGCGTGCCAACAGCTTTCCTGCTCGTATAGCAACCGGGGTGAGCTCTGGCTTATCCTCTAACACATCCCCAATAGCATAAATATAGGGCACATTGGTTTGTTCCTCATCATTTACTGGTATTTTTCCCGTCCTAAGTTTAAATGGATAAAATTTTTAAAAATTATGATTGAGCTCATGTTAATGGAATAAAAATACATATTGTACTTCATAGATTAATTGGGCCCTTCACACATCCTATCTTCTTGGCACTCTTCCCACAAAGAGTTTAATGCCCATTAGGCACTAACAAGAATGGAAATTACATTTCCTAAGCCACCTGCCTACCTCAGAGTATACCAATTCCCCAGCCAATAAACCCCAAATGCGAAGGGGGTGGGGGGTCAGAAAGAGAAAAAGATAATAGAAAATGAACTAAATCGGTCCCCTATCCATAGGAACAGGGTGTCTGAATCTAGCCCCACAAACAAGACCTCTGACTGGTTAGTTTTCTAATCTCAAAAAGAAGAGACACCAGCATTATCCACAATATCTCTTGTCAGATATTAGCCATACACAATAACTTCAAATGACTCAAGCTTCTCTATTTACAGCCTCAACAAATGGTGAGTCATTGATCATCCAACTAAATGGCACATCAATCCTGCCAATGTTTCCCGGACTATCTTCAGACTCTCTCTACAGTCTGTACCTGAGAGTCATCTTGACCACATAGGATCCCATCATATCATACTGCTTGGGTATCTCCTAGAAACCACTGTTAGTAGGTAATTGTACTTCCATAACGGCTTTACTATGCAAGACTACAGAATAATAAACACTCGATGCGCTCAATAAAGGCTTAGTACCTATAAAAGTATCATGATTATCAGTAATGATGTGAGAACAGCACGTTTTTTGAAGACAAACTTAAAAGATTAACATTTCATGGCAATTTCACACCTTACCAGTTTAGTGCTAATTTCCAAGTAGCCATCTGTAATGAAAATGTGTTTTGTGCCAGTAAAATATCAATAAGGTCATATACACTTACTTCTCATTGATTTTGACACCAACCTTCTCCAAGCCCATTTTCCTTGTGCAGGAGTCTCGACCAATGGCTAACAAAACCTATATATTAGATAGATATGATAACTACTATGTATAAACCAGATAGATTTTAAGTTATGTTCTGTACCCTCTGTTACTCATTACCAATAGTTTCATTAGCTATTAAAGCTCATTTTCCCCTGAATAACTTGAGAACTCAGATTGTCAAGACTAAGAATTCAAAGGTAATGGCAAAGCAAAAATATGACATTGAGAATAAACTTTGCCTGGCCTGGATGTTTTGGTTATGATGTGCAAGCAACATCCAAATAGTTACTCAAAATAACATTTCATAAGCACAGAAGGTAGGACAGAAAGAAGCACAGACAAGCAGAACAGCTCTGAGAGCCACAAGCTGAACTTAGGATACACTTCACAAGAAAAGCAGGCTCTCCATAACAGACATCTGCAATTTCACATACAATCCATTTGTGTTCTTCTAGGAGTAAGGAAATGGTGTTTAAGTTCAGAATAAAAATATGTTTAAGAAATATTTCATGCCAATAGCTGAGGTAGCAATATCTGCTTTACCTCTCTAATGAATTGAAACCTCTTTAGTTTACAAAGACCATTACATTTTAAAATCATTCAAATAATTGTTTAACCAAAACACAAGACTGCATCTTATAGCCCAAGAAATAAATTCTCACTGTTAAATAAGGAAATAGAAAGACAAAGAAAAGTAGGGGATGGGAAGAAGCAGGAGGAGGCATGGGGATAGAGATGTCAAATGACGCACATTAAACAGACCGAAACAGAGAAGCTTAAATGATAGATTGTCCCACTCTTCTCCTTGGCTTTTGGCTTTTTTCAATCCAAAACGTGGCTGCTAAAATTATCTTCTTTTATCGGCCACTTTGAACAAATCACTTCCTTCCAAAAACTCTTCATTGTTATGTTAGGTTCTATGGCACCCACCGCCCTTCATAAGACTTAACCGATTCACAATTAACTTCCAAGTCCTTCTACCAGTTGATTCTTACTATCTCTTCCTGTTCTTTTGTTCACTTCTTTAGCTTCAATCAAATAAACCTGCTCTCAAACCCACTTTACTTTCTTCACCGATTCTCTATGCCTTCTTCCGTACCAGCTCAATTTCCTTGAACAACCTTCTATTTCATATCTCTAATTTGAAACTCTCGTCAGATCCTATTAACACCAAGAATACTTCTTATGAAGGTCAGGAAAAAGAAAAATGTTCATCCCACTCAAGTGGTCAAGCCACTCTTTTTCTCCACATCAAATGGGAACACCTCAAACTCCCAGAAGCAAGCTATTTAGTGATCACAACTGGGTACAGAGGGCCAAGAGGAGGTCTTCATCTCTATTATGAAAAGCTTCAGTTACACTTGTGATAATGGAAGCCTTTTAAAAAATAATCTGTCAGGTAAAACATATTCAAAGACATCTTCTAGGTCTTTGGGTGCAGCCTTTGACTGAGTCTAAGTTTTACAGAACAAATCTTTTTATTAAGCGGATTTGTTTCGTGAAGTTTGGATTCAGGCAAAGGGTGACACTTCAGGACCTCGAGGGCCACATGTGGCCTTGAGGCTGCAGGCTCCCCATCCATAACACCTGGCTTATAAATATTAACAGCACACAAGATTTTTCACTCATTCTTTCCATGGTTCTTGCTGCCACAGGGAGGGCAACATCATTAACAGTAAGACTGAGTAGCCTCAAGTCCTGCTCTCAACACCAGATGGATTTACCTATTTTAACAGAATTTGAGGGGGACCTTCCAAGGTGAAAATTCTTTCCACCAATGCAGATCAGCAACTTACCTATACATTATCACCTTGAGAGTTGCCTGGAACACTGAGAGGTTAAAGACCTTGCCTATAGTTACTGACTCCAAAGCCAACTTTCTAGCCACTAAGTCATTGCTGTCTCTCACAAATTATTACCTAGAATATATTCCTAGCCTGGATCTAACTTTTTTTTTCAGACTCTTAACCCTGGAAAATGTACTGGGATATATTATATTGCAAACTTACTGTGTTATACTCTTCTTCAACAGTTTCCGACCCTTCTGTAGATTGGGCTACCACTTTCAGTCTTCCAGGTGTGCCTTCCTCTAAAAGCTGAATCTAATAACAATAAATTGTATGTTTACACCAAAGAAAGCAGTAAATCCTCAATCAATGTATCTACAACTTTCAGCTTCCCAGAAGAATATCTGTGATGAAAAACTCTTTTCTTTGTTCTTATGAATTTAGATGGAAAATCTGCAACTGCTATTCCCTATGAGATTTCCTCCCAGAAGAACTGGTTGATTTGAGGAGGGTAGGATAAGGAAAATGTTAAGGTACAGAAGGATTTCTTTTTTTGAAAGGATGCCCAAACCCCACAAACTCACCTTCACAGGTATATATTTCCTGAGGAACTTTACACCATTCAGTTCCATGTAAGCCCCTATTTTCTCAGCTATTTCCTGATCAAAACCACGAAGAAGGATGGACCGCACCATAACTGTAACATTTAACCCGATGCCAGCAAGGAATCCTGCACACTCCAGAGCAACATAAGAAGCCCCCACAACTAAAGTCTTTCCAGGACAATAAGGCAGGGAAAAAAGATCATCACTAGATGGGGAAAAAACAAAACCATTTATACCTAAAAAGAAACTAACTCATTCAAATTTTGATGCAATTTTCCTCTAATTATAAAGATAATACAATTTAAAGTAAAGGTCCCCTTTTAGTTGTACCTTACCTAGTGATACAATATTCTTTATCTCCTGGGATTCCTAAATACCGGGGTCTTTCACCTGTTGCTATGACAAATTTCCCTGCAGTATAAAAAGTTTCCTGTCCTTTTCTATTGGTTGCCTGGAAAAACAGAAGGTGAAACAACTGAAGGCAGTTATATTTTCCTGAAAGCATATATGTAATAAGACACCATCACAAAGATTTATGTGCTTAATCACATGTAGTACCATACTACATACACCACAAAGAGAATTTCAATGATGTAGTCACACCCCCTACAAATTTATAACCTAAGCCAGCAAGCACAATACATGTGTGTATATGCATATGTACACACACACACACACACACACACACATTTTTCAAACAAATAGGTAGCAAGATTATAGACTTAGAGATTTAACAGCTGAAAGAGACCTTAGGGGTATTGAAAATAATGTTGTATATAGCAGGCACTCAATAAGGATTTGCTAAATGATTTTTGTATTAATTCAATACAAACATAAGAACATGCATATTAGAATGTGAACAAACAATTTAACTGGTTGGTATCAGGGCTTTGCTGGAACTAGTTCAAACCAAAAGCATTTACAGCTTGGATATTAGCAAATGTTGCAAATCAAGACTTGATTTGTTTTGGTGATTATCTAGACTTAAAGTGATGGAGAAAATGTTAATAATACAAATTAAAATTAAAAGTGTGGCATGTGCACATTTTTCCTCCAGAGAGCTGGTTATTAAACATTTACCAGTACACTTGTATATAGTAAATTTGACAATATAGGTTAGCCAACTTAATGGTCTTAAAGGGGACCATTTAAATGGCCATCTCATAAGTGCTAATAATTAATGCCTACAAAATATTTTAAAGTCTTAAATCATAAGGCATCACCAACACAAACTATTTTCTCTTCAGCCCCTCTTTTAAATATCTTAACCCTTTGTAGTTTCCAAACAGAACATATTCTGGTTATTTAAGACAGCAATCTAATTTAGAAGCAGGAACAAGACTTTAAGTTAGAGAAAAGGTTTTTTAAAAATGAAATTCATTCAATTTACCAAAAGCTCTCAAGACCCTAAGAGGCAAGGAGAAGAAAAATCTACATTCTGATTACAAAACAAGTCAAGCATGTGATAACAAATAACTAATTCATACTTAGAGCAATACATTTTAGTTAAAATAACCACACAGACAGAAGCAAAGCAAGACAAGAGATAAAATGGAACTTGTACCTTGATTTTATGGTGTTCGACGAATTCGCCATAGGAATTGGCGTATGTCACAGATTTCTCTCTCAAAGTCACCCTGTACCCCCAATTTAAAGAGCAAATATGGTTCTGAATTGCTTCTGTCATGGTCTCCCAGTTGTGCTTAACTACAAGTAAACAGCAAGACTGAGATTTAAAATCAAACTTAGTTTAATGATACCACTCATGACACACAAGGACAAACAAGTATAAGAAGTTCCCAAGATGCTGAGGACAAAAGCCACCAGAAGAGCTCCAGTCTCCACCACTTCTGTACATCTGTACAACAGCTTTCTACTCTAAAAATTAAACATGCACAAAGGGCAGGGTTGCAAGGGCACAGCTGAAAGAAAGACAAATGAAAAGGGATGGGCATCTATCCCTCTGGGGCCCTTCTGGAGTCCCAGCGTCTCAAAGAACTCAGAGCCAGAAGGACCCAACCATAAAGACTCCTCATTTTACAGAGAAGGAGGTGAAGTGACCTGCCCCAGATCACAAAGTGGGTAGATAGGTTAACAACTGGGATTCTAACCAAGGGCCCTTGACGCTTGAACTCAGATCTACCCATGATGCCAACAAACCTCCATCCCCAAGAATCAACCACTAGAGGGCAGTTCCCATGGGAACACTGATCCAACTCTTATCTTCCAACCTCGGGATGCCATATCTTCAAGCTCTCATGTAACAATACACGCAGGCTCATGAACACACCCGTTTTAAAGGCCCAGACTGTACAAGCTCACAGAGTTGTTGAATGCTGTTGTTATTTTCAACCAAGGTGAAAAAAAATGGTGTTACTTGTAAGTGACAGGGTTAATACTTGAGTTAATTTTAATAAACTGAAAGGACCTGGAGAAAAGAACCATGAAACAGAAACAATGGAGGGCTGGACTGGTGGGAAAAGGGCACCGAGCCATTTCCCTCATTAGCAGCCTGACCCCTAGAGTCTACAAAAGGATGATTCCCTCTTGTTGGCAGGTCCCTGCTAGGAGAATTCAAGAGCAGGGCAATAAGCCCTGATACTAAATTGTTCCCCATTGTCTCCTGGCCGTCCTAATGGAGGCCACACATTTTAACTAACTGATGTCAAGATTTGCTAAGCAGGAGCCAAGAAGGAGGGGCAAAAGCAGTGACTTGCTTGAGCTCTCCCCTGAATACCTCCAATATCTGTAAAAAAATGGCTCTAACAAATCCTAGAGTAGCAGAACCCACAGAAAAACAGAGTGAAACAAATTTCCAGCCCAAGACAACCTAGATGGTTGATGGGAAAGGTCTGTTGTGCCGAGTGGGAGAGGAGCACAGTTCAGTGTGGGCTGGGCAGGCAAAGACCAGGCCTCAGCAAACCTGGAGCAAGCCTCAGGGGACTGAATCAAGGGGAGCTGTGGGCAGTTTCCAGACTTCTCAACCCACAAACGCCAAAGACAACTTAGAAGGCCACTTTAAATGCCTTGAAACAGTTTTCAGAGCAAGGTCTTGATCCACTAGAAGGGGCAATGAAGATTGAAAATGGATCATTTGAACATCAAGCCAAGCATCTGGGAAAGAAAGCAGACAGTAAACAGACTAACTCAGGTACTGCGGCTCATGACTGCAAGGATTCAAAAGTTGCCGTCTAGAGCTTGCCAGCACCCACAGCTGCCACTGCATCCTTACAAACCTGTCAACATGCAACAGGGTGTATGTGTTCAAAGAAATGAATGACTAATACCATTATTTGAGTGCTATGTGAAGACAACACTATTCTAACACAAGAGATAATACACATAGTACTGTTTATTCAACTGGGGAAAAATAAAACTTTGAGCATTTTCCCTGGAACTTGATATCAAATCATAACTCATTTCCCCAGAAGCAGTAGAAATTGAATTGTGCTACTGGAGCTTAAAGTAACAATCAGTAAAAAGTGTCAGAAAAAAAGAGATCAAGTTTAAAACCCATGAATAGTGAAGAAAAGGCTGGATTTGGTTCACTTAGGATGATTTTTTTAATAGTATAGTTTTAAGTCCAACTCTTCTTTTTTTAAGAACAATGTTGAATATTTAAAAATTAACCAATGGAAGTGCTGTGAAAACTGTAGTTGTTGTCTTCATATACAGACATATAGCTCATTTTTTTATGCAATCACACGTCTTCTTTATGCGATAAGAATATGTATGACATTAAGATGCGCTACTCAGAGTTGGATGCAAAAAAGTCTAAAATCATGACAAGTATTTGCTTCAAACATGAACTGATGTTAGTAAGAATCAATAATAATATACTCCAGGTAAAAGCAGTTATGATATTTGAGTTCCATGATTCCATTAGCAATTAATGAGGTGTGTTGCCTCTGAGGGAATGTTTTCCCCTTGAGTCCACTCTCTGTTGCGTGAAACACATCTCACACTCATTTTGTGTGTTGTATCAAACCACTGTTTGCATCAACTGAGTGTTTTTAATAACTGAATTCTGACCTGAGACTGTAGATAGAATTGAAATAAAACAATTAATAGTATAGGAAAGACCAAAAAAAAGTGCTGAAAGGAATACAAAGATGATTTTGGCCCTGTGAGAACCTGGAGCTGCACCCTGATTCTGTACCTGCATGTTGGGATTCCACATGTGGCCAAACAGTAAAACCATGTCATTTCCCCCCCCCAAAAAAAAAGATTTGCTAAGCAATGGGGAAAAAAAATAGAAAAGATGAGGCAATCTTTAATAGAGCTCAATCAAAATGGAAAACAGTGAAGAGCAACAACATGATATGGCCCACAATTTATCTCCAATCAAATTTAGCACTGCCATTTATCTGGTCTCATCCCCACCTGACACTCCCAAGTCTTTCTTCACAGACAAACTGGAAGTACAGTTATTATTCATCACTCAGAGAGAACTCCTCTCCAGTAGAACTTCTTTCAGGAATTCCAAGATGAATTCCTACATATCTGAGGATGGAATCCTACAGTAACAGTTACCCACATCCTAATTCAAATTCCAAGTAATGACAGCCATCATTCATCAGTGATGAATCCCCACGCCAGACGCACACCTGTAATCCCAGCTATGGGGCAGGCTGAGGTTTGCGGAAGTCTTGAGCTCCAGAATCCTGAGCTGTAGTGGGCTATGCAGATGGGGTGTCCACACTAAGTTAAGCATCAGGACAGTAAGCCTCCAGAAGAGAAGGGCCACCAGGTCGCCTAAGGAGGAGAAAACTGGCCGAGGTTATAAACAGAGCAATCAAAACTCCCATACTGATCAGGAGTGGCATTAGGCCCATTGGGAGCCTCTATGCTTCCAGTCTGGATGAGATGGGGAGACTAAGTCTTCAAAACAAAACAAAAAGAATCCACAAATGCTCAAGCCACTCCCTTTTCCCCTAGCACTTCCTTTAAAAGTTCCCCAAAGGTCTAAGGTATTTGATTTTGGACAACCTACAGCAGAGGCTTCAAGTTCTCAGACTTTGGGGGGATCTTAGCAATAACGACAGGGAATGAAAAGGAGAAAAAAGTGGCATTTCAGCAAACAAAAGCTAATGCCACTGATTTACAAAATAAGAGTCACTGTCCAATCACTACTTTTAAATTCTGTCCTCCCTGTTCTTAATAAATCATGTCACCCAGTAGAACATAAGCTCTTTGAAAGCAGAGATGTGCTTTTGAGCCTCCACTTGCACAATGAGGTACTGAATAGATGCGTACTGAAGGGATAGACCCAGAGGATTCTGGCTATTGCCTAATCCTTAGTCAGTAGCAGACCCCAAACTAGTACCCAAGCCTCCTAATTCCTGTCCTGTGATATTTCCATGACATTGTTCTGCTTCCTGATCCTATTTGGTTACTATGTTGCTATTAACTCAAATTAAAAGGCTCATTTTTCATCAGATCATAGAGCTGGAAGTAGAAGGGATCCTTTCTCCTAATTTACAAATGAGGGACTCTAAGTGTCTGAGGTCTGTCAGAAAAGTGACAGAAGCAGGATCTGAGGTCAGACTGTCAGACTGCACACCCAGCTCTCCTCCCCTGTACCATGTTGCCTCTCCAATGACTGTTCCTAGGTGCTGGCAGGGGCTGTCAATCCTGTCGCAAAGGTAGTCTAGCTAGCCCCAGCCCATCTCCTAGGAAGGCCTAGTTTCCATCTCTTTACATGCTCTCATCAGTCAGCTCCCTGTGCTCTCCAAATCTTCCACATCCTCAAAGCTGTGAAGGTCAGAAAGTATAAGGACAGTGCCACACATAAAGGAAATGGAGTTTGGGGGGTTTCTGGTGGGTTTTTTTTGTTTTTTAATCCCTGAAACATGATTTTTTAAAAAAGGTTAATTGTTCCCTGAGAACTTAGCGAATCATTTACTGGTCAAAGAAGTAAAACACTGTCTTCTTGCCATAAACATCACTGTCCAACCTAACAATGGAGGAGTGTGGACATCTGGGTCACCTCCAGGGTTTCTCAGGGATCAGTTTATGTCCTATAGACAAAGTCCAGAGCAGCTCTGTATAGCTTTGGCCTAGAAAAATGAAATTCCTACACATCCTCCTCTCAAGTTCATGCCGAGAAGCTAGCTGACTGTTTCTTAGTACAACCCCCATAAATATGTTTAACAGACACTAATTAAGTACCTACTAAATAAACGCTAAATATTTTGAACATAAAATAAGAATGCATTATACATCCTTCTCAAGGAACTTAGACTTAGAATCCAGGTATAGTTTGATCTAGGCTATGCAGAGAGAACAAAATTTGAGGCTATAAGCTGAATGAGTGAAAAGTGGCCAAACTCTAAATGGGAATTAGCATGGCCAGCGGCTCATACGGAGAGCATCACAGAACTCAAGAGCTGGAAGATTAGCTTATGTTGATGAGTACTCTAAGGTTTATGAAGAATTTCAGACACGCAGCATCTCACCTGATCTTTACAACAAACAAACTTTATTGTTTAACAGTTGTTATCTGACCCCTATTACAGATGAGGACACAGAGGCTCACACAGGTCAAGTCACTGGCTCATAGCCACAAAACTGGTATGCGTTAGAGGCAGAATTTGAGCCCAGGTCTCTTCTGACTTCGTGTGCACCACAGTCAACTGTTCCTATCTCCTCCACTACAAAGCAATCAGCTTGCTACTTCCCTGACGAGCTGTCACCTAAACTGCTTAAACACGTTCCTGCAAAAGGGAACCTTATACACTAGGCAGCCCATTTGGTCAGATGGGCTCAGCTCTAACTGCTAGAAACCATCCTCATTTGGCCTTGAAATCCCTCTCCCAGAACCATCCTCCACTGCTTCTCCTTCTGACCACTGGGCTACAATGAAAGGCAGTTCCCAGGGTCTTGCCTCAAGGGCCCTTGACCACTTAAGGAGAGTTCTCATGCTTTTTTCTAAGTCTCTCTTCTCCGGGTGAAGAAGTCCCAGCTTTCTGGCCTTTCCTTGTGACGTGGTGTCTGGCTCCTTCTGTTCTGGAGGAGTCTTCTCTGGGCAGGTTCTATTTTGTCAGGGTACCTCTTCAAGTGGGGCTCCCAGCACTCCATCTGCAGTCTAACAGGATCCAGAACGAAAAGTCTGGGGCTGAAACACCTAATATAACCTACTTTCACTTTATATGAACAGACTTTATAATTCTCACCCGCAAATCTTCTGCATAGTAAAAGCAATTTCACACCCTGATAAAAAAGGGTAAGTGATACACTCTTTTTCTTCTCCTAGTCTTTTCATACCCCATTACCTACCTTGTTCCTCATACTCCCAGCCAAACTTCCTGGAGTCTTTTAAGGCCTGACCCAAAAGGGCAGCCTGATGCATCAACTTTTTTGGGATACATCCGACATTTACACAAGTGCCACCAAGACCTAAGAAAGAAAATCATAATTTAGATATTTGGTTGGTCTTATACTGCTGCCTGAGGTGAAATTCAAGGTGTCCCAAAAGTCTTAGTGCAGTTTTAAGCCATTAAAAGTTGACAACTACATTAAGACTTTTGGGACATCCCTTAAAGATCAATACCAAACCCTGCTATCAGTCTTGGGGAGGAAGCCCAGAGCACTTCTTAAGCTTTTTTGAAATCACAGGCCCTTTTAGCAATCAAGTGAAGCCTATGGACACCTTCCTAATGTCAAAGGCACTACTACCCTTCCAGTTGTCCAGGCTCATAACTGAGGCATCATCCTGGACTCCTCATTCTCTTTTATCCCTACATCCCTTCTGTTGCCCAGTCCTGTCCATTTTACCTTCACAACAACTCTTGTACGCGGCCCCTCCTCTCATTTCATGCTTGTGGTTAGTCTGCCCGCCTCAAGTCTCCTCCAATTCCCGTCCATTCTCCACTCAGCTGCCTGACTGATCTTCCATGCTCTGACCATGTCTCTCTCTCTCTCTCTCACACACACACACACACACACACACACACACACACACACACACTCCTCCAGTGGCTCTCTATTACCTCTAAGATCAGATACAGAACCCTCTGTTTGGCATTCAAAGTGTTCCAGTCTTTTGACACCTTACTCCCCCCTCCAGAGAGTTTACGAACCAGTGACAATGGCCTCCCTGCTGTTTTTTACACAAGCCTTTATGCATTTTCACCAACTTTCCTGATCTTTACCTCTACCTCCCAGCCTCCCTGGCTTCCTTCAGATCTCTGCTAAAATCCCACTTTCTACAAGAAGTCGTTGCTCGTGCCCTTCAATGCCAGGGCCTTTCCTTTGAGATGACCTCCAGTCTACCCTGCCCATGCCTTGTTTGTGCCTAGCTGTCTGTATGTTGTCTCTCCCATTAGGCCATTAGCTTCTTGAAAGGAGGGACTGTTTTCCCTTTCTCTGTATCCTCAGAACTTAGCAGAGTCAGAGGGCCCACAACATAATAGGCCCTTGATAAATGCTTGATGGACTTGCCTTCTTGGAATCACGCTTTTAAATACATAAAATAAACTACATAGGATTACAAAAGATACCAACTATCTTGAAATACAGTTATCAAGATATCAAAAAAAACAAACAAGCAAGTTCATGGATCACACGATCATGGCCTCACAGAAAGAAGTAATCAATCAATAAAAGATGAACCTTGAGTTTTTCGGCATGCAGAGGGGAACTAGACAGAATAAAACCAAACCTATACAAAAAAATTATGCTGAACCTTTTCGGGAAGGGAAAGTTATTGGAAGGGATATGGGCTGAGATATATGAACTTCAGAAAGATTACCCAATAAAAATTATCTACAAAAAGCATACTTGGTCAACATGTTACACCCAATTAGAAGATAAAAGAATGGCAGAATTATTATTGTCATACATTCATACTAAAGGCATATGATGATCGTGTTGTCAGTATAACTTTGGAATTTAAGGGGGAAATGCCAACCTTACACAAGGTTCAATCAAGTTCACTCCAAAACAAAGAGCAAGGGATGCTAAAACAATAAGGTATTATTATTTACACTCTAACTATCCCCGAGGATTTTTAAATAACAGCAGATAGCAGAAACAGATTAAAGAAGGCAGGTTTTCTTCAGCTACATCAAGCTCAATAATAAAATAAATTAGATTTATTTATTTATAACCATAGTACCACTATGATCACAAAATCAAGTACAAGATAGTACGCTATGACCATGACTTTGTTACCAAGCTAAGAGTCTGAATTTTCTTTCTGTTTATGAGACAGAAAATCAAGATGTGTGGTAACATCTGAAACCTTAGAAAGGCATAAGGAACTATTAATGACCTAGATTCACTATTCTACTGAAAAAAATTAAAAAATCACTGTTCTGGTGGCCTTCAGGTCAAAGGCGGAAAGCCTCCTTGGCCCTATCTATACCAAATCTAAGGGCAGATGCCCATGAAAGCTGGGCCAGTGTCTGAGATGTGAAGATGGGGAAGGGAGGATGGGCCTGGGATCTCACTGGTGGAACATGTTTCGATGGCATGTTAAGGCTGGCAAAGCCCTTGGCATGTGTTCTCATGTGACTTTCACAACAACATGGCAAAGTACTACAGATATTTAACAAATGAAGGAAATGAAGTGCAAAGGTTTTACTTGATTTGCTAAAGGTTAAGGGTCAGGATTTGAACCTCCGCCTTTCTAATTCCAAGTCCAGTGCCTTTACCCATTTGTGGATCTACTTATGGATCAGCAATTTTATCACTGCAGGCGCCCCTTTAACCAACACAGATCATCACCTGCCAATGCCTTAGTGAATGGTGTGCTGCTGCACGTGATTCATCGTATCTCTCTAGAGGCTGGTCCTGACAAAAGGCACAGACAGTGACTATCCAGGCCAAGACTCAAAGCCCTTCCAGTTTGGGAAGATCAGCCAGAGCTGCAACTCTGCTGTTACAGCTTTTGAGAGTCCAGGTTCACCACTACACCTCGATGAAATATCACAGTAGGATTTACTGAATGAACTTATATTGACATTAGCAAATTAACGGTACAGTGTCAATGTTCCAGCTAGACTTGAGTCCCAAAAGTAGTCAGGTAGCTAGCCTGAGATACTTATTCTATTTGTGGTGTGGATCTGATGTTACATATACAGGACCTGGGGAAAAAGGAAAGGAAGCTCAGAAAGAAGCAGAAAAATGAGAGCAGTTTTGAAAGAAACAGGTTCAGTTTCTTATTTAAAAGCAAGCAATATGGAAAAGAGGTTCATAGTTTCATATGGGATCCTCATTAAGTCAGTTGATACGCATTTGTAAGCACCTACTACGTGCTAGGCACTGTACTAAGCACTGGGGATATAAAGAATGGCAAAAACAGTTCCTGCTTTCAAGAAGTGCACAGTCTGAGGGAGGAGACAAAGTACAAACAACTAGGTAAAAACACGAAGTTACAGCAAGGATAAACTGGAGATAATCACAGAGGGAAAACACTAGAATTAGGGGGATGGGGAAGGAAACCAGGGAGGCCTGGAGATTGAGATAAAGATGAGGAAGAAGAGAATCCAAGTAATGGGGAGAAAGCTGGTGAAAATGCAGGGTCCTTTATGAGAAACAGCAAGGTCATTGTCACTGGTTCATAGACTATGTGGAGGGACTAAGGTGTAAAAAGACTGGAAAGGTAGGAAGGAGCCCAGTTATGAAGGGCTTTGAATGACAGAGAATTTTATATTTGGTCCTAGAAATGACAGAGAACCACTGGAGATGACTGAATGGGGTGTGTGTGTGTGTGTGTGTGTGTGTGTGTGTGTGTGTGTGTGAGAGAGAGAGAGAGAGAGAGAGAGAGAGAGAGAGAGAGAGAGAGAGAGAGAGAAACACAATCAGACCTGCCCTTTTAGGAAGGTCAATTAGGCAGTCGAGCGGAGGATGGACTGGAGTAGAGGGGAGACATGAGGCAAGGACATTAACCAGAAGGCTCCTGCAATAGTTCAGGAGTAAAGTAATAGGGGCCTGTACCAGGACAGTGGCAATGTGTCAGAAGAGAGAAGGGGGAATACACAAGAGACGTTGTGAAGGTGGCATCATGAAGTCTTGGCTACATTCGGACAGGGGGTAATGAAAGAATAAGGAGTCAAGGATGACATCCAGGTTGTAAGCCAGGGTGACTGGGAGAATGGTGGTGTCTTCAACAGTAATAGGAACAGTGGAAAGAGGAAAGAGATTGGAGGGTAAAGATAATGAGTTCAGTTTTAGAGATGTTGCATTTCAGATGCCTATGGGACATCCAGTTCAATATCCAACAGGCAGATTCAAGGTTAGGAGATACTTTAAGGTTCGAATAATTAGATCCTGGAATCATCAGTATTGAGATAATAATTGTGAATCCATGGGACCTGATGAGATTACCAAGTGAAACAGAATTCTACTTTGTAAACAGAAATGCTCTTTTTTAAGATGTTTAAGTTCAAAAGAAATGTACAATTCTGAATTTCTTTTTGCATATTGAGAAAGAAGTATAAGAGAAAAATCAAATTAAAGGAAAACCCTGGACTAAACATTTGGTGGGACAATTAAAAAAACTATCATTTTCTTTGTAATTTTTGCCTAAAAAAAAGCTGTCTAATTAAGGACATATAGAACAATGGCAGAAACAAGACCAAACCCTAATTTATTTTATATTATGATAGTCAGCAATAAGAGAAAAAGTGTTCTTCAGGAGTGCTGACAACGACAATTCACACAATCGAGACATCACTCTGGTGACACGGAGATTTTGAAACACAAACAAAAAGGAGTCAGAATAGCTTACCCCACGATGTGCCCAAAGGAGACGGTTTAACAAAATCTAGCACCATAACCTTCTTCCCCAAAACTGCAGCTTCCTACCAAAAAAAAAAGCTAAATATTAAAAAAATCTTATGATTTTTCCAAACGTTTTCTTCTGCTCAAATACACAAGACAAAACTATGTATGTCATCCACATCACAAAAAAAAAACAAAAGCCAAGCTTTCATCTTATCAAGGTTGACTATTACAACAGAAATTTCATAGGAAATATCAAATTTAAAGCTACACATACTCCAGCTTACAAAGAAAGAGAAAAACAAAGTTCCAAGACACGGCTTCTAACAGTTAGCAAGAGAAGCATCCACACACTCCCTTAGGTTCTCCTACCTTCGAGCACGCCAGTCCACCAGAACCACCACCAATTACAATAAGATCATACTCATAAGTCGCTGAGTCATCCTGTAGAAGTCTCTGTAGTAAACCATTCTGGTGAGCCTAGAATGCGTACAGAAAGTCTAATATGAGAGCAAGTCACATTGATTTCCTTAAAATCTAATTCAGTTTCACTCTCTTCAATCAATGTTGGTTTGCTAACCATTTTAGGAAAAAACCAGTCTGGAAGCTACACAAGCAGTAATCCCAGATTCCTCACAGGACCTGACCTGTCAAAAACCATGCCGAAGGACACTGGTGCTTCTGGGGAGTGCGCTCTACTGCCTGACAGTCAGTAAATGCCCCCTGTCCAGAGACCACATTTTTGTTCCTACTTCAGCTACAGATCATTTTCCCTTGGACTGGTCACCAAAATTTTATATCTGTTGGTCATCAACTGGAAAATATCATTTTCCAAGATCTCCACATAGTTAAAAAAGTGCTATATTCTCCATTTATGAGGATAATAATGCCCATGCGTTTTCAGCTGTTTATTCAATAGCAGCTACAGTATGTACTAGGCATTTTGTCATTTGGCATACCCCCCTGCGATCAATGCTCTGTAGTTAGCTACAAGAGAGCTAGCTGAGATTAGGATCTGCGGCCTTGCAAAGGTTTTACTGATGTAAAATCAAGTAATATAACCCACGATTATGGCCTTGGAAGCACCATGTTCTAACCAACTGAGATTACTGACCTTTTCACATCCGCTCCCAGCCCTGGTTTTCTTTGCATGCAGATAATAATCCACTGAATGAAAATTAACTCCATTATGGATATTACTGTTACAATGTTTTAAAAACATTTTTACTTATTTAACAATCGCTATTTCCTAACATCTGCATGCATTTTTAAAGTACACAATAAAGAACAATATTTAAAGAGTCACAAATACCTACATAAAGGACCTCTCTGACTAAACTTCAACTATTTTCTACTACTGCTTAATTTTGATTGAACTTCAATAATCTATTACTATTCAAACTAAATCTTGATTTTCTTTACACGGATTTAAGGAGAGTCCTTCCTTTTCTTTTATTTATTGTTCTTTACATGTTAAAAAGCCCCCAACTTTGTAACATGGCATCCCTTGCCATCTGCAGCTTTCTCAGGCCGCCCCTTTCACACATTCCACATGCCAGTCCAACTGGCCTACTTGCTGCACCTTGTCCACCACACTCCCTCTCCCATCGCCACGCTTTTGCTCAGGCTGTTTCCCATGCCTGGCGAGCACTCTCCTGACCTCTTTCTTTTAGGTTACCTAGTTCAAGTGCCACTTCCTACATATGCCTTTCCTGATTCCCTCAAAATTACTTTGTATTTGCCTTGTATACATTTTTAATTTACTTATAAGGGTATACGTATGTTCCAACAGGATATAAGCTCCTTGAGGGCAGGGACTGTTCCATGTTTGGCTTTGTTTCCCCTCCCCACCCCCAGCACCTGGCACATAATAGATGCTTAATAAAAGCTTGCTGACCAATTCTGTTAAATGACTTACTGATCACTTTTGTGGTAGCAAAGAACTTTGAACAAAATAGGTGCTCATCAACTGGGAAACAGCTAAACACGCTAGGACACAGGAAGATAATAGGATATTACCATGCCACAAGAAATGATAAACATGACAGAATTCAGAGGAATATGGGAAGGCTCATACAAACTGATGCAGAGCAAAATAAGCAGAACTAAGAAAACATATACAACCAACTATAGAAATAAAATGGAAAGAACAATATAAGGAAAATGGAGGCTGTATAATCATAATGACCAAGCTTGGCCCAGAGAAAAGCTGAGAAAAATGCATATGACCCTTCCCCGTACTGCAGAAGTGGGGAACTCTGATAGTGGAATATTATACATATTGTCAGGCACAGGTGATGTTTCGGTTGGTTCTGCTGACTGGCTTTTTCGATTTGTTCTTTTGTAACCTGTCACAAGGGATGACTAGGTAAGGGGCTAAGGAAGAGATATATTTGGAAATGAATGTGATGTAGAAAACAAAACACATCAATAAAGTATTTTTTTAATTAAATAAATGACTTCTTGGTAAGTCTAATTAACCTAACCAAAAATATCATCTGGGACTTCATTTTGCTCTCTTGGAGAAGGTTCCTTCCTATACCTTCCTCACAAGACAGTAAACTTCTCTCAAGGTAATTCCTCAACCAGCATAAGTGAGACTACCACCTCAGGTACTCACACATAGGTAGGAGGCTCTGTGACTTGCCCAGGTCTGTGTAAAATCCCAGGATGCTCTCTTTCCAATCAGGAGAATTTCCCTGGGAGTTGGTGTAAAAGCTAATTTGCATCAGATAATAAAGATTATCTATTAACTACCTAACAGAATTTCTCATATATTACAATCTGTCAAAAACCACTGAACTGGTACAAACTAATTCTTAATAGAGTTATAACATCTCCCTCCACCTCCCTTTGAACATTTAAAAACATATCTAAATGTACAATACAAATTGTTTCCTCCTGAACAATCTTCAACCACCATCTATCACTACTTGATTTAATCTTATTTTATTTTCATTCTGCTTTTAAACAGAATTCTGATTTCCTTATTGAATTTTTAAATAGAACAAGGGCCTATTTAGTCAAAGTCATGAAGCTTTGCTTAGCATGCTGGGAATTCAACCAGTACCCCCAGCACTTACATGGAGATGTCCAATTACCTCCCTAGATTACTGCTATCAGTAGCGTTGCTTCCCCATTCTAAGCAGATGTCAGTTTTGTGGGGTTTTATTTTGTTTTGTTTTTGGACCTGGCTTCCCCTTTTCTCCTGGCAAGCAGTCTTTAATTACAGCCTTGCTGCTAGAAAGGACCTATAATCCCATACATTCGCTTGGCTTCAAGCCTCAAAGTAAACAACATTACCTGAAGAGTTTTATCACATCCACCCATGTGTATTTTATTCACAAATATATTAGGCACGGTCCTTTGACTAGTTATCTCCAGTAATAGTTCTTGAACCCTGGGTCCATCATCTAAGGAATAAAAAGTTAAAAGATGCTGAGAAAATTTTCAAAGAAATGAACTGAATGAAGTCTTTTTATGTAAAAGTTTAAGTTCAGATGTATATACTGAAAATCAAGTACATACAGAATCAAGATTCTGAATGGAAACGAGCCAGCCTTAAAAGTAAACTTAAGGTAAATGAAGAAGGACGGTTAACAGACTTTGCTTTTCTTATAAAATCCACTCATTATACTAACATAAATAAATCTCTTAGGTAAAAAACCTAAGATTAGTATTAATTAGCAAAATGCTTCTTTCTATGATTACATTTGAAAAAAACACTGCAAAGTCAAAACTAAAATTTTCTCCTCCTGCACCCTGCCTCCCCCACCCCCAACCTGGGACTCCAACAGCTCAAAATTATTTCACTTGTTAAGGTTACATGAACACTTTATCAAACTTTATCTGTTATGGGAATTCTCAATGGTAAAGAAAAGGAAATGAATGAGTCTTCAAGAAGAACTAGGCCCAACTGGTAACAAGCGTTATTTCTTTCCATTTTCTTTGCCTTACCTTGACTTAAAAATGAAATTCTGCTCCCTTCTCCATCCTGAAAATGTAAGTCTGAACCAAATATTCTGCATTTTAGCCCACACTAGTTCACTACCTTTAAAATGCATTGCTAAAGGCTGATCAGAATGATTCACCTTACTTGTAATAGTTGAAGAACTAATACATTTTACAAAAATTGCATATCAGCACCACATCCTAAATATTTTACTTACCAACTAGATCAAGTTCCAAGATATTACATTCTACTCCCAAATCAGTGAAGAGTTCTTTTACCTATAACAAAAACTTGCTAGAATAAATTTCAGTATCGTAAGTTGTGACATTTATGATAGAATCTAATTATAATGTGAATTACTAAAATAAAACAATGAAAATAAACCAAGTTTTCTTTTAAAGAGCTTTTACCTTTATATTCTTAGTGTCTTTTGAAATACAATTTTGAGCAAGATGAACTTGGGTGGAGAGGAAAATTGGGTAGGAGGGATAGATCAGTGTCTTACAAATAAGAGATATTTAATTAACATTTGTTGAATCTGAATGGACTTGAAATTATTCTACAAGAATTGGGAATTTGAGATATAATGTAATTTTAATAGTAAGTCAACAAGTATTAAGTACCTTCTATGTGCCAAGTACTATGTTAGGCACGGGGGACACAAACACAAAAGTGAGACCCCATCTTCAAGATGATTACAGTGTACTAGAAGATACTACATATTCACAGATAAATAAATACAGTATACGTACAAAATAAATACAGGACATATCCAACATAAACATATAATGACTTGGCTGTGGAGGGGGGAGGTAGGGATGGAAGATTAATAACTAAGAAATAAGAAAATTGTATTTGTCAATTTTATTTTTCTCCTTAAAAAATCTCAAACCACTTTAATTTTTGCTATACATTGTTATTTTTGAATGAACTGGTGATTTGTTGGCTTGAGTACAATGTAGGCACCTCGATGGTATAGCAGATAGAGCCTCCCTTTGGAGGGGCCTTAGAATCAGGGAGATCTGTATTTGAATCCGCCTCAGATACTATCTCTGTGACCCAGGAAAAATCAATTAACCTTTCTCAATCTCAGTTTACTCATCTGTAAAATGAGGAAAATAGCACCTGGCTCACAAGGCCACTACGAGGGTCTAATGAGACAATAAATACAAAATACATTGTAAACCTTAAAGCATTATATAAATGTTTAGCTGTTATATTTTCTGATTATTTTTATTACTTCCACCCACAAACATAGCAACTGTATTGTATTTTAGAATATACAGCCTTCAAAAAACTAAATGTCACTTCCTTAACATGATGTTTTATCAAAGTAGGGCTTATTTAGTATATTGAATTTATAAACATTTATTCACTTATAAGTTATTTGTAACCCACAATTATTGTAATGACTGTCTCTCAAGAAAAGAATTGGGTCTATCTCACTGAAAAGCAGAGATTTTGAGGCTAAGAAAAGGTCTGAGGCATCCTGCACTGGATGTGAACAGGAGTATACTTCAATTCACAGAACAAATACTGTTCATTATTCCTGAAAAGTTGGTTCTTAAAATTAATAACTGCAAACTGAATAATTTTCCTGAATGACTTCCAAAGTAAACACGGAGCTGTGTTCCCAGAGAACACATTTCATTTATAGAACATAATAAAATATACTCCAGAATGCAGCAACTATTTTTTTCAAAACTTGTAGATAACATATAATTGAGGACAGACAGCTAACACATTAGAAAAGTGTTCATAAAAAGCTCTGTGGGGGAACACCAAAATTAAAAGTCTGAAAGAATGGGAAAAGTGCAGACTTGAGAGTTACAAATCTGAGTTAAATCTAAGCTCTATCACTTATTAGGTTGTGTGCAAGTCACTTAACCTCTGGGTCTCAGCTTCTTCACCTCAGCCTACTCAATAGTCTGTACCTCACAGTGCTGTTGCAACATCAAGTGAAATAATGGAAGTACAATCGCTTTATAAGGCTAATACACTTATATAAATGTTAGCAATTGCTATGAACCACTTAAACATATCAAGTTCTCCTCAGAGCCTCCAATGCCTATTTTCAGCAGCCTGCTGGATTATTTCCACCTGAATAGTCAGTCCTTTGGTCTTAAAATCAACTAAACAAAAACAGAATACATAGAATCCCTTCTAAAATAGAATCCCTTGTCTTGTTCTCAAATCTCTTGCTCCCTTCTCCTTTCTAAGAATGGTACGCTATCTTCCAAGTATCTTCGAATCATATTTTAACTCCTCCCTCTCAGTTGCCCTACAGATCTAGTGTAACACTCTGCAGGTTCTGGTCTTGGAACCAAAAGTCCTGGGTTTAAATTTCACTTCAGATACTAGCTTTGTAACTCTAGACAAGTCGCTTAACATCTCAGAGCCTTTTTTCTGATCTATAAAAGGCAGATACTAACACTACCAACCTCACAAGGTTGTAAAGACCAAATGCGTTTTGTAAACCTTAAAGCTTTATAAAAGTGTGAGCTAATATTATTTATTATACTTCTGTATTAGGCAACCACTCTGGTTCAAGCCCTCATTTCTTCTCACCAAGGCTCATGTTTAACTGCTGTTCCTTATTCCATTATTGTCCCTTTTCCAACTCACCCTGACACCTTTGTCAGTGACCTTCCTAATGCACCACTCTGATCATGGTGCTCCCTTACTCAAAAACCTCTACTAGCTCTCCATAGCCCGAAGAATAACACATAAACAAACCCAAACTCCTGGTGTTCAGAACTCTTCTCTATTTAGCAGCTCCAAGCCATCTTTCCAGACTGACACATTCTACAATCGAGTCTGCCAGATGTTTATCTCTTGTTCTCCTCCCATCTCCCGTGCTTTTTCAGGCCATCCCCTATGCTTAGAACTGCTTCCTTTAAGAACCAACTCAGATGTCATCTCTTCCACTTAGCCCCAGCATCCCTCCTTTTCTCCATTATCAAATCCTCACTTTGCCTAGACCTCTCCTTGGTACCTGTCCTGCCCTCTCTTCAAACCCACTTATTTGTGGACAAGATAATACCTCTTATTAGACTGTAACCTGTTTGAGGGCAGGTTACAGTCCCAGTGTCTAGCACCCACAATAGGTATTCCATTAATATCTGCTGAATTGAGCTGAATGAAGAGTCTGAGGGAAAAACAGGAAGAGTCTTCCAGGACACTAAACAGATCCAATTTAAGTAGATAGAGATGAGAGTGCAAACCCAATATAAGGCAGAACAGTAAATATACTACACAATCATTATGAAATTCACAGTATGGAGCAAGGAAGCAAGAAATTAATATCTCTTAGTTAAGTTCTGAACCATCACAAATTTGGTTATACTGCGAGCCAGATCCTGTCCTCCAGAGAGTGATCTACGGTGCTTCTCCCTTGCCGTACCACTGAAAGTCACTTAACATCTCAGAGCCTTTTTTCTGACCTATAAAAGGCAGATACTAATATTACCAACCTCACAAGGTTGTAAAGATCAAATGTGTTTTGTAAACCTTAAAGCTTTATAAAAGTGGGATACAGGCAGCGGTTGCCTGGTCCCACCAATGAAGCATTATCACAGGGCAGAGCACCCCAATCCAGACTACTGTCACTCCAGAAAAATCTCAGCAGATTCCACCTTTAGTCCCCAGAACTCCTCCGCTAGGAAGTCCTAACTGGCATGCTGCACGAACCAGACCGGGGCAACAGTCTGGATCGCAGCTGCCTATTTTCCTAACAGCTTGACAGATCTGGGGGAATGGCTTCAGGTGAGCCCCTTCCCAGAGCAGGAAGGATGCGTACTGAGGCCTGAAGAGGCAGATCTCATTTACATCCGGTGCCCAGCCCTCCCTCCCTCATCCCTCCGGTCAGCCCAGGTCCAAGCGCATCTTCATGCCCCATCCCTGCTCGTCCAGCCCGGGTCCCCCGCTGCGCAGCAGCTCGGCCGCTCCAGCCCGGGTGCTCATCCCCGCCCCCCAGCCTGTGCAGCCTTAGGCCCCGGTGTCCAGTAGGAGTCCTCGGCTCCCGCGGTCCCGCCGCCCCCGCCCGGTCCTCGCCCCCGGCCCGGTTCGGCCCGCGCAGCCGTCACCTTGGTGCTGTAGGGACAGTAGCTCTTACTGAAGATCATCACGCGGTTGTTCTCGATGAGGCGCCACAGCCGCTGTCGCAGGTCTTCGCGCGGCTCCAGGCCCAGGCGGTTGCCGCCGGGGGGCTGCATGGCGCCCGGGAACGACAGCCGGCTGCGGGCGTCGGCGCCCGCCGGCTTCTCGGGCGCCGGTGGCAGGGGCCGCGGCTCTGCCTGTTCGCCGGAGGCGACGCGGAACAGGATCGCCCCCACCTTCTCGGACGAAGGCGGAGGCCCACAACCAGGCCTCCCTCTCACTCTGGGGGCCCGGCCCGAGGGGACCCGACGTGCTCCCACGGGAGAGCAGCACCCCCGACCCACGCAAGGAGGGACAGCGCCTAACTGACTCCGGAGCCGGGATGAGGAGACCACGGCCAAGACGCGTGGGTGTGCGCGCGCGGACAGCCTCCTCGCCTCCCAGGGAGGGAGGTCGGGAAAGCCGGTCCGCAACTCCCAATCCCAGCGCCTGCCTCCTACCGCTTCTCCTGCGCGTGCGTGCGCCGGGCGCAGCGGCCCTCGAGCGCGCCTTCTTGTTCACACCGAGCCGAGGGGACCAAACTATATAGCGGGGGTGTCATGAGCCCAGGACGGGGAACAATTTTCAGAATCTCCACACAGGGCTATCAGAAAACGTTTATGTGCTGAATGTTAAATTCATAATATTTAGAAGTAATCCAATGATAATTGTCAAGGAAGGAGAATTCATGCTTCCTTCTTCCCCGATTTCTCCCCCTCCAGTCGGGTTCACTCTTGGGATAACCCTATCCGGAGCTTGCGCAGAAGCTTCCTGCCCACTGGGGCGCCTGTCGGCGGAGCTGAGGAGAGTGCGTGGGTGGCTTCTGGGGCCGGCTCCGCCGCGGGCGAGCAATTACCGGCCAGGTTTGTGAGGCGCCTTTAGTTCTTCCGAGGCTTCCACGTTATCGTCCTCTTTGGTCCTCCCCTACGATCCTGCGGGGGAGACGAGGCAGAAAGGTTCATTCCATCTTTGTACGTGAGGAAACTGGAGCCTAGAGACGTCGAAGCAGGGGAGGCCGCGCTGGGATTGTAGGATTTAGAGCTGGAAGAAACCTTCGGGATTAGCCGAAATCTTCATTTAAAAAGGGGGGGGAGGGGCAGCTAGGTGACGCAGTGGATAGAGCACCGGCCCTAGAGTCAGGAGGACCTGAGTTCAAATGCGGCCTCAGACACTTCACACTTACCAGCTGTGTCACCCTGGGCAAGTAACTTAACCCCATTGCCTAGCAAAAGCAAACCAAAAAAAAAAAACTGATTTATTTGCTATAGGGAGCTCCCGGTGAGGGGAAACTCCCCCTTCCGATGGAGGTGCGATACTTCTCTGCAATTTATGAAGTCAGTCAATAAGTACATCATCTGCTAAGCGCCTACTGCGTGCCTGCCGGTGTTCTGGATGCTGGAGAGACACCTAAAGGTCCTGTGATCTCTCCCCAGAATAAATACAAATGTATACATTAATAATAGCATCCTTATGGTACCTACTCTGTGCCAGTCTTAGAATTGTCTCATTCGATTCTCACAAAGACCCTGGGAAGTCAGTGCTATCATTACTCCCATTTTACATACGGAGAAAGTGAGGCGAACAGGGTGACTCGCCTAGGGTCATCAGCTAGTAGAAGTCTGAGACTAGATTTGAACTCAAGTCTTCCTGATTTCTGGCCCAGCAATCTGTCTACTGTGTCACTTCTGTTAACAGTATTCAAAGTAGTTGTATTCCAGGTAGTTTGGGGGAGAGGGCATTAGCAGTTTGAGGGGATCAGGAAAGAAGGATGTGTTCGTTCCAGGCCTGGGCAAAGAAAGGTGCAGAGACTGGAGATGCAGTCTTCAGAGATTTACCCCGAGTCTGCGTGTGATTCAGTGTGTGTCCTAGGTGGGACCTCATTTCATAAATGAGGAAACTGAGGCCCAGAGACGGTGTGTGTTTTGTCCATTGTCACACAGATAGTAAGGGACGCAATCTGGTCAGCCAATAGACATTAATTACCCAGGTGCAGAAGATACGGGATGCAAAGACAAAATCAGCAGTCGCTGCCTCTCGAGGTGCTTACATTCTAATGTGTTTAGATACGCATCATTACTTATAGGTACACAGAACTGATATGAGGGACTTTAAGGAGAGGCACTAGCCGGTGGGAGACCAGGAAGGTGTCTTATTCAAACCTAGGTCCTCTGTATTCATTATTCTTTCCACTATGCCATGCTGCTAGACTCCTTAAACAAAAAGATAAGATAAAAACTCATTATCCTAGTACTGGAGAATCCTCTGATTGGGTCTGTTACGGCAGCTAAGTTACAAAAAGGGTAGAGTGCTGGGCCTGAGATCAGGAAGGTTCATCTTCCCAAATTTAAATCTGACCTCATACTTCCTAGGTATATATGTGACTCTGGGCAAGTCATTTAACCCTCTTTGCCTCAGTTTCCTCATCTGTAAAATGAGCTGGGGAAGGAAATAGCAAACTGCTCAGTCTCTGCCAAGAAAACTACAAACGGGCCCGTGATGAGGCAGACACTATTGGAATAATCCAGCAACAACAACAATTCGTATCTCCTACTTCCATCTTGGATTTGTAAAGGGAAGCTAGGAGTGTGTGGGGATCTGGTCTGTTATCTGTTAATTTTTTATAATTTTGGAAAAATTTTCTTAAACCAGTTCCTTCTTGGTTCAGGGGTTTTCATTCCCCTTAAAACCATGAGAGTTGGGAAGATCGTTACCACAAGGAGAAGCCAGGGAACTGCCCTCCCCACCAGAAAACCTGGGAGTACCCATCTGTTAGATAAGAAGGAAATCCTTGAGAATAGTAGATCTACTGGCAGTCAGTAAGAATTAAGCACCTACTATGTGCCAGGCACTGCTAAATGTTGAATTTGCAAAGAAGGGTAAAAGACAGTTCCTGTTCTCAGAGAGTTCACGATCTAATGGAGGAGACAACATGCAAATAACTATGTGCAAATGAGCTATAGACTGAAAAAAATGGAAATAAACAACAGAGGGAGAGCACTAAAATTAAAAAGGGTTGGGAAAGGCTTCCTTGGGAAGGTAGAATTTTAGCTGGGTCTTGAAGGAAGCCAGGAGGCAGAAATGAAGAACATTCTAGGCATGAAAATCTCTGGAGTTAGGAAATGAGTGTTTGAAGAACAGCAAGGAAGCCAGTGTCATTGCATCAAAAACTACTTGGGTGGGGGGAAAGGTGGGGTGAATGTAAGATGTAAGAAGACTGGAAAAGTGTGTGGGGAGGGGACAGGCTTTTAAAGTCTTCAGTCACCAAAAAAGATTTTATATTTGATCCTGGAGGGTCAGAGAGCCCCTGGTGGAAGAGGGGTAATTAATAATCAATTTAGGAAAGTCCTTTGATGGCTTTTTTTCTTTAAAGAATCAAAGAAAACAGCGAGATGTGAAGGATGAAGTAGAAAAGGAATGTAGAAATGGTGGACTGCGGGGAGTAACAAGAAGGCTGTCAATAGTCAATCTGTCAATAGATAAACATTTATTAAGTGCCTACTGTGTTCCAGACACTGTGCTAAGAGCTGGGGATACAAAGAGGCAAAAGACAGTCTCTGACCTCAAGGAGGTCAATCTAATGGGGAAGACAACATGTAAACAAAAATATACAAAGTAAGCTATATACAGGATAAATAGGAAATAATTAACAGGGAAGGCACTGGACTGAAGAAGGGTGAGGGAAGGCTTCTTGGGGAAAGTGGAATTTTTAGGTGGAACTTAAAGAAAACCAGAGAGGTCAGTAGGTAGAGTTGAGAAAAGAGCATTCCAGGCACAGGCCAGAGAGAATGCCTGGAGCTGGGTGTCTTGTTTGTAGAATAGCCGTTGTCACTGGATCAGAGAGAACATGTTGGTAAGAAGACTAGAAAGGCAGGAGGAGGTTGGTTACGCTCGGAAGCGTCTTATATCTGTTTCTGGGGGAAACAGGGAGCCACTGGAGTTTAATGAGTAAGGAGTCGACATGGTCAGACCTTCACTGTAGGAAAATTGATTTTGTGGCTGAACGGTGGTCAGCAAAGGTCAGAATTTCAGAGGAATTGAGATAAAAATAAAACAGGCTTCAGGAATATGTTTTTGCTTTTTGTTTTCTTTCACTAGATTTTAAGACTATCTCTCTACTTAGTTGTTAATTAGTAAATATTGATCATAATGATCACTCTAGGTCTTCAAGAAAAGGTTAAATTATTTTCTGTATCCTGAGTTTACTAAGGCAGTAAAATGTCCCTTCAAAGGTTTGAGACAGAAGTTTTAGTATATAAATTGTTAATGTGGTATCAAACTTACCTTGTCTAGAATACCCTCCTTCCCAAACTGGCAGATGACATACAAGGTGGTTTACTTCTTTTAAATCTCCCCCAAGTGCCTACCGCTGAGAGAGTCCATAGGACCCTGGGGAATGAGGAAGGGGAGGGTCTTGAGTCAGTAGAAGGATGACAAAGTAGAATTTGCCAAAGGTAGAGGTGTGGGTATCCTTTGAATGGGATTTAGAACTTATCTTGGCTTTGCCACTTATTACTTTGTGACATTGGAAAAGTCATATACCTTCTTTGGCCCCAGTTTCCTCTTCAGTAAAATGAAGGAGTTGAACTAGATGATGTGTTTAGGTCTCTTCTATCTCTAAATGCTATGAACCTAGACATCCAATAAATGATTATATTTTGCTAAGTGAGGTTTGCAAAGAGCAGATGGAATTTTAAGAGATCTAAAAAGAAATGAGAAGATGCCTGGCCTGCAAAGAGTGTATCTGCTAGCTAGATATGTAGGCATGTTTAGTGGAAAGGCCCATCAGTCAATATACACTTAGTGAGAGCATATTATCTCTACTTCCTGCACCACTAACATAGTGTTTTGTATTTTGTTTTGTATTTGACAAATATTTATGAAGCATCTGTTATGTGTATAGCATGAAAAGCAGCAGGCTCTAGCTGTGTCACCTTGGGCAAGTCATTTAACTTCTGTGAATTTCAGTTGCCTAACCTTTAACAAGGAAACACACACTTCCTGCATCACAGAGTTTTAAGAAAGCTGTTCTGTAAATTGTAAGTAAAGCATTAGATAAATGTAGTTATTTAAAATAATTTAAGCTATCAACTGTTTAAATGCAGTGAATTAAAAGTTATTTTAAAAAGTGGAGAAATCTGAAATATGCCCAAGCAAGAAAGGTTAAATAATAGGAACTGTCACTGGGCAAGTTAAGTGACCAATGTTCAGCCTAAAGTTCAAAGAAAGGAGAAATCACGATAGATTAGAAAAAGCAGGAAAACCCTTGAAGTGAAAATTCAGGCAGAATTAATCCTTAAATTTACAGACTCAGAAATTTAGCATTGAGAGGGAGGTTAATGATGAATTAGTCCAATCCTCCTCATTTGATAGTTAAGGAAACTGAGGCCCAAAGAGCTGAGATTTCTTGTTCACATAGCATGTTATTTATTGGTAGAGCACAGAAAAGGGGGAATTTTTTCTGTAATGACTTAGCTAAACTTTCAGCCTATATTGTAGTCCAGTCCCTCAGCATATCTCTGTGGGCAAAGGCGCAAGTCATTTCATTTGATGAACACACCTTATTCTCATTCTGGTACCCAGAGACATTAAAAGGCCCTGGCCTTCACATACTTCCTTACTGATCCTCTAAGCCTTATCACACACAACCATCTCTAAATAGTGCAAGTTTTTCTACTTGGGGGGGGGAGCCATTTTTTTGTCCGAGAAAAATGAGTGTGGGTGGGAAGAATTGATAGCTTAATTATAACCATGAGAAGGACAGTTAATCCTGACCATTCTAAAACTATAAGACTGAATAAATAAGATAAAGCAAACAACCAGCTAACCTGTGTCATCTCAGGTCCAGAAAAAGTCCCAAGTTGGACATAGTGGGGTGATCCCCATCAACGACTCTATTCACAGGCTGGAGGAAAAAAAAGAGTTTAAATGATAGTTGTTAGAGTTTTTCACCCAGTGTGTCTACCTGAGCCAGTAGAAACCCAGGTGGAGTGAGGGAATAAGTCAGCAAGCTCTAATTAAGCACTTACTAGGTGCTGCTCTGTGTTAAGGACTAGGAATACAAATACAAGCAGAAAGAAAATTCCCTGCCCTCAAGGAGCTTACGTTGTAATGAGGGAAGACCACCCAGAAAAGGGGGGAGTTAGGGAGTGAAGGTACAGGGCTCAGGGGCAATACAGAGAAAGTCTGGAGTCAGGAATTAGCATGGAAAGGTATCAAAGACAAATCTGCCCTGGGTCTTTTTAAAATGGAGGTTCTCAGAGGAAGCTTAATCAGAAGGAGAGGCTGAAGGGGGCAGAGAATAATTCCAGTGTGTGAAGTCTAGGGGTGCAGTGGGTCTCCAGGATGAAGAGGTTCCTAGAGCATTATAAAGAAAGATTGGTAAAGTCAGGAGAGCTGCTTGGAAAGGAACAGTTGTCACTCATCTAGTACTGTATATCCATCTGTACCCTCCCTCCTTCAATTCTTCTTTCTTCCCCTGTGGGAGAGGGTCAACTAAGTGACAAAATATATTCCAATAGCATTATTATCATCAAAATGTTTGAGCCAGTTTTCATATGGAGCTTGGCGGTCATGGCAGGAATTAGCTGTGTTCTTTCTGGCACTGTCAGCAGCAAGTGTAGGTAGGAGGTAAATTCCACAAGTCTAGGAGAAATCCTCTTAAGGATCTCTTGAGTTTGGGGTGTGTGGTCAAGACCCCTTTAAGTATCAGACATGTAGAATTCCTCAGTCTGTATTTCTAAAGCCAGCCACCAGGTGGCGCTGCAGCTTCTTGGGAAAACATGATTATCCTCTACTACCTTGTTTTTTTTATAGTACAGCCACCCCTCTCTTTAAATGCAGATTATTGGTTTTTTGGATTACTCAGGCATCACTTCTTCCATTTCATTGCTTGCAAACATCTCCACCAGGCCAAGGGAAGAGAAAGGGGGAGAGATCCAGTCAAATTTGATACTTGTTAACAGCTCTGGTAAAAGGTTTGATATGAGGAGAAAGCTGAAACATGACTAAAATTCGGTTTTAAATCATCTGGCAATGTCAGAAACACTAAAGCCAGAACAAGCTGAGGCTTGCAATGAATAATAAGGATAACCAGGAGCTGGCTAGATAAGTCAGGCAGCCAACATCATGCACTGATCGCTTACTTATGTGTACCCAGCCCTGTACAGTAAAGGAGATAAAAAAAAAAGTCTCAGCTGATTGAGATATATTTGTTGAAGGTCTTTATTTTTTGGTAGAGCAGGTGAAAATTTCTTAACTTGTTTTAATGAAAGTTTCATTCTTCAGAAGATGGGGGCAGCAACCAGAAGAATTGTTATTCTGGATCCGATTGTGATCATTAGAGACAAAAGGACCCTTAGGATGATTAAGTCCAAACACCCCTCCTCCATTTTACCAGTGAGATCAAGAATTGAAGTGACTTGCCTAGATTCACACAACAAATAAGTAATATCACACCAATCTGGGAACCCAGGTCCTTTGACTCCAAATTCCACTATGCCATGTTGCCTCCCAAAGGGTTCAAAGTAGAAATGATTGGAGTCTTGAGAGTGAGTGACTAGGTCCTCTGCATGTATAAAAGGAGACTTCAGTGAATAGTGTAGCCACACCTTAAATCTGGGGAGAATAAATTTCATAAAGTTGAGGAAGCATATGTAAAATATGGCAGTCTAAGATTCTACAGAAGCCAACTGAAGAGGGATCAGATGTTCTCAGGGACAAAGCTGTGATGATATTAACATATATGACTCAGCTGAAGAAGAAAACAAAGAACTATCTTAAGTCCAATGCGGCTGTATCGATCAGCTCAGATTTTGAAGACATACAGAAGACAGGAGCAAGGGCAAGTAACTAAGCATGAAAGAATACAAAAGAATAACACCAGAATTGTAAAGTCCGAAAGCCACAAAGATGTAGTATAAATGCAAAGGACAGCAGAAACGCATGTTTAAAAACTATGTTGAGTGTAATAGATCAAAAAGGGAATATTAAAGAGTTGCTCAAAACATTGAGAGGTTAAGTGATTTGCCCATTGTCACACAGTGAGTATGTATCCCAGGCAAGACTTGAACCTGAGTCTTCCTGACAAGGATGGCTCTGTATCTCTCATATCTCATTGCCTCTCTACTGAAGGTATTAATGAGAATGGAGAAAAGGCAGACCTATTTAACTCCTACTTTTCCATACCAAAGAGAGTGATTCTTATGTGGAAGAATTATAACTAGTTTGTGGTGGGATGACAGTGCTGTCATAGACACCTCGTTTAAAAGGCTAGGGTTGAATGAAGATTATGGAGGGCCTTGAATACTAAGGTAAGGACTTTGGATTTTATTTGTAGGTCAGTAGGGATCCACTAAAGGTTTAGCAGTGGAGTCCTTGGACTTATCAATGGTTCTGTGAACTTAAGTGACAAGCCAGCAAGTGGGGGGTAATCTGGATGTCTCTGACCTTTACACAGAATAGGATTTACTTTACTAAAGCAAAGTGGTGAAACAGGAGTTTAAGAGCCCAAACTGGTGATAAATCTCAGACAAGAGACATTGTATAAATTGGGGCTTCCGGAATTTATCATTCGCACTGCCTGCTGTGCATTCTTGTGCTGCTGCAGGATAAAATAAATTGGTCTCGCTAAGGGAACGGCAGGAAGCATTTGAATATTCCCTGCTCTGAAATGGTAACCTTTTTTAACTCTGTAGACCTCCTCTCCCTGGAGTGGTGAGGGGCATATGCATGCAGGATAGATCTTAGAAATCAGAAGTGATGTGCACAAGTGGGAGTCAGAGTTGGGGCTAAGGCCCCTGCACAAGGGTTCCGATGAGCTCGCTTGGTAGAACTGACTAGAATTTTTTAAAAACCTTCTTTTAAATACTCTCTGAGAAAACTGTCTATCTCACTTCTTAAAGTGAGTAGAAGATAACCTAGAAAAACCTCTGAGCTCCTCTATTCTGGGGAATTTAGCAGGTTGTTTTCTCCCCATGGGAAGTCACTAATACTGTATAGAATAGCTTGGTAATAGAATGGATACACACACACACACACACTATATATATATCTATATTTATATATGTAGATAGATGAAATTTGCTCTGGTTTTACAATAGACAATTTGAGGCATCCCAACCCCCCTAAGTGAGCAGCTTAGGCCAGCTCAAGTAGGGAATATATTTGAAATTCTGGACATAATCTTTTGAGCTTTAAGATAAGAGTTAATGGTTTGAGGTTCTCAAAGTACTTAATTAATTTAAAAAAACCTCCTCTCTAAACTGGATATTAATAAAGCCAATTTTCACTTATCTGTGGTAATGGGAGAAAGACAAGCATTAGAAATGGAGTCCAAAGATAACCTGAAATCGTATTTTGGTCAATAATTTCAATCTTCTTTCCCATTAAACCTTTTTTTCCCCAAGAGAGACTACAAGAAATTCAATTGAATGGTTTGAGTCTAAGCTCCTCCAGTTTCCCTTGTCCTTCTTAGTGAAGGTTCAAGTGATTAGTCAAAATAGTCAAAAAAGCAGGCAGAGGGAGGGGGTGTTATTCTTGGTATTCATTCTTATGTCTTTCTAATGTTTGATTGTTTTATCTCGTCAATCAGATTGTAGGTTCCTCAAGAGCAAGAGTTATATCTTCTGTTATGTAGAATTCTAGAATCATAGAATATCAGAGTTGGAAGGTACCCAACCTAAAATGTAGAGGATGCCTGTCTATAACATCCCTGACAAATGGTCCTCTTAAGACTGCCAGTGATAAGAAACACATTATATCCTGAGTTAGCCCATTCTACTTTTAGATAGTTCTAATTGTTGGCAAAATTTTCCTTATATTGAATAGAAATCTATCATCATCTTCCACTTGTTGCTCCTCGTTTTCCCTTCCAAAGCCAACAAAACAAATGTAATCTTTATGCCACAGGACAAGTGTAATTCCTTTCAGATGCTCAGGAAAGATTGTCATGTCTCCCCCACGTCTTCTATTTTCCAGGTTAAATAATTCTGGTTCCTTCAATTGATTCTTATGTAGTATGATTTCTAGTCTCTTCAGTCATCCCAGTTAGATTTGCTTTAGACATGTTTCCCCATTGTAAACATTAGACATTCCTCCATTGTAAACTATGGTACCCATAACTTTTTTTTTAACAAAAGAAACCAATTATATTGAAACACAGTTATCAATTTTTTTTAAAGTTCACAGACCACAGGTTAAGAACCTCTGCCATAGTGTACCTCCAACTATTGTTGCTTAGATTTAGATCAATCAGGCAGCTGTCTATCATATTTGGTATCTATAAATGAATGCAATGTACCAGATATAAAAATCTAAGTCACAGTATAATGGAGCTATCACATCGCTCACTCTGGAATCTATTATATACTGTTATTATTGTATCCTAATATCACATTTAGTTTTTGTTGTTGTGTTGTGCTTTTAACTCATATGTGGGGTTCAGTTGTGCAACCGTGGTTGATTTTTTTAAACCCAGGTATAGGATTTTACATTTATCTGCAATAAATATTATATTCCTCCCATTGTTCTGATCTTTTAAGTCTTTTCGGATCCTGGTCATGTAAACTAAAGGAATTCTGTTATCCAGTGTTTTAGTTTATCCCTCCCAGCTTTATATTCATGTGTATATTTCATAGTTATGCCTTCAATACTTTCATCTAAGACACTGAATGAAAATGAACAATGACAGATCCCTGGGGCACTTGACTAGAGATTACCTCTGTTGATCATCAGTCACTGTAATTTCAGTCTAGTTAATCAACTAGGACCAAATCTGCTTGATTACATTATTATTTAGTCTACATTTCTCAGTCATGTCCATATGAATATTTTGAGAGACTTTTCAAATCCTTCTTAAAATCCATGTGCACAAATATCAAATATCTTTCACAGTTCCCTGATTGCTAGTCTAATAGTCCACCTTTAAAAGAGGAAATTTAGGTTAGTCTAGCATAATTTCTTTTGTTTTTTGTACAGCAGAA
This sequence comes from Phascolarctos cinereus, assembly GCF_003287225.1. Lineage (NCBI taxonomy): Eukaryota > Metazoa > Chordata > Mammalia > Diprotodontia > Phascolarctidae > Phascolarctos > Phascolarctos cinereus. The sequence goes on from NW_027555847.1 coordinate 59,612,505, forward strand.
CACATATTTATAAGGGGTACAACTCACTCAGAAGTATAGAGAAGAGATAGTCATATATATATAATATTTATGAATGAATATTTATTACGGATAAATGTAGTCCTGTACTTGAATTAAAAAAATCAATTGCCTAAGTAAAAAATAAAGGAGGCATATATGAAACCCATATATGTATATGTATGTATACACACATATATATGCATATAGGTATATGTATATATGTACGTGTGTATATATATATGTGTGTGTGTATATGTGTGTGTGTGTATATGTATATATATATATATATATATATATATGTACACACACCTACACACCCTTCTCCCAATGAACCCTTACTAGTAACAAAGATAAACAGTTAAGCAAAGTCAATAACAGAGCTATCAGATCTGATAGTATATGCAACCTTCTATAGCCATAGTCTCTCAGCTCTCTACAGAACAGTAGTTGTTCCCCTGGACCAATATTGGTCATTACAGTTAATGAGAATTTACTTTTCAATGTTGTTTTCATTCACATTGTTGTCATCACTGTAGATATGGTTCTCTTGGTTTTACCTTATTCTATATTGGTTGTACAAGTCTTCATATTTATCTTCTCTTATTGTATGTAATGTGATTATTCAATTATATTTACATAAGTTTTTCAGCCTTTTCCCAATCAATGGTTACTCATTTGATTTCTAGTTTTTTTAATTACTACAAAAATTGCTACTATGAATATTTTGGCAAATATAAGGTCTTCCTGTCTTTTCCTCCTTGGGACATCCACTCTGTATTAGGGTCATGGGGATCAAAAGGGTATGAACAGTTTAGAGACTTTTTTTGAATAATTAGACATTGTTTTCCAAAATAGTTGGATCAGTTCACATCAACAGAGTATTAATTCATATTACTAAATCCCAGGTCTGACCATGTCATTCCCTTGCTCAGTGACTCCCTGTTGTTAATAGGATAATATATAAACCCCTTCATTTATATTCCTTCCAGGCTAGTCTGCTTGCTTTTCCCCATACACAGCATTCCATCTCCCACCTTTATATTTTGCACATACTTTTTGTCATACCTGGAACACACCCCTTCCCACATCCACTTCTTAGAATTTCTAGCTTCCTTCAAGAATCAGCTTAAATGCTACTTGCTATACAAGATCATTCCTGATCCTTCCATGTCATTAGTGACCTCCCCAAATTAATTTGTATTTACTTTGTATGTATTTTTCATATGCTTACATGCGTATTTCCCCTCAATAGAAAGGGCAGAAGCCATTTCATTTTTGTCTTTGTATCCTCAGTGCCTGGTGATAGGCACTTTATAAAAATTTGCCAAATTTAATTGGATTGACTGATATTATTCATTCCTAACTAACCCATGTAAGTAATCACTACTTTCCCTTTCTTAGTTCCCATAAACTATCTCTTTAATAATAATTCTGGGAATATTATAAAGCAGTAATCATCAAAACTATTTGGTATTGGTTTTAAAAAGAGAGTACATGAGTGGAAAATGTTAAAAAAGAATGAAAAACAATCAGACTCAACAATCAGCATTTGATAAACCTGGGAACATAAGTTACTTGAATCAAAACTCCTTATTTGATTAGAAATTTCTGGGGGAAACTTGAAAGCAGCTTGGCAGAAATTAAGTTTAAACCAGTATCTGACACCTTGGAGCACAGTATGCTCAGAATAGATACATTACTTGAATATAAAAAGTCATTCCATAAAAAAAAAAAATAGAAGAGAACAGTATCAGGTTCCTTGTCTTAAGCAAATAAGAGATAGAGGAGATCACAAACGATAAATAGTTTTGATTACATGAAATTAGAAAGCTTTTGACTAGGAAAATCAGTGTAGCTAGGATGAGAAGGGAAACTTGATCGGAAAAAATACCTTTGTATCAAAAATTCCTGCTGGGTATCTGATAGCTCAGATATATAAGAAATTGACACAGATGTATAAAACCAAGAACCATTCTCCAATGGTTAATGGTCAAAAGATATGAAGAAGCAGTTCTCGAAGAATAATTGCAAACTGCAATCATATGAAAACTTGCTCCAGATCACTAATAGAGAAATGCAAATTAAAACAGTTCTGAGGTTTCTCCTCACAACCAACAGATTGGCAAAGGTGACAAAAGATGAGAATGGTAAATGTTGGAATTGATGTGGAAAGACAGACACTTTAATACTCTAGAAGGAACTATTCATTGGTCCAACAACAACAAACTCTTAATTTTATATCATTGTAATGACCAAGAAGTTTGGCCCTAGAGAAGAGTTGAGAAAATGCACCCATTTCCCCTGCAGTGGTGGAGAACTATGTAAAATGCTGCATAAAGGGTTAGACACAGCTGATGTGTTGATTAGTTTTGTGTAACTGCTTTTCTTCTATTTCTTTAAAAAAATCTTTGTTACAAGGCATACAGATCAGAGGAGGGATATATTAAGAAATGAATGTGATGTAAAAGCAAAGGGTATCAATATTAATCAGTAAAATCTATCTGGAAAAGATAGGTTGGAGCCAGATTGTGAAGGGCATTAAAGGCAAGGGGAGTTTGTGTTTTATCCTATAGGGAATAGGAGGAAACCACTGAAACTTCTTGAGTAGGGAAGAAGCATGTTGAGACCTGTGTTTTAGGAACATCCATTTGGCAGCTCTGTAGAATATGGTTTGGAAGAGAGAGGCTGGAAGCAGGAAAACCAGTGAAGCTGTTTCAAAAGTCTAAGGAAGGTGACTGTGTGAGTGGAGAGGAGGGGGTAGATGGGAGTGATGGTAGAGAGGGGGTATTCATAAGACTGATGGGATATTGGTGGTGAAAGAGAGTGAAAAGTTGGGGATAACTCCAAGTTTGCAAACCTGAGTGACTGAAATAATGGTAGAATTGGCAGAATTAGACATGTTAGGACAAAGGATAGGTTTAAGGAGAAATATAATGAATTCTGTTTTGGATATGTTGAATTTGAGATGGTTACTGGACATCCACATGGAAACAGCAAGCAGTTAGCAATGTAATATACGGTTGGCTATTTGGAAGTCAGCTGCAGAGAGGTAATTAGTGAGTATATGGGAGCTGAGGAGATCATCTAGAAAGAGACAGAGAAGAGGACCCAGGGTGGAGCTGTGGTAGGCACTAAAGGAAAGAGGAGAGAGAGTAGTGTCATGGAAACCAAAGGATAAGATATTATTCAGGAGGAGAAGAACGTCAGAAAGCTGCAGAGAAGAAAAGAGGATTGAGAAAAGGACATTGGATTTAGCAGTTTAAAGATCATTGGTAAATTTGGAAAGAACAGTTTTAGTCAAATGATGGATTGGCAAGCCAGATTGCAAGAGGTTGAGGAGGGAGTGGAAGGTGAGAAAGGGATAACAAAGATGACATTTTTTAGCAATTTGTCTGTGAAATGGAGAAGAAATATAGAACAGTATGTTGAAGAGATGGTAAGTTCAAGTGAAAGTTTTTGGGCTTTTTGTTTAAAGAATAGAGAGTACCTGGGCATTTGTTGAGCACAGAAAAGAAGCCAGTAGATGGGAGATTAATGATTAGCTAGAAGGGGAGGTAGATAAAGGGACAAGCTACCAGAAGCTACAAGAAGATATGAGATGCAAGGACATAAGTAGAATGATGGGCCTTAGCAAAAAAAAAAAAAGCCACCTTTTTTCTCAGAGACTGAAGAAAATGAGAGAATGTAACACAGTACTATTCCGTTACATTCATAGACCATAATTTGTTCATCAATTCTCCAGTTGATGGTTACTCCCTTAGTTTCCAGTTCTCTGCCATAACAGAGAATTGCAATAAATATTTTTGTGTTTACACAGGCTCTTTACCTCTGCTACATTTATAGAAAGTCTTCTGTTGTGTCTGACTAAATTATGGCATGCAAATGAAATGGAATGCTATTATACTATAATAAATGACAAAAGGGACAGTTTCAAACAAACCTGGGAAGAATTGTGTGAACCAATGCGGTTAAGTGAAGAAAGCCAGGGAAACAATTTAAACAATGACAACAATATTGCAAAAATAAAGAAAGTTGAAAGACATAAGAACTCTGATCAGTGTAGTGGCTAGCCACTGTTACAGAAGACCATTGATCAAGAATGCTGTGGACACAGAGGTGATAAACGCAAGATGTAGAGTGAGACACACGTTTCTGGATATGGCCAACATGAGAATTTGTTTTGACCATGCACATTAACTGGAAGGTTTTGTTTTTCTTTTTTTCTTTCTAATGGTGGGGGAAGGTGGGGAGGAAAGAAAATACATGCTTATTCATTGAAAAAATTTTTAAAAAGTCAGTCAGTCAACAAGCATTTATTAAGCATTTGCTCTACTAGGCTCTTGGGATACAAATAAAACGGAAAGAAAGCCAGTCCCTGCCCTCAAGAAGTTTGTATTCTAATGGAGAGCTGAAAAGAGTGGGAGAGAGGGGAAGAAGGCCTATTGAGAAAGGCCTTTGGAGATGAGTCAGCAAGTGCCATTTGGAGAATAATGAAGGCATGGCTGATCTGGGTTTCCTCCTTAAATTAGAGGTTCTAGCCAGTCAAAATGTGAGGCCTCTGGAGCAGAAAAATAGTCCAGGGGTGGAATGAACTTCCAAGGTGAAGAGGTTCCTATAGCATGGTAGACAAAGTCTGATAGAGATGAATGAGCAGCGCAGCCTGACAAGTGAGAGAATCGATGCATAATGAAGTAAGCAGAACTAGGCAAACAATTTCTACAATAACCACAATGTTGTAAAGGAAAACAGCTATGAAAGACCTAATATTGATGATCAATCCAGTGACCAACTGTGACTCCAGAAAATTTGTAATAAATCATGCTTCTCACCTCAGGGAAGAGAGATGATGCACTAGACTTGCAAAATGAGAAATTTTCAGACATTCAGTATGTTAATTTGTTTTGTATGGTTATACTTACTTGTTAAAAGGGAGTGGGTAGTGAGGAATTATGATAGGCAAGAAAAAGCATTGATCATTTAAAATAAAACCTGAAAATACATGGAAGTTCTAATAGTGTCATAAACAAGCAGGGTAGTGTTGGAACTATTATGTTAAATTTCAAACAGAAATAAAAAGGGAAACTTCCTTTAAAAAAGAAGAGATTGAGAGGAAGGAAAATGGAGGCACAAAATGTAGCTATTTTTTTAAAGGAGTTTGGCTGAGAAAGAGAAGAAAGATATAGGGTAATCGCTGAAAGGGATGACGAGATCTAGTGAGGACTTTCTTTTAGCGGTGTGAGAGATTTGGTCATGTTTGGGTAGCATGGTCTTATTCTTGCAGAGTAAGGTTGGCTGTTATCTCCCCTCTCTGGGTCATATGTCTGAGGGACTAGTGAAGTCTCACTAACATCATCACCTCTGGACCCTATTCCAGTATGTACCTCTCATTGTTATCTACCAGTAATTGATTCTATTTGGGCAATTAACATCAATTAGCTTTTCAAAGGGATATTTACTTTGAAGATATAGAAAGAACAGAAATGTATTTTCTCCCAATATATGGGGGCATACTCTTCCCTATACCACCCTGATTCCTGGGGAAGGTGAGCGCAAACTTAAAGGGCTTTCTACACAAAATTTTCCCCACCAAATTCACTTCCAAATTTGGCATAATCATTGGACGTCTGAGTCCCGATTTGAATTCAGGAAGATGAATCTTCCTGGTTCCTGGTCCAGCACACTATCTACTGTACCACCTAGCTGCCCCCTCCAGTTAACGTTAGATAATCTTCATTTGTAGTGTACGTATCAGCATGGTTGCATGACCACCTCTACCTCCATTCAGCAACACTTGAGTAGGAACAGAGAAGGCAGTCACTGGGATTAATCTGGTTATAATCTCCCTGGACCTCAGATTTCTCATTTATAAAATGAGAAGCTAAGACCAGATAGCCCTAATGATTCCTTATGATTCTATATCTGTGATCCTAACATCCATTGTTATTCTTAAGCCCGTAAAATATTCATGTTGGAAAGGATCTTGAAAAAGGTCAGGTGCAACACTCTTATTTTACAGTTGTAGAAACTGAGTTAAGAAAAATGAGTTGGCCAAGGACACAGCTAACTAGTGGTAGAAAACCTGGTTCTTCTGACTTTTAGAGCTCTTTCCACTATATCATGCTTTCTCATTTTTACATTTTTACACCCACCAAGGGACACTCCTCAATCCATAATCATTTAGAAGAGGGCCTTTTAATGATACTCCCATCTCTCTATCACCATCCTTCTCTTTTCTTCCCTTTCTATCTCTGTTTCTTATTTCTTACCCTCTGCCTCTGCCTCACTGATACAGATTCAACAACAGGTGATCCCTTGTGCTAACATCCTTGGGGCTTTCTTGGTTTTGTGCACCTGAAAGGATCTCTCTGCCATTTCCTAAAAATGCTTTCCAAAGCTAGGCAGTGCAGTGGCTGAGTTGGATACAGTGATATCAGTTGAGCTTATTTAAAATCAGAGTGCCACTTTCTTGAAATGAAAATTTATTGCTATGTATTTTGGACCCTCTCTTATGTTCTGCTGTGCATATCACATGCTTTTTTTCTTTTCTCAGTAATTTTTAAAAAATTTTTATATAAATTTATTTATTTTTAGTTTTCAACATTCACTTCCACAAGTTTTTGAGTTCCAAATTTTCACCCCATCTCCCCTCTCTCCCCACCCCAAGATGTCATGCATTCTGAATATCCCTTCCCCTACTCTTTCCTCTCTTCTATCTCTCTCCCCTTCTCTTATCCCCTTCCCCTTCTATTTTCCTGTAGGGCAGGATAGACTTCTGTACCCCATTTCCTATATTTATTTTTTTCTTTTCTTTGTGTTTAAGTTTCCATATTTAAGTTTATTGACAAGTTTCTTTTTCTTTTCTCTATTATGTATTTGAGTTCCGGTGTTTGAGTCTAAAATAAAAAAAAAAAGAAAATTACTAATGAGACCTCACCCCCCACATCAGATACCAACACATAAAATCCCAATTTTACATGAATATGCTAAAGTATTGTTTAAATAATATTTAAATAGTATTGCATGATAATTGTTAATAATATGATAGCATGATTAGGAGGCAGCTGGATGGCACAGTGCACTTGGAGTCAGAAAGACTTGAGGTCAAATGTGCTCAAAGACAATACTCAGGTGACCCTGAGCAAGTCACAATCAGTCTGCCTTAGTTTCATCATCAGTAAAGTAGGGGATAATAATAGCACTTACCTCCTAGGGTTGTTGTGAGGATACAGTGAGAAAATATGTGTAAAGTTCCTAGTACATAGCAATCACTTAAATTAAAATTTAAAATGTAATATAGATATATGATAAAATAAATATATTGTTATAATAATCATATGCCAATATAAGAGAAATATACTCATAGACTTGTTATATAAATATGTTAATCATGTTGTAATATATATTAATAAATAATGACAACTGCTAAAAAAAAATAAAATCAGCGTGCCATTTATTAAATCCATAGCTTCATTTCCAATTTTACTTTTTTTCTCAGAAATTGTGTAATGGTCTCATAAGACCATTCTAGTACTTTAACCTCTCAAATTTAGTCCTACCAGTTCTAACTTGCTCAGGGGAACCATTTTATATACAGATGCACACACACACACACACACACACGCACACACACACACACACACACCTTGTTCATAAGCATCTAATACTCTTTTCTCTCTTTTTTAGAGATGCTGAGTGAGATTTATTGGGCACTTCTAATAGGCTTTCAAGGGTTCAGATCTCTAACGTATAACACTGATGATTACTGATTATTATGCCTTTCATTTGTTGTTGTTTGGTCATTTCAATCAGGTCTGGCTCTTCCTGACCACATTTGGGGTTTTCTTGGCAAAACTACTGGCATGGTTTGACATTTGCTTCTCCAGCTCATTTTACAGGTGAAGAAACTGAGGGGTAAGTGACTTGCCCAGGGTCACACAGCTAGTAACTGTCTGAGGCCACATTTGAACTCAGGAACATGAATCTTCCTGACTTCAGGCCTGGAGCTCTAGCCGCTGTACCACCTAGCTCCCCCATGGCTTTTGTAGTGTTATTTACTTTTATGTAAAGAAGAAACATGTCTTCATAAACTATCGTTCATGAAGCTGCTGGAAATATGTTAAGAAAGATGGTAGACCTGGTTTCTTTTTCTTAGAATCAAAAAAATACCAGAATGTTGGAGCCAGAAGAAACCTTAGAAATCATCTGAGACACCCCGATAAGGCGGTGAGCCCCAAATGGGGAAATGATTCAGCCAAGTTCACCACAGTATTTCGTGACTGGGGAAGGAAAGATTTCTTGATCCCCAGTCTGATTCACTTTCTACTACGCTGTGCTGTCTTCTCCTTCTCTTTTAAAACAACATCAAGAATTAGTATATAAATAACACTTACAAACAAAAAGGCTTGTACACTACTTCCTTGTAAGTTTGACATACAGTGGTAATGTGCTAGAAACCTGCAAAACGTAAAAACGATAAAGTAGGCTTCATCGCTCCCTTCATTTATCAGGTTAAAATGAATGATGGATACAAGATGCTGAGGGAAGAAAACCCACACAGTCTGGGAGTGGGCATGAATTTTTTAGCTTCCAGAAAGAGAGACTTTCATTGCACACACATGATTTGAATTCTGAATTATGAGAATGCACAAGAGAAAGAACTCAAAGTTTTGTTCATATTTTTAAAAACCCAAGATTTGGGCACTCCCATGTTACTATTGCAAGAAAAGAGATTTTCCCCAGCAGAGATGAAAGTAGGATTGTTGTCTAAAGCCACAGAGAGGGTGGCTTCCCTTACAAAGGGAATGTCAAGTGTGGATTATAGGTCCCCTTCATAATAATACCTCACACTCATAGAACACTATATGCAAAACACTTTCACATTCATTATCTATTTGATCCTCACAATAACCCTTTGAGCTAAGTGGTACAAGTGTTATGATTGTATTTTACAGTGAGGAAATCGCTCAGAAAGGTTAAGTGACTTGCCCTAGATCGCAGACTAGTTAGTGTCAGAGCTAGAACTCAAACCCACATCTCCTGATATTTTTGTTCAGTACCCTTTATACTATTCTGAGTGTTAACTCTATGTCACCCCCTGAAGGGCTAGATTTGGCTGTTTTTGGTACTATTTTAAATTGCACTGGGGACAATGAGAGACAAGAGGCAAGGTGGACCAGGGAGATGGAGAATGTCAAGAATGTAATTCTGCCATAAGGGACCAGATGCTCCCATATCTCTTTTGCACCTATTGGCCTCACTGTACTCATACGTGCTCTGGTTATACTTCATCAGAAGAAAAAATGAATGGGGCTTGTGGTGGTTGGGTAATGTTCTCTCTGCTATGTCCTATGTCTGGCTTATGGTTTACACAGACTTCCCTCATTCAGTCAGCAAGTATTCATTGTGGACCTACTGTGGGCCATTTAGAGAAACCAAACAATCATACAGGAATAAATAATAAACAGTAGAAAACTGTGTGTAACTAAATGCTACATTATGTGTTCCAGACTCAGTGCTGTAAGAGTTAGAAGGAGATCAGTGAAGGCTGAGGGAAACACGGAATGCTTCATGAAAGAAGACTTAACCTTAGCTTTACTGCATAGATAGGAATTGACATGAAAAGAATACATATACAAAAAACCCCCCACAGAATAAGTAGTGAGCATGGCATGTTCACAGATCCCCAGTGGGACCAATATAATTCAGGGCATGAGTCATATTGGAGAGTCAATGATTTGGGAAAAGATTGGGCTGTCATATTGATCTTATAGGTACCCTCTATTCAGGGGGTGGCCTAAGTGGTTTCAGGGGAAAGAGTCTCTTCCTAACTCTTCCATGGGTTACTGTCATTACGTCTGTTTTTATTCCTATGAGAGTCCTTGATGTTGTCAGAAATCCAATTGGGCAGCTGCTGTTGCTGCTGAAACTTCTCTTTTCGTTCCTAGCCACATGATATAGTTGACAGATTGCAAGATTTGGACCTGGATTCAAGCCCTGGGTCTACCTCTTACCACCTGTGTGACCTTGGAAAAGTCATTTAACTTCTCCATGCCTTAGTTTATTTGTAAAATGAGGGAATTGGACTAGATGATTTCCAAGATTCCTTCTAGCTCTAAATCCTAAAATCCTATACATTTTCCAGTGTGTGGGACAAGTGAAAGTTTCTCATATGAAATGGAAGCTGTTCCTCAAAATTTGGTTAAGGCTTTAGCATTAGCTGGGCCTAAGTTTTGTTTTCCTATAAATCATGTGATTGGGTCATATATCTGTTGCCCACCCCCTCCCTTGCTTTGTAACCACCACCCCAGCCTTATCTTTGCCAAATAAAGCAATCTTCTAGCTCCCAAGCTTGTTTTGGGTAGAATGTGTCTGTTAGTTTCTGGGTAGAATGTAAGGTCTCTTACCTCAACCAGTGGGGATAAAGAGATTCTTCAGGAGGGTGGGGTTTTCTTAGAATTGTTTGTTTAGGGGTATATAACTGCTTGCTTGCTGCTTGTATCCTGCCTCCCTACTCCAGTCCGCACTGGGTAGGTGATGCCCAATTCTCGTGCGAGACTTGCCAGAATAAAACTTCTGTTTTACTGAGAGAAACCTCTGAATTTTTATTGGGGTAGGTGGTCTCAATCCCACTCAAGTGTACACGATGAACTAGTGAGGAACAAAGCCAGCATAAATTGCTCTGTGGGATGGATGATGTTGTGGGCACCACTATTCCCAAGAATCTTGGGTTCAAAGTCTTGTGCTGTCTCCATTGCTGGAAATAGTGGTAGGGAGGACATGATCAGGGTGGCAGTGGGGATCTGACTTGCCCAGCAAAGGCCACCTCCTGTCTCCCTCAGAGTGTCTTGCTATTTTATGTAGGCTGATTTGCCATCCCCATAGGCAGGAATTATATCCGTCATAATACCCTCAAACACAACTACCTACAAAGAGGCACAAGCCCATGAAAGTAAGGTGACTTATCTAACATCACACAGCTAGTAAGCAGCAGAGCCGGGGTTTCATCCCAGGTCCTTTGAATCTAAATCTGGTACTCTATTCAGCACACCATATTGACATCCATTTGGTTTTTTTCTCTATGGATTGTCAGGCTGATGTCTTCTTAGTGTACAAGGATCTCACCCTGTAGTCTTCCAGGGTTCAATTCAATTAACACAGTGTTATTCACAAACAATATTTGGAGAGTTCCTCTCTATAAAGAATCCTTCCATTTGAATTTCCACAGAAAATCCTCCATAACATGAGTGAACATATGTGTCTCAGTTTTATTACTCACTCAATATTGTTATCCAGACATTGAGGAAAAGTTATCTTGATCATCATGCACAGTAAGGAGTCTTACGTAATCTTAATATATGCATAAAAGCCTCTTCCAAGAGATCCATATTCACTTATTGGAGGTTAGCCTAACTATCCACGATGGACTCCTTTTTAAAGAAGAACTTTTAAGGTTGCAGTTTGCTCAAATAAAGAAAATGTTTTATGGCAAACAGTGAACAATAACTGCCATTGGATGTTGTAACCTCTAAACTTTTCTGTCAATTTGTGGCTTAAGGTGTGGTTTTTGTAGAAAATTTCTGTGAAAACTGGTCCATTTCCTTCCATATTTTCAATCAAAACTCCTTCATATGTATATATGTCATTTTCATGAAGATTTTATAGACATGAGGAAGGAATATGGGTTAATAAATACTCATCTCTTGTTGGTCATCTCTTTTTGGTAATAATAACATTCATGATTTCTTCCCATTTATTTGGTATCTACCTCGCTTTGAGATTGAGAAACTGATCCCTGAGTGCTTTCAATATCAACTTCAGCAGGATTTCTTCTGAATACCTTTGGTCTAGTATGGCTGCTCTTCCCAACTTCATTTTCCTAAATACCATTTACACTTTTTCACATGGTACTGAAGCATTAAAACCCCAAATGTGGTCATTCTGATGTCGGTAACGATATGAACAGACCACCCTAGAAATGTTGGCACATCTGACCCATTTTGCATCCACTTGTCTTTCCAGTTTCATTGTTCTCAAGGTGATGTGACTTTATTGGGTCTCATTCCCAGTTTTCTGCAGGCTCATTTTCTCCTCAATTACTTCTCATTGTTTGGCAAGGTGATCCTCCTCCTAATCATCCATCATTCTCAATCATATTTTTTTATCCAGGTGTACTCTTCGTTGTCTCAGACTGAAAGCATTTGTAATTTCCATGACTCAACTTATTTAAAATGGTGTAAATAGCCTGTTGACACCATAATGTTTTGGAAATGACTTTGTACTTAAAACCAGTGTTGATCTTGGCTGTCATGTCTCTCAGCTTAACAGAGTCAAATGTTTGCTGTCTGTGGCATTTATGACCTCCTTTTGGCTTCCTCATTGTGGTGAATGTTTTATATTATAAATGTATGTATACATATACAAGATTTACAAAGGGCAGCTAGATGGCACAATGGATAGAGCCTAGAGTCAGAAGGACCTGAGTTTAAATCTAGCCTCAGACACTTAAAAGCTGTGTGACTCCTGAGCAAATCACTTAACCGTGTTTGCCCCAGTTTCCTCATCTGTAAAATGATTTGGAGAAATAAATGGCAAACCACTCCAGTATCTGCCAAGAAAACCCCAAATGGGTCACAAAAAGTAGACACCACTGTAATGATTGAACAACAACAAATCTTTGCCAATAAAACTCAAAAAAAGGATCAGGAAGAGTTGGACACAACTGAACTGGAAAGTTTTACTAAAACTTGGTGACAATCAGCATCAATGACTTTACTTTGAACAATTTCCATTTGTTAGAGATAATGGCTTATTTAAATATGTTGGTTTGGAACTATTGTGATTTTTTTAAAAATTGATATCTTTTGTTTTTATATCACCTTCATTTCCCAGTACAGTCTCCTTACACCCCTGATTCGGAGAGTTCATGTCTTTTCATGCTTCTCTTCATCCTTCATATTCATAGTTTCTTATCATATGGTAATATTTCATTACATTCATATATCACATTTTGTCTGGCCATTTCCTAATTGATGAGCATCTACTTTGTTTCTAATTCTTTGCTACCACAAGAAGTTCTGCTATATTTATGTGTGTGTGTGTGTATGTGTGTGTGTGTGTGTATGTGTATGACTTTTCTTTCTATTTTTGACCTGTGTAAACAAAATTGTTTTCATTGCATATTGTGTCTTCTTATTTTTATCATCTAAATTTAGTACTGATTTTCCTAATCCCTATAGCTGGTAGTGCCTGCTCATCCCCCCCCAAATTATCTCATATTTATTTTGTATATTTTTATATATATTTATATGTATACATTTTGTTTCCACCAATAGATAATACACTTCCTGAGGACAAGCATTGTGTATGGGGGGGGGGGGAGGTGTCCCCACCACCTATCACAATGACTGGAGTATAGTAAATGTTTAATGAATACTTGTTGATTAATTCTTTGATTTGGACTTTTTCCTCAAACCAGTAAAGGATCTAACAACTGCACTGAGACAGCTGCTTCTAAAGTATCTCACGTATCAGTAACTAGTCTTCTATCTGTTGGCATATAGTAAATTTCATTTTATGATATTTCTGGCTTCTCAGATATCCAACACCTTCTGACTCCTTTTCTAAGTTTTATTGATGCCTTTTATTTTTACATTACTGTCGTATCTGGCTATCCTCTCCACTTCACCCTACTCAGTGATCCTTCTCTTGGAACAAAAAAACAATTAAGCAAAACCAACTGACACAGGGCCTTCTGACAGTTGATGTATCATTTTGGACCCATAGTCCCCTGCCTCTCCAATGAAAGATATAAAGTACATTTCTTTATCTCTTTTCTGGAGCCAAGACTGGTCATTACCATTATATATCATGGCTTAATTTTAGTGTTGTTTCATTTACATTGTTGCAGGCATTGTGCATACTCTTCTCCTGGTTTTGTTTACTTCACATTGCTTCAGTTCATACAAGTATTCCCATGTTTCTCTGAATTCTTCATATTTATCATTTCTTTTGGTACAGTAATGCTCCACTTTGTTCACATACCACAGTTTGTTCAGTCATTCCTCACTTATGGTCAACCACTTTGTTTCCAGTGTTTCAGCTAGCCCAAGAAAGTGCAGTTGTTAGTATTTTGGTATGTTCAAACCCTTTCCTTTTGTTATTGACTTTCTTGTGGCATTTGCCCAACAGTGGGGTCTCTGGGTCAAAGATATGAGCAAGACACTGACTTTTCTTACAGATCGTTTTCTAGATATAGCCAATTTGCAGCTTTACCAGCAGGGTATTACTTTGCTTGTCTTTCCATGGCTCCTTTATCATTGACTGTTTCCATACCTTTTCATCTTTGCTAGTTTTCTGGGTGCAAGGCTCAGGCTTATTTTAGTTTGTAGTTTTCTTATTTTTAGCAACTTGGAGCAATCTTTCATATGGTTGTTTACAACTTCCACCTACTGACTTCTGTAGTAAAATGTCCATGATATCTAGAAGTGAGGCTTTTTGTTTCTCAATTCTAAAACCCATTTTTCACCAACTTGTTCTAAGCTCATTTTTTTTGGTAAAATTTTATTAATTTATTTTGATTTGTCAACAATCGCTTCCATATGCTTTTGAGTTGAGAATTTTTCTCCCCCTTCCCCTCCCTTACCCTCCCAAGACGGCACACAATCTGATATAGGCTGTACGTTTACATTCCTATTAAACATATTTTCACATTAGTGATGTTGTAAGTAGAAATTAAAACCAATAGGAGGAACCATCAGAAAAATGAAACAAAACTCAACAGAAGGTAAAAATAAGTGAGAGCTATTCGACTTCCATAGTTCTGTCTTTGGATGTGGACAGCATTTTCCATCCTGAGGCCACTGGAGATGTCTTAGATCTTTGTAATGCTGAGAAGGGTTCAGTTTAACAATATTAGTCATCATATAACATGGCTGTTATTGTGTACAAAGTCCTCTTGGTTCTGCTCACTTCACTCAGCATCAGACCATATAAATCTTTCCAGGTTTTTCTGAAGTCATCCTGTTCATCATTTCTTATAGCACAATAGTATTCCATTACATTTTCATATACCACAGCTTGCTCAGCCATTCCCCAATTGATGGGCATCCTCTCAATTTTCAATTCTTTGCCACCACAAAAAGAGCTGCTATGAATATTTTTGTACATGTGGGTCCTTTTCCCATTTGTTTGATCTCTTTGGAATATAGCCTTAGAAGTGCTATTGCTGGATCAAAGGGTATGCACATTTTTGTAGCCCTTTGGGCATAGTTCCAAATTGTTCTCCAAAGTGGTTGGATCATTTCACAACTCCACCAACAATGCATTAGTGTTCCAATTTTCCCACATCTTCTCCAACATTTATCATTTTCCTGTTTTGTCATGTTGGCCAATCTGATAGGTGTGATGTGGTACCTCAGAGTTGTTTTGATTTGCATTTCTCTAATCAATAACGATTTAGAGCATTTTTTTATGACTATAGATGGCTTTAATTTCTTCATCTGAGAACTGTCTGTTCATATCCTTTGACCATTTATCAATTGGGGAATGGCTTGTGTTCTTATAAATTTGTCTTAATTCTCTATATATTTTAGAAATGAGGCCTTTATCAGAGAGACTTGTAAAAATTCTTTCCCAATTTTCTACCTTCCTTCTAATCTTAGTTGCATTGGCTTTGTTTGTGCAAAAACTTTTCAATTTAATGTAATCAAAATTATCCATTTTGCTTTTCATAATGTTCTCTATCTCCTGTTTGGTCATGAATTCTTCTGTTCTCCATAGATCTGATAGGTAAACTATTCCTTGTTCTCCCAGTTTACTTATGGTATCAGCCTTTATATCTAAGTCATGAACCCATTTTGACTTTATTTTGGTATATGGTGTGAGATTTGGGTCTATGCCTAGTTTCTGCCATACTCTTTTCCAGTTTTCCCAGCAGTTTTTTTTTTAAAGAGTGGGTTCTTATCCCAGAAGCTGGGGTCTTTGGGTTTATCAAATAATAGATTACTATAGTCATTGACTACTGTGTCTTGCATATTTAACCTATTCCACTGATCCACCTCCCTATTTCTTAGCCAGTACCAAGCAGTTTTGATGATTGCTGCTTTATAATACAATTTAAGATCTGGAATTGCTAGGCCACCTTCCCCTGCATTTCTTTTCATTAGTTCCTTTGATATTCTGGACCTTTTGTTTTTCCAAATGAATCTTGTTATTATTTTTTCTAACTCTATAAAATAATTTTTGGTAGTTTGATTGGTATGGCACTGAATAAGTAAATTAGCTTAGGTAGGATTGTCATTTTTATTATATTAGCTCGGCCTACCCATGAGCAACTGATGTTTTTCCAATTATTTAGATCTGATTTTATTTGTGTGAAAAGTGTTTTGTAATTGTGTTCATAGAGTTCCTGGGTTTGTTTCGGAGGTAGACTCCTAAATATTTTATAACTACAGTAAGTTTAAATGGGATTTCTCTTTCTATCTCTTGCTGTTGGGTTTGTTGGTAATATATAGAAATGCTGATGATTTATGTGGGTTTATTTTATAGCCTGCAACTTTGCTAAAGTTGTTTATTATTTCAAGTAGTTTTTTACTTGATTCTCTAGGATTCTCTAAGTATATCATCATGTCATCTGCAAAGAGTGATAGCTTTGTTTCTTCTTTGCCTATTCTAATGCCTTCAATTTCTTTTTCTTCTCTTATTGCTAAAGCTAATTTCCAGTACAATATTGAATAACAGTGGTGATAATGGACATCCTTGTTTCACCCCATCTTATTGGAAATGCTTCTAGCCTGTCCCCATTACATATAATGCTTGCTGAAGGTTTTAGATAATGCTATATTATTTTAAGGAAGACTCCATTTATACCTATGCTTTCTAGTGTTTTTAATAGGAATGGGTGTTGTATTTTATCAAAAGCTTTTTCTGCATCTATTGAGATGATCATGTGGTTTCTGTTGGTTTTGGTGTTGATATGCTCAATGCTGCTCATGGTTTTCCTAATATTGAACCAACCCTGCATTCCTGGTATAAATCCTACCTGGTCATAGTGTATTATTCTTGTGATAAGTTGCTGCAATCTATTTGCTAGTATTTTGTTTAAAATTTTTGCATCTATATTCATTAGAGAAATTGCTCTATAATTTTCTTTTCTATTTTGACTCTTCCTGGTTTAGGTATCAACACCATATTTGTATCATAAAAAGAATTTGGTAAGACTCCTTCTTCACCTATTTTCCCAAATAGTCTATATAGTATTGGAATTAATTGTTCTTTAAATGTTTGATAGAATTGCATGTAAATCCATCTGGCCCTGGAGATTTTTTCCTAGGGAGTTCATCAATGGCTTGTTCAATTTCTTTTTCTGAGATGGGGTTATTTAAGTATTTTACTTCCTCTTCGTTAATCTGGGCAATTTATATTTTTGTAAATATGTATCCATTTCACTAAGATTGTCAAATTTGTTGGCATATAGTTGGGCAAAATAATTCCTAATTATTGTTTTAATTTCCTCTTCCTTGGTGGTAGCTTCACCCTTTTCATTCTTGATACTAGTAATTTGGTTTTCTTCTTTCTTTTTTTAATTAAATTAACCAAAGGTTTATCTATTTTATTGGTTTTTTCATAAAACCAGCTCTTAGTTTTATTTATTAGTTCAATAGTTTTCTTAATTTCAATTTTTTAATTTTTCCTTTGGTTTTCAATATTTCTAATTTGTGTTTAGTTGAGGATTTTTAATTGTTCTTTTTCTAGTTTTTTTAGTTGTATGCCCAATTCATTAATCTCCTCTTTTTCTATTTTATTTATGTAAGCATTTAGAGATATAAAACTTCCCCTAAGAACTGCTTTCTGCATCCCATAAGTTTTGGTATGTTGTCTCATTATTGTCATTCTCTTGAATGAAATTATTGATTGTTTCTATGATTTGTTGTTTGACCCAATCATTTTTTAGGATTAGATTATTTAGTTTCCAATTATTTTTTAGTCTATCTTTCCATGGCCCTTTATTACATATAATTTTTATTGCATCATGATCTGAAAAGGATGCATTTAATATTTCTGCCTTTCTGCATTGGATTGTGAGGTTTTTATGCCCTAGTACATGGTCAATTTTTGTGTATGTGCCATGTACTGCTGAGAAAAATATATTCCTTTCTATCCCCATTCAGTTTTCTCCAGAGGTCTATCATACCTAACTTTTCTAATGTTCTATTCACCTCCTTAACTTCTTTCTTGTTTATTTTGTGGTTAGATTTATCTAGTGCAGAGAGGGGGAGGTTCAGGTCCCCCACTAGTATAGTTTTGCTGTCTATTTCTTCCTGTAACTCCCTGAACTTCTCCTCTAAGAATTTGGATGCTATACCATTTGGTGCATATATGTTTAGTAATGATATTACTTCATTGTCTATGGTGCCTTTTAGCAGGATGTAGTTTCCTTCCTTATCTCTTTTGATTAGATCTATTTTTGCTTTTGCTTTGTCTGAGATCAGGATTGCTACCCCTGCTTTTTTTACTTCAGCTGACATAATATATTCTGCTCCAGCCTTTTACCTTTACCCTGTATGTGTCACTCTTTTTCAAATGTGTTTCCTGTAAACAACATATTGTAGGATTATGGTTTTTAATCCATTCTGCAATCCATTTCTGTTTTATGGGAGAGTTCATCCCATTCACATTCACAGTTATGATTACTATCTGTGTCTTTTTCTCCATCCTTTTCCCCCATTTATGCTTTTCTTTCTCCTTTTTCCTTTCCCCCTTCACTAGTGTTTTGCTTTTGACCACTGCCTCCTTCAGTCCCTCCTCCCTTTTATTATCCCTTTCCCTTTTCTTCCCCTTTATCTTACTGCTTCTTCCCTCCTTCTTTCCCTCCCTTTCTTTCCCCCTCCTTTTCTTTCCCTTTTCCCTCCTACTGCCTATAGGGCAAGTTAGATTTCTATACCTAACTGATTGTGTTATGCCCTTCTTGAGCCAAATCTGATGAGAGTAAGGTTCAAACAATGCTCCCCCTCCTTCTTTCCCTCTGCTGTAATAGGATTTTGTGTCTTTTCCTGTAATGTAATTTACCCTTGTCTGCCTCCTCCTTTCTCAGTACATTTTCTAAGATCAGATTGATCCACTTATTTGGATCCATTTAACCCACTTGATTAGATTTTTTTTATCATTACATCAAAGTCAACTAATATCCACCCTCTTTATGTATACTCCTTTAACATGGTGTAATAACAATACAGTTCTCAAGGGTTGCAAGTGTCATATTCCCTTGTAGGGTTTAAACAGCCCCCCCCTTATTAACAACATATTGTATCTTTCTGTCCCATTTACCTTTTTATGTCCTTCTTGAGTCCTGTACTTGAAGATCAAATTTTTTGTTGAGCTCTGGTCTTTTTATCAGGAAAGTTTGGAAGTCTCCTATTTTTTTGAATATCCATCTCCTCCCTTGAAAAATGATGTTCATTTTAGCTGGGTAATTGATCCTTGGCTGCATTCCAAGCTCCTTTGCCTTATGAAATATCATGTTCCATGCCCTGCGGTCTTTTAATGTAGAAGCTGCAAGGTCCTGTGTAATCCTGACTGTGGTTCCATGATATTTAAATTGTTTCTTTCTGGCTGCTTGCAGCACCTTCTCTTTCATCTGGTAATTTTGGAATTTTGCTATTATATTCCTTGGCATTGTCAATTTGGGATCTCTTTCAGGTGGTGATTGGATTCTTTCTATGGTTATTTTCCCTTCTGGTTCTAGGACTTCTGGGCAGTTTTCCTTTATGATTTCCTGAAAGATACTGTCCAGGCTCTTTTTTTTTATCATGATTTTCAGGTAGTCCAATAATTTTTAAATTGTCTCTCCTGAATTGATTTTCCAGGTCGGTTGTTTTACTGATGAGGTATTTTATGTTTTCATCTATTTTTTCATTTTTTTGTTTCTGTTTGACTGATTCTTGCTCTCTCATAGAGACATTAGTTTCCATTTGTCCAATTCTAGTTTTTAACAGATTGTTTTCTTCTGTTAGTTTTTGTACTTCCTTCTTCAATTGGCCAATTGTGTTTTTTAGGGACTTGTTTTCTTCAGTGTATTTTTTTTCCAATTGGCCAATTGTATTTTTGAAGGACTCTTCTACCTCTCTCATTTGACTATTAAAATCCTTCTTGAGCTCTTCTAAGAAGGCTTTTTGGGCTTCAGACCAGTTCATATTCCCTTTTGTTGTTGCAGATGTGGGTTTGTTGACAATGTTGTCCTCTTCAGAATTTCTGTCTTGATCTTCACTCTTCTCATAATATGAATCTATGGTACTTTCTTTTACTCATGGTGTTTCTTTATTCCCTGGCCTTTAAAGAGATTGAGCTCTCCTGCTGGGGAACAGAGGGTACTGACCCAAGCTTCTTGTGTTGGGAGCCTAGGTCTTGGTCACTGGCTTTGTGTGCTGGGGCCTCTTATGTTGGCAATTGGAGGCTGTAGGTTTCTGGCAGCTTACCTCGTGTTGGGCTGGAATCAGCAAGGCTGGAACTTTCAGGCAATTCTAGGTTGCCTGCTTTTCCTTTCCTTTAGCTTTCTTCAGCTCCTTTTAGATGGGTGCTGCAGGGTGTTTATCTGCTTGGGGCCCCCTGCAGTGTTGTCTCCCTCATTTCTGCTAATGCACTGGGAGATTCCTTTGTGGTAGAGTGCCAAGGCACCTGGTGGTTTTCTGAGCTGGTTTCCACCAGTTCCCCACCCTCACTGAGGCACTCAGAGGTCCAGGTGTTGGTGTTTGCCTGTTCTACCACCTGGGCTTCAGGATTTCTTCACAATTGGAGGCTGCAGGGCTCCAGCAGCTCACCTGGTGTTGGGCTGGAACCAGCAAGGCTGGGGCTTTAGGAAGCCTTTAGGTTGCCTTCTTTACCTCCTTTCAGATGAATGCCAAAGGGTACTTATCCGCCTGGGGCCCCTTGTCGTTCTGCCTCCCTTATTTTTGCTGAGGCACTGGGAGACCCACTTGCTGGGTGCTACACTGCTGCTCCCCATCTTTCTTCTAGTTCAGCTGTTCCAGGGTTTTTTTCTGGGGTGTTATTTTCTGGGTCTTCAGAAGTTGATAGGGGAGAGTGAGAGCGACTACCTTTTCACTCCACCATCTTGGCTCCCAGAAGCAGAAATCTCCTGAGCTAATTTTTGCATGTATGTCATGGAGCATCAAAGTATACTTTGGCTTGGTTTGAAGGATCACAAGAAGTTCTCAATATAATTTCTCTCCTTCTTCATCTTGTAACAGGTGTTGATATGTAGGCTATAATTACCTCCATAGTAATAATGATTACGAGCACCGCAAAGTGAGGTGACCAGGAGTCCCGTGAAATGTTTCTTTTGGTGCATGAAAAAACCAAAACTCCGCCAATGGCTGTATTTCTTTCTCTAAGAAGAACCTATATGTCATCCTTCTACTTATCCACAACTTATTTTTGTCCTCTCTCATCATTTTTTCTCACTGTTCTCATGGCTTCACACACTGAGTTGGGTTATCACATCATTAGCCATTGGACAAAAATTGTACGTTTTCAATACCAATAGTGAAATTAGTGTATAATTATGAGTGTGTCATAATAAGACAATGCAAAAACTTGCTGATTCTTAGCCCTCTCTGCTCCTTTTTCTTTCACTGTCATTCAACAATCATTCATTCAACAAAGATTTATTAAGTACCTACTATGTTCCAAGTACTAGACAGTGGGGATACCAAGACAAAAATTAAACAGTCTGCCCTCAAGAAGCTTATATCCCCTTGGGTAGAAACAAAATATACATTAAAAAATCTAAGGGGAGGGTGGAGTGAAATAGGGTCATGGGATGAAATAGGACTTGTATGTATTTATGTGAGGAGAAGAGAGTAATGATCAAGAGAGAGAGTTTCTGCCTAGGCAACCTACAACTCTGAATCAGAGAGATTCTGAGAAGATCCATAGAATAATAGATTGCCATGCCTTTAACAAGAGTAATGATAATCATTCTCTGTGCAAGAGGGGAAGGAAGAAGGAGTTGATGAAGAAGGGATCGTGTGAACAGCAGCAGGGAATTTAGAAAATCCTGACTTTGCCTAAAGGTCAAAGGCAAAAGTCAGTAGTTGGCTGGGTATAGAGAGATGAAAAGTGGTTGAGGTGCTCAGCCCTTCAAACATCTGCCATGCATTGAATCATCCTAGCGTCGCTGGTATGAATCCAATTTGATCATAATGGAGTATATTCTGGATATATAGCTCTACTTTCTTTGCAACTGACAATATGAATGTATATTACAAATCACTAAACAACTACTTGGGACTTTTCCCTCTGGAATACAAGGTGCTCCCCTAACTTCAAGTAATTGAACGTATCCTGTTTAGAAACAAGTCCAGTCAGAGCAGATTCCTGTAATCTCCAGCATTACATTTCCATGCAACTCCTTCTGAGAGGGAACCAAATGACTTCATTTCACTTGAATAAAATCCACAACCACATCCTTGAATGACATTGATTCCTGATAGACCCTGGGGCAAGGGTCATTTGCACCCCAGCAGAGCTCATTCCTCTGGACAAACGCATCAGAAGGCATCCCCCTCCTTCACTGACAATGTGTGGATAGTGGCAATCAATCAATATGCGTTTATTAAGTCGCCATCTCTAATTGTCCTGATTTATGCCCTGCCACTGGACCCAGATGGCTCCCAAGGAGAAAGTGAGGCTGGTGACTTTGCATAGCCCTCCCTCACTTAAATCCAGTTCCCTTGCAAATCATGCCATCACCTCCCTGATATCATGGTCCTCTTCAAGGACAAACAGCATTTATTAAGCACTTACTATGTGCCAAGTACAGGGAGAAACAATATGCAAGTTGCATACATACAAAAAATAAATGGAAGGTAACCTCAGAGAAATGGCACTAGCAGTGGGAAGGCCAGGAAAGGCCTCTTGCAGGAGGTGGGGGCAGGGCAGAGAAACTGAGGAGGAACATTCCCAGCACTGGGGATAGTTCCACAAAAGTATTGCGATAGGAGGTGGAGTATTATGTCTGAGGAAGAGCAAGTAATCCAGCGTCAGTAGATCACAGACAACATGGAGGGGATAATGTGTAAAAAGATTGGGAAGGTAGGAAGAGATGAGCTTTAAATGCCAAACATTTTATCCTGGAGGTAATAGGAGCCACTGAAATTTAATAAGTAGTGAAGTGAGATGTTCACACCTGTGCTTTAGGAATATTATTTCCCTGGACTAGTGTTCTTGTCTGTGAAAAGGGGGTGGAGGTTGGGCTAAATGACTTCTAAGGTCTCTTCCAGTTCTAGACCAATAATGGATCGATGACCCTAACATCTTCACAGAGTGGACTGACCATTCATTATTGTTCTCCCTTTTGAATGTGTTGAAGGTATTGGAAAAGAAGCCAGACTTCATGATCTGCAAGGTCTCTTCAAACACTAAGATTCTAGGATTCATGATCAGTAGCAGAAGCTGGTGAATAACCTTGTAAGGTTCACTAGAGGGGACCATGGGCACTTATTAGGCCATATTGAAAAAAATGAAGCTAGGTCTACCTAGGCAGCAAATACAACTACGTGCCAATATCTCCAGGAACTCTCTCTGTCACCTGTAACTTCTAATCCTAGGCAGCTGCCTGAAGTGCACAGAAGGTGCATGATTTGCCCATGGTCATAGAGTGATTGTCAGAATTGGGCTCTGAAACCAAACCAGGTGTTCCTGATTCCAAGTCCCTCACTCTATCCACTTCTCTGTGCTGTGAATATAGCCTATATTTTTCTTGTCAAACACAGAGTACTTAACCTGATACATCCCAAATAAAAACAACCCCTTCACATTCCTATTCCTGGCCCCCAGCTCAAATTATATCAATAGGCACCAATGAACAGTATGTATTACAGTAAAATTCCAATATAGCCAGGGAAGCTGTATACCCTTCATTTGACCTATGAAACAGATGAATTTACCCCAGGGACCAGTAAACCTCCCAGCATAAAACAAATGTTTCTATAGTTAATTGAAATAAGGTTTTCCTAGCACTCTTGTTAATGTGATTTGGGAGAGGGGGAGAGAGAGAGCAGAGAAGAGGGATTAATGGGGCTTGATCTGCATCATTACTTGATACTTGTATAAAAATCAATGCAAAGTATATATTGTGGGTCATGTCTGAAATTTGACTCTCCCAGAAATGGCTGGGCTTTTCCACGATTTGACGACCAACTCTAGAGCAGTTGGAAACATTAAAAAAGAAAAACCACACTGTTTTCACTTCTAAACAAAACTGTATAAACATTTTATTATTTTATCATCAAGTGGCAACATGATTATGTTGTAATAAATTGTTACTACATCAAGCAATTTGCTCTTTAATCCTGGAGAAGGGGAAAGGAGAGGTTGTATCTGTTTAAACTGATAACTACATTACTTGCCACTTTTATCAATAGGTGCTCTTTCCTGTAGGTTTATTTAGAAATAAAAGCAATTCAGGTTCTCAAAGATGTTCCCTGCATCATCTGAAAGCCTTCAGATTATTTTGGCTTCTCTTCCTGTAAACAGCTCCTCCAAACCTTCAAACTAAGGTCAGAAGGCTTCTGACTGCCTATGATCACAGGTCTTGGTTCACATTTCTAATCCTGGTGTGGACCTCCCTCCTTTTGGGGACTTTTCCCCTTTTCTTGCTCCCTGAATTGTTTGGGTACCAGCAATGGTCTGGTGCTCCAATGTCTCTTCCTACATTCCAGGCCTGGCTGCTTGTGTTAGTTTGGGAACCAGCCTCAACAAGAAACATGTGAATGCTCTGGGGCAGTACAGGGCAGAAAATTATCTCACTTCTCAAAGTCCTTGTTAATATTCATGCCCTGTACCTCCCAGTGACATAAGTTACTTCCTTTGCGACCTTCATGGGATCGTTATATGTTAAGTATTTTCTGGCCTCTCTCTAGGAGAAGTTGGGCCTCTCATCTCCCTCCCAGAATTCCAGGGGTATTCCCTGAGGCATTGGGGGTATTTCTCACTAGTGTTGTTAGGTTGAGCCTCCATTCCTGTGTGGTCCCTCCTATAGTGAGTTAGCCTCAGTGAATACTGTTAGCCATAGCAAGTAGTGCCTCAGTTATATTTGACAAATTAACATCAATTAGTTTTTACAAAAGGATATTTACTTTAAAGATATAGCAAGAATATTTCTCCCTAACATACTAGGAACACGTTTTTCACATGTGACCTTGGTATGGAAAGAATATGCTCAGACTAAATGCAGTTTTGGTCCCACCAAGTTCATATCCAAATGTTACATTTCTGTTGGATGAGTCCTGGTCTCAACTACCACTGGGCTTGGTCTGGAAAGTAGAATCTTCATCCTTAGGCCATTGATGTTGGACTGGCTGCAAAACCCAACAGGGCTTTTACAAAAATCAACTCCTGGACTCTTGGATTTCTGGTGGTTTGATCTCCTGATCTCTTGAAGTTGATAAGGTTCTAGTCTCTCCAATTGCCTTTGCCTAAAATGAAAGAACAAATAAATGCCAAGGCAAAGAACCAAGGCTGAGACTGATGGGCCACAAGTTGGCCTCTGATAGAGAAGGCCTAATGACTCCCTTACAGTATTCTCTCTCTCTCTCTCTCTCTCTCTCTCTCTCTCTCTCTCTCTCTCTCTCTCTCTCTCTCTCTCTCTCTCTCTCTTTCTCTGTCTCCCCGCCCCCAAAATGCTGATAGCAGGAAGAAGTCAGTCAAAGAAGAAAAGGTTCTACTTGGCTAGTGCCTCTTGAATGCACCCCCACTTCAGCCTCCACAGCCAGTCAAAAAGACTTCTCCTCACTACGCACTTGGTAGCTCAGTTCCACAATGTCTGTGCAAACTCCCAGTTTCTCCAACGCACTTCCATTGCATGTCAACATGACTCTCCTGGAAGCAAGCTCCCCAGCCTTGTTTTTGTGGGAAATTGCATTAGCTGAGCACAGTGATGCTTGTTCATAAAGTCTGGGCTCATTGCCAGGCCTCTGTCACAATAGAATTATAGAGTTAGAGTTAGAAGGGCCCTCGGCGGTCAGCTAGTCTAGGTCACTCAATTTACAGGTGAGGAAACTGAGGTCTGGAGGGGTTAATTGAGTTACACAAAATCACACAGATAATAAGAGGCAGAAATGGCATCTGGCAACTCTGTGGGCCTCAGTTTTCTTATCTGTGAAATAGTAGGTGGTCTCCAAAATCCCCTCATGTTCTATCACCTGATCTGTCTGCTATCTTGTCTTTTCCCTTTCTGTAGATTCCCTGGTAAGACTGTCCTCAATACTGTCCTAAGATTGTCCCCCTAAGCACACTATTGTCTAACGCCAAGTGTTTGCCTGATCCTCATTAGATTGCCTGTTTCTGCCTTCTGCCTAGCTCCTGGCTTCCTGCTTGCCCATTTTAATACATCACTTGCCTCCTGGAAAATGGTGCCTCAGGCTCTTAGGTTTCACTTCTATACCTTCTTTTTCATTGCTTTTCCCCCAGCAGCATCTATTTTGCCAGCACCTTAGGGACTTGGGCTCAGCTAAAAGGATGAAACCAGAGCATTGGAAATAATTCTTGGCAGAGCCAGGGAACTCTGTAGTATGACTGGGCTATGGAAATTCACCTTCCAGGAAGCTGTATTATTTGAAAAAGCCCCAAGGTTTGTAAGCACTTTCCATCCTCTTCCTCCACACTCAAATGTATCATTCTGAGATGTAGAGCAGCAGAGAAGAGATTCCTTCTTTGCTTTGCATTTGGGGCACAAAGTGGAACTGAGGTCAAGGCCAGTCAGCCTTTGGCCAGAGGGGATAGGGAGTTTTCCTTTTTCATCAGTGACAAAGGCCTTCCTAGTGGGAGGTGAAGCAACCCTGTGAATCCAGGAATGGATGAATGGGGTTCACTAAGCATGCCTGGGTAGACAAAGATAAGCTCTTTATGACTATATGAAACAGGGATGGGGCTTCATGGTATTACTAAAAACCATTGCCACCTACTCTAATCAAAATTGAAAGGGCAAGCAAGAATGCCAACTGAGAAAGCTGGGGGAGAAATGGAGCTCCCAGCTGAGGTTGCGAAGTGGGGGGGCTAGGCTGTGAAGAAACCAGAAGGGAAGGGACAGAAAACAAAAAGACTAAAAGAGAAAACTTGGGCATCTGTTGAACTGCCATGCAAAAAAAAAACAACACACACACAGCAGGGAGGCTCATAAAGAAAGAAGGAACAATGAACAGGAGGACCAGGAAAGGTCATAGTACATGAGGAAATGTTATTGTGTAGCAGAAAAGGAAGTGAAAAAATCCAATGAAAAAGAAAGCAAGACAACAAATTCTACAGGCTACCTAGAAACAATGAATCAGCATTAGGAACTGAAAGGGTAGCTCACCATGGAAAGAGGAGTACAGGTAGACAGGGAAAAATGGAGCTGTCTTCAGTGTTTGCGGGGAGAGGGATACATACCTAAAGGAGCACTGTCTTCAGAACTGTCCAAACTGTATAAGCCATGGCTTTCTGACCTGGGGTCCCTGGACCTCCAAAGGGTTCATGGATAGATTTCAAGAGGTTCATGAATTTAGATGGGGGAAAAATGACAATCGTTACTTTTACTAGCTCACTAACTGAAATTTTACATTCCCTTAAATTATTTAACATTATTCTGGGAGGTGGTCCAGAGGCTTCACTAGGCTGCCAAAGGGGTCCATGTCCCCTAGTTTAAGGACAGAGAACTAGTAACTGGAGTCAATCTTCTGTGGGCCCCTTCCAGGCTCTGATTTCCAGGCACTTCCCCAAAGGACCCTCTGGTCTTAATACATGAGACATTGCATGCAGACTACTTCTCACATAGTTTTCCCTAGTAAAATAAGGGAATTCTCATTATAAATTATTAAATTTCCTTTTTTAAATACTGATTAAGCTTCTGTGAGGTTGGATGGCCTGGGCAAGTTGGGTTGGGAGTCCTTAGATCAGTGGTTCTCAATTTTTTTTTTTTGCTTGGGAAAGATGGCACACTGGACATAGACATTGGCAATGCTATTGGAAAGTTGGGAGATCCACACATGTAGTTTCCAGATAAGCTTTTTTGTTGATTTCCCTGGCTTCCTGCAAGACTCAGGTCAAATCCCAGCCTTCACAGGAAGGTGCTAATGTCTTCCCCTCTGGGACTACCTTCCATCTACTCTGCATAGAACTTTTATATATGATGAGAAATTTGAGAACTGACTAGCATCTTGGGATTTATAGTTCACAGGACAAACATATCCAGGACAAACATTCTCCTCTTAGGCCTGATAATCAATTTTAGTTTATCGTATTCTTAGGTCAGAAGGTGGAATCAAGTTACATGCGGGAGTTTTTTAAGAGACACACACAATTTGGGGGACAAAGACTGGGCACTAAATGAAACTCACAGACTGAGAGGAAATGATGAGGACCTCAAAATCCAAGTAGCAGAAGGGGCAATAGGGTCAGTTCCCAGTGCTCCTCTTATGATTTAATATAGAAGAGAAGGGAGTGATAGAGGAGGGGCTTATGGCCTGTGAAGCAGAAGACGCCAGTCAAAGCCCCCAGTTTTACCCACCACGTTAAGGACTGAGGGAAGTTCTAAGAAAAGGTTTGCTCTTCTTTTCCCAACTTTACTTCCAGCGTCTGTCCATTAACAGACACTGGAACATTCTCTGCTGATTTCTTTGTCCAAATGTTTCTGGTAACTTGAATTTTGCTTCAACAAAAAAGAGAACAGGTATAACTAGAGATAAACATAAATTTAAATTAAATTTAAAATAAAGCAGGCTGCCAAATATCAGCCTAAATGCTCAGAATTTTCCTTTCTAGGGGCTCTCAGTTATTGGTAGTTTATTTCTAACTTAATTTAATATAAATCTCATAAAGCAGTAGGTAAAGAAACTATAATGAGTTGAGAGGCTATTATATTGCAACTAAGCTAAAAAAAACTGAGCTGAGGATATAACAGGCTATGGTTTAATAAATCTTCATAGACAAAAAGGATTGGGAGTAAGAGGTCTTAGGGCTGCAACCAGGTGAGTACTATGCCTGCATCCACTGTTGGGACCCATATACCTACTTATTTACATGTCTTCCCCATTAGAATGTGACTTCCTTGAGGACAGGAATAGTGCTTTTGCCTTTCTTCACGCTTGTAATAATTTTCACATAGTAAAGCCTAATAAATGTTTGATGACTCTGTGAATTTAAGGTATATGTTATGAGATTAGTACATGTATAAAATAGGAAGGAAGGAAATGAGCATTTATTAAGTGTTTACTGTATGCCAGGCACTGTGCATAGTGCTTTACAAACATTTCATTTGAGCCTCACAACAACCCTGTGAAGTAGGTGCCATTATCATCCCATTTTACAGTTGAGGAAACTGAGGCAAACAGATTAAGTGACTTGCCCAGGGTCATACAGCTTGGTAAATGTGCAAGTTTTATTTATTTTCTGACTCTTATGCTTGGCATACTATACATGATAGGTAAGAGTTATATTAAAATTGTTTAGATTAAAATTTTCTTTTATCTACAATAGCATCCAAAATGTCATGGCACGTCCCTTGAGATTCATAGCATTAGATCTTCTCTATCTTTGGAGACTTCAAAGCACAGCCCATGACTCATGCCTAAACATCAACACATACAGAGCAAAGCTTGATTCATCATTGAATGCCTGAACCAGAAGGGCCACATGCTGACTCCACAGAACCGCCTGTTCGTGCCTCGGCATCCCCACAATGTTGAGCAGGTTGCAATTAAAACACTCGGGCTGCAAGTCTCCCTGCCAATGGTGTAATTCTAGAATGCTTGGTTCCTGCCAAGCCCACCATTTCTTTAAGAAGCTCCACCTCATTGGAATGAATCCTGGCAGATACAAATGAGCTATGTGATCCTAGGCAAGTCACACAGCCCCTCTTCTTCCCTGTCTGCTTCAGTTTTATCTTTATTTTACGAATGAGGATAATAACAGCACCCGCCTCCCAGGGTTCTTGGGAGGATAAAGTGAGAGAACATTTGTAAAGCATTTTGCAAACTTTAAAGCACTATGTAAATGTTAGTTCTTATTTCATCATCATCATTAAAATAGAGAAATATTTCTCCTGCAGTGTCGTAGCTCTGAAAGCCTTTCAGTTATCAGATGGATAAACCTATGCATGCAGAATGAGGAGGTTGGCCCAAGTTTATGGACATGAGCCCCATGATCTTGCCTTTGCTTCTCCTCTCCTGGTAAATGACTAGAGAAAGAAACATTTTCTGTTGATCACATTTGACATAGATCCCATGATTCATAATTATGTCTACTACTTTTTGGAGTCAGTAGGACCTATTCTGCAGGCAAGAGGAGAATGTCTTACCCCACAGCATTCCCCTCTCATTGGCTGCAGTCAACCTTCCTCCATAGTATACTTATAATAATAAATAACATTTACATGGCATATGGATTTTTTTTACAGACTGTCAGTACTTAGCACAGTGCCTGGCCCCACAGTAGGTGCTTAGCAAGTGCCCAGGGGCAGCTGTTTGGAAAGATGGGTAGAGCCCTTGTCTTGGAGTCAGGAAGACCTGAGTTCACATCCTGCCTCAGACCTTTAGTAACAGTGTGGTCTTAGGCAAGTTATTTAACCTCTTCCTGCCTCAGTTTCTTCATGTATATGTGGGGGGGGGCTGAGCAGCCAGATGGTACAGTAGATAGAGCACCAAGCTTGAATTCAGAAGGACCTGAGTTCAAATTTGGCCTCAGATAACTACTAGCTGTGCAAGTCACCTAACCCCAATTGCCAAGAAGAAGAAGAAGAAATAATCTCTCTCTATATAATGGGGATAATAATAGCACTTACCTCTGAGGATTAAATGAGATAATATTTGTAAAGAGCTTTGCAAACCTTCAAATGTTATATAAATGTTAGTTACTATCATTGCTTGCATACATTTGATCTGATTCTCACAACAGCCCTATGAAATAAATATTACAGGTATTATCCTCATGGATGAGGAAATTGTTGGGGAGGCAGGGCCAGGTAAGAATTAAGTTCTTTCTTTTCGGTGATAGACTTCAGGTTGTTTATCAACTCCTGGCCAGAAATAGAGGATATAATTACTAGTTTCCAAGAACTCTTTTCCATGGATCTCTCTGGGGATCTTGGAAGGCTTCACTGTTTCTGGCTGCCCATAAAATGCAGCAGCTGCATTGTGTTCTTCCCCAAATACATTCCCCATGACCACACATAGCCCTCTAAAATGGGTTATTTCTTTGTTTCTTTCTTTTGAGACTGGGTCTCCCGATCTCACTGGGGACCAATACTGATGGACACAGCCCCACTTCTGATCTGAGTCAGCCCCATCCCTCCTTAGGCATCTAATGCAAACACCTGGATTAATTTAGTGGACCACAACTCAACTCCAAAGCTTAGAAGATCTACCAGCCTCAACTTCCCGGTAGCAGGGATTACTTTTTCCAATAGGAATGTGTTTTCTTAAGTCTTGCAAAGAACCCGAAGATTTTAGCTTCCTGGAAGCTGCCAAGGGGTCATGGGAATAATGATATGTCAAAGCAAAATAACTATAACATGTGCCACCTCACAGGGCTTAAAGCAGGAAGAAATAACCTGGGGTCCCTGAACTTGTTGTTAAAAGAATAGTTTGATAACTGTATTGCAATGTAATTGATTTCCTTTGTGATGCAATGTATTTTATTTACCCATTGTAAGAAGGTGTCCATTGGCTTCACCAGATTATCTAAGGAGTCAATAAGACAAACAAGGTTAAAAACTCCTTTTCTAAAGAATCTATTGCAGGGTTTAAAGTCCCTTCCATGGTGCCTTTGTAATGGTAAATAGACATTTCTAAAGCCAATAGTCCTTAATGAGGGTATATATCACTATTAAGGACTTGCTCTTCTTGGCTACAAAGTCATAGTGGTTACTCACCCCCAACATACAATTATGTAATACTTCTTTGGTCCACTGAGTCTGTCTCTGACTAGAACAGTGCTAGTGCTACCACTTAGATGCCCAAATGTATTTTTTTGTAAATTTTTAAAATTCTTTTCAAACTTAGATACAATACAAGAAAAAAAACCCATTGCTATATACACAGCAGAACAGAGACCCCTAAATGTTAAGGTGCTGTAGGTCCCCCCAATATCATTAGATCTCAAATGAACCCTCAAAATATAATCCATCATCCAGAAATAAAACCCTGGACTGGCACAGACCCAAGTTCAATCTTGAAGACTTATTAGTAATCATATTCTGTAAAGTTCATACCCTGACATACTTGAAAGAAACATACTATGGGGGGTAGCTAGGTGGTACAGTAGAGAGAGCACCAGCCTCGGAGTCAGGAGGACCTGAGTTCTCAGACACATAACACTTTCTAGCTGTGTGACTGTGGGCAAGTCACTTAATCCCATTGCCTAGACAAAAAAAAGAAAAAAAACATACTATGGTTCATTTAACATCTTCCTTAGAGGTGTTAGACTTCATTCCTGCAAATAAATTGAAACTTCCATTATGAACTTAGAAGGAGTGGTTATCCCAGTTCCTTTAATGAAGCAATGAGAAAGGTGGAACACCTTCCAGTGAATGCTATTTCTTAGTCTTCTCTTTCAGAATGGTTTGGCCTCACTCAGTGCCTTTAAAAGGATTCCTGATGCAAAAGGGGAAAGTTTCAGCTCCTCTTAATAAAAACCCCACATCTCCAAATAGGAAAGTCTCAGCTCCCAGAATGCACAGCTAAGTGGGCCCTTTGGTTTGCTACATTACCCCCTCACATATGCCTACATTACCATTCTGATTATGGAACATTATACCCAACTTCCACTGTCATTTGTACTGGCACCCATTCCCAGGGGCTCCTGCTCTCCCAATCACTCCTGCTCAGTGCTTTCTGTCCTGAGTTTGGGGCTCCCAGCATCCTGAGAAAGCAAGATTTTTTTCTATTCGTGACATGTCTTCTGTAGCAGTACATAGCTCCCTCCTGTTACTTGTAAAATTGGTGAGAAAGAAAAGAAGAAAAGGCTTGATTCTAGCACAGCTACTATACAACAAGATGCCACATGCTTTTTTTTACTGATAAATTTGTTTTTGATACATCACTTTCTTCTCTATAGATCAAAACCCCCACCCCATACTTACCTTCCAATAAAAATCTTTTCAGTGAAACCACATAGTAAGTGATTTCAGCTGATAAGACATGTTACTTTCCATTTTTTGTAGTTTACCACTTGTTAATAGGGAGGACATTAGTTTTCACTTTAATAATTTGAAAGCCATATTGATCATTGTGTTTGATTAAGTTTTATTGTCTTGTAGTACATCACGTATTTACAAAATTCTTACTTTGTGCAGAGTACTATGTTAGTTGCTGGAGGAGATAGAATATTGAGCTAAGACTCAGACCTTACCCACAATATAATCTAGAGAAGGAAAAAACACCAGCAAGATAGCTGTAATCAGGAGTGTGCTGGAAAATGTTTAATGACTGCCTCCCTCCTCCCCACAATGTACATATAACACATTTTGAGTTTAAGCCACATTATTAACATTTCTTCATCACTTTCTTAATCAACAAAATAATAAATCAAGCCCTGATTTATAACACTTGCTGATTTCCATGATATAAATGCTCACACTGAAAATCTGACAATTGGTATCACTGGCATAATACATAACATTAGATGATTCATGCATTGAAGAATGGTGAAGCAAAGTCCTGAGAGGCAGCTGTGTCAGGAGAGAAGGAGCCAGCCTCAGAGTTGGGAAGACTTAGATTCAAATACTGCTTCAGGCAAATACTGACTGAGTGGCTCTAGATATTATTTATCCTCTCAGTGCCCCAGGTAACTTAACCTGAATTGACAGAGGAAGTTTTCTTACAAAGGGTCCTCTAAACAAATGTAATCACAGGCCTCATATCCCTTGCCCCAGTGAAAGAAGGAGAGAGAGAGAGAGAGAGAGAGAGAGAGAGAGAGAGAGAGAGAGAGAGAGAGAGAGAGAGAGAGAGAGAGAGAGAGAGAGAAAGGAAGGAAGAAAGAGAAAGAGAGAAAGAAAAGAAAGAAAGAAAGAAGAAAGAAGAAAGAAAGAAAGAAAGAAAGAAAGAAAGAAAGAAAGAAAGAAAGAAAGAAAGAGAAAAGAAAGAGAAAAGAAAGGGAGGGAGGGAAGGAAGGAAAAGAAAAGAAAGGGAGGGAGGAAGAAAGGAAAGGAGGAAGGGAGGAAGGAAATCTTATGTGATCTTTGAGTAGGGGTGGGAAGAAATTATTATCTCTTTGAGGAAAAGGCTGATATGAAATTAGGTAAGGCTTCTCAGAAAAGGTGGCATTTTCAGAATTCAACAGGTGAAAGGACATTCCAAGCCCAGGCACCTATACAGGCAAAGGTAAATAAGTGTGAGTACAATGCATGGTTAGTAGTCAAAGAATAATCCAGTTATGATTGGAGCATCGAATGTTTATATAAGATATAAAGATAGATATAGATATAGATATGACAAAGTTGGAAACATATGTGGGGTGGAGGAGGGGCCAGATTGTGGGTGACCTTGAATGCCAAACAGGGGACTTTGAACTTGACTTGCTAGGCAATAAGAAATAGCTGAATTTTTTTTCATCATAGGAGTAACAAATTATGTGTAAGAAATATTATTCTGGCAGCAATATGAAGGATGGATTCTAGGTGTCTACTCTTAGTTAAGCCTACCAATTGACATCAGAATCATAGAAAAAGAAAGAGACTTTAGAAATCAAAGTCTTCTCATCCAGCACTTTATTCTATAGAAGAGAACACTGAAACCTGGGCTGGGGAGAAGGCAAGGAAAAAGGGGGTTCCCCCAAGGTTGCATGGTGTATTCATAGCACAGCCAGGACTAGAATGTTGGTCTTCTGACTCCTACTGTCCCACACTGGTGGTACAGGAACTTGGTGACCAGCTACTGGAGGACAAGTCAGCCACATCTGCTCTGAGGTCATTACCACCTGAGCTGCCGAACAGATACAGGACACGGTTCAGAGCCTCTCACACGGTAGGCAGCCAGGCTGCACGAAATAAGAGTTGTCTTGTTGTAGTAGTGGAGATTGTCCTGGAGTGACTTGAAAAGTCACCTTCTGCAGAAGATTCCAAATATGAGAAGCCTCATTTTCTTCACTGTCTTTTTTTGTGCCATGGACTCCTTGAGCAGCCTGGTGAAGCCCATGGAACTCTTCTCAGATATTGTTTCTAAGTGCATAAAATACATAGCATTGCAAAGAAAAACAATTATATTGAAATACAGTTAACAAAAAAACCAAAAACTCTTTAAAACCAATTCACAGACCACAGGTTAAGAACCCATGCTGTAAAGGAACTAAAGATGTATTCACCAATTCAACAAATAGACCCAACTGACATTTTTTTTGGGGGGGGTAAGGCAATCAGGGTTAAGTGACTTACCCAGGGTCACACAGCCAGTGTCAAATGTCTGAGGCCGAATTTGAACTCACGTCCTCCTGACTCCAAGACTAGATCTCTATCCCCAGCTGACATTCCTTAAGAATGTACCATATGGGGGCAGCTAGGTGGCGCAGTGGATAGAGCACCAGCCCTGAAGTCAGGAGTACCTGAGTTCAAATCTGGCCTCAGACCAAACACTTCACACTTATTAGCTGTGTGACCCTGGGTTTTGAAGGAGGGAGAGATATGGAGGAAGTAGGGAGTAGTGATAATTGCAATACCCCTCTCTCCAAGAAAAGGAATGCAAGAGAATCAGTGAGATATTTTTTAAAATGCACAGAAGGAAATTCAGAAGAGGACACATACAAGCAGGGCAGTGTTGGAACCACCTCATTAAATTTAACATATATTAAAAAAAAAACAACCCAAGCTGTACTTAATAGAGGTATAGCATGTTATATCCAATCTTCTTTCTATGTTTTTAATTGTATAACTGAAGGTTTGTGTTTATAGTTTGTAATTTCATGATAACCAAGTTCATAATAATTTTCACAGTGCCTGACACATAATAAGTGCTATATAAATGTTAGCTATTATGATTAATCAAATATATATTTTATATCTATATCTATATCTATCTATCTATCTATATACATATATTTTAAAAAGACCTCCCTATAAGGCCATATTTTGGAGCAGGCGACAAGAATGTCCCAACTCCCCCCACATCATTTTGCCTTAATGTCTGCCTACCCTGTCTATGACTAAGAAGGTCCTTGGTAGAAGGGGAAAATATTTCTCATAACAGGTCCTGCCAGAGATCAAAGATGAAGGAGACATTTTATTACCATAATTAGGTAGGCAAGAATTCAGGGGTGGGGAACCTGCAGCCTCGAGGCCACATGTGGACCTTTGACTGATTAGGGTCACACTAGAGGACCTAGAGGGCCACCTGTGGCCTCGAGGCTGCAGGTTCCCCAACCCCGCAAGATATTTGAACTATGGGAATAGTAAGAGCTTAGAGATTGTAAGTAAGATTGTAGAGTAAGATCTATAGATCTTGGAGTATTGACAGGAGAAAGAACAAGGGAGCCAAGTGAGATCTTGCAGTGAGAGAACAGTGTGACTTTGGTGACTCTATTTACCCTTTGTGTCTTCATTTCCCCTTTTGTTTTTATATTCTTCAGGAACGTCTGTCCCAGGAAAAGACCGGTACAAGCCATGCCTCAAACATGCCCACTGCAGAACAAACACTGAAGGGCTAGATTGTCTCCAGTAGACCTATGCCGGTGGTCATGCTACCCTGGCCATCAGTAGTTCTGATGCCCTTCAGAGAGAGAATTGACAAAAGCTCTCCTTCTCCTCGACCCCTTTCTCCACCTTCACAAGAAAGCACATGTTCCTTTTTTGGATCTCACCCCAGCCCTATCATTGAGGGCAGCTTCCTCTGGATCTCTGCAATACAGTTTGTTGCCAAGAGGCTGCTTCCCAATTAAAATTCTTAGGGCAAATTCACCTGGGAGAACAACTGCATTGCACGCTTGGCCAATCTGCAGAGAGAGAGAATGAGCTCCTCTTCTACCGAGTCCCCTCTTGTGTTCTGCAGCCTGCATGAAAGTATGAAGCTCAGACTGCATGCAGACTGTGCCATCAATGCAAATGAGAGCTTTCTGCCGGCATCTCCCCAGCGTGGTTCAGCGTCATGGCCCAGGCATGTTTAGAATTCTTACACAAACTTCAGCCTAGCCCTGCCCCCTTTAGGAAACCTTACTGGGGCTTCCAGAGGAGAGCCAGTGAAGAAGAACCACATCAGAAGCGGCTTGGGGAAGGCATCCATAGCGTTCTTCTTCAGGGAAAGGCCCTGGAGGCTCCTCAATTAATGCAGAACAAAGAAGGATCCAATCGGAAGCTGAGATTGCAAATCACAGCCCTCTCCTCTTTTCGGAGTTCCACATTCCCTGCTCAGGAAGAAAAAGCAGATTCCTTCTATCTGCTCCCTGCCTTTTTAAAAATAATCATCAGCATCTGCAACCACGGGGTAGTGGCACCCTAAGAGTTCCTCTATAAAACAGTGCTGCAGACCAATCTTGGGAGCTGAATTGAGCCTCCGTGGTGACCTTGGGACATTTCTAGACCTTGATTTTCTGATACAATTCAAGACACGATATTCCCTTGGGGGAAACATAGAACCCTACCCCATGATACCTACCTCACTTTATTTGACAATTATAATCGTCCACCCCCCAAAGAGTTGCCTCTGGAAAATCTCCAAAGGTGGCTTATTTCTAGCTCATATCCTGGTTTCCACTTTTTTATTGTTGTTCAGTCATGTCTGACTCTCTGTGACCCCATTTGGGGGTTTTCCTGGCAGAGATACTGCAGTGGCTTTGCTATGTCCTTCTCCATTTTACAGAGGAAGAACTGAAACAGAGGGTTACGTGACTTGCCCAGGGTCACACAGCTAGTGTCTGAGGCCAGATTTGAACTCAGGAAAAAGATTCTAGTGCTCAGTGCTCTATCCACTGTACCACCCAGCTGCTCCTCTAGGTTTGTACACCTATGAGTGAAAGAGCCCCCAGACCGTATGTTGGCATTTAAGGCAATAATTCTTATTTCAAGCACAGGACTGTATTTATTCCACCCCACAGAAAGCGCAAAAAACATAAAGGTTGCGAAACTCATAAACAACAGATACAGTTCTCTTCCATCTGATTCCTACTCTCCCCCAATCCTAAAGTCCTTTAAACCAGTGGGGTCAAGCTCAGATAGAAACAGGGGCCACTAAACCATACATTAGGATCCCTACAGGCACATTTTGATTTAGTAAATCACCTATTAGCATTATCAGTGTTTTATTGTATTTTTATTTATTTTGTTTTTTGTTTGTTTTTTTAGGCAGTTAGGGTGAAGTGACTTGTCCAGGGTCACACAGCTAGTAAATGTCAAGTGTTTGGTCTGAGGCCAGATTTGAACTCAGGTCCTCCTGACTTCAGGGCTGTTGCTCTATCCACTGCACCACCTAGTTGCCCCCATTTTATTTATTTTACTAAAAATTCCCCAATTACATTTTTATCTGGTTCAGCCATACTTGGGAGGGCTTTTTTTTTCTTTTTTGAGGGAGGTACATTTGAATTCTCTGCTTTAAACTATAGCAGTAACCTGTGGTTTGGTGTGGACTCCTCTAAGAAAGGAGATGACATCAAATTACAGACATTCTAATGAGTTCTTCTTTATCCCCATTCATTGTATTTTTAGGGAAAAAGCATCTGGACTCATGGTATTACCCTGTGGTTTGGACTCTTTTACGTGGAAAGAGGTTTCTAAAAGGGCAGTCCTCTCATATTACAGTGAAGGCCTACTCTTACCTCCAAGAACCAATAAAAGAGGGGCAGCCAGGTGGCACAGTAGATAGAGCAATGGCCCTGGAGTCAGGAAGACCTGACATTTACCAGCTGTGTGACCCTAGGCAAGTCACTTAACCCCAATTGACTCCAAAAAAAAAAAAAAAGAACCCATAAGGACATCTAGTTACTCTTCCTAGAAGAGTATTGGGTGAGGCTGGGGGGGGGGAATATTCTTTTCATATCAGACCTGTATTGTCTGAATAACTCAGAGTAATGGTGGAACATAAAGTTCAGAGTGTTTCTGGGATCCTTTGGTAGCAGCAACATCTACTGCTAATCTGGTTAGAACCTATGGCAGTGCGCCATGTTGAACAGTTTGCAATTCACTTTGCATGGCTTAAGAAAACTGGGAAGTCCCTACTACATAGGCTAGTTTTTTCTTAAAAACACTGTGAAATTACTTGAGACTCAGTTGGTCCAGGAGACTAAGGCTTAAACTGCTACAATTTCCCAGCTGTCCAAGACATAATAAAAATCCAGCCTTTTATTTGTCCTGAGTTCTTCAGTTGAACAGATTTCCTATTGCTGTGCAGGTCAATACATTCTTTTGACCAGTCCCGTCACTGTGACCAATGCAGAGGTGAGGGGATCTACACCCCAGTGAACCAATGCTGTCTCTGCTGACTGTTCTTTCTGCCTTGTAATTGGGTAAACTTTTGTAAAAATCATATGGTCTCTGAGTATCTCATGCCTGGATCACTGGACTGGGCTGAGTCAAGGCAGGGCCTAGAACAATTTTTCCATTGATTCTCCAGCTTTAGAGGCTAAATGCATAAGTTCTCTTCGAAAGGCTGATATTGCCCAGAAATCCTCCTCTCGCGGAAGGCTGGATTCTAGAATCATGCTGCCCGGAACTTCCTTTTCTACTATCTAGGAGGTTCAGAGACCCCCCCACCTCATACTCTTCCAAGAAGCTAAAGCTCAGAAACTTCTACCACTTAGATACATGGGTGCTCTTCTCCACAGCTGCCATCTCTGGGGCTGAAAAGTCACCCGCTGGTTAGCATTTCTGAAGTGCTTTGAGGTTTGCGAAGTTCCATACATAAATTATTTCCTTGGATCCTCCCAAGAACCTTGTGAGTTAAGTATTATTATTATTCCCATTTTACAGATGAGGAAACTGAGGCTGAAAAAGGTTAAGTGACTTCCTCAGGACCTCATAACTAGTAAGTATCTGAGGTGGACTTGACCTCAAGGTTTTCTAACTCCAGTGTTCTTCCCCACTGAGCCGCCTAGCTGTCATTGTGTAGAATTCTAACTCTGGAACTAGGTTAATCCAGATGACCTTGGTTCAAATCCTAGCTCTTTCACTTATTTCTCTACATCTTCATTTTCTTATCTGTGAAATGAAGTTGGACTAGCTGTTCCTTCCAGCTTGGAGTTCTGTGCCTTGCAAGAGTAGGACCAGGAGCTTGTGGTCTGGAACTCTTCTCTCAGAATTATAGGCAAGGACTTTCACATCCCATGTGCCTCTTCCCCAAGGCTGCCGTTAGCTGCTGCCTGGGAGAAAGCCTTTTTCTTCTCTGACTCCCTTCTAGGATCCAGGTATTTTCTGTTTCATTTTGGTCTAGCCTCCCAAAAATCAGTAGAATATTCACTGGAAGCTCCTTTATAGGACATCACAAGGGAGTAGCCCCTCCTGCAAGAGTCTGACTCATAGGCATCTGAGCCAAGCAAGTCATCTGTAACTGGGACCCATCTTCCAGAAGGTGCCAAAGTCTTGTCTATACCCTCTCTATGAAAACACAGTTGAAAGTCCCAAAACAGAGGCTTATA
Source organism: Phascolarctos cinereus (assembly GCF_003287225.1). Classification (NCBI taxonomy): domain Eukaryota; kingdom Metazoa; phylum Chordata; class Mammalia; order Diprotodontia; family Phascolarctidae; genus Phascolarctos; species Phascolarctos cinereus. The sequence continues at coordinate 59,653,083 of NW_027555847.1, forward strand.
ACCCTATAAGCTCATCGGGTTGATCTGGGAACTCCCCTGATAACATCCCATACTGCCACCTCCAGGGTGTAATGAGACAGATAGAGACACAGAGACAGAGAGACACTGTGAGAGCCAGAGATTTATCTACAAATTAAGGAGCTATTCTACATCAGGAATTCTTTTTTTTCTTTTTTTAAATTAACTTATTTTGATTTATCAACAATTACTTCCATAAGCTTTTGCGTTTTTAATTTTTCTCTCCTTCCCCCCTTCCCTCTCCAAGATGGCTCACAATCTGATATAGGCTATACATATACATTCCTATTAAACATATTTTCACATTAGTGATGTTGTATGGAAGAATTAGAACCAATAGGAAGAACCATCAGAAAGAGGAAACAAAACAAAACAGAAGAAAAAAATAGCAAATAGGGTGCTTCGATCTGCATTCAGACTCCATAGTTCTTTCTTTGGTTGTGGATAGCATTTTCCATCATGAGATCTTTGGAGATGTCTTAGATCCTTGCATTGCTGAGAAGGGCTAAGTCTATCAATGTTGGTCATTTCACAATGTGACTGTTAACTGTGTACAACGTTCTGCTGGTTCTGCTCACTTCACTCAGCATCAGTCCATACAAGTCTTTCCAGGTTTTTCTGAAGTCTGCCTGCTCATCATTTCTTATAGCACAATAGTATTTCATTACATTTATATACCACAACTTGTTCAGCCATTCCCCAGTTGATGGGCGTTTCCTCATTTTCCAATTCTTTACCAAAAGTCAAAATGGGTTCATGATTTAGATATAAAGGCTGATACTATAAGCAAACTTGGAGAGCAAGGAATAATTTACCTATCAGATTTGTGGAGAACAGAAGAATTCGTGACCAAACAGGAGATAGAGAATGTTACAAAATGCAAAATGGATAATTTTGTTTACATTAAATTGAAAAGTTTTTCCACAAACAAAGCCAGTGCAACCAAGATTAGAAGGAAGGTAGAAAATTGGGAAAGAAATTTTATGACCAGTCTCTTTGATAAGGGCCTTATTTCTAAATATGTAGAGAATTAAGTCAAATTTATAAGAGTACAAGTCATTCCCCAATTGATAAATGGTCAAAGGATATAAACAGGCAGTTCTCAGCAGAAGAAATCAAAGCCATCTATAGTCATATGAAAAAATGCTCTAAATGGCTGTTGATTAGAGAAATGCAAATAAAAACAACTCTGAAGTACCACATCACACCTCAGATTGGTCAACATGACAAAACAGGAAAATGATAAATGTTGGAGAGGATGTGGGAAAATTGGAACACTAATGCATTGGTGGAGTTGTGAAATGATCCAACCATTTTGGAGAGCATTTTGGTAACTTTTTTTTTTTTGGCTAGGCAATGGGGTTAAGAGACTTGCCTAGGGTCACACAGCTAGTAATGTTATGTGTCTGAGGCCAGATTTGAACTCAGGTCCTCCTGAATTCAGGGCTGGTGCTCTATGTACTGCGCCACCTAGCTGCCCCATTGGAGAGCATTTTGGAACTATGCCAAAGGGTTATAAAAATGTGCATACCCTTTGACCTAGCAATAACATTTCTAGGGCTATATCCCAAAGAGATCATACAAATGGGAAAAGGGCCCACATGTACGTCAGGAATTCTTAACCTTACTTATTTGTGTGATGGACCTCTTTAAGAGCTTTGAGAATCTTATGGGTCCCTTTTCCATAATGCTTTAAATGCACAAAATAAAATACATAGGACTATAAAAAACCAATTATAGTGAAATATAGTCATCAAAATAGTTTTTATTGTTTATTTTTATAAGATTTTTGAGTTCTAATTTTCCTCACTCTCTCCCTCCTCCCTCCCCAAGACAGCATGCAATTTGATATAGGCTATACACATACAATCATATTAAACACATTTCCACATTAGTCATGTTGTAAAAGAAGAATCAAAACAAAAGGGAAAAACCATAAGAAAGAGAAAAAAACAAAAACAGAGAAAATAGTATGCTTCAATTTGCATCCAGATTCCATAATTCTTTCTCTGGATGTGGATAACATTTTCCATCATGGGTCTCAAAATATTTTTTTAAAAGCCAAGTTTATGATCCCTAGTTTAAGAACCCCTATACATAATCTCCAAGGTCATTTCCAACTTGAAATGTTCTAGGCGTCTCATTCTTGCCCTGAAAGATTATGGATGTAGAGCCATATTGCAAACTTTTAAATAGGGATATAAGTATTAAGAGATATTGTGATTATTAAATCTATGTTCACCACACACTTCTGTGTGAAAGAAGGATCAAAAAACAAGTTTAAAAATGGGACATGAGGAAAAGAACAGCAGTTTTACCAGCTTTGGGAGGAAAGGAACCACTGGTGAGGAAAAGAACAAAAAAATGGCTGGAGGCAGATATGATAGAAAATTGGATTTCCAAAGCCAAATTTTCCCACTTTCCCAACTTTGAAGATTGTGGTGTGGCAGAAAGAGCAATGAATGTGGAGTTAGAGGACCTGGCTTCAAATTGCCATTCCTTGGGCAAGTTATCTCATCTCTCTGGGACTCAGTTTCCCCATCTGTAAAATGTATTTCAAGTATGTTATATATGCATATATGCATATATGCATATATGCATATATGCATATATACATACATACGTCTATGTGTATATATATTTGCATATATTTTAATTTCTTTGAGTTTTTTGTCATAAGCAATAGAGGCTGGTTTTTGAGTTAATTGGATTCAAAGTCCATATCTGGCACTTTCTAACTATGACCTTAGGAAAGTCATTTTATTTCTCTCAACCTCAATTTCCTCATAAAAAAGGGGGTGGGGATCATAATAGTGTCTTTACCTAACTCAAAGTGTGGTTATGTCAAATGAAAAAACAAAAAGGAAACACATTGGAAATACTGTTAGTATGAAAATGTCAATGTTTGAAAAATGTCTTTGTAATAAAATTATTTCAAAGTAAACAAATTTATTTTAACAAATGTAAAAAAAAAAGTTTGTGTTTTTGTGGGAAAGTGTGCCCTAGGTTTATGGAGAAAATGCTTCATTGCTATTTTATTTACTAGGCTATTTCATTAATGCTTTTTCTTTAAACTACTTGTGTATTCTGGCTGAGTAGAAAAAAGAAATGCATTGGTGGGGGCTTGTGAGCTATGATTTTGAGAGAATGTGGATCCAAACAATGTCTTGAACGTGGTGTAGCCTTGTGTCAGAGACCCACCATGCAAGTTGGAGCATGGGTAGTGCTCTCCCAGGTGCTATACACATGGATGAGTTGTGCTTTGTATCAGTGGAGGAATACTAACATCGAAGGCAGTGCAGAACCATTGAGGCATTATAGAATAAACTGAAAAATAAGACTGATTGTGGGCCACACTTAGATTTTACCCAAGGCAGATTTGGTGGGAAATCACAGCCTCTATTTGAACCAATAACATTGTGACATTTTCAGTGTCGGAATGGGTTTGGATTCATACAGTTCATGCTCCACAGGCTATTATTTCTATCTAGGTACTTGGCCTACAATTTTTTAGGTAAGTGAGTGGTGGTGTCTGGGTTATGGCCCTATGGTTCAAATAGTCAGGCTCCCTGCAGGCATGGTTAATTGAAAGACCTGATTAGCATGCTTTTCAACTCAAATGGCAGCTGTCATCATGTTGCTGCTTATGGAAAGAGATCAGCCTCACCCTGGTTCCTGTCCCCTGCTATTGCTCATTAGCCCATTAGTAGCTGTTTCATCCCCAGATTAGAGGAATGTTCTACTGTGCATTTGCTCTTGCTGCTGAGAACTGGGCTGGGAAGTGAGCAGTTTTTCATCTACCTGGCATATAAATTGACCCCAATTTGGGGACAGACATTTGTTAACCTTAAAATATTTACTTATCATGCATGACATAGAGTATTTCTCAGGTAGGAGAAATCCAAAGAATCGTCTGTGCGATCCTTCCCATATTCTTTCCAAAAACATTGTATTCTCTGAATGAATGAATAAAAAAGCATTTGTTAAGCTCTTCCTATGTGCTGAGCACTGTACTAAAGTTGGGATTCAAACATAAGAGCAAAGGTAGTCCCTGCCTTCATGGTACTTTCATTCTAATACAGGAACCCAATATACATATAGAAGAGAGGCACTTTGGTTTTTTTAAAAAATAATATTTTATTTCCCCCCCGATTACATGTAAAGAATTTTTAACATTCATTTTTTTTAGATTTTGAGTTCTAAATTTTCTCCCTTCTTCCCCCCACACCACTCTCCCCTTCCTAAGATGGTAAGCAGTTTGATATAGATTATACATGTGCAATCAAGCAAAACCTGTCTTCATGTTAGTCATGTTAGGAAAGAAGGTACAGACCAAAAAAAAAAACCAAAACCCATGAAAAAAATAAAGTGAAAAATAGTGTGCTTGAATCTGCATTCAAACTCCATCAGTTCTTTCTCTGGGTGTGGATAGCATTTTTCATCATTAGTCCTTTGGAACTGTCTCAGCTGTTGGATCAGTCCATTTCCAGGATATATCAAGCAGGTATCTCAATTACTATGCTGACTCTTTTGGTCTTTACTACTGACCCAGTACTGAGGGAGTCTCTGATAAATATTCCAATTTTTCAAATCTCATAAAGTCTTAACTTAGTTCTGCTTTAGATCTTGAAAGTACAAATGCACGAGAAATAGGCACCATGGACACATGGTAGATGGGTGGAAAGAAAACAGTGTGCCAATGCCCCATTTCTCCAGCAACTCCTCACTTAAAAGCCATCAGGGACGGGGCAGCTAGGTGGCACAGTGGATAGAGCACCGGCCCTGAAGTCAGGAGGACCTGAGTTCAAATCCTGCCTTGGACCAAACGCTTGACACTTACTAGCTGTGTGACCCTGGGCAAGTCACTTAACCCCAATTGCCTTAAAAAAAAACCAAATGAACAAAAAAAAGCCATCAGGGAGGAAAGAATCACAAGAAGAATGAGGGGAGGGACCAACTGATCCTTCTGTCAGTGAACTCAGTTCTTAATCCTCAGCCAATCAAAAAACTCTTCTTCACCATACAATATGAAACCCTTAGTCAGAAGTCAAGTAATCCATCCATCAACAAGGTTTTATTGAGTACCTGGTCATGGCTGATAGTAAGCAATCAGAGATTTCTGAATCTGCATGTGTGTGTGTGTGTGTGTGTGTGTGTGTGTGTGTGTGAGAGAGAGAGAGAGAGAGAGAGAGAGAGAGAGCACAGAGAGAGAGAGAGAGAGAGAGAGAGACGGGGGGGTGGTAGTGCTGGGTCCTCCCCTGGAGGCAGGTAGGTGGCACAGTGGCCAAGAGTGCCCTTGGGCGAGTCACCTAACCTTTGTCTGCCTCAGTTTTCTCAGCTATAAAATGGGAAAGGCCAGAGGTGATGATAACAGCACCTACTTCTCAGGGCCGTTGTGAGGATAAAAGGAGATAACATTTGTAATGTGTTTAGTGCAATGCCTGGCACATGATAGAAACTTAATACATTTTCCCTTCCTAGGAGTGCGAATGCATGTAATTTTCCTGGTTCTACTTGTGCCACTTTATCGAATTCATGCAAATCTTCCTGTGACCCCTTTATTCTTCCTATTTATCATTTCTTACAGGAGACTAGTATGACATTTATGAATGTAATGAGAGGCTGCTGAGTAAACGCAGTGTGCTCAGCTAATGCAATTCCCACGTGGAAGAGTTTGGAGAGTCCCCTTCCAGAAAGACAGGTGAAGAAAGAACCCTGCTCTCAGATTTGGAGCAAGTGAATAGTCCTGGTGTGCTAACCACGTGGTAAAGAGGAGTCTTTAGGACTACCTGAGGAGCCAGAACATAGGGGCATTCAAGAGGCTTTAACCAGCCAAAGTGATCTTAAAGGCTGAAGACTTTGAACGGCAAGAGACCTCAGGGTCTCCCCATCTAAAGCTGACATGTAGTCTGTGAAGTGTGGCCTTCTGTTCTCTGCCTCTGGCTTTATTTTTCCCTGTTTCAGGTGAAGGAGTATTGGAGACATCTGTGACCTTGTGTACTTTGAAAGCTCAGAACAGCGCAGCCAACAAAAAGGTCCAGAAGCCAGAATCCAGAGGAGAATTTGAGCCGCCAGAGGCTTGGGAGTCAGAGGACTTGCTAGATACTGTGGGACTTCAAGCCATGTGAACAACAAGATGGGGGAGGAGATGTTTTCTTTAATCCCTGTAATCTTTTGTTGTTGTTGTTGTTGTTTCATATCCAACCCTTCATGACCCTGTTTGCAGTTTTCATAGCAAAGATACTTGGAGTAGTTTGCTATTTCCTTCTCCAGATCATTTTTACAGATGAGGAAACTGAGGCAAACAGGGTTAAGTGACTTGCCCAGAGTCACACAGCTAGTAAGTATCTAAGGCTCAATTTGAACCTATAAAGATGAGTCTTCCTGATTCTAAGCCCAGTGTTCTATCTTAAATATGTCCAAAAGAGAAATTATGTGCCAAAGATAAAGAAACTTTGATGGTCTCCATCGTCTACCCAGAAGCCAAAAGAAGGGAAAAAATCCAAACCCATGATCTGATGCTTACTGATCCTAAGCTCACTGAGCACCCCACCACACACATGCATACACACACACACACACACACACACACACACACACACACATCCACATGCACACTACAAGAGGCCACGCTAACAGACCCAAGAATATGGCACAGGCTTATGACAAAACCCACCCCTAAACCCTGGTCTCCCCTCTCCCTCTTTCCAGTGCTGTGAAGACCCTGGATCTGGGCTGTGGGAAATTATCCTGGATGTGATAGAAAGCCAGACAGTCACAAGCTCTCAGAAACAAAAATCTGTCAGGTGTCACAACCCTGCTGCACCAGTGCTGCAAAGCTCTGAACTGCAGTGCTAGGACAAAGAACTAAGGACCAGAGGGAGCAAGACACGATCCTGGGACAGGACACTATATGCGTTCCGGGACTGTGCAATATTCTACTAAGCCTGAGAGAAAGAGAACAGGATGGCTCCAGCTGGAGCCAATTCTAGCCATCCAAAAGTCAGCCGAGGCAGAGACCTAGGCTGGGGAACCAGGAATTGCTCAGTGTAGGAGGACGCTGAGATGCTTTGAGATCCAGCTCCCAAGAAAACTATTCACAGAGGTTGCCGTTTGTCCCTCATACTCAAAGAGGACCATGACATCAGGAAGGTGATGTCATGACATGCAAGTGAATTGGAGTAAGTGAAGGTGGGCTGTGCAAAGTCACAAGCCTCACTTTAACCTCTGGAGCCAGAACACTATAATCATAGGGGAGGGAGTAAGAAAGTGAGTGATAGGGAAAATAAAGGGGCAAAAACTGAAATTACCAAAGATTTCAGGAAGAACACTCAAAGACCTTGAACAGGAAAAACCAGTAACAACAGAAGAAAATATGGCCTCCAGACCTAGTGAATGAGTTCAGGCATCTATGAATAAATACTAAAAAACAAAGGAAAATGAACTAGAGGACCCTGTGGAGTTTGAGAACACTGAGCCTCAATATGCTGTTCCTGAGTGGTTCAAAGGAGAAATGAGAAGTATAAGAGCAGAATTTATGGTCCATACAGCAAAAAATGATTGGCAGAGTAGAAAAAGTAGAATTTGCAATGAAGAACCTCCCCAAAGGGGGAAAGAAAAAAGGGAGAGAGGACAATGGATTGCGAATGCAAATACACAGAAATGAAAGGCAATGTGGAAGAAGAGAAGCAAAACCCAATAACATTAAAAGAAAAACATGCTTACTATGCATACCAGGTGTTGTGGCAAGCCCAGACACTGTGGAAGAAAGTCTTGAGCGACCTGTTTGGAGGCTGAAGACTTGAAGGTAGCCAAGAGGAAGCTATAGCATTATCTTCAGGAGTGAGGTCAGTGGGGTAAGCACAATATGGAAATTACTTTGAGCTCACTTTCTCCAAGGGAGATAATTTGACATAATTTGTACAGAATAATTTCCTAATCAATGGTCATCTAGCAAGTCATTCACAATGTAATGGAGGTGGAAATGAGAAAGAAAAGTATGCAGATACAGAGGAACATGAGATAAGTGCAAAGGAGGAGTCCAGGAAGTGAGAGTTGTTAAAAACAGCAAATTTTTTACCTGAGAGTGGGGTTGTTAAGGGGCAACTAGGTGGCACAGTGGATAGAGCACTGGGCCTGGAGTCAGGAAGGCCTGAGTTCAAATCAGACTTTAGATACTTACTAGCTGTGTGACCCTGGGTGAGTCATTTTACCCTGTTTGCCTCAGTTTTCTCATCTGTAAAATGGAGCTGGAAAAGGAAACGGAAACCACTCTAGTATCTTTGCCAAGAAAACACCAAATGAAGAATCAGATGCAGTTGAAGAACAACAACAAGGAAGACAACCCAACACCTTTTGAAGCAGCCCATTCCATTTTTGGACAATTCTATTAGAGGTCTGGGGTTTTTTCCCCTGACTTTGAACCTGAACACATATTCGGCACTTAATAAATACCAATTACTAATTGACTTTCCATAATCCAGAGTCTGTGAGAGAACTATAGTCCTTGAGAAACAAATACTTTACCTTTGCATAAGCCTTCAGGGACCTTCCTTCTCTAAGCTTTATAGCAGATCTGCCTCATTGCAGGAAAAATCAGGCAGAATATACACTCAGCGACATTGAACATAGGTATTATTGCCTTAGTCTAACTATTCCTTGTTGTACGTTAAGCTGCTTGCAGAGGCTGGGCATTGGGAATTCTAGTCATTTGCTTGTTTTCTTTTAAAGGATTTGCTGTTCTTGTGGAGGATTTGGCTTCTCTGGAAATATGATTCACACAAACCAAACATAAAGGGTTGGATCACCCTATCCTTGCTTTCTGGGTAATATGACCTGAAGCTACCTGGTGAATGTGCCACCAGTGAGTTGCTGTTATTTTAGGATTTATACAGTTATCTTCGAGGTCCTAGAGGCTCTGTTACCTGCAGCCAGGACAATCCTGGGATGTCCTTGCAGGGTCTTTTACCACTGACCATCATATATTCCTCTGGAACACTCCACTATATATACATACATACATATGTGTATATATATAATTTCTTCAGACACAATTCCCTTCTCCTACCAGACTGGGAGAGGAAATAGATATTCCCCCACCTACCTAAGCTAGTATTCTAGGTGGGGGGAGGGTGAGAGAAGAAACCAAACTGTAACTAGTATTGTGCCCCTGTGTTCAGTCACTACCCCTTTCACTTAGCTTTGCTCTAAGCCCACTCTGAGAAGTACTAAAACAAAATATTGTAAGGTAATAAAATTAATAAATAAAATAGCTGCCAAAGTAAAACAGAACAGGCCAATATTAAAAAAAAAAACTCATAAAATGGAAAGTGAAGGAGATAAAGCAGAGTGTAAAGAACCTGGTCTTGAGATCATAAGAACTGAGCACAGCTTAGACCCTTTGGAGCTATGTGACCTTGTGTAAGCATCACTTATCTGTAAAATGGGAAAACAGAGAAAAACTGCTTCAAAATCTCATGCCCAGTGGAGCTTCACCTGGCAGCAGCAAGTAGTAGATATTTCAGGTCTAGAAGAGTACTTCAAACAGTGGACATGAGAAAAAAAAGCAGGGAGATTCACCCAGCAAAAGACTGTGTGTCACATGAAACCAATGAAGGCATAGGCCCAGTGAGAACAACATATGATATCTGTGGCCCTACAGCATCAGAGGCATGAGTTACCCCTCTACATAGATGGTCCATCCATATGTGTTCCCTACATTTGTGCCTCTCTCGACATGTGTCATGACCACATGGGTAACCTGCCTTTGTATCTCTCCACATGCATTTCCTATGTGAATCTACTCTTCCATTAATCATGTATGTATTTTTGGAAGATTATACCTTTTATGGGAGAAATATTTTATTGTTACTTCTCCCCCCATGCTATTTCATTAAATACCTGTGCTTTCAACCAACTGTATTCTGCAGCTAACCAGAAAATGTAAACATATTGGTGGGGGTTTATGAGCCATAGTTTTGAATGGATATGGACCCCCAGAATGCCTTGAACCTTGAACCACCATTGAAGCTAGGGAGAAGCCCACATAAGGATAGCACTTTGTAAATCTTATGGTTTCATAGAAATAAGTTGTTATTACACATATTCTATAGAAAATTTATTCTTTAGAGCAATGAAGGGCACTAAAATATTAAAAGTGGATACTAATAATAATAAATCCTTAAATTATATAAAAGTGTTTAGGTTTGTTCAAGGATAAACACTAAAGGCATTCTGGGGTGTGTGTGTGTGTGCTCAATCATTTTCAGTCATGTACAACTCTTCATGACCCCATTTGGGGTTTTCTTGGAAGAAATATTGGAATGGTTTGGCATTTCCTTCTCCAGCTTATTTTGCAGATGAGGAAACTGAAGCAAACAGGGTTAAGTGATCTGCCCAGGGTCACACAGGTAGGAAGTGTACCAGCCCACATCCTCCCAACTCCAAGTCCAACACTCCATTTCTATCTCTGGACTTCATTTTTTTTTTGCCCTTGTTTTTTTGTCTTCCTAACTTCTCCTTTCCCATGGTTTGATTCCCCATATTCTTAAGAAGAGCTCATCGCAGGGTTTCTGCACATAACCTACTATGTGCCATGCACTGGTGCATGAAACATGTGCAGAAGCTCTGAGATGACCTCTACAATGTGCCTAGCATATAGTAGGTACTTAATAAATTTTAATTGACTAATTGACTGTGTTTGCCCCATATCAGTGACTGTTAAGCAACCCCTTCACACTAGGAACCAGTGGACAAACCTATCAGGCCCTTTCCAGTCTGTCAATTTTCAATTACCTTCATTTAATGCCTCCAACCTTAAATTCCCTTAGGAGGTAGCCTGACTCACTCTGGCTGTTTCTATGCCATTATCATAGCCCATGACATATATCCTTTTAGTACCCGTGCAATGCTTTGTACATCTGCCCCATGATCTCTCTGAGACAGGGCTTCAAATTCGTCATAAGAAGTTCATTACCTTGGCTTAAGAGCTGCTTTCTTTAAGTTCCTCTTTTCAAATACAGATTCCTCTGACACTACCAAGCTAATTAGAGACTACTGGACCAAAGGGACTTGAAGGAGGTTGAGGGTAGAGATGAAACAGGAGAAGATAAACTCCTTCTTCACAGTTTTGTCAAGCAACCCTGCCTCTAGATCAGCTGCATCCTCCGTATGGTTTATTCTGTGTGGTGCCTGAAAGGCTGTGGAATTCAGACCTTGGTTTATGAAACCTTTTATAGTGACTCAGTTAAAGTGAACAAAACTTTCTGAATGCATTAGACTTTTCTCTATCTCACCAAGGCTAGGTTTCCTCTGGAAACTGGCTTACTGCTGTTCTCAGAAGACGTAAAAATCATCAGGATCAATGGACCAAGAAGCAAGTGCATTGGAAATTCTGAGGCTCTTCCCAGGTGTTGTTCCAGGATCTAGGCTCTTCTGTAACTACAGTGACTCTGGAAGTGAGTTAAGGTTAAAATACCTTCAAGGGACTGAAACTTTTTTTTTAAGGGGAAGATTTTATGTTGGCCAAGGGGCCCAGAAGTCCTTTCCGTTTCCCCTTACCCAGCACAATTGGATATAGGGTGGGACCCCGGGAACATTGAGCTGGGGCCAGCGACTCCCAAGTTAGACTGAGATAAGACTGGGAGAACCCCGAATCTCACTGGCCAAAAGAAGAGCCATGAGAAGATTTTCATTTTGTTAATTTATTGATGATGTTGTTGTTGATACATTTTGTTTCAAACCTTCAGACTACTCTACAAAGTATATTCCCAGTGAAACAATTAGTTTATTGTTTAAAGAAAGGACAGATGTGTTCTTTATAAACTTTGACATATGATACCAACATTGATCAGTTTCACCGCCTCTCCAATGTCGATTTTGTTGATGTGATCTATTTAAATTGTTATTTTGGATCTGTTTCCTCACTTCATATAAGTCTTCCCATGTTTCTCTGAATTCGTTGTATTTGTCATTTCTTACAGTGTATTAGTATTAAATTATAGTCATTTGTTCAGTCATTCCCTAATTATTGGGCACATATATTATTTCCAGCTTTTTGTTATAACTAATAATGCTACTATCACCACTTTTGAATGTTTGTTGATGCATGTTCTTAGCAACTGCCTTGGGAGTCCCAATAGTTAAAGGATATAAATAATTTTGTTACTTTTCTTGAATAACACCAAATTGTTTTTCAAAAAGATTAGAATAATTCTTAACTCTACCAGGAGTGAATTAGCATGCCTGCCTTTCCACAGACCCTCCAGCAAAGAGCTTTCCCACCATTAAGCATCTTTGATGTGAAGTGATACCTTAGGGTTGTTTTAATTTTCATTTCTTTAGTGATTACTGATAGTGTTTCCTTGTTAGAAATTTATTCATAGTTGCCTGTGAGAACCTATGTTCAAATCCTGCCTCTGAAGCTTACTATCTGTGGAAACACACTAAGATCTCCTCTGGACCCTCTTTTAAAATATTATTGTAAAGGGGGGTGCAGAAATTAACTGAATCAATTAATCACCTGTATTTCAAGGAACTAAACAAGATCTAGACAGCACAGCAGATAGAGTGGCAGGCCTGGAGTCAGAAAAAACATCTTCCTGAGTTCAAATCTGGCTTCAGACACTTACTAGCTGTGTGACCCTGGGCAAATCCCTTAACCCTGTTTGCCTCAGTTTCTCCTCTGTAAAATGAACTGGAGAAGGAAATATCAAGGAAGTATCTTTGCCAACCAAGAAAACCCTAAGTGGGGTATGAAGAGTTGGACAGGACTGAAAACAACTGAACAACGACAAGATAATCTATATGTGATGGGGTGATGGGGCCTGGACCCTGAATTTTCCCACACAACCCAGTCCCTGGCATTTTGTCAGAGGCATCTGGTCCATCCCAGCCTACCTAGATATTCAATAATCCTTTTCATTGCCCTTTCACTGTGGTTCTCCAACCACTTAACTCCTTTCATTGCCTGCACCTGGCCCACCCCAGGCTACTCATCACTCCTTAATCGCATCCAGATCTTCTCACTGTCTTTTCTTGTGTATGAATACCAATTTTGTCCTCATTAAATTGCTCAGATTTGCTAAGAATTTTGCCCATTTCCTCACAATAAACCTTGCTACAAGAAGGCTTGAGTGGTCAAATTCTTTCAAGGTAGACACCCTCTAATGATACCACCAGGCATATGCCCCAAGGGAGTTAAAAATAAAGAGAAAGGTCCTATAGATACAAAAAATATTTATAAAAATACTTTTTGTGGTAACAAAGAATTGGAAACCTCATTTTAATGAGTGTGTTCTATTTGAGGGGATGGCCTGTATTTGGACAAACATGCTATTTCCTTATTGTTCATATGGTTTTCCCCACTTTGAGGAAGAACAAGAAACGAAAATAGGAAACAGACTAAAGGAAGGATTTTCACTCAGGATGCAATGAGACACAGAGCTACACCATGCTGTGCTGATGCAGTGAGTCATACTGTGAGATAACTCTGGCCCAGGGACGGAGAAGAAGGCTGACTCTCTAGCAACCCTGAGTTACATAGCATCATACTATAAACTGGAGACATTGAATAGGTCCCTAAGGAGAGGGGTAGGGATCCTCAAGTTTTCTTGATGCCTGTAGTTTCGCTGTAAGGTTTTTTCACCTGCATTTCTGTTGCATGAATAAAACCTTTCCTACATTCCATGACCCTGTTAGTGTAACTGTTTTCAGAGACCTCTTTTGGGGGTAGTGTAATGAACCAGATACTGAATTAAACAGGGTTTTTCCTGCCTAAGGGCACAAGTCAGAGAGAATTGCATGGGGGAGGCAATCCCCAAATTGTATCTAGTTCCCTGCATCTGAAGGGATGATCCGATACCAGGATTACATGCAAAATTACAATATTAAAACATTCTAAATTTAAAGATTTATTTCAGAATCTTTCCATTTCAATTAAGATGTTTTATTTATTTTTTTTAATCATTGTTGCATTCTTTTAGTTTGTCATTTTCATCACCATTCTCTTACTTAAGAGCATGATTATCTATAGGTAACAATCAGGTGTTAGGGTTGTTTTCGTTTTTTCAAGTTAGATTTTGGAGGATGGGAAGAGAGAGAGAGAGAAGCACAGATGACATTCGGATTCTCATGAGACCCGCAAGAGAGCAGTTTCCTGGGATTCCATTACTGTAGATTTACAAATTCAAAATTAATTTTGTACATACAATAATAAGAAGAGACAATTTTTCCCCAAATAGGAGAAAGCTCTTATTTGTTAAATAGGGATGATGATACCTACCTGCTGTGGTTCGGTGGCAAGAAGGATGGACTTAAAGTTAGAAAGCTGCCTTCAAATCCTTGCTCTGCTAGCTGCATGACCTTGGCTAAGTCACATTACCTCTGTGGTGCCCAGGTTCCTCAACTCTCACATGTGGGCATTGAACTAGATCAGTGATGTCAAACTCAAATAGAAACCAGGTCCACTAAACTGTATGGAAGGACCTCCGCAGGCTGCATTTTGACTTAGAAAACCACATATTAATATCATCTATGTTTATTACATTTTTGTTAAATATTTCTCAATTACATCTCAACCTGCTTCTGGTAGCACTCAAGGGTGTCATGGGCTGCACATGGCCTCTGAGCCTGTGTTTGACACCTCTGGCCTCTAAGGTCCCTTTCTGCTGTGAAGTCTATGATCTTGTTAATGTCTCAGGGTAGCCGGGCTTATCATATCGTCTACCAGTTTATCAGAGAAGATGGTAGGAACAGAAGAAGAGTTAGTTGGGATGAGGGAATGAGGATGCCCTCTCCTGGGGCTCTAGTGTAGAGACCAAGCCTCAATAGGGGAATTTCACTGAAGGGCTTTGGGTCATTTTGGGACTCTCCAAAAGTGCACATGAGGGTATCTAGTTTTTGCTTGTTTTCAGTCACTTTTCAGTCACGTCCAACTCGGTGACTCCATTTGGGGTTTTCTTGGCAAAGACACTGGAGCGCTTTGCCATTTCCTTCTCCGGCTCATTTTACAGATGAGGAAACTGAGGCAAGCAGGGTTAACTGACGTGCCCAGGGTCACACAGCTAGGAAGTGTCTGAGGCTGGAACTGAACCCATCAGATGAGTCTTCCTGACTCCAGGCCTGGCACTCTATGTACTGTGCCCCCTCGCTGACCTGAGGGTATTTAGAGTGAGAAGGACAAAGGAAACTAGAAAAACACTGAGGGCAGATGCCCTTCGTCATCAACTGGTAGATTGATAAATGGAAAGAACAGTGGCCAGAGAGTCAGGATACCTGGGTTCTAGACCCAGCTTTTTCACTATTTGCTGTGTGAACCTAGGCAAACCTTTTAGCTTACCTGAATCTCAGTGTTCTCATCTATAAAGAGACTTGTTAAAACCTGCTAGCCTGCTTTACTGGATAGCTGTGCAGCTCAAATAAAGCAATGAATATGCAGGTGCTGTATAAAATGTATAGGGTAGTATAGATGGCAAGGATGGCAATTATATTAATATTTTGCTGGTAAGATGGACGTTTCCCTAAGTAGACAGAGAAACCCAGGAGAGATGGGAAGTGCTTTGGATAGATAGACAGACAGACAGACAGATAGATAGATAGATAGATAGATAGATAGATAGATAGATAGATAGATAGATACACATATATAAACAACTATTTCATTCCTAGGACATCAGTCATAATAGCTATCATTTACATAGCCCATAGATAACATGTTATCTCATTCAATCCTCACAACAAAACAGGTACTATTATTATTCCCTTTTTGTAGATGAGAAAGTTGATGCTAAGAGAGATTAAGTGATTTTTCAGGGTCACTGAGCTAGTGTCTAAGACAGGATTTGAACTCAGGTCTTCCTGACTCCAAGTCTGTCGAGCTATCCACTCAATATCCTAGCTGTCCCTATCAAGCATTGATTTGCTCTCTTGACTTTGGTCAAGACATTTCCCCTCTCTCAGCCTCAGTTTCATCTGTAATGTGAGGGGGTTTAACAAGATGATTCCAAAGGTGCTTTTCTCTCTCTCTTTCTCTGAAATTTTATGATTTTAAGCATGATTCTTATTATATTGGCTCCATTTTTGCACTATATTTTTGGCCTGATGGAGAATAATGGAATCCTTGGGGACACCAGCTGTTCTTTTCCAAACAAGCTCAGGGAACAACAGGAAAGAAGTCTGCAGGCCATGTGTTCCAAAGGCCTGACCACTAATAACTCCAGCCACCATGCATATGGTTGCTAAGGAGGCCTTGCATTGGGAGCTGGGCCAGGAAATTAACGTTATGCTGTTGGAGATCCAGTCGCTGTAATCAACCCTTGGGAAATATTTTGGTTCAATTTAGCAGGCCTTTTAGAAACACCTACCTGTGCTTAGCACAGTGGGGCACACGTGGGAAGACTGCTGCCTATTCTCTGGGAACTCAGTCTAGTTGGGGTGTAAGAGAAACAAGTGAAATGGTTTGGGAACAATAAAAAAATGATAAATGCAAAATTGGGTGGTACAACTTATAACGGTAGAATGTGTTCAGAGAAGGGAGAAAGCAGCATGGGCTGGAGCAGCTAGGAGCATCTTTACAATCCTTAGAAATCCAGCTGTAGTCCCACTTGTTACAAGGTGGCATCCTCAGCCTCAAACTCTTTAGTGGTATCAGAGTTGACAGCTCTGATGAATATGTTCATGTTAGCATATTTATTATTGTTGCTTTTAAAAGAATTACTCCTGATTTAAAAATCTATCAGTTCAAATTTCTAATACAGTAATCATTGATAAATATAATTAACATGAGCCAAAAGAGGATTTTCAATAATGTTTAAGAGTGTCAAGGGGTCCTGAAACCAAAGCATTTGAAGAACTAATGCTGTAAGATTGTCTTCAAAGATATATGTGTGGGTGCATATGTGTGTGTGTGCGTGTATGTGTGTGCTACAGGTAGTGTGATTTAGTGGAAAGAGATAAGGAGGTTAGATCAGAGGTTGATTTTTTTTAACATGAAGTCTGAATTTTTAAAAATATTTTGATAAATATATTTCAATATTATTATTTTCCTTACTAAGCCTGTGTTTTTATTTTATGCATTTGAAAATATTATTCCAAGAAGGCATCCATAGACTTCACCAGACCGCAAGAGGGGTCCAGGACACACAAAAGGTCAAGAATCCCCAGAGTAAATGATGTCTGGGGGCCTTCCCAGCAAGACAAAAAGCAGAAGCTCACCAGTCAGAGTTATATGGGTGGAATCCAGGGTTGGGAGTTGGAGGAAGATAAGGGTGATGGCCTCAGTGCAGGCAATACGGTACAGAGTAAAGTATCATTTCTGACAATAGTACTTTGATGATAGGACCAGATGCTCTCTCAGGATCCTTTCCAGCTCTGAGATCCATGATTCTTTGATTTTTCTGTATTTCCTGGAGCACCAAGGACCTTCCTAGGCGCACTGTGGGGAACTGATGTATTGTTACTGTTGTTTATCCTTTGTTCTGGAAGAGGACCATGATGTCAGGGAGGTGATGCCCTGACATGCAAGTGAATTGGATTTCAGTGAGGGAAGGCTGTGCAAAGTCACCAGCCTCACTTTCTCTTCTGGCCTATCTGGGTCCAGTGGCAAGCAATTACGGAGGAGGTAGGACTCTAGTTAGACCTTAGAATTGGGGCAGTCTTTGAATAAGTAAATAAGAAAAGTGAGGAGATAGAGTGGGCTGAAGAATCACATATGGACAAGCAAAGATGCCAGAAAGGATTCTTTGTGTTCTCAGGACTTCAGGAGACTGGCCATACTGCAGTGGAAGAAGATTCTTTGAGCTGGGGAACAGTAGATTAGGGTCTTAAATACCAGAATGAGATGGTTCTTTTTTGCAGAAGGATACAGGGAACCTTGAGAAGGTGGTATCCAGCTCTGCCTCTGATGAGCTGTGTGACCTTGGCCTCCCTTCTCTGGGCTTCAGTCTACTCATTTGTAAAATTCATTCAACAATCCTTCCTTCATCTAACACACATCTGTCAAGCTCTACAGTATGCAGACAAAAGAAGTGCAGGGTGTGTAAGTGACCGAACCAGGACACAAATATGGGCCTTCTGACTCCCAGATCTTTAGATACTTTTGAAGGACCTTTCTAGCTATGCCATTCCACCAGCCAAAACTTCTAATGGAATTTTACATGGGCCAAAGCTGACCAGAAACAAAGGCAGGAGTCATGGGTCAGCAACATATTTGCTCACACATATGCTGGCTTTGGAAAGCAGCTCTTGAGAAAAATCAAATTCTAATCTATTTCAAAAGCAACCACCAGTGAATTGTCAGGGAAAAAAAAAACTGTAGCAGTGGAGTGTTTATGCAAAGATCTGGCTGATAAGGTTCAGTAAGCAAGTCCTATTTGTCCCAATGACTTGACAGATACCCCTGAGTTTAGAGAAATCCAATTTATTAGCTGAGCACTCGACCATGACCTTAATGAGTTTCATGCCTTTTAGACCAAATTTAGAAATGTCATTAGGGCCTGAGCAGCAAGGAGGTAGTGGGGCTCCCTTTGTGGAAGTTTAGAAACTGTAAGAAGAGACTTTCTTAGACCAAAGCGTCATGAAGCCGGGATATATTCTGGTGCAACAGGGTTCCTTCTCTACTCACCACAGGGACCCTCCCAGTGAACTGGGCCCTATTGTACAACCTTCTTCAAAGCTATCTCCAGGCTCACTCTACAGCGGTCCTTCCCTTCCCTGGCTGCCTAGGCTGCTCTTTCTGCGTTGAGCACAGACTGACTTACACTTTTAGGTAAGTGTTACTTAATTGCCCATATAAGCATGCTATGTCTCTCTAAATAGGTAGGTAACTCTGAGGGATTGTGTACATATACAACTGTGTGTATTATAACAAAGAATGTCAGTACTGGAAGGGACTTTAGAACATAGACTATTGAAACGTAGACTACTGGAGCTGTAAGGAACCTTAGCACATAATGTCAGAATTGGAAGGGACCTTGGAACATAGAATATTAGATTTGGAAGGAGTCTTAGAATGTTGGAGCAGGAAGGGACCTTAGAATACAGCATTCTAGAGCTAGGAGAGACTTTAGAACAAAGAGTGTGAGGACATAGAATGTCAGAGCTGGAAAGACCCTCAGAGATCATCTAGTCCAGGGATTCTTAACCTTTTGTGAGTCCTGGACCCTTTCTGCAGTCTGGTAAAGCCCATAGATATGTTTAAAATTTTTAAATCCATAAAATAAAATATATAAACTTACTAAAGAAAACAATAACATTGAAATATAGGTATCAAAATGTTAAAAAAAAAAAACAAGTTCAGATACCTTGCATTAAAAACAAAACAAAAATCCTCTGATCTAGTCTAACCTCTTAATCATTTATAAACAAAGAATCCAAAGCCGAAATGACTTGCCTGAGGTTTCCTTGGTGGCCAGTGGCAGAGTTGGAACCTAGGCCTACCAACTCAATCCCACCCATGCCCTTTCTTCTTGCCTCACTACCTCCCCCCTGTCTCAGTGGCAAGCACATCATTGTCACTCAATATTTATTGCATGATTGAATCTGAATACCTTTGGTGTAATAGTTCTTGTCCGTGGTTTTCAGACACTAATGGCAACTGACCAAATCTATCAGTTTTTTGTTAAAGGAGAATGTGATAATGTCTGCAAACACTTGTAGGAAATAATAGAAATGAAGATAGCAGAGCCAGAAGACCAACCAACGGAGACTCAGTTCATCCCTCTCCAACACGGTGGGCAAAGGGTCGCTTGGTCTTGGCTTGAACACCTCCAGGGAAGACAGCTATCATGAGCCCCTAGCCTTCTCTTCTCCTGGCTGCATAGCCCCAGTTCCGTAACCTGATCCTTTTACTTCACTCTAAATGGTTCTATTTGAGGTTGCTCTTCCTCTGGCCTGTCCCTAGAGCACTCCCTTTGTAACTGTGCCCAGGAGAAAAAAAGAACTTGCCCACTCAGCACATTTCCCTTCAATTGCTCTTCTTTCTTTAATGAAGAAAACCTGAGACCTGACCATAGCTGCCATTAATTACCTCTGCTGTTGGAAAGTTTCATCTTCTGGTCTACGTGCTGTTCCCAAGGGGTTCCCAGTGATCGGAGAATCACAGGATCTCAGGGTTGGAAGGGATCTCAGAGATCAACCCACAATCGAATAGGCATCTCCTCATGCTTCGGACTAACATCTCAGCCAGACAGCAAGCCCCCCAGGCTATCTCACTATACCTGCCTGTTATCACTCCTACGCCACCCCCTACCAGCCAGCTAGGTGGTTCAGTGGGTAAGAATTCTGGACTTAAAATCCTGAATTCAAATCCATTCTTAGACTCTAGCTAGGTGACACTGGGCAAGACATTTGAATTTTGTCTGCCTTGGTTTCCTCAGTTGTTGAGGGGGCCAACAATAGCAGGTAATCACAAGGTTGTTGTGATTTTCCATACCTTAAAATACTATGTAAATGCTAATTATTGTTATTACTCAATATCTCCCATGGAAACCACTCTCCTATGTATATTATATTCCCCTTTTAAAATAGAAGCTCCACCAGAGCAGGGACTCCTTTCTCTTTCTGTCTCTGTTTCTTTTTCTCTCTGTGTTTATCTTTCAGTCTCTGTTTATCTCTTTTTTAATTTAAACTTTGTATCCCCAACGCTTAACACAGTGCCTGACACATAGCAACTGCTTTCCATTTATTTATTCATTGACTGTAATTACACAATTTACTTCAGTAGGATCTGTCTCAGCAGAGGGAGTGTAGGTGCTCCCTCTACCGGGACAAAACACAATCTGTCCGTGCTTCTCTTCCACTACAGTTCTTACCTTCATACCCCTATGTTCTCCAAAGACAGTATCTACCTAATGTACTGAATGTCTTTCTCTGCTTCATTTACTCTTTTATGGGTGCCTGTGCAGCACTCAGATGGATCATCTTTTACTACTTACTCCTGACTACATAAAAAGAAAATGTATATACAAATACAGGGGAAAGGAAGCAGGGAATTAACTAGTCAATTGGTTTCTATTTCTATATGTAGAAGGTAATTGTGAAAATTTTAAATAAGTGTAAACTTATATTTAAATGGTCTTATTGTTCAAAGGTAAGTTCTTAATACATTTCTCTTCTCCTGGTGCTGTCCCCCCTTCCTTTCTTTTTTGAAGCTCTTTTGAGAATTTGAATAACTCATCCCAGTAACCTTTCAGGAACATAGTTGATGGAAAAACAAGTGGGAAGGTTGAGAGTACCCTGCCAAACCATGAGATTCAGTAGGTGCTAAAGTGAATGGGAGACACACTGCCAAGACACTGTTGGGGTTGAGGAGAGGTAGTGAATGGGACGAGTTTGTCATAAGTTGTCTAGGCATAGAAAAGAAAGATTTGAATGGCTCAAGAAAAAAGAATTGCTACAACATTCTGAAGATGTGCTAAAAATGTGGGAGCCAGATACTTTGAAAGAAAAAAAAAAGATTCATGGCCCAAAGGTTAATTTTTATGCTATAATGTTGGAGTCTCCATATGAACCAGTTGACAGGGAGCTATTCCCCAGGGGAAGGTGACAAGCACCATCTGCTGGGGAGTGTCAGGAATTGTAACAGTCAGTGAAGGTGAGCTACAGGATGCAGAGCTACAGGAGTGCTAGGAGCTATGCAATGACAAGTAGAACAACAAGGGAAAGTATTTCTAGGAGCGGAGCTATAGAAGGCAGAGCCATGGAGCAGAAAAACTGGCATCTGCCAAGTGTGATGATGGGAAATGGCAGGAGGTATAGAATGCAGAAAGAGTAATAGGAAGGAGCAAACTCTGGCCTTCTCCCCTTCCTAGAGGGCAATACTGTAAGTCATAGAGACTATACAGGTTGGGGGGGGGATGGAATTGTCTACTAGGGGGAGGGAAACTCATGATTCTCTAGAAGACTTGGAGGTGAGCCCTATTTGTAGCCAGAAATTTGTTAATAAGATGGTGTTTTGTTTTGAGCTTTTTCAGCCTGTATATGTATAAGGGGAGACGGTGTCTACCTTTAGGTGAAGTGCCTCATCCTAATGTTCCCAGGCTCAGGAACAACCCAGAGAAGGGAGAGGTCCCTAGAGTGTATTTAAGCCTTTCATGTCAGGAGGGAACCTCTGGGTAATTATTTACTTCAGTCCTCTAAGGATCCACAATTTTGTCAGTCAGGTCATTCTCTCCATTGATACAGATCTTACCCCCTTTCACACCCTAGCAAATGAGTTTATGAGTTACTGTGGTGGAAAAAAGGAAATTGACCACAGAGTGGCCAACCTTCTGGTCATGAGCTACACAAGCTTAGCTCAGCTGGTTTGCTGATGACAGACACGTGATCCACTACCAGGTCTGTTCTTGAAGCATTTCCAACTTCGTAGAAACTGCTGATGCTTGCATTTTTCTGGCTTAGCCTTTATGCACTTGGGTCCTTTACACATTAGGATGAGGCAATGGAGGAGGACTTCGATGGAGGTTATGACATTCTTTTTTTTTAATTATTAAAGGTTGAAAAAAACAGCAGACTTCCTTTTCTGTTCCAGGAGAAGACAAATGATTCAGATCTGGGCAAAAGAAAGAAGTTTGAGAGAGAGATAAAGAGTTTTAAATTCAGAAGAAGATTGGAACTGGCAAGAAGACAGACACCTCAGGCATCTGGGGGAAGAGAACTCAGCGTGGTAGGAGAAAGGAAGAAGTGATTTGGACATGGTCAGACAGGGATGAAGGAGGATAAATATAGCTTCAGCTAAGAAAGGAAGAGGACAGTTTACTCAAGAGTCTCGACTGACAGGGCTCTGAATGAAAGACAGACTGTATTCAGGGTTGGACAGGGGTAACATCCAGACCATGGGAAATCAGTAAATACCGTCTCCAAGGCTGTATACAGTTGAGCTCTATGAGATCTCTAAGGACCTTTCTAACTTTTACAATCTATGAGAATCTGTGACATGGCTTGACTCTGAGACAATGTCTACTATCTCTGAATAGCTAAGGAGCTGCCATCAGAGAGAATAGACTTGTGCTGTGTATATTTAAAGGGACTGGGACCAATCAGGGGGTGTTCCAGGGAGGCAAATTTCCTTTCAACATAATGCACAGTTTTAATAATTAAAGCTGTCCAACAATGGAATGGATTGCCCCTTGCTTGCCCCAACCACAAGAACCAAAATTCTGCCTAGTTAACCCTTCAGTTCTAGACCCTGGCACTGCCCATATTCTTATCTCTGAATTAAGGACTACACCACTTCAGCTGGTATGGCTTCATGGCAGCTGAGGAAGTCTTCCCAGCCATACTCTTGCCTTTCCAATGGTTTTTAACCCCTTACAGCCCAGACCAGAGACTTTGAGGCTGTGTAACCCTCAGTTGGAATTAACGGCTAGAAGGCTTGGGGGGCAATAGCATTCCTTGAAATCAACCACCTATGGCACTGCTGGGTCAGAACATAACCTGAAATGCTCTGACATGCCACCCAACATCAGATCAATGGTCCTATCAGCTCAAGAGAGTCTCAGTCAATAAAATAACCAACCAGCAGCAGAACAACAGACCCCATACATGTTTGTTTGCTTTAGGAATAATAATAACATTTTTAGTGCTTTAAGGTTTGCAAAAGGCTTTACAAATATTATCTGATTTGATCCTTACAACAACCCTGGGATATAGGTGCTATTATTACTCACCTTTTACAGATGATGAAGCTAAGGCAAGAGGTTAAATGACTTGCCCAGGATCACACAGCTAGAAAGTGTCTAAGGCTAGATTTGAACTAGGTATTTGAACTACGACTCCAGGTCCAGTGCTCTATCTGCAGTGACACCAGTTGTCTTAATTTATTCATTATGGATCTCCTTCATGAGGTTATCAAAATCCAAGAGAAAGAACTACACTAGGAAACAGGACACCTTGGTTCCAGACTTGACTCTGCCATTACTTGGTCAAATAACTTTAAACAAATTGATTTCTGAACAATAGTTACTTTCTCTGTAAGATGAAGGGGTTGGTTCAGATGACTTCTAGGACCCCTTCTAACTCCATAATTTTATGAATAGATGGACTGACCATGATTGACCTCCTAGGATGACATTACCCTAACTCTGCTCACTAGATCACAGAGTAGAGAGAGGCAACATGGCATTAAAAAAAAAAATAACAAACAAAAAACTCTGCTTCTGACACTTAAAAGCTGTGTGACCATTCAGGGTCTCAGGAAACTCTCTGAGCTTGTTATAGACAGGTCGACTCTGCTGGTGAAAATCACAGGTCCTCGATGTTCTGAGTGTAAAGTAGGTCTGCTTTTCTTTAGACACAAATTCTCCCTCCTAGGTTTTAAGGGGACCCTCCAATTTCTACTTCATGTTCCCTCTTGCCATAATCTCCACAATTTTATAGACCTCAGTAGGATCCTTCTCATCCTGACTCTCTTTCTAAGGAAACTAGAGATATCGGGAGCGCATCCCTGGGAGTGATTCCAAAAAGGATTACCACAGATGCCCTCAAACCATTGCTCATGGCCTCTGAGCTGGAAGGATCACAGGCTAACACAGGATGGTACTTTAGATGTACTTTTATATTCTATCCACACTAGAAGAGACATACTTCAATGAGCCCATTGATCAGTGTGTCTTTATGTAAAATCAAATAAGCTAACATATGTAAAGCACTTTGCAAACTTTAAAACACTACATAAATGCTTGCTAGTAGTAGTGGTAGTAGTAGTAGTAGTAGTTTCATAGATCATAGATTTAGAGCTAGAAGCAACCTTAGAGATCATTTAGTCTAATATTTTCATTTGAAAGAGGAGGAAACTGAAGTCCAAAGAAAGTAAGCAACTTGCCCAAAGTTATGCATATAGTAGGTAGTAGGGTTTGGAACTGAACCCAGGTCTCCTAACTCTAGACAATTGCCATACCAACTCTTCCCCACTGCCTTCAGTTGGGAGAAGACTTGGAAATAGGAAGTCACAGTCCCTGCTTCTCAAGAGCTTGTGACAGGTCTGAGAAGGTGACTCACTTTCAAGAAAGAACAGTGAGTGAAAATATGAGAATCTCCATTGCGTTGCACCAAGTCTCCTGTCTGGTCTCCAGCCTCCTTCAGGAAGGGGAAGAATGCCATTCCATCATGCACCAGTCTCCTGCCTTTGGAGTAAGGATAGAGCAGGGGTGGGGAATCTGCAGCCTTGAGGCCACATGTGGCCCTCTACAAATTTGTGCAGGAAGTTTGAAGTCAGTCAAAGGGCCACACTTGAGGACCTACAGGGCCATACGTGGTCTTGAGGCTGCAGGTTCCCCACCCCTAGGGTAGTGGAAGCCATTCCATTGGGCCAGGTCTCCTGCCTAGTTTCTTGCTTCCTACTGGAAGAGGAGAAACACCATTCCATTCAGCACAAGACTTTTCCCTTCCAGTGAAGAGGAAAAAGGTCAACTCATTCTTCAGTGATTCATAAATGATCCCTTGGTCTTACCCTCTCAATATCAATAATTCTGGACCTCATCTCCCACTCCAGGAGGGGATTGGAGACTCAAGACCCATTCTCAGTCCTACACTGCCCATTTCCCTCAACCTACCCTACCCCACAATATCCCCCTCTAAAGCTATGCATCCCTTCCTCTGTGCTCTCTGAAATTCCCGCTCCATAAACGACAAACTCACTTTCATCTTAAATCTTTTCCTTTCCCAGTCCTCCATTTCCTGACTCTCAGTGAGACCTGACTCTCTCCTGATGACATAACTTCTCTTACTATCTTTTCCAGCACTGATTGTACTTCCACTCACTCCCCCTGATTCACTGGTTGAGGTGAGAGACTTGGGATGCTTCCCATCATCACTCCCAGGTTCTCTACCACCATCACTTAGTAACCTTTCCACCTTTGAAATGTTCATTCAATCAATATCTACCCAGTCAAAACTCCAGTAGCCATTGTCTATCAACCTCTAGGACACTCCTCTTCTTTCCTCAGTGAGTTTAGTGCCTGGCTCGCAGTCATTCTCTCCTCCCCAATTCCTGCCCTCATGCTGCGGGACTTCAACATACTTACTGATACTCCTTCAAACACCCTTACCTTACAGTTACTCAACTTACTCATTTCCAATAGCCTATTCCTCCACCTGACCTCAGCCACATACAAAGAGGTTCATACCCTTGACTTTGCCATCACCCACAAATCCTCCACTTCCATGTCTGTACACTCTAAAATTCCTCTACCTGACCGAAACTTTTCCCTCTGCCTTGCCACTCCAAACTCTGTTCTTCATCCTCACCACAACCTCAAACCCATCAGCCCCTCAGCTTGTCATCCCAAGCCGTCATCTCTGCAGTAGCCTACGCTCCCCTGTTCCCGTTGTGACTCCTTGGTAAACCAGTTTCACTCTACATCATTCTCTTCTCTTGAGTCCGTTGTCCCTTGATTTTACCACCAATCTTGCCCCACCAAGCCTCAGCCTTAGATCACTTCCACCATCTTTTGCCTTTACTCAATGCATGTGCTGCTAAATGAAGCTAGAGAAAATCACCAAACTGTGCTAACTGGAGCAATATAAATTTATGCTATATAACCTCAATTGGGTGCTCACTGCAGCAAGACACCTCCCTAGTAAATTCACCATCCTGTTCATCCCAGCAGCTTTTAAGTCTTTTCACCACTCCTCAAACCTCCCATGGTTTCTGCTCTCCCTCCCCTATCCTCTTAGCTTAGACCGTATACTAAGAGCTCCCTCTGTTCTTGCATCTCCATCCAACATCATGTGGATGCTTTCTGCCACTCTCTACTCTTTTACCCCTTTTCCCTGTCAAGGAAAAGCCCTCTACATGCACAAAGGATCCCGTTCCATCCTCTCTTTTCCTATAGATTGCCCCCTCTGTCATCCCTATGCTCTTACTTATCTTCCATGTCTTCCTGTCTACTAGCTGCTTTCTTACTGCCTATAAACATGCCCATGTCTCCTCTACCCTCAAAAACCTGTCATTTGATCCCTCCATCCACCCCTATTTGCTATTGTCCCATATCTCTCCTCCTTGTGGCTAAATTCCTTGAGAAGGTTATCTGCGATAGTTGCTTCTGCTTCCTTTCCTCACTCCTGTAATGTTCTCTCTCCTCATCTTTGCCTCCTGGCTTCCTTCCAGCTCAAGTTCCATCTTCTATGAGAACCCTTTCCTGATCTCCCTTAATTCGAATGCCTTCCCTCTGTTGATTATTTCCATTTTCTCATGTGCGTATCTTGTTTGTACATAGTTGTCTGCATGTTGTCTCCTCCATTAGACTATGAGCTCCTTGAGAGTAGAGACTGCCTTATCTATTTCTTTGTATTCCCAGCACTTAGCACAACTTCTGGTGCATGGTAGATACTTAACAAATGTTTATTGAATGATTGACAGTTTTTAATGAGGTGCTAGCCTGGGTGGTAGAGACACCCTCTGTTAGAAGGGGTCAGAATCAGGAATGCACTAAACATGATTGCTCTTATTTATATGACACTTTAAGGTTTACAAAGCACTCTCCACCCAACAGTCTTGTTGTCCTATTTGACTAGAGTATCACCCCCATTTTGAGATGGGGAAACTGAGGCTCAGAGAGGTGAATTAACGTGCCTAGGCTCTCAGAGCTAGGAAGTTTTGGAGTTGAGAACTGAATCCAAATTTAAGTATAAGACTAGTTTTCTTTCCACCATGTCACATTTAATTAATGTGTGCTGATTTGAAGTGAATGGAATTCAATGGCAGGAACATTTTCACAGATGAAGTAGGATTTTGACCAGGGTTCTGTTGGATGATTTCCATATGCGGAGAGGAGGATACCAAACACAGAGGAGTCATGATTTGAGAGTTGGAAGAGAACTTGGTGACTATCTAGTCCAATTGGCTAATTTTGCATAGAAGGTTTTCTGCAGGAGTCAGGATTCAAGGATGGGCTGGGTTTATATGAAGGGAAAAGATACTCCAGGTTGGCAGAATATTGTGAGCAAAGGCATGCCAGCGGGAATCAGCAGGGCTTGAGAAACAATAAATGCACAGGTCTATTTGGAGAAGAGGATTCCCACAAGTGGATTGATAGAGTGAGAGCAGACGCAGAGGTTCTTGAATTTCAGGCTAAATAGTTTAGACTTTCTCTTGGGAAAGAAGCCTGAGTCTGGTGGGAAATTCCCTTCTCCTCCATGGGACCAAGTAAGCAGGCTAAGCAGTGGGGTGGAGTAGAAGCCAGAACCAAAAGCGTTATTGACCACTGGGTGTCACTAATGTTCTATTCACGGACTAGGGAAAGGCCACCCCCTCTCACCCCCCAGAGTCCCTGGGAAAGGAGGGGGCTAAAATGCTTATATGGTGGTGGGTGTGGGGAAACCTTGATGAACACTTAGCCTGGCTCTGCTTCCCCCAGCATCTTTCCTGAGACCCATTCTTTCTGCAAGTACTTAATGAGCACCCGGAGTGTGCTAGGCACTGTTGGAAGGAGACGGTGAAAGCTGCAGAATTGGCCTCTGCCTGGGGAATTGATGGTCTAATTGGGGTACCCAGTCAGCACCCATCAAGCACCCATCATAGGCCTTAGAATGTTGAAAGGGAATTTGAAAGTACATGGAATGTTATAATAAAAGGGCACATTTTTGACAGTGTCAGGAAAATCTTTCTATCCATGGGAGTCGCCATTGGCAAGTGTAGAGGACCACCTTGGGAAGCAGTAGACTCCCCCGCTTTCGAAGGTCTTCAAGACAAGGCGGGATAACCACTTGTCAATGATAGGTTGGATTTCTGAGGAATGGGCTGGACGAGATGGTGGCTGACGTACCTCCTAGCTCTGAAATCCTGTGATTCTGTGAATGTGGAACAAATGTTAGAACTGAAGGAAACCTTAGATCATAGACTGTTAGAGTTGGAAATCCACCCCATTTGTGCTTACAGATGAGAGAAATGAAGCCTCATAGAGGAAAGAACAGGGTCAAGATTTTAACTAATGTCTTCTGCTTACAACAAATTTCATGCTATTTTTACCACATCACATAGCTCTTCTCACTTTGGGACATTAGGTTCATTAGATCATCATAGACTTAGAAATGGGAGAGACCTGTTACAGATGAGGAAACCGAAGCCCGGAGAGGAGAAATAGCTTACTTAGTGATAGAGCCCAGGTCTAGAACCTAGTTCCCCAGCTTTCCAGCACTAAGCTTCTCTTTATGCCACTGTTGTAGTTTACCTCTGTGGGTCCTGGAGTTCTTCCTTTCCCCATATTTCTGTTGCTCTGCTCCATCCTGGCCCTGGTTTCCCCTTTCTCTGAAATCTTTCCTAGCTCCCTTTCCTCCCTTCTTCTCTGTCTCTGGTGCCCTCCTTGGATTATGCATGCAAGCAGCCCCTTCCATTAGCAGACATAATCAGAAGCTGGCCGTAATTTGCTCTAGTGTCCATATAGAAATACAGATGAACCGACTCAGTGAGTTTGGGGGGAAAAAAAAGAGAGACCTGAGATTTCCAGGAGGCTGCACCACAAATGTTTATTCAACATTTCAAGCTGTGAGCAATTTTGAAGGATTTTTTGGTCTGTTACTCGTGGTTTTTTTTTCTTCTTCTTCTAATTTAAATGCAGCTGAGACCTCAGAGCTGATCTTAGGAAGGTTTAGATTTGAAAACCACATCTTCTGACTTGTTACAGTAAAATGATAGAAGCACAGAATGTTAAAACTGGAAAAAAGACCTTTGAGATCATCGAGTCTGTGAGCTCCTTGAGAATAGGAATTGTCTTTACCTTTCTTTGTATCCCTGGCAGTTAGCACAGTAGCCTGCACACAGTAGGTGTTTTATAAATGTTTACCGACTGATTCGATGCTATTACTTTTCAAATGGGTCAAGTAGGGCTGAAAGAAGGGAAGGCACTAGCCAAAGTTAGCATAGCCAGCTTACCTCAGAGAGTTTTCCCCCAGTATACTGGGCAAACATTTATTAAGGGCCTCTTGGGGATTATAGAGCACTAGGCTGGGCACCATGGGAAATACAAAGTTCAGAGAATGCGTAATTCCTGTCTTCAGCAAGCTTACAGTTTAGTCATTTGAGGTAGAAGATTGGGATTCTAATCCTAGTTCACACTACGTATAAGACTTCGAGTATCATTACACTCTCTGGTTCTTAGTTGCCACATCAAAGTATTGGTAAAGAGAAATAAGGAAATGTACAAAAGTAACTTGTAACCGTAAAATATGATAGAAATGGAAGGGTTAAGGATGAGCAGAGGGAACAGATCAGCAGCACCATCTCTGCAACATTGAGTCCTCTGATGCTGAAAACTTGTTAGTGGTAGGACTTGAACTCAGATCTTCCTGACATGAGAACAGCTCTCTGTCCATTGGGCCACACCGCCTCTCACTTGGAGGGAATGATGACTATTTCCTTGGGGGACTCATATTACCTTCCTATTGCTCTACAGTTGGGGGGGCAGCTGTGCTACTTCCTTCTTTCTCCAAATGAACCATTCTTCACACTAATCCAAGGCCCTTTTGCTCCTTCTTTAAGTCTGGGTTACTCATAGAAGTGGGCTCTGCTTTATGGCAAATTCTAGACGTAAAAGTCCGGATTTTGAATAAAAAAATAATTTGCAAAAACACCCAGAAACATGCCTTTTGGACAAGGTGAGGCCTAGCCTAGTTTAGAGGCCTATTTCATATTCTGTTCTTCCCCTGGCCTCACAAAGACAAGGGATTACCTTTCCAATTCATCCGCTTGGTAAAGGCATGGCATGCTTATGAAACTTACGGATGAGGTCATTGAATATTTTAGATCCTGCAAAGAGTTCCACAGATTTGTGGGCTGTAAAGGACCTGTTTTCCTCAGTTTCTCTCACACTTAGTTGTGCTCTCCCAGCAGGCTCCCTCCCTGGTTAACATGGTTGCCTCCATGTTCTCCATGGCTTAGGCTGCAAAGATGGCACCTCTGATCTGTTGGCAACAAGGCCTCTTGCCCTGGGTATGTTGCATTGAGGCACATACATGCAAACATATGCCCACACATATACATGCAAATTTGCCTTGTGACTTGGAGTATGTATTTACAAAACAGCTTGCCCTGTAGCCAGAGGGAAGAGTTTGACCGTGGCTAAGATTAGAGAATTGGCATGTTCTAACATGAGTTAGCCAGTGTTTTGGGAAAGAGAAGCTAAGTAATTATCTCCCTACACTCACCTCTCAGAGGGTAGTGAGCATGGAAGAGCATGGTTATCAAGGCAGGAGAAGGTAGCATTGTCAGTCCTTCGTGGGACTTCAAAGAAAGACAAAGCAACAACATTAACACCTGAGCTATAGAAAGGACTTTGTTTCTCACACTCTTTGGAATCCAGGTGGACTTGGACAGATGGTTACTGAAGAGGGTTGAAGGACAGTAATCTCCTGTGAAGCTGTCCTGATGAATTGGGGTTCTATAAGATCTAGAAGGCACCTTAGAACATGGAGTGTTAAAAACTAGAAAAGGCCTTGAAAACCATAGCATTTTTTTTGTTCAGTCATGTCCAACTCTTTGTAACCCCATTTGGGGGTTTTCTTGGCAGAGATACTAGAGTGGTTTGCCATTTCCTTCTTCAGCTCATTTTACAGATGAGGAAACTGAGGAAAACAGGGTGAAGTGATTTACCCAGGGTCACATAACTAGTAAGTATCTGAGGACAGATTTGAACTCATGAAGATGAGTCTTCCTGATTCCAGCCCAGTTCTCTATCCACTGTGCCACATAGCTGCCTAATGCAGCATGTCAGAACAAAAGATGTTCTAACATAGCATGTTAGAAATTGAAGTGGTCTTAGAACACAGAACATTAAAGGTGGAAAAGGCTTGAGAACAGAGCAGGTCAGAGCTGAGAGACATTTTGGATAACATCTGGTTCAAGCCCTTTGACTGTAGCCCAAGGATGTATAGTACCAGGGCGTGCAGCTTGTTAGGGGCACAGCTGAGGTTAGAACCCAGTATTCCCTGAAATGATTTTTCCTACTGCACCAGGATCTGTGACCAGGGCAATACCAGCCTTGAGGACAGTTGAGGAGGTGAAAAGAACGTTAGTAGTGGAGCTGCTAGGAGTCGAGGGGGGTGCCTTCCTGCCTATTAGGTGGCTCTCCTGGAATGTTGTCAGTATTAGGGGTCTGGACAAGTGACAGAGCATCCCTGTTTTGCATTCCACCAGGGTTTGTTGTATCAACATTCCATCTAATTATCTTTCTCTCCATTTGCTCCGGGGAGTTTTTGAAGTGTAAAGAGATGAGAGGGGCTGTCTGCTTTTCATCTCAGGAGCCCCAGCAGCTTGGCAGAGGAACACAGAAAAGCTTCTTGGAGGTTGGCTGACACATCAGGAATCAAAGGCACTTTGGGGTGGCGGTGGTGGGATGGTGGCTCATTGCTTTACCCCTTTGCCTCCTTCTCCCTTTATCTGCATCTGGCTGTATCCGTCTATACCCATCAGACAAAGCAGAGAGGTTAAGTAGTCACCTGCCTAATCCACACTGCCTTTGCATCCATAGCCTGGGACAGTCTAATGGAAGTGTGTTTGGTTGACTTGGTGGGAGTGTCATCACCCAGTTATCACTTCCTTTCACCTGTGTAGACACAGCTTGAACACCCCTGGCAGCGCTGGGCATCCCACAGACCAGTGCCTTTCTTGAAAGAATGCAAATGGTTTAGTGAATCCTCTTCCCACTGTTAGAAAAAGAAACTTAGCTTGACGACCTGAGGAAGAAGGATCAAGAATGTCATCTTTATAAATGAGGAGTGGTACATTATTTCCCTGATAAATGTGGATTTTAATAAATGGAGAAATATTGTTTCTTCCCTAGTAATCAATCTATCAATTTACCAATTCATTTTCAATTCAGTGTCACTCAGGAAATCTCCTATCTCTGTCTTCTGGATTAATTAGAAGAGCAGTAACTGAATTCCATGATAATCTAATACTATCTATCCTGCTGCCAATCAGATACCCCTTGAGTATCTACTATGTACCCAGCATTGTACTAGAAACACAGGGAGTGCTAGGACATTTGTCACTTACTTGCTGTAGGGGAAACGTTAGGGAAAGATGAGAATTACTTTCATTTTACCTTGCTGGGGAAACTGGTGGATGGTCTGGCAGTATGCTATGGAACTGGTGGTCCCTTGAAGAATAGCTGGAAGAAAGAGGGGAGAGAGAGATGGAAACAGACACAGAGAGACAGAGAAAGGCACATGGAGAGACAGAGATAAAGATAGAGAAGTATAGCGAGAGAAACAGAGACAGAGAGGATGGGTCTCCCCATTCAGAAACAGAGAGAAGGCTTCCAGCTGGATTCTTCATGGCGTGGAGCCATGGGAGAAGACAGCCCTTGTGAACTCTGTTAGAGGACATCTCTTCCCCTAGATCATAAGCAGTTCTGGGGATTTACGTATATCTTTGCAGCTAATGGTTGATCATCCCAGGATTTCAATTTTCCTCTTTTTAATAAAGCATTCTTCCGTAACATTATTTGCCTGCAAGAATCAGTCTTGCTGTACTGAGGGATACAACACATAGGTAAGGGATACAACACATAATCAGGGGCACTTCCCATGGAGTTAAATGCTGAAGGACATACAAGACCAGTGGATCTCAGTTGGATCTCAAGGGGAGGAAAATGGGGAGAACATTATGGAGGTAGAGGTCAGGTTGAAGGGGAGACAGCATGAACAAAGATGCATGAAACATGAAACTCTGTCTCTCCTAAATATACATACATATATATATATATATACATATATATGCATATTATATATATGTATGGATGTATGCATGTATGGATGTGTGTGTTCTCTCTTACTGCTTCTGTCTCCTTCTGCCTCTCTGTCTCTGTTTCTGTCTCTGTCTTCTCTCCAGGGTCAAGCACAGAGCCCTGTGGCACTTCATTAGACACACCGCCATATTAATACCAATGTTTTTTAATCACCACTCTCTAAATACAGACTTTATAACCACTTCCAAATCCACCTGACTGTTCTCTCATCCAGTCTGCATCTCTTCATTTTGCCTCAAGGATGTGGCGAAAGAATTTCTCAAATGCATTACTGAAACCCAGATAGACTGTCTTTAGCCTTCCTCTGATCTAGCAAATAAATACTCAAATTGATCTGTATCACATTGATATGAGTCCCCTCCAATGACCTAGATCACAAGATGCCTGCACATCTAGAGCAACTCTCATTCATGTCCTCCCCAAACTTTGTCGTGGGGGATTGACCCAGTGTGCTGGAAGTCTTCCTCCTCTTCTCCTAACATCACAAGAGATGTGTACGGAGTACAAGGTGGTGCTCTGGCTGCTCACCTGTCATTCTTCCCTCTTGCCATATGACTAGCCCATCTTCTCTTTCTGCTGTGTAACTCTTTGATGACATCCTTTGCATCTCTTCTCCTTCAAGGTTCCTCATTGATTATACACTGCAATCAGCTCACATCCACCATGTGCCTTTCTATTGCCCTCCATGTGATGCTCATCTTTAGTTCTTTGGAGGCAATGGCCATGGTCTTGCTGCAACATGGATAAAATGCTTGTATTGGAAAAGGTGGATCTTTGCTGTTATGAGGAACTTGAGGGTCAGTAAAAGTCCTTTGTAATTTCCTGAAAGCAACCCAGCCCCCTCTTTACTTCCTATTCAACTCAGATCTAGGAAACCAGTCAAAAAGGAAAATGAAGTTAGTCAGGCATGAATCGTTCTTCATGAACCCATGCTGATTTGTAGTGATCACCACTTTCCTTGCTAAGTGTTCACAAAACAGTTTTTGAATAATTCATTCATCTCTGTTGAAGTCAAATTCACTAACCTATAGTTTTTTTTGGGGGGAAAACCCACCTTATTCCTCTACAGAGAACGTAGGGAAGCAACCATATTGCACTCAGACAAGCCATTTGGATGGCAAAAACTATGGTGCTTTAATTCAGTATGAGGAATCTCTATACACTGTATAAAGCTGTATAAGCTCCACCCAACCAGAGTAGCAAATTAGAGGTACCCAGTTAAGGTACAGAGTCCAGCCTTGACCAGTTTCAGAGAAACTAAGCATTTTCTCATTTCAAGATTCCTTTTATGCAGGCCTTAAACTCAGTCCTTCCCATGCTGATTCTCACTCCCCAAGCCCATTCCCCATGCTAATTTTCACCCTCAAGTCATCCAGATCTCTTTCCTCAGTGGCTCTGCTCAGTGAGAAGGCAAAATCATTTTCCCTGAGTTCTCTGGCCACAAATTTCTCAGGGTTCAGATTGCTTCTTAGGGCATCACCTTGAGCACTGCTTTTTCTACACAGGACACCCTGAGTGTCCCTTTTTATTTCCAATTTGTTCCCCTCCTACCCAGGTTTTAACTAACTTAATCCTTGTTCTCTTATTGCTCACCCTTCTCCTCTACCCACTTGCCTGGTATACCAGCATATAGTTCAAAAAGTTCACACTACTCACCTACAAAGAATGTAGCAGGTACAGCTTGTCTTTTCACTTTATTCTTAGTATTTCTGACTCCTCCTATCCTGATTGGTGATGGAACAAACAATGTAGAATCGCATACTTGCATATATATATATTTACTTGTATACATATTTTGTGGCCCCCTCATGCACATATAATTGGGGAGGTTGGGATCATAGCATACCAAAGCTGAAAGGGATATTAGAAATCAGTGTCTTAATTCTCTAAATGAGGAAAGTGAGTGTCTGAGAGAGGAAGTAAATTATTTAAAGTCAAATGGCTCCTAAGTGGCAGAATGGCCCTGACTCCCAGTCCAATGCTCTTTCCCTTCAAATGCGTCATTTGACACCTTTATAGCACGTTTAAAACCAAAGAATATTCACAGTCTCTTAGCTTCGATAATTTGTAATAATAACGTAATGGAAGGCCCAGTTGGCTCCAGACCAGTGGTAGCTGGGGACTTCTTACTAGGGTTCTTAACCATGTAATGCAAGTTATTACAAACTAGAATTGAGTTCCTTAAATGGCAGAGTCTCATTCATTTGTGCATTTACTGAATACTTATTAAATTGATAAATTGGGGATTTTTTAATTTTTCAGACCTCAAGAAGACCTAAAATGTTATCTAGTCCAACTTATTCTTTTTATAGAAGAGGAAATTGAGGCTCAGAGAGGGAAAGGGACTTTGTTTTGTTCATATTTGCTGCTTGGCTCTTATTCTACTTACAGGGAATATAGGAACAATCAGTAAGGCCTTCAGGGCAGGGATTCTTCTGGAGAGTCCCTGTCTCTGTTCTCTGTGAACATTAGTCAGGGAATGCCTTGGCATGACTTGGGCTAAATTAAAGCATTGGGTCCCATGCAGCTCTTTGAGGTTCCAAGTTTGAATTAGCAGCAAAATCATCTGGAGTTTCCCAGATGGATGGCACTCTCCCTATTACCAGGCCTCTGTGGTCTGAAAATGTGATGTTTTAATGATCCATTTTTATAGGCTACAGTTGGGTTTGCTGTAAAAAGCAGTCCCTCAGCATTCCCAATCTGGGAGCCATGCAAACACTATTTATGCTAATTGCTTCCCTGCCCCCTTCTTTCTCCCTTGAAAGGGATTCTTCCAAAGGCATCTAGCCCAAGATGCTTCCACATTACAACTTTGATGTTGCTATAGCTCTGTCTTGAGCCTTCTTCTGTCCTCTATCTCTGCACTCTCTTTAGGTGATCTCATTAGTTCCCATGGGTTCAATTACTGTCTGTATACAGATAACTCCCAGATCTATACATATATATCTAGCCCTAGTCTCTCCGCTGACCTCCAGTCCTGCATTACCAACTATTGGAAATTTCCAACAGAATGGTCCATAGGCATCTCAAATTCAACATGTCCAAAACAGAACTTCTGGCTCACCTCTCTGAAACTCATGGAGGCAGAAAAGGTCAGGGAACAGCTAGTTGGTGAACAGCTAGCGAATCCAGTTTAGCTAGAATGTAGAGAGTTTAAGTGAAGTAGAATGAAATAAAATTGGAAAGATAGAGTGAAGTCAGATTGTGAAGGGCCTTAAATGCCAGGTTAAAGAACGCATATTTTATCTTAGAGGCAAAAAGGAGTCACTGAGGTTTTTGAGCAAGGTCATTTTGGCAGACTGTGAAGGAGAAGGCAGAGACTGAAGGCATGAAGACCAGTTAGGAGATTATAATAATCTAAGCAAGAATGGATGAGGTGGGTGTGTGAGTGAAGATGAGGGCACAGATGTGAGAGGTAATGAGGGTTATAACTAGTATGGCAGATATGTAAGTAGGGAGGAGGGGAAAGATGTGAGAGAGATTATGAAAGCAGACAATACAGTCTGACAATTAATGGATTAAGGAGTAAGGAAGAGGGAAGAAGACTGAGTTGTTGACCGTAAATGACTGAGTAAAATAGTTCTATCAACAGAAATGCCCACGTAGGAGAAGGGCGGGTTTGGCTTAGGTGAAGGAGGAAGAAAGAATAATTCAGTTTTGGACATATTAAATCTGAAGCCATGCAGGCAGAGATGCCCAACAGGCAGTTGGAAACATAGGCCTGGAGATCAGAGGTTGTTAAAATAGATTTGGGAGCCATGGGTGGTTTTATCCTCTTGGGGAATCCACCACCCTTTCATTTGAAATTGATGGTTTCATAGCCTGTCTCCTAGAGAAGGTAGGCTTGTCAATTTCAAGTTCCTTCCCCCATGCTCTTCATTCCAGATAGCTCTTTTGGCTACTGCCAAAAGCATATGACCTCTCCAGGTTGAAGAGAGACTCAAGGCAGGTAGACCAACCAGCAGACTGTTGTAATAGTACAAATGTGAGGTGTCGAAGGAAAGAAAGAGCCATGTGCAAGAAATGCCATGGAGTTAAAATCAACAGGATTTTTCAACAGTTTGATTATAGTGGGTGAGAGAGAGTGACGAATCTAGGATGATGCCTGGTTTGTAAGCCTGGGTGACTAGGAGGATGGTGGTATCCTGGACAGTAATGGGGAAGTTAGGAAGAAGGGAGGGTTTCGGTAGAAAGATAATGAGTTCAGTTTTGAACATACTGAATTTAAGGTGCCTATGACTTGTTTGATTTGTCTAAAGAGAAAGTTAGAGATGCAAGACTGAAGGTCAGCAGAGAAGGTAGGGCCAGATAAGTGTATATGCGAGTTACACAGACATGTAAATTGAATTCATGGGAGTTGATGAGATGACTAAATGAGTAGTATAGAGGAAGAAGAAAAGGGGACCCAGGAAAACTCCTTGGAAGACATTCACCTTTAGTAAGCATGACATTGATGAAAATCCAGGAAGCTGAGGAGTGGAATCAAGCAGATAGAAGAACCAAGAAGAAGTGTCACAAAGACCTTGGAAAAAAGAAAATATCAAGGAAAAGAGAGTGATTGATAAAGTCAAGGGCTGCAGAAGGGTCAGGAAGGATGAGGATTGAGAAAAAGCCATTGGATTTGGATAAGAGATCTTTGTAACTTTGGAGAGAGCAAAAATCGAATGATGATGTTGGAAGCCAGACTGAGGAGAGTTAAGACATTGCAAGGAAAGGAAATTGAGTCATTGATTGTCAATAGCCTTCTCAATGCCATAAGCATCTCAAATTCAAAATGGCCAAAGCAGAGCTTCCAGCTCTACAACTTCGATGTCTTTTCCCAGTTCCCCAGAGATACTGGTAATAGTGTGCCTAATATAAGGGAAACATTAAGAGAGGATGTCTAGCTTAGTGGAAAAAAGGTCTAGACTCATCAGTTAGCAGAGTTGTGGCCAACTTCTTATGTAACTACAAGCAAGTCCCTTCCTCCCCCCGTTAAATGAAGGGTTAATCTAAAGAAATAACTTGTTTGATGCCTCCCTGATCTAAGGTGTTATATTCTATGCATGGCATCACATCCTATGGGAAGCCCAGAGCCCAGGGGATTAACTAAGGCCATGGGAACCAGGCAGACAAAAAAACAAAACCAACCAAAAACCCTGTGCTAGCTTCACCAAATGTACTTTCAGAAAATAACAACTCCCATCTGGGGAGGCTTGAAGGAACAGAGTAATGGAGGCCAGATGGCCAGTGTGGAAATTTGGAGTCAGGAGATCTAGTCTCAAATCCCAATTCAGTCACTTACTGACCTGTGTGACCTCGGGCAGGGTCACCTCTCTAAATCTGAAGTGCCCTCCTCCATAAAATAAAGAAGCTATGTTTAATCCTTGCTGAGGTCTCCTCTAGCTTTTAATTCCTATGATCTAAGAACGTTGTCTCTATCCTAGACCCTTTGGGCAAGTAGTCTGGTGAAAGCTATGGACTCTTTCCCAAAATCATGTTTTTAAATGCATAAAATAAAATGTAGAGGATTACAAAGGAAGTCAATTGTTCATTGAAATAGTTATCAATATATGTGTATGTGTGTGTGTATATATATATATACATATATATATATATATATATACATATATATATATACATATATAATATATACATATATATATATATATATATATATATATATATATTATATATATAATATATATATATATATATATATATATATATGTATATATATATATATATATATGAAAATAAGGTTACTGACCCCAGGTTAGAGGAATCTACAGCTGGGTGGGAGGAAGTTGGTTACTATAGTAACTCCACACAGGGATATTTAAAATGAGGGTCTAAGGAGCAGGGCCATTACTAGGAACCAAGAGGTCAAACCAGTAAGAAGGGGAAGACTACCAAATACACCCAGTGCCCATAGCCACAGAATCAAGGGGGAAAGTTAGGAATTAGACCTTACCATTAACTCTCACAGAGAAGGTCTACATCAGTGGTGCGGAAGGATAGAAGTATGGTGTTAGTTCAGAGTGCTACTATTGTGAGAAGACCTTGATCCCAGCTCTGCTGCCTTCTTACTGTGAGACTTTAGGGAAGGTAATAAAAGTGTTGAATTATGTGGCTTCTAAGGCCCCTTCTAGCTCTGAATTCTATGATCCAATGGACTAAAGACCCCTGTGGATACTTAGCTCTAAGGGTGGGCCTGTGACTAGACCCCATTTTTTGAAGGGGGTAGTTCTGTCCTATTTCTTCTTCTTCTCCTTCTTCTTTTCCTTCTTCTTCTTCTTCTTCTTCTTCTTCTTCTTCTTCTTCTTCTTCTTCTTCTTCTTCTTCTTCTTCTTCTTCTTCTTCTTCTTCTTCCTATCTAACATAGGCTAGAAGTGCAACAACAGCCACTCACAGTCAAAGTAGTCATTGGCATAGGAGCTTTGACCTGCCCTGTCAGAGGGCCCTATGGTAGTTTGCCCTTCTTTGGGTAGCCTGGTGCCCCTTTGCTACCTGGGGTGCACCAAATTGGTGCCAGACTTGATAAAGATGCTCAACTGGCTTAGCGGTACCCATTGCAGCTCAGAACTCCTGAGTTCAAATGATCTACCAGCCTCAGTCTGTCTAGTAATAGAAATTATATCCATCCTTTCCTTGCTTTTTAAAGAATTCTAGAATACATTTTAGTGGTCCACTGGCTACTAGAATTTAGAGTTTGAAGGTGCCATAAAGGCATGTAGTCCAACCCTTTCAATTTGTCATAGGATAATAACTTTAGAGCAGGAAGGGAACTTTGAGGCCCTTGAGTCCAATTCCCTCGTTTTACAGATGAGGAAACTGAGACTTGGAGAGGGAAATTAACTTTGCCAAGATTACAAGGGTAGTAAATATCAGAGACAGTATTTGAACCCTGACCCTCAGAATCCAAAGCCGATGCTCTTTCACTGCTATGCACAAGGCAAAGTATCCTTCTATTTTTCTCTCCATTTCTGAGAAATTGAGAAGAAACCACTTCTCTCCTTCACATCCCTCTGCTCTTCTCCTTTCCCCCACCCCCATCACATTGATCCCTTTCTGGAATCCCCAGGCCAGAGTCCAGAAACCAGAATGTTTGATACTTCTGCTCCCTTTCAGAGGCTCCCGCCCAACAGCAAAGCCAAGAGAACAACAGACACAGAAAATGCTCTCCTCTTTGCTAATAGATGCAAAGTGATGGAAAACAATTTTGCCAACTCGGCAGCTCGAATTACCATCAGGCTCTCAGAGGAATAGTGTCAATTTGTAGCTCTTATTACAGGGTAATGCTATTTCCTTAAAAGTTTGCATGTGCATTTTAATGAATTCATAAAACTTGAACTGTAAAGGCCCCATGGGGGGAACCTGGCAGCTCTTTAATTCCGCATTAAAGCTGAGCTGATGTCAATTGAATTGATTTTGGTGCATCGGGCTGGCATCTGGGAGCAGGAACCAGAACTCATGCCCTTCACCTTGTGAAAGCCACTCTGGACAAGTCTAGTGGTCAGGTGAATGTCTGTGATGGATCCTATGTGACCTCAATCAAGTCTTTCTATCTGTCTGAGGCTCAGTTTCCTCATCTGTAAAATGAAGAATTTGGAGGAGATGATCTCAGAGGTCTCTTGAAGCTCTGAATGATGGCTGGAAAAGGGAAAGAAAAAACCCAAGGCTATCCTATAGAAAGCTTTTCCCTGTCAGCATTCAAGGGCTGCTAGAAGCTTTTTCTTGGCAGTCTTTGAATAAGCATGCCAAGGAGTTTCAGGATGTATCATGAAGACACCCGTGTCACCCTTCCCCAAAAATGGGGCATTGAGCTCCATTGCAAAGGATCAGATGGTTCTTTCTGCATCTGATATCATTAGGACTCAGATTCCCAATTACATGAACTCTAGGTCTTAGACCTCAAATAGTAGAGGTCCCATCCATAGACCATGTAAGATGCATCTAGTCATGCCATATAAGCAGCTAATTGCCTTCTCTGAAGTATGACAGCCATGATGACAACCTATAACACCTATAACAACAAGGGGGAAAGG
Organism: Phascolarctos cinereus; assembly: GCF_003287225.1. Classification (NCBI taxonomy): domain Eukaryota; kingdom Metazoa; phylum Chordata; class Mammalia; order Diprotodontia; family Phascolarctidae; genus Phascolarctos; species Phascolarctos cinereus. The sequence continues at coordinate 59,694,868 of NW_027555847.1, forward strand.
AAGGAAAACCTTGAAGCCACACAGCCAAGTAGCCACAAGCCCCCTTGGAGATCTACCTACTGTGTACTTCCCTACTCTTTCTCATACCCCACCATGATTAATGCAAAGGATGAGCTAGTTCTAGCCTAAGGTATGACAGTCTTGATGGCAATGCAAAGTTGGAGTAACAGCCTGCCACTTCCCTCCTAGGGATGAGTGGAGCCCTTGTTGCTTAGGGTACAAATCCCCAGCTGATATTTTCCCCTTTCACTAAGAAGCTTGGCCTAGTTTTCTAATTAAGGCCTTGCTACTTAGAGAAATATCACTCTACAAGGTGGCAGCTATTGGAAGATAGAGGAATATGTGTGTGTAGAGGGTATGAGGGGTGATCGGGTAGATGCTGCCACCTAGACCTTTAGGAGCATGGGTAGTCATGATGAATTGAGGCCTTTCAAGGACAATGGGTGTTGGAAGAAGTGGTGGTTTGGGGGCTTCTACTGAAAGGGGGCCTTCCCCAGGACTGGGAGAACCACCAACACACCAAATAATCATTAAATGTTTAGCGAATGCTGACAACATGGCATAGTAGAAAAAGCCTTCGATTTAGAGTGAGAGGACCTGGATTCAAATCATATCTATGCTGCTTACTTGGAAAAGTCATTTAAGCCCTCTGGGCCTCAGTTTCTTTATCTGTAAAATAAGAGAGATGGATTAGATGTTCTCTATGTTTCTTCCAGTTCAAGAGTCTAAGCTCTCATTGCATGCCCAGACCGACTCTAGGCATGCCGAGAGAAACAAGAGAAGGTGAAGAGCAGGGTCCTCTTCTCAAAGAGTTCACAATCTGGGTGCTGAGAAAGAATGAAGTGACGTGAACCATTTAGACTAAAAGCAATTGAATGAGACGTTGGTACAGATACGAAGGGACATAAGAGATGAGAGAAGTGGGATTTCTTGACCTTGCTGCTATAGAAACAATCAACTCTTGGTCAGGGTCAGAGGATACCTAATAATAGGCATAAAATATATATTTGCCTTGATTCTTAAGAATCATATCAAGAGAACTTTAAATTCAAACTCAAGGAGGAAAGAGAGAATTTTACCTATATGCAGAGAATATTAGGTTTACTACCGAAAGAAAAATATCAATGAACATAACCTGTAAGTCACAGGACAGCATATCCAAAAAGAAGTCAGCAATAAAAACTGGAGTTTAGATATCTATGTATGAATGCACAAAGTAGGGCCATTGGGCAAGATGAACAATACAAAGGATGAGGAAACAAAATTGACATAGCTATCACAAAGACAGGACAGAATGGATCTCATGATTACGATAGGACTCTAATTACCTCATTCAACAGGAGCACAATAGATGAAAGGAGTGATACAGTAGCACTATATATTGAGATAACATACTAATCTGAGAAAATTTAGAAAACAAGGCAGGGAACTGGTGAAGAGTACTTGGTTAAGGCTTAACAAAAGTGGAAAACAAGATGATAACCTTATTTGATTATGCTTCAAACCACCTAGACAGAAGGAGGAATTAGATAAGACGTTTGGGACACACATCACAAAATAAGATATGGTATTGACAGGGGGTGTCAGTGAACAGAATATTTGATGGCGCACTCTCTCTGACAAAAGCAATGTAACCTTGGACTGCAAGTGTAGGCTATAGGGTAGCCTTATAACCTGAACTTGTTTTAATGAATAATTTCTTCCTTGAAAAGATGAAGGAAGTGATACAAGTAACTATTATTCTGGACCTGATTCTGACAAACATTGTAGATTTAAGAAGAGCATATTTCAAAAGACTCATAGAATGAATAGCTAGAATCTTGTGGAATAAAACTTCATAGGGGAAGTCAGACCAGGAGAGTTAGAAAGCTCTCAAGAATGAAATTCTGAAGACACAAAAGAGAAGTAACTATGATAGGGTGAAAAGGGAGTGTCATCTATAGAGACAGATATGGATGCACATCCCCCAATTTATCTGTAAAAAACGCATGTACCAAAAATGGAAGCAAAGATAGGCAAAGGAATAGTAATACAAAAGCATTGTATATTTCTATAAAATTATTTCAGGAGCCCTAAGGTTCAGAAAGTGCTGAGGGCTGGTGATCAAAACTAAGGACAACAACAAAGAAAATTTTGTTTTAATTTTTAGGTATGTTGGAGAAAAGAGGAAGTTCAAAGAAGGACTGAGCTAACTGAATTGTTCACTATATCTCTGGATGTAGCTAGACATTTGAATTAAATTAAACTAAATTTGAAAAGCTTTTCATAAATACTCTATTCCAGACATTGGAGATACAAAGAAAACATTTAAAATAGATCTTGTCCTCAAGGTGTTTACCCTTAGCTGGGAGGGAAACAACACATACACAGATAGTCAATATGACATATGTAGAAAGTAATTTCAAGGGAAGGGGAAGAAATAAGAGCTGGGGGGACCATGATAGGCTTCATAGAGGAGTGGCATTTGAACTGAGTGTTGAAAGAGGCTAGGGACAGCAGGAGGTGAAGGAGAGGAGTGACACATTCTAGGAACCAGAGGCAGCTTGTGTGAAATCATATAGTAAAAAGGTAGAATGTTGCATATGTGCAATGGTAAATAAAGCAGGTTTGTTGGAATATAGAGTATGAGAAGGAATAATGTGAAATAACTCCAGAGAAATAGACTGGAGCCATAGCTTTAAATGTTAAACAAAGGAGTTTTTATATCTTCCTGAATGCACTAGGGAATCTAGTTCTTCAGCAAGAGAATGACATGATCAACTTAGTTTTAGGAATATCAGTTTGGCAGAAGATGATGGATTAGAGAACAAGCCAGGAGACCAAGGAACTTAGAATGGCAGCCTACATAAGAGATAATGAAGGCCTGAGCCCTAGGGTGGTGGTCATGCAAGTGGAGATTAAGTGGATTCAGAACAGGTTGAATAACCAGACAAGAGCACTCAGTAATGATTCACTGTCAATCCGGAAGGAGGTCTCTCATGGAGTGTCTTTATCTGTGTCTGGCCCTGTGTTGCTCAACACACTTTTATTAATGACATATAAAGGTACAGCTTAACATGGTTTTTAAATTTGTAGATGGCACAAAGCTAGGGCACATAGTTAACATAGTGAAAGACCAAGTCAGGATCTAGAAAGATCCTGATAAGATGAATGTTGGACCAAATGTAGAAGACGTGACTTAGTTGAAATAAATGTAAAGTCTTACACCTGGATTCAAAAGAGAAATTTCAAAAGGGCAAGATGGGAGAAGATTAGGTAGATAGTAGTTCATCAGAAAAAAAAAATTAATGAGTTATATGAACTTCAAGTTTGATATGAGTTAACAATGTGATATGGCAGCCCAAGAATCTAGCATGATCTTGGGCTGCACATTGTATTTAGTTCTGTTTCATACATTTTAGGAAGTCCATTGGAAAGCTGAGGGGAATACCAGAAGAAAGCAACCTGGATATTGAAGGGTTTTATGATCATGCCATATGAGAACTGGTTTACAGATTGGAAGATGTTCAGCCTGGCGATCATAAGACGTAAGGGGGATATGAATGAATGAGTAAGTATCTATTAAATACTTATGTGCCAAGCACAGTGCTAAGTACTGAGTTTAAGAATAGAAAAGTGAGATTCTGTCTTCAAGGAGCTCAAAAAATTGTAATGGGAGAGGCAATACACATGGAAGATTTCCACTGTAAGTCAGATAGAAACGTGCCATGGTGCTTAGGGGACAGCTGCAAAGCAGACGGTCCTGCCTCTTTATTGATGTCATTTCCACTGATTAAATCAAATCTATTTCAGATATAAGACCATTTAACAGTGATCTAGGGAATGCTGCCACTCCCAGGGTTCTTATGTTTATCTTCCTGTTGGTTCTTGGCCACAGATGGCCGAACAAAAGCAATGGGTAGAAGATATAGAGACAGATTTAGGCTTGATGCAAGAAAAAGCTTCCTAACAATAAAAGCTATCTGACCTGAAATAGGCTGTCTCATGAGATAGTGGGCACAACTAGCCCTCGCAAGAAGTTTCTCTGACTCCAAGTACAACGTTCTAGCCAGTCCTCCATCGCTGACTCTTTGTGGCTTACCTTGGGAATCAGATGTGCTGAATCATCTTTTGGGTCTACCATTTAATAGACAGATTCCTATGGCAGCTCCATTGTTCTGTTTAAGTAGCTTCCCCTTGTCTTCCTTGTCAGAGTCACTTGTGTTTATGTCTTCCAAATTTCATTCTCAAGAAACTGTCATTTCTCTTTGGCTAATTTCCATGGATTCATTTAAGCCACAGGATCCTACTTCTTTCTCTGTATTCTGAAATCTATTCTCTCAAAATCTAGGTTGCACATAAGACTATGCAAGGTTCTTATCTTCCATCACCAGTTTTAAGACGAATGGCCACTTTCTCCCAAGATTCTGATGATTTCTATTTCAGCAACCAGTTCCTTTTTGTTGGTCAGTCAGGTTCAAAATACCGGTTGTCTTTGTTGCTGCCACCTTTTTTATTTTCCCCATAATGATTTAATGTTTTATTTTCACCCCAATTATACATAAAAACAATTTTTAACATCCATTTTCCTAAAAGTTGAAGCTCCAAATTGACTCCCTCTCCCCCCCCAACTTCATTGAGAAGGCAAGCAATTTGATATAGATTATACATGCTTCACCTTCTTTAGAAGAATGAAATGCTCCTTTAGCTATGCCAATAATATATTAGTTGTTCTGTTTTTGGCAAAGAGAGAGTGCCAACAGTTATTTGGAAAATTGAAGTCCCCCATTACTTCAATGTTTTGTTATTACTTTTTGTTATCTATTACCCAAACTCTTCATTAAATTCCTCCTTCTGTCCAGGTGGTCTGTAGTATACCAATAAGCAATTTCACTTCTCTTTCTACTTTCATGGATCCTTACCCAAGTGTTCTTCATCAGATACCCCTATATCTGCTTTCTGAATTTACCCATGTAAGTACATTATATGCACACACACTCTCTCTCTCTCTCTCTCTCTCTCCTCTCTCTCTCTCTATATATATATATATATATATATATATATATATGTACATTGTATATATATATATGTACATTAATATACAATGTTGTTTTACTATCTTTACTATTTTACTATAGGCAGTCAGATGACACAATGGATAGTGCTGGACATGGTGTCAGGGAGACTTGGGTTCATATGCAACCTCATATTCAACCTCCATTTCCTAGTTGCGTGACCCTGTACAAGTCATTTAACCCCTCTTAAGCTCAAGTTGCTCATCTGTAAAACAGGGATAATAATAGCACCTACCTCCCAGGGTTGTTGTGAGAGTCAAATGAGGAAATATATATAAAGTGCTTTGCAAACCTTAAAGCAATATATAAATTCTAGTTATCATTATTATTAGTCATTTTTAACAAGGTATACTTTTCCATAGTGATATCTCAGTCATAAATCCTATCCCACTGAGTTTTAGTAATACCTTTGTGCCCAAATTTATTTCCTTGGATTCCACTCCTGCAGCCTCTTTGTACAATGATAAATAAGCTTTTGCTTTATGCCCAAGAACCAGGACTCCATTTCACTTCCCCACTATCAGCTCCAAACCAATTGCCTCCACTCCAGCCGTCATCCCTACCTCCCCACTACATTCACCTTGGCTTCTGTTCATGGAACCATTCTGAGCTCTGATAGGTGAGTTTGTATCTTGAAACCAGGCCTCCACTTAATTTCCAGGCTACTGCCTTGTCAGTTCATTTTTATGTATTGATTTACCTCATTAGAATGGAAACTTCCTGAGAGCAGAGACTTATATGAGTATCCCTAGCACTTATCTTAGTAAGCACTTGATACATGCTTCACCCATCTCTCTATCCTTGACTTAGATCCCTAGTTCCAAGATTTATTAGATCCATAATTAATGACCTATTTACTTCTCATTCTTTTCACATTAATGTATAACCTGGGGCTCAAGCCCATTTGCATAAGACCCTCCTCATTGGTGGAGAATGATTACTTTATTCTCTAGGCTAACATTAGGGGTAGAGTTGGGGATAGAGCTTGTGAGATGAGATATCCTGGTCTTCTGGCTTCTGGCTTCATGGAGAGGCCCTTGGACAAAGAAAAAGAGAAAAAACTGGTCAATCATGTTCCTGTTCCCAGGTTTCCACATTAGAGACTTCAGGGAATTTCTCCACGGGTAAGATCAGGGAATCTCTCTCTCTTGTGGTTGAGCTGAGATATCTCACTACTAGTGGGAAAGCTCATTCACTCTGTGTCTGATATATTCTCAACTGTATTACTTCTCTGATTTATATTTCTTATTCACTATGTGTGATGGTCTTTTTGTAACTGGCATTTGGCGAGAAAGGAGTCAAGATTTCAGGATATAGTTAGGTATGCTCCCAGGTGGCACAATGGATAAAGTGCTGGACCTGAAACCAGGAAGGTCTGAAGTTGAAACTGTCCTTAGGAATGTACTAGTTCTGAATGCTTCACTTCCCTCATCTGTAAAATGGAGATAACAATAGGCTCCTAATTCCCAGGGTTGTTATAAGGATAAAATGAAATATTTGTAAACCTTAAAGCTATTATTATTATTATTATTATTCCCCATAAAGTATAGAGACCATGAGCATAGTTTAAACCTAAAAATTATTCCCCCTAAACTAGCATTATTTAGGGGAGAAGAAAGATGTAATTCTAGCCCATACCTCCTCTCTGAGGAGACCACGGTATCCAGCCCTGTGACCCCAATCTCTTGTTCCCCTCTTAGCAGAAATTAAAATCTCTCTTGGAGAAGAGTGGGTTGAAGAGACTCCAGAGATATATCTATTTTAAAAAAAGTTTTTTTTCAGAGATATATCTAGACACACCTCCCTGGAACTACATCTAGACAAAGTCTTTTGGACACACACAAACTACATGAGCACAACACATGCACACAGCTAAAAGCATAGTTTACTTATGTGTATATAGAAGGGAGAAGAGAGAGAAGAGAGAGAGAGAGAGAGAGAGAAAAGAGAGCAAGAAAGAAGATGGGGGAATAGAGAGAGGGAGGGAGAGAGATAAAAAGAGACAAAGAGAAATACAGAGAGACACAGAGAGAGAGAGAGAGAGAGAGAGAGATTGAGAGAGAGAGAGAGATTGAGAGAGAGAGAGAGAGAGAACCGAGGCCATGGGTTTTATTGCTGGCTCTGCTCTCGGAGAGTTATTGGAATTCTTTATTGATATTTTTTTCTACCTTCTTGCTGTTCTCTGTGGTGTCTGGCTTGAGCAGTTTCTCCTCTTTCAGTTTTAGTTTAAAGCTCTCTTGATCTGATTCTTAAGATTTGAGGCAAAGATTTATTTAACCATCCTTCATTAAGTGCACTCCATCTCTAACCAAGAGTCTATCATTACTTTATTCAAGCTGAGGTCCAGCTATCCAAATCTTGATCTCAGGTATCATTTTCTTAATGAGCTTTTCATGTCCCAAATCTCTCTTTCTCTTCTGCAAACCTGCTTGCCTCCTGACGCACTGAGTCAATAGTAGGCACAGCCGTTGCTCCTTGGCTCAGCAACTCCCCTCCTTTGAAGTTCACTCCATCAGTCTCTATCACTTGGTCTGGATCCCTTTTTTCATAATCAGCTTTCAAGTCGCTCTCTTTCCTCTTTTCAAGGATTTTCATAACTGGCTCACAGTCTTCTCATCCACTCCAACCCCTACTCTTATACTGGGGGATTTTAAAACATACGCTGATGTTCCTTAGAACGCCATGGCCCACAGTTTATCAATCTGCTCAGTTCCCATAACCCACATTTTCACTACAATTCAGTCTATACACAAAGATCTCCACAAAAGAATCTCAGATTTCACAATCACAGATAACTGAGCTACTTTTATGATATTAAATTCTAAAATTCATCCCCCCTAATCATAACTTCCTGCCTTTTCATCTTTCCTACTGCCTCCCTCCTTCTAAACTTGTGCTTTTAAAAAAAATACTTTATTAGGGGCTTTTGTTTTTACATCACCGTGATCTCTCCCTGTATCCTTCCCTTTCTCCCTCTCAGAAAGCCATGTTTTATAACAAATATTTTTTACAAAGAAAGAGAAATAAAAGAAAAAATCAGTAAAACCAATCAAAAAAAATCTGGCATTATATGCAGTCCAAAACCCATGGACGCTGAACTCTGCAAAGGAGTAGAGGGAGGTATTTTCCCATATCTCTTTGTCGGGGATAAGCTTCCTCTTTATAATTTCACATTGTTCATAAATCTGTTCTTTCTAGTCACTATGACCTCCATTCTCTCCTGCCCTTCCTATTCTGGCAATCCATCCCCTATGCTCATGCCTCTTCCCTTGGTAGCCTTGGTCCTTAGATCCAACATGACAGTCATCTTTGCCTCTTCCCTCTCATTCATTCCCTATATCTAATCTGTTGCTGAATCTTGTTGACCCTCCCTCCACATTATCCACTCCCTTCTCTCTACTTACCTAGGACAGTCATTTGTATCTCTTTACATTGCCTGATACACAGTGGATGACTTTTCAAATGAAGTGAAGATCTAATTATTGATGTCTTTGTTCTCCTACCTGCCTATGCTCTACTCTTTCTGCTGAGCAAGTTGCAGACACCACCTCTAATATCTGCTGCCAGTTCAATTACACACTGTCCTCTATTCTTTAAGCACTTGCTCTCTGGTCCTAGCAAGTTCCTATCTTGCCAAATTCCAGCTCTACTTTACCACCCCCACCCCCACTTCCTACATTCTGTGCTACTGCTCAAGTGCTGCTAAATGCAGCTGTCAAAAGTCGCACAGCCTCTGTCCACTACAAATTTGTGTGTTCTAATCTCAACTAGGCCTTCCCTGCTACACATCAATCCTTTTATCCTTCCCTGATTGACTGTCACACTCTTCATAGCAGCTGTTCCAAACCTTCTCTTTTCAAGCCTCCTGTATCATCTCCTTCCCTCTCTCTTTCAGAAAAAGCCTTCCTACTTTACTAAGAAAATAGAAGCCATATGTTGTGTGCTCCCTCTTCTCCTCTGTTCTATGCTTCAGACCCCTCTGCATCATCATTCATTATCTCCTTTTTTACTCCAGTCTATGAAAGCAGATGTATCTCTCTTGATAAATCCAACTCCACTACATTCTCTCTCTCTCCCTCTCTCCATCTGTGTGTGTGTGTGTGTGTGTGTGTGTGTGTGTGTCTGTTGTGAGCAGACCATGCCTCCAGTGATCATAGTTCTCAACCTAGGAATCACTCATGATTTTCTCCTCTCCTTTACTCGTCAGATCCATCCATACATCCCCTTCTCTCTATTTGCATAACTACTCTGCCAGTTCATACCCCAATTACCTCTCCACATGATTATTGAACTATCCTCCTAATTAATCTCTCAGCTTCCGGGAACTTCCCTCTCTAACCCATCTTCCACACAGCCATTACATTCATATTTCTAAGAAAAAGGTCTGACTACTATCCAAATTCCTTAGATGGCTCTCCATTTCCTCCAGGTTAAATTCAAACTCCTTAACCTGGTAGTTAATGTCCTCCACCCCCTGACTCCCCTCTTTTATGTTGCTCCCCTTCATGATCTTGGTGAATCAATCAAGCTAGCTTCCTGGCTATTCCCTGAACTTGTCTTCCTGTCTCTAGTCTCTGCGTCTTTGCAGCCTATGCCTTGTGCCTAGAATACTTTCTCTCCTTATCTCCACATCTTGGAGTTTCTGGTTTCTTTCAAGGCTCAGCTTAGGTGCCGCCTTCTATGAGAAGCCTTTGCTGAGATTCCTTAACTCCACGGTGCCGTGTCTCTGTAATCAAACTACAATGCATTCACTTACTTGTGTCCATATGTACCCACCTCCTAGCCCTCTTAGAATGTAAGCTCCATGAGTTCAGGGGCTTCATTGTTTTATCCCCTGCACCCCACCCCCTGGCACCTAGGACAGTGACCAGCACAGTAACTTCCTTGCAATAGGAGTTTTCTGTTGAATTGTTGCTTTTGAATTGAAGCAGAGATTCAATTACCAGGCATTTGACACCTCCTTCTACCTCTTCTGTACTTTTTTCAGCTAATTAAAATTCGGTTGCCACCTCCCATCTCTACTAGCAAAATTGGGACTTAAACCTTGGTTTCTATGATTCAAAGTCTATTGCACTGATTCATTTGAAAGTAACTAGATTTCAGAGGGCCTTGAATGGCACACAGTGGGTTGAACTTGTGACCAGTTAGCAAATACAACATTTTCCTGTCTATGAAAAGCCTACTTACTTGTCCTTAGGGATCCGACTCAAGTCCAGTCACCTCCATGAAGTCTCTCTCTCACTTCCCACAGTCCAAACAGATCTCTACTAGAGCCTTCTAGGCAGAGAGAACAGGGGACTAACAGCCATACATCTTGGGATGCTTTCTGAGAACTTTCCCAACCTTGATGTCTGTTACAGGTCATAGAATAGTCTGGACTTTTGTTTTAAAATTTTTTTATTGATTGCTTTTGCTTTTAGGTCCAATTCATTTCTATATATCTCCCTATACTTTCCCATACACTGTGAAACATCTCTTGTAACAAATCTTTTATAAAAGAAGTTTAGCAAAAGCTAACCAATATATCAATGAAGTCTGACCATGTATGCAATATTCCGTATCCATGATTCCCCACCTCTGAAAAAAAAATGGAAGGAGCTACATTTTCTCATGTTTTCTCCAGGGCCAAGCTCCTTAATCATTACATTTACACAGCATACAATTTTGTGGTTTTTGTTCTTTCCATTTACATTGTAGTCATTGAATATACTGTTTTCTTGATTCTGTTTACCTTACTCCATACCCGTTCACGTAAGTCTTTCTAATGCTTTTCTGAATTCTTGTTGAAGGGAGAAGGATGAGTAGGTCCTCCTGGTCATACCCATCCCTCCAAGAAAGATTGGATGATAGACTTTAAGCTGGTCAATTCTAGCAATGGAAAAAGGAGTAACTGTTGAGACAGAGGACCAACCCCACCTGTGTGATCTTATACAAATCTCCTCTCCTCTCAAGGCTTTATTTTTCTTATCCTAATTCACCAATTCCAACCCCCAACCCAGCTTCAGTTTTCTACCTTTTGCTCTGTGGACAGCAGTCAAATCAATACTACCATTGCTTCTGGAAAGGGTGTAACAGTTGACTGTCCTATGGTTCCAATCACCATTCTTCATGAATCCCCAGACTAAAACTCCCTTCCTCGGCCACTACTGCCCTATCTGTGTTGTCTCTCACTATCAGAATCTAAGATCCTCAAGAGCAGAAACTGTCTCGTTTTTGTCTTTATACACCAGCGCCTAGCAAAGTGTCAGGCACATAGCTTGGTGCTTATAAATGCTTTTTCATTTATTCATTCATCCATCTACGCATGGATGCACAAGATAATGTCTCATATCCTTTTCAGCGCTAAATGCTAAAATCCTAAAGGAGTTATGTGCTCATACTTCCCCCACCCTGAACTCTGAAGAAAGGAGTCACAGAATCTTAGAATTTCAGCATTGACCTCAGTGGTTATCTACTCTAACTCATACTTGAAGAAAATTATCCTCTACAACACACCTGACAAATAATGGTTCATTCTTTGCTTGGAGACCTCCCAAGGCAGTCTATTCCACTTTGGAGTAGTTCTAATTGTAAGGAAGTTTTTTCCTGACATTATGACTAATTTTTCTGGTAACTTCCATGCATTGCTCCTGGTTTTCCTCCCTGGTGCCAATCAGAACAAGAATAATTCCTCATGAACTGAAAGCTGGAAAGGATCTTAGAAGTCATCAAGTCTAGTCATCTCATCTTACAGATGAGGAAACCAGAGAGATTAAGTGGCTTGACCAGGGTCACACAACCATTAAGTATCTTAGGTGGGATTCAAATTCATGACTTCCTGAAGGCTAGTGATCTATCCACTATTCTATGCTGCCAATCAATGACAGTCCTTCAAATACTTGGAGACAACCAATGTCTTCCCTCTTGCATCTTCTTTTCTCCAAGCTAAACATTCCTAGTTTCATCAAGTGATTCTCACAATTCAGAGTCTCGAGGCTCTTCATCAGCCTGTAAGGGAACTGAGAACCCAAGGAAGGGTGATGCCTAAGGTCACACAGGTAGTAAAAGTTAGAGGTAAGATTTGAACCCACATCTTTGGGTTCTGAGATAGGGCCCTTCCCACTGTACCACATTGCCTTCTAGTATATTTACTTTATCTTCCAGTTTTGTGTTATCTGCAAATTTGTTAAGTATGCCATCTATGCTTTTAATGCCAGGCTTCAACAGACACATATTAGGACTTCAGAGCTGCTCCCAGATAACATATTCCTCTGTACATGCTCTATGATCCAATTATGTGGTCCCTTTGCTTTTACTTGTACAAGACACTTTATCTCCCAACTCCATGCATTTTTAGGGTAGCTTTTTCCCATTCCTGAAATTATCTCCCTCCTTGTTTTTGCATTCGGGCTTTCCCTACTTCCTTCAAGTCTCAGCTAAAATCCCACTTTCCCAGACCCCCTTAGTGCTAGTGCCTTCCCTTTGGGATTATCTCCAATTTATCCTGCCCATATCTTGCTTGTACGTAGTTGTTTTCATATTGTCTCCCTAATCAGACTGTGAGTGTCTCAAGAGCTGGGACCATCTTCTGCTTTTCTTTGTATTCCTGGTGCTTAGGACAGTGTACATGGTAAGTTTTTAATAAATGCTTGTTTACTTGACTTGACGTGGACAATTATTCCCTGGTGTTTCTTTTTAACCCATTTAGAAGAAAAAGAGTCTTTTTCCCACAGGGTAAAGAGATACCATAGAAAGGATTTCTGCATTATAAAAGAGGTTCGACCAGATGCCTTCTGATAACCCTTTTAATGCTAAGATTGTGAGATTCTCTGGCTCTAAGACTTTCTGATTCTCTGATGAATGATGGTGATAACAGCTCTGATATACAATAGCTCCCTGTACAATTTACAAAGAATGTTTTTTACAATAACCTTTTGGGACAGGTGGTAGAATTATTAATATCTCCATCATATACATGAAGAAATGGAGGGCCAGAGAAGCTGGGACTTGTTCAAGGTCACATAGCTAGTAAATGGCAGAGATAGTGTCTGATCCCAGGTGTTTCGACTTGGAGTATAATACCATCTTATGTCAGACTTCTTTTGTCATATAGAGTTATGTTTCATTGTCCCACAGTACCTGTGAATCCATACATTAAGGGACCATATGATAGGATCATAGATTTGGAGCTATAGGGGGCCTCAGAGATCTTTTCCAACCCACTCATTAACAGAGGAGGAAACTGAGGCTTAGAGGGATTGTCATACATTAGGAAGTCTCAGAGGTAAGGTTTTAACCCTAGTCTTCTTGACTTAGTCCACAATGGCAAGTTTTTTGCTATCTTTTTGTTCCCCTGATCTGTTTAAGCCTCAGATTTCTGAAACTTTCTCCACTAAAATTAACCTCCTAGAACACAATGTTTTCAGAAGCCACATCCTTGCTCAGTGCAGTTCATATTCAGAGTTAATCCCCATTTCTGTCTGTTGGCACTAGGCTTTTGCGTTTCCTTGGAAACAAGCAGTTCTTTCTCATTCCCCATCACCTTAATCTAGACTACTCTGAGAACATTCCCTAGACTTGTAAGAGTAAGAAAGGCCAGGTGAGGGCCATAAAGACCCTCATAGATTGCAGATTATATATAGATCATAGATTAGAAGGGATTTTAGAGAGTTTAGAGTTGGGGAGGAGCTTAAAGGTCATGTAAATCAACCTTCTCATTTTTTTACAGGTGAGGGAACTAAGGTCTAGAGGTGATATGATTTATTCCATTCTTCTGACTGTAAATGAGTTCTTTTTCTGGATATGGATAGCATCTTTCATCATGAGTCCTTTGGAGTTGTCTTGGATTCTTGCATTGCTGAGAAGAGATGAGTCTATCAAAGTTAGTCATCACACAATGTGGCTGTTACTGTGTACAATGTTCTCCTGTTTCTACTCACTTCACTCAGCACAGTTCATATAAGTCTTTCCAGGTTTTTCTGAAGTCTGCCTGTTCATCATTTCTTATAGCACAATAGTATTCCATTACATTCATATACCACAACTTGTTCAGTCATCAACATTCTCTTTTATAAGATTTTAAGTTCCAAATTTTTTTCTCCCTCCCTTCTTCCCCTCCTCCTTCCCCAAGAATGTCAAGCAATCTGATATGGGCTATACATATACAATCATATTAAACACATTTCCACATTAGTCATGTTGTGAAAGAAGAATCAGAACAAAAGGGGAAAATCACAAGAAAGAAAAAAAGTGAAAATAATATGCTTTAATCCATAGTTCTTTCTCTGGATGTGGATAGCATTTTCCACCGGGGGTCTTTTGGAATTGTCTTAGATTATTGTATTGCTGAGAAGAGTCAAATCTATCAAAATTGATCATCACACTATGTGGCTGTTACTGTGTACAATGTTTTCCTGGTTCTGCTCAATTCACTCAGCATCAATTCATGAAAGTCTTTGCAGGTTTTTCTGAAGTCTGCCTGCTCATCATTTCTTATACAACAATAGTATTCCTTTACATTCATATACCACAACTTGTTCAGCCATTCCACAATTGATGGGCATCCCCTCAATTTCCAATTCTTTGCCACCACACAAAGAGCTGCAAGCATGAACTTTTGAATGACTCTAAGAACCCGTGGAGACATAGACATGTAGAGAGTCAGTATTGAACGTATTCCTTGATTTTCAACCCTAGAGATTACTAAGAAACGATCTGACACCACTCCTTGGTGAGTTTCTTTTCCCTTTGATTGAGTTGATATCTCATCTCCTGCCAGCTAAAATCTTTTTTATTCTTGTGTATTCTTTGGTCTATTCTAATCCTTATAGCTTCCCCAATACATGTTTACTGTTTACTTTGACAAAGAGATTTACTAGCTATTTGTATTTTTTGGTGTGTGTAACCACTGTTTGGTGATAGAGAATAGGCTGGAGTTAGTAGGCAAAGTCTTATCTTACCCTTGAGGATGATCAGGGAGAGTGCCATTTTTCCAAGGTTCCCTAAAGCATTATGCCTCTAATTTGAAGTTTGTTGGGTAGATATAGTTCTAGCCCAGTACCCCTCTTGGAGATAGGCAAGAGAAAGAGCTAATACCTAGCCATGGCCTTTTCCTTCACCCCACAAAGGCAGAAATCAGTTTCCTTTGCAGAGGAAAGGCCTACAGCTCAAATCATATACCTATCCATGCCACACTTGAGCTAGGTATATTTATACTTAAACAACCCAGACATACATCTATTCCACCATTAAAGTTTCAATTATTCAGAAGCTTTTTTGACTCCTAAAATTCCCTATAAATATGCAGGCATTCTTATCAAGGGTAATACATTAAGATGTCACCTGTAACATCATGAGGAGTTGAAAGAGAGGGGATATAATGAAGGAGTGGGAACAAGAACTGAGACATAGGATAGGTGACTCCCTACATTTAGTAGGGAGAGGGAGAAGAGCCTTGAAAGGGGACATGGGAAGACATTAAAAACAAACATTCCTAACTTCACAGTTTTGTTGAGAGCTGACCCTGAATAGGGCTCAATGTAACATGGCCTCATCTTTCCAGGACTTCTGCTGAAATTAAAGCCCCATGGTACTTGTTTACCTGTTGATGGTTCTGTGGACCCAGCAAAGACATAGGAGTGAGAGCAAGGAGCTTTCTGCTCTGAACCAATCCAGGGAGTTTCTAGAGTTCCTAGTGGCCCTTGCTTTTTCTCCTTCCCCCTCCCAATTTCTAAGTGTCTTTCTCTCATAAGACACAAGATTCTAAAAAGAGAACACTGAACTTGGAGAGTAAGGTGGTCAGAAGGTCTAGAAAAGAGATAAACCAAGACTCAGAAACTTCAGCGAGTGCAGTGAATAGATTAACTCTCGAAAATCTGCCTGGGAAGATACTGTGTGATATATGAAAGCATAATTATTATCACCTGACATTTAGCATAATAGTTATTGCTTACATTTACATAATACTTTATAGTTACAAAGTCCTTTTGCATCTATTGCCTCATTTGCTACTCACAGTAAACTGAGTAGGCAGGGCAAGAATTAAGATCCTTGTTTTACAGATGAAGAAACTATGATTGAAAGAGGCTCAGTAATATGCCCAAATATCACACAGTGGTACAGATGGAAAAACTCAAGCCTGGGATCTATTGTTCAGAGTGACCTTTAGGTCATTCTGT
This sequence comes from Phascolarctos cinereus, assembly GCF_003287225.1. Taxonomy (NCBI): domain Eukaryota; kingdom Metazoa; phylum Chordata; class Mammalia; order Diprotodontia; family Phascolarctidae; genus Phascolarctos; species Phascolarctos cinereus. The sequence goes on from NW_027555847.1 coordinate 59,711,078, forward strand.
CCAATTCCCTCATTTCATAGATGAGGAAACTGAGTTGAAATAGTACACTCCAGGTCACATAGTAAATAGTGGAGTCAGAATTTGAACCCAAACCCTCAGACATCAGCCTTTGTGCTCCTTGGATTGTGCCACCCTGATTTCTAAATCCCACTTCTGACTCCAAGTATAACCCTTCACCTATGTTGACATGAGGTTCCCCATTCAATGAGGTATAGTCCGTACTCCAGTCCATTTCTACTTCTGATATGTGGGTGATTTTCAGGAAAGCTATAGCTATCCTCTCTTATTAATATCTAAAAGATAAAGTGAGGGATCCCAAAAACCATGGTTTTCCATTAGGTCATCCACAAATCTCCCTACCCTGCTTTTGAACTTTATAGGGGGGAAAATGTGGCATGACTTCTTTTAAATACTAGTCTATTTTGTTGAAATATGTTTTAAAGTGTTCTGAACTACAACTATAAAAAGGAGAGATCTAGCCCCATTAAGAAAGAAGCAGGAGACTAAAACACCTAGAAAAAAACTTGGGGGGCCCTGCTTTGGCACAGAAAACCCCTTTCAACATAAATGTAGTAGCAGTGGGGAAGGAGGCTAGGTACCAGCTGAACAACTGTACAGAGATGGATGCTAAATTAACCTTTTCCTGATTGGAAAAAGAGGACATGCCTAGAGAACAAAACGGGTGTGATTATGGGATTCGGGTCCTTTTGTTTGTGTTTTCTTTTGGTCTGGCCACAAGGATAGAAGGCACAAATAGCCTTTTGTTTTTGTTTTTACTAAAAGGAAGTAAATGAAATCCTGGGCTCCAGAGCTAATTGGGAAAACTAAGGAGGTAAGTTGATGGCTTTTCTCTGATGAGGGCAAACATCTAATTAAGGGCTTATCTGCAGGGACCTCTTAATGCATACCCCCAGACAGCACCCACCTGCCTCTACAGTGGCCCACTTGCCCTAAGATTTCTTCTGCTACTTTTTGACAGGCATAAATTAAGCCATAACTATGCCACCGTGTGGCCCCCCACAATGTGCTGGCCAGTCAGTTGGTGGGACACAAGGAGGGGGGAGGGAAGCCTAGTGGTCTTTTTGGAGCCATCTCATCTCAGGAAGTCTTTCTGGAGGAGGAATGAGATATGAAAAGTGGCATGTCCTATAAGGTAGATCCAAAAAGCACAGTATATTAGAAAGAACCCTAGATTTGGAGTTAGAGACCTAAGATCAATTCTGTTAGTCGCTTCCCAGAGGTGTCAAACTCTAGGTTCAGGGCCCAGGCCTGGACTGAAGCAGAATAAAACATAATTAGAAAATATTTAACAAAATAAATAAAAATATAATACAACATAGATAATGTTAATTTGTGGTTTTCTAAGTCAAATATTCCTCCAACCAGGGATCAGTTTCTGCTTGAGTAGGATATCATTGAACAAGATAATTTCTAAGTTTCCTTCCAGTTCACTTAATGTCTGTCTACCCACCTTAGTTTCTTCATCTGTAAATTAGGGATAATAATGGCACCTACCTCCCTAGGGCTGTTGTTAGGATAAAATGAATGAATATTTTTAAAGCACTTAGCAAACCTTATATTGCATACAAACGCTTCTGCCACTGTTTTATTCTAACCCTTTTTTCCTGAGATTCTTACATGATACAAAGGACCCAGGTATACTTTGCAGGATTTCTTACCTTTCTGGTTCATTGTCCCTAACCAGATAGTACCTAGATGATGCAGAGTGTTGATGTCCACCCATCCCTACCACTCCCCCAGGCCAGCACATAGTTCACAAAACTCCAAGTGGAGAAAGTTTATTTGCAGGCTAAAGAATAGTGCTTTTATGGGAGCTCAGGGGATATACAGATGCCCAGGGATGAACAGTGCTTCCCCAGAGGCTTCCAGCCAGATATAGCCTCTGCCTGGCAGCGGGCTCCCAGAAGGAGCTGCCTGGATTCTTGGCACCTTCTGGCTCTCTCCCCACAGGAGGTGTCCATGGTAGCCGATACTCCCCTGCAGCTTCCCTGCAGTTCCCCCCTGGCTATGTGGGTTGTGCCTTCTCCAGCTGCTCTCTAGCTGTGTGGTTCCTCTGAGTCATTCTGTGATTTCTTCTTTGAAGCTCGAAGCACAGTCTCGGTAGTCCATTTTCCAGGATAAAAGTCTCCCTGCTAGGACTCTATCTCAGTGTAGTGAAGGAGGACATCACAGATTTTCATTGCCATGGTGTTCTTAAAAGTCATCGGTGCATCCAGTGTAAAGCTTCAGCGAGGTGGCCCAGGGAATAGAGTGCTAGGCCTGGAGTCAGGAAGACCTGAGTTCACATCCAGCCTCAGAAACTTACTAGCTATGTGATCCTGGGCAAATTATAACCTCTGTTTGCCTCAGTTTCCCCTGTAAAATCAGAATAATAAAAGCACCTACCTCCCAGGGTTGTTGTGAGGATCAAGTAGGATAATAATTGTAAAACACTTAGTGTGCTAAGTACCTGGCACATAGTAAGAGCTATGTAAGTATTAATTATAATTATTATTGCACTATGGTTCCCACCAACTTCTGGATCCACAAGATTTCATACAGAATCAGGGCTACAACTCATCATTCACACCTTAAAATGGGTCACCATCATGATCAATAAGTTGAACCAATGTGAATCTTAATCTGATGCCCACTTCTTACACCTCAACCTCTTTCCAACGAGCCTAAAAAGCTTGATACCCCTTTCCAATTTCCTCCTAGTTACTTCTCAGGCTCTATCAGTCCCTCTGGAGTCTAGTAGGGGGAGGGCTAATTGCAATGGATAGAACACTGGACCTCCAGTCAGGAAGATCTGAGTTCAAATCCAGTCTTAGTCTTACTAGCTACATGACCCTGGACAAGTCACTTAACTTCTGTCTGCCTCAGTTTCCTCATCTGTAAATGAGGAGAATGCCCCTGCCCTACAAGGTTGTTGTGAGGAAAAAATGAGGTAATATTTGTAAAGTTCTTTGCAAACCTTAAAGAACTATATAAATGCTAGCTACTATCATCTTCATCATCACCATCATCACTTTGCACAGCCAACACTCACTTAAATCCAATTCACTTGCAAGTCATGGCATCACCTTGCTTGTGTCATGGTCCTCTTCCAGAATGAAGGACAAATAACAACATTATCATCATCTTCTTCATCATCATCATCACCATCATCATCATCATCTTCTTCTTCTTTATAACCACCACCACCATCATATTCATCATCATCATCTTCATCTTTGTCATCAGCATCCCCACCATCATCACTTTCCTCCTCCTTGTCTTTCTCCTCCTCATTATCATCATTATTATCTGGAGCTACTTCTAAAGACTTCTACTTCCTACAACTAGACTGAGAGGTAACTGGGGAAGGCAAAGAACTTCCCCCAGAGTTGTTATACAATTAGAAAACAATTAACCCCACTTATACTATGATCCAGTGCACTGGAATCATGCACTGCACATACAGAGGGGGCAATAGCATTAAGCTGGTTAGCCGGTGAGATGGGGATCCAGAGAACAAGACATAAGAGCCAAAGTTAGTAAATTAAAGCCCAGGGAATCACTCACAATAAGGTTCAGGACTCACACTCTGGTCATACTGTGGCTCAATTTTCCTACACAGCTCTTCTCCTTGCTGGCCGTTCTTATATACGAGGGTCACCCAAATGCTGATACCTCTGCAGTTATTGGGATAAGATAGCACCCACTACCTGGATTGTCCCTTCACCTGGTTACAATATTAGAAATTCCATTATGAATGAGTCACTTAGGGTTAACAGTCCTCCTCTCTTAAACTGCAAATACCTTTGGGAGGATTAAGGGACTATCAGTCAGTTCCACCTTAGTATAAATTATTTGTCACGGGATTTAGAGCAGGAAGGAACCTTAGAAATGACCTAGTCTAATCTTCTCTTTGTACAAAAGAGGAAGCAGGAGCCCAGAAAAGTTAAGGGACTTGGCAAGGGTAGAAAATAGCAGAACCAAAATTAAAACCCAGGTTATTAGACTCCAAATCTGATGTTCTCTTTTTCCACACTTAACAGTATTTTTTTCCAATCACTTGTAAAGAGTTTTCAATTTTATAAGATCTTGAGTTCCAAATTTTTTTTCTTTCTCCCTCTCTCCCCTCCTTTCTCCTCAAGATGGCAAGCAATCTGATATAGGCTATACATACATAATCATATTAAACATATTTCCACATCAGTCATGTTGTGAAAGAAGAATCAGAACAAAAGGGGAAAACCATGAGAAAGAAAAAAACCAGAGAAAATACAATGCTTCAATCTGCATTGAGGCTCCATAATTCTTTCTCTGGATGTGGACAGCATTTTCCATCATGATTCTTTTGGAATTGTCTTAGATCACTGTACTACTGAGAAGAGCTAAGTCTATCAAAGCTGATCATAGCACAATGTTGCTGTTACTGTGTACAATTTCTCCTAGTTCTGCTCATTTCACTCAACATCAGTTCATGTAAGTCTTTCCAGGTTTTTCTGAAATCTGCCTGCTTATCATTTCTTATACCACAATAGTATTCCATTACATTCATATACCACAACTTGTCCAGCCATTCCCCAATTTCAGGCTTCCCCTCAATTTCCAATTCTTGGCCACCACAAAAAGACTTGCTAGAGGGGAGCTAGGTGGCACACTGAATAGAGTACCAACCCTGAAGTTGGGAGGACCTGAGTTCATATCCGGCCTCAGACACTTGACATTTACCACCTGCGTGACCCTCAGCAAGTCACTTAGCCCCATAGCCTAGCCAAAAAAAAAAAAAAAGAGGTGCTTTGAATATTTTTGTACACATGGATCCGTTTCTAATTTTTACAGTCTCTTTGGGATACAGATCTAGTAGTGGTCAAACTTAATGTTCTTTTAATTATTCCACATTGACTCCTCATTGCATCAGCATATTGCTTTCTTCCTAGTACTTTGATAAAAACCATCTGCATCATGGGAATAGGATGTTTGATTGACAGAGAGGAGGTAGGTGCTTTTGGACCTTGGAGTACTTTCAGTAGCAGGTCAGGCCAGGGTAGAATGCTAAATTAGAAGGGTTAGGATGAGGGCCTTTCTGGTCTGGGTAAAGGTACATTGGGAGGTAGGAGAAGATGACAGAATTTGGGAGAAAGGCAAATTCTACCTGTTTCAAAACTTTGCCCAGATCCACATACCATCCCCTCTCCACTGCTCCACCACCCCTCTGCCCCCAGGGCCCAGAACAGAAGCAAGTTCTATTCATTGCCAGCTTATATAGGTTTGGGGGTTACTCTAGGGTTTGAATGTATAATGTTTCTCTGGGGAAATGAGTGATGTAGAGAGATGTGATCAGGTCCTGCAGTGAAAGGTTGAGTCCTTGTTAACAAAGTTCACATGGATGAAGGCTTTGATGACATGTCCTGAATCAGGTGTGACTTTTCTTTGACCTGGATACACAACGACTCTTTAAAATCACATTTAATTACGATAGATTGACTCATAGCTGGTCACATACCCGACCCATGTCCTTGGACCTGCCATTTAAATGGAGGGATAAAACTCCAGTAATGCTCATGCCTGCAATTCCAGCCACCAAGTAGGCTGGGGCTGGTGACGCTCAAGCACAGGAATTCAGGGCTGTGGTGAGCTAAGATTGCAGGTTGTCCCCACTATTTGGCACTGAAGTGGGGATCTCCATGGATCCCCAAGGAGGGGCTAACTCTGGGTTTCCAAACAGTCCAGGTTAGAAACAGAGCAGATCAAATCTCCTGTGTTGATCAGAGGGCGATCAGGCTTAGGGGGATGGGTGGAATAAAGAAGTAAGTATAAATGCCCACGTTGTGCCAGGTTCTGTGCTGAGAGCTTCTACAAATATTATTCCATTTGATCCTCACAACAATCCTACATGGTAGGTGCTACTGCTATCCCCATTTCATAGTGAGGGAACTGAGGCAGGCAGGCAGAGGTTAAGTGACTTAGCCAGGGTCTCACAGTTGGTAAGCATCTGAGGTCCGTTTTGAACTCAGGTCTTCCTGCCTCCAGACTGAGTGCTCTATCCACTGTGCCATACTTCCAGCCTGGGTGAGAGAGGGAGACCCAGTCTTTGGGGAGAAAAAAAAAGAGAGAGAGAGAGAGAGGGAGGGAGAGAGAGACAGAGAAAGAGACAGAGAGAGAGAGAGAGAGAGAGAGAGAGAGAGAGAGAGAGAGAGAGAGAGAGAGAGAGAGAGAAGAGAAAGCCCTGGGAGCAGAGGGGTGGTGGGGCATTGGGGAGGGGATGGTATGTGGATCTGGGCAAAGTTTTGAAACAGGTAGAATTTACCTTTCTCCCAAATTCTCTCACCTTCTCCTACCTCCCAATGTACCTTTACCCAGACCAGAAATGTCCTTATCCTAACCCTTCTAATTTGGCATTCCACCCTGGCCTGACCTACTACTGAAAGTACTCCAAGGTCCAAAAGGACCTACCTCCTCTCTGCCAATCAAACCTCCTATTCCAATGATGCAGATGGTTTTTATCAAAGTACTAGGAAGAAAAAATGTGATGATGCAGTGAGGGGTCAATGAGTTAAAAGAACATTAGGTTTGACCACTACTAGGTCTGTATCCCAAAGAGATCATAAAAAATACAAAAGGACCCTCATGTGCAAAAATATTTATAGCAGCTGTTTTTGTGGTGGCCAAGAATTGGAAATCGAGGGGATGCCTCAAATTGGGGAATGGCTGGACAAGTTGTGGTATATGAATGTAACAGAATACTAATGTGCTATAAAAAATGAGAAGCAGGTGCATTTCAGAAACACTGGAAAGACTTGCATGGATTGTTGCTGAGTGAAATGAGTGAAAAGTCCCAGGATGAAGTTTGGTCCTGTGAAGAGTAAACACCTCCAGGCTAGGTCTGAGGAGGAGGAAGAGGAGAGAGAGACAGAGAGACAGAGAGAGACAAGAGGTATTCCTCCCCCCCATCCCCTTTGTCCTCCAGTGCCTTTCCTCTAAAATCACCTTCCATTTACATTGCATATATCTTGTATGTACATAGCTGTTTGCGTGTTGCTTTCCCTATTAGACTGTGAACTCTCTGAGGGCAAGGACTATGCTTTTGCCTTATTTGTATATCCAATGCCTAGCCCAATGCTGGCACTTAAAAAAAAATGCGTGTTGACTTGACTTCACACCTGGATCAGATTGTTCTGTTTTGCCCCACCCCCTTCCAATAAGAATTCCTAGTTACAGCTTTGTTACAAAATCCTGCTTTTTAAAAAAGGAGAGGATTTGGGGAAGAAGGTGGACCAGGTCAGAAAATTACAAGTTCTCAAGATTTTCCCCCACGAAAGAGATGAAATAAATGAGCAGTAAAAATAAAAAAGAGTAAGGGTAGAATATGGGTCCTCCGGGGCAATCAGAGATCTGAAGAAAAGTCCCAGGATTTGATCCCTGGGAAGAGTAAACACCTCCAGGCTAGGTCCTAGGTTTCCTTAAAGACAAGTGGCAAGCCTTGGGGTTAGCTGAGTCGGGAGGCGTCCTCACCCGGCCCCAGCCCTAGGTAAGTTTTACTCCTGGGACAGTGAGGGGTGTTAGGTGTCAGAGCCAGGGAAGATTGAGGGAGCTTCTGCTGACAAGGAATGCCAGACCCAGCAGTGGTGTGGAGATATGGCCGGGCGAGAAGGAACCAGCCCACACCTGCTGAGTGCAGAAGCAGTGGGGTGGGGATGCCCACTGCTTGTGTGCACTTACAGGAGGCTGGAGGCCTTGGTTCCGGTTCCAGACAAAAGAACTGGGGTTCTGGCCAAAAATATCATACTCAGCAAGGGCCAGCATAATTCTGAATGGAAAAAAATGGATATTTGATGAACTATCAGACTTTCAGGACTGTTTAAAAAAAATACCCTGAACTTAATAGAAGATTTAGCATACAAAAGCTAAGAGAAATATAAGGTACATACCAAAAACTAATTACAAAGGACTCAGGAAGGACAGACTGTTTACCTTTTATGTATGTAAAATGTAAATGTATGTTTAACATTGTTATTAGTAATTAGGTAGTTCATAAGAAAGATTGGGGTAGAGCTGAGTATGATATGACTTTAAAAAGTAAAACTGTTTAGGAATAGTTAAAAGGATTAATTATTTTATACAAATGAGGTGGGAGAGGAAGAAAGACACAGAGGAATCAGATGGGGAAGGAGGGCCGTTAGTTCAGAAAACCTACTTTCATCGGGAATGGGTTCAAGAGGGAACAATACAAAGTAAAAAGTGCATAGCAGAGAACAAAGGAAAACTAATAAGGCAGCAAGGAAAACATGGACAGCTCTCAACACAACAGGTAGTATTTATTACATAAGCTTTCTTGAAATGGAGATTTATTGCTCTATATTTTAAATCCTCTCTTATGTTCTGCTGTGCACATGACATGTGTTTTTTTATTTTCTTATTTTGTATGTAAGTTTCAATATTTAAGTTTATAATATTTCTTTTTCTTTTCTTAATGTGTTTTTAAGTTTCAGCAATAAAAAAGCAAAAAAAATTTAAAAAATGAAACCAAGCCCCCACAAAAAAGGAAAAAAAGAAAAATTAAAGATACTTTTTGTTTTGACATACAGACATATCCCAATAAAACTATACACTTCCTCAAAAAAACATTCTCCAAAATCAGGTAAGCAAAACCGCCTAAAAGAATGCTTATAGCTGATTGTCCATGGCCCTTTCCACTTCTATCTATCCCTCTGGTAAGAATGTGTTGTTTCCCTTTAATAACTTGGCACCCACATTGTCCAACATAGTAGACTGGAGTTTTATTGCCATCTAGGTCTATCTTTATTTACATTGTTGCAGTCATTGTTAATACTTTTCCTTGGCTATTCTTGCCTCACTCTTCTACAAAATCTTTGTGTGAATGATCTACATGCTTCCTAATGATATCCTTGATAAAAGTCTGAGAAAAGAACATGCAGCCTTTTGCAGATGATTTTCTGTAGCAAACTACATCTTCAAGTTATATCACTGATTGAGAGGTGTAGAGAATACAAGATCTCCTTGCCTTTACTCTTCGTTGATTACAGCAAAGCATTTGACTTTGTAGAGCACAAGGCAGCCTTAAAGACCTGGATGAACTTAATGCAGAGAAAAGTTAGCAGAACCAAAGGAACAACATTCACAATTACCACAGTGAGGCAAAGGAAAACAGCATTAAAAGACAGCAAAACTCAGATGAATGTCATGACTGCTCTTCACTCCTGAGGGCTGATGATGAAACATGCCTTCTGTCAATGGAGCAGTGGTGGACTTCAGATGCAGGGGAAGGCATATACTATCAGACACAGTCAAGATGTCAGTCTGTTTTACTTAACTGCACTTATTTGCTATAAGAAAGGGAGCTATTGGGAACAGTAATAGTTGGGAATTGCTGTGAATTTCCTAAAGTCCTGAACTTGCTAGGGGCAGCTGGATGGCTCAGTGGATAAAGTGCAAAGCTTGGAGTCAGAAAGACTCATCTTCCTGAATTCCAATCTAGCCTAGACACTTACTATCTATGTGACCCTGGTTAAGTCACTTCATGCTATTTTGCCTCAGTTTCCTCATCTGTAAAGTGAGCTGGAGAAGGAAATGGTAAACCACTCCAATATCTCTGCCAAGAAAACCCCAAATGGAATCATGGAGAGTTGGACACCGCTGAAAGTTGCTGAACACATATATACACACACAAATTTTTAAAGCATCAATGAATTATGTATACACATATTATATATATATATAATATATATATACATATATACACAACAGCATTAAAGATCTTTCCTTCAACATAATTTATCTTATGCATATGTTATGATTATGTATGATACTTTGATAGATTCAACCACAGAAATAACTTTGCTCAGTGATGCTCTAGTGATCAATATTGAGCAAGCCATAAAAAGGGGAGATGCATCCTCAGCAGTGGCATTTACCAATGTCCTGGAGGATGTCCAGTGAAGATGGTAAGGTCTTCCAGGTGCTCATATTTGCAAAAGATGATGCCTGTGATACCAGGCTGCTTCTTAAGATTCAAATCCATCTTCTTTTTAATTAAAAAAAATCCATCTTTTTTAATACTGGCATTATCCTAATGATGCTGTAAGTGCTAAGAATCATAGAATGTCTGAAGAATCACAGTTGAGGGTGTCCTTAAAGGCAACAGAGAGATACATGGTGGAACCATATTACCCACAGTGGCTTGCACTTTAAAAGTGATATTAAGGATATCATGCTAAAGATGTTCTGAGAAGGACATGTAACTCAGGAAAGAATAAGAGAAGGAAGTAGGCCAGTTGTGTAGTAAGAGTGAAGGAAGGGGCAGCCAGGTGGTACAGTGGATAGAGCACCAACCTTGGATTCAGGAGGACCTGAGTTCAAATACAGTCTCAGACACAAAACTCTCACTAGCTGTGTGACTCTGGGCAAGTCACTTAACCCCAATTGCCTCACAAAAAAAAGGGTGGGGGAAGGACAGCCTGAATGCTACACTAGTACCCATGAAATAATAAAAGATCTAAAGAAAGGTCTCCAGAACACTGGGTAGAGTCTTTATGGTGGCCCTATGGAAGGTCACGAACAATGATTGCACAAGGTAAGAAAGCATGGATGTGTTGTGATCTGTACCGCTGGAAGGAGTACCCATATCCATAAGATGCTGGACCCATTGGGTTGGGGGAGGGAGGGAGAGAGAAGGAGAGAGAGAGAGAGAAAGAGAGAGAGAGAGAGAGAGAGAGAGAGAGAGAGAGAGAGAGCTAGCATTTATTAAATGTTTATTATGTGCCAAGCCCTTTGCTAAGCATGATACAAATACAAACAAACAAAACAGTCCTGCCCTCAGAAAACTTACATTCTAATGGGGCAGATAGCATGTAAAGGGGAGCTGAAAAGCTGTTGGGTAGGAAAATAACAGGAAGAGGGGACAAAGGGGAGGGAAAATTAGATGAAAAGTAGATTAAGAGAGGGACTAATCCTAATCAAAACCAACTCTGAGGTTGTACAAAACTATTTATAGCTCTTTTAAGGTGGCAAAGAATGGGAATCTGAAGGGGTGACTATAATGAGAAATGGATGGACAGTTAACAGTATATAAATGTGATGGCATGCTATTGTTTTGTAAGAAGTGATGAAAGGGATGGTTTCATAGGAACCTGGCAAGACTTGTATGATTTGATGCCTGGTGAAGTGAACAGAAACATAACATTGTATATGACAGCAATATGCTAAAGATTAGAAATGCTTATCGACATAATGGCCAACCAGGATTACAGAGTACTGATAATGAAATATGCTGCCCATCTCCTAACAGAGAAGTGATGGACTCAGAGTGAAGAACGAGACATTTTTTTTTGACATGCTGAATGTGGAAATATTTTGATTGACTATCCATATTTATAACAGGATTTATTATAGAGGTCTTGCACTGATGGGTTTGAGGATTTAAGTCAGGCCGGGTTTTACCTGTAGCCTGTCCTTAGTCTGAGGACCACCTAAGTCAGAACGTAGGCTCTCCAAGCCCTCCCCTGCTCTATCTTTCCCTTGAGAACAGAAGGACCCTGAAAAATAACCGGGAAGCGAGGAGACATTTCAGGGGGGACTCCCCCTAGTTACCGTTCCCATGAGAAAAATTATTGTTGATACTTTGCCTTTTTGCACTCTGGGTTCTGTTCCCACAGATGGGGTATAAAAACCCTAACCCTTAGATCAATAAACGGAGCTTGTTCTGAAATAGCTACCCACCTGGCCTGCATATCTTTCTCTTTTATCATACTCGACCAGAAATTAAACACAGTCGTGGATGCAGGTGTCCGCAAAAATTTATTTTTCTTTAGTTCTCAACATAAGACTGGGGGAGGGAAGGGGAGTGGGAGGATGAGAAGATAGATCTTTGCTATTGAAAAAATATGTATTTTGCTTAAAAAAAAGCATTTGGGGAGGTATCAATGCATTACCAACATATGACATACGTTAGAGCTGTTGTCCAAGGAGTGAGATGGACCGAGACCAGGTTAATGGGCAAGATAAGACAAAAGGTCACCTCACTTATCAGAGCCAAGGAGTAGAATTCAAGATTCCTCTTGGTTCAGAAAATAAATGACTTGAGCACAGACAGAATTCATCCTCTTGAAAATTTCTGCCTGTTTGTGCATTTCTATATTCAACCCATAGGACATGTTGTAGTATATGACATAATGCCTTCACTTCTCAGGCTTCCTGCTAGCTAATTGTTCACATTCTAGCTTCAGGTTGTGGTATTGAGCCTCTAAAAATGGAAACTCTTCCTTAATCCCATCCCAGCATTCAGAAATCATAAATTTCAAGAGTTGAGCAGGCTTTTGTGGCACTAGAGTTTAGATAAGAGGAATTCGGAAGATAGAATGATCATTGAGGACCAGGGCAGCCAGGGAAGGCTTTTTGCTGGGCGAGTGATTTGGACCTTGAGGTAGAACTTGAAAGATGTGGAAGACTTAGATAAGCAGAAAGGAGTAGGGAAGGCACATCAAGAGGGAACAGTGCATGGAGGTACAAATGTTCATGGTATAGGATCCCAAGATTTTGAACCAGAAGGCACTAAAAGAGTATCTAGCCCATTACCTTCATTTTACAGCTAAGGAAACTGAGGCCCAGAAAGGTGAAGTGACTTGCCCATAATCACACAGGAGTAAGGTGCAGAGCTGCAATTCCAAACCAGTTCCTCTGGTGCTAAATCTGGGAGTCTTTCTGCCATGCTGGGCTCCAGTTCAGCAAACAATGAAGAGAGTTTAGCTGAAGTCATAGATTCTTTTTGAGGATCAATAAGAGAAAAGGCTAGAGGTATAAGGTGGTGTCACATTGCAAAGGGGCTTAAACCTCAGCCAAAGGATCTTGGATTTTATTTATAGGAGTCCCTGGAGGCTTTTGAGAGGTAGGATTCTTCCATGATTTGAGCAAAGTAGTGCTAGAGGAAAATTAATCAGGCAGCCACGTGTGGGATGGCTGTGAGAAGGTGAGGCAATAGGAGGAAGATTGTTTAGAAATACATAGCAATAATAACTTCATATGTATCATGGGTATTTCTTGCCTTCTCAATTAGTGGTGAAGGGGCTAGAGGGAGGGAGAGAATTTGGAACTGGAAATTAAAAAAATTTTTTAAAAAGGAGTACATTGCAATAATCCAGCACGAAATGATGAAGATGTGATTTGGGCAATGGTTGAGGGAATAAAAAGAGATGGGAAGAAGCTAAGTATAGCACCTGAAGGCAACCCCCAACTTGCATGGTGGTTCCCCCAGACAAATGTAGCCCAGCTTCGGTACTCTTTGAGTTTGCATCCACTTAAAACTGTATCTTTATGAGCTCCTATCCATATATTTACCTTTAGCACAACTAGAGGCAGCTAAGAGTCATGCTGTGAAGTCAAGAAGACCTGAGTCTGACATTTATTAGCCATGTGACCCTGGGCAAGTCACTTAACCTCTATTTGCCTCAATTTCCTCAACTGTAAAATGGGAGTAATAATAGCACCTACCTCCCAGGGTTGTTTTGAAGATCAAATAAGAAAATATTTGAAAAAGCTTAGCTCAGTGCCTGGCAAATAGTAGGTGCTTAATATATTCTTGTTTGTTTCTCCCTCCATTAGCCAGCAAGAGGTCACAATGAGTTCAAAGCAAAGGCATTTGACAAAGTAATGTTATAAGAAAAGTAATAATAAAACATTATCCCTATATACCTTGTGCATGTTTTGCCACGAAATATACACACCATGAGTGGAAAAGCGGACATATATAAGGAAGAAGAATAGAGGGATACCCATGTGGAAGTGTACATCCCACTTCCGACACTCTAGAACTACCTATGTATTGCTATGATGTCACTGTGCTGCTCCAGCCAAGTCCTGCTTTCCTCTGGTCTTCTCCAGGTATGCTACTTCCCCTAGAAGCTGTTCTAATGGGCAGGCACATAGATAGTGACCTAGATGTGCAGCGTTGCTGGCTGTTGCCAGGATGATTCCACTGGTCACATGATTTCTCCAAATTCATACAAGGAGAAGCCCAGAAAGGTGAAAGAACTTCCTTGTGCTAATACAGGGAGTAACAGAAATAAGATACGAAGCCAGCTTTTCTCTCTCCAAACCCTTTACTCCTTCCTCTCTGCAACACTAGCTCCTGATAACTGTGTCTGCCATACCCATCCTAATGGAAATGTCCAGTGAAAAGAGAGCTTCTCTCTGCTTCTGACCTCAGCTTTAGCTACAGTCCTTAGTTATGCTGCTAGTTCTTATTCCTCAAGAAGAGAGTGGGTGCTCTGCCATAGTTTGTATCCTCATCACTTAACACAGTGCCTGGCATTCAGTTGGCATTTAGATGCTTATTGACTTGACTTGAAGTCACTTCTCCTTTCTTGCCTCAGTTTCCTTTTCTGTAAAATGAGGGGAGTGATCTCTAAGATCCCCTCCAGCTCTAGATCCTATAATGTAGCCAAATGAAGTCCTGGGAAGAGACCGGAACTAGAGATATGGATTTCATAGTGCTCTGCATAAAAGAGAGAGTCAAGACCTGGATGTGGATAAGGTCTCCAAGGCAGACCCCTTATGAGAAAAAAGTAGAAAACTAGCAAAGGACTGAGCTTCTGGGTAAGCCTATGTTGGGCAAGGTAGAGGAAGAAGCAGCATCAGTGAAAGGAACAGAGTGGGAGGAGGGGAACACAACAGTGTGTTGTTTCAAAGTCGAAGATGGGGAGAGCTCCTAGATGCCCGGGGTGGTCCTTGCTGCTGAATGCTGAAGAGAGGTGGAGCAACAAGGACTGAGGGAACATCTTTTGGCAACTGGAAAGTCATTGGTAACTTGGACGGTCTTCACTCTTCCATGTAACCCAGAAGATCCAAAAAAGAAAGTTCCCAGCACCAAAAACCTTGGCACTGGCAATGGTTCATTATCAGAAGTGGATATGACTTTATCAGTGGAAATTACATCAAAGAAGGCATATTACCATCTGTTTTTCCACTGCACCCTAAGGACTGTGGGAACTTTCCATCTGACTGGCAACTGAAACCTACTCTTTGTGTTTTGTTCTTCATTTAAATGTGAGCTCCTTGTGATCTGGGACTGGTTCCACCTTTCTATTTGTATACCCAGTGCTTAGCACATAGTAGGTGCTTAATTAAAATTAAGTGCTTTTCTTCATTCACCCATGACCTTGGGATATAGTCCTGCAGTGCATCTCCATTGCTGCATCACTTTATTCCCTGCAACAGCCTAGTGTTACTCTCCAATTTGGAGATCTCAGTGTGCCCTCCCTCTACTGGACCACTTATAAAAATGTTTAAATATTTAAGACCAGTCCTAGCCCAGATCTCTGGAAAACCTCATTGTTTACATTCCTCCATTGTGAGAAGAGTCAGTTTCTCCTTATAGTAATTTTTAATTTTTAAATGAGTTCTTTATTCAGGGCAAAACATTCCCCTCCCTTGACCACACATTTAATTACTCTCAAAGTCACTCTTTTGCCTTTCCCTCAGTAGCTTTTGATTATGTTTTCAATAATCCTACCTTTTATTGAAGATGCTAGCAGCTTATCAACTACAGAATTGCAATTCCTGCAGCTGTAGCTTCCAGAGTCTCATCTAGAACCTATCTTGCAGTCAGTTATTTTAAAAATGTATTTTTATTTTTCCAATTACATGTAGAAACAATTTTTACATTCATTTTTTAAAATTTTGAGTTTCAAATTCTCCCCCTCCTTTCCTCCCCTCCCCCTTCATTGAGAAGGCTAGCATTTTGATATAGGTTCTGCATATGCAGTCATGCAAAACATATTTCTATATTAGTCATGTTGTGAAAGAAAATGCAGACAAAAAAAAACAACCAAGAAAAACAAAGGTAAAAAAAAGTATGCTTCAATCTGCATTCCATAAATTCTTTCTCTGGAAGTAGATAGCATTTTTCATCATAAGTCCTTCAGAATTGTCTTGGATCATTGTATTGCTGAGAATAACTAAGTCCTTCATAGTTGATCATCAAACAATACTGCTGTTACTGTGTACAATGTTCTCCTGGTTCTACTCACTTCACTTTACATCAGTTCATGTAAGTCTTTCCAAGTTTTTCTGAAATCATCCTATTCATCATTTCTTATAGCACAATAGTATTTCATCACAAATACTAAAACTTGTTCATCCATTCCCTAATTGATGGTCATCCCCTCGATTTCCAATTCTTTGCTACCACAAAAAGAGTTGCTATAAACATCTTTGCACATATAAGTCCTTTTCCTTTTTCCTTGATCTCTTTGGGATATAGACCTAGTAGTGGGTATTTCTGGGTCAAAGGGAATGCACAGTTTTATAGCCCTTTGGGCATTGTTCCAAATTGCTCCCCAGAATAGTTGGATCAGTTCACAACTCTACCAACAATACGTTAGTGTCCCAATTTTCCCACATCCCCTACAACATTTGTCATTTTCCTTCCAATCTGTTAAGTGTAAGGTGGTACCTCAGAGTTGTTTTAATTTGCATTTCTTTAATCAATAGTGATTTAGAGCATTTTTTCATGTGACTATAGCTTTGATTTCTTCTTCTGAAAATTGCCTGTTCACATCCTTTGACCAGTTCTCAATTTGAGAATGACTTGTAATCTTATAAATTTGACTTGGTTCTCTACATATTTGAAAAATGAAGCCTTTATCAGAGACATTTGCTGTAAAATTTTCTCCCATTTTTCTGCTTCCCTTCTAATGTGGGTTTCATTGGTTTTGTTTGTGCAAACCCTTTAAAATTTCATGTAATCAAAATTATCCATTTTACATCCTGTAATATATTCTCTGTCTCTTGTTTGGTCATAAATTCTTCCCTTATCCATAGATCTGACAGGTAAACTATTCCATGCTACCCTAATTTGCTTATGGTATCACCCTCTATGTCTAAATTCTGTATCTATTTTAACCTTACCTTGGGATACGTGTGAGATGTTGGTGTATACCTAGTTACTGTCAAATTGTTTTCCACAAAAGATTCAGTCACACCTAAGGCCTGCTGCTGGCTTGCTGGGGTATGGCTTGCACTGCCACTTGACTCTCACTGCAGTGAGACAAACCTTTCCTGCTAAGTTGTCTTGGGCTGAGAAGTTGTTTCACCCCATCCTTTTGTTGGTTCTGCTGTTTTAGAATTTGTTTTGAGGCAGCATTTTAATGTTGTTTGGACGGGTATTTGGGAAAGCTCAGGCAAGTCCCTGCCACCTTGACTCCACTCTCCTAGTCCCCAGTTGGAGAGTTATGCTGTTAATCTGACAGACCTCTCTTTCTCTCCCCAGAAGCAGCTATTTGTAATGTCAAGTTGTACATTTTTGCCAATGCTTCCACAATTTTCCTCTTGAATTACTCCAAAGCTCTTGGGTAGATGCCATCTGGCCCCAGTGATTTATGTACATCTGGCTTATCTGTTAGGTCTAGGATGTCCTGTGCTTTCATCATTATTCCATCTTAAGGAGGACCCATTGATTCTTTCTGTTATCTCTTTTTTCCCAGAGTGCACTTCTGGAATTAAAAGCTTCAAACAGTTCCATTGACTCTGGCTGGCTTCCTGTTTTTGATGTGCTTAAAGAACCTCTGCTTATCAGATTTGAGGTCTTTTATAAGATACTTTTCAAATTATTTTTGGATCACCTCATAGAAATCAACTTGCTACTGTAGGGGCTCCTGTTCTGCTTTCTTGAGCAATCTCTCACTGGTTCTTAGACCTAGAGAGACTTAGGAGAGAATCTCCTCCAACCTCCAGGCTGATTCAATCCCCTCTTTAGCATCTCTGGGAGATATTGCCTCTGAGCAGATATTGCCAGCAGTAGGAAGCTCACTTATCAACTCATCTCATTGTTGGATAGCTCCAATTATTAGAAAGTTCTTCCACAAGTAGATCAGAAACCTGATTCCTTAGACCTCCTATTCATAAATCCTAGTTCTATCCTCTGTAACCATACAGAACACATCTGTTCCCTCTTCCATCTGATGCCTTCCAGATATGTGAAGGCAATGATCATGGCCTTCAAAATCTTCTCCAGGCTAAACATTTAATTGTTTCTGGTCCTCATGCCTAACTTGATTACCCTCCTCTGGACATATTGCAGTTTGTCAATGTCCCTCTTATAAGTAGAGGCCAGAAATGGACACAATACTCCAGATGGTGTCTGGCCAGCCATACAGCATAGCGGCTTTGGTCAGTGTCCAGATCCAAGCCCAGGATGGCTATTATGCCAAAGTCAGATGACGGGGAAGAGATCCAGGATAGCGACAGCAAATTGTTCCAACCAGGCCCGAAAGAGAGGGGGATGGTTATAATTTAAAGGACCCAGGCCCAATGAGCCGCTGGTTCCTGATAATGAGTAATCCTCCTATTTCTGCACCTCTGGAGAACATGGGCAAAAACCATCAGGAGGACAAATATTTTACTCACTAAAACGATATAGAACAGCAAGGGCCCTTGGTCAACAATCCACAGAGATGATTTCCTGCTTTATTAGTATCATGATAAATACTTCCAGAGATGCCACCCTCAAGTAAGCTATCCCACCAAGGAATCAGAAGGTCACCCTTAGCTCCAATTACATGTGAATTGATGCCATTTTATAACAGACGAAGAGAAAGCCCAAAAGAAGGCTTTGCATCATGGTGAATGGTCAAAAAGCTTAGGAGATTCCACATTGATTTATACTCTCTTTAAAGTCATAAAATGCATGACACTGAGGAGGGAAGGAAGGCCGGCAGGTAAGCAGAGAGGGAGGGGGAGAGAGAGGGAGAGAGGGAGGGAGGGATGAAGAAAAAAGGGAGGGAGGGAGGGACAGAAGGAATAAGAGAGGAAGAAGAGAAGGAGGGAGGGAGAAAGGAAGGAAAAAGGAATGAAGAGAGGGAAGAAGGGAGAAAGGTTTTGCTAAGCACCTACTTTTTGCCAGATACTATGTTACTTGAAAAATACTAATTCATTTGATGCACACAACTACCCTAGAAGGTGGATACATTATCCCTGCTGTATAGCTGAGGAAACTGAAGCAAATAGTGGTTAAGTGGCTTGCCTCTGGTTGCATAGCTAATAAGTTAGCTAATAATAATAAATCTAAGGCTAGATTTAAACTCAGGTCTTCCTGACTCTAAGCCCAGCTCCTCAACTGTCCCCAGAGTGTCTGGATGAAGCTGATGATGATTGACACACCAGATTTTTGGGTGACACTGACAATAAGAACTACTGGCAGCCAAACACTCAGCTCACATCCTGGCCATCTCCAGATCAGACCATCTGCTCTCCTGCTTCCACATCCATCCATATCTGAAAGGCCCACCCTTGTGACCCTGAGCTCCGATTGGTGAGCTTTAACTTTACCTTTCCTATCTCATGCCCCTCACATCTGTGTGAAATGAGGCAGTTCCCATGTATCCCCATTTCCACTCCAGCTCTTAGAACCCATCAACACTACCATTCCTTCTAAAGACATGTCAATCAATCACCCTAGTAAGCTAGTCATCATTCTCTCTGACTTCTCTCTTCAAAACATTCCTGTCTGGCTATCACTCACCTCTGTGTTCCTTTCCTTTTTAGGATCCAATTGCTTTAAGGACAGGAGCTATTTTACTTGCCTATATCTGTATCCCCAGCACATAGCATAGTGCCTAGCACATAGTAAGCATTTAAATGTTCTTATCATCCATTCATCAATATCAATATGAGAAGTACCTCTACAGGAGTAAACAATCACCAATAGAAATAGGAGGTTCCTGGACACTCCAGCCTACTGCTGTATCTGCTTAATCTCCTCTCCTAACCACTCATTCAGGTCACTGAATAAAGAGTTCTAGAGGTGATGGGGTACTTGGGTGCTTGTGTTTGGGTGCTTAAGCTTGGACCCCAATTTCTCCCTAGCCTCAGAAACACTGTCCCTGATAGTTTCTCCCCAGCCCAAGGACACTGTGCCTAGCAATTACTCATGAGTGGGACCCAGCACGACCCTTATCTCTCTCCTTGGTGCAGTAACAAACAGCACCTGAAGGAATTATTAGTTTAAACTGGCTTTGCACTGGGCCATAAAGATATTCTTACTCACTGGACTATCTATATTACTGCCCTACCTCATTATCTACAACCTGGACTCCTTATTATCTGTATTTTAGACTTAAGACTTATGTATACTCCCTACATCTATCTTGTCAAACAAGACAGTGACTGGTGGCAGACTGGACAACTCTCAGTTGTCCCTGACCACTAGTTAACTTAGTGACATAGCTGGCCTAAAATCACACTTCCATGTGACCCCCCCTTGTGGCCTTTTCCTAGTGAACTCTGGGTAAAACGCCAGGGCATTAGGTACAAGAAGTGCATGTTCTTTTAAGAACTGACCACTCCTTAACCACTCCCTAATCCCACCCTGAATCACCCAGTTAGCATATTTGGCACAGGTTTTATTGTGTTTTGTCCTATATAAACTTTAACTGTACCACTCTAAAGTTGCAGGACCCTTAAGAATCCTTGCCCACTGAAAAGCGTAACAATAAACTTTTTGCCAACTTGACTTAAAGAATGCTTGAGTCTGTGAATTCATTCCAGACGATCCCGTCATGTACTTCAGTCTTTGAGGCATCTCGACCTCTCAGACCGCAACAGAGGCACCTGAGAAAATTGGTCAACATAACCGCAGTCATTGCAAAAGCCAGCTTTCGATGCTGGAAGAAAGAGATGACTTTTTACAAAGGATAACTGTTGACTTGCTGTCCAATGGGTATGTCCCTAAAAAGAGTTTGATGAAAACCCAGAAGACAGACAAGTGAATGAGAAATTTAAAGAATGATTCATTTGCTGTGGTGGGCAATGGCTATGATTGTCAAGTGAATAGGAAAATAATCTTGGAGAGAAGAGGTCTAAATAGGGCACCACTGAGATTGAAAATACAAGACAATGTGAGTGTGCTTATCTGTGGGATCATCTCATCAAGGGAAATACACACAGTCAATTGAAAAGTATGTATTAAACACCAACTATGTGCCAGGCATTGTAGTAGGTGCTGGGATACAAAACCAGAAATGAAATGGCCCCTACCCTCATGGAGTTTACATTCCATTGGCAGAGACAACATATATATATATATATATAGCGCTATAGATATAAGTATATATACATATACATGCATATATGCATACACGCACATATATGTACATAAATACATATATACATATATTTACAAACAAATTAAATGTAAGGCTGTTTGTAGGGAGAGGTACTAACAGATAAGAAGATCAGAAAAGGCCTCATGTGGTAGTGGCGCTTGAGCTAAGCTTTGAAGGAACTGAGGGATATACAGAACAATAAAAATATCACCAGCAGTATTCACTTTGAAGCTTATCTAACAAATATTCTGAAAGAGGAAAGCAATGCACACTTTCCAAAATGCATAAGAAGAGGGAGTGTCCCATAATATGTAGAATTACCCTAACCTGGTGATCACCACCCCCCATCTCACTGTCCTACTATCTTCCAGCCTATCCCTTGCAGGACTATTTTACTTTACATACTTTCTTTCATTCTCCTCTGTATCAGCCATCACTTTCACGTGATGCCAACGCTGCTTGACCAAATCCCAAAATACCATTACAAAAAACAAGACGTGATCAGGAATATTAACCCAAGGAAATACCAACCAGAAACTCCAAAAGGATCTGAAATTCTGTCTTGAGGCCACTCACCACTCTCATTATAAGATTGAGGCTGGTACCAAAAAGCCATAGAAGTCACTGGGCCTGGAGGTGTTAAACACAAGGGCTGCACCAGAGTATACCTGGAACCAGATTAAAATATAATGGGGAAATATAAAATAAATCAAAATACAATAAACCATAGATAATGTTAGTATGTGGTTTTCTAAGTCAACACGCAGCCTGCAAAGATCTTTATAAATGGTTTAGTGAGCCCTGTTTCTGTCTGAGTTTGGCACCACTGATCCAGCCATCGCCCTCACTTTACAGAATTGGGAACATAAGGAAAGAGTGGTTCTAAGGTATCACGAGACAGTCGCATCTGGCAAGGCATCATTTGGCCTGACCCTTCCTGCTCTCCTTTGCTGTGTGTTCTCCCCAGTTTGTAAGATTTAGAACTGACAGGGACCTCAAAAATTACCTTCTTCATCATTTCACAGATGAAAAAACGGCTTCAGAGAGAAGAAAAAATTGACTCAACATCACACAAAGAGAAGTTAGGGGTAGATTTGCAAATCCAAGCCCAGGAGTCTTTCCGCTAACATTTCTAGCTTCAGAAGGCCAACTCAGGTTCCATTTTCTGTCTTGGCCAATCAATTTGATATGCCTGATGAGTTTTGGGTTGATCTAGTACTGACTTTGGTCTATTCTGTCTCTTGAATGTTGGCTGGGGCTATGCCCCTTTTTCTGGTTTCCCATAACCTCCACCATGTTTTGTCTTTGTACCCCAGCTACTAGTTGGGTTCTTAGCACATTGTCGGTGTCAAACAAAATGTTTGCTGATTGACTGAAACTTGGTACTATTCTTCTCTATGAAAACAAGTCCATAACACCAAATCTGGATTGCACAATGCTCTACAAGAGTAAAATGACAATTATGTTTCTCTGAGCTTTCCAAATAGCAAAGTACTTGACTCTTAATAATCTGGTGAGAAAAGTAGTAAAAGTATCATTGTCCCCACTTTACAGAAAAGAAGATGGAGACTTGGGGCAGTTGTGACTTTCCCAAAGTTACACAAGCTAGTAAATGTCCAAAGGACAACTTGAACGCAGATCCTCTGACTTCAGGTCAGCGTACTATCCTCCTCTTTGCTGCCTGCACACTAAATATTAATTTCACACAAGGAGAATTTTGGTCCATAGCAGGCCCTGAATACAGGTAGCTGATTAAAGATGTCAATCACAGCTGAACATAGCCTGTTAGTTGCACTAGGCTGTAACCAGGCAAGAGCCTCCAGTAAGATTCAGCATGGAAAGGGTCCACAGCTTTGGAGCTAATCTTTCCTCAGGAGGTCAGCAGGAATCTGCCTTGAAATACTGATCTAGAATCAAAACCTCCCAATCTTCCAACTCTGGCTCTTTCAGATAAAGGCCCTTTTAGGGGGAGTACTGGGGGATTAGCATGAGGAGGAAATAGGAACCTGAACTCCCTCTTTAAACACTGACAAGCACAGGCCACCTCCTTAGCAACCTTAATCTCTCTCATTTTAGAGTCCCTATTACCTGCTCCACATGGAAGGAAGAAAGGAATAGCAAACTGGCCACCCCCCTCCCGCATCCAAATATTTCATTTTCTTTTTCTCTCTCTCCTTTTTTTTATTCTACTGCAACATCGACTCTCCAACCCCATCTGAAATAGCTGTGAAATATGGAAATATCTTCCTGGTGCACAGTGATTTTTAAAGGTTTCTGCTGTTCAGACACAAGTGAGATACCCTCACAGGGCGACTAACTGTCATCTTTCCACTGCTTCCTGATTGCGCTCAGTGAGCACACACAGCCCGCAGCCATTCACCAAACTAGGGAGAAAAAAAAAAAGAAGAGAAGAGAAGAGAACAGAGAAGAAGAAAACAAACCCAGACTCAAGGTTTGCTGTTGAAAAGCTCTGAAAAGAGAAATGACCAAGCCGAGTGGAAAAACCAGTTGCTGACTTTCTGTTCTCAGTGGGCCATCACCTTGAACACCATTCGACTGATTCATTCCACCAGGGCGCTTTGTCCTGAGCTGGGAACTTCCTGACTTTTGAGAGGCAGATGGAGATCAGAGTGTGGTGGCCTTTAAACAAGCCCGAGCATGATGGAATGATGGAGATGAAATTGTGTATGTTTCATTTGCTCCTGCTCCCTGTTGGTTTCAAAGAAAGAATGATATTGGCAGCTCTGCAGAATGAGGTTTTGATGTGATACCTGCGTGGGTCAAAGTAGTTAATGTTCCCCCAAAGGGAAGAGTAATTAGCAAATGGATGGATCATGTTCTGTTCACACTGCTGTAGTAAACCATGAGCATTTGTTATTTCAAGGAAAGACTCTATAGCTCGATTTAAAAAAAAAAATGTCAGCACCTAGGCTAAGATGGGGGGTAAAGATGAGGGGGCTATTGTGAAATGGAAGATCTATAATAATATAGCATTTAATAATGCTGTATTATAATATATATAATATAATAATAAGCCAGTATTTACACAGTGTTTAAGGTTTACAAAGCACTTTACAAATGTTATGTTATCTTACAACAACTCTGGGAGGTATGGGCTCTTATTTTATCCCCATTTTATGTATGAGGAAACTGAGGTAGACAGAGGTTAAATGACTGATCCAGGGTTACCAAGGTAATAATTGGGTGAGACTAGATTTGAAGTCAGGTCTTCCTGATTCCAGGTCCAGTTCTTTATCTGCTGCACCTAGGTGTCATTTAGAATGTAATTTGTTAAATGAAATTCTAAATTACATTTAACAAACAGGGGTGGGGATAGGACCTTCAATTTCATTGGTATAATGAACTTCCAGATTAGAAAACTCCCTTCTACCAGTGCAGGCTGGTACCTTCTTTATACAAAGTATAGTCTGAGAGAGTTAACCTAGAGAATTGAGAGGTAATTGACCTGCCCAAGGTCTCATAGTCAGCATGTATCAGGGGTAAGACTTGAACCTAGGAGTTTTTGGCCAGCTCTTTATAACATCAACAACTAGCATTTATATAGTATTTTAAGGTTTGCAAAACACTCTATAAATATCATCTCATTGGGTCCTTACAACAACTCTGGGAGTTAGATCCTATCATCATCCCCATTGTATAGATGAGGAAATTGAGGCAAAGAGAGGTTAAGTGACTTGCTAAAGATCACACTTGTCTGAGGCTAAATTTGAACTCAGGTCATCCCAAGTATCCACTACATCATCTAGTCTCCCATTCAACAAAACATAACATTCAACATAATATAACAAATATTTGTTAAGTGCCAATTTTGTTCAGAGTACTATGATAGAGTCTGGAAAAGCTACACATTTTAGCTAAGATTTTGTTCACACACCAACAAAGATGGCTATAATTCAATTCAATTCAATTCAAAACATGTTTATTAACCTCCTCCTGTGTGCCAAGAGACTGTTTACCGGGTAACAGTATTTTTTTCTAGGAGTTTGCTTCACTTGCTTCTTCACTATTAATCTCTCAGGGACTTCTTTGGTGGAGTCTTCTTTCCCTAGTCCTCCAAGCCACACTGAAAACAGTCCTTGGCCTTATAGAAGGGCGTATATTCTACAGGTGAGAAATAATAAATAGGCAGATAGGTCCATAGACAGAGGAAGCACAGGGACTTCTGGAGGGTAGAGACAAGATGGTGGAGTAGAGGATACACTATAGCTAGGATCCCCCAATATTCTCCTGCAAACAACTTTGAAAAACACTTCAAATCAAATTCTGGAGTAGCAGAGCCGACAAAAAGTTGATGAGAGACATTTTCCAGTCTGAGATAGCTTTGGAGGTTTGACACTAAGATGGGGGCCAGCCAGGAGACCGTATGGCAGCAACACCAACTGTGGGCTTTGGAGCTGGCTGTAACAACAGCAGCTGCAGAAGTTCCTAAAATAGAGACGGTAAGGAAGAGATCATAATGGACCCCTGTGCTAACCCAGGGAGCAGGACAAGGCACTGCTTGGCCACTCCATTGCCTGTACCCACTTCTAGGTTTCCGTTTCAGCATGGAGAGGAACCCTTTCAGTCACAATGGATTAGGAACCCTGGGGACCAGAAGCACTTGTAGTCACAAGGGAGCAGGGACCCTTCTTAGGTAAGGACCAGAGAGCAGATCAGGAGACCAGTGACCATACTTCTCCCTGGACCATACCATCTTGGGAGCACCAAAAACTTGCAGACCCTGAGAATTAACTCTGAAACCAGAAGTGCGAAAAAGAAGTCTGAAGCTTAGGACGATGTCCCCCAACCCAGAAACAGATGCCAACATCAACATAAAGTTCAAAGTTAAGAAATAGGCTGGGAAAAAATGAGCAAACAACAACATAAAGAACCTGACCATAAAAGGCTACCATGGTCACAAGGAAGATCAAGACACAAACTCAGAAGAAAACAATATCAAGACAGCTGCAAGCAAAGCTGAAAAAATAGAAAAATGTGAATTGGACACAAGCCCAATAGGAATTCCTGGAAGAGCTAAAAAATTATTTAAAAAACCCAATAAAAGTGGTAGAGGGACAATTGGGAAAAGAAATGAGAGTGATGAAAGAAAATAATAAAAGATAATATGGGAGCTATCACAAGAAAATTAGTAGAACGTGGAACATACTATATATCAGAATTATGGATAAGAGAACAATTCATGAATAAACAATAGATATAGAGCATTGTGAGTTATAAAATGGATAATTTCATTGCATTAAATTAAAAAAAGTTTTGTACAAATAAAACCAATGTAGCCAAGATCAGAAGGAAAGCATAAAACTGAGGGGGGGGGGGAAATCATAGTTCCTGAAATAAAGGTCTCATCTCAAATATATATATATAGAATTTTGTCAAATTCATAAGAAAACAAGTCATTCCTCAATTGATAAATGATCAAAGGATGTAAATAGGCAGTTTTTCAGTTAAGAAATCAAAATTACACATAGTCACTTGAAAAAAATGCTCTAAATCATTATTGATTAAAGAAATCCAAATTAAAACAATTTTGAGATACTGTCTTATACCTATCAGATTGGCTAAAATGATAGAAGGGGAAAGCAAGACACTAATTCACCACATAATCATTATAGATTTTATGCCAAAATTTTTGCAGAAAAGGTGGGGTGCAACCATTATGTGAAGCTTTTAAAAAATTGTGCCAGTATTACTTGTCTTTTAGTTTCTGCCAGTTTTGCCCCAACTTTTCACCCACTGAAAACTGTCTTACCACAGCTCTGTTTCCATGCTGTTCAGTGAACACAATCACTTTTAGCTTGAAGCCCACAGAATAGTTTTTATATTTACCCATAATCAGAAAGAAATACTTTGCACATTAATGTATCGCTGACAGACAACCTGTATAGTTTAGCTGGCATGGGAAGATGCAAGTCTTACCATATCATATGACTTACTCATAGAAGCTTCACCTGCCCACCCACTCCTCTTGCACCTATGGCTTTTTATTGGGTTGAGTGACAATACCAATAGTACTGCAGCACTCTAAACAAACCACACAAGTCGGCTTTCAGGAATATCCTGACAATGCATGTGCCCTGAGAATTCTAAGCTCGTGGCTTGCAATGAGCGAGAGATAAATGTGTATCTATATGCCACTGGTGGTTACCGCTTTGTTTACCTTTTAAGTTGCATGACCAACAGAATTATACTATGTGCCAATTATGTGATGAAAGGTTATAAACCAATTTTAGGAGTGAAAAAACTGGGTGCAACAATTATGTGGTAGCAATGATTATGCGGTGAAATACAGTAGCAGACCCCAAACAGATAAACCATTGCTTAATTTCATTTTTTAAAAGAAAACCAAATTATCAATATCAAAAATTCTGCCAAAGAATTAAGGAACAATTAATCCAAATAATACACATACACACACACACACACACACACACACACACACACACACTATTTGAAAAAATAAAGAAAGAGTTCTACCAATTTCCTTTACAACACAACTACGGTCTTGATACCTAAACCAGGGAGAGCAAAAATGGAGAAAGAAAACTACAAGCCGATTTCCCTAATGAATATTGATACAAACAAAATTAAATAAAATACTAGTGAGATTACAGCAATACATCACCAAGATTATGCACTATGACTAGGTGGAATTTATCCTGGGAATCCAGGGCTGGTTGAACATTAGGAAAACTATGAGCATAATTGACCATATCAATAACAAAAACAACAAAGATCGTATGACTATCTCAATAGATGAAGAAAAAGCTTTTGACAAAATACAATACCTATTCCCATTAAAAACACTAGAAAGCATAGGAATAAATGGAGCCTTGTTTAAAATCATAAGTAGCATCTATCTAAAACCAAGAGCAGATTTTATCTATAATGGGGATAAAACAGAAACCTTCCCCATAAGATTAGGGGAGAAGCAAGCACGTCCATTATCACCACGATTATTCAGTATTGTACCAAAAATGCCAGTTATGGCAATAAGACAAGAAAAATAAATAGAAGGAATTAGAATAAGCACTGAGGAAATAAAACTAACACTCTTTGTAGGTGATATAGTGATATACTTAAAGAATCCCAGAACATCAACTGAAAAAACTAGTTGAAACAGTTAACAACTTAAGCAAAGTTGCAGGATAAAAAATAAATCCACATAAATCATCAGCATTTCTATATCTTATCAACAAAACCCAGCAGGAAGAGATAGAAAGAGAACCATTTAAAGTAACTAGAGACAATATAAAATACTTAGGAGTCTACCAGATAATACAAACCCAGAGATTATATGAACACAATTACAAAACCCTTTTCAACAAATAAAGACAGATCTAAACAACTGGAGAAATATTAATTGCTCACGAGTAGGCTAAGCTAATATAATAAAAATGGCAATTCTACCTAAATTAATTTACTTATTCAGTGCCATCCCTATCAAACTACCAAAGAATTATTTTATGGAGCTAGAGAAAACAGTAACAACATTCATCAAGAACAAAAGATCCAGACGATCAAGGGAATCAATGGAAAGAATGTGAAGGAAGGTAGTCTAGTCATATCAGGTCTCAAACTATATTACAAAGTGGTTAATCATCTAAACAATCTGGTACTGACTAAGAAATAAAGACTAGATTATATACACCATATATAGTAGTAAATGGCCATAATAAGCTAGTATTTGATAAACCACAACATTGAAACTGTGGAGTAAGAACTCACCATTTGACAAAAATTGCTGGGAAAACTGAAGAGCAGTTTGGCAGAAACCAGGCATAGACAATCATACCATATACCAAGATACAGTCAAAATGGATCAATGATGTACACATAAAGGGTGATATCATGAGTAAATTAGGGGAGCAAGGAAAAATTTACCTGTGACATCTATAGATGAATTTACACTGAACAAGAAATAGAGAGGATCATGAGAAGTAAAGTAAATAACTTTGGTTACATGAAATTAAAAAGGGGTTGCATATATAAAACTAATGTAGCCAAAACTAAATATAAAATTATAAACTAAAATAAAGTAGGAAACTGAGAGAAAATTTCTACAGCAAGTTTTTTTGCTAAAGGCCTCATTTCTCAAATATATAGAGAATTAATTAAAATTTATAAAAATTAGAGCCATTCCCCAATTGACAAATGATCAAAGGATATTAACAGGCAGTTTTCAGAAGGAGAAATCAAAGCCATCAATAGTTTTATTTAAAAAATGTTCTAAATCACTTTTGATTCAAGAAATGCAAATTAAAACAACTCTGAGGTGCTACCTCACACCTATCAGACTGGCTAACAAGTCAAAAAAGGAAAATGATAAATGTTGGGGGGATATGTGGAGAAATAGGGATACTAATACACTGTTGGTGGAATTATGAACTGGTCCAACCATTCTGGAGAACCATTTGGAACTATGCCCAAAGGGCTATAAAACTGTGCAATACTACTACTAGGTGTGTATCCCAAAGAAATCAAAGAAAAAGGACTTAAATGTGCAAAAATTTTTATAGCAGCTCTTTTTGTGGTAGCAAAAAAATAAGAAATCAAGTGGATACCCACCAGCTGGGGAATGGCTGAAAAAGTTGTGGTATTTGATTGTGATAGAATACTATCATGCTGTAAGAAATGATAAGCTGGATGGTTTTAGAAAAACCTAGGAAGACTGACATGAACAAATGATGCAAAGAGAAGTGAGCAGAACTAGGAGTACCTTGTATACAGTAACAGCAATATTGCTACAATGATTACTATTTTTCTAGACTGATTTCACATTACTACCCATCCTGTACTCGATATTCCAAACAAATATATCTCTGCTTGCCATTCCCTCTTTTGGTTACCCAGGTCTGCCTCAGTTTCCTTATCTGTAAAATGGAGATAATAATAGCACCTACCTCCCAATATTGTGAGGATCAAATGAAATAATAATTGTAAAGCACTCAGCACAGTGTCTGGCATGTAATAGGCTAGATATAATGCTAGATATAAAACTATTCTCTTCACTTGGAACAATCTTCTGTCTTCAAGAATCCAAACTCTACACATGCCTCAGGACCCATTCCAGTTCTACCTCTTTTCAGAAAGAAGGAAGTAGCTAATTCTGGTTCATTCCCCTCCTAAAAAGAGATGAAACCTGACAATGTCAGTATCTGACACTCTCCCCTACCCACCCTCACTACTAACAGCTGGTTCACATGCCGTTAATCTAACTCATGTGCCTTCATGCTAAAAGAACGTACGAACATTAACATTGGTCATTCCCCAAAGGGTAGACATCAGCTCCCTCTTGTGAGCACTCAGGTTCGCAAGGCATCTAACATAGAACAGATTTTACTTGTGTAGTAAAAGACCCCAAAAGTTGTAATCCTTATGAGACAGCAACTCCTTTTGAGAGACCTTAGAGAATGAAGATGTCCCCTCCCCTTTTTAGTAGACACCCCTACCTCCTCTCAGGAATATATACAATTAGTTAGACTTACAGTTCTATGTCCTGGGTGGGGATCCTAGCAAAAAGAAAAAAGTTTAGTATAAAGGTGCACACATATGGCCAATTTGCCATGACAGGCTAACTGCTGGTCAGAAACACTAATTAGATTGACATTTCTCAATGCATGTAATCAAACTTTATTAATCAAAACATGCAAATGATACCATCTAAAACCAAATCACCATCCTGACATGTTAGAGGTCCCAATAGGCTTCTTTCTTACCAGACTCAATAAAGTCCCTCTCTGCCCAGTCAGATTCCCTATATCTCCTCAGAGTAGTCATCAGTCAGCACTACAAGCCAGTTGACACAGGCTGCTTGAGTCTCAAGTGTGGGAACACTGGAATCCGCTCTAGTTGTGCCCTAGGAGCAGGGTGACATTTGAGGCTTTATACTTTTAGCCAAGGGTATTCTTAAGTTACTTGCCACATCATTTTGATTGGTAATTTGCTTCAAAATTATTGATAAAGTTGTTGATAATATTTTTCCATTGGTTGTCTGTCTTATCAGAGTCTAAATATGTTTATCAGTTGTTTAAAACCCGCAGTTTACTATATCACATCACATGGGTGCTTATCTTATTATTAAAAAATATATAGAAAAATAACGTACCCAAAATAGCTCAAGCACAAAATGGAGGTTTAAAACAAATTACAATCAGTTATGCTAAATCTCACTACGATATCAGTTACACTAAACTGACAAACTTATTCCCACTATTTTATTGAGATACCAAAACTTATTCTCACTATATTTGAAGCTCCCTGGAAAGTCGGGTCTTTTCCGAGGGCTTCTGCCTTCCTTTAGGAACCTATACAGTCTTTTCTACTTCTAGTACTACCTTGGAGCATTCTGTAGAAAGATTAAAAAAAAAAACCCAACTCAATATTCATTCCTCCATGTCCAGGCTTCATACATTAATAATCTTTCACCAGACTGTTTCTCCTAATCCTCCCACCTACACTAATCTCTTCTTCCTCTGAGTTTCTAGAGCACTTATGGTCTGTATGACTTATTACTACTTAACTTTTTCATGTGCTTACATCTTTTTGAATGAATAATAAGAACTTAATAATAAGAATAATAGGAGTGTTAATTCCTATTGTTAATTATCTTTTTGCTTTCAGGGCAGCCCAAGTCAGTTTAAACATAAGATTAGACCCCAAAGTGAATTTGGTATCAAGAAATCCATCAGGAGTGTTTATTGAGTCCTGTGCCTGCCTTTGTGAGAAAGACAAAAGAAAGTGGGGAGGAAGCTTCCTCAAGATGCTTACAAGCAGCATATCTAGTTGGATAAACAAAACTAATACACATAAAACAATTAAAGAACAATAGAGTGCTAAATTGTGAGATACAGACAGCAAGCCCCTAGAAATTCAGAGGAGGAGCCATTGTGTATTGGAATGGCATAAGAAAGCATCAGAAGATGAGCCATAGTGGACTGGTAACTGGTAGATAGAGGCCGCTAGGTGGCGCCGTAGAGCACAGAAAGTCAGACCTGCGGTCAGGAACACATCTTCCTGAGTTCAAATCTGGCCTCAGACACTTACTAGCTGTATGACCCTGGGCAAGTCACTTAACCCTGTCTGGCTCAGTTTCCTCATCTATAAAACGAACTGAGAAGGAAATGGTAAAGCCGCTCCAGTAAATCTGTCAAGAAAAGCCCCAATGATCTCACAAAGAGTCAGACGTGGATGAACAACAACTAATAGATAGTTAGAAAAGAGGGAATAGGACATTCCAGTAAGGTTTAAGGCATGATCTGATTCGCGCTTTCTCTATTCAGCCACTCTAGGAACCACTGAGCTAAAGCACCTATTTTAATTTCACTATTATGAGAGTTGCATTTTGGCAACTGTAGGCATAGTGTGCTGGAATTGCCTTGGGCTATAAGACAGATTCCCTGTGGCTATTGCCTCCTAATATTGCAATTTCAGTAGAGCAGTAGGGCCGAAGATCTTTCTACTCTCCCCCAAAAGAAGAAATTGCTTCTCAGCTGCACGCAAAGCCCTCAGGCAAAAGAAAACTGCTCCAAAAGTCACTTTGGAAGGGTTTTGATATGCTAATAACAGCCATTCACAGCTATGGGTTTGGAATGTCACACCTATTCAAACAGTCTCCAGGTAATGGAGTATTCTAGAATGTAATCTCTCTGCCACCAGCAAAGTGTGAAACCAGCTTGTAGCAAGGTAGAGTCCTTCCTGGAGTTTTATCTATAGGAAACCGGGGGGGAATGGACTCCTTTATGTAAATTGTAACGCCAAGCGAAAATGCCCAAGACAAGGGAAGTGGTATTCCCACTGTACTTTGACTTTATCGAGCTACATCTTGAGTATTGCCAGGTGGCGCCATAGTGCACAGAGCTCCAGACCTGGAATCGGGAAGACTCATCAAATCCAGCTTCAGACACTTACCAGCTGGGTGACCCTAGGAGAGTCACTTACCCCCGTTTGCCTCAGTTTCCTCATCTGTAAAATGAGCTGGAGAAGGAAATGGCCAACCACTCCAGGATCTCTGCCAAGAAAACCCCCAAGGGGGTCACGAAAAGTCAGACACGACTGAAAGGACTGAACAAAAACATGCCTAGAACACCCTTCCTCTGCTGCCAAAGTCTCGGATTCCCAGGCTTCCTCTGAAACTTAGATTAAGTGCTCCTTTCTACATGAAGCCTTTCCTGATTCTCCTTAACTCAACTGCCCGCCCCTCCCATAAACACTTTGTATTGACTTAGTATGCATTACGCACGTACCGATGCCTTATGAGCAGGGATGGGGATTGGAAACGCTTAACACGCTTTTAAGCTTAATCTGTATTATTAACATGTCTTTCATCACTTTCTTAAGTCTAGACAATCAACAAAATAATAAATCGAGCTCTGATCAGCACCAATTGCCAGTTTCTAGGTGTAAATTCTCACGCTGAAAGTTTAGCCATCCGCTGTCCGAGTTGGCTCCACCCCATCTCCGCTAATCTTCCTTGTCTCCTTAGTTAAAATACAAGATCCTTAAAGATGGGCGCTGTTCACATTTGTCTGTCTCACAATTGGTTTAGCCCAGTGTCTGGCACATAGTAGGAGCTTAATACTTGTCGACTGACGATTGATGGATTGTTTGTCATCCCTGGGCACTCCGTTTTAGGAAGGAGTGATAAACTGGAGAGTGTCTAGAAAGTGGAAAGAAGGAAATGGGGTAACACAGTGAATAGAGCACCAGGCCTGGAGTCAGGAAGACTCTTCCCGAGTTCAAATCCTGCCTCAGACACTTATTAGTCGTGTGACCCTGGACAAGTCATTTAACCTCTGCTTGCCTCAGTTTCCCCAATTATAAAATGGGGATAATAATAGCACCTGCCTTACAGGATTGTTGTGAGCATCAAAGGAGATGATATTTGTAAGAGGTGCTTAACACAGCACAGAGAAAAGCTGCTATATAAATGCTTATTTCCTTCCCTCCTGCCTGCCATGAGGTCACTGCTGGAAACTATCCATCAGTGAAAGATAGTAGTT
This sequence comes from Phascolarctos cinereus, assembly GCF_003287225.1. Taxonomy (NCBI): domain Eukaryota; kingdom Metazoa; phylum Chordata; class Mammalia; order Diprotodontia; family Phascolarctidae; genus Phascolarctos; species Phascolarctos cinereus. The sequence continues at coordinate 59,745,204 of NW_027555847.1, forward strand.
CACAATAGAGAAAAGCTGTGTCCTGCTAGCAATCTCCTCTTCATCTCTGCTTTCCTGGGCCTGGCAAACCCCTGAGAGCAGGTAGGTGCAGGGAAGATGAGCGCTAAGGGTTTAGAGAACAAAGTTTCTTTCATCATCTGGAGAAAGTTGCTGAATGCCTAAATTACCCTGCTCATCCTTGCAATAGATCTGTTCTATGCTCAAGTAGCCTACCTTACTCTTCCAGAGAAACTTCCTATGCCCACACAACTGGCTGAGAGCTAAAACAGTCTGGTAAGTGGAAGAAGGGTTAGTCCTGTCTGCTGTCTCCAGAAGGCAGAGCTAGGGACAATGGGTAGAAAAGAGATCCTTGTTTTCAGTTGTTTGCCCGGTCTGATTCTTTATAACCCCATCTGGGAAGTGGGGTAGGGGTGAATAGGGGGTGGGTTGATGTTGGTTAGCAAATCCTTTTCTATCTATGGTAGTGGATTTGAATCCAGCTTGGTTGCCAAAGAGGGAAAGCCCGGACTTATTTACTGACCCTACTCTTCATTTCTAAAACACAATCAGCGTTTTTATTAAGCATTTACTACTACTAGGCACTGGAAACACCAAGACAAAAGAGCTATTATCCCTGACCTGAAGGAGCTTACATTGCTGAGGAAGATAACTGGCATACACATAAAAGTAACATAAAATAAATTGAGGTGGGGAAAGGCACTAACATTTAGGAGAGGGCAAATCAGGAAAGGTCTCAGGAAGGAGACAGAGTCTGAGCTGAGTTTGGAAGGGGACTAGGGATTTTAAGAGGAAGAAACGCATCCCAAAGTAGGGTCCCAGCTTGTGCAAAGGCACAGAGATAGAAGATGGGATTGTCAAGTAGGGAAGTAGGAAAAAGATCAGTTGGGCTGGGCTGAAGAGTATATGAAGTAATGTATAAGAAGCCAGGAAATGTTCACTGGAGCAAGGCTGTAAACAGAAGAGATTGTAGTTCATTCCTCAAGCTGGCATCCACAGAAGCTCTCTCCCCCAAAGTGTGGGTGACGAACGTCAGGGGGTCGGTGAATTTGGCGATAGATGTACATGTAGATAGACAACTATACGCCAATGTAATTGGTTTCCTTTATGATCTTCTGGATTTTATTGTATGAATTTAAAAACCTGATTCTGAGAAAGGGTCCCCAGGCTTCACCAGACTAACAGAGGGGACTGGTAAAGGTTAGGAACCTTTTTTCTAGAGGGGATGGGAACAGTACAGGTAGGAAATTCAAGAAGAAGCCAGAAGCTGGTGTATGTGTGTGTGGGGGGGTGTATCTGGGTGTGTCTGGGTGTGTATGTGTAAAGCCCCAAGGTTCATAGCCTATTTATGGGTCACAAAAGATGGTACAAACCAGGATAAACAAAATTCAGGTGAGCAATGAAGTCCCGAGTCAGGCTAGAGTCTCAGAGAACCACAGATTCAGAGTGGAAGAGCCTGGAGCTCACCAAGTCCAATCTTTGTTTTACAAATGAGAAAACTGAGGCCTGGAGAAATTATGTGACTTGTCCAGGATCATACAGCTTATAAGTATCTAGCCCAGAATAAGAACCCAGGTCTTCCTGACTCCAAGTCTGGAGATCTATCAACTATACCACACACACCAGCTCACTTCTTCAATGCCAAAGAAGAAAATGGGGTTGGGGGTGGGATGAGTTTGACGAAGTTATATCAATTTATTTACTGCATTCAACATTTTGCAGGTATATACATTTCCTTCACCTTGTCACATGCCCCACCCTCCAGCTTCCTATGAATTTATCTCACAGCTGGATAGCTCCTACCACAGCTGCCTCCATTGATTACCATGGAAACAGCCAGTTGTGAAGCAGTGACAGGTAAGCCAGAAGAATTTGTTATGAAAAGTGTTATAATTGCTGTTCAAAATTAATTCATTTGATTTATTCAACAAGCATGCATTGTATACCCACTATTTTTATCACAGGTATTACAGGTATTTCTCCACAAAATACTAATGTGCAGAGGAATGTCTGTGTGAAGGATGTGTGAGGCATATTTGACCGATATCACTTTGCAATTAGGAGATATTATTTTGAGGGAGTGCTCTACATTTGGGGGAGATCTGTACTCCAAGAAAGAGCAATGACTTCAAATATCTAAATATCAAAGAATAGGTTAGGGATAGTCAGCTAAGCACTGGGGTAAAAGCTGAGGGTGCAAAGAAAGGCAAAAACCCTATTCTTGCTTTGAAGGAGCTCGCATTCTGATGGGTGAGATAACACTTAACTCATTAAGCACATGCAGGGTACCTGCAGAGTAGATGGAAGGTCATTTCGGAAGGGAAGGCACTAGCAACTAAGAAAAACAGGGAAAGGCCTCCCACAGAACAAAGCTTTAGCTGAGTGTGGAAGGAAACCAGGGCCCCGTAAAGGAAAAGTGAGGAGGAAAAGCATTTCTGGCGCAGGAAAACAGCCAATTCAAAGGCCCGCAGAGGGGAGATGAAGTAACAGCAAATAAGCCAATGAAATGGGACCAGAGAGTTTGTGAATGGGAGCAAAATGTAAGAAGAGAAAAGTAGGAAGGGAACAGATTAGGAAAGGCTTTAAATGCCAAGCAGAAAACTGTTTCATCACGAAGGTAGCAGGGAGCAGCAGCAGTTTGCTGAGTAGGGGGATGACATGGCCAGACCAACCCTTTAGGAAAATCATTTGATCGAGCCTGTGTTTTCATTTGTAGAAGGAAATTCCAAGCGAGGAAACTCTCTCCAGCAGTGCTGGTTGGGCCCCTTTTCCAACTTCTAGTCTTAAATGGTTGCCTAGAGCAGTGGAAAGTTAAATGACTTATCCAGGGTCACACAGCCAGTATATATCAGAGGCAACACTTGAACACAGGTCTTCCCAGATGGCTCTTTAGCCATTTGTATGGTATGACTCAACTTATCTGGAGTGCCTTGAAGCCCATTTTAACTTAATGGCATTCTGATGATCAGCTGAGATATAAGTATGGGAAAGAGGGTTTAGTGGCAGTCAAATTCAAGACCCCCTGGCAGTAACTCCTGAGTCCCCTGTAATAATATTTCCTTGGAACACATTGACACAATTAGGCAGCAGGTATATTTGTACTGAGTCAAGTGAAAGCCATGTTTTCTTTCTTTTTAAAAAAAAAAAAAGGATTTATTTTATTCTGAACTTAAGAAATAAAAAAGCATTTCCATAACAAGTGGTATAGAAAAACAGGATTACACCTGAAATTTCAGATCCGTTATGTACAACCTGCTATTCCTTTCAGATATACAACAAAGTTATCATATGGCTTTCTTTTTATTACCCTTCCCCCTCACCCTAGATTTTGAGATGGCCACTATTAGACACAAATCTGTGTGTGGACATATGTACAATGCACATATATGCATATAAATATTCATGTATGTACATGCATATACATGCCTATATACATATGTATGTGTGTGCACATATAATATATACATATACACACACACACACACACATATGTCAGTTTTTTCTGGATTCAAACCCCATCTTCCTTCATAGGACCTTTGTGGCTAATTTGGGTGTTTATAGTAGTCAGAATGACATGGCTGTTCAAAGTTGTTCTTAAAACAATATTGCTGTTACTGTATACAATGTTCTCTTGGTTCTGCTCATTTCACTCTTCCTTATTTCATGGAGGTCTCTCCATGCTTTTCTAAAGTCACTGAGGTCATCATTTCTCATAGCATCATGAACATATACCACAATCTGTTTAGCCATTCCCCAATTAATGGGCATCCCCATAATTTTCACTTCACCAAGAGAGCTGCTGTGAATATTTTAGAACATGTAGATTCTTTCCCATTTGCCCTAATCATCTTGGGAAACAGATCTAATAGTGATATTGTTGAATAAAAGGGTATAGGCAGTTTAATAATCTTTGGGCATAATTTGAAAGTTACATTTTCTTAATTAATCAATAATGTAATTCAGTGTGCTGTACATAGTGCTAAGGGTTAGGAGAGACACCAAAAAAAGACCAAGTCCTTGCACTCACGGAGCTGGATTTGGTAGTATTTATGGGGGCTTTCCTGGCACTCCCAGAGACACCTGTTAGTCACAATCAGAAATATGACATGCAAAGGCAGTGGGGAGCATTGGAAAAATGCAGTTTGGGTGTCAGGAAACTCTTAGCTGTGCTACTGATTATTGGGACAGCCCTAAGCAAGGTCATAAAATGAGAGGGTTGGACTCTGTGACCTCTGTGTCCTCTTCCAAGTCTAAATCAATAAAGCTATATATATGAACAATTGCAACGAAAAATGAATGATGAGACCAGGAGTACAAAGCCTGTAGAAAATGAAACTAGACAAATAATATTTTTTTGCTTCATTTTTTATTTTTTCAATTAAGAAGGATTTATTTTCTCTTCCACCTCCCTCTGCCTGAAAAGAAGAAAGGAAAGAAAAAAGGAAGGAAGGAAGGAAGGAAGGAAGGAAGGAAGGAAGGAAGGAAGGAAGGAAGGAAGGAAGGAAGGAAGGAAGGGAGGAAGGAAGGAAGGAAGGAAGGAAGGGAAAGGAAAGGGAATGGAAAGAACTAAGGACAGAAAGAAGGAAAGAAGAAAAGAAAATCCTTATAACAAATAGTCAAACAGAATGAATTCCCTCACTGGCCACACCCCAAAAGGTATACCTGCTTCTGTATCTTGAGTCCAGGACTTGCCTAGTTATCATATCTCATTGTCAGTTCTCTGGAATTATGGTTAGTCATTGTGTTGATCACTATTCTTAAGTCTTTCAAAGTTGTTTAGACAGATTATATTTAAGAAAACCTTCATTATCTCTAGACTTGACATCCGAAGCTGATTCCTATGGCTAAATGTAGAAAACAGAGAGACTGTTTAAAAAAAAAAAGTAAAAGAGCTTATTTACTTAGGATTTATTTCCCATTCTTTCAGTTTCCTCATAGCATTGAGGCGATTCTGGGTTCTCAAGGGGTTACACCAGCAAAGCATAAACTCTGTCAGGTTTCACTGGGCTGAGAAGGCTTCCTATAAGGTGCTGGCAACAAATGAGTCTGCTATTGGAAGGCCAAGCTTGATCAGGAAAGAGACACAACACTAACATTGGCTGGCCACCAGGGAATGAATTCTTCTCTGGCCATGGCAATTCATGAAACAAAGAGAAAAAAAAATTTAAATGTCCTCCAGTCCTGACGTGGAGCCCTGGCTCTGTAGTCAGAGGACCTGGATTAAAATCTTACCTGGGTCACACACCACTTGTATGACTTTGGGAAAGTCACTTAACTTCCCAGGACCTCAGTTACTTCATCTGTCAAACGAAGGAGTTGGATTAGATGGCCTTTGAGGTCTTTTCCAACTCTAAATCTACCATCTACGATCTTATGCATCCACCTTCCTTTTCCACTATGTCTGGGATGAAGTGGCAGAAAAGAGACAGAGAATGCTAAGAAGCAATCTTTATGTTGTCTGTAAACAACATGAGGTGCTCTGAATGTGAAATCTTTGTCCAATTGACACACTACCAGGAAAACAGAACTTTATACATCAAGACCAATATTCCTCATCATAAATAAAACCAGGAGACAGAAAAAAGTTGCAACTGAATGAAAGGATGGCTCACGGATTTTTTCTGGAAATTGTCATCAAAGGACTTGATGGAATGAGTTTCATCCTGCACCCCAAAGCAACAAGAAACATCATGTCAAGAAACATTGGTCCCCTTGCCTTGCAGTGTCCATGACGAATGTACACAGCAAGGCCACTTTGAAGAGAATTGGAATGTCTCACTAACATCTGTTATAGAGAATTAAGAGGCAGAGAAACTCAGCAAGGAAGTTTATAAGGTCTCCTAGCCAAGTTAATGTTCAGTTTGATAACCAGTGACTTAAGCGTAAAGGTGGATACAGGGGAAGTTGGTTAAAAAAAAAAGTTGGAAAATGTGAGTCAGTATTGAGAAATGGAAGTGACCAAAGACTGGAAGGCCACAGAGAAGCCTCACGCCTATCATGAATATGTAACGGGAGGATTGACCAATGAGGGCCTAGTCCTTGGAGCATGCTCAGATCTGCTCTTCTGGATAGGTAATACAGAGCATGCACAGATATTCATTGCCTAATCATGATTTAGCTTGTGGAACTTTGAAAGCCTCTTCTCAGCCAGATGTGACAGAGGTGTGAATACTGTGATTAAAAGTTTTCTAATTAGCTGTAGAGCCGAAAGAACTAATAATTCAGAAGATACTGGGCTGGAACTGATGTTTGCATACAAAAAAGGACAGTCAATCTCTTTTCTTCTTGGTGTGGGTAAGGCAGTGGGGATTGCTACACGGGGAGAAAGTCGGCTGATTTATCTCCTACCTGGGCTACCACGCTTCCATGAGCACACGGCACCTCTGTTTCTTTTATATTTATTTTTTCCTGTTATTAGGTGACTTTCAATTCCAAGAGGGGAGTTCTAGGCAACTATGAAAGTCTGGGAGATCTCTCCTATCCATAGAGGTCCTATCAGAGATGGTAGCAGTGGTTGCCTGAATAGTATTTTTTTTTTAGCTAGGCAATGGGGTTAAGTGACTTGCCCAGGGTCACACAGCTAGTAAGTGTTAAGTGTCTGAGGTCAGATTTGAACTCAGGTCCCCCTGACTCCACTGCGCCACCTAGCTGCCCCCATTGCCTGAATAGTATTGATCAACAATAGAGGAAGCACTCACAAATGGATGTGGAAACACTCACTTAATAGCTTTAGGGATCACGATCTTCTCATGATAAAGAAAAGTTCTGGTTATGGATGATAGAAAAGCATCAATCCTCACAGTCCAATATGGAATTATACACAAGGAGAACTTCCATAGAATTCTATAAAGGGTGAAAAGGATTCCTAGGTCTAGGAGTATTGAGGTACTCCCTTCCCCTACTTGTTCTCTACACAGGTGCCTAACCTACTGTACCTTAAGTTTTACTCCAGTCTCCCCAGAGACTTGTTAGTGCAAAAGAGAAATTCAGCTCAGTCTGGGGGGATTGTTTTATACCAAGCACTCTTGCTGTATTACCCAGTAAGTCATTTTTGTAAAGGCTACTGAAAATACACTGATGGGGGCTCAGGAGTTAAACAACTAGAAATACCAGCCCTTCAGGGTTATCCCTAGAATCCTAAAGGGAGCAGTAGTTAACTATCCTTTAGGAACTTGGCCTACCAAAGAAAGTAGGAGCTGAGGGAGAAGCCCCAGAGGAGAGAATACAAGTACTTTCTTCTAGATCAGGGTCTCAAGATGTCTGACATGACAAACGTTGAAAAACACCAGAAAAAAAATTGCAACTATATTTTTATAGCTAGGAAACAATTATCTAGGTGGAACAGGGGATAGAATACTACACAGGGTTAGGAAGCCCTCATTTTGAATATTGCCTGAGATACTTACTAGCTATATAACCCTGGACTAGTCACTAAACTTCTGTCTGCCTCTGCTGTTTCAGCTGCAAAATGGGGATAATAATACCCCTACCTTTCAGGGTTGTTGTGAGGATCAAAGGAGATAACATATGAAAAGCTTGTTACAAACTTAAAAATACCATATAAGCATTAACTATTAATGTGAGAGTCACACTAAAATTAGCTATCCTTGTATAAAGCATTGATTTATTAGGGGAAAGGTCAAAATCAAAATCAAATTTAAAATAAGGCCAAAAATAAAAAGACACTGAGCAAATGCAACAGTCCTAACCTGACCTATTCAAATGTTCAAGCCATTAAGATGGAAATTTGGGAAATACAAAAGGGAAGGCAAAGATATTGACCTAGATAATACCCATTTCCTGAAAAATTTGACAAATGTAAAACAGTTGCCACAATGAAGAGGTAAAAAAGCCCAGTAATCAACCTAGCCAGCAAATGCTTAATTCCCTTGCACAGTAAAGATACATTGCAGTGAAAGGTAGCACCACTTAATAATTTTTGAGGCTCTGCAGAAGAAAGTAGCAGAAAATTATGAACAGTATTGCTTTTTTTAATGGCTAAAAAACATTGTAAGCAAAAACATTAATTCAATTGAAAATTTGGTCTAAAACCCAAATAAACCTTATAATTCTACGAGCATTCAACAAATGGATGCAAAATGGAACAAATTGGGGAATGCTTCTATAAATATCTATTTTCATTAGTAGCAATAGAGAAACCCCTCATTGTTACCTTAACACCTTTTTCCCTGTGTGCTTGTGTGATGAAGTAGAACCGATAATTACAAAGGTGAAATTTAGAAGAGAGACTGGACCAGATGAAGCGCAGACTGAGGAAGCCGCTGCCGCTGCCGGAGGGAAGACAATCTTGAAAGCACCAGGGGAATCATTCTACAAGAGCGGTCAGTAAGGAGAAGATGCCAAAAGAATGGGGAAAAATAATAGACAATATTCATACACAAAACAGGCCACCAAGAGAACACTGACCTTTGTGCCTGTTTTCTTTCATTTTTATTGAGTCTTCATGAGAATGATCTACATTGCTATAAAGGGTATTGTCAATGAAAAAATGAGGAGAGCAGTCAGGCTTTCACCAATGATTCTCTGTAGAAGACCACATCCTTACGATCATATAATTGACAAAAGGGGGCAGACAATACAAGCCCCTGTGAGGCTCATTGTTTGTCAGTTGGGGGGGAAAACAAGCATCTGGCTTGGTAGAATAAAATGAAGCCTTAAAGATTTTTCTTCAACATGGAGTGTCTTGCACACATATGTGAAACTCGTGAGATTCCTTGCTAAATGCAACCACAGACCTAACTCTGTTCAATGACCTGAATATTATTAAGGTCAAGGGAGGTGTGAGACAAGAAGCTAGATGATTACCAAAGGTGTCTGCCATGTTCATCAAGGGTATCTTGGGGAGGATCCAGACTGAAGAGGGATTCCACATGTTCCACCATACAGACAATATTGTGCTAATTGCTTCAAGCACCAAGATGTTACAGGGCTTCCTCAATGAGACTTATTCAAAAGAGATCAGCTTAGCAATCCATACAGGAAAATCAAAGAGGATGAAAAATGACCATTGACTCTATTATTAGATGTAGCTGTATAATCAGCCCATTGAATTAGTAGTGTATTACTTATAAATATTTGGAGCAATTGCTGCTGGTGAATTGGGCACAGAATCAAATAGGAGGAAGACAGCTGCACTTGGAGAATTGTATGGTGCTTTTAATCCTCACTCCCAAAGTTCGAACTGGGCAACGATCCATCTTTGCGAGAGAAATGTTCTCCCAGGAACACTGTACAGTCATGAATGTTAGTATGCCATAATCACTAAGAATCAAAGTGATGGATGATCCAAAGGGCGATGGAGAGACAGATGGCAGGCACAAGTAGACTGCAGCATATTTCCAATGACAACATAAAACAGAGAAGTGAAATGAGGGATATTAGGAGGAAATATATGATTGGAGAAGGATGTAGATCAGTCATACATATAAAGAGAATTTCTTCTTACAAGAAATATTAGAAGGTTCAGAAAAACACATCTAGTATGTTGTATGCTAGTAATATAGAAGCTAGGTGGCAAAGTGCATGGAAGGATGGACTTGGAATCTGGAAGACATGAATTTGAATCTTACTTCAGATATTTACTAGCTGTATGATTTTGGACAAGTCATTTAACTACTGTTTACCTCACAATTTTCCATTCTTGTAAAATAGGAATAATAATAGCCACCCACCTCCTGGGATTTTGTGAGGCTCAAATGAGATAATATAAAGTGATTTGCAAACCTAAAAGCACTATATAAATATGTGTATGTGTGTCTATGTAATTTCACATATCTATCCATATATATATATATGCATATACATATACATATATACATATACATATACATATATATATGCATATACATATACATATACATATACATATACATATACATATACATATACATATACATATACATATACATATACATATACATATACATATACATATACATATACATATACATATACATATACATATATATATACATTACATATACATATACATATACATATACATATACATATACATATACATATAATATATATAATCTACATTTAAGAAGAGAGAGAGAGAGAGGGAGAGAGGGAGAGGGAGAGAGAGAGAGAGAGAGAGAGAGAGAGAGAGAGAGAGAGAGAGAGAGAATTTATAGATGTTTACTCTGTGCTAGGCACTATGCTAAGTGCTGAGAATAGAAATTTAATCAAACAAGACAGTCCCTAAACTCAAGAAGCTTATATTCTTTTTTCAAATTAATTTTTCTTTAATTTTCACATTTGCATTCTGTCTTCCGCTATCTACTACCCTCTAAATGAGAAAGCAAGAAAAAGAAAATCTCTACTAGAAACATGTATAGTCAAACAAAACAAATTCCTACATCATCCATTCTACCCCCGACCCCACCAAAAAAATGTCACAGTCTGTACTTTGGGTTCATCATCTCTCTAGCAGGTGGTAGGTAGTGGGTTTCATCTCAGGTTCTTTGGATTTATGGTTGGTCATTGTTTTGATCAGAGTTCTTCAATCTTTTAAAGTTGTTTGTCTTTACAACATTGCTATTATTGTATAAATTGCTCTCCTGGTTCTAAGGAACACAGTCTAGTAAAGGAAGCATGTAGATAGAGGGAAGCTGAAATACGGGAGGGAGTAAAAAGCATCCATGTCAGGGCAAGGCAAACAGCAAGGAAGAGAAGCCCTCAGAGTGAGTCCAGGCATTAGTGAGGTGAAGCATGGCTGGGACCATTCCTAAAATGATGAGTTGTGATCTGCACCAGGAGAGAGTTTGCACATATCAATGAGACACAGATCAGGGAAAGAATTAAAGTATTATTTCCACTTGCCTGCAAAGACAAATGGTTTCCTAGAACCAAACTAAAGAGAAATACATCGTGTGGACCTTTATGTGCATGCTGTTTTCCCTGGCCCGGGAAAGGCTCGTCAGAGTCTTCAATAATGCTGGTTGACACCTCACTGGTAAGGTGTTGGCACGATTGAGCCAACTGGTATGAGAAGCGCCCATGAGGGGCTTCTCAGTTTGCAAGAGGTAAAAATAAAAAACCAAAAAGAATGCAATGAAGCCCTTACTACCTCCTATGCCATGAGCTGAGTATACAAAGAAAAAGAAATCATAGTTCCTGCCTTAAAGAGTTTATAGTCTAATGGATGCAAGAGGTAGGTTATATGTCACAGGAGAGCTAGTCACCAGTATAGTGGCCAATATGGTCAAGAGACAGCAAACTATGTCATTCAAAGATGGTTTAAAGAAAATGGGCATGTGTAACTTGAAAAGAGAAAACTTGGGGATGAGGGGAGCATGATAGAAAAATAAGATGCCACATAGGCTGTGCAAATGAACAATCACTCCACTTGGTAGGTTTGTGGTCATTCCTGTGGCACCACTGATCACTGACCACCCGTGTGGGCCCAGCTGTTCATGCCAAGTTGCTATGGAGGCATTCTAGGTGACAGGATGGCTCTGTCCATCAATCAAGTGCAACAACACTTGGCTGCATGTTCATAGCACTGAGGGTACCATGACAGCCAGCAGCTGGGATCCACTTTCTTCTAGTTACCTGCTCCCGGTATCTGGTTGTCTAGATTCAGTATGATAACATTGAGTCTGGGTTATATCCACAGTGTATTGTCTGGCAAGACTATGATAGATAGATAGAGAGAGTCATAAGAGAATTTTATTATCACTGTCATTTGCTGTAGACAGCTAGTCACATCACTAGGAAGAGCTTGCAGAATTTAGTTGAGACACCAGACTTTAGCTCAGATGATTAAGTGATCAGTGATCCGAGAATTTCTGGCTCAATTTTGTTCTCTGTGTTTACTTAACCCACTCATTCTTTAGAACTATATTATTTAGCTTCTAATTAATTTTTAATCTATGCTTCAAAGGCCCTTTACTGAATGTATTTTTTATACCAAAGAAAGCACATGTAATATTTCTGCTTTTCTGCTTTTGTGAGATTTTTATGCTCTAATCCATGGTCAATTTTTGTGAAGATGCCATGCACAGCTGAGAAATTCTCTATTTACTTAAAATGAGCATGTCAATAACTAGGTATTGCTCTGATGTTAATGGTCAGTCTGTAAATTCCAACTTATCCCTAGCGTTTACTGACTAGTCTATAATTTTACCTGACGCAGATCTTCCCCTTCTACTCTCTGTTCTTTGATGCACAAATCTTTACCTTCCCCTTCTGCTCTCTGTAAAATTCCATTGTATCCATCTCTAAAACCTAAATAAAGTTGCTGAAAATGTTGCTCAGGGCCTACTGTTTTTTTTGTACCATGGGAGTAGGCTCAGCATATAATGAACTGGTCATTAAAAAGTTATGTGTGTCGATAGGTTTGATTGGCAGCAGTACCTATCAATGAAGTTTTGTACAAGTTTTATGTCAATAGAGAGATAGATGGGAGATAGAGTGGTAGGGGGAGAGAAAGAGAAAAATAGGAGGGGGGGAAGAGAAGAGAAGAGAAGAGAAGAGAAGAGAAGAGAAGAGAAGAGAAGAGAAGAGAAGAGAAGAGAAGAGAAGAGAAGAGAAGAGAAGAGAAGAGAAGAGAAGAGAAGAGAAGAGAAGAGAAGAGAAGAGGGAGGGAGAGGAGAAAGAAATAGGGGAGAGATGGGGAAGAAAAGAGAGAGAGGAAGAGATTGAGGAGAGAGAGATACTGGGAGGAAGAGAGAGAGAAGGGATAGAAGGGGGAGGTGGGGAGAGAGAGAAACAGAAAAGATAGAGATAGAGATTGAGACAGAGTGCATTTTAGTGTTTGCCAGGAACTGCTAAGTACTAAGAATGCTAATATAAGGAGTCAGGACTGTCTTTACCCTCAAGGAATTTACATCCTAATAAGGGAAGATAAGGGTGGATCTGGAGAGGCACAGTTGGGGCAGGATTGTCTTAGCTGCTACTGAGCTGGTGCAGAAGGCCAGAGAATAAGCTGACTCGGGAGTTGAGTGAGCATGGTCAGGGTCTACACGAAGAGGAAGTCTAGGCAAGGGGCTCAGCAATTAAGGGTAGGCTGTCCATGGGTGGGGATGGGGGGTTTATTTTAGTGGAAAAATGGGCAGGTCAGTGGTCTAGAATGCAGCTTGGTTCACAGACCATTGCCTGAGGCACAGTCATCTTATATCACCGTCTTTACTCGGACATAGAACGTGGAGACTTAAATGACTGTGACTTACAGAGACCTTATAACATTAAGCTATAACTCAAAGACAGGAAACAAGGATGTAAGGCTATATTTGATTAAGGGTTAAATGAGTGGTCTAAAATAATATAGGAATTCAGAGAAGGAAGAAGTGAGTGTGGATTGGAGTGGTGGGGGTAGGCTTCAAGGAAAAGAGATTTGAATTGGCCTGGGAGATAAAGGATTAGTATTCAGTGGGGAGGGTTGGGATTGTCTTACCGGCAGAGAGGCAGGAATCAGGTAGGCTTAAGGATGTGAGTATGTGTCTATCCATTCAATTCAACAAAGTTTATTATATCCCTATGATGCTAGGCACTGGGGGATAGAGAGCAAACTCTGACCTTAAGGATTTTCCAACTAGGAGGAGAGGATAAGACAAATGTGCAGATAATTATACGTTATTAGAGATTCAAGGTAGGAGAGATCATTCATAACTGGGGAGACTAAGGAAAATTTGACAAAGGAGGTGACACCTGAATCAGGCCTTGGAAATGACCAGGAAGGATTTCCACAGGCAGGGATGTGGGAGGAAACCACACCAAGCACAGGGAATGACTAGAGCAAAGCAGGAAAAGGCAGGATAAGATCAGAGAAGCTAACATGGGTAAAGCAGGAACGTTATTAAGGCTAGAAAGAAAGGCAGGTTGTGGGGTCCAGATTGTAGACACCGTTGAACACCAGACTAAGGAGTCCACATTTTATTCTTTAGGCGGTAGGCATCCCCTCGGAGTTTTGGAGCAGGAGAGTGATATGACCAAAACTGTGTGTGTGAAGATGAGAGGGGAATGAGCCTGATTGATGGTGTTCAACATGGAAGTAGAGAGGATTAGGTGAACTGGAAAGAGCCCAGCTGAGGCTGTGTAGAGGAAGAGGAGGAGATAAAGTTGGGGAGATTGGGAAAGGCCCAATTGTGGAAGCCCTTCGTTTTAGGCTGAGGGATTTAGTCTTAGCTCTTCCTGTTTCTCTTCCCCTCAAGATCCTCATTAAGCCTTCACACCTAACCTGAGAAAGCGCTTTGGGTCATGTTAATGTCCACCATAGAGGAAAGAACACTCTAGCAATCATGAGACCAGTGTTTTGAAATTAGTTTTATGGCACGGGGAGAGCCACTTTCCCACTCACTTATCAAAGGGATATAGTCATCGTATCTGCCCCAGTTGCTTTACAAGTAGGCTGTTGAGAAGATTCAAATTAAATGGAAGAGTGGCTATGAAAGTGGAAGGAGAATGTTGTTCAACATCCATTTATCCGGTGCTTCCTATGTGCACGGAGGTAGGCACTGGGAGTACAATGCAATCTGTGCCCTGAAGGAACTGGCATTCTGCTGAAAATGCGTGTAGGGAAGAGTTATCATGATGATGATGATAATGAAATCCTCAAATACTCAAACAGCAATGTAATCTGCATGGATTTGGACAGTCTCTTCAGCAACAGAAATCACAGCCCATCAGTGCCTGCCCATCCTCAGGTTGCTGCAGGGGTTCACAAAACTCTGACCTTCTTCACTTTCTACTGACATCACAATGATACCAGTGGAGCACTTGGGTTCTCCATGCCATTAATCTTGCTACCCAATCAGTCCATCTTCCTTTTCAATCCTATGTCTCTTTGAGGACATCCTTGACTCTGTAGTTCATTCTGGGAGAAATTTGGAGTCAAAAAAGGAGTTTTGCAAACATATCTGGAGATAATGCTTTAACCTAAAGACACTATGTTTTTGTGTGCGAAGGGGGCCTTTTCAACTGTTCCTCAAATCATACCAAGAAGGTGGCTACCTACAGCCTGGTGTAATAGAAAGAATCTCTGGATTCAAATCCATGTCTGCTGGCTCTGCTATTTACTAGATGTATAAACTTGGACAATCAGTGGCCCTCTTTGGCCCTCAGTTTCTTCTTTTGTAAAATAAAGGGATTGGACCAAATGCTCTCTCAGGTCTCTACCAGCTTACTATACCACCTATAAACTTACTCCAATCACACTGAAAGCCTCGTCTGAATCCTCAGGTTATTCTGCCTTGACTTACTCCATCCTTTCCTAACACCCCATCCCACTTCCGCCATCCCATATTCCAGTGTCCACCACAGAAAGGTTCAAATAAAGGGTATGGTTTGGTCCTTTTCCAGATGCTTGACTTGGCAGGATGGGGAGGAAGAAAGACCTCTTGTAGACAGTCACCAGAACCTTCAAGCTTGGACCAGTGATCTCCAATTAAACTTAAAGGATGTTTGTCACTCTCAGAGGCCTCTCTCTAGCAGGTAACAGAAATGAAGGGGCAACCTCCTTCTACTCTGAGGGAGGGCACAGCAGCCAATATTTTGGATTTGGAATGATAAAAAAAAGCTTGTGTTTACCTGTGTTCAGTGTTTTTAATTTTGCAAAGCCTTTTCACGTTCTTATTCTGCATGGGACATGTGATTACATGCTATCATTTGGTCATGAGAGGTAAGAAAAGGGTCATTTTTGTCCTCCTATAAATGAGGAAACTGAGGAATGCAGGGTCCTAAAGCCAGTAAGCAGCAGAAGCAGGATTGAGTCTTCTGGACTCCAGAGCCCACAGACCACACCATGCTGCCTCTCTCATTCACTTAGTCACCCCAAGGACTACCACTGATTTTTCCTGAAGGAGGTTTCTCCCATATCTTTACTCCTTTCCATTCTCCTTGCCACTTTCTCATTGCTCATTCCTGGACTGTATCAATATCCTCCTAACTGGTCTCCCTGCCTCCAGTCTTCCCACTTCCAAGCCAATTTGCACACTATAACCATGTGTCACACCCTTTAATAGATTAGTCAACAAGTATATATTTAATTGGCAGCTAAGTGGTACAGTGGCTAGAGAGCTGGGATTGGAGTCAGGAAGACTTTATCTTCATGAGTTCAAATCCAACTTCAGACACTTACTAGCTGTGTGACCCTGAGCAAGTCATTTCACCCAGTTTGACTCAGTTTCTTCATCTGTACAATAAGCTAGAGAAGGAAATGGCAAACCAGTCCTGTAACTTTGCCAAAACCCAAATGAGGTCACAAAGAGTTGGGCACCACTGAAAGGAGTAAATAACAGCAACAACAAAATGTATTCAGTCCCATATTCCTGCTTTTATTAAGTAGATGTGACCGGCTTTCAGCAGGGCCCTGTACGTTAAGTAGCAATAATAGAGTTTGTTTCTATAGTACCGAAGCATTTTGTACAAGTCACCCTTCTGTCAGGGGCTCCCACTTGACATGAAGAGTCTGAGTACAATTTGGGGGACTTCATATTTCTCTAATTTCCCGCACTCCGCTGAACTGGGACCGTCAGATAAATACAAGGTAGTTTGGCTGAGAGAGCGCTAGCATTTGGAGGGAGTAGAAAAGGCTTCATGCAGAAGATGTTGCCTGAGCTGCATCTTAAAGAGAGGGGACTCTATGAGGGGGAGATAAAGAGAATAGACATATACACACATATAATACACGCTTCCAGATGTATGTGACATATGTGTATATATACATATGCTATGCACCTAAACACATATACATACATGTATGTATGTGTGACTACTGGCTTTCAGCAGAACCTTACACATACAGCATAATAATAGCATTAATTCCTATAATGCCAAAGAAGGGCTCTCATATGACAAGAAGGGCCTGGGCATACTTTGTGGGACTTTTTTATTTCTCTGATTAATTATCCCTACCCAGACTGAGAATATAAGTACCTGACACTCCCTGAAAGGTCCCCTGTTCCTCTATCAGGCACTCATAGGCTCGCATGTATCAAAAAATGAAGGACTGGATTTACAAGTTAATGAAAAACAGTTAAAATTTCCATCCAAGTGCATTCCTCTCCAATACTCCCTCCTCCACCAAAGAGCAATCTTTTTCTCGGAGACCTGGACAATCTCCGGCACTGTCTTGGGAAGGACATCAGCCTAGATTAGTCAGGGTTTGCTCCTCCATGTTGTCTCTTTCTTCTGTGGTTTCTGTCTATGCCAAATTGCTTGTTTCTGGCTACTCTCACCTCCTGCTTATTGCAGGAGGCATCACCTGTCTCACTGCTCCCTGTCACTGTCCTCCACAGCTCCTCCATGGTGATGAATTACCTAATTGTCATCCTCCCTTGCTGTCTTATATAGTGCTCTCTTGGGCTCCCGACAGCTTCTAGCACATGGATCATTCTATTGTCAACTCTATTCACTGACCCCTGCACTTCTGCTATTCTTCTCTTTCCTCAAGAGATTTTTTCATGGCCTTTCCCAGGGGACTGCCAGGTCTCTGAAAATGGGCTTGTATGAGAAGAACCTCCAAGACAAATATGTATACACACACATTATTCTTTTTTTTTCAAACTTTTTTTTGGGGGGGCAGTTGGGGTTAAGTGACTTGCCCAGGGTCACACAGCTAGTGAGTGTCAACTGTTTGGTCTGAGGCTGGATTTGAACTCAGGTCCTCCTGACTTCAGGGCTGGTGCTCTATCCCCTGCACCACATAGCTGCCCCCACACACATTATTCTTAAGCCTTCTTTTGTACCTGCTCCCCCCTCCCCCTAGTCCCAGGCCTCACACAAGAGAGGTATCTCAGGAGCTTTGAGGATGCTCTTTCCTTCTATCTTGCAAGTGAGACTCTGTCTTCAATATCATGTAATTTCTTGGTGACATTACTATTAGCTTCCTTTCTCCTCTGGTGACATCCTGTCAGGGTGTTTCCCACACACTTAAGTACTTCCTGCTTGGTCCTGTGGTTTGCAAGAACTTTACTCTCTCCCTCACTTTCCTTCCTTCTCCATCCCCCAACCCCTGCCCATACAAGGCTAAAAAGTTGTAAAATGAGGAAATTGAAGTTCAGAGAGATAACAGGGTTACAGAGCTAGTAAGGACAGTTGGGACTACACCGGAAGCCTCCAGGCTCCCCAGCGGTACACTTTTCACTCAGCCACATCTTCTTGCTGCTTTTCTTCACACCATCCTTGACAGCCACCTCCCAAGTTGCTGAACAATGGAACGGAGAACTAGCTATGTGCAAAAGTGAGTTCAAGGCAATGAAGCTCCCAGATGAGGTCAATGCATTTCTTTTCTGTATAAACAGGCTTGGAGTCAGGTGAACTCAGTTCTGATCCCCTCTGGCTACTTCTGTAGAGTACTTTGTGAATTGTAAGGAGATTTACCTAAACTATTGTTTCTGTGACATTTTCATTATTTCTGCAAAATGAAAAAAGAAGTTGAGTTTTATTCTTTAATCATCCACTTAATTGCCTCTGGGAGCCCATAATATGCATTCATTCATTCATTCATTCATTCAAAACCAGCCATTTATTATATACCTACTGTGTGCAGAGTACTCTGTTAGATGTTGAGGGAGATAATAAAGTTCAGATAAAAAATGATACTCCCCCTCTTGGAGCTCACAGTCTGGTAGGAACAAAGACTGACGCGTAGCTACTTAGACTATAAGTGACAACATTGTTCCATGAATACTTTAGAGAGGAGCAAAATGACATGTGAGGTTTTATGTTTTTGAAAGACATTATTAGAGGCAGGGCTCTAATAAAGGAGGAAGATAAGTAGACTTTTAGGAGTTGAAAGGGACCATCCGAGAACGTTTTCATAATGGATAGAATACTGGACTCAAAGTCAGGAAGACCTGAGTCTGAATCCTGCCTCAGACAGGTACTAGCTATGTGACCCTTACTGTGAGAGCAATCATTTCATCCCTCTTAGCTTTAGTTTCCTCATTTGTAAAATGGGGATAATAATAGCATCTACTTTGCAAGGTTACTATGAGAATTGAATGAAATAATATCTGTAAAATACAACTTTCAAGTGTCATATTAATGACAGCTATTATTATTAATTTTTATTTTTATTGTTGCTTTTACATTTTTTCGTTACCAGAATCACCTGTCAATATACCTTTTCCACAGAGAACCCTTTCTTGTAAGAAAGGAAAAAAGTTAAGGGAAAGCAAATAAACCAGTGACTATATCTGACAGCCTATGAGCCATTCTACACCCATAGTACCCTAAAGCTCTGCATCTGGGAGAGAAATGTGCTTCATCATCTGTTCTCCGGAACAAAAATTGTGTATTGCAATTAACTTGAATCCACTATTTCTCTTAGGATTGCATTGGCATTATTGTGGTTATTGTGTGCATTGTTCTCCTTATTCTTCCCTCCTCCTTCCAAATCAGTTCATACAAGCCTTGCCATTCTTCTCTGAATTCCACACATTTGTTATTTCTTATAGCAGAGTAATATTCCATTATGGAGGCAGGTAGGGGCTCAATGGATAGAGCACTGAGCTTTGAGTCAGAAAGACCTGAGTTCAAATCTGGCCCCAGACACGTGCTACGTGACCCTGGTCAATTACCTCTGTTTGCTTTAATCCACTGGAGAAGGAAATGGCAAACCACTCCAGTATTCTGGCTAAGAAAACTTCATGGACAGTATCGGCTATGGTCCATGGAGTCTCAAAGAGTGGGACATGATCAAATAACAAGAAAAAAATTCCATTATATTTATATGGCATGATTTGCTTAGCCATTCCCCAACTGAAAGATGACCACCTTGTTATCAGGTTTTGTTGACATAAAAAAGTGCTACTATGACTATTTTGTTGTACCAGACACATTAGCTAGGGCTAGAATAGGGGGCAGGACATCCTCAGCCACTTAGAGGACTCAACTCTCAGCTTAAGCAGACCAGACTGTGGCCTCAAAAATGAGGAAATCGGTAGTTTTCTGTATTCTCCGAATCATTATACTCCCATCCCTGAGTAGAACTCTAGAGACAATGTCTTAAACAAACTTTAGGTTTGGCTCATATTAAGGGCCTCTCCAAAAGAGATCATCAGGGTCCCTTCTATAAAGGTACTTAATGTGCAAAGTAGATCAGGTATAACAGAGATATTTATCTCTTCTATCACAAAATAAGTGCTTAAAACACAAATGATGCATAAATATATTTTGATAAATACTTAAAATCTAAAATAGTAACCCACGACTCCTTTTTTTATTCTCCTAGGATGTTGATATTTAAAACATCAAAACATGAAAGATTTCATGGGACTACTAAACAAACATTTCATCTTCGTCTTGTCTGTGTACTGTCCGAACAACTTGCTCAAGGAGAAGTGAGGGCAAAGCTTGGGCTCGTGCTCTCAGCGGCAGTTATCTTCTCCTCCCAAAAAATCATCATGGTAGCTGCAAGGAGCACCTCTCACAAGACAGCCAAAGCCAGCTGAGAAACTGAGGAACTCTTGAACACTGAAGGAAGCCACTGGACTCAGAAAGTCTGTCTCTTGGAATCACTATTAGGTTACCCATACTCAAGGAATGAAAACAGCAGAAGTAGCTTCTAGAGCCCTGAAAGCCAGTCTCAGTACCATCTAGACAAGCACATGCTTTCACTGCCTTGTGGGAACAGCTTATATTATAGCTTCTAAGAGAAAAGAAAGAACTTCCCTTCCTCCCCTTCGCAGGAAGTCAGAGAGAAAGCTGTTGGAGTTCCAAGTCATGTATTCAAAAAAAGGTGAGAGCAGAAGTCTTCTTTCCCTTTAAAATGACTCAAAGGCACCTCCTGCTCAATGGCCAATCATCTTCCATATAGCCTCTAGGTATCTCTATTACATGGGTATACATTGGTGCATGGGACTTTTTTTTTTCAGTCTTAGACTTCCTTAAGGAATATACCAAGTAGTGAGTTTACTGGGTCAAAGTAACCTCATTTTACTGATAATAAATTATAATAAAAATAATAATGTCATGCTTATATAGCACTTTAGGTTTTTCAAAGTGCTTATTTCATGAAAGCCCTCTGAGACAGGTAGCAAGAGTATTTTACAGAGGAAGAAGCTGAAGCCCAGAGAGTTCATCTCAGTCTTGGTAATCAAACTGTATGAAGTGCCTTCTCTGTAAGGAGCACTGTCCTAGGTACTAGGGATTCAAAGAAAAATAAAACACTTCTTGTTCTCTCCACTTGGAGGCAGGGGTGGGTGTGGGTGAGTGGGTTGTACAACATATACACGTACAAATATGATATAATTTGAAGAGAGATGAAAGAATTTCAACATGCTTAATCATGGAAGTAGAATGCTTGTGGGTGATGGCAAGGTCAAGGGTGTAACCATCCATGTTTATAACCATGATGAAGGAGAGGAGTAGGTTACTGGCTTTGAGTGGACTGTAAGACTGCAAGGTTAGGATATCTGAAGGGGCATCAACGTGTATGTTGAAGTCCCTTAGCATCAGGGCAAGTGTTGGAGTGGAGAGACCACAGGCCAAGCAGTGAATTCATTAAGAAAAGCAGTGCTTCTGGATTTGGTAGATACCAGCCACTAGGGCCTGGATTGTGTAATGAATTTGGATAGAGCGAACTTCAAAGGTTTAGGCTTAGACTCAGAAAGACGAGTTCAAATCTGGCCTAGACACTTACTAACTGTGTGATCCTGGGAAAGCCACTTCACCTCAGTTTGCCTTAATCCACTGGAGAAGGAAATGGCAAAAACCACTCTAGTGTCTTTGCCAAGATGACCCCACATAAAGTATGTTTCATGGGGTCATGAAGAGTCCAACATGACTGAATGACTGAACACCAAAACCTCAAAAGAAGAGAAGCTGCTGAGTTTGGTAATAGAAGAAGAGTCTGGAAGTGGCAATGGGGAGAAAGAAGTAGTTGGATATCCTCTCTGACACCAGAGACCAAGGAGGGTGATATAGCATCTTATGGGGTGAAGTGCGGGGAAGAGCCAGGTTTCAGAGTAAGTCAGAATATCGAAAGAACATAAGAGGAACAGGTCTAAGATGAAGGGAAATTTGTCAGTTATAGAGTGGGAGTTCAAGAGTGTATTCTGACAAATGCTGAGTTAGATGCTGCCAGCCAGAGATGAGAAGCTGATCTGGTTATTAATTCAGCTTGCATTACCAGCTAAGGAGAAACAATGTGATGCCAACACCCTATCCTATGGTTCCTGTGCATCAAACATTATAAATGATTCTATGGAAAAGATGAAGGCAATTTGTGGTTCACAGAGAGCAGAGCTGTTAACACAAGACGATGTGGCCAAAAACGTGGGATGTCCTTGAGAGAGTGTGCGGTTGGTACAAGTAAATTATGAAGCTGTGCACCAGTCCTCCTTGCCCTTACTGGTTATGGGTGATTGGCAGTGAGCTCAGCTAAAGGATAAAGATCTGCGAGAATGAGACAGGCCATCTTTCATGATAGACTTCAGTGAACCTCAGCCAGATGATAGTGTTAAGCATCTGAAAAAAAAATTATTAGGCAGATGGAAGAAAATGAAGTAAGGTACTTGCATCAATTGTGGAGGGGAGAATTTTTTTTATTCAAACAATAAAAGGAATTATTATGGACAAAATTTATGTGCTTGGCTACATCAAAATTTATAAGATGTATAGCACAAATAATATAGTAAATGAAATAGAGCAGTTTGGAAAAATATTAATGGCCAATATAAAAAATATATAAGGAACTGTTAAAAATTCACAAAGATAACTCACAGTCCACAGGGAAGAAATGATCAAAGGTTGTAAAAAGGACATTTTCAAAAGAGGAAACTCAAATTATTTATCCCTTGAAAAATGATCACCATCATTATTAATCAAAGGGGTGCAAATTAAAACAACTTTGAGGTACCACTTCACATCTATAAAACTGGTAAAATATAATTATAAGCAAAGACTCGATGGTGGGGTTATGGGAAAAATAGGTACACCCATTCAATCCTGGTGGAATTTCAAACTTGCTATATCTTTTTGGAAAACCATTTGGCACTAGAGATTAGAAGATGATCATACCCCTTGACACCATAATTATATTCATGTGAATATTCTTTGGAAGTCTTACCAAAAACAACATAAGCAGAGAAAATCAAAGATTTTCACAATGGCATTATTTGCATAGCACCCCTCTTATTCTATCTGACTCTAGGCTGTGTAGAGTAATGGGGCTTTAGCCTGGGGAGGGGGGTGGTGTAAGAGAAAGGTCCAAGGGGAAGTGATGATAAACAGGTAGGAGAAGGAAAAACAGTCCTGAAGACTAAAGGTCTCAGTGATGCAGACATAGCTGGGATAGAGGAGGAGAGATGGAGAGTGGAGCAGGGAGAAAGTTTCACTCCATGTCTGACCTTCCTGTTTGCCTAAATCCTTCCTTATGAGGATGAGTCAGCAATGGAGAGAAACAGGGAGAGGTCCCTGCCATGAACAGGACACAGAATGGAGAGCTCTATTCAGGAATTCCAGGCTATCTGAGAACTACGAAGTTCTGGGTTCTGAGTTTCCGAGTCTTCACCTAAAACAGTCTGGTGAAACCTATGGACCCAGAATTATGTTTTTAAATGCATGAAATAAAATACACAGAACTTCAAAGAAGCCAGCTATAGTTATGAAATTGAGTCACTAAAAAAAAAAAACAACCCAAGTCCACAGACCTCAGGTTAAAAACCTTGATCAATTGCTTGGCCTGAATGGATGTGTGAATTCAACTGTGGATTGCCTTGTACTGCTGCGTTCCTTTGCCTGTGCACTATCATGAAATTCCATGAGTTGCCCATCAGGGACTCTGTGATCCAGTGTTACTAGCCACCTTACATTTCTTGCACAAAATTTGGAGTCTGTGTGCTTGTTTTCTTTTTATTGATGCTCTTTTCCTTTTTGACATCACTATCATCTCCCAGTGACTCTCTTCCATTCCTTCACCCCAACAAATAAGTTCAAGACAGTCAAGCAAAACAAATCATCACACTGGCCATGTCTGACAATGGATGCCTTATTCTTTACCTGTAGTCTATGAAACCTGCTGAGAGGTGGGAAGAGTGCTTCATTATTAGTCCTCTGAATTCAAGACAGGTCACTGCATTGATCAGACTTCTAAAGGCTTTCTGTGTTACTTTCCTTTACATTCTGCCTAGCATACTTTTAAAAAACATAACCTTTATTTCTTTTTACTTTTTTCAATTATCAAGCATTAGTTTTCTCTTCCTTCTACCTCCCCCTCTCTATTGAAAAAAACAAAAACAAAAATTCTTGTAATATGTATACTCAGTCAAGCAAACCAAATTCTTATACTGGCCATGATCAAAAATGTATGTCGCATTCTACACTCTGAGTCCATTACCGCTCGGCTGATGGGTAGTATACTTCATTGACAGACTTCTGAAATTTTGGTTGGTTATTGGATTGACCAGAGTTCTTAAACCTTCACTTCAGCTGAAGCATAATTAGACTTGCCTCCATCCTCTTATTTCAACTCTGTGTGAATGTATTTCGAATGCCTTTCTGGTAAACGACAAAGTTTTGTATTCTGCTTTCTAATCTATTCTCTATCCTCTCCCATTTTTTGGGTGGGTTTATCCCATTGCATTTACAATTATCTTTTACTCTATCCCATTTCTTGTCTTTGTTTCCTATCCCCACTTTATAAAGATATGATGAGAGAAAATGTTGCTCAGAGACAGTGCTCTAGGTTTGGTGCAATCTGCTTTTCTCCCCTGCACCTCTTTTCTTTCCCTCAGCCAGAGCCCAAACACAGATTCTTATATTTATTTCATCTCTTTTAGATTTACTCTTCTTAATTAGAGTGTATTATGCTTAAGGCTCATCCCTCCCTTAGTTTATCCTCTTATTTATTTCCCTCCCTCTTCTCCCCTTTCCTTCTTGTTTTCCTGTTGGAAAGATGTATTTCTGTACCCAACTATGTCCATATATGTGTGAATTCTTCCTTCTTTTGAGTTCATTTGAATGTAGTTCAAGTGACACCTCCTTCCTTAACTCCTTCTTCCTTGTTTGTATAGTTTTTTACTTGTGCACCCTGATAATCTGAGATTTCTCCTACCCTTGCTCTCCACTTTTCCTCTAGTGTGTTCTTTTCTTCCTTTTCCATTCTTCTTTAAGATCAAGACATGACAAAAACATTCCCAGCCTTTTTGTCTTATTCCCAGAATCCCTCTATAATCTTTGATGATGGAGTTCTGAGAGGACATATGTCTCACCCTCCCTAATAAAATATAAATAGCTTATCCTTAGTTAGTCCCTTATGACTGTTGCTCATGTTTACCTTTTTATGTTTCTTTCGACTTCTTTGTTTGTATTTCAGAGTTTCTATATAGATCTGGTCTTTTTTTATCAGAAATGCTTAAAAGGAGGGGGCGGAGCCAAGATGGAGGAGTGAAAGCAGTGGCTTGCTTGAGCTCTCCCCCAAACCCCTCCAAAAACCTATAAAAAATGGCTCTAAACAAATTCTAAAGTGGCAGAACCCACAAAAAGACAGAGTGAAGCAAATTTCCAGCCCAAGACAACCTGGATGATTGATCAGAAAGGTGTATCGGGCCAGCCTGGGAGATGAGTGCAGTGTGGCACAGGTGTACAGGCCACAGCAAACCTGGAGCAGGCCTCAGAGAACTGAATCATGGGCAGCTGTGTTGGCTTCCAGACCTCTCAACCCACAAACACCAAAGACAACTTAGAAGGTCAGTGGGAAAAGTCTGT
The DNA here is from genome assembly GCF_003287225.1 of Phascolarctos cinereus. Classification (NCBI taxonomy): domain Eukaryota; kingdom Metazoa; phylum Chordata; class Mammalia; order Diprotodontia; family Phascolarctidae; genus Phascolarctos; species Phascolarctos cinereus. The sequence goes on from NW_027555847.1 coordinate 59,770,878, forward strand.
TTCTGCGGTGAGAGAGAGAAGCTAGGTCAGAGCCAGTTTCAGAGCGCAGAGTGCAGAGCACAGAGCACGGGCACCGGGGCGGTGGCTGTGTCCTGAGCTTCCACAGACTAAGGGGGGAATCCAGTGGCTGATCAGAGAGGGATTGCAGGGATCTGTTTGCCAGTGCTGAGGCAGGAATCTCTTGCTTTGCCTGTGCTTCGATCTGGGTCACAGTTCTAGGCAGAGGTCCTGGGGCGAGAAGGAGTGCTGGCATGGTGGAGCTTGTAGTGGCTGTGGACAGGAAATCTTCCTCACAGTTCCAGGACAGAAAGGAGTGCTTGTGGTCACTAATAAACCAGAGCACAGGCCAGGAAAAGAGTAAACATGTTGACTCTTATCATATCACCTTGGAAGAACTGAAAATTTACAGGTCCCTACAAGTATCTCTGAAAACAGTTGTGTAAAGCCCTGAGGCTTGGGACAGTACATTCTCCACATTGGAAGCAGACTCTTACCTTAACAAAGAGCTTAAAACTCAAGTAATTGGCCGGGATCATGAGCAAGCAGCGCAAAAAGAGTCAGACTATATTATCTTACTTTGGTGACAAAGAAGATCAAAACATACAACCAGAAGAAGAAGACAACAAAGTCAAAGCTCCTACATCCAAAGCCTCCAAGAAAAATATGAATCAGTCCCAGGCCTTGGGAGAGCTCAAAAGGGATTTTGAGAAGCAAGTAAAAGAAGTAGAGGAAAAACTGGGAAGAGAAATGAGAGTGATGCAAGAAAATCATGAAAAACAAGTCAACAGCTTGCTAAAGGAGACCCAAAACAATACTGAAGAAAATAACACCTTAAAAAATAGCCTAACCCAAATGGCAAAAGAGGTCCAAAAAGCCAATGAGGAGAAGAATGCCTTAAAAAGAAAAATTGGCCAAATGGAAAAGGAAGTCCAAAAGCTTACTGAAGAAAATACTTCCTTAAAAATTAGGATAGAACATTTGGAAGCTAGTGATTTTATGAGAAATCAAGACACTGTAAAACAAATCCAAGAGAATGAAAAATAGAAGACAATGTGAAATATCTCATTGGAAAAACAACTGACCTGGAAAATAGATCCAGGAGAGAGAATTTAAAAATTATTGGACTATCTGAAAGCCATGATCAAAAAAAGAGCCTAGACATCATCTTTCAAGAAATTATCAAGGAAAACTGCCCTGATATTTTAGAACCAGAGGGCAAAATAGAAATTGAAAGAATCCACAGATCTCCTCCTGAAAGAGATCCCCAAAGGAAAACTCCTAGGAATATTGTAGCCAAATTCCAGAGTTTCCAGGTCAAGGAGAAAATTTTACAAGCTGCCAGAGAGAAACAATTCAAGTATTGTGGAAACACAATCAGGATAACACAAGATTTAGCAGCTTCTACATTAAAGGACCACAGGGCATGGAATATAATATTCCGGAGGGCAAAGGAGATAGGATTACAACCAAGAATCACCTACCCAGCAAAACTGAGTATAATCCTTCAGGGGAAAAAATGGTCATTCAGTGAAATAGAGGACTTTCAAGCATTCTTGAGAAAAGACCAGAGCTGAATAGAAAATTTGACTTTCAAATACAAGACTCAAGTGGAACATGAAGAGGTAAACAGGAAGAAATCATAAGAGACTTATTAAGGTTGAACTGTTTACATTCTTGCATGGAAAGATGATATTTATAACCCATGAGAACTTTGTCAGTATTAGGCTAGTGGGCAGGGGAAAAATTATATGTATGTAGATAGATAGATAGATAGATAGATAGATAGATAGATAGATAGATAGGTAGAGGGCAAGGGGTGAGTTGAAAATTAAGGGGTCATATCTGGAGAATAAAATTAAGGGATGGGAGAGGATTATACTAGGAGAAGAAGAAAGGGAGAGGTAGAATGGGGTAAATTATCTCACAAAAAAAAACAGAAAAGAAAGGCTCTTACAGTGGAGGGGAAATGCGGGAAGGTGAGAGGGAATGAATTAATCTTATTCTCATAGGATTTGGCTTAAGGAGGGAATAACATACACATTCAATTGGGTATGGAAATCTGTCTTACCCTACAGGAAAATAGGGGGGAAGGGACAAGAGAGCAGGGGATGATAGAGAGGAGGCAGATTGGGAAAGGGGTAATCAGAAGCAAATACTTCTGAGAGGACAGGGTCAAAAGAAAGAATAGAATAAAGAGGCAGGATAGGATTAAGGGAAATAGAGTTAGTTTTTCACAACATGTCTACTAAGGAAGTGTTTTGCATAACTGCACATGTACAACCTATATTGAGTTGCTTGCCTTTTCAATGAGGGTGGGTAGGGAGGGAGGAAGGGAGAAAATTTGGAACCCAAAGTTTTAAAAACATATGTTTAAAAAAATATTTTCACATGCAACTGGGAAATAAGAAATACAGGAAATGGGGGTACAGAAGTCTATCCTGCCCTACAGGAAAATAGAAGGGGAAGGGGATAAGAGAAGGGGGGGGAGAGATAGAAGAGAGGGCGGACTAGGGGAAGGGGTATTCAGAATGCATGCCATCTTGGGGTGGGGGAGAGGTGAGATGGGGTGAAAATTTGAAACTCAAAATCTTGTGGAAGTAAATGTTGAAAACTAAAAATAAATATATTTATATATAAAAAAGAAATGCTTAAAAGGCCTCTATTTCATTAAAAATCCATTTTTTTCCCCTTGTACCCAGTTTTTTCTAAGTAACTTATTCATGGCTGCAAGCCTTTGCCAACTGGAATATTATATTCTATGCTCCCTGCTGCTTTGTAGTGATAGCTGCTAAATCTTTTGGATCCTGATTTTGGCTTTTACATACTTGAATTTTTTTATTCTGACTGGCTGCAGAATTTTTTTTTCTTTTGACATAGAAGCTCTGGATTTGGTCTACTATATTTTCATTTGGGGATTTCTTTCAAGAAGTGACTAGGGATTCTTTCTATTTCTACTTTGCCCTGTGGTTCTAAGAGATCTAGACAACTTTCTTTTAAGATTTCTTGAAAATGCTATCTAAATTCTTTTTCTGGTGATGGTGTTCAGATAGTCCAATATTCTTAAATTTTTTCCTCCTCAATACATTTTCCAGGTTAGGTTCTTCTTCTTTTTCTTCTTTTTTGCTTTGAGATAGCTTAAATTTTCTTCTGTTTTTAGCCTTTGATTTTTTTAAAATTTGTCTTGGCTCATGGAATCATTAGCTTCTATTTGGTCCACTTTACCAATTTTTCAATTTTCAAGGAGTTTCTTATTTGGGCATGGTTTTGTGCCTCTTGTGCCAACCTATTAATTCCCTTTCTAATTATTTCTTCCATAGCTCTCATTTCTTTTTTATTTTTCTTTTAGAACTCATTTTATTTATGAAACCACTTTTAACTCTAAAAAGTTAATATCTTGACTCATTTCTTCCAGAAATTCTGGCTGAGTTTGTTCCCAAGCTGTATTTTGCTTTGAAGCTTTATTGTAGATATTTGGAGTAGAGGAATACTCAAGCCAGCTTATACCAGCTCAGGAGAGTTGATTGTGAAATTTTCAGTGTGTGCATTTACACCTAAGAAATTAGCAATTGATATAAATTAGGGCTTACTTGATTTTTTGTTGTTGATTGTTTAGGTTTAAGAAAGTGATGGAGAAAGTGTTAATAATGCAAATTAATCTTAAAAGTGTGTTATTTATACATTCCCCTTCCCCCTTCCCCCCCCCAGCCAGTTTTTAAACATTTATTAGCATACTGCTATTTGGGAATAATTTTCTTCTGCTAGATTTGTGTTTTGAGTGTCCCTGACATCATAATAGCTCTTTAAATTTCCTCATTCTTTCTGATTTCGGAAACTATGTTAGGGCTGGACAGTTCTGAAGAGAATATCTGAGTCAAGTTTGTGTCCCTGTGAATCCTACTACTGTTTTCTTAGAGTATTAGATGTTCTTCCCCCAGGACTTTAGGTTCAGCTCAAGTTGTGGGCCTATAACCTTTCAGTGTTCTCAAAGTGGTTGATCTGATCCAGGGCAAAGTCTGATCACTGACCTCTAGGTCTGAGCTCTACAAGTTCCTTATCTGAGTTTGAGTCTAAACAACACACCTATGGGCTTGCCCCTGGTTGGACTTCCAGTAGACTGCTGCCGGACTCAACTTCTATCAGCCAACTGGAAAACTCAACTGGTTGACAGATCTTCAAGCTTATCTTTGGTCTTGGAATTCTGTCCTGGTTATTCTGCACAGTCTTCACACTCAGCTGGTGGCTGGAAAGACAACTGTTCTGCTTCACTTCCATGGTCAGAGTTTTCTTGCTTCTTAATTTTCTCCTAGCTTAGTACAGAGCTTAGAGCTCATGACCTCTTCTCATTATGGAATGCTATCCCTAGGCTCAGATTCCCTCTTCAGATGCACTCTGGATCTGTGCCCTCAAATTGGGTAGTGAGCAACAGAGCTTTCATTTGACATCTGTTCCTGCATCCTGTAGAAGGTCAGGCTCCTCTGTGCGGGAATGGGATCTCTTCTTGCCCTGATGTATAGCCACAACTCTTTTTCTGTCCCTGTGCTAGAGCATGGATGTTTCTAGCCAGACCCTGTCACCAGTACCCAAATACCTCTTTGTCTCTCTGTACCTATTGGCGTGGGGGGTGGGGGGTGAGAGGGAATGACTTATTTTTTCTTGGCTATCCCAGTCAGGACTTCAGTGCCTTTTCTAGATCTTTGTGGAGGAGTTGTGGGGAAGAATTCAGCTGCACTTCTTCCCTCTATTCTGCCATACTGGCTCTTCCTCTTGACTCTATGCATTTTCACTGGTTATTCCTCATGTCTAGAACGTTTTTTTCTTCTTATCCTTGCATCCTGGCCTCTCTGACTTCCTCTAATTCCTAGCTAAAATCCCCCCTTCTATAAAAAGGTCTTCTCAATCTCCTTTAATGCCAGCTCTCTCTGTTGATAATTTCTAATTTATTCTGTCTACAGCTTGCTTGCATATGATTGCTTGCAGGTTGCCTCCTTTATTAGGATGTGAACTCCTTGAGGGGAGGAACCTTTTTTTTTTTCTTTTCTTTATACCCTTAGTGCTTAACACAGTGCCTGGAACATACTCAATAAATGCTTATGGACTACTAATATGGTAGACATTATGTTATGTATTACTTTCCAAAGCCAGCTCAGTTTTCCAGAGATAGAGACTTGCAAGCGGATTCTGATTGGATAAATCCACAATAAGTCATGTCCCCTGGAAATAGAATGGATTTGCTGCTTGTAGGGAGATGGAATTTGGAAATAAAAGGTTGTCCATTCTATGAGAACCATAGTGAACTTGGTATGGTTCTAATACCTCCACTCAGCATGGTATAATACTATCATCTTCAGGATGAAAAAGGGAGCACCCTGAATCTGATCCTTCCTGTTGAACTGGCAATTTCACTTGATGGTTAAATTTGTAATTGCAAAAAACCTGGAAGCAGCCTAAACCTTGAACAATAGAGGAATGATTGAATAAATTGCAGCACATTTCATTAGTGTAATGGAACACTATAAAGCAATTAAGACTTACAATAAATCTGGCAATAAATCTGGAAAGCTTTCTATGAAATAATACAAATCAAAAAGAGCAGAAGCAGAGAAAATGTTCCTTCATCCCTTCATTGTAGAAATGGGGTAATATGGATATGAAACATCACATATACTGTTAAACATCAGCGATGTGTCAGTTGATTTTCCTAAACTGTCTTTTTTTTTCATTCTTTTAAAATCTTTATTATAGGGGATTATTTCCTTGTTAAGGGAATGAGGAGGGATGTATTAAAATAAATTGTGGTAAAACAAAAAAAACCCCCAAGAAAAATTAAGTTTAAAAATAAGAAAAAAGCAGAATCAGAAGAAGAAAGTACATACCATTTACAACATGTGATAGAAAATATGAATGAGAATGAATCGACAAACAATCCCATTGGAGATTTATTTGGAGATTTTGACTAAAAAGTTATAATATTAGATTCATTAAAAATCAAAGCATAAATAGTTACAAAGCAAGCTTAGTTGTAATGATGTTTGTTATTAAGTTTTTAATAAAGCATTTAATAAAAACTAGAAAAAAATAATAAAAAAGTTAGAATACAGGGCAAGAGAAAAGGGGTAGACCCCAGCGGAATTAAACCTGTCACTGCTGATGGTACAGTATCATTAAGGAACTAGTCATAACTCTGCTGTTGAGTACAACATCACAAAGTAAATGGTCCTATATGAAGCATGAGAAGACAATTAGTGATGAATACCCCACGCTTGCTGATCCATGGCTATGAACTCTGTCCATGATCATTTTGGTTTCTTGGGCCAAGAAGGAACCCTCGATCTGTTGCAGGAAGGGTTCTACTATTCTGAGATAGCAGCGGCAGTGGGTTCATCCAAGGAAGTCTCTGACCAACCTAAGGAATTTAAAGGATGTGAGCCTTTGTGTAGGCGTTGGGTCGATTCTCCCTGTGGAGTATATGAATGTGCCCCTTAGCAGGTGAAAGCTCTGATATGTACTAACCTCATGATTTCGGGCAAGTCCCTTAAACTTTCAGCTTTAATTTTCTCATCTCTCTTGGAATGTGTGTACTGACTAATAGGCATTTAAAAATCAAATTTTTATTTGCTTACTTTTAACATTTGTTTTACAAATTTTTTGAGTCCCAAATTATATCCTTCCCTCCTCTCCTTCCTTACCCATTGAGAAGTATTACATTAAAAAAAAATAGCATGGGTAACTTCATTTTGCCCTTTATCTACCATTTTGTGAAGTTAAGTCTCAACTTCATGTAAGTCATCTGATTTTGGAGAAATCACAAGATTATTCTCCCTCCCAACTATCATTTTATTTAAGAAATGTAACAAAACTACTCCTCACCTTCTCACCTCAATGTCTCCTGATCCTCTCCCCCAATAAGAAACGGGATGTTTTAATCCCTAAATCCTGTTTTTCACTCCCTCCAAATTGCATATTAACTGTGTAGAAGCCCAGGTTCTGGGCCCTTGGCTACCGAGAGGCTTGGACCTGATTTATTTCTGTAATCACATGCCTTTGCCTGGATGAAATTTGTCTGAATGAAATTTGTCTTCTTTATTTCACCATAACAGAACGCAAGAAATGTGATATCAATTATACATATGAAATCATGCAAAATACATTTCTATATTAGCCATGTTGAAAAAAATGGCAAGAAAAATAAAGAAAACAAAAAAGAAATTATGCTTCAATCTGTACTCAGTTTTCTCTCTCTGGAGGTAGCTAGCATTTTTTCATCATTAATCCTTCAGAATTGTCTTGGATCATGGTACTGATCAGATAGCTAAGTATTTCACTATTGATCATCCTTATAATATTTCTATTACTATGTACGATGGTCTCCTGGTCCTGCTCACTTCACTTTGCATCAGTTCATATAAATCTCAGGTTTTTTTGAAACCATTCTGTTCATCATTTCTTACAGCACCATAGTATTCCACGGATATGTTTTAAGTACTCTAAAGTACTAAATATATGCAAGTTTTTATTGTTATTATTGTGGGTAGTATTGTATAATGGCTAGAGGGATAGTTTTGGAAAGAACACTTACTCTGGGATCCAAGGACCTGATTTCAAATCCTGACATTGATGATTGTACTGACTTGTGTGACCCTAAGTAAGTCCCTTAACCTCTCTGTGCCTCAGTTTTCTCTTATATAAAATGAGAGAGTTGAATTAGATTCCTTCCGAGACACTTGCTGGTTCTAGATCTATAATTCTATGACCTGGATTCAAATCCTGATTCCGTTTTATATTAATCTGCTTGGGTAATTTACCTTAGTAAATTTATTTTAACTTGATGCCTTAGGAAACCCTACAATTTGCAGGAAATTGTGGATCTGAATTAGTGAAGAGAGTTTCCACATGGGATGTTTCCTACCCAGATGATGTAGGGTTTGGAACTAGAAGAGACCTTAAATGTCATCTAATCCAATCTTCCTATTGCAAGCTGAAGATAGGGACATGGTAGAGATTTCCATGTCCTCTAGATGTTGGCTTCTTCCCAGTCTCTCTCTTGCTCAGGGATCTGGAGAGAGTATAGAAGAGTACATCTTCTCTCTCTAAGCTGGAAGCCAGAAGCCCAGGAGGAAGAGATCTCTCCTCTCTAGTTCTCACCAACTCCACCTTCATGGGAGTAGAGTATCAAGCAATCACTCTCCACCATTTTGGAAAGTCCCCATACAAATAGACTTTGAGGCTCCTGGTGACATTCCTTCCTTGGGTCAAAACATTTTGCAATCTATTGAAAAGATGCCCTGGAACAAGTAATTAATAAATGACAGAGCTAGGATTTAAATTCAGATGCTGAGACTTCCAGACTTAGTGCTCTTTCTACTAAACCACGTTGCCTGGTCCTGGCCAAAAACAAAACCAAACCAAATGAAAAAGACAAGATGTACAAACCAATGACAGATTGAAGAAGGCAATGTGCAAGCAATCAATAAACATTTTTAAAGCATTTACTAGGTGCCAGGAACTAAGGGGCTAAGTGCTGGGGATGCAAAGAAAGGCTAAAGATAGTCCACGCCCTTGAGATGTTCCCAGTCAAATGAGGGAGAGGACATGCAAATAACTATGCACGAACAAAATACAGACAGAATAAATTTGAAATTATCAGGAGAAAGGGCACCAGTGAGTCAAAAAGCATTTATTAAGCACTTTCTATATGTCAGCAAGAGCTAGGGTGTATGGTAGGCTGTCAGTGTGGGAGGTCAGTGAAGGCAAAGTGGCACATGGTTCTTTTCTGTATCTAGAAGAACAATTGCTGGCATTTATATAAAGTGCTTTAAGGTTTATGAAGCACTTTATAGACTTTATCTGATTTTGGCTTTTCAGCATCCCTAGACAGAACAGGGATTATTATCTTTATTTTGGAGATCAATAAACAAATTCAGAGAGGCTGGAGCAATGGACAGAGCTCTGGCTCTGGGGTCAGAAGACCTGGGCTAAAATTTTGCTCCTGATGCTGATTATGTAGGTGACTTTGAGCAAGTGTGTGACCTTAGGCAAGTCATTGGGCCTCAGTTGTAAAATGTAAAATGTAAAATGGGGGTGAGGGTGGTGGCGGAGTTGGAGTAGGTGGACTCTGAGGTCCTCCCCGCTCTAGATCTGTGACATGCCCAGGACACACAGCTGGAGAGGCTAAGGCTGGACCTGAACCCCGGACCTGTGATACCATGACTGTGCCCTATGCACCATGTGTTGCCTCTCCAGCGTGAAATGACTGATTATAGCTACACCGGGCCGGGTGTAGAAGGGACGCCGGCCACCCGGCTGGACTACACTTTTTCTGACACCCCGCCCCGCAGGCCGCGAGGACCCCCAACCCCTTGGGGGATTGATTTTGGATTTAGACGCCTGGAGGGGCGGGGCTCCGTGGGGCAGCACCTCCCATGGAAGGGGGGGCGGGAAAAAAAAGACTACAATTCCCAGAATGCCTCGCGAAGGAAGCCCTTCGCGATTGGCTGCCCGTCCGCCGGCAGCCAATAAGACGAGGTCTTGTTAGCGGGGGCTCGCTACGGAGACTGAGGGAGCTGGAGGGAACAGGGAGTCCTGAAGCGGGTTCTAGGGTCCTGTGGAAGAAACAGTTTGTTCCCGTTTGCTCCCCTTCGCCTCCGGAACCTCTCCGGGGGTCTTTGTTCTGGGAGGGCGGGGATGGGGAGCACCGAGAGCACTCCCCGCAAGGTGTCCTTCGGGGTAGACGAGGAGGAGCGGGTGCGGGTGCTGCAGGGGATCCGGGTGAGTGCGGGGCTAGGCCGCGCCCGCCGCGCCGGCGGGAGGGGACGGGGAAGGGGGTGGGGGCACGGGAGGGGGAGCGGGGAAGGGCGGGGAATCGGCGGACTGACTGCGAGAGCTGGCAAGCGTCTCCACACCAGCCTCCTCCCACCTGACAGGGGGAAAACTGAGGCCTGGAGGTGCAAGGGACTTGGCCAAGGTCACACGCCCCGAGGGGCTCCCAGCCTCCCCAGCCAGCTCTCCAGTTGTGCTCTTAGTGAGTGGAGTGAGGAGCAGAGCCCGGGTTAAAGCAAAACAAAACAAAAATCCACCTTTATTTCTTTCAGTGAACAAAAGCCCACCTTCTCTTCCTGCACCACCCCCATGAAAAAGGAAAGAAAAATAAAACCTGTGGTTTTTTTTCATGATTCTATTTTATTTTCAGATCTGCATTCTCTCCCTCTATCCTCACCCCCCTCCCCAAATTGAGGAAGCCAGAAAAAAGAAAAACAAAACCAAGCTGTTACAGGTGTGTGCAGCCAAGCAAAGCAAATTCCCACGTTGGCCGTCCCTCTCTGTTTATATGCATACATATAGACGCACATGTGGATATATGGATGAATACACATGAGGAAACTGAAGCCCTGTCTGTGTATTTATGTACATATATATATAAAAACACGAATATATGCATACGTATACACATTCGTACATATGGAAACTGAGTCCTGTATATATGTGTGCATGTATACATACATATGAGGTAACTGGGGCCTGTCTATATGTGTATATACATACGTATATATATATATATATACACACACACAGATACACACACACACACACACACACACACACACACACACACACACACACGCTCATATATGAGAAACAACTGAGCAATAAAAATCACAGAGAGAGAGAGAGAGAGATATGGCCAGTACAGGAATCTGTTTTGCTTGACTGCTGTATGTATAAATATAGATGTTATCAATCTGAACCTTGAGGCTATCATCTCACTACCAGGAAGTAGGTGGCATAAAACAAAACCCTTTTTTTTTTAAACAAATATGTATAGTCAAGCAAAACACATTTCCCTGTTGGCCATGTCCAAAAAATATGTCTCACTCTGTACTCTGAGTCCATCACCTTTCTGTGGGAAGGTGGGTAGCCTGATTCATCCTTAAGTCCTCTACAGCTGTGCTTGGTTTTTGCAGTGAATGGTGTTCTTAAAAGTCTTTCTAAGCTGTTTGTCTTTATTATGTTGTTATATAAATTGTTCTTCTGGTTAGGCTTACTTTGCATCAGTTCATACAACAGCAGTAATAACATAGTCATCCCTTGACGCTGGCAGAGGTTAGGGGCACGGGACCCCTGCAAATGTGAAAAGCCTCAAATAACTCTAGGCCCCACTTGTTGTTGTTCAGTCATTTTTCAGTCATGTCCGACTTTTTGTGATCCCATTTACAGTTTTCTTGGCAAAGATCCTGGAGTGGTTTGTCCTTCTCCAGCTCATTTAACAGATGATGAAACAGGCAAGCAGGGGTAAGTGACTTGCCCAGGATCACACAGCTAGTAAGTGTTTGAGGCCGGAAAGATGAGTCTTCCTGACTCCAGACCTGGTGGTCTCTCTGCCACCCATCTAGGCCCCAGCCCAAACTTTTTTAAAAAATAATTCTGACCATATTTATTTAACACAAAAAACATGTAAAACAACACACTGCACCCATAAAAAATTTGCAGTTTCTACTAGACAGAGATTAGTTATCTCACACACTGTGCATAGTCTTTGCAGCCTCCTGTGCAGCTACAGTTGCTGCTTCACAGAATTCTTTCCAGGAAAAGCCCTAGATACAGTGATCACTGGGGGAGAAAATCATGTGACTGACTCTAGATGGTAGAGGGACAAAGAAGAGGCATCCCCAAAGAGTGCATAGCCTGTAATTCTTTAGCACACTGAAACTTTTAACAAAATCTCACTGTTAATAATAAATTTATGTATGTGTACTTATAGGAATAAATTATAAAATAGATTATAACATGCAGTATTTGTGCATTTATGACTTATTAAAGTTTTTAAAGTTTTCTTTATATATACAAGTCATCTGTGATTTTCCGCAGTGTACCGCAGATCTCTAAAAATTCCCATTTAATTATCGATGGCCAACCCACAGATAACCAAAACCTGTGAAGATGACGGTAGTTAGCATTTAATATAGCACTTTAAAGTTTGAAAAGTGCTTTGTATAAATTACACAAATCTTTCTAGATTTCTCTGACACCGTCCCTTTCACCTTTTTTTTTCTTTTTAAGAGCACAATCATATTCCATCACCTTCATGTACTCTGAATTATTCAGCCATTTCTCAATTGAGGGGCACTCCCTTAGTTCCAGTTCTTTACCATTATTAGCAGAGCCAGACTTTGAACCCAGTGCTCCTGATTCTAAATTAGAGGGTATGGGCATAGAAGGGAGAGGGGAAAGGTGGGTTAGGGATAGGGAAGAGACTTGAACCAGAAGTCAGGAGACTTGGGTTTCCAGCCCTGTTTCTGTCACCAACTGGCTGGGTGATTTTGGGCAAGCCGAATTCTTTCTCTGGGCCCATAGAATTTCATGTCACTGAGGCATTGTCTGCTTCTCCTCAGAGCCCTCTGTTAGCATGTTGCCTGCCCCTTTGGGGCTTTGTTACCTTTTCACTGAGAGGTAGTTTGGTGTAATGGATAGAGCAGTTGGATTCAGTAAGACCTGGGTTGGACTTCTACCTGAGATGATATCTGTGACAAGACATTTAACCTCTCAGCGGTGGTTTTCTAATTTGCAAAATGGAGATAACTATAGCACCTACTTTGCAAGGTTGTTTGAGGAATCAAGTAAGATAATATGTGTTCAGTACTTTGAAACATTAAAGCATTATATAAATTTCAGCTGTTAGTATTCATAGCTGAATGGGGGTTTAGAGAACCTTCTAGGCTAGAGGTGGGTTTTTTTTGGCTTTTTTTTAAAAGGCAATTGGGGTTAAGTGACTTGCCCAAGGTCACATAGCTAGTAAGTGTCAAGTGCTAGGTCTGAGGCCGGATTTGAACTCAGGTCCTCCTGACTTCAGGGCCGGTGCTCTGCGCCACCTAGCTGCCCCTGGCTAGAGGTTCTTAACCTTATCATGGACCCCTTTCACATTTAGTCTGGTGAAGCCTATGGACTCCTCAAAATCATTTTTTAAAAATATATAAACATGTAGGATTGAAAAAGGAAACTGATTACTGAAGTATAGTTATCAAAATTTTTTTAAAAAACAGGTTCACGGACTTAAGGTTAAGAATCCCTGTTCTAGGCCAACCCCTTTATTTTCACAAAGGAGAAAATCCGAGATCTAGAGACATTGACCATAAGACAAATGGCCACCTAGCCTCTGTTTGAAGACATCTTCTGCACACTGTCCAATATGCAGGGGACAGAGAGAGAGAGGTCTTTAACAACTAGGTGGATCAGAAAAGCCTCCCCTAGAAGGTGGTAAATGAGTTGAATTTTGGAGGAAGCTCAGAATTCCAAGAGGTTGAAGTGAGGAGGAAGGGCTTTCTAGGCAAGAGAAGCAGTGTATGCAAAGTCAGAAGAGCAAGAGGGAATGTGAAGTTAGAAGAATGGCAAGTGAGCCAGTCTGGCCAGAACACAGAGGGCGTGAAGGGGTATCCTGGTGCAGCAAGCCTGCAAATGTCAATTGTAGCCAGATTGTGAGAGACTTTACAAGCCAAGTAGAGAGAGGAGTTTGATTTTATCTTAGAAGCTGTAGGGAAATGCTGATGATGCTGTTGGAGGTGGGGTGTATGGCATTGTCAGACCTGTTTTAGAAAGAGTACTTTGGCAGTTGCCTTGTTAATGAATTGGAGAGGGGAGAGGCTGAAAGCTGAGTCTAGTTAGGAGATGTTAATCTAGTCAATGAATTAATAAATGTTTCTTAAGGCCTACTGTGTGCCAGGCACTGTGTTAGGTCCTGGGGATACAAGGAAGGGCAAAAGACAGTCCCTGCTCTCAAGGAATGCGGTCTAATGAGGCAGACAAAATACAAACAATAATGTGAAAGTCAAGACATAACTATACACACACACACACACACACACACACACACACATATATGATAATTTAGAGATAATCAGTAGAGGGAAGGCACTAGAATTTAGGGGGATAGGGAAAGGGTTCTCGTAGAAGATGAGATTTTAGCTGGGACTTGAAGGAAGCCAGGCAGGAGGCAGAGGATGGAGAGGACTCCAGCCAGTGAAAAAGCTCATCAGAAATGATGTGTACCTGAACTGGGGTGATAGCTATGTGAGTATAGAAAGGGGGACCTATTTGAGAAAGATGTTCTGGAGATAGGATTATTAAGAATTGGCCATTGATTAGATAGGGGAGAGGAAGAAGTCAAAGAAAACTTTGAGGTTGTGAATCTGGATGATTGGAAGGATGGGGGAGGATCAGTTAAAATAATGTGCTCTGTTTGGGACGTATTGAATTTGAGATGTGACATCTAGGTAGAGATATCGGACTGGACCCTTAAGAGAAAGACTAGGGCTAGATGTATAAATCTGGGAGTCATGTGCATAGAGATAATAATTGAACCCATGGGAGTTACAAAATCACTAAGAGTGTATATGAAAACTGAAGAGAGTCTAGGACAGTCTTTTGGACAGCTCTAATTATTAGGAAGTTTTTTATTACGTAGAGTCAGAGAGTTGCCTCTGCAACTTTTACCCTTTTTTCCTGGTTCTGCCCTCTGGAGCTGAGTAACACAAATCGAACCCTTTGTCATAAGGCAGCTCATCAGCTACTTGAAGACAGCTATGGTTTCTGTGTAACTCTTCTCTCCTTTAGGCTAAAAGGCCCTCTTTCCTTCAACGACTGATTGCAAGTCCTGTCATTATCCTACTTACTTTCCTTTGAATGAGATCTTGCTTGTTAATGTCCTTATTAAAATAGGGCTCCCAGGACTGAACACGGTCTCCATGTTGCTTGATTAGAGCAGAGTATGAAGGAATTTTTACCTCCCTCATCCAAGGCACTAGGCCTGGTTGCTTGTCACCCCCATGATTTCCACATTCAGCTTGCAGTCCAATAGAACCTCATATCTTTTTCTCACAAATTTTTGTCTAGTCCTTGATCTCTCTGAGAGACATCTGGTAGAGTACGCAGTGTACTGGAGCTGGGGTTAGGAAAACTTTCCTCCAGTGTTCAGTAGGGTTATTAGGGCAAGTCTCTGAACCTTTTGGAACCTCAGTTTCCTTATCTCTAAAATAGTGATGGTAATACCTGTAGTACCTACCTCTTAGTGTTGTTGTGAGACTCAGATGGGATAATGTGCCCCATTATTGATTTACAAGTTATAAAATTGCAATGTAAATGTCAGCTATTGTGTCAGCTACATCTCTCAAATCTTTTATTCATTCAGTTGAATGAATTCAGTTGATTTTTAAAAATCCAAGTGTGAGAATATTACGTTATCCTTACTAACTATTATTAGATTTGACTCATTGTTCTAAGTTTGTGTTATCTGTAAATTTGATTAGCATGTCATTTCTGCCTTCATCCAGTTTGTTGCTAAAGATTATTTTAAAAAACACACGACTAAGGACAGATCCCTGGGACACTCTACTACAGACTTTCCTTCAAGTTGATGTACTGTCATAAATCAAGTTGAAAGGACTTAGGAATCATCTAGTTCAACCTTCTCATTTATAGATGACAAAACTGAGGCACAGAAGGGAGAGGTTAAAGGAGTTGTCCAAGGTCTCACATGTGGCAGAACCAGGATTTGAATCCAAATCCATAATTCTGTTGACTGTTGTACCACATTGGTTGAACTATGGATACTTTTTGGATTAAGTCTTTCAATCATTTCCAAATTCATCTCATTGTACTATTGTCTGTCCTACATGTCCCTATCTTGTCCACAAAGATAGCTTGAGAGACTTTGTTAAATGCTTTTGAAAACCAATCATACTAAGTCTTTGGCATACCCAAATCTCCATGGCTGGTAACCCTATCGAAAAGAGAAGATGAGGTTAATCTGATACATCTGTTCGTGATGAAACTGTGTATTCTTCGTGTTCACTACTTCCCTTTCCAAATGTTCACGAACCGTCCCTTTAATAATGCATTCTTGCATTTTGCCAGGAATAGTTTGAAGTTTGAAGACTGTTTTACATTAGTGAATATGAGGACCACATTTTCCCGTTGTCTCCTATTCTTGATGATCTTTCAGAGATTGCTGACAGCAGCTCAGCAGTCAGATCTGTTAGTTCTTCTAGTAAGTTCATGTAATTTACTGGTGTCAAACTCAAATGCATATTTTGCAGGCACATATTGACTTAGAATACTCCATATTGACGTTATTTGTATTCTATTCTGTTGTTATTTATTTTGTGAAATGTTTCCCAATTGTATTTTAATCTAGTTCAGATCTCCCTGAGGAGTGTTGTGTGGTGTGTTTGACACATCTGATATGGTTAGTTCTGGCCTGGTATGTTGAACTTATTGATGGCAGATGGATGCTTTCTTACCCCCTATTAACTTATCTTGGATTTCAACTCCCTAATTTACCATTTTTGTTTGAGCCTTCCTAGTGGAAAGATCATTCTCAGTGGAGAAAACAGAAGCAAACTGAGAGTTCAGTTAGCAGGGGTCCTTTCACATTGGATCTTCTTGATCCCCTAAATAGCTTTCAAAGCCCTTTTTTTCTACTCCTTAGCATTTATCTCTAGCCCCAGCTCATTCTAAGAGCTATATTCTTGACATTCTTACAGTGATGCTTGTGACAATTTCCTTTTCCATGTAAATGAGGAGGTTGGAGTAGATGATCTCTGAGGTGCCTTCCAGCTCAGAGATGTGGATGATTTGACAATTCTGAATGGGGGTTGGCAGAGAAATAGAGGGAAGTGGAAATAGTGGGAATAGAGGGCTTGGATAGAAGTGAGAATTGAGGAGAGGTTGTGAAAGAAGGAAAAAGTTGAAAGGAAAGGGGATTTATGGTAGGAGGGAGTGAAAGGTAGAGAGAGGCAGCAGAGATAGTTTGAAATGGAAAGGGGAAAGAGAACAGGGCAGTTGTTACAGTCAGCAAATGGCTCAAATTCTGGCTCGACTACTTATTGCCTTACTTTGGTGAGGTCATTTAATCTTTGGAAGCTTTAGTTCCTTCATATGTAAGGTAAAGAGAGCAATGCCTACACTACCTATTTCATTGTTGTCCAGTCATTGTGTAAATATTAGAGTTAGGTTGCTTTGAGGATTAAATGAGGCAGCTGGTGGCACAGTGACTAGAACACTTGGCCTGAAGTCAGGAGGACTTGAGTGCAGATCTTGCCCTGAACACTTACTAGCTGTGTGGCCCTGGGTAGATCATGTAACCTCTACTTCCCTCCTCTGTAAAATAGGGATAATAATAGCACCTATCTCCTAGAGTTGTTGTGAGGATCAAATGAGCTAATAATTGTAAAGGGTTTAGCACAGTGCTTGACATATAATAGATGCTAGTTATGATTATGATTATTATATTATTAGATATGATTAAAGCACTGTGTAGACCTTTGTAAGTGCTATGTAGATGTGACCTGTTGTCATTATCTAGGGGAGGGTGCATGACTCTGGTCTCTCTGTCACTGACCCTGCTCTCTGTTTCTTGGCCTGTACCACACTAATGCTGACCATTCTCTGCCTACATCATGCTGTCCTGCTTTGTTCATGTTCTATCCCACCAACCCTGCTGCAAGAGCTGTGAGCTCTGGAGCGTAGGGGGCTTTGCAGTTTGCTGAGTGCTCTCTTGAGGACATCCCTGGGAATAGGCAGTACAGACATTTTCCTCATTTGACAGAATAGGAAACTGAGATTCATGGTGCCTTGTGCCTAGTAGGAACTTACCTTTTTTTCCCTCTCATCATTTAATAAATGTTTGCTGCACTGACGTGCCTAGTTGGAGTCACAAGCCTAGTGAAATGTTAGAGATCCCCTCCAGAGTCTCTGTTCAGTACTCCTGGTCCAGTGATTTTTCCAGTATAGCTTCTTTGTTCTCCAGCTTTGGCGGGAAGGGATTATCTGCAGTGGAAAGGCCTTGGAGCTAGTTCTTGCTTTGTTGCTAACAATTTTGGGCAGATCACTGAATTTCTTTGGCTCTTCATTTCTTCAGCTGTAAAATGGGCATAATATCTTCACTGTCTTGTCTTCCCCAAATTCACATACACCAAGTACCTTAGAACATTGTTTCAAGACTCAAATATGAGATGGAAGTGTTTGTGAAAAAATATAAACTGTCAGAGACATGTACAATTTTAAATTCTTTTTTAACAATTTGGTGCTAAATAGACCTTCAGGAAGGTAGAGAGGGAATTTATATTAGAGAGTTAGGGGAAAATAGAGTGAGAGATACCCCACTGATATTGGTTTAAAATAAGTTTTCCCTGAGCCATTTCTCTATGTTTTTTCCCCCAGACGTTAAACCGACAAGCATTTATTAAACCCAAACTATATGCCAGACACTGAATATAGATAGACAAAAATAAAACGGTCCCTATCCCCAGGAATTTCCATTGTATCTGGAGAGACAGCTTGTACACTGAGATGTCTATGTTTCCCTAATCTACTAGATTAATCTCATTTTCTCTTCTGATAGAGTTACTATGTTGGCAGATAAATCAGAAGGAAGCCCTAAAACTTAGTATACCTGGATTTTTGCAAAGCACCAGAGGAGAAGGTGGAATGATAGAGCTTTCAGCCAAAGTGTGCCAATACCCCAGGTGCAGAACCTGTGCTGACCTATGTTCATGCACGTACAAGGACCCACAAAGTAAATACAAGATAATTTAAAGAGGGGGAGGGGTGGTACTAGCTGCCAAAGGGATCAAGAAAGGTTTTGGAGAAAAGATAGGGATTCTAAGAAGCATAGATAAAGAGGAAGTGCATTCCAGGCACGGACACGGGAGGCAGACTATCATGTATGGGGAAGAATCAATCAATCAATCACCGTTTATTGAGTACCTGCTTTATGCCGGGCACTGTGCCAGGCACTGGGGATACAAAAAGAGGCAAAAGACAGTCTCTGCCCTTAAGGAGCTTAACAGTCAAGTTGGGGAGACAACACGGAAACAAATGTGTACAAAGCAAGCTACATACAGGATAAACAGGAAATAATTAACAGAGGGAAGGCGCTGGAATTAAGAGGGGTGGGGGAAGGCTTCCTGTGTAGAAAGTGGGATTTCAGTTGGGACTTACAGGAAGCTAGGGAAACCGGTAGACAGAAATGAAGAAGGAGAACATTCCAGGCATGGGTGACAGCCAGAGAAAATGCCCAGAACTGGGAGGTGAAGTGTCTTGTTCGTGAATGAAAGAGTATGTAGTGGGGAGTAAGGCATAAGAAGACTGGAAAGGCAGGGGAAGACTAGGTTATGAAGAACTTTGAATGCTAAACAGAGCATTTTGTATCGGAGCCTCGAGACAGTAGGGAGCCATGAGAGTTTACTGAGTAGGGGAGTGACATGGTTGGACCTGGGCTTAATGTAGTGGCTTAATGGAGTATGGTCAGAAGTGGGGAGCAACTTGAGGTAGCAAATGGGCCAGCTTAGCCAGATTGTAGATTGTATGCATGAAGAAGACTAATGCAGAGGAAGGCTGGAAAGGTGGATCTGTGTATGTTCTCTTAAAATTCTTTTGTTTTGATATCACTTTTATTTCCAATGTTTGTCCTTCCCTGCCTCCCCCTCCCCCCTAAAAAAATTATTCCCTTTTTCCTTCCCTACCCATTGAGACATACCTGTTAATGAAATTTGTATGCTTTCAGTTTTGCCTCTTCGCCTTCTTGGCAAGGTTGAAAAGCAGGTGTTAAGCCCTTGGAGACTTCCTTTTTTTGAGAAAGCCTGCCTTCTCATGTGACCGTCATTTAAGAGGTCAAGTGTAAGCTATGTATCTAGCTGTATGAGCGTTTGCTGCTGGCAAAACATCACAGATGAAGTGTTAGAGCTGGGGGTGATCCTAGAGGTCACCTGATTGAGCTATCTCGCTTTACAGATGTGGAAACCTAGACCCAGAGAAGTAAAGGAACTCAGCCAGGGTCACACAGCTAGTCAGTAGCAGTGCTGGGCCTGGAACCTGACTCCGGACTCTTGTCCCTTGTGCTTTCCTTTGTGCTACCCCACTACGATTGGGACTTGGTGCAGAGCGAGGGGGAGACATTCTTAGTTAAAGGACCTTTGCTGTTAATTTAGCAAAAGTGGTACGGATTTTCAACAGTGATGACAATGGTAAATGATAAATGATTAGTTTCATGGGTCATATTCCTGAAGCCAAGTGTCTGCATCAGGCATTTTGTTGCAAATGTAAGTAGAGGATTTCCAGGACCTGCTCATAGGCACTCTGCCAATTCTCTTAAGAAAGGTACCAGGACCATTGTAATTTTTTAACTATTTTACATTAACCTACATGATGGGGTCAGGCCCTAATTCCAAGTAAAATAAAATAAAACCAAGGTGCAAAATACTGCTGTGATATTCAACTGGTTTTTGGAACATTCCTGCGCGGTTTTCTTTTCAGCTAGTAAGTCTGATCACTTCCTCAGTGCTGACCGAGGCACAAGGGGGTGGTGCTTCCTGCACAGCCCCGTTTCTCCTAATTAAAGAGGGCAAAAAGAACTAAATAGCCATTTTCAGGAATTAGCAATATCTGGTTGGTTGGTTGGTTATCAACCCTAGCCTTCCTTCAGGTCTTCACTTTGTCCCTACACTCTCTTCTTCTTCATTCCACACCAAGGGTCTGACCTGTGCCCGGAGCTGAGAAATGCAGAGAAGCAGAGGACGGACACGTTCTTACCTCGGCCCCTTTGAAACGCCGTTAAGACAAGTGCTGAGGGAGGCTGGGTCAGTTCCGAATCGGCAGTGCTTGTCTTGGTTCTCAGAGGAAGACGTGATTAATGAGGTGAGAGTGGCTGGAGTAGGCTGAGGCCAGATTGTGGTGAGCCTCGACTTTATCATGGGGCAGTGAAGAGCCATTTCAAATTTTTGTGCTGGGGAATAATAATAATAATAGCTCTAATTTATTTAGTGCTTTGCAGTTTATAAAACATTTCCCTTACATCTATTATTCCCATTTTACAGATGACTTAGGAATTCTGAAAGTTTTAGTAGCTTGTCCACAGATACAGGTGTTGGAGCCTTTGTAGGGACCATTACCCCAGTGCTTGTGTCTTAAACAAGGAGGTGGAAGGATTTTTGGCTAAAAAGTGTCCTTTTTGTGGTATGTTGCCACGTCCTTGGTTTCTTCACCACCTTTGCCAGTTTGTGACCAGGAAGAGGTTGTAACAGACTCTAACAGAGTGAAACTAATAGGCCTTAAAGGCTGTCATAGTGATTATCATTACAATATTGTTGTTATTGTATACAGTGTTCTCTTGGTTCTGCTCACTTCTCTTTGCATCAGTTCATATAAGCCTTTCCAGGTTTTTCTGGAATCATCTTGCTCATCATTTCTTGTAGCACAGTAATATACCAATATAATCATACATCACAACTTGTTCAGCCATTCGCCAGTTGATGGGCATCCCCCTAATTTCCAATTCTTTGCCACCACTGAAAGAGCTACTATAAATATTTTTTGTATAGATAGCTCCTTTCTCCTTGTTTTTTTAAATGTCTTTGGGATACAAACCTAGTAGTGGTATTGCTGGGTCAAAGGGTATGTATAGTTTTACTGTCATTTGGGCATGGCTCCAAAATTGCTTTCAGAATGGTTGGGTCACTTCACAGCTCCTACAACAGTGTATTAGTGTGCCAATTTTCCCACATCCTCTCTAACATTTATTATATTCCTTTTCTGTCATATTAGCCAATCTGATAGGTGTGAGGTGGTACCTCAGAGTTGTTTTAATTTGCAATTCTCTAATCAACAGTGATTTGGAGTATTCTTTCATATGACTATAAATAGCTTTAATTTCTTCATCTGAAAACTGCCTGTTCATATCCTTTGACCATTTATCAATTAGGGAATGGCTTGCATTCTTATAAATTTGACCCAGTACTCTATATATTTGAGAAATGAGGCCTTTATCAGGCCTTTTTACTTGCTGTAAAAATTCTTTCCCAGCTTTCTGCTTTCCTTCTAATCTTAGTTGCATTGGTTTTGTTTGTGCAAAACCTTTTAAATTTAATATAATCAAAATTGTCCATTTTATACCTAGCAATGCTCTCTATCTCCTTGTTTGGTCATAAATTCTTCCCTTCTCCATAGATCTGACGGGTAAACTATTCCTTGCTCTCCTACTTTTCTTATGGTACCACCCTTTGTGTTCCTTCAGTTCCTTCAATTTCTTTTTCTTCTCTTATTGCTATAGTTAACATTTGAACAGTCTCTTGTATATCTCTTACGTCTTCCACAGTGCTTAGCCCAGAACTTGGTACATAATAGGTGCTGAATTAAAGAGGTTGGGTGATTAGGTCTAGCTCATTCCAGTAGCAGTAATGTACCCCAGTGTTCTTTGGAGTGTCAAGGAACTCTTGCTACCTTCTACTGGGAAAACCGTTTCTTCCCAGGCCTACCTGATTCTTTCTTTCTTTCCTTTTATTTTGCTTTGTGAGGTTCTGGCTTTCTTTGCGCCATAAACAATTGGAATTCAACTGCACTTCATTAACTTGCTCATCTTTAAATAATTTATGGGCACCTATTGTGTGTTATGCGCATTTAGGGGACAATGAAAAGGCCAGGACCTGTCCTCTCAAGTTTGTGCTTTGTGAGTTTCTTGAGGGTACAGGCAGATGTAGAGGTCAGGTTTGTAAAGTGTGTTTGAGGGCAAAAGTCTGGGCATCAGTCACTCCCAAGAACAGTCTGAATCAGATTAAAATGTATTTGGGAAATATTTCTAAAAATGAACAAAAATATAATAGAACATAGGTCATGTTAACACGTGGTTTTCAAAGTCTTTCTGTGGCCTCAGGGATCCTAATGTATAGTTTAGTGGCCCTCATTTCTATTTGAGTTTGACACCACTGCTCGAAGGACTCTGTTTTGGACTTTTCTTGTGTTTTTTCAGGCTTCAACCTTAGAATCGTAGACCATAGAGTTCCAGATCGGAAGAGGCTGTGAACACTGTCTAGTCCAGGAGTTGTTACCTTTTTGTTGTGTTGTTGACCCACCTTTTGGAAGTCAGTGAATTCCTCAGAATGATGTTTCTGAATGCATAAAATAAAATACATTAGGATAACAAAGGAAACAATTATATTGAGATAGTTATCCAAATAACTAAGAAAAAGAAGTTCAGAGACTCCCTGAAATCTGTCCCTGGACCTCTTTAATGGGATGCCCCAGGTGAACACCTCTGATCTAAGTCTAACCCTTTAGTTTTATAGAGGAGAAAACTGAAGCCCAGAAAGAAGTTAGTTGTCCCAGGTCACACAGCTAGTTAGTGGCAGAACTGGGATTAGAACCCACTTGTTGTGACTTGCAGAACAATGTTCTTTCTACTGTTCTAAGTTGCCTTCTTCTGCACCATTATCCCCTTTAGTGGTTGAGACCTTGGATGGAGTCTAATATGCCTGGGGCTATTTTGAATTTCAAGGTTTGAATCTAGATTTGCAGACCTCCACTCTGGTTATGTTGGTGTGAATGCCATTTTCCAGATGGTGTTTAGTCTCACACAACTACAGTGTATGTATATGTATTTGTTGATTAAAAATATTACTTGCTCTATTTTGCAGCAACATTAAAAAATATTGCAGATGTCCCTTGTTGCCAACAGGGAATCTGCCAGTGTTTTGTTTAACCCTTTATTTACCAGGCAGCGTAGTTCAGTAGATTCATTATAGGCAAAGACTTGTGATTCTAGTGCGATTAGCGTCCAGTGTAGAGGGAGGTCGAAGTAAAGCGGATTCAGGCCAGGGAGGCAGCTTTTCCAAGAGAAAAGGGCACGGCAGTCACCTTCCAGAGCCATCGAGTGTTCTTTGTGCTTCAGCAGTGATGGCTTACTCCTTGTGCCTTTTGTGAGTAGGGTTTCTTGTCTATGACCTATGGCTCGTCTCTGTAGCATTCATGGAACTGTTGGCAGCTGCTACTGGACCTCACTTCATTGTGCACCCCTAGTAAAGTCTCTTAGTGTTGCCTTTTATTTAGCTCCTTCCCAAACAGCTATTCTGGGGCCTTTGCTGTCTTCCTCCAGTGACTTCTTTGTATGTAGGCACTGATACCCAAACTCAGACTCAGTAAAATTCAGTTGAACAACTATTTAATGCCTACTATGTGCAGCGCATTTATTAGAGCTAGTGAGGTAAAGACAAAACAGGGAAGTCCTTGTTCTCCCAGAGCTTACATTTCACTTGGGGAATACAACATGTAAACAGATAAGTAGATCCAAAATAATTTGAGGAGAGAACATTAACAACTGCAGGTAATCAGGAAAGACTACATAGAAGATGTTGTGCCTGAGCTGAGTTTGAAGAGAAACTAAAGGATCTAAGGTACCAAGAGCAGGAGAGAGTGCACTTCAGGGATGGATGAATTCCTTTGTTGATGCACAGGCATCAGAAATGGAGTGTCAAACCTGGGAAATAGCTGGTAGGCCACTTGGCTGAAATATAGACCATGTGAAAGGGATGAATATGAAATAAAATGGAAATGTAGGTGGGAGTCACACTGTGGAGGGCTTCAAATGTTGGGCCAGAGTTTGTCTTTTATTTTGGAGTTCATAGGGAACCACTGAAAAGTTTTGAGAATGGTAGAGGTGTGGTCAGTTAGTGAAGAGCCTTGAGTGCGTGTCACGTGAGTATTGGTTGATGGAACTAGAGAACAGAAGATGGGGAGAGCAGAGTGAGGATGTGAAAACTGTCTTCAAGAATTTGAAGGGCTCTCTGGGGGGGAGAAGCTGGATTTGTTCAGTTTCGTACCAGTGGAGAGGTTCTAGAGCAATGGTTAGATACTGCGAAGAGGTAGATTCAGGCCCAATGTTAGGAAGACACTTCCAAACAATTAGAGTATCCAAAAGTAGAGGGGGTTGCCTTAGTAGGGAAAAAGACCATCTCTTCCTCAAGGACTGAAGGGAAGGAGAGGATAGGGCTAATGCAGAGAGGTTTTTAGGGTTATGGCAGGGGAGAAGAAGGAGCTTGAAGAAGATGACCTCTGCTTTTAAAGTAGGAGATTAGGTGGTACACATTTGTCATATATGACTTCATCTTTTTTGTATAACTTTATCCAGTAGCATTTAGCTCTTTCAGAGGAGGAGGAATTATTCAACTCCCGAGTTCTTTCAAGACTTATTTCTTATTACATTTTTTCTAGTATTCTACTTCCTAGTTTGATTAGTCTACTAACTCTTCCCTAAACATAGCACTCCATCACTCACCTCCTTTCTTTCACACAGGCTGCCCTCCATGCCAAAATGTGTTCCCTCCTCACCTCTGCCTCTTAGGATCCTTAGCTTCCTTCAGGCTCAGCTCAGGCCTCCTACAGTGAGCCTTTTTTGGACTTCCTCCTCAAGTTACTTTCTGTTGCCTCTAAAATAAGATAGACACTTCTTTATTTGCGATTTAAAGCTTTTCATTGCTTGGCCCCTTCCTACCATTCTTGTCTTCTTATACATTTCTCCTCTTCTTGCATTCTGCAGTCTAGTGATACTGGCCTGCTTGTTCTGTGCATATGTCATGCTGTCTCCTGTCTCTATTCTTTTACATTGGCTGTCCCCCTGTGCCTACCTGACTCCTTCCTTACCTCCATCTCTTGGAAGCTCTAGTTTACTTCAAGAATCAGCTCAAGCACTACCTTAGGCAGAAAACCTTTACACACTCACCCAGCTACTAATATGCTACGTGGCATATATTATTTAAATACAGATAATGCATATATATTCATGTTATCTCATAGAATATCAGTTCCATTAGAATATAAGTTCTTTGAGGACAGATACTGATTGTATTTCCTGTGCTTTAGCACAATGCCTGGCAGATAATAAGTACTAAGTAAATAGTTGTTGCTTTGTTTTTTATTTTGAACTCAGACACCAAAATCAGGGTATTTTTTACATGTAACAGAACACAAAGAGATGATTCTTTATGAAACCGAATCTCCATTTTATGTTACTTGCTTTTAAAAAAAGCATATAATAAATTCTTATGTACTACTTTCAAAAATATTCTGCTTGTCAGTACTTCCTTCTCTGCTGAGAGGCTGTCCTGATGCTGATTGTACTTGGGAAAAGGTGGGGGAGGAAGGAGGTACCTGGCTGGCTTTTTGTGCAGTTGTGGAGTGGAAGAACTCATTTACTGTAGTTTCTTATTGGATTTCTTGGACATTATTCAGTCTGGTTTAACTTTAAGATTTTGCTGGGTTAGGCATGTGGGCAGGTAGGTAGGAGGCCATCTTAGAAGGAAGCTTAAAATGCTTATTGATTGATACTTGTTAATGCTCTGATCTTCCTTAGTTTGTCCTGAGTTTACTAATCTGTGGTACATGTTATATTTCTTAGTAGAAGGCAGACTTCTTCAGGATAAAAAGGCAGATATTCAAGGGTAGAAAGACAATAGATAGTTGAAATGATCAACCAGTTCTTTTGCCTTTCATCCTTACCCATACCTCCTGTATCATTCCTACCATTTCCTTCTCTGCTCCTTTAGGTGTGTTTTCGAACCTCCTTGTCCTGTAACTTCTATTCTTGGCCAGACTTTCAGGCTGTCTGGCCTCTAGTTCTTAGTTTGTTGGATAATCATTCTTACCCCATATCCTGTGAACGTGTGTACTTTAAGACTCTACCCTGGACCTGCTTCTCTCTATACGCACACACTCTTGTTGATCTCGTCGTCTCCCCATGAACTTGCCGCCTCTTTGCAGACAGCTCCCAGATGTACGTATTCAGTCCTAGCTTCTCTTCTGAAGGTTAATGCCATATCACCTGCTGCCTGTTGGGATTTCCAGCTTAATGTAGGAATCTTAGACTCAACCTTTTTGGTCGCTCAGTTTCTCAGGAGTAATCTTCAACTTTCTCCCTATCATCATCCCTCACATTCAGTCAGTTGCTAAGTGCTGTATCAGTAGTCTTTCCACAATAGATCTTTCTCACAATATTTCCTTTGGCCCACTAGCATGGCTACTACCAGTTTTCAGGCTCATATCACCTTTCTCCTGGACTATTACAATAGCCTCCTAAATGTGCTCACTACTTCCAGGTGCTGGTCCTGCTAATCTACCCTTCACAGAGCTGCCAAATTGACATTCCTAAGGCACAGTTATGACCATGTGGGTTTCCCTGTTCAAGAAGCTCTGGTATCTCCTATTGGAGCTATGAGGATAAAATATAAACCTCTCTGTTTGCTGTTTTAAACTCTCCACACCCTGGCTATAGCCATTTCTTCAGTCTTATTGCACATTGCTTTCCTTCATTCACTGTACATTACAGTCTAGCTGGCCTATTGGCTGTTCCTCATTTATGACGTTCCTTCTTCTGGGTCTGTGCCTTTGAGCAGGTCTTCCCCTATACCTAGAGTGCATTTCCTAATCATCCCAGTCTCATAGAATCTTTAACTTCCTTCAAAGCTCAGCTGCTTCTAACTAGAAGATCATTATGATTCTTTCAAGTTGCTAGTGCCCTCCCCTAGGAAATTATTTTTCATTTTTATTTTTTGTGCATATTATTTCCCCCCCTTAGTTCCCAAGTGGAATGTAAGCTACTTGAGGGCAGGGGCTGGTTGGCTTTTTTTTGGTCTTTATAGCCTTAGTACCTAGCACAGTGCTGGCAAACAGGACATGCTTAATTAAATGTTTGTTTTACTCAGATGTTGAATCTAAGAAAAAAACCACTGGGTTATGCCTGTGAAGAACAGAAAAAAAATGGGGCTAGTGCAAGGATGACCTGAGAGAACTGAGAAAGATAAAGGAACTGAAAATCACAGTGAGGACAAAGAATAGGTGTAGTAAATAAAGAGAAAAATGGGAGGTGTGGTTGGTAAAGTTTTCTTCAGCTCCGGGAGGCAGCAGTAGTTATCGGACACAGTTCCCAAGGATTTGTGACATCTGTGAGCTTGTCTTCTCTGTTCCTTCATCAAAACTACAGACCAATTTGAGTTTGATGGCTGTGATAATTGTGCCTCATACCTACAGATGAAAGGTAACCGAGAAATGGTATATTACTGTACAAGCTCTTCTTTTGATGAGGTCATTGCAGTGATGAGTTTGGAGGACAGCTGGGTCTCTAAATGGCAGCAAGTCAGTACCTTTAAGCCTGGAGTTTATGCAGTGTCTATCACTGGCCGCTTGCCTCAAGGAATTGTTGGGGAACTGAAGAGCTGAGGCGTGGTTTACAGATCCAGAGACACAGTAATAAAGACTCAGTGAACCACCAGGGCCTCCATCCCTCCCTGCCCTTGACACCCCTATCATTGCTGAGTTTTTTGCCTGGAGAACACTCCTCATTTTGCTACCTACCTTCCATTCTTCAGCCTTTGAGAGATGTCAAAAGCAATAATGACTGACTGCAGGGACGTTGGATTCTGGGTTGTTGAAAGAGGGTTGGATTCCTAAGATTATGGAAATGTGCTGTTTATCCCATTTTGAGCACTGGACTTGGGGTTGTGTGTGGTTCAGTGGATGATAATAATAAATGTGAAGTGTTTCAGTCAGAAGAAAAAAGATGGGAGCTATGGGATGGTATGATCAGGGAGAAGGTTATTTCAGAGTTGAAGACCATGGAGGTATAGCACAGTTATAAGTGATGGTGAGACCCGTGTCTATAGGTAACTGACATGAAATGAGAGTGTAGGTCATGAAACTTGAGGATATTGACCTGGGAGGCCAGAATATTCAATGTTCATCAGTGAGTATATTGAAATCTTTCAATATGAAAATAGGGATTGGTGTAGATAGGACAGTTTTGAGCCAGGTGCTAGGCTCCTTGAGAAAGAAGGGAGATCAGTGGCAATAAAGATCTGGAACAGTGATAGAATTGGATGAGTGGACCTGGAATTGGGATCTGACAATCAAGGAGTATGCCTTCTTTTTGTCTTAGCCCAGGGTATCAGAGTATGAAAGAAGGAGCACCTAGCATTGGAGATGGGCTGTGACTTTCTGAGGTATCTGTGAGTGCCAGAAGATGGAAAGACTATGAGTTGATGAGTTTTCAGAAGGCATGAGATAATGGGCATTTAATAAATTATTGTTTAACTGAATTGAACTGGAATGTTTATTGTTAGTTGATCTACAGTTTTCTCTAAGAACTTGTGAACTGTTTTCTTGAGAACCATATGCCAGCTTCTCTCTGTAAAACAGAAAAAGTGTTACCTGTCCTCTGTTTGGGGGAGGTAAGGTCTTTGTGGTGGGCTGTAGTTATTTTATAACTATTCCTTAACTGTTCCCTTTTTCCTGTCCCCCTCCCCTTGCTTTTACCCCCATAGCTCTCTGAAGATGTAGTTAATCGCATGAAGGACCCCTCTGCATCTTCAAAGGTGCAGCAGCCATCTCCTGCATCACCACCTCCTGCTTCGACATCTACTTCACCACCTGCTGCTTCGTCACTTCATACTTCACCATCTCCTCCTTCATTTTCTCATTCTTCATCTTTTGTATTTGGCTCTCCAGAAGGCAAGTCAAAGCATCCTAGGACAGGTATGGTAGATTACTGGGAGATCCTAAGGAAATAGGGGGAAAAAAAGATGATTGAGGAGTTACCCGTTACTACTGTTGAAGAGATATTTGGGTGGCTTTTGTCTTCAGCTTTGTTGGGTATGTTTTCCCTTTTTATCACTTTGCAGAATTCTTTTTCTGTCCTTAAGCTTCCCTGGAATACAAAGGCTTGTCTTTTCAATACAGAAATTTCATTGATATTGCTATATGGCAGCAAGACATGGAAGATCACTTCCTTCAGATAATGAGATAAGAGTAATCATATAGAGGGCAATGGAAAGTATATAGTGGGTGGGAGCAGGCTGTAGGATATGACCAATGAGAAACTCTAAAAAAGAAAAGGACTAGACAGTGTTATCAACAAATTACATATTGGGAAGAGACTAGGATTGGTCATATGGCAAGAGGGAGGGATGACAAGCAGACAGCCAGAGTACTGGTACCCTTGAGATGTTTGGAGGAAATGAGGAAGGCATTCCAGGTAGACCTCCTGTGATACATTTTAGAGCAGGGCTTCTTAAACTTTTTCCACTTGTGATTGCTTCAGCAGTTCTTAAACTGTGGATCACATCCTCCCCCCTCCCCCTCCTGGTTTAAAAAGTGCTTTGAGGGCATGAATAAGAATAACAAAGAATAGGCAGATTGTGACCTGCATCATTGGAGGAAACTCTCAAATTTATGAGATCATGGGCCTTTTTTAATATTTATCACAGGATGGTATTCTTTGACTTTAAATGTATGGTAGGATCCTGCTTCTTGGTGGGGTGTAGAGAAATTTTTGTGTTAATGGTCAGAGCCTCTATGTGATTTGGCCAAACTCTTCCCTTCATTCTGTCTCAGATTCTTTCTGTAAAAAGTAGAGAAGATAACATTATTTCCATAACTGAAGGCAAATATTTGTCCCTGAGTGTTTGGAGTCTCTGTAGGGGGCGGTGCCAATACATTTGGTTGTTGTTTTTATCACTAGAATGCCTTTGCCTGGCACCATCCCCTAGTTCTAGTGTTCAAAGTCCAACTGCCATAAAGTCACAGTTCTTTCCCAGGCTTCTGTGAATGAATTATTTTCCCTTTATATTTTATTGCCATCAGCAGATACTCTGAAAGTAGCAAAATGTTAGGAGTGGAAAGAGACCTTGGAGATTACTTAGTCCAACCCCTACTGAGATCCAGAGTGGGGATTGCTGATAGACCTCTAGGACTAGAACCTGTGTGTTTTGATTACTCAGTCAGTATTTTTTCCACTGCATACTGCATTATATTTCAGTTTCGTTCAATACTCCTTGTTTCTTTGGACTTTAGTTGATCTGGATTGGGTCTTTATGGCTACTTGGCCCCTTTCTGAATTCTCTCCAAAACGCACATAGAGTTATGTGAGCTTTTCTCAAGTCTTGTATATTAATAAGAAGCAAGAGACAAGGCCAAAGAAAAGCATCCAATCTGATCTGTCATTTTACAGAGGCCCTAATAGGCCAAATGACTTGCCCAAGGCCACCAGCTAACATATAGCAAAGCCAGTATTGATAACCCAGTTTATGGAAATTCAGGTTTTACTTCAGGCTAGATATACCCAAAAGCTGTTGTTTTTGATTGTCTGGTAGAGCAGCTCTACTTCAGAAGGGAAGCCCCTTGCCCAGTGAGTGACTACTAGAGGTCAAGTCAATTGTTCCCCTACCACTCTGTCAACTGTAATAGAGCACATGTCACGTGCTACCTTGTATTGTAATTATCTTTGCACATGCCTTGTTTCTTCTACTTGATGTGATGTTCCTTGAGGGCAGAGATTGTATTTGGTACATATTCATAATTCCTGTAATATTTTGGGAAGTTTGCTTAGAGACTATATTAAATCATGGGTACCTGGCATCCAGCAGCCTAGGGAGAATCCACCAGACACATATTTAGTGACTGCTGTGTGCAGTGACCTGTCCTAGTCTCTGTAGGATCTACAAAGATACCTAAGACATAATCCCTATAAGCGTACTAATAGCTGACATGCATATTAAGGTTCGCATATGTTATTTGATCCTCATAACAACCCTATGCAGTATATGCTTGGCAACCATCATAATAATAACTTGCATTTATATAAACCTTTCAGTTTTACAAAGTGTTTTCTTTATCCATGAAGTAAGTAATGCAAGTCTTATTTTCTCCATTATATGGATATGAAAATTGGGACTCAGGGTTAGTGAGTTGCCAGTCTTCACACAGCTAGTGTGAAGCCATGAGTCAAACCTACGTTTCCTAATTCGGGGCTTCTTCCGCTACACCATGGCTGCCTCTCCCAGAGAGACCTACATTTGTTTACTTAATCTCAGAACTCTAGAATAATAGTTACCCCTCCAAACTGGAAAGAGACAAATAAAAGACAATTGCCAGGGACCCATATTTACTAGTTGTACCTTTTGTAGAAATAGGAAGGATTTTGTTCAGTTGGCAAATTTAGCAGCTTAAAGAGTAATGATTCATTTATTTTGTTATTATTTATTCAATTTTAATTGTTACAAAATATTTTGCTTTTTTATTGAATGGGTGTGGATTTTAGTCATAGCTTCTTAATAGAATTTGTGAAGGAAAAATGCTGTATATAAATTTATTTTTTGAAATTGACTAAAGAATTTAATATATTGATTTCAAAGTTAAAGCAATTTTGGTGTTTCCTTAATCAGTTAATCTTTCATTTTATGAATAGAAATGAAAACCATTTCTGCTGAATTAAAAGCCAGTACAGTTTATTTCACGTAAAGTTGGAAACCTAGCAATATTGCTATAGAGAGTCTTTTAAGGTTTTTCCTCCTCTCAGTTAAGGGCATGGCAACCTAGTTTACTGCCTGGGAAAGCTGATTTGAGAATGGAAGTTAGAAGATGATTAATTCTGGAAGGAGATGCCCGGAAGGTTGAATATTCAAGTTGACAAATTCATTATTCCTTAGAGGATAAAAGGCAAAGTCAAATACTGTCTTACCCTTATAGAAGACCAAAGGTATAATACTTATACCTTTGGAATGATTCTTGTCATTCTAGTTGTTGAGCATCAAGAAAGCCTTAATGTCCCTGAAGGAGGGCAGTTAATGTGGTCAGGTAGGGGGGAGATTGCCTTATGAAGACAGACTGAAAAAAAAAAATTAGGACTTCAGTTTGGGAAGCCATGAGCTTGAGAAGGAAAAATAATTAAAGTCCAAGGACTATAAGAGAGACAACAAAGGTGGGACATAATAATAACTCATATTACTGTGTTCTTCCACAATAATCTTGTGAGTTACATAGTACAAGTATTATTATCCTCATTTTATAGATGAGGAAATTAAGACCTACTGAGATTACTAAGACATGGTCACAGAATTTGTATGTGTATCAAAGCCAGTTTCAAATCCAGTTCTCTTTGATTCCAGCTTCAGGGTTTTTCTTATCTTATAGCAGCTGCCTTTTCCGGGATAAACATAGATTTATTTACTCAATCTCAGAACTCTAGAGTGAGATGCAACCTCTTAAAACAACAAAGAGATAAATTAAAAAGACTATGCTGCATTTTATATAGACAGGAGTAAATTTATGGAACTCAGTTCCCTCAAGAGGTGGGGCAACCTAAAAATATGAGTAGGTTCAAGAAGGGTCTAGATAAAGTCATGATAATAAATCAGTAATGGGCCATTCTAAGGAAACTAGAGTATTTACAGTACAGCCTTAATATTTGAAGTTTTCATTATGGTGGATAGGCCTTTCCTAACTCATCAGTTGGTGTCCTGGTCAGAAATAAATACTTGGTCAGGTGAATCAAGGGACTAATCTAGATGGATATTGTTGTGTTTATACATACATATGCGCATATATATATATATATATATATATATACACACACACACACACACACATATACATATATGTATGTGTATATGTGTAAATATATACATATATATATATATATATATATGGAGATATATATATTTTTCTTTTCTTAGGTTCTTGGGCTTTGCACAGTAAAAGACTCAGATTTCATAGCAAGTTGGAGACATGATAATGACTTTGGAATGTCTGGCTATAGAGATTATTGTACTTGTTGGCAAACCATAATATGGTAGAAGGGAAGTCATTGGATAGGAGAATGAGAGGTAGGTGGTTTAGGGAAATTTAAGTTTTCAGTCTCCCTTTCAAGAACTTCCTGAGATGGTTAATGTACCGCTGTGTGTCTTTTATTAGTTTGCCTTCTTCCCTTTGATAATTGATCATTTGTGTTCTACCTCTTATAGACCCTAAACCCCCCAAAGCTGAGAGCCAGAGTAGCCAGCAGCCCTCTGAAGCAGAAGAGGATCTGTACAGGAGGTAAGGGCACGTAAACCCTTTCTGTCCTCAGTCCAGTTCTCTGGGGGTCATTGATAGCAATCAGTTTTTTAATCCCTTTTCCTCTTAGCCTGTTGGTTCTCATACCTTGCCAAATCCCTGTCCTGGATTACTTCTACCATCTTCCATCTACCCTTACTGCTACTGAATAGAGATGAGGGAATACAAGGAAACATGTTGACTGGGGACACCATCAATTCGTTGTCTAACTGGGCCCTCACTGTAGTAAAGCAGTTCTTTTTACTCTTCTCTGATTTTGTTGTTGTTGTTGTTTTATTTTTTTGAAACTTGGTCTCCTTGTCTTTCCCAGGCTGGGAGTGCAGGGGCCACTCATGGGCCCCATCCCCATTGCACAGAAGCTTTGACCTGCTCCATTTCTGACCTGAGCCAACTAGCTCCTCCTTTGGCAATCTGGTATCTCCCTGCTCTCAGGGGCTCACCATCTTTGTGCTAGACTAGTGTAGATACCCAGTCAGCTTTAGTGCTACTGCAGTTCAGAAATCCTGAACTTGAATGCTGTTGGTGTCAGCCTCCCAGAGCAGGAGATTACAGGCACATACCACTACTCTTACCTATTCTCCCCTTATTGATTGCCTGTCTCACTTCCCTTACAAAGTATCCCAATCCCCCTCTCTCCTCATGCCTCTAACACTTCTCTCTGTGCTCCCATACTGTCAGCTAAGTTATATTACCTCTTGTTTTACAGAAAAAAAAATGAGGCTTTTTAACATAAGCTCGCTTTTCTTACCTTCTCTTTGTCTCAGAATCTCTTAGTATCATCACCCATTTTCTTCCTCTTTCCCCAGTCCCTGGTGAAGGGCTGGTCCTTCTCCAAAGCCACCTTCTCAGCACGTGCTCTTGTTCCCATCTCCTCCTGTCTTTTCCAGTAGAATGCTCCCTCAGTTGTCCCCTCGGTCTCTAATCTTCAAGTTTTTCCTAGCTACTGAATTTTTACTTACTGCTTTCATATGTACCCATGTGTCTACCATCCTTAAAAAAACTTTCACTAGAACCTATCCCCTCAAGCTCTCTTCTCCTTCTCAGCTGTCTGCACTCTTTGCCTTCACTTCATCTTCTCTCTCTTATTTCTCATCCCTTTGTGGTCTGGCTTTGGACCTTATTACTCAACTGAAATTGCTTTCTCTGAAGTTAACAAGATCTCTTAGTTTCCTTTTCTTAGTCCTCATCCCACTTGACTTCTCTGCTGCATTTGACACTGTCTACCACCTTTTCCTCTTGGATACACTTTCCTTTCTGGGCTTTTATGACACTGTTTTCTCCTGGTTCTCCTCCTACTTACCTGACCACTCCTTTTGAGTCTCTCTGGTGGTTCATCACCCATATCATACCCTCTAATTGTGAATGTTCCTCAAGGCTTTGTCCTGGGTCTTCTCACAACACTCTATTGGTGACCTAATCAATTTTCATAGGTTTAATTATCACCTCTATACAAATGATTCACAGATCTATATATCCATCTAGTCTTTCCTCTAAACTTTCATCCATTTATTGCCGGTTTCCTATTGGCCATTGGCCAACTATTATCTCAGAGACATTTAAAATTCATCATGTCCAAAACAGAATTTATCTTTCACCCAAAACGCATCCCTCTTTCATACTTGATTGTTTCTGTCGTCATTGTTCTTCCAGTTTTCTCAGGCTTAGAATCTCAGTATCGCTCTCACTCATCCCACGTATTTACCAGTTGCCAAAACTTTCAGTTCCTGCCTTCACCTCTCTCATCTGTAACCCCGTCTCTGTAGGCACACAGCTACCTCCTCAATTCAGGCCCTTATCACTTGGTGTCTAGATTATTACAATAGCTTCCTAATTGATTGTCCATCCTCAGGTGTCTTCCCACTACAGTCCATTTTCCACATGGCTGTCAAAGGGATTTTCCTTTAGCACAGGTCTCATTGTGTCATTCCCCCACTCACTAGTCTATAGGGCCTCCCTGTTATCTCTAAGATAAAATAAAATAAATAAATATTTATAAATAGATAAATAAATAAAACTCAATTGTTTAGGTTTCAAAGACCTTTACAAACTTGTCCAACTGATTTTTCTAGCCTCATTGTACATTACTCCCCTTCCCACTGTAGGTAAAGGTCCAGGAAAACTGGCCTTCTCTCTGTTTACAAAAAAAAAAATTGAGGCCTTTTAACCTAAGCTCGCTCTTCCTGGCTTCTCTTCATCTCATAATTTCTTGGTATAATCACATGACACAGCAATTTCTTTTCTGTGTCTTTGTACTGGTCATCCCCCTA
Source organism: Phascolarctos cinereus (assembly GCF_003287225.1). NCBI lineage: Eukaryota > Metazoa > Chordata > Mammalia > Diprotodontia > Phascolarctidae > Phascolarctos > Phascolarctos cinereus. Next base: position 59,806,838 of record NW_027555847.1, read on the forward strand.
TGCCTCAAAGGCATTCCCTCCCCACCTCTACTTCACAGAATCCTTCTCTTTGTTCAGGACCCATCTCAAGCATCACCTGCTACATGAAGCCTTTCTGATGCACCTCCCCTCCAAACTACCCTGTATTTAGGTACCTTGCATTTATTTGCATTTATTCTCTATATACTTATATATGTACTTGTCTTCCCCATTAGAATTTAAGCTTCCCGAGAATAGGTTTTGTTTTACTTTTGTCTTTGTGTTCCCAGTGTCTTATACATGGTAGGTGCTTAATAAATTTTTGTTGGTTGATGGTACTTCTCTTCCTTTGGAGGGTATTCTCTTTCTCTGGAGACCTGGCTTTCTTCCAAGGGTAGCTATATCCTAAGCCTTCATTTCTTCTCCCTCGTGAGGGAAATCTTTATATGGGGCTTTGGCTAGGACTGACAGCATTTCTTTCACTCTGGGAGCTTGCCTTTGCCAGAGGACAGTTTTCATGTGGGGTAGAAAAAATGGATTATTTAAAGAAATAGAAAAAAAATTATTTTTAGGGAAAACTAAGAGTCAAACATTTATACACAAGTAATCACCATTGTAATGACCTTTTAAAGTGGCCTGGTGCTCTCTAGAAGGTTAGGTAGGGACAGTGTCTAAATGTCTTTGTAGTAGTAATTGGGGAAGAATAAAAGGGAAGAAGCTGGGACCCTATCATGCCCAAATGTAAAAACCCTTACACTATGCCTTCTAACTGGCTGAATCAAACCTGGCCTCTGCTGCCTTATTAGCCTAAGGATGTTGATGATTCTTAACAAGAAATCTCTGATTGATCCTTTGATTTGGAGGCTCATTTTCCTTCTGCATGGCCTTTAAGAAGACTAGCTAACTAATGAGAGCAATTATCCTAGGGTAGGAACCAGGTCCAAGGGTTTAATCCCTGTGTTAGGTGATGTACTTTCTCTGAACTAAGGACTATATCTCTTAACCCTGGTCCTCCCCAGCCCATCATTAATAGGAATAGTCTGCATGCATCCTGAATTTGAATAGTCAAGGTTTTGAGTAAAGGTGCTGATGGCATCTGAAACATTCGAGTTCTCATATTCCAATACTCAGGGAAGTAGTACCGAGGGGAAAGATTGGAGCCTTCAATCTTTGAAGCCTATCTGGCTTTAGTGCTGCTCTCTGACTCTTGTACATTTGAAATTCTCAGATTCTTGCATTGGTATATTTATATTTTCTCATGTAATATGCACAATTGGCTTTTCCTCCTGGAGCATGTAATGTCATAAATGCTGGTATGTGGATGGGCCTTTTTCTTGAGTGCCATTTTTAATATTTCCAACACTAGAGGATAAGGGTATCAGAGTGGAATCGGGTGAGTTTTCTACTCATTGGTTTAAAGACAACTAACTAATGGAACAGAACTGCCCTCCAGAGCCAAATAGTCCCTTAATCATTCCACCCTTTTAGAACCTTGCTTCAGGCTATAGGTCTTCTTCCATGTTGCAGAATTCTATTGCCAGACAAATCCCATCCCCACCTTGCTAGCTATGGCAGTATGCACAGTGCCTGGCTGAATCCTGCCAGTCATAGCCTGTGCATCTGTGTCTACCCACCATTCTCTCTTGGCACAGATATGAACAGGAGAAGGCCATGATCCAAGAAGAGCTACTTCAGCTGGTGAAGAGAGAAAGGGAGGTGGCCAGGGAGCACCTGAAGTCATCCCTTCCGTGGGAGAAGAAGGGCATGAACCAGGAGAAGCAGAGATCAGCTCAGCTGGTGAGTGCTGATTTTCTAGTATTCTCTCTGTGGGTTTATATGGTCTGTTGAGAAGCCTAATCTTGGCCCCAGAAGCCTCATTTGCTCTAAGAGATTCTTAAGTTTTCTATATTTTGTCTATTGTAATCAGCTCCTACCTAGGGAAGGAGTACTGAATGAGGAGATTGTCTAATTCTAGTCCTGCCGCTAACTAGCTATGGGGCTTGGGGTCAGGGACTTCACAGAATCATAGAATTTTAGAGTCGGAAGCAGCCTTAGAGATCTGGTGAGAAATAACAGATGAGAAATATGAGGCCCAGAGAAATGAAATGACGGCATAGAGTTATGCAACGAGTCAATGACAGAGAATCAGGACAAGAATCATGGTCTCTTTTCATCCAGCACGCAACCTGCTCTGTCCTCTCTGTACCTTGGTCTCCTTACTTGTAAAATGAAGTGATTAGGCTCGATCTCTCAGCTCATTCACATGTCCTTCTAGCCCTGATATCCTGTAATTCTAAGATGCAGCTGTAGTATAGTGGAAAGAGCACTGGACAAAGAGTCAGCTATAGGATCAATTCCTGGCTCTTTGGCTTATTAGTAGCAGAATGGATAAGTTACTTCATCTCCCTGCCCTACAGCTCTTCATCTGCACAAATGAGTAGGTTAGACCAGATGATCTCTACCGTGCCTTTCACTTCTGTCATTTAGCAATTCTATAATTTCAGGTGACTGATACCAAGATTTTTAGAAGAGTGAACTGTGGTATGTGGGCAATTGTCAACTGAAACAAATTTCCACGTTGGCTATGTCAAAAAAAAATCATCTCATTTTGTATTAAGTCCATCTCTATATCAGGAGGTGGGTAAAGAAAGTGAAAAAAGCGTGCTTCAGTCTGCACTTAGAGTTTACCAGTTCTCTCCCTGGAGGTGGATAGCATTTTTCATCATGAGTTCTTTGGAATTGTCTTGGATCATTGTATTGATTAGAATAGTTGTCTTTCACAGTTGATCAATCATTACGATATTGTTGTTACTATGTCTACTGTTCTGGTTCTTCTCACTTCACTTTCCATCTAAAGTTCGTATAAAAGTTCATATAAAAAGTCTTCCCAGGTTTTTTCTGAAATCGACCTGCTTGTCATTTTTTTTTTTTAACCTCCTCACTTTACTTTTCTTTTTTCTTTTTTTTAATATAAATTTGTTTATTTTCAGTTTTCAATATTTACTTCCACAAGATTTTGAGTTCCAAATTTTCACCCCATCTCATCCCTCCCCTCACCCCAAGATGGCATGCATTCTGAATATATCTTCCCCTAGTCTGTACTTTTTTCTGTCTCTTCCCCCCTTCTCTTATCCCCTTTCCCTTCTATTTTCCTGTAGGGCAGGACCTACTTCTGTACCCCATTTCCTGTATTTCTTATTTCCCAGTCTGCTTGTCATTTCTTATAGCACAATAGTATTCCATCACAATCATATACCACAACTTGTTCTGCCATTCCCCAGTTGATGGGCATCCCTTTAATTTCCAATTCTTTGCTACCACTAAAAGAACTACTATAAATATTTTTGTACATATAGGTCTTTTTCCTTTTTCTTTGACATACAGACATAGTAGTGATATTTCAGGGGTAAAGGGTATGCACAGTCTTATAGCCCTTTGGGAATAGTTCCCAAGTATTCTCCAGAATGGTTTGAACCAGTTCACAACTCCAGTAATAGTGCATTAGTGTCCCAATTTTTCCACATCCCCTCCAGCATTTGTATTTTTCTTTTACATCATGTTAGCCAATCTGATAGATATGAGATGGTACCTCAGAGTTGTTTTACTTTGCATTTCTCTAATGAGTGGTGATTTAGAGCATTTTTATGTGACTATTGATAACTTTGATTTCTTCATCTGAAAACTGCCTGTTCATATCCTTTGACCATTTATAAATTGGGGAATGTCTCTTCTTTTTTATAAATTTGGCTCAGTTCCCTATATATTTGAGAAATGAAGTCTTTTCAGAGAAATTTGCTATAAAGTTTTTCCCTGATTCTGTTTTCTTTCTAATTTTGGCTATATTAGTTTTGTTCATGCAAAAACTTTTAAACTTCATGTAATCAGAATTATCCATTTTTCTTCCCCTGATCCTCTCTCTTTTGTTTAGTCATAAACTCTTCCTCATCCAAAGATCTGACAGGTAAATTTTTCCATGCTTCCCTAATTTGTTCATGGTATCACCATTTATGTCCAAATTATGTGCACATTTTGACTGTATCTTGGTATATGGCACAAAATGTTGGTCTATATTAGTTTCTGCCAAATTGCTTTCCAGTTTTTCCAGCAATTTTGCTCATATGGTAAGTTCTTGCCCCCAAAGCTTGGATCTTTGGGTTTATCAAACATTAGATTACTATGGTAATTTACTACTGTGTATTGTATACCTAATCTATCCCATTGATCCTAGGTGGTTTTCTTTTAATATTTCTTAAAAAAATAATGTCTGGGGGGGAAGGGGTGTAAAAAATATAAGGTCTAGGCTCTTTTTCTAGACATAGTACTCAGATATTCCAGTTGTGTGGGATGCCACTCAAATTAAAAAAAACACACACACAGAGGTATCCAAGGAGAAACAGAGAGTTAATTTATTGTTATTATTATATCAAACCTCGAGATTTGGGTGTCCCTCCACCAGAATACTCTGATGAAAGGAGACACAGACAGAAGCAAAGGACCTGATTAAATACCCTAATGGGCAAATTCCCCCCTCCCACCAACTGGCCAATATTTGGCTCACATTCTCAATGTCCATAGAAACTGAAAACAAAACAATGAACACAATATACATATCTATATTTCTTAGTTTGCTGAAGTAATACCAAAGAAGCAATTAAAGATGTGCAGTCAGGCTAGACACTGTACTGTATAGCCAGGTCACCATGACTGAAATATAGCAACAGGTGCATCAACAAAATACAGGGGGGCTTCTTCAGGAGTTTCAGGCTTGGCAAATTTTAACTACTTAACAATGGCGTGGGGGGGTACTTGGGGTTGAATTCCCGTAAATCAGGTGATTTCTAGTAAATCGAAACTTAGTCCTGTCAGGCTGCTGTGCCTGCCTTGAGTCTAATACAATTTCTGTTTATTCTTCTAAGAAGTTTTCACGGGACCCTCATCCCACTCAGCCTTATCCCAAACCTTAATTACACAGAGGATTCTTCACTTTGACATCCCATTCACAGTGATGCTTAAATTTTTTTGTCTTCAGGCTGTTTTCCAGTTCATTTGTTTTTGCTATAAGATACATTACATTTTCTCTATTTTTTCAGCCTTTTGCCTTTGTTTTAATATTTTTTTGTTTCTTTTTGGAATCATTGGCTTCCATTTGGTCTGTTCTGATTTTCAGTGAGTCTTTTGCCTGGGCAAGGGTTTGTACCTCTTGTGCCAAGCTGTTAATTTCCTTTCTCTTTCTTTCTTCCATAGTTCTCATTTCCTTTCAGTTTTTTTTTCCTCAAGCACTCTCACTTCATTTACCAAAAAATATTTTAAACTCTTTTTTAAAACTCTTGCTTCATCTCTTCCAGGAATTCTAGTTGGGTTTGTGCTCAAGTTATGTTTTTCTTCAAGGCAATGCTTGTAGATATTTTGGAGCCATTCTTTTCTGTGTTTGTTTCTTGAGTGTCCCTGCCACCATAATTTATTATGGTGGGATTCTTTTTTGTTTGTTTGTTTGTTTCTTCATTTTACTGGTGTACTTTCTGATTTCAGACTTGATGTTAGGTCTGGGCTCTGGCATACTTCTGAAGGGAAGGTTTGGGCTAGTCTGTTGCTGCTTTCTTGGGTATTGAGTGTTGTGTTATTCCAGGATCTCAGAGACCATCTAGGGGACCTGCAAGGTTTCAGTGCTCCCAGAGTGATCTAATCTGTGGCAAAATCTGGTAGCTGCCCCCATGTTCTGAACTCTGCAAGTTCTTGACCTGGGTTTGGGTCTGAGTAAGAGTAGATGCTGCTGGACCTAGCCCCTATTAGCCAGCTGCAAAGCTCTGCTAGTTCAGAGAGGCAGAATTCTAGGCTACCCTTTGGCCTGAGAATTCCATAGGTGCTTTAAGTGAGATTCTGCTCTGCACCTAAGGCTAAACCATGCTATTGCTGTTGCTGCTGCCTTCTCAGTGTCCTTTATCTATACACTGCAGGGCATTCTAACCGGGAAGGGGGATGACCTGTGCTCTCTCCTGTGCATGTCCCCTTCTCAGTCTGCCCTGGATCTGTGACACAGAACTGTGACACAGTGGGCCACAAACCTGGCAATTGGCACCTGCCCCTGTGGGGTTGATTTGAGTCTGGGACCTCCTTTTGCCCTGGCACACAGCCTGTCCTTGGGCACTCTGTACTCTGCACAGCGTGCTTCTCCTGGTTCGCCCGTCCTCAGTATCCCCACACCTCCCTGTCTGCCTTCTCATACCAAGGTGAGTTGGAGAAATAACTTGTGACTTTCTGGATTTCCCCATCAGAGTTTGGTTGAGTGCATTTTTTTCTAGATCTGTTTGGAGGAATTTATGGAAGGAAGTTCCCTGCCCTGCTTTCTGCAACTCTGCCATTGTGACTCCGCCTCTCCCACGTGACAACCCTTAAAAAACCTGATGAGTCACCTTATCTCCATATACTCCTTCCTGTACCTCCAAGCCTTTTTTTAGGCTAAGCTTTCCTGCTTCCTCTATACTCTTCTCATATAGCTTGATCTCTGGTTCCTTCGCTTCCCTCTTTACTCTTCTGAATATTCTCTAGCTTGCCTTGCCAGTGTCTTTAAACTGTGGTACCTCTAGATGGGATCTGGCCAGGACTGGGCACAGAGAGACTGTGAGTTCCTTATTCCTCAAAGCTGTGCCTCTCTGGATGTAGCCCACGGTGGTCTTAGTTTTGTTGGCAGTCACATTCAGTTACGGAGCTTGCAGGCCACTACACCCTCCCCCGCCAAGCTCTTTTTCAGACAAATAACCCTACCTTTCTCATCTGATACTTGTGAAGTTGATTTTTTGAACCTAGGTGTATGACTTTGTGCTTTTTATTGAATTTCTCCTTTATATTCAGCCCAATGATTTATTCATCAAAATATTTTTGAATTCTGACTCTTATCATCCATATTGAAAAAGGAAAAAGGGTTAGTCTGGCAGGTTTAGGATGTTATGAGGCAGCCCGAGGCAGCTAGTGGTGTGGTGGATAAAGCATTGGGCCTGGAGTCAGGAAGACCTAAGTTCAAATCCAGCATCAAACACTTTCTAACTTTGTGTTCCTACATGAGTCACCTAAACTCTGTTTGCCTCAGTTTTCTCAACTGTAAAATGGAGATAAAAATAGCGCCTTTCTCACAGGGTTGTTAGGAGGCTCCAATGAGATGTTTATAAAAAGCTCTTAGCACATACCAAGTGTTATGTAAATACTTATTCCCTTCCCCCTACTTTATACTTGAGATAGCCAGGAGCCGCTAAAGATTTTTTTTTTTGTAATAATATTAATTTAAAAAAATAGGCTTTTATTTCAGAGATAAATTTTGTAATATTAAAATAATTTTATGATTTCCCCAAGTAGCTTCAGCCTGCTTTTTTCTGCCTCTCCAATTCTAGGTTCCAAGAACAGTTGCCATTGAAGATTTTTAGTAGAGATACGATATGGTTAGATCTATTCTTTAGAGATATGAAATTTCTAGCGGTGTGCATGATTGTTTGGAGAGGAAAGAGATTAGAAGCTCAGAGGCCAATTATGATGTTATGGTAATGGTCCAGTCAAGAGACTTGGACTCTAAGAGAGAATAGAAAGGAGGGGGTGAACGTGAAATGTTGGCAAGTACAGTCAGTAAGAAGGCGTCTAATTTGATATGGCGGTTAGGGTCAAGGACTAGTAGAGGGTAACCCTAAGGGTATGAGCCTGAGTGACTTGAAGGATAGGAAATAGGGGCGTAAAAGTGCCCTCAAGTAGTTTTCTGTCTAATTGAAGAGAATTGAGATGCATAAGCTCCGGCAGGCTGAATAATGACCCCAGGTATGTCCTAAATGCCAGACTAGCATCAAGTAGCGCCAGTAGGACCTGCAGAGATGCAGAGAAAGGAATGATCACTGTATGCCTGGGCAGATGGAAAACAGTTTCATGGAGAGGGACTAAACTGGACTTTGCAGGGTTCAGATATTAAATACAGGGAGAGATGTGGGCCAAGCATTCCAGGGAGGGGGATATTCATGTGCATGTGTAGAGGCAGAGAAGTCTGTCTGCTTTTTCTAATGACACAGACTTTGAAAGAAGTAGCAAGGCTATAGCCTACTGACCACTAGTTCTTGTGTTGAATTGGAGCATTGAATAGTCTTATTCATCGTTGGGAAAAGACTGGGTGTTGTAGAGAGTCCCTGGCAAAATTAAGTAAGTTTTTACCTGCAGTTTGATTGGTGGCCTAATGGTCTGGCTTGTGAGTTCTTTTTGATTGGATGTGACTGGGGAGTTCTCCAAGGCTTGATACTCAGACCTACCCTGTGCAGGCACCATCCACACAAAACTTTTGTTTTTCTACGTAAAGGTTTCCTGTTTGAATGTACTAAGAGTTATTTGACATTTAATCTACTCCTCTACATTGTTTGTCTCTGACTTTTATGATGATTATTTTATCATCTTCTGTACAAGGCTGTGATTCAACCCATTATTGGGAAAAGTCTATAAAATTGACAACAGGGAAAGACAGTGATATATCTGTCTGTGCTGGGGGTTTTTTTTTTTAAGATCCTGTGCTCAGAAATTAACTCTTGGGTACTTGATGCCTTATGTTAAAATTTTCTTCTCCCTAGTATCCTTTCAAATTGTTCCAGACCAGTCCTTCCCACTTTTGACTTCCTTCTTTCATAAGGCCCTATTCTGATATTCCAGCAGATAGGTCGTGCTGTGGATAGAGTGCAGGTCCGGAGTCAGAAAGAGTCGTCTTCCTGAGTTTAAATCTGGCCTTACATACTTCTAGCTATATGACTCTGTGCAAGTCACTTAACGCTGTTTGCCTCAGTTTCCTCATCTGTAAAATGAGCTGGAGAAAGAAACGGCAAACCACTCCAGTATGTTTGCCAAGAAAACCCCGCATAGGGTCACAAAGAGTTGGACACACCTGGAATGACTAAACAACAACAACAACCTGATTTTCCAGTACAAATAGATTGATCCTAGAGAGAAGGGCTGAAAATTTACATAGTCTTCTCAACAGACCAGCATCAACCAATGCTGAAGCCATCAGCTCTATACCTAAGGTTGAAGTCAGTCCATCTCTAGCTGAACTTCCAACTGAAGAAGAGATTTAAAATCTTATTAGGCTCCTCTCTTGTGGCAGAGTGCCTGGTGCTGATTCTGTGCTAGCAGGTTCACTGCTTATACAAAAGCTGACTGGAATCTTCCAGGTTATATGGCAAGAGGAGGTGATCCCCCAGGAGTTCAAGGATGCCTCCATTGCCCATCTCTATAAAAGAAAAGAAAATAGGTTGTTCTGTGACAATTACGGGGGTTGTGGGATGGGGGTCTCTCTCTTAGCCATTTCCAGAAAGATTCTTGCCAGAGTCCTATTTAATAGGCTGATTTTTCACCTGAAAGATGATCATTTACCTGAGAGCCCGTGTGGCTTTAGATAGGGCTGAGGAATGGCTGCCATAGTGTTTGCTGCCTCACAACTCCAGGAGAAATGTCAGAGCAGAACAGAAGTCTATACACAACATTCATCAATCTGACCAAGGCCTTTGATGCTGTTGGTTGTGAAGGTTTGTGGAAGATAATGGCAAAATCTGATTGCCTGGAGAAGTTCATCAGCATTGTACACTAGTTTCACAAAGGGCATGCTTGCACAGGTTCTGAATAATGGACAGTGTTCTCCTGCTTTCTCAGTCACCAGTGGAGTGAAGCAGGGCTTTGTGCTTAATCCCATGCTTTTTAGTATGAGGTTTTCAGTGATGTTATTGGATGCCTTCAATGAGGATAAAAATGGCATCAAGGTCAGCTACCATACTGATGGTAAATTATTTAACTCGAAAAGGCTGCAAGCCAAGAAAGAGAGTAGAGGGAGAGTTGGTGCGTGACTTTATGTTTGCAGATGATTGTGCACTCAGTGCAGCCTCTGAGCTGAGATGCAGTAGATCAGTTCTTTGCCACTTGTACTAATTTTGGCCTGACAACACCAAGAATACAGAGGTTCTTCACCAGACAGCACCACACCATCCATACATGGAACCATCAGTTACAGCAGATGGAGAAATTTTGAATGCTGTGGATAAGTTCACTTAGTAAACTTTCCAGGCATGTACACATAGATGATAAGGTTGATGCACACATTGCCAGAACTAGCTCAGTGTCTGAGAAGTTCTGAAGGAAAGTGTAGGAGAGAAGAGGTATTAGGCCGTCTACTAAACTGAAGGTCTACAGAGCCATTGCTCTGATCTCATTATTATCTGCCAGTGAAACCTGGATGGTATACCAGTTCCATGCCAGGAAACTGAATCGCCTTCTTTTGAATTGTCTTAGGAAGGTTCTGAAGATCACCTGGCAAGATAAGGTACTGGACACTGAAGTCCTTTCTTGAGCTGAATTGCCAGATGTTCAAACCCTACTGCAGAGAGCACAATTCCAATGGACTGGACACATTGTTCAAATGCCAAACAGTACATTTGCCTAAAAGACTATTTTACAGAGAGCTCGCACAAGGCAAGCACTCGCATGGAGGTCAGAAGAAGCAATACAAGGACACTCTCAAAGTATCTCTGAATAACTCTGGAATTGATTGTGAGACATGGGAGACACTGGCAAAGTACTGCCCAGCAGGGCATGCCCACATCAAAGAAGGCATTGTGCTCTGTGGGCAAAGCAGAATTGTGGTAGCTCAAAAGAAATGTGAGATTTGCAGATTTAGAGACATATCCATGCCAAATGTTCATGTGGACTATTTGTGCCTGACTTGTGGCAGAGCCTTCTGAGTTCATACTGCCTGACCTGTGGCAGAGCCTTCTGAGTTCATACTGGTCTGATCAGCCACAGTCAGACACACTATGCATTCCTCGGCATAGTGATGTCATTTTGGTCCTCTCTGAGTATGAAGTACAGCAGCCAGCCAGCAAATAGACAAGATCCAGTAATAAAGTAGATATTCCTGTGCCACTTTCTTCCCTAGTTTAGTTGCCAGTTTGAAGTTCGGACCCTTTTAAAATAAAAATCAGCTTAGTGGAATGAACTTGAAGAATAACCTGAATAGCTGAGTCTTTTCTACTTGCGCCTTGGCCAGTACTCAGGAACTGACAGTTCCCTGGTTTAACCTGGTCAGAAGAAGAAAGAGGACTTTGGTGACTATGGCCTTCATGCTGTGGAATGAACTTTGTATTTCCTTAACCTCTACTGAATGTGAATATCTTCATATTGGGACAAGCTGTTTGTATTGGAACTTGGAACTATTGAGTGAGTACTAGGACACCAGTAGTTCCAGTGGCTAGGAGTCTATGGACTTATGTAGCTCATGTCACCTTATGGCAGAAAAATAATAGCTTGCATTTGTATAGCTCTTTAAAGTTTGCAAAGTGCTTTACATTAAGTCTCTATCCTGATTTTATGATGCTTTGTTGGAACCTAGAGAGTTGATAATGGATGTAGCTGAAACAAACAAAACACACACACACACACACACACACACACACACACACACACACACCCGCCCCCCAAATTGTCATTCATAGTTATTCTTGATTCCTTAAAACATTAAGTAGGGATTTAATGGAAATTTATTCTCCAGGATACTCTTTCTCTTCTGACTGGGGAGTCCAGGTGGAAGTTATCAGAAACAGCTGAGAATGTGGGTAGTGATTGAGGACCTCTATCATTTTCTGGGAAAATTTTCTTCTTAAATACTTTCTAATCAGAAAACCTCAAAAAAATGGAAATATGTTCCAGGTAAGAAATAATTAATGCTGAACCCACAAGATAAGGAGACAGAAACACTACACGTAGTATAAAAACTTTATGAAATGACATATTGCACAGCTCAAATATTAATCCCTTTCGTTCAGTAGCCCATGCTGCTGCCTACTGAGTTTGTGTTTTATGGTCTGACTGTTCGGGGTCCTAGCTAAAACTCTCCCTTAGCAGTGACTCCAAATCTCTCCAGCCTGGATAGAGGCAGAAGACATGGATTCTTCTTGTTGTTGTTCATCCTTTGTTCTCAAAGAGGATCAATTACATCACTGTGGTGATATCTTCTTGACTTGCAAATGAATTTGGTTTGAATTTAAGTGAGGCAGAGCTGCTTAGAGTCATCAGCCTCACTCTCTCCTCAGTGGCAAGACAAAGGTCAAGACAACTCACATGGACTCTACTTAGCCACAAGAAGGAAATTTAGTACAGCATTGGGGCAGGATATAATTAACAGCATCAAGCTGTCTACAAGAGAAGCCAGGGCAAGAGTTCTTAATTTTTTTCTGTATGGGTCCCTTCAGCAGTCTGGCGAGCCTATAGAATCTTGTTTTTAACTGTATGAGGTACATGTATTACAAAGTATTGTGTCATGATGCAAGCCAATTTATTGAAATAGTTATCAAAATACGAAAATAAGTTCTTGAACCCCTGAGTAAGAATTCCTACCCTGTGGGCTTTTTCTGCTTGTGGGATACGGGAGTAAAAACCTCTTTGGAGTCAGTCTTTTCCTTAAGGAGTTTCCTGTAGACAGGGACCCAGCCATGAATGGCATCCAGGTCTCTCAGCTTCCTCAGCTGGGAGGAGTAGGAAGGAATGTTACCAAGGAGAGGAACTAAGAACGAGTATGAAGACAGGAACAAACTATTGGAATACAAGAAAGACTGAAAGGCCAAAAAAACCCTGAGAGGCTAGGTATTAACTTACTTTCCAAGTAAATAAACCAGTAGAGATTAAGAGACTTCTAAAGAGAAAAGATAAAATGAGTAAAAACTCAAAAAGAGGCCATAACATGTTTAACAGGAGAAAATTTACTAAAATCTCCTGTTGAAAAATAGAGTTCCACTAACTATTGATAGACTGTGGAACAATAGCAGGAAACTTTAGAGTGGTTCTAAAGAGAAATAAAACTGTTAAAAGAAGATATTAGGATGGAAATAGAATTTTCGATACAGAATTGAAGGAAAACAACAGGGTGCAGAACTTAGATACACAGTAGAAAATCTCACTAGAGAAGAGAAAATAGTATGTTTGTCAAATTTCATACCAAAAAAAAAAAGTACGGAAGTCAAAGAAAACTTGGCAGAAGAGAAGCAAAAGGTAATAACTTTAAAAGAACGTATACATTCTATTAAAACCAAAGTGATTGACCTTGAAGGTCAGTCCTTAGCTGAGGAAAACCACATACCTGAAATTCTAATTTTACAATTTCAGTATCAGACAACAAATTTTGCAGGTTGCCTTGGTGGTATAGTAGATAATTCACCGGACCTGGAGTCAGGAAGTCCTGAGTACAAATCCTACCTCAGACGTTTAATAGTTATGTGACCCTGCACAGGTCTGAACACAACTTTCTTGGATCCTATTTCCTCGTCTAAAAGGAGTGAGCCACATTTGACATTCTCTGAAGTCTCTTCTGGCTCTAAATTGAAATCTGGGAGTTGTCCCTGTTCTTTGGTACATACGGGACCTGTGTCAGGAAGCCGAGACTGACTGACTAAAAGGTTACTGAACAAGTCAGTGCTTTTCTGGGTGGGGTAACCTAGGGGGATTTGAAAAAAGAAGGTAATTAAGATGAAAGATGGCCTTTCCATTACTTCTTTAGAAAGGGAGGGTGAAAATGTGGGAAATAAGAAGACCTCATTTATGGCCAGATACTTCAGCATTATTAGAGAGTATGGCAAACAAACAGAGTAAATGAAATTAATACTCTGGAAAGCAGCATTACCCAGCTTTGAGAACCAAACTAATGTGATTTACCAAAAGCCCCATAGTTCTTATCTCTATTTTTTAACATGCCCTTGAATAATGGCTTTGTCAGATTTACTGACCCAAGAAAAGTGTACGACTCCTTTTTCTTCTTTCAGAACAGAAGCCAAGCACAAAAGGAAAATCAAGTTTCTAGCATGAATGTACAGAGATGGGGATATTTACAGTGTTGGCTGCAGACTCTTTGGTTTGAGGGAACCTGTTTTTTGTTATATCTTTGAAAAGTAGCTTTCAGGCTTCAGTGGTGATCCCACCGGCAGAAACTAGTGTTGTTTAACAGACCAACACTTTATTCTCATCATCTTTCAGAAATATTTTGGTATTTGTGTAGTATTTGAGTTTTATTGAAATTGGTCTCATTTTTTTCTTATTGCCCCTGTGAAGCAGGTGGTAATTATATCTTTTCCATAATTGAATCAAGGAAGTGGGTCTAAAGAGGAAACGGGACCTGCTCAAAGTCTCATAGAGCTCAGTTGAAAACTTGGATTTTTTTGTTTAACTAGAACATACCTCTGGAATTGGTGGGGCTTAGCTGAACTGGAGGTCACTTTCCTGGCCCTCTTGTTAAGATTCTGCCTCAATAATTTGTTTCTCATTCATTTGGTTGGGATGTTGGTGTACTGTGAAGATATTCCTGATGTGTTAGGATGGTTCAGTCTTCTTTGCTAAGTTTTTATTCAGCAGGATAGTGATGTTTTTTGGAAATAGAATTGTTTCCTGTGTGTTTAAGTATAAGTAATGTGGTTGGGGTGGCTGTAGATTCACAGATGGCTAGACTGGTAGATGGCTGGTGGAGGCAGAAGAAATATTCCTGGCAAGTCCATGGGTGTATCATGGATTAACATGGTTGAAAGACACTGACCTAGATCCATTTCTGAATCCCATCTCCTCATAGTCTTAGCAGTGTAATATTTTTTGATATCTTTGCCTCTTGCAGAGTTGCCGGCTCTCTGGTGTTTTTAGGTTGAATTTAGAGGATTTCAGCACTGCAGATCTGACTCGCAGATAGGGTCTGCTTCTGGGAAGACTATAAGATCCCATGTTCTTTGTCTAGTAAAAGATGAAAATTCAGTTTCTTTCATTTAAGAAGTCAATACTATAAACTGATTTTAATGTTGGAGTTTGGGATTTTGTGGAACCATTTTTAAGAAGTCTGTATGTTGTTGTTGTTGTTTTTTCTTTCTATCCATTACCAAATCTCAAATCTGCAGATGCCTTTATTTTTTCCTTTTCTACCAATAGCTCAGGTGACCTCTACTGTATGCTGACAGAAGCTGGAAATTCTCATTAGCTGCTAACTTTGTTAGGCAAATGGCTGATTGCGGTTCCATTCTTAGTGTCATTGCTTCTAATTAGCAGATCGCATGTCTACAAAAATATCTTTTAGCACCGAGGATGAGCTAAAGAGGCTGACAGCTGGGGCTGAGATCTGGAAGGGACGCTGGAAAAGGCTTCTTCTTCCAACCCCCTCGAGGGACACCACTGCCCTTTAGCACACCACAATTGGGCCTCTTTTAAGCTTGATGAGTCTTGAGGGACTTGAGCTGTAGGCTCCCTCTAAAAAGCATTGGATAGGGATTATATGATATACTCAGAAGAGGACAAATCTCTTTTTTTTTATCTGTCTAAGGAATAAAAGAAACAGATAACAGTATTACTGATATATTGCTTTGATTGGTATTATGATCACGTGGGGCTTTGGGTGATAAGTTGCAACTGCTAATGCTGAATTAAAGAAACTGGTCACTAGTACTTTGTCAATATATTAAGTCTTTATAGTAACATCAGAACTGGTGCCCTTTTGAGAGTAAATGAGATGAGGAAAAGGCTGTAGGGTGTAAGTTGTGGGGAAGATAGATATCTGAGAGATTTGCTGGGTGAGAGGAGGCAATTTGTATGTGATGGTTATAGAGACCATCCTTATTCTATTTGGTTACCAATCTGTGTTCTTGGTAGTTCACTGGGTACAGTCTCCCTTTCTTTTTCCCTTTGGCCCTCCTTTAATACAAGGTCTATTTGGTCTCTTCTCTTTTCAAGGCTTGAATGTAGAATTGCTCTCTTTTGAACACAAAAAGCATCCCAAATCCCTAAACTCTTTGCAGATATCCAAGCTGTTACTTCCAGGTCCATGCCGTGTGACCAGCTCATGCCTGTGAATAACATGGCATGAAGAATATTGGTTAAGAAGAGCTGGGCTCAGCAGCATCCAAAGTGGTGATAACCTTTATTAATGATTTTTAGTTCCAGGAAATAATGGGAATGGAGTATAGTCAAGCCCGGAGTTCACCTCCAGGGCATGGCTCTTCTGAGTTCCAGGGTTGATCCAGCCTAGGTTCTTAGTAACCTGGGATAGGATAAAAATCACTCAGCAATGAAATGGATTGCTTTACTCTTGGAGGTACCAGGTTAGCGATGTCCTGTCTTTGTAGCATAGGCCTCTAGTGTACGTGAAATCCTTCTGTCAGTTTCACCATGTGCTGTTCCTTGAACAAGACACTGTACTTCTAACTGTTCATTTTCACTGCCTTGTACCCCATGCCTGGAAATCTTTCCCACCTTGTCTCTGCCTCTTGACTTCCCTACCTTCTTTCAAGTCTCAGTAAAAAGCCGACTTTCTGCAAGAATTCTTTCCTGATTCCCCTCAATGCTAGTGCCTTCCTTCTGATATTATCTCCAATTTATTCTCTCTATATCTTGTTTGTACATAGTTATTTCATGATGTCTCCCCTATTAGATTGTAAGTTCCTTGACAACAAGGACTGTTTTTGCCTTTCTTTGTATGCCCAACTCTTAGCACAGTACTTGGCACATAGCAAATAATAAATGCTTGTTGATTTGACTTGACTTCTCATTCTGTCTGAAGAACATGAGTCTTATAATGATTCCTTAGTCTTATACTCTGGGCAGTACCCTAAAACTAACCTGTTTAAATATATTTTACTTGTCACGAAAGTTATACCCACCTACTTTCATTCCCTCACTCCTTGTCACTCTGTTTACCTTTATAGCTAAAGCTAGGCATTAAACTAGAGGCCATTGCTGTTTACCTCCAAGGGCAAGCTTTATTAGATTCCTAGAAGTTATAGAAGGCTAGAATTTAAGGGCTTTATTCTTAAGAAAAGAAAAAAGAATGAGAAGATTATTATCTACTTTTCTGTCTGGTTACCTATCACCAAATTATATTTGGATAGGCTTTTCCTGTGTCCCACCTCCCTCCAGTTATTTGTTTTCTCTTGTTTCTTCCATTAGCTCAACAAGCATGAAGGACTGGGAAAGGAAGGGATGATGGTTTCTTCAAAGTTTTATCATATCCTTTAAGACACTTACATCTTACTTTATGCTTGTATAGAATGCTTTGGATTTATCATTTAAGCAGATTGTGTTTCCCTTCCCAGATAAATCTCAGCATTGGTTATTGACATGAGATAGATAAGTAGAAGGGGACCATTTAGGACATGAGATAGATAAGTAGAAGGGGACCATTTAGGAGTCAAACAAAAAAGGGAATGAAATGAAAGAATAATAATCACTCACATTTATGTAGCATGTTAAGGTTTACAAAGTACTTTCTTTGAAACAATCTCAAGAGAAAAGATAATGTCAGAATTTTTATCCTTATTTCACAGACAAGGAAAATGAGTCTCAGAGAGGTGAAGTCTTTTCCCCCAGGTCACACAGTAAGTGTCTGAGCTGGAATTTAAACCCAGGTTTTCCTGATTCCACGGGAAGTGTACTTTCTAATACATCATGCAATGTCTAGAAATTCCCAAGTTTGTAATCCTTTCTTGGTTCCTATTCTATCAGAAGAATGCCTCCTAACTCACTGTTTCAAAGGCCAAAATAGAGGAGAGTACCATCTCTTGCTGGAGATAGCTAAGAATTGACTTCCTAAAGAATAGCAACTTGTACATGTTGGGGCATGCGTTTTGCCACAAGAAATCCAAAGAATTGAATCAAGTGACCATTTCCTCTCATAGAATAGTAAACTTATAAAGGAGAGAGCAATGATGTTCTGTTTCCTATATTCTTACCTTTCCTTCTGGTGCTAGAATCATTTGTCATAAGTATTTGCAATAAATCTTTTTCTGTCACAATTGCTTTATTCTAAAAAATGCACTTTCCAATTCTTGCTGGTAGTCTCCCAGTTTTCAAGGTTAATTTGTTTTTGTAGGCCTGTTTTGATGGCTGACTTTGTCCAACTCTGGTTTCTTAGTGGTATCCTGGTCTCGTGTACTTTTTATGTACCTTTTTGTGACATAGGAACTGAGAGGAATAGGTAACGTTGGCTGCAATTGTCCCCATACTTCCTGATATCCCTATACATACTTTATAATTCATCCATCATCACCTGTCAGCTAATTCAATCTGCCTGTCAGTCAAAATCTAGTCTTATGGATTCTGCTCTTAGGGTAAAGAGATGAGCAAATAAGGTGTCAGGGCAGACTATATGGATGGTAGATGTGCTAGACACACTTGTGTGATATGAAGTATACAAGAAAGTTAAAACCAAATTGAATTAAAACTGGTGGCAGATAATATTTGAGATGAGTAGATTTCGCTTGTAGCTCTTCACATTCTTTCCCTGTCATTTTCTCTAATGGGTGATGTTAGAACTAGAAGGGGACCTTAGAGATCATCTCATCTAACCCACTCACTTGACAGATATATTGAGTATTTTTTCTGAAAGCTAGCCAGCCCCCCAGAGCAGCGGTGTGGAGTTTCTTCAATGAACTGTGTAGGTGATTGTCTTCTCTTTCAACATCCTGCCTCTTTCTTCTCTCAATACCTGTTCCTTTCTTGCTCTTTCCACCCCACTACCCTCTTGTATATATCTCATTCTTTCCTTTTTCTCCCTACAGCCACAGGATACCCTCCTTGACAAGATTTGTGTGCTCCTTACTGCAGTGCCCCTCCCCCTTTGCATTGGTGATTGGGGTATAAGTGTGTTTGGGACAAGTTTTACCAAAGAGCCTCTGTTCTTCCGGCTCCTAAGTATCAGACAATGTTGAATGTGGGGTCCATTCTCTAGCTGGCTGGTCGGACATGATGTCGGTGCCTTATCTTCACGCTGACACACACTGGACATTAATAGAAATACATTGCCAAGGCACATGTGTGGAATTTCAAGCAGCCACGCTAGCTGGCGCTTTCGATAGTCTATTGTGTGCTTAACCTCCTCCGAAGAGGTTTTTGATGAGAAACGAGTAAGAATGCTAACTTGCAGGCGGCTGGGTGTGTGGCATTGGTTTTTTTCTTCTTCCCTCTTATTTTCCCTCTCGATTCAGTGCAGTGTTTCCTTAATCTTCACTCTAGAGGAGTGGGTTTTGCTGCTTCAGGATTTTTGATTTAATCCATTGCTGCACAAGCAGTACTCAGGTGTTCTGCCTAGGTGCTGAAAGAAGGATTTAACTAGCCTTTGTGGAAGGTATGTATATGTGTATTGAAGAGACATGTCCATGGGGCACTGAATTGCCTAGCACCTAGAATGTTTCTGGGTTGTTTTGGGGCCCTTGTTTAACCAGTTGAAATGAAACTTGTTCATAAATTTCTCTGCTTTGGGAGTTATCAGTGTTCTTTGTTCAAAGAAGTTACAAGCTTTTGAAGACATCATCTTATTCCCTCTCTGCCCTCTGTGAGAGGTCTCAAAGCAGGTGGTTGTCTCCCCATTTTTTCAAACTGAGAGACTGAAGCCAGGGAATATAGTAAAGCATTGGTATGGGTCTTACCTACAAGCTGAATTAGCCTGTCCATGGCATTACCCATCCTGGTATAGCCATGTAAATAAGCAGTGACCTATTGGTCCTGGACCTGAAAACCACCTTTGGATGATAAATATTTTTTAAATTATTATATAATTAATTTATTTATTTTTAGTTTTCAACATTCACTTCCATAACATTTTGAGTTTTAAATTTTCTTCTCTTCCCTCTCCTTCCCCCTCCCCAAGATGGCATGAGATCTGATATAGGCCCTACTTATAAATTCACATTAAACATATTTTCACATTAGTCATGATGTAAAGAAGAATTAGAACTAATGGGAAGAACCACAAGAAAGAAGAAACAAAACAAAACAACAAAAGAAAAGGAGAGCAAATAGTATGCTTCCATCTGTATTCAGACTCCAGAGTGCTTTCTCTTGATGTGGATAGCATTTTCCATTGTGAGTCTTTTGGAGATGTCTTAGATTTTTGCATTGCTGAGAAAAGCTAAGTCTATCAAAGTCAGGCATTGCACAGTGTGGCTGTTATTGTGTACAGTGTTCTCCTGATTCTGCTCATTTCACTCAGCGTCAGTTCATATAATTCTTTCCAAGTTTTCCGAAATCCACCTGCTTGTTCTTTCTTATAGCACAATAGTATTCTATTACATTCATATAACACAACTTGTTCAGCCATTCCCAATTGATGGACATCCCCTCAATTTCCAGTTCTTTGCCACCACAAAAATAACTGCTATAAATATTTTTGTACATGTGGGTCCCCTTTTCCCATTTCTATGATCTCTTTGGGATACAGACTTAGAAGTAGTGTTGCTGGGTCAGAAGGTATGCACAGTTTTATAGCCCTTGGGGCATAGTTCCAAACTGCTCTTCAGAATGGTTGGATCAGTTCGAAACTCATCAACAATGCATTAGTGTTCCAGTTTTCCCACATCTTCTCCAACATTTATCATTTTCCTGTTTTGTCATGTAGCCAATCTGATAGATGTGATGTGGTACCTCAGAGTTGTTTTGACTTACATTTCTCTAATCAGTAGTGTTTTAGAACATTTTTTTCATGTGACTATAGATAGCTTTAATTTCTTCCTCTGAAAACTGCTTGTTCATATCCTTTGACCATTTATCAATTGGGGAATGACATGTATTCTTCCAAATTCGATTCAGTTCTCTATATATTTTACAAATGAGGCCTTTATCAGAGATACTGGCTGTAAAAATTGTTTCCCAGTTTTCTGCTTCCCTTCTAATCTTGGTTGCATTGTTTGTGCATGGTTTTGTTTGTGTAAAAACTTTTCAGTTTGATGTAATCAAAATCATCCAAGGATGATAACTATTTTAAGAGATAGAAAATAGAGTCAATTTTTTGTATCATATTCTTTTAGGTTAATAGTACAGTTTAGCAGTTTTGTCATCTCAAGGACATTGTTAATTATGGGAAGGGCTGAGACAAACAATTAGCAGGCTAGTAAAATGATATATGGCTATGAAAATTGTAGAAACTATTTGCAAAGTTACTTCGGATCCTATAAAAAACATAGGTCATAGATTCTAGGGTTGAAAGGACCTTAGAGGTCATCTCCAGCCCCAACATTTTGTAGATGGGAAAACTATAATTGACACATATAGAATGCTTTAAATTTTGTAAAATTCCTGTGAGGTAAGTAATACAGGTATCACTCTCCCCACTTTACAAATGGGAAAACTGAGGCTTGTAGTGGTTGTATGACTTGACCATAAGTCACAGAGCTAACAATGCCAATAGCGGGATTTGACTACTGGTCCAGCTCTCCATCTTTTATACCACTTTTTCAAGATTTTAAAGATGATGTGACTTGCACAAAGCCACACAGGTAGTAAGTGGCTAAAATAATTTTTATTCTAGATTAAATGATAACTATTATAATAATAGAAATAATCACAATGTTATTGAGAGCACCTGGAAGCCACTTAGCCAAAAAGAAAGGCCACAATTTGGTATATGGATTTGTCAGGTGAAATGTTGCAAGACCTCTAAAACCTTTCCCTTCCCCATATTGTGGTTCTATATCTGTACAGCATCTCTATGATTACTCTTCAGTTTTCCTGACTTCTAGGGCCCCATTCCTTCTCTGAGGATATCTCAAAAACGGTTTTTCAAACTAGCCAGTGCCAAGGCTTAAATTCTAGAGCTGCCATAATTCCTTATGACAAACTCTGCTTTGGAACCCTCAATTCTCTCTTCCCCTCCTCTCAGATACCAACTGTTCCCCTTCCCCATCCCTATTCTAATTTCTCCATGTTTGGTATTAATACTTATCCTTACTCTCTACTTGTTCTCAGTGAGTAAACCCCCCCCAACATATATAAACTTTTTTAAAGCCCCAAATCATACAAAAATCATAGAACTTTAGAGGTACGCAGGACCTTGAAAGTCATCTGTTCAATCTCTCATTCACCAAGGAGAAAATTGATCCAGAGAAGGGAAGGGCCACACAGTACAGAGCTGGGCCTAGACTTTTCCACTGTAGTATTCCTTCCTTCCCTGGATAGGTTCCTTCTGATCCTGTGTAAGTGTGAGGTACCATCCCTTTCATAGATGAACAGTTTGGTTGCTGTCAGTGTCAGGAGAAGAACATTTGTGTGAAGAAAAATGACCAAATCAACTTGTGAAGAAACAATCTTTCAGGATAAAATATTGAGGAGAGACACAGACTTTTCTGAGAACCAGATAGAGAACTGTCCTCTTACTAATTAACATCATTTTAACTATGTATTGTGTCTTCACCTCTGTAAGAGGCTTGGCAATCAGTCTCCAATCTGAAATTCATATCCTTCTTGGAACTTTAGAAGGCTCTACATTCCTCAGGTAATTTACTGAAAATGAATAGAGTTTTATCTAGTGGATCCCAAAGAATTTCTCCAGTGGGTCCCTGCCAATAAGGGCACTCCCAATAAATCACAGACAAGTCCTTACAGTGTAGCCTGGGTATAGCTGTGATGGTGGCCATCCTCACTCTGACAAAACTCCCTGGTATGATGCTAAGTTTGAGGGATGGGAAGGGAGAGAGAGACACAGAAAGAAAGAGACAGGAGGGAGGGAGAGACAGAGAAACAGAAACAAACAGGCAGAGAGAGAAGAGCAAATCAGATTATAACTAGTGAATTAACACTAAGCAGTTATTGAGCATGTGATCTCAGGGCATTTATAGATAGAGACTCAAGATCTACCCTCAAGGAGTTTATAGGTGACATAGGACAAGAAATAAAAGTACCTATAATACAACCAGTCAAGAACATTTATTTATGACTTTCTTTGTGCCAAGCGTTGCAGTAGAGCAGTAAAGGGAAAGTTATATACGTAGTCCTTACCCTCAGTATGTTTATACTCCGACACAGTGGAAAACCTGCAATGCTGTATCCAGAGGGGATGTACACATAGTGGGTGCTTGACAAATGGTCTTGGTTGTTGTGCCTGTATGGGTGTATCATAACAGGATCATGGAATGAAAAAATTTGGGGAACCACAGGCTTAAGGGAACAGCTAGTGGGGGTAGAAGCATTTAGTTCTGCTACCTAACAGAAATGGTTGGCTTTGCCTTGCCCCTGCCTACTGCCCAACAAATTCTAGAGAGGGAGAATTATCCCTTGCAAGAAGTCTTTTATAGTGGGTCAGGGACATCTGGACAGAAGATGAGGTAGATATACTTGGCACATAGTAAGCACTTAATAAATGCTCATTGATAGTCAGTTGATTTGTTGAGTAGCTACCCATCCCTATAATCTCTTCATAGAGAGCCATACAGAGCTAAGTTGTTTGGAGGTTAACTTTCTGGTATGGGGAGTTTGCAAAGACTAGAATTTGATACCCCACCTCCACCAAACCTCAGTTCCCCTTGCTTGTTTCATTCAACCCACTTCTGTCCTTGGAATGGCCTATCTATAAATTAATTCCCACACTTGTGTGGTTGACTTTTTGTTACCCACATCTTCCCTGTTGATTATGCTTAGTTAGGAGAACTTGAGCTCTCTTTATCTTCTTTCCCTGCTTTAGGGTCTGGAGCACTCAGAAGGAGGAATTTGTAAAGGAATACTTAACAGGGAATCAGTGAGTTTCTGATTCTCTGCCCAGAAATCCGATCTATATTCTTGTTTTTAGGCTTTGGTTTCTGGCCTGTATTCCCTTGCTTGCTAAAAATTTGATCCTTCTACTATGATAATGTCTTGGTTCTCCAAAGTAGTAGAGAAAAGTGATCAGGTTAATGGCCCCAAAGACATAAACTGAGCGTCTCTCCCCAGGCTCAACTCAAGTCAACAGACATTTATTAAAGTACATACTCTGTGTCAGGCATTGTGCTAAGTGCTGGGGATATTAAGAGACAAAAACCAGTCCCTATCCTTAAGGAGTTCACAGTCTAAAGGGGGAGACAACATGCTAACAACTAGTACTAGGTACTAGATAAATTGGAGTTAATTTTAGTGGGAAGGTACTAGCATTAGGGTAGGGATAGAGAAAGATTTCTTGGAGAAAGTGGGATTTTAGCTATAATCTGAAGATAGTAAAGAAAGGCTGGAAATGGAGATGAAGAGGGAGAGCATTCCCTCTTTGTGGGGTACAGCCCTTGAAAATGCCCAGAGTTGGGAGATGGAACAAGAAGGAAACCAACATCACTAGATAAGAAGGCTGGAAGGGTAGGAAGAGCCCAGATTAATGAAGGGCTTTAAAAGACAGAGGATTTTATATTTGATCCTAGAGGTAATAGAGATCTACTGGAGTTTATTGAGCTGGTGGGAGGAAAGGAACGACACATGGTCAAAGCTATATTTTAGGAAGATCAGTTTGACAGCTAAGTGAAGAATGGACTGGAGTGAGGAGAAAAAGATCCCTCTGAGGATCAGTATGGGGTGGTGGTAGGCTTTTTTGGGAAGACAGGAGAGTGTAGATGGTCATCCTTAACATTTTTTTTTTACAGCAGCCAGCCAGTATTCCAAGGGTTTCAACTGAGCTTTTATAAATGCATTTCCCATGGGTGTATGGAATAGCCTGATGATGAATTGAGTGTGATGAGTCACAGAGCTATCCAGATTTCATCAGATTCTCAGTGGGGCTTGTAGACTGAATTCTCCATAAGAACAGATGGTGTTAGGGGGCAGAAGGACCAAAATGCTGCTGATCCCCAGATGCTAGAATTGGGATGGGTAGAAGGTTAGGCCAGGAGCTGGCCTCCAAAACAGTGGGCATGAGTTGCAGGTTCATATTGAAAACCTTTCACCTGGAATGGTTTCTTTTGGGGTCCTGATCCTAAGAAGTTTGTGCTAAATTAGAATTGGTATTACCTTTTTGAACTAGCCTACTCCTCCCTAACAGTTCCTTCTAAAGGGTACAGCTCCACCCTGGCTTTAAAGTTAATTTACTTAATAATGAGCCCTCACTTCCCTTTCTCCCAGTTAAATCCAGCCCATTAGCACTAACCCATCTGTCATCATAAAATGAAAGTTAGTTCTAACAGGTGGATGTGCAGCTCTCCCAATGCTAATGAGAAATCTATGAATTTCCCTTTGGGGAAGGCACTGACACAGTTCCCAGCATCTCTTTTCCTTTGCTGGATGATTCAGTTTATTGAGGGCAGTCAGTGCTCTACACTGACCCTAGGGCTCTGGTTCAACCCTTTCGTTTCTTGATATCACCTTTTTTGGTTTTGAGAGCTCCCTGTGGAAGAGAGAGGTCAGAGAGGAAGTGATGGGGTCTTTTTGTATACTTCTTCACACTTTTTCTATGTGTGCTTCTTTCTTTGTTTCTCTTCTTCATTCTTCTTCTTTTTTTTTGGAAGAGAGTTGAAATGAGATAATACTCATTTTCATCACTTCCAAGCCTTGCAAAGTTTACGTTGAGCCAGTATGTATTTACTGTTGGACCTTTTGTTTGGGAATACAAAGCTTAATGAGACAGGGTTCCTGTCCCCTAAACTCATAGTATAGTAGGGGGATGAAGACATATACACAAATAACTATAATAATATGCCATTTTCTGAAAGACTAACATTTACCTGGAGCCTTCTCACTGGCCCTCTAAAATGAGCATTATGTTTCTGCGTTGTTGAGATACAAAGCTGAGATGAGACCTAGAACTTCTTATATGGGAAGATCTGTTTTCCTTGTAAGGTCTAGGAGCTGGATCTCTCATTGTAGTTGATATTGACTGATTAGTAGGAGTTGGAGTCTGGCTACTAGGGGTCTTTAGACTGATGAATTATGTAATGAACAGTTAACTGCTCACCTCCATATTTTAACTTTTTACTTTCTCTAGTCTTGGGTGGGTGAACCTGAAGCCATAGCCAAGCTATAACTGCTTCCTCATCTGTAAAATTAAATAGCTGACTGAGTATTTTGATAACTGTATTTCAATATAATTGATTTCCTTTGCAGTCTTATGCATTTTACTTTATGCATTTAAAACATTGTTCTGAGAAAGGGTCCGTATGCTTCATCATGGTGAATAAAGGGGCCATCGTGACAGAGAAGATGTTAAGAAACCCCGGACTAGATAATATTTAAAGTCTATTGCAACTCTAAAGTTCTGTGATCCTAGTACAGATCTTCCCTGGTTTAGGGATCACAGTGATAACAGATTCAGAGTTAATTATATCATTATTTTGACCCCTTGGGGTTCAGCCTGAAGTAGCTGCAGGTCCTTATAGAGAAACCTCAGCTATGAGACAGCCCTCTGTGAAGCGTACTGTGACAGGCTTGAGACCACTGTAAATTGAATGCTACCAACCTTACTTTGGGAGTGGGTGAGAACACTTTTTAACTTTTCTCTCTGACAAGGTAAGAGAAATGTCTTTTATCACTTGGATGTCTCTCGTTTGTTAGATGGAGTTATCTGTTTTTTATGTGTGATTAAACCACTCACTGCACAAAGGGCTTTGCATTGAGGAAACTAGGAAATTCTTGAAATTTAGCAGCTTGAGAAGCAAGGAGGCCTTAGGCCAGAAGGGTCTTCCTGGCCCCTGGAGCTGCAGGCGGCCTTCCCATTCTAAATTTCATGGCTAAGAGTAAGAACGGTGCAGTGCCTCATGTGTTCCATGGTCATCCAAAGGATGGATGTTTCAGGTCATGCTTTTCAGGTTATCAGAGTGCATCAGGAAACGTGTGGGGAGTCTGGTACCAGGGATGTTTTTAACACCTGCCCGAGACTTGTGCTGCTGCTGGATCTTGTGAGTTTCTCTTGAGTTGCTGCTGTGGACACAGTTCTGTGTTAGGTATGTGCTGGGGGGGAAGGATAACAAGAAGAATAAGATAAAATCCTTCCCTTGAGAACCATACAGTTTTGTGGGAGTGGGAAAAAGATGTGCACAGAGAGCTCTTGGTCAGGGTAGAACATACACAAGCAGGGAGGCATTACCATAGTGGGTGTCTGAGGCCAAAGGGAATCCAACAATTTGAAATTCTGACCCAGATTGGCCACTGATTTGACCAGTGACCTTGTGCAAGTCACTTTTTTTTATTGTTCCAGCCAAAGAAAACTAATAAAATCTTGGTGTTACGTGAATTTCAGATCGCATAACATTTAGGCCGTTCCTCATAATGGAGCCAAATGCATTGGATTCATAATCAGTCCCTATTGGAAAACGTTTGGCTTGCCCCATCCCTTCCCCCATCAATCATTGGCCCTGCATTCTGCCATTAGGACAATGTTCCCACAGGGTGGCAGCAGAGGGCCACTTTTCTGCTTGCTCTCTTCAGGCTGCACTGAGGAATTAGGAAGACCTCATAGCAAAGTTTGCATGAGCAGGTCTGGCCTTGGCCAGGAAAGGGGCCCCTTTCCCCTCCTTTTGCAGGAGTGTAAAATTGTGGTATTAGAAACTGTGATTGAATCTCATTGAGTTCCTTTTATTTCTTGCTTTTGTTCGTCCTAAGTGGCTCTCCCATTGTTGTGGCAGTACCAGGGGTTGGTGAAATCCTGCCCTACTTCTGACAGCAGTGGTTTGATTCTTGATCTAAGTGGCATCACCTTCTGCCGGTTTTCCTATTTGAGATTAGTTGCTGGGCTAGCTGTGGCTTTTCCCATAAGCCTGCACTAGACTGCCCCTGGCGACTGAACTTCATCTAGGAAAATGAAATAGGAGAAGAGGTATAGTTAGGGGATTGGGCTTTGGTGTATGTGCATGGCTGTTAACAGCGTACTACCAAGAAAGCTGAAACCTCTCTAACCCTTGAACCAAAGAGCAGTGCCAACAGCTATTTTGGTATGCCGCCTTCTTAACTTTGTCTTCTAGTTGCCTAAATTTGGGGCTAAACTTAGAAAGGTGTCCCCTTTGGTTTGTGAACCTTTTCCCTAGTTGGCAGATAGGAAGAGTGGTGGTAAACCCCTTCCAGATATTTTCTTAGTAGCTTGTGGCACCCCTGACTTGTCTCCTCCTTGGATCCCTTTTGCAAAACATGAAGATTCTGACCTCCTGGTGGTAGGCGGACTGCAGTAGTATAGCTAAGCAGATTGTTTGCGGTTAGATGTTAGGGACCTGGGGAACTTTGACTAAGGTTGTAGTGAACTTAATTAATTAATCACAATCTCTATCAGCTTTAACTGAATTCTGAATAGGGCTGTGAGTCATTAAATTTTTAAAAAAATCTTTGTTATTCTGAATTCCTCATACATTAACAAAACAAACATTTCCATATACAAAGAGGAATAGAAAAAGAGAATTTCTTGTGAAACCATGAATCTCATTATGTTCAACCTGGTTTTTGGACTTGGAGTTTGGAAAGCCTGAGTTCAAATCTTGCCTCAGACTCTTAGAAACTGTTTGACCCTGGAGCAGTCACATAATCGATTTTGTATCCTCATCTATAAAGAGAGAACAATGCCAGCACCTGCCTTACAGGATTGTTTTGAGGATCAAATGAGCTAACATGTGGATTGTACTTTTCGAATGTTAAAGCTCCATTTAAATGTTAGCTATCAATTTAGCATGTGAATTCCCAAGCTGCTTCATTTGTCTGTGTTGCCCTCTGAACCTACTTCTGATCTCTTCTGAATGTTTTCCTGAAATGCTGCTAGGATAATTTTTTTCTTTTAATGTTTTTTGGCATCAAATCTGTTGCTAGCTTTCATCTCCCCAATTCTCACCCTTTCTCCCCACCCCTAAACCCATCCTGGTAATAAGGAATCATAGTCAAGCAGAATAAATCCACATTTTGACTGTGTTTGAAAATGTATTTCTCAAACTGTACCTCTAGTTTCTCTTCTTTCTTTCTAAAAATTATTTATTTTTAATTTTCAGCATTCACTTCCATAAGATTTTGAGTTCTAAATTTTCTCCTCCTCCCTTCCCTCCCCCCACCCCAAGACTGCCTGCAATCTGTATAGGCTCTGCATATATATTCATATTAAACATATTTAGTTTCT
The DNA here is from genome assembly GCF_003287225.1 of Phascolarctos cinereus. NCBI lineage: Eukaryota > Metazoa > Chordata > Mammalia > Diprotodontia > Phascolarctidae > Phascolarctos > Phascolarctos cinereus. Next base: position 59,835,615 of record NW_027555847.1, read on the forward strand.
CTTCTTTCTAACAAGAGATGATAAGTACACCTTGTCATTGGTCTTCTGGAGTAGTGTGTTGGTCATTAATCAAGAGTTCTTAACCAGTTCAAAAATTTGTTTTCTTTACAGTGTTCTAGTCATTATATAAATTGTACTATTGAATCTACTCACCTTGCTCTGCATCAGCTCATACAAGTCTTTTCAGATTTCTCTGAATGTGTCCTTTTCACCATTTTGAAGGTGTAATAATAGTCTATTACATTTATATGCCATAATTTTTTCAGTCATTATCCAACTGATAGGTACCCCTTTAGTTTCCAGTTCTTTGCAAAAACAAACATTGCTGCTGTAGATACTTTTGTACTTTTTAGTTTTCCCCCTCTTTTCCCTCTTTGAGTTATATGCTTAGTAATGATATTGCTAGGTTAAAGGATGTGCTTTTTAGTGACTTTTTGGGTATAGTTCAAAATTTCTTTCTATAATGATTGGACCCAATTCATAGCTCCATCAGTAGTGCATTAGTGTGTCTTGTCTACCTATATCCCCTCTGGCAATTGTAATTATCCCTTTTTTGTCATCTTTGCCAATCTGATGGGTATGAGGTAGCGTCAGAGTTGCTTTAATTTGTATTTCTCTTAATGTTAGTGATTTGGACCATTTTTATATGATTGTTGATAACTATTTTTTTTTTTAAGAACTGCCAGTTCATATTCTTTGTTTATCTATAGGGGAATGGTTATTGTTCTTACATACTTGAATCATTTCCCTACATGTGTTATATATTAGACTTTTATCAAAGAAACCTGTTGCAAACATTTCCCCCTATTTAACTGTTTCATTTCTAATTTTAGCTTAATTGATTTTGCTTATGCAAAATCTTTTCAACTTATGTTATCAAAATTGTCTATTTTATTTGCTGTGATCCTTTCTATATCCCTTTTTGATCAAGAATTCTTTCCAGATCCATAGTTGTGAAAGACAACTTCTTTTTTATTTCTCTTATTTGTTTATGATTCTGTGAATAAATGAGAATGAAAATGTACTTATTATATATAAGCTTACTATTTACCAAGAACTGTGGTAAGTTCTGGGGATACAAATAGAAAAATCTAGACAGTCATTACTCTAAAGGAGTACATACTCCAGTTGGGGAGACAAAACATAAAATTTAGCCATGAAGGTCAGTGGAAAGTCTTGGAAGTCCTAAGGGTGCACCAAAGGAGCAGATGGCAACACCCAGACTACCTGAAGTTAAGTTAGCAGGTAAGATATTAGTATGTGTACAGGGTAAATGGTAAGGACTGATGGTTCTTCATCTACCTAAAAGGAATAGAGTTGGTGACTCTTCTCTTATTCAAGCCATGTGAACAGCACTGGATGGATTCTGGGATAGTGTGGGGTGGGGGAAGCAGTGAAGTAGTGAGGCAAGAGAAGGTAGACCCTTTTGGTACTTCCTTTTGGAGCTAAGTGTGGTATATGGCACAAGATGTAAGTTTAAATTTAATTTCTGTGAGATTGCTCTCTAGTTTTCCCATTAGTTTTTGTCAGAGTGAAATCTTTATTCCAGTAGCTGAGGTCTTTGATTTTATTGAAAATTGTGCTACTGTCTTCGTTTGCTTTTGGATCTTACATTCCTAATTTACCCCACTTCTCTCTTTTTTTAAAGACAGGTTTCAAACAGTTTTTATGATTATTGCTTCAAAGTATAGTCTGAAATCTGCTACTGCTAGTCCTCCTTTCCCACTTTAAAACATTATTTCCCTTGAGATTCTTGACCTTTTGTTCCTTCAAATGAATTTTAAAATTATTATACTTTTTGATTCTATAAAATAACCCTTTCAGTCAAAGAACAAATAATTATTAAACATTTACTATCTGCCAGGCACTGTCCTAGGCACTGGGGGTACATGTACACAGAATGAAACAATCTTTATTTGCAAGGAGATAAAAAAGTAAGCGGTGGAGAAAAGTTCCCATAAAAATATACATAGCACAAATACAAAGTTAATAATTACAAACATACACAAAGCAGTTAAATTTTGGAGGGAGGGCAGTAGCAGATGGGGAAATGAGGAAAGGCTACATGCAGAAGATAGTGCCTAAGCTTCATTTCAAAGAAAGAGAGGAACTGTATGATGCAGAGGGTAAGAGGGAATATGTTCCAGGAATGTGTGATGGTCAGTGCATCAGCATAGAAATGGGAAATTGAGTGTCATATGTGAAGAACAGAGAATGCCAGTTTAGTTGGATCCCAGAGTTTGGGTTAGGGTTGGGGGGGATGTCCAAAGAGTCTGGAAAAGCTCAACTAAAGCTAAGAGGGGAGTTTATATTTGATTGTAGAGGCAATAGGGAGTCATTGCAGTTGGTTGAGCAGGAGAGTCCCATGGTCGGATTTGTACTTAAGGAAAATTGTTTTGATAACAGTGTTGGGGATGAACTAGAATGGAAGGGACTTGTGGCAGGGAGGCCTATTCATAGGCTTTTGCAATAATATAGGTGAGAAATGAGGAAGGCTTGAATTAAGGTGGTAGTTATGTAAGTGGGGATAATTAATCTGATGTGAGAGATGTTATGGAGGAAGAAACTGTAAGATTTAGCAACAGATATTTATGTGAGGAGTTATGAATAATGCTGAAATAATGAACCTGGGAAGCTGAAAGGATGGTGGTACCTTCAACAGAAATACAGAAGTTCGAAAGGGGGGAGGGTTTAAGAGGAAAAATAATAAGTTCAATTTGAACATACTCAATTTAAGATTTTTTTTTTGGTAATCCAGTTTGACATGTTGGTATGGCACTGATTAAGTAAATTAGTTTTGTTTTTAAAAAATTATTTTAAAATTTTTTTAAAGAATTATATTGGCACAGCCTGACAATAAGCAATTAATATATTTCTAATTAAGTCTACCTGTTTATGTAAGGAATATTTTGTAGTTATATTCACATAGTTCCTAGGTATATCATGGTAGGTATACTCTCAGATATTTTATACATTATGTAGTTATTTGAGTGAAATTTCTCTTTCTAGCTCATCTTGCTGGATTCTACTGGAAACATACATATATAAAGACTGATAATTCATATAGGTTTATTTTATATCTTAGCACTTTGCTGAAGTTAATCATTGTTTCAATTTGTTGTTATTGTTATTGAATCTCTGGGGTTCTCTAAGTAGACCACATCTTTTGGGGGAAAAAAACCGCCATAATTTTATGACCTGTTTGTCCTAGATTTCTTCTTCTTCTCTTCCTCGCTTCTCCTTCTTCTTCTTCTTCTTCTTGTCTTGCTATACTTAGAATTTCTAGTACTATATCAACTAATAGGGGTATAATGGACATCCTTCTTTACCCTTAATCCTACAAGAAAGGTCTGTATGTAGAATTTTACTGTCACAGGTGATTCTGGCTCTTGGCTTTAGATAGGCAATAATTAATAAACATTTATTAAACACCTGCTGTTTCCCACACACTGTGCTAAGTGCTGGGGATATAAATATAGGAAAAAGAAAAGACGGTCCCTGCCCTCAAGGAGCTTACAATCTAGTAGGAGAAGATATTACACAAAGGAAAGCTGAAAAGGAGGAAGGAGAAATCCAAGAGGTACTAAATGAGATGGGTGGAAAATGAGATGTCAATATAGTTCCCCTTCTTAAAAGGAGGGGCAGAGAGTGCTAATGCACAAGGCTGGATCTTGCAAGATGATGAGATTTCCCAATGAGTTTACTGGGGGCATAGTGGTGAAGCCAAAGAAATCCAGAATGAATGCGCCCAGGTAGGAAATGAGATGTTTAGATTCTGTTTATCATACTGAGGATGGTTTAATTTATTTCTATGCTTTTAAATGTTTGTTTTCAGCAGAAATGCATATCATAATTTTGTCAAAATCTTTTTCTGCGTGTATTGATATAATTGTGCTTTTTATTGTTTTTGTTAATAATATGGTATAGTTGGCTGGATTGCTTTTGAGAAATTGCAGAGCACTTTTATTGATACCAACATTCTTATAACATCAGAGGCCCACTTTTCCCCCCCAATATAAGCATTATACTGATATTTCTATATGGTAATGAGACCTGGAAAACTGCTGCCTAGAGAACTAAGGATGAACCTAACACAGAGGGTAATGAAAGAACACATTGTGGTTATGAGGAGGCTACATTGTATAATCTATGAAGAACTCAGAAGAGGAACAGAAATAAAAAGCATGTTATTGAAGATTTGTATGAGAAATGAGAAGAGGCTGGTCACTTGCCAAAAGTGTTAGATGACAGATGGACAGTACTCTCCCAACATTGGAAGAAAGTGAGGAAGGCCTTCAGCACTTTTGGGTTGGAATCCTTGTGGCTAACTATTGGGAGGACATAGAAAAAAGTTGTGTATGCTGAGTAGTCAAAGTTGGGTTATGATCTCTGTAAATGGAAAGATATCTGAAACCTAAATTGATGATCTCACAGATCCATTTGAGTATTATATTTATGGTTTGCGTAATAGTGAACCAATCCTGCATGCTTGATTGAATTTAAACAGTTTGGTGTACAATATTTTTAATATGATTCCTTGCTAATATTATATTCAATATGTCTGTGTCAATATTCACTAGGGATATTGGTTTAACATGTCTTTCTCTGCTTAGGCCTACTTTGGCTTAGATATCAAGACTGATTTTGTGTCCTGTGAGGAAATTGATAGGATCTCTTCATGTTTCTTTTCCAATGTTTATATAATATATTAATAAATTGGTTTTTGTTTAATAGAATATACTTTTGAATTAATGTGGCCCTGGAGTTTCCCTTCTTCCCTTTCTTCCCCCCAGTTTCCCATGGCAACATCAACTTTATGACATATATTTGGGCAAAGTAGTTTCTAATAATTATTTTCCTCTTCATTTGTTGTGAATTTTCCGTTTTCTATTTGTAATATTGGTGATTTGGTTCTCTTCTCATTTTAAAAAATCAGGTTAGCTAAGAGTTTTTTTTTAAAACATGTCACAATTTTATTTATCAATTTAATTTTTTTACTTTCAATTTTATTATTTAATTTTCAGGACTTCCATTTTGTGTTTAGTCAGGATTTTTTGGTTTGTTGATTTTCTAGATTTTTGAGCTGCATTCCTAATTCATTGTTTTTTTCTATCTTTGGTTGTTGATTGTGTCTAGAAATATAAAATTTCCCCTAAAGAGAGTTTTGTCTGCATCCCCATAGTTTTGGTGTGTGGTATCATTGTTGCTGTTTTCTTTAATGAAATTATCTATTGTTTTTATGATTTGTTCTTTGACCTACTAGTTCTTTAGGGATTAAGCTATTTAATTTCCATTTAAATTTGAATCCTTTTTTAAAAATCCCTTTATTGATTATAATTTTTATTGCATTGTGATCAGAAAAGTATATGTTTAATATTTCTCCTTTTGTTTATGAAGGTTTTATGCTCTAGCTTATGGTCAGTTCTTATAAAAGTGAGATGTAATTCCCAGAGTGCTACCATATATAACTTTTCTAAAATTCTATTCAGGTCTTCAGCCTTTTTCTTGTTTATATTTTTGTTAGATTTGTCTAGGTCTGCACAGGGTGCATTGAAGTCCTCGACTGTTATACTTTTGTGGTATATATAATTTGATTAATCTTTGCTTCATTTATTGAGATGCTATTCCATTCAGTGCATATATGTATGTTATACACATCAATACATATGTTTAGTACTGGTAGTATTTCATTGTTTATAGTGCCTTTAAGCATAATGTAGATTCCACGTTCAACTATTTTTACTGTTGTCTTGATTGCTATCCCTGCTTTTTTTAGTTCACATAAAACATAATAAATTCTGTTCCAGCATCTCATTTTATATCTGTATGAGTCTTTGTTTCAAGCGTGTTTCTTGTAAATGACACATTATTGGATTCTGCTCTCTAATCCATTCTGCTTTTTTTTTTCTATTTTATGGGTGAGTTCATGCCATTTGAGTTCAGTGTTATGATTGTTCATTGTTTAGTTCATTCCAGTATGTCTTTTGCATTTCCCATTCTTTGCTTTCTGTCATCCTCTTTGCAATGAAGAGAATGTTAAAAGAGGAGCAATGTCATCAGTATTAGTGATCTGTAATTTAAGTGATCTACTTCTATTTCACTGCCTTTCTGCTTTTCCTTTTGCTCTCTGTGATTCATTCTCCAAAACTGAAGCTGATTTTGCTTGTGATTCTTTTCTCCTGTTTCTATGCTCACATCTTCCCCCTTTTTCTTAGTACTTGCAGTTGTCTTCTTTAATTACCTCTGTGATTCTTGAAGGTACTAGGATTTTGAAGAGACATTTGTGTCTTTTCCCCTTATTAGGACATAAATACTCATCATTGTTTAGCCCCTTCCACTTGCTTAAATATATTTATTTATCTAGGTTTGTGTTGATTCTTGTGTTTGCAAGTCATAGTTTCTACTCACCTTTAGTCTTTTTATCAGGAATGATTGAAAAGAGTTTTTTTATCTTGCTGAAAGGTCCATTTTCTCCCCCTATAGTCTGTAGTCTTATAATCAGTCTTACAGTGTAAATTATTCTAGTACTTAGCACAATGTCTGACAAATAATAAGTACTTATAATTGTTTGCTGACTAACTGGCTTGTTGGGTGAAAGTCTTTATCTTTTGCTTTTTGAAATATTGTTTTCCAGTATTCTCTTTGCTGCATAATAGTTATTGACAAGTCTTATGTGATCCTGACTGTGATTCTTTCTGGGTGCTTCAACTACTTTTTATTTAATATATGGAAACTTTGGATTTTGGCTGTCTTCTTTGTATTCATCTCTTCAACTTCAGTTCCTGATTTGAGTTTTTATTCTAAGGCCAAGCTCTGCCTACTTCTGCACTGCTAGGTCAGTTGATTAGACCCTATTTGATCCTTACTTCAGTTTCCCAGGCGGCTGCTGCTGCTTCTGCGTTCCACCTTCTATGATGTGTTTGTGCTCTAAGTGCTTACAGGCTTCAGTGTGTCTGTTCAAAGCTCTGGGGTTGGCATTTTCTTTTCTGGGTGCTGCTGTGGACTTGTATCCACCTCTGAGTCCTTCCATTGTTTGGACATTACTAAAGGCTTCTGGCCACTCCACCTGAGCTCATGCTGCCTTCCTGGTTGGATACTTCTACCAGCGCTGTCTGCTTCTGGCTGTCTTTTTATGTAGTCCTGGGCTGAATGAAGGAGCTAACTAATGTTTCTCTTAGAATTTCTTGATCATTATTCAGTTGGTGCCTTTTTTAGGTTACTGCTGTGGAGTATGTGTGGGAGGTAGGTGGTGCAATGGTTAGGGTGCCAGGCCTGTAAAAAGGAAGACTCCTTCCTGAGTTCAAATCTGGCCTCAGATGTTTACTTTCTGTGTGACCCTGGGCAAGTCACTTGAAGCCTCAGTTCTTCATCTGTAACATGAGCTAGAAAAGGAAATGGCAAACCATTCCAGGAGCTTTGTGAGGAAAACCCCAAATGGGGTCATTAAGGTTGGAACACAACTGAAAATGATTGAACAATAACAAAAGTGTGCGAGAGAGCTGGGCTTCTGTCTTTCATGCCCATGCCTTAACTAGAACTCCCTCTTCCTTATTCATTTTATCTTGAGAATTAAGGGTTTGGGCAGCTAGGAGCTGAGCTGTCCTTTTGACCCCATCCAGGCAAAGGATGTGGTCTTTGGAGAGAGCATCAGGGCTAGTGGCTGTAATTCACCTGGCATTTTCAGTCTTTGTGTTTCAGCTTGCTGCATGCCTGCTGTTGTTTGTCCTTCATTCTTGAAGAAGATTATGACATCAGGGAGGTGATGCCATGACTTGCAAACAAATTGGATTTAAGTGAGGCAGGGATGTGCAACCTCATCAGCCTCAGTTTCTCCTCCATCTGGATCCAGTGGAGAGATGTGGATCGGGATGACTGGAGATGGCCCTGTATGCTGTCACCAAGTGGAGTCAAAGTGCACATAATGGAAGAAGGGTTTAGAAAAAACAATTTCTGCTGAGAGCTGGCAAGGTTATTCCAGAAATGTCCATGAGCCTTTAGTGTTTTTTATCCAAGATACTTATCAGCAAGACCTCCTATCTCTACCTTTACTTTTTACTTCCCTTTGCTTCTTTTGGCTTTTTTCCTGCTTATACACATACCAATTTTTTCCTCCAGTCTTCATAGTTTGTATTCCAGTAGCAGTGGGAGGAGATAAGGGTGTGCTGGGATTCTTCCTTTCTGCTCTGCAGGCTTAAAACACTATGGCATGATTCATTTTGATTGAAGTGAGTTTTAGGTGTCTTAGAACACATGCCACTAAGCCCCACTGGCAATTGTTGCCCCAGTCTCCCAGTCTGTGTCTCCAGGCAGCACAGGGTCTGGCTGTCCAAGGGTGCCTTTGTCTCCAGTGGGACAGAAAAGGTTGGTGATAGTGTTTGTTCCCATCTGTAATCGAAAATTTCTGACACAGCATTATTGTGTAGATTAGCAAGTTCTCTAAAGCTGGGAGTACTCTTTTGAAAAAAAAACCAAACAACTGTTAGGTTATTGTGCTAGGGTCCCATTTCTCACCTTAAGATGATACCAGTATTCAAAAATCAGTAATAAGTTTTTGGTGGGAAAACACTGATATTGAATAGTTGCCTTATCTTAAGATAGGAGATGAAAAAGCACAGTTATCTAATAACTGGTAGGTTTTGTTTTTGGTTTTTGGTTTGTTTTGATCCCAGAACATATCCAGATTTAAAGAGATTATTAATCTACACATGAATATCCTGTGTTAGAAATCCTTGATTACAAATGGGGATTCAGTCAGTCAATAAACATTTATTAAGTACCTACTATGTACCAGGTACTGTGCACTAGGTATTGAGTGTTGGCAGAAGTAACCAGCTTGTTCATAAGGCACTTGCAGTGTTTAGAGTCCTGATGCCCTTACTCTTATGTTAGTCAGATTTCCTAGATAACACTCAGTCAGATACAGGTTCCCAAGAAGCTCTCTTATCTTACGTCCATTTAATGTCTTACATTTGGGGAACCAGGCTCCTGCTGATTTCTGATGGTTAAATGACTGGACCTGTAGTGCTTAACCATTAGGATTTACATGTCTCCCAGGTCTAACCTGTGAAATAAAACCAAATAATACCTGTTAGCTGAGCTGCTTTTAGAATGTTGGAATGACTTGGTAGAGAAGAGAGTCGGTCAGAATAGGTTAGCCTGTCCAGGAACACCTTTCCCACATTCATTTCCTTTCAAAGTCAAGCTGCTTATAGCAACTCAGCTGCCAGAATTTACCCTAAATGCTCAGAAAGGGAGGTTGATTGTTCATATATAACTGCAACTCTCAACTTTGATGTTTATCTCCTTCCTTACCCCCTAAGGATCTTGAGCCCATAAACATTGTTATTTGTATTTACTTGCAATGTTTGTATTTATTCCTTTTATTTTTATGCTTTATATATTCCTATATGTGCCTTTTATCTCCTCCATTTGAATATAAACTCCTTGTGAGTAGGAATTGTTTCATTCTTTGTACTTGTATACCCAGTGCCTGGTACATTGTAGGTGCCTAATAAATACTTATTGATTGACTAATTGATTAAACAGATTTTGCTCTTAGCCCCTGTAGAATTTTCAGGATTCAGTCCCCTATGTGGAGGAGCTGTCAAAGTTTTCAATCCTTAAAGCTAAAACAGTAGCCTTGTAAAAATTTTTGTACTTAACTCAAGTGCTGTTCATTTGAAAAGCCCACATATTAAGAAGCTGACCTAGCAGCTGGCAAAAATTGTTGCAGGGATACTTGTTTCTGAAATCACAGGAAAAATGAAGCCACTTACTTACTTGGATTAGAGAGTTCATGGCACTGGTAATGAGTTGTCATATTCCAGAGTCTGGGGAAGTGAGGGCTGCAGGGTGAATCAAAGCTCCTCAAGTAGATGAAGAGTTATAACACAGAAGATAGTGGACCAGCTGTTCTGCCATTTCTAAGGTCAGAAGAAGAGAAAATATGCTTCAGTTGTAACAGAAGAAATATTTAGAAAAAAACGTTTTTCTGGCAGAGCCAAGATGGTGGAGTGAAAGCAGTGACTTGCTTGAGCTCTCCCCCAAACTCCTCCAAATACTTATAAAAAATGGCTCTAAACAAATTCTGAAGCAGCAGAACCCACAAAAAGACAGAGTGAAACAAATTTCCAGCCCAAGACAACCTGGATGATTGATCAGGAAGGTGTATCGCCCCGGGCTGGGAGCGCAGCGCAGCATGGGCACGCAGGCCGCAGCAAACCTGGAGCAGGCCTCAGAGGACTGAATCACGGGCAGCTGTGGAGGTTTCCAGACTCCTCAATTCACGAATGCCAAAGACAACTTAGAAGGTCAGTGAGAAAAGTCTGTTTCTGTTGGTGCTGAGAAAGGAAGGTGGGGTCTCAGCTCCATTCCCCAAGAGCCTGGCCCTGGGAGGGGGGGCAGCTGCTTCCCGAGCTTCCGGCCCACAGACTGAGAGGGAATCCAGTGGCTGATCAGAGAGGGAATGCAGGGATCTCTTTGCCAGTGCTGAGCCAGGAATCTCTTGCTTTGCCAGTGTGTGGATCTGGGTCACGGTTCTGGGTGGCAGTGCTGGGGTGAGGAGGAGAGCTGGCATGGTGGAGCTTGTAGTGGCTGTGGAGAGGAACCCCTCCTCACAGTTACGGGACAGAAAGGAATACTTGTGGTCACAGGCCAGGAAAGGAGTAAACACCTTGCCCCTTATCATACCAGCTTGGAAGAACTGAAAATTTACAGGTCCCTACAAGTATCTCTGAAAACAGCTACACAAACCCCTGAAGCTTGGGACAGTATACTCTCCACATTGGAAGCAGACTCTTACCTTAACAAGGAGTTTAAAACTCAAGTAATTGGCCAGGATCATGAGCAAGCAGCGCAAAAAGAGTCAGACTATATTATCTTACTTTGGTGAAAAAGAAGATCAAAATATACAACCAGAAGAAGACAACAAAGTCAAAGCTCCTACATCCAAAGCCTCCAAGAAAAATATGAATCAGTCCCAGGCCTTGGAAGAGCTCAAAAGGGATTTTGAGAAGCAAGTAAGAAGTAGAGGAAAAACTGGGAAGAGAAATGAGAGTGATGCAAGAAAATCATGAAAAACAAGTCAACAGCTTGCTAAAGGAGACCCAAAAAAATACTGAAGAAAATAACACCTTAAAAAATAGCCTAACCCAAATGGCAAAAGAGGTCCAAAAAGCCAATGAGGAGAAAAATGCCCTAAAAAGAAAAATTGGCCAAATGGAAAAGGAAGTCCAAAAGATTACTGAAGAAAATACTTCCTTAAAAATTAGAATAGAGCAATTGGAAGACAGTGACTTTATGAGAAATCAAGACACTGTAAAACAAATCCAAAAGAATGAAAAATTAGAAAACAATGTGAAATATCTCATTGGAAAAACAACTGACCTGGAAAATAGATCCAGGAGAGAGAATTTAAAAATTATTGGACTATCTGAAAGCCATGATCAAAAAAAGAGCCTAGACATCATCTTTCAAGAAATTATCAAGGAAAACTGCCCTGATATATTAGAACCAGAGGGCAAAATAGAAATTGAAAGAATCCACGGATCTCCTCCTGAAAGAGATCCCCAAAGGAAAACTCCTAGGAATATTGTAGCCAAATTCCAGAGTTCCCAGGTCAAGGAGAAAATATTACAAGCTGCCAGAAGGAAACAATTCAAGTACTGTGGAAACACAATCAGGATAACACAAGATTTAGCAGCTTCTACATTAAAGGACCGCAGGGCATGGAATATAATATTCGGAGGGCAAAGGAGATAGGATTACAACCAAGAATCACCTACCCAGCAAAACTGAGTATAAGCCTTCAGGGGAAAAAATGGTCATTCAGTGAAATAGAGGACTTTCAAGCATTCCTGATGAAAAGACCAGAGCTAAACAGAAAATTTGACTTTCAAATACAGGACTCCAGTGGAACATGAAGAGGTAAACAGGAAAGAGAAATCATAAGAGACTTATTAAGATTGAACTGTTTACATTCCTGCATGGAAAGATGATATTTGTAACTCATGAGACCTTTGTCAGTATTAGGGTAGTTGAAGGAAAAAAATTGTATGTATATATATAGATAGATAGATAGAGAGGGCACAGGGTGAGTTGAAGATTAAGGGGTCATATCTGGAGAATAAAATTAAGGGATGAGAGAGGATGATACTCGGAGAAGAAAGGGAGAGGTAGAATGGGGTAAATTATCTCACAAAAAAAAAACAGAAAAGAAAAGGCTCTTACAGTGGAGGGGAAAGGGGAAGGTGAGAGGGAATGAGGGAATCTTATTCTCATAGGATTTGGCTTAAGGAGAGAATAACATACACATTCAATTGGGTATGGAAATCTGTCTTACCCTACAGGAAAATAGGGGGAGAAGGGGACAAGAGAGCAGGGGGTGATAGAGAGGAGGGCAGATTGGGAAAGGGTAATCAGAAGCAAATACTTCTGAGGAGGGACAGGGTCAAAGAAAGAATAGAATAAAGGAGGGCAGGATAGGATTAAGGGAAATAGAGTTAGTTTTTCACAACATGTCTACTAAGGAAGTGTTTTGCATAACTGCACATGTACAACCTATATTGAGTTGCTTGCCTTTTCAATGAGGGTGGGTGGGGAGGGAGGAAGGGAGAAAATTTGGAACTCAAAGTTTTAAAAACACATGTTTTAAACAAAATGTTTTCACATGCTACTGGGAAATAAGAAATACAGGAAATGGGGTACAGAAGTCTATCCTGCTCTACAGGAAAATAGAAGGGGAAGGGGATAAAGAAGGAGGGGAGAGATAGAAGAGAAGGCAGACCAGGGGGAAGGGAGTATTCAGGAATCATGCCATCTTGGGGTGGGGGGAGGGGTGAGAAATTTGGAACTCAAAAACTTGTGGAAGTGAATATTGAAAACTAAAAATAAATAAAATTATATTTTAAAAAAACATTCTTCTACGGGCTGAGAGAAACTAGAATGGTCTGATGAGACATGGGGTTTTCCTTTGGGTATATTTGGGCTAACTTAGCAGCAGAGGTGGAAATTAGAAGTTTTGATTATTGGCAGAAAATGGATCCATCTCAAAGTTAACTTATTCTGTTCCTTGACTTTCCATATGAGGAAACTTGAGCTAGAGGGGTGAAGAGAATTATTCAAAGCCATAAAAGCAAATTAATGGTTGATACTAGGATGAACATTTAAAAGATCTCTTTGATTCTTCCATGTATTATGATTTTGTAATTTTTTTTTTAATTACAGAGTAGTCTTTGGTATGACTACAAGATCATCAGAAGTAGTGTTTGTTTTAAACTGTGTTCTTTGAAACTCTAGAGTTCTACAGAGCTCTACAGGAATTCTGAGATATGTGTATGTTGTATGTATGTATATGTATATGTGTACATGCATACATGCATTTGTAGATAGATACGGATATAGATATTTGAGTCACTGTTGTTCTTTTTTAGACATCCAGATTATTTAGGCCTGACAGGTAAGCACAACTGTCTCATTAAATGCAAATATATTTCTTTGTGGCTTCTAAAAAATGGAATGTTACATTTTTTAAAGAGCATACAGGTGCCTGTCTTTATAAGTAAACACAATATGTCAAAACTTTATCTCATAAAATTTACAAAATAAGGAACAAGTTCATATTTTAGTGCTACCTTCACAATTAGGAACTTTTCAGCTACCCCCAGTACAATTTTGCCCTTGCCATTAGCCATGGCAACTGGTCCTTTACCCTTATAGAATCAGTGCCAGCTAGATGACCTCTTGTGGCCTAAAATCTAACATTCCATGAAATGAATTGAATGTAAATCACTGGTGTAATTGCAGATTTGATTTCTTCCTTTATTTGATTTCCATTTAGACCAACATCTCAGTAAAAGCAGGTTTCACATTGTGAATGTTTTGTTTGTGTACGTAGAAGGGGCTAAATAAATTCAATGTATAAATTTTCCCCTTCTGACATAAAGAAAAAGTTTTTAAAGACCAAATAGAAAATATTATTTTCCTCTTATACAAAGCTATGGTATAGCTGCATCTATAATAATCTCTAATAGTGGAGTGCTGCTCATGAAAGGCAAAAAAGAACTGGAGGAAAGCCAGAAAAAGGCAACTCAGATGAGTCAGGGACCTACAGGGAAGCCAACTAAAAGACTTAGAACTTTAGTCTAGAAAGGTGAAGTCTGAGATGTGATATGATTATAACATATTGGATTGTGATCCCCTTGAAGAAAGAGTGTGTCTTATTTATCATTGCGTCATAGTGCAGAATCTCAGAGCTGGGAGAGCCCTGATAAGTTGCCTAGTCAAATCATTACTTAAATGTGATTCCCTTCCATGATATCTATGGGCAAAGTGGTCACCTGTTACCTGCTTGAAATTCTACTGTAGTGGAGAATGTTATCTTTTAATGTTAAGCATGGGATGCTGCATATATATGGTAGAATTAACAAATGTTTGTTAACTAAATGAATAAAAGAATAATTGAAGCTTTTATTATTTTTAATTTTAATTTGCATTGGTATCTTTTGTTGTTATGTAACTTTAATTTCCAAATCTATCCACCTCTCCCTGAGAGCCTTCCCTTATAACTAAAAGAAGAAATTGAAGCTTTTAAAAATCATGAAGAATCTGGAGAAGTTGAACACAGACATATTCTCCAAGTCTAAACTAGGATTTAGAGACATGCTTTGAGGCTTAGAAAGGTGTGTATTTCAGGTGTACATAGGACCATATTATTTTAGTAATATTAGGAATTTGCAATTCCTGGGAGCTAGTAGAGGCTGAATATATAAATAAGTTCAAGAAAGGTTTAGCCAATTTGGTAGATGACAGATCCATAAGAGATTATCAAAGAAATCTAGACTGGGAGGTAGGGATGATAATCATGCCTTTTGTTTGGTTGTACCAAGATGTCCTTTTCAGAGCTGAATAGGGCAGAACTTGTATGGTATTGTTGATGTTCTCATATTCCCCTGTAAGAAGACCACCAGCCTCTTGCATTTTTCTAGCGAGGTTAGGGATCTTAGGATTGTAGACTTAGAATCAGATGGAACTTCGGGGATCATTTAGTGCAGGCCCACAGATATCAAGTGATTTGTTTAAGGTAACACAATACAGGTAGTAAGTGGGAAAGGTGGGAACCAGCTTTAGATATTTGAACTCTAAATTCTACACTACTTCTACTGTGCTATTGCTTAAAAGATATCAGATAAATCTCTTTAGAATAACTAGTTTTAAGTGATCATCCATGCCCCTCAGCAGGTATAGCTCTTGACATCCCTCTAGCCATTAGCTACACTTGCTATTTTTATCCTTTGTAGCTCCATTAACCATATACAATTCCTTTTGTCGCTTGAGTCTATGTGTTTAATTATGTAAATAGCATTACAAATCACAGCATTGTTGAATTACATTGCATTTCTACTCCCATTACAAATCAAAACTTATTCTATCTTGTGACCATCCATTCATTCTGAAAGTAAGTGTGTAGCAGTATAGAAAATGAGTCTGTGAAACAGACCTGTTTTTGGAAAAGTTCTCATAGGGAGGCAAGAGCAGTATATATACATATATAGGGGCTGCTTAAGAACAGTTGACTTTCTGTCACTTTCCTTGTATTATCAGTCCACTCTCTTTTAACCACCACTTATGATTTCTTTTGTGCTTCCATTAAGTCAATTCATAACTGATTCATTATAAGTAATTATATGCCATTTGGCTTTAATTATCAGATCTGTACCCAGATTTCCATAGAATAAGTAGGTGTGCCTTGTCTTTGAAACAGGAGTGATAGAGGTGAAAGGAATCTCTGAGTCTCATCTAGTTCACCCTTCTTGACTTAAAGGTCTCCCTAGGCGCAGAGGTTCCCAAACTTAATTGAACTGCCCTCTTAAAAACAACAACAACAACAAAAACATTACTCAGCACCCCCTGGAAATCTATTTTCTTTAACCCTTTAAGGCTTTTTAAAATTTGCATCACCCAAGGCTACTACGGTCCCCTCCCTCCATCATTCCAGTGTCCCCTGGAGGCAGTATTGCCGTCTTTGGCAACCTATGCTAGGATTAATATCTAAACTGTCAGAAAAGGGAATTCCAAACTTTCCTTGAATCTTTTACCCTTTAACCTTTTGACATTCTCACTCTACTTATCTGAAACCCTAGATAATTTCTACTACATACCCCTTGTATCTACTTACAAGTCACTACTGCAGGAAATCATAAATCCATGGTCCATTATAAATTTGTACTACCTAACCTCTGTTGGGTCCTCACTGCTCCTTCATGACAATGCTTTTATTCATTTCTTTTTGACCTTCTGTTGAATTCCCATAGTAGCAATTCCAGATCTTCTCTTTTCTCTTTAAGTGTTCCCTTCTGCTCCCTGCTTCTCATTCTCAGCAGATGACTTCACCTTCTATTTAGAGGAGTGAAGAAAATTCATCTCATGTGAATTCTTTGTTTCCATTTTTTCCCTCTCTAAACCTTTCTTAGTCCTTAGTCCTTAACTATCCTCTCCTTCTTGCCTCCAGTATCAGAGGAAGGTGGCTCCTCTACCTCTATCCTGAATCCCATCTCTCCTGTGACTTGACTGAATCATTTATCTACTCTCTCCTCACCAGGTGTGGCAGAATGGTCCAATCCCAATGCTGATAGGTAAGGAAATTTTAGACTTCTCTATTTATCTGACCTGGTCCAGTTCCCACTACCTTGGCAGCTGGCTGTAGTTCAGGTACTCAGTCAACTTTAGCCCTACTGTCCCTCAGAACCCCTGAACTCAAGTGGTCCACAAGCCTCAGCTTCTCCCAACTGCAGGAATTACAGACCTGTACCATTACACCTGGCCTTGACATGTACTTTTAAACTTTTCTTCTCTGTTGCTTCCTTCTTCTCATAATAATACATTTATACAGCACTCTAAGGTCTGCAGAACATTTTACAAATATCTCGTTCTATCCTCAGAACAACCCAAGAAGATAGTTGCTACTGTTGTCTTCATTTTTACAGATGAGGAAACTGAGGCAAACTGAGGTTAAAGTGATTTACCCAGAGTCACACAGCTAGTAAGTGTTTGAGGTCATATGTGAAATATAGTCTTCTTAACTCAAAGCACTCTCCATTGTGCCAAATATTCCCTGGTCTTCTCATCTTTTTTTTTTTCAATTTTATTTTTATGTGCAGTTCCGCATTCCCTCCCTGCCTGCACCCCCTCCCTTACCTATTGCGAAGGCAAGAAATACAATACCCATTATATTTATGAAGCCATGAAAAATATATTTCTACATTAGCAATTTGCTACCCACCCCAAATCAAAATTAAAGAAAGGAAAAAATATGCTTTAATCTGCACTCTGAGTCGACCAGTTGTCTGTCAGGAGGTAGATAGCATTTTTCATCATTAGTCCTTTGGAGCTGTAGTGGATTATTGTATTGATTAAAGTTACTAATAAGTCTTTCACAGTTGATTATCTTTATAATATTGCTCTTACTGTATAGATTGTTCTGATTCTGCTCACTTCAGTTTGTATTAGTTCATATAAGTCTTCCCACGTTTTTCTGAAAACATCCCATTCATCACTCCTTTTTAATAATAATTTTATTTTTTCCCAATTACATGTAAAGACAATTTTTAACATTCATTTTTAAAAATTTTGACTTCCAAATTCTCTGCTTCCTTCTCTTCTTTCCCAGTTTCCTAACTCTTAAGCAGTTTGATACAGGTTATACATGTGCAGTCATGCAAACATTTCCATATTAGTCATGTTGTGAAAGAAGACAGATCCACAAAGAAAGAAAAAACATGAAAAATAGTATGCAGTGATCTGCATATAGACTTTGTCAATTCTCTCTCTGGAGGAGTGGATAGCACTTTTCATCATAAGTCCTTTGGAATTGTCTTTGGTCATAATATTGTTGAGAAAAGCTGAGTCATGAGCAGTTAATCATCTTATAATATTGCTGTTACTGTGTTAAATGTTCTCCTGGTTCTGCTCACTTCACTTTGCTTCATTTCATATAAGTATTTCCAGATTTCTCTGAGAGCATTCTACTTGTCGTTTCTTATAGTACAATAGTATTCCATTGCAGTCGTATACTACCACTTGTCTAGCTGTTCCTCAGTTGATGGGCATCCCTTCAATTTCCAATTCTTTGGCACCACAGAAATAACTGCTATAGATATGTATGTGTATATATACATACATATATGTGTGTGTGGATGTATACCCATACATACATACATACATATATATATGTGTGTGTGTGTGTGTGTGTGTGTGTGTATATATATATATTCATATGTCCTTTTCCCTTTTTTTAATCTCTTTGGGATACAGATCTGGTAGTGGTATTGCTGGGTCCAAAGGTATGTACAGTTTTGTAGCCCTTTGAACATAGTTCTAGATTGCTCTCCACAATGGTTGGATAAGTTCACAACTTCACCAACAGTGTATTAGTGTCCCAATTTTCCCACATCCCCTCCAGTATTTGTCATTTTCCTTTTCTATCATATTAGCTAATCTGTTGAGTATGAGGTGGTACCTTAGAATTGTTTTAATTTGCATTTCTTTAATCATTAGTGATTTAGAGCATTTTTTCATATGACTATAGGTATCTTTGATTTCTTCTTCTGAAAATTACCTATTCATATCCTTTGGCCATTTATCAATTGGGGAATGACTTATAGATTTGACTAAGTTTTCTATAGATTTGAGAAATGAAGCCTTTATTAGAAAAACTTGCTATAAAATTTGTTCCCCAGTTTTCTGCTTTCCTTCTAATCTTGGCTATGTTGGTTTTGTTTGTGTAAATCCTTTTTAATTTAATATAATCTAAATTGTCCATTTTACATCTCATAGTACTCTCTATCTCTCATTTTTTCATAAATTCTTCCCTTGTTCATAGCTCTGACAGGTAAGATATTCCATGCTTCCCTAATTTGCTTATATCGCCCTTTATGTCTAAATCAGGTACTTATTTTGACTTTAACTTGGTACATGGTGTGAAATGTTGGTCTGTAATTAGTTTCTGCCAAACTGCTTTCCAATCTTCCCAGGAAATAGTGAGTTCATGTCCCAAGGGCTTGGATCTTTGGGTTTATCAAACACTAGATTACTGTGGTCATTACTAAGTGTATTGTGTACCTAATCTATTGCTCTGGTACACCACTCTGTTTGTTACTTAGCCAGTACCAGATTGTTTTGATGATTACTGTTTTGTAATACAGTTTGAGATCTCGTACTGCTATACCACCTTCCTTCACAGTTTTTTTTTTCATTGATTCCCTTGGCCTGTGTTTTTTTCTTAGAGAGCCCGTTTATAACTTGTTCAATTTATTTTTCTAAGATAAGATTACTTAAATATTCTGTTTGCTCTTCTCTTTATTTGAGCAATTTATATTTTTGTACGTATTCATCCATTTCACTTAGATTATCAGTTTTACTGGCATATTGATTGATTTCATCTTCATTGGTTGCTTTTCATCCTTTTCATTTTTGATACTGGCAATTTGATTATCTTTTTCCTTTTACGCCTCCTTTTCCTTCTCTCTCTTATAAAATTAGCCACTGATTTCTCTATTTTATTGTTGGCTTTTTTCTTCATGAAACTATCTCCTAGTTTTATTTATTAGTTTATTTTTTAACATTCAATTTTATTAATCTCTCCTTTGATTTTCAGTATTTCTATTTTGATGTTTACTTGGAGGTTTTTAATTTGTCTTTTTTTCTAGTTTTTTTTTTAGTTGCATGACCAGTTCATCTACTTTTTCTCTTTTTTATTGATGTAAGTATTTAGAGATATAAAATTTCCCCTAAGTACTGTTTTGGCTATATCCCACAAATTTTGGCATGTTCTTTCATTGTTGTCATTATTATAATGAAGTTATTATTTCTGTGATCTCTTTGACCTACTTATACTTTAGGATTAGATTATTTAATTTCAAATTAATTTTTAATCACTGCTTCAAAGGCCCTTCCTTGGAAGCAATTTTCATTGCTTTATAGTTTGAAAATAATGCATTTATTATTTCTGCTTTTCTAAATTTGTGAGGTTACTATGTCCTAATACATAGCCAGTTTTTGTCAGGATCCACGTTAGTTGAGGGGCAGCTACATGGTGTAGGAGACAGAATGTGAGCCTGGAGTCAGGAAGACTTGAATTCAAATCTGGCCTCAGATATTTACTAGCTGTGTGATCCTGGACAAGTCACTTGCCCCCATTTGCCTCAGTTTCCTCATCTGTAAGATGAACTGGAGAAGGAGATGGTAAACCACTTCAGTACCTTTGCCAAGAAGAATCCCACAGAGGTCATGAAGAGTCAAACACAACTAGAACAACTGAATAAAATGTTAGTTGAGAAAAAGGTATGCTCCTTACTATTTCCGTTCATTATTCTTAAGTGGTCTTTCAGATGTAACTTTTCTAAAATTCTGTTTATCTTCTTTAACTTTTTAGGGATTCTTTTTGTTGTTGTTGTTGCTTGCTCAATTTTGCTCGTTGCTCCTGTTTCTTGACTTTGTACTTTATGTTAGAGTTAGGCTTTGCTGACCTCTGGAGGTCGAATGAGGTGGCCATATATCTGGCTTAAGCTTCTTTTATGAGCTCCTGCTGCTTTTCAGTGGGTCCCTATAAGTTTTTGGTGCTTCCAAAGTGCTGATCTGGAGAGAGGTCAGGTCACTCCCCTTCTGGTCTGTGCTCTGGTCCTTACTCAAGTAGGGCCCCTGCTCCCTCATAACCGTAACTATATTCCTCTTCACCCTGCATCAGCAATCCACAACTGAGTAATGGACGAGATAGCTGCTGAATGGCACCTGATCCTGCACCCAGTGCTAGTACAAGTGTCTCTTGGGATCTCTTTCTGACCAAATGTTTAGTCTCCTTACCGTCTCAAGTGCTTAGCTTGTTGCTACCACTGCTGGTGCCACTTCTTCTGTGTTTCCAGCCAACCTGGACCCCTATGTCTGCAGAACCCCCAGCTGCCCTCGGCTGGAAAATGACTCACTGAGACTTTTTGTTGGTTTCCTTACTAAGAATTTGGTTTGGTGCATTTTTTAAAAGTTATTATAGAGGAGTTGTTGGGAGAGCTAGAAAAAACATGCTGTGTTCACTCTGCCACTTTGGCTCCATCCTTATGTCTCTCACCTTTAAAAAGACTTTTATAATGCTTCTTGTTCCTTCAGGCTATCATCTTACCTCATTTTTTCCCCTTTACTTTTTCTATTGCCTCAACACTCACTCATCCTTAACTTCCCTTGTCATTTGCCTAGAATGCAGCCATCATTTAAAAATGTTTGTTGAACTGAATTAATTCATTTCTGTCTCTTAACGTTTACTCCCAGAAGTCTCTGAAGGGCAAGGCCTATTTTATTTACCTTTATAACCTTGCCTCGTGCCTAGTTCTGTGCTCTGTCCACAGTAGATACTGAAGTGTTGAATGCATTCTTCCTGACGTTATTTAAATATTTTTTCTTTTTGTTTGGGCTTCAGCAGAGATGGAACATTCTTCCTCTAAATGAATCTTCACATATTTTGTGAAATGAATTTTCACGTGTCATTAAATCATTTCTTAGCCTTTTCTTTGTTAAATAATCCTAGCTCCTTTAATTAATCTTCAAAGGGGACACATTTTCAAATTTACAGAAATTTTCATTATTGTCTTATGGATGTCTTTCTAGATCTTCAGGTTTCTAAATTCATAGACTGGTGTTTTAGAGGCAGTTATGTGGCTCAGTGGATAGAGCACTGTACCCGAAGTCAAGAAGACATGAGTTCAAATGTGGCCTCAGCCATTTATTGTAACTGTGTGATCCTGGGGAAGTCACTTAACTTTTGTGAGGATAAAACAAGATAATATTTGTAAAATACTTTGTATATCTTAAAGTGCTATATAAATGCTAATTATTATGAGTAATGTTATTTATATACTTTGACTTTGCTAATTCATTACTTCTTTTCTTGACTAAGGCTGTGTTGAACTGAAAAAAAACCTGTTCTCTGACAACGTTTTGCACACTGAGATTCAAAGAGTGTCTTCCTCCCTTACCTGTAATATATAGATGGAAATTATTGCAGAAGTTATTGCAGGAAAAATGTGATTAGAGTCTAAAGAAAGCCCAGTTAATGGCAGTGAACCGTCCTTATCGATCCAAGCCCTAAAAGGAACCTTCACCAAATAGGTATTTTAAAATAATTTTTGTACTTTATTTATTTATTTATCTTTTTGCTTTTTGGTGAGGCAGTGGGGTTAAGTGCTTACTCAGGGTCACACAGCTATTAAGTGTCAAGTGTCTGAGGCCAGATTTGAACTAGGTCCTCCTGATTCCTAGGCCGGAGATTTATCTACTGCACCATGTATCTGCCCTATATTTTAATTTTTTTAACATTCATTTTTTATTTTGAGTTCCCAGTTCTCTTCTTCCCTTCATTCCCTACCCCAACCATTGAACCACATTAGCCATAAACCCCCCAAAAGCAAGAAGAACCAAGAAAGTTAAAAAAAAATATGTTTCAGTCTGCACTCAGAGGTCTTCAGTTCTCTCTCTGGAGGTAGATGGTAGTTTTCATCATGAGTCCTTTGGAATTGTCTTGGATCATTATATTGATCAGAGTAGCTAAGTCTTTCACAGTTGAACGTCATTACAATATTCTTGCTACTTTGTACAATGTTCTCCTGGTTCAGCTCACTTCACTTTGCGTCACTTCAAATGAGATTTCTCATGTTGTTCTGAAATCATCCTCTTTGTCACTTCTTACAACAAAATAGCATTCCATTACAATCATATACCACCATTTGTTCAGCCATTCCCCAATTGATGGGCATTCCCTCATTTTCCAATTCTTTGCCACCACAAAAAGAGCTGCTATAAATGTTTTTGTACATACAGATTCCTTCCCTTTTTCTTTCATCTCTATACCTAGTATTTTGTATTTCTGGATCAAAAAGTATGTACAGGTATAGCCTTTTGGATGTAGTCGCGAATTGTTTTCCAGACTAGTTGAACTAGTTCAACAGTTACAAATAGTTAGGCATGTGTTTTGATGTGTTGGTTCTGGCCTTCTTGCTGTCCTTTATAAGCTATATTCCGTCTCCTACATTTGTTCAGTGACACTAGTCTCTCCTCCTTTTCTCATGTTTGGATTTATTCCTTTCTCACTTTTGCATCTTAAAAATCTCTAAATTTTTAGTTTCCTTACAGACTTAGCTTAAGCCACCATATGAAACCTTTCCCCATCCTCTCCAAGCTTCTAGTGCCTCCGCCCACTTTACCTTTTGTCTAATTTGTATATTCCCAAATTTATATGTTTGTTTCCTTCTATAGAATGCAAGCTCCTTGAGGGTAGGGTTTGTTTAGGCTTTGTTTTTGAATCTCTAATGCCTAATCTCCTGGTGCCTAGTGGGTGTTTAATAAAAACTTGTTCATTGATTGCCCAAGAGGGTGCTTCTGATCAGTCTGCTAGTACTCAGAAATGAAATGTGTTTTGTAAATGGGAAGCCAACGTATTAAACTTGATCTTGTTAGATTGGATGACCAGAAGGAAAGCAGTCTCTCCTGATTCTCTCTCTTTCTCTAATTCCAGACATGTTGTTGCAAATTAGATTCAGTCCTTGACCTAGATGAGATGTCCTGGTTGTCAGCCAAGAATTATACCTCTTCATGTGAGATGATTTACCCCATTCTCTTCCCTGTTCTCTCAGTGTAATCATCTTTCTGGCTCCTTAATTTTGTTTCTTTTGGGATATTATCCCATCAAAGTCAATTTGTAGCTATGCCGTCTGTCTAAACATACGTCCTTCTAACTGCTCTGATAGTGATAGCATTCTTAAAGGTTACAAGTATCATCTTCCCATGTAAGGATGTAAACAATTTAACCTTATTAAATCTCTTTTGTTTTCTCTTTCCACTTTACCTTTTATACTTCTCATGAATCTTGTATTTGAAAATGAGATTCTCTGTTCAGCTCTGGTTTTTTTCATCAGGAATGCTTGAAAGTCCTCTATTTCATTGAATTTCCATTTTTGCCCTGAGGTATTACACTCAGTTTCACTGGGTAGGTAGTTCTTGGATGCAATTCCAGCTCCTAGCTCCTTTGCTTTCCTGAATGTCATGTTCCAAGCCCTCTAATCCTTTAATGTAGAAAATACTAAATTTTTTGTAATCCTGTCTGTGGCTCCATGATATTTGAATTTTCTTTCTGGCTGCTTGCAGTATTTTGGGAGTTCTGAAATTTGACTGTGATATTCCTAGGAGTCTTCATTTCAGGATCTTTTTCAGGAGATGATCAGTGGATCCTTTTAATTTCTAGTTTACCCTCCTCTGGTTCTAGGGTATCAGGGCAATTTTCCTTGATAATTTCTTGAATGTGATGTTCAGGCTCTTTTTTTAGTCATGGTTTTCAGTCCAGTAATTCTTAAATTATGTCTCCCCGATATATTTTCCAGGTCATTTGTTTTTCCAATGAGATATTTCACATTTTCTTCTATTTTTTTTCATTCTTTTAACTTTGGTTTTTGTTGTTGTTGTTTGTTTGTTTGTTTGTTTGTTTGTTTGTTTCTTGATGTCTCATGGAATCATTAATGTCCACTGGCCTAATTCTAATTTTTAAGAAATTATTTTCTTCAGTGAGCTTTTCTGCCTCCTTTTCCATTTGACTGGTTCTACTTTTTAAGGAGTTTGTTTTCTTCAGTGAATTTTTATATGTCTTTTTCCATTTTTTGTATTTCCTTTACCAAGCTGTTGACTCTTTTTTCATGATTCTCTTACATCACTCTCATTTCTTCTGCCAGTTTTTTTCTACCTCTCTTATTTGATTTTTAAAATCCTTTTTGAGCCTAAGACTGATTCACATTTTTCTTTGAAGCTTCACATGTATCTGTTTTCACACTGTTGTCTTCTTTTGAGTTTGTTTTTTGAGCTTCCCTGTCACCATAATAACTTTTTCCCCCACTTTTTTTAAAAACATTTTTATTTAAAGTTTTGATTTCTCTCTCTTTCTCCTTCCCCTCTCCCCACCTGAAACAGTAAGTAATCAGATACAGGTTATACATTTGGAATTATGTAAAACATTTCTGTATTAGTCACTTTGTACAAGAGGACTCAAATAAAAGAAAAAAAATGAAAGGAAGAAAGTATAAAAGTAGCATGCTTCAGTCTGTATCCAGTAAATACCAGTTCTTTCTCTGGAGGCAGATAGTATGCTTCACCACTAGCTCTTTGGAATTTTCTTGGATCATTGTATTGCTGAGAATAGCTAAGTCATTCACAGTTCATTGAACAATATTTTTGTTACAGTGCATAATGTTCTTCTGGTTCTATTCACTTCACTATGCATCAGTTCATGTAAGTCTTTGCAGATATTTCCGAAATCATCCTGCTTGTCATTTCTTATAGCACAACAGTATTCCATTACAATCATATACCACAGCTTGTTTAGCCATTCATCAATTGATGGGCATCCTTTTGATTTCCAATTCTTAGCCACCACAAAAAGAGCTGCTATCAATATTTTTGTACAAATAGGTCCTTTCCCCTTTTTTTGGATGTCTGTGGGATATAGACCTAGCAGGGGTATTACTGGATCAAAGGGTATTCACAGTTTTATTGCTCTTTGGGCATAGTTCCAAATTGTTCTCTAGAATTGTTGGATCAGTTCACAACTCTACAAACAGTGCATTAGTGTCCCAGTTTTCCCACAACCCCTCCAACATCAAACATTTTACTTTTTGTCATATTAGCCACTCCAATAGGTGTGAGGTGTTACCTCAGAATTGTTTTAATTAACCAAGGTTCACATTTGGCGCATATATGTTTAGTATTGATATGACTTCATTGTCTGTGGTACTTTTCAGCAAGATATAGTTTCCTTCTTTATCTCTCTTAATTAGATCTATTTTTGCTTTTGCTTTGTCTAAGATCGTGATTGCTACCCCTGCTGTTTTTGCTTCAGCTGAAGTATAATAGAGTCTGTCCCAGCCCATTGCCTTTAACCTGTGTGTATCTCTTCGCTTCAAATGTGTTTCTTCTAAACAGCATATTGTAGGATTCTGGTTTTTAACCCATTCTGCTGTCTGCTTCCATTTTATGGGTAAATCCATCCCATTCACATTTATAGTTATGATAATTAACTGTGTATTTCCCTCCATGCTATTTTTTGCTTGTCTATCCCTCTCCCTCTCTTACACCCTACCTTTCCCCTCTTCACAAATGTCTTACTTCTGATCACCACCTTCCCCAATATACTCTCCCTTTTGTCAGTCCCCCTTCCCCTTCTGTGATCCCCATCCTTTTTTACTTCCTGATGGGGTAACATAGATTTCTATATCCAACTGAGTGTGTATATTATTCCCTGTCTGAGCCAGTTTTGATGAGAGGAAGGACTAAGCTTTGCCTGTCACCCCCTCTCCCATCTTCCCCTTCATTATAATACCTCTTTTTCATACCTCTCTTTTTTGTGGGATAGTTTATCTCATTCAGTCCCCTTCCCCTTCCAGTGCAATTTTCTTTCTCACTCCCTTATTTTGTTTTTTTTTTTTGGGGGGGGTTATCATCCCTTCAAAGTCACTTTATATCCACACTCTCTCTCTACATCTACTCCTCCTAATTGTTCTGATAGTCATAAAGTTGTTAAGAGTTACAAATATTATCTTGCCATATAGAAATATAAACAGTTTAACCTTATGGAATTTCTTATGTTTTTTCTTTCTTGTTTCTTTTTTTACCTTTTTATGTTTTCCTTGCATCTATATCTGAAGGTCAAATTTTTTATGCAGCTCTGGTCTTTGAATTAGAAATGCTTGAAAAGTCTCTATTTTGTTAAATATCCATTTTCACCCTGAAAGATTATATTCAATTTTGCTGGTAGGTGATTTTTGGTTGCAGTCCTAATTCCTTTGCCTTCCTGTTGATCATATTCCAAACCCTGGTTCTTTAATGTAGAAGCTGCCAAATCCTGTTTAATCCTGATTGTAGCTCCACAAAATTTGAACTGTTTCTTTTTGGCTGCTTGCAATACTTTCTTCTTGACCTGTGAGCTCTGGAATTTGTCTGTGATGTTCCTAGAAGTTTTCATTTTGGGATCTCTTTCAGGTGGTGGTCAGTGGGTTCTTTCAGTTTATATTTTGCCTCTGGTTCTAATAGTAATTCTTATATTATCTCTTCTGGATCTATTTTCTAGGTCAGTTGTTTTTCCAGTGAGAAATTTCACATTTTCTTTTATTTTTAAAAACTTTTAAAATTTTGTTTTATTGTATCTTGATATCTCATAGAGTTATTAGTTTCCACTTGTTCAATTGTAATTTTTAAGAAATTACTTTCTTCAGTGACCTTTTGTACTTCGTTTTTCCTTTTGGCCAACTCTATTTTTTAGATAGTTATTTTCCTCAGTAAATTTTTGTATATTTTTTTCTCATGCTGTCGACTCTTTTTTCATGATTGTCTTGCATTACTCTCATTTCTTTTCCAAATTTTCCTTTTGGTTCTCAGATTTGCTTTTTAAAACCCTTTTAAAGCTGTCTCAGGACTTTTTGTTCCTGAGACCAAATCACATTTTTCTTTGAGGCATCACATGTAGCTATTTTGGCACTATTGTCTTCTTCTGAGTTTATGCCTTGATCCTCCCTTTCACCGTACTAACTTTCTATAGTCAAGGTATTTTTGTTTTTGCTCGTTTTTCTGCCGTTTTTCATGACTTGGTGTTGTTATGTGAGAGTTAGGTTCTGGTCCTGCACTGTCCCAAGTTTTTTGTGCTGGGGCTCTGGGTCTTAGTGCTAACTTTCACTGGGCTTCAAGGCTTAGCTGCTTGCTTTCTCTGGAGCATAGCCTTGCCTTCTGGCTTGTGCTGGGGAGGTGGGGCCTCTCAGTTGGCCTCCCCTCAGTTTGGGATTTTGCTGCTGGACTGCTCCAGAGGTGGGGCTTGGTTCTAGGTTGCTATGCTAATAGAGTCTTTCTGGTGGCTGGCCCTGGAGGGAGAGTTCTTGCTGCTGATCTACTTGAGGGATGGGGCCCAGCTGCTGAGTTGCTATGGAAACAGGGTCCCTCTGCTGGTGGGCCCCAGGGGTGGGGTGTTGCTGTTAGCTAGCCCTGGGATGGGACTTCACTACTGGTCTGCAATGGAGTCAAAGCCTTTCTGGTGGCTTGTGCTGGTTGTGAGGTCTTTGGGGCAGATCCTTGCTGAGCTGCACAGACTCTCAATTGCCTAGGGGGATGCTGGCTTGCAGGCTC
Organism: Phascolarctos cinereus; assembly: GCF_003287225.1. NCBI lineage: Eukaryota > Metazoa > Chordata > Mammalia > Diprotodontia > Phascolarctidae > Phascolarctos > Phascolarctos cinereus. Next base: position 59,863,806 of record NW_027555847.1, read on the forward strand.
ACTGGTGGATTGTCCTAGGCTTGGAGCCTTGCTGCAGGTCTTCTGTTATGAGGCTGGATGTTACTGCTGCTGCTCTTGGACCTCTCTCCTCTCCCACCCCAGTAAGACAGACATTTCCTGCAGTGCTTGTAAGCTGCTTCTCTGCCCCTGGATCAATTCTGAGGTAGTTTTCTAGTTATTTGGAGGGGAATTTGGGAGGGCTTCAGAGGATTCCTTCCTCACTCCATCTTGGTACCAGAAGTCCGTAATAATGTTCTTTGGTTATGTTCTTTTTTTTTTTTTTGCTCATTTTCAACCTATTTCGTGACTTTTAATTTTATGTTAAAGTTACGCACGTGGTTCAGGGGCCTAACCACTAGCCTGCTGTGCTGGGGCTATGGGGCCTCTCTGAGGCCTGCGAGCCACTAGCCTGCTGTGCTGGGCCTATGGGGCCTCTCTGAGGCCTGCTGCACCAGGGGGTATGGATCTAGTTTCTGGCTTGCTGGGCCTTGGCTTGTTGCTGGCTTGCCCAAAAGCTGTACGCACTGGACTGTGCTTACCTTTTACACAAGTGAGACAGACCTTTCATGCTGGTGTTCCAAGTTGTGTTGGGCTACAAACTTGTTTCACCATGTCCTATTGTTTGTTCTGTTGCTCCGGAATTCATTTTGAGGCATAATTTTATAGTTGTTTGAAGGTGAATTCGGGAGAGTTCAGTCTACATCCTGCTTTATTTCACCTTCTTGGCTCCACCCTCAGCCAAGAATTAGGAAGCACAAATTATTCCTTAGATTTTTGAATCACTTTGAGGACAGGAACCATGTCTTGCACCCCTTGTATCTCCCACAGAATTTAGTATAGCACCTTATATAGAGTAGACACTCAATATAAATATTAAATGAATGAAAGCAAATACATTTCTTGTAGCTCACTGGTTCTGGATGAGTGTGTCTCCCTTGATCCTAGGTCTTCTTTGGGAAAGATTTGTGACTTAAAAGAAAAAAGTAAGAAACTCACACCCTTGATTGCATGTTGGGTTTGCCCAAAATTCCCTTAGGAGAATGCCTACCCTAGGTTCTGGCCCATCTTCAGCCTATTATGTAGCAGGCTTGCGTTGGCTCTTGGAACTAGAATCTTGAGTTTGCAGTAACCTCTCAGTATATGAAGAAAGCTTCTCCAGTAGCTACTTGAATTCTAAATATTCAGATTCACCAATAAAAGATTGCAAAGATGTGTCTAAACAAAATATATCAATAAATTAAAAAGAAAAATATAAAGGAATCTGTGCCTTTACCTTACCTCTGCCTTACAGGGGTCCTCTCTTTATGATACAGTCAAGCACTATCTTCCTCATGAAGCCTTTCCTGATTCCCCCTCACTGCTAATCTCACTGCTAATGCCTCTTTCCCAAGCTACCTTCTATTTAGCCACTTTGTATATATTTTTATCCTTTCTCCTCCCCATCCCCATCCAGTCAGTTTCCACATCCTGCCGATTCTGTCTTCATCATATATGTCCTATACACCTTCTCTTTTCTGGCACTCCTACCACTCTGGTACAGCCCCATAATTAACTTGTGCCTGGACTATTGCAGTAGCTCTTTCTGGTTAGTCTTCCTGCCTCATCTCTCCCAATTCCAGTCCATTGTCCACTCAGACTGTCCAAGTGATCTTCCTAAAGTGCAAGTCTGACCACAGCACCCTAACCTACCCCCCATTAAGTAAACTTTAGTGGCTTTCTTTTGCCTCCAGGTTCAATTGAAAAGTACGCTATTTGGCTTTTAGAGTTCTTTATGACATGGCCCTTTCCAACCTTTACAGTTGTATGTAGCTTACTCTTCTCCTTATACTGTGAGATCCAGTGACACTGGCCTTGTCATTCCTAGCACACAACATTCCATCTCAGACTTGCTGCCGTTTCACTGGCTGTCCTCTCTCCATCCTTCCCCTTCCCACCCCTCCCCCTCCCCTTGAATGTTGTTCTTCCTTATTTCTAACTCCTGGTTTCCTTCAAGTCTTAACTAAAATCCCACCTTCTTTAAGAAGCCTTTGCCAGTCCTTCACTCTATGATTATCTACAATTTACCCTGTATATATTTTGATGCAGTTCTTGCAGTTCTTGGCCCCTTGAGGGCAGCAACTGTTTTTACCTTTTTTTTTTTTTTTGGGGTATCCTTGGTGCTTAGCACTGTGCCTGGCACATAATAGGTGCTCAGTGAAAGCATGCTGACTTTATAGTTATGCTGTATATATAGGATATTCCTGAAATCTTAGTGCAGTTTTAAGCTGTTAGAGCTTTTTAAAGCAATTAGAGCTCACCTTCATTAGAGGATGAGCTCTTTGAAGACAGCGTGCTTACTTATCTCTGGCAGAGTGCCTAGCACTTATTAAGTGTTTGATTACTTGATTCCCACGGTGGTGATCATTTTGTAGTCTTTTTTTAAAAATCTTTTTTTGTGGGAGGAGCTAGGCAACGGGGTTAAGTGACTTGCCCAGGGTCACACAGATAGTAAGTGTCAAGTGTCTGAGGCCAAATTTGAATTCAGGTCCTCCTGACTCCAGGATCGGTGCTCTATCCACTGCGCCACCTATCTGCCCCTGTTTTACAGTGTTAAATGAATGTAAAAGAACGATTGGCCCAAGCTACCCAACAGATACACATTTCCAGGCCTTTTCTGAAAAGACAACAGCAAATTATAATGGTCCTTGCCCATGAACAACAGAGTTCAGACTTCATATAGATGACTAACATTTAGATAGCTTCCATCAGCTCTTGATTTGGGTATATACATGTACAGACCTGGGGGCCTGACATTCTTTCCTTAAGGGAATCTCTGATGATGATATTCCTCCAGAAAGCACACTCTTGGACATGGGGAAGGAGCGGGGAGAGCTTGGTCTTGGGTTGTTGTTTTTTAAGTTTTAAGAGGAGGAAAGGATTTCTTTTCCCCCTTCCACTTTCCTCCCTAACATCCCACTCCTCATGATGTGTTAGAATCTTGGAAGATTGGGTAGCTAGGGCTAAGAAGGTAGCGGTGGAATAAGAATGTGTTAGCTACTTTGAACTGACACGTTGGCCTTACAGACACCAAATTTGACTGCTTTCTTTTTTAGAGCCAGGCTGTAGTATTAATACGCCAGAACTAAGACACTCTACTGTTTCTTTCATGCTTTCTGTCTTTTTTTTTCTTTCTCTGCCTGCTGCCCCTCCACATCTCTCTCTTTTTCATTCTTTCTACCTCTGTCTCTCTCTCTGGCCTCTTCTTTACCTTCTCCTTCTCCCTCTCCCTCTCTTTCCACCTTTCCATCTCACTCCATATAAAGACTTAAGAGGAGGACTATGCATTTAATTGCAGACTTAACCAGACCTCAAAATCTTTTCACCTATCCCAGTTGTTATCATTGGGAAACCTTGTTGTTTTTTTCTACAACAATTTGGGGCAGGGGGCCCTGTCCAGAAGAAGGTGGCAATTAGAGGAAGGAAGAGAAATCTCAGAAAAGAAATGTGATTCAGGTGTGGGGATCACATGTGTCTGAGCTTAGCCGACAGAGTTGTAGGCAGAGGGGAAGAGAGACTGGAATTTAGTGGTCATATTTGTATGTGTTTTTTAATCCTTCTGTGGTTATACTGGTATTCATGAAGCAACAGACTCCCAGCGAGGCAGTGAACAACAAGCCTGATGATTAATTGCTCTTTTTAAATTGTAATTATGTCACTCACCAGAACCTGTGAACATTAATTCTCGATTTACTGAGTGAGTAATTGAATAATGAAGGGGCTGCCTGTTTGTTGTGCTCTATTCTTGCCCACGTGTCTCCACAATGCTAGGCCCTTCTGTGTCCCATAGTCTTTGAATGTGGCCTTTTCCTTTTGTTTTGATTTTGGTGTCTAATGTGAGCCCTCTATTGTGAGTTATCTCTGGCATTGTTTTCCTTTGGCAGGTAAAGGCAAGACCAATCTTTCCTATAATCACGACATTACTTCTTTAGTTTCATCCAAGGAAATCTTGTTCTCCTTCATTGATACCTTGCCTCTTCTTCTATTCTTTTCATTAATAGGTTTGGGAATAACACTTTTGCCTGTATTATATAACATTCTATAGAGTGGAAAGTCCAGGGTCTTCTCTGGGGAAAGATCTGTGACTTAAAAATTCTTTTCTTTCTCATCCACATGTTGTGACCTGCAGGAGGATACTTTGAATTTATTTTGTAGTTGGTTGGAATTGGTGATGTGGGAAGTGGATTTTGTCTTCAACTTTTTTTTGTCACTTAGAATGTGCTAGTATTTTGAGGTGTTTAAGATAGTATTGGGAGTTCTTCTAGAGTTATCTTAAGCCCCACTCCACTCTGATCCTTGGACTCAATATCCTGTTGGTTAGGAACCAACTTCCCCAACATTGCTTCCCAAGGTTCTTGAGGCTTTGCTGTCTGCCTTGTTACTTTTGCCGCCTTACTTTTCCATCTGTAGAAAACTGAACATGAACATGAACACAAAATCTCCTTTATGTGTGAACTTCCCTAATTGATATATGAGCTTCTTGAAAATTGTTCAGTCAATAAACACTTATTAAGCACCTACAACATGCCAGGCTCTGTGTTAAGTGCTAGGGATACAAATAAGGAAAAGACAGTCCTTGACCTCAAGGAGTTTATAATCCTGTGGGGGAAGACAGTGCACAAAAGGAAGCTGAAAGGGTGGGGGATGGGGGGAACATGAACCAAGAGAGCAGCTGATGGAAAATGAAGTTACTTGGAAAGTTCTGAGCTCTCCAGAAAGAAAGGCTTTGGAAGGAGTTTATACCTTCACCTTCTAGACTTCTAGTTAGAGGGGAGAGGCAACTTGAGAGTATTGAGAATGTGTTGAATATAACAACTGGGTCAGTCTGCATGATGATGAGATTTCAGCTGAAGAGCTTGTCCTGGGGAGGTCTGATGTTCTTGGAGCAGAAACCAAGCATAACCATTGATGGAAAATGAAGAGAGGAGGGGATGTCTCAGTTTTCTATTAGTATCTCCTCCACTTAGCACAGTGCTTGGCATATAGTAAACAATAACTTTCTGTTCTATTCCATTTTATTCAATGGCAGATTAAATGTTGTTTTGGAGGGGGGGTTTAAACAAGATATCTAGTACTTTGAGAAGGCCTGAAGACCTAATCTAGTCTGTTTCTGAGTTCTCAAAAATTCCTAGTAAAAATAACACCCTCTCCTTAATAAATGAAGGTGACTAACTGCTGACCCAATAACATTACAATAGTTGGGACGCTTTACATTAACCCATCCATAGTCCGTGACTCACCATTACTGTTTTCCTTCCCTTGTGAAATAGCAGGCAAGACAGCTGCGCCGGAGTTAGAGGTGTAATCTGGGGCTGAGGCTGGGGCCAGGGTTATTTGGTAACTCTTCAGTGGAGCAGAGCTACCTGGCCCACATAGAGACCTTGGCTTTACTGGCATTATGCCCAAGTGAGCTAACTAACCACAGAAAAGCATTCTGGTAACAATAGTATCCTTGTCCATTATGTTGGGAACATCAGGGTTAGCATGCTGAAAATTGGACTGCAGCCAGTCAGGTACTATGACTGCTCTGTCTTCTCATACACCTATTCTTCTCACATTCATTTGACATTAGGCCTCGAACAAAAGGACAAATGAAGGTGAAAAACATTTTATGTCTTAAAGTCTGAAGTTTTGTGAGAGCAAATTTGATTCTTATCTGCAGAGATGGGAAACAAGGCAAACCAAAGTGGACCAGTAGGAGTATACCTAGTGTCATTCATGCTGTTTTCAGGTCCCATTAATCCACTGTCTTATTTATTGTTTGTGTCAGTGAAAACATTCTACTTATGGAGTGTTCTTTACTGAATTTATCAGACATGAGTACTAATTATGAAGGGCATTAACATCATAGATGGTCCTGGCTCATTTTTACTGAAATAGTTTCCTGATCGAGGCTGGAGAACCTCATTCTGAACCTGTTATCAAGTATAGGATATATGAAGAGCCAACATGTTTGGGATGGTTTAGGAACAATATGACTAGAGGCAATAGAATAGGTAAAGTGACCCCTAAACTTCTAGCCCCGGAGTGTGTAACATCTATATAATTAGTGTAATGGCCATTTGACACCAAGCAGGTCTTTTGCTTGCTTGCTTCTTGGAAGAGAAAACTTTTTTAACAATAGATCCTAGGTCCCTTTTATGGGTATGGCAAGGGAGAGAGGTCTTAGCCAAAGAAGGGATAGAGATACAAAAGATAAAATACATAATTTCAGTCGCATGAAAATGGAAAGTTTTTGCCCAAACAAAATCAGTGCCCATATTGTAGTTTGTCCTTTGTTCTCAAAGAGGACCATGACATCAGGGAGATGATGACATGACTTGCAATTGACTTTGATTTGAGTGAGGGAGGGCTATGAAAAGTCACCAGCCTCACTTTCTCCTCTAGAACCATCTGGGTCCAGAGGCCAGATAGCGATCAGGACAACTGGGGAAGGATTGTGTTTCAGTTATCTCTGATGAAGGTCTGATATCCAAGATTAACACAAATATGAAAGACCGAGAACCATTCTCCTCTGCATATGTGGTTAAAGAGTATCAATCAACAATTCTGTCCCACCCAAAAAAACAGTTTGAATGATTAACAATCACATGAAAGATTCCATCAGCTCACTAATTATAAGAGAAATACACATAAAAACAAATCTGATGTTTCACTTCACACCTAGCAAAATGGCAGAGGTGATGAAGGATGGAAATAATCAATGTGAGATGTAGCTATGTAAAGACAGGCACACTGCATACACAGTTGGTAGAGCTGTAATTGATTCAGCCAGGCTAGAAAGTATTTTGGAATTATGCCAAGAGTATGACTGAAATGTTCACACACTTTGACCTAGTGATCCCATTGCTAGACATTTGAGGAGGTCAAAGAAAGAAAATTCCCGAATACATAAAAATATTCATGGTAACATTTCTTCTAGCAAAAAGCTGGAAACAAAGTTGAGGTACAGTGACTGGGGAATGGCTAGACAAAATTTAGTATGTGAATGTAATGAAATATTACTACACTATAAGTAATGATGCATGTGGAACATTAGAGAGAAGCTTTGGAAGACTTATATAAACCGATGCAGAGCAAAGTAAGTAGAAATGGGAAAGCTGTACACAATGACTACAGTTTAAATGGAAAGAACAAAAAAGCCCCAGGAAAACGTTGAGAATGTAACTCTTTGTCATAACAGAGGTGAGGAGGGATCTGTGAATTTAGAATATTGAATATTCAGTCATAATCAGTGGATGTGTTGGTTGATTTGGTTGTTTTTTTCTTACAAAGGATGATTCACTATAGTTGGAAAGTAAGGGAATGTGAAAACAAAGAACACCAATAAAAAATTTGAAAAACATGATATTATTAGATCCTGTGTGTCCTGATAAGATATGATCTTATTTTACAGCTTTGGCCAGCCTGGACAGGTATTCATTGGATTTTACTGCTTCTTTGTCTTGAACTGCAAGATTCTTTTTTCCCAACTAAAGGGAATATCCTCCAGGAAGAGTAGATGATTGAATTATTCTTCTGGTGGAGCTCTACATTTCTCCAAAGGTGGGACTAATCTGGGCTGAGAGAGTGTGATGAACTGTGAAATATATCAAATATATGTTGGCTAAGTTCTCACAGTGAACCTTCATGATAGGTCAGGGTTAGCAAGGAGAAGGTGCTATTATTGCTATTCAGTGCCTTATCTCTTCATGGGCAAAATTTTCATCCAGAATCGACATTTTCACTTACTGAAAAGAATGATAGCTCTTTTCCTTCTCCTACCACCTATTCTTGGTTGCTCCATAATCCTATCTTTCTAAAAAGTATTCATTACAAATCTGTAACAGAACTTTCTCCCTCTCCCCTCAGGGGCCTTTAGTAGGATTTCCTAAATGAATTTTCAAAAAGTTTTTATTCTTACTTACAAAAATTGTAATCCCATCTCTTGATACGACTGGGGGGGAGGTCTTTGTCAGAGCAACATTCACAGGGTTATATATAATTCTGTGTCATTTTTACTAAGTCATTGTAGCATCTGAAATGCATTTGTCTTGGCAGTTTTCTCACCCCCAGAAAGCTTTCTGAATATGGTTAAAGTCTACCTCTTTACCCCATGTCCAGGTGAAAGTATAGTTATAATTGAGGCCTGTTTGAGTTGGGCATCCTTTAAATAATTTGACTGGTTGAAATAGCCATCTAGGGATGACTTCAAATATGGAAAAAATATTTTTAAAAATTTACATATGGGAATAAGAGGGGTCTTTAGTTGATCTAGAATATTCAGTTCAGTTCACTCGTGCAAGGACATGTTGTATTGTGATAGATACAAAGATGAGCAAGGTAGTCACTGCTCTCAAGAAACTTTATAGTTTAGTAAAGAAGATAAAAAAACATAACTGTCGTGAAGCAAAATATTGTAAGTTCAAAATAGATACAAAGTACAGTTAGAACTCAGAGGAGGGGGGAATATCACATTTGGTTAGTGGAGGAGGGTGATCAGGAAAGCCTTCATAAATGATGTGAAATTGGCCTTGAAGGAATGGGTAAGATTTGACAGGCAGCTATTGTGGTAGGGGAATGCATTCCAAGTGGAGGAAACAACATGAATAAAGATACAGAGGCAGGATGCTACAGCTTGTGTTCAGTCAACAGTAAATAGTCCAGTCTAGAACGTAGGGTTACTTGTAGCTGAGAGGCATGAGATAAGAGCTGAAAGATACTTAGGCTTGTTTTGGAACCTAAGGGGTTAGACCTAATCCCATTTTGTTTTACTTAAAAAGGAAACACTAAATTCCTAGTGACTTGATCATTTCTTGTAATTTCACTCACCTTTGGTACTCAATAGACTGCGTTTCTGAAGGTAGGAATGGAGGCATAATAGGAAGGTTATAGAGAAGAGAAGAACGTGAGGTAAAATCACAAAATCAGAGTTTAAATTTGAAAGGGTCCTCATTGACCATCTAGTCCCAACACATACATGAAAGGAATTTGCATTACAATACAAGTGATCAAGACCAAGAAACCTAGTCTTCCACTTTGATTTTGCATCTCAGGCAAGGTTACCTTAGATGAATTGAAACAAATTTTTATATGTCTAAGCAGAGCTAGAGGGGTCCCTAAATTAATATCACTTTTTAGTTTGCCACTACTGTCTACCTATGTGGTAGGGGAAAACTGAAAACCAAAACACTGTGGTGTTGGGAATTTCCTTCACAGACAGAAAGGATCTTGCTTGGCTTGCTTTTTGCTTCACCAGCTTTCCAGGTCTAACCAAGCTAACTTATTTCTCAGTGACTTCAGACCTTACACACTCTGAAGAAGCCTTGTTGCTTTGTGCTTGGGGTCTGGAAGCAATCTTCCTCGTCAGAATAAGCAATGTGACTGCAAAAGAAGAGAGAGATAAGTGACAGGACAGCTTAGTGCCACTGTCTGATTCCAATCATCTTTGTCAAGAGAGAATGTTTGGAAGAGATGAATAATCTTTCCCAACTGCATTTTTTTTCTCATCCTCAAGCCTTGTGCTGTATGCTGCTAATGTGTATTTAATAAGGTTTCTCACTCTTTCTTTTTTTTTTTTATTTGAAATGTCTGTAATTTTTGCTTCACAGTTTGAAGTGCAGAATTATAATCGAGGAGAGAAGGGGAGGGACAGGGGAGGGAAAGCCAAGTGCCATGTTAGAGGTTCCAGAAGGAGATCGGCTCAGCAGAGTGACAAGGTGCAAAGGGGTTTATATGCCTTCAATGCTAAGGTACGTGAGGTGGATGCTAAGCAGTAAAGTCCAAGTTTCATCTCGTAAGATGAGGTTTTAAGGTCTCCAAGCCAGAAAGATTCTCAGCACTGAATGGTGAATGGAACTTCAGAGTGTTGATTCTTGGAGTGGATTTGTTCTTTGAATGTATGTTTAGAGTGAGGGGGAGAAAGTAGGAAGTGAATGACCCTTCACAATGAGGTTTTTCTTTTTTTTCTTTTATTAAAGTAGCTTCTCTAAGAAGTCCAGTTCTTACTGTGTTATTCCAAGGTTTTGTGTTGTGAATCTAATTCCCTAGAGTCAGGGTCAACTGCAGATTGGATATAGGAAACCAAATTCTCATCTTCCATTGGAAACTGGTCACTTTTCCATGCTATTCTTTCTCTGTAAATGGAAAGCAATTATAAGGGCATTATGTGATCACTCTTTTCCCATAACACTGTTTTGTATTTCTCTTGCAATACATCATAATTCTGCCTTGTACTGTAGGCATGTACATGTCTTCCCCACTTTCTATCTGCCCACTAGAATAAGTTCCTGAGGGCCAACAATTCTGTTTATTTAACCATAGTGCCCTGCAACATGGTGGATGTTTAATAAATGTTTTTTAGTCGAATTGAATTGGTAAAAGAAAATGGAGTAGCTGTTTCATAGTACATTTCTATTTCTGGTAACTGTATACTCCACATTTTGCCTAGTTTTATGCCTCTACCTAGTATGCCTCTACCTAGTGCTTCGTATATAGACGTGAGGGTGAGATCTTTAGGTTTGGGATCTAGAACTGTAGTCAAGTCTCAGGTAAGGAAAGAGAATCTTAGTAAAAGATCTTAGATCTTTTGTCACCAGAGCTCACAGGATAATTTCATAGAGACCCCTCGACAAACTTCCTGATCAAATATCCCATGCTTGTGTCTTTTGGGGGGCGTCTTTCTCTCAAGATCTTCAAAACTATCGCAGATGTGATTGTATTTGTCTGAAGAAGAATAGGCTTGGGGGATGAATCAGGGAAGGATATAATAGCTGCCTTCAAATTTTTGAGGGAATGTCATATAGAAAAGGGATTAGGTCTTGTGTATTTTCATATAAATTTATTTATTTTTAGTTTTCAGCATTTACTTCCACAAGATTTTGAATTCCAAATTTTCACCCCATCTTGCCCCTCCCTCTACACCAAGATAGCATGCATTCTGAATACCCCTTCCCCTAGTCTGCCTTCCCTTCTATCTCGCCCCCCCTTCTCTTATCCCTTTCCCCTTCTATTTTCCTGTACAGCAGGATAGATTTCTGTACCTCATTTCCTGTATTTCTTATTTCCCAGCTGCATGTGGAAACATTTTTTTTAAACATGTGCTTTTAAAACTTTGGGTTCCAAATTTTCTCCTTTCCTCCCACCCCATCCACCCTCATTGAAAAGGCAAGCAACTCAATATAGGCCATACATGTGCAGTTATGCAAAACACTTCCATAGCAGACATGTTGTGAAAAACTAGCTCTATTTTCCTTAATCCTATCCTGCCCTCCCTTTTATTCTATTCTTTCTTTTGACCCTGTCTCTTTCTCAGAAGTACTTCCTTCTGATTACCCCTTTCCCAGTCTGCCCTTCTCTCTATCATCCCCCTGCTCTCTTGTCCCCTTCGTCCCCTGTTTTCCTGTAGGGTAAGACAGATTTCCATACCCAATTGAGTGTGTATGTTATTCCTTCCTTAAGCCAACTCCTATGAGAATAAGATTCCCTCATTTCCTCTCACCTTCCCCTGTTTCCCCTCCACTGTAAGAACCTTTCTCTGTCTGTTTTGTGTGAGATAATATACCCCATTCTACCTCTCCCTTTCTCCTTCTCTTAGTATAATCCTCTCTCACTCCTTAATTTTATTCTCCAGATATCACCCCTTCATCTTCAAGTCACCCTGTGCCCTCTATCTATCTATCTATCGATACGTACATACATACATATAATTTTTTCCCCTACCACTACCCTAATACTGACAAAGGTCTCATGAGTTATAAATATCATCTTTCCATGCAGGAACAGTTCAGCCTTAATAAGTCTCTTATGATTTCTCTTTCCTGTTTACCTCTTCATGTTCCACTGGAGTCTTGTATTTGAAAGTCAAATTTTCTATTCAGCTCTGATCTTTTCATCAAGAATGCTTGAAAGTCCTCTATTTCAGTGAATGACCGTCTTTTTCCCTGAAGGATTATACTCAGTTTTGTTGGGTAGGTGATTCTTGGTTGTAATCCTATCCTTTGCCCTCCAGAATATTATATTCCATGCCCTCCTGTCCCTTAATGTAGAAGCTGCTAAATCTTGTGTTATCCTGATTGTGTTTCCACCATAGTTGAATTGTTTCTTTCTGGCTGCTTGAAATATTTTCTCCTTGACCTGGGAACTCTGGAATTTGGCCACAATATTCCTAGGAGTTTTCCTTTGGGGATCTCTTTTGGGAGATGATTGGTGGATTCTTTCAATTTCTATTTTGCCCTCTGGTTCTCTATATCAGGGCAGTTTTCCTTGATAATTTCTTGAAAGATGATGTCTAGGCTCTTTTTTGTTCATGGCTTTCCGATACTTCAATAATTTTTAAATTCTCTCTCCTGGACCTATTTGCCAGGTCAGTTGTTTTTCCAATGAGATATTTCACATTATTTTCAAATTTTTCATTCTTTTGGATTTGTTCTACTGTGTCTTGATTTCTCATAAAGTCACTATATTCCAATTACTCTATTCTAATTTTTAAGGAAGTATTTTCTTCAGTAATCTTTTGGACTTCCTTTTCCATTTGGCCAATTTTTCTTTTTAGGGCATTCTTCTCCTCATTGGCTTTTTGGACCTCTTTTGCCATTTGGGTTAGGCTGTTTTTTAAGGTGTTATTTTCTTCAGTATTGTTTTGGGTCTCCTTTAGCAAGCTGTTGACTTGTTTTTCATGATTTTCTTGCATCACTTTCATTTCTCTTCCGAGTTTTTCCTCTACTTCTCTTACTTGCTTCTCAAAATCCCTTTTGAGCTCTTCCAAGGCCTGGAATGGATTCATATTTTTCTTGGAGGCTTTGGATGTGGGAGCTTTGACTTTGTTGTCTTCTTCTGGTTGTATATTTTGATCTTCTTTGTCACCAAAGTAAGATAATATAGTCTGACTCTTTTTTGCGAGGTTTGCTCATGATCCTGGCCAGCGACTTGAGTTTTAAACTCTTTGTTAAGGTAAGAGTCTGCTTCCAGTGTGGAGAATGTACTGTCCCAAGCTTCAGGGGTTTGTATAGCTGTTTTCAGAGGTACTTCTAGGGACCTGTAAATTTTCAGTTCTTCCAAGCTGGTATGATAAGGGTTGAGGGGTTTACTCTTTTCCTGGCCTGTGCTCTGGTCTTTGAGTGACCAGCCACAATCAGTCTTTTCTGTCTTAGAACTGTGAGGAAGATTTCCTGTCCACAGCCACTACAAGCTCCACCATGCCAGCGTTCCTCCTCACCCCAGGACCGCCACCCAGAACTGTGACCCAGATCCACACACTGGCAAAGCAAGAGATTCCTGCCTCAGCACTGGCAAAGAGATCCCTGCAGTCCTGCTCTTATCAGCCGCGTGATTCCCCCTGTCTGTGGGCCAGAAGCTCAGAACGCAGCCACTGCCCCGGCGCCCGTGCTCTGTGCTCTGCACTCTGTGCTATGGAACTGGCTCTGACCTAGCTTCTCTCTCTCACCGCAGAAACAGACTTTTCCCACTGACCTTCTAAGTTGTCTTCGGCGTTCATGAATTGAGGAGTCTGGAAACTGCCACAGCTGCCTGTGATTCATTCCTCTGAGGCCTGCTCCAGGTTCACTGCGGCCTGCGCACGCATGCCAAACTGCACTCCTCTACCTGCCCAGCGCAATATGCCTTTCCGATCAACCATCCAGGATGTCTTGGGCTGGAAATTTGTTTTACTCTGTCTTTTTGTGGGTTCTGCTGCTTTAGAATTTGTTTAGAGCCATTTTTTTACAGGTATTTGAAGGGGTTTGGGGGAGAGCTCAAGCAAGTCACTGCCTTCACGCTGCATTCTTGGCTGCATCCGTGACCTTGTGTGTTTTCAAAGGGCAGAGCTAGAAACAGTAGATAGATGTTGCAGCAGGGTAGGTTTAGCTTTGATACAAGGCAGAACTCTCCGCTAGTATATCTGCCCCATGGTGGAGTGAGCTATGTCAGGAAATAGTAAGTTCCTGTTCATTGGAGCTCTTCAAGTAGTTGCTGTGGATAACTACTTCTCTGGATTGTTCTACAAAGGATTCATATTCAGGTCTGGGCTGGACAGGATAACCTTTGAGGGTCCTTCCGTATGTAAGATTCTGTGATTCTGGTTAGGGAAGTTGAAGTACAGTTTGGGGAAATGACTGGCCCAATGTCCTGCAGCAAACCAGGAATCAAGAAGGAAATAGAATTTGAGTTTATCACAGGAAGACACCTCACAAATAATCTAGCCCATCTCCCTCATTTTATAGATGAAGAATCTTAGACTTTTAAAGCAGAGTTTCACATGAGATTATACTGCTTTATTAATCCCTTAGTGATTATTCTAAACATGATTGTGGTGTGTTATATGAGGTGCTCTGGTATTGGGCCTCCTTCTAAAACAGCATTTTTGCTGATGATACTCATCTCTTCAACAGTAATTACACAAAGCTATTCGTTTCCCATGTTCCAATTATGCTATTTGACTTTTGTTCCTAAGTATGCAACCCTATATTAAACCAAATAAACATTTGACCTGTTGTCAAACTTATCAAGGTCATTTGAATTCTGTTTGCCCCAAGATGTGTGTTATTCTTTCATCTCTCACCCTACACTAATTCCTCTACCCGTAACCTCTGTCTCTACAAACTTTACATCTGTAAATTTAATAAGAAGATTCAGTGTTCCATTAACTAGATCACAGATGAAAATGTAGGATGACCCAATACTCAGGACTGATCCATGTACAACACTAATCATTTTATCTTTATCTTCCTGTGTGATTGTGTGACCCACTGATGATAACTGGCTATGGTCCATCAACCCATTGTCTCATTCCACTGAAGAATGTGAAAGGTGGGACTGAATCCAAAGGCTGACTAAAAATTGGTTATATTACATCTATCACTTTCTTTTGAATTCACACGTATCGCTCCTTTAGAGAAGATTAATTTACCCTTTTAGAACTTGTTTCTCTACAATGCTATCTTGCTATTCAGTACCTTTTCCTTTTAGGATTTTGCAGACTCATTTTGTGATTTCCCAATTTGCCCACCAAATTCTGAATCTTTTTAGGTGCCTTATTTAAATCTAAAGTCTCTAAATTCCCAATGTGTTCTTTTTTTCGCCCTTGAAAAATATAAACATTTTTTTGGCACTCTTCCAGTCTTTAGGTACCTCTCTAGTTTGCTATGAATTCTTAGGAATATTAGCATTATCAGACTGAATTTGGCTAACTCCTTAAGTTCCCTAAAGTGCATTTTTTCAGGGCCTGTAGATTTGAAAAAAAACCCGCTTGCTTTTCCTCCTTGGTTTTTCATTGTGTCTTATCTATTACATTTGACAGCCCACATTTCTCTTGTTGGAGTGGGGAGGAAAGCTTTTGCTTTTTTCATTCTGAAATTATCATTTTTCCTTTCTATTTGTTAAGGGACAAGGAAGCATTTTTCTCTTCTTCCTAATATATTTAAAGAAATATATTTTAAAATTTCATTTGCCTCATGAGTTGCATCTTATTTCCTGTTCTGGAGTTTTAGCATCTTACTCCTACAGGCCTTTATTATTTCTTTTTAAGGTAGACCATTCCTCCTTTTAAACTTGATTTTCACATTCACCTCAGGGTTGTCTCTAGATAATGATAGTAATAATAATGATGATAATCAGTAGTATTTTACGTTTGTATAGTGCTTTATATTTACAGTGCTTTCCGCACATATTATTTGAGTTGATCCTTAAAGAACTCTGGGAGGCAGAGCCAGGATGATGGAGTAGCAGGAAGCTGTACATTGAGCTCCTTCCCCCACCATCCCCTACCTCATCCTCAGTGCACTGGGGGAAATCAAAGAAAAAGCAATAGTAATTTTTCAGCTTAAGTTGGCAAAGGGAGACAGACACAGAGGTGTGTGGACACTGGGGAGGGATCTGTCTTGCAGAGCATTCTGTCACTAAGGGAGAAGCTGTGTACTGAGGCAAGATGAGGTCCAAGACCCGTATCAGAACACTGTAATGGATAGAAACAGCTGCCATCTGGCGGCTTTGTCACCCTACCTAGTTCTGGGTCTCAGATCCAGGGTAGACTGTAGAGGGGGCCAGCCAGTGCCGTTGGTGTTATTTCAAGGTAAAGACTGATTGTTCCAAGAGAGGAGCAAGTTGAGAAGCAGGCAGCATCAGTTTAACTCAGACCTCAGAAGCAGAGCAGGGTCTCAGTTCCAGCATCTAGCCCTGTCTGAAACCTACAGAGGAACAACCAGGACAGAAATCCTAGACCAAAGGGGAGTTTGAAGTTCTGTCACTTAGAAATGTCAAGGCTTCCGAGCTGACTGAGAGTGACTTAGTCCAGTAGCAGTCTGTTCTTGCTCAGATCCAAACCCAGGTCAGGAACATGCAGAGCTCAGACTGGGCATTGGGAGAGACTTTCAGGTTCCCGATATGAGCTGTCCCTGAGCTGTAACAATACTCAGTACACCAAGAAAGCAGCAACAGCACCAGCCCAGACCTTTTCTCCAGAAATCCAAAGACCCTAATATCAAGTCCAAAGTCAGAAAGTATGCTGAAAGAATGAACAAACAAAAAAGAGAGTCTCAGCATGAAAAGCAGTTATGGTGACAGGAATGCTCAAGACACAAACCCAGAAGAAGAGAATGACTTTTTTTTTTTAAGGCAATTGGGGTTAAGTGACTTGCCCAGGGTCACACAGCTGGTAAGTATCAAGAGTGTGGTCTGAGGCCGGATTTGAACTCACATCCTCCTGACTTCAGGGCTGGTGCTCTATCCACTGCACCATCTAGCTGCCCCAAGAATGACTTTAAAACATCTACAAACAAAGCCTCAAAGAAAAACACAGCTTGGGTAAAAAATTCAACTAGAATTCCTGGAAGAGATGAAGCAGGATTTTTTAAAAAGAGTTAAAAAATGTTTGTATCAATGAAATGAGAGTACTAGAGGAAAACATTGCAAAGAAATGAGAGCTGTGGAAGAAAAAATGGAAAGGAAACTAATGGCTTGGCAGAACAGGTACATATACTTGTCCAGCCAACAAGTTAACCGAAAATTAGAATGGACCAAACAGAAGCCAATGATTCCATGACATAACGAGAAATATTAAAGTCAAAAAGTCTGAAAAATAGTATATGTAAGGTATCTCATAACAACCGCAACTGATTTGGGAAGTAGATTGAGAAGAAAAGAATGTAAGAATCATTGGATTATCTGAACTCCAGACACAAGTGAGAAGAGTCAACTTCCTCTGACCTCACACCTTCCATCTCCTGCTGTGTGTCTCCTGAGGGAAGGCTCCTAGGGGCCTGGCTCAACTTCCATCTGCACCAGCATAGAGTCATTTTCCACTTCCTGCTACACCTACCAGCCTGACCTCCTGTGTATGATGGGAGTAGCTCAGGTCTAAAGAAGAGTGATTTTCCTTTTGACCTTGGGCTTTCCAACCTTTTCCTTGAGGAAGAGGCAAAAAACAGTTGGTGGGGAGTGTGACTTCCACTTCCTCCTGTCTTTTGCTTAATGTACAGCCTTCAGGGGGAAGAGAAATAAAGCAGGGCCTTCCATCTGACTACATGTCCTCCATGTAGTGCTGTGTTTGTTTCCTTCTTGATCTCCAGCCTTTTTTTTTTTTTCAGCCTCTTCTGGAAAGGAGAGTGTTGCCTTCTACTAAATGATTAACATGCACATAATTGGTCGTATTTTACATGTCCCAGAGATTCTGACCTTGTGGGTCATCATCAAAACCCTATACATCCTCTCCCAGCACACAGTTCCTTATTCTCATCCCTTTCAGCCCTCTTATCCTGAAGTCCCAGTGAAATGCTGCCTACCCCCTCCACTGTGCCATCTAAAATGCCTTTTCTGTAGACAGCAAACTTGCCTTCATCCTAAACCTTTTCCTCTCCACTCCTTCTGTCTTCTAGCAGTCACTGAGCTATAGCTCCCTATAATGACAGTCATTCCTTCTAGTGCTAGATGCACTTTCACTCATTTTTCTTGGCTGGTTGCTCCTACACAAGTACTGCTGAGCAAAGGTGGAGAAAATCACACAACCATTCTAACTGGATCCAGTACAGATCTGTAACAATTCTCAACTGGGCCTTCATAGCTGCTTGGCAATCTTTCTAGACCTCTTGTATCAGCTCACTATACCACTCTCCATAGCAGCTCTTCCAAACCTTTTCATCCCTCCTCAAACCTACCATTGCTCCCCCGACCCTCTCAGCTGAGATCTTTGCATCATATTTTACAGAAAAAATTGAGGCCATTCACATAAGTACCCTCTCCCCTCTGTGTCGTATGAGTCAGATGCCTTCTGCCACTATCTTCTCCTTCACCCCTGTCTCATACTTAACTCCTTATTAAAGCAAATCTCTCTACCTTCACAGATGATCCCATTCTATCCTGTCTTCTCTAACAGATTGCCCCCTTTGTCATGTGCACTCTTTCACTTATCCTCAGTTTCTCCCTGTCTAATCACTTGTTTTTTACTGTCTACAATGTGCCCATGTCTCTTCCATCATGAAAAAACCCTCATTTGATCCTCTCATCCCTGCTAATTATCATCCTTGTGTCTTTTCTGCCCTTAATGGATAAACCCCTTGAGAAGGCCATCTTTAGTAAGTGCTTCCACTTTTTTCTCATCTCACTCTCTTCTCATTCCCCTATAAGCCAGTTTATGACCTCATCATTCCTCTGAAACCACTCTCTCCATAGTTACCAGTGATCTCTAATTTCCAAATGGCTGTTCTCATTCCTCATTCTTGACCTCTCTGCTGCCTTTGTCATTGTTGATCACTCTCTCAGGTTTTCAGGATACCACTGTCTCCTGGTTTTCCCCATACCTGTCAAACCATTCTGTAGTCTCTTCTGCTGGATCCTTATCCAGTTTACATGCTATAACTCTAGGTATGCCATAGAGTTCTGTCCTAGGTCCTCTTTTCCCTCTATACTGCTTTACTCAGTCATCTAATCAACTCTCATGAATTTAATTATCATCTCTATGTTGATGGTTCTCAGATCTCCCTATCCTGCCCTAACTTATCTGCTGACTTCTGCTCTTGCAGCTCCAGTTACCACTGAGATATCTCAAACTGGATGTCCAGTAGACATCTTTAACCCAACATGTCCAAAACTGAACTCTCTCTTTCCTCCTAAACTCTCCCCTACCTCTAAACTTCCCTGTAATTGTTAAGGGAACCACCACCCTCTCAATTCTCTAGGCTCTGAACCTAGGTTTCATCCTCAATTCCTCATTCTAATCCCACTCTATACCCCCCATATCCAATCTGTTGCCAAAGCCTATATCGCTGAAATATACCCACTTCTCTCCTCTAACATTGCTACCTCTCCAGTGCAGGCCTTAATCACCTTAGGCTTGGACTATTGCAGTATGCTGCTGGTGGGTCTGCCAGCCTTAAGTCTCTTTGCACTCAATCCTCCATTCAGCCACCAAAGTAACTTTCCTAAAGCACAAGTCTGACCATGTCACACACCCCCCACACACACTTCCACACTCAGTAAGCTCTGGTAGCTCCCTATCACCTCCAGAATCCTCTTTTTGACATTCAAAGGCTTTTGTAACTTAGCCTTACCCCCACCTTTCTACACTTTACTCCAAGGGTGGGGAACCTGCTACCCGGGGGCTATATGTGGCCCTCAGGGTCCTCAAGTACCAAGTCCTTTGACTGAATCCAAAATTCACAGAACAAATCCTCTTAATAAAAGGTTTTGTTCTGTAAAACTTGGACTCAGTCAAAAGGCTGTACCCAAGGACCTAGAAGGCCTCTGCACCCCTGCTTTACTCCCTACCACGTACTCTTCAATCCAATGACACTGACCTACTTTCTGTTCATTGAATAAGATGTTCCATCTCTTAACTCCAGGTGTTTTCTCTTACTGTCCATAATGCCTGGAATGTTCTCCCTTCTCATATCCACATTCTTGCTTCCCTGGCCTCCTTCAGGTCCCAACTAAAATCGAAACATCTACAGGAAACCTTCTCCAGTTCCTCTTAATTTTTGCACCTTCCCTCTGTTAATTATTTTCTTTTTATCCTGCGTAAAGCTTGTTTGTATGTTTGTTTGCTTATTGTCTCCCCAATTAGATTGTGAGCTCTTTGAGAGCAGGGAATGTCTTTTGCCTCTTTTGATAACTCTAGCATTTAGCAAAGTGCCTGGAACATAGTAGGTACTTAAGAAATGCCTATTGACTGACTGATCTGAATTCCATGACTAAAAAAAAAAGCCTAGACATCATGTTTCAAGAAATGTGATTTCAAGAAATATAATTTCTTAAAAAAAAAAAGCCTGTTTAGATTTCTTAGAACCAAAAGGCTTCATGGAAATAGAATATACTGGTTATCTCTGGAAAAAGAGAAAACAAACCCAAAATGAAAACTCCCAGGAACATTATAGCCAAAATCTAGATTTTACAGGTCAAAGAAAAAAATACTTCAAGCAACTAAAAAGAAAAAATTCAAGTACCAAGGAGCCACAGTCAGAATCACATACACTTTTTAGCAGACACTACTATAAAGGAACAGATATCATGGAATATGAAATTCTAGATGGCAAAGGATGTAGAGTTACAGTCAAGAATAATTTACCCAGAAAATCTGAGTATAATTCTGCCCAATATAATTCTGTTATGGGGCGGGGGGTGGGGTGGGATTGAATCTTTAATGAAATAGAGGATTTCTAAGCATTCCTGATGAAAAGAATAGGGCTGAATAGAACATTTTATTTATAAGCACGGGAGTTTAGAGAAACACAAAAAAGCAGACATGAATGAACAGTCATTAGGGGCTAAAACAGGGATAAGTTATTTAAATTCAAAGACAGGGAGATGATAACATGTATCCTTTCTGAATTCTGTCATCTTCATCAGGGGTCATAGAGGAAGTCTAATTAGACACTGCCTAGGAATGGTTATGTCGTGATTATCTTAAGGGAAGAATGGAAAAAGAAGAGAAGAAGAATAGGGGGAGAAGAGAAAGGAAGGTTATGGAAAATTATTTCACATACTTAGAGTTCAAAGTAGTTATCTATACAAACAGAGAAGACTGTATAGGAAAGGGAAGAAAAGAGGAATAAGCATTTATTAAGTGCCTACTAATATGTGCCAGGCATTGTGTTAAGTGCTTTCCAGATATTTTCTAATTTGATCTTCATAACAACCCTTCAAGATAGGTGTGGTTATAATCCTATTTTACAGTTGAGGAAACTGAGGCAGATCAGTTAAGTGACTTGGCCAGGGCTTTTTTTTTTTTTGCTGCTAGACTGAGATATAGTTGGCTACTGCATTGGTCAGAGCTCTTAAGTCCTTCAGAATTGTTCTTTAAAATGTCATTGTCTTCCAGCAATATCACTTCTACGCCTATATCCCAAAGAGACCGTAAAAACAGGAAAAGGACCCACAAATACAAAAATATTCATAGCAGCTCTTTTTGTGGTGGCAAAGAAGTGGAAATTGAGGGGATGCCCATCAGTTGGGGAACGGCTATAAGAAATGATGAACTGGTGCAGAGTGAAATGAACAGAACCAGGAGAACATTGTACACATTGTGCGATGACTGACTTTGATAGACTTAGCTCTTCTCAGCAATGCAAGGATCTAAGACAACTCCAAAAGACTCACGATGGAAGATACTAACCATATCCAGAGAAAGAACTTAGGAGTCTGAATGCAGATGGAAGCATACTATTTACTTTCCTTTTCTTTTGTTGTTTTATTTTGTTCCTTCTTTCTCGTGGTTTCTCCCATTAGTTCTGATTCTTCTTTACATTGTGACTAATGTGAAAATATGTTTAATATGAATGTATAAGTAGAGCTTATATCAGATTCCATGCCATCTTGGGGAGGGGGAAGGAGAAGGAGGAGAAGAAAATTTAAAACTCAAAATCTTATGAAAGTGAATGTTGAAAACTAAAAATATATTAATTGTATTTTTTAAATGTTATTGTCTTGTATAAATGGTTCTTCTGTTTCTGCTTACTTCACTCTTTATCAGTTCATATTAATCAGGTTTCATTGCAGTTGTTATGCTGCAATAATATTCCATTATATTCATATACCACAATTAGATTCTGATTCCTTTCTTTTTCTCCTTTTAATCCTTCTTTCTTCAGTTCAGGGGACTTGTTTTACTTGTGACTATTTCCTTTCTCTTCACTCCTGCCTCCTTATCTATTTTTTAAAAATTAATTTATTTTTAGTTTTCAACATTCATTTCCGTAAGATTTTGAGTTCTAAATTTTCTCCCCTCTCTTCCCTCCCCCTCCTCAAGACAGCACGCAGTCTGATATAGGCTCTACATATACATTCATATTAAACATATTTTCATTTTTGTCATGTTGTAAAGAAGAATTAGAACCAATGAGAAGAACCATGAGAAAGAAGAAACAAAACCAAACCGAGAAAAGAGATCAAATAGTATGCTTCCAATCTGCATTCAGATCCCATAGTTTTTCTTCTGGATGTGGATAGCATTTTCCATCATGAGTCTTTTGGAGTTGTCTTAGTTGATCTATTTTTCTAGATCCATTTTTATATTAGGTATCTTATATTTTTTCCATTTTTTAATAACTTTATTTTGTTCTAATATTGTATACTGTCTCACATAGTCACTGAATTCCATTTGGTCTATTTTGGTTTTCACAGGGTCTGTTACTTGGGTAAGATTTACTACTCAAAATCCGAATTCTTTTCTCCAGAGCTCCCCCCACCCCTTTTCTCACTCTCTTCTTTTCTCCCTCTCCTCTCCCACTGTCTTTTTCTCCCCTCTCTCCTCTTCTCTCCTTTCCTTGTTCTTTTCCTCTCCTCTCCTCTTCTCTTTTCCTCTTCTCCCCATTCTCTTCCTCCTCCTCTCTTCTCCTCTTGCTTATTTCTTTCTCTCCCTCTCTCCTTCTATCTCTCTTCTCTTTTAAAAGACTTGATCTTCCT
This sequence comes from Phascolarctos cinereus, assembly GCF_003287225.1. Lineage (NCBI taxonomy): Eukaryota > Metazoa > Chordata > Mammalia > Diprotodontia > Phascolarctidae > Phascolarctos > Phascolarctos cinereus. Next base: position 59,886,708 of record NW_027555847.1, read on the forward strand.
ATTTTTCAGTGGCTTACTCATATTAGAGCTTGGTGCAACTCTGATGAGCACTAAAGTTTTGACCTGCCCCATTTGCCACCTGGGTTAGTTCACCTTTTTTGGGCAGCCTGGTTTTCCTTTGCTACTGAGAGCTCATCGTAGAACTGCTGAACTTAATCCAGACAGTGAATTGATTTAGAACTCAGTGCTTCTAGGGTTCTGGGTTCCTGTTATGAACACTTGCACACTGTACTGATTGCTACTTCTCCTGGTGGCTTACAAGTTCCTAGCTGTGGATTAGCCATTACTCTGAAATCTCTCACCATCTTGGAACCTTCTCAGAGAAGTATCTGTTCTTACTGCTGCCTGATGTCTCTAGCCATGCTGTGGTTGAACTGGACAGGTATGGGTTTGTTTGCCTGCACTGACTTTGCTGTTAAATGCTCCCTTTCCTATTGTCTGCGGGCTTCTGGCTGACTTTCCGTGCAGATCTGGAGTGGAAGAAATCACTATAGTTATTACTTACTGAGTTTCTTGATCATTATTCAGTCTGGTATAAATTTAAGGTTCTTGCTGGAAGTAGGTACTTGGGATCTCAGAGATCTGCCTTCATTCAGGCAGCCATCTTGCCTGGAAGCTGGTGTGCCAAAGGTCTTATAATGCTTCACTTTTTTCTTGGGGTAGGAGGAGGGGTTGATGAGGGAAATCTGAGTGAGGAAATTTCCTCTACCAGTAAGAATCACTACCTGTTGTGGAATTTGTAATCTTAAAGAATTGTTTGGGTCATTGAATAGTTAAATGGCTTGCCCCCCTAGAGTCACAAGGCCAGTGTATGTCAGAAGTCTTCATGAACCCAACTCTTCATGACTCCATGAAGCTATCTGTCTTCTATACCATGTTGCCTATCAAATTCAGTATATTAGCTACTATTAAATTTGTGGGATTGTTCTTCACCAACAACACTGGAAGGGGGCGTCATTACTGGGTATATACATTACTCGGTAGTATCTTTTTATATGTGTTTTGGGAGCATAAGGAGCTAAAATTATGAGAAATAGCTTAGTAAGAAATAAATCTCTATCCAGAGCAAAGAGAGGAAAGTAGAAGAGAAAGACGTTTTTTGAAAAAGTTTTGGCATAGCTTTTCTTTTTCAGCAAATATAAAATTTGCCTCTTTTCATCCCTTTAATAACAACAGTAATAATAGTAATAGCTAGCATTTGTATAGTATTTCAAGGCTTGCAAAATGTTCTGCGTATGTTAACTCATTTGGTCCTCACAGCAGCCTTGGGGGGTAGGTGCTATCATTATCTACATTTTACAGATGAAGAAATTAAGGCACATAGAGTTAAATGACTTGCCCAGGGTCATATAGCTAGCAAGTATCTAAGGCAGGGTTCAATGTCGGGCATTCCTTACTATATGCTGCACGATATCCCCTGCCAACTAACTGTCTCTAAGGGAGCATATTTGATATGTGTGAAATATGTTGGGGAAAAAATACTGGACTGGGAGTCAAGAGACCTGGGTTTTAATCCAAGCTGTACTATCAACCCCTGTGAATTTGACTAAGTTCATTCTAGTTTCCTTAACTTGTAAAAATGAGGTGGTTGAAATGAAAGACCTCTAATGCTCTGTCTAGCTCTCACCTTGAGTGATCTCTTTGCCTTATGAGTAACCAAACAAAATGAAATTTCTGTTTGATGCTGAGAAGCATAAAAACAAATTGGTCCCCAAATTCTCCAGTTGTTTATTCCTTTACCAAGCATTTATTAAGCATCTAAAATATAGGTCTGCAGCACTCAGCACAGTTTGTCTTCTGAATTCAGCAGTTCCCTTACTACCTACTCTACTACGAATTCATCAGGCCAACTAACCTGCACTTCGTAAGTCCATGTTTGTTTCCCTCCAGCTGTCAGACGTGGAGTCAGGAATACCTGAGTTCGTATCCTGCCTCAGACATTTATTAGCTGTGTGAGCCTGGGAAAATCACATAAATTCTCTGTGCCTCACAGATGAGGAGCTTAGCCTAACAGCCTTTAAGGTCTTTCTGTCTCTAAATCTATGATGTTGTGAGCCTGTGCATTACATAGTTCGCATGGTCACTGGAGCTTGTCATAGCTGGTTTTCTCCTTGGTAGCAGATGTCCTCAGTGATTCTTAAAGCTAGCCAGCTTGAATAATGGGCACCTCTGAGAACTAAGCAGAAAGAAGGCACTGCTCACCTCTCTTCAGAGGCCTTACCTTCAGCAGCCCTCCTAGGACTTGCTAAGTCACTCAAGCAGGTGCAGGCAGGGATTTCCATCCGAAAAATTACTCTCCAAAAAAGGTTTGGCCAATGGGTGCAAAGAACCTTCGAATTAGCTTGTTCTTTAATTCTGTCCTGTAAATGAACTGGCTTAGACTAGTACGAGAGCAAATGGGATCTTATTTGGAGCTCCCTAAAGACGCTTGTTATTTAAAGGAGCTCAGCTGTGGATCCTTTTGTAAAGGGAAGAGGGCTTTTGTGTTGTGAATAGTTGCCCCTTAATTTCTCTGTTTGAATTTTGATGCTTTAAGTCCAGGCACCCTATACCTCTGCAAAGCCCTTCTCCTTGGGTGACTATTCATATGATTGGAAAATGGAAGACAGAACCATTTTGTGAAAAAAAGCGGGACACAGTTTTGTTGGTGTTCTTTTTTCCCTTTACGACTGAGCACCTTGGAGTTTTGCCAGATAGATTATCCTCTTGCCTTGTTTGAAATGAAAAGCTTTCCTGGCAGATGTTGGAAAGCCACTTCCAGGGCATTGACAGTTACAGAACAGGCATGGGCTTCCTCTCTTCTCCATGCCAGCTGACAATGCATTTCCCTGCCCTGCATCTGCAAACCCACCCAAAGGAGACTGTCTCATTGAAGACCTAAATTTTTCTCTGTAAGTATCTCTAGTGCAAAATTTGGCTGTGGTGGGGTAGGGACTTTGACCCTCACTTATGAGTGTTCAGAAAATTGATTTAATTCCATCTACACTGGATCTAAGCCTGTTCCAAATTGTTTGGCATTTGTAATCATTTATAGTTTGGTTCCAGCTTACCTTTTACATCCATTATCTCCTCCTATTCCCCTTCATACACTCTAGCCAGCTAAACTATTCCTTGCATAATAGACACTCTTTCTGAAGTCAGCCTCCCAACAGCTGACTGTGTTCCCCTCTACAACAGCTCGACTGTTCTCTTGCCTCTCATATCTATTACCCAAAACCAGTGGTTTGTGATGTACATTTTAAAGACTGGACCATTTATCCTTCCCTGGATATGCCATCTGCTTTCTAGCCGTCACTACTTTGTTCCTTCTATTCCTTTTCCCTAGAGTGCCCTCATCTCCTTGGTGGCAATCCCATTTGTCCTTGGAGACCCAGTCCAGATGTTGCCTCCTCCATGAAATCTTGCCTCCTCTCCCACCTCTCTAAACTTTCCCCTTCCTTGGAGCTCCAATAGCACTTATGTGGCACTTAATAAATCCTACTTTTTTCTTACTGTATTTGTGGGTTCTTTGGTATAGGAATAGCCTAATGATGAAATTCCTTATCCCAGTGCAGATCAGCAGCTGCTCCATAACTTAGAATCTCAGCGAGTAGCCACATGCACTCACAGAATCACACAACCATGATGTCAGAGCCAGGGCTTGAACTTATCTCTTCTTCATTCCTACTAGGACATGTTGCCTCTCTCCTGCCTTGCTATTGGTGTTAATATGCATGGGTTGGTATAGGATAAAGGACTGTGTCAAGGAACACAAATGACCAGGAAAGGAAGTGGGTTGGTCATGTAATGAAACTAGAAATTAAATAGGTGACTAGCCTTACTGCTGTACTGGCATCTATCTATGAAAAATTAAGGACCAGAAAGAAGCCACCAGCCCCTCACTAGGGGATTTCTAGAAATACATAAACAACATTTGAATACTATGAGAAGGTGTGAGTAGATTGCACTCCACCCTAGTAGATGAAGGCTGGCACCCACACTAATAAGATTAGGAACCCCAGAAAGAATGAAATGTTCGTGTGTGTGTGTGTGTGTGTGTGTGTGTGTGTGTGTGTGTTAAAATCCTTGAGTGTAGGGATTGTCTTTCTGCCTCCTAGACTTTTCCCCTGTAATCCACCCTCCACATAGCTGCCACACTGATATTCCTAAAGGACAGGTCTGTCCGTGCCATTACCCTGCTAGAAGTTCCCTTTTGCTCATCAGATAAAATACAAATGCCCCTTCTGTTTGGTTTTTCAAGCACTTCCCCCTATGTTTCTACTCTGCCTTTTAAGGCTTTTTCACATAATGTTGTCCTCCACACACTGCATAACTGGCCTCCATGTACCCTGTACGTGACATTCCAGCTACCATGTCATGCCTCTTTGCAGAGGCTATTTATCCACCATGACTGGAATTTACTCCCTCTTTGTCTCTGTCTCATAGAATCCCAAACTTCCTTCAAAGCTCAGCTTGAATGCTGTCTCCTATAGGGAACTTATTCTGAGCCCCCTAGTTGCTAGTGCCATCCTCCTGGAAATTACTGTGAATTTTTTTTATTTTAAATTTCTTTGTACTTGTTTTTTCCTGCCTCCTTGATGGCAAGGGTGGTTTTATTTTTTTGTTTGTATTACCAGTGCCTAATTCAGTGCTTGGCACATAGGAATAAGGATTAGACCCGTGATTTCATTAGCATAGAGAACATGAAGATGAGGAAATTCCCTCTATCAATGCAGTTTGGCAACTTCTGTGCAATTTATAATTTTCTGGAGTTGCCTGATACATAGTAGGTGCCTCATAAATGACTTTTGAATGAATGAATGCATGCATCTTTGTATCCTCCACAGTATCTAATGCAGGACTTTATACATAATAGACACTCACCAAATGTTCCCTCACAGTATTTCTGAAGTGAGTCTCCTAGCAGCTGATTGTGATCCTTCTGCAAGAGCTAAACTGTCCCTTTACCTCTTATTATATTTATTACCTATAGTGGTTTGGGCTGTCCATTAAAATGTGTGGATTTTTTAAAAAGAGAAAAAAATGAAGACATGTGAAGTGATGGTCTAGCTGTGGGTCCCAAAGTTTTCTGATACCTATCACCATGGCAACATGGTGGCCTCCAGATTTTTTGAGTTAGGATGATGAACTCTCCTGCCCACAGATGCTGAATGGATTGGCCACCATTATCTAGTACTTCATGCAGCAGGTCTCCATCTGAAAAGCCCTGGGTCTCATTACTGGGGGATTTTCAGTTAAGGACAAGTCATTAAACAACAACCCTGGTCTCTTACCTCCTCCCATTGTATGTTTCCAACATGCAGCCTTCAGAAAACTGTGAAAACCTGATGCTTCCTGGGAAATGCCTCCTCGTATTCAAGAATATATCTAAAAGGGGCTTGATTGGAATAGTTACACAACACATGTATAAAGGCAGTTGTATTTTTGAAGGTCTTATTTTGTATTATATTAGAAGAGTAGTGTGAAGTGACAGAGTCATTCATTAGTTCATGGATTAAAACACACTGGAGATTTTAAAGGTTAAATTTAAAACATCATTTGATGCTGCTCTCATGCTACCAACTAGTTTTGATTCGCTCACTTAGTGCTTCCACAGTTATAGAGGTCCACACGTTGTATAATTTATGACAGATCCTTTTCTTCCTTTTTGTACAGTTACTGTTCCCTGAATTCCCATCACATTGTACTCTAGTTTTCTAGATCTATTCTACTTTTTAATCTGTAAAGATATGCTTAGACCAGATGTAAGTGAAATTGAGTTCATAGATTGATACTTGTTCACAAGGCCCCTTGGCTCTTGACACCATGATTTCTTTATTTTTTTATTTTATTTTTAGTTTTCAACATTCACTTCCACAAGATTTTGAGTTCCAGATTTTCTTCCCATCTCATCCTTCCCCCCAACCCAAGATGGCATGCATTCTGTATACCCCATCCCCTAATCTTCCCTCCCTTCTATCTCTCCCACCTTCTCTTATCCCCTTCCCCTTCTATTTTCCTGTAGGGCAGGATAGATTTCTGTACCCCATTTCCTGTATTTCTTATTTCCCAGTTGCCTGTGAAAGCAGTTTTTTTAACATGTGTTTTTAAAAATTTGGGTTCCAAATTTTCTCCCTTCCTCCCTCCCCACCCACCTTTATTGAGAAGGCAAGCAACTTGATACAGGTTATACATGTGTAGCATCAAAACACTTCCATAGTAGTTATGTTGTGAAAAACTGAGTATATTTCCTGTCATCCTATCCCACTCCCCATTTATTCTGTTCTCTTTTGAGCTTGTCCCTCCTCAGAAGTGTTTGCTTCTGATTACCCCCTCCCCCGATCTGCCCCCCCTCTGTCATCCCCTGCTCTCTTGTCCCCTTCTCCCCCTCTTTCCCTGTAGGGTAAGATAGATTTCCATACCCAATTAAGTGTGTATGTTATTCCCTCCTTAAGCCAAATCCTATGGGAATATGATTCACTCATTTCCTCTCACCTTCCCCTGTTTCCCCTCTACTGTAAGAACCTTTTCTTGTCTGTTTCATGTGAGATAATTTACCCCGTTCTACCTCTCCCTTTCTCCTCCTCCAAGTATAATCCTCTCACCCCTTAATTTTATTCTCCAGATATCACCCCTTCATCTTCAACTCACCCTGTGCCCTCTATCTATCTATCTGTCTATCTATCTATCTATCTATCTATCTATCTATCTATCTATCTGTCTGTCTGTCTGTCTGTCTGTCTGTCTGTCTGTCTGTCTATCTGTCTATCTGTTTTTTTCCCTCCCTCTACCCTAGTACTGACAAAGGTCTCATGAGTTACAAATATCATCTTTCCATGCAGGAATTTAAACAGTTCAACCTTAATAAGTCTCTTATGATTTATCTTTCCTGTTTACCTCTTCGTGTTTCACTTGAGTCTTGTATTTGAAAGTCAGATTTTCTATTCAGCTCTGGTCTTTTCATCAAGAGTGCTTGAAAGTCTTCTATTTCACTGAATGACCATCTTTTCCCCTGAAGGATTATACTCAGTTTTGCTGGGTAGGTGATTCTTGGTTGTAATCATATCTCCTTTGTCCTCTAGAATATTATATTCCATGCCCTCCAGTTCCTTAATGTAGAAGCTGCTAAATCTTGTGTTATCCTGATTGGGTTTCCACAATACTTGAATTGTTTCTTTCTGGCTGCTTGCAATATTTTCTCCTTGACCTGGGAACTCTGAAATTTGGCTACAATATTCCTAGGAGTTTTCCTTTGGGGATCTCTTTTGGGAGATGATTGGTGTATTCTTTCAATTTCTGTTTTGCCCTCTGGTTCTACTATATCAGGGCAGTTTTCCTTGATAATTTCTTGAAAGATGATGTCTAGGCTCTTTTTTTGATCATGGCTTTCAGATAGTCCAATAATTTTTAAATTCTCTCTCCTGGATCTATTTTCCAGGTCAGTTGTTTTTCCAATGATATATTTCACATTGTTTTCTATTTTTTCATTCTTTTTGATTTGTTTTATAGTGTCTTGATTTCTCATAAAGTGACTAGTTTCCATTTGCTCCATTCTAATTTTTAAGGAAGTATTTTCTTCAGTAGTCTTTTGGACTTCCTTTTCCATTTGGCCAATTTTTCTTTTTAGGGCATTTTTCTCCTCATTGGCTTTTTGGACCTCTTTTGCCATTTGCGTTAGGCTATTCTTTTCGGGGGGGGGGGTTGGCTAGGCAGTGGGGTTAAGTGACTTGCCCAGGGTCACACAGCTAGTAAGTGTAATGTGTCTGAGGTCAGATTTGAACTCAGGTCCTTCTGAATTCAGGGCCGTTGCTCTATCCACTGTGCCACCTAGCTGCCCTTAGGCTATTTTTTAAGGTGTTATTTTCTTCAGTATATTTTTGGGTCTCCTTTAGCAGCTGTTGACTTATTTTTCATGATTTTCTTGTGTCACTCTCATTTCCTCTTCCCAGTTTTTTCTCGACTTCTCCTACTTATTTCTCAAACTCCTTTTTGAGCTCTTCCATGGCCTGGAACTGATTCATATTTTCCTTGGCTGCTTTGGATGTAGGCGCTTTGACTTTGTTGTCTTCTTCTGGTTGTATGTTTTGGTCTTCTTTGTTACCAAAGAAAAATTCTGTAGTCTGACTCTTTTGGACCTTTGTTTATTCATGATCCCAGCCAATTACTTGAGGATTTCCTCTTCACCACCACTACAAGCTCCACCATGCTAGCACTCCTCCTCGCCCCAGGATTGCCACCCAAAACTGTGACCCTGATCGAAGCACAAACAAAACAAGAGAATCCTCCACCAGCAGAAAGATCCCTGCAAGCCCCCTCTGATCAGCCCCTCAATTCCAACTCAGTCTATGGGCCGGAAGCTCCAGAAGCAGCCATCACCACAGGACTGGGACTGGGACCTCACTTCTCTGTCTCACCATAGTCACAGACCTTTCCCACTAACCTTGTAAGTTGTCTTTGGTGTTTGTGGGTTGAGAAGTCTGGAAACTGCCACAGCTGCTTGTGATTCATTCTTCTGAGGCCTGCTTCAGGTTCGCTGAGGCCTGCCTTGCCTGCACACCCACTCCAAACTGCACTTCTCTGCCCGTCCGGCACAATATACCTTTCTGATTAACCATTCAGGCTGTCTTGGACTGGAAATTTGTTTCATTCTGTCTTTTTGTGGATTCTGCAGCTTTAGATTTTGTTTAGAGCCATTTTTTATAGGTATTTGGAGGGGTTTGACACCATGATTTCTAAGAGTGGTCAGTGGTATAGTGGAGGAGAAATCAAGGGGAGAAAACACAACTTTTCCTTTGCCCATGTAAATAAAATGGCATGGGCAGAGTGGAGGCCGGGGGGGGGGGCTGAATGGATTTTTTTCTTTAGAGTATGATAAAAAGGTAGATTTCAGCAAAACCTAACTTTTAAAGAAAGGTGTAAAAAAGTTAATTGGTAAGACTAGTAGTTTTACAAAGTCTGTTTTTCTTCCTCCTCCTCCCAAATAAACAAACATGTAAGCTTCTAAACCTTGTTTAAGATGTCCTTCCTAACAAGAGTAGAAAAGCATTAAATAATTGTGTATGAAGTAATTCAGCAAGCTTGTAACTATACCCTAATATCAAGCTCATTGCCAAACACTCTCTGTACTAGAGGTATGAGAATGAACTGGCAGAGATGGCATAGTGCTACCCTCAATTTGATCTCTTCACCTTTTGGTCCTTGGATCTGCCCCTTGGACTAGAACGCTTGGCTAGCACCAACTTAGACTAGAAAGTGTCTATCTATTCCTAATATGGCCACAGGTTTGAAACAGGCCTAAATGGATGGCCAGGAGAACATTTGCTTTTGACTTCAGTGGGATGGACTGTGCTGTCCAGGGGGTTAGCAATTCATGGCATGCTTGGCCAAGATGGAGTATGTGCTGATTTCATTGGCATTTGTGATTACTGCTGCCATTCGCTTCTCCGTTGCACCATTTCTTTGGATAGCTTCTGCAACAGGCTACCACTCCTACTTTTCCCTTTCCCCACGAATATAACACTTTATCTTTCTCTCAACTGTAAAATAGGGATAATAACAGCACCTACTTTGCAGGGTTGTTATGAGAATAAGAATAGATAATATTTGTAAAAGCACTTCGTAAGGTGCTTAGTATATAGTAGACAGTATATAAATGTTTATTCCCTCTCCGCCTCTCCCCTTCCCTCAAGAATAACAGGGACCAGAACCATAACTTTGGCAAAAGGCACTTAGATGGCTCATTGGATAGAGTGATGGACTTTGAGTCAAGAAGACCTGAGTTCAAATCCACCCGCAGACACTGACTAGCTGTGTGACCCTAGGCAAGTCACTTAAACTCTTTTGCCTCAGTGTACCCATCTGTAAAGTGAGGAATAATAATAGCATTTACCTCTAAGGATTTTTGTAAGGATTAAATGAAATAATATTGGTAAACACTTTGTAAATCAATCAATATTTATTAAGCTCTGTGTACCAAGCATTGTGCCTAAGAGCTAGGGATACAAAAAGAGACAAAAAATAGTCCTTGCCCTCAAGGAGCTTACACTTTAATGGGGGAGACAGCATGACAAAATATATATACACAGAGCAAGCAATATAAAGGATAAGTAAGAAATAATTAACAGAGAGAAGGCACTGGAATTAAGAGAGATTGGGAAAGGCTTTGTGTAAATGAGATTTTAGTTGGGACTTAAAGGAAGTCAGGGAAATCAGTAGTTGGAGGGGAGGAGAGATAGCATTCCAGGCACGAGAAATGATCAGAGAAAATTCCTGGAGCCAAGAGATGGAATATCTTGTTCATGGAACAGTCAGGAGGCCAGTGTCACTGAATCTAAGAGTTCATGGCAGGGAGTAAGGTGAAAGGATATTGGAAAGATAGAAGGGGGCTAGGTTGTGAAGGCCTTTGAATGCCAAACAGCATTTTGTATTTGATCCGGGAAGCAAAAAAGGGAGCCACTGGAGTTTATTCAGTAGAGGAGTGACATGGTTGGACCTGAGCTTTAGAAAAATTATTTTAGTGGTTGAATGGAGGATTGGGGAGAGACATGAGGCAGGCAGACCCACCAGCAGCCTATTGCAGTAATCATGGAATGAGCCTGCACTAGAATGGTGGCAGTGTGGGAGGAGAGAAAGGGGCATATTTGAGAGATTTTCAAAGATGAAAACAACAGGTCTTGGCAACATTAGATATGGAGGGGAGGTTGGGAATAGCGCAATGAGAAATAGTGAGGATTCCAAGATAGCTCCTAGGTTGTGAACCTGAGGGATGGGAAGATGTTATTGCCCTCTCTAATACTGGAGGTACGAGCAGGGAAGGGTTAAGGGGAAAAATAATGAGTTCCATTTTGGACACATTGAGTTTAATACGTCTACTGGAATTCAGTTCTAGATGTCTGAAAGGCATTTAGAGATGTAAAATTGGAGATCAGTTGGGGCAGAATAGGTAGATTAGACAATTATCAGCATAGAGATGGTAATTAAATCCATGAGAGCTGAGATCATCAAATGAAGTAGTCTGGAGGGAGAGGAGAAGAGAAGATTCCCTGAGGGACACCTATGGTAAGAAAGCATGATCTGGAAGAGGATGCAGCAAAGGGTGAAGAGAAAGAGTGGTCAGATAGGTAGGAGGAGAACCAGGAAAGAGTGGTAACCAGAAAATGTAGAGAGATGAGAGTATCAAGGAGGAGGGACAGTGCCAAAGCCTGCAGAGAGGCCAAGGAGAATGAAAACATGTCCTTGTATTTGTCAGTAAGAGATCATTAATGACTTTGAAGAGAGCACTTTTGGTGGATTGATGATGTCAAAAGACAGATTGTAAGAGGTTAAGAAGTGAGTGAGAGGAGAGAAAGTGGAAGTACCTATTGCAGATGGCCTTTTCAAGGAGTTTAGCTATAGAGGTCAGAAGAGATATAGGATGATAGTCAGCAGGGATGAAGAATTAAGTGAGGATTTTTTCAGGATGGAGGAGTCAAGGGCATGTTGGTGGTTGGAAATGAGCCAGTAGAGAGGGAGAGATTGAAAAAAAGTGAAAGAGGGGGTAGTTTGTTGGAAGAGACAGGAAGAAAAGGGATTGCTTGGACAAGTAAAGGGGTTAGCCTTGTAAGGAATAAGGCCACTTTGTTATATGAAACAGGATAAAGGAGAAGAAAGTGGCAGAAACCACCTGAGTGTTAGAAGATGGGGAACAGGGGAGAAGAGGGAGCTCACTCTGAATGGCCTTAAGTCATATTATTATTAGCTATTATTTTTAAAAGTTGCTGGGCTAGATACCGGAGGAGCTCTCTACACCAAAAGAGCAGTATCTGAGCTGACCCAGTATAATCTTCAACACTGAGACAGAAACAGACATTTCCTTATTAGTCACTTACTAAGTAGAGTTGTCTCTTCTGTGTACCTTACTTTCCCCATCTGTTAAACACGGACACTAACAATTGCCCCTTACTATCTTATGATGACAGCAGAAGTGGGAATTAATTATATGAGTTAGCAAAGCTCTAAGAACCCTGAGAAAGTCTCCATGTAAATTCAGTTCAGCTTGCTTAATGCACTGTGCCTAGTACAGTGCTGTCTTCACAGTGGGCAGCCAGTAATAGTTATTGATTAAATTGGGAGCCTGTTTTAAATGGGCTGCTCTGAGAGGTGTTTATTATAGTTAATGCATCAGCCTACTTGGTAGAAAACTCTCCAACTTCAAGATAAGGTCATTTCTCCATGTTTACATTTGATAAAATTGTTGATAGGAATATCTGGGGTCCTTCTAGTTGGGTTGTTCTGAAGGCTAGAGTCATTGTGAACAAACCAGTAGACCAACCAGGGGACTCCTTTAGGATTCCTAGGCAGCTGCATCTTTGGATGAAATGCCTGTTTGTCATGGAGCCTCCCTCGAGGTCAAGGCTGAACAGTACAGTCATGTGTGGCTCCTGGGGATGAGCCAGCAGAGAGAAACCAGCAATTCCACCAGGGCTTTAAAAAGTGCCTTAATTGCTAGCCTTAGGGAAAGGAGCAGCTGGCACCAGGAAAGCAAAGCCACTCTGGTGGGGCAACAAAGAGAAGCAAGGGCTGTCTCCTTACGGCCCCGGAAGTTAGGTCCAGAAAATTGCACTGAGTGGCTGCCTGGTGAGAAAGTGGGTAGACATCAGAGTGTGGTCAGTTAATAAGGAGACTCTAAATCCCACCAGCTTGTGGCCTACAAATGGTAAATTGCAAGGTAGTCAGAGTATAGAGCACTTTCCTTTCAGTGTTTCATTCCTCATCCTTCTTTCCTTAACACTAAGGCACTTACTTGATAGAAGTGAACTTGAAAATTAGAAGCCAAATGCATTGCCAGGAAGAGCCTGTTCTTTATCCAGTTATAATTCTTTTTTTGACTGTGCTTCACCGTGACATCAGTGTGCTTTCTTTCAATGCTTTTAGGCAGTTCAGGAGCGATGAAGGGTTAGCTTCATTTACTGAGGCCTATTTTGGTGGGCCCTTTCTAATAATGAGTGAAAGGAATAGAAGGTGACTTTTTCTTTAGTTTAACTACCAGAGTTCTCAATATTTTGGCAAGTCCCTTGGCCTTTTTCCCATGTCCCAGGTTCTTCTTTGTAAATCTTGCTTGCCTTTTTCAAAAGTTCATGTTTTTGTTCATTTGTTCGTGCTTTTATCATCCCACTTAAAATGTCTTCCTTCTCTCTGCTTTGCTTTCTTGAATGCCCACTCACCTCACCTCTTCCATGAAGTCTTTCTTGACTTCCTAAGCCCTTCCTTGGTTATTATTCACTGCCCTGAACTCTTAAAGTGTTTATTGACTGTGCCATTCATTTGGTCCTTGAAATATTCTAGCTTGTATGGGTTTGGGGGGGGGGGTTCTGTCTTTTATGACTTTTAAATTCTTTAAGGCCAGGGTCTGTGTCTTACAACTCTTTGTATCCCCACTACCTTAAAAAGATCAGATATTAAGTGACTTATTTGGATGATGTCCAGCTCTTTACATAAAAGTAATTAGCAAGAGTATAAATAGGCTTCAAAAAACTGAGTTGATTTTTAATGGGGAGGTTGGAGGATGCTTATTTACTATAGGCTAAGGCAAGCCATATCCCTTGTACCAATTTTAGCCTGAATGTAGAACTAATATCTTAATAAGAGGTGTTTGAAGTCTTATATTTTAGAGAATTCTGATTAAGGCACTCCTTCTATCCTGACACTTAAAAACTATTCCTATATCCTATATTCTACAAAAATTAAAACTTCACCCGTCCCTGCCCCAACCAAGTTTATGTGACTTGATGGTAGGAGGAAAATATTATCCAGCAATAGATCTACGTTATTGCTTTTTGAATGTAAGTGAATATGTAACATGCATGCTGAATTGGTGTGATTGGCTGAGTTTGTGTCATAACTATAGTTTTTTTCTGGCTCTCCCCGTGGGATGGACTGTGTAATGACTCTTTTCCCAATTGAACTTACCATATAGGTTAAAAAATGTGATGGATATCTTTCAAAGACTTTGCAAATGAGATTGGGCAGAAATGTGCTGACAGAGAATGCATCTGGTATTTCTTAATGGACTGCTCTTTATACTTAGGAAGCACTGGAACTCCATGCCTTCTACTAAGGTAGAATATGTCCCTCTCCCAAACTTCCTTATTTCTGTTGATGGCAAAAGCATTCTAGGCTCCTAACCTTGGAGTCACCTTTCAATCCTCTCTACCTCACCATACAAATTGAATAACAAATCTTGCTGCTTCTGCCTCTACAATATCTTTTGTGTCTATCTCCCTTCTCAGTTCTTGTTTTAGACACCGTTTCAGGCTTTCATTTCTTTTCCACTATTGAAATAACCTCCTAAATAGTCTTCCTGTCTGATAATCTTTGTGTGACCTTAGGCAAGTGGCTCTCTTGGCTTCAATTTCTACTTTAAAGTAAGGGAATTAAATTAGATGATCTCTGAGATAATTTCATCTCTGCATCATATGATCATCTTTTAGGGACCATCCAACATGTTCTCCTTTACAGAATGAGGATTTGAGAGTTGTAAGGGGCCTCACCAGCCATCTAGTCCAAGATGTAACACTAAAGGAAGATGTACTATGATACACTTGACAAGTGACTCTCCAGTGACTTCTGGAAGACCTCTATGGTGAGAGAACCTAGGACCACTTGAGGTAGGCTATTCCATTCCTAACTGTTGGCAAATTTCTCTGGATATAAATTCTAAATTTGCCTCTTTGCAACTTCTACCCTATGGCTCCTTGTTCTGCCTCCTGGAGCCAAACAGAACAAGTACAATCCTCTTCCACATTATGGTCCTTCAGATACTTTAAGACAGCCATTTATCTCTCACTGCCCCCCTAACCTTCTTTTTTGCAGGTTAAAAAGATCCAGTTACTTTTAACCAGTCTTGCATATGCTATGAACTCACCATCCTGGTTGCCTTTCTTTTAGCACTCTTTTGTCCTTAAGTTGTGGCATTCAGAACTGAACATATTACTTCTGATGAGAGCAGAGTAGAACGGAGTGTTACCCCTTAGTTTCTAGAAGTTTTATATCCCTTTTAATGGAACCCAAAATATCATTTTGATTTTTTACTGACAGATCTGCTGATTATTATTGAGCTTTTAGTCTACTAAAACCCACAGATCTTTTTCAAAACAGTTTCTGTCTAACCATATCTCCCCTAAATTATACTTACGATGCTGATTTTTTTTGTACTCAAGTACAAGACTTGACCTTTATCCCTGTTTAATTTCATCTTCTTAGAGTCATTCCAGCGCTGTAGCTTGTTGGATCCTGACCGTCATCATGTTAGCTATCTATCCCTTTCAGCTTTGTGTCATCTGCAATTTAATGAGCATACCACTTATGTCTTTATCCAAGTCATTAATAGAAATAGTAATCAGCACAAGATCAAGCCCAGATCTCTTAGGAGGCCTCCTGCCACAATGACATTAAAGTACCAACAACAACTTTTTGAGTCCAATTATCCTGTCAGTTCCGAATCCATTTGTTTGTATTATCATCCGTTACCATAGCTCTCCATTTTCTCCAGAAGAATAGTATGAGGTACTATATCAAAAGCTGTTTAAAATCTAGGTAAACTGAATCGAGTATTCCTCTCATATAGTAGTTTAGTAATAGTGTCTAAAAAAAGAAATGAGATTAGTCTGGCATGACCTGTTCTTGTTGAAACCGTGCTGGGTTTTTGTAATCATCAATTTCCTTTCTGGATGTTCAGCAACCATTTCTTTGATGATCCATTCAGATGACCTACAGTCTTTTGGTACCTCTTTTGTTTTCATGATCTTTCAAGTATCACTGAGTCAATCAGCAGTTACATCAGCCAGTTCTTTTAAGACCTGAGGATATGGGGAGATGGTTATCTGGGCCAGGTGAATTGAATTCATCAAGGACTGCTAGGTGCTTTCTTACAGTCTCCTTAGCTATCTTGGGAATTGACAATTCCTCGCTAACATTTTTGTTCTGTCATTTCCAGTGTAAAGGTCATTCTCTTTTGCAAAGACTACATAAAAAAATTAAGAGTTGAGTAGCTCTTCCTTCTCTCTGTTGTCGGTTATCATCATCCCATCCACCCCAAGCAATCCTATATTTACTCCCAGAATAGCTAAAAACAAATCTCAAAAAATACAACCCTTTTGTTGTCCTTAGCTTTCCTCACCAGCCTGAGCTCAGCCCGAGCTTTGGCCTTCCCGATATTATTTTTATGGGAACATGTCATGCTCTTACAGTCATCTTTTGTTGCCTTTTCTGTGAAGCCTTGCCCACCCATAGCCTATACTGTTTTTTTATTCAGTCATCTACTTTTAATGGATTTTTCTGATTGTTTTTTGTACATTTATGTTTTATCTCCCAAACTAGATCGCAAGTTTTCAGAAGGCAGAGGATGTTCTATTTTTCTTGTATGCCTCTTAACACTGGTTTAGGGGGACACGCATAGCAGATACTAAACAGATATTGGATAGATAGATGAATGAGCAACTGAATGAATGTGTAATGCAGGCCTTACCTGAAATGTAGGATTCTTATTCTCCCACTTAAGCACCACTGATTTTAAGTTTGAAGATTTTAGTTGGAAAACCTCAACATTGAACTCCTCTCCCATATAGAAAAGACTTTTATGTTTCTTGCTTTTCCCAGGTTTAGGAATTAAGATACCATTAGATTACTTTGGTTTACAGAATAACCAGTGACAAAAAGTACCAGTGCTTTTCATCATTCTCTCGTGTGCCATGCTTACAGGTTTAGGTCATTTTTGTGATATAGGACCCAAAATAACAAGAGCAGCTAGTGTTTATGGTGCTTTAAAGTTTGCAAAGGGCTTTATATAAATGTTTATATAAACTATTTCATTTGATCCTTATAACCCTGTCAGGTAGTTGGTGTTATGTTGCCCATTTTTACAAATGAAGAAACTGAAGTTCAGAAAGATTAAGTGAATTACTCAGGGCCACACAGCTAAAGTGAATTTCAAATCCATGTCTTCCTGAGCTCAAGTTAAGGGTTCTAGCCCTTCTGTCACACTTATACATAAAAACTATCACCTCCTGAATATTTGTATTGGTGAAAGAGATCACAGATACAAGGCTAGAAAGAACATCAGCAGTCATTTAGTCCAGTCCCCTTGTTTTACAGATGAAGAAACTAAGACTCAGAGAAATGTATGACTTGTCCAGGCTATATAGGTATTAAGTGGCAGAGGTAGGATTTGATCTCTGTCACATAAGTCATCACTCAGTGGTACCCCTTTGTCTCTGATTTTTAAGATTCTTCTAGTTCTAAATCTTATCTCTTGGTAATGAAATTTTGTGAGACTCAAGGTTTTGTCTTCAATCTAGCAATTGCAGGATTTGGGATGACTGAAATGGGGAAAGGGAAAAAGGAGAGGAGGAGAACACTTTTCTGAAGGGTTCCACACTACCTAGCTAGATTTGTTCATCAACAAACATGTAATCTGGTATGTTTTTTGTGCCCACTGCTGCAACAGTTCAAAAAATAAGGATGAAATATTGTATGTTGTCATTTCCTGCCCATAGACAGCTTATAACGAGAGAGATTAGGACTACAAACAAGCTAGCTTAACATGAAGGCTATTTGTAGAATGAAATATGTTTTCATAAAAAATGCTCAGATCATAGACTTTCAGATGAACATTATCTTTCAAAATAATCGCCTTAGTGAGCTCTGCACGAGCCAGTGAGACTGAGAGTGCATAAAACATTGCTGGAACTCTTCCTGAGGAAATACCTGTATCAGCAGTTTTTAAGCAATACTGCAAAATCAATCTCATTTATTTCAAATCTTTACTGGTTTTGTTTTTGGTTTTGTTTTCACACCATCTTTATTTCAAAACATTTCAAAACATCACCAACAAGGCATGCCTTGTAACAGAATAAAGAGTAAATCCACACATCAGTTGTGTCAGACAATACTCCATACCCACAGTCTACTATCACCTGCAAAGAAGGTAGGAATGTGTCTTTTCTTAACTCTTACAGGGCTAAGCTTAATAATTGTAATTACATTGAGTTCAGTTTTGGATTTTTAGTCTTTCCATTTATATTGTTATATTTTATTTTTCTGGTTTTCCTTACTTCATTCTGCATCAGTTTGTACAAATCTTCCTGTGCTTCTCTACATTCTTCATATACATCATTTCTTATGGTGCAGTGATATATTCATGTACCATAATTTGTTTAGCCATTCTTCAGGCAGTTGGCATCCATTTTGTTTGTATTTCTTTGCTATCAGGAGTAAAAGCAGGGACTTGCTCGAGCACTCCTCCAAACCCCTCCAAATACCTGTAAAAAAGGCCCTAAACAAATTCTAAAGCAGCAGAACCCACAAAAAGAGTGAAACAAATTTCCAGCCCAAGAAACCTGGATAGTTGATCAGAAAGGTATATCGTGCCGGGCTGCAAGAGGAGCGCAGTTTGGTGTGCAGGCCTCAGTGAACCTGGAGCAGGCCTCCGAGGACTGAATCACGGACAGCTGTGGCATTTTCCAGACTGCTCAACCCATGGAGGCCAAAGACAATTTAAAAGGTCAGTAGGAAAAGTCTGTGTTTGTGGTGGTGAGAGAAAAGTGCGGTTGCATTCCCAGCCCTGGTCCCTGAGCATGGCCACAGGGTGGCGCTGCCTCCAGAGCTTCTGGCCCACAGACTGAAGGGGAATCGAGTGGCTGATTAGAGGGGCATTGCAGGGATCTTTCTGCTGGTGCAAGATTATCTTGCTTTGCCCGTGCTTGGGTCTGGGTCACAGTTCTAGGTGTCAGTCCTGGGGCAAGGAGGAGTGCTGGCTTGGTGGAGCTTGTAGTGACTGTAAAGAGAGAATCCTCCACACAGTTCCAAGGCAGAAAAGAGTGCTTGTGGTCACTCATAGACCAGACCACAGGCCAGGAAAGGAGTAAACACTTCGCCCTTGATCATACCACCTTGGAAGAACTGACAACTTACAGGTTCCTAGAAGTCTCTCTGAAAACAGCTGCACAAAACTCTCGAAGCTTGGGACAGTACATTCTCCACACTGGAGGCAGACCCTTACCTTAACAAAGAGTTTATAACTCAAGTAATTGTCTGGGATCATGAGCAAACAGTGCAAAAAGAGTCAGACCATAGAATCTTACTTTGGTGACAAGGTCAAAACATACAACCAGAAGAAGACAACAAAGTCAAAGCTCCTACATCCAAAGCCTCCAAGAAAAATGTGAATTGATCCCAGGCCATGGAAGAGCTCAAAAAGGATTTTGAGAAGCAAGTAAGGAGAAGTAGAGGAAAAACTGAGAGTGATGCAAGAAAATCATGAAAAACAAGTCAACAACTTGCTAAAGGAGACCCCAAAAAACACTGAAGAAAATAACACCTTAACAATAGCCTAACCCAAAAGGCAAAAGAGGTCCAAAAAGCCAATGAGGAGAATGCCTTAAAAAGCAAAATTGGCCAAACGGAAAAGGAAGTCCAAAAGCTTAGTGAAAAAAATACTTCCTTAAAAATTAGAATGGAGCAATTGGAAGCTAGTGACTTTATGAGAAATCAAGACACTATAAAACAATTTCAAAAGAATGTATTTCTTTGCTATCTCAAAAAACAATTGCTACTACCAATCAGCTAGTGTTTATTAAATGCTTACTAAGTCTCAGACATGATGCTAAATACTAGGGATGTAATTCTTACTTGCAATGAGCCTACATTCTAATGAGGGAGACAAGAAATACATATGCAAAATATACAAGATAGATATAAAGTTCATAAATGCAAATATATTACAAAGTAGTTATATGTAAGCTAATTTACAATGGAAGACTAGTAGCTGGAGGGATAAGGAAAGTCTTCATGCTAAAGATGATCTCTGAACTTTTCATTCAATGTGATTTTTAAAAAAATCTTTAAACCCCTTAACATCATTTCACACCCTCTCATCTTTTCCCCTAGTCTCTGACAGAAAGGTAGCCCTATTCTTACCAAGGCCAGCCCTTCTGCATGTCTTCTTGATCCCATATCCTTCCATCTTCAGTAGATTGCTTTTTTATTCATCCGCCTTTCACTCTCTAATCTTCACCTTCTACATCTACCTCCTCTGACTCACTCCTAATCCTTTGTAATCTAGCTTCTGGCCTTATCATTTAGTTGAGACAACTATCTCCAAAGTTACCTACGATGTCTTAATTTCCAAATGTGATGGTCTTTTCTTAGTCCTAATCCTTCTCAAACTACTTACTTTATTAACTACCCTCTCCTGTATGGGTTTTCATGACATTACTCTCTTCCTGGTTCTCTTGCCTGTCAGATGACTTCCCAGTCTCCTTCACTGGGTCATCGTTCATATCATGCTCCCCAGTTGTGATTGTTCCCCAAGTTTCTGTCCTAGTGCCTTTACTCTTCTCTCTCTGTATTCTCTTGGTAACCTTATCAAATCCCATGGGTTTTACTACTCAAATGCAGATGACTCCCAGATCTACATATCCACTTCCAGTCTATACCATGACCTTCAGTCATCACCAATTACCTATTAGACATTTCAAACTGGATGTCCTAGAGACATCTCACATTCTACCTGTCCAAAACTGAACTCATTATCTTCACCCCTCTTCCAAACTTTCCTAGTTCGTGTGAAGGCACCACCATCCTTCCAGTATCTTAGATTTATAATCACTGCATTATTGTCAATTTTATTTTCCCTGTTTACCCCACATATCCAGTCAGTTGCCAAATTTTGCCCTTTGTATCCTCATAGCATTCCTCACATCTGACCCCTTTTCTCCACTGGCACAGCTACCTTTACATTCTTTGTTCAGGCCTTCATTACCTCTTACAACATTATTGTGACAGCCTCCAAATTGGTCTTTCTACTTCTCATCTCTCTGCACTCCAGTCTGTCCTACATACTGCTATTGTCAAAGTAATTTTTCTCAAGTGCAGATCTGGCCACGTGACTCTTTGACACAGCCAACTCCAGTGGCTTCTTATTGTCTTTAGGATAAAATATTAAATAACTCCATTGTTAAGCTTTTAAAGCCGTATACAACCTGGCCCTAATCTATCCTTCCAACCTCATTGGACATTTCTCCCCATCCTGAACCTTGTGATCCAGCCAGATTGGCCTGCTGCTCACAAACAGTACATCCCTCTACCACCATGCCTTTGCCCTGATGTTCTTCCTTTCCTGGACAGTATTCCCTTTGTACCTTGTACTCATGGAATCTTTCTCTTCCTTTATTCAATAATAGCTAACATTTATAGATCACTTCATAGTTTGCAAAATGCTTTATATATCTTCTCACTTGATCTCCATAATAATCCTGTGCAGTAGGTACTATTATTTCATTTTACAGAACAGAAAAACAGAAGAAATTTTACGAAACATTTTTCAAACAGAAAAAAGCCTCAGAGAGGTTGAGTGATTTGTCTGTAGTCACATAGCTAGTGTGTGAGGCTGAATTCAAACTTAGTTCTTTCTTGCTATAAATCCAGCATTCTTCCTACTGAGCTACCTCATTGGTGCTTAAGATGCAGCTCAGGTACCATGTTCTGTGAGAAGCCTTTCCTGATTTCTCCAACTGCTAGTGCCCCTTCTCCAAACTACCTTATACTTAACTGCTATATATATTTGTACTTATTAGCTTTATACTTGTGATGCACATATTTCACATGTACTTCTTGTCTTCTCTTTAAAATAAAAGCTCATTGAGAATAGTTATTGCTTCATTCATTTTACTACTATCTCCTGCGCCTGTAGAAGGTGCTTTGTAAATATTTGCTGATTGATTGTATTTTTACAACCTTCTAGGACTGACTATTCCCATCTTTTATCAGCTTGTCCACTTTGATATATGTGAAGTGAAACCTTGTTTGGATTGGCATTTCTCTTATGATTAGTGCTCTTCCTCTTCTTCTTCTTCTTCTTCTTCTTCTTCTTCTTCTTCTTCTTCTTCTTCTTCTTCTTTTCTTCTCCTCCTCCTCCTCCCTTCTTCTTCTCCCTTCTTCTACTTCTTCTTCTTCTTCTCCCTTCTTCCTATTCTCCCTCCCTCCCTTCCTTCCTTCCTTCCTTTTTTTTTTTGCCAGTGGGGGTTAAGTGACTTGCCCAGGGTCACACAGCTAGTAAGTGTTATGTGTCTGAGGCCAGATTTGAACTCAGGTCCTCCTGAATCCAGGGCTGGTGCTCTATCCACTGCACCACCTAGCTGCCCCCTGTGCATCTATTCTTAAGGACCAGTCTAGTTAAATTCAGAGAGGCGTGTCACTCAGTTGTTTAGCTAACGGTAATACCTGTTTTAGTTAAGCAGCTCTTAACTACATGTGAAATTGTTGAGCTCTTCATCACTGGACAAATGATGAAATCATAGATCCTTGAGGTGTATGTGTGTGTTTATATGTATAAACATACATATGCGTATAAGTATGTATGTGTATTATGTACATATATATTATACATGTATAATATATATCATTAATATTGGTTGATTGACATAATAGGATGCTAATTGGTCTCCAAAGGTCCTTATCCCTACATCTTGCTTTAGGACTGCCTCTCCCAGTATATTGGGGAGCCTTTTATACTTCATGGCAAGCTCAGACAAGCTGGTAGAATTCCACATAAAGTCAAGGCAGAAATCGCTCTCTACACATCTGGACATTTACATCTGAGAGTTCTGACCCTGGCTGTCTCACTCCTCTCTGAGCTCTACAATAGGCATGTGTGCTTGATTCATCTTTTTTGTATACATACATACATATTTATTTATTTGCTCTTGATCCTGAGCCAGCATAACAATCTCAGTTCCTGTGCAGGAACAGATGGGGGAGCAGAGCTATACTATCCAGTTGCATGTCATTTTAAAGAAGCATCTCTGAATTAGGTATTAGGTGCTGAACCAGGCAGCAGAGTTAAATCACTGACTTCTTTCTCTCTCCCTCATCTTGCTTTACTTCCAGCATGCGGATTTGGATGTATGGGTAAGCTCTGCTTTTCTCCTCTATCTTGGTTATTTCAAGTGGCATGTTGTTACTCTATGCCTGGAGAAAGTTCCTGCCTCACACAGATGCAGGATTTTATTTTCTATCATTACTTTTTAAAAAGGTGTTCAGCTAGAAAATTGTGTCTTATTTCTTCCGTAAAGGTTTTTCCATGGTGCCTTTGTGTAGCTTACAGATGTCGGAACCAAAACTGATATGTCTTGTGCCTATGTCTATAGGTACATTGAAAAGTTTGCTGTGGAGGAAGGGCAGGAAATAGATTTCCCATCCCTCAGGCAAGAATCTCTCTAGCGCTGCTTTAATGAAATAAGCATCAGGGACAGCAGTGCACTCAAATTACAGAATCTGAGGATTGCAGAAGACCTCTGTGGCCATCTAGTTTTGCCCATAGTATAACACTATTGAGAGGTGGTCATCCAGTCTCTGCTTGAAGATGTCCAAAGAGGGGGACCCCACTTTCTTCTGAAAGAACCCATTCCAGTTTTAGAAAGATTTTTTTCCAGACATCAAATTGAAATTTGCTTCTCTGCAACTTCTACCCCATTGCTCTTGGTTCTGCCCCCTGTAGCCAAGCAAAACAAACATAGTCCCTTTTTCACATATTGTTGTTCAGTCATTTTGGGTGTGTCTGACTCTTCATGATCCTATTTGGGGTTTTCTTAGAGAAGATCCTAGAGTGGCTTACCATTTCCTTCTCCAGCTCATATTACAAATGAGGAACTGAGGCACATGGGTGAAGTGACTTGACCAGGTTCACATAGCTAGTAAGTGTTTGAGGCAGGATTTGAACTCAAGAAGATAAGTCTTCTTGACTTCGGGCCAGATTCTCTATCCACTGTGCCACCTAGCCATATGATAGGCCTTCAGATACTTGAAGATAGTTATCATGTTCCTCTTGAGTCTTTTCTTCAGTACAGATATGCCTAGTTCTTCCAGCCAGTACTTATGCCATGGACTTAAGGCCCTTCACCATTCTATTTGCCCTTTCCTGGATTCTTTCCACTTTACCAATGTCCTTCTTAAATTGTGGCACCTAGAACTGAAAGCAGTACTCCATCCTGATTAGGGCAGAGTACGGTTGTACTATCCTCTTCCTGTTGCTGGAAGTTATGCCTCTCTTAATGCAGCCCAAGATCATGCCAGTTTTTTGGCTGCCATATCACACTGATGATTCCTTTTGAGCTTGTAGTCTACTAAAACTCCTAGATCTTTTTTTCAGAACAACTGCTACCCAACCATGCCTCCTCTATTTTATATTTATGATTTTTTTGGTACCCAAGTACAAGAGTTTATATTTATCCCTATAAAATTTCGTCTTCTATTTAGCCAAATAATTCTAATCTATCAAGATAGATCTCTTTGAATCCTTACTGTCCATCCATTGTGTCAGCTTTCCCTTAGTTTTGTGTCATTAGCAAATCTGATCAATCAGTTAAGTCTTTATTAAGCACCTACTATACCCTGTATCTTTATCTAAGTCATTGATAAAAATGTTGAACAGTGCAGGGCCAGGCACAGATCTTTGGGCTGCTCCATGATTGGAAACATTCTGCCACTTTGACACTGATCCATTAGAGCCCCCAGAGGTGACTTTGTAGGTACTAAATCAGTCACTGAGTGGCTGGGCATGTAGAATATTACCAATAAGTTACTTCCATTTTCTGGTCTTTGTTTTCCACATCTGTATAATGAAAGAGTGCATATTTTAAAGTCTCTCAGAGCCCTGAGATTCCAAGGCTTTATGGTGGGATAGGCTACTAACTGAAGGGACCTCCCAG
This sequence comes from Phascolarctos cinereus, assembly GCF_003287225.1. NCBI lineage: Eukaryota > Metazoa > Chordata > Mammalia > Diprotodontia > Phascolarctidae > Phascolarctos > Phascolarctos cinereus. The sequence goes on from NW_027555847.1 coordinate 59,911,430, forward strand.
CAGAATCAGGAGAAAGGAATAAGGTGAGTTTGTGGGAAAAATTGAGGGAATTAACCCCTACCTTGGCTAGAGTCCCTGTATCATTAGGGCAGAATCTGGAGCCCATACCACATAGGTGTGAATAACTGCCAACCAGGCAGATATTACAAAAAGCCAATATTCAATAGCAGAGTACAAGGAGCACTGGATTTAGAATCAGACCTAGGTTCTGTTGCTGGCTCTATCAATAACTTATGAAGTCTCCAGGTAGTGGCAGTGGATATAACACTAGACTTGGAGTCAGGAAGGAAGGAAGGAAGGAAGGAAGGAAGAAAGGAAGGAAGGAAGGAAGGAAAAGAAAGGAGGGCAAGAGGGAGGAAGGCTTTATTAAGTAACTTACTAAGTGCTAGGCACATTATAGATATCTCAATCCTTACAACAACCCTATGAGATAGATGCTATTATTATCACTATCCTCCTTATTTTACAGTTGAGGAAACTGAGGCTGAGAGAAGTTAAGTGACTTGCCCAGAGTCACACAACTAGGCCATATTTGATGCAGGATTTTAACTCAGATTTTACTGACACTAGGTCCAGTTTCTCAGGAAGATCTGATTTGGAATCCTCCTTCAGACATTAGCTATGTAATCATGGGCCAGTTGCCTCATCTGTAAAATCAAAATAATAATAGTATCAACCTCACTGGATTGTTGTAATCAGATGAAATAACACTGTAAAGCAATTTACAAATCCTAAAGTGCTATATAAATGTTAGCTACTATTATTTTTATAAATTCAGTTTTATTTTCAGCTTCCAATTCTCTCTCTCATATAACCCCATCCCCAAAGAGAAGACAAGAAAAACAAAACCTGCGATAGACATATATAGTCAAATAAAGCAAATTCCCTGTTAGCCGTGGCCAAAAGAAAAATATGCCTCAGTTTTTGCTTTGAGTTCAGTGGTTGGTATTTGTGTTGATCAAAGTACCTAAAGTCTTTCCGAGTTGTTTGTCTTTATAATAGTGTTGTTATTATATATATTATTATCCTGGTTCTGCTCACTTCACTTTGCATCAGTTCTTGTAAGTTTTCCCTGGTTTCTTAGAAAGTGTCACCTTCATATTTCTTATAGTACAATGGTATTTCATCACATTCCTGTACCATAACTTTTTCAGCCATTCTCCAGTTGACGCCCCTTCCCCCAGTTTCCAATTATCTTCCACCACAAAAAGAACTACTATAAAATACTTTTTGTACATATAGATTCTTTTCCTTTTTCTTTGATCTCTTTGGGGGTATATGCCCAGTATATTACTAGGTTAAATGATATGTGCAGTTTAATTGCTTTTGGGGCATAGTTCCAAAATTTTTTTCAGAATGGCTGAACCAGTTCACAGTGCCACCAGCAGTGCATTAATGTGTCTGTTTTCCCACAGGCTCTCTAGCATTTCTCATTTTCCTTCTTTTGTCAACTGCCAGTTTGATGAGTGTTAGGTGGTTCCTCAAAGTTGTTTTAATTTGTCCTTTTACTAGCTTTTTTAGTTGCATGCCCAATTCATTGATTTCCTCTTTCTCTGTTTTATTTATGCAAGCATTTGGAGATGTAAAATTTCCCCTAAGAACCGCTTTTGCAGCATCCTATAAGTTTTGGTATGTTGTGTCTCATTATTGTCATTCTGTTGGATGAAGTTATTGGTTGTTTATATGATCTGTTTGACCTACTCATTCTTTAGGATTAGATTATTTCGTTTTCAATCAATTTTTAGTCTATCTTTCCACAGCTATTTATTACATGTAATTTTTATTGCATCATTATCTGAAAACGATGAATTTAATATTTCTGCCTTTCTGCATTGGATTGTGAAGTTTTTATGCCATCATTCACAGTCAGTTTTTGTGTACTACTGAGAAAAAGGTATATTCCTTTGTATCCCCATTTGTATCCCCATTCATTTTTCTCCAGAGGTCTACCATATCTAACTTTTCTAAATTCTATTCACCTCCTTAACTTCTTTCTTGTTTATTTTATGGTTAGATTTATCTAGTTCTGAGAGGGAGAGGTTGAGTTCCTCCACTAGTATGGTTTTCCTGTCTAGTTCTTCTTCTAACTACCCTAACTTCTCCTCTAAGAATGTGGATGCTATATCACTTGGGTATATATGTTTAGTAATGATATTACTTCATTGTCTATGGTACCTTTTAGCAAGATTCCTTCCTTATCTCTTTTAATTAGATCTGTTTTTGCTTTTGCCTTGTCTGAGATCAGGCTTGCTACCTCTGCTTTTTTTATGTCAGCTGAAGAGTAATATATTCTATTCCAGCCTTTTACCTTTACTCTGTGTGTATCCCTCTGCTTCAAATGTGTTTCTTGCAAACAACATATTGTAAGATTGTGGTTTTTAATCCACTCTGCTGACTGCTTCCGTTTTATGGGAGAGTTTGTCCCATTCACATTCACAGTTATGATTACTGTGTCTTTCTCTTCATCCTATTTCCCTTCCTGTTTATGCTTTTCTCTCTCCTTTCTCCCTTTCCCTCCTCACTAGTGTTTTGCTTCTGACCACTGCCTCCCTCAATCTGCCCTCCCTTCTATCAGCCCCCTCTCTTTTCTTTCCTCTTTCCCTCCTACTTCCCATAGGGTAAGTTAGATTTCTGTTCCTAACTGAGTATGTTGTTCCCTCTTTGAGACAAATCCAATGAGGGTAAGGTTCAAACAATGCTCATGTCCCTCCCTTCTTTCCCTTTACTGTAATAGATCTTTGTACCTCTTCATGTGATGCAATTTACCCTTTTCTGCCTCCTCCTTTCCTCTTCTCCCAGTACATTCCCTTTTCACCTCTTAATTAGATATTTTATCATCACATCAAAGTCAACTTATCCCCATGCCCTCTGTCTATGTATACCCTTTCTAAATGTCATAATAAAAATCCAGTTCTTGAGAGTTACAAGTGTCATCCTCCTGTGTAGGAATGTAAGCAGTTTAACCTTATTGAATAACATTTTTTTTCCTTTCCTGTTTACCTTTTTATGCCTCTCTTGAGTCTTGTATTTGAAGATAAATTTTCTGTTAAGCTCTGGTCTTTTCATCAGGAAGGTTTGGAAGTCTTCTATTTCATTGAATATCCATATCCTCCCCTGAAAGATTATGCTCAGTTTTACTGGGTAGTTGATCCTTGGTTGTAATCCAGGCTCCTTTGGCTTATGGAGTATCATATTCCAAGTCCTCTTATCTTTTAATATAAAAGCTGTAAGGTCCTGCATAATCCTGACTGTGGTTCCACGATATTTAAATTGTTTCTTTCTGGCTGCTTGCAGCATTTTTTCCTTGACTTGATAATTCTGGAATTTGGCTACAATATTCCTTGGTGTTTTCATTTTGAGGTCTCTTTCAGAAGGTGATAAGTGTATTCTTCTGATGATTATTTTGCCCTCTGGTTCTAGGACCTCAGGGCAGTTTTCCTTGATAATTTCTTGAAAGATACGGTCCAGGCTCTTTTTTGATTCATAGCTTTCAGATAGACCAATAATTCTTAAATTATCTCTACTGTATCTATTTTCCAGATCTGTTGTTTTTCCAGTGAGGTATTTTACATTTTCTTCTATTTTTTCATTCATTTGATTTTGTCTGAGATCAGGATTCTTGATGTCTCATAGATTCATTAGCTTCTACTTGCCCAATTCTAATTTTTAGTGAATTGTTTTCTTCAGTTAACTTTTATACTTCCTTTTCCATTTGACTACTTCTACTTTTTAAGGAGTTCTTCTCTTCAGTGAGTTTTTGTGCCTCCTTTTCCATTTGGAAAATGGAAAATTCCATTTTTTTAAGGAGTTATTTTCTTCAGTGTATTTTTTTCCCATTTGGCCAATTATATTTATTTAGGAATTTTTTTCTACAATCAATTTTTGTCCTTCCTTTCCCAAGCTGTTGACTCTCTCTTGCATACCTCTTATTTCTTTTCCCAGTTTTTCTTCTACCTCTCTTATTTGACTTTTAAAATTCTCTGGAGCTCTTCCAAGATCAGTTCATATTCCCTTTTGAAGTTTCAGATGTGGGTATATAGACAATGTTGTCCTCTTCTGAATTGTATTCTGACATTCCCTGTCTCCATAGAAAGAATGTATGGTCATTGTCTGTTTCTGCTTTTTGCTCATGATGTTTGCCTATTTCCTGGCTTTTAAAGTTGAGTTCTCCTTCTGGAGCACAGGAGGCACTATGCCAAGCTTTTTGTGCTGGGGGCCAGGGGCCTAGTCACTGGACTTGTGTGCTGGGATCTTAGGTGCTGGCAGCTGGAGGTTGTAGGGGTCTGGCAGCTTACCTGGTGCTGATCTAGGGTCCTAGTGCTGGTAGTTGGCATGTGCTGAGGCCAGGTGGGGTTTTTATGCATTTTCCTGGGTTTACACTGAAGCTGTTGTGATGGGGGGTTGGGAAGTCTGGCCTCTGGAGGATGCCTGCTTACTTGGACTGCCCTGAAGCATGGGAAAGTTTGGCTGCTAGAGGACATCTGCCCACTTGGAGTTGCACTGAAGTATGGGGAGATTTGGCTACTGGAGGATGCCTGCCTGCCCGGAGTTGCACTGAAGCCTGGGGATGTTTATCTGCTGAAGAACACCTGCCCCGCCAGCGCACGTGATGGTTCTCTGACTTGGAGTCCGCCAGGTCCTCTTGCTGTGCTAAGGTACCCGGGAATGGGGGGTTGGTGTTAGCACTTACCTACTCCACCACCCTGGAGCTCAGGATCTCCTGCTGGTTTGCTGAGGTGGGGCTTGCTGCTGGCTCCTGTTCTGTACTGCTCCCCTTTCACCAGAGTGAGAGGGACCTTTCCTGTTAATTCCCCAGGGTAAAAGACTGCTATACGCCAATCTTTCTGCTGGCTCTGCTATTCCAGGATTTTTCCTGGAGTGATATTTTCTGGGTTTTTGGAGGTCATTAAGGGAGAGGGAGAAATGCTTACTGTTTACTCTGCCATCTTGGCTCCCAAAAATTTCAAAGTTGTTTTAATTTTACATTTATCCAATTATTAGTGGTTTAGAACATTTTCCTATATATCTATTGATACTTTGGATTTTTTCTTCAGAAAACTACTTATTCATATATCCTTTGACCATTTATTAATTAAGAAATGGTTCTTATTCTTATAAATTTGAATCAGTTCACTATATTGCATATCTTAGAAATGAGACCTTTATCAGAGAAACTTACTGTAAAATTTTTTTTGCTGTTTCCTTCTTTTCTTATAATTTCAACTGCATTCATCTTGTTTGTGCAAACCTTTTTAATTTTATGTAATCAAAATTGTCCATTTGTCCCTTATGTCCAAATTATGCACTTATTTAGAGTGTGTCATGATGTTGGTCTCTGCCAGACTGTCTTCTAGGTTTCCCAGCAGTTTTTGTCAAATAGTTCTTGCCCCAGTAGCTGAGCTCTTTGCATGTATCAAAAACGAGGCTACTGTGTTCATTTTCTTCCATATGTTGTGTACCTAGTGTTTGCCACTGATCAACCTCTCTATTACTTACCCAGTACCAAATTATTTTGATGATTATGGCTGTGTAGTATAGTATGAGATCTGGTACTACTAAGCCCCTTTCCCACTTTTTCTTTTCATTAATTCCTTTGATTTTTTTTTTGTCTTCTGTTCCTCCAGATGAATTTTTTAAAATTATTTTTCCTAGCTCTATAAAGTAATCTTTTAGTATGGTGTGACATTGAAAAAGTAAATTAATTTAGGTAATACTGTCATTTTTATTACATTGGCTTGGTGTACCCATGAGCAATTAATATTTCTCCAGTTATTTAAATCTGTCTCTATTTGTGTAAAGTATGTTTTGTAATTGAGTTCATATACAGACAGTTCTCACTTTATGTAAATTTATATTATACAAATTCTACTTTCTGTAAAGAATTCTGTAAGAAATCCACATTCCCAAAAAACACACCTATGTTAACTTTACAGTACTGTCTTAGCCCTCTCTACTCCTACCCCATGGCTCAGTGCTCCACAGCTTCCCACCCCAGTCTCTCCACCAAAAAAAACAAAAAGCAAAAAACCCATCCAGTGAAAACCACAGCTGCCATAAGATGGGGGGTTGGCTTGAGACATCCTCCAAAAAAGGAGACCTTTATCCCATGTTGCCCATGTCTGTCTTCAGTGTTAGGATATGACCTGTCTGTCCCTGGCACTCACATGTGGCCCATCTCCATTCTGTGTCTAGCCCCCATGTACCTGCCCCAATGTGCTTTTCCTCTCAAATATGGCCAGCCCCCCACATGGCTGGCCATGCACCATGTATTCCTCTTTATGCTTTCCTTCTCTGTCCCTGGCCCCTATATGTCCTTGAGCCATGTGCTGGCACCTTCCCTCCACAGTACATAGCCTGCTTCTTACCTCTTGCCCTTCCTTCCCCACTTCCAAAAGCAAAATTCACATTACATTAAAAAAAAAAATCTACTAAACAGTCCTTTTACATACAGTGAGAACTGTCTATAGTTACTGTGTGTGTTGAGAGGTAGACTCCCAAGTCTATCTTTATGCTATCTGTAATTATTTAAGTGGAATTACCCTTTTATCGCTTCCTCCTGCATTTTGTTGGTAACATATAGAAATGCTGATGATTTGTATAGGTTTGTATCTGGCAATTTTATTGAAATTGTTAATTGTTTTAATTACTTTTTTTAGTTGACTCTCTAGGGTTCTCTAAGTAAATCATCATCTCATCTGCAAAAAAAATTATAATTGTGTTTCCTCTTTGCCTGTAATTTTCCATTGATTTCTTTTCCTTGTTTTATTTCTATAGCTTACATTTCCTGCACTATTTTCAATAGTAATGGTGATAATGGACATCTGTGCTTTACCCCTGATCTTATTGGAAAGGTCTCTAGTTTATCTCCATTAGGTAGATATTACTTTCCATGTTAAAAAAAATTCCATTTATTTCTCTGCTTTTAAAAGTTTTTAACAGGCATGGGTGTCGTTATTCTTCAGAAGCTTTTTCATCATCTGTTGATATAATCATATGTTTTTCATTGTTTTTGTTATTAATATGGTCAATTATGTTTATTGCTTTCCTAATATTGAACTAGTTCAGTATTCCTGATATAAATCCAGCTTGTTTATAGTATATAATCTTTGTCATATGTTGTTGTAGTCTCTTTGCTAATATTTTATTTAAAAATTTTGCATCAGTTTATTTCCTCATTAGTGATATTGGTCTATAGTTTTCTTTCTCTATTTTAACTCTCTCTAGTTTAGATAGCAAGACAGTGTTTGAGTCACAGAAGGATTTGATAGGACCCCTTCTTTTCCTATTTTTTCAAACAGTTTATATTTTATTGGATTTAGTTCTTTAAATGTTTGCTAGAACTAACTTGTAAATCCATCTAGTTCTGTTTGGGGGATGGAGTGGGAAGTAGTCCATTTCTAACTTATTCCATTTATTTTTCTAAGATGGCATTATTTAATTATTCTATTTCCTGTTCTGTTAATCTGGGAAGTTTATATTTTTGTAAATATTTATTTCATTTAGATTATCAGTTTTACTGCCATACCATTGAATGAAATGGTCCCTCATAATTTATTTTATTTCTCCAATCAATCTTTTGCCTTCTGGACTATCATATTCCGAACTCTCAGTTCCTTTATAATGGTGGCTGCTAAGTCATGTGTTATTCTGACTGTGGCTTAGTACTTGAATTCTTTCTATTTGCAATATTTTATTTGGCCTAGGAGCTCTGGATTTTTGCCTATAATGTTTTTGTAAGTTTTCAGTGAACTGCTGATGTACTCAGCCACTATTGGCCTGTTGGAAGGCTCTTTAGGTTCAGAGTGACTGAATTGGAGGTTCTCCTTTTGTCTGATATTCCTACCCTGGTTATTCTGCTGCAGACTTCAGGCTGGGCCTAAAGGCTGAGTCCTGCTCTGCTCCCAAGTTTAAAGCCACATAGCTACTCTTTGCTTCTGAACTTGTTCCTCTCAGTACATAGCTAAGGCCTACAATCCTTTCTGCTACTGCTATGTATACTTCCTTAGTGTACTCTGGATCTGTGCCTCTAGGCCTGGGTAGTGACAGAGCTGCCAGATGACACTCATTCCTGTACCCTGCCCTAGGCTAGGGACTCCTGAGATCTCTTCCTGCCCAGAGTCTCAGCCCTCTTTTGTTTCCTGGGTACTGCAGTGTTCTGCATAGCCCCATATTCCTGGACAGGCCTGGTCCCCAGTGTGGGCCAACATCTCGATCTGTCTTCCTAAGCCAACCTGGGCTAGAAAAATGACTCACTGTGATTTTTTTCTTCCGTTTCCTGACCAGAATTCAGTCTGGTATATTTTCTAGTTCTTTGTGGAGGAGTTGGGGTGGGGGAACTAGACTGTACTACTTTCTTCTACTCTGCCTTTGTGACTCCACTTTATTATTGTCATGGCTCTGAAATTCAGTCTTCCCTATATTAGCTGCCCAGGCAGTTGAATAAGGTGATCTTGAAGGTGCCACATTCTTTGATTCCAAATGTTGAATGAGATATTAGTGATATTATAGATAAAGTAACATTTGGCAAGTTGTATGAGGACCACTTTATGTAGGTTTCACCGTTCCCATGGTTGCCTCTTTTATATCCATCCTAATTGTCCTCAGCCTCTCCCGTTGTTCTTTTTTAATAGTATTTGCCACTGTTTTGGCATTTACCATGCAGGAGGACAACGAGGGGCAGTTGTGCAGTGGAAAAAGTGCTGAGTTTAGAGTTAAAAGTTTCTGGGCTTGAATCTTATCTCTGTCACTTACTACTTATATGAACTTGTATATGTCATTTCCTCTCTGGGCCGAAGTCTTCTCATTTGTAAAATGTGGAGGATAGATTAGATGACCTTCTAAAACCCTTTTTCACCCTAAATAGGAGGGCTTGTGTGGAGTATCAACTCTAATTACCCACAGACAGGAATAGAATAAAATCCAGAGTAAGCTGTGATATGTTTGATTTTGAACTTGAATCTCTTATTCACCCAAGACGAGTTTGAAAATACAGAGGTAGCATCATGAGAGTATGGTTTTTGATTGAAAGTAGTCTTGTAATGTGACTTTGAATAATACTGTATTGATGATGAAGACAAGGATGCCATAGTGTATTGAGCTGGATTCACAGCTTTTGACCAGTTAGTGATTTGGTTGTTTATTTTAACCTCTGGGTTGACCTTTTTATGTCTTGAACCCCTTTAACAACATAAGGACCCCTTCTCAGAATAATGTTTTAAAATATGTAAAATAAAATACATAGAATGATAAAGAAAGCCAATTATGTTAAATACATTTATCAAAATATTTAAAACAAGTTGACAAACCCCAGGTTAAGAACTCAAACATTAGGAAAGTTTCTTCTCTGTATCATGATTTCCCAATTTATAAAGAAGGGATAGCTACACTTGTTACTTTACCCAGTTCTTGAGATTTTTGTGGGGAAAGAAGTCTGAAAAGAGATTAGAGCCCTAGGATAAGGTGCTAGGCAAATACAGAGCTTAATTTGTACTATTTGGATTTCACATTGTCTGCTTTGTCTTTCTCTTGTTCATTTATTACTAGAGACACGTGTATGAGGATAGGATCTCAGTTGCCTAGGAGGCCCTTTGCTTCTGTGTTCTCCCACACCTGAAGCCTCTGTCCTTTTTGACATCACCACCACATGGTTTAGGAGGGCTTAAAATTGTAGCCAGTGACTTGGGGCTGGGAACAAAGAAGCAGGAACAAACAAAAGTCTTCCATATGAGGCCTGTTTTAATGTAGATGTCCGTAGTAATAAAAAATGGAGACTGTAGAGAAAGCCTGTAATATTTCAGCAGATGGGCTTGAAATGGATTTTCTTTTTTTTTAAATTTCTGTGAGACATCAATGACCCTTAGGAAATGTACACCAAATTCAGTAGTACCAGGGATGCCATCTGATAGGCACACAAGTTCTCTACAGTGAGTTCACGGCAGAAGCTGAAGATTACAGAGGCTGAGGCACAAGCTTCTGGCTAAGGGGATTCCTCATGGTTTTTTGTTGTTGTTGATCTTCATTGGTCACTTTGGAAGCCAGGACACTGTTCAGGGACCAGTATTTGGCTCTCTGCTTTAATTTTGTTCTCCTGAGGCTGGCAGCTGTGGATTCCATCATGGGAATTGGTGGATGATGATGCTGCAGCTCTTTATCACCATTGACCAGCTGCTACCTGAGTGACTCCTGTGCTGCCAGTAGTAGTTGCTCATTGTATAAAAGGTGCACGCTCAGTTATTTTCTACCACTTTTCTTTTTGACCTGTCCTGAATAGTGTATCCAGAAGTTGGGAGTCATTCTTGATGATTCTCTGGCACTTTTCTTCAAAGGAAATCCAAGTGCTTAACACATGCTACTTCATTTATCCTCACAATATCCAAGTGAAGTGGAAGACAGGGAATATCGTTCTTCATTTTGTAAATGGGTAACTAGGAAGGCGTAGCTGAACAATCTGAGTTTATTTGTAGAGGGAAGAGAACATAGCCTTTAATTGCTAGAACCACTGGGCAAAAGTTTTCCCAAAAGACCATCTGAGGACCCAAGGGAAGGAAAGATGAGTATTATCCACTGTGCTGGATATTTTGGGATAGATAAGGATGGGAATGATATTTTGGGATAGATAAGAATCAGAACTAGAATAATAGAGCCCTAAAAGAAATATTTGTAAGGCAGTTATTACTTGACATATAGACATGAAATGAATTGAAATCTACACATAGCATGAAGGAAAAGAAACATATGTGAGAAAGGGAGGTCTAGCTAGGGCTTTTGAGGTGAAAGCTTTTTAAATCTTTCATAATTGGTAGTATCATTTTAGAAACCATTGCACTGAGCACTACTAATGCATTATTAGCATTCTTTTTTCTTCCTTTAATTTCTTCACAATCATAATAATAATATCTTCTATGATGCTTTAAAGCTTTATAAAGTACTTTGTAGTTGTTATCCCATTTTAATTCTCACAGTAGTGTGAAGTAAGGTAATGTATTATTATCCCTATTTTACAGTTGTGGAAACTGAGGCTCAGAAAAGTTGTTACTTACTCACAGTTAATAAGTGGCTAATGAGTGACAGAACCAGCATGTGAATCCAAGTCTCATTCTATCCAAGTCCAGTGCCCTTTTCATTATAAACACTACCTTATAGGATGAAATGCCCTAAAAGCATAATTATAGACAATTCACAATATTCAGAATGATGCCAGTACCTTTTATTTGTATGACATTTTAGTTTTTTCAGAGCCCTTGTTCATATTTGCGCATGCATTCAGGTGTGTGTGTGTCTGTGTGTGTGTGAGAGAGAGAGAGAGGAGGGGGGAGAGAGAGAGAGTACACAAGTGCAGATGTGAGTAGGTTTTCCACTTACAGATAAGGAACCTGTTTTTTAAAATTAAACTTTCTCTTTTCTACACCCTTCCCCACTTAAAAAAAAAGAAAGAAAAACAAAACCTTTGTAATAAATGCATATCAAGCAAAACAAATCCCCATATTGGCAATGTCCAAAAATGTATGCCTCATTCTGCCTATTGAATCCATCACCTCTCTGTCAGGAGGTGAGTAACATTCTTCCTCATTGGTACTCTTGACTTGGCTAAAGCTTACAGGATTTAGTTGCAAAAAAAAAAGGAGGCGAGGAATTAGAACTAAGGTCTGGCCCCTACTTCCATATTTCTTTCCAATAGACTGTGGATAATTGAGACTTAACTGTACTTTCATATTAATTCCTTTGTTACTGAGGAAAGATGTGAAGTATAAGTGAATCTGTGAAAGATACAGATTTAGAATCTCCTGGTTCATCATATTGTGTATTGAAGTAAGACAAGAGTGCTTTAGAATGTGGAAGAAGAGCAGAACCTCATTTCTTCTTACAGATGTGTGAACAATATCTTTCCCTTGAGAAAATTGCAGGTGGCTCCAGAACTTTGTTCCAAGTGGTCAGAACTGCATTCTGTCATTGTAGCCTTTAGATGTTTAAGTTATCAAGGGGCCACCTAGCATCGAGAACGTCCCATTGTTCATTTTTCCTGCTAACTTACTCTTTAGCTTGAAAATCCTACCTGCCCCAACCCATCGTGAATGGAGCTTCAGAGCAATTGGGCTTTTAAATGGCATTTTCTTTCTTGACATTTGTATTGGGCCAGAAAATGACAGGTCTAGAGCCATGGGAGATATTTTGATCCTGGCTGCTTAATTGTATTGGACCAGCCTCTCCTCTGATTGCAGTAGGGATCACTAATAGTTAAGCACTCAGCCACTGAGAAGGCCTCCGTGTAGATTAGCTGTGCTTGCATTCTTGGGAAGCAGCCTCCAAGTAGTACCTTGACAGTAATGCCTATGGGAAATCCTGCCTGGCCTCCAGGATCCTGAGGATGTTACTGTTTTGATTTAGTTTTTCTGCAGCATTACATTCCAGAGATATTCCAGAAACCCTTTCAGCACTTTTTAGAGCTTCTACAACCACCAGAGGCAGCAGGTTAATAATATTCTTCCCATTCTACTGGCAATAAGTAAATAAACAAACAAATAAATAAATAAGGCAAATAAGCAGTTGGTTCAAATGCAGGTCACCTGCTACCCCCAAGGTAGTACCAATACTAGAATTCAGCTCCCAAGTTTGCATCCCATTGCCATGCTACACTGGCACTTTCCCCTATTACCAATACTTCCATTTCTTTTAAATGCCTTTCTACCAGTGCTGTATTATAGTTAGGTGTTATTATATGGTCAGTACTTTCACTGGTAAACCTCACTGCTGATTATCCAATGAAATCTGTTCACTTCATTTAGAAGATAATAGCATTGCCACACATGCACACCCACTCCTATATATATTATACGTATATTTTTTGCACAAAAACTTTTTGGCTAGTATTTCCTACCTGGTATTTTACAAGTGGATTTAGATGGATTTAGACACACAAATAGTTTGTTTTACGCACTTGAGCTTGAAAAAGGAAATGGGCTTTCTGAAGTTCTCAGAGCACAGAAGACCTTCCCTCAGTTGGGAGTGTTTAGTTATCGCAGAACTAAAGCCCTTTAGGAGGGTAAATAGTAGGGAGTATTTTATAGTAAATAAAAAGGCAAGGTATGCATGGGGAAATCCTGGGTGCTGGAACCCAGGTATAGTTGGAACAAGAAATACCTTGTCCCATAAAGCCATGGAGACAGGATGAAGAATTATGAATGAATCAGAAAAATGTGTGTACAGTTACCCGTGAGTTGTCATCTTCCAGATAATCATGCTGTTTCTCAGAACTAGAGATGATCATCTGTCAAGAATGCTGTGGCTGGGGGCAGAGGAGAGGGAAGGTGGATGGAAGAAGGGAATTCTTGCCCAGGTAAAGTGTAGGATGAACTCTGAGGTCACTTCTGTGAGGTTCTAGGATTCTGTTTCCAGTAGAGTAGGCTCAACCTTCAAGTCCCAAAGCTGAAAAGAGACATTAAAATTTTAAAGAGGGAGTTGATTAAACCAAAAGAAATTGATCATGAAGGAAGCATTTCCCTCCCATCCTTTTAGGACTGTAGACAGAAATGTGGCATTTTAAGCTTCATTCCTAGAACTTTAAACAGAAATTGCTATCCAGGTCTCATTTCCAAATGCTAGCTTCCCCTTTTTGCCATTTCTGGGTTCTAATGTGTGTTTTGCTCTTTTTCAACTAGGCCAAGGAACTGGAAGGTGTAGAAGCAGAGCTAAGACGCCGTGACATCTTCTATAAAGAGCAATTGGGTCGCATTGAAAGAAAGGTAAGGCTTGTCTTCATTTTGATTTCTGGGTCCAAGTGCTAACAGCTGACTAGTATCCACACTAATTAATGTCCCAAAGAAGCAGAAAGCATTGTTCTGACACCTGAAATCCTCAGGCCTCATCCCTTACCCTACCTATACTCTCCTGTTTCTTCAGGACCCACCTACCTGTTCCCTTCCCCCTTGCATCAAACAGCTCTACAAAGTGAACTTTTAACAGGTTGCATTCAAGAAGGTAATTGGTTTTTAATTGAACCATTTTTATTGAATGCAGTTCCACTGTCATTTAACTTTTAAAAAAAATTCTCTCACCACAGGGCGGTGCTGAGAGCCAATTTACCTTCCTCCATTTAGTTAAGAAGCTGAGTTGGAGAAAATAATAATAATAATGTTAAGTCTTGCTATACAAATACATTAAAGTTGTATTATTAATTTTCTCCTGGTAGTCAGGGAGAGCAAAAGCACACCACTGCTGTACTCTATCTGTTTCTCTTAGGACAAGTCTTTGAAATGAATGCCTTTTAAAGAGACATCAAGCCTTTTTTTAAAAACTAGAAATGATTTCTAAAAACCCATTTAGTGACTTGTTTACCATCCCTTTTTATTTAGTTCTGGATCATGATGGCTTTCCCAAAACAAATGCTTCAGAAAAAATTGGCAGGGTGTAGAAGGATCTCAATGAAGTGTTTTCACCTCCTGCCGGAGGTAACGAAGCCTTGTTTGCTGCAGAATAGTGGCTAAAAACGAACTGTCATGATTTAAATTATAAAACACCATTTGACAGTATGTTTAGTGGGTCTGATTTCCAATGGGGTTTCCCTTTCTGACTGAAACAAAGTGGAGCCCCAAAGAAACCTGGATTGAACAGCTGTGGGGATAAGAAGGAAGCTATTTCCTTGACTCTATTTTATTACCATGACTTCTCATTTTTGGTAGAGGCAGCAAATATGACCCCAAACAGGATGTTAACATAAAATACTGGGGGCTATGTTAATACATTAGCGTTACGTAGAGCTAGAGAATGTGTAGATTCTGTATTGCTTACCCATGCCATTGACCCTTTAAAAATACGTATCTTTTTTATTAAGGAGAGCTCCAGTTTGAGTTTGAATGTAGCTTATAAATGATAGGGATTGTGAGTGGAAAGCCTGGAAAAATGGGGAGGGGGGAATCCACCAGCCATAGCTCTAATTATCACAGTTGCCCATATGTTCATAAGCACAGATTTTTTTTTTTGTTATGTGTGCAATTCTTCAGTTTCCTGCTGTGCCTCTCTTGTGTTTCTCTCTCCAATTTTGGCTCCTAAAAGCATTGGGATATGTGTCTGTCTAGAGTGGGAAGGAGCTAGGCCCCCTTGCCTTTTTTTCCTATAAAAAATTGCTTTCTGATAGGATTCTGTCTCACTGGCTTTTTCTTTCCTCTTTAATGCTCACCCTTATAAAGAATGAAAAATGCTTTGTCTTGCTGAAAGGGAAAAAATGTACCAGAAGAACTTGACTTTATCATCTCCTCTTCCCCTTAGTAATCAAAAAGAGACATCCAAACTCCTTACATATGCAGATGCAGACTTTTTTTAATGAGGATTTTCCACAAGATTGTGAAAAGATATGAAGTGCTGCTCCAAAGAGGTGCAAAACCACTATCTTTTTTTCTGACTCTTAAACACTAACATTTTCCTGCTAATGAAATCAAAAAATGCCTCCAAAACATTCTGAAGAGCAGAGATTGGTGAGGAAGGTAGAGGAGATTACTGGGAACATGGGAAAGAGGGAGAAAAGAAATGCTGTAATAAGGCTTAATTGTATCAGTTTTTAAAAAAGGTTTCAGGTCTTCTCTGTGGATAAGTTTATTCCTGTAATGGCTGGAAAAATGGAAACACAACATCTGACAATCTTTTTTTTATTAGCTATTGCTTTTATGTAATTCAGCTTTCATATATGGAATACTTTCAGACCTTGACATTTTCAGTTTCCAGAGACACAACGCAGCTTTAGGACCTTCCAATCAAGCTCTTTTCTTGTAGCCTTTTTTTTTTTTAATTTGAAGAGATTGGCTCAGAGATGACTTGAAGAGAGGCTACTAAAGAGTAGCTCCTGTGCCACCTCCCTGGCCTACTTCCCTGCTTTTAAACAATAGCGGACATGAGGGGATGAGGACTGCCGAAGAGGACTTAGAGCTGGCTGGAAAGTGGGAAGCACAAAGTTCAGTCAGTCAGTCAACAAGGATTTATTAACCACCTCTTGTGTACACTGTGTTAAGTGCTAGGGACATAAGTAAGGCCAAAAGCAGTCCCAGTTCTCAAGAAGCTCATTCTAATGGAGGAGACAACTTGCAAACAACTTAGGAGAAACAAGTTATAGACAGTATAAGCCAGAGATAATCTCAGAAGGAAGGCACTTAGATTAAGCATGTTTGGGAAAAAAACTTCTTGTAGAAAGTAGGAATTCAGCTGAGACTTTAAAGAAGCCAGGGAAACCAGAAGGCAGAGTTGAGGAGGGGACAGTTCCAGGCATGGAGGACAGCCAGTGAAAATGCATAGAGCCAGGAGATAAAGATGGAATGTCTTATTCAAGGAGCAGTAAGGAGGCCAGTATCCCTAGATGGAAGAGTGAATGGGGAGCAGTAGGCCATGAAGGGCTTTAAAAGCCTAACAGAGAATTTTTTTAATTTGAAGGTAATAGGAAGTCCTAGGAGTTGCTTAAATAGAGGGGTGTCGTGTATTGTGCTTAAGGAATATCAGTTTGATAGCTGAGTGCACGATGGACCAGAGTAAGGAGAGACTTGAGGCAGGAAGGCCAACTAGCAGGCTCTAGCAGTAGTCCAGGTGTGAGGTGATGAGGGCCTGCCAGTATCAGCAGAGAGAAGGAAGTGTACAAGAGGTGTTTTGAAGGTAAAATTGTTAGGGCTTGGCAGCTGATTGGATGTGAGGGAGGTAAGAGAGAAGGATAGGAACTAGGTTTTGAGCCTGGATGACCTAGAGAATAGTGTTTTCTTTGTTGTCAACAGAGAGGTTAGGAAAGAGGTTGGGTTATTTCAGTTTACAAGTTGAAATAAAATAGCTACGAGGTATGAAGAAGTAAAGGCTCATTCAAACTTACAATAAACCAGGATCAGTTGCACAGAAACACAAGGGAAAACTTTAACTATTGCTATGAAGGAAAAATGCTTGTCACAAGCAAGACTGGAGTACTAAGGATTGAAAAAGACTATTTTTACTGGTGAAATTTGATTTTTCATTCAAGGATATACCAAACCATTGTCAGAAGAAGTCCAGGTGAACCTGTATATATAAGCTTCTTGAAAGCAGGGATTGTTTCACTCATATTTTTATCAACAATATCTAGCACAGTGTCTGGTATATAATAAGTCCTTAATAAATATTTGTTAATTGGTCCCCATCAGACTGTAAGACATCCACCCAAAAATGTTTTGGGGATTTTTTTTTATTTCTAGTGAAACTGGAAATCTTGTCTCTGTTAATTATGAATTATAATAGATTGGTATGCTTAAAAAGCAGAATTGTTCCAGAATTACAGAAATTCCCCAATGAAGATGAAATTCTGCAACATAACGATGTAAAACAACAAGAAATTTGTCTAAGAGGCATAAATAAACATTGAAGTCAACAAGCTAGGGAAAAAATAGCTATCAAGGTGTCCTCATTGAGAAAGGACTAACTGGAATGCCTCTCATAGATCTCCCTTTCCCTCTTTCCCACCTCCCTAGGAAATGATAAAAACAAAGCAGTAGGTACTGGTTTAGCCTCTTGGCCAGTTGATAATAACGCAGATGACAGCAGGAGTAGAAATTAGATAATGGAGGAGGCGACAGAATTATTTTTTCTTTAAACACTCCTTCTACAACAATAATTGTTCCATAGATGACTGATTGGGAAACTGAGACCCAGATGAGGTTGAACAATTTGTTCACTCAGCTAACTTATAACAATTAAGGCTTGAACCCAGCTCTCTTGAATGACAACTCATGGCAAGTTCTACTTAACCACACTTAAAGAATACTTCCTGCCTAAAGACTATGTCAGCCTCATTTTCCCTCTCTTCTCATTCCTTGCGGGTATTTCTTAGTCTCTGTCCTGGAAAAGATGGTCCTATTATAGCCTTTTAGCAGGAAGGTTCTGAGCTTAAGTTCCATGTGGCACAGTCCTCATGCCATTCAGGTCAGGAAGCAGGAATCTTAGAAACTGAAGAAAGCAGAGGGAAGCCAAACAGACTGCTCCCAATTCATTGGGTCAAACTCTTGTGCATTTATCACACTGTGCCTCATACTCTAATTATTTGATTACCTCCTTTATACCCAGCCTCCAAATTAGACTGTAAGCGATGTCTTTTATCATTGTAGTTCCTTTAATACCTAGGTAGCACAGTACCTTGCTTCTGAGTTCATATTAAATTGATGCTCTAATTAAATTTGAAGTATACTTGAATGTATGAGTCACATTTTAAAAATTGTTCTAGGCCTTTATGGTTTTCAGAATCATCTCACAATCATACCTAAAAACATAAGGATTTCAGTTTCATTTCACCAGAGAGGAAAAAAATAAGATTTAAAGTAAGTATGGGGAGCGGAGCCAAGATGGCAGAGTGAAAGCAGTGACTTGCTTGAGCTCTACCCCAAACCCCTCCAAACACTCATAAAAAATGGCTCTAAACAAATTCTGAAGCAGCAGAACCCACAAAAAGACAGAGTGAAACAAATTTCCAGCCCAAGACAACCTGGATGATTGATCAGAAAGGTGTATTGCGCCAGGCTGGGAGCTCAGCGCAGCGCAGTGTGGGCGTGCAGGCCTCAGCGAACCTGAAGCAAGCCTCAGAGGACTGAATCGCGGCCAGCTGTGGAGGTTTCCAAACTCCTCAACCCACTAATGTCAAACACAACTTAGAAGGTCAGTGAGAAAAGTCTGTTTCTGTTGGTGCTGAGAAAGGAAGGTGGGGTCTCAGCTCCATTCCCCAAGAGTGTGGCCCTGGTGGGGGCAGCTGCTTCCCGAGCTTCCAGCCCACAGACTGAGGGGGAATCCAGTGGCTGATCAGAGAGGGACTGCAGGGATCTCTTTGCCAGTGCTGAGTCAGGAATCTCTTGCTTTGCCTGTGTTTGGATCTGGGTCACAGTTCTGGGCAGCAGTGCTGGGGTGAGGAGGAATGCTGGCTTGGTAGAACTTGTAGTGGCTGTGGAGAGAAACCCCTACTCACTGTTACAGGACAGAAAGGAATACTTGTGGTCACAGGCCAGGAAAGGAGTAAACACCTCGCCCCTTATCATACCACCTTGGAAGAACTGAAAATTTACAGGTCCCTACAAGTATCTCTGAAAACAGCTGTACAAACCCCTGAAGCTTGGGACAGTACATTCTCCACATTGGAAGAGTTTAATACTCAAGTAATTGGCTGGATCATGAGCAAGCAGTGCAAAAAGAGTCAGACTATATTATCTTACTTTGGTGACAAAGGAGATCAAAATATACAACCAGAAGGAGACAACAAAGTCAAAGCTCCTACATCCAAAGCCTCCAAGAAAAATATGAATCAGTCCCAGGCCTTGGAAGAGCTCAAAAGGGATTTTGAGAAGCAAGTAAGGGAAGTAGAGGAAAAACTGGGAAGAGAAATGAGAGTGATGCAAGAAAATCATGAAAAACAAGTCAACAGCTTGCTAAAGGAGACCCAAAAAAATACTGAAGAAAATAACAACTTAAAAAATAGCCTAACCCAAATGGCAAAAGAGGTCCAAAAAGCCAATGGGGAGAAAAACGCCCTAAAAAGCAAAATTGGCCAAATGGAAAAGGAAGTCCAAAAGCTTACTGAAGAAAATACTTCCTTAAAAATTAGGATAGAGCAATTGGAAGCTAGTGACTTTATGAGAAATCAAGACACTGTAAAACAAATCCAAAAGAATGAAAAATTAGAAAACAATGTGAAATATCTCATTGGAAAAACAACTGACCTGGAAAATAGATCCAGGAGAGAGAATTTAAAAATTATTGGACTATCTGAAAGCCATGATCAAAAAAGAGCCTAGACATCATCTTTCAAGAAATTATCAAGGAAAACTGCCCTGATATATTAGAACCAGAGGGCAAAATAGAAATTGAAAGAATCCACAATCTCCTCCTGAAAGAGATCCCCAAAGGAAAACTCCTAGGAATATTGTAGCCAAATTCCAGAGTTCCCAGGTCAAGGAGAAAATATTACAAGCTGCCAGAAGGAAACAATTCAAGTACTGTGGAAACACAATCAGGATAACACAAGATTTAGCAGCTTCTACATTAAAGGACCGCAGGGCATGGAATATAATATTCTGGAGGGCAAAGGAGATAGGATTACAACCAAGAATCACCTACCCAGCAAAACTGAGTATAATCCTTCAGGGGAAAAAATGGTCATTCAGTGAAATAGAGGACTTTCAAGCATTCCTGATGAAAAGACCAGAGCTGAATAGAAAATTTGACTTTCAAATACAGGACTCAGTGGAACATGAAGAGGTAAACAGGAAAGAGAAATCATAAGAGACTTATTAAGATTGAACTGTTTACATTCCTGCATGGAAAGATGATATTTGTAACTCATGAGACCTTTGTCAGTATTAGGGTAGTTGAAGGAAAAAAATTGTATGTATGTATATATAGATAGATAGATAGAGGGCACAGGGTGAGTTGAAGATTAAGGGGTCATATCTGGAGAATAAAATTAAGGGATGAGAGAGGATGATACTCGGAGAAGAAAAGGAGAGGTAGAATGGGGTAAATTATCTCACAAAAAAAAAACAACAGAAAAGAAAAGGCTCTTACAGTGGAGGGGAAATGGGGAAGGTGAGAGGGAATGAGGAATCTTATTCTCATAGGATTTGGCTTAAGGAGGAATAACATACACATTCAATTGGGTATGGAAATCTGTCTTACCCTACAGGAAAATAGGGGGAGAAGGGGACAAGAGAGCAGGGGGTGATAGAGAGGAGGGCAGATTGGGAAAGGGGTAATCAGAAGCAAATACTTCTGAGGAGGGACAGGGTCAAAAGAAAGAATAGAATAGATGGGAGGGCAGGATAGGATTAAGGGAAATAGAGTTAGTTTTTCACAACATGTCTACTAAGGAAGTGTTTTGCATAACTGCACATGTACAACCTATATTGAGTTGCTTGCCTTTTCAATGAGGGTGGGTGGGGAGGGAGAAAGAGAGAAAATTTGAAACCTAAAGTTTTAAAAACATATGTTTAAAAAAAAGTTTTCACATGCTATGGGGAAATAAGAAATACAGGAAATGGGGTACAGAAGTCTATCCTGCTCTACAGGAAAATAGAAGGGGAAGGGGATAAGAGAAGGGGGGAGAGAAAGAAAAGAGGACAGACTAGGGGAAGGAATATTCAGAATGCATGCCATCTTGGGGTGTGGGGAAGGTGAGACGGGTTGAAAATTTGGAACTCAAAAACTTGTGGAAATGAATTTTGAAAACTACAAATAAATAAATTTATATTAAAAAAAAAAAAGGAAAAAAATAAAGTAAGTATCAGTCTCCCTAGTATCCCATAGCAAGTTAGGGATTGGACTGGGTTTGAAATTTGGTGTTCATCTCGCAATTCTATGCAATGGAACAGAATAGAGAGGTCTAGTTCTTTTCTCTTTAAAAGAAAAAATTACCACTCTCATCATGTATCAGATTTGGAGCATTCCTCCCTGTTCCCCACCAATAGAGGTTATAGTTAAAGACAGCGTAATACTGTCATGATTTCTTGTTCTCTGGAAGTATTGAAACCATCTGAAGTAGTGAACTTCACGGTGATTCACCACTAACACCTGGTAGGGCTTCTCATTTGATGTGTCCCATCAGTGGAAAATGACCCTATGCAAAGCAATCTATTCTGGACATGCCACTCACAACTTGCTACTTCTCAGATGCCTTGACCATGTCAGGAAATGAAGCCATTTTCAATTTACAAGGCATTGTTGAATTGTACTTAGTATTTTTAGCATAATGCCAGCAGCATGTAGCTTTGAGAGTCCCAAATACTATTTCTTTATTAATTTAGGTGCTGAAGTTTCTCCCCCTGAAGTGGTTGCATATGATGGAGGTTAGGACTCATGACCCTTGCTCTGCTGCCCCTTAATGATTTAATGCAGAAGGGAGAGAAATGGAGCAAGATCTATAAGTAGCATTGCTCATGCACGATGTGAAATTTTCACTAATTCATTTCTAACTTCTCTCTCTGATGTGTCACCTATTAAACAAGTTACTTGTCTGGCCTCAGAAGTACCTATGTTAGTTTACAGTGGAAAGAGCTTTAGTCTTTACCTCTGAAAGCTTGGGTTTGATTCCTAGCTCCACTCTTGAGAGTTTTGGAGCAGGAGAATAATAAGAGGTTTTATGAAATAAGCAATAGTGCCCAGGCTGTATTGAAATGGGGAGAAGCTGAGTTAGGAGGTTGTTATGTTAATGTAGACGTAAGGTGATAAGGCCCTTGAAAAGGAGGAGATAAATCCTGTCCCCTTAGGCCAGGTAAAGAAGGAAGTTGGGAGAAGAGACAAGTCTGAGGTATAGAAACAGAAAGTTGAGAATTAGTGTCACATGGAACTATCAATAAAGGCTAAAGGTCTTTATTGAAAATGAAGAAGGTAGAGACAGGATTGGTGTCTTGATGAGTGGAAATGGTCTGTAGTCATTACTGTGGGGAATGTGATGGTCAACTATAATGGATTTGAGGGTTTGAGGAAGGATGCAGTTGGTACAGACTAATAATGCAACATGTGATTATGAAGGTGCTTTCTCTAATTAGGTTCAAATCCAAGCTGTTACATTAAAGGAATTAGATTTTTAAAAATATGAACATAAGACTACTTATCCAACTCAATTCCATCCTTCAGAATAATTTCCTTGAGAGGCCATTTATTTTTTCCAAAGGGGCTGCCACTGCACAAAACATGTTAGAATTTCTTTGTCCTCTTCCCTTGAATGTCTTACTTCCTTGACTTATTGCTGTTCATTCCCTCCTTTCCAATCTTCAACTGTAGATTAGCTCAGCAGTCTGCCTTCTGCACTCTTTTGCTGAATCTCACTGAAGTAAATCATAACTATGCCAGTTTGGTCCAGTATAAACTCATGTTATCTAATTTCTTTCTTTTTTTTTTTTATTAAGGCAGTTGGGGTTAAATGACTTGCCCAGGGTCACACAGCTAGTGTTAAATGTTTGGTCTGAGGCCAGATTTGAACTCAGGTCCTCCTGATTTCAGGGCTAGTTCTCTGTCCACTGCACCACCTAGCTGCTCCTCATATTATCTAATTTCAGCTGAGCCTTCACTGATATCTAACATTTCTTTTTTATTTCCTTGATTAGCTCTTTATACCAGGTTCTTGTGCCACTGTGTTCCAATCCTTTTCCTTTTTCTTTAGGCTCCCAGTACCATACCTAAACACACTCCCTCCTCCTCTCTGCACCTCCCCCTCCCTCTTCTTCACTCTGCTCTCTTTTTGTCTCTCCCTGTTCTTTCCTCCTTCCCTCCTCTCCTTCTCTTCTCTCTCCCTTTCCTTTTTTCAGTGACTCCATATCACCTATAGGAGCAAATGCAAAATACTCTATTTGGCATTCAAAGCCCTTCAAAATCTAGACCCCTTCTACCCTTCCAGTCTTCTTATGCCTTACTCCCCCTCCACGTACTCTTTGATCAGTGTTAACTAGTCTCCTTGATGTTCCACAAACAAGATGCTCCATCTCAGCTCTGGGCATTTTCTCTGGCTGCCCCTGTGCCTGAAATTCTCTCTCCCTTCATCTCTGCCTATTTCCTTCCTGTCTTCCTTTAAGTCCCGACTAAAACCTTATCTCTACAGGAAGGCTTTCCCAACCTCTATTAATTGTAGAACTTTCACTCTCTTAATTATTTACTATTTATCCTGTATATCACTTGTTTGTATGTTTGTTTGGTTGTTGTCATCTCCATAAGATATTGTGAGCACCTTGAGGGCAGCAGTAGTCTTTTGCCTCTTTTTGTGTCCCCAGCACCTACACATAGTAGGTGATTGTAAATGTTAATTGACTGACTCCCTTGATCCCTTCCCCTCCCTACCCTTTAATTCATCAAGAAGGAAAGCCTTTCTTGCTCATGCCAACCTTCCCATGCCCTCAATCTTTGCCCTTTCCATCTTCTACAGGAATTTGTCTCCATTATTCTTATATCTCCATTCCCTTTTTTCTATATTCTCTTTGATAGCTATCCTCTCTTTAATTGTACAGGCTTCCCTTCCTGTTCTTTCCTTCCTTGGTTTTTATCACTCTGTTCTTTTGGTTCTCTTCCTGTTCCTTGGTGTCCTTTGTTGTATCATCATCGTTTGTGTCCTGCTCCCTTAGCATAGATATGTATCAGGGCTCTATCTAGGGCTTTCTTTTATTTCTATATATTTTGATTTAATGATCACATTTGTTCAGTTGGGTTTAATTATAACCTCTATGTAAATGAATCCTAAATCTCTGTATACAGGCTTTATCACTCTCCTGAACTTCAAGTTTGTAACATCAGCTGCCTATTGGCTATTGCTTCATGGATACACTGTCAGCATCTAAAACACATAATTAAAATGGGACTTAGGTTCTCCACTTTCCACTTAATATCCCCAAACTCCTTTTCATTCAGACTTCCTTATTTTCTGGGTTTTTTAAAAAATTTTTTAAACTTATGGAATAAAAAAATAAATCCACATAAATCATCAGCATTCCTATATATCACAAACAAAACCTTGTAAGAAGAGATAGCAAAAGATATCCCATTTAAAATAACTTTAGACAGTATAAAATACCTGGAGTACACCTTTCAAAACAAATCCAAGAACTATATAAACACAATTTTTTTTAAAAAATTCTTTATACAAGTGAAATCCAATTTAAATAGTTGGAGAAATATTAATTGTTCATGGATAGGCTGGGCCAATATAATAAAAATGACAATTTTACCTAAACTAATTTATATATTCAATGCCATCCCAATTAAATTACCAAAAATTATTTTACTGAATTAGAAAAAAATAATAAACCTCATTTGGAAGAGCAAAAAGTCAAGAATATCAAAGAAGCTAATAAAAAATATAAAGGGAAGGAGATTTAGCAGTACCAGATCTTAAACTGTATTATAAGGCAGTAATTATCAAAACTATCTGATAATGGCTAAGAAATAGAAAGGTAGATCAGTGGAACAGATTATACATACAATTTACCAGCAGCAAATAAGTATAATAACCTTGTATTTGACAAGTATAAAGACTTAAGATTTGGGGATAAGAATTCATTATTTGATTAAAATTGTTGGGAAAACAGGAAAGCAATATGGCAGAAACTGGGCATAGACCAATATCTTATACCATTTACCAAGATAAGGTCAAAATAGACACATAACCTAGATATAAAGAGAGAGATTACAAGAAAATTAGAAGAACATAGAATATATTACCTGTCAGACTTATAGATAGGTAAATGATTTATGAATAAACAAGCGATAGAGAACAAAGTTAGGTGTAAAATGCATAATTTTGATTACATTAAAAAAGTTTTGTACAAATAAAACAAATGTAGCCAGGATCAGAAGGAAAGTAGAAAATTGGGGGGGGGGAAATTCATAGACAGTTTCTCAGATAAAGATCTCATCTCAAATATATAAAGAAGTTTGTCAAATCTATAAGAACACAAGTCATTCCCCAATTGATAAATGGCCAAAGGATATGAACAGGCAGTTTTCCAATGAAGAAATCAAAATAATTTATAGTCATATGAAAAAATGCCCTAAATCATTATTGATTAGAGAAATCTAAATTAAAACAACCTTGAGATATCATTTTACACCTACTAGATTGGCTCAAAAAATTGAAGGGGAAAGTGACAAATGGAGTGAATGTGGAAAAATTAGGACACTAATTCATTGTTGGTGGAATTGTGAACTGGTCCAACCATGTGGTGAGTAATCTGGAATTATGCCCAAAGAGTTATTAAACTGTCTCTACCCTTTGACCCAGCAATAGTACTACCAGGTCTGTTCCCAAAGATGATTAGGTAAAAAGGAAAAGAACCTACATGTTCTGAAATGTTTGTAGCAGCTGTCTTTGTGGTGGCAAAGAATTGGAAATTGTGGGGATGATCATCAACTGGGAAAAGGCTGAACGAATTGTGGTATATGATTGTGATAGAATACTAATGTAATATAAGAAATGATGAGCTGGTTGATTTTAGAAAAACATGGAAAAACTTGCATGAATTAATGAAGAGGGAAATGAGCAGAACCAAGAGAACATTTTATATGGTAACAGCACTGTTGCTTTAAGAATGAATTTCAGCAACTGAATCATTTTGATTATTATAAATATCCAAATTAACTATAAAGGACATATGAAGAAAGACACTTATCTGTATCCAGAGAAAGAACTGATAAATAGAAGTATGTACAGAATAATTTTACATACATACCTATACACACACACACACACACACACACACACACACACACACACACCTATTTGTATCTAATGGCAGCCATCTGGGTGGAGGGCAAGTGAAGAAAAAGAAATTTATTATGTATTTTAAAGCAATAGCAAGTTGTACATAATAGAGTTGCAATTTCATGTGCAATCATATTTTTATAATTGTACTGTTATGGAAATGCTTATTTTATTCCAAAAACAATTAAAAAATAAATATGTAAATAAATAAATAAAAGAGAGGAAAAAGTAGGATACAACCCATAGAATTTAAAGAGAGTTAACTCTATTTCTTTTTGTTTGTTTTGTTTTGTTTCATTTTGAAATCCTTGGCTCGTCAGCTTATGTTTTTCAGGCACCAACAGTGTTCCTAATACCAGACCTAGAAATTTATATAGTGTGTTTCCAGGAGCTCAAAACATGTTACAGTACTCATTCTCACAGCAGCTTTGTAGAATTAAGTCACTTTCACAAATGGGGGCACAGAAAGAAAAAAATTAGCCAATAAATATTTATATTAACCAACCAGTGTATGTGTAACACTAGGTGTTTGAAAAGTGTTTACAAAAGGCATAACCTTTGATCTCAGGATCAATTAAGGTATTAGTAGTCAAGACAGTTCTGAAAGATGAAGTTTAGTAGGAACAACACTGAAGTAATTTTCTAAGAGATAAAAAAGTCAGTCATGAATTTTTTTTGGTATACACTTGGAATTGGTAGAACATGGTGCTAAGTGGATGAATTCAAGATTTGACTTTGCACAACTTCAATTGAAAATCTTGGGAGTGAGAGTACATCACAAACCAAAAATGAGTCATCTTTGTGCTTCAAGTTGCCTGATACGAAAAGAATGTTAGAGTATCTAGTTTGCTAGAAGAATGAGGAGGCTTACTAGCCAAGTGTTCTTGTTAGCTGAGGCTTTAGGGTAGTCTAGAAAGGAAGTATGAAGGCCACAAGTGGAGGAGCAAGAGAGAAGGCACGACTCCCACTCTCAGATAGGTCTACTAGTTTTGCTTCACATAGTGATCTCTTCCCCTATTCCAATCACTTCATGATGCTTTTCAGAGAGAAGGTCTTTCTCAGTTAGGATGAACTGTTAAAATTAGCAGTTCATATTGGTGCAATGTGAAGCGACAATATTTAAAACTTTCAAACTTGTCATGGTGCTGAGTGCCACCCTTTTCAGTTCTGTAATGATAATAGGAGTATAGCAGTATAGGAAGCATAGCATAGGCCTCCCTCTATTTGGTGCTCAGATTTTAAATACTCAAATGGTTTTGTGACCTCATCAGTTTAGAAGTTCCTTTCCATGATGCAGATCACAACTTATTTATGACTGCCCTGTGTAACTTCTGTCTGTGTCCTCTCATAAGTTTGTTATAAGGGATCCAACACCCAATATAGTATGCTGGAAGCTTTTCCCCCTTCTCTTAAAACTGGTGGGGTACCACTGGAGCTGGCTGTCTACCTGCCATCCCTTACCCTTCCTACATGGCTAGTCATCCTCTCTTCCTATCACCCATTTTCCCTAATAACATCTTTTACTCTTTTTATCCAGAGTTCCACGTTTGTTATGTGTTGCAGCCTGTTCACATCCATCATGGAACTCTCCATTATCCTCTTTCTGGTATTCATTTTTAATTGTCTGAAGATTATTATATTTCGTTTAGCTGGCATAGAACAACAGTAGTACAGTGTAGATACTAAAAATAAATTCTTTTGATTCCATAAGAAGCTTGGTTTCATTAAAAAGTTTCATGGTTATCCAAAGGCAATCCAGCCTACTTTCTTCCTCTTTTTCATCTCCATGGTCAACTCATTGTCTATCTTTTCCAGATATACATAATGATGGATGAGCTCTATAGGTTTCCCATCCAAATATAGGCCATAATTTGGGTAATAAACATTTTTCATCTACTTAGTCTTTCCTGTGTAGATGGTCAAAACAAACTTTTGATGGTTACAGATCTCTTCCAGGAGGGTCTGCAGTGTTCCAGGGTTTGTTGCTTCATCACATTGTCATCTGAAACGGCAACTTCAAATGACCTCATCATTGACAGCAAATCACTTTTCAGCTTGGACTTGTATGGGATGTCCTCCATCAGAGTGGCAAACACTTTTGGCAAGCATAAACCTTCCTGGTTTTATGCCTCTCCTGATGTTTATGATTGGATAATTGTTGAACAGGGCTATTTCTGTTGTTATGCCTTTTGGAGACATCTAAATGGCAGAGTGGATAGACATTGGACTTGAGGTCAAGAGACCTGAATTCAAATCCTGCCATATACACTTAACTAGCTGCGTGACCGTAAACAAGTTATGTAACATGTTGGGAGCCCAGTTTCCTCATATACACAATGGGAGGTTTGGACTTGATGAAAGTCCCCTCCAACTTTTATGATCCTATTTTAAAGGAATCTTGAACCAGCTCTAAGGTTCTACTTCTCAAAAAAGGGAGACACATGTTGGAGGGATTGTGAAAAATGGACACATTGGGGTAGATTCAAGATGCTGGAGTAGCAGGAAGAAGTACAGTGAGTTCCCCCTCCCCTCCCTCTGAAAAAATTCCTTCGAAAAACACCATATTTAATTCTGATCAGAAAATGAAAAAGAAAAAAGTACATCACAGGAAATCACTTTTCCAGCCTAGGTCAACATAAAAAGACAAAGAAGTCTGTGGACACCAGAGAATGGGGTCTAATCAAGAACACTCCATGCATAGTACACCAGTGCACAGAAAGGCTGTGTACTAGGAAGAACATAGTACAAGAGTAAGTCCACGTCCAGCACAGGACATAAATTTGTGCATAGTGCAGGAACAGGTGCCAACTAGCAGTTCTGACACTTATTACCATGTCCAAGTCACAGATCCAGGGCAGACTGAGGAGCAGACCTGTGCTTAGGGATGTTGTTTTAGGGTTCTAGGCTATGTACTGAAAGGGGAGTAACAGCCACTGTATAGCTCAGATAGTAGGAGCAGAGACAGGTCTCAGCTCCAGCCATCAGCCCAATCTGAAGCATGAGGGGAATAACCAGGGCAGGAATCCAAAACCAAAGGGAAGCTTGCAGTTCTGTCACTCTGATCCAGAAGAGCTTTCCAGCTTGCCGATACTGGCAGAGTCCAGCAGCATTTTACTAAAACTCCGAACAAGGCAAGCCCACACCCAGGTCAGGAGTTTGCAAAACTCAGACTGGTGTAAAGGAGGGGAGGCAATCAGACTTTACCCTAGATCAAAACACTTAGCACTGAAGGCTTACAGGTCCTCAGCCTGAGCTGCCCTCAGAGCCTAGAATAACACTAAAATAATACTCAATACACCAAGAAAGTAACAGTAGGACCAATGCAGACATCTCCCCCAGAAGAATACAGATCTTTGACCTAACATCAAATCCAAAGCCAGGAAGTAGGATGGAAGAATGGGCAAATAAAAAAAAAAAGAATTACAATTTAAAAAGTTATTTTGATGATAGGGACACTCAGAACAGACCCAGAAGAAGAAAATTGACTCCAAAACTTGTATAAGCAAAATCTCAAAGAAGAACACAGCTTGGGCACAAATTAAAATAGAATTCTAAGAAGAAATAAAACAAGAGTTTGTAAAAAAAAAAGTTTAAAATGTTTTTATCAATGAAATTATAGTGCTAGAGGAAAAAATTAGAAAAGAAATGAGAACTATGGAAAAAAGAATAGGAAAGGGAATTAGTAGCTTGGCATGAGAGATGCCAAGAACTGTTATAGAGTGAAATGAATAGAACCAGAAGAACAATTTGCACAATAACAACAATATTGTAAAAAGTTAAAACTTTGAAAGACTTAGAACACTGATCAACTTCATGACCAACCACTATTCCAGAGGACTGATAATGAAACATGCTATCCATATCCTGATAGACAGGCGAAGGACTCAGAATAAACAATAAGATATGAACGGACAAATAGACAGATAGATTGATTGATTGGTTTTTTTTTTCTTTTGGATCTTACCAAAGCAGAAATTAATTTTATTTCACTATGCATGTTGTGACAGGGGTTTTGTTTTTCTTTCTTTCTGAATTGGGGGAATGAGAGGGAAAGCAGCTGTGACTTTTGTTGATTGAAAAAGCAAAATTTAATATAAACATGTATAAAAAAATATGGCTTATATCAGATTGCATGCCATCTTGGGGGGAGGAGAGGTGTAAAGGAGGGAAATTTTGGAACTCAAATCTTACAAAAATGAATGTTGAAAAATAAAAATAAATAAAATTTTAAAAACATATAAACATGTATGAAATGAGAGCAGTAGAGGGATAAAATGAAGAGAAATGAGACTCATGGAAGAAAAGATTTTAAAGAGAATTAATAGCTTGGCACAAGAGATATAAAACCTTGCCCAAGCAACAAACTCCCTAAAAATTAGAATGGATCACATAGAAGCCAGTGACTCTATCAGACCACAAGAAATATTAAGAACAAAAAAATTGAAAACATAGAAGAAAATGTCAGATGTTTCATAGCAAAAATAACTGACCTGGAAAACAGATCAAGAAGAAAAACTTTAGGAATTATTGAACTGTTAGAATATCATGACCAAAAAAGAGCCTAGACATCATATGTCAAGAAATCTGAAAAGAAAACTGCCCAGATCTTTTAGAACAAGTTTAGAAAGAATCTAACTTCACTAACTGAAAGAAACCCCCAAATGAAATGATCCCAGGATCATTATAGCCAAAATCCACAGCTTCCAGGACAAAGGAAAAATATTGTGAGCAGAAAGAAAGAATTAAAATACTGAGAAAGTACAATCAGGTTTAAAAATAATTAAGCAGTCATCATTATAAAGTATGCAGAGAGCTTAGAACAGGATTTTCCAGAAGGCAAAAGAGCTAGGATTGTAACTGAAAATAACTTACTCAGAAAAATTGAGTATAATGCTTCAGGGGGAAAAATGGATCTTTTAGTAAAAGAAGACTTCCAAGCATTCTTAATAAAAGACCAGATATGTTTGCACTGCAGTGCAAACAGAGGAGTCGAGACACATAAATGGTAACCATGAACAAGCAATCATAAGGGATTAAATAAGGATAAACTGCTTACATTCTGATATGAGGACATGATACTTATGTACCTTCTGAACACTATTATCATCAAAGGTTTTAGAGAGAGTCTAATTAGGCACAGCCTGGAAGTGGTTCTGTTATGTCTTGGTGATGAGAAGAAAAGAGAAATAGTCTAAGGGAGGAAAGAAAGCAGAAAATAGAAGTTTATATAAATCAAGGAAGAAAGGGTAGGGAAGTGCTGGCACTTGAACCTCGTTTGACTACTCAAAGATGGAAAGAATACACATACATAGTTGGGTACAGAAGTACATTTCACTCAACAGGGAAATAGTAGAGAAAGAGAAGAAAGAAAAAATGGGAATCAGAGAAGGGAATATTAATATAGAGATTAGTACTAAGCAAAACAAACTCTAAGGATGTACAAAAATATTTATAGCTCTTTTTTGTGTTAACAAAGCATTAGAAACTGAGGACATGCCATTAATGGAAGATTAACCCAACAAGTTAAATTACAGTATATAAATATGATGGAATAGTATTGTGTTGTAATAAATGGTGAAGGGGATGGTTTCAGAAAAATCTAGGAAGACATCTGTGAACTGATGCAGAGGGAATTGAGCAAAACCAGGAGGACAACTTTTAAAATGACAATAATATGGTAAGACAATTTGAAAGATTAGGAACTTTGATCAATGTAATTGCCAACCACACAATTCCAGAGCACTAATGATGAAACATGCTACCAACTCTTTACAGAGAGATGTGAACTCAGTGCAGAATGAGATTTTTTGTTTTGTTTTTGGACATAGTCATTATGGAAGCTAACTTTAGCTTGCCTTTGTATTTTTGTAAGAGGAATTTGTTTTTCCTTTGTTTTTGTTTTCAACTGAGGGTGGGTGAGGTGGGAAGAAGAGAGAAAATTCAGCTTTTTGCTGATTGAAAAAAATTTAATTAAAAAAATACATTGGTGTGCTATTGGTGAAACTGTGAATACTGGTACAGCCATTCCATAAAACAATTCAGAACTGTTCTTCAGAAGTTACTAAATTTGGGGCAGTTAGGTGGCACAGTGAATAGAGCACTGATCCTGGAGTCAGGAGAACCTGAGTTCAAATCCATCCTCAGACACTTGACACTTACTAGCTGTGTGACCCTGGGTAAGTCACGTAACCACATTGCCTAGCCAAAATAAAACAAAATTAAAAAATAGAAGTTATTAAATTGTACATGCCTCCTTGACCCAAGCAATACCATCCGTAAGCCTATACCCAGAGAGAACAAAGAAAGAGGAAGTAGTTCAAGTACAAAAAGTTCTATAGCAGCTCTTTTTGTAGTGGAAAAGAATTGGAAATTAAAGGGTTGGCCATCATTTTGGGAGTAAATGAACAAGTTATGGCATACGAATGTATTTGAATACTATTGTTTTATAAGATCAAAGAAAGATGCTTTAAAAGGAACCTAGGAACACCTGTATGATCTGACACAGAGTAAAATGATACAGGAGACCAGTTTATACTATAACTTCAATATCGTAAAAATGAACAATTCTGAAAGATTTAACTCTGATCAATGCTATGATCAACCATCATTCCAAAAGACCAATAATGAAGAATTCTGCCCACCTCATGACTGAAAGGTGATGGACTAATATGCAAAATAAAACACATTTTGGGTTGTGACCAATATGGGAATTTGTTTTGCTTGACTATGCTTATTTGTTAAAATTATTTTATACTTTTTTTAAACCAGTGGTGGGAGGAGGTAGGAAGGAGATGAAGAAATAAATGTTTGATCATTTTTTAAAAAGAGGAATCTTGAATGATTTTGATAGATGGATGGGAGTTACCTTGTTAGAAAAGAGCCTTTAAGGAGACATTTTGCTCTCCTGAATTCAGATGCTTTTTTAAAATCAAGAAACATTAGGCATAGTTTGATCTTATATTTTTTGCTACTTTCAGCCAGTTGTGAAATGGTAATGTTGTGAATCATGCTGAATATTACATGTGAAAGCCTGCTGAGGTTGCCCTCAGTTCATATATAGATGACTCATAATAAGATTTTATTTAAATGTGAGAGCAGCTATATAGGTTAGTAGTTTTTGGTGCTTTCTGTGTTCATCTTTTTTGGTATTCACAAGGTTCAAGAGTTTTTCCTCATGCTTTCAGTGTCTTTTGCTCCTTTAGTTACCTTACATATATGTACCCCTCAGCCTACTCACAACTGTATTCCAGCATGGATCTCCTTAATACACTTGGTACTCAATAGGCTATCTAGTCTGTCTGCTTTTCTCATCTTAGTTCCCCTCAGTGACATTTCTGCTTTTCCTACAAGCACATTTGGATCTGTGATGTTAGGGTTCAAGTGTGGTAGTTCTGCTCTTCTTGATAGTGAAAATAATTTGTTATAGTGACCTTTACAGATTTTTTCCCTTTTTTGCCCTTTGTGTTATCTTTCATTTTTATTCTTAAATGCCCTTGTGGTGACTTTGTTTCATTGAACTTCTTGGCAATCTTTCTTTAAACTGTTTTTACCCTTCTCTTTGCTTTAAGAGACACGTGTAGCTCATAACCATCCATCATTCTTTGTAAGGTTTTACAAGTAAGTTTATATTCTAAACCGGTGATACATTTGTCAGCCTCTGCTTGGTAAGCAAGTCAAATGTTTGCTGACTAAGGAGCTTTCTGGGCTCTTGGTCTTGTGGGGCAGCAGATTTAAAAGTTAAACTTTTGTTTATATGAAGTTGTGATCAATGTTTATGTATTTTCTGATGTCCATTTCTATTTTCATTTCTAATTATTTGTTTAAATAGTATAGGGTCTAGTTGTTCCAATTGTATGTCATATTTTTATTATTTTTTTTCTTCTTGCTTTTTATTATATTTGCTCTGACATAATATTAGTCTAACTGCATATAGATAACTGATTCAAAGATAACTCCCACATTAATAATAATTCTTTTCTGGCCCATTAAAATATATCTTATTTCTTTTTTATGATGTTATTTGGTGCTTGTTATGTCTGGTGCCTCCCATTTTTTTCTTGAAAAAAAATGTTCATGATATCAAAGAATGAGTCTTTTGTGAAGCCTAGAAGTCTTTGGCCTCTCATTCCTTTTTGCTGAACCATGTTTTCCAATCTTTTCTTACCATCTTCACATTTCCCCACCCTTGCACAGAAGTAATTGAATGTCAGCGTATGTGTTGATTTAATTTGAATGGTCTTATCAAGTTCTTTATAAACCTTTTCCATGTCTTTATCCTGTACTTAGTAATATCCCATTAATTAAAAATGTCAGAGTCCAGGAAAAAATAGATGCTGAATAATAACATGGGTTAGCACTCTCTATTTTATTTACTACAGAGCAAAAAGGCATCTAGAAAGTTAGAGAATATGACTGCTTCATATTGCATGCTACTTTGGAGAAACCATTATCATCTCACCAGTGTTTTACTGTTCATTGTAGAAATATGTTATGATTATTATGTCCGTAACAGAATTCTGAATCCAGGGAACTCATACATAAGTCACCAAATCACCGTAAGAAACAGACTCCCTAAAACGTAGAACTTGGTGCATCTTGTGTTTCAGTTTTCCATCTGCCTTTCTTTTGACATTTTATATACCATGGGATGGATACTTCTGCAGACCCAACAAACGATTTTGATACCTCTAATGTGGACAGTAGTCATTAAAAGCATGATTATATCAGTGAAAAAATAGTCAGCTGTCCTGGAATCTATTTATTTATTGATGGAAGTTAACTTACTGTTAGCTGGTGTTCAGATAAATACAAGAATACATCTAGTTCAGTGTTCTAGTGATCATTGGAATGTGTGTATGGGTGCAGGGTAGGGTCTAGGGGTGAGTTGTGGTGGGAATAGAACTTCATGTCTAAGCAAGTCTTCATCCAATTGAGGCTGTTGTGACAAACGTATAGGCTTGACCAAGTGAAGATAATTGGAAAGAGGTCAGTAAATTCTAGTATTGACAGATGACAATGAAGGTAAAAACATTACCCTGAGTGTAAAGTTAGAAGTGTTATGGTAAGGTCCCCTTAATAAGGGGATTTGTTTTGTAAAGCTTGGGCTCAGTTGGGGGGCTGTACCCATGCAGGGTCCTGGGGGGCTGCGTGTGGCTTTGGGGTCGAGGGTTCCCCACCCTGCTCAGGACTGGACTCTCCCATTATACTCCTCTCACCAAGCATGGAGAGCTATGCTTATTTTCATGGATTCAATCCTTACTACAAAATATATTTCTTATCATTTATTTTCTTTGTCTGTAAACATGTGTGAACCATTCAATTTTTTTCTAGTGCTCAAGATTTTCATAACTTTTCTTAACCTTATTAGAGTTAAAGAGATGATGCTTTAGAAGGCAGAAGTTTAGTCCTAGAGACAGTATGGTGAAATAGGAAAAGTCCTGGACCTAGTATCAGGAAAGACCTGCATTTGAGTCCTGCCTATAAACTCTGTAATCCTGGGCAAATCATTTAACCTGTCTGAGCCTTAGTTTCTTCATCTATTAAATAGGGCCAATAAAAACTACCTCAAAAGATTGTTATAAGGAAAAAAAAGTGGTAAGGTAGTCTGAGGCTAACAAAAAACTGAGCTAAATTACTAAAGCTTGAGGGATTTGTCTTTCTAGGGAACAGAATATGTGGCAGGATGTGGCGGATGATTATGCTGCCAGAATTCCTCCTACTTCTTTTCACTTATGTTTGTTTGGAGATGTTTTAAGTATGGTGAAGTATAGCTGTTAACATCTTGAGTTTTATTGATAATATTTTATCACAAAGTTATCACATTCCCTTAAATGTAGGGGTAAGAGTGGGCAGAATGGGACTCACCTGATAGAAACTCACTTTATAGCAAACTTTTTTGGAGACATTTAGTTTTATTCATTTAGGCTAAATAAATATTTGTTGAATAAATGAGAAATAGTTCTTATGAAAAGAAACTCTGGTAATAAAGTCTAGAAAACGGAAGACTGAGAGAAGACTTAGCATCTTCAAGTGTATAAGGGAGCATAAGCAGAAGAAGAATGTGTCGTCAGAGTTGTAGCAGGTAGAAGCAAGCATGTCTGCATTATGAGAATGTTTTTGAGCAAAATGACCTGAGGACCAGACAGAATAGACACTTTTCAGAAATCATTTAATCCAAAAGCATTTGTTCTGGACTTTGAGGACCCAGAAGAAAAAGCTGCAAGGAAAGGAAGAAATGCCAAAACAGGCCGCAGGCCAACCCACTTCAATCAGTTAGAACTAGCTACCCCCCCAGGCTCCCCTCTTCCAAACTTCCTTCGCGCTGAGGGCACCGTCACTCTGCCTTTTAGTGAGTGACTGACTTAACAGTGCATTAAGCTAAGTCAGGCCAAAATGAGTCGTAAAGTTAGGAGCCTGCATACTTAGGACGTCCTGTTTCTGTGCCAAGTACGTGCCCTCAGATTCCCTAGCACTATAGTAAGACAGTCTGTGTACTTTAAACAGTGACACATGGACAGTGTGGGTACAGGGATCTTTCACAAGAGAAATGAAAAGGGAACAGCTGTTAATCCTATGGCCTTGTTCAGTTGAGGAGAAATACCCCCATGATGAGGCTGGTAATAATCATTCATATACATTTATCTCTGATGTTTACAAATTACATTTCTCATTGTAGTACTGTGAAGTAGGTAGAATGTAAGTATTATTATCCCCAATTTATAGATGAGGAAGCAGAGGCTGAGAAAGGCTCAGTGACTTGTGTCTCTCCTCCTTTTTGCTAACCTCCTTGAGAAGGCCATCTATAGTCAAGCCTCCACTTCCTTTCTTCTCATTGTCTTTCTCTGTAGTTTGGCTTCCAGTGTCCACATTTATCTGAAACAACTCATTCCAAAGTTACCAATGATTTCTTAATTGCCAGATCTAATAGCCTTTTCTCATCCTCTTGACTTCTCAGCAGTCTTTGACACTGTCAGTCATTCTTAAGTTTTTATGACCCTGCCCTCTTTCCTGCTTCTTCTCTGGTCTCAATCCCTGTTGCTGGATCTTCATCCAGGTCATGACTTGTGGGTGTTCTCTGATGCCTTATCCTGGACCCTTTTCTCCTTCTATACTATGACGCTGGCGATCCAACAATTCTCATGGATTCAGTTATTATCTCCATGCAGATGATTCTTAGATCATATCTTGGACCTCTCTCCTGACCTCCAGTTTCACATCCCCAGCTGTTTATTGGACATCCCAAACTGGATGTCCCTAAAACATGTAAGTCCAACATGTCCAAGAGCAAATTCATTATCTTTTCCCCATAACCTCTTTCTTCTAAACTTCACTCTTCTGTCAAGGGCACTACCATCTTCTCACTCACCCACCATATCTAATCTATTGCCAAGTCCCTCTCTGTTCTAGTTTTACAGCATCTCTCATGTATATTCCTTTCTCTCCTCTGATGCTGCAACTATCTTGGCTTAGGCCCTTATCACATCACAGCTAGACTATTACAAGAGCCTGCTGGTTGGTCTCTTCCTAAAGTATTGATCGGACCATGTCAACCCCCTACTCAGTAAGCTCCAGTAGCTCCCCATTACTTCTAGGATCAAATTAAAATCTTTTGTTTAGCCATGCTTATTCTTTGTAATTTTGTAACATTCATTTTTTTTTGATGGTGGTGGTTCTTTCCATTTACATTGTTTTATATGTATATATTATTTTCTTTGACTTTGCTTCATTTTGTATCATGTCATATAGACTCCATCCCTTTTCACGGGATGTCCCCCATGCCTGGGGTGCTATCCCTCCTCCTCACTGCCTCCTGATTTTCCTGGCTTCCCTCAAGTCTCAGCCCAAATTGCACCTTCTGTAAGAAGCCTTTTTCAGTTCCCCTCAATTCTAGAGTTTACCCTCTACAGTTTACCTACAATTTACCTTGTATATCTTGTGTGTATATAGTTGATTGCCATTTGTCTTCCCCATTATTTTGCCTTTTTTCCTGTCCCCAGCACTTAGTAAGTATTTAACAAACATTTATTGATTTATTTATTGACTTAGCTTGCAAGGGTTGAAGCTGGAATTTGAACCTGTATTCTTTGGATTACAAATCTAGTACTGGATACTAGATTTCTTCTTTCCCCCTTTTACTCCTGGTGATAGCATTCATAATATAATAAGTATCAGAAATTAGACAGGGAGTCATTTGTTTATCTGCACTGAGTTGCATTTTTGTCTAAGGTAATTCAAATAGAGCCTTAGCTCATAGGCAAGGATATTACGACCTTAATTTCTCTTGTAACCTCATGAATATGCTACAATTATAATGATGTCTTGTACTATGGAAGCACTTTTTTTCAGAAAGTGTAACCTCTTATTGATATGGCATCCCTGGTGGCAAATAGTGAATAAGTACCAGATATTCCCAGGAGTAGAAGATTTAACAAGTCATAGACCAAGATACCAGAACATGGTTTCTAAGGCTGTATTTTGGCTTTTGACTATTATTATAGAATTATGTTGTTGTCCTAAATTCTGAGAATTTAGACTTCAGGCCCTATACCTATTTATGAAATGTTGAATCTGTGAATATACAGTGATCTATGACTTTATCATGGGGAACTCTCACTATGGAAACTTCTTCCACCAGCATAGACTTCAAGACTAGTATTAATAGATAAGAGGAAGAAGTTGTCTGAAGCACCTACAGGCTATGTGACTTGCCCAGTGTCATGTAACTCCTAAGTATCGGAAGCAGGATTTGAAGTCAAGTCTTCCTGATTCCGAACCGTGCTGTCTTTCCACTGTGTCATGCCACCTCTACAAAATACTGTATAACCATGAATTTAATCACTATGTTATCATCCCCTTGACTGCTTTCTCCAGGTGGAAAGGTAACTGCTTTTGAATGAGCACGAAACAAAAGATGGATGAAGAACATATTAGTTGAATGACTTGATTCATGGACAGATTATGTAGACTAGAATGTCACTTCTAATATTTTTATCAAGAAAAGAGGCTAGATATGTACATACATGCAAAATGAAATGTGGACTTTCATATACTCCCAAAATACTACTAACTCTTCTCATCAATAGGATACATGTTTTGAGCTATTTCTCCAGTAGTGGGGATAGATTTTTGCTGACCCATCCACACTCTTGCCCAGTCCTACTTATGATCAACAGCCCTAATTTATGAAACATCTGGCTTGGGTTAGAGAAATAGTCAGCAACCATGAAAGACAGAAAGCTAACTGGTCCACATGGGGATTGAACCCATAACCTTGGCCTCATTAACACTATGCTCCAGCCAGCCAAGTCTTGAGCATAGTGTAGAATTGGAAATTATCTGTCCTGTAAACCCTAACTCCATTCTTCTGAAATCATTTGTATTCTGTGAAATGATTTACATATAGTACTAAGAGCCTAATGAGGGAATTCAGAGGTTTCTGAACTGTTTCTCATTCTCAGCACCTTTTTCCTCTCTCTCTTCCCTACCCCCACTTTCAAGATAATCCCCAGTCTACCACTCCAATATGTTTTCTATCACTGAGAATTTTTTTAATTACAGACAGCCTGTAGGTACAAATGGCAGTAAAACCTGCAATCGCAAATATCTATAATTTTTTCATTGTTCATTCTCATACGTTATTGTCTCAGTTTTATCCTTGTAATAAGCCAGTCAGATAATGATAGAACAAGTTTAACACACGTTTTACAGAAATGTGATGAATGTAATAATCTAAGAAAGTGGTACGTAAAGAGTTTGTGACTTGACCAAGACCCATAGCTAATTTATGCCCAGTAAGGACAGCATATTATGATATATTAACTTAAATTTATATAGCACTTAATAGGTACAACATACACACATATGTACAGATATACAGATATATTCTTGTTTGAGCATCACAACAGCCCTGGAAGGCAGGTAGTATAAATATCGCCCTTCTCGTTTTACAGATGAACAAACTGAGGCTCAGAGAGGTCAAGATGCTTAGAGTCATGAGTATTGGGTCTTGAAGGAAGTGGATTTGGATCTTGG
The DNA here is from genome assembly GCF_003287225.1 of Phascolarctos cinereus. Taxonomy (NCBI): domain Eukaryota; kingdom Metazoa; phylum Chordata; class Mammalia; order Diprotodontia; family Phascolarctidae; genus Phascolarctos; species Phascolarctos cinereus. Next base: position 59,951,676 of record NW_027555847.1, read on the forward strand.
CTCTGCCACTTCCTAGCTGAGTGACCTTGGACAAGTCTCCTCCACAGCAAAAATGAGAAAAGGATACCAACGGGTTGGGAAATTGAGGAAAGTAGAGACAGCAAGTGTAAGTAGCTTTTTCTAGGAGTTTGAGAAAGAGAGGAGCAATATAGAATAATAGCTTTAGAGAACAACATGCTATAGAGAAGTTTTTTTTAAGGATGGGGACACTTAGGCATGTTTGAAGGCAGCAGAGAAGGAATCAGAAAAGGAGAGATTGAAGATTTGGAGAAGAGAGGGGCTGACTGAAAATGCAGCCTTCTGGAGCAAATGAGAGGGATGGGTTCTGGTGTATATGTATCGGGGTTGTCCTTGACAAGGTTGAAGGTCCACCTCTGTCAGAGACTGGAGCAAAGGAAGACAGAGTGGGGAGATTAGCTGTCAAGGGATTTTGAGATAAAGTACTTGTATTTTGGACAGATGTTGCAGAAAGAGTGAATTGGACACAGAATCGAATCAGAGCAGAAGGGCAAAATGGATTGCCTTTGATTAATTATGCAGTAACCCTAAATTTCTCCCTGAAACAAAGGCCCACTTCCTTTAATGTACATACTTTTCCAGTAATGCTGTGTGGCTGTGAGTCATGGAATACTCTAGTTTCTGAAGAATTAATGTCATGGGACACTTGGAGAAAATTAGAATGATACTTCATGACTGCGAACCTGTTGTCACTTAAGCCAGTGAGAGGTGATATAAAATATTATCACCAAAGAGATAGACATATGATTAGAAGGAGAGGTGAGTTAGTCGTATAGCAGAAGCAAGGGATAACTGATGGTTAGCCAGCTTGATTCCTAGTGTGCGTGTCATGTCAAGGGATATATGACAGTCCCTCATCACATTTGCACAGACCCCTTTGAAATATTTACTTGAGGAGGTGGACAAGCATTGCATAGTTGAGCAAGGTTTTGCACTTTGTGCTTTTAGAGGTAGCCACATTGCTGAGGTCATAAATAATTTGAAATTCCCTCCATTATTGCTCCATTGTTTGAAGAGGACCTTCGTTACAGGCAGTGTGAGCATGAGCCTTTGTCTAGGTCCTTCCAAGTTAGGAGGGCTTTGGGAACACTTCATTGAAGAACTGTGACTCAGATCTGAGGACCAACTTAGCCAAATTTGGAGAGGATTATCAGCAAAAGGCTGGTTATCATATGATGAATACTTTTAGCCTTTTTATTTCATGAAGGCTGTCTGCTACAGCATAATGAAAGTTTAAGTCTCCATCAGTTTTGGAAATTCACACTAGTGGAGTCTGGGATTTTCAGAATATTAAATTAATAGTTGCAGCCATAGTAGTTGTGGTTGTTTTTATAATAGTAGTAGTAGTAATATTTTTTGAATTTTATTTTTATTCTGAACTTAAGCACAAAAAATGGCCATTTCATTTTACATAGAAATTGCAGATCTCTGTAGTGTACCGAATGATTGGATTATTCAGAGCTCCATTAATAGTGCATTTAGTGTGTCTGTTTTCCCACAGTCCTTCTACCAGGTTGTCCTTTTTCCCCCGCAACTATACAAATATGATGCCCTTGAGGCAAAACCTTAGAGTTGCTTTAATTAGCATTCTCTGATTATTAGTGATTCTGAAGCATTATTTCATTTGTATGTTGATGTCTTATATTTCTTCCTTTAAAAACTTTCGGTTCATATTGTTTGTTTTTCTACTGGGGAATGTGACTTATTTTTATACATTTGCCTCAGTTCCTTGTATGTCTTGACTTTGAAACTTTTATCTGATAAAATGCTACAAAGATTCCCCCCACCACCACCAACTACTTAGTTACCTTTCTTTTGACTGTATTGGTTTTGTCTTGTAAAAAAATATAAATTTTATATAATGAAAATTTTTATCCTCTGTGATCTTCTCCATACCTTGTTTGGGTGTGAAGTCTTCCCATTAATAGATCTGAAAGGGAGTCTCTTCCTTGTGCCTTTAGTTTGTTTATGATGTCACCCTCAATTGTCTAGGCCATATATCTATTTAGAGCTTTTCTTGGTATATAGTGTGTAATGCTGGTATTTACCTAGTTTATGCCCAGAATGCTTTCCAGTTTTCCCAACAATTTTTGTTGACTGGGGAGTACTTATCTAGTCAGGCCTGCACAATATACACAGCCTGAGGGCAGCAAGCAGGCAAGGATTTCAAATGGCCCCCAAAAAATATAGATATAAAATAAAGATGTAACGAGTGCTTTATCCATGCCCTGTTTAACCTGCCTTCCATGGGTCACTATTGTGCCCATCATTTAATGGGTATGTTGCCACCATGCACTTGCTCCTGTTTGTCATGTGACCCATGTCAACCAACCATCATCAGTCTGTCTCTAGTCTGAGAGGAGCGAGAGTGGTATCTTGTAGCTGTGTTTTCCATTGTTACTGGTTTTGAACAGGGACAAAGTAAGTGCAACCATGCACCAACACAGCTGATGCCCACTATGTGATGAACTATAACAATGCAAGGGATTCTTCCCCTCCCTTGCTGTGTGGCCACCCTCCAAGTTACATGAGAATCTGATGCTCTCTCCAAGGTCAGACACTCAGTTCAGTATTTCTTTGTATGTGAGCAGTTGCTGTGGAGATTTTTTGGTTCTAACATTAAAGTTTTTGGAATGACTTTGTAAAATGGATGATAAAAAGAAATGGAAGATAGAATCAGAACATAGAGTGTTTAATTCAGAGTGGACAAATAGATACTTGTTTACTTCCACCAGAGACAAAATATTGTGCCTTGTTTGTCGAGAAGTAATAGCCATTCCAAAAGAATACAATCTTCGTTGCCTTTTCAAATCAAAACATCTTGACTTAAGCAAATTGGACACCAATGAAAAACAAATTAGAATGTCCAAATTGTTGAAAAATCTCAGTGGGGAAACAACTGTTTTTCAAGAAAGTAAACTTAAAAAATGAGGCGGCTACTAAGGTTAGTTTTCAGATTTCTAAAGAAATTGCTGCTGCTAGGAAGTATTTTACTGAAGGTGATTTCATAAAGAAGTGTTTGCTAATTGCAGTTTCTGGATTATGTCCTGATTTTTAAAAAAAAGTGTTTTTGAGAAATAGTTTAATCATTAATTATACCTTTACTTGGAAAGTGAACCACTAAAAACATGTCTGTGCCCCAAGGAAGTTTAGCCTATTTTAATTTTGGCCCCTACCTACTGCCAAGTTGTGCAGGTCTGCTCTAGTAGTTGGGGTAGTAATGTTGTATGATGTTGACAAGGAGCCAGTCAGTGGTAAATCTAGCATTTAAATATAAGTCTTTTGTTTCTAAGCCCAGGACTCCTAGCTACCTTTCATTAAGCCCAGCGCATCAACTTGACAATGTCTGATGTCTGTGATGTAAAGATATTAAAGCCAGTTTGTGTTGTAATAGTGGCCTGTAGTGATCCTTAACCAGTAGAATTGCCTGAAGTAGTTGCATTAATTAGACTACACCAGGAAATCAATTAAAAAAAACATTGACTAGTGCTAGAAGCTGGGGTTCAAAACAAAGCATAAAAGTGCTTTGCACATGTTTATTATTTCAGCTGTTCTTCACATGACTCTCCATTTATGGATGAGGAAGCTGACCCTGTGAAGAGTCAATGACTTGCACGGGGCCTCCCAGACAATGACTGTCTGAGGCAGGCCTCAAGCTCAGGTAAGCCTCACTCAAAATCCAGTTCTCTCTCCAGTGTGCCAGTGACTTTTCTTTTTTAAATTTTTATCCATTTTGAACTTAAATACAAAAAGACAAAAAAAGAGAACATTTCCATGTACACTGCACAACATACAAAGAGAATTCAATATAAAACCATGAATTTCCATTTCACACTGTTTACTTTTTTCGTAAATTGTATAATAAATACTACAACTCATTTTCAAAGCTAAAACAAACAAACAAACAAACAAAACAGCAAAGCATACCTTCTTGACCTCAAAGGCCTTGCATTCTACTGGTGAGATTCAACACATAAGCAGATCAATAAATGCAAGATAATTTGAGGAGGGATAGGACACTAATAGGTAGATGACTAGGTGTATGTTGTAGAGGGTGGTATGTGATCTGAGCCTTGAAGGAAGCTAAGGATTCAAAGAGGTGGAGGTGCAAAGGTTGTACCTGTGCAGGCCTAAAGGGAGGGTGTGGAATACTGAGTGACATAGAGTAATGAGAAATTAATCTGGAAAGGTAGGCTAGAGCCAGATTATCAGTTGCTTTAAGTACAAGCTGAATAAATGGTAAGGATCTTTCACTAAGGACATGCCTAGAAGCCACATGTGTCACCAACCTCTTAAGAAAACACAGGATTGAACTCATAAGAATCTATAAATAGTACCTCCCGGTTTTCCAGGGGGTGGAGAGAGAGGGATTGCTATATGACATGGTCCCAAGTCAATCCTGCATTTATTAAGGGCTTATTATATGCCAGGCATTTTGCTAAGCATTGGGGTACAAAGAAAAAGTGAGAACAATCCCTGCCCTCAAGGAACAGAAAGAGCATATTCACAAATAGGCATGTACAAGATACTTGCAGAAGAGGCCAAGGTAACTTTAGAGGTGAAGGCACTAGCAACTGGGCAGACCTGGAAAGACCTCCTGTGAAAGGTGGCATTTGAGCTGAGTCTTGAAAGAAGCCAAGGGTTCTGAGGCAGGGGGGAACTCAAGTGTGGCAGTCAGTGCAAGAGCACACTGGAGACAGAGTGTTCTGTCTGAGTCAGTCGGGTTGGCTGGACCATGGAGTCCATGGACACAGAGGAGCTAGAGCCAGATGCAGAGCATAATCTCTTTTTTTCCTTTCTTCCTTTCCTGACATGCTCTGACAGTGATATGCTTACGTTTCCCCCGCAGTCCAAACCGGTTATTCGTATAGGAGGCTCCCTTTATTAATGCAGATCAACTGCTGCCTTACAATTTATAGAGCTGGTAGCACTGTGAGATCAGATGACGTCTGTGACCACGCTGCCAGGATGTGTCAGAGGTCTTCACTGTGTGTCTAGCTCTCTAACCACTTCAGCACCCTGCCTCACCTTAATCCATCCTACAAATCACTGAGAGTGCTAAGGATTATGAAGTGCCATCTAGACTGTCAGCCTTCCCCTTAGGCAAGCCCACATTTAAACCATCCAGAGAGATGAGACTAGTTTTGCATAAGATGGAGGGAGTATTAGACTAACAGAAGAGAAATCAACAAGCTCTCCATAACCCATTCCAGTGGCCGAAATACTTTGTGTTGCATATATTAAGATAACGGTACTGATTTCTATCAGAACAGATTTTGAAGCATTTTTCCAGAATTGGTGATGGATTTCCATAGATCTCTCCTTTCTCACATAAGCCTATACACATTTGCAAACAGCTGAGATAAGCTATGGGTATAAGTTTACAGCCATGGAAAAAAATTTCCACTAGGTTGTTTTCTGGGTTTTTTTTTTTTAAGACTGGGTCTCCCTGTCACACCCAGGCTGGAAATGTAGCAGCCTTTCTTGGGCCCAAGTCCACTGCTGATTAGCACAGAAGTTTCGACCTGTTCTGTTTCAACCTGGACTACAACTTAAATCTGTTTTCTCTCTTTTTCTCCTCAATCTGTAAACATTGATGCCACTTTGGGAGATGATAAAGATTTTCTATTCCTCTTCTTTCCGTAATTTAATGAGATTTTGGGAAACAGAAAACATACAAACACGTACACAAAATAAGACTCCAGTTTCTAAACTGTAAGTTCCATGAAGTCAAAATCCGTGTTACTCTGCCTTCTCCATTTTTCTTGTCCGTAGAAGATGCAATAAGTATATACACGAATGAATGCATACCAAGGAAACTACAAACTAATCCAGATATCCAGAACTGTCTAAATGTCTGTGCTTTTCTTACAGTAATCTAACCTTTCCAGCCTAATTTTACATTACTCCCCTTCATGTATTCCGTGTTCAAGCCAGATTGGACTACTAGCTGTTCAACTTGATGTTACATCTCCTCCTCAGTGTGGTCAAAAAGATCATACCCCAGGCCTGGTGGAATGCATTTCCTCCTCTGAATCCTTCTCTTTTGAGCCTCAGCTCAGCTGCCACTTCCTCAGTAAAGATTCTCCCATTGTTAAATGCGTTTTACTTTGTTAAATTGCCTCATATTTACTTAGGCTTGTATGTTACATGCTCGAATAGGATTCAAGCTCACTAAGACCAGAATGTGTCTCGTTTTTGTCTTTGTCTCCCTGGTACTTACCACTCTCTGGCACATAGTAGGCATTTTAATAAATTTGTTTAATTGAATTTGATCACATTGATATTTGGGTGAGCTTAGTCAAGGAAAACATTAAAGACTACAGTCCCAAGCCTGTATTAGTGGTAGAGGAGGTGAAAGAGGTTTCAGAGAACTGCAGAAACCTGGGAGGCCAAATGAGTTCTGTGTAAGGTTGGCCTGTGGATTTACTTGACTGGAGTGGAGATAGCAGTGAACACCTATTCACCTTCCTTTATGTAAGAGTCCTGCCTGTACTTGAAGATAATTATTAAATGAAGTTAAATAATCCCCATTCCTTTGATTTCTCATTGTTCTTGTTTTTTAATTCGATACTCATCTCTGTAGCTTTCTACTGACCCTTCTCTGTTTGTCTGTGACCTTGTTTAACTGATAAATCTGGTCTAGTCCCTGTATTCCATCAATAGCTATTTTCTGAATGTCAGTCAGATGGCCCACCCTATAGTGCAGAGCCCACATGGTTTTATGAAGCTGAGGTTAGGGGTTTCTCCCCTCAAAGTTTGAAATTCAAAAGGGAGGCAAGGCAACCCAGCATCATCTTGAAAACAGACAATTTTAAAATAAGTGATTTTTCTATTTCCAGGCTAGGGCCATGCTGGCAGTTAAAGGAAGGAACATGAGCATTGTAAATGAAGACTAATTGGAAATGTAGGGCAGAGGCATCTGAGCAGCCGTAGGCATTTTATATTGAAGATGTCCATGGTTAGAGTAGAGGGAATGGAAAATCACCTGACAGTGGTAATAAAAGAAGTTTCTGAAGTGATTTCCCCACTACCTTCTGAGGTAGTACACACAAATATTTATTGTTCCCATTTTAAATGTGAGGAAACTGAGGTTCGGAGAAATGAAATTACTCTCCCCAAGTCGTGCAGTGGCAGAATAAATTAATAAAATTTTTAAAAAAGAGAAAAGACAAAAAAAAAGTTTCTTAGATAAAAATTTGCATTCCCTTTGGGCAGAGCACCAGCAGGTAAGGGTGTGATACCCTATGTGGAGAGAAAAGCACCTATCTTATGTACTTTTTTTAAAATTAATTTATTTTGATTTATCAACAATCACTTCCATATGCTTTTGAGTTTAAAGTTTTTCTCCCCTTTCCACCCCACCACCCTCCCCAAGATGGTGTATAATCTGATATATATATATACATTCTTATTAAGCATGTTTTCAGATTAGTGATGTTGTAAGTAAAAATTGGAACTAATAGGAGGAACTGCCAGAAAGAAGAAACAAAACTCAACAGAAGAGGGAAAAAAATACCAAATACTATGCTTTTATCTGCATTCAAATTCCATATATGGTCTTTCTTTGGATATGGATAGCATTTTCTATCACGAGGCCTTTGGAGATTTCTTAGATCTTTATATTGCTGGGAAGGGTTAAGTTTATCAATATTAGTCATCACACAACGTGGCTGTTATTGTGTATGACATTCTCTTGGTTTTGCTCACTTCACTCAGTATCGGACCATACAAGTCTTTCCAGGTTTGTCTGAAGTCAGACTGTTCATCATTTCTTATAGCACAGTAGTATTCCATTACATTCATATACCACAACTTGCTCAGCCATTCTCCAGTTGATGGGCATCCTCTCAATTTCCAATTCTTTGCCACCACAAAAAGAGCTGTTATGAATATTTTTGTACATGTGGGTCCTTTTCCCATTTGTATGATCTCTTTGGGATATAGCCTTAGAAGTACTATTGCTGGGTCAAAGCGTATGCACATTTTTATAGCCTTTTGGGCATAGTTCCAAATTGTTCTACAACATGGTTGGATCATTTCACAACTCCACCAACAATGCATTAGTGTTCCAATTTTCCACATCTTCTCCAACATTTATCATTTTCCTGTTTTGTCATGTTGGCCAATCTGATAGGTGTGATGTAGTACCTCAGAGTTGTTTTGATTTGCATTTCTCTAATCAATAGTGATTTAGATCATTTTTTCATATGACTATGGATGACTTTAATTTCTTCATCTGAGAACTGTCTGTTCATATCCTTTGACCATTTATCAATTGGGGAATGGCTTGTGTTCTTATAAATTTGACTTATTTCTCTATATATTTTAGAAATGAGGCCCTTATCAGAGAGATTGGTTGTAAAAATTCATTCTCAATTTTCTACCTTCTTTCTAATCTTAGTTGCATTGGCTTTGTTTGTGCAGAAACATTTCAATTTCATGTAATCAAAGTTATCAGTTTTGCTTTTTGTAATGTTCTCTGTCTCCTGTTTGGTCATGAATTCTTCTGTTCTCCATAGATCTGATAGGTAAACTATTCCTTGTTCTCCCAGTTTACTTATGGTATCAGCCTTTATATCTAAGTCATGAACCCATTTTGACTTTATTTTGGTATATGGTGTGAGATTTGGGTCTATGCCTAGTTTCTGCCATACTCTTTTCCAGTTTTCCCAGTATTTTTTTTCAAAGAGTGGGTTCTTATCCCAGAAGCTGGGGTCTTTGGGTTTATCAAATAATAGATTACTATAGTCATTGACTACTGTGTCTTGCATATTTAACCTATTCCACTGATCCACCTCCCTATTTCTTAGCCAGTACCAAGCAGTTTTGATGATTGCTGCTTTATAATACAATTTAAGATCTGGAATTGCTAGGCCACCTTCCCCTGCATTTCTTTTCATTAGTTCCTTTGATATTCTGGACCTTTTGTTCTTCCAAATGAATCTTATTGTTATTTTTTCTAGCTCTATAAAATAATTTTTTGGTGGTTTGGTTGGTATGGCGCTGAATAAGTAAATTAGCTTAGGTAGGATTGTCATTTTTTTATATTAGCTCGGCCTGCCCCATGAGCAACTGATGTTTTTCCATTATTTAGATCTGACTTTATTTGTGTGAAAAGTGTTTTGTAATTGTGTTCATAGAGTTCCTGGGTTTGTTTCGGGAGTAGACTCCTAAATATTTTATAATGTCTACAGTAAGTTTAAATGGAATTTCTCTTTCTATCTCTTGCTGTTGGGCTTTGTTGGTAATATATAGAAATGCCGATGATTTATGTGGTTTATTTTATAGCCTGCAACTTTGCTAAAGTTGTTTATTATTTCAAGTAGTTTTTTACTTGATTCTCTTGATTACGTCATCTGCAAAGAGTGATAGCTTTGTTTCTTCTTTGCCTATTCCGATAACTTCAATTTCTTTTTCTTCTCTTATTGCTAAAGCTAACATTTCCAGTACAATATTGAATAACAGTGGTGATAATGGACATCCTTGTTTCACCCCTGATCTTATTGGAAATGCTTCTAGCTTGTCCCCATTACATATAATGCTTGCTGAAGGTTTTAGATAGATGCTATTTATTATTTTAAGGAAGACTCCATTTATACCTATGCTTTCTAGTGTTTTTAATAGGAATGGGTGTTGTATTTTGTCAAAAGCTTTTTCTGCATCTATTGAGATGATCATGTGGTTTCTGTTGGTTTTGGTGTTGATATGCTCAATTATGCTGATAGTTTTCCTAATATTGAACCAACCCTGCATTCCTGGTATAAATCCTACCTGGTCATAGTGTATTATTCTTGTGATAAGTTGCTATAATCTATTTGCTAATATTTTGTTTAAAATTTTTGCATCTATATTCATTAGAGAAATTGGTCTATAATTTTCTTTCTCTGTTTTGACTCTTCCTGGTTTAGGTATCAGCACCATATTTGTATCATAAAAAGAATTTGGTAAGACTCCTTCTTCACCTATTTTCCCAAATAGTCTATATAGTATTGGAATTAATTGTTCTTTAAATGTTTGATAGAATTACATGTAAATCCATCTGGCCCTGGAGATTTTTTCCTAGGGAGTTCATCAATGGCTTGTTCAATTTCTTTTTCTGAGATGGGGTTATTTAAGTATTTTACTTCCTCTTCTGTTAATCTGGGCAATTTATATTTTTGTAAATATGTATCCATTTCACTAAGATTGTCAAATTTGTTGGCATAAGTTGGGCAAAATAATTCCTAATTATTGTTTTAATTTCCTCTTCCTTGGTGGTAGCTTCACCTTTTCATTCTTGATACTAGTAATTTGGTTTTCTTCTTTCTTTTTTTAAATTAAATTAACCAAAGATTTATCTATTTTATTGTTTTTTTTTCATAAAACCAGCTCTTAGTTTTATTTATTAGTTCAATAGTTTTCTTTCAATTTTCTTAATTTTTCCTTTGGTTTTCAGTATTTCTAATTTGATATTTAATTGAGGATTTTTAATTTGTTCTTTTTCTAGTTTTTTTGGTTTTATACTTTTATGTCCCTCTTAACCAACTGGTTAGCAATCTAGAAAGTAGAGAAGACTGAGATAGAACCTCAGGCCGATTCTAGAAATGACCGTCTAAGGCACATGGGGGGAAAAAAAAGAACATATTTTCCCTTATTTTTTAAAATTGGTATCCTTTGTTTTTAAATCATTTTTATCTCCCATTCTATCCCTTTCCTACCCAGAGAGCCATCCCTTATTACAAAGAATAAAAAGAAAAATTTCAATGAAACTAACCAGCACATAAACTAAGTCTACTATTATATGCAGAGTTCCATTCTCCTAGTCCCAAGAAGGGACCCTTTAAAGTATTTTAAATTAATTCACATATTTTTACCTGCATAAAATTTCACTCATTATAGCCTATAGGGATTTATTTTGTGTTAAACCAAGTTCCAGTTATTTACAATGAAGGCTAAAAGCCTTCAATAGACAATACACAGGGCACATGTGGTATCCTAATTGGGATTGGGGTGGGGGCAGGTGGTGGGCACAGATTTTAAACCTCATCTAGGGTATGCAAGTGCCTTACTTTGGTTCTGCTCCAGGAAGTGGAGCCCAGCCCCAACAGCATTTAAGGCTATGGGCTTACATACCCTATCTAGTACTTACTGTGAGTGGGAAGAAGTCAGAAAAAGCAGCATAATTTTCAATTGACTACTACTCCCCACTCCCACTCCCCCAACCTCGGAAGTTAATAAATAGAAGAGGAGCATACCGCCTCTGAGAAGCTGACAGCCCCTAAACTAGACTACAAGCTCTAATACTGGCTTCTACCTCTCATTTACTTTCTCACAAACAAGTAATGGTACTAGCTCATTCCTTCAGAGTTGTCATTTGGAATGGAAATAAAAATAACTGTAAAGCATCTTTCCAAATCAGTGCTAAATACTCACTATTCCATTAAGATTTACCAACCTACCCTTCTTCAGGAGGTGTGGAGGATGGAGAAGCACAGAACTGGAATTCTTTTCAATTACCATATAAATTATTACTTGCCTAAGGAAAGTTGGTATTTATAAACTGGTTGCAAAGTGCATGTCAGTGCCCACTAATAATGATAGTAAGGGACTGAACTCAAAGATGGCCTAATAAACTATCCAGGCCAGAGCTTGGTTATATGAGATATATACTATAAAAACCACTAATAATAACATTTTCCTAACTGCATGGTTCTTTAATCTTATTAGTTAAATTAAGCTTATTAGCTGATTCTACAAATCTTGAATTGTATCTGTGAATGTGAAAATAAGACCTTTTGGAAAATACTTTGTTAAAAAAAAACTAGTGGGTTTATGTTAAAACGATTATAGTCTTATATGGCAGAGTGGAAAGGACAGTGTTTTGGGAATTAGAGAACATGTGGGCAAATCCCAGTTCTGCTCCTTAGTACCTTTGTGAATGGGGGGAAGGGAGGAGTTGACCCGGATGATCTAAAATCCCCCCCCATATTAAATCCAGTGATCTTTTTTCAGTGTTTTTTAACATTGCCTTTTCAAGTTTTCTCATCCAGAACAAAAAATACAGTTAGTATCAGACTATCTTGTTTTGTTCATTTTCTTAGAGCTTACCTATTAGCTCATCTAAACTTTATCTTTTTAGAAGGAGTAAGAAAATGTTATTTGAAACTAAGCATTACATTACCTTTCTTTGTCACAAATTTTCTGGTGTATTCACGTATGGATTATACATATTCTTACCAAAAGGGGAAATTGACTTAGGCATTGAATTGAATCATCTAGTGACTTTAGTATTAGGGAATAATTTTTATATTGTAGGGGAGAAAAAAGTTTGATTTTTTTTAATACCTTAAAAAAAAGAAAGAAAAACAATAACCCATTCACCCTCCGTAGCTTTAAAATTGCCCTGAGAGTTGCAGTGCATCCTTATAAGTTGACAAGAGCTTAAAGAAAGTTCTTTTGTGTGAAGGAAAAAAGAGAAAAGAAAATTTTTCAGTAGTAATTCATCTAGGGATTGGAATACTTTTAAATTCTTCTGGTTATGTTAAGTCTGTCCTTCTCGAGACCTGCTTGAAGAAATGCATGCTTAGGGAGTTAACAATGAACTTTCTTCCTGTTTCATAAGTACTTGGTCTGGAAGTTTAAAAACACAGATACATTCTCTGCTGTTCCTTCCAACCCACCCACCCTGCCCCCTTTAAAAAATAACCCCCAAAAACTAGGACATTTAATGTAAAGGACTATGTTTTAGTGCACCATTAAGGTTGCAAATGTTAAAATAAAAAAGTCAGGATATGCAAAAGTTAATGTTCTCAAGGGAACATTAAACTTCCCCACATTGCACATATATGGTATTTTCAATTACTAGTTAGCCTGTTAAAAGCTCTTTAACATATATAGCATGTACCAGCTGAACATTCCTAGGAGAACCTTTATATTACATTTCCTGACACCCTCTTTATTTTAAATTTGCAACCTTAATGAGTTGTATTATGAACATGACTTTTTTCCCTTCTCCTACTCAATATGTCATTGGTTCTTTAAAGATAAAATTAGTTGATCTGATTGTGTCCCTGCTGAGACAGATTAAGGTCAGTATAATAATTTGTAAAGCACATTCTAGTTTTCAGATACTCTAATTCAATTCTCACAACAACGCTATGAGGTAAACAGGGCAGGGATTGCTGTTTTTCCTAGAATTATAGTATCCTAAAGTTGGAAGGAACCTCAGAAGAGATATGTAATCTAACATGTACCACCTGAAGCATGAATTCTCTTGGACTGAACTTTGTGTTAAAGGACCCGTAATTTGAGTCACAGGTATGACATTTACCACATGTATTACTTCAGGAGAATTATTGCTGTCCCATTTCCCCCCAATTTTATAGATAAGGAAACTGAGGCACATAGGGATCGTGTGTTCAAGGTCATATGTCTCATAAGTGATAAATTTGGGGCTAAATCCCAAATCTTTTCTCATTCCTAGTCTAAGACTTTGAAATATACCATACTGCCCCTCAATGTAAGTAATGAGAGGAAAAAAGGAATTTTCATGGCCTCTTGACCCTTCCAGTACTATTCACTATAGGATTTGATTGTATCAGGTACTGGGAATACAAAGATGGGGAAAATGAACATATTTCTTGGTCTCAGCAATCTTAAAATCTGGTTAGGAAATGTGACATGTACATAAATAATAATACAAACTAGAATATGATAAGTACATGGGAAAAGTTCAGCTGAGAGGGTGGAGAGATTTGAGAGGGAGCAGGAAATGCTTAATAAAGGTGGCACTTCAGAATCTAAAGTCTTCAAGGGTCATAGAGGGTGTTAAAAAAGGACAAAGAGAGGGCAGTTTTATTCTGTATTGTTGGTCTTAAGAGAAGAAGGAAAAGTAAGGGAAAGGGGGCCCTTAACTATTTCATGTAATAATTATATATGAGATGAAGGGTATGCAGATATGGAGGAAGTAAGTGAGGGGAATAGACATCACATGAATCTCAATTTCATCTGAACCCAGAACACACACACACACACACACACACACACACACACACACACACACAATTTGATATAAAAATGGATTAAAGGACAAGGAGGGGAGGATTAGACAAGAAGGGAGGATAGGTGAGGGATTTATTACAGCAAAATAAACTCCAGCATTGAAGAGTGGATCAAGAAGAGATTAAAAGGAGAGGAAAAAGTAAGAAAGTATGATCAGGTCTGGGCAATGGGAAGAGAGAAAGGTCAGTGAAGTGGAAAGACTCCTTTCACTTTATTATAAATCAGTGGGGTTAAGTACGTACCTCTTTTGTCACCTTTTTAAAGAAGGGGAAGGGGTCAAAATGGGGAAAAGGTATGAAAAACTAGGGTAGAGGGTGATACACAGCTAACAATCATAAATAAACATGAATGAAATGAACTTACCCATAGACCAGAAAAGGATAGTAGACTGGGTTAGAAAGCAGAATGTCATTTATTAGAAACACACTTGATACGTGATGATTAATACAGAGTTAAAACAGAGGGCTAAAGCAAAATCAGTTATGCTTCAGTCTAACTTTAAAAGTCAGGGGTAGTGACCATGATCTCACATAAGGCAAGAGTAACAACAGACACAATTAAAAGAAATAATCATTATGCTTAAAGACACCGTAAGTAATGAGTCAATACCAATATTTAATGTCTGTGCCCCAAATGGCATAGCACCTGAAAAGTTCTGGGAAAATTTAATTGAATTACAGAGAGAGAAAAGAAATCATAGGGAATCCCACCATACCTCTTTGAGGCCTAGACAAATCTAATAAAAAGGTAAATAGGAAAGAAATTAAAGATCTGAATAGAATTTTAGAAAAGTTAGATGTGATAGATCTCTAGTGACAACTGAATGAGAATTCAACTCAGTAAACATTCATTAAGCATCGACTATGTGCCAGGCATTTTCCTAAACTCTGGGGATACAAATAAGAAAAAGAAAGACAGTCCCTACTTTCACGGAGTTTACAACATAATGGGGAAAGACAGTACAGAGAAGGAAGCCGACCAGGAGCAGGGAGTGGAGATACCCATCATGGCAGCATGATATTCATGGGGTTGTAACTAAGCAGAGCCACAGATGGAAAATCAAGAATTAACCTGGAAAATTTCTGCTCCCTCTATAAAAGAAGGCGTTGGGAGGAGTTTATTGCTCTGCCCTTCCAGTCAGAGGAGAAGAGGTAACCAAAGGTGCTGAGAAGAGTCAGTCTGCATGGTGATGAAATTTTAGGTGATCTCCTTATCCTAGAGTAAGGCATGTTGTTTATGGAGTAGGAACCAAATAGAGCCACTGATAAAAAATAAAGGTTACTTTTAATTTGTGGAGAATGTCCCACATAAAATATATGTAATTAGTTTATAATTAGAGTTTTCATAATTGTACATAGAATAAAATTATATGTTTTATAATTATATAACAAATTTTAAATTGTAACTTTTGGGGGGAAAAGTTATAATTATTGTGAGTTCTTAATGAATGAAATCTAAAAGAATATTTTGAGTGGTACATTAAATTACTCTGGTGTTTCACAATCCTCTTTTTTTATTTTTGAAAGTGGTTCAAGGAGAAAAAACATTGGAAACCACTGGAATACTATATTGCAAGTGCTCTTTTCCTTTACCATAGTAGCTGCCAAGTTTTATATAAATTTGACTGTGATTCTGTAGTACTTGAATTTTTTCTTTCTGGTTGCTTGCAGTATTTTTTTCTTTCACCCAAAAGTTCTGAGTTTGGGCTATAACATTCCTGAGAGTTTTCATTTTGGGTTTCTTTCAAGAAATGACTTGTGGATTCTTCCTGTTTCACCTTGCTCTGTGCTTCTGATAGATGTAGGCATTTTTTATGATTTCCTAAAATATAGTTTTCTTATTTGGGGGTCCTTTTTTTGGTTTTTGTTTTTGTTTTTTTGTTTTTGGTGAGGCAGATGGGGTTAAGTGACTTGCCTAGGGTCACACACCTGGTAAGTATCAGGTGTCTGAGGCCAGATTTGAACTCAGGTCCTCCTGACTCCAGGGCCAGTGCTCTATCCGCTATGCCACCTAGCTTCCCCTTGGTCATGGTTTTGATAGTCCAGTGATTCTTAGATTATCTCTCCTTGAAGTATTTGCTAGGTCAGTTGTTTCCAGTAGCATATACTTTATATGTTCTTCTGGGGTTCACATTTTTTTTAAGAATTTTGTTCCTCCATTTCTCCTGGAATCATTGCTTTCTATTTGGCCCGTTCCAATTTTTAGTAAGTACATTTCTTGACTAAGGTTTGTCACCTCTCCTACATAATTAATTCTCCTTCCCATTTACCATCCTAACCCTCATTTCATTTAAAATTACATTTGGTATCTCTTGGCTCATTTCTTTCAACTGCTCTTGTAGCTTTTGTGGCTAAGCCATTCTTTTCCTGTGGTTCTGCTTGGGTTTGTTGGGAAGTTACTCTCTTCTCAGTTTACACCTTAGGTGTTTCTCCATTGATAGTATGTTTTCATTGTTGTTTCCTTCTGTGTACTCTTATCTCCAGCCTCATTTTCTGGATTGGGACTACTCCTTTCCTTACTCTTGGAATGGTCAGGCCCTCCTTGGTCTTGTGGTAGCTCATTGAGACAGTACTTTACTCTCAGTTTTGGCTCAGATTCTTGGTGGTTCAGCTTAGGGATTGGTGTGGGCCCCTTGTTCTGTTTCTCTTTGCATTGTCCTGAACATAGTATTGGCTCATTGTCTTGCTAGGATCTTCATAGTCACAACCAATTGTTGTCAATTGCATTTGTAGTAGGCCTCCTGCTGGGATTCCTCTTGTAGCTTGGGCATGGGCTGCATGAGTTCTGAGCTGTCTGAGAACTGATATAGACCTTTCTCTTGCTTTTTGTTCTGCTATGGGATACCTAGGCCTGGCCTGTTCTTCTTCTGTGGCTCCTTGAGTGAGGTCTGCTTTAGTGCTGTGCTACCTGTACCTCGGTCTGCCCCTGTCTCCAGCAGTGGCTCTGGGATGCTTGCATACTGTGCCTTCTGCTTGCCATCACTTGTTTCCTGCAGGCTGACTATGCAATCCTGGACTGCCTGGAGAAGTTTTTAGTTGTTTCTCTTTGGTTTTCTTTATCACTGTTCTTTCTTGTTCATTTAAAAGTCCAAATACAGTGTTTATGGGAGATGTGGGCCCCATTAGGCCCTAACACACTGACATGTTACCAAAGAGTCTGTGAAATGTACATGACTTTAATCTTGAATATTTTCCTTTCCCATTCCTTCCATCTTCTGCCTTTTGATGAATTCTGATTTCTTCCTGATGACACAGCTTCTCTGGCTACCCATCTCAGCACTGGTTGCACTTTGATTCATTTCCCCCTGACTCAGTTGTGGAGATGGAAGAATTGGAATATTCTTTGCCTCCCATTTCCACTTCCAGGTTTTCCCTCTACCACCATCACTCAGTAATCTCTTTGCCTTGGAGGGTCACTCAGTAAATATCTAGAGCTACTGACTTCCACCACTGCATTGCTCTTCTTTCCTCAATGGGTTCCTGGTTTGCAGTCTTTCCTTAATTCCTGCCCTTGTTCTAGGGAGCTTCAAGCATACATATTGATACTCCTTCAAATACTCTTAACCTCACAATTCCTCAGTTTGATCATTTTATGTGACTACTTCTCCACTCTACCTTGGCCACACACAAAAATGGTCATACCTGTGATCTTGTCATCACCCACAAATGCCCTGCTTCCATTCCCTGTCCATGAAGTCAGAAATTCCCTTATCAGGTCACAGTCTGTTGGCATTCTACCTCTGCCTCGTGACCCCAGCCTTGTTCTTTATCCTCACCATTACCTCCAGTCCCTCAGCCCTTCAGTTCTTTCCTACATCATCACCTCTAAATTCACTGTACTCTCCTCTCTTCTCTATCTCGATCCATTGGTGCACTATTCCAGCTACATTTGAATCCTTTTTGTCTTCTTTGGATCACTGATCTTGCTGTGCCAAGTCTCATCCTTGGATCACTTCTACCATCGACTGCCTTTGCTCTTTCTCACATGCTACTGAATGAAGCTGGGCAAAATCAAGAAACCCTGCTGACTGGGTACACTACAAATTTGTTACATGACCTCAGCTGGGCCCTCATTATGGCAAGGCCGTCTTTTTATACCTCCCAGATTAAATCACTATCCCACTCAACACAGCAGCACTTCTAAACGTTTTCATCCTTTCTCAAACCTCCATGGTACTCCTTCCCTCACACTCTTCGCTGAGACTCTTGCCTCATATTTTACTGAAAAAAATTCAGGCCATTCACAAAGAACTCTCTCTTTTCCCTTCTTCCTCATTTTACGTTATACAGATTCCTTCTGCCTCTGGGTTCTCCTTTGCTGGGTCTCTAATGAAAAGGTGGTCCTTCTACTTATCAAGGCAAACCCACTTTCATGCAAAATAATCCCATTCTATCCCATCTTCTCAACCAGATTGCTTCCTCCATTGTTCCTCACTAAAGTCTACAAGCTTTCCTTGTCTACTGAGTACTTCCCTACTGCTTACAAACACTCCCAGCACTCCCATCCTCAATACCCTCATTTGTTCCATCTATCCCCACTAGCTGTTGTACTGTATCTTTTCCCTTTTGTGGCTAAACTCCTTGAGAAGGTCATCTACAGTAGGTACTTCCACTTCCTTTTCTTTCATTCTCTTTTAAACTCTCTACAATTTTATATTCCAGTCTCATCATTTAACTGAAACTGCTCTCTCCAAAATTATCAATAATCTCTTAATTGCCAAATCCCATGGCCTTTTTACAATCCTCATCCTTTTTTTTTTTTACTTCTCTGCAGCTCTTGACACATTGTCTGTTATCCTCTTCTCCTTGGTACCCTCTTCTGTCTAGGTTTTCACATCACATCACTCCTCTTCTCCTACTTGTCTGACTGTTGTTTCTTAGCCTCCTTTGCTGGGTCTTTGTCTGGATCACCCCTGCTAACAGTAAGTGCACCCCTTGGCTCTGTCCTGCGCCCTCTTCCCTTCTTCCTCTATATTATTTCACTTGGTAAATTCATGAACTCCCTTGATTTCAGCTATCATCTCTATGCTAATGATTCTCAGATCTATTTATCCTGCCCTGTCTCCTCTCTTGACCTTCAGACTCTAGTCTCCAATTGCCTATTAGATGTCCTGAACTGGTTGTCCATAGACATCTTAAATTCAACATGTCCAAAGCAGAGCTCATTTTCTTTTCCCCAAAACCTCTCCTACTTTGAAACTTTTGTTACTGTTGAGGGTACCATCATCCTCCTAGTCACACAAGGCTCACAACTTAGATGTCATTCTCAATTCCTTACTCTCGCTCTAATCCCCCAATATTTGAGCTATTGCCAAAGCCTGTCGATTTTATTTTATATCATTTCTAATATATGTCCCTTTCTTTCCTCTGAAATTGCTACTGCTCTGGTACAGGCCCTCATCACTTTTTGCAGGACAACTGCAGTAACCTTCTGGTCACACCAGTCCATTCTCCATTCAGCTATCAAATCACCCTAAAATGCGAGTTTGACTTTTGCACATCTCTCCCCACCTCCTATTCAGTAAACTCCATTGCCTCCCTGTCACCTCCATGATCAAATATAAAATCCTCCATTTGGCAAAGCTCTTCACAACCTGGCCCTCTCCTACATTTCTGATCTTTCTACTCCTTAATCTGCCTCATATACTCTTATTTTTAGTGACACTGACCTCCTTGCTGTTCCTTGCATAAGATGCCCCAACTGGAGACTCCAGACATTTTCACTGGCTATTGTTTCCCATGCCTCCAATGATCTCCCTCCTCATCTTCATCTTCTGGCTTTCCTGACTTCCCTCAAGACCCAACTAAAATCTTATCTTCTACAAGAAGCCTTTCCTATTACCTCTTAATTTTAGTGCTTTCTATCTATTGATTATCTCCAAATTATTTGTATATGTCTTGTTTATATATAGGGTTTTTTTACATGTTATCTCCCCCATTAGATTATGAGCTCCTTGAGAGCAGGGACTTATCTTTTACCTTCCTTCATATCCCTGGGCTTAGCACAGTGTCTGACACATAGTAAACACTTAATAAATGTTTATTAACTAATGTAACTAATGCTATAATTTTGGGGTCCTAAAAGAGACTGAGATGATAGTCTCATGCTAAGTATATACTACCAAATACCATTCCAATTAAGGCTGGAGATTTGGTTATAGTTTAACTTATGATTTGGCACAGTTTAGAATCGTTGAGACTGTTAGATATACACTCTCAGGATCTCAAAGACAGAAATGGTCCTATATACACCAAAATATTTATAGTGATATTTTTTGTACTAGATATAAAATAAATCCCCATGGATTGGGGAATATTTTTTTTTAATTGTAGTACATCAGTATAATGGAAAGTTACTGTGTTCTAAGAAATTACAGGAAGGAAGGAAGAGTTGCTTAAGCATCTTCTGTGGTCCAGGCATTATGCTAGGCACGTTACAAATATTACCTCATTTTATCCTCACAACTACTCTGGGAGGGAGGTATTGTTGTTGTCCCCATTTTACAGTTGAGGAAACTGACACAGACATAGGTTAACTGACTTGCCCAGGGTCACAAAGCTAGTACATGTCTGAGGCCAGATTTGAACTCTGAATTCAGAGAAATGTGGGAAGATGTATGAACTGATACTGACTGAAATAAGTGGAACTAAGAAAAACAACATAGATAACCACTATGACATTTTAAATAGAATAAAAAAGCAATCCTGAATGCTATATAATTTTAATAACTAAGCTTGGTCCTGCAGTAGAGTTGAGAAATTGAGCCTCCCTCCCTTTTATGTAGAGGTGGAGGACTGGGTGTGGATTTACTGTCTGATACAAACAATATGTTCTTTGGTTTTCCTGAACTTCCTTGTTTCTCTGTTTAATTCTTGTTATGAGGGATGGCTTACTGGGTAGGGGAGTGTGGAGAAGTTTGTAAATAACAGTAATAACAGCTTACTTATAGTGCATTAAAGTTTTAGAGTGTTTTGCATATATTATCTCATTTGATCCTCACAACAGGTCTTTTAGATAAGTTTCCAGATCCCCACTTTACAGATGAGGAAATTGATGATGAGAAAGTTTGTTGCCCATGATTACACAGCCAATATGTGTCTGAGGTGGGGTTTCACCTCAGGTCTTGGGGTACTAAGTCTGGTCCTTTATCTAGTGAACCAGTCAGTCTCCAAAAATGAAGGTAATATAAAAACAAAAAGATACCATTAGTTTTTTTAAAAAGTTGCTTAAATAGCAAAAACTGAATTTAAAAATCAGTATAAAATGTTTTTGCATACACACAAATAAATGAGAGAAGTTCTGTTGCAGTCTAAGAGGTTGAGACAAAAATGATGGGGTACTTGGGTGCCTGTGCTTGTACTGGGACCCCAATTCCAGGCACAGGCACCCAAGCACCCCATTAGTTCCAGAATATATTTACATGTTGATTTCTTTAAAAGATGATTCTAAAAATAAATAAATAAATAAATAAATGAAAGATGATTCTACATATATAATCTTCAGTGTTTATTGCAATTCTTGAACCCAAACTATATTATCAGACAGTTCTTTTTTTTTGTCAGGACACTGAGAGAAGGACCAAATGTCTATTTATCTCCATCACCTCTGTCAAACAACATAGCTATGATTAAGATACTTTGCAACATATTGGCAACATACTCTAATTTCAGAAACACAAAAAAAAGAGGCTCAACTGCTAAATATGTTCACTTAAATGTATAAAATGATGATAGTAACTTTCCCATTGCTTTTCCAACAATGGATTCTGACATGAGGTCTATAATTGGTTCCTATAAGCTGGCCCAAAATGGGTCAATACCTCAAAGCACATATGCAAAGAAATAGTTCTGGGCAGGGAGATAACAGGTGACTTAACAGCTGTCCCCCAGACCCATCCTATTCAGGGCTTTCTTTTCAATCATTGTCTACTGGGCCTATATTGAGTGTAGTTGCAGGGCTGCCTCTAGCAGAAGAGAAGGCAGCTGCAGCCTAGAGCCAGGGGGATTGCTTTACTACAATTTGTACTATTTTCCTAGGGCATGGTAGAAATATTTCTGCAGGTAAAGAGGTCAGTACTGGCTAATGCAAATATCAAATTCAAACTCTGTTATATTCTAAATATTGCTGTTAAAAATTTATGGCATGATGACGAAAGAGAAAAATGACCCCAAGATTCATTTTTGTAGAGATTGTGATTTGAGCATAAAATTTGTTTTGTTCTAACAGACCTAGTTTGGGGTTTTATTTTTATGGATTTAGCTCCTCTAAAAATCTGTCTTTTTATCAACATCAGCGTAGATGTTTGTGGATGTTAAATGAACATTAAATTCAGCATTGCTTAATATGAACAAGTGTGAAATGAGCCGCAGTGATTAGGACATAAATTACTGAGCAAGTATGTTCTGGCTGTCTCCAGGGAAGTGACAAGGGCTGGCAGGGTGGCATCAGAGAGGGTGGGAGATAGTGGAGAGGCTTGCAGAGCTGGAGCTAAAGTATTTGGGTTCTTCTTCTCTCTTGACCACTTGTCCTTCAGTATAAACTTGAAGACACTATAGAAACGTGAGCTTTGTGAGCCAGAGTAAGTGACGTTATTGTGCGGTTTCTCCTTAGCACCCTTTACTTTTTCTTACCAATCACATAAGCTGAAGATTTGACATTCCTACTGTGGGAAGTAGACATCTTGATTCAAGGCAAAAACTTACTCAAACATTTACCGATCATGTACACAACAGCAAAAACCACCATTCTGTCCAGGGAACAGATTTGATCAGGCCATCTCTGTTCTTAGTCAGCAAACTACTTATCTTCTTTGACCATAAGTTTTTCCATGTATAAAATGAGGAGGTTGAACTAAATCAACTGGTAAGTCTTAAGTGCTTTGTGTATGTATCCAGTACACTGCTTAGTAGTATGAGGAGACATGACACAAGAAAAGAAGACACAGTCCTTTTTTCCTGAGGACACATATATTATCTAGCTAAGATCATAAGACAGAAATACAGAACAATATTTTTAAAGTATTACAGATATATTTCAGAAGTACCTTAGTAGGCTCGTGATTTCATTTCTATGGGCACTCATTCCAGGGATGGGCATCAAAAGCCCATGCACACTTTCTCATCTTAATGTAGTTTTTCTTCATGACTTCCCATTAATTCTTCATAGAGAATCTGTGCAATACCTCAGAGGCTTCTTCAGATCCCTGGCTCCCAAGGGCAGTCTCCCATTCTTTATCAAAGAGTTCAGTACACGGCTTCCTCTCCATCCTCAAATCCTAAGAGTTGTCATATTTAGCCCAGTGCCTGACACATAGTGGATGCTTAATAAATGCTTTGTTTATTAATTGTCATTTAGAAGAGAGCAGGTCCAACCTTCCCTCCAAAGCAAGAAAGCTTTCTACAGCAAAGTCCTAGAATTTTGGAATTAGAAGAAATACTTCCAGTGAAGGGGAAATCATTTACTCTGTACCTCCTGAAGTACCAGTCATTACCCAAATAACTTTCATTTTAGTACTCAGTGTCCCAAAAATCTTAGTATAGTTTTAAGCTGTGGCTTTAAACTGTAGTAAAGTCTTAATATAGCTTTTTTAAAATATAAAAACTACGCTAAGACTTTTGGGGCACCTTGTAGTTCTCATCCAGTCCTCTCTCTGATTTTTAATATGATTAATTTAACATCTTTTTGTTTTCAGCTTTTGCTGCTAAGCTTACTATTTGTTTTTCTTAAAGAGGTGTAGGAATTATGCTCAGACCCCTATGTGTAGAGTACCACAGCATCCTGCATCTTTCTTATGTATTCTTCATCTTAACCTAGTTTCCAGGTTGTTGTTGAGCCCTTGTTTATGTCTTGTGCTCACTGGATTTCCTTAAGCCCTTTAACCCCTTCTCTTGTGCCCAGTATCTTTTTTGCTTTACTTCTGCTTTAAAACCAAAGCCTATGAATAGCTCAAAGAAACATATATTGGAAGAACAAGTACATTTTTCTATAGTTTCTTTCCTTACTCAAAACCTGTGGAATCTGTTGTGGTTTGTGAGACAGTCATTCTGAGTCATAGGGGTACTGAGGCACTGCTTAATAAGGAGAAAGGCTATATGCTGACCTCTGGGGCAGGAGGAACAGTAAGGTGTCTATGCTTATTTGTGTTTGAATTTTACTTTTTTAGATAATCATCCCCTCATATTCAACTCACACCCTTACCCTCTAAACATACTCCTTTTAATTGCCCTAATAAAAGTTCTTAGGAGTTACAAGTATTGTTTTCCTATGTAGGAATGCAAACAATTTACCCTTATTGAATCCCTTATGATTTATCTTTCCTGTTTACTTTTATCTGCTTCTCTTGAGTCATGTATTTGAAAGTCAAATTTTCTGTACAGTTCTGGTCTTTTCACCAGGAATGTCTGAAAGTCCTCTGTTTCACTGAATGTCTATTTTTTTCCACTGAAGGAGTGTATACTCAGTTTTTCTGAGAAGGTGATCCTTGGTTGTAGTTCTAGCTCCTTTGCCCTCCAGAATAGCATATTCCAGGTCCTCTAATCCTTTAATGTAGAAGATGCTAAATCTTATCCTGACTGTGGCTCCATGATATTTGAATTATTTCTTTCTGGCTCCTTGCATTATTTTCTCCTTGATCTGGGAGCTCTGGAATTTGGCTATAATATTCCTGAGAGTTTTCATTTTGAGATCTCTTTCAGAAGGTGATCAGTATATTCTTTTGATTTCGATTTTATCTTCTGGTCCTAGGATATCAATGCAGTTTTCCTCGTTAAATCCTTGAAAGATGACGTCTAGGCTCTTTTTTTGATCATAGCTTTCTTTCAGGTAGTCCAGTAATTCTTGTATTATCTTTTCTCTGTTTTCTGAGTTGGTTGTTTTCCCAATGAGATATTTTACACTTCTTCTCTTTTCTTATTCTTTTGATTTTACTTTATTGTTTCTTGATGTCTTCTAGAATCATTAGTTTCTACTTGCCCAATTCTAATTTTTAAAGAATTATTTTCTTCAGTGAGCTTTTGTACCTCCTTTTCCATTTGGCCAATTCTACTTTTAAGGTGTTCTTTTTCTCAGTGAGTTTTTGTGCTTCCTTTTCCATTTAGCCAGTTCTACTTTTTGAGGAGTTCTTCTCCTCATTGAATTTTTGTGCCTCCTTTACCATTTAGCCTGTTCTATTTTATAAGGTGTTATTTTATTCAGTATTTTTTGTGCCTCCTTTACCAAGTTGTTGAGGGTTTTTTCATAATTTTCTAATATCATTCTCATTTTTTTCCCCAGTTTTTCTTCT
The DNA here is from genome assembly GCF_003287225.1 of Phascolarctos cinereus. Lineage (NCBI taxonomy): Eukaryota > Metazoa > Chordata > Mammalia > Diprotodontia > Phascolarctidae > Phascolarctos > Phascolarctos cinereus. Next base: position 59,977,018 of record NW_027555847.1, read on the forward strand.
ACCTCTCCTATTTGATTTTAAAAATCCATTTTGAGCTCTTCTAAGAATTCTTTTTGGACCTAAGACCAATTCACATTTTTCTTTGAGGCTTTGGATACAGCAGTTTTTACTTTGTTGTCTTCTTCAGAGTTTCTGTTTTGATCTTCCCTATCACCATAGTAACTTTCTATGGACAGGATCTTTTTTGATTGTTTGCTCATTTTCCAGCCTATTTTTTGAATTTTAACTTCTATGTTAAAGTTGAGCTTTGCTCCTGAGGTAGAGGGGGTACTGTCACAAGCTTTAGGGTTTTTGTGCATTTTTTTCAAAGTTGGAATTCTGTAAGTTTTCAGTTTTTCCAAGGTGGTATGATCTAAGGAGAAATGCATTTAGTACTCTCCTGGCCTGTGCTCTGGTCTGTGAGTGACCACAAACACTCTTTTCTGCCCTGGAACTGTGGCTACAGTCTCTGCTTCCCTGTTGGCCACAAGCTCTGGTGTGCTAGGGCTCTTCTGGGCTGTGGTGCTGTGACCTGGCCCTAAGTGTAGGCAATGCAATATTGTCCTGCACTTTCCTTCTGACTAGTTGTCTGATTCCCTTACTGTCTATGGACTGAGAGCTATGGAAGCTGGAAACCATAGCTGCTACTGCTGATTCAGTCACCCCAAGGCCTGCTGCTGGCTTGCTGAGGCCTGGCCTGCACTGGACTGCATGCCACTCTCACCCTAGCAGACAAGCCTTTCTTGACGACCTCGTAAGTTTCTTCAGCTGGAAAATTGTTTCACCCTGTACTTTTGTGGGTTCTGCTGCTCTAGAATTTGTTTTGAGGTGTTATTTAAAGTTGTTTGGAGGAGAATTTGGAAGAGCTCAGGTGAGGCCCTGCCTTTTCTCCACCATCTTGGGTCCGCCTCCCTGAAGGATTTTAAATAATTGAGGAAGTTTTGGAATATGAAGTTACTGGAAACTGAAGTAGACCAAAGGGAATCTTCAAATTGTGAACAGATGCTAAAGGTAAAAAAAAAAAATCAAAGAACTGCTAGTTTTCTAAATTGAGACCTGGATTGGTAGTAAGATCACATTTTTTTTATTTCAGTTCCATCACTGTGGTAATTTGGAAAAGTCTCTTATGCTCCACATCTCAATTTCAGTCCCCAAATGGGGGTGATGGTAAAATCTTAAATTTGTATAGTGTTTTACTGCTGAAGAGTGCAATACACGTTCCCATTTGTGTGCTAGCTCATTGATCCTTGCCACACTCCTGAGAAGTAGGTTTGAGACCCAGACCAAATGAGGAAGAGCGACTTGCTAATATTAGTCACTGTTGGAGTTAGACTCAAACCCAAGTCCCCTAATACCAGGTGTAGTGATCACTTTACCAGGCCAGGGACTGCCAGTTAAGTCCTACCATATTGGGATCGCAGAGGCAGCCAGACACTGAAAAAAATCATTGTTGATGCTGTCGTGGCAGCAGCCTGCTACTCAGCCTATCCAAAAAGCAGAAGATTAACTCTGGGGAAATCCCTTGGATACCTGCTGTCTTGTTACGCATGCTGCCACCAGGATCTGTGAATCCCGTTTTGGCTTCTCAGAATGTGTGGTGCGCTGGTATGGGATTCAAAATACTGAGTTCAAGACCTGTCTCTTACTTTCTCACTTTATAATCCTAGGAAAATCACTAAACTGCTCAGAGCATATTTCTTTATCTAGAAAATCAGCAAAATAATACTTACATTATTTACCACCTGGGACTGTTGTGAGAAAAACCTTAAGTACTATACAAAGTGGAGGAGCAGTGATAATTATCATTATCATCATCACTACTATTAACTTCTCATCTTTTTCTGTGGACTTCAAATGGAACCATTTCTGGGATAATTTGTTGTCCTTCTGATATTCTCTTATACTTAATATTCCATGGACTATTTCACAGATGGATAAAATAACTGCTTTTTGTCATTTAATAAAAGTAGTAAGATGTAAGCTTATCCTCCGAAGGCTCACTAAAAGCTTCCTTGGTACAACTTCAGTGGCATATAGGACAATAGGGACATCATGCACCTCATTTTGATCCTACGTGATTTTGAATTCTTCTGCTAGTTTTCTATATTTTGAAACTTTTTCATTTCCTATATCTTAAACATGATCAATATTTGGTATAGTGATGTCTGTTAAAAATGTTGTTTTTGTGCAGTGGATAGAGCACTAGCCCTGGAGTCAGGAGGACCTGAGTTCAAATCCAGCCTCAGACACGTGATACTTACTAGCTGTGTGACCCTGGGCAAATCACTTAACCCCAATTGCCACGCCAAAAAAATGTTCTCAAGTTTTTGTGGATTGTTAATATTTTTTATGACTAGGTATAAATATTCCTTCATGCTCTGAGTTTGGCAGTCATGTAGTTCACTTTTAGTGGTCCCCATACTGACTTAAACTGCTCTTCCTCTTAAAGACACAGGAAACTGTTTACAAGAGCAATTTCAGCTCCTTGAAGGGAGGAGCCAGCATTGTGAAGAAGTTAAAATGAGGGAGGGGAGCACCCAGTGGAAGGGTGGAGATTTAGGGGGCTCTCAGCTGTTCTCTTCCAGTATTTGAAGGACTCTCTGTGGAGAAGGGAGAGGCACTGATGTCATTAGGCAGGAGTTCTAAGGAGGTTTCCGCCCAATATGAGGAAGCTTTCTCACAGTTGACAATTTGTAATAATAGAACGGACTCCTTGTTAGGAAGAATTCCCTGTTACTTAGAGGTGTTAAAAAACGTTCCAGAAAAGTTACAGTGGGTTCTTGGATTTGTAGGTAGTTTGGACTATTGACCTTTAAAAGTCCCATCCAGCTACAAGATCCCAGGGTTCTGGGACTTCAAGATAATGTTATTTAATGCCCAAGGCTGGTCACAATTAAGAATTACTTGCTGCTGCTCCTAATTTAATTTATTTATCAGTTCGATCAACAAATATTTATTGAGTACCTGCCATATGGAACGTGCAGTGTGCTGCACTATAACTAATATGTATGTTTGCATTATCATTAATAATACAAAGAAATATTTCAGTGCCTCCCTGGTGTGTATCTTATGGCATGACTAGTTCTCTTCAACTATGGATAATAAAGTCATTTTGTAATGCTATTACTTTGCCTGTTCTAAGAACACTTTTCTTTCCTCCCCCCCCAAAACATATTTTATTTCATTAAATATTTCTCAATTACATGTAAAAAAAATAGCATTAGGGTTTTTTTTTAATTTTTTAGTTCCAAATTCTCTCCTTCCTTCTTTCCCTTCCCCCCTCCAAGAAGGCAAGCAATTTGGTATATATTTTAAGAACACTTTTCAACATGAGACACTTCTTTAAAGCAGGAAATTCTACTAATTCATTGTCTTAAAATAGTTGAATTAGTGTACTGGGGACAGAGAGTAAATCCTTCCTTCCTTCACCCAGTCTTGTGTCTGATGCCTCTCTCTTCCTGAAACTTTAGTTAGTCTGGATTTGAGACAGCCTCAAATTATTTTAGGTGAAACATCTAATGGATGAAGTTATCCATTTCCACATTCACCTTCGTTTCAGGAATCTATAGTCTCTGAAGGCAGTCAGTCATGTCATGATTACTTAGTCTATACTGCCTCCCGCAGGAGTCCCAGGGCCATCTGCTCTAAAACGAGGCTGTTGGAGTAGATCATGTGAGGTACTTTTCCAGCTTTGAATCCTGTGATTCTGCACAACATCCCTTCCCTGAAGCTGGTCACTGTTCTTGCCAGAACCCCTCCTACAGAAATCTCAGAGATCATCTGCTCCCATCTAATCCCCTCTGAGTGATCTGAGAGGCAGTCTCATAGTGAATAGTGAATAGGACACTGGACTGCAGCTGGGAAGACCTGGGACCCAAATTCTTGCTCTGCTGCTGATTATTGTGGGACTTTGGCTAATTCAGTCTACGTCTCTGAGCTTTAATTTCCTCAATGGGAGGTTGGACTTGATAACCTTTCAATTGGCTCCCACCTCTAAATCCATGATCCTATGATCTTTTGATTATCCAGCCTTCACATGAAGACCTCTAGTGAGAAAAAACTCCCTCCCTCCAAAGGCAGCCTTGATATGATCTTCTGGCTCACAGTCATAAAACACCAGGAGAATATTAGAATTAAAAAGGTGGCCCATTGTGGGGAGAGAGGGTTGGGGCCATTAAAGGAATTTTGAAATTTTCTAACAACAATCCAGCCTTTTCATCCCAGTCAGCCCTGTTCTCTCCATCACAGAGTCACCTTCCTAGTTCAGACTCTTATAGCCTCTCAGCAGGACTGTTACAGTAGCCTCCCAACTGGTCTCCTTCTCTTGAGTCTCTTCCCATTGCTATCTGTCGTCCATGCAACTGCTTAAATGACTTTCCTAAAGTACAGGTTTTAACCATGTCACTCTGTACTCTCTAAACTCTAGTGTTGTTGTTCAGTCACGTTCGACTCTTCATAACCCCGTGAACTATACCGTCCATGGGGTTTTCTTGGCAAAGACACTAGACTGGTTTGCCATTTCCCTCTTCAGTGTATTAAGGCAAGCAGAGATCAAGTGGCTTGCTTAGGGTCACACAGCTAGTTAAGCATCTGAGGCCACATTTGAACTGAGGTCTTCCTAACTCCCGGCCCAGTGCTCTTTCCACTGAGCCATCTAGCTGCCTAGATAGCTCCAGTGACTCCCTTTTATCTCTAGAGTCAAATATAAAGTTTCCTATTTGATATTTGAAGCCCTTCACAGCCTGGCCCCACCCTGCCTTTTCATAATTATAACAAATTGCTCCCCTTCATACACACTGCAATCTACCCAAACTGTCCTTCCTCCCATCCTTCATCATGCTGCTCTATGCCCTGTCTCAGTTTTTTTGCACAGAAAGAAGTCTCCAGGTTTGAAATTCCTTCTTGCCTATTCTGTCTAGGTTCAGCTCAAGCAGCACCTTCTGTTTGCCTTTATCCACCAGTTGCTATTGCTCTCTCCACAAAATCCTATATCTGTGTTGTATATATCTTTATGTGTACATGTTTCTCCAACCAGATTGCAAGCTCATGGAGGACCAGGACTTTTTCACTTCTGTTATTGCATCCTTAGCACCTAGCACAGTGTCTGACATGTTGTTGGCGCTTAATAAATGTCTGTTGATTGATGCTGAATCAAATGGTTTTTTTTATAGTGAACAGATAAGCACAGAAAGATCTCTCCTTGCACATAGTAGGTGCTTAATAATTGTTTATTGAATGAATGTTCCAGTTTGTTAGTATCCTTTGTAAAATGCCAGTACCCAAAACTGAACACAGTCCAGATGTAGTCTGATGAGGGCAAAGAACAGGTTCACTAAAATCTTTGTTCTGAATACTGTTCTTCTACTAATGTAGCCCAAGATCAAATTAGCTGCTTTGCCTGCCTTCTTATACACTTGATTCATCCTGAGCTTCCAGTCACCAAATCTCCCGGGTTCTTTACATGAACTGCTTTCTTGCCACGCTTCCCCCAGCTTATATTTATTCAACAGTAGTATCCCAGAGAGGAAGTTGGCTCCCTCATTGTTTACAGGTTTAACTGTGCTAGACTTTCTCAGAGGCATAGAATTAGGGATTGTAAGAGACTGTGGAATTGCCTATTGTTATTAGCTGTTATTGTTTAGGGGAAGTTGACCACAAAATTATGTCTATAAGTGTGTGAAAAACTATTGTACAAAAGGAAAATATTTCCTAAGTTCAGGTCTTCGTAGAATATGAGAGCTGATTTCTTGTTTTCGTTGCCCACATTTCTACTACCACCATCTACAACTTAAAAGTGAAGGAAATCTCTCTGAGTTACAGAATCTCAGACTTGGAAAGTACCTCAGAGTACCTCTAGTCCATCCCATAATCTGAACTAGAATACCTTCTGTAGCATACCCAACAGGTATCCATTCTTTGCTTGAACAACCTCCAAATAGGGGAAACCCTCTTCTAAGATAGACCATTTTCCTTTTGGATAGATCTAGTATTTAGTAAGAAGTTTTTTTCTTTTTAAAAAATTGTTTCATTTAGCCGAGATCTGCCTTCTCACCCTCCCTACACACCCCCAGACTGAGAACACGAGAAAAACAAAATCCATTATATATATATGTGGAAATTTGTTTTAATTATATATATGTTTGTGTGTGTGTGTGTGTGTGTGTGTGTGTGTGTGTGTGTGTATACACTCTGCTTCCTGGCCTATCTAGGGAGGGAATGCTTTGTACTTTTTCATATGGATCTATTTTCTTATCATAAAGTAAGCTCTTTTAAAGTGGGGAAGGAAGCAACAGGGTTAGAAGAAGGCTGTGGATGTGTGTTGGGGACAAGGGCCAAGAGATGGGTGGAGCGAGGGGTAGTTTAGGTTGCTTCTATCACCAAGCTTGAAAAAGTCCTCCCCTTACTTTTTATAAGGGCAGGGATTGGGCCTGAAGAATATTTTGTCAATGGAGACAGTTGCCTTAAAAAGAAACAAAACCCAAATGGGTTCACAAAGAGTCTGACAGGACTGAAATGACTAAACAAGAGAATTATACTGTGTTTTGATGGGTAAGTTATTATTTTTTTTTTGAGTGAGGCAGTTGGGGTTAACTGACTTGCCCAGGGTCACACAGCTAGTAAGTGTCAAATGTCTGTCTGAGACAAGATTTGAACTCGGGTCCTCCTGACTCCATGGCCAGTTCTCTAGCCACTGCAGTACCTAGCTGCCCCATGGGTAAGTTATTCTTGATTGTAATCCCATATCCTTTGCTTTCTCAAATATCATTTTCCAAATTCTCCACTGCTTTTATAGTGGTGGCTGCTAAATCGTGTGTGATCCTGACTGTGTTTCCTCAGTACTTCAGTTCTTTCTTTCTGGAAGCTTACAGTATTTTTTCTTTGACCTGGAAGCTCTGGATTTGCACTCTGATGTCCCTGGGAGTTTTCATTTAGGGGTTTCTTTCTGGAATTAACTTAGCCCTTTGGTTCTAAGAGATCTGGGCAGTTTTCTTTCAAGATTTCTTGAAATGTGAGGTCTAGGCTCTTTTTTTTGGTCATAGAATTTCAGTAATCTAATGAGTCTTAAATTTTTCCTTCTCAATCTGTTTTCTAAGTCATTTGTTTTTGCTATGAGACACTATACATTTTCTTCCATTTTTTTCAGCCTTTTTTCTTTGATGTTTCTTGTTATCTCATGAAGTCAGTGGTCTTCTATTTGGTCCATTCAAATTTTCAGGGAGTTTGTTGCTTAGGCAAGGTTTTATATGGCTTGTGTTAATTGTTTTTCCAATTTCTAGCCCTTTTCAATTCTTTCTTCCATAACTCATTTCTTTTCCATTTCTTTTCTTCTAGCACTCTCATTCCTTTTATAAAAACATTTTAAATTCTTTTTTTAAACTCTTGCTTCACTTCTTCTACGAATTCTAGTGTACCTGAGCAGTGTTTTTCTCTAGGCTTTGCTCATAGATGTTTTACAATCATTCTCTTCTTCTGTGTTTGTAAATTGAGCATCACTGCCACCATAATAGTTTATTATGGTGAGGTTCTTTTTCTGTTTGACTTTTCTTCCAGTCTACTTCCTGACTTTGGACTTGATTTTAGGGCTGGGTTCTATATAATTTTGAAGAAAAGATCTGTGCTGGTCCTGTTTCTACTTTCTTGGGGTATTGAGTGTTGTGTTGTTCCAGGTCAAGCTGGAGACTTGCAAGCTTTTGGTGCTTCCAAAGGGATCTGATCCAGGGGAAAGTCTGATTGCTGTCTCCTTGGTCTGAGCTCTGTAAGTTCCTGACCCATTTAGGGGTCTATAGATTTCTGCTAGACTCTGCCCCATCCGCCAGCTGGAAAGCTCTGTTAGTTCAAAGGGGCAGAATTGTAGGCTCCCCTTTGGTCTGGGTTTCCTACCTTGGTTATTTCTCTGCAGTCTGGGCGACGTGCCGGAAGTTAGACTTTGCTCTAAGCTCGGGGTCTAAGCTCATCATTACTGCTGCCAGCTTCTGAAGTTCCTCCTTTCTTGGTACACAGCCCAAGGCCTCCCCTCCTGGGAAAGCCAGTGTTGCCACAGTGCTGGACCATGGGCAAATTCTCCTCTCATTCCACTCTGGATCTGTGACCCAGGGTTAGCTGTCACTTGTCACCTGTCCCCATTGCAGCATACCATTATAAGTCTGGGGCCTCCTTTGGTGCACATCCTCTCCCTGGGAACTGGAGGGTTCCACAGGCTACAACCTTGTCCTGAGGGACTGCAGCCGCTCTCGGCTGGACAGAGCACTCACTGTGACTTGGTGTTGTCTCCTCAGTACAACGCCTTGGGCACAGTAGATGCCTAACAAACATTTGGTGTCATTCATTCCTTCCGTCAGCCCACAGAAAGATCATTCCTTATTAGCAGTGGGGGTATGAGAGCCAGTTGTTAAATTTTTCAGTGTCAGCACTTACACCTCAGAAATAAGCAGTGGCTACAAATCAGGGCTTGATTTATTGTTTGCTTGATTGTCTAGATTTAAGAAAGTGATGGAGAAAATATTCATGATGCAGATTAAACTTAAAAGTGTATATGCATATGTTTTTTCCCCAGAAAGTCTGGATGTTAAACATATGCCGACACTCCCCTGCATTTCTCTATAAACAGCAAAAGTACAATAGAAGGCTTAGGGAATGAAAGCATCACCAGCCTAGAGGCATAATATTTGGAGGCTAAGAATAATGATGATGATGATGATGATGATGATGATAACTGACATCTATATAGAGGTATGCAAAATACTTTACATCCAGCATCTCATTTAAACCTCACTACCTTCATGCTCACAAGACAGCGTATTGCCCGTGGCTCTCCCTTAGCTATTGGTGTCTCTTATTTGTCTGCCATACAAGTCATGTCGGCTGGATCCCCTCACTTAGAAACAGACAATTCACATGGCAGGCTGAGTCCACAAACTCTCTCTGAAGCAAAGAAGCCTTTGAACGCTGGCCTTTCACTAGCAGATTATCTGGAGTGTGTGAGGGTAGTAATCTAGGTGGTCATGTAGTTAACCTGTAAAGTCTTCTCTTTTAAAAAATATATATAATAGCCAGCATGTATAGAGTGCCTACTACATGCCGGACACTGTGCTAAACTAGTTTTACAAATACCTTCTCATTTGATCCTCACAACAACCCTGTGAGATGGGTGCTGTTATTATCCTCATTTTACAGATAAGGAAATTGAGGCAAACAGAGGTGAAATGACTTGGCCAGGATCACATACAGCTAGGAAGTGTCTGAATCCAGGTTTGAGCTCAGGTCTTCCTGCCTCCAGGCCCTATTATTCTCTGTTCACTATGTCACGTAGCTGCCCCCCAAATCCTTGCAGAAGGTTCCTAATTGGCTGCTTTATAGCCATGAAGATTTTTACTGTGCCTTAAAAGAGTTTTGTTGTTGGAAGAACAGCACACTGTAGTAGTGGGAAGATGACTGGATTTGAGTTCTGCCTGTGCTGTTTACTAGCCAAGTGACCGTGGTCAGTTCTGGGCTTGTTTCCTCCAAATGAGGAATGATGCTCCATGGGGCCTATTTGGGCTGAGAGAGACAGAGAGACAGAGAGAGTGTGTGTGTGAATGAATGAGTGAGTGTAAGAAAGATACAGGGAAGTAGTTAGCAATGTGGGAAGGTCAGAGAGCAACCTCCCAAGGAGGAAACAAAAGCTATTAGCAGGCACTGTCCAAGCCTGTGGATACTGCTGTCCTTTGAGGGGTCTGTGTTCTCATCAAGGTGGGGGCTCTCTCCAGCACTGCAGATTATGAACCTTCTTATCTTTTGACCTTCTTGCTCATGTTCTCCCATAAGTCCTCCATGGAGAATACTTCTATTGTGCTTGTGGGCTGTGCTCTTAGATCTCTTGATATTGCATAAGTGTTAATAGAATATGGACTGTCCATTGGTTATTCTTCAATCTCATTTTTTACTCTCAGTCCATCTCCTTTTCCAGTCATGCAGTTCTCTGATAATATCCTTTCTCCTGTACAATTTATGGTCAGTAACAAGTTATTGGCCATCCATGACCACCATCAGTCAATCAGTGGGCATTTATTAAGTGGCTGCTTTGTGCCAGGCTCTTTGCTAGACTCTGGAAGTACAAATACAAAAGTGAAAAGGTCTCTTCCATCATAGGGTGTCCTTTGGGAGACCCATAATTTTAATTCTTCAGTGACTATGATATTCCATGACTAGTAGTCATACAGCCTTAATAATAATGGGGATGCCAAGACAAAAATGAAAACCATCCATACCACTAAAGAGCTTACATTCTACTGGGGGAATATATGATGTACAAAGATTGTTTAAAAAAAAAACAAAAACAAAAACAAGATAACTGAAGGAAGGAGAGGACACTAAAAAGCAGGGGGATGGGGAGGGGTTCAGGGATGGCTTCATGTAGGAGGTGGTATCTGAACTGAGCCTTGACAAAAGTTAAAGATTCTACCTTCAAGATGATGAGGTGAGGGCATTTGTAGCCATGGGGGAACAGCCTGAGGAGATGAAAATGAAATGCCAAGTTTACAGAAGAGCAAATTTGACATATGGACTAGAATACCGCAAAAAGTGATCAGCCTGAACCATTATTTTTCTGAGCATTCCCAAAGCCAGAGTACTGCTGCAGTTGAAATTAAGGTAAACTGATTATTTCAGTACCCTTGCCAAAACATTAGACTCGTTCAAACCAAAGGTCTTTTCCGGCTTCATCACTCTTCAGATACCTAAGTTCTAGTTTCTTTAGGGTTGAGGTCTTCTTACTTATCTTTGATAAGAGCTTTTGTATATATGTATAAGTGTATGTATGTGTCTATGTGTAGAGTTCTATAGTTGGTAAAGTGTTTACTTTATAACTGCTTTGTGAGTTAAGCAGTCCAAGGATTATCCTAATATTACAGATGATGAAACAGAGGCTTAGGGAGCATGAGTGACTTGTCCACATTCACACAGTGTGTCTGGACTAGGATTCACCTTTAAGTCTCCTGCTTTTTCTACTGTGCTGTCCTATGAATCCTTCACAGTGCTCTACACTTAGCAGGCACTCAGCAAATATTTGTTCAGTGAATGAGCTCTGAACCCAAGTAATGATGCCATCTTGTCTAAGTCACTCTTCTCTGGACCTCAACTTTCCCATCTGTAAAATGAGAGGTTTGGATTAGGTAATCTCTAAGGTCCCTTCCAAATCAGACATTCTGTGATTCTTTGAATTCTCTTGTAACTTGATTTATCATTTACTTTTATGGGATCCTAGGATTATTAAATGTTAGAGATAGAGGTATCCTCAAAGATAATCCAGTCTAGCCAGCTCCTTCATTTCACAGTCAAGGAAACTGAGGTCCAGAGAAATGAAGTGACATGGCTGTGGTAATACACAGCTAAGCTTAGATTTGACCCTAAGTCACAGATTCTAAATCCACTGCCCTTGTCACTATACCACAGCTCTCTTTCTAGGCCTCAGTTTTACATGGCAGTAAGATTGGAGGAAAATTTTTTGTCCTTATCCTACACTTCAGAGGTATCATATGGAAGTAACAGGTTATGCTTATAAAATAAGCAGTACCAGAAGACTTGAACTGGGGATGTTGACACTGGAGATGAAAAGGAAAGGAATAATAAAACAGATATTATGAAGAAAATGTCAAAGGTATTTGGTGATTTAAAAATGACTAATTTTCAAGCTTGGATGATTATGGAAAGGATAGTGCCATGGAGAGAAATGGGGAAATGCCTCAAGAAAAACTGGTTTGAAGGAAAAGAAGATGGTTTTGAAATGATGGTAGTTGTCCTTGGTGGGTCCAATAGTTCCAAAAAAAAATTGCAATCTATCCAGCACTTGAGAAAAAAAATTTTTTATTTAACTCTAGCATGGAAAGGAAGCTCAGCAAGGATACAGCTCTGATTCAGATAGACTTAGTTCCCTTCAGCTCCATAGAGAAACATATTTAGTCAGAAGGGTGAGTGGATTCACACCTCGTTTAGGATATCTATAGAGTCTAGGGGCATTGACTCTGTATAGGCTCATATTTTGAAGCACCAGATGAATGAGAAGCCAAATCAACAGCTTGAATCCTAGTCCCCTAGATCAATCAAGTCTCAAAGATAGCTTCCCTGACTTTTAGGGGAAAATCTGCCCAGTCTAAATGGCAGGAACCCCAGTAGATATTCCCCTTATCATCATAGGACTTAGAGGCTGAGATGTCTAGTTATAGGAGTTAGAGATCAAGATCAGTGCTCAAGGGAAAGATCAGGTCTGAAGATAGGGACACTTGAAGCTCTGAAAATAAATGAAATTTCTGAGGTAGAAAAAAGACCAGAGTATGAAGGGCTGATCTTTGGGTTGCAGTCATATTTATGGGGTTGGAACAAAAGCCAGGAGACTTGGGAGGATAAACAAACTAGTGTAGTATTATGGAAAGATTAGGAAAAGAGAATTTCATGGAGAGTTGGTACCATTTTTTAAGTATTGCCAATAGGTGGAGATTGGAGACTGAGAACAATATCAGTGGTACTCCACACAACAGTTTTCACAGGGGTGCCGATAATACTGTAGGGGAGTAAGTTGTGAATAGATGATAAAGAAATTGAGAGAAAGTGTTCTGGATTTGGAGTCATATAACCTGGGTTCAGACCTGTCTTTATCATGTGATTACTTGTGACCTTGAACTATGAGTTAATCTTCTTGATCCTAAGTTTCTTAATTTGTATCATGTTGTGAGGTATCTGTGAAAATGTTTTGTCTCCATCAGTTGCTCCACAAATTTAAGTTATTGTGAGGGATTAGATTTGTTCTGCTTGTCCCCAGTTGGTGATAGAAGTTACAAGAGGAGAGGTTTCATCCCAGTATGAGGAAGAACTTGCTAATAATTAGAAGTATCCCAAAATGAAATACTTTCCCTCAGTAGGAAATGAATTCCTGGTCACTAGAGGCCTTCAAGTGAAGTCTGAAATGACCACTTTTTAGGGGATGACCCCTTTTAGAAGTGATTTAAGTGATCCAACCATTTTGGAGAGCATTTGGAACTATGCCCAAAGGGTTATAAAAATGTGCATACCCTTTGACCCAGCAATAGCACTTCTAGGGCTGTATTCCAAAGAAATAAAATACAAAAAAGAAAAGGACCTATTTGTACAAAAATATTTATAGCAGCTCTCTCTGTGGTGGCAAAGAATTGGAAATTGAGGGGATGACCATCAGTTGGGGAATAGCTGAACAAGTTGTGGTATATGAATGTAATGGAATACTACTATGCTATCAAAAGTGATGAGCAGGCCGACTTCAGAAAAACCTGGAAAGGCTTGTGTGGACTGATGCAGAGTGAAGTGAGCAGAACCAGGAGAACGTTGTACACAGTAACAGTCACATTGTGCAATGACTAACTTTGATAGACTTAGCCCTTCTCAGCAATGCAAGTATCTAAGACGTCTCCAAAAGTCTCTTAGTAGAAAACGCTTTTCATATCTAAAGAAAGAACTATGGAGTTTGAATGCAGATCGAAGCATAATATTTGATGTTTTTTTTCTTCTGTTTTTTTTTTGTTTCCTCTTTCTTGTGGTTTCTCCTATTGGTTCTAATTCTTCCTTACAACATGACTAATGTGAAAATATGTTTAATAGGAATGTATACGTAAAGCCTATATCAGATTGCATGCTGTCTTAGGAAGGGAGGGGGGAGGAAAATTATAAACTCAAAAGTTTATAGAAGTGATTGTTGATAAATCAAAATAAATTAATAAAAAAAAATTTTTTTTAAAAGAAGTGATTTAGGCCTCTGTTTGGAATTGGACTAGATCAGAAATTCTTAACCTAGGATCTGTGAACTTTTAAAAAGTATTTTTATAATTGTATTTCAACATAATTGGTTTTTTAAATAATTCTGTATATTTTATTTTTATGCATTAAGAAACACTCTGAGAAAGGATCCATACACTTCATCAACCTGTCAAAGCAGTCCATGACATAAAAAAGTTTAAGAAGTCCTGGGCTAAACAGATGATCTCTGAGATCCCTTCCAGACTTAAGATTCTGTCAGTGTATGTGCCATAGTGAAGTAGAGAAGGATGTGATTATAGGTTTCTTTTGAGGTAAAGAGGGAAGAAGATGAGGGAGTTCTTCTTGAATGGCCTTATGTCTCAGGAAACTAAAAGATGATTTCATTGACTGCATTTAGGAGGGAGCGGGCTAGAGCTGGGGGCTTGAGATATGTGGGAAAGCTTTAGAATAATCACTCTGGAGAATGTGATAGGGAGTCAGCAAGAAATGAATAAAAGTCCAGCTTAAGTTTACCTGGATTTGTAGGGGACCCAGCACACCTTTATGACATGCACAGGGAATGTTGTAAGAATCTCCTAAGGGAATGTGCAGCGGAGTCTCTTAGAAACTTTTGGAAATGTTCATACATTACCTTATCTTTAGAATCTTTCTTCCACTACCTGCCCTGTTATCCCCTTATATTCCATTAGTCCTCTAACTTTATCTTCAAGTATGTTGTGTAGGAATTACTGCCTACTGTTTTACAACTAGAAAAGATGAGCTGTAGAAAATGCTTTTTCTAGGGTTACACAGTAGGTGGATTCCAGAACTAATATTGTAACTTCATCAAATCTCAAAACATTTTCATAATAGCCAAGGACATTTACCAGGTCTTGGTGCCTGCATATGAGGTCTTTTCAGTGCCACTGATATAAGACTCACAAACCACAGGTTGAGTAGCCCTAAATCCCAGGCTGCTTAATCACTGCCAAGCAAGGCTATTTATCTGACAGTGTCAGGTGTAATGGATAGAAGCACTTATTCAGCTTTTCACCCTACACCTCATTGCTCATTGAGAGATCTAGCTTCCTCATCAAACTGAAAATGCAAGTAAATGAATGCGTTAGATTCACTACCAGAGTCACTTCCCTCCCCTTCTCTAATAAACTGTCATTTTCAACTTCCTAATACCATCTTTACTAGCCTGAACTCTGATAATGGTAGCTTGTCTTTAAATCATCCTGTGTCTCTTCTTTTCCTTCTCTTTACTGGAAGATCAGCTGCTCTCCAGATAAAGGGCAAATGAAGCAAGAGGCCAAGGGACTTGCACAAAATATTTTTCCTCTATCCACGCAGTGATAGAAGGGGTATTAGATGTCCATGAGTGAAGCATTTATTAAGTGCTTATTATTTGCAAAGCACATGCCTACTGTTTGTCAGGCACTGTTCCAAGTGCTGAGGATACAAAGGGCAAAATGAAACACTCCCTGTTTTCAGGGAGCTTACATTCTCTTGGGGAAGATATACATAAGTATGTATATTCCAAATAGTCATTTTGGAGGGAGGCTTAGCACTTGGGGGATCAAAACATGCTTCATGTAGAAAGAAGGTAGTGTTTGGTTCAGTTTTGAAGGAAACAACGTGTTGTGTCCTTTGAGGTGAAGAAATCCACTCCAGGTTTGGGGGGTGACTGATACCAAGGCATAGAGAATGAGAGATGGAGGGTGATGTGTGAGGAATAGAAAGAAAACCTGATGACTGGTATATAAAGTGTAAGAAAGGAAGTAGTAGAACAAAGCTGAACAAGGAAGTTGGGGCCAGGTGCTACAGGGGTTTCAGTGCCAAATAGGAGTTTGTATTTGATCCTGCTTGCAATAGGGAGCCACTAGAGTTCATTGAATCCCGGGGAATGACATGGTTAGACCTGTACTTGAGGAAAATCACAGACAGCTGTGGAGGATGCGTAGCAAAGAGGAGAGACTCAAGGCCAGGCCATCAATCTTGAGACTCTTCAGATTGTCCAAGTGAACACTGATGAGGGCCTGAACTGGTGATGTTCATGTGAGGAGAGAGAAGAGGACAAATGTAAAAGATACTGTGATAACAGAAATATGTTTTGGTAACTGCTTAGATTTATGGGCTGAGGAAGAGAGGAGCCAAGGATAACACCAAAGTTATAAAAACTTAGGAGACTGGAAAGACAGGAGCTCATGAGGTCACTAGGTGACAAGTGTGTAGTAAGAGAAGAGTGCCTTGGAGACAGACATGAGGTATTCCCACAATTAGGGGTCTGATGATGAACCAGCAAGGAAGAATGTTCTAGTTGGGAAGAATCTCAGAAGTCATCGTTTCCGCTTCCAGGAGCCAGGATGGCGGAGTGAAAAAGTAGTTGCTCTCACTCTCCCCTATCAACCTCTGAAAACCCAGAAAATATCACCCCAGAAAAAAAAAAAACCCTGGAACACCTGAACTAGAAGAAAGACAAGGAGCAGCAGTGCAGTAGCCCAGCAAACGGGTCTCCCAGTGCCTCAGCAAAAACAAGGGGCCCCAGGCGGATGAGTACCCTGCGGCATTCATCTGAAAGGAGGTGAAGAAAACAACCTAAAGACTTCCTAAAGCCCCGACCTTGCTGATTCCAACCCAACACCAGGTGAGCTGTAGGAGCCCTGAAGCCCCCAATTGTGAAGAGATCCTGAGGCCCAAGTGGTAGAGCAGGCAAACACCAACACCTGGACCTCCGAGTGCCTCGGTGAGGGCAGGGGGAACCGGTGGAAACCAGCTCAGAAAACCACCAGGAGTCTCGGCAATCCACCACAAAGGAATCTCCTGGTACATTAGGAGAAATGAGGGAGACAACACTGCAGGGGGCCCCAGGCAGATAAACATCCTGCAGCAGCCATCTAAAAGGAGCAGAAGAAAGCTAAAGGAAAGGAAAAGCAGGCAACCTAGAATTAGCTGAAAGTTCCAACCTTGCTGATTCCAGCCCAATACAAGGTAAGCTGCCAGAAGCCTACAGCCTCCAATTCCCAGCATATGAGTCCCCAGAACGCAAAGCCAGTGACCAAGACCTAGGCTCCCAACACAAGAAGCTTGGGTCAGTACCCTCTGTGCCCCAGCAGGAGAGCTCAATCTCTTTAAAGGCCAGGGAATAAAGAAACACCATGAGTAAAAAGAAACGTACCATAGATTCATATTATGAGAAGAGTGAAGATCAAGACAGAAATTCTGAAGAGGACAACATTGTCAACAAACCCACATCTGCAACAACAAAAGGGAATATGAACTGGTCTGAAGCCCAAAAAGCCTTCTTAGAAGAGCTCAAGAAGGATTTTAATAGTCAAATGAGAGAGGTAAAAGAGTCCTTCAAAAATACAATTGGCCAGTTGGAAAAAAAATACACTGAAGAAAACAAGTCCCTAAAAAACACAATTGGCCAATTGAAGAAGGAAGGACAAAAACTAACAGAAGAGTACACTGAAGAAAACAAGTCCCTAAAAAACACAATTGGCCAGTTGAAGAAGGAAGTACAAAACTAACAGAAGAGTATGCTGAAGGAAACAAGTCCCTAAAAAACACAATTGGCCAGTTGAAGAAGGAAGTACAAAAACTAACAGAAGAAAACAATCTGTTAAAAACTAGAATTGGACAAATGGAAACTAATGTCTCTATGAGAGAGCAAGAATCAGTCAAACAGAAACAAAAAAATGAAAAAATGATGAAAATGTAAAATACCTCATCAGTAAAACAACCGACCTGGAAAATCGACTCAGGAGAGACAATTTAAAAATTATTGGACTACCTGAAAATCATGATGAAAAAAAGAGCCTGGACAGTATCTTTCAGGAAATCATAAAGGAAAACTGCCCAGAAGTCCTAGAACCAGAAGGGAAAATAACCATAGAAAGAATCCACGATCACCACCTGAAAGAGATCCCAAATTGACAATGCCAAGAAATATAATAGCAAAATTCCAAAATTACCAGATGAAAGAGAAGGTGCTGCAAGCAGCCAGAAAGAAAGAATTTAAATATCATGGAACCACAGTCAGAATTACACAGGACCTTGCAGCTTCTACATTAAAAGACTGCAGGGCATGGAACATGATATTCCTAAGGCAAAGGAGCTTGGAATGCAGCCAAGGATCAATTACCCAGCAAAAATGAGCATCATTTTTCAAGGGAGGAGGTGGATATTCAACGAAATAGGAGACTTCCAAACTTTCCTGATAAAAAGACCAGAGCTCAACAAAAAATTTGATCTTCAAGTACAGGACTCAAGAAGGACTTAAAAAGGTAAATGGGACAGAAGGATACAATATGTTGTTAATAAGGGGGGGGCTGTTTAAACCCCTACAAGGGAATATGAGACTTGCAACCCTTGAGAACTGTATTGTTATTACACCTTGTTAAAGGAGTATACATAAAGAGGGTGGATATTAGTTGACTTTGATGTAATGATAAAAAAAATCTAATCAAGTGGGTTAAATGGATCCAAATAAGTGGATCAATCTGATCTTAGAAAATGTACTGAGAAAGGAGGAGGCAGACAAGGGTAAATTACATTACAGGAAAAGACACAAAATCCTGTTACAGCAGAGGGAAAGAAGGGGGGGAGACATTGTTTGAACCTTACTCTCATCAGATTTGGCTCAAGAAGGGCATAACATAATCAGTTAGGTATAGAAATCTAACTTGCCCTATAGGCAGGAGGGAAAAGGGGAAAGAAAAGGAGGGGGGAAAGAAAAGGAGGGGGAAAGAAGGGAGGGAAGAAGCAGTAAGACTAAAGGGGAAGAAAAGGGAAAGGGATAATAAAAGGGGAAGGGACTGAAGGAGGCGGTGGTCAAAAGCAAAACACTAGTGAAGGGGAGAAAGGAAAAAGGAGAAAGAAAAGCATAAATGGGGGGAAAGGATGGAGAAAAAGACACAGATAGTAATCATAACTGTGAATGTGAATGGGATGAACTCTCCCATAAAACGGAAACGGATTGCAGAATGGATTAAAAACCATAATCCTACAATATGTTGTTTACAGGAAACACATTTGAAAAAGAGTGACACATACAGGGTAAAGGTAAAAGGCTGGAGCAGAATATATTATGTGTCAGCTGAAGTAAAAAAAAGCAGGGGTAGCAATCCTGATCTCAGACAAAGCAAAAGCAAAAATAGATCTAATCAAAAGAGATAAGGAAGGAAACTACATCCTGCTAAAAGGCACCATAGACAATGAAGTAATATCATTACTAAATATATGCACCAAATGGTATAGCATCCAAATTCTTACAGGAGAAGTTCAGGGAGTTACAGGAAGAAATAGACAGCAAAACTATACTAGTGGGGGACCTGAACCTCCCCCTCTCGGCACTAGATAAGTCTAACCACAAAATAAACAAGAAAGAAGTTAAGGAGGTGAATAGAACATTAGAAAAGTTAGGTATGATAGACCTCTGGAGAAAACTGAATGGGGATAGAAAGGAATATATTTTTTTCTCGCAGTACATGGCACATACACAAAAATTGACCATGTACTAGGGAATAAAAACCTCACAATCCAATGCAGAAAGGCAGAAATATTAAATGCATCCTTTTCATGATGTAATAAAAATTATATGTAATAAAGGGCCATGGAAAGATACACTAAAAAATAATTGGAAACTAAATAATCTAATCCTAAAAAATGATTGGGTCAAACAACAAATCATAGAAACAATCAATAATTTCATTCAAGAGAATGACAATAATGAGACAACATACCAAAACCTATGGGATGCAGCAAAAGCAGTTCTTAGGGGAAGTTTTATATCTCTAAATGCTTACATAAATAAAATAGAAAAAGAGGAGATTAATGAATTGGGCATACAACTAAAAAAACTAGAAAAAGAACAAATTAAAAATCCTCAACTAAACACCAAATTAGAAATATTGAAAACCAAAGGAAAAATTAATAAAATTGAAATTAAGAAAACTATTGAACTAATAAATAAAACTAAGAGCTGGTTTTATGAAAAAACCCATAAAATAGATAACCTTTGGTTAATTTAATTAAAAAAAAAGAAGAAAACCAAATTACTAGTATCAAGAATGAAAAGGGTGAAGCTACCACCAAGGAAGAGGAAATTAAAACAATAATTAGGAATTATTTTGCCCAACTATATGCCAACAAATTTGACAATCTTAGTGAAATGGATACATATTTACAAAAATATAAATTGCCCAGATTAACGAAGAGGAAGTAAAATACTTAAATAACCCCATCTCAGAAAAAGAAATTGAACAAGCCATTGATGAACTCCCTAGGAAAAAATCTCCAGGGCCAGATGGATTTACATGCGAATTCTATCAAACATTTAAAGAACAATTAATTCCAATACTATATAGACTATTTGGGAAAATAGGTGAAGAAGGAGTCTTACCAAATTCTTTTTATGATACAAATATGGTGTTGATACCTAAACCAGGAAGAGTCAAAATAGAGAAAGAAAATTATAGACCAATTTCTCTAATGAATATAGATGCAAAAATTTTAAACAAAATTAGCAAGTAGATTGCAGCAACTTATCACAAGAATAATACACTATGACCAGGTAGGATTTATACCAGGAATGCAGGGTTGGTTCAATATTAGGAAAACTATCAGCATCATTGAGCATATCAACAACAAAACCAACAGAAACCACATGATCATCTCAATAGATGCAGAAAAAGCTTTTGATAAAATACAACACCCATTCCTATTAAAAACACTAGAAAGCATAGGTATAAATGGAGTCTTCCTTAAAATAATAAATAGCATTATCTAAAACCTTCAGCAAGCATTATATGTAATGGGGACAGGCTAGAAGCATTTCCAATAAGATCGGGGTGAAACAAGGATGTCCATTATCACCACTGTTATTCAATATTGTACTGGAAATTAGCTTTAGCAATAAGAGAAGAAAAAGAAATTGAAGGCATTAGAATAGGCAAAGAAGAAACAAAGCTATCACTCTTTGCAGATGACATGATGATATACTTAGAGAATCCTAGAGAATCAAGTAAAAAACTACTTGAAATAATAAACAACTTTAGCAAAGTTGCAGGCTATAAAATAAACCCACATAAATCATCAGCATTTCTATATATTACCAACAAAGCCCAACAGCAAGAGATAGAAAGAGAAATCCCATTTAAACTTACTGTAGACATTATAAAATATTTAGGAGTCTACCTCCCGAAACAAACCCAGGAACTCTATGAACACAATTACAAAACACTTTTCACACAAATAAAATCAGATCTAAATAATTGGAAAAACATCAGTTGCTCATGGGTAGGCCGAGCTAATATAATAAAAATGACAATCCTACCTAAGCTAATTTACTTATTCAGTGCCATACCAATCAAACTACCAAAAAATTATTTTATAGAGTTAGAAAAAATAATAACAAGATTCATTTGGAAAAACAAAAGGTCCAGAATATCAAAGGAACTAATGAAAAGAAATGCAGGGGAAGGTGGCCTAGCAATTCCAGATCTTAAATTGTATTATAAAGCAGCAATCATCAAAACTGCTTGGTACTGGCTAAGAAATAGGGAGGTGGATCAGTGGAATAGGTTAAATATGCAAGACACAGTAGTCAATGACTATAGTAATCTATTATTTGATAAACCCAAAGACCCCAGCTTCTGGGATAAGAACCCACTCTTTGAAAAAAACTGCTGGGAAAACTGGAAAAGAGTATGGCAGAAACTAGGCATAGACCCAAATCTCACACCATATACCAAAATAAAGTCAAAATGGGTTCATGACTTAGATATAAAGGCTGATACCATAAGTAAACTGGGAGAACAAGGAATAGTTTACCTATCAGATCTATGGAGAACAGAAGAATTCATGACCAAACAGGAGATAGAGAACATTATGAAAAGCAAAATGGATAATTTTGATTACATTAAATTGAAAAGTTTTTGCACAAACAAAGCCAATGCAACTAAGATTAGAAGGAAGGTAGAAAATTGGGAAAGAATTTTTACAACCAGTCTCTCTGATAAAGGCCTCATTTCTAAAATATAAGAGAATTAAGACAAATTTATAAGAACACAAGCCATTCCCCAATTGATAAATGGTCAAAGGATATGAACAGACAGTTCTCAGATGAAGAAATTAAAGCCATCTATAGTCATATGAAAAAATGCTCTAAATCGTTATTGATTAGAGAAATGCAAATCAAAACAACTCTGAGGTACCACATCACACCTATCAGATTGGCCAACATGACAAAACAGGAAAATGATAAATGTTGGAGAGATGTGGGAAAATTGGAACACTAATACATTGTTGGTGGAGTTGTGAAATGATCCAACCATTTTGGAGAACAATTTGGAACTATGCCCAAAGGGCTACAAAAATGTGCATACCCTTTGATCCAGCAATAGCACTTCTAGGGCTATATCCCAAAGAGATCAAACAAATGGGAAAAGGACCCACATGTACAAAAATATTCATAGCAGCTCTTTTTGTGGTGGCAAAGAATTGGAAATTGAGAGGATGCCCATCAATTGGGGAATGGCTGAGCAAGTTGTGGTATATGAATGTAATGGAATACTATTGTGCTATAAGAAATGATGAACAGGCTGACTTCAGAAAAACCTGGAAAGACTTATATGGTCTGATGCTGAGTGAAGTGAGCAGAACCAAGAGGACTTTGTACACAATACAGCCACGTTATGCAATGACTAAATTGTTAAACTGAACCCTTCTCAGCATTACGAGGATCTAAGACATCTCCAGAGGCCTCGGGATGGAAAATGCTGTCCACATCCAAAGAAACAGCTATGGAAGTCGAATTGCTCTCACTTATTTTTACCTTCTGTTGAGTTTTGTTTCATCTTTCTGATGGTTCCTTCTATTGGTTTTAATTTTTACTTACAACTTCACTAATGTGAAAATATGTTTAATGGGTATGTAAATGTAAAGCCTATGTCAGATTGTGCGCTGTCTTAGGGAGGGTGGGGGGAGAAAAAGGGAGACAAAATTTTCAACTCAAAAGCATATGGAAAAAAAATTAAATTAATGAATTAATTAAATGCTCATAAAAAAAAAGAAGTCATCTAATTCAAGATGTAGTTACTTCTTATGTGGGAACCTAAATGTTTCCAGTGATGGGAGAGCCCACTACTTCCTGAGGCAATCTGTTTAATATCTTCTGTTTGGCCTTCTTTTTACCTCTAGGATCCACTGCTAATTCTCTTCCTTAATTTAAAGCCCTCACGAAGAGGTTCTTTTTCAGTCTTACTCTGCATCACTTTCCTTCCCATTCTCTGAAGTCCAACCAACCTGGACTGGATTGGACTGGACTTGTTAGTCTTCACATACAGCATTAGAGCTTCGCCTCCGTGGCCCCTGTGCCTAGGATGTACTCCCTTCTCACCTCTGTGTCATGGAATCCCTAGTTTGGGGTTTTGTTTTGCTTTTTTTAACGCAACTGCCACCTTCTACATGAGGCCTTGCTTTATTCCCCATAGCTGGCAGTGCCTTATTCCCCATAGCTGGCAGTGCCTCCTCCCTCCTATGTATTTAATTTGTATATGCTTTTATGTGTATGTGCTGTCTTCCCCTAAAGCTACTTGAGGGCAGGGACTGTATATATCATTTTTGTCTTTGTGTCCCCGGTGCCTATCACAGTGCCTACCACCTAGTAAGCACTTAATAAACAAATGCTTACTGATTGATGGTTTGACTGATTGTTCCTTCTTAGAGAACTAGAAATTTTAGCAAGGTCTTCATTATTTGAGCCAGAATCTTCCACCTATTGATTTTAGTTTTGTGCTGTGAAGAAACCTCCCTTTTCCTCATATCAGAGCTTTGACTAGCCGAAGAGTGCTTGTTCCTACCGCCTACACCCCTCACAGCCAGTTATTGCTTCTCCAAGCTAAGTGTTCCCTACTCCTTCCGTGGCCCCTCATAGAACACAATTACCATACCCTTTCTGTCCTGGTCTCCTTCCTCTGAATGTGTTCCGTTTATGTCAGTGACCCTCTTAAATTTGGCACCCAGATCTGTGGCATTCCACATGTCATCACACCACTGTAGGGTATAAATTTATGACATTTGATTTTTTGGCCTGCTGTTCAGCCCATAGATCCATTGTATCTCAGGTGAAAGCACTACAGATTGGGAAAAGACATTCCTCTTTCATGAATAGCTGTTATTTCCTGGCAATCATTGAAAGCTGATTCAGAGGGGGACAAATTGAGTGATCCCTAAGGAGGAAAGTAGTATGTAATCATGTAGTTCCTAGGTAGCTACATTTTTTCCCCCTTTAGTTTCACTGCTGAGAGATCCTGTAGCCTTGAGCAACTCATTTATACTTTTTGCCTCGGTCTAACCATCTGTAAAGTGGAGATAGTGCTTTCATTATGGTGAATTACACGGGAGGTCAAGACAAACAGTGAGCATTTTGATTGTGTCCTATTTTCCCCCCGTGGTTTATAATGAAGCTGTAAATATGATTTTATTACTAAAGGTATACTGATGCACATGCAATAATACTGTGGAGAGATGCAACATATTTCTTTATAAAAGGTTAAAACTTATCCTGTATTTCCTCTCACCGATCTATACAGCACACCAGTACCTTTTTATAGACACTTATTTTCTTTATACATAAAATGGATTATAAACTTACATGCAAAGATTAATTGGCTTACCTTGTGTTGATATAATATTCACTTAGCACCCACTCTGTGCCCAACAATTTGCTAGGTGTAAAGAGATGCAGAAGCAGTGTGGTTCCATGATCTTTTCCCTCAAAGAGCTTACAATCTGATTAAGAAGGCAATACTTATTTATGCATATAAAAAATTAGAACACAGTGCATTTAACCTGTGTATTCAAATACTTCACGTATGATTATGTAGATAAAGAAACTAAGACTTAGAGAAAGGAAAAACTGCCCAAGGTTGCAGCAAGCGTATGTCTTGGACTGGGACTAGAACTTGGAGTCCAGTCCTTCTTCCAGTACACCAGGCCACCTTTTTATTGCTAGTCTCTCTCCTTCCTCCTTTGCTTGGAGAGCCACAAGTGTGTTCTGTCGGAGTCACTGCCATATTGAACGAGTGACCCCAGAGCCCCCTCGAAGCACAAAGGGTTGGATTAGTGCTGATCCCCAAATAAACTAGTTGTGGGGAATAAGGCATATACAGAAGTAGAGCAAAAGGGAGAGTAGAGGAAGGAAGAGGAACAAAAACACTGCCTAGGACAGGTGTACGCAGCCTTGCTCCAGCAAGTCCCACAGCTGTTGCCTGCTGCGTTTGTCAGGCCTGCCACTGGCCCTCTCTGTTTCAGCAGGGTTATCATTCACATTCATCGAGGCTGGCAGTATTTCAGGAGCCCTTAATCCTCTTTGTATCTCTAAGTACTGTGACCACGGACAAGATTCTGTGCACACAAATGTCACGATATCAGTAGATCGCTTTTTGGTGTTGTCTTTTTCTCTCCCTTTGGATTATTAAAACATTGACTTCAATAAATCCCACTCTTTCATTTTGGCAGAGCATTTCACCTGCCTTCTGATTACTCTGGCTTTGTCCTGTGAGTCCTTTCTGTGCTTTCTTAAACTAAGGGCCTTTTCTTCTATGAATTATGAAAATGTAGACACTTAGAGCCAAAAAGAGATTTTCACCTATTTAAAAGACAAGGAAAACTAAGGCCCAGAGAGGTGAAAGACTGAGGCAGTCTGACCAAACTAAGCAAGACTGAAACTCAAATGGCCTGACTCCCACTCAGCTCTTTGAATGCTGCTTCACTAAGCAGCTACTGAAAACAAAGGAATGGAAAATAATCAGTAATAAAGTAAACAGTGATTATAAAAAAACAGTATTTCAGCCATCATAACATTGTATCCAGATGTCATAACCTCCCATCTCTGACAGGATCAGAAACACTACCAGCAGCCGTAAGTTAGGGAGCGTATTTGAATACACAGCTGAAGGAAACTTCAACAGGATCTAGTAGAAAGAGACTAGACCCAGCCCCTGACACCTGTATTAACTCTCAAATTTGACCCTTCCTAATAATGTAACTTTTGACAAGTCATTTGTTTTCTCTAATCCTCAGTTTCCTTATCTGTAGATGAGAACTCATCTTGGGTCCTTTTCACAGGGCTCTTGTAAGGAGCAAATGTGAGAATGTATATGAAAGTGTTTTGTAATAGTAACTTTGAAAAAAACATAGCACAGCTTGAAATTCTATATACCTGACCTGTTATTTTGGTAGGTTTCTTTGTTTTGCTTACTTCATTGATGAATCATTCATTCAGCATTTATTGCCTGTTATTTGCAGAGCACTGTGCACTACAGGAACACAAAGTTTAGATATGACATAGCCATTGCCTTCATAGACCTTCCAGTCTATGAGGTAGCCTTTCTATTTTTTGTTAATAATATCTTGCTTCCTCTGATGGCTTATTTTCCTTTACCAGTTAGCAATGCCTAGGCTTTTGTTTCAGCACCTTTTTTTTCCGCATGTTTTTACTTCTTGTATGTTTTTACTTCTTTGCATTCGTTTTTCCCCTAACTAGTACCCAAATTTTGTCATGTTACCTTTCATACAATCTAATGTCTTTGTAGTACATTATTATGACTTTCTGTCTCCTGTCGTATTACCTTAATCATATTGTAACCAGGTTCAGCCACATCTCTTACCCACTATTACAGACCCAATTCAGTTTATTTCCCTTGTTGATTCTGAAACTTCTCATTCAAGGAAGAAGTTAATTTAATCTCTTCTTCAAAACCTAATTTTTTCAAAAATGGAATTCCTTCTATCAGTGCAGCTATTCGGAGCTCCCTGCTTATATTTCAGTATGGAATTTCCTCCCACAAAGGTTTCATAGTATTTTGCTTGTCCAGTGAGACTTTTGTCCTCTTATCCTGTGTTCTTACAAAAATCATTGAATTGAAAGTAATAATATAGATCAGCTAATCCAGTGCCTTTTATAGATGAGGAAACTAATATCTAAAGGTGGTAAGTGAGTTAACCAAGATCATACAGCTAATAAGTGGCTGAGCTGGTATTTTGAATTAAAGACACTCCCTCTCAGAATTGTTTCCTCACATCTAAGACGAGGGGATTGGTTGGACCAGATGTTCTTCAAGGTCCCTTCTAGCTCAGAGTCCTCTGATATATTGGGAAAGTAAATGTGTTGCCCCAGCTGCCTTCTGGGAATGGAGGGGCAGAGCCAAAACCAGGACCAGGGAATAGAGACATCTGTCAGCTGCAGGAAAACTGCCTTCCTCTGGGGTAGAGGCTTGTGGAAGGGCCTTGCTCCCAGGATGCTTGAACATGAGCTATTAGAGACTTTAGAAGTCATCCAGCCCAGTCCTCTCATTTTACAGAAGGTGTCATGTGACATGCCTGAGGCCACACAGCTGAAATTGGAACTCAGCTCCTATGACTTCCATGGTCCTTCTACTGTACCAAGATACTTACTGAATTTGTAGGAAGTTCATAAATGTTTGTTGAATTGAACTAGCAGGAAGCATATTTGGAACAATAGGGACTTCTACTACACATAATGTAGCTTGTCTACATGGCAGTGCCTCTTACTGCACTTGCTTCAGAATTTTCAGAGTATTCAGGTATTCACTTAAATAGATCAGATCATGACTTTTAAAATTGAAAATCCTGTCTAAATAATTGAATAAATGATGTGATTATTCATTCATTCAGCAATTAGAATGTAAGTTTCTTGAGGACAGGAACCATGTTACTTGCTTGTATTTGTATCTTCAGCACTTAGCTTGGGCACATAATAAGGGTTTCATTAATGTTTTTCATTAATTAATTATTTAATGTTTATTCTTATTCTCAACAAACCCCAAATAAAATGAGCATTTCCATATGGCACAGAAAAAGAGGCTTGTACCTTAAACCTCAGATCTCTATTATGTAGCTTACTTTCCCTTTTAAATATATAATAAGTATATAATGAATTCAGTATGTAACATTCCTACTTGTTTGTGTTCCCTTCTGGTCTTCCTTCTGTTCTCTTCTTGCATTTTTTTTAATGGCTTCATTGACCTTCTTTTCTTTATTTTTTTTTTGTTTGTTGTTTTGGTAACCCTGTCTCTAGCTCCTTTTCCTCCAACTCTCCCCACAAAATTTTTGAGAACAAAACAAAATCCTTAAAACAAATATGCATAGTCTAGCAAAACAAATTTTCACCTTGGCTGTGTCTGAAATGTATATCTTGTTATGCACCTTGAGTCCATGGTTTCTTTCAGGAAATGAGTTGCATGCTTCATCATCAGTACCTTTTACTGATGGTTGATAATTATTTATCACTAATTTCACTAATCAGAGTTCTTGGGTCTTTCAAAGTTGTTTTTCTTTACAGTGTTAAAATCCGCTCCTGGCTCTATGCATTTCATTCTGCATTAGTTCATATAACTCTTCCCAATCTTCTCTGAAATTGTCCTTTTCATCATTTTTATGATATAGTAATATTCTCTTAGACTTATAAACCATTGTATAGTCAAACTGTTCCCCAATTGATGGGCACCCTTTTCGTTTCTAATTCATTGCCACCACAAAAAGAGCTACTATAAATGTTTTGTACTATAAATATGGATTCCTTTCTTCATTCTTCTCTCTTTTGGGTAGAGGTCTAACAGTGATAGCCCTGGATCAAAGGGCATGCACACTTTTAATAACTTTTGGAGGAGTGTTCCAAATTACTTCCCAAAATGGCTAGATTCATTTATTCATTTATTAATCATTGGTTAAGCATTAGGCTTTGGTGATATACAAATGCATAGTCCTTCCCTCCCAGAACTCAAAATCTAGAGACAGGATACAATTGTAATATATTACAGATCTCTAGAAATGTATATATATGCACTAATAGATTGTTAGTCCCCTGAATACAAAGGTAATGCCATATTTTTCATATTAGCATCCCCCATTGCTTAGCATAGTGACTATAAGTAGAAACTATAAGGTACTTAATAAATATGCAATCTAATGGAATATGCAAAAACTATCCAGTATCTATAAAGCTGAAAAGAATAGAATAAAAAAATAGAAAATAGAAAAAAATAGAATAAAACCTAAAAGAATAGAATAAAAAATAGAATAAAATAGAAAAAATATTGTAAAATAATAAGCTAGTTTCTATAACTCATAAAATGAAGTTAATTCCATTTCTTTATGGGCATGCTTTCTTCACCAGTCTATTTCATATTACACTATAACTTTGTCTTTCAGTTCATGTCAAAAGATAATACTTAAGTTACTAAAGGGGTAATTTTCCAAGGCCTCTGTTTCGGGGATAGGTCCTGTTTGGCTGTGTCTCATCCCCCTCCTTGCTATACTTCTGACTCTCCACCATACACTCACCTGGAAACTTTCCCTCTTCGTTTTTCAGCTCCCTCTTATGTCTCATCTTTCCCCCACTAGAATGTAAAATCTTTAAGCACTGGATCTGTCTTTCTGCTTACATTTATATCCTCAGCTCTTAGCACGGTGCCTGCCACATGGTAAGTGCTTAATAAATACTTGTTGCCTGGCTCCCTGCCTTCAGTAACAACTCTTTGAGAGTTCAAGATGGATCTCAACTGATATTGCAGTGTACTCAGAGCAGTTGCTGTTAGAGTGAAGTTCCAGAGTACGGCTGTAGGGCTGGGAATGAAAAAGCTCTAAACTGCCAGACAGACTTGCTTCCATTTGCCTTAGTCTGTCTTTCCTTGAGTCACACCATCTCCTGCAAGTGACCTTCCTCTCACCAAGTCTCTGTAATGACAAGTAAATCAGGCCCCTGCTTGCTGCCAGGTAGTCTTATTCACCCATTGTAATTCTTTGGTCTTCTTTTATTTATGTAGAATCCTTTTTCTAGAGGGGTGGAGCCACGATGGTGGAGTAAAGGCAGGTACTCACCTGAGTTCTCCCCCAAACCCCTCCAAATTACTTTTTAAAATTACTTTAAATGAATACTAGAGCAGCAGAACTGACAAAAAGATGGAGTGAAACAAATTTGCAGCCCAAGACAACTTGGAAGGTCAGCAGGAAAGGTCTGTTGCACCAGGCTGAGAGAGGAGAACAGTTCACCTCAGGCCACACCAATGCAGACCTGGCCCCAGCAAACCTGGAGCAGGCCTCGGGGAGACTGAATCACTGGCAGCAGTGTTGGTTTCTAGACCTCTCAGCCCACAGATGCCAAAGTCAACATAGAAGGTCAGAAGGAAAGATCTGTCACACCTGGGTGAAAGTGGAATGCAGTCCAGCACAGACCATGCCAGCACAGCCCCAGGCCCAGCAAAGCGGGAGCAGGCCTTAGGAGTGACTGAATCAGCAGCCACAGTGGCAGCTGCTGTGGCTGCTTCCTGAGCTCTCAGCCCATAAATAGTAAGGGGGTCAGAAGGAGATTACAGGGGTCTTTTTGCTAGTATCAAGACAGGACTCTGTTGCTTTGTCCTTACTCAGATCCAGGTTGCAGGCCTGGGTGGCAGAACCAAAATGAGGAGGAGTACTAGCACAGCAGAGTTTGCAGCCACAGTGGAGGAGGGACCCTCCTCATAGTTCCAGGGAAGAAAAAAGTGCTTGTGGTTGCTCACAGACCAGCACACAAGCCAGGAGAGGCATAAACGCCTCTCCTTAGATCATATCACCTTGGAAGAACTGAAAACTTACAGGTCCCTAAAAGTATCTCTGAAAACAGCTACACAAAACCCCTGAAGCTTGGAACAGTACACCCTCCATCCTGGAACAAGAGCCCTACTTTAACAGACAGTTGAGAGTCAAGTAGTAGGCTAGGAAAATGAGCAAACAGAGGAAAAAACTCTGACTATAGAAAATTATTATGGTGACAAGGAAGATCAAAACACATACTCAGCAAAGTTAAAGGTCCTATATCCAAAGCCTCCAGAAAAAAATATGACTTAGTCTCAGGTCATGGAAGAACTCAAAAAGGATTTTGAAAATCAAGTAAGAGAGGTAGAGAAAAAAATTGGGAAGAGAAATGAGAGTGATGCAAGAAAATCATGAGAAAAGAGTCAACAGCTTGGTAAAGGAGATTAAAAAAAATTGAAGAAAATAACAACTTAAAAAACAGATTAGGCCAAATGGTAAAAGAGGTCCAAAAAGCCAATGAGGAGAAGAATGCCTTAAGAAGCAGAATTGGCCAGATGAAGAAGGGGGTCCAAAAGCTCACTGAAGAAAATAATTCCTTAAAAATTAGACTAGAGCAAATGGAAGCTAATGACTTTATGAGAAATCAAGAAATAATAAAACAAAACCAAAAGAGTGAAAAAAAATAGAAGACAATGTGAAATATGTCATTGGAAAAACAACTGACCTAGAAAATAGGAGATCATTTAAAGGTTATTGGACTGTCTGAAAGCCATAATAAAAAAAAAAAAGAGCCTAGACATCATCTTTCAAGAAATTATCAAGGAAAACTGCCCTGATATTCTAGAACCAGAGGGTAAAATAGAAATTGGAATAATCCACTAATCACCTCCTGAAAGAGATCCCAAAATGAAAACTTTCAGGAATATGATAGCCAAATTCCAGAGTTCCCAGATCAAGGAGAAAATACTGCAAGCAGCCAGAAAGAAACAATTCAAGTATGGTGGAAACACAATCAGGATAACACAAGATTTAGCAGCTTCTACATTAAAGAATTGGAGGGCTTGGAATATGACATTCTGGAGGGGAAAGGAACTGGGATTACAACCAAGAATCACCTACCCAGCAAAGCTGAGTATGTATAATCCATGAGGAGGGAAAAATTGACATGCAGTGAGATAGAGGACTTTCAAGCATTCTTGATGAAAAGACCAGAGTCAAATAGAAAATTTAACTTTCAAATACAAGACTCGAGAAGCATAAAAAGGTAAACAGGAAAGAGAAATCATAAGGCATTTAATAAGTTTAAACTGTTTACATTCCCACATGGAAAGATATTTGTAACTCATAAGATCTTTCTCATTATTAGGGTAGTTAGAAGAAGTATGTATAGGCAGAGGGCACAGATGTGAGTTGAATATGATGGGATGATACCTAAAAAATAAAATTATGGGGTGAGAGAGGAATGTATTGGGAGAAAGAGAAATGGAAATGTAGAATGGAATAAATCGTCTCACATAAAAGAAGCAAGAAAAAGCTTTTACAGTGGAGGAGAAGAAAGAGGTGAGGGGGAGTAAGTGAACCTTACTGTCATCAAAATTGACTCAAAGAGGGAATAACATATACACACAGTTGGGTATAGAAATGTAAGAGAAGCGAGGGGGTGATCAGAAGCAAAACACTTTTGAGGAGGGACAGGGTAAAAGAAGAGGGAGAACAGAATAAACAGGGTGGGGGAATAGGATGGAGGTAAATAAGTTAGCAATAGTAACTGAAAAAAATTTTGAAGTAAGTGTCTCTGATCAAAGCCTCATTAGAGAATTGAGTCAGATTTATAAAAATAAGAGCCATTCCTCAATTGATAAATGATCGAAAGATATAATCAAGTTGCAGATGAAGTAGTCAAAGCTATTTATAGCCATAAGAAAAAAAATATTTTAATTCACTACTGACTGGAGAAATGCAAATTAAAATAATTCTGAGGTACTACCTCATACCTCTTAGATTGTCTAATAGGACAGAAAAGGTAAATGATAGTTGGAGTTGTGAACTGATTCAGCCATTCTGTAGAGCAATTTGGAACTGTGCCCAAAGGGCTATAAAATTATGCATACCCTTTGACCTAGCAATAACGCTACTAGGTCTATATCCCAAAAGAGACAAAAAACAAAAAGGAAAAGGACCTATATGTACAAAAATATTTATAGCAGCTCTTTTCTGAGGGTAAAGAATTAGAAATTAAGGGTATGCCCATCAATTGGGGAATGGCTGAACAAGTTGTGGTATGTGATTGTGATGGAATACTATTGTGCTATCAGAAATGATGAGTAGGGGGCAGCTAGGTGGCACAATGGATAGAATACTGGCCTTGGAGTCAGGATGACCTGAGTTCAAATCCAGCCTCAGACATATAACACTCACTAGCTGTGTGACTCTGGGCAAGTCACTTAACCCCAACTGCTTCACCCCCCCTAAAAAAAAAAAGAATTCCTGCCCTACACACACACACACACACACACACACACACACACACACACACACAGGAAGAAAAGAAAAAGAAAATTGATGAGCAGGATGCTCTCAGAAAAACCTGGAAAGACATGCATGGGCTGATGCAAAGTGACATGTACTGTGTACAAAATAACAGCAATATTGTAAGATGATCAGCTGTGAATGACTTAGCTATTCTTACTATACAACAATCCAAGACAACTCTGAAGGACATATGATGAAAAATGCTATCCTTCCCCAGAGAGCTGATGGTATCTGAATACAGATTGAAGCATGCTTTTTTTTTTTTACTTTATTTTTCTTGGGTTTTTTTGTCTGTTTTCTTTCACAGCATGACTGTTACATATATGTTTTGTGTGACTATTTGTGTATAACCTGTATCAAATGCTTGCTTTCTTAATGGGGGAGGTTGGAGAAGGAGAAAGGGAAAGAATTTGGAACTCATAGTTTTAAAAATAAATGTTAAAACTGTTTTTACATGTAACTGGGGAAATGCTAAATAAATAAAAAATGTGAAAAAAAATAATCTTTTTTCCAGTTTTTCTTGCCTTTTCTGTCTTTTCCCACAATCTACCATATGCCTGACTATCTGGTCCCCTATTTCTGTAAAGTACAGTTAAACTCCCTTCTTGACCCCTTAGCTGTTTTCAATCAGAATCTTGTTCTGTTCACCACTTATCAACTTTCCCCTCAATTTTTAAAGCAGATTCTGGCACCTTCTCAGTGTTTTGTGCCACTGGCCACTTGTTTTGATCTACAGGAACATAAGTAGTTCCTCCTAGACCAGAAAGTCACCTAGTTCCTGACAGATCTAAAGTCATCCTTTGTACAGTTATTTCATGCAAAAATCAAACTTAAAGAAAATCATAGGTTATTTTGATGAGGTTTTTACCATTTTGACTCTAGTTGACTCACTTCCTCTCACAACCTCCATTTTAAGGAAAGTGCCTAGGCCAACTATGTCCATTCCTTCATTCCTCTTCGATCTCAGCTCCTGACTCTAAGTTTATTTCTGTCTCATGTCCCTGTGGATACCTTTTCTTCCGTTCCCCCTCTTCAGCTTCTCTTTATGTGTTGTCTTCCTCCATTAGAATGCAAGTTGCTTGAAGGGAGGGACTGCCTTCCTTTTTACTTGAATTTGTATTTCCAGAATTTAGTACAGTGCCTCTCTCATAGTCGGAGCTTAATAATGCTTGTTGACTTGACTAATTGTGGCTTAAGATATCTCTCTTCTGTGATCCACTTAATTTATTCCATCTGGTCCTGTGCCGAGGTTCTTCTGGCCCCAGTGAGTCAGCTCAGGATCTTTCCTGAGGACTAGTGCTCCGCACAAAGTGCCTTGCTCTACCTGTGCTAGAGGAAGCCTCTTGTGAAAGAAACAGCAGCTTGGGGCAAGCTGAGGAATTCCCCAGTTAGTCTCTATTGACCTACATGATCATGGGTTTCTATGAGATAGCTCTAGGAGGTTTTTGACAGTAAAACATGGCCTTAAGGTACCTTTGTATATATAGCCTTAGAATATGGTTTCCAAACCCTATGTGGTCTAAGACATAAATTTTCTAAGACACACTAGAAAAGGGGGTCTTCTCTTCTCAGCCATGGACAAATAGATATCAGTCTTAGACACAGACATAGGATAGTGCTTATGCTCCTGTATTAGATTCAGAATATGCAGGTTGATGTCTAACATTAAAAAGAAGTGCTAGTTTCTTTCATGCCTTTATTCTCTGTCTGGAATGCCATATTCCTCCCCATTTGAGTTCTACCCATCTTCCACTTGAGCCCAATTCAGATGCCCCACCTTTATGAAACCTTTCCTGATCCCTCTAGATATTTTTTCTCTTTATTCTTACATGATGTTTTGTGTGTGTCTTATGTACTTGTCATGTTCTATTTTATATTAGCTATTAGTATGTGTCACTTTTCTCTACTAGAGTATGTTTCATGAAAGCAAGAATGTCTTGTCTAAATTTTTATTCCCACAGTACCTAGCACAGTATTACCCTGTGTTCAGTAGGTGATTAAGAAATGTTGAATTAATTCTCTACATTTAACCAAAGCAAAAAGGCTCGTTCACAGTTTTGAGTATTTTTTTAGCATCTTACTTTAGCATCTTATTCACAAAAGCTACAGTTGTTAATTTTGTTTACAACTTTAAGAGGTGTGTTCTGAGTGTTGTAAGTTTGTATTGAACATGAGGCAGATGCTCTTAGGTTTATGTTGGACATTGAGTCTGTTTTGAATGTGAATTGATATATCCCAGTCATTGATAAACTAAGGTGTAGCAGATGAAGGCTTCGATTTAATCATTCCTTTGTGAGGGAGATGAGGAATGATGGCCACCCATAGGCTAATGATTCCCCCTCCCTTAGAAGCTTGCCATGGTGTGAAAAAGCCCTTCCCTCAATGTCAACTGTAGGTTCAATTGTGTCCATGAGCCTTCAGATCCCAGCAGCAACAATAAAAGATAGTTTAGACAACTTTTTGATGAAGGACCCCATCTATACATTTAAAACACAAGTAGCCCAGAAGGGATACATTAAGCATTTAACAGATAATTCTTTAACTGTGCATTTGACAGCCAGTTGAAAGTAAGACTACTACTCATAATTGTTACCTCTCTCTCTCTCTCTCTCTCTCTCTCTCTCTCTCTCTCTCTCTCTCTCTCTCTCTCTCTGCCCCTCCTTTCCCAGAGGTGAGAGAAAAGCCCTGGCAGAGGGTCAGGTGTCAGGAGATAGGAAAGGGTCTTTGGTAAAAGAGATTTGGTAAGCCAAAGACAGACTTCTCCCTCATTACTGGCCCTGGCTCTGCCCAGAAAAATCATGATGCCTTCTCACCTTTGGCTTGTTAAATAAAATTTTCCAGTCCCTGATATTTACTATATATACACTCCCTATGTTTCCTTCTCTTTACAATTAAGCCTACATCCTCTCCTCTTAGTCACACTTTGGTCTAGCAGTGAGAGAACATAGGCTATTGTGATGCATCAGATGTCTTGCTAT
Organism: Phascolarctos cinereus; assembly: GCF_003287225.1. Taxonomy (NCBI): domain Eukaryota; kingdom Metazoa; phylum Chordata; class Mammalia; order Diprotodontia; family Phascolarctidae; genus Phascolarctos; species Phascolarctos cinereus. Next base: position 60,012,852 of record NW_027555847.1, read on the forward strand.
CCATTGATTGAGCAAGAGTACTTTAGGATAGCTGTCAGAGTTCTTACCCATTCAAAGCACACCTCAAGCCCAGGAAGGTGGATGATTTCCTGCACTGTAGGATTTGAGGAGCTGGGTTAAGGGAAATCCCCCTGCCAAAAACTATTTCCTCACCTAACTGCTACATTACTTCATTTCATTCCTTTGAGTTAAAAAGAGTTCTTTTTTGGAAAGCAGATTCTTCACCCTAGTTGAGATATTTGCATATTTGTATTTATCATTCCTACTTTGGAGTGGTTGGATAGAGTGGAAGTGGGAATAATTTTGGAGCTCAGGTGCTAAAGTGGGCAGAAGGCCTGGGAAAGGGAAAGAGGAAGGAAGTTGAAATGTTAGAGCTGGAAAGGGACCTTAGAGAACATCTAAACCAACTCTTCATCTTACAGAAGAAACTTCAATTGAAGCTTAGAAAATGGAAGTAACACCAGTGGTCCCATAGCAATTAGTAGCAGAGCTGGGACTAGGACCCTGATTATAGCTAAAAGTAGGAGTTCAGAAAGGAGGGTGAAAGGGTGTCAGAGATAAACCTCATAGACTTGACAGCTTTGCTGAGGATCAGTCTGGGGTCTCTGTTTAGATCTCTCCAAAGTATTTTCATTCAGCTCTTTGAGAGATTTCTGATCAAATTTTCTTCCAGTTTTTTAAACCAACTTCACTAACTCTGTTATGTTAATTTCTTGTCTCTTTTCTTGCTCCTTCCTACAGATGCAGATTATGCTAATTTTCTTCACTCCTTCCAAGATAGCCTTCCTGAAACATTATAAATGGTGTTTAAGTAATTAGCAGGGTGAACTTCAAAAGTTCCCAAATCGTCCAGCCCTTTGCTCAACAATTTGGCCATGTTGGCAGTACCGAGTCCTAGAGTTCTGATATAGTCAATCTCATCCATTGCTTTAAAGTTTGAGAGGTTTATTTTAGACTTAAGTCTTTGGCAGTTTTCTTTCTTATACTAATTTTTCATCACTGTTTCTGAAAGTTAAACTTTTCACTGTATAACTCTGTAAAATTGTCAGTGATACTGATTAAGTGTTGGTCTTATGTTAAGACCCCACAAGATTGTAAGTTTCTGGAGGGCAAGGAAATTCTGGGTCTGTCAGAATTCTTGAAAGCCTTTAAGTGATACTCAGTCCATTGAAACCTCTAGTTAATATAAATTCCATATATCCTTCATAGTCTGTCTTGAGTTCCACCACCCCTTCGAGCTTCCCTGGTCTCCTCTTCTCTGAACTATAAATACATGTATTGTCTGTAACACTTCACGTGTCACACCTTACCGTTGTCTGTTTGATTTGGGGTGGTAGTCCTGTCTCTTCAGTTAGAGTGTAGCTTTCTTGAGGGTAGTGATCTTAGTTTAGTACTTCTTTTTTGCCTCCTGCAATACTGAATACATAGCCGCTGCCCCTTAATAAATTGGATTATTGATTGGAAGTGAGTAACTCACCCTAGACCAAATAACTAAACTCTGAACTGCTACCCTAGATTTTGACCAGGACTTCTACCCTAATCCTAAGGAGCAGATTTGGAATCAAAAGACCAGGGTTTGAATCCTTACTACTTTTCACCTCTGTGACCTTGGACAAGTCGTTTAACCTATTATCTTGACCTCAGTTTTCCCATATATAAAAATGAGAGATGTTGAACTAAAAGATCACAAAAGTCCTTTCCAGCTGTGTAAATTTAAGATCCTAAGATCTCACCAACTAATCAGAACTTCTTTAATTATAAAAATTTCATATTGATTTTAACAACATAAAATAAAAATATTTAAAATTTAGGGAGGATTTTCTGAGAAATATGTATAGGCACTAAGTATGAAATTCCCAGGAGCAATTGCAGACAGCTGAAATCATTAATAAACACCAGTACAAAATTTAGCAGAGGGGGCACAGCCAAGATGGTGAAGTAAAAGCCTAAACTCCTCCAGATACCTGTAAAAAATGACTCTAAACAAATTCTAAAGCAACAGAACCCACAAAAAGACAGAGTGAAACAAATTTCCAGCCCGAGACACCCTGGATTGTTGATTGGAAAGGTCTATCGCACCAGGCTAAGAGAGGAATGAAGTTCAGTGTGGGCAAACAGGCAAAACAGGCCTCAGTGAACCTGGAACAGGCCTCAGGGGACTGAATCATGGGCAGCCGTGGCAGTTTCCTGACTTCTCAACCCACAAACACCAAGGACAATTGAGAAGGTTGGTAGGAAAAGTCTGACTGCAGGGAGAGAGAAGCTTGGTCCAACCCCAGTCCTGGTGTAGCCCTGGGGTGGCAGCTGCTTACTGAGCTTCCGACCAACAGACTGAGGGAATCAAGTGGCTGATCACAGGGGGATTACAGGGATGCCCATGCTTGGATTTGGGTCACAGTTCTAGGTGGCGGTCCTGAGAAGGAGTGCTGGCATGGTAGAGCTTGTAGTGGTGGTGCAGAGAGAAGCCTCCTCACACTTCCAAGGCAGAAAAGAGTGCATATGATCACTCATACACCAGAGCACAGGCCAGGAAAGGAGTAAACACCTCTCCTGTGATCGTAAGACCTTGGAAGAACTGAAAATTTACAGATCTCTAGAAGTATCTCTGAAAACAGCTGCACAAAACCCCTGAAGCTTCAGACAGTACATTCTCCATGCTGGAAGCAGACCCCTACCTTAACAAAGAGTTTATAACTCAAGTAATTGGCTGGGATCATGAGCACACCTCCCTCAAAAAAAGTCAGACCACAGAATCTTTCTTTGGTGACAAAGAAGATCAAAACATACAACCAGAAGAAGACAACAAAATCAAAGCTCCTACATCCAAAAAGCCTCCAAGAAAAATATGAATTCATCTCAGGCCATCAAAGAGCTCAAAAAGGATTTTGAGAAGCAAGTAAGAGAAGTAGAGGAAAAACTGGGAAGAGAAATGAGAGTGATGCAAGAAAACCATGAAAAACAAGTCAACAGCTTGCTAAAGGAGACTGAAAAAAATAGTGAAGAAAATAACACCTTAAAAAATAGACTAACTCAAGTGGCTAAAAGAGGTCCAAAAAGCCAATGAGGAGAAGAATGCCTTAAAAAGCAGAATTGGCCAAATGGAAAAGGAAGTCCAGAAGCTCACTGAGGAAAATAATTCCTTAAAAATTGGACTGGACCAAATGGAAGCTAGTGATTTTATGAGAAATCAAGAAATTGTAAAACAAAACCAAAAGAATGGAAAAAAAAAAGATGACAATATGAAACATCTCTGGAAAAACAACTGATCTGGAACATAGATCCAGGAGAGAAAATTTAAAAATTATTGGACTATCTGAAAGCCATGATCAAAAAAGAGCCTAGACATCATCTTCCAAGAAATTATCAAGGAAAACTGCCCTGATATTTTAGAACCAGAGGGCAAAATAGTAATTGAAAGAATCTACCGATCACTTCCTGAAAGAGATCCCCAAAGGAAAACTCCTAGGGATATTGTAGCCAAATTTCAGAGTTCCCAGGTCAAGGAGAAAATGTTGCGAGCAGCCAGAAAGAAACAATGCAAGTATGGTGGGAACACAATCAGGATAACACAAGATTTAGCAGCTACATTAAGGGACCGGAGGGCTTGGAATATAATATCCTGGAGGTCAAAGGAGATAGGATTACAACCAAGAATCACTTACCCAGCAAAACTGAGTATAATCCTTCAGGGGGAAAAATTGATATTCAGTGAAATAGAGGACTTTCAAGCGTTCTTGATGGAAAGACCAGAGCTGAATAGAAAATTTGACTTTTAAATACAAGACTCAAGAGAAACATGAAGAGGTAAATAGGAAAGATACATCATAAGAGACTTATTAAGGTTGAACTGTTTGCATTCCTGCATGGAAAGATGATATTTGTAACTCATGAGACCTTTGTTAGTATTAGGGTAGTTAGAGGGAAAAAATTATATGTATGTATGGATAGATAGATAGATAGATACATAGATACATAGATACATAGATACATAGAGGGCACAGGGTGTGTTGAAGATGAAGGGGTGATATCTGGAGAACAAAATTAAGGGTTGAGAGAGGATTATACTCAGAGAGCAAGAAAGGGAGAGGTAGAATGGAGTAAATTATCTCACATAAAACAGACAAGAAAAGGCTTTTATAGTGGAGGGGAAATGGGGGAAGGTGAGAGGGAATGAGTGAATCTTATTCTCATTGGATTTGCCTTAAGGAGGGAATAACGTACACATTCAATTGGGTATGGAAATCTATCTTACCCTACAGGAAAATAGAGAGGAAAGGGGACAAGAGAGCAGGGGAATGATAGAGGGGAGGGCAGATTAGAGGAGGGGGTTATCAAAAGCAAACCCTTCTGAAGAGGGACAGGATCAAAAGAGAATATAATAAATGATGGGTGGGATAAGATTAAGGGAAGTATACTTAGTTTTTCACAACATAACTACTAGGGACGTGTTTTATGTGACTACACATGTATAACCTGTATCAAGTTGCTTGCCTTCTCAATGAGGGTGGGTGGGGAGGGAGGAAGGGAGAAAAACTGGAATCCAAAGTTTTAAAAACAAATGTTAAAAAAATTGTTTTCACATGCAACTGGGAAATAAAATATACAGGCAGTGAGGTATAGAAATCTATCCTGCCTTATAAGAAAATTGAAGGGGAAGGGAATAAGAGAAGGGGTGGGATAGATAGAAGGGAAAGCAGATTAGGGGACAGGGTATTCAGAATGCATGCCAGCTTGGGTTGGGAGGAAGGACAAGATGGGGAGAAAATTTGGAACTCAAAATCTTGTAGAAGTGAATGTTGAAAACTAAAAAGAAATTAACAAAGAAAAAATACAGAATTTGGCAGATAATGTTAAAAAATACAATTAATCAAAGTAAATACAAAAATAAATGGTTTTTCCTTTAAATGAAGTGTTGATATTTATATATTGTATATATATATATATATATATAATATATATACATACATATATATGTATATAGCTACTGTTCTAATGAAATACCTATACTACGTGTAGCCTTAGAGCTGGAAGGCACCTTGGAGGCCATCTAAACCAACCATCTCATTTTATAGGTGAGGAAACTGATACCCAGAGAATTAAAGGGACTTGTCCCCAAGGTCAGGTTGGAAGTAGCAGGTCCTCTGACTCTAGATCCAGTGCTCTTTGCTTTGGCACCGTGCTTCTTTCTTCCTCAATTGCCATTTTCCTTCTGATCTTGGATGAGGAAGAGGTTAGCTGATAGGACACTTTCTTGGTGCCTACAGAATGTTAATTTTCTTTCTTCCATGCCCTCTTACTCTGTCTTCCCTCACCCTACTGCTTTCTTTTTGATCTTGCAAATCCAGGTCCTTTGAGAAATCAGACAGTATGAAATATGAAAATTGCTTGGGAAGTAATTGAAGAAACACTGTGACTTTTGAAACCCATGGAGATAACACTCACACCTCCTTATTCACGTTATTTAATATTTAATGGCAGATTTAATTAATGGAGAGTAGGTCTTCTGGTTTCAAATGTGAGTAAAAAGCAGCTGTGATTTGAAAGGAGGAAAGTCTGTTTACAGGGCAAAGAAAAAGGTTTTTGTCAAAATTTGTGAACTGGGGAGACTAATCAGAGAGATTAGTCCTACATACTGTCCTATAAGAAAGTTCACAATCACTGAGTTGCTAAGTAATGTGTGTGAAAATCCAATATACGTCTAGAGAGACTGATCTGTGATTTTCAGATCTCTATGTAATAGACCTTCCTTTATAAATCACTCTGCAAGTATGTGAATACCAATTACATGCATAGTGTTATGTTCCATACTGTGGGTGGGAGCTTATTATTTGGGGAAACCAGACTAACACACATGACACCTCTGAGTAGTTTATGATTAAATGCCAGAGTAAAATGATAAAGGCAGTAAGGGCTGTTGGACTTCAGAAAAAAGAGATATCAGGATACACTTTGAGATTTATGAAAACTTTGCCTTGTGATTCACTTAAATCAGATTTATGCTGTGAGTATATGTGTGTGTCTGTGTGTGTCTGTGTGTGCGTGTGTGTGTGATCACCTCTTGTGACATCAACACAATGTGTGAAATCATACATTGTAAGTAAGGGCAGAACTGGCAGCCAGTGCCAGACCACCCTTCCTCCTTCAGGTCAGAATTGTGGACATTTTGAGGGGGAGAGGTCGAAGGATTTCCTCTCTGAGTCTGTATGCTAAACAATTAAGTCAGCCACAATGGGGTAAGTAACGCATATGACTGAAGGGAAGTAATCTAAGGCTGAGATCATCATTTCAAATACCAGTGGCCCAGTAAGCAGTAGGCAGGCCTTTGGGGAGGTTGAGAAGCTTAGATTCCTCACATACCTGAGATGACTCATGTATTTTCTGAATCAGACCCAAAGCAAGTGGAGCATTTTAAAGTTTCCATGACCCCTTCTAAACTAGACTTAGAATTCCCATAGTTGGTCACTTCTCTTTTCTAGCTCCTGCCCTCAGCTTCTTCATATGTAAAATGAGGGAGATTGGATTCAAGGATTTCTTATTCCCTTCCCCAAATTTATACAAACTTAAAAGATTCTGAACTATAAACTCTGAGAGCAGGACTCTGTCTTTGTAATTTTCCGTGTGCCCTATAATAACAGCTAGCATAATTCCTTGTAGTAAAATATTTCTTGTATTCAACTGAATTATACACTGATTAGTTATGTATTTGTAGGATTATAGGCATTAAGACCTTAAAAATCTGTTTTGGCATGGTATGACAAAAAGAGCATTGACTTTGAAGTCAGAACACTTGGGTTCAAATTCAGGATTCACCATTTTACTGCCTGCGTGGCCCGGAACAAGTCAAAACATTTCTAGGCTTCAGTTTTCTTATTAGTAAAATGGAGTTGGATTAGATATTTTTTTTTGGTCCTTTCCATTTCTGAATCTTATAATATAATCCACCCTCTTCATTTTACAGATGGAAAAAACTGATGCCTAGAGATAACATCAGATGAGTTACTTCTGTTTGGTCAACAGCCAGAATTTGGACCTAGGTCCCGTTTTTATTCAAAATTCAGTGCTGTTAATTTACTGCTTTTACTATATTGATGTGTGTGTTTATATATTTTACTTATTTGTCTGCATCAGTATGTCTCAGAGACAGTGTGATGTAACGAAAAGTGTGGGAGATTAGGAGTCAAGAGCCTTGGATTTTAATCCTGACTGTATGACCTGGGAGAATTCACTTTGTTTCTCTGAGTCTCACCGTATATTATTAAATCACTAAGCCTGCCTCAGGTCTCTCCCCACTCCCATCTATCCTTCATTCAGCTACTAAAGTGATTTTCCTAAAATGCAATTCAAAACATTTCACCACCCCTCAGTGGCTCCCTAATCACCTCCAGGAAGAAATACAAAATGCTGTGTTTAGCATTCAAAGCCTCCTGGCCGTTTCTTGAACCAGACTCCATCTCTCAATTGCAGGCATTTTCTCTACCTAGCTAACTACCTACCTCCTTTGTTCTGTCTGCTGACCTCCCTCACATCCTTTAAGTCTCAGCTAAAATCCTACCTTCTACAGGAAGCCTTCTCCAGCCCCTCTTAATTCCAGTGCCTTCCCCTCACTATTTCCTATTTGTCCAGTAAAATAGCTTGTCTGTATATATTTATTTACATATTATCTCCCCCCTTGGATTGTGAACTCCTTGAGGGCAGCTTTTGCTTCTTTTTATCTCCAGGGCTTAGCATAGTACCTGGCATATAGTGAGAGCTTAATAAATGTTGGCTGATTGATAGAAGTGAGAGGGTTGGACTAGCTGGTCTTTACGGTCCCTTCCAGCTCTAAAGACCACCGATGACTTTAAATTGTGAATGTCTAGAGTCATAGACTGTTCTTAGGGGCAGGGTCTTGTGTAATACACAGTACAGGCGCAGAATCGATACTTAGGAAGTGCATTGTGAGGATGATGAGGATGATGCAGATGGTGCTTTACAGAACCCTGAATCATACGTGGAATGCCCAACCTTAGATGTAATGCTTTTGCTGGTTAAAGTTTCACTTGATCTGTCTCTCTGTGAGAATGGAAGTATTAATCTTATCAGTAACCATGGTGGTTTGATGTAGAATAAAAGTGCCTAATTATGGCATCTTTGCAAATGGTCCTCATTAACATCATGAACCTAAAATAGATACTTTTAAGGGATTGCTTTCAGATTTTTTCAGAGCAGCAGAGGAGTCACCAGGCTAACCTTTAATTAATATCAGTAACCAATATTAATATTAATAACTGCTCTTCCACCATAGAACTTGCTATCGCAGGTGGCATAGATTTGCTGTGTACCTTGAAGGGTTTGATTAAAGGCTTATCTTAGGTGGTTTTGTTCCCAGAGGAAAAAATTGGGCCACTATTATTTCTAACCCTTTCAGAAAGGAGGCCTCATTGCTACTTAGGACCTTGATATAAGTCATAATGTTTTTTATGCATTTGCTCTGCTAAGACTGAAATGTGACAAACTCAGGTAACAAAACTGTTTCCCCATGCTATCACCCAAGATTAAAATGGAAACGTGGAACCAGCTGGCCTGTTTTTTTCTCCTGTATATCCTGTGTGTATGCATATATATATAATATTTATTTTTTCTCAAATATATGTAAAAACAGTTTTTGACATTTGATTTTTAAAATTTTGAGTTCCAATTTCTCTCTTTCCTTCCTTCACTTCACCCCTCATTGAGAAGGCAAGCAATTTGTTATACATATACAATCATGCAAAAAATAGTTCTGTATTAGTCATGTGAAAGAAAACAGAGATCCCCCCCAAAAAAGCAAGAAAAATAAAGTTTGAAAAAAAGCATACTTTGATCTGCATTCAGTCTCCATCAGTTCTTTTTCTGAAGGTGGATAGCATTTTTCATCATAAATCCTTTGGAATTGTTTTGGATCGTCGTATTGCTGAGAATAGCCAAGTCGCTCGGTTTGTCATCATACAGTATTGCTGTTACTACGTCCAATATTCTCCTGGTTCTGTTCGTTTCACTTTGCATCAGCAAGCCTTTCCAGGTTTTTCTGAGAGTATGCTGCTCGTCATTTCTTATGATGCAATAGTATTCCATCATAATTAAGTACTACAACATGTTCAGCCATTCCCCAATTGATAGGCTTCCTCTCAATTTCCAATTCTTTCCCATCACTAAAAGAGCTGCTATAAATATTTTTGTACATACAGATCCTTTTCCCTTTTGTTTTTTATCACATGATTTTATAGCCCTTTGGACATAGTTCCAAATTGTTCTCCAGAATGGTTAAATCAGTTCACAACTCTACCAACAATGCATTAGTGTCTCAATTTTCCCATATCCTCTCCAACATTTGTCATTTTCTTTTTCTGTCATATTAGCCAATCTGATAGGTGGAGTGGTATATCAGAGTTGTTTTAATTTGTATTTCTCTAATCAATACTGAGTTAGAACATTTTTTTAATATGACTATAGATAACTTTGATTACTTCATCTGAAAACTGCATATTCATATCCTTTGACCATTTATCAATTGGGAATATTTTTTATAAATTTGACTCAGTTCTCTACATATTTGAGGAATATTACCTTTATCAGAGAAATTTGCTGTAAAAAAATTTTCACAGTTAAGATTAATGTATATTTCCCTCTATCCTATTTTTCTACTCTTTAGCCTACTCTCTCCTTTCACTCTGTCCATTCTCAAAAGTGTTATGCTTTTGACTACCACCTTCCCCAATCTGCCCTTCTTTCTATCAGCTCCCCCTTTCTTTTATTCCCTTTCCCTCCTACTTTCATGTAGGGTAGATATATGTAAGATAGCTTGTAAGAGAGTACATGTACTCTACCCAACTGAGTATGAATGTTATTCCCTCTTTGAGCCAATTCTGATGAGAGTAAGGTTCATATGTTTCCCACAACTTCCCCATTCTCTCCTCAACTATAAAAGCTCTTTCATGCCTTTTTTATGTGAAAGTATTTACCCTCTCCCATTCCCCTTCTCCCAGAGCATTCCTCTTTCTCATCTCTTAATTTTATTAATCCTTCCCTTATATTCAACTGATACCTGTGCCCTCTGTCTAAATATACTCCTTCTAACTGTCCTAATAAAGGTAAAGTTCTGGGGCAGCTAGGTGGCACATTGGATAGAGCTCCAGTCTTGGAGTCAGGAGGACCTGAGTTCAAATTCAGCCTCTGATACTTACTAGCTGTGTGACCCTGGGCGAGTCACTTAACCCAAATGCCTCACCAAAAAGCCAAAACAACAACAAAAAATGTTTAAGTTCTTATGAGTTACAATTATCATCTTCATATGTAAGAATACAAACAGTTTAACCTTATTGAATCCCTTATGATTTCTCTTTCCTGTTTACCTTTTTCTGCTTCTCTTGAGTTGAAATTTGAAAGTCAGATTTTCTATTCAGCTCTGGTCTTTTCATCAGGGATGTTTGAAAGTCCTCTTTCATTGAATATCCATTTTTCCCCCTAAAGGATTATATTCTGTTTTTCTTGGTTTTAATCCTAGCTCCTTTGCCCTCCAGAATTATCATATCCCAAGCCCTGCCAGAGTCCTTTAATGAAGAAGATGCTAAATTTTATGTTATCCTGACTGCTCCATGTTACATCTTCATGGCTGCTTGAAATATTTTCTCCTTGACTGGGGAGCTCTGGAATTTGGCTGTAATATTCCTGGAAGTTTTCATTTTGAGATCTCTTTTAGGAGGTGATCCATGGCTTGTTTCAGTTTCTATTTTACCCTCTGGTCCTAGGATATCAGGGCAGTTTTCCTTGATACTCTCCTCTATATATTTTCCAGGTCAGTTGTTTTCCCAATGAGACATTTCACATTTTCTTCTTTTTTTTTTCATTCTAATTTTATTGTATTGTTTCTTGATGTCTCCTGGAGTCATTAGTTTCCACTTGCCCAATTCTAATTTTTAAGAAATTATTTTCTTCAGTGAGTTTTTGTACCTTCTTTTCCACATGGCCAATTCTGCTTTTTAAGGTGTTGTTCTCTTAAGTGGATTTTTGTGCCTGTTTTACCATTTGACCTATTCTGGTTTTTAATGTTATTCAGGTTTTTTTGTGCCTTCTTTACCAAGATATTAACTCTGTTTTTCATACTTTTTTGCATTCTTCCCCAGTTTTTCCTCTGCCTCTCATATTTAATTTTTAAAATCCTTTTTGAGCTCTTCAATTCTTTTGGGGCCCAAGACCAATTCACATTTTTATGTGAGGCATTGGATGTAGCAGTTTTTACTTTGATGTCTTCTTCTGAATTTGTTTTTTGCTCTTCCCTATCACCATAGTAACTTTATATGGTCAGTATCTTTTTTTTGTTGTTTGCTCATTTTTCTAGCCTATTTCTTGACCTTTAACTTTATATTAAAGTTGGGCTCTGCTCCCAAGATGGAGGGGGCACTGTCACAAGCTTCAAGTTTTTTGTGTGGCTATTTTCAGAGCCAGTTCTGGAGTTCTGTAAGTTTTCAGTTCTTCCAAGGTGGATTTAAGGAGAGGTGTGTTTACTACTCTCTTGGCCTGTACTCTTTTCTGTGAGTGACTACAAGCACTCTTTCCTGCCCTGGAACTGTGACCAGGGTCCCTGTTTCCCTGTAGCCACAAGCTCTGATGTGCTAATGTTCCTCCAGGCACTGGGATTGTGACCCAAGACTGCAACTCAGATGTGAATATGGGCAATGCAACAGAGTCCTACACCTGGTGCCAACAAAGGGGAGCCCTATAATCTCCTTCTGACCAGTTGTCTGACCCCTTTACCATCTATGGGCTGAGAGCTCCAGAAGCTGCTCATTCAGTTGCCCCAGAGGCTTGCTGTGATCTTGCCAGAGTATTACCTGCACTGGACTGCACTCTGCTCTCACCCTGGTGGGTCAGACTGTTCCTGCTTACTTTCTAAGTTGCCTTGGGCTGGTAAATTGTTTCACTCTGTCCCTTTGTGGGTACTCCCAGCAGCTCCAGAATTCATTTTGAGGTGTTATTAAAAGTTGTTTGGAGGGGAATTTGGGAGACTCAGGCGAGTCCCTGCCTTTTCTCTGCCATCTAGCACCTGTCGTATCTTAAAGAAACTTATTCTAGGCTTCCTAAATATCTCTTGAATCCAGATCGGATTGCAGTTTTACCACTGAGTCACCTGACTGGGATGGGGGACCCTGGGATACATAATTCTTTATCCCCAATTCACAGAAGAGAACTTTGGTTCTTGGTGTGGTCAATATAAGAAGGCATTATCAAAGGCACACTGAGAAGAGACCTTAAATCTCATTTAGTCTAGCCTCTTTTCAAATGTCACAATCTCCTCTACATCCTTAATAAATAGTCTTACTTATGGGTCCTTGCTTGATCCCCTTAAATGCTCATTATTTCACAAAGCATTCTGGTCCATTGTAGACAGCTTAAATTATTGGAAGACTTCTCTTTATAATGAGCTAAAATCTGCTTCCTTAAGACATCTACACCTTGGTCCTAGTTTTTCCCCCTCTGGAATTATATAGAATAATTCTCCTTATGATGTAGCTCTTCAAAGATTTGAAGATGGCTATTAGTTCCCTTTCTCCAACTGTTACATGTCACATGACACTCAGAACCTCTCACTATTCTGTTCATTCTCCTGAATGTATTCTATTTCATCACTGTTCTCTTAAAATGTGTCACCCAAAATTCAGTAGTCTAGTTTTTTAATCTGGGCACAGAGTTCAATGCTGCATTACAGGAGAGCAGCATCCCAGAGGCAGGCGTTGTCACAGGAGTCAGTAGGCTATCACAGAAAGAGCCCAGGACTAGGTTTGGTCACGAGAGTCAGTATGCTATCAAAGAAAGAGTCTAGGAGTAGAGCTCAGGAGACCTGGTCACTGACCATGTGACCTTTTGTCTTGCTGGGCCTCTGTTTTGTCATCTGTATAATGAGGAAATTAGATTAAATTTTTGGGATTCCTTTCAAATTTAACATTCTATGGTTCTTTTATAGTAGTGTGTTCATGGAAGGATCTAGAGCTATGGATAATGCTGAGATTGTTACTACTATGGATCAGTTAGTTAGGTTGTCATGGCACAGCAGTGTTTGTCATTTCTTTGTGTGTATTTTTAAAATAAATTTTTGTTGATTTATTTTGTCTTTTACATCACCAAAGTTTCACTTAATGTCCCTCCTTACCATTCCCAGAGAGTCCTCGTGTAACAAGTAGTATTTTAAGGGAAAAAGAAGAAAAAGCCAGTAAAATGAATCAATATAGCCAAAAAAAAAAAATGGTCTGAAAATATGTGCTATGTACCAAGTACATGAACCTCCAGTCTCTGCAAAGGTGTGGGGAAGGGGGTATCTTCTCATATTTCTTCTTTAGACCCATGTTTGTTCTTTATAATTTTACAACATTCACTTCTGATTGTTTTGTGGTTATTCTTTGCATTTACATTGTTGTAGTCATTGTGTATATATGGCTTTGCTTGCTCTGCATCAGTTCATAGAAACTTTTCCATGCTTCTCTGTATTCATAAGAGCTCTTGTTTCTGACAGCATAACAGTATTCCATTTTATTCTTGTACCACAGTTTATTTGCCCATTCCCCAATTAATGAGTATCTACTCAGCACCTCCCTCCCAGGGTGGCTGTGAGGATCAAATGAGATGGTGTTTGGGGAAAAAAGCACTTAGCACAGCGCCTGCCCCACAGTTAGGCTTCATATTAATGCTCATTCCCTTCCCCTTCTACTTTCTTTGGCTGCATTCTTCATGGTAGCTTTAAATAATTCTGCTATACTGGGAACTTGCTTCCTATCAGTTGCCTCTGGTATAAGCCTGGTATTGAAGTCTGCTATCTCTAGGTTAAAGGTTAGTCACATTTTCATAATTCCCATTGCTCTCCAGAATGTTTGTACTAATTCACAGCTGCACTGATAGTATATTGTACCTCTGTTCCCACAACCCTCCAATATGGACTATCCCTGTCTTTTATCATCTTTGCCAATTTGCAGGATGTGAAGCAAAACTTCAGTTTTTATTTGCATTTTTCTTATTAGTGTTTTGAAGCATTCTTTCATATGATTGTTAATAGTTTACTGTTGTTTTAAGGAAAGTTCATATCCTTTGACCATTTATCTTTTGGGGAATGGCTTCTGGTTTGATGTTTATATACATGTGCATATGTATATATGCATGTATATGTGCTGATTGTTTATATATCTTATATTTGTATAAATCTTTATCAAAGAAATTTGATACAAAGGTTTTTTTCTGTGTGAATTTTTTTTAAATTACAGAATGCTGAAATGTACAAACTGTCATCACAACGGTTCCATGAGGCAGCTACTCAGCTGGAAGATACAATAAAGTAAGGATTTGACTTTCGTTCTTTGCAAAACTTAGCATATATTTATGAGCCTCTCACCCTGTCCCAAGTGAATATAAAGCTGTCTCTACTCCTTAATCCCAGCTGTCTAGAAGTACACAGTTGACCATCTGCCATCATTCTTCAAACTTGGGAGTTAAAATGGAAAGTGGTCATCCCTGATTGACCACATTAACTTCTTCCTCAGCTAACTTATTGGTAATTTGAGGCTTAGTTTGAATCAGAGCCCAAGATTTAGGAGAAGCTATTTTTCATTGCCCTGAAGCCTTGGTATCCACTGGCCAAGGCTGTGTTGACAGTAATAGTGGACAAGGGAGGGGAATACTGGGGCCAGCTGCCCTCCCCTCCCTACTGGGAATCCTGGTGAAATGTCAAAGTGGGGAGTAGTTTTCAGTGGGAGATGGTGCTTTGACAATTACTGGTATAACTGGTTAGGGGGCCCTTATTTTGATCATCTAGAAAATAGACACTTTGTATTCACTTAAGAGCATACATTGGCTTAGGGAATCAGATAGTACCAGCAAAAAAAAGTATGGAAGTATCCTGAGTTAGGTCAATACAATAGGGTAAAGGAATGTTCAGTAGGAAGCAGAGAGGAGGGAAGAAATTTCATTTTCATTCAGATTCATCTAGAGTCTTTCAGGGGTGGGGAACCTGCGGCCTCGAGGCTACATGTGGTCCTCTAGGTCCTCAAGTGCAGCCCTTAGAATGAATCCAAACTTCACAGAACGAATCCCCTTAATAAAAGGATTTCTTCTATAAAACTTGGACTCAGTCAAAAGGCCACACCCACGGACCTAGAAGGCCACATGTGGCCCTGAGACCACCGCTTCCCCAACCCTGGTATATCTTGTAATACACCCTGCTAATCTGGGAAAGGCTGTCTTGCCCCATAAATTTTTT
Organism: Phascolarctos cinereus; assembly: GCF_003287225.1. Classification (NCBI taxonomy): domain Eukaryota; kingdom Metazoa; phylum Chordata; class Mammalia; order Diprotodontia; family Phascolarctidae; genus Phascolarctos; species Phascolarctos cinereus. Next base: position 60,028,111 of record NW_027555847.1, read on the forward strand.
CACTCTGTTTCTCTGAGAAAGACAGAGAGACCTTGGTATAGGGTTAGGGAAGGGAGAAGGTTGATATCACCCCCCTGGAGATTTCAGAGTTGTGATGGTTTTTGATCAAATCAGTGGCACATTGGTGGAACTGTTAAATTTGGTGTAATTGAAGGGAAGAAAATTCAAAAAGGTTCAGATAATTAGGAAGTAACAGAAATATTGTAAAAAAAAATGCTATTGATGAATAGCAGGTGAGAGGCCACTGGGGAGATTTGAGCAGGTGTCCACAATCTGCATATACCCAGGGGTGTTTAACAAATGGGGGAGTGGGGTGGGAATGATTGTTCAGCATTTTGATAAGGGGAAATAAACTTTTATTCCCCAGTCCCCCAAACTAGGGAAATAGCTTGAGTTTTGCTCAGGGGTAGGGAACCTGCGGCCTTGAGACCACATGCTACCCTCTAGGTCCTCAATTACAGCCCTCTGACTGAATCCCCTTAATGAAAGGATTTCTTCTGTAAAACTTGGACTCAGTCAAAAGGCTGCACCTGAGGACCTAGACGGCCACATGTGTCCTGGAGGCTGCAGGTTCCCCACCCCTGGTTTTGCTCAAAGAAGTGATTTTTAAAAGGTTGGGTGGGGTGGGGCTGGAGGAGAAAAAAGTATCCTGACAGTTGCTCTCTGGTAAGTTTAAGTCCTTCTGAAACAATAGAAAACAAAAGAAGAGAATTTCTAAATAGTTCAGTAGTGACCAGGAAAGATGAACAGCCCTGGAGGTTTTTTTGGCTTGGTTTGATTGGTGTACATAGATATTGCCAGTTGAACACTGAGAAGCAAATGAAAGGATTGATCAAACCTTGTTCTCAGTGATTTTATAATAACTTTGGATATGAGTGTCCTCAGGTGGACAGAGTCACAGTCAGCGGAAGTTGTCAATAGAGGGAGATTGTGAATGACCCTCCTTTGAGGACTATTCTACCTCGCTGTTCCCCCTACAAACACACAAACACCCAGACGGCTTTGAGGGCTAACTAAGTAGTTCTCATTTATAGTTCTAGCCTCAATTTATCCAAAGGCTGGGTGATAGGGGGAGAGCTTGGAAAGCAGTTGTATTGAAGAGACCACCAAGTGACAGAATGGAGTAATGTGATCACCAAGAAAATACAGATGCATAGAGACACAACACCCCCCAACAATGGGAGGTTGCAGTGGCAGCAGATGCTGTATTCAACACTTTGTCACTCATTACCTAGAAGAAGTAGACAGACTGAAAAAGCAAAGGAAGCCTAAAAGGCCTGGAGTGGCTTTTTAAAAGAAAAAGAAATACACACACACTCACCAACCTATGACTAAGATAACCATTCCTCTTGGAATCACACATCTTGCCACTCCCACCCTCTACCCCAAGCAGTAGAGCTTGACCTCTTGTTAACTTATGACATCCTGTTCTCTTGACATCATTAGTTTGATTTTGCTAGCAGACTTTCACACATCCTTACAACTTCTGAAGGTGCTGTGTGGAAGATTATTTTTTTAGATGCAAATTAATAATAAAATTAAGTTTTTGTTTTGAGAATTTTGTGATATGCCTTGACATAACTGGAGATATTTGGGGTAACTGAAAAGCTGGGCTTGGGAGTTACTGCTGTAGAAAGAGTCATGGGCAGATCTGTTCTGAATGCAGGTGATCAAGAGGAGAGGGCACCTGGATGTTTGTTAAGCATTTGCCCTTTCTTATTCCTTTCTCAAATGTTCTCCAAAACCTGAACCCTGAATCCTTTAGCCACTTTGAGATTCCTAGAGCTACCTAGGAATTCAGACTGGTCTAGAAAGCACAGTTGCACTACCTAGAGGGTGTGAATATAATGAGAGAGATAGGGATGGGGAGGGATATAGATCCTCTCTAAAGTCCCAGGAAATGATAGTTTAGATAGAAAACCCTCCAAATGGTCCCAGAGTCAGCCTGTTGCCCTGAATGTTCCCTGAGCTTTCTATGCTGGCTTATCCCTCCATGTGTCCCAGGGGCCCCTGGTCCCAAAATTCCTCAGAGCTCCTAGATTTGCCCTAGTTGTACTGGAGCACCAGTGGTACCCTTGGCTACTTTGGAGTTGCAATGCACCAAATCTGTGGGCTACTACAGCAGCTTTCTTGGTGGTCTTCTCTGCTTCTGAGCTCTTCTTCCTATCCTCCTGATATCCAAATCTGTTTCCGCAGCTTCCAGATTAGTCTTTCTGAAACAGTTTTCCATATGTTACAACCTCCCTATCAGCTTGACATTCCTACACAGCCTTTCATATTCTGGCCCACTTTCCCTTTCCAGATTTATGAACCACACCTTCCCCACTCCAATCCTTCACTTCCAATTAAATTGGTCTACTTGTCATCCTCTAAATTGGCCATTTGCATTCCTACCTGGATGCCTTTGCTCACACCTTGCCTTTTGCTTAGTAACAGGGTAGCCTTGCTTAAAGTACTGCCTCATCATAGACTCTTTCCTGAAATGTACCAATGATAACCCCACCCTCTGAATTCTTACAGCACTTGTCTGTGCCACTCAGTTGGTATATATATAAAATTGTGGAATTTAAGAACTAAAAGAAAGGTACCTTGGGGATCGTCATACTGCCTCCAGTTGTTTTTGTCTTTTTATATGTACCTGTAGCCTGTGCCACGATTAGATTGTAAGTCCCTTAAAGCCATTCAGACCATGCTAATTTGTACATCTTTCCATTTCCTACTAAGTCTTATGCTGCTGTCTCTTCATGTTTTGAAGATAAACATGGATTTTGGTATTGTTTTTTGTATTAATATTTTAAAGTTTTATTTCTGCCTTTTGTTTTTATACCACAGTCATTTCCTGTTATTACTATATTCCTAGTGACCCCTTCCTGATAACAAAGAAAATGTTAAGCAGCCCAATACGATAGCATATAGAATACAGCACATCAGTATTCTTCCAGCTCTGTGTGAAGAGGGATGAAAGTGTGTTTTGTCTTCTGTTTTCCTAGGCTAAGATGACCATGGGTTTTTGAAAGTTATGGCAACAGACTAATGCAAACTATTTTCAGTCCTTTCAGGCTAAAAAAACTTCAAGTATAAACTGTGCAATGAATTTATTGTAGAGTGATTCATCACTAGAGAGTTGGCTGCCAGCTGATGAATTTCTTTCTCTCTTTGCCCCTCATCTCCTTTTTTAAAAGGAAAAATAAAGGGGACTAAAAAAGGAATGAAACATAGCTGGAGTTGGATAATTCTGCATCTCAGACTTCTCCCATCCTCTCCATCCAAATCAGACCTGGATCACTGGGTTTTGCCCACTCTCATTTCATTGTAACTACTCTCTCTCTCCACTGCTGCACTCTTTTCTTTTCTCATTTTAAAAAGAAACTTTTAGTATTTATTGAGATCTTTTGTTTTATATAACCTTCATTTCCAGATACCTCTCCTTCTCTACCCAGAAAATTATTCCTTATAACAAAAAATGAAAAAGAAAGAAGAAAAAATGCAATTGAGCAAAACTAACCAACATATACAAGTCTAACAGTACATGCAATCTTCTTTCCACAAATCCCCTAAAGTGCTATAACAAAGGAATGGTGACACTTCTCATCTCTTCTTTGGGGCCAGTCTTGATTGTTATAACTCTACAGCATTCAGTTTTATTGTTTTTGTTACTGTTCTTTCCATTTGCATTCTGTAGTGCTGTGTATATTATTTTCCTGGTTCTGCTTATTTCACTTTGCATCAGTTCATATAAATCTTCCCATGCTTCTTTGTACCTTTGTATTCATCATTTCTTGTAGCACAATCGTATTCCATTCCATTCCATTTATGTCCACACTTTGTTTAACCGTTCCCCAGTCATTGAGTATCTGCTTGATTTCCAGTTCTTTACTACCACAAAAGCAGCTAAGCAGTGCAGTGGATAGAGTGCTGGTCCAGGAGGCAGGAAAACTCATCTTCCTGAGTTCAAATTTGGCCTCAGACACTTATTAGCTGTGTGACCCTGAGCAAGTCACTGAACACTGTTTGTCTCAATTCCACACCTATGAAATGAGCTGGGGAAGGAAATGGCAAACCAGTGCATCATCTTTGGGGGAAAAAAAAAAACAACCCTCTAAACAGGGTCACAGACAGTCAGAATGGCTGAAACGACTGAACAACAGCAACAGCACTGCCACGAAAATTGCTGCTCAAGATGTTTTGCTGCATGTGGGACTTTTCATTCTGTCTTTGATCTCTCTCTCTCTTGCCTTCCCTTCACTATTTCCCCTCATCCTGGGCCATTCGGACTTCATTGGAACACAGATGGAAAATAGAGCATGGCTGCTCACCAACTCTTATCCTTCTGGCAAGATGGAAGACCATAAGGCCTTACTTCAGACCCTGGGGAACTGTTATGTGACCTAGTGATGCACCCTAATAACCCAGGGCCTTGCCATTCACCCTGTTGCTGAGCCCTTAGGACTTCTAGCCTTTCCATCCCCTCTGCAGCTGAATTATCTTTTCTGTGTTCTCTCCCCCAATCAGACTGTGAGCTCCTGGAAAGTAGAAACTGTCTTGCTTTTTCTCTTTGTTATCTGTAGCATTGAGCACAGTGCCTGATAACATAGTAAGTGTTTAATAAATGGTTTTTTTAATCTATCCACTCATGCATACATACCGACATTCCTTGGGCTATATACCTAACAGAATTTTTTAAAGAGCAAAGAACTAGAAACAGAGTAGATGATCAGCTATGTAGTGCAGTGAATAGAGCACTGGGCCTGGAGTCAGAGAGACCTGAGTTCAAATGTAGCTTCTTACTACTTACTCATAGCTGTGTGGCCCTAAGCAAGTCACTTAACCTCTGTTTGCCTCAGTTTTTTCATCTGAGGGATGTTGGAAAACAGGGAAATAGGGTTGTTGTGAGGATCAAATAAGATAAAAATTGTAAGGTGCTTAGCACAGTGTGTAGCATATAGTAAGCACTGTGTAAATGTTGGCTGTTATAATTATTAGTTGGGAAACAGATTGTCAAATTCTGGTTCTTAAAAGTAATGGAATTTTCCTGTAAAGTAAGAGACAATGGATATGATGAATTTTGATGGGAATGAGAATCATGAGAAGACTTATATGAACTAATGCAGATTGAAGTAAACAGAACCACAAAAATGATAGACATATAGACTACAGCATTGTAAAGAGAAAGAACAACAATAAAACAATACTAACTGTGAATGCTATAGAATTGTGATAACCAATCTTAACCCCAAAGAAGGGATTTGAGAAGACACTTGCTCCCAGGTCTTTGCAGAGTAAGGGGACCATCTGTGTGCAGTACTGCATATAACGTCAGAATTTTTCAGTAGATTCACTAGTTTGATTAAACTTTTTTTTCTTTTTGACTAAATTTTTTGTCTTCTAAAGTCTTTATTATAAAGGATGGCCATCTGAAAGTGGAGATACATTGGGAAATATATATAATACAAAAAGAAAATATAGTAATAATTATTTCATTCTTATTTCACAGTAAGCATAAAATGAAGATGCACCCTGCGTATTAAAGGTCACATCATTAAAAAAAAAATTAGAAGAGAACTTTTTTTTAAATTTTATTTTTTATTTTTTTATTTTTAGGCAATTGGGGTTAAGTGACTTGCCCAGAGTCACACAGCTAGTAAGCGTCAAGTGTCTGGTCTGAGGCCGGATTTGACTCAGGTCCACCTGACTTCAGGGCTGGCGCTCTATCCACTGTGCCACCTAGCTGCCCCCAGAAGAGAACTTTTCACAGCTATGGCTAGGGGAGAAGCTGACCCCTTTCCTATAGTCATTGTGGTCCTGAATGTGGTAGGAAACTGAGCTGAGGCAAGAGTCCACTCTGGACATAGATACATTTGATGATTTCCAGCTGCTTATTGGATATCCTATAGAAATCTGAACACTCATCATGTCCAAAACGGAACTTATCTTTCCCCAAAAAAATCCTCCCCTCTTCTAGCTTCCCTATTACTGTTGAGTATGTGATCCTCAACTCCTCACACTCTCTCACCATCATCCCATGACTGATTTGTTGCCAAGGCTTACCTTTTTTACCTTAACAACATCTCTCACATACGCCCCCTGCTCTCCTCTGGTACTGCTACCACCCTGGCACAGGCCCTCATTACTTCATGCTTGGACTATTGCAACAGCTTGCTGGAGATCTAAAGAAATATTATTTGTAAAGCACTTAACACAATGCCTGGCACATAGTAGAGGCGATATAAAAGCTTGTTCCCCTTCCTTTTCTCAAGTTTCTTCCCACTCTAGTCCATCCTCTAATCAATCAGTCAATAAACATTTATTAAGCTAAGAATACAAAGTGCTAAGTGCTGGGGATACAAAAAGAGGCAAAAGACAATCCCTGCCCTGAAGGATCTTACAGTGTAATAGGGGAGACAACAAGCAAACATATACAAAGTAAGCTATATACAGGATAAATAGGAAATAATTTACAGATGGAAGGTACTGGAATTGAGAAGGGTTTGAGAAGGCTTCCTGTAGAAGGTGGGATTTTAGTTGAGACTTAAAGGAATCCAGTGAGGTCAGTAGTCAGAGCAGAAGAGGGAGAACATTTGAGTCATGGAGTGCCATGCCTGAAACAAACTCCAGTGGCTCCTCAGCACCTCCAAGAGCAGACACAAAGTGCCCTGTTTGACATCAAAGCCTTTCAGAACCTAGCCCCCTCGTCCCCTCCTGTCTTTCCAGTCTTCTTACGCCTGACTCTGAAACATGTACTCTTCAATACAGTGACAATGGCTTTGTTGTTATTCCTCCCACAAAGCACTCTATCTCTAGACTCTGGAAATTTTCTGTGGCTGTGTATGGTGCGTGCAATGTTCTCCTTCCTAATCTCTAGCTCCAGACTTCTGTGGTTTCTTTCAAGTCCCAACTAAAATCCTACATTCTGTAGGAAAATTTTCCCAATTCCTCTTAATTTCAGTGATTATCTCCAATTTATCCTTTATATAGCTTGTTTGTACATAGTTATTTACATGTCACCTTTTCCCATTACACTGTGAGCAGGGACTGTCTTGCTTTCTTTGTATTCCCCAGCACTTAGCACGGTGCCCTGCATATAGTAGGACTTAATGAATGTTTATTTACTAAGTGATGATCTTTTGTTTGTTTGGTACATTTTTTCCCCTTGTCTTTATTAAGATGGCTTTAGAGGGAGTTGAGTTTTTCTGGAACCTTTTACATTGACATTCTTTCCCAGAAGTTCCCTTCATTCTTTTAAAAAATAATAAAAAAATTCTTCCGTCTGCTCTTCTAGTCCTTTTGGGCAATCTCTTTTCTTTTCCAGAATTCTTGTAACTATTGAAGAATTATTTTCTTCTGGAGTTTTATCCTTTGGTTCTCTCAGCTCGTAGTTTTTTCCATTGTATATGTGTTTTCTTATGTTTGCTCATGTCTTCAGTCTTATCCATTGAAGGTATCTCACTCTCCCACTTAAAACCCTTGCTATCTCTTCTCTGTAATTACTGGAGTTAACTGATTTCCCAGTGTAGAACGTTGCTAGCAGCCATGAGAGTGGTTAGTCTTCGGCCTGGGGGAGGGCATTTGGCATAGTTTGATAATGGTTGTTTCTGGGACCTTCCTTTTCAATGAAGTCCTGTTTGGAACTCGTACTGCATCCTTCCGCACAGTAGGGCTGCCAGTGATCTGAGGCTAATAAGAGTGGTACCTTATTGTTTTGCCTTCTTCCTCCTTAAGGATTACCTTTTGGTTCTTTTCATTATTTCTTTTATTTTTTAATATTGCTTCATTTCACAGAGTATTTTCATTTTGAGACAATTTTAAAACAATAGTTCTTAACCTGAAGTCAATGAATTGGTGTTTTTATATTTTTGTAATTGTTTATCACATAATTGTTTCCTTTTGTAATCTTACATGTTTAATATTATGCATTTAAAAGTATGAGGGATCCATAGGCGACTGTCCAAGGGTCATTAGTCACAAGAAAGGTTAAGAACCTTGTGTTTTAGAAGGAGCTCAGTGGCTGGAACCTTTCCTATTGCTTTATTTACCAGAAAGGTGATGAATTTCCTCAGGGGCAGCAACTCTACTTAGACTGTCTTGCTAAGGCACAGTTGGAATTACAGTCTCCTTTGGCAGGAGTATCCACCCCTACTGAAATCACAGATCACAGTATCAAGTCAGTATCTCCCCACACACACACACCAGACTGGCTCTGGGTCCTGACATGGTGGTGATCACTAAATTTTTATTCACATGAATGATAATGCATAGCACTTTCGTCCTAGGTCAGGAACAGCCTTTGGTGGACCAACTTTCAGTTCCCCACAGAGCAGCATTGGGGTCCAGCAACAGTTTTCTCCCCTATACAAACCAAATCAAAAGCAATTCAGAAATCATTTTGCTTAAATGTTAGGAAAAACTCCTTGACTGGGAGATTGATAGAACTAACTAATGATTGTAAATTGCTTTATAAGTACTGTAAAAATGCAGCAGCAATATTTTCAGATTTTTCTTCCAGGGTAGTAGAACATTTCCTCTAAACATTTTTGAGCTAGCTAGTAGACTAGAGAAGTGGCAGAAGGCTTTTTTTTTTTTTTGGAGTTATATAGAGCCTAAAATATTGTAGGTCCTCAGACCATATGATGAAAGAAAGAAGTACTTTTATTGTACTACTGTTATTATTATTATAAACCTGTACATTCGAACTATACTGTATACAAAGAGCTTTCTGATTATCTCATTTGCTCTTCATCATCCAATGAGGAGAAGAGAGTAGAACAATTCCTGTCTCAATTTTACAAGATTAGTAAACTAAGTAAAGCTCAGAGAGGGTAAGTGACTTGCCCAGAGTTTCAGATCTAGAACTGGCACCAGAGCTATGCCACTCTGGGAGGCCCTCCTGCACTGCCTTGGGACCATCAGGTTTTTCTGATTCATTTATTCTTGGGTGAAGCCCAGTATACATACCAGGTTATCTGAGAGTTCACCCAGGAAAATTGGTGCCTTCTCTTCTGAATCGTTAGGGAAGTAATAAATGGAACAGAAAGAGGAATGTGTTGGCTATGGAAGGCAGACTGTGTTTTTGGAACCTGCTTCCAGAAGAATTGTGTGTTTGAAGAAATGAGAATCCAGTGTAACTGCACACACAAAAACAGCTACAACTACACAGCAGCAGGAATTGTTTGGATTTTCTGAAGGAAGAGATTAAGACCCCAGGGGACAGACTGTATTTACTGTGTCACATCTATTTTTTATGACAACCTTCAGTCCTCTTCCCCTGGGATGCATTCAGAGCCTGTCTCTGCCTCTCATTGTCAGAAAACTTGTAGTGTAGGTTACTGGCCACACAAACAGTCATCTCTCAGAGAGGTTAAAACAATTGAGTTGGAGAAGGAAATTATTAGCCATTTCCTTGGCCTTAGTAAACAATGCCCCAGGGCCTTTGATCCGAGGAAGACTCACTAATTTGCATTCTACTAATTTAGAACTTGTGTTTATTTGACCTAGCTGAACCTTTACACTTTTTTTCCCTTAGAAAGGACTTAAACAAATCAAGGGGTTTGGGATTGGGGAGGGGGAAGTCAGGGGAGGGGTATGCTTGACCTACTTAGAAGGAAGTAAGCTATTTTCTGGTAATTTAGCATTATCCATTTTCATTCAGTTAATATGCCAATCATTGTATAGTAGATAAAGATCTGGTCTTGCCATTAGGAAGACCTGAGTTCAAGTTCTGTCTCTAAAACCTGCTATATCTGTGTGACCATGGGGCAAGGCAGAATGCCTCAGCATGCCAAGCAGCTTGTTAAGATGGTAAGCTATAGCTGTCTTGCTAATCTTTGTGTGGATGTGGATTATAGTCGGCCAGTCACTCTAGACAGACAATTTATTTAGCCCTTACTGTGTGCTAGGTACTGTGCTATGTAATGGGGTGAGGGTGGGGACAAATGCTAGCAAGCAAGGCAGTCTCTGTCTACCCTCAAGGAGCTTATTATATGCTAAGGATACATAAAAGGGGAGCAGTAAAGGTAAGGGGGAAGATACACAGTGACGCATGAGGTGAAGCCACCCAGGAAGTGATGTGAAGGGTACTTGGCAAAAGCTGACCTATCAGAGCCAAGGGCAGGGCACAGGTTATTGGTGGGAAGATGATTATGAAGGCCTGAGTAGAGGCAGCTTGGTGTCCTTTAATAGGAAGATGGTCTCCACGCTAGAAGTTTCCTTACACAGTTGAAATCACAAGGTTCAGTAAGGAGAAAATGCTAATGACATATTGCTTATTCATTGAAGCAAAGATATATAAATTGCTAATTATATTTGAACCATGCCACACCTACTAACACTCTAGCCAAATAGGACTTAGACCTCTGGACATTAACCAAACATAATTCCCACCCTTCTTTCTTTCCTATGCTCACACTATTTTCTGCTCTCATAATACTCTTCCCCCAAACCCTCTGACAATTTAAATCCAATCTTTCTTAAAGGCGTAGCTTAAGTACTCCCTCTTCCTGGTTGAAACTTGCTCTGATAAACTAATAATAAGAATAAGAATCTCAGCTCTCAGTTTTTTTTCAGTCATGTTTGATTCTTCATAACCCCATTTGGGGTTTTCTTTGCAAAGATACAGGAGTGGTTTGCCATTTCCTTCTCCAGCTCGTTTTATAGATGAGGAGACTGAGACAGACAGGGTTAAGTGACTTTCCCAGGATCACATAAGACAGTAAATATCCGAGGCTGGATTTTCAACTCTGGTCTTCCTGACTCCAGACCTAGCACTCTATGCACTGCACCACCTAGCTGCCCCGAGAACAATAATAGCTACCTGACATTTATATGGTGCTTACTATATTTCCAGGCACTGTGCTAAATGCTTTACAATTATTATCTCATTTGCTCATCACAACAGCTCTTTGAAGAGGGTACTATTATTATCCTCATTTTATAGATGAGGAAACTGAGGCAGACAGAGATTGAGTGACTTATTCAGGGTCACACAGCTAGTGAGTGTCTGAGGGTGAATTTGAACTCGGGTCTTTCTGACTCAGAGCCCAGCTCTCTGTGCAGGCCCCAGCTGCTCAGCCAGAATTGATCCCTCCCTCCCTTGAACTCTTATAGCACACCTTGTATCTCTCCATATTTATTCTCTCCTCGCTATTGTAATTATTTGTGTATGTCTTATCCCCTCTACTTGATTTCAGTCCAGGAATGCTGTGTTGTCTCTCTCTATGGTCACACTCAATTCTGAGCATAGGGTCTTACACAGAATAGATGCCCAATAAACATTCACTCGAGTGAATTGAAAACAGCGTTTTTAAATGTGTAGTTCAGACAGCTCTCCTATTTAGTATATTAGCAGGACTTTACCTTACCTCCCTTCTCTACCTTTTTTGGCCTTTCCAGAGGGAGATTTACTATTTGGAAGTTTGCCAAAATATTTCAGACTGATTTACATGGCCTTTTAAGAGGTGGACAAATCAGGGTGCCATGTCAAGCTAATTTCAGCACAGCTGGAGCTGATTTGGAACACTTTTGGAGGAGGGAAGGGGCAGCAATAATGAAACTTGGGGGAGGAACTAAAGACAGAAGTTCTCTGGAAAAGCTTTTGTAGTCTGCATCTGAAATGGTATGTCCCTACCCTAGAAGGGTATATTCGAAGTGGCACAAGAGAAGCACCTTGGGTAGCATCTGTCCTTTGTTTCAGACTTCTAAGGGTGCCATTTGCGGAGAGGAAGGGCTAACCTTGCCTAGCCTAAGCAGAGGAACTCCCTGAGATCATTGCTGCTAGTTCAAGGACCCTTCAAGGCAGGGTACTGAAATGAAACTCACTCTCATCCCTGGGTGGCAGTCTTCCTTGCACTGCAGCCCTCACTCCTCTCCATTCTAAATCCCTGGAGTAGAATTGCTTTGACTATTGCCATATTCCCTAGGCTTCTTGCTCAAATGGCATTCTCCTTTCCTATGCCAGCTTCTCCAGATGCAGTCTAAACTGGGATGCCTCTGCTTCTTCAAGGGCAGGCAAATCATGATTATAGCTTTGCCCTTTACAAACTGAACCCCGTTTCCCTCATGGAAATGTCTTCAAGACTAGCAAGCAAGCTCTTTGTTGACTACCTGATTTCCTGGGGATTTCTGTCTTTCTCTGGTGTGTTTTCACCCTCATCCTTGGTGCGACATAGCACGCTCTTTGTGACCTGGGCAAACGGCACTCATCCTTACTTATAAGGGCAAGGTGCAGCCAGGTAGAATTCTACCATTTTTAGAAATGAGGAAACAGAAATACCTGGAAAGTCAGTCAATAAATAAGTGCATACCACGAAGAGAACCACATAACTAGGTAACTGGAATGGTCAAAATAAAGAAAAAAGAGGAGAAATGTAGTTGAAAACACTGGTCTAGAAAATTGGGCAGCTAAGTTACTAGCCACACATTCTTGCTACTTAAGTATTGGTATGACCTTGGACAAGTCACTTCCTCTATCAAATGAGGTTTAAAAGATGATCTCGGGGCAGCTAGGTGGTACAGTGGATAGAGCACCAGCCCTGGAGTCAGGAGGACCTAAGTTCAGGTCCAGCCTCAGATACTTGACACTTACAAGCTGTGTGATTCTGGGCAAATACTTAACCCCAATTGCCTCACGTTAAAAAAAAAAAAGATCTCCATGTGTTTTGCATGATTGCATGTGTATAACCTATATTAAATCGCTTCTTTGAGGAAGGGAAGGAGAGAATTTAGAACTCAAAATTTTAAAAACCAACTATTAAAAATTGTTTTTACATGCAATTGGGAAAAGTATTATTAAAGATGATCTCCCTTGTCTCTTCTTCCTTCCCTTTCCACAATGCCAGAATGATTTCCCTAAAGCATGGCTCTGACTGTGTCTCTTCTCTACTCAACAAACTCCAGTGGCTTCTTGTTTGCCTCTAGGATAAAATGAATACCCACCTGACCCCGACCTGCTTTTCTAGCCTTATTTTGTACATTATTCACCTTCCTACATTCTATTGGCCTGCCTAATTGGCCTACTTATTGTTTCTTAAAGATAACACTCCCATCTCCTATCAATCAGTAAACATTTATTAAGTGCCTGCTGTGTGCCAGGCACTGTACTAAGCACTGGGGATATAAAAAGAGGCAAAAGACAGTTCCTGCCCTCAAAGAGCTTACAATCTAATGGAGAGACAACAGGCAAACAAACATTTACAAAGTAAACTATACACAGGCTAAATAGGAAATAGTTAACAAAAGAAAGGCAATGGAATTAAGAGGAGTTGGGGAAGGTGGGATTTTAGTTGGGACTTAAAGAAAGCCAGGAAAGTCGGTAGTTGCAGCTGGGGAGAGAGAGCATTCCACTCCTGGTAGACAGCCAGAAAGAATGCCTGGAGCTGAAAGATAGAGTGTCTTGTTCATGGACCAGCCAGGAGGCCAATGTCACTGGATTGAAGACTATGTGCTGGGGATTAAGGAATGAGAAGACTGGAAAGGTAGGAGAGAACTAGGTTGTGAAGGGCTTTTGAATACCAGAGTATTTTGTATTTGCACTTGGAGGTAATAGGAAGCCACTGGACTTTACTAAACAGCAGGGTAACATTTTAACCTGTGTTTTAGGAAAATCACTTTAGTGGCAGAATGTGCAGGATGAATTGGAATGGGGAGAGACTTGAGGCAGGCAGGCAGCTACCGGCAGGCTATTTCAGTAGTCCAGGTTTGAGGTAATCCTGGCCTGCACTGGTGGTAGCAGTGTCAGAGGAGAGAAGGGGTCATATTTGTGAGATGTTGCAAAGGTAAAATCAACAGGCCTTAGCAACAGCTTGAATATGAGGAGTAAGAGATAGGGAGGAGTCCAGAATGACACCTACGTTTTGAGCCCGAGGGACTGGGAGCATATAGTATTGCCCTCTTCAGTAATAGAAGCGGGGAGGAATAGCGGGAAAGACAGTGGGCTCTGTTTTGAACATACTGAGTTTGAGGTCTAGAATGGAGAGCAAATGAAGGAGAGTGATGCTAAGTAAGGAGCCTCTAAAGATAAGCTGAGGCCCAGTTGTGGAGGGCCTACTAGGGTCTTGTATTTTATGTTAGAGGCAGTAGGGACCTATTCAATGTTTTAAAGCAGGAGAATAACAGACTTGTGGATTAAAAAACTAGTTTGCTAGCTGTATATGGATTAAGGAAGGGAGATCACTTAGGGGCCTAAGAGAGAGGTGATGAACCTAGAGATAAAACTGAACTAGGGTAGTATTATTTTAAGTAGAAAGGAGACAGAGATGAGATGTTGTGGAAGTAGAAATCAACAGATTTTCACTACTGATTAGATATAGAAAATGAGGGACAGTGACGAGCCAAAAATCATTCCAAGCTCTTGAGATGAGTGACAGTATGGATACTGTTGCTGTTATCAGAAATAGGAAAGTTCAAAGGGAAGGTTTTAGGAGGGGGAGATGAATTAAGGATGAGATGGTGCTGAGTTTTAAGTGTTGGTAGGACCACAGATTTGGAGGCAGCAGGGCCCATAGAGATCATCTAGTCTGACTTCCTCATTTTATAGTTAAAGATACTCAGACTCAGAAATGTTAAGTGTCTTGGCAAGGTCAGATAGATATGAGGGAACATAGCCAGGATTAGAACCTAGGTCCTCTAACTTCAAATCCAAATTCTCTAACTTCTACCGACAGAGGCTGCTTCTATTAGAAATGCCCAGCATAGATCATAAGGGACGTATAGGCAGTGAGGATGTGTGAGAGTCTCCCTGGCCTCAGAATCAGGGGGAAAGTGGAAAACTCTCTATAGTCTTTCTCTGATCTCGAAAAGTCTCCAAGTTAGGGCCACTTTTTAAAATTAATTCCCCTAGTTGGGGACAGGTAGGAATTTCATCCTTAGAGAATCCTTTATATATCTCCTCTTAGTAATGGTGGTAGTAGGGCAGATAGGAAGGATCACCAGGTCATTGGACCATACCAAGATAGGACTCTCTTCAACAGATTGACATTAATAATAACTGAAATCCCCACATGGTTAGTGATAACATGGGAGATGTTAAAATTCCTGGTTGGAATTTCTCCCACATATTTCTCATTTCTCTTCATATTTAGAGCAAATATAGCACCCCAAAGACTGTCATTTTCTCCTTCAAGGCCAACACAAGGCTAGGCTGGACTGAGAAGGGATTGGATTGCAGAGTGTTTCTATAGAAAAAAGCACAGGCCAAAAGCTTTCATAGGTATATTTGCACCTGATGGAGGAAAACTGGTCAGACACAAAAAATACATATGAATAAACACAACAGAAATAGATATATAGCTCCTTATAGGTATATAGAAATATATGCATGGTAAATGTAACAAGAGCTAACATCTGTACAACACTTTTAAGATTTGCGGAGCACTCCAAATATATTTTTTGATCCTCCTAACAACTATGTGAGTTAAGTACTTAGTATAGGTGTATCACCATTATGCATATGAGGAAACAGTCTCAGGTTAAAAGGCTTGCCTCTTTTGCTACAGTAGAGGTGAGATTTGAACCTAGCTGTCTCCTTGCTCCCAAATCTAGTATTTTTTCCTCTATATCATATTGCCTCTTACATGGATGGGAGGGCATTGTTACTATGACTAAATAAAGCAAGATAGGATCAGTCTCAGAAAGCTTCATGAAATAGATTGGGTTTTGAACTTCTCTAAGAAGGTAAAAGGAAATTTCCTGACAGATGAGGGAGGGGCAAGCTAAGGACTCCAAGTGAGATGTGTGTAGGGTTATACAAACCTATATTTCGCTAGAGAAAGAGTATAAACCAGGGTGAAATAGGAGATGAGAGCAATTGAGGAGTATGAGGTACAACTGGTGGAAAGTCTTGAAGCACATGATTAATAGTATTGATATGAGAGACAATTGGGGCCCACTGTAGACTTCTGACTGGATAGTGACATGTTCAGAATAAGTTGGATAAATGCTTACCCCTGCTGCTATACATGAAATAGATTGGAGGAGAAGAGAAAAGCTAGTCAGGCTAGCTACTAAAGGAGTCCAAATATAAGGAATTTAGTCTCTGAAGTAGATTTCTTGCTATGGAAATAGATAAAGGGCAGATTCAAAACCATATTTAGAGTCTGAATTGGCACAGTGTGATGCTGTGATAGAGAAATGTAGAGAAAGGCCTTCCTCTTGGTTGTACTTAGCCATCTCCAGGGAGCCTTCAGAAAACCTGTATGACTATGGGATGTCCCTAAGATGGTCATTCATGGTTCAGGGGGCACTTTAAGGCAAGGCAGTGCCAGAAACCAATTCCCACCTATACCTCCAGGTGCTACTAACCACTGGAGAGCTATATGTAGACAAGACTGTATTATAATCCAGGGCAGAAAGATGTTGTTCAGTAGGAATTAGATACATTGTAATTCACTCATTTGACATAAGTAAACAACACTAAGACAACATGCCCTTCCATATAATCATGGTAGAAAAAAAAGAAATTCAATAAGAGCAGAATAGATAAAACCAAATAAATTGGTTGCAAAGGATTTTCTACTCCCTGTGAGCTGTGTGACCTTGGTTCAGTCACTTCCTTTCTCTAGGCCTCAGCTTCTCTTATAAAATGAGAGTAGTGGACTAGAAGATCATTCAGGTCACTTTTTAACATTCTGCAGTATGATTTTCTGTGCCAGGCTTCAAAGAAACAGAGCACATGGCAGCCTAAGAGGTAAGCCTCCTTCAGTGTTCTACCATTGGTGAGGCCTTCTTAAAGTACATTGAACTCTCAATTATTCAGGAGCTGCCTGTCCAATTTTCTCTTGTTCTCTGACTGCCTGCCCACTGGCCATTTTACTTTGACTAGCCAGGAAGATAATAGGAGAAGAAACCCAAAGCAGCCAGTTTGGCAGGTGTGTTAAAATGATTGAGCAGCAAAGAGGTTGCAACTTTATTGGAGCAAATAAGTTTGGGGATCATTTGTTTTCTTCTTTTTAATTTTTATTCATTTTGAAGGTAAACACAAAAAGACCAAAGGAAAAGAATAATTCTGTGTACACAGCACAACATAAAAAGAGGATTCAGTATAAAACCAGGAATTTCCATTTCAGTTTACTTTTTTTTGAAAAATTGTATAATAAGTACTACACAATCATTTCCAAAGCTTATTCTGCTTTTCTGTGCTTTCTTCTAAGTTTTCTTTTGTTCTCTGTTGTACACTTTTTTTTCTCCCTCCCTCCCCACCCCACTCTAGAGAAGGCTGCCATTGGACACAAATGTGTGTCTATGTGTATGCGTGTGTAAAACCATACTTACTGTACATACTTTTAGTCATCAGTTCTTTCTTCTTTGTAGTTGATTTGAGCATTTGTAATACTCAAACCGACGCTGGCATTCAGAATTGTTCTTAGAACAATATTGCTGTTACTGTGTACCATATTCTCTTGGTTCTGCTCATTCCACTCTTCATTATTTTATGCAGGTCTTTCCATGCTTTTCTAAAATCAACCAGCTCATCATTTCTTGTAGCACAGTAAGTTTCCATCACAATCATATAACACAGCTTGTTTAGCCATTCCCCAATTGATGAGCATCCCTGCAATTTCCAGTTCTTTGCCATCACAGAGAGAGCTGCTAGAAATATTTTAGAACATATGAGTTCTTTTCCTTTTTCACTAATCACCTTGGGAAACAGACCTGATAGTGCTATTGCAGAGTCAAAGGGTATATACAGTTCTATAAGTCTTTGAGTATAATTCCAGATTGCTCTCCAAAATGGTTGAATCAGTTCACAGTTCCACCAGCAGTGAATTAGTATCCCAATTTTTTCACATCCCCTCCAACATTTGTTGCTTTCCTCTTCTATCATTTTAGCCAATCTGATAAGTGTAAGATGATATCTCAGAATTTTAATTTGTGTTTCTCTAGTCAATAGTGATTTAGAGCATTTTTTCATATGACTATATAATTTTGATTTCTTCATAAAAAACTGACTTCATATCCTTTGACCATTTATCAATTGGGGAATGACTTATATTCTTATAAATTTGACAAAATTCCTTTCATATTGAAATCTTTATCTGAAAAACTGTCTGTAAAATTTTTTCTCCCAATCATTTGTTTTCAGTTATCCATGTTGCTACTGTCACCATTAGTAATCAGTCAACATTCTCTGTTTGGCTTGGAGTTATGTACTAAGAATATGATATGGAAACCTGGGAGGTTAGAAGACAGTTTTTCAGAAATCATAGTCATAGAGCATAGGATGCAAAAATGGAGAAAAATCTTAGGTGGGGAAACTAAGTTCCAGACTGGAGAAGTGATTTGCCCAAAGCCACACAGCCAGTAACAGAGCTGGGATTCAAACCAAGTGTCCTTTGGACTGTCTTGCTTTAGGTAACGTGAGGCTAGGTGATTTCCAAAATCCCTTCCAACTCTAGGATTCTCTGGCTCTCACTTGAGTGACAGCTAACAGACAGGAAGGGAATGGACTTAAATTGCCTCAGAAAGAATGTAGTGTAGATATTTAGAACTTCTTGACTGTAAAGGTTGTGAGACACTGGAATGTGCTTCCAAGGAAAATTGTACTTTGGAAAATTTGGAAAATTTTCAGAAAAAGATGCACACCTTTGTGTCAAGGTCACAAACAATAGAAATACTACCACTGCCTCACCATTTTTGCTTCTGCCTGCCCTAGATGACTGTCAGACCTCTGTATGTTTCCCAAGAAACACATCCTAGCAATGTAAGCATGAAGAAGCCAGTTCAGAAAATGGAACATGGTCCATAATCTCTTCTGACTTGTCCTTGTTCTTCATGCATCTCCAGTATCAACAGTTATGGCATGAAGGCACTTAGGCTTTGAGCCTTGATTCTAGTTGTTACATTCCTGTTTTCCATCTTAATCTTCATTTGCCCCATTAAAAAGAGGATTTGAGGTGTGGTGGCCTAGACCTGCCCCTCCACACTCCCACTCTCCCAGGTCAGTCAGCTCTGTACCTCACTAATCAGGTGCGTACAAGGGGCAGCCTCTCCCATCTCCAAGCCCCGCTCCAGCCTGTTCTTGGTGCTCAGAGATCCATGACCCAAACTGGGCTTAGAGAAGACAACTTGTTAATCCCTGCCACACGACAGAGAATAAAATGGCATTTCATTTCGAGCTCTGCTAACGCGCTCGCTGCAGGGATAGAGCAGGAGTCCCAAAAGGCAGCGGCCAGGGCTCTTTCCCTTTTGTGCCATCTTTGTCTTCTTTTGAGTGTTACATTTAGATTAGCTTCTGGGGATTAAATGTTATTACAATGGAAGAATCTATTTTTTTTTTCATCAATAAAGAGGTTACAGCTTAGTGCTGATGCCTTCAGATTTATCTTCTAAAGTGTTGTCATCTTTCATATATCCCTCCTTTTATAAAAAAAAAACAAAACCATTTTGTCATTTGTATTTAAAATGTGGTCATGAGAAAGCCTAGACTGGCTTGAGTGAACATTCAGAGTGAAGTGGGTTAATGTGCCTGTGGCTGATGAAGAATCTGTACCAGTGGCCCCTGTATGGTTTCTGGCAACTGTGCCTAGATGCATGCTGGCGACTTCCTGTGTTGGTGTCATGCTCGAATGTGCACGTGTGGTTCCCTTTTAAAAGGGAAACACTGCAGAGGGGGATTAGGAAGTTGTTAAAAGATAGAATTGCTCTGGAGCGGAATAATTTCTCTCATCTCTCATTAGGGTGTGCTGAGCACGCTCTCCCTCTCAGGCTTCTCAGACAAGGGCACTTTTGGTGTGGTCTACCCCACTGAGAGGCAGCAAGGCAGCACCTGCCACTGTGGAGGATAGAGATACACATCCCTACTAGTAATCACTCACTCCTCTATCCAGGGCAGCTTTCCAGAAAAGATTCTTCCAGGGAGATTTATTCCATATGGAAAATTCCATCGAAGAGCATTCAGTTTAATGAGCCTAAGATCTTTAAATTTAATGGAGACAGATATTTAAAGTGATTATGTTTAGAGGACCTGACAAATGGTAAGTATTCCCCCCAGACTTTATACTGTAGGGAGAATGACATGTTCTCAAAATTGACTCAGGCCATGGGATACTAGAAAGCTTGGACACCCATTAATTACCATGAGTACCAGAGAGCACCAAACCAAAGGTAACAGAGTATGGGCAGGCTCCAGATTTAGAGTCCTTGTCTACCCCACAGTAGCCCATCCAGACCAGAATAAGTCTAAGATCCCCAACCTGCTTTGTATCTAGGGGGTTTTGAATTTTTGAAAGAAGGGTCTGTTGGGGGTCAGGGTGGCCCAGGAGGGCCAAGGAGGATTTCACAGGGTTGGAGGTGGGAGGGAAATGAAGGTAGTCAATTTAACGGTTCTAAGACCTCTCAGGCAGTAGTCATATGGGTCTAGGCTAAATCAGATTCTCTACATCCTCTGTCTGGAACCTGGCATGTCCTAAATCACCCTGGCCCAGGGGCATCTTATAAAAGGGAACCATTGTAAGGACCTTCCAATTTAGCAGCTGTAGGCTTCCGGAGGGCTTTCTCTAGCATATCATCATCTCCCTGAGTCTTTTCACTTTTCTACAAAATGTCACTAATGATCCACAGCTACTTATTTGGTCAGCTTGGGGGCCTCCTCTAGGAAAAGTAAAGAATTTCAGCATTAGAAGGGGCTCAGAAGAGGTCATCTAGTTCATCACATATAAAGCAAAGCAGGAATTTGCTGTCGACATCCCCAAAAAATCATTTTCTACTCTCCCTCTCCCCTCCATGTCTCAACTTTTTCTAGCCCCTTTCCCCTGTCTTCTTAAGCTCACAGAGTATAAATAGACACCCTTGTCGACATCAAAAAAAAAATCAGTACTGTAATTGAACCCCCTTGCAGTCATGGCCCTACACTCTTCATGGTTCGTGGTATCTGGCAATAGCATGAAACTTGAAGATTTGTGCAGCTTAATCACAGCTGCATTTACCTGCTTAAATTGATTCATCAAAGACCTGTGCCTTGTCTCCCCAGTCTCATTTTTTGTTCTTCCCACTTGTTCTGGGCAGAGGAAGGACCAGTGGCCTGCTACTTCGGCCTGGAGACTTGGCATGAAGGGGACTTCTCTGGCTTGGACACCCATTAATGGCCAAGCAGGGTGGTGGCATTGTTATGAGACGTCTTGTTTTTGACTCACAGGGAGGCAGTGTGGAGTAGTAGAAACAACACTGTCTTGGCCTTTGAAGACCCAGATTCAAACAGATCTGCTGCTTATTCTATAACTAAGCATTTTGCCTTTCTGTCTCAGTTTCCTTGTCTATAAAATGGACTAAATATATTTATGGTGACTTTAAGCTCTAAATTTTAAGATTCTAATTATTATTGTATTTAACTTTTGCTTTTTATAGTATAAACCTCTTGACAAAACCCAGACAAAATTGAAAAATAGGTACAGTTCACCTTCAGACATTTCCATTTCTTATTACATGCCTATCTTTTATATACTGAAATTTCCCACACAGAGACCTCCCCATAGTGCTCCATGGTCCAAATTACCCTTTCTTCTCCACTCCCATCAAAACTCTTCCTTACCTCAAAGTGTTGTAAGGAAAACACATTGTGAACTTTTTAAAGCACTTTTGAAATGTGAGTTATTATCTTCCCACTGTACCGAATTGTTCTGATGAAAATGGACCTGGTTTAAAAACAAATTTGCACTAAGATATAAGTGACTGATAACCCTTCCAGGATTAGCTACTTTTAAAGTAGATGACCTTGTAGAGTATTCCAAAAAACTGAATCCCTAGTGTTGGACTCTCAGACAGCCGGCTGTTTGATGGTGAATTTGGGGGCAAAGAAATGTTTATGAGCTCCCCTTAAATCATACCGCATAGTTGACTGTGTAAAACAATGTACTTTTTTTTAAGTCCCTGGATCTTGGAGTCAGAGAGACCTAAGGTATGGTCCCAGTTGTGCCTCAGGCTGGCTGTGTGGCCTTGGGCAAGTCTCTTCTCACTGGGCCTTTAATTCCCTCTTTTGTAGAAGGAAAGGACACTAGATGATCTCCAGAGGCCCCTTCTGGCATTAATATTCTATTTTAAGTACTTTACAAATCTGCCCATATGTAATCTTTGTGGATCTGATCCAACCAGTGAATAAACGATTGCCTGAGAAGAAGTAGCTCACCTCGGGGAAAGAGGCACTTAGCCCAGTTGGTCACTGGGGAAGACAACGCAGTAGACTGTTTCTAGAACACTGAATGGTTCCCTAGTGGGCAGGAAGAAGCCGATGTCTTTTCCCAAGGTGAGCAATTCATTTCCACCGCATCAGTAGGGTCAAGGCCATCAATAACTATACTGTGCTGCTAAGCCCAGAGTGAACAGCATTGATCAGCAGCTACATAATAAGTACAGCCTAGCCCCTCTCCTTCCTTCCTTCCTGAAGGGAAAGTACTGGGCAGACATTAACTCATTCCGGCACTGCAGCATCCACCCTCCACCTTGGCACTGGAATCTGGAGGATGCCCTGCACGCAGCCACTGCCCTGGGGCCTCCTGCCGTTGATTACCAGCAGAAGAAGGCCAGAATTTGGGTCTTCAGTCATCAGGAAGCTCTCCCTCCTGTAAAACAGGCACATTTGGGAAGTCAGCAGCAAAAATGCCTGGAAAGTCACTTGCTACCAGTTGAATTTAATGACCCATTTGCTAATTAGCTGCCCAAAGCAAAGCTGAGGTAACACACCTAACAATCTGGTCATTAATTCAGCAACAACTGTTTTCAAGGGCAGCATTTCTGTTTTGAACTGTAATTGTATTCCAGCATTCAGAGTGAGCTCTGTGTTCTCTATGCATGAGCTGCCTTTTATCCTTTTCTGAAAGGAGAACTGTTCAACTTGAAATGGGTCAGGGAGATTATAGTGAGAGTGGGGAAGATTGGAGAGTGGGAGGAAGCCTAGTAGGGTGGAAATAACACCAAACTGGAAGACAAGAGAACTGAGTTCTAGCCCAGCCCTGCCACCAACGACCTGTATGGCTTTGGGCCTCTAGCCTTCATTTCCTCGTCAGTAGAAGGAGGAATTTGAACTAGAAAATCTAGGAAACCAACAGGTGCAGATACATCATGAAGAGAGTTGGAGCTCAGTGTTATTCTGACACTCCTTGTTGATCTTTGACATGTCAAGCAACCTCTGAGCCTCAGTTTCCTCATCTGTCAAATGAAGGGATTAGATGAGGTTATCTCTTCCAGCTCGTAAGATTTTGTACTCATGAGAGTAAGGTTTCATTTCTGTACCCTCTGAGATGGGAAAGCCATTAATTCTAGACTAGTGATTCCCACCTGTCCTGATAAAACACACCTGCTGTGCAACCTTAGACATATTTCTTGACTTCTCTAAGCCCAAATCTTTTCATTTCTAAAATGGAGGGGTATTTACAATGCTTTTAAACACCTACTTGTTGTTAAGAGGATCAAATAAAAATATATTATTCCAACTTTCAAGTGATACAAATGCGAGCTACCATTATTATCTTTCTCTCCTTATTTATTCCCCTACTTTTTTCTCAGCTACACCCACAGTGACCCCTATGGTAGTCTCAGATAGCTTTTCAGCTTCTCTGGGTAGCATCAATGATCATTTGATCCTACCCAGGTATTTAATAACAGTGATGTGGCTTGACTTCTTCAAGGTCACAAAATATCTAGTAGTTTGAGGAGGGAAAATAGGCCCCTGGCTAGTCTTCTGTGTATCAGATTAGTCATGTAAAATCATCACAAACAAAAGGCTTTAAAGAAATTGGCCTGGGCCAAGAGAATCAGACTATAGACAAGGACACATTTTATTGTGGAAGTGGCTCTGTGTGTGTGTGTGTGTGTGTGTGTGTGTGTGTGTGTGTGTGTGTGTACATACATATATATATATATATATAGGCATACACTTTTGCCCATTTGAAGGGAAGTCAGTGACTAAAAGAGGATCTCAATAGACTAGAAATACCAGCTACATTTTAAAAAATGTTTTATTAATTGAAGCCTTTTGCTTTCACATCACAGTTATTTTTGGATATGCCTCCCCTCCGCATGGACACATTAGGCCCCAACTGCATTGAGATCTCCCTTGTTTAAAAAAAAAAAAAAAAGGAAAATGAGCCCAATCTGTCACTAAGAGTATATACAGTATTCTATAACTAATCTCACTTCTCTTCCAGAAAGTCAGAGATACATTTCATAAGAATGATGGGTCAGATTTAATAAGTATATATAGAAAATCCAGCACTTAGAGGTCAAAAATCAGCTGTTTGGGGAAAAATTGCAAACAAGTGAGTGCTTGGAAATTGAGGAATCAATGAACAAGTTGTGGTATATAAATGTAATATAATAATACAAATATGAAAATTTTTGCCAGATGCAAACCCTGGATTGCTCTAGCCATGCACCTCCTTTCTTTGCATTTGTGTGCTGCTGGATGGAGCTAGAAGTAGTAGCTGAATGGAGCTTGGAACACAAAGTTGTGCTGACTATACCCATTCTCTGATCACAACTGGGCCCTCCCTGCAGCCAGTGAAACACAGTGTCCCTAACTCATTCATTATCCTGCTCTCTACATTGGCCTTCTGTCTCTCTTCAAACCAACTAAGGTGCCACCTCCTCCCCACTCATCCATCTGAGGACCTCTACTCATACTTCATTGAAAAAATGGAAGCCATTCATAAAGAGCTCCCCCCTCTCCATCCTCCACATTTCACATCACTCACATATCTTCTCACACTTTTCCTTCTTCATTCTGCTTTCAGATGAAGAAGTAGCCCTTCTCTTTACCAAGGCCGCCCTGTCTATATATCCCCCCTGAGATTCTTCCCTCTCTCATATTCTTCAGCATGTTGTCCCTGCTTTCATCCTGCTCTCTATCTTCATTCTCTCCCTATCAACTGGCTCCTTTTACTGCTTTTGGACATGTCTCCCCAACTAGAATAAATCCACAACCTTACCAAACTATCTCCAGTAGCAATCTTCCAATATCTTTCATCCCCTTTGTAGCTGAACTCCTTGAAAAAGCTGTCTCTTCTCATGCTGCAGATTGGCTTCTGACCTCATCATTCAAGGGAAGCTACCCTCTCCAAATATAGAATGATCTCTTAATTGCCAAAACTAATGGCCCTTTTCTCACACCTCTGTGTGATTTGAAACTGTTGACAACCTTGCTCCTCTTGAGTACTCTTTGCTCTCTGGGTTTTTGTGACATTACCATCTCCTAATTCTCCTCCTCTGAGGAGTCTGACCGTTCCTCAGTCTTCTTTGCTGTTTATCATCTATGTCACACTTAATCCCTAAGGCTCTGTCCAGGCCTCTTCTCTGCTCGTTCAGTTATGATCTTTATGCAGTGATTCAAAAATCTCTATATCCAATACTAATCTCTCTCCTGAGCAACAATCCCATATCAGCAACAGCTTTTTGGACCTCTCAGACTGGGTATCCTGTAAGCATCAAACTCAGCTTGTCCAAAATAGATCTTATTTTCTTTTCCCTCAAACCATTCCCTTTTCTGAATTTCCTTATTACTACCAAGTGCTCCACCACCATCCTGTCATTCAGATCTGTGCCTTCTGTGGCCTCTTTGACTTCTTCATCCCCATCTTCAGTGTGTTGTCAGATCTTATTTCAACACCACAGTTTTCTGCAAGTCTCCTCTTCACTCACACAGCTCTCTCCCTCATTCAGGCCCTTCCTTATCACCTCCGGCCTAGACTGTCACAGTAGCTTCTCATTGGTTTCTCTGCCTCCAGTCTCTCCACACTCTAATCCATTCTCCACTCAATGACCAAAATGATTCTTTTTAAAGCGTAGGTCCACCTGTGTCACCACACAGCTTGTTGACCTCCAGGGGCTCCCTCTTTCCTCCAGGATCAAATACAAACTCCTGTGTTTGGCATTTAACACTGTTCACAGCTACTCCTACCTTTTCGTTCTTTTTATACTTTATTCTCCTCCACATACACTTACCCAGTGGCACATACTCAGTTGCACTCACTATTTGCTGTGACTTGCATGGGACACTCTACCCTCCATGTCTGAACCTTTGCATTGGCTGGCTCCCATGCCTGGAATGTTCTACAAGCCTAACTTTTGCCTCTTACTTTCTTTGGCTTCCTTTTAGAGGCATCTAAGTAGGAAAATGAATGGAACTCTGGCCTTGGAGTCAGGATGAGTTCAAATCCAGTCTCAGACATTTGAGAATGAAGGCTAAGCCGAACCACAACAATAGACATCAGCTATGTAACCCCTGGGCAAGTCATTTAACCTCTTTGCAGCAGTTTCCTCAACTATAAAATGGGGGTAACAATATCACCTACCTCCCAGAGTTATTATGAGGATCAAATAAGATAATATTTGTAAAACACATAGCATAATGCCTTGCATGTAGTATGCATTTAGTAAATGCTTCTTTCCTTGCTTTGAAATTCAACTCAAATCCTTTTTTTTTTTTCAGGAGATCTTTCCCAATCCCCCACCTAGTAGTGCTTTCACCACCAAGATTATCTTCCATCTACTCTGCATATATCTTATATGGACCTAGTTATTTGCTTGTTATTTCCCCTGTTAGAATGTGAGCTCCTTGAGAGCAGGGATTGTTTTTGCCTTTCTTTTTATCCTTGGAGTTTAACACAATCCCAGGCACTTACTAAGTGCTTGCTAACTGGCTAACTGACTTTTACTCTTTGGTACAGATTGAAGTAAACCGAATCAATTTAGTTTACATAGTGATCACAAAAGCATAAAACAACATTCAAATACATCAGAATTGGGATCAGTGTCATGATCAGTCAAAAGATTGATGTTTCAGTGTATCTCCTTCCTCTCCGCAGAGTTTGGTGCAGAATGAGACACGCGTTGCAAGCTAAGCATAAACAGTTTGTTGCTTTGGTTTGCTGAATTAGACTTTGTTCTAGGAAGGATTCTTTTTGAGGATTAAAGACCAGGGGTTTCATTGAAAATTATAGCAGTATTTTTAAAAGTACTGATTAAGTTGTTTGTTTTTTTTTACTTCAGCACATTAATCTATTTAAATATATCCCCAGCAAAATGAAATTCTGGGGCTAATAGGTGCAATTGGCAAAAAATCTGAGCTTCTGAAGTGGGTATAAGTGCTTATTTATAGAGAAATTATTTCTTATTGGAAAAACTTTATAGAAAAAGGTTTTTTTTAGGGAAAAAAATCTTTTGCCTCTCCTGCTTCTTCCCTTCCCCATATATATAATTTCCTGTATCTTCTTTGTGTCCCTTATCCCTCTTCTTTGCTCATTCATCGTCCGTGTCATGACTGCTAACTATGGGTCAAACCCCAGAGCTCTGTACCAGGACCTCTTCTCTTTTCTCTTTATATATTCTTTCATTTGGTGACCTCACCAGGGTTCCTCCCATCCCATGGGTTCAGTTAGTAATAAGAAGAATAAAAATAGCTGACATTTTATATAGCACTTTAAGGTTTGCAAAGCATTTTACATGGCATTCTGTCACGCGATCCTCACAACCCCCATCTCTAGGACAGTTCCCAGATCTATATATCTCTAGCCTTTCTCCTGATCTCCAATCCTGCATGACAGTTTGTCTGGCTATTCTATAGGCATTGTAATAGCTTGAATCTCTGTCACCAAGCCCTTGACGTACATTATCTCATTTGATCCTCACAACCCTATGAGGTAGATGCTATACTTATCCTAATTTTACAAAAGAGGAAATTGAGGCACAAAGAGATTAAGTGATTTATTCAGTGTTACAGAGGTAGTGAATGTCTGAAGCAGAATCTAAACTCAGGTTTTCCTGGCTCCCAAGTCCAACACACTCTCCATTGCACCACCTAACTGCTTGTCTTCAATTCAACATATTTAAAACTGAACTCATTACATTTCCTCCAAACCCTCCCCTCTTCTAAATTTACATAGTTTTGTCCATATCCAGTTTGAAAAGAGTTCAGGGAAGACACTGTGGCTGGATACACACACACACATACACACACACACACACACACACACACACAGGCACACACTGCACACATGCATGCGCGTGCACACACATGCAAACATACACACATGTATATTTATATGCATATCTACATACATCTATACATATGTGTGTACATGTGTATATTATGTGTGTAGAGAGTTATCTTCATCGAGATGATCATTAAAAGCCTGTGGGAGCTGTTGAGATTATCAAGAGAGTGTAGAGAGAAGAGGACAGAACTTTGGGGATACCCATACTTTAGGGAACTTAATAAAGGAAGAACAAAGCAGATTGAGAAGGGATGTTGAGATTGGTAGAAAACCAGAAGAGAGTAATGTCATAAAAATGTCAAGAAGAAATAGTATTTAGGAGGAGAATAGACAGCTGTTTCAAATGAGGCTGATAGGTTGAGAGGATGAGGATGAAGAAAAGATGTCAAATTTGACAATTAAGAGATCATTAGTAATTGTTGA
This sequence comes from Phascolarctos cinereus, assembly GCF_003287225.1. Taxonomy (NCBI): domain Eukaryota; kingdom Metazoa; phylum Chordata; class Mammalia; order Diprotodontia; family Phascolarctidae; genus Phascolarctos; species Phascolarctos cinereus. Next base: position 60,056,502 of record NW_027555847.1, read on the forward strand.
GAGCAGTTTCAGTTGAGTAATGAGGTAGGAAACCAGACTGCAAAGGATTAATGAATGAATGAGATTGAGAGGTAGTGGAGGCAATGAGTGTAGACTATAGACAGCTTTTTCAGGGAGTTTGGCTGAAGAAAGGGAGAAGAGATATAGGACCATACCTTGAGGGGTTGGTAATATCTAGTGAAGGTTTTTAGTTTTGGTTGTTTTTTTTTCAAGATGCAAGACATTTGGGCATGTTTTTTGGCAGTAGGGAGGGAACCAGTGGATTAGGACAAATTGAAGATTAGAGAGAGAAGGCATGATCAAGGAAGGGAGTCTTCTGAAGAAGATGGAAGGGAAGAGGAGCATGTGTCCATGTAGAGGGATTGGCCTTGGCAAGGAGAAGGACCAACTCTAAGAGGAGAAAGTGGGAGATGATGTCAAGGAGTTTTGAAATTCAAAGAGGAGGGAATTCGAGTCTAATAGGCCTAATTTTCTCAGGGAGCTAAGAGACAAAGTCTTTTTGGGGAGGAGCATGGAGGTGTGAGAGACTTAGAGAAGGAAGAAAAAGCTTGGAAGAGCTTCTGTGGGGAGTGATGGAGAATCAATTTAGAGAAGAATAAAAGGACTGCCTTGCTTCTATGAGAGCATAGTTGAGGTTGAATAACATAAATTTGTAATGTACCCAATCTGCACGGTTATAAGACTTCCCCTAGCTTCATTCAGCAGCTTTTGAGTTGGGGAGGAGATGGGTGATAGGAGTAATTCAGGGCTGAAATATGAAAGTGAATGAATGAATGAATGAATGAATGAATGAATGAATGAATGAAACAAGCCTTTATTAAGCACTTACTGTGCTAAGTGCTGAGGATGCAGATAAAGAATTTCAGTTTCCCTGCTCCTAAGGAATTCCCATCCTAGGGAGAAGATGAGAAGACAGAGGGTTGTTTAGCAGAGGAACTGTGCAGGTTTAAAATGGCTAACTATTGGGCTGAGGTTGGAGAAGAAGGGCAGTGAAGTCAGAGCTCGGCTAAGTAATGTCCTGAGAAAGTGCTTAGGGGGTAGAGAGATTAGAAGGCTTACAGAAGGGGGATAATAGGGTTAGGAGGAGCAAGGCATGTGGAGAGGTGGGGATTATGTATTATCTGTATTTTTACCTGTATCACCTCATAACTAATTGAATGAATATGTAGAACCTACAGCTCCTGAAATATCAACTTCCCAACATTTTGGTTCATATTTCTAAAATAAAATATTTTGAAGGCCTGCTTATAAAAATTTTTTTTAAGTTTCTTCGTACACTGTACTTACCTTTGCACATGTTGTGTCCCCTTGTAAACACCTTGAAGGATATGGGACTGTTTTCCTTCTTTAAATTTTGTATCCCTAGCACCTACCACAGTGCTTCCATAGCACAATGCCTTGTACATAGTGAGCACTTAATGAATGTTCATTAAGTTATTGAATTGAGAATGGATGAAAATTGCAGGAAGGCATCAGATACAGGTTTTCTGTACCTAAAAATTCCTAACAATTTGAGCTTCCCTAAAGTAATGGACTACCTTTGGAGGTCATGGATTCGATGGCCATGAAGAGGTGATTAAGCAAAAGTTAGGGATCCTTAAGGAGGAATTCCTTTTCAGGTATGAGCTAGATGACTTCCAATGTCCCTTCCAACTCTAAACTTCTCTAATTCTTTGATATTGTAATGTAAAATTTGATAATGAAATGTAAAATTCATTCTATACTAAAGAATAGCTATGAGGGGAGGTAATGGCCTAGAAACAAGAAATAACTTTTAATGTATTCATTAAGCAGAGCTTGGTTTACTCTTTGTTTTGTGAACTATAACTCAAGTTTTCTTAGTTTATTACAGTCATTGTTTGTCAGATGTTTGAATTTCATATGTTTATGACATTTATTAAAGATTTTGCCATTGTAAAGAATACAGAGGGTTTTATGTAAACTAACAAATTATCACTATCACGTTAGATTTACAAACAGGAGCCTAATTAATGAATTGACTAATTGATTTTCCCTCTGAGGTTTTTAGTTCTAACATATAATACAAATACTGTTGTTACTGGACTGTATGTCTCAAAATATTCAGTTAGTCTCAAGCTGATAACATGAGAAAAACTGTTGGATATTTGTGTGGTCTGATCAGTTTTTAAACATGTATTTTAATTTCTTTCCAGATAGAATGAATTGATTCCTACTTTGCTGTTTGTAATGGGCTCTGGGGTGCCATTCCAGAATTTTGAACTTCTTGAGAGGGTCAGAAAGGGGAAAGAACAGAGGGTGGTATAAGAGTAATATTCTCGAGAAAGGCTAATTCCTAAAGCCAAGGCTTGTTCCTTCCATTAGGAAAAGGTTGCTCTGATCTTTTTAGATCATTTTAGATTTTTGTATATTTCACTTCAAGTAGCTTATGTTTCTCATTGTTGTCTAAATAGATACTGGGCTAGAGGAACAGAGAACATTAGTACATGTCAAACGCTGTGGTCTCTCTGGATGCCTTTTCTTACCCTTTTTTCTCCAGACAGATTCTTGGTTTGGAGTCTAGTCCATCCCTGGCAGGTGGTCATCCAGAATTGGATACTAATTCCATCTGTGTCTGTCCTGATCAGCACAGCTAATTGTGTATCTTTGGAGAGTTCCAAATGTAATGTGTGTTCTAGGACCCAGACATTATTCTAAATTCTATTAACCCTGCTTCCAGTGAAATACTCCACCTCGACCCAAGGCATTAATTACTCTGGTATCTAAAGGGAGTGCTGACTTCAGATTCTCTTGTTCATTTCTCAAGGTCTTTGGTGCAAAAAAAAATGTCTTGTCTCCTCTCCAGACATTGCTTCTTTTTATTGAATCAGAAATTATGAAATAGAAGACCTACTCTGAAGACACCAAACCTTAGTTAAGCAAACACTAGAAATAGCTCTGGTTACAAGGACTTGGTTTTTTAAGAATTTGCCTTTTACCTCATTTCAGAAGTGAGGATTTTTCTCCAAGGGAAGAAATGTCTACCATAGTTCTTTTAGTATGAGGTGATGGTGACATCACTATGTGTGTCAGGCCTCTGGCCAGTTGACATAGTGAATTGTTGAATAAACTGAGGAAGTGGAGAATATTCAACCAGAACATGGAGATCAGGTTTCCAAAGCTGCCTAAATGTTAGACCAGCTACCTGATTCACATTGTGAATTGGGTATCTTGTTGGCATTTCAAACCCAACATGTTTAACACAGAACTCATTATCTTTGCCCCCAGATCCACCCTTCTTCTAAATTTCTCTGTTTCTGTTGAGGACATTACATCATCTTTCTAGTCACCCAGATTCACAACCCTGGTGTCACTCTTGACTTGTCACTCACCCTGCATATCCAGCCAGTTGCTAAATCTGGTTATCTCTTTTTTTCAGAACATCTCTCACATACATCCCCACCTCTCTGCACACATGCATCTGCCAACCTGGTTCAGGCTTTCATCATGTCTTACCTGGACTATTATAATATACACCTAATTGATCTTGAGTACTTAAGTCTCTCCCCTCTCTCATCTTTCCTCCACAAAGTTCCCTATAGCACAAATCTGACTGTGTTATTCTCTTACTTAGGAAAACTCCAATGGCTCCCAGTTGCCTCTAGGAACCTGTCTAGCATTAAGAACCCTTTACAACCTGACCTTAACCACCTGATCCTGGCCCGTTATGGGGTTTGGAGTTGGTAGGCCTGAAAATAAGGAGCAGTCGGCTCTGGAGCAGGTGATCAGGGAAAGAACAAGTTTTCAGTAAGTTTGGGAAGATGGGAAGAAGAGTCTGAGAGGAAGAGAGCTAAGACAAGGAATATGGTTCATATAGTACTGCGTTCCAGTGGGCACAAGGTAAGGAGGTGGGAGGAGGAAAGAATGGTAGATACTGGGGATGGGGAGGGCTGTGTATTATAGGTATGAGAGCAAAGGGAGATAGAACAGAGGAAAGGGATTCAGCAGACAGTGAATGTGAATGACAGGGAATAAGAGAACAACAGATGTGAGAGTTTGCTAGCCATAGGCCTAGATAAGTACCGATTTATTGAGACCCCTCCTTGGTTCTGTGATGATGAAGAGACCAGTCTTGGGGGGGGAGGGTAAGGCATTGGCATCCAAGTGTTCTTTCTCTAAGCATAGGGGAACGGGGGGGGGGAGTGGTAGCAAGCCTAGGGATCTAGGTCAGGAAGTCCCTGGTGATGGGGCCCTGTTGAGCTCATGGGCAGTTTTGACCAGTTTTGTGGTCTTTTCCCGAAATGATAGTGGTTGAAGCATGCCCAAAAATATCCCACAAATAGAGAATTTACTCAGTTCTGGACAGAGCTGGGCAGTTCTGGGCAGATGGTAAGAACAGTGGAAAAGTGAACACTGCTGAATCTCTATCAGAGCCAGTAACCCAAAGAGAAGACTTAAAGTCTTAGCCAATCTCCCCCATTCTGATCAGGTACCTTTTGTCACACCCATCTATAGAACTCCACAGAGTGTTCTTATCCCAAAAAGCAGAAGAAAGATGAAGATGAACGACTTCCTGAATCTAGGGAGAAGGTAGATTTCTCCCTTCCCCTGTCTCCTGCATTCATACACACACACACACACACACACACACTCTTTTTCTCTCTCTCTCTCTCTCTCCTACCCCTACATCCACGTAGTCCTTTCCCTACCTTTCTCTCCTCTTCTTCCCTTCCTTCCCATTCCTCTCAGCTCTTCATGTCACAAAATAAAGTGACCTCAGGGGGAAGTAATGAATGTGAGAATTAGCTGCTAGGACAGCTTTAGTTGCATAATGACTATAAATCTTGACAACTCTATAGGAACCAAACACCCACTGCAAACTAATCTGATTTGGATCTTTGGTGGCATTAGCCATATTGTAGAGATATTGACAAGAGGCTAAAAAATTGAACATCTCATATAATAAAGGATAAAATTGAAATAATAACTAAAATGCCCTTATGCTTAAGCAGGGGAAATACCCCTCCTCCTCATTGAGCTCCAAGTCCTTGATCACAGCCAGAAAAACCCAGAAAGCTGAAGCAGAAAGGGAAACATTGTTCACTTTCTTTGCCTAGGCCCCACTGCACCTCAGTCATAGCATTTTAGCATTAGAAGGTACGTGAGAGTTTGTGTAATCCAATTTCCTCCCCAACACATAAAAATGTTTTTCACATCCTCTCCAACCAGGTGGATGTGGAGCCATTGAGTACTTACTTTAGCAATGAGAGTTCACCACCTCCTAAATCAGTCCATTCCATTTTGGGACAGGTACCTATTTAGAAGTTATTATATTAAGCTGAAATTCTGCTTTTTTGTAATTTCCACCTGCTAGTTCCAGTTTTTCCTCTGAAATGATGCAAAATAAATATGCTCTTTCTCCTTCTACATGATGGTCCTTCAAATAATTGAAGATGACTATCATGCCCTACCCTAAGTCTTCTGTTTTCATCCTAAACTTCCCTAGTTCTTCAACCACTCCTCATGATATGATTTCTAAGATACTTTGTTATCCTAATGGTCTTCCTCTGGACTCACTCCACTTTGTTAATATAGTGCCCAGAACCAAGCACAACGTTGCAAATGTGTTTTCATCAGCACAGGATACATTGGGAATATCATTGTTTTGGACATAATTAATACCATATAACTCTATTGGATTTTTTGGCCACTGTATCACACTGTTTACTCCCTGATATTGAGCTTTAATACTACTACAACCCTTAAATCTTTCCATATGAATAAACATCAAGTCAAGTTCTTCCCACCTCTTCTATCCTTACCCCCATACAAACTAAGAATTGAACTTTCCATTTATCCTTATAATTCCATCTTTTTTACTGGAAATTTTTACTGGAAATTTAGTGGATGCCCATTAATTGGGGAATGGCTAAACAGATTCTGGTTTCCGAATTTATTTATTTTTTAGGCAGTTGGGGTTAAGTGATTTGCCCAGGGTCTCACAGCTAGTAAGTGCCAGGTGTTTGGTCTGAGGCTGGATTTGAACTCAGGTCCTCCTGACTTCAGGGGCAGTGTTCCATCCACTGCACCACCTAACTGCCCCTTGGTTTCTGAATTTATAGAACACTATTATGCCATAAGTACATAAAAGATAAAAGGGGTAATCTAACTAAAACCTAGGAAGACTTATATGAACTGATGCAGAGTAAAGTGAGTAGAACCAGCAGAACAATATATACATTATGTAACAACAGCCTTGGAGAGGAACAACTTTGAAAGATTTAAGAACTCTGATTAACACAATGATCAACCAGTATTCCAGAGGACTCATGAGATAACATGCAACCTGCCTCCTGATAGAGAGATGATGGACTCAAGGTGCAGAAATAAATAAATGTGTGTGTATGTATGTATACATACACACATATACATATACATTTTTAACATGATCAGTGTCAGGATTTGTTTTACTTGACTATTCATATTTGTCACAAGGGTGTTGTTTTTCTTTGTCTTTTTTTGCAATGAGATGTGGGGGAGATGAGAAGAAAATGTTATTTGAAAAAATTTTTTTAAAACTTCATCTTTTTTTGATGGAATCCCATCTTGAAAGGCAGTATCACATAGTAAATAGAGCCAACCTCACAGCCAAGAAGCCCTGGGTCCAAGTCCTAATTCTGACACATTTTGGCTGTCTGATACTAGACAAGTCCCTTAGCCTCTCAAGGCTCCAGGTAATTTTCTTACACTTAGTGGCAGAGAAGGTACCAACCTGTTTCTTCAAAGAATGTTCCCTAAACCAGTGAAATTGCAGGAGCCCTCCCTAGCTCCTAAATTTCATTTTGAAAGGCCATGTGGTAAAGTGGAAAGAATTCTGGGCTTGAAAGCAAGAGAGACCCAGGTTTGAATCCCATCTTTGATACTTGAGCATGACCAAAAAGGAGTCTCTTCTCTCAGCCCCAGTGACCTCATCAGTAGAAAGGGAATAATTTATTTACCTTACAGAGTTGTTGTTAGGATCAAATAAGATAATGTATGTAAAATTCTATGTGATTCTTGAAGTACTATATAAGTTTCAGCCATTATTATATTGCTGGTTTTAGCCTATTCTTCTAGCCTGTGAAGATCTTTTTTTTTTTTTACTCTCTCTCTTTTCTTTTTCGTATGAGTATAAATAGTGGAAACAATTCAAGGAAATGGGCACTCATAGAGACAGGACCTGCCTGTCTGCATACTTTCAGACCTTTTGGTCATATTATTGTGACTTTGGACAAAGTAGGAATTTTGCCTGACCTATACCCAGAATATACAAGGTGTGATATAATACAATTGGTTTAAAAATAAGCAGAACAGAATTCATACACTCAGATGTATTTTGTCCCCCACTAAGAAGTCTCCTTGGTAGGTGATCCTTATTCCATTAAGGCTGCCATTATCAAAGCATTCAGAGAATATGACATTGGAAGGGACCTTCTAGGTCATAGAATCCAAACACTCCTCCCTTCCTTGTGTATAGGAAAACAAAGATCTCAAGAGTGCCCGAGTCATAAGGAGCAAAGCTTGGGTTGAGCCTGGGTTCATTCTAAGCTCCAGATCTGTGCTTCTTTTATTTCATTGTGCTGTTGGTACTCAGACGTTTCTCAGACTTTTCCGAGAGAACTCATTGCTTTTCAAACCTGAGGCACATCTGTTCATTCTCCTTAGAAGAGACAGATCCCCGGCCCAAAATAAGCACTTAGCAAATGCTTGTTGACTGACTCTTGAATGTGGTTTTAATTTTTGGAAAGAGACCCCCAAGGCATTCAGCTAATAAAAGGAACCAGGGCAGGGTTAATTAATTCACTTAATGTTCATGTGACCAGTCAAACCTTTCTTAGGCTGTTCAGAAGACTCTTCAGTTATATGTCTGTCCATAGAATGGAAATGGTGTGTTCTTCGTCACACCTGGGTTGTGCCAGTCACGTTGCTTGCAGTGCTGGCATTCTCTGTTCTGTGGGGTTGAATCACTAAGCACCCAAGCTGTGCCCTTGGGTCCCTTAGTTTATGGCTCTAACCTTTCAGTCTACATTCAGTGTAACTTAGGTTAGAGCAAAACAAGACTGTTATTTGGGTGAATATGAGCATTTTTAGAACATGAAAACTTTACATTTATGTGAAAAACCTGTCCTTATTCCAGTGATATTAACAATAATTTTACTTTATAGAGGGTATTCTCTAACATTTTATCATATTATACAGAATCAACTTGGCGTCACTCAAAAAGCACCACCCCCACCCACCAGCACTGCCACTACCCCCAAGTGAGTCCTGACTTAGTTTAGCCTTTGGTTGGGTTTCTCTACAGTCAGTCTTTTCTGCTTTCTAGGAAGCATCCTGGTGTCAAAGAGTGAGTCCTGAGTGGGACTTAATGGCCAGGTACTAGCTACATTTCCTGACTATAGAAGAAAACTTGGCAGGGTGCAACCACAAACAAAAAGGAAAAGATGCAGAAGCCCTAAAACTTAGAGCAGATAGCACTGGCATTTGGTAAGATATACAGATGTAGTTAGCTAGGCCTTCTTTCTTTGGTTCTCCTTGCTGACTCACTTTTGTGTCCAAAGTTAGCTTGGGTTCAATGCTAGATCAGGGTTAGCATTTGGGGTTCTTAGCCTCTTCTAGAGCCTGCTTCCCAGACTTTAGCTCTGGGTAGAGGGCTTCTGCCTAATGTTAGGAGTATCTACCCATATGGGCCCCAAAGATTGTTACCCTGGACTTCAGGCTGTCCAGTAGTAACCTGTTAGCCACCTGCTTTCAGGAGTCCGCTGTCGTTGAAGTGTGCCAAATACAGAAATGGGGAACTTCAACATAACTGCCACCTGATCTGGGGTACCCATAAGCAGAAGAAACTCACAAAATGCCATTTCCCCTCCTATTAATGGGAATTGTCTGTTATTATTTATCTTCCTCTGAAGTTGTCCCAAAGTATCACAGCGAGTTGCTGACATGACTTGAATCCTGTCCAGGTTGCTCACTCTAAACCTGCCCCCTCCTCCCCCAGTGGCTCTCCCTTTGCTTCCTTTGAGATGTTCGCTGTTCTAGGCATTGCCTTTCACGAACTCTTCTTTTAGTGGCTCTCTTTTAGCCTCTCTCTTCTTCTTTCTTAATGAGACCGCTCTCCTGTGAAGATCCTATCCCAAAAGCATCAGCCTGGGTCTCACTCTATGCCTCTGTCTACCAAGTTAGAACTAAAGCACTCACACATAAAGAAGCATGGAGATGGCACAAGGTGGAAACTTATCAGCACTTCTCATTCTCAAATGAAGTTTGCTCTGACTATTAGATGTCTCAGAAGCACTGTTGTCAGATATAATGGGAACCACATTTTCCAGGTTTGACCCATCTGATACAATTCCTGACTTCAGAACAAATCCACCTAGCCGTTTGGAATCGTATTTGACACCTGTTCTCACCACAGTGAGGTCTTTGCTGCTCTTGGAAGTTGTGCTTTTTATAGGGGAAGACTGGAGAAATGCTGCTTGGTTGAGCCTCCAGACCCGACTGGACACGTGTGGAGCAGATACATTCACCACAAGAAAAGTGTTTCTTCCAGCTCCAGCCAAGAATCTGAATTGCCATTGGTCGTAGGGCAAGAAGAAAAGCAAATTCGGCTCTTTAGATAGTTTAGCTCCTTAAAGAGGGCAACGTGAAGTCCATGTCCTCTTGATAGTGGCTTTGTGTTGTACTCTGTAGGACTGACCGACAACAGAGCAGAGCGTTCTCAGACATTAGAACTGCTGAACATCATTTACCCATGCCATATTAACCTAATTTCCTCTTATTATAAGGTTGCTAGACAAGTAGATCAGGGGAGCGCTGTAGATGTAGTTTATCCACATTTTCAACCAGGTATTTGACTGTATTTTATATTTTAGTGAAAAAGACGAGAGAGCTATGAGCTAGGTGATCATATCAAAAGGCAGAGGCAGAGCTAGTCAAATGGCAGCACTTAATGAGTCGTTAATGTTTCCATGACAACTTGGAAGGTCTCTAGGAGAGTGCCCCAAGGATCTGTTTTTACCAGCGACCTTGATAGCGGCAGAAGTGACAAGCTCATCAGATGTGCAGATGGTGCAGAGCTAAGAGTGATCGCTGACATGTTGGCTGACAAAGTCAGGATGCAAAAATCTCAACAGCCGGACTAAGGTGAACCAAGTCTTATAAAACAAAGTGTAATAAGTATAAACATAATCTTAATCTGGGACTTTAAAATTAATTTTTACAGACACAAGATGGGTAAGATGTGGCTAAATAGCAGTTTGGAGTGGTAGGAAGGCGGGGAGGGGTGGCGGCTCAGTGTGCTTGAAGCTCAAGAAAACTTAGCAGGAGGATGTGGTAGCCAAAAAATCTCATGTTGTCTGTAACTGTGTTAGGAGGAACAGAATGAGGGGAGTGAGAGCACTCCATAGTTTACAAATGACTCTCTCATAACTCTGAGGTAGGCACCTCCAGTTTTATTGTCCCCATTTTACAGGTGAGGAAACTGAGTCCCAGAGAGGTGAAACAACTAGCTGAGCTAGTGGCCAGACATGCCCCTTTGTCCTGGATCTCCTGATTCCCATCCCAGTGGCTCTCTAAGACTGTGGCTGAGCCTTCTAGGAGCAGGAAGGAGGGAATTTCGGGAAAATGATGGAAAGTTCTGGCTCCTTCTTTTCAAGGAGAAGGGATGAGGGGGAAACAAAAGCTGGATTTATCTCCCCATCTCATTCCTTTCTTTCTCTTGTTCTCTGTCCTCTCTACTCCCACCCCCAAATATCTATATCTCTATATATATCCATATCTCACACTGTAATCCCATAGGAGAATCCTGTCATGAAGCAGCCCCTGCATTGTTGAATAAGCTGTAGCCAGGGGCCAATTTGTGTCTCATTTCCTCATGGGAATAAGAGCTCTTACTGAGCCCTCAGTAGAAATGCCATCTCCACAGGTCCTTTTCTCTCTGAATAGCTGACTTTTCAGCCGAAAGGGAATTGGGGCAGCTGGAGGCCATTATTGATGAGCTGATAGTGATCCTGCCTAGCATGTTGATCGATGGTAGAATCTTTTGCTTCCACTTACCCGTGCCTGAATGGCACATCATCAATAGGAGCAAGTTAGAGAAGACCAAGGCAACACAGTCCCTTAGTAACCAGCTGTTACCTTCAGCTGCTCAACCGCCAGCAGTGGGTTAAAGAGAAAACCACTCCTGAACCACTAGATTGGCCCTGACTAAGATGAATGTCTAATTCACTTGCAGCGTTCTTACTGCTGCCAGTAATAAAAAGCTTGCTTCCCATATTCACCCCACTGCCGATGTTTCTCTTAAATTAAATATCAGGAGGACATATAATAGCACGATTCCACACCAAGCCAATATTATCAGATTGATGTCAGCAGTGATAATAGAAGAAGGATAAGTTGATGAGATTTCATTTATTAAATAAAGTAAGGGGAATATACACAGAGAGAGAAGGAGGATTTGGTAACTCTCTCGGTATCGAAATGCAATGAACTCTCTCCAGCTAGGTAAGTACCTTGGGGGATAACAGCAAGAAAGATGCCTCTTGTGTTTTGTTTAAGAAGACCTTTCCCTTTTAAAAAACAGTCATAATTTTAAAAGCCGGATTTAGTGTCTTTGGTACAAAAGAGAAGCAGAAATCCCAGAGGTACCAGGTAAGCCTCCTTCCTTTTGGTCATGTCAAGACAGATCAAAGGTTCTTTTCTCATTGCTGAGGCAGCCATTACCAGTAAGATAGTTTATTCCTCCTCTGGTTGGAAACATTTTATTTCCCCTGGTCCTCCTGCCTTGACCATCAGTTTGGCTTCTTGTTCTTGGCTCTAAAGGTGCTGCACTATCACTTTCTTTACCCCGTGGCCTTCCATTCTACTTCCGTGTGTTGCCATGTTCGCATCCCCTCTGTATATCTCCCTCACACCCTTCTTCTTGGTGGAGACACCATCCTTCCCTTTTGACTTCAGTGCTCTTTCCAGCCTATCACTCTCAAAAGACAATGGGCAAGGAGCACCACACTCTAAGCTCGGCGGCTAGGGGAAAGTTACTTTCTCCTCAAGTCTGTTTCCTCATCTGTAAAATGGGGATCATAATATTCCTCACCTAGAGCCACGATTGTCATCAGGAAAGCACTTTACATGATGCTATAGAAATAATAGTCTTTTTTGACTCCTGGAACTCCCTGGTGCTGATCTTCGGCCTGTCCACAATATCCCAGACAGTTGTATTTGCCTCTGTTAAAAAGTCACATTTCTACAGCACTCTAAGATTGACAAAGCACTTTCCTCACAGATCATGTTACAGATGAGGAAACTGAGGCACACAAGTAATTTACACAAAGTTACACAGCTTGTTTCAGGTCTTCTTCCCTTTTTCCAGCATAAGACAGAGCCCCACTACTCCACCTAGAAGCTTTTCTTCTTCCTGTCACCCAGTCCTATTTTCTGGCCTAGCTTTGGTCCACGTTTTGGCAGGTAGAGGTAGAAGGAGGAAACCTTTTTTTAAAGTACATCATTAGTTGTTTCCTCTTCTGTTTTAGTTTTGAGTTTGTGGATCTTTTAGTAGAGACTTCCCCAGGTTCGAGCAACACAAGAAGCAGTTTTTAGCTTGTACTGCTAATAACCAAGATAGTACTTTCAGGAAGAAATTACGGTGCCTCCTGTGCTTTTAATCACCACTTTCCCCAAATCTCTTACATTAGAGGAAACTTACTGGAAGGGACTATAGGCCTTGTTTGGGACAAAAGTGACTAATTGAAATTCAGTCACTGTGTTGTCTCACACATTACAAACTTGAGTGGTGAATCAGTGGCAGATAGAGGCAATGTTCTTGTCTGCCTACCTAGTGATTGTCTGGTATTTCATACTGATTTATCTTTGACCTCTCAAAAGAGAAGGGAGAGAAGGTGGCTGCTGAGTTGGAAACTTCCTTTTCTCTTTGAGAGGGTCTATTGTTTTTGCCCACTTGGGCCTTCCAAGATGGGTCTGCAAGCTGCCCTGTCTCTCAGCCCAAGAGAAGGTAGTTGTTGCCTATCCCAGGTGAGTTATTCCAGCAAGGCAGTTACTGTTCTATCGGTGGTTTCAGGAGCTTGCCCACAAACTGCAGAGATGAAAGAAAGGGCCAGCTAGTCACAGGCTGATTTGCCCTTTGTCCTGGAAAAGAACAAAGCTAAACCGAATACCTGGGTTGTTTATCTTCATCTCTGTCTTTCAGTCTGCAACCTGCTTAGGTTCACTTCACAGTATCCCTATCAGCAGGAATCCCAACTACTCCTATTTCAAGAATATCAAATACTCTAATCCAAGTTTTTCCCAAAGTGCAATCCAGGACTAGTTAAGGCCTGCTGTGATGAGTGTCTAAGGGTTAGGTGATGGCTTTATCATATTCTAGCAATTCTCAGCCTCAGTCTGCTGTACAACAGGGATCCATGAAACCTGACTGGGTACCATCTGACTTTGTACCAACTGCTCTGAGTCAACTGTGGGATATCCCTGTGTCCCTCTAAATCCCAGGTTCATCCCAGGACTTACAGAACTGTACCTCGGATATGATTACAGAATGCTGGGTCTGGGGAATTCATCTTAATCCTGAAGTTGCTATAGGGCAAACCTCATAGGATTTAGAACTAGAAAGGAAGCAGCATGATGAAAAGAATAGTGATTGGAGCAAGACCCTAGTTTTAAATTTTGGCCATGCTATTTGTTACTCTGCAAAATGAAGTTTTACCAGGTTATCTTTGGGGATTCTTCCATCTCTAAATCCTCCAAGCCCACCTTTCTGACAAGGTGTTCCGTACTTGCCCATCCTGCTCTAAAGCTTAGCACCTTCAGTTATAGGCAGTGCATTAAGAGTGACTGATGGACCAGGTTTAGAGACTGGTCAAAACACTTGCCATCCACTTATACTTGTTGCTCCCCTTCAGCCATATGGGTAGTGAGTGGGTAGATTCCGTCATGCTGCGCTCTGGAGTTTGAATTCCCTTCAGGAATCCCAGAGTAATCTCTCACTCAGAGGGCCATCCTTTCTGTGACTAGGGTGGACATGAGAGCAGTTTTAGATTGGGACCATCTGGTACCTGGTGGCCAGGCTTTAACCTGTCTCTTTTTGACTCCTGGACCTGAATCACATATGACTTGTTCATATCCATCTTTTCCAATTTTGACCTATTCCCCAAGGAGAGGAAACCTTTGATTTATCATAATGCCAGGAGAATATGTTAGCCTGTCCAAACTAAAGTGTGGCTTATTTCAGCACCAGGTGGAAGGTATGTAGTTGTAGAATTTTCCAAAGATAATGGAACAGGCAGAATCTGTGACAAGAATTCAGGTATTTTTGGAGACGTTTTGAACAAAAGCAGTAAGTCAGTAAGCATTTATTAAGTGCCTACGGTGTGTCAGGCACTATGCTAAGTGCTGGGAATAAAAGAAAAGCAAAAGACAGGCCCTGCAGTGGAGGAACTCATAGTCTGTTTGGGGAAACAGCATGTAAACTATGTTCAGATAAGAAATATACAGAGTAAATTGGAGATAATCTCAAAGGGAAAGCACTAAGATTAAGGAAGATTGAGAAAGGCTCCTTATAGCTGAGATTTTAAAAGGAAGTCAGGGAGGACAGAAAACAGAGATGAGGAGGGGAGAGAGTTCCAGCATTAGGGGTACAGCCAGTGAAAATGCCAGCAGTCTAAAGGTGGAATGTCTCGTTCAAGGAACAGCATGGAAGCCAGTGTCACTAGATGACTGAGTATGTGAGGGAGAGTAAAGTATATGAATAGTAGAAAGATAGGAAGGAGCAAGGTTGGGAAGGGTTTTAAAAGCCAAATCAAAGAGTTTTCTGTCTGATCCTTAAGGCAATAGGAAGCCACTGGAGTTGATTAAATAGGGGTAAACATGGTCAGACTTGGATTTTAGGAAGATTAGTTTTATAGCAGCTGGCTAATACCTGAGTAATAGCAAGGAATGAGATGAGGAAAAGAGGAAGGGAAGTAAGGCATAGAGAAATTTAGAAATTTTCTGTAGTGGCGTAGAATGTCCCTCTCCGAATCTACCAGCTGGGCTAGTTTGGCAGTGGTATTCAGTCGTGTGGGACTTTTCATGACCCCAACGACCGTGCTGTCCTTGGGGTTTTCTGGCCAAGGCAAATGGTTTGCTATTTCCTTCTCCAGCGAAATAAGGCAAACAGAGGTGAGGGTCACACAACTAGTAAATCCAAGGCTGGATTGGAACTGAGATCTTCCCGACTGCAGGCCTAGTACTGTATCCGCTGCACCACCTAGCTACATCCTCTTGGCTAGTTTAACCGAGTTGTTTCCTGTAGTCACCTCAGCCTGTCCAGACCCTAACAAGCCAGCTGAATTCTATTGCAACCGGAGAACGTAAGAAGCTTCCTCTTTAGAGCTGCCATTCCCTCGATTTTTGTGTCTTCCCTGTATTGTATCTGACTCTGTGGTTCTGACTGCTTAACTGTATTTGACCCCCTGTTCTGTCTTGACCTGGGCCAGCTTTGATATGATCTCTACCCCCTGACTGGTGGCCAGGCATTTTTTTTTTTATTTTAGGCAGTTGGGGTTAGGTGATTTGCCCAGGGTCACACAGCTAGTAAGTGTCAAGTGTTTGGTCTGAGGCCGGATTTGGACTCAGGTCCTCCTGACTCCAGGGCCGGTGCTCTATCCACTGCGCCACCTAGCTGCCCCATGGCCAGGCTTTAAGCTACCCTTCCTTCTTGGCTTGGCATGGCCTAGCCATAGAACTTTTCCACCTCCACATTTCTCCTCCCGCTTCTGGTTTACAACTCAGTAAGTGGGGCTTAGCATCCATTTTATCAACTGATGATTGAGGTAAAAATAATTTGGTTCTGAACGTAGGAACATTGACAGGTGGCTCATGGAATCAGTGCTTATGGGAAAGTAAAGAGGAATTTTAGAAGTGACAGAGCAGGCACCTGGACCTTTCAATGGAATTGAAACATTTCTCCCTAATACTAAACTACTAGCTGCTCCCTATTTACATAATTGAGAAATGAGAACTAGTTACCCGCCTGTGTAAGTAAACCACACTGGGTTAGAACACGGTACTAATGAGGTCATGTGTTCATTCCAAAGAAAACCTCTGTCCAGTGGCCGAGTAACATCCCTAACCCTAGCCAGTCGTGCCACAAATACAGGCTGTTAGTCACTGGACAAGAGTGGATAATTAAGCACAGACTGTCACTCCTACAAGAAAAACTGCTTAAGGTACTCGTCTTCTGACTGTGGTTCCTTATATATCAAGCGGTGTTCTCCAAGCCAAACAGTACCTCAGGCCAGAAAAATATCTGTGTTCTCTAATGTGGACTGATTTCTTTTTTCACCTTCCGTTTGGTGACAGGAAAAAAGGTCCTTTGTTAAGTTTATAGTTTTTAAGACGTTTGAGGAGTTGTGCCCATCTACAAACTCCTACTGTGGAAAAGTATTATAAACCATCATGTTTTCCTTAGGGCCGAGTGTGGGTGTTGAACTAAACATGGTGCTGCACATGTAGCCCTTTGATCCCCTTTGGTGAGCGATGCTGTAACAACATCTCACCCTGGGGCTTTGCCTGAAGCCTCTCTACTTTCCCTCCTGCCTTTATTTCCATCTTTTGTAGGGAAGCTGGGTTTTGACCTTTCAGACCAGGAATCCTGAAATGTAATCACAGGGTGTTAAGAGAGTGGCAAGCTACCTGTAATCCTTTTATCATGTGCCGAACAGTTTTCTCTGATGAAATTAAAGGGAGCAGTCTCATTGGACAAGCAAAAAAGAGACATGCCTTTGCAGGCCTTTAAACAGGTTCAGGGATGGGCAGGATTGGGATCACTTTGTAGAAGGAGGGGAGGGGGGAGTTTCTGTGCCCTGTACCATCATCCATCTGGTATCAAATTGCCCAGAGGGAGACGCTCCATCTAGCAATTCAAGAATTTGTCCGTTCAAGAGATCTTGTAGTCCAGTTGAGGAAGCAAAGGCACACATTCTAGAGACACATGGATAGAAGAGCAGTAGTCCCTTGGAGGAGGTAGCATCTTCAGAAAACAAGACCTCTGGTAACATTGAAGAGAGCCAGGAAGGGGAACAGACCTTAAGAACCCACCTGAACATCCCCCTCCCTAGCAGAGGCACTTCACCCAAGGGGAACTGGATGAAGACTGTATGAAGAGAGAAAGAACATCTAGCCTCAGCATCACTGGTGGTTATGAGTTGCCTTTGCCACAAGTGCGTGCTCCTACATGTATTCCTCACTATCATTGTACTCTGAAGTTTGAGCCTATCTTCCTGTGGACACTGAGTGTGTTTGTGGGAGAGTGTACCCGAGGTTTGGAGGAGGGGATATGTTGTAGCTACAGTTTGCACTATGACATCTTAGTAAATGCCTCTGTTAGGAGCTAGTTTTGTCTACTGGCTGATTACTAATGAACAGCACTACCAGTGGGGCTTGTGAAGCTATAGTGTTAGGAGTACAAGTCCATAGGAGTATTCCTAGGATTCAAAAAAATAGTGACTGCTCCCTGGGAACAAAACCTAAAACATCCCTTGGGAGCGATCCAGAGGGGCTGCTACTTTGTTTCATTGAATATTTTCTATGCAAAATATTATGCTAGCCATCAGGGATAACAAGATCAAAAGCAGGGCAAGTGATTTACCTCTGAGGAGTTTACAACATCATCATAGGTAATGAGTACACAGATAAATAAGATGTGAGGGATAGCAGTGATAAGGGCGAGGAAAGGGAACTAGACACAGAATAATAAAAGAAGTAAAAGGTCACCTTCAGTTGGGCAGAGGAAGGAAAGCTTCATGGAGAAAAAGTAGTAGTACTTCTTCCATGGAAAGGCCTCTATGAAGTTGGATTCTTATAAAAATTTCACTTTACACCGTTATGTTTTCTGTTGTGTGTTTTTAACTTAAGTGAGTTCGTCGCTAATTCAGACTTACAGCTTCATTTATTTTAAGAACTTAAAAAACCTCATTGAGTTGATTAGGAGACTGTTAAGACTTTAGCAGTACCTTTTTCAGAATCTTAAGTTATTGATATTCCTTGAAAAATAATTTGGGCCATTAATAGTTCTTGAGTTTAAAACATGCAAGCACATATGCTCTGCTTTTTACATAGACAAAAATACCGAATCTACACATAGATCATAAAGTGAAAAATTGTGATTATCAGTCCAAATAATTGGAATTCTTTTGCTTCAGTTATCTGTAATTTCATGCAGAAATGTAAGCTATGATTTTATGTCTTATTATTCAGTATTATTCTATCTGTTACTTTATTTTCCCCTGGTATGTAGAACTAGAGAACTTAGGTTTTCAGCTAAGCCTTGAAGCATGGGTGGGAATTAATTTGGTAGAGAGGGAAGAATGGCATTAAGGACCTACTCCTTAAAATCAGTTCAACAAATCACAAGAAGTCCTTTTCTTCCCTTTCAGAATATCCTCTGCTTCTCAGCTCTAATCCTCATCACTGGTAACATCTTTTAAGAAGATCACATGGACCCCAACCCCATCTTGGGTTTCCAGGTGCATCTGGAAGACCCTTCTTGGTGTTTGTACCTCCTAAAGCCACTTAGGTCCTTTGAGAGCCTAATGCATGGCTGGTAGAAAAACTTTTCTTCAAGCCTTCTGTTTGAGAAACTTGACTTAGGAAGGGATCTAGGACTTATTCCAGCCTTTGGAGAAATTGCGACAGTGTGGATGGTTTGTTTGTATTCTTGAAAAGAAGCTGTTAGCAGGACTTAAATGTCTCTAAAAGCTTTGATTTGGCCAGTATATTTTATAAAGCTGGACTGCAGAGCTTAGGGCTGGGGGTGAGCTATGTTTGGACAGAACTCGGCTACTTTAATGAATGGTTTGATTCCTGGTGCAGTGCCGCCTTGCTGTAAAGCTCTTCATTATGAAATCTGTGCTCTCAGCTTCTCTGCTCCATTCCAAGTCTCTTCCAGGCAAAGCAGTTACTAGGGGGTAGGAAAGAGGAGGCGGTTTAGGCCAAATGATGTTTACTTGGTATTTTGTCTCCTTCCTTCAGTCCTGATAAAGACCGGAGGAAAAACTTACTCTACCTTTGGACCCAACAGAGATACCTGTGTTTAGGGCATAGATTCCAACACATTTTAGTTTTTCCTGGAGTATCATTCAACAAGTAAACCAAATTGGGTCATTGCCAGCTAGATGATACTACAATTTAGAAATGTTAGGAAAAACATTAATTAGCTAGGAGTTATCCTAAGGAGGAAAAGATGAAGAATTTTGAAGTTGAAATCTGGATTAGGTGAAGAAAGTAGAGCTGTTTAGTCTGGACAAGAGAAGACATGGGATAAATATGATAGCCATCTTCAGCCATCTATTTGAAGTGCTTTCAAATTAGTCCTCTTACTTTTAAAAAAATAATTGTTATTGAGATATAGATATATAGATATAGATTAATGTCCTCTACATTTCTCAGTCTCTACCTTCCTCTCCCAGAAAGAAATCTTTTTTCACAAGAATAGGAGCTGGACCCTGGGTTTCATTTGGTATGGGGTAGAAAAATCACCTCTTACAGTGCAGGTCCGTACCTTTACCAAAACCTGTAGTCTGAGAAAGTCAGTAGAATCACTGAGAGATTCAGTGACTTTTCCAGGGTGACAAAGCCAGTATGTGTCAGAGACAGAACTTCCCCTATCCTGACTTCAAGGCCAGCTCTCTAGCCACTGTGCCATACTGCCTGCCACTCTGTTCATGCTTCCACAGTCCCTTAATAAAGAATAAAAAAAAAGAGGGGAAAAAACTTCAGCAACACCTATCAGCACATCAACCAGTTTTGACATTGTAGATAGTATTCTGCATCCACAGCCTTCCACATCTGCAAAGAAAAAAGGAGGGTATTTCCTTATAATTTTTCCTTTGGCACCAAACAGGATCATTATTTCTCAACATTCAATTTTCATTTTTATTTTTCTTTTCATTTACATCATTTTAGTCACTGTGTGTATTGATATCCTTGTACTACTTATTTCATTTTGCAGCAGTTCATGTAAGTCTTCCCATGCTTCCCTGTATTCATCAGATTCATCCTTTTTATATCACAAGAATAGCTGCCTTACGTTTACGTACCACAGCTTGCTTATAGCCATTGCCATGGGATTAGATTTTTTTTTTTCTTGAACCCCCACAGGGCGGTGGGTAAGAGTTACAGAGGCAGATTTAGGTTTGATGTTAGGAAAAACCTGCTACCAGTCAAGCTCTCCAGAAATGCAATAGGCTGCCTCCGGAGGCAAGTCTTCAGTCAGAGAGTGTTGGCCACCTACACTAGTGGGCATTCTCCTCAGGCAAATGGTCTGTGAAGTGGAACCCACTATCTCATTCTGGTTTTGGATGTGCCTAATTGTTAGAGAGGTTTTGTTCTTAACAGCCATAATAGGGGCTAGACTGATTTGATTGATACAGAGAACTCCTAGATAAAGAAACTCCCTCCATCAGTGGAGGGGGCAGCACCTATGGCAGTAAGAGTTTTAAGTGCCTGGTCCTAGGCACACAGCATAACCAGTGTGTGTCAGACACAGGACACGAAGCAGGTCTTCTTGGCTGTCAGGCCTACCCTCTGCCCACTGCCCCCATATCACCTTTTAGTTTTATATGGAGCCTAAAGTTGCCTCTTTACAACTTAGACCAGTTACTCTTAATTCTGTCCTCTTAGACCAAGCAGAACATTGAAATCCATCTCTATCAGTCATGACAATCATTTCTGTGGCCAACTTGTAGATGTCTATCATGTCCTACCCCTCCCAAATCTTCTCTAGGCTAAACTTCTCATTTCCTTTATTTCAGCCTCACATGTCTTCAATCCTTGTTGCCCAAGTCTTCACATGGTCCAATTTGGAAATTCATTCATTCCACAAATAATTTTTTTTTATTTTTATTTTTTTATTTTTAACGTGTCTTTAAAACTTTGGGTCACAAATCTTCTCCCTTCCTCCCTCCCCAGCCACCCTCATTGAAAAGGCAAGCATCTCAATACAGGTTAAAGAGGTGTAGTCATGCAAAACACTTCCATAGTAGTCCTGTTGTGAAAAACTGTAAGTATAGTTCCCTTCATCCCATCCTACCCCCCATCTATTCTATTCTGTCTTTTGACCCTGTCCCTCCTCAGAAGTGTTTGCTTCTGATCATCCCCTCCCCCAATCTGCCCTCCCCTCTATCAACCCCTGCTCTCTTGTCCCTTCCCCGCCTTGTTTCCTGTAGGGTAAGATAGATTTCCATACCCTATCATTCCACAAGTAATTTTTAAGCACCTGCTATGTAGCAGACACTGTGCTAGGTCCTTGGAGATACAAAAACATAAACTAAGTAGTCACTGCCCACGAGAAGTTTGCATTCTATTGGTGGAAAACAACATGTAACAATAATAATAATATAGCATAGCACCTGCTATGTGCCAGGCGAAGTGCTAAGCACTTTACAAATTATTATTTCATTTGATCCTCACAACAGGAGGTGGGTGCTGTCATTATAATCGTCCCCATTTTCAATTAAGGAAACTGGGGCAAACAGATTAAGTCCTTGCCCAGGGCCACACAAGCTAATAAGTGACTGAGGTCATATTTGAACTCAGGTCTTCCTGATTCCAGGCCTAGCACTCTGTCCTCTGCACTACTTAGATGTGCCCCTGTTTGTATACAGAAGATTATCACTATAGGGAATACATTCAGGAAAGCAGTGTTCTTCGTCAACTACAAGAAATGCCAAGAAATGTACTGAGAGTACTTCAGATTTGGTCTAGCTAGAGCAAAATGCAGTGGAGCCATGACCTTCCAGCTCTAAATCTTCCCTTCATTATCAAAACAGTAGTTTTCACTGCATCCTAAAACCGCGTCAGCTTATTGGCAGCCAAGTTACACTGCTGACCCATATTGAATTTGCAGTGTACTAACACACCCAGTTTTTTCCCATGAACTCTATCTCTTCTTTCCTATACTTATCCAGCTCATTGTTGAACTCAGGTGTTGCAATTGATCCCTCTGTTTGCTTGTTTTTCCAGTATCCTGTAGTGTAGTTCACGTTGGCCTGGTGACTTCATCCTTCACCTGTCTGTTTTCTAGACATCTCTAACTCAGTATGTCCAAAATAAAACTCATTAGCTTCCTCCCCAAACACATTCCTCCTCCAGACTTCCTGATTTCCATTAAGAGTGCCACCTAGGGTTTTTTTTTCCCCTTTTGGTCTGTGTCTTCTTTCACAACGTGACTAATATGGAAATATGTTTTACATGATTGCACATATATAACCTATATCCAGTATCTTACTGTCTCAGGGACGGGGAAGCTAAAGAAGGGAGGGAAGAAGTTTGGAACTCAGAATTTAAAAAAACCAAATGTTAAACATTGTCTGTACATGTAACTCAGAAAAATAAAATACTTTTTTTTGAGTTTATTTGTTTTTATTTTTTTTTCACTTCCACAAGTTTTTGAGTTCCAAATTTCTCACCCCTCCCCCACCCCAAGATGGCATGCATTCTGAATACCCCTTCCCCTGGTCTTCCTTCTCTTCTATCTCTCCCCCTTCCTTATCTTATCCCCTCCCCCTTCTATTTTCCTGTAGAGCAGGATAGACTTCTGTACCCCCATTTCCTGTATTTCTTATTTCCCAGTTGCATGTGAAAACATTTTTTATAAAACATGTGTTTTTAAAACTTTAGGTTCCAAATTTTCTCCCTTCCTCCCTCCCCACCCACCCTCACTAAAAAGGCAAGCAACTCAATATAGGTTGTACATGTGCAGTTATGCAAAACACTTCCATAGTAGACATGTTGTGAAAAACTAACTCTATTTCCCTTAATCCTATCCTGCCCTCCCATTTATTCTATTCTTTCTTTTGACCCTGTCCCTCCTCAGAAGTATTTGCTTCTGATTACCCTCTTTCCCAATCTGCCCTCCTCTCTATCACCCCCCTGCTCTCTTGTCCCCTTCTCCCCCTATTTTCCTGTAGGGTAAGACAGATTTCCATACCCAATTGAATGTGTATGTTATTCTCCTTAAGCCAAATCCTATGAGAATAAGATTCCCTTATTCCCTCTCACCTTCCCCTGTTTCCCCTCCACTGTAAGAGACTTTTCTTTTCTGTTTTTTTTTTGTGAGATAATTTACCCCATTCTACCTCTCCCTTTCTTCTCCGAGTATCATCCTCTCTCATCCCTTAATTTTATTCTCCAGATATGACCCCTTAATCTTCAACTCACCCTGTGCCCTCTATCTATCTATCTATCTATCTATCTATCTATCTATCTATCTATCTATATATGTATATATATGTGTGTGTGTATATATATATATATATATATATATGTGTGTGTATATATATATATATATATACATACATACAATTTTTTTCCTTCAGCTACCCTAATACTGACAAAGGTCTCATGAGTTACAAATATCATCTTTCCATGCAGGAATGTAAACAGTTCAATCTTAATAAGTCTCTTATGATTTCTCTTTCCTGTTTACCTCTTCATGTTCCACTTGAGTCCTGTATTTGAAAGTCAAATTTTCTATTCAGCTCTGGTCTTTTCATCAGAATGCTTGAAAGTCCTCTATTTCAGTGAATGACCGTCTTTTTCCCTGAAGGATTATACTCAGTTTTGCTGGGTAGGTGATTCTTGGTTGTAATCCTATCTCCTTTGCCCTCCAGAATATTATATTCCATGCCCTGTGGTCCTTTAATGTAGAAGCTGCTAAATCTTGTGTTATCCTGATTGTGTTTCCACAGTACTTGAATTGTTTCCTTCTGGCAGCTTGTAATATTTTCTCCTTGACCTGGGAACTCTGGAATTTGGCTACAATATTCCTAGGAGTTTTCCTTTGGGGATCTCTTTCAGGAGGAGATCTGTGGATTCTTTCAATTTCTATTTTGCCCTCTGGTTCTAATATATCAGGGCAGTTTTCCTTGATAATTTCTTGAAAGATGATGTCTAGGCTCTTTTTTTGATCATGGCTTTCAGATAGTCCAATAATTTTTAAATTCTCTCTCCTGGATCTATTTTCCAGGTCAGTTGTTTTTCCAATGAGATATTTCACATTGTTTTCTAATTTTTCATTCTTTTGGATTTGTTTTACAGTGTCTTGATTTCTCATAAAGTCACTAGCTTCCAATTGCTCTATTCTAATTTTTAAGGAAGTATTTTCTTCAGTAATCTTTTGGACTTCCTTTCCCATTTGGCCAATTTTCTTTTTAGGGCTTTTCTCCTCATTGGCTTTTTGGACCTCTTTTGCCATTTGGGTTAGGCTGTTTTTTAAGGTGTTATTTTCTTCAGTATTTTTTTGGGTCTCCTTTAGCAAGCTGTTGACTTGTTTTTCATGATTTTCTTGCATCACTCTCATTTCTCTTCCCAGTTTTTCCTCTACTTCCTTACTTGCTTCTCAAAATCCCTTTTGAGCTCTTCCAAGGCCTGGGACTGATTCATATTTTTCTTGGAGGCTTTGGATGTAGGAGCTTTGACTTTGTTGTCTTCTTCTGGTTGTATATTTTGATCTTCTTTTTCACCAAAGTAAGATAATATAGTCTGACTCTTTTTGCACTGCTTGCTCATGATCCCAGCCAATTACTTGAGTTTTAAACTCTTTGTTAAGGTAAGAGTCTGCTTCCAATGTGGAGAATGTACTGTCCCAAGCTTCAGGGGTTTGTGTAGCTGTTTTCAGAGATACTTGTAGGGACCTGTAAATTTTCAGTTCTTCCAAGGTGGTATGATAAGGGGCGAGGTGTTTACTCCTTTCCTGGCCTGTGACCACAAGTATTCCTTTCTGTCCTATAACTGTGAGGAGGGGTTCCTCTCCACAGCCACTACAAGCTCCACCATGCCAGCGCTCCTCCTCACCCCAGCACCACCGCCCAGAACTGTGACCCAGATCCACACGTGGGCAAAGCAAGAGATTCCTGCCTCAGCACTGGCAAACAGATCCCTGCAGTCCCTCTCTGATCAGCCACTGGATTCCCCCTCAGTCTGTGGGCCAGAAGCTTGGGAAGCAGCTGCCCCCCCCAGGGCCATGCTCTTGGGAATGGAGCTGAAACCGCGCCTTCCTCTCTGACCACCGACAGAAACAGACTTTTCCCACTGACCTTCTAAGTTGTCTTTGGCATTGGTGGATTGAGGAGTCTGGAAACCTCCACAGCTGCCCGCGATTCAGTCCTCTGAGGCCTGCTCCAGGTTTGCTGTGGCCTGCGCGCCCACGCTGTGCTCCCAGCCCGGCGCAATACACTTTTCTGATCAATCATCCAGGTTGTCTTGGGCTGGAAATTTGTTTCACTCTGTCTTTTTGTGGGTTCTGCTGCTTCAGAATTTGTTTTAGAGCCATTTTTTATGAGTATTTGGAGGGGTTTGGGGGAGAGCTCAAGCAAGTCACTGCTTTCACTCTGCCATCTTGGCTCCGCCCCCAAAAAATAAAATACTATTTAAAAATGAATAAAAATTGGTTAGGTAGAAAATTTAAAAGAGAGAGAGTGCCACCTCAGTTCATAACCTTGGATTCATTCTAGATACTTTTCCTTTCCTCACCCCCTTATGTCTAATTACTTGGCAAGTGTTGTCATTTCTATCTCCATAACATCTCTAGCATAAATTCCCCTTCTTTCCAGTCACGAGGCTGCCATCCTATTTCAAGTCCTCTTCACCTCCATCTGGACAATTTACATATACTCTTAATTGATCTTCCTTTTTCCACTCTGTCTTTTCTCCAGTCCCTCTTCCACACAGCACAAAGCTGACCATGTCCCCACACTGCTGAAGAATCTTTAGTGATTCCCTATTACTTCTCTGTTAAAATACAGATGCCTCCCACTAGATCTAAAGCCATGCACCATCTGGCTCCAGCCTGTTTTTCCGTACTGATTTTTTTCTTATTTCTCTTCAGATAATCTATATTCTGGCACAACTGACCTCCCTGCCTTTCCCCTCATTTAGCCTTCCATCCCCTGCCTCCATGCCTTGACAAAGGCTATTCCTGAAACACACCCTTTCCTCACTTACTCCCCACCTCATCATTCTCCTAGTGATTTGTGCTCCCTCTCTCCTCCAATAATCATGTTTTTATTTATTTGTTTGCATATGGCATCCCCGAGAGAATGTAAGCTCTTTGAGGTAAGGCTTTTTTTTTCTTTGCATGCCTAGCACCTAGAAGGATTCCTTAAACCTTATAAATGCTTAATTAGTGCTTATTGGATTGAAATGAATTGAAGCAAAGTGAATCAAGGGCAGCTCTTATTGTTATTGTCTCCGTATTAATGTTGAGTTTCAGCTCCCTAATAACTATTTTTGTTCTACCTTTTCTAATCCTAACTATACTCGTCAGAGAAAACAAGCGATGTAAGAGCTGAGCAAGTTACTCCATCATCAGTTCCTATTCTTCCTTCCACCCCAAGCAACAACAGTAGCCCTTCTTTTATTACCCCTTTTCCCCCATTTCACCTAAATAAACTCACTGGGTTACCCTTCCCCCCCCCCCACCAGCCTCAGCTCGTTCTGAGTTCTAGTACACCAGACACTGTTCTTACAGGACTACACCTTACATTTGTAATTGTCCTCCTTTACACCCCTAGCTTCTGGCTTCTCTACGTGACTTTTTAAAATTTAATTGACTGAGGGGCAGCTAGGCAGTTCAGTGAATAGAGCTCTGGCCTTGGAGTCAGGAGGACCTGAGTTCAAATCTAGCCTCAGATACTTAACGCTTACTAGCTGCGTAACACTGGGCAAGTCAGTTAACTCCGCCTCACCAAAAAGAAAAAGAAATTTAATTGGCCTGATGAGTTTCCTGTGCATTCACATCCCTGTCTTTAAACAATTCCTCTTTGTGGGTGAATATCATCGAAGATAAATACTCCTTCATTGATTCTTCCACCTTTTGAAGGATAAAATTATCATGAAAGCAAACTAAGAAATTATCAAGAGGCATACCGCCACAAAGGTTCAAGATCGGCCCCAAAATCGTGAAGCCTTCAGCTGCACATCTCTGACACATACTGGCCTTATTACCTCTGGACAGCTGCCGGCCCTCTCAGGGCCCCACTCAGCTTTTGAAGACTTTAAACTCCAGAGATGCTAGTCTGGATTGGAAGTTCTTACCACCAGGAGCTCCCTACATGCTTAAAATCACAGGACCGGTAAAAATGAGAAAGAAGGAGAAAAAGAAGAAAAGAGATGAGGAGAACAGAAAGGAGATAAACTATGGGCTGCTTTGCCTGGGCAGAGGGAGAACTCTAGCTGGTGTCCAAAATACTGAAACCTCCACCATCAATACTATGTCATACTTCTGTGCAAGGCCACTGGGGGCGCCACAGAGTGTTGGGCCTGGAGTTGGGTAAGCCTGAGTGCAAATCCAGCCTCCAACACTTCCCAACACTAAGCTTAGCTTAGCTTAGGTGACTTCGGACAAGTCACTTAATCTCTGTTTGCTTCAGTTTTCTTATCTATAAAACAGGAGTGATAATAGCACTTACATCTCAGGGTCGTTGTGAGGATCAAATGAAATAGTATTTTTAAAGTGCTTATAATACCTGGCACCTAGTAGGCACTATATAAATGCAAGCTATTATGATTATTATTGATGTTATCATTATCATCATTAATACTGTGACTTATCTCCCAAACTCCTCATCTGTTTCCCACTTCTGACCAAGTGCCAAGTATGTGAAAATGACAAATATCACTTAAGTTCCTGCCTCTGTTGGGTTTCACTGAAGTGATCTTCTCACTATGCTTTTCCCCTCTGTTTATCAGTCATCTGGTCAACAAACAGAAGGCTGTATTGAAGGCACCACACTAGGCAATACAAAGACAAATATATATATATATAAACTTTCCATCATATATATACATATATATATGTGTGTGTGTATATATATATATATATATATATATAAAATATATATATATGTATGTATGTATGTATGTATAAACTTTCCATTCCTTCAAGGAGCTTACATTCAGTTGTATATACTGAGAAACTGTGTGGCCCAGTGGATAGGATGCTGTGCCTGGAGTCAGGTGACTTGAATTCAAATCCAACCTCAGACATTTAGTAGCTGTGTGACCATAGGCAAGTCACTTAACCTCTGTCTGCCTCAGTTTCCTCATCTGTAAAGTGGAGGTTTATAATAGCACCTGCTTCCTAGGGCTGTTGTGAGGATTAAATGAGATAATATTGCGCTTCGCAACTTTAAAGGTCTTTAAAATGGTAGTAGTTATTATTGTTATAATTGTACAGTGTATACAAAATAAATATAAGGTAATTAAGTTAGGAGGCAGGCAGTAATAACTAGGGAGGATCTGAAAAGGCTGTATATAAAAGATGGTGCTTGAGCTGGTCTTGAAGCAAACAAGGGCCTCTTGAGTGGGAAGAGGAGGAGGAGGTGGATTCTAGGCATGAGGGATGGTCGCGCAAGGCCTAAAATGGTTGCCTGAATCTCCTCAAGAGTGTGTAGTCTGAGTGTCTCATGGTCTGCTGCCTGCCTTCCCATTTACCTGCCCTATTCCTTTTGAGCAAGATATATCTTCCTGTGAGTCTGCAGTCTATGGGAGAGACAAAAGAGTACAGAAATAACAGAAAATACAAGACAGAATTTAAATTCAAATACTTTTAACATTTTTTTAGTCCATGCCTGCGATTTTATAAGGAGTTCTTGGTGAGGAAATTCTCTCTACTAATACGCTCAGTGTGCTGTTGAGAAACTTGCAGTCTTTGAGAGTTGCCTCAGGGCACTGAGAGGTTAAGCCACTTGCCAGGGTCGCATGGGAAACAGGTGCCCAAGGTGGGACTTAAAGTACACAGTGTGAGCCTTAAAGAAAAGGAAGAAGTGTTCAGTAGGTAGAGGTGGCAGAGGAAGGGAGGGGCCCATGCCAGTCACCCCAGCATAGAAGGCAGTACTGAGGTAAAGGCAGAGAGATGGAATAAGTTTGGCATGTAGAGTACGGGAAGGAGAATAAAAGGAGGAAAGGCTTACAAAGAAAGGTTTGAGACAGATTGTGGAAGGCCTTAAATACCATAATGAGGAATTTTTGCTTCATTCTTTAAGCAGTGGGCAGCCATTGAAAGGTTCTGAGTAGAAGTGTGATGTGATGAGAGCCATGCATTATGAAGGCCGATTGGGTAGTGCTCTAAAGCATGTGGAGGAGGAGTGAGGGAAGACTGGTATTCATAATAATAAGAATGATGGTGGCTGTCATTTATATCATACTTTGGATCCTCACAATAGCCCTGTGAGATTAAGAAATGAGAGTATGATTATTCCTGTTTTATTGAAAACAAAGCTAAGGCTTCAAGAGGTCGTCATCAGCTCAGGTAATGAGTGCTAGAATCAGAACGAGCTTCAGGGCTCTTCCCATTCTACCAGGCTGCCCTCTGGGATGCACATTGATTTAGAAAAAGTTAATGCAGGACAGAATGTCTTCTGCATTGTCAGCTGAGGTGTTTGCTTTTTTGTCTATCTTTGCCACAAAGGGGT
Source organism: Phascolarctos cinereus (assembly GCF_003287225.1). Classification (NCBI taxonomy): domain Eukaryota; kingdom Metazoa; phylum Chordata; class Mammalia; order Diprotodontia; family Phascolarctidae; genus Phascolarctos; species Phascolarctos cinereus. The sequence goes on from NW_027555847.1 coordinate 60,085,961, forward strand.
AATGGAGGAGGAGGGAAGACCAAGACATAAAGATAAAAGACATCAATTTAAAAAATGTTTAAGGAAGAAAAATGCTCAGGTACCTTTCATAGCAGCTGGGAATTCCATCGTGGGAAATATCTGAATGTCTCACCAAAGAACAACATGCTAAAGAGTGCAGAGCAATACTTTGTTCCTAGGGATAGGGACTAGACTGGCAACTTCCAGGTGAGGAAACTTCTTCTGTCGATTCTGGTAGAGGTGCCAATCTCTGCAATGTGTGACCTTTGAGAATAGCCTAGAGCAGAGATGCCAAGCATGCAGGCCTCCAAAGGGCGGCCCAGAACCGGGGTCAGATTTCATTGGGAAATATTGAACAAAAAGAATAAAAATAAAGTAGGACATAGATGATGTTAATAATGTTTTTCTGAGTCAAGATGTGACCTCCAGGGATCCTAATGTGTGGTTTAGTGACCCTGTTTCAATTTGAGTTTTACACCACTGGGCTAAAGCACTAAGCAGCTGAGTAGCTTGCCCAGGGACGTGCAGCCAGTATGTATCTGAAGCTAGACCTAAATTTAGGGGTTTTCCTGGCTCTAAGGTCAGCCCTTTATCCACTATGCCCAATTGCCTTTCATTCTCTACTGTAGCATTATTAAATTGGTGGATTTGAAGTCTTGGATTGCCTCTGTAAAACTGACTCTAATGCTACAAATTAAAAAAACTCTTCTATTAAAAAAAAAAAGATTAAATGTTCAGTCCTTATTTGAGAAGTCAGGAAAATGTGCAAGTCACCAAAAATGGTTGTTTGTTGTTGTTTTTAAGTTTTGACATTCAAAACATAATCTTCAGTTATCAAAAAATATATATCATTGAATAGCTCATTGCCTGATGATACTTAATAAATGAAATGTGACTTTACACCAGAAGAGAGCTCCAGAGGCAGACACTAATCAAGTCCAAGGTTATGTGAGAAGACCCACACTGAGTGTGGCTGCTGGTGTGTCTGGTACCATGACACAGCAATTCTGTCTTGATCCAGGGCCAGACCTAGCTGTCTCCTCCTTCCTCCTTTTTCAGGCTCTCCCTGCCTTGCCTCCTGGGCCTCTGCTAGGGTTGTCTCTTTGCAGTTAGCAAGATGTTACCTAAAGATTAGTTAACTTTGCCTAAAGCAGGGGTTTAGTCTAAAACTGGGGTTCATGAGGGTTCATGAATTTTGTTGTTTGGTTTTTTCAATATTTTGATAACTTGTTTTCCTTTGTAATCCTACATTTTATGAATTTAAAAACTTGATTCTGAGAAGGGGCCCATAGGCTTCCCTAAACTGCTGCCCAGGGGGTCCAGGATACAAAGAAGACTAGGAACTCCCCTGGAAAAGGGTTTTCCCTCCAAGCAATATTTGTATCTTAATAGAGTCTTTGAATAAGTCCCTCTGATGGCAAGCTTTCTTTAGAAGTCGGTAGAGATTTTGGAACAAAAGTTTGCCCATCACTCCCCCCAGTCATACCAGTCTTTTCATAAGGCCAGCCCTGGGTCTCTGCACCCAAAACAGGACACAAAGGAAGAATGAAGTAACAGTTGTTTCCAATTCTCTTTATATTGCTGTGGGCGACTAGTATTGATCATAGTGCTAATGAGATTTAAAGGTTTGGGAGCCTCTCTCAGCTCCCCTCCTCCTGCCTTCCTGGCTTGTATTTTCTCTCCCTTTGCCACCATAGTGGTGATACCCACTATGGACTTGGCTTCATTCCAGAGGAGGGAAAGAGGGGGAAAGTAGGGAGGGAGGGGGAGAGAGAGAGAGAGAGGAATTGAAGAAGTCACAGTCCTTTATCCAACTATTTGCAGCAAACTGGTCTTGTGTCAGCTCATTTGGGGAGAGATGTGGGGCTCCTAAAAGAAGGAGGCCCCGTAAAGCCCTACCTGTGTGTCACCGTGCATCATTTAGGGCTGGAGTCAACACAGACCGCTAGGGTCATTTAGACATGGTTGTTTCCTGGTTTCTTCTCTAGACCTCGAAGGGTGGATCCTGTGTGCTCAGGCCTTCAATCCAAGATACTTCACTGCTACCGAGACAACCTTCGGGAGGTACTCAAGTGCTCTGACCTGGTCAAGGCCTACCAACACTGCGTGAGCACTGCCCAGAAGGTACACCCAGCTCCTTGCACTCCTTTCTTGCCTCCTTCTCCTCAGACTTCCCCGACACTCACTGCATGTAGTCCGATACTTCCCTTCTAGCTCTGCCCTTCCCTGTCTCCTCATCATTCCTCTTGGGGAATGGTCCTGTCTCTTCTCTGCCCAGACCCTAACGAGAGGATCCCCAGCCTTTTGGTATAAAGGAGCCTCAAGATAAAGAGGGAGCTGAACATACTATAAGAATGTTGGATTTAGAGTCAAAAACCCTGGGCTCAAATCCCATCTCTGCTACTGGACTACTTATTTGATGTTGGCTGAGTAAGTCACTTCCCCTCTCTGGGCCTCATTTTTCCTCATCTGTAAAATGGAGAGGTTGAACAAGATGTTCTCTGTAATCCCTTCAGGCTCCTATGATTAAAATAATGTCTGTGACCATAGAAATTGGGAAAGGAAGCTGCTACTGAAGAATTGTGTTATAAGGAGAGAGGGAATTAGTGGAAAGTTAATGGAGAAATTAACATGGCCATTTCCAGCAATTTTGGGCTTAACTCCCTCTCACCATACCCTACAGAAAATGTCAAATCATTCTCCAACTATACTGTCCCCTCCTCCAATCTGTAGGTTCTTCCATCTGCCCTGAAGTGCCATAAGGCCACAAGGCTATAAAATGCCAGTGATCAGCAGCCTTCCGTCATCCTCCAGCTACCACCCACCTCTCTTACTGCCAGTGGATTATTCAGGCTAGCTTTTCAAATAACCTTGGGTCCCAGGGACTCCCTTATAGCTTATCAGTATTTTGGACCTGGGAAGTGGGACATTGTGGGAGGTGATAAATAGCCCACTATGTAAGTGTTGAGTGGTTGATCACAATCGAGAGATCAGAGACACCTGCTAAGACCTCAGAGGATACCCTTAAGATAGAGTGAAAGCCTGGTCTTGGTGGGTGCTAGAGGGAAACACAAGGTCAGAGAATTGCCAAGGATGGCAGCCCGTTCCTCAGGGTCTGTATTGCCTCTGCATTAGATTCTGTTCCTCTGCTACATCTAGGCCAGCAGGAGAGCAATTCTACAAAGCCCAGACTCAGCAAGGAATGCCAGTTCCTTCCTGCATCAGAGACACCAGGCTGGAAATGAAGCATAGGGCTAACTGGGAAGCAGTTCTGGACATCCTGTTAGAATAAGAAGAGGTTCTGTAAGGGGGGCAGCTAGGTGGTACAGTGGATAGAGCACTGGCCCTGAAGTCAGGAAGATCTGAGTTCAAATGTGGCCTCAGACCAAACACTTGACACTGCCTAGCTGTGTGACCCTGGGCAAGTCACTTAACCCCCATTGCCTTAAAAAAAAAAAAAAAGAGGTTCTCTACAGGGTGATCATCAGAGGACAATTTAAGACCAAGATTTTGATTTCTGTATGGATTTCAGGTCCAGTCAAGGCGTTATTTTAACCCAGGGGTGGGAAACCTGCAGCCTCGAGGCCACATGTGGCCTTCTAGGTCCCCAAGTGCAGCCTTTTGACTAAGTCCAAGTTTTATAGGACAAATCCTGTTATTAAGGGCATTTGTTCTGTGAAGTTTGGATTCAGTCAAATGGCCACACTTGAGGACCTAGAGGGCTATATTTGGCCTCAAGACCACAAGTTCCTCACCCCTGTTTTAACCTGTGTAAACCTGACTTAAACACATTCCCTTTCCAGCTAACCAGAATACTCTGGTTGTCTGAGCAGCAAACAATTTATGAAGTATGAAGGGATGAAATTTCTCTAACTTAGGCAGTCCCTTGTCTTCTGTTTTGATATTTGCCACTACTTAATATACCGCATTTATTCAAAAGATTTTTCTCCTGCCAGACCCCTTCTCTTCAAACAAATCCAACAAATACCTATCTCCCCTCTGTCTTTTTCTTCTCCCTGTGTCCCATCCCTTCCTGACTCGGTGGACATTTGTGCTCACCAACCATCTTTGGCTTCCACTTACTATCTTAGATGAAAAGCTCTTAGAGCTAGTTTTTGAAAAAGAAGATTCTCATTCTTGCATCAATGCCTTGATAAAGGGTGAGGGCTCACTTCTCTTCCCCACAGATGAGCCCATTTTCCAGAGCCAGAGAGCCAGCTGCTCTGTGTGATGACATGTGGTAACCAAGGTCAGAGCAGTCCTTGGCTGAAGCAGGCTGTTCCACCTCGAGGCTCTTATCTGTAGCTGTCTCCCTCCAGCAGTCAAAAGGTTTCCCTCTGACTGAGCTTTAGGTGAATGTTGAGAGACAGGTGCCTGGAATCTAGTCCCCCTGTAGCTCAGAGGCCACAGGAAACAAATTGAGATGGGTTTTGAGGGAGCTGGGTTAAGTCAGGGCCCTCACAAAGGCCCAGTTCAACTCATGCCCCCTGAATCTTTCCTAGAGTAGAGCACTCCTCATGGAAGTGTTGTGTACCACCCAGGCCAGGGAATGTACTTTACCCTAGCATCGACCTCTCATTGTTCATCTCCTTGGAAGTAGGGGATGGCTCTCTCATGGCACCATCAGAGACAGAACTTCTGAGGTTCCAAAGGAGGTGGGGAGTGGAGCACTCTGAGCCTCCAAAGGTAAAGAAGCTAAGGATGGAGAGATGCTGTTTTCTCTCCTACTAAGGACGGAATCTGTTTGCTTAATTTTAAGTCTAACATGAAACAAGCTGCCAACCATCCCTGAAGAATCTTCAACAGACGGAGATGGGGAAAATTGTCAGGCTGTATTAGACCAAATGGTGTAAGTCCTGGTGGAATTTTTTTTTTATCCTTCCTATTTACCAAGATGGTCTTTGTATGTCTGCAAATCAGCAAGCTTAAAACTTTAATTAAAAGCCCTTCTCCTCCCACCTCCCATCCTCCCCTCCCCCCAATCCCCAGACCTATAGGATATTTCAAGTCCCTAACTAATTTTTGGCATATCTGATTTCTTATTTGGGGAAATGCTATGCTAAGGGATCCTACTGTCCAGCTGTCTCCAGTCCTATCCCCCAGCACTGGGCATTTTCTTCTCTCCCTTCTACAAATCAGGCTTTTAGCTTTGGGGGATTGGGGCAGTATTTGGGGAGGAGTGGGGTGTTGACTTTTTTTCCCCTAGCAGAGTATATCTTTAGCAAACACATTTACCAATACATCTTTATTGCACCAAGTACAGGCAAAATGTGATTATGAAGGAAGACAGATTGCATTAAACTTCAGCCTGCTTTCTGCAGCCAGCCTGCCCAAGAAGGTGCTGGGAAGCTGCCAGGCCTAACTCCCCGCCCCCACCCTTTCCCACCCCCAGTGTTGTTAAAGAGTAAATTGGAGGCTGAACAACTGGCAACAGCAGAGGCCAGTGAAGGATCCAACTGAATTTGAGTGTATAGTGTGCGGGGAATGCGTGTTAGACCTAATACCTTCACAATCTCAGGATCCAAAGATTCTGGCTATAACAGTGTATGTGTGTGTTGCTGCAAGCATCCGCTCTGCCCCCTCCCAATGAGCATCTCAGAAGACTGCTGGCTAGTGTACTCCAGTGTATGACATAGGGATTTGCCACAGGCAGTAGCCGGGTAGCAGGAAATCACCATGGTCTACATTAGTTAGGGGCTAGGTGAGTGGGGCAGAGGCCCAGCCATTAGGCAGGTAGCTGGGAAAGAGAGATAATGCCTTCACACTCCAAGGGTTCTTGGGCATTTTCTGAGGCCTTGCAAACTCTCGCCCAGTGCAATCAGAGCCCAGAGGCATGTGCATGTATATGGATGTGGATAGCTTCCTGGCGGGAGTTTAGGCTCTCCATAGATTTTTAACAAGCAAGAACCTGATTTTTATGAAAATCACATATGAGTGAACATTCTCCCTGAGTTAGTTTCCGCTGGAAAATTCTGTTATTTAAAGAAGTGAAGGATAAAGGTAAGAACCCTACGTGACACTGTTAATGCAAGTGAATTTTTTTCTGAGACCTGTGTTTGTACACCAGGTACCTGTTAAAACTCAGTTATAGACATGGGGGGTTTTTTGTTTGTTTGTTTTAGCCTAGGTTTTGCCTAGGACCTTCACCTTGATTGAAAGTTATTTTAAATGCTGAATCTCATTTCATACCACCCACAGTTCATCTTGTTATGTAAAAGAGTCTGTTCAGTTCAGCAGTCTGGTACCCTGTGCCAGGTCCTGGGAATCAAGGCAGAAAGAAAACAGTCCATGCCTTCAAAGAGCTGACATTCTGCTAGAGGATGGATGTTACATGGATTTGAAGGATGGGAGAGGCTCTAAAGAGATACATGTACAAGTGTTTTCTGGCTTATTAAGAATAATTTACTAAGTAGCTTCAAGAGCCCACTGACTTTTAAACTGACCAATATTTCTTTCCCTTAAAAATAAGATTGAAAAATCATCCAGTCTTGTAGAAGAAAATAAACTTCCGTCTTTATACCCTTGGTTAGGAGCCAAGAAATCCTATTCAACCTTGTAGCTTTGTTACTCAAGATGATAGAATCATAAATGATAGCCTATCTAGTCTACCTGCTCACTTACAGGTTAGGAAAATGAGGCACATGAAGGTTAAATGCCCTGCTCAGGGTTGCACAGGGAGTATTTATCAGAGGGAGAGTTTTAACCCAGTTGCTCTGGTTGCCCAGCCAGTCTTCTTTCCATTGTACCATGCTGCCTCCTTGTCATCCCAGTACTGGGCTGCACATCAGGAATCATAGATTTTAGAGCTGGGGCAGACCTCAGGAGAGCTCTGATTCAGTCCCTGCCTTCAGTTCAACATTCATTAAGGAGCCACTCTGTTTAACATGCTATGGGTAAGTGCTAAGAACTCAAAACTGAAGTAGTCCCTGTCCTCAGGGAACTTGCATTCTACCCAGTAAGAGGTGGTAGTGTCTCCACTTTATAGAAAAGGCAGCTAAGGCACAGGATGGTTTGGTGATCTGCTCAAGATCACATCAATAGCAAATGGCATTAGGGGAACAAGACCCAGTTTTCATGTCTCCTAGTAATACCATGTTCTTTCAGAGCAAAAAAAGATGAAAGTTTTGGTAGAAGAATTCCTTAAAGTGGAAGTGAATTTATTGTATTCACTTCAGAGTCTCCACAAAGGCTTCTGAAATAGAATATTGTGTCCAATTCTGGACAGACAAGCACATGTGAACAAAGGTACTGGCAAACTAGGATCATGAAAGGGTAGAGATGGGGATGGAGAACCTGCAGCCTTGAGGCCACATGTAGCCCCTCTAGGCCCTCAGGTGCAGCCCTTTGACTGAATCCAAACCTCACGGAACAAATCCTTTTATTAAGGGGATCCTCCCTCTCGAACGTTGGCTGTGTGACTCTAGTTAAGTCTCCTTACCTCTCAGGGCTCCAGGCAGCACTCCAAAATTATAAGTTGCAGAGTAATTGCAGATCTGCATTGGCAGGCCAGTAGTTCCCTACACCGGAAGTATCAAACATGCACCCACCACAGTGCAGATTAAAATGTCATTGGAAAATACTTAGTAAAATAAATAAAAATATAATAAAATATAGGTAACAGTACATTGTAAAACTAAATCCATATGTGGACCACATGGATCATTATGTATAGAGCAGTGGCCCCTGTTTCTTTCTGAGTTTAACACCACTACCCTACACCAATGAAAACACATGTCTAGCAAAGAAAAAAATATGCTCAATTATACATCATAATGAAAAGACACGTAATGTGTGAAAAAATAAAACCAACTATTCCTAGATGATCCGTTTGGTTTCAGCATGCCATTATATGATTTTTGGTAGCATCAGCACTAACTTATATTTCTCATTATGTCTTGCTTAGTCTAATAAAGTATTAAAATTAGTCTTCATTCCCTGAGTAGTCACATGTGTTAGGGGATCAGGGAAAATGGTTCAGACCCCATGTTAGACAGTTGAGCAAAGCAACTGAGGATAAAATATTTCCTATGAGAGATTCATAAGGTATATAAGCCATAGCTAAGTGACCAAAGGGCTTCTAGCCCCTCCCCAGTCCCCCAGTCAGCCCCTGCCAAGGTCTGTGTTCACTAGTAGAAGTGTCCTGCTCTTTACAGTGTCACTGAGCCATACGTAACATGACTCTCATTCGTAGGGCTGAAGAGCAACAATCATTCCTGGCATGGAGAGAGCCCAGCAGCAGCAGCAGGCGTGCTTCAGTGAAGTTACCACTTGCAGGACCACAGATCCCTGGTTCATCACCAACATTTCCAGCCGTTTACCAACATGTGACCAAGAAATACCACTGTGCTTTGGGTTTATCATAGTTAAAGTGACATGTTAAAAAAAAAAGTGTATGTCCACAGCTGCCCTGAGGAAATAAAGCAGATGTCTTTGTTTTCAATCAGTCTCTACAAGCGCAACCCTCTGAACTTTGATCGGGGAAGAATGCCTGAACTCGGGGAACAAGCTTAGTTCTTAGTCAGCAGCTTAGCACATTCCTGGTCTGTTTCAAGCCAAATAAAGGCTTCAAGAAGGAAGGAACTCATTAGGCTTGGAGAATTCGAGAGTAGGGAGAAACACCTTGTTCCCTTTAGGCTTCTAACTTAGGAAGGATATTAGAAATTTGATGAAGAGATTCTTGTTCACAGGCATGACAGGAGGTAGATTGTTTGTTGGGAATGTTGTAGAATGAGAATGTTAGTGGTTCAGGAAGGGTAGGACTAGATAATATCTAAGTTCTCTTCTAACTCTTGAGGATTTCATCCCAAGTATTTCTTTCCTTACACCACAGAAGACATCCAGTCAAATAAGATTAGGATTTGGGTTGTCAGGAGAGGTAGTGAGGCCTTCTACCTTCTGAATAGCTCCCCCAAAGCTGTTTGTAAGGAAAGACAATACATTCCATTGTTAAGCAGTCATATCTTTGAATCAGTTGAGAGTATAAAAGCATTAGTAGTTTATCTGTACAAGTGAAACTAAATATGCTTTTTAGGCACTTTTGTGTCTCCATAAGGAAAAATAATAAAGCAAAGAACCCAAGATAGAGCAAAATTTTCCCTTTCTGAGTTTAATAAGTCTAATACATTTCTGATTCCTGAATTATGTGGAGATAGGAAAGAGATCAAGGTCCTCTGAAGGGTTCACTGTGCCCTGTTTAAAGAACAGCCTCTAAATAAAATCAGGTAGAAAGGAGACGGCCCAAGCTAGGAGGTGGCGGACCTTTAGAAGCTCTGAATGAGGTGTGGAAGCTCAATCTTTACTAGTCAATCCTTGAGGGCTCTGGAGAATACTTCAATGGATTTGTCATCTCATCACTGTCCCCAGCACAGTGATGTCATAGTGCAGCATGAAGGACAACAGCCATCTCGTCAATATGACCTCTTTTTTCTGGTCATATATTTCTTTAATGACAAACCCTCTCTTATACCAGTTAACAGACCAAAAATGACTCTAAATGTGAGTGGTTATTACATTATTAGAAAGGATCAGCTTAAGAAGAGGAGTTTACTTTCAAACATCAGAGTTTTCCACAGTGACTCAGTGAATGAAATCTGAGGCTAGAGAGAAAGGAAGGGGCAGACCTAGACCAAGCGTAGGTATTGAGTGCCTCATTTACTCAGATGCTTTGGCCTTCAGTGAAGTGCTGCCCATCTACCAACATTCATCAGATTCAAGATTCCTGTTGTAAGGGATGGCCGTGCTCAGAGAATGTGCCCAGATGCCAGTCAGCCCTACCCTCTATCTTCTTCTTCCTCCTCTTGGAAGCCTGCCACTTTTAGGTTTCCCCTGTGATGGCCAAGGAGATGTCAGACTAGGTATTCAGCAAAGGAGTAGGTGGAACTGCTCGGATGAGCCTTCCTGGGCCATTTGTCTCCCACATGACTGTGTAGGTTTGGGACACAAGGTTGTATTTTATAAGATATCCAGAGATCCCTTAGATTGCATCCAGGCCTCAGTCCAAAGACATTTTCAGAGAATCCGCTGGAGCTCTGTGTTATTTGGGTAGACATTTCCTTCATATCTTTCGCGTGATTTGTGGGTACCCCTGAGCCACCACTTACAAAGTATGACAAGGCAGAATTGACTGGCTCCCCCAGGTTCCGTCCACTCCCTTAGGTCCTGCATGACTCCAGCCGAGTAGACAATTGTCTGTACTGGCCCTGATCCCCTCCCCCATCTCCACGCCTGTCATTCCAGAGGCCTGTTTCAGAATGACTTTGCAGAGCAGAAGTTCAAGCTGATGAGTTTTGGGTTAGCCATACTTTGGCTAAAAGAAAAAGCCTGGTGATCTCGAGACAGCAAGAGGCAGCCACGGTCCACTGTGCTGGGGTGAGAAGAGATAGGGCTTCCGGAGGGCCTCCTCTCCCCTCAGGGGACATCAAGGGCTCTCAGCCAAGTATAGTAAGAAAAGTTAGCATTTATATATCTCTTCAAAATTTACAAAGTATTCCACAGTGATTATTTCATTTGTTCCTCACAACCCTGTGGGATAGGTACTATTACCGTCCCAATTGTACAGGTGAGAAAACTGAGACGCAGATTAAATGTGCCACTGGGGTCCCTCAGCACACAAGTGTCTCAGGTGGGATTTGAACCTGACCCCATTCAGGCCACCCACCCACTTATCTATGTGTCTGTTGGCATAGGACATTCCTCAATGTTTTAGGAAGATTGAGCCCCTATCCAGGGAAAAGGGAATATCAAGGGAGGGAGGGAAGGGCAGATCACTCCTCTGCCCAAGACCCCCTTCAGGGGTGGGGAATTGAAGCCTCGACAGCCACAGGCTCCCCATCCTTGAAGAAGATAGAAGTACAAGAAATGAAACAATCCTTACATATAAAGAGTTTACATTCTAATGGGGGAGATGACACGTACACGTAAGTATATATAGCATGACTATAAAGTGAATCAGTGGGGCAGCTAGGTGGCACAGTGGATAGAGTGCCTGGCCAAGAGTCACTCTTCTTCCTAAGCTCAAAGATGGCCCCAGACACTTACTAGCAGTGTGACCCTGGGCAACTCACTTAACCCTGTTCACTTCAGTTTCCTCATCTGTAAAGTGAGCTGGAGAAGGAAATGGAAAACCACTCCAGTGTCTTTGTCAAGAAAGCCCCAAATGCCCCAAATGGGGTCATGGAGAGTCAGACACAGCTGAACAACAACTGTCCTGGCCAGACCAGATCTGGAAAATCTCCTCAGTTCTTGACACCACATTTTAGGAGAGGGCATTGCCCCCCCTCAAAAAAAAAAAAAAGAATAGGAGCATGTCCAGAAGAGGGATTCAGGAACTTGTCATATGAAGCAACTGGGTGTGTTTAGCCTGAAAAAGAGAAATGGGATCAGGGGAGGAAGGAGCGAGTAAAAAAAAAAAAGAAAAGAAAGCCCCAAATGGGGTCACGAAGACTCAGACATGACTGAAAAGATTAACCAACAGCACCTACTATGTGCCAGGCATTGTGCTAAGTGCTTTACAATGATACTCTCATTTGATTCTCGAAACAACCCTCGGAGTTAGATGCTATTATTGTCACCATTTTACAGTTGAGGAAACTGAGGCAAGCACAGGGTAAGTGACTTGCCCAGGCTCACACAACTAGTAAATGTCTGTGGCCACATTTGAACTCGGGTCTTCCCATCTCCAGGCCTAAGGGAGAATACTAGCTAGCGGTTGGGGAATCAGAAAAAAGGTTGATTCAGAGATGCTGCATGATCTGCATCTTAAAGGGAGAGAGAGATTCTGTGAGATGGAGAGGAAATATGTTCTAGGCATGAGGGTTGGCCAGAGCAAAAATGTGGAAACAGGAGGTGAAGTGTGTGTGAGGACAAAAAGCCAATTTGGGTGACTCAGTGAGGAAGAGGGAATAATGTTCAAGGAGTCTGGAAAGGTAGGCTGGGGCCAGCTTGTGTAGGGCTGTAAAGGCTGAACAAAGGAGTTTCTATTTGATCTTAGAGGCCATAGGAAGCCACTGGTTGGCTGAATACAGGAGTCACATGGTTAGAGCTTCACTTAAGGAATATTACTTTGGCAACAGTTGTGGAATGGACTGAAGTGAGAAGAAACTTGAAGCTATGGCAATAAAATAGATGACAGGTGATAAAGATGTGAACTAAGTTGGTAACTGTGAGTACAGAGAAGCGGTCAGTTTTGAGAGATGTTTTGAAGGTTAAAAATTAACATTTTTGGCAGTTGGGTAGGGTGTGTGTGTGTGTGTGTGTGAGAGAGAGAGAGAGAGAATCCAAGGTAATTATGAGATTATGAATATAAGAAACTGGAAGGATAACAGAAATAGAGCAGTTTGGAAGCGGGAACAGGTAAGGGGAAAAAATAAAGACTTCAGTTTTAGACATGATAAATTTAATTAATTTATTTATTATTAATTATTTAATTTAATTGGGATATCCAATTTGAAATAGGTTGAGTCCTATGGGTGATGTGAGACCGAAGCTCAGGAGAAAGATTGAGAATGGGCATATACATCTGAGTAATTAATCCCATGTGAACTGATAAAGTTACCAAGAAAGGAGGCACATAGGGAGAAGAGATGAGGGTCCAGGGAAAGTGCCTTGGGAAAGACCCAATTGAGAGAGAGCCATTTCGGTTTGATGATGTGGTCAAAATCCAGATAGCTAAAGATTGAGGGGTGATGAAAGGACAAGAAAGTAGAGACAGCAAGTAGAGACAGCAAGTGTAGACAGCTTTTTCGAGGAGTTTGGCAGAGAAAAAGTGAAGTGATATAGGACAAGAGGTTGAGGGAATAATAGGGCCTCATGAAAGCTTTTTTTTAAGGATGGGGGAGACTTGGACATGTTTAAAGGCAGTAATGTAGGAATCAGTAGATAGAGAGTGAAGCTTAGAAAGAAGAGGGCATGATTTGAAGACTCATCTTAAAGGAGAAGACAGAAGCAGATAGGATCAAGTGTAGATGTAGAAGGGTTGACCTTGACAAGGACAAGGGCTGCCCCTTTGTTGGTGCCTGGGCGAAAGGAAGAGTGGGAAATGATGTCAAGGGATTTTGAGATGAAAGAAATAGCCTCCATTTTGTCATTAAAGTAAAAATTGAAGTCAGCTGAGAAAGGGGAAGAAGAGGTATGTAGAAATTGAAGAGGGAAGAAAAGATTTGGACTAGCTTCTGTGAGGATTGAGATAGAGAATCAATTAGGAAGGAATAAAAGGATTGCCGTGACCCCATTGAGATCCAATAACATGAATTTATAGTATGCCGTCGTGAGTTTGAGAAAGCAGCTTGCCAGTAGGAAGAGAAGAGACACGTTTGGAGTTATCCAGAGCTGAGGTTTGGCAAGAGAAGAGTAGCATTAGGATGAGGGACCAGGGGCTCCAAATCAGATGACAGTCTACAACTGAAATAAGTAATGATGGAGTTGAAATTGGAGAAGGAGGAAGGTGAAGTCAGAGCTGGGGTAAAGGCCCAGTAAGGTAATTTGCGGTGAAGGAAATGGAGGTCTCTGTGAGGGGAAAGAACAAGAGTGGGAGAGGCAAAGCTTAGGGACGGGTGGAATGATAGATTATGGTCACATAGGGGAATGTCAGTTTCTAATTAAGGAAGTAGAACACTCATGGGGAATGGCAAGGTCTAGTGTGTGACCATCCCTCTGTGTGACTGAGGTGGAGTGAAGTATGCGATGACACTTAAGGAAGGTGAGGGAATAAGAGGGTGGGGAGTTTGAGGAGCTATCTGTGGATTTCAGAGTCCTCTAGTATAAGGACAGGAAGTGTTGAGCTCATAGAGGAAGGAGAAGGGCCTGGGAATGGATTCAGAAGAGAACTGGTTACTGAAGGGAGGTCAGGAGAGTCCAGAAGTGACAGTGGGGAGCCAGGAAGCTGCCAAGCTTTCCCTCTAGTCCTGTGCTGGGTCCTCTGGCTGGAATACAAGGGAAAGAAAAAGGACAGTCCCTTCCCTCCAAAAGTTTACCGTATAGACAGTGCTGTCCTTGGAGTCCAAAGATCTGGCTCTAAATACAGTCTCTGACCCTAGCTGGCCAAGTCTCTTCACTCCTCAGAGCTCAGTTTCCTTATCTGTAAAATAGGGGTAAAAATACCTACAGTTCTTACCTTATAGGGGTAGATAACGAAACTCAACTGAGATAAAGTATGTAAAATGCTTTGTAAAACACTTCTTACTGTAACAATACAGTACATCCTACATGAGAGCACCAAGCAAAGTGACCAGGGGGACCAAGCTTTAAAATACTTCCCCCGCCGAGCTTATTGTTGCCCCAAGTCTACCATTAGAGATTCATTCCTTTGGCCTAAAACTGTTCTTTTTTTTTTTTTAACACTTCTCCAGTAAAGTGCATACCTTACTGAGTTCTGAGGAGCTATGCCAATGAAGTTAAAGCTATGGGAGAAACAAGCAAGTTGGAAATGTTCCAAATCTAGGCTGTCTGCCTTCCAAAGACCAGCCAGATTTTGGCCACCCAAAGTCAAATGTTTTTGGCCATAGCAACTTAGGAAGACTCTCTGTGAAGGCCTAGAGGAAAGTGCCCGTAACCTCTAAAATCAGAAGTCTTTCATCTATAAAATACACTGTTTAGACTGGAGGATTTCTAGACTGGAAGGTGAGACTAAAAGAAAAGACTTTTGCCCAACCCCTGAGCACGCAGAGGGCACTAATCTTCCCAAAATGCTGGGGCCTGCCTGTACCCAGTGGGGGCTCAGAACACCAAGGAAGGGACTGCCTGCTGAACAGTGTCCAACCTGCTTATTTTTAGGTTTATTGTCATGTTTTGTTTTGTTTTTAAATTTAAAACTTTTCCAGGTTACACACACACACACACACACACACACACACACACACACACACCCCACACTAAAACAATTAAGCAAAATTGATTATATAGTGACTTCATCTGAAAGTGCATGCAAATTTACACATCTGTAGCAAATCCTCTCCCTATTTTTTTAATTTGTTTTTTAATTAACACAAAACCTATTTTTCCTCCTGTACCCCACCACATGGTGGAGGGGGAGAAGAGAAAAAACCAAATTCCTTGTAACAAATAAACTCAGTCAAGCAAAACAGATTCCCCTGTATATACACATACATACATACATACATACATACATACGTATACATATATGTATACGTATGTATGCCTCATTCTGCATGTAGATAGTGTACTTCACCATTGGTCCTCTGGACTCATGGATATGGTCACCTCGTTGATCCTAGTTATTACAACCTTCAAAATTGTTTGTCTTTCTAGTGGTGTCATCATTACAAATTTCTGCTCATTTCATTCTTCATCACTTTACAAAAATGCTCTAATTGTCTTTATAATATGATGTTATCTAAATTATTCTGCTGGTTCTTCTTCATTCTCAGTTCATATTAGTCTTTTCATGTCTCTTTAAAATCATCTATTTCCTCATTTCTTATAGGATAATCATGTTCCATCACATTCAAATACCACAATTTATTCAGACGTTCATTAATGGACATCTTTCTAGTTTCCAGGTTTTTGCCACAAAAAGAAAGAAAGAAGCTGCTATAAATATTTTTATACATATAGTACTTTTTCCTATTTCTTTGGTTTCTTTTGGCCTAGCAGTAGTATAGCTAGGTCAAAAGGCAAACTCTGTTTAGTAACTTTCTGTGTATAGTTCCAGGTTGATTTCTAGGATGATTTAGTTCCATCAACAATGCATCAGTGTGCCTGTTTTCCCATACCCACTCCAACATTTGTCATTTTCCTTTTTTGTCATCTTTGCCAAGCTGATGGGTGTGAGGTTCCAACCTACTTTCTTTGACCAGGGAGAAGTGGATGTTTGAGCCCAGAAATTTGTGTGATCCTCTGTCATTTTCGGAGTCAGAGAAGGGAGCTGGGTGTTTTAGGGCAAAGTAAGGGTTTTCAGTGAAGTAAAGGCCTCTCTGAACTTAACCTGTCTTGTTCTTGGACCATCAAACAGCAAGCATTTATTAAGCATCTATTATATGCCAGGCACTATGCTAAGAAATGAGAATAGAAAGACAAAAGTGATTAAGTCCCTGCTATCAAGGAGTTTTGGTGGCACAGTGGATAGAGTGGCCGGGCCTGGAGTCACGAAGACCTGAGTTCAAATCTGGACTCAGACACTTACTAGCTGTGTGATCCTGGACAAGTCACTTAAACTTGTTTCCCTCAGTTTCCCCATCTGTAAAATGAGCTGAAGAAGGAAATGACAAACCACTCCGGTATCTTTGCCAAGAAAACCCTAAATGGTACCTCAAAGAGTTGGACACAGCTGAAAACAACTGAACAGCAACTCGAGGAGCTTACAATCCAACTCGACCCCAGAAGGACCCAGTGGAGGTTATACTTGTCTGGTGTAGGCCTTGAAGAGTATACATTACAAAGTGAGCCATTAGGAGAGGACTTTGAGGAAGATGACCTTCAAAGTCAATAAACAGTGGATCGGTGAATTGGTTCAGTCACTCTGGAAAGCAATTTGGAGTTATGCCCCAGAAGTCACTAGTACATACCATTTGACCTAGCAAAACTGCTTTAAGGTCTGTGCCCAAAAAAAATGAAAGAAAAGAGAAAAGCCCCTGTGTACAAAAATGTTTATTGTAGATTTCCAGGTCATGTGACCAATAGAACAAAGTACTAGACTTTTTTTCCCATTCCTGACAATTTCTTAAACATCTCAAAAACAGGAATTATACATAAGAGATAAAGCAATTTCAGCCATGTCCATGGTGTCGGATGCCAAGAACCCTAACAAAATAAAAAAAAACAGAGGAACTAGCAGCAGACAAGGTTAATCCCTCAAGAGCTCGCTCAGCACAAACTCATCCCCCCACAGCCCACCACACAGGAGTAGCAGAGAGCTACGGAAAAAGCTCGCCCTGGCTAGGATACCAGTTAGCACTCTGTGCTGCAACAGAGCTGGCCTAGAGAACTAACTGAGATAGAATGTGTGGCTACTGAGCACTCCACTAAGCTTGAGAGAAAGACCCCATCATCCAGGCGGAGCCAGTTCCACCCCCACCCCCCAGAAGTCACTTGGAGTAGAGGCTAAGGTCGGTGAAATGTAAATTGCCCAGTATGGGAGAGGTTGTCATAGCTTTTGAGGTCCCCAGGGAAACCATAATCAAAGCTGAAGGAGTCAGAGAGTGAGCAATAAGGGAATTTTTTTAAAGACCAAAATTATCAAAAACCTCAGGAGGAAGAAAACTCAGGCAAAGACCATGAGCATAAGCAGATAAACCAACAGGGACTATATTAATACCAGAAGGGAATATAGTCTCCAGATCAACTAAACAAGTCTAGTCATCTGTGAATAAATATTGCAAGACAAGGGAAAATGAATCAACAATTGATGAAGCAGAGGACCCAGTGGAGTCCCAAAAAAAGCATGGAATCACAGCAAGATATTTATGAATGGTTTAAAAGAGAAATAAGAATTGTGAAAGCAGAATCCATGGTCTGTGCAGCAGAAGTAATTGGCAGAATAGTTCAAGAAAATTTGAATCCATGGTGGCAAGTTACTCCAAAGAAACAAAAGAGAAAATAACAGATTGGGAATGCAAATACACAGAAGTGGACAACCTGGAAGAAGAAAAACAAAAAGCAATCATGTTGAAAGAAAATGTGCATGTCCAAACAAGCAAAACATTGATGCACAGAGACAACTTAAGAATGATAAGTCTTGAGAAGAACTCAACAGGTCAAAAATGTTTATAGCAACTTTTTGTATTAACAGGGAACTGGAAACTAATGGGTGCCCATCACTTGGGAAATGGCTGAAGGTATGGTATGTGAAAGAGATTCTGTTGTGCTGTAAGAAAAGATGATCGGAATGATTTCAGAGAAACCTGGAAAGACTTAAGAACTCTGATGAATACAGTGGCCAACCATAATTCCAGGGGACCGATGATGATGCCTGCTACCCACCTCCTGATAAAGAGGTAATGGACTCAGGATGCAGAATGCGACAGATATTTTCACATGGCCAATGTGAGAATTTGTTTTGCTTGACTATACATATTTGCAAATTTGTTACAAGTGTTTCATTTGATTTTTTTTTTAGATTTTTGATTGGAGATGAGTGGGGGAGGGAGAGAAAATAAATACTTGCTAATTAAAAAATAAAAATAAATAAAATCATCAAGTACCTTCCATATGAAAATTATCTTTACAGTGAGGGGCACTGGCCCAAGGATGTTGCCTAACATCTGTGGTGGTTTTAGGCCATGAATTCTAGAGATCTGAGCTGTGGATCAGATCAACGGACTTGTCTGCCTGATGTTTAGCACTCAGAAAGTAAGACAGAATATGCAATGACAGCCTTCAGAGCTGATTCTAAAATATTGCCAGGGTAGTTACCGTTTCCCCCCCTCCACAACCACCACCACCTTTGAGGGGGTTTCTAGCCTCCAGCTTTCAATCCTTTCTGGTCACCTGCTGAGATTCCCTGGGCCTGCTCTGGAGCTCATCTACATAGAAGCTTGTTCTACTGCTTTATTGGCACATGTACCTTCATGACCCTCCCCCTCCAAGGGTGGTGGTCTTTCCAGTGTGTGTTTTCATCTCTGCTGAACTGACCCCAAGAATGTGGCAAATTGCTTCTTTCAGACAGAAATCAAAGCAAGGATAATGGTGTTGCCCGGGGAGAGGGCTGCCTGTACCTCGCCTCTCTGATTCTTGGAAGATTATTGACAGCTTGTGATTTTTAGCAAAAACTGCCACTTTCATGTAGTTAGAACAAAAAGTCAATGCTGTTATTTCCTTTTTATGATTATTTTTATTTTTAAGCATTTTTGCACCAAGGGCATTGGGAGGTAATTGAAATCAGTTGCCAGTCTGCTCCCCCAAGGAGGGGGTATACTTCCTGATAGGGAAGGCATAGAAGGCAACAGAATGCAGTGGAAAGAACACTGAGCTTGCAGAAACTGCGGGGTCCATGCAATTGCTGTGTGGCCTTCAGTATAAAGCCTCGGTTTCCCCATTTGTAAAATGAGGGGGCTAGACGAGGTGATCTCTGAAATGCCTTCCAGCTCTCACATTCTCTGTGCTAGGAGCACATTCTTCTATTTAAGATTCCTTCCAGTTCAAACAGTTTGTATTTTAAGGGTATTTGGAATCAGACAAGCTGAGTTCAAATCCCACTTGTACCACTTACTACCTCTGTGACTTTGGTAAAATCACTTAACCTCTATGGGACTCAATTTCCTCTTTAAAAAATATCATTACACATTTGAAGAGAAAGGAACTAAGGCCCAGAGAAAAGGGTTAGAGGGAAGGGCAGTGTGGTACATTGGGGAGAACTCTGGATTTGGAGTCAGGGGACCTGAGTTTGAAATCTGGCCCTGCTACTTAGTACCCGAGCATCCTTAATCACTGCTAGTTCTGATACTAGATGTACAGAAGTCCCTTCCAGCTTTAACATTTTGTGTTCTAAGCTTCCCTCCAGCTCTGATGTTCTGTGTTGCTTGGGTACCTCCGGCAGGGTCCCAGCCTGCCTTTCTAGCCTTCTCTCCTTCCCACAGTATAGTCCAGACAGATGGACCTCTGTGCTGTTTTCCATGCATGACTTTCCATCCCCCAGCTCCATGCCTTTGGGCTGGCTGTCCCCCATACCAGGAATGCTCTCCCCTTTCACCTCCCCCTCTTAGAATACCTTGTGTCCTTCAAGCCTCAACTCAGGCAGCGACCTTCCAGATTCCCCTCTCTGCCCACATCTGCTAGTGCTCTCCTTCCCAGAACCAGCTTGTCTTTATTTGATCTAATTCTGTATACTCCTTTATCTACATCATTATTTCCTCTGAAAGCTCCTTGAGGGCAGGAATCATTTCGTCTTTGTCTCTGTATCCTCAGCACCTAGCCCACTGGTGGCCTGGCATTAGTAAGTACTTAATGAATGCTTAGTGATTGATTCAAAGCTAACTCTTCTACCTGGGTTGGGGGAGGAGTGGAGCATGTAGTTGCCTCCAAATAAATGTGATAAGGGTTCAAGCTGGCAACACTGTGGAGGGGATGAAGCTCTTCATAAAGAGGCAGAAGGCCAGGAGTATAGTGCCAGTTCAGGGGCCATATCACCACGTGGCCTTGTCCAGGTCCCTTTGCCAGGGCCCCAATTTCCCCTTGGAGGGGTGGTAAGAAGGTTGGACCAGGTCCCTTCTCTTTTGGAAATGCTTTTGTTCTACAAAGAGAACAAGGTATGGAGCATGAAGTAGAGGGACTTAGTAAAGAAAAAGCCTGGTCAAGCTAGTCTTCCTCTAATCCAACATGACTTTAGGAGTTTAGACTGTCACCTGTGTGATTTGCTGAGCAAACCTAAAGGAATGTTCTCTCCAAGGTGGCTGAAGGATGGATGGGGAGAATGAGCTCCAGGCTCAATCATGGACCTTCCACAGGGTTCTTTCGAGGTCCAGAGAAGAAAGAGTGGGCATGTAGGAACAGGACTAAGAGCCAGAAGGGACCTCGCACGCCACCTATTCCAACCCTTCCGTTTCACAGGCAGGGAAACTGAGACCCAGGAGATGAAGCAATTTATCCTAGGCCACACAGGTAGTGAGAGTGAGAAGCAGGATTGGATATTGCACGTGACAAAGGAAGGGGCAGGGAGGGAGGGGGAAAGAGGGGGAAAGAGAGGAGAAGAAGAAGAAGAAGAGAAAGAGAAAGAAAACGTGACTGAAAGGTATAGAGTATAGCAGACTGTGAGATGAAGATGACAAGAGTGGCCAGCCAATTGAGTCAGCCATCCAGGCTGACATTTAAAATGAGGTCAGAGTGATCCCAGGTTTATCAAAGGTGATCCCAGGGGCAGCTAGATGGCACAGTGGATAGAGCATTGGCCGTGGAGTCAGGAGGACCTGAGTTCAAATGCGACCTCAGGCATATGATACTCACTAGCTGTGTGACCCTGGGCAAGTCACTTAACCCCAACTGCCTCGTCAAAAAAAAAAAGAAGAAGAAGAAGACCTTTAGCACCCCTAGAGCCCACCTCCCTACCACCATCTAGGGCCAGTCACAAGCTAAGAGAGCCCCTTCTTGCCAGCCCCTGTTGACTGTGTCCCTTCCCCTCCCAGCACTCCCGTAGCTCCCTTTTTGCCTCCCCTCTTTCAGCATCCAAGAAGGGAAGGAGTCCGTTAGCCAGCTTGCCCATTCCTCCTATGTAGGACAGAGCAGAAATCTCACTGGTGAGCCCTAGTTTGACCCTGGCCAGGCCACCCCAGTTCTAGTCCTGACTTGGTCATATCCAAGCAATGGCAGATGATATTAGAGAACAAAGGTGATTCCAGAGCTTAGAAATCAAAGTCACCAGGATTACCTTGCCTCCTCTGTCAGTGGTCCCTTTAGGGTTATAAGAGCTTGGAGCTGGAAAGACCTTAGAGACCATTTAGTCCCACCTCTCATTTTGCAGAGGAAACTGAGGCTGTGCAAGATAAACTGTCTGCCAATCTCATCCAGGTAGTGAGAGCGAGAGCCTGGATGCCCCCGGCCCAGGGCTTTTGATCAGGCACTTGATACAGTGCACCCAGATATGCCAAGGCGCCACCCTCCCTGAGCACCTCCGCTCCCAGTCACATCACTTACTTCTTGGGTATCTCAGAGTTTAGTGTAACTGTGCTCATCAGAGCCAGTTTGGGGTTGGTTCTGGTGCTGGCACTGACCCCCCCCCCGTAGCCACGATGACCAGCCACATCTCCCCTGAGCCTGTTTCCTTGTCTGTAGGATGGGAATAATCATATTTATACTATAGAATTCAGGGTTATTGTAAGGATAAAATGAGTTATTGTATGTGAAGTAGTCAGTAAACCCTAAAAGTGCTGTATCAATATGTTATTATAATAAAAAAAAACCCTGTAACTGTCTGCTTTGGGAATTAAAGAGTAAACACCGGCACAATTTGTCATTTTTGCCAGCCTCAGCCAGCACTGTGTGGATGTAGAAACAAGGCCTAATGAAGATAGTAGTTTACCAATTAAGGCACAACTTAGAACACAAACATCAGGGTAGCAAGGCAGCATCCCTCCCCTAGGCACTCACTTCCTATACTATCCTAGAGCAGATGGGCCTGGCTCTCAGCCACCATTCAACTCATCCCGGCAAGTTCCTGCACATAGTAAGTGCTTAATAAATGCTTGTTTGGCTGAACTAAAGGACACCTTCAAGCCAATTTGTACTCTCCTGAGGGAAGCTTTAAAAACACAAATTATTAAGATCTAAAGATTGAACTTCAGTCATTGTGACCAGTGGGGTAAAGGTTAGCAGCTTTGAGGGGAAGACATCCCATCCCTCTACATAGATGGAAGATTCTATGGTCTTCCAAACCATGGACCTGGTGTTATTTCAGTAAAGCTAACCAGGAAGCCCAGACATGGTCTCTGGTCCTGGCATCTTCTGGCCTCTGAGGAACACCTGAGGCCCATACATGTAGTCTCCTGCCAGGCAGGAGACAACCCTTCTCTCTGGGTGTTTGCACGTTGGATTGTGTAAGTGTGTCACTGTGGCCGGGACTGAGGTCTACAGCACCCGGGCAGGGAGGTCTAGAGTCTCAGGAGTAGGTGTAATTAGCTCCGTCCGTACCAGTAGGGAGTTGGTTGGCCTTGCACTGTGTGGCCAGCAGACCTCTACTAGACAGAGGACAAAGGCACTGGGTTTGGCATCTGGAGAGCTGGGATGGTGCCGGCTCACTGAATGACTTAGAGCATATCACTCTCACCTCTCTGAGGCTCAACTTCCTCATCTATAAAATTGGGGGGGATGGAGGGAGGGAAGCAATACTTGTAATGCCAACACAAGGTTGTTGTAAAGAAAGTGCTTCGTAAACCTTAAGGATGGTTTAGAAAGAGTAGCTCTTATTGCCAAGCAGTATACTCAAGGCCCTGGCATTATTTAACCTGGAGGGAGCTGAGGGATGGCTTTAATAACTGTGGGGGTGGACACAGGGTTGAATATGACAACTTGTCCTGCATTCCCCTGTGAGCATCAGCAGAGGAAAGAAGGGGGAGGTGAAAGACTGAGATTGGGTGGGCCAAAGAAGACCCTGATGCTAATCCTCTGAAGGTTTCAAAGCTTGTGCTAGACTCCCAGTCGGAATCATTTACGTGAAGGTGCTCTCTGCAGGCAGAGTGAGAAGCAAAGTGCTCTCCCTATGCCCCCTAACTGCTTCTCTCACCATCCCTGTGCGCAGGCCCAGATGGACTAGTAGGCGGTGTGAGCAGCTGCCTTCCTGGTGTGATGGAGTATCAGGCCCCGTCAAGTCCTCCATAGCTGAAGTCACCAATGCCTCCCAACCCACTGTCTCCTGAGCCCCTAGTAAATAGACTTCCTTCCCACCACTCTACCCAAACGGCTGCCTTCACATTACCAAGGGTCTGGCCGTTAAAGAATCACAGACTTTTCCCTGGAGACTCAAGAGGGACGTGAGAGCCGCCTCGGAGCAGTTGGGGCTGTCTCGTGGAAGAGGAGTTGTTCCATTTGGAAGAACCAGGGCCCAGAGCAGCCAACTTCAGCCTGATAGGAGGAAAGCCTTCCTAATAAACAGAGCTGACCAAATATGGGACTGGGTGCTTGGAGGGGTGAGGGTCCCCCTCTTTGGAGGTCTGCAGTGAGACTAGATGAAGAATTTAGGTGATGCAAAAACAAATGGTGGTGATGATGATAATAATAATAATAATAATAACAATATCTAACATTTATGTAGCGTTTACTATATGCCAGGCACTGTGCTAAGCACTTTGCAATTGTCATCTCATTGGACCCTTACAACAACCCTGTAAGGTAGGTGCTATTATTATCCCCATTTAACAGTTGAGGAAACCGAAGCAAACAGAGATTAGGGACTTGCCGAGGATCACAGAACTGGTGTCTGAGGCTGGATTTGACCTCAGGTCTTCCTGATTCCAAGCCCAGCACTCTGTCCACTGTACTGTATCATAACTTATTTTTGTTTTGTTTTATTTGCTTTTTGGTGAGACAATCGGGGTTAAGTGACTTGGCCAGGCTCACACAGCTAGTAAACTGTGTTAAGTGTCTAAGGCCACATTTGAACTCAAGTCCTCCTGACTCCAAGGCCGGAGCTCTATCCACTGCACCACCTAGCTGCCCCTTTTTAAAGTTTTTTTAAAATGTATATATTCTTATATCACCCACATCCCCCATGTATCTTCTGCCTATCTTTTTTTTTTTAATTTGGTGAGGCATCTGGGGTTGTGACTTGCCCAGGGTCACACAGCTAATAAGTGTCAAATGTCTGAGGCCGCATTTGAACTCAGGTCCTCCTGAATCCCAAGCCAGTGCTCTATCCACTGCGCCACCTAGCTGCCCCCCTTTTTTTTCAGTCTTTTTTTTTTTTTGACAATAGGCATTTTTCATCCATTTAGTTTTTCCACTGTGGATTGTTAGGCCAATTCTTCTTGAGTTATCACAGATATCACTAAGAAGACCCAGTAACATTCTTGGACTTGATGAAATCAGCATAATATTATATACAAACAGGAAAATCTAGATGTTCTCACCATGAATAACAGTTGTTAACATTTTTGTATCGGGGACCACTTGGACCATCTGGTGAAGCCTGTCGACCTCTTCTCAGAAGAATGTTTTTACACATGTAACATAAAATACATCTAATTACAAAGGAAACAAAGTCTACTAAAAAAAAGTCCTCAAAATATGTTTTTAAAAAACAAGCTGATGGGCCTTGGGTGAAGAACTGCTGATATGAGGAGTCCCCGCTTCCTTTGTACCCTGAGTAGGCCATCCTCCATGACAGACCATCCGTCACCTCGGTTTATACCTCCATCAATGTTATTGCTCAGAAGGGTGTTGAACCTCTATGATTACATTTACCAAGAGTCTGGCCTGGTCTTAACATGTGTGAAAGACCCTGAGAAGCCTTTAAGTTGTTCCTCTACTCAGCCAAGAGCTTTTCTGTAAGCAACGAGATATAAATCCAGCAGCATCTTGTGCTCTCCACTGTGGCCTTCTCTAGGAAACCACGTGCAAAGCTGTGCATCGAGGTACCCTCAGTACACATGGAGCTCGTTCTCTCAAGATTTTATAAAGATGAAAAAGCTGGCATATGGGTTCCTAGTTATTCATGTTCTTCCCGTCAACTTTTTTCAGGCAATAACATCATATTTTCCCCCATGCTTTGGCTATTTTCTGCTTCTTGAGCTCTCTTGTAAAATGGTCCCTCAGTGCTGCGAGGATCGTGTCGCTCGTGCCCAGCACAGTTTCCTTGGTGTGGACTTGGTCTGGTCCAGCGGCTCTCACCAGCTGTAATTTCCTAAAAGCCGTTTCAGCCTCCTCGTGCAGCGTGCCTGGGACTGGGCTGGGATGACCCAAAGCGGGGGCTCAGCTATCACTGATGACGGGCAGAGGCCATTATGGAAAGGGGGAACAGCTAATTCCCTCTACCATCGACTTGCTGTCCTGCTGCCAGTTTCGTCTGCGGACACCCAGGGACAGTGCGGCTCCGAGGAGGCTTGTGCCAAGCTCTCTGTAGACTGGCTTTACTCCTAGCTGTTTGATGAAGCTACGCTCTGTAATTATAGGACCCCTAGATCCAGGGCCCTCGAGGCCATCAAGTCCACTGTTGTGGATGAGGAAACCGAGGCACAGGCTAAGGGCTTGCCCAGAGTCACACAACTCATATCTGAAGAGGGATTTGAATCCAGATCTTCTTGACTTTAAAACCAATGTCCTCTTTACTGTACCAATTTTCTGCTATACTGCTCTGGAATTTTGTTTGGGTGTGGTTATTTGTGCATGTGCCGTATCTCCTGAACAGACCATAAGCTCCGTGAGGGCAGGGTCCATGTCTCATCTACATTTTATATCTCCCTCAATGCCTGGCACATGTGTATATAACCTGTGTAGGCTTCTAATAAATATTTGTTTAAATTGTTTAAATGATTTGTTGAGTGAACAAATGGGGAAACTGAGTCTTGAGATAAATAATGACTTATAGGATCATAGAATTTAGATATTGAAGGGCAGATCCAGCTACATCTTCAAGCCAGCCCAGTGCCATCAGTAACATCCCTGGGAAACTGTGAGATTTGCCGTTCATCTGCCACCCACTGTTAACCCTATATCTTCTTCAGTCTCTCTCTTTATGATGTTCTAAATCACTGGCCATAGAGGAGAAATCCAAATCCCGCCACCTCCCATTCCCTTATCACCACTATTCTGGATCCTGCCTTCCCCTTCTTCCATGGTACCCTCTGGAATTCCCAGCGAACAAACTGCTCTTGATCCTGGACCTCTTTCTTCCCCACATCTTCAGTTTCCTAGCCACCCCCCCCAACATTCTGACAACACTGCAGCCCCAGCTCCCCCCTGCCCTCCACCCCAGCACTGGCTGTACCTTCTCTGACATGTGCGCAGCCAGGGCTGGTGAGCGAGAGTACTAGACGTAGAGTCAGGAAGACCCGTGTTTGAATGCTGGCCCAGACACTTATTAGCTGTGTGACCTTGGGCAAGTCACCTACCCTTTCTCAGTCTCAGTTTCCTCATCTATAAAATGGGGATAATAATAGCACCAGTTCTTGTGAGGATCAAATGAGAACATATATGTACAGGGCTTTGAAATCCTTTAAGTGGTACCTAAATACTAGCCGTTATTATGGTTAGTAATGATAAGGAATAGAACCGGGGTTTGAACCCAGGTTCACTGATTCCAGATCAGTTCTTCTCCCTGGGGTTAGCTTATTTTCTCTGACATCTGTTATTTACCTCCTAAAAATGGCAGCAGTAAAAAGAAACAACCCTTTCCAGTTTACCAAAGGTGCTGAGAAGCCCGGTTTTTCTCATCCAAGGGAGACTATGGAACTTGCTGATCTAGGTGATGGGCCCTCCGGGCTCAGACCTTCTGTGCTAGCATCCCCTCCAGATGTGAAGCCCCAGCATTGAACGTCCTGTGTTCTCAGGCCCCTCCCAGCTCCGTCGGGCTAGGAAATCGGTCTCATTGCTTTACAGACACACCTCTTATCCAGAACGGAGCCCAGGGCATTCATCTCTAAGCAGAGACGTCGTAGAGGGCCAGGGAGCTGGGCAGCCCTCCTCTAAAAACGACGGCGTTCCCTGGCAAAGTCAATCTTCCCTTCCTTCAGTCTTGCTCCCAGCCCCCCAGCCCCGCCTCCCCCTTGGTGCCTCGGCTGTGGCGATAACAGGGCTATCGGAGGAGTTTATGACTCAATAAATAGGCCTCAAGTGGGAATGGATCGAGAGGCCGCAAACTGCAAGCAGCTGCTGTTTATTTAGTCACAAACACGGAGGAGAGTGGGGAGGGATGGAGGCTGTCCCGGGCAGGCCTGGCATTTGCCAGAAAGCACCCCCAGGAGGGGAGGGAGGAGTCCTCTGCGTTGAGCCTGTGCTGCGGGCTGAGCACACCAGCCTGTCCTCCAGGGCGCCAGGCCATGCCTAGGTGACTAGCTGCATCACTCTGGGCAAGCCTCTTCCCCTCTCCCCACCCCCCTCACTCCATCTCCAGGTCCTCCCTTCATAAATTTGTTGTTCACTCATTTCAGTTGTGACCAACTCCGTGACCCCATTTGGGGTTTTCTTGGCAAAGATACTGGAGTGGTTTTCCATTTCCTTCTCCAGCTCATTTTACAGATAAGGAAACTGAGGCGTACAGGGTTAAGTGACTTGCCCAGGGTCACGTAGCTAGTAAGTGTCTGAGGCCAGATTTGAACTCAGGTTGTCCTAACTCCAGGCCCAGTGCTGTGTCCACTGTGCCAAAAACGGGGTGTTTAACTAGAAGGGCTTTAAGGTCCCTTGCAGTTGTAGCTGGCA
The DNA here is from genome assembly GCF_003287225.1 of Phascolarctos cinereus. NCBI lineage: Eukaryota > Metazoa > Chordata > Mammalia > Diprotodontia > Phascolarctidae > Phascolarctos > Phascolarctos cinereus. Next base: position 60,113,753 of record NW_027555847.1, read on the forward strand.
AGGATTCCAGACCATCGTCCTTAGCCCTGGCAGCCCTCCACGGGAAGCCCAATTTGGACCCTCACCACCTCTCATCTGGGCTCTGACAAGGGCCTCCTACTTGGTCTCCCTCGCTACCATCTCTCCCTTTTCCAATCCGTTGCTCCACTCAGCTACCAAAGGGATATTATTGTTATCTTTTTCTTTACTTTTTTTTTTGGAGACTGGGTTTCCCTATTTTGCCTGGGCTTAAAATGCAACATTTCTTTTTTTTTTTTAATTTTTATTTTTAGGCAATTGGGGTTAAGTGACTTGCCCAGGGTCACACAGCTAGTAAGTGAAAAATGCAACATTTCTTCAGGGGTGCACTCACCCTGCTGATCCGCATAGCAGCTTTGACCTGCTCCATTCCCAATGGCCCTCTTCAGGGCCGCCTGGTGTTCCCCCGCCCTCAGGAACTCGCCATGGTGGTGCCGAACTTAGTTTGGACACCCACTCTGTATTAATTCCCAAAACCCCAAAGCTCCAAATGTCTACCAGCCTCAGTCCCCTACAAGGCCCAGGGATCACAATTCTGTGTGTATCCCCTCTCCTGCCCAGGTCTGACCATGTCACTCCTCTCCAGCTCAGGAAGCTGCCGTAGCTCCCTTGTCCTTCTGGGATTATATACAAACCCTGAAGCAGCATACAGAGCTAGTCTTCAAGCCAAGAAGACCTGGGTTCATGCCCTGCCCCTGACATGTATTGGTTGGCTGACCTTTAAACTCTCAGTGTTATAGGCAGCTTCTCTAAGACAGAGTGCTGACCTGCATTGGTAGAGAGAGCTGCCTTCCTTGGGAGTTCTCTGCCTGTGCCAATGGAATCCCGGGTCCCGTCCTTGTCTCTCGCCTGTCTGCTTGTCACTTACCACCCTTCACCATCTGGCTCCAGCCTGACACCTTTCCAGACTTATTACACACTCGCCAGTCCAGTGTAGTGCCACCTGACATTCCCATCTCCCCATGCCTTTGCACCAACTGGCTGCCCCGCATGCCCACAGTGCTCTCTTAAGAGCTTCTAAGTGGCTCCTGCTCCTAAAGGAGTTTCCCCTTTTGTAGGAACCTCCTCGCTTTAGAGATAGGAGACTGAGGCCCATAGTGTTGAAGCATCTTGCCCAAGGTCACCCAGGTAGCCAAGCCAGGATTCTAGCTCGGGTCCACTAACCCTAAATCGTGGGATCCTTCCGGTTGTAAGATGAAGAGTGGAGAGAGAGAGAGAAAGAGAGAGAGAGAGAGAGAGAGAGAGAGAGAGAGAGAGAGAGAGAGAGAGAGAGACCGACAGACAGACGGACAGACAAATAGAGAACAGGATAGGAGGCTGGGGGGCCGGATTGTGAATGGAAAGCCTTGAATGCCTGGGCAAAGGCACCTGACCTCCATCCAATATGCCATGTGCCAATATTACCTGTGCTAGGTGGCGCAGTGGATAGAGCTCTGGCTTGGAGTCAGGAAGACATGAGTTCAAATCCAGTCTCAGACACATGACACTTACTTGTGTGACCTGGGCAAGTCACTTAACCCTAATTGCCTCACCAAAAAAGCAAAAAAAAAAAAGATTTTTTTTTAAGTCTATAATCATTTGCCTCTCTGCCTCAGTGGCTCCTCTGGATGCTTTGGAGCCTCAGAAAGAGGAAGAATGGGGCAGCTAGGTGGCGCAGTGGATAGAGCACCAGCCCTGAAGTCAGGAGGACCTGAGTTCAAATCCAGCCTCAGACCAAACACCTGACACTAGCTGTGTGTCCCTGGGCAAGTCACTTAGCCCCAGTTGCCTAAAAAAAAAAAAAAAGAGGAAGAATGGTCTGAGAAAACCAGATCTTGGCTCTGGGGACCTGGACTCAGTGTTGTCCTTGCATCCCAGGGAGGACATCCCAAGGGCCCTGGAGCCAAGTTAGTGCAAAGGGACCAGGAATTGGGGGGGGGGGGGAGAGAGCAAAATCAGGCTCTGTCTTTGGTCTCCTCCCCGCCACTGCTCCCGGCTGGGCTGTCACTCCCAATTACCTCTCTCCATCTGGTTCCCAGGGTGCCATTCGCCTGTCAGCCTGGCCTCCCTGGGTCTCAGGGACAGAAGTGTAAGGAGTGAGACCGTACCCATGGCTACAGTGACCCTCCCCTTAGCCTCCTTGGCAGCCTCATTGAAATAATAGCAGTAACAATATTTGTCTGGAGCAGGGGCCTCAGCAGGCCAGGGAGCTAATGTGTGAGCTTATTATCTTTCTGTCAAACCCCGCCCTCCTTCCAACCCCATTGGTTCTGTCAGTAATACCACCATCTTCCCAAGCTCCCAGCTTCCCTCTCCTTCACCTCTCATTCTCTATCTGTTGCCAAGTCCTACAGCTCCACCTCTGAGGCACCCTCTCCTATCATTCCTCTCTCCTCTGTCCTCACTGCCACCCTCCTAAGCTTGGGCGGGTCCTCCATTCCACACCAACAGGCCTTCTCGCCCCCATGCATTTTTTGTCTCTCTGTGTCTGTCTGTCTGTCTGTCTGTCCATCTCTCTCTCTCTTCCAGCTTTCACAGCTCCACCAGACTCATGTTCCTCTTTCATGGATTCAGTCATGTTAGTCATCTATTCTAGTATTGTCAGAAGCTCGCTATTACCTCCTACAGATTCCTTTGCCCCAGGCCTTTCACAACCTGGTGTCACTGTGCCTTTTCAGACTTAAAATATTCCCCTGCAATCCTCCACACTCCAGCCAAACTTAAATACTTTCTGTCCCCCAAACATGCCTATGACTTTACTCACGTCGGCCCTCCTTCTTTGCCCATTAAACTCCTTCCTTTATTTTTTTTCAATTAACAAGTATTTTTCTTCTCTCCCTCTTACCTCTCCTGCACTGGAGGAAAAAAAAAGAAAAAATACTTGTAACAAATATGCATAGTCAAGCAAAACAAATCCCCACATTGGCCGTATTCCAAAATGTGTCTCATCCTGTACCCTGAGGCCACCAGTCAGATGGTGGGTAGCAGACTTAACCTCTGGAGTCCTCTGGAGTCATGTAAACTCCCTCAGCTGACATCACCTCTATAAATTCCTTCATGACATCCCCTGTGGGTAACAAGCTTCCTCTCCTGGCCTCCCACAGTACTTTGTACCTCTCTGATTCTCTTACCAAGTAATATTGTATATTATAGTTATCTGGGTTGTTGTTATATTGATTTTCTGGACTGCAAGCTTCATGAGGGTAAGGTCCGTCTTCCTGGCCTCCGTTCCAGCCATCATTCCCATCTCCTTCACACTAGAAATTTAGGCTCCACCACCACGGGCTGGGAGAGGCGAGCTTTTGAACCTCTACTTCATTGCGTGGCATCTGGTGCCCAAGCAGGCCACCTCCATATCATTTCCTCTTCCTATGTAGGGGCACCTTGAACTCTGCTCCAGAGACCACCCCAGGCTCTGACAAGTGAGTTTGCACCTTATTTTCCCCAGAACCTCACTACTGGACTACTAACTTCCAACCAAAGACATTAAATAATTGGCCCAAGGTCACACAGTAAATTAGGGCAAAACTAGTACTCAAATCTAGATCTGCCAGCTTCTTGACCCAAGGTTCTTTCTACTACCCTCTTCTTTTTTATGATTTAAGATTTTTGTTTATTCCCCAATTATATGTAAAAACAATTTTTAACATTCTTTTTTTTTTCAGTTTGAAATTTTCTCCCTACCTCACCTCCTTACATGTGCCCCCCCCCCAGGAGGCAAGCTGTTTGATATAGGTTATACATGTGCATCTACTGTCCTCTTCCGAAGCTGAGCTGAAGTGTTTGGGGCAGGATTTAGAGCAATTCTGTCTCCAGCTTTCTTTGTAATCTCCCTTCCCCATCGAGGAATTCTCTGTGGTGGTCTTCTGGGAAGGTATGGCCATAGAACAGAAAAGGGGAGGAGGGGGGTAATTAAGAATTCTGCACTACTGTTTGTTGTCTTGGGCAGGGAAGAAGGGAGAGGGGAGGGAGGGAGGGAGAAAAATTTGTAACTCAAAATCTTTCAAAAAAAGAATGTTGAAAATTGCCTTTACATGTAATTGGAAGAAAGAAAATACTATAAATTAAAAAATAAAAGAATTCTACTCTAGTTCTGGCTAGGTGATCATTTCACCTCATCTTACCTCAGTTTGCCCATCTGTAAAACAGGGGGAGTAGCAATCCTTCCCTCCCCCAGAATGTAATAAAACCTTCCAAGTGTCTTTGTGAAAAGAAAATAAATAAGAGAAATAAGGCTGCCTCTTTCCAGTGCAAGCTTTATGAGTTGAGCAGTGCCGCAGGCAGGGTGAGACCTTTCTTTATAATTGCCCCCTCCCCACGCTGTTTGGGAACGTCCCCAGTGGAAGTATTTCTCTCATGTTCCCTAGCCCAAAGGCATCAGCTTTGCAGGTCAAACTCTCAAGTTTCCAAGAGTTCATTCTTTCTCCTGATTGATAACTGGGGCCTGACATCCCCTCCCCATCCAGGGCCTACTGGCCCTATTCTTCAACCTCACTTGGGTCCTCACTGACACCCTGAAGCCACTGTTACTATTTCAAAGCCTTGGCTTTTTCTTGCTCCTGTTCCCCCTCCCCCCAGGTCTGGAGGCTCCTGGGGGCCAGGAGCCACCCAGAGACATCCCAGAGCATCCCAGCACCTCTTCTGTGCCCAGAGTTCCCTGCTTTCCCAATGCAAGATAGAAAGTGCATTTCATTATCTCTTTTCTAGAGCCAAGATCAGACAATACACTTATATATCATGGCTTAATTTTAGTATCATTTTCATTTATATTATTGTAGGCTTTGTGTATACTGTTCTTCTGACTCTGCTTACTTCCCATTACTTGAGTTTATACAAGTCTTCCCATGTTTCTCTGAGTTCCTCATATTTATCATTGCCTTTGGCATAATAACATATCATTACATTCACATATCACCCTTTGTTCAGTCATTCCCTAACTAATGGTCAACTGCTTTGTTTCCAGTTTTTCTGTCAGCCCAAGAAAGTGCTATTATTAATGTTTGGGTGTATCTTCCCATCTGTCACTGACTTTGTTGGGGCATTTGCCCAGCAGTGGGGTCTCTGGGTCACAGATATGAGCAAGTTAGTGATTTTTCTGGCAGATTGCTTTCCAGATGTGACCAGTTCACAGCTTCACCAAAGGGGTCTCACCATGCTCGCCTTCCCATGGCTCCTTTAGTATTGAGGGCTTCCATCTTGTTGGCCAGTTTGCTGGGGACAAGGTGCAGACTTGTTTTGGTTGATATTTGCCTTATTTAGAGTGACTTAGAGCAACCTTTCCTATGGTTGTAAACAGTTCTACTGACTTCATTAGTCACACATCCGTGATATTGAAAAGTGAGGCTTTCTGTTTCTTAATTCTAAATTTTCACCAATTTCACATTTTTCATCAATTTTTCCTGAACTCCCTCGCACATAAACGTCATTGAGTATCAAGGCACGCATTGACTTAGTCTGAAGGATCACGTGAAGCTATTGATATAATTTCTGTCCTTCATCCTCTGTAACAAACGTTGATGTGTAGGCTACGATTAGCTCATTATGCTCCTGATGAGCACTGCAGAGTGAGGTGACCACGTACGTCATGAAATGCTGCTTGTTGCTTTTCGGTGCATGATGAAACCAATTCCACCAATGATTACAGTCATCATTCCAGGGGCAGCCAGGTGGTGCAGTGGTTAGAGCCTGGCATCGGGAAGACTTGAGCTTAAATCAAGCCTCGGACACTTACTAGCTGTGTGACCCCAGGCAAGCCACTTAACTACTTTTGCCTCAGTTTCCTCATCTGTAAAATGGAAATAATCATAGCACCTAACTGCCGGGGTCGTTGTGAGGATCAGACAAGATAATTGTAAAGCACTTAGCATAGGGCCTGGCACACAGTATGTACTAAAATAAATGTCAGTAGTTAGTACTACTACGACCACCACCACTAGTCCTATAGGATGTAGAGGCCTGGGGTCCAGATCCTGCCTCTACCCCTCATTACCTGTGTGGCCTTGGCCAAATGTTTTAATTTCTCTGGGCCTTGGTTCCTTCCTCTCTAAAGGGAGAGGACTCCATTAGATGGTCACTACAGTCAGATTCAATCCTAAATCTGAGATCCTATGACCTCATGAAGCTGAGGTCAAGTGCAGGGACTTACCTACGGGTATATAGCCACCACATATCAGAGTGGGGATTTAAGCCCAGGCCTCTTGAGTCTCAGCCCAGTGCTTTTTTGACTACATTCACTACCTTTCACATTGGATCCCAAAAGACTAGAATCTAAAAAGATGAAATGGAAGAGAGCTAACTGTAAATCTGGCTCCTGAAAATCAATGGACGGGGAAGACATGGATAGGCGAGTTAACATGAAAAGGACCTGGATGCTGGGAGAGGGGGAAGGTTAGTGGACCACAAACTCGGGGTGTCAACACTGTGACGGAACCTGAAAAACCGCAGTGTGCTCTGAGAGTGCACTGTGCTCTCCCACTCAGCACGCGTGAAGAGTCGTGGTGTCCAGAACAAGGAAGGGCATGGGCCTCACCTTGCTCTTCCTCAGTCATCACATTTAGGAAGGATGTGGAGAAACCAGATCAAGTTCAGAGCTCAAGCAGGATGGCAAGGGCACTGGAAATCTTGCCACATGAGAATCAGTCCAAGGAACTTGGGATGTTCATAGGCTAAAGAAGAGAAGATTTTCAGCATAACATACTAGCTTTGTCTTGACATATTTGAAGGGCCCCTCGAAGTGAAGAGGGGCTTGGTCCCAGAGGACAGAACAAGGAGCAATCAGTCAATGACCATTTATTTAGGGGCAGCTAGGCGGCACAGCGGATAGAGCACTGGCCCTGAAGTCAGGAGGACCTGAGTTCAAATCCAGCCTCAGACCAAACACTTCACTTACTAGCTGTGTGACTCTGGGCAAGTCACTTAACCCCAATTGCCTAAAAAAAAAAAAGGCATTTATTTAGTGCCTACTGTGTGCAGGGCGCTGGGCTAAGCACAGGGAATACAAAGAAAGGCAAAACACAGATCCCTTCTATGAGGAGCTCACCATCTGATGGGAGAGACAATATGCAAATAGCTATGTACAAATAAGCTACATACTGTGTAGGGGAGATGTTGCAGAGGCTAGATTTCCAATTAATGTAAGGAGAACGTCTAACAGCTAGTGCTGCGCCAAATCGAAATGAAGAGGCTAAAAGATATGACTTTCCAGTTCTAAGTATATGATTCCGTGATCTTATATTCCTAAGGACAGATGTAAGCATATGCAGAATAAATAGAATAAATACAAAGGAATTTGGGAGGGAGGGCAGTGGCCGCTGAGCGGAAAGGCCTCAGAGAGAAGGTGGTGCCCATGCTGCATCTTAAAGGAGGAGAGAGAAACTCTGAGGTGCAGCCAGAAAAATCAGGACAAAGGCAAAGGGCCCCACGATCAAGAATCGCATAGTTCAGCCTCTTCGTTTTCTAAATGAGAAAGTGAGGCCCAGAGAAGTCATTCCTTTGTGTTTATTCTCTCTACATTTACTTGGAATGTGTCTATATTTGTCCTTGTCTCCTCGTCCAGAACGTGAGCTCATAGTGAGGAGGGGCGGCTTCGTTCTTTGCACTTGTATCCCCAGTGCCTGGCATATAGTAGGTGCATAATAAGTACACATTGATTCCACCCCTGTGATTCTTTAGTTTTCATTTTGGATTCTAGGGACGAAGGAGCAGGCTTCCTCCCTCTCTAGATCCCTGTGCAGGCTGAAGGGTGCTAGGCCCGACTCTACCTCTAGCCTTTGATGTGGCCTTGGCCGAGTACCTTGACCTGAGTCTGTGTTTGTTTCCATAGGTGATGAGGGCGTCAGGGCTGGCTTCGTGTTGAGACTGTAGCCTGCTTGAAAGCCACCAGCTCTGAGAAGGAAGGAGCAAAAGAGGGAGCAGTCTTCCTGCCAGAGGTCACCAGAATTCACCAGAAAGGCTAGCCTCACTCTAAACAAACCCAGTGAACAAAAAAGTAGCAGCACACCATGTTAGAACTGGAAAGGGCTTTAGGGCCCTTCCAAACCCTTTATTTTACAAAGGAGTAAACTGAGGCCCAGAGAGTGTAACTTACCCAAGGTCATACAGCAAATTCATGGCAGAACTGGGACTTAAACCTGTGTTCTCTGACTCTTGATCCAATGGACTGTTCACATGAACCAGCAGATTAATTCAACAGAAAAACTATCCACGACAAGGGTCGGGGCAGGGATGGAGAGGAGTGAGTTAATGAAAGAATTCAGTCAATCCACCTTTGCCCCTGAGTCCCCTCATCTGTAAAATGAGAAGTGCGAACTCTGGTTTCTAAGGGCCCTCCCAGCTTTGACCTTCTGGGATTATAAGGATTAGCTAAATCCCTGTTCGGTCCTTACCTGAATCCTCCTCCCCTTGCTTCGTCTCTCCCTGAAGGCGTATTCGCGTTCCTGTGCCCAGTGCACAGTGCCTGGCACATGGTAGACACTTGGGAAATCTCAGGTGATTGGTTGATTGATCTCACCCTGTGCACCTCCTCCCTCCTGCCCTAATATTAGCCCCGGATTCGAGATGGAGAATCACAGACCTGCAAGCTGACGCAGGCTCTCATTGGCCTCGCACGGCTGGCACGGAGGATGGATGAGCATCCCTCTGCGGAGGGTCCAAACTGCCCTAGTGGTACACGACAGGATTTCTGGGAATGGGTCATGGGGCCCTTTAAGGTTGGCAAAGCGCCTTCTGCATGTACACCCCTGTGAGGCAGGCAGCGCTGTCATCCCTGTTATACAGATGAGGAAACTGATTATCCGGCCCCACCTGGCCTCACCTGGCCCCGCTGGCCTTCTGGGTTGGTTGGTTCTGATCCCATCTGTGCTCTTTGGGAGAATAACAACCTTGACAGCGCGATCCTTCCATAAATACTCCCCGCTCCCCTCCCAAGTCTGCTAACGGCCTCCTTGTGGATCATTTACCGTTCAGTGGATACCAATGTGGAAACGTCATTGTAGACGCCTGGATGTACGTCCATATGGGACGACTCTGGAAATGTACACACGCATGAGTAAGGAGTCACATAAACATGTGCGCACACTCATAGCCAGATCCCTAATTAGCCCGTTCCTTTCCTATGTATTCTAGGTCTGGGGAGGTCTCATGGAGGCTGGTCCTATGAGGGCTCTTGTGATGGCAAGATCAGATGAGAGGGGGAAGGCGAAAAGAGAGTCAGAGGGAGGAGGGAGGAGGGGGCTTGGCTGCTCTGCTGTGTCACCTGTGACTTAATTAGGCCGGGCAGCTGAATGACTGGCACTGGAAACTTGGCACATTAACCCGATGGCCTCCTGGAGCTCCCAGGAGAATGAGCACATGGAGCTGGTGCCTGATAATTGGGTGACCTTCATGGCTGGGCAAACTCTTTCTCTGCCTGGGCTTCCCCATTACCAGGTCCTCCTCGGCCTGGCAGGGGATAGAGGGGACGGATTAACTGTGATTTGACGACTTTGAATCTATTTCCAGTGAAGCAAATCGAGATTTAACCCCTCGAGGGTCTGAGCCAAGGGGAGCTGCTCCATCTGAGCCCCAGCCTCCCCCCTTCCTTCCCCTTCCCGCACCCTCCTCTGGATGCCCACTCCAGCTGCCAAGAGAGCAGTGCCTGCCTCACCCACCGTCCTGAGAGGATTGCTGCATGCTACCGCTATATTTGGAGGCCAAGGTCTGGATTCAAATCCTATCTCTGCCACTTGTTATGGTTATTATTCACTACATTGTTGTTGTTGTTATCGCCATTGTTACTGTCACCTCAGACAGCTCGCCTGAGGTCTCCAGGCTTCAGCTTCTTATTTCAAAATTAAGGGGGCTGGACCGGATGGCTGAGAAGGGACAGAAGTTCTTAGCCACAGCTGGGAGCGCAGCTTGGTGCATCTGGTTTTCTGCCGAGCCTCGAGAGCCGCGTCATGGCTGGTCTCAGCCCTCAGGACCCTGCCTATCTCCTGATGACACCCTACAGTCGGGGAGCTGGGAGAGAAGCTGGGGGCCAGCTGGAAGGTGTCTAGCTCCTCAGTAACTTCCCCTCTTGGTTCCCCATCTCTCCCGACCCACATGCCCACATGTGTTTAAGAGAAGTCCCAGGCCAATCTATATTCCGTCAAATTGAGCGTGAGATGCCTGCCTGCAAAGCCTATCAATCTCCGTCCGTCTCCCTCCGTCTCTTTAATTAGGGGAGCCCCGCTGAAATATCTCCCCATCGGCTCCGGGAGGATGGTGCGTTCAGGGCCCTCAGCATAAATCTCAAGTTATCAGGTGCCAAAATGCTGTCAGGGCTGACAGATTGGAGAAAAATACACCCACAGGCCAAATGCGATCCATTATCCTGGGCGGAGGAAGCCCAGAACCCGGAGAGCTTCCCTAGCTCTAGTGGACTCAGTTCCTGCTGTCTGGCTGTCTGGCTGTCTGTCTATCACTGGCTCTCACCCCTCCCCCAGGTGACAGGGAGGTTGGACCAGGACAAGCTGGAAGAGAGCCTGCCTCCTCCTGGTGAAGTGGATGAGTTTGCTCCACGAATGAGTCACAGTGGGTTGTCCGGCTCCACTGCACCGGGAAAGGAGCACGGTCTGGCACACATGCCCCAAACCTGGCCACGGGGGATTCGAGCCTGGATTCTCATGGCTGAGCTAGGCAGCAGAGCATCGAGGCTGAGGACCAGCCGAGGGGCCTCGAGCCTCATCCCACAGGATCTCTTCTTTTCAGCCACAGAAGCTGGGGCGGGGATGGGGGGGAGGTCGTGCTATGTGCTGTGCTAGTGTCTGGTGGTGGGGGGGCTTGTTGGTAAGATCAGAAAATACCCACAAGCATTTATTCAGCACCTATGGTGTATATATAGGCACTGGACCAAATGAAAGGGAGAGACAGTGAGGGCATTAGGGAGGACATCAAAGGACAAATGACCCAGAGGCCCTTGGCCCCGAATGACCATCTGGCCTTACAGCCAGAGCAATTTCTAAGCCTACTGCTTATTTTAAGGAAGAGGAAATGTAGAGCCAGAGAAGGTAAATGTTTTGCCTAAGGTCACACAACCTGTTAGTCCCAGATTCTTTGACTCCAAATCCAGGGCTCTTATGGATAAGATTTAGATTGATGGAAAGAAGGGTAGGGAGGGCATTCTAGGTGGGGAGAAGCAATGTGAGCAAAAGCTCAGAGGTGGGAATGATCGAGGTATAGGTGGAGTATCCCAACGAGATGGAGCTGGGTGGAGTTGACATGGAGCTGCTGTAGGTGTGTCTGACTCTGTGACCCCATTTGGGGTGTTCGTGGCAAAGATAGGGGAGTGCTTTGCCATTTCCTTCTCCAGCTCATTGTACAGATGAGGAAACTGAGGGAAAAAAGGTTAAATGACTTGCCCAGGGTCACACGGCTAGGAAATGTCTGAAGGCAGATTTGAACTCAGAAAGGCAAGTCTTCCTGACTCCAGGCTGGGGCTCTATCCATTGTGCCACCTAGCTGCCCTGTGAGGGAGCTGGGGGAAAGTAAATTGGAGAAAAGGAGTGACAGAGGCATAGACACAGAAAGACAGACACAGAGACACAGAAAGGAGAGGAAGGGAAGGGAAGGGAAGGGAAGGGGAGGGAAGGGGAGGGAAGGGGAGGGAGGGAGGGAAGGGAAGGGGAGGGAGGGAGGGGAGGGGAGGGGAGGGAGGGGAGGGGGGGGGAGGGGAGGGGAGGGGAAGGGAGGAGAGGGGGGGAAGGGAGGGGAGGGGAGGGGAAGGGAGGAGAGGGGAGGGGAAGGGAGGGAAGGGAGAAGAATCACAGGTGCCACAATGAAGAATTGGATTTGATTCTGTTCGAGTATGGGGAGCCATTAAAGGGTTTTGATCAAGAGAATGGCATGAGCTGTACTTTAGAAAGATTAATCTGGCAACTGCTGCAGAGCAGTAGAGGGGAAGAGAGACCCGGCACAGGCAGACAAGGCAGGCAGCCTGTAAATTCAGCATGAGTGAGAATCCTCATCCTTCTCTCTTCTTTCTGACTCTTCCTTGATGGAAGGCTTGTCCCTAGAATCATCAAGTGATCTTCCCTCTCTCTGTCCATATTCCAAATATCTTTTGTCCATGTTCAAGCCGACACTGGTTATCTCTTTGAAGGCTTGCTGGTGGAGAGGTAGGAGCAGTAGTGAGGTGTGGGGGAGAAAGGAAAACTATAGCATCTCCAGGGATCTCATCCTGGCACAGCTGGGCCCGGGGAGCCCTGCCAAGAGGGGGCTGGCCAGATGGCCAGGTACCACTGAGAAGACAACCGTCAGCACCTTGCCAAGTGCCTTCTGCCTTTGCCGGATCCGTTTTCCAGACGTGTGGTCATTTTTCTGCTTGCAGGCAGGAGAAAGTGGAGTTTATTGACTTTGGAATGGCTCTATTGCTGCACCCTATGGAACAGATTCTCCTTGCCTCTGCCCCACCCACCTTCCTTGCTCACTTAGGCTACACACTCAAAGATGACCATGCTCTTGGCCTGTCCTGCCCCGCCTCACCCTGCCCCCCCAGGCCTCTATGGAGCCTAGCACTGTCTCTGAGCCGTGTCTTCAGCAGCAGGGATGGCCTACGCCAAACCTTCATTCATTCATTCACTTATGCAGTTACATCTTCAATTATTAAGTGCCTGTGTAGTGCAATCGATAGAAAGCCAGTTTCAGAGTAAGGAAGACCTGGGTTCAAGTCTCACCTATGATACATACTAACTGTGTGACCCTGGCAAGTCATTTAACGTCCTCAATGCTCTAGACAACTATCTAAGACTACGAGAAGGTACCAAACGCCCCTTCCCCCTTCCGGGTCTAAATCCGGGCAACTAAGTGGTGCAGTGGATAGAACACTGGGCCTGGAGTCAAGAACCTGAGTTCAAATCCAGCTCTGTGACCCTGAGCAAGTCACTCAACTTCTGTTTGCCTCAGTTTCCTCATTTGTTAAAGGGGGATAAAATAGCACTTCCCACTCGAGGTTACTATGAGGATCAAATGAGATAATAACCGTGAAGTGCTTAGCGCGGTGCCTGGCACACAGTAGGTGCCACATAAATGCTAGTTATTGTTTTTGGATCTCAATTTTCTCCCGTGTAAAATGAGGACAAATCAGTGCAGTTTGAGAGGCACTGAAGGGGTCGCAAGTGAAAGAAGGCGCCCTGGACTAGAACATCCCAAAGTTTCTTCCAGTTTTATATGCTGTGAGTGTGTAAGGACAGACATCAGAAAAGTTCACAAACTCTGGACTGTGTGCTCCGTGAGGGCAGGGACCTCCCTTTTGGCTAACCTTTGCGCAGTCCCCAGCATGCAGTCAGACTCGAGTAAATATATATTGAGCTGAATTGTTGAATGGAAGATTAGAGTTAGAAGGAACCTTGGCTAATCCAAAGGAAGGAGAAGTCACTTTAGGTTGGGATAGTCAGGGCAGGTTTACCAAGGAGGTGGGGATGGGTAGGGTTGGACAGAGCGAGAGGGTTCTAGGGGGGTAGGGGAGCAACATCTATGAAGACTTGGAGATGACAAGGAGCACAAGCTGCTTGGGGGACAGCAGAGAGGCCTAGCTTTAGCTCATAGAAATCACAGGCTAGGAAGGGAAGGAAGAAGGGAGGGAGGGAGGGAAGGAGGAAAGGGAGGAAGGAGGAGGGAGGGAGGAGGGAAGGAGGGAGGAAGGAGGGAGGGAAGGAGGGAGGGAAGGAGGGAAGGAAGGAAGAAAGGAAGAAAGGAAGGAAGGAAGGAAGGAAGAAGGAAGGAAGGAAGGAAGGAAGGAAGGAAGGAAGGAAGGAAGGAAGGAGGAAGGAGGGAGGGAGGGAGGGAAGGAGGAAAGGAGGAAGGGAGGGAAGGAGGAAAGGGAGGAAGGAGGGAAGGAAGGAGGGAGGAAGAAAGGAAGGAAGGAAGGAAGGAGGGAGGGAGGGAAGGAGGGAAGGGAGGAAGGGAGGAGGGAAGGAGGAAGGAGGGAGGGAGGGAAGGAGGGAAGGGAGGAAGGAAGGAAGAGAGAGAAGGGAGGACGGAAACAAGGAAAGAGAGAGGGAAGAAAAAAGGGAAGGAAATAAACATTAAGCATCTATTATGTGCCACCCACTGTGTTTTACAAATAGTATTTCATTTTATCTTCACAACAACCTGGGAAGTAGTTGCTTTTATATCCCCATTTTACAGTTGCAGAAACTGAGGCAGATAGAGGTTGAGCAGCTTGCCTGGGGGTCACACAGTAAGTGTCTGAGGTCACGTTTGGACCCAGGTCTTCCTGAGTCCAGGCCCTGTGTTCTATTGCCATACCACGAGCGGCCTCTGGAGGGGATCTTTGAGACCACCTAGTTCAGCCCCTTTACTTTACAGAGCAGGAAACTGAGGTCCAAAGAAGAGGGGAATGCCTTTCCCAAGCTCCCGGAGGAAATGAATGGCAGAGCAGGGCCTCAAACACGGACTCCTGACTCTGCCGGCTCACTACTCTTAAGTCTCTGAGTGGTTTGTGAGTCTTCCTTTGAGAACTGACCAGTACAGCACTCCAGGGTGGCTCCTTCGTGCCTCTAGGTTACGATGGTCAGTCAGTTCACAGGCATTTATTAAGCCCTTACTGTGTACCAGACAAGGGCTGGAGACTGCCCTCAAGGAGATTACATTCTAATGGGAAGAGACATCATGGAAATCCCGAGGTACATATGAGACCCATGAATATCAGCTTCCAGGAACCACTGCAATGGTTTCTGTAGGGGAGCAAGTTCCAGATACACTGGGTTTGGGATGAGAGAGAGTAGAGAGTGACTAGAGGTGAGTGTGGCACAGGTGTGACCTGGGTGAGCCCCAGCAAAGGAGCCGGAGAAGGAGCATCCGAGGAGACAGGAGGAGAGACAGGCGAGATCCTCCATGGGGCCAGAGGCTGCAAGGAAGCCAAGGCCCATGAGGGCTGGGAAGAAGCCATTGGCTTGGGTCATCAAGAACTCACTGCTCCCTTGAGAGAGAGCATGTTCTGGGAATGATGGAAGTGGAAGCTAGCTTATGGAGTCACTGGAACTTGGTCACTGGAACAGCACCTGCCCCTGAGGAGCAAACATTCTGATGGGAGAGACTGCAGGTAGATAATTTGGCACATTCTAAATATATGCAGAGTAAAAGGAAGGGTCATCTGAGAGGGGAAACACTATGCTGGGGTGACAGTAAAGGCTTCTGACCAAACCTGGGAGTTGGACTGAGTCTGGAAGGAAGCCAGAGAAGGCAGGAGGCAGAGAGAAGAGGGCAGAGCATCCAGGCCTGGAAGGTGGCTAGGTCAAAGGCCCAAGGATGGGAGATGCGAGTGTCCTGTTTGAAAAAAGGCAAGAAGGCCAGTGTCCTTAGATAGTAGAACAGAGTGTGTGGAGAGGGGCAAAGCATAAGAAGCCTGAAGGGGAAGTGCTGACCTCTGCTTCTATTTCTCTGCCCTCCCTGGAACCCTGGGTAGGCCCCAAGCTTCAGCTGGGCTATTAGATGCTGCAGTTTAGATGGAGGTAAAAGCCAATGTCTGATGTCCAGTGTGCAGCTAACCCTAGAACAATAAGAAACAGGCCCTGCTGTAGGAAACAATCATGCACACAGAGTACTCCAGAATCATCAAGCTACAGAATGTATGTGGGAGCTACAAAGGACCTTGGAACGGGAACATCAGAGCTGAAAGGAACCTTAGAACAGAGAATGTCAGAGAAAGGCCCTAGAACACAGAACGTCAGAGCTGGCAGGGCCCTTAAAATAGAGATGTGAGAACTAGAAGAAGCCTTAGATACCATCTCCTCTAACCCGTTCACTTTACAGATGGAGAAGCCCACTGTGTGTGCCTCGGTGCCCTGGGGTTGGTTGGCCAGGAGAAGCTGGACAGGGGGAGCTTCCAGAGTCCCCGTCTCTGCCATCCCTGTGCTCAGCGCCATAGACTCAGAGCTGAAGGAAACTCAGAGGCCCAGCTCCTTCAACCCTCTCCTTTGACAGATGAAGAGATTTTCGTCCCATGCAGGTGACTTGAGCTGCCCAAAGTCTGACCACTGGCAGGGCTGGGATTTGAACCCAGCCTCTGACTCCAATCCTGTGGTTTGGCTTAACCAGTCGCTACCTTCTCTAGATTCTCAGTACAGGGAAAAGGGCTCAGAGGAGGGAAATCTTAACATGCTTCGCAGATGGAAATGCCAGGCTGGCTGTGACCAAGCTCTGAGGGGAAGTAGTGGGGCCCGGTGGGGACAGAGACGCCCCATCTCCCCAGGCTTGGGCTGCCCTGGTTGGCGGGGAGTAAATCACTTCTTCAGATTTTCGTTCCCTCTGGTCCAAGTCTGGGCTAGACCAAGGTGTGGAGGCCCAAGCTGGACGAGGCCTTCTCTGGCCGTCTTCCCTGACGTCACTCTTTAAGGACAGGCCCAGACAGCCCTGACTTCCCTCAGGAAGCCATTAGGCAACTGTTGTCCCCAAGCAGATCCACATCAGCCTCCATACCGGGGAAGGAGGACTTGTGTGGGAGTCAACAGACCCGGCTCTGAGTCCAGACTGCCGCTTGGGAGCCTGGTGACCAAGGCCTAAGCCTTCTTGTCTCTGATCTGCAGTTTCCTTGACTATACAACGGGGCCAATGATGCCAAATGATGGGCCAGCCAGGGCTTTTGTGAGGAAAAGTGCTCTGGGGAGTGCAGAGTCCCCGCTATAGACATGTGGGCGGGTGCTAATGACCTCCAGACTGAGCCATCTCCAGAGTGAGCCTGCGGTTTTCCACATTGAATGGCCTTCTCTATCCCCAAACTTGCCTCTCTCTATGGGTTAGACCAGGGCTGGGGAACCCGCAGCCTCGAGGCCACGGGCCTTCGATGTCCTTGGGTGCGGCCTTTTGACTGAACCCAAGTTTTACAGAACAAATCCTTTTATTAAGGGGATTTGTTTTGTGAAGTTTGGTTTCAGGCAAAGGGCTGCACTTAAGGACCGAGAGGGCCACATGTGGCCTCGAGGCCCCAGGTTCCCCACCCCTGGGTTAGACCCTCCGGAAGAAGGGGATGATTTATCCCTCAGCGGCTGCCCTGGTCAGTCTGAGGCTGGGCTTGAAGCTCGGTCTAGGGCCTGGTTAAAGCTCAGCCTATGGGTTAGGGTTCAGTCTGTGGCCTAGATTAGGGCTCACACTTTGACTGGGGCTCATTGGGGAAAGTTCTAGATTCTCTAGAAGTTACAGAGCTTTCCTCCCACCCCACCCCAGATAAGCTAAGCTGATTTCACATCTCTGACCACCAGGGCCCTTGCCAGGCTGCCCCAGAGGCAGAGAGGCCAGGCAGAGGCCCACTGGAGAGCCTCTTTCAAGCCAGGCCCAGCTGGGTCCCTTGTCCTGACTCCTCCTGCTAGATGACTGTCCAATTAGGCTGCCACTCCAGTGGTAGGGGGAGGTCTGGCCCTCATTTATCCAGGAGGGGTGACCAAAGCAGGTGCTGCATCCCTCACTGGAGGCAACAACACCAGGGTTTGGCAAACTTCCCGGACAGCCAGCCAACCCAGGTGTGTGTGTATGGGGGGTGGGGGGTGGGTGGGAGAGAAAACCAGCTGCTCTCCCTGGCTACTCATACGCCATTCCACACCGTCTCCCGACTGTCGCTGTCACCCATGCTACAGCATCACTAGTCATCTTGTGGCCAATAGACCAGCGACAGCTTTGATCTCACAAGAACCACAGTCCTTTTCCAAAATGGCCCAAAGCCTAGGCAAAATAGGTAGCCACCTACTCTTTAACGTGATTGGTGGGTTAGAAGTTTCTGTATCCCAGGAAATTGTTTACACAGGGCATTGTACAAAGTAGGTGCTCAGTAAATCCTCTTGAAACAAATAAAAAGTAGTCTCCTCTACCACTTACCTCAGTGCCTGACTTTCCACCATTAAAGCTTCACACCTCTGAGTTAAACACTGTCCTAGCAAGGTTGAAGCCCCAAACACATACTTTCTGACAAGTCAGACAGATGACTGGGAGGGCAATGTCTAACCCGAGAAATAAGCCCTCCCTAGTTATGCACCCCCTTATGCACTGGTAACGCGTACCATCACTCACAATCTGGCCAGACCGTTCTTATCCAGCCTCTTGTATGAATCTCAGAACAGCCCTATGAGGCAGGCAAGGAGAGAACTTTGCTTCCTGCCACCCATTTTATAGATGAAGAAACTGAGGACCCAGATCTCTTGATTCCCAGGCCGGCGTTCTGTATTCGCCAACCACCACCATCTTTCCTGGGCCTGCCCAGCACTAGCAGGAGGCTGGGGCAAACCCTCCCCTTTCTGTACTTTCCAGGCACCTCCAGGCTGGTAGTAGCTGATGCATTGCCATGGAAATGCCAGCCTCGTGTTCAGCTGCCATCCCAGATTGGGCATAGCCAGAGTCTTCTCCCAAAGGCCTGGTCTCTGGTGCTGCTAATCCATCCAGGCCTGATTTTGCATCCATGAGCTGAGGCTTCTCATTGGCCAACCATGGCTTTCTTGGATGTGGACTGCACTGGATTCAGCATTCGAGGTCAGGAATCTGTGAAGTGGGACTTCATTCCCAAAACACTTGGCTCGATCCCCTCGGCCCCTTCCACCCACCACCTCCCGGGGGTTACCCCTTCTCCCTCTTATCTCCCCATTACAGGCCCAACTACTGCACTGACCTCTCCAGTATGGCACCTGGAAAGCAGCAGGTGCTTACTAAGTGCTGTTTGATTGATGAGAAGCCCAGTAAATATTTGTAGAACTAAGAGAACCCTGATGCTAGAAGGAGAGGAAAGTTTAGGAGGAAAGATACTAAAGAGCAGCTTTGGCTTCCGAATTTGAAGTAAGAATTAGGCAGCCTAATTGGACAGTCATCTAGCAGAAGAAGTCAGGACAAGGGACCCAGCCGGGCCTGGCTCAAAAGAGGCTCTCCAGTGGGCCTCTGCCTGACCTCTCTGACTCTGGGGCAGCCTGTCAAGGGCCCTGGAATGAAGGAGAACAGGGAAAATGGTGGCCAGAGATGTGAAATCAGCTCCGCTTATCTTGGGTGGGTTGGGTGGGGAAGCTCTGTAACTTTGAGAGAATCTAGAACTTTCCCCAATGAGCCTCAGCCAAAGTGTGAGCCCTAACCCAGGCCACAGACTGAACCCTAACCCAGACTGACCACACAAAGAGTACAGGCAGCTGGAGATATGGATAGAGGTCAAGGCCAGGGATAAAGATTTGGGGAGAATCTGCATCAAGGCACTAGCTGAAGTTGTAGGAGTAAATGAGACTGACAAAAGACAGGAGAGGAGACGAGGAGAAAGGATGATGGAAGGGGAGAGAGGAGGGGAGAAAATGGGAGGGGAAGGGATGAGAGGGGAGGAAAGGAGAGGGGAGAAAAGGGTAGGAGAGGAGAGAGGAGAAGAGAAAAAGGGAGGGGAGGGGAGAAGGGGGGAGAGGAGAAGAGAAAAGGGAGGGGAAGGGATGAGAGGGGAGGAAAGGAAAAGGGAAGGGAGGAGAGGGGAGGGGAGAGGAGGAGAGGAGAGGGGAGGGAAGAAAATGGAGGAAATGAAAAGCAAAAACAACTTTGGGGAACACATCTTAAGGCATCAGGAATACAAAGTGCTGCCAAAGAAGGGGTAGGGAGAAATAGTGGTTAGAGAACAAGGTGGAGAACAGAGGGAATGGGGCATCTCTAAAGCTAAGCCACCTGAATGAACCCTGGCTTGGAGTCAGGTCAGTGTTTCATGCCTACTCTCTCACCAGGCACTGGGGAATGGCCCGATTCCTCCTCACAAGGAGCTTCCTCCTGATACAGGAGGCCAGTGCACCTAAAAGCCCGTCCATCATAAATACACATGAATGAATACAAATATAAACAAAGTAGTTTGGGGTAGTGCACCAGGAGTGGGGATCAGAAAGGCCTCCATGCAGAATGTGGGGCCTTGGGTGAGTGTTTACAAACCACTTTCCATGTCAATAAAGTGTTTTAAGCAGGCCTTAAAGTCAAGAGGGGCTCTGGAAGGCCTAGGTGAGGGGAAGGTGCATTTCAGGAGAGGGGACTTCGGGGAGCAACAGGAGGCCAGTTTGGCTTGAGGGCAGGTGGGAGGGGGAATAATGCTCAAGGAGGCCAGAAAGGTAGGGCCTTAAAAGAGCTGAGCAGAGGAGTTTATATTTGGAAGAGGTAGAGGAAGGCCAAAAGGTATAGGAAGCCAAGTGGGTGAATAGAGAAGACCAGGTAGTGCAGTGGAGGAAGAATCATTTTCCTGAGTTCAAATCTGCCTCAGGAACTTCTAGCTGTGACCCTAGATAAGTCACTTACCCTTGTTTGCCTCAGTTTCCTCACCTGTAAGATGAGCTGGAGAAGGAAATGGCAAACCACTTCCGTATCTTTGCCAAAAAAAAAAACACGAACAAATAGGGTCACAGAGTCAGACATGGCCAAAACAACTGGACAAGATCTATGTTAAAGGAAAAAGACTTCTCAGTGGTCTGTTGACTGGATTGGAGTGGGGAGAGGCTAGAGTCAGAGGGAACAATTAGGAAGCTGTTGCAATCATCTGGGTGAAAGGTGATGACGTCCTGGACTCAGGTGGCATCAGTGCCAGTGCAGAGGAGTCAGATGTGTGAGCAGAGTTCAAACTCCAACTGGTCATTTACTGTCAGGGCCACCTTGGGCCAATCATCTTCCTGGGCTTCAGTTTCCTCACCTCTAAAACGCTGCCTTAGGGCTGGCTGGCTTGGAGGTCGTTAGTCAGAGAAGGGGGGAGGGGAGGGGCTCAGCAGTGTCTGACACTGCAGAAAAGCCAAGGAGAAGAGGGGCTGCACAAAGCAACCTCCTGCTACATCATCCCACCAAGAGTCTGGCCATCTCTTTGCTTCAAGTCCTCCAAAGAGGGAAAGCCGGCCACTACCTCTCTGTGCTCAGGGCTTCCTCCACTCAGCACCAAGACAGAGAGCATTTCTTAAGCACTGAGGTTAGCAAGATGGGCCAAAGACAGGCCCTGCTGTCAGGGAGCCGCCAGGCTAATGGACAAAGAAGATATCACTGTTCAGTTGTGGAAGTTGTGTGGACTCTTTGTGAGCCCGTTTGGGGTTTGTTTGTTTGTTTATTTGTTTTTTGCCAAGATGCTGCAGTGGTTTGCCATTTCCTTCTCCAGCTCATTTTACAGGTGAGGAAACTGAGGCAAACAGGGTTAAACGACCTGCCCAGGGTCACACAGTTAGTGAGTGTCTGAGGCTGGATTTGAACTCAGGTCTTCCAGACTCCGGGCTTGTACCACTGTGCCGCCTGGCTGCCCCCAGACAAGATATAGACAGGATAAATTGGGGGCAGTCTCAGAAAGAAGGCACCAAGATTAGGAAGAACTGGGAAAGGCCTCTTAAGGACGGGCGAGACTTGGACAGAGACTTATGGGAAGCCAGGAGGAGGAGGAGGGGAGGAAGGACAACACTCCAGGCATTTTTCCAGGAGTCTCCCGTGCCTGGAACTGGGTGATGGAGTTTCTTATTTGAAGAACAGCAAGGAGGCTCTCCTCCCTCTCAGACAAGTTATGGGGGACTCCAGATGAGTCTGTTCTCACTGAACATTGACTCTCCTTCCCCAAAGGTGTCAGTGAAAGGGTGGTGTCAGAGGCAGACACGCTAGCCTCAGGCTATGAGGCTCTCCACCCCCCAATTAATCTGGGTCTTCTTAATTTGCAACTATTTGCATAAATCTGCATATGATTTCTAGGGACTTCAGTTCTGGATGTATGGGACAAAATAAATTAATTCTTGCAATTTACTGCTCCAGTTGACAACCCAACATGCAGTGGAGGCGATAGAGCTTTTGATGCAGGGGGTAAATGGTGAGTTCCCATTTAAAGGTCAAAACCCCCTTCCATCCTGAAGGTGCCTTGGGAAGGAGGAAATGAAGTTCCACCAGGAGGTTTCTTGCTTTCCTTTCTGGTCCAGTCATTTCAGCTGCCACTAACTATTCTCTTCGGGAGAGGTTTTTTGGATCAATGACCCTGCGACTGCCACCCTGGCCCTGAACCTTCCCTTCTGACCTTCATTAGCCTTCTTACCCTGCTTGACTCTGAGATAGGAACTCTCAAGTGTCACCTCTGTACAGGTCGGCAAATTGGAGCTACAATATCTGGGTGCAGATGGAAAAGGCTCAAAGCCTTTTGGGGCTAAATTTCATCGCTATACTTCCCTGCAATCCTCCCAACCCCAGATATTTTGGGCGGTTTTGTTGGGAGAGTAGCCTCTACGGGGTTGATGACTAGATAAACTCAGCCAATTAATCGATCAATCAAAAAATACGTATCAAGTACGTAGCGTGTGCGAGGCGCTGCGCCAAATCACGGAAATACAAAAGCAACAGCGAAGCAGCTTCTGAGGTTAAATTCAGGAGGCAGAGGGTGGGGCTAAGATGGCAGAGAAAAGCCGGGAAGTTGCCTGAGCCCTCCCCAGTTTCCCTTAGAAACCACATTAAATCAAGCCTGTAAATGAATTCCAAAGGGACAGAACCTACAAAGAGATGGTGTGAGACAATTTTCCAACTGAAGATAACTTAGAAGGACTTTGGGAAAAGGGAGTGTAGCCAGCATGGATGGCATCCAGGCAAGCTAGTGGAAGGTTCTTAGCTGTAGCACAGATCAGCAACCGAGACCCCTTGGTCCTGGCTCAGCAGGCCAGTAGGACAGCAGGCCAGCTGTGAGGCCTCCAGCCCCAGCCCAGCAGGCAAATGGCCAGCCCCTGAACCAGGGACACAACAGGTGTAACTAGAACAGGCCACCGCGGGGCAGCGGGCAAGCTGCCAGCACCTGAGGCCCCAGTGCAGAAATCCAGTGACCAGGCCCCTGGACCCCAGCACAAGAAGCTTGGGACAGTGCGCCCTGCGACCCAGGAGCAGAGCTCGATTTTAGAAGTCATGAAATAGGTTTAAAATGAGCAAAAAACAGAAAAGAAACTTAACCATAGGAAGCTACTATGGCGACAGGGAAGATCAAAACACAAACTCAGAAGAGGGCAACAAAGTTAAAATGCCCACACGTGACGTCTCAAAGGGGAAGACGAATTGGTTTCCAGCCCCAAAAGCCTTCTTGGAAGAGCACAGAAAGAATTTTAAAAATCAAATAAGAGAGGTAGAAGAAAAATTGGGAAAAGAGATGAGAGTTGTGCAAAAGAGAGTCAATAGCTTAGAAAAGAAAGGACAAAAATTGACTGAAGAAAACAATTCCCTAAAAAATACAGTTGGAGGGGCAGCTAGGTGGCACAGTAGATAGAGGTCTGGCCTTGGAGTCAGGCAGACCTGAGTTCAAATCTGGCCTCAGACACTTAACACTAGCTGTGTGACCCTGGGCAAGTCACTTAACCCCATTGCCTAGCCAAAAAAAAAAAATACAATTGGCCAAATGAAAAAAAAATCCTCTGAAGAAAACAACTTTTTAAAAAGTAGAATTGGCCAAATGGAAAAGAAAGTACAAAAACTAACTGAAGAAAATAATTCCTTAAAAATTAAAATTGGGCAAGTGGAAGCTAATGACTATGAGACATCAAGAATCAGTCAAACAAAACCTAAAGAATGAAAAAACAGGAAAAATGTAAAATATGTCATTGGGAGAAAAAAAAATAACTGACATGGAAAATAGATCCAGGAGAGATAATTTAAAAATTATTGGACTCTCTGAATCAGAAAAGAACCTGGACAGCATCTTTCAAGAAATTATCAAGGAAAACTGCCCTGATATCCTAGAACCAGAGAGTAAGATAGTCATTGAAAGAATCCACTCCGTTGATTACCTCCTGAAGCAGATCCCAAAATGAAAACTCCAAAGAATAATGTAGCCAAATTCCAGAATTGTCAGGTCAAGGAGAAACTACTGCAAGCAGCCAGAAAGAGGCAATTCAGATATCAAGGAGCCACAGCCAGGATTACACAGGACTTAGCAGCTTCTACATTAAAGAATCAGAGAGCTTGGAATATGATATTCCAGAAGGCCAAGGAGCTTGGATTACAACCACGTATCAACTACCCAATAAATTCAAGCAGAATCTTTGGGGAGGGGACTTTCAATGAAATAGGGGACTTTCAAACTTTCCTGATGAAAAGACCAGAGCTAAGCAGAAAACTCCATCCTCAAATACAAGACTCAAGAGAAACATAAAAAGATAAACAGGAAAGAAACTTTGACTTTGATGTGATGATATAAAAAAAAATTAAGGGGTGAAGAAAGGGATTGTACTGGAAGAAGAGGAAAGGGGGAGGCAGAATAGGGTAAATTACCTCACATGAAGAGGCACAAAAGACTCATTGCGGTAGAGGGAAAGAAGGGAGGGGGTGAGCATTATTTAAACCTTACTCTTATTGAATTTGTCTCAGAGGGAATAACATGCACTCAGTTGGGTGTGGAAATTCATCTTACCCGATAGTGACGTAGAAGAGGGAAAAGAAAAGGGAGAGGGTACTGACAGAAGAGAGAGAAGAAGTAGGAGGGGAAAGAGAAAAGAGAAGCGGGGAGGCAGACTGAGGGAGGGGGTGGTAAGAAGCAAAACACTGGTGAGCTGGGATAGGGTGAAAGGAGAATGAAAAGTAGAATGGGGGCAAAATAGTGATTCTTTTCACAATGTGAATAATGTGGAAATATGTTTAACATGATTGTACATGTGTAAACTATCAGACTGCTTTCTGTCTTGAAGAGGGGGGAAGGGAGGGACAAAACTTCGGAGCTCAAAATCTGAGAAAAATGAACTTTACATGTAACTGGAAAAAGTGCAATACTATTAAGTGAAGAAAAACAAAAAATAAAATCAGTAGGCAGATTGGATGCCCACTCTAAACTGGAGTGAGATCACCCACAGAGAAGTAGAACTAGTAATTGAATTCAAAAGAGAGACTCAAGCCTGAGAACACTAGCTATTTAACTCAGAATGAGCTTATTCTAGGTTTTTAAAGAGGTTAGCCCTTGGCTTTCCCACTTGGAAATGAGAGGCCTTTAAATCCAGACAGACCGTTCTGGAAAGGTTTTGGCTGGTCATGGATGGGTGAAAGGTTGCTGCTTTTCTAAATAAACAGCTCTGAAAAAGTGTTAAGGCTAAACTTAAAGAGCATGGCAAAGCCCACTCTTCTCATGAGAAAAAGATAGCACTATAGCCAAGCACTTCATCTGAAGCCAGAAGCTGGAAATAAAGAGATATGAGCCACCTGCCTAGTGGAGCCATGCCTTTATAGCAGAGACTACATGTCCAGCGGAATACCGTCCAGGAGAAACTATGCATCTTTCTCAGCAGCATCCAGGGAAGCTACTCTCTGAGCAAAGACTAGTGGGGAGCAGACCCGATGTGGCGATATGCCACAACAGTGGTTCTGCAGAACTGGAAACATGAGTTTCCCCCTCGATGGTGGTCACCAATATACTCTTCCTATGCGCTCCCTGACAACACTTCACTTTCTGTATGCCACTCTGCACGTTTGCTCTGGTCAAACATGTTCCCTCTACGTGTGTCCCCCTGCATGTGTCTTTTTCATGTGTGTCTACTCTTCCCACTCATGGCATGTATATTTTAAGAAAAGTTTCTTCCTGCTTTATAGTGGAAATGTTTTATTGCTGGGTTTTTTTTTATCACTTTCTTCCATTAAGTGTCTTTGCTTTTATTGTAGCCTGGGCCTGATTTACGCTGGCCTGGGGTTCAGAATTGGAATGAAACAAGCCACTGTAGATCACCTGACAGTTACCCAAAGGAGGTTTACTTAGACGTAGCATAGACAGGAGACTCAGCAAGGATCCAGCGTTGAATCATTTGAGTACAACTTCCTCTGCCCTGTGATGGCCATGCTGGAGCAAAGGTCAAGCCCCACGGAGAACAAGCCCTGCCTCTTCCTACCCCAGCCACTGTACTGAGGCCACCATGAAGGTAAGCCAGTGTCCTAAGCCAGTTAAGCCTTGAGGATGGCTTTGTTACCATGTAAGCAAAAACTAGCCTAGCCTACAGGGCAGGTATTACTCCTACCACAGACCATTAAAGGTGAATGTCTCATTGCGGGCTGGTGAGCTATGGTTTTTAGGAGATAGTAACCACAAGGTAGTCTTTGGTAGATAGAGTAGTATTCTCTGGGGACCTGTCTACAGATTTGGGGGGTAGGTGCCCCCAGGTGGTACAAAAAGCCTAGTTTTGTCTAGTTTAGATGTCTCAGATTTCTCTGTCCAGTCCCTCAAACTCAGCACCTTCTTTTTTTTTTTTTTTGGCTACACAATGGGGTTAAGTGACTTGCCCAGGGTCACACAGTTAGTTAAGTGTTTTGCGTCTGAGGCCGGATTTGAACTCAGGTCCTCCTGAATTCAGGGCCGGTGCTCTATCCACTGTGCTACTTAGCTGCCCCAAACTCAGCACCTTCTCACCGAGCTCTGCTTCTGCCTGTCTCCCCAAGAAGTTGGGTTTCTCATCCCAATTCCTTGCTGCTCTTAACCTCCACAGCAGCCAGAATTACTGCTGCAGTGGTGAAGTAGGGGTCTCCTCTCCATCTCTGCAGTCTCCTGTCTTGACTCAGTTTGCTAATTTACTTTCTAATGCCAGACCCAATCTACCCTGTTTGCTGAGTCCCAGGATTTTTCAGGGTCCCCAGCCCTACTGAGCTCTTCCCTAACTTCCAGATTATCTTCCCTTCCAGACTCTCCAGGTTTCTGTTGATCATTCCACATGAATATAGTCAAGTCACTCCCCTTTTCTGGGCCTCAGTTCCCACCTGTAAGAAAAGGCAGTAATTTGAGGCAAAGGGAGGTCTCTAAATGATCTCTAAGGTCCTTTTCCCAGTCAATAAATGGAAAAATTTCCCAAGGTCACATAAGTGGCCCAATCTAGCCCAACAGGGAGAGCAGTTAATCTAAGCCAGAGTCTGGAGGAGAATCTGACCATCCCCTGCTCAAGTGAGGGTCACAGGAGGGAGATACTGGGTGTCTTTTGATGATGCCCTCTGGTTATGCATGTAAATGACTGATTGTTAATGAAAACATGAGAAGGGCTTCTCTGGCTCTCCCCCCACCCCCAGCCCCCAGAACCACTGGGCCTGTGAGAACAATGGATCAAAGAGAAACCAGGCTTCAGAGCTGGAGGCAAGAGGAAAAAGGACACAGGACAAGAGGGCTTTCAGCTCACGAAAACTAGGGGCCAGAAGTGACAAGGACTTTTCAGGTGGCCTGGGGAGCGGGGAAAGGATAGGGGGAGACCCTGGAGTGAGAAACATATTGAGAGACATCGTGGTACTCAGAGGCCTGTCCTAGGAGTGAGGAATTCTGGGTTTGCTCCTAACCCAGCCTCACTCATTCCATTCCGGTCCCTCACCCTTGCTAGACCCCAGTTTGCATCTCAGTAAAAAAAGGGAATTAAGCTAAATTGTCTCTCAAGTGGCTTCCAGCCTGAACACTGCGGTTTTTTTAATAATATATTTTTATTGATATCTTTTATTACATGACCTTAATTTCCCCCTTTAACCGCTTTGCTCTTCTTTCCTCCAAGAGAACCATCTCATATAACAAATAACTTTTTTTAAAAAGAAGAGAAAGAAATTCAGTAAAAACCAATCAACACACTGAAATAAAAACAAAACCCTGAGGTTATAGTCAATGTTCTACCTCTTTGTACCCATCACCCACTGCTGCAAAAGAGGAGGGGGAAGTGCCTTCTCATAACATTCTGTTTTAAGGACATAATTATTGTATATATTTTCATAGTGCTTTACATTTTTTCAAAATACTTCCCTCACAACACTTTTATAGGGTGGGTAGTCTAACCTGGGGGTCATTTGGACCTCAGCCCCATCATATTCTCCTAGGAAAATGGCCTTTTTCTCGATAATAATCTCTAAGACTCAAAGCTTTCCCAAAGAGCATCAGAATGTTCTCTCGAAAAGTGTCCTTAGGGCCTCATTTCTAAAATGTATAGAGAATTAAGACAAATTTATAAGAATACAAGCCATTCCCCAATTGATAAATGGTCAAAGGATATGAACGGGCAATTCTCAGATGAAGAAATTAAAGCCATCTATAATCATATGAAAAAATGCTCTAAATCATTATTGATTAGAGAAATGCAAATCAAAACAACTCTGAGGTACCACATCACACCTATCAGAATAGTCAATATGACAAAACAGGAAAATGATAAATGTTGGAGAAGATGTGGGAAAATTGGAACACTAATGAATTGTTGGTGGAGCTGTGAAATGATCCAACCATTCTGGAGAACAATTTGGAACTATGCCCAAAGGGCTATAAAAATGTGCATACCCATTAACCCAGCAATAACACTTTTAGGGCTATATCCTAAAGAGATCAAACAAATGGGAAAAGGACCCACATGTACAAAAGTATTCATAGCAGCTCTTTTTGTGGTGGCAAAGAATTAAAAATTGAGAGGATGCCCATCAATTGGGGAATGGCTGAGCAAGTTGTAATGGAATGTAATGGAATACTATTGTGCTATAAGAAATGATGAACAGGTTGACTTCAGAAAAACCTGGAAATACTTGTATGGTCTGATGCTGAGTGAAGTGAGCAGAACCAAGAGGACTTCGTACACAATAACAGCCACGTTATACGATGACTAATATTGATAAACTTAACCCTTCTCAGCATTACAAGGATCTAAGACATCCCCAGAGGCCTTGTGATGGAAAATGTTGTCCATATCCAAAGAAAGAACCATGGAAGTTGAATTGCTATCATTTTTTTTCTCTTCTGTTGAGTTTTGTTTCCTCTTACTGATGGTTCCTCCTATTGGTTTTAATTTTTACTTACAGCTTCACAATTGTGAAAATATGTTTAATAGGAATGTAAATGTATAGCCTATATCAGATTGTGCACTGTCTTGGGGAGGGTGGTGGGGAGGAAGGGGGAGAAAAATTTTAAACTCAAAAGCATATGGAAGTGATTGTTGATAAATCAAAATAAATTAATAAAAATTTTTTAAAAGTGTCCTTAGCTCCCCTGCAAGCACTCAGGCTAACAAGGTATCAAATATAGGATAAGTTTTATTTGACCCTTATGACACAGTTAGAGCTGGAAGGGGCCTTGGAGCATGGAATTTTGGAGTCAGAAGTGATCTTAGAACCTGCGGGATGTGGACCATAGAGGGACCTGAAGACAAAGAATGGTTGAGCTAGGAGGAACTTTGGAACATAGAATGTCAGGGATGGCTGACAACTGGAACCCAGATCTGACTCCTCACCAAGTACACTTTCCCTTACATATGCTATGCTATGTTTTCTCTATAATTCATAATATATATGTGTACACATATGGCTTTGACTTTCATTTGTAAAAATATACTTTGTTTTTATATCACAGTCCTGTCTTGTAAGAGGTTCCCCCTCAATACTCCATGCCTAGAATTGGACCCTCTCATTCTGCAAAGAAAAGCAAGTGAGCAAAAACACCCACACAGTGACTGTATCTGACCATGTATGTAAGATCCCACCCACATAGCCCCCCACCTTTCTGTTGGGAGAAGGAAGATCTGTAGCATTATCTGTGCTCTAGGACCAGGATTGGTTACTTCCGTTATTCAGAGGAGAGCTCTTTTTCAGTGTCTTTGTTGATGTTATTCTAATCACCATATAAATTGTTATTTCACTCTGTATCAGTTCATACCACATCCCATGTTTTTTCTGAATTCCTCATATTCACCATTTCTTACAGGACATTAATATTGTATTAAATTAATATTACATAATTAGTTCAGCCATTCTTCAATCTGGGGGTATCTACTTTGTTTTTAGTTATTTGCTACCTCAAAAAACATGTAGCTCTGCCTTCCTAAGTGCTAAGATCCCTTCGAGGACTCTGTGTTCCAAGGTTCCTTTTAGCTATAACTTTCTGTGATGGCCCATTTGAATTTAAGGAAGCTGGTCTCAGTTTATACTCCCAGGGCACTTAACTAGCTTTAACTCATGTTCAACAAAGGCTAGGGGTTTGCGTCAGCCTGTGACATTGTTGCTGGGGACCATTCTGTCCTGATTTTGTTCCCGATGTCCATCCTGGATCACCCAAGTGACTGCTGAATGAGGAGACTCATGTGTCCTCCTCAGGGGCTCAGAGGGAGCTGGCACCCCTTACCAAGGCAGAGCAAGGGCACCTCTGAATTCACTGCTAGGTCAGGACGTATATGGGAGCTGGTCAGATTCCTTTGGTGCTTACGTGGGGATCCATCAGCGACTCTAAATGCTTGTCTCTGGGCCTCCCCTCTTTTCTGTGAGGGAAGGGTCTCATCTGACCAGAAGGCTTTCTCTGCAGTCTGAGGGAGGAGCTCCAGGGGATGGAGAGCATCTGGTCCAGCTACTCCGGGTAGTCCCAGCTCTATGGGGACTTGCAATGTGACCTCGGACAGCTAACATTCCCATCTGCAAAATGGGCCTAATAAACCCGCCCCTTTTCACTCACTAGGGTGTCCTAATAGGGTAAACGGTATGAAAATGCTTTGGACACATGTTGAGAGGTACTGGACTTGGAATCAAAAAGACCTGGAAACCTCACTGCAGTCACTGTGTGACCCCAGGGAAATCACTTAACCTCTCTGTTCCTCATCTATAAAAGGGGGTGGTTAGACTTGATAGTCTCTGAGTTCCCTTCTAGCTCCAAATCTGTGAACCTATGATAAGACCTGGGTTCAAATACTGACTGACATGAACTGTGTGACTCTAGGCAGGTCTCTTAACATCTCTGAGCCTCAGTTTCCTTATCTGTAAAATGAGGAGGTTGGTCTACATAGTCTCTGATGGCCCTTCTACCTCTCAGATCTATAATCTTATCACTAGATGAAACCGGAGGTCCCTTCCTGCTGGCAATGGGATGGTAAATGTTTAACAATGGGCTGTCTGAACACACACACACACACACAAATACCCACAACCTCCTTCTAAGTGTAATCTGCATTATTCATATTTCCTCCATCACCTTCTTAAATCTAGACAGTCAATAAGACAGAGCTTCAGCCCTGATTTGTAGCCTTTGCTGAGATCTCTGAGGGGGAAAGGCTCAAATGAAATGTGACCATCGGCTCTGGGGAGCTGGTGTGCGCTGGCTCCAGCACACGCCTAAAGCAGCTTCCTGCTGTAGGGGATCCCATAATGATCCGTGGTCTCATTGCTCCCCCCACTGGTGCAAGACAGCCCCCCCCCCGCATGCTCAGCCCTGTGTGTCACTGAAGAGGAGGAAGGGGACACGTGGGCTGGAGGGCCGTTTGCTATATGTAGGCATGTCATGATCCCGGCCAAGAGTTCACTGCCTTGCGCCTCTCAGCTGGGTGATGAATCTGCATCTCAGTACTGGGCCACGCTGGTTCTTGGTCAAAAGAGGCAGCCAGGGGTACCGAGAGAGGGGTACCAACCCCAGCTCAAATCCTGCCTCAGACATTTATTAGCTATGTGACCCTGGGCAAATCACTTCACCTTTCTCAACCTCAGTTTCATCATCTGTAAAATGGGAATAATAATGTCCCCTACCTCACCAGACTGTTGCGAGGATCAAACATATGTAAAGTGTTTTCCAAACCTTGAAGTGTAGTGTTAAGTGTTAGCTATAGAGTTTATAGGGGCAGCTAGGTGGCACCCTAGCGCATAGAGTGCTTGGCCTGGAGTCATTAAGACTCATGTTCCTGAATCAGATTCACTCTCAGACACTTACTAGCTGTGTGGCCTTGGGCAAGTCACTTCACCCTGTTTGCCTCTGTTTCCTTATCTGTAAAATAAGCTGGGGAAGGAAACAGCAAACCCCTCCCATATCTCTGCCAAAAAAACCAAACAAACAAAACTCCAAAGGGGTCACAAAGAGTCAGACACAACTCAAAAACAACTGAACAGCAGAGTTTGACCCCATGACCATCTCCCAAGGCTTCCTTTTCGGTAGTTTGGTCCTTGATATTGTGCTCCACCAGCGGAGCCTTGAAGTATCCTGGGTCCCTTGTACATGAAGAGGAGATATAAATTTGAATAATGATTATTAGTGTTATTATAACTGCAAAACTCAGCGACACAGAGCTTCAGAGCTGTAACTAGGCGTCTTTGCACCTGGGTCAAGCGATGAAAACAGTTCAGCTGAGGGCTGATAAAGGGTAGAGACACCAGGATAGTAAAGGTCACAGCTGTCGAGGCTGCCAGTGGAGAAGAGGAGGGAGAGAATTGGGCTAGTCCAGAGAGGTGCTCCCCTGGGGTGCAGGAAGCTGCTATCTGGTCACTTAATAACAATAGTAATAATAAAACACATGGCACCTCCTATGTGCCAGGCACTATGCTAAGCGCTTTACAAATGTTATCTCACTGGATCCTCACAACAACCCTGCTCACAACAAGGTAAGTGCTGTTCTTCTTCCCATTTTACAGTTGGAGAAACTGAGGCAAATGGCGGTTAAGTGGCTTGCCTGGGATCACACAGCTAATAAGTGTCTGAGGCTAGATTTGGACTCAGATGTTCCTGACTCCAAGCCCAGAGCCTAATTATTCTTGTTTACTAGGTAAGCAGCAGTCATGGCAATATAGATACAGACTGAGCTTAAGAGTCAGGACCTGGGTTCAAGACCCCCTCCCTCTGACCTATCCTGACTGTATGACCCTGAGGAAGTCACTCAGCTTCTCAGTTCCCCCCGCTCTGAGACTATAGATTATAAAGGGGGTGTCAATCTCCATTGGCAAAGGGTATTTCCCTACCTGGAGATCCCTCTGCCCATGAAATCACAGGCTCTGTCTCCCCAGATTCCAAACAATGAGGGTTCGAAGGCCAATCACTTGAATGCACAATCTGCGGCCCCCTCTAAATGAGGCAACGAAGAGATATCACAGCCCTTAGTTAGGACTCAGCTAAACCCTTTGGGCTTCTGAAGTGTCGGGCAAATGCTGGGAGTCTTAGTTATTGTCAAGGATGTGTCAGGCTTTTAACATCTAACAATACAAGCCTAGTTAAGGGCATTCCTGAGGACCTACTGTATCTAAAACTGTGGCCAGGCGAGGAAGGGGAGGACTTAGTGGTCTTCATCCTTAAGTAGCTCACTACGTCCCTGGGGAGATAAATACAAACATGAAGTCTTTAGACGGCAACGGAAGGAGATGGCGTGTGATTCAGTGTCAAGATGAGCACTCCATATCTTGAGGTATTGTGGAAAAAATGCCAGACTAGAGTCAGGAGATTTGGTTTTGCATGATAATGTTATACATTTCTATAGCACTGTAAGGTTGGCAAAGTATTTTCCTGCAGTAGGGGGCAGGTTATCCCCATTCTACAGAGAGGAAAACTGAGTCTCATAGAAGTACAGTGACTTGTCCAGAGTCATGCAGCCAGATAATAGCAGAGCCAGGATGCAAACCAAAATCTTTCAAGTCCAAGCCTTGTCCTCTTTCTCCTTCTACAGGCTGCTTCTCTTATAGGTACTTAATATCTGTGGGTTCTTAGGCACTGCCCTGCTCTGGTCCTCAATTTATTTGTAAAATGATGGGGGAAAACTTTTCTAATTCTAAGCCCTATGACTAAGTATTTTAGGAGTTCAGTGTCAGGAGCTGTGACATGGTACTAGAGTAGTAAGGGAAGGCATGTGAGAGGTACATGGCTCCCACTTGGCCTTGAAGGATAGAAGAGATTTGGGAAAGAGTGACAGACAGGTGTGTGACCCTGAGCAAGTCCCTTAACCTGCATTTGCCTCAGTTTTGTCATCTGTAAGATGGGGATAATAATGACATCTGCCTCCCAAGGTTGTTGAGGATCAAATGAGATAATGATTATAAGGTGCTTTGTAAACCTCGAAGTGCCATGTAAATGGTAGAGAGGAGGAGGAGGAGGAAGAAAAGGAGAAAATGGAGGAGGAAGAGGAGCAGGAGAAAGTGGAGAAGAAAGTGGAGGAGGAAAGCAGGAGGAGGAGAGGCAGAAGTAAGGGAGCAGGAGGCATTTCAGAAAAGCAGTGCGGTACAAAGAAAAATGCTATATTTAGTGTCAAAGGATCGAGGTTAGAATCTTGGTACCTTGGACAAGGCATTTAGCATCTTCGGACCTCAAGTATCAAATGACGGCATTGGACTAGGTTACAGTGGGGATTCCTTTTGTTGCCGGCTTATACTAGACGGTGGATGACAGCACTTCCAGCTCTCGCATGCTGTAATTCTCTGACTAGCCGGCCTCAAAGATTCCTTGCAGCGCTAAATCTATAATCCTAGGATGAGAGAATGAGAGCTCAGACATTCAATTTTATTGGGCATATTAAATGCCTATTATGCCTTAATTGTATTAAGTGCCTATTATTAGTTGTAAGAAACTCTGCTAGGCATTGGAAACACAAAGACTAAAACAAAAACGGAAACAGTCCCTGCCCTCAAGGAGCTTACCTTCAGCTGGGAATATAATGGGGGCATGGATCAGGAAATATAAATGATAAACTAATTTCAAGAAGGAGAGAAAATTAAGAGCTGGGCTGGGGTAGGAAGAGATGGGGGAAGGTTCAGAAGCTGGAACGGGCATTTGTTCAGGAAACAGTGAGGAGCTGCTCAGCCTGGCCTGAGGGGAGAATGTGTGCTCCTCAAGAGTGTGAGATAAGGTTGGAGGAGAGTGGGGCTTGAAAGCTAGAATGAGGACTTTGTATCCACTGGAGGTTCTGTAACAGGGAGAGGGGATGTGATGGATGTAATTAGGGTAGAAATCTCTCCGTCCAGAAGTGCCTGGAGGGAAGCCCAGTTAGCCCCCATTACTTTAACGAGTCTCCGTTTTCTCCAATCAATGCAAAAATGTGTGAAAACTTGAAATCTCCATAACAGCAGTTTTTCCAACTGAGAATAGATAACAAGGTTACTCCATAAATGAATGAAGCATCATATTAATTGCTATATGCCAGGTACTGTGCTAAGCACTAGGAATATAAGATTCAAGAAAGCAAAACAGTTCCTGCCCTCAAGGACCTTATATTCTTTTTAATTCAACTTAATTTTCAAATCCAAATTCTCTCCCTCCTATCTACCCTAGCCCCATTGAGAAAGCAAAATAAATAAATAAACCCAACCAGAAATCCCTGATAGAAACACATATGGTCGAGCAAAACAAATTTGGACATCGGCCATGTCCAAAAAAAAAGCTTTAATCTGCCCTGAGTCCATCACCTCTATCTGGATATGGGCAGCATGCTTCACCATGAGGCCTCTGAAATTGTGTTAGTCATGGTGGGGGTGAGAGTTCCTAAATTTTTCAAAGTTTCTTGTCTGGACAATGTCATCATTATTGCATAAAAAGTCCTGTTCTGAGGAATTTCCATTCTAACAAAGGAAAATAATGCTTAAGAGGGAGATAGAAAGAGGTGCAGGGCATGGTTTAGAAACTGCCTAGAAGTGGTATGGAGGCCTGGTTCCAAAGAAGATCAAGTCAGAGCCCAGGGTGATTTCAAGGTCAGAGTCCAAAGTTTTGGGGAGGGAAGCAGAACAAGGAGAAGATGATGGTCAGTACATGCAACATAATTTAGAAATTGCTGGGAAGCAAAAGAAAACTTTCTTTGCAATAAATGAAATATAACCTTCATTTTTTACACCTGGAAATGATGGGGGCCGAAAACAAAAATTAGATTAAAGATACAGTTTTCAGAAATTTGCTCATTCATTAGGATAATCTCATAATTGTGAGGGATCTCAGTGGCTATCTGGTCTAGCTCCAATCTGGGCAGGAATGCCCTCCACAAATTTGTCTGACAAATGACCATTCAGCTTCTGTCTGAAGACCTCCAGTGATGCAAAGCTCACTGCCTCCCCGAAGAAATCCATTCCAATTTTGGACAGCTCTAAATTTCAGGAAGTTTTTCCTGATATTGATTCCAAACTGGGGTGAGTTCTGCCTTCTGGCCAAGCAGAAAAATTCTGATCCTTCTCTCCAATGAATGCTCTTTAGATATTTGAAGACAAGTGACCACATATTGCTAGGTCCCCAGTATCTCCCCATTATACCAGTTCCCTGACTAGGCATTTATCTTAGCTTTCCCTGGAAGCCTCCCTTCATGCTCCCAACCACCCAAGGGCTTCCCAGGGCTCCTCCACTAAGCTCAGCAAGGCCATCCAATGAGTACAAAAGAAGACAAAAATTCCAAGGAGTCCACAGGCAGTCACAGAATTGCAGAGTCTGAGTTGGAGGTGCCTGACTTCAGAAGCCGTGTAGTCCAACTCCTAGCTAAATGAAGAGGCCTTCTACAGAAACTCAAGCACCCTTCCACACTCTGCTTGGAGATTTCCAGTGAGAGGGAACCTATTACCTCCCCAAATCTGTTGTAGTTCCTCCAGGGCCAAGCAGACCACGGCTAATCCTTCTTCCACAGTATACCCCTTCTGCTACTTGAAGACAGCTACTGTGGGTTCTCCTTCCCTGCCCTTCCCCTTCCAAGTCTTCTCTTTCACCAGGTCACACATTTCCAGCACCTTCTAGGAAGTTTCATGTCATAAGCTAGAGATCCTTTACTGTTGCTCTCCCTCCAGTCTGGATACTCTCCACCTTATCAATATCCTTCCAAAAACTTGGGCCCTGGGACTGAACACAATGGTCCAGATGAAGTTCTACCACAACTAAGGATAGTAGAATTATTCATTTCCTGGTCCTGGACACTGACTTCCCTTAACACAGTGGCTTTTTTGTCTGTCATATCAAGCCTTTCTCAGAATCTCAGAGTTGTTAAAAGACCTCGGAGGCTATCAGGCACAAGTTATATCTGAATGGGAGTCCTCTCCCAACATACTCAGCCAGGGGGAACCCACCCCCTCAGGAGGCAGCCCCTTCTGCTTTGGGCTGGCTTTAATTAAGAGGATGTTTTTTTCCTGACATCAAGTCTAAATTGTCTTCATTGTAACCTGCACCCATTTCTTCCAGTTCTACCCTCCAGGGCCAAGCAGAATGTGTCTATTATTTCCTCTTCAACATGACAACCTTTCAAATGCAGCTATCATGTCCCCCCAGGGGCTTCTTTTCTTCTGGCTAAACATCCCCAGTTTCTTCCACTGACTTTAAGGTTCAGAGCTCGAAAGGTACTTAAAGTCCATCTAGTCTAACTCTTTTCATTTTATGGATGAGGAAACTTGGGCTTAGGGGAGGAGTGGGAGGAGGGGAGTGATGTGACTTGCCAAGAGCCAGCCAAGACTTCTGGAGAAACTCAAGATCTACTCAAAGGAAGTGAGCATGTTTCCTGTCTATAAACCCAGGCTTCTCTCAGAGGTAGCATTGTTCCTGAGATAAACAAACGGTGATCACCTTTGGAAACTCTTTCCACATAAATCTAATAGTACACCAGTGTGTGCCAAGAGCCTGAAGCAGGCATTGTGGAAGATGAAAAAATCCAAAAGCTGCCTGCCCTTGTGAGTTATAGAGGGACACCTCTCCAAAAAGAGAGAGCAAAAATGACTTAGGCTTAGGAATGAGTATCATTCATCACAGCTGCTATTGGCAGGGATCTTTGCATCTTTTCCCTTGGACTAGACCAGATGACCTCTGAAGCCCCCAACCACTTCTAATCTGCTCCTCTTTGACCCTGACAACCACCCTGTAAGGTCATGGCTGCTGGCATGATTTATCCCCATCTTATAGATGAAAGAAATGGTCTGAGAAGCTGAATGGCCTGTCCAGAATCAAGACCTCGGAGGCCATATCGTCTGTTCTCTGCTTTTACTGATGACCAAAATGAAACCCATTGAGGTAACTTGCCCAGGGCCACACAGCTAATGAAGTATCAGAAGCAGGATTTGAATCCAGGTCTTTCTTGCTTCCAAATCCAGTACTTTAGCCACCCTGTTATGGGTGTGCTGCCTCTCAGATGTTAACAGTACTATGGGAGTTCATAATTAATGGATAGTTATGTTGGAGTGGAATTCCCTGGGAAGGGCTTCTTGGAGGAGGTGAAGAATCTTCAATATTTGTTGATCAAAGCCTATGTAAGCTTCTATTTGGAGGAGTCCCAAAAGGATAATTAGTCTATTCCCTTTTGGAGGTTGGATGGGAAAAGAATTCAAGCTTGAGAAAAGTGAAGTAGGAGATGATAAAGCAAGAGGCCCCTTGATTCACTGCCCAGTGAGTGAAAAGGACAACAGTGTGTTCTGCCTGTGGAGGAGTGAGGTTGAGTCATAGATGAAGGCTGGATTGATCTGGGAAGGTGTCAAGGTGGAGGTGGGATTGAGCAAAGCCCTCAAGGCTGCGTGGGATCATAGTGTTGCCTTCAGTGGGAAGAACCTTAGCTTTGGAGTTGAAGGAGCTATCCTTGGTATCAATGCTGTCTTACTACTGAAGTAAATTCTGGGTCTCAGTCTGTGTCCTCATCTAGAATATGGCAGGATCAGAAGATGACAAACTTGTAGCTTTGTAGATGTGATCTCACAACCCCTTTCTAGATCCAGGGTTGGTTGGTTTTTCAATAACAGTCCATGAGATTTTTTATTCCAGTTATCTCATGCAAGACTCTCTGTCTCTACACACACACACACACACACACACACACACACACACACACACACACACACACATCAATGTAGATCCAAACAATAACCAGAAATTGTCCAGGTAGCTAGAAATTCTCCGGGCTTTGTTGAATTGAATTGAATGAATAAGTGAGTGCCACTTAATCAGTTAGGGTTTAAAAAGTTTTCCTAAATAGCTCAAACCTTTTTCTTTTACAAATGAGAGAAGTGAGGCCCAGAGATGGGAAAAGCCTTTAATCAAAGTCACATACTTACACAGTTAGTAAGAGAGCCTGGCTTACACCTGTCTCCACCAACATGGCCTCTGCCCTCATTACCTGTCACCTGAACTAGTGTCCCAGCCTCCTGATTGGTCTCCTTGCCTCCCCTCCTCCTGTCTCCAGTGTGTCATCCACATGCCTGACAAATTGAGTCTCCCATACCACAGGTCTGACCCTGTCATTCCTTTGCTCAAATGCTTCTTCTCACCTGTAGAATAGAATATAAATTCCTCTGTTTAGCTTTTAGCGTGTTTGGTAGTATGACTCCATCCAGTCCTCCCAGATTTCACATTACTCTACCTCACCTACACAATGGTCTAGCCAAACAATCTGCCCTTTTGTTTTCTCTTTTGCAACATCCCATGTCCTGATTCCATAACTTTGTACAGGCTAGCTGTCACATTTGGAACCCACTCCTTCTAGACATCTACCTCTGAGAATCTCTAGCATCCTTCAAGATTCAATTTTAGTTGAACAGAAGGTCCTCCGGGAAGCCTTTCCTGATCCAACCCTTCCCCCTTCCTCTGTGTGTGCTTCCTCCTCCTTGCTTCATTTAGGTCCAATTTCATTTCACCTTACCCAACTCTGATAGGTCAGCAGGCACCAGCCTCCTGAAATTTCTGGCTGTGTGACCCATCATAGATCCTTGTTGGGGTCTGCCTACATGCGTGAATGACATAGATTGTCTTTTTTTTGGCTAGGCGGTGAGGTTAAGTGACTTGCCCAGGGTCACACAGCTAGTAAGTGTTATGTGTCTGAGGCCAAATTTGAACTCAGGTTCTCCTGAATCCAGGGCTGGTGCTCTATCCACTGCCCCACCTAGCTGCCCCGACATAGATTGTCTTGCATAAAACAACTCAAAAAATCACGAGGCCTTTGGCTGTTCCCCACCTGGACATGTTCATTTCCTTACTGAGTGTCAGCCTCAGTCATCACCACCCTGCCTGAAAGGGGCTTACTGCTGGCCTCCAGAGAATCTTTGGATTGGGAGCTCACCCCAGATGTCACCCCCATTTCTCTGATCCTTTCAGTGGTAAATTCTCTTTTCCTTCTCAAATTACCTTATGTTTCCTTACCTGTGTACATGTTGTAAATGGCACCCCCCCCCGTAAGCTTTTGAAGGGAAAAGATGGGGCTTTTTTTTGTCATTGTACACCCAGCATTGACACAACAGCAATGCTGGTGGTGAATTGCAAACTGAGCATTTATTAATTTTGATAGACCCAGACCTATTACATACTGTG
Source organism: Phascolarctos cinereus (assembly GCF_003287225.1). Classification (NCBI taxonomy): domain Eukaryota; kingdom Metazoa; phylum Chordata; class Mammalia; order Diprotodontia; family Phascolarctidae; genus Phascolarctos; species Phascolarctos cinereus. The sequence continues at coordinate 60,153,618 of NW_027555847.1, forward strand.
CCCCACCCTCACCCTGACACTTTCTGCCTAGGGTAGAATCAGGTTAAATGAACACGGTGGACAGCCTTTCTGGTCAGAGGAGGGGAACATTTGGCCTGAAAGGAGGGAAGTGAAGGGAGAGGGCAGCATCTCTGCTTGGCTTCGGTGATGGGAGAGGGGAATTTATAGGCTGAGGTATGTGGCTCTCAGCATTATCTTTTTGAAGTACCAGATTGGGGGTAGGGGAATTTCCCCTCTCTCCTGATTCTCTCCCCCTCCAGATGTCTCCCTGTGTCAAAGGCCCCTCCTACCATCACGAGAAGGGCACTGCTGTGTCCAAGGGGCTTGCCCTAATGCAGACCACACACACACACACACACACACACACACACACACAGGTTGAGCGAAGCTTGGCTTCCGACTTAGACGTCAGGGAGTCTGGCTCTTATTAACAGCAATATTGGTTGGTTCCTGTGTTTGTCTTGCTGAGATGAATCCTCTCTTCTTTCTTCCCCTTCCTTCCCTATCAAAAAAAAAAAAAACAACCAAAACAACTTAAAGGCTTCTCTCCTTGCTTCAAGGGAAGAGGAAACCTATGCCCTAGAAACTCTGATGGGTTCTCTCCCATCCCAGATGAGACCAGGTTCCAGCTCCAGGGGGTCTGTCTCATTGCTGAGGGAATTTAGGGAGACCCAGTCATTCCCCTCAGCCTCCCCCAGTGGAACAGCCAAGCTATTACCCATTAGATCCAGACACTGAGTAGGGAATCCACTGGGAACTGTCTGTCTGGGACACCATTCCAACACCTTCATGATGCTTCTGTGGCAGGAGAGGAAGCTAGGGACCTGGGAAGGTGGTTCTGCCCCTCCCTGCCAGTGCCTGGGATTCACAGCCCCTGTGGGGGGCTCCTTCACAGCATCCTCAAAGGGAGCTCTTCCTATAACAGGATTTCATGACTTAGTGCCAGAATGGACTTCTCTGATCAGCCTGATCCCCTAGTTTCCCAGAGGAAGAAGCTGGGGGTCCTGAGAAGCTGAAGTGACTTGTTTAAGATTGTGTTAAATTATTGGGGTTAGAGCAAGAATTTAAACAGGGGGTCTCCCGAGTGCTGTTTTCATTGCTGGTTCAATGTTCCATGAACCAGAGGGCTCAGGTCCAATAGCAGGCAAGACATTGGCTCACTATGATCTTGGGCAAATTGGTTTGAGTCTCTGGGCCTCAGTTTCCCAGTGCATAACCCTATCTGCCTCCCAAGGCTCTATCTTGGGCCCTCTTCTTTCCTCTCTTATCAGTTCCCCTGGGTTTGATTATTCTCTCTATACAGATGAGTCCCACATCAATAGAGCTAGCCCTCATTCCTCTCCTGAGCTCTTCTTCTGAGCTCTAGCATCCTCCAAGTTCTAAGTGGATGTCCCACAGGAATCTCAAATGAAAACCATCCAGATCAGAACTCGTGGTCTTTCCCCCAAGCCATCTTCTAAACTCTTCATTTCTGTCAAGGGCATCATAGTTCTCCCACTTGCTGAGCATCACCACTTAGCCATTATCCTTTCTTCTCCCTCATTCTCATCCCTTATCAGCTGCCAAATCTTGTCATTCTGCCTCCATGGCATCTCTTCATTTGTAAGTCAACTAGTATTGGACCTCAATATCTGGACAAATGTTATAGGAAGGAAGGTAGCAATCTTTCATTAAGTGCCCTACTGTGCCAGGCTAAGCATTTCACAAATATCGTCTTATTTGATCCTCACAACAACCCTGGAAGGTAGGTGCTATTGTTGTCCCCATTTTACAGTAGGGGACAGGTTAAGTGACTTGCCCAGGGTCACACAGTTAGTATATGTCTGAGGATAGATTTGAACTCAGACCTTCTGGACTCTAGGCCCAATTGGGTAACTGCTGAGCCACCTCAATGCCCTTAATAACGGCCTCTTAATTGGTCTCCCTACCTCCAATATCTCCCTGCTCTAATTCCTCCTCCCTTCTCTTACTAAACTGACATTCCTAAAGCACAGGTCCACTATGTTACTTCTCTCCTCAAAAAGCTCCAGGGTCTCCCTGTTGCTGCTAGGATCAAGCACAGAACTCCTCTGTTTGGCATTTAAAAGCCTTGCACAATCTGGCTCCAACCTCTCTTTCCAGACTGATTTCACATTACTCCCCCTCACACACTTTATATTCCAGCCAAACTGGTCTACACACTGTTGCTTCTACAAGACATTTTATCTCCCATCTCCAACTCCGAGCCTTCAAGTCTCTGCCCAGATGATGCCTCCTACTAGGGGCTCTTCAGCAGCTTCAGCCTGGTCTGACTCTTCCAGACACCTTTCGGGGTTTTCTGGTCAAAGATAGTGGAGTGGTTTTCCATTTCCTTCTCCAGTTCATTTTACAGATGAGGAAACTGAGGCAAGCAGGGTGAAGTGACTTGCCCAGGATCACAAAGCTAATAAGTATCTGAGGCCAGATTTGAACTGAAGTCTTCCTGACTCCAGGCCACAGAACTACCTAGCTGCCTCCTCGTTTTACAGATAAGGAAACTGAGGTTTAGAGTGCACATTTTTTCCTCGGTTTTTGTTGCTTCCCCCAGATGATTGCTAAAGTCTATTCCCTTGCTAACATTTCTAGACTTTCGAAATTCAAGGGTTCTCTAACTTTCTTCTTAAACGATAAGCCATTCATTGGAAGATTCAGAGAAATTAGCATTCCATCAGACGGATTCCCTCCCGTTGCAATGGGTGGAAGCCATGATTCCGGTCTAGGCTTAGCAATCACTTTCCCTTTGCTTTGATTGCAAGTATGAGTTGTATCCTGCGGTCTAAACCAGAACTATCTGCAAGTCTGGGAACTGGACGCAGCCACACAGCAGAGGCCACCCTGCTCTACGCCCTGCCTTAGGATGGAGGGCCTCCAGGGGTGTGCACACACAGCAGTGCCCACCAGAGCGCAAACACTCTCGTAGGCTGGGGCTGGGGTCCGGGAACTTCTAAACCGCAGTCGGGCGAGAGGCTAGGCACACCCCTGCCTGCCTGCCTGCCCGCCTGCCTTCAAATGATTTTCTGAACAACCAGAGATTCTCTGCCTCCCGCTCCGGTCTCACACACACCCCGGGATACTTGCTGTCCCTAATTCATTGGCTCTCACAAGCCAAAGCAATTCTGACTCTGTGCTTTTTTTTTTAATTGTTCTTGGCAAAAAGAGGTTAATTAAACTCAGAAAATATCTCCCTCTCTCGTTCCCTGTTTTTTTTTTAAAGCAAGAGACTGTTAATTTTCTCTTTATATTTGTATTTAATTAATTCCTGCAAAGCTGGAGTCTAGTTTTTTCCCATAATTTTTCTCTTTGTCTCTCCGGCTCATTGTTAATCCTCCGACTCCGGCTCGGCTATTTTTTCCTCCTCCTCCTCCTCTTCCCCAGAATGGAAATTCTATTACCATTTCGGAAGGTTAGCATTTGAAGAGAAAATTGAATACCCGCCCAGCCCTGATAAGGGGAAACGGGGAGTGGGTAGGGGCTGGGGGGAGATAGATTTGTATAACTGGTTCTATCCACCTCTATCCCTAATCTCTCCCAGACGGGGGAATTCCCCCAAACACCCCGCTACACCCGTCCCAGGAAGGGGGAAGGGAGGACAGAGTAGGGAAAGGGAGAGTAAGAAAGGGGAGGGAAACAGGGGAGTAGAGAAAAGCTGCTTTTTGGTAGCTCTCTTCTCTCCAGAGCCAGCCACTCCCCCCCCAAAAAAGGTGCCATAGCAACCGATCCTGGCGGGATCTGTCTGAGAGCGGCCCCAAAAAGGCGAGGAGGAATCCCCTCGGGAGATTCCTAATCCTAACATCTGCCCTCCCCGCTTCCTACTTACCCTCCCCTCCTCTAGTGCATTGCAGAAGAGAGGTGGGGGACCTGAGGGGATACGGTCGTGGAGGCGAAAGCCCCATTCTCTGTCTAGCCTGATCTCTGGGTTTCCACACCACCGTACCCCCATCTACTCTCCTTAATCCACTTCCCGCCTCACAGACTTCTTCTGGCTCTCCATTTCCCTAACCAATCGAAATCCTGTGCCTCCAGAGACAACCCAGACTGAACCCAAGGTCTCTGCTTCACCCATAGGACATCTCAGGAATGAACTGGACCAGACCCTCCCACTTTTCCAAAGGATGGATTAAACCTGGCATCCCTGTAACTCTCACCTCAGAAACCCTCCCTGCCCCACTCCTGTCCATGATTGAATGAGACCAGAACAGCTCATCCCTAACACACACTTGACCAAAAGCCTGAGAATGGATTGGCACTCTCCCCCTCCTCCCACCAAACCAGTACCGGGCCCCAACAACAGATTTGAGCAGACCTTTCCCCACCCCCTCCAAATTTGAATTTAGACTCCTTAGGACTCTAAGTGTGGTTCAGTAGAAAGGGTACTAGAGTTAGAAGCCAGGACCGGGTTCTTGCCTTTGCTTTAACACATACTAGGGAAGCAACCCTGGGTTTTCTGAACCTCACACTCCTCATCTGTAAAATGGAGCTGCTACTTCGTTGTATTAAGTACCTCAAAGTGTTTCCTTGGCAAAGTGAACTGTGGTTTAGAAGAAAGAGTACTTTCCCCACAACGTGTAGGAGTCTGCAGGAGTCTGGTTCTAGTCCGTTTCTCTCCCCTGCCCCAACTAACTAGCAGTTGGGACCATGGACAAGGCTCTTCTCCAACCCCTCAGCTTTCCTCATCTACAAAATGAATTAAAGTAATTTGCACAAAGCATGTATCTCTTTACCTAGAGGGTCTTGGGCAGAGGAGTGATCTGCCCTTCCCTCCTTCCCTTGATATTCCCTTTCCCCTGGATAGGGGGCTCAATCTTCCTAAAACATTGAGGAGTACCCTGTGCTAATAGATACATAGGTAGGTGGGCAGGTGGCTTGTATGTAGATCAAGTACTGGACTTGGAGTCAGGTTCAAATCCTGCCTCAGACACTCATGAGCTGAGTGACCCCAGTGGCACACTTAATCTTTCTGAGTCTCAGTTTCTTCATCTGTAAGAATGGGATAGTAATAGCACCGATCCCACTGGGTTGTGAGGAACAAATAGACCATCAGTTTGGAATACTTTGTAAATCTTGAGCTATATAAATACTATTTGTATCATACTTGGCTGGGAGCCCTTGATATTCCCGTTCTCCCGAGGGCAGAATAGACCTTTCATAAGCCCTATCTCTTCTCACCCTTGCATCATGTGCCCCTCTCTAAGGACACTGCCTTAGGCCCCTCTATCTCCCTCAGTCCTCTGGCCTCAAAAGCTCATTCCCTTTCATTAGGTATGGGGATTGTCTGCCAGGACACTATTTCAAGCCTGAATGCCCCCCAAACAGTCTTCCCTGGACCTCTTTAAACCCCCCCCACACACACACACACAATTTAGGACAAGGGTTCTGGATCATGGACATATTTCAGGGCAACTGTGAGCTTGGATGGGAAAAAATTTACCTCTTTATTTTCCCTAACCATTAACTGAAATTTAGCATTTCCTTGCATTATGAATATAGGCAACACCACATGATTCTAAGAAGGGGTCTCTAAGCTCCCCCAGCCTGCCTGGGTGGAGGGCATACCTGCTCAGTCTCCTATTCACTGACTTCTCCCCCCCCATCTTGTGTGTTAATTGACTTTGATGACCATGATTACCTTTCCTAGTGAAAAGGAATAGAGGAGGGAAGTGAAGGGTCCCCATCCAGTTATTTCTTGGTCTTTCCCTCTGGACTACATGCTTTGTTTCCTCTTTCCCTGTCCTACATCAGAGGAAGATGGGGGCTGACCATGGTCTGGTGCTACTTCGGTACCTTCAGGCAGAGCTGCCATGATGGATCATCCACTGAGGACTCCTTACCTGCCCTGAGGTAAGCCACATGTGAATCTAGCCCAGGTGGTGGCACACTGTAAGGACCTCAGTAGCCTCATCACCCCATGATGATGGGGAAGCTCAAATCTCTCAATCACTCCATCAGAATAAGACCAGCTATAATGGCAGAAAGCCCCTTTCCCTCTAGCAGACCCAGATAAGAATCCCATTAAATCTGATTAGATTTTACTGGTTTTGGTGGCCCAGCTGTACCCCAGAGCACCTAACCTGCAAAGTAGGATCATCCTCCCTGACTGTCCGTGATTGTAACTGTCCCCTCAATAAAGCTGGCTTGCTTTGCTATCTCAGTGTGTGGTCTGTGTGTGGTCTCAGATGGAACTTTGGTTTCCTGAACCAAACTTATTAACTGTAACAAGACATATGTGCAATGTGATTTGAGGAGTGCCCAGAACAGTCCCTGACATCACATCTCTCCCACCCAGCACCTATCACAATGCAGGAAATCACTATTGATTAAGTCCTTTGGGTCAGAAAGGATTTGAGGTCTTCCCTAAGCCTCTTCAAAGAATATCACTTTTCAGTCACACCTTGCTGGAAAGGAGTGGGCTGCCAGGTGACAAGGCCCAAGGGAAGTTGACAAGGGGGAGGGGCCGAGTTAGATCAGGGCACTGAAAGCTGAGATTGCAGGTGCTATCAAGGGCCTAAGCATTCCCCTGGTAAACAGTATTTACCTTCCCACCTGGTCATAAATCTGACTGTGCACACAGCAAGCAGAGAAATCCATGTTGATTGACTGGCAAATGGACCCACTGCCTAATTGCCTGACTTACAGGTGGACTGATCACTATGCTCTCACTACCTGCACCTGCCAAGTTAACCTAGTTTCCAAGGCCCCAGGGAGCAGATTCAGAGCTGGCTGAGCTGGTCTCAGAACAGGGCCTTGGCCTGGCATCTGGCCTAGTTTTCCCACCTGCATGGGACTTGGTAGACCCAAACCTGGGAGACCAGATCCAACGTCCACTGCTGGTGTCATCCTAATTTTGAAGGTGGGGGGGGTGGTTAGGAGTGGGGTCCTCCCTCACCTTTAAGATACAACTCATCTCTGGACTCCAAGGTGGGTAGACGGAGCGTCTTAGCCTGGCTGGGGCTGCTAGGGTCACCCATCCCAAGGGGCGAACATTGGAGGGGGAAGGAGTTTCCCTGGGCTTTGTGCCCACCAATGGGGATGAGACAGACTGATGGTCTCTGAAAAGGCATGTATCCAGCATTTCCAGGAAAAGACTTCTGAAGGCAACCCTTGGAGGTGGCCTGAAGCCTTTGTCAAGATTGTACAGGCTAAGCTTGGCTTTAGTGACCTCCCACTTACCTCTTTATTTTAAGTGCCCTTCTCTGCCTTCCCAATGATCTACTCATTTTTCAGATACTCTTCATCCCGTGCCCCATTGCCCCAGCTAGCTTTTACTCATCCTTGTTAAGGTAAAGAGGATTTGGAATGGAGAGGGAACTGAAAAATCATCTGGTCCAATTCCTTCATTTTACAGAGAAAGAAACTTTAGCCTCAAAATGAAAAAATTACTTGTCTAAGGTCACACAGGCAGCAGCAAGAACTAGGATCTGATGCCCCCAAATGAATACGATTCAGTGTTCTTAGCCTGGCATTCAAGGCTCTTCATGCTGGCTGTGGTTTCCCTTTCAGTCCCATCTCTCAAGCTCTCCCTTCCTCCCTGTCCTAACCAAACAGGACCATTCATCATTCCTAGAATTCAACTCCACTTTCTCTTTCCTTTTTAAAAGAGAATTTGTATCTTGGCTGTCTGGCACTCCCCCAACAGCTGTAGCTGGAGAAGGGTAAAATCCCTATAAAAAAAAAAACTTATGTGGCTGAAGTGGAAGAAGCACAAGAGGAAAGGCAGGCATTCCTTGACTGATTCTCAGCTCTGCTGTTCTTGGAATGGGCACCAGAAGGGCCATCAGGAAGCCTTGGAAGCTGCTTGGGAGCTCATTCTCCTCATCTGTAAAATGGACAATTCTGCCTATCATTTACTTGCTGAGTGGCCAAGGGCAAGTCCCTTCAACCTCAGTGTCCTTCTTTGTCAAATGATTGTACTCTACCACCCAGATCCCCAAAAGGGCTTTTTAGACTTAAAGCACTAGGCAGGGGTGGGAACCTGGGGCCTTCTAAGTCCTTGGGTGTATTTTTTGACTGAGTCCAAGTTTTACAAACAAATCCTTTTATGAAGGGGGTTTGTTCTGTGAGGTTTGGATTCAATCAAAGGGCTGCACTTGAGGACCTAGAGGTTCCCTACCCCCTTCTCTTTATCTTTCCATTATTTATCCTACTTCCCTCCAGCTCCATTGGCTTATTCAGTGCTCTTCTGACATGACCCTCCCCTCCCCCAGCTCCCAGCTCCACCTCTATAATAGCTGTTCCTCATGTGTCCAATGCTCTGCCCATCACCTCTACTTCTGGTACCCGGCAGCCTTCAAGAGCTAGCTCAGACCCACCTTCTATGGGAGGCCTTCCCTGGTTCCCTGAGCTGCTGGTGCCTTCCCTCTCAGATGCCTTAAATTTATCCTCCATTTGTCTTGTTCTGGCCCATGTGCTTATTTGCATCTTGTCTCTCCCATTAGAATGTGACTCCTTGAGTTAGGACCAACTTACTGCCTCTCTTTGTATCCTCTGTGCTTAGCACAATGCCTGAAAGATTGTAAGCACACAAGAAAGCCCTTTTGACTGATTGATAAGGCCTTCCCTTTTGGCCTCAGGGAGAAAAGAGCCGTTTGGACTTTCTAGTCCCTAAGGATCTCAAAGCATTAGGTACTTAGAGCTAGGTTGCATAAGGGATAGAGCTCTGAGCCTGGAGTTAGGAAGACCCGAGTTTAAATCCTACCTCATACTTATTTCCTACCTGGTCCTAGGTAAGTCACTTAACCTCTTAGCCTCAGTTTCCTCTTCTGTAGTTGAGGATAACAACAGCACCACGGTTGTTGTGAGGATAAAATGAGATAATATTTTTACAATTCTTTGCAAACCTTAAAGCACTGTATAAATGCTAGTTATATATTACTATGGCTGCCTACCTCTATACAGGTTGGGGGAGGTATTGCTTTTCTTTATTTGGGAAATGGAGAAATGGGTAGGTCAGAGGAAAGAATGATAATCCCGACAATAAGTTCCATATCTATTGAAAGGTGCTTGAAGGTTTCCAAAAGTTACTGGTCACAATCCTCAGTGAAGAAGATAATTACAGCTCTCCTTTAGACAGGTTTTAAAGTTTGCAGGTGCTTTACATATATGCTATTTCTGCAGGGAGTGTAATATTATCAGCCCCCTTTTTACACATAGGACACTGAGGTCCAAAGACTTAAGTGATTTGCCTAGGGACAAACAAATAGTTAAACGCAAAGGGAATGTCCTCCAACCAAGGGGTCTGGCAGTAAGGGGACAGACCCAGGATTCTCTTTTAATTGAAAGCCCCTCTTCCAGGGGAGTGGGGGTGGGGGTGGGGTAGATAATGGGCTCTAGTCCTTTAAATAAACATGCCCAGGTGACCTCCAGGCCCCTCCCTGAAAAAGCAAAGAGCCTTCTGGAAACCCACCCTGGGGCTGGAAATTGCCGGGCTTTGCTTATTTGCACAGTGAATGGGGTCTGTTAATCAGGGTGGCTCACAAGGTGGTAATTATTTTATTATTCGTTTAGCAAATGAATATTTATGCTCTGTGTTTGTCTGGAAGAGGCAGCTAGGGGAGGGATGGGGAAGGAGGCAGAACAGAGAGAGAAGACTTCTCTCTGGTTTCCCTCCTCCTCTTCCCCAATCCCTGAACTCTAGGGTTGGCCAATCCTATCTCCTGTCCTCATTCTGCTGGAGAACAGCCACAGGACACACTGGGGGTAGACTGGGTGGGGAGTCAGGGAGGAAGGGCTCTGGTGCTCTATCTCAATAGAGGGAGGTGGCACAGGAGAAAGTGTGCTGGAAGTGGAGGCAGGAGGCTACATTTTGAGTTCTAACTGGATGTGTGACCTTGGACAAGTCATTATCCCTGTCTGGATCCAAGTGTCCTCTTCCACAAAATGAAGGGATGCAGAAAGAAAGCTAAGTGGCACAGTGGATAGAGCACCAGGACTGGAATCAGAGGAACTGAGTTCAAATCCAACCTCATACTAGCTCTGTGACCCTGGGCAAGTCACTTAACCCCATTGGCCTCAGTTCCTCATCTATAAAATGAGGTAGAAAAGGAAAAGGCAAACCCCTCCAGTATCTCTGCCGAGAAAACCCCAGATTAGGTAGTGTCAGACACAACTGAACAATAAGCAGAAGAAAAACACTTATGGAATTGTGCAAAGGGCACTGGATTTGAAGTCAGGCTCTGGGGAAATGTTAGGGCTAGACATGGAGATGTGGCAATCATTGAATGGAGAGGTGGCAATCATTGAATGGAGAGGAGACTAAAACACCCTTCAACACTCACCTCTAAGAGCTGCAACCTCAGCCTCTCCATTGGTGATGCTTTTTCTCCATCCCCCCTCCCCAAATTACTAAATTACTCTGCATTTACTTTGCATATATTGTGCATTTATTTATCTGTATATGTGTGGTTGCCCATGTTTGGACAGAGGCTGGCTTGTTGATGCTTTGTAAAATTCAGGTTGAATGAATAAACGAAGCCATGGGGTAGATTCAACAAGCAAGGGAGAGGGCAGAGGAGAGAGGCTCCAGGGACAACCACAAACAGAAGATGCTGTGGAGGAGAATGAGTCAACAAAAGAGCAAAGAAAGAACTAGGAAATAGATGATGGGAGGGCAGTGTCCTAGAAGCAGAGAAAAGAGTCTACCAAGAAGAAAGGGGTGGTCATGGTTATCAAAGGGTGGAGAGAGGCCACCAACGATGAAGAAGAGGGGAAGATATTCTAGGATTTAGAGGGCTGAGGAACCCTTGAGGGTGTGTGGTGGTGCCACCTCCACATTTTGCTGGTAAGGAGCATCATGGGATCAAAGATGAAGAGACAGCCCAAACCTCCCATTTTAGGAGGAAACCGAGGCACAAAGAAATTAAATGACTTTCCTAAAGTCACAAAGGCATTTGAACACAAGTTCTCTGACACCAGTGCTTTTGATTTAAAAAAAATTATTTTAATTAAAATTCAATTTTATTTTATTTTCACATGTGAATTCTTCCCCTCCCACCTTCCCCTCTCCACTTATCTCCCACCTTCCCCTCTCCACTTATCTCCTACCTTCCCCCCAGTAGCCAGTGCATTTTCTTTATCATTGTTGTTGAGCTATTTCAGTCCTGTCCAACTCTCTGTGACCTCATTTGGGGTTTTCTTGGCAAAGATACTGAAGTGGTTTGTCATTTCCTTCTCTAGCTCATTTTGCAGATGGAGATTGTAAACATGGTTAAATGACTTGCCCAGGGTCACACAGCTAGTAAGTATCTGAGGCTGAATTTGAACTCAGGTCTTCCTGACTCCAGCCTCAAAGCTCTATCCACTGTACAACTTACATGCCCTCAAACAAAATACAGATGGGATAAATATATATACATAAAAATTTATAATATATACATATATAAAACATTATATACACATTATATTACATTATATCATGTATCATATCACATAATATCATATTATATTATCAGGTAATAGGGGCAGCTAGGTGGTAAAGTTAATTGAGTGCTGGCCCTGGAGTTAGGAGGACCTGAGTTCCAATCCAGCCTCAGACATTTTGTAGCTGTGTGACCCCGGGCAAATCACTTAACCGTGTTTGCCTCAGTTTCCTCATCTATAAAGTGAGCTGGAGAAGAAAATGGCAAATCACTCCAGTGTCTTTGCCAAGAAAACCCCAAATGGGGTCACAGAGAGCTAGACACAACTGATTGACAAAACACCAGAGAGGTAATAGGAAACCACTGGACCTTATTGAGTTGGGGTGGGGGTTGGTAATCAGATCTGCCTCTTAGGAAAATCTCTTGGCAGCTGAGTGGAGGAGGGAGCAAAGTGGAGAGATTTGAGGCAGTGAGACTCACCAGGGGGTTATTGCCATTGCATGGGCATTAGGTGATGAGGACTCTAACCAGAGTGGCTGCCATATGTGTAGAGAGAAGGGAATGTATGGGAGAGGTGTTGTGAAGGCAGAATTGGTACCTACTGGAAATAGATCGGATGTGAAAGACTCCAGGGAGAATCCAGGGATGATCCAGAGGTTGTGAGCCTGGGTGACTGGGGGGATCGGGTACCTTTGACAGTAATAAGGAAGCTGGGAAGAGGCAGTATGCGGAGCAGGGGATGAGAAGAGCTCAGTTTTTCAATGTGTGGTTTGAAATGTCAGGATCATCAGATCATCTTTTAAGAAAATTCTTTCTTAACGCAATCATCAGCAAACACAGACCTCTCAATATACAAAGATCCAATGGACAAAGAGATCATAGGATTTTGGATTTAGTGCTGCAAGGGCTGTGAGAGGTCACCTCGTCGAAATCCCTCCTTTTACAAACAGGAAATTGAAGCCCAGAGAGACAAAGGGTTTTACCCAAGGTCACCCAGCGAACAGTAAACAGCAAAGCTGGGATTCCAACCTCAGTCCTTTGACTTCAAAGCCTCCGGCCCTTACTGCCTCCCATCATCCCTATTCCCTGAGCTCCAACCCGGCTGGCTCCTGGCTCTGCCGAGGGAAGGACGTGGCCCCCAGCTTCCCCAGGGCCACAGGGCTGAAGATAACCAGGACCGGAAATCGATTGAAGAATAAATTACCCTTATCTCTGGGGGGTTGTTCACAGATGCCATCTGTCCTAGAAATGCAAACGAGGCGAGGCTTCCACTTGGCTAGCATGCTTATTAGCCGTGTGGTATGGACTAAATCACTTCACATCTCTTGGCCTCACATTTATAAAGATGTGATAACCATGATGGACTGGACCTACCTAAAGAGACACCGTGAAAAGAATAATGGACCTCAGAGACACCAGATCCGGATTCAAATTCTGGCTGCCATGCTTTCCAGCCTTGACTAAGTCAATCTTTACCCTCTGAGCCTCAGTGTCCTCATCTGTAAAATGGAAATAACCTTTATCCTCCCTACTGGGTTATTGTGAGGAAAGGTTGTTGTGGGTTATTTTGAGGAAAGGGACTTTTTAAACTTTAAAGAACCATAGGCACAGATAACCTCACCCTTGTCTGGCGTGTGTCGAGGAGGTGTTGTGCAATCTGTTGAGAGAATAACGACAGGAAAGAGGTCAGACTCTTTGTAAATGAGAGGGCTTGTCTCCGCTTCTCCCTGGAAGCTTGGCTGCACCGACTTAAGCAGGGCTTGGACTCACTCCCTGCTGTGTCCCTTTCCCCTCTCCTGAATATCTACAAAGAGTGTAGATTCCCAGCTCAGTATGTTGGGCTAAGGGCGGGAGAACAAACACCAGGATGCGCCTGGGTCTGCTCCGTCCCTGCCCTCCCCTCTTTACCCTTCAGCCCCTAGAGCTCCTCCAGCTGTCCCCACTGCAGTCCCAGGGCCACGTGCCTGACCTATGCTGCATACCCCGCCAGCCCCCCTCCCAATGAGCCCGGCAAACAGCAAGGGAAGGATGTCACTTAGAATCCCAGGGAAATGTGCAAAGACATATGTTCTGCCAATCTGCTCATTTCTTTGTGCTCTTCTTCTCTGCCCTGCCCCCCTCCCCTCCCCAGCCTGAGCCCTTCCCCCTCCTTTACCTCCATCTGGAAGCTCTTGCTTGGGCCTGGGAAGGACAATTAGGCTTGCTTCCCAACTGCAACTCGGTCCCATGGACCACAGGCTGGGAGACCTGGGTGCTGGTTCCAACTCTGCTACCTGCTGGGTGTGACCTTGGCCAAGTCCCCTCCCTCTGTGAGCATCCAGGTTGGACTCCATGCTCAATGAGGTTCCTTCCCTAACATTCAATCAAGAAAACACTTATTAAATGCCTGCTATATGGCACTGTGCTGGGGGTGGGGGTGGGGGGTCAGGAGAGGTGGGTGGTACAAAGACAGAAATGAAACAGTGCCTCCCCTCAAGGGGATTATATCTATTAAGGGGATTTTGTGATATGCAGGAGCCCAGTGCTGTAGGTTGGGCAGCTATATAGTTCTAGGAGCCCATTAGCCATGTAATCTTAAATAAGTCACATCCAGATCTTGTCTATGTATTGGGATGGATGTAGCGGGTCTATCTATATCTATCTACCAACCTACGTGCTTATCTATCTATTTATCTGTCAATCTATCTATCTATCTCTGGCTACCTACCTACTTATCTATCTACCTATCTATCTATCTCTGGCTACCTACCTACTTATCTATCTATCTATCTATCTATCTATCTATCTATCTATCTATCTATCTATCTATCTATCTATCTATCTACTTACCTACCAACCTACCTGCTCATCTATTTATCTATTTACCAACCTACTTACTAATCTATCTCTATCTACTTGCCTACCTATCATTTCTATTTATATACATAGACATGTATACACACACACACACACACACACACACACACACACACACACATATATATATATATATATATATATACACACACACACACACACATGTGTATTACATAAACACATACAAACACTCCCCTCTGCTTTAAGAGCTAGTTAGGTGACACAGTGGATAGAATGCTGAGCCTGAAATCAGGAAAACCTGAGTTCAAATCCAGCTTCAGACACTTAACAGCTGTGTGACCCTGGGCAAGTCACTTAACGGCTGTCTGCCTCAGTTTCTTCATCTGTAAAATGGGGATAATAATAACACCTACCTCTCCAAGTCTTTGTGAAAAACAAATGAGGTAATATTTATAAAATGCTTACTTAGCCCAGTGCCTGGGACATAGTAGGTGCTTAATAAATGCTTATTCTTTTTTCCTTTTCTCTTAAGTGGTTGTTCTTAACAATAGTCCTTCCCATTTGTGCCACCGTCTGCAATTTCCGAAGCCCCTTTTCTCATCCATTATCTCATTTCAATCCTCCCAACAATCTTGGTAGAGAGGTGAAGCCAGAATGATCACCTTCATTTTCCATAGGAGGAAACTGAGGCCCAGTGTGACATAACAAAAACAAAAAAACAAAAAAACCCTGGAATGGGAGTCAGGAGACGGGTTCCGGACCTGGCGGTAATTGTGAGGAATTTCTCCCTCTTCTCCAAAAGATCACATATCTCCTTATCTGTTTACAGGGTTCATCCTACCTGCCCCAGAGAGTATAAACTCTCTTGAGGATAGGAAGTGTTTTCCCCCTTTCCTTTGTATCCCCAAGAACTTAGCAGGGCTAAGAGGAAGGGCTTAGTGAATGTCTGTTGAGATGGGTTGGGCTGGGCTGGGTTAGACACAGACCCAGCTACTTTCCCTCTCTGGGCTTCAGATCCTTCCTCTATAAAATGAGAGGTTTGAACTAAGCTTCGTTCTAGCTCCAGCTTTGCGTGACTTGCCCAATGGCAGGGCTGGGATTGGAGCAAGCGAAGGACCTTCTGACATCTACTACTGGTCTCTTTCCATTAGACCATCCTGCTTCTCACCTCAACCAAGGATTGTGTTATTTCTCCCAGAACATGTGGAGTTGGTGCCAAGTCCAGCCACCGATCACGCCGATCACTCTAACATTTCAAACAGACAAGATTTCCTCCCCAACTGGCTCTCGTACTTATCCTGAGCAGGGTAAGAGTTTTTTTTTTCTTTTTCTAGAATACCCAGGTGGGTCATTGCCACCTAGGAGAGCATAGTTCTGAAAGTGTGACTTTGGAGGGTGGAATATGAAGAGGTAAAATCTTTTTTAAAAATCGCATTTTAAATCTTAACTTAAACATGAAAAAAATGCCATTTCCACATACACAGCAAAATACAGTAAGAAGTTTCTATGTGAAATCATGGCTCTCCATACTGCTTGTTTTAGAAAAAAAAATTATATAGTAAATTCCATTCATTAGTTTCAAAATTATCCTGCTTATCTGTGCTTCCTTCTGATTTCTCTTCTGTGCATTAAAAAAAAAATGTTTCAATGGTCCTTTTAAAAATTTGGCATCCCTAGTGATAACCCTCCTTCCCCCACCCTAATTAAAGAACACAGAGAAGGGGGGTGGGGAACCACCTTTGCAATAAACATGCAGAGCCAAGCAAAATGAACCCATACTGGGATCAGGTCCAAAAATCTGTTCCAGTTTTTGCCTTTGCTCCATCACCTTTTTATCAGGAGCTGGGTCACATACTTCATTGTTGACCCTCTGGAGACAAGGGTGGTTATTGTATTGACCACAGCTAAGTCTTTCAAAGTTTATTTCTTTATAACTTGTTCTTATATAAGTTGTTATCATGGTTCTGTTTTATTCATTCTTCATCAGCCTATATTAGGCAGGATTCTCTATAATTATCTTCTTAATTATTTCTTATAGCATGATAATGTTCCATTATTTTCATATCCCACAATTTGCTCAGCTAGTTCCCAATTGATAAGTGCATCCCCCCACTCATTTAGATTAGCAGGTAATCATTTATGGTCGAATATTGATTGACTACAGTCTTCCAAGGATGAGTGTGTGGTGACCTGGATTTTCTGGGTAACTGGGTGTCAGCCCCAAACCCTTTTGTGTTCAGGCCCTGTGTCACCAGGATTTTCTCCAAACAGCA
Organism: Phascolarctos cinereus; assembly: GCF_003287225.1. Taxonomy (NCBI): domain Eukaryota; kingdom Metazoa; phylum Chordata; class Mammalia; order Diprotodontia; family Phascolarctidae; genus Phascolarctos; species Phascolarctos cinereus. The sequence continues at coordinate 60,170,077 of NW_027555847.1, forward strand.
TCTGTCATGTTCCTACTTCAGTCAGCAAAGTGCAGTGATTGTGATGGAATAATTCTGTGAGGCTGGAAGCACCTGGCATGTCTCAGGGGCCTCACTCCAAACAGCCATTCATAGACTCACCGAATGTTAGGTCTGAAAAGGACCTTGTAACAGAGAATGTAACAGGACAGTGAAAGGACACAGAATGTCAGAATCGTGAGGGACCTGAGAAAATGGAATGTTGGAGGGGCAAGGAACCTTAAAGCATAGAATGTTAGTGCTGGAAGAGACTTTAAAATATCAGAACTGGGAAGGATGTTACAAGATAGAATTTCAGCATTGGAAAGGACCTAAGAACATAGAACATAAGAGCTAGAAGGGGTCTTAGATATCAGACTATCAAAATTAAAAGGGACCTTGGAATATAGAATGCCTGGGGCCAGGAGGGGCCTTAGAACATAGGATGTTAGAACTGAAAGGGACATAGAGATGTTAGAGCTAGAATGGTCCTTGGAACGTGGGATGTCAGCGAACAAGCCAGAAAGGACCTTAGAGATTAGCCCAGTCCTCTCCTTTTACAGAAAGAACCATGACTTCCTATTAAGAAGCAGTATTTATAAAACACTTAGCACAGTGCCTGCCATGTAGTAGGCACAATATAAATATTTATTTCCTTCCATTTCCCTATCATTTATATCTATGTATCTATTTATCTATCTATCTACCTACTTATCTACATGCCTACCTGCTTATCTATCTATCTACATCAAGTTCACTGGCCTCTATTTTGAAGTATCTACTTTATCCTCTCCTCCCTACCCCCCCCTTCTGAAGACAGGGACATATGCCTGCCTCTAATTCCATAGCACATCTTCCTTACCCATGATCCTCCCCACCCCCACCCACCCTGAGATCACCAACATTGTCTCAGCAGTCACATCTACTAGTTTGTTCAATATCCCAGGATGTGGTTTGTCCAGATCTGATGATTAGACTCATGGAGGGCAGTTTGGGTATCTCTTACAGCACCTCACTTGTCTTGGGCTTTAATTCCATTAACCAGTTTTGTTCTGTACTTTGAGACTTGAAGACAATTGTTCTAGGTAGAGAAAACAGAAACAAAATAGAAGCTGCATTTTCCTGTCTTCTCTCTATTGTACATTATCCTATCCTAGTCATCCTAAGTGGATCCTTTCCTTTTCTTGAGCTCACTAATCCCTTTTTATTGTCTTCAGGATTAATCACCAGCCTCAGTTTATACTGGGCTTAATCTCACCCAGTAGTATTCTGATGGACCTGTCATCTACGATAATCTCAAGGTCATGGGAACATAGTTCTTCTTGAATCTACATCATATGAGCATAAGGGTAAGATTTGATTAAGCTAATCAAATCACCCCACTCTATTTAAAGTCAATGATAAATGCTATGTTCTGGTACTTTAGTAAGAGGAGAACAGGTCTCAATCAAAGACTCTAGGTTTAATGAGAAAAACCCTTTGGGGAACTGGAGTAACAAGAAGTGTTCAGATGGATTAAGGAAACTTGGTCATACCCTTCGGGCCATCTATAAAATAGACTAGTTCAGAACCTGTTGTTGCAGCATTTATTGGGGGAAATTCAAGCAAATGGAGAGGAGAGAGTATTCAAGTTAAGTGCTTGAGAAAAGAATCAATTAGGGGAAGAAGATGGAGTTGAGACCTTGGTCTCAATTTTCTTCTCCTTTCCACTTCCCTAGAGAAGACTTTTCAGATGTCCAAAGGACTTCCCATCTTCCCATTAGCATCCTAGCAGCATCCCTGGTGCCATACCATACCATACCATACCATGCCATACCATATCATTCCATACTATACCATGCCTTAGGAGAACATGTTGAAGATTCCCACAAAAGACTTCCAGGTGGAGTTTGCCACTTTTGTTCTAGGTTTCCCCTGAATTCAGTATGTATATGTCACAGCGTGTCACAGACCTTTGAGGGGAAAGTTTCGTATTAACTATTCTTGTTATATCACCTGAGAAATACCCCTTTCTAAAAGCTATTTAAATGGCAAATATGGAAATATGTTTTGCATGCCTTCATGTGTATTATATTTCTTGCCTCTTTGATAAGTAGGGGAGGGGAGAGAGGGAGAGAATTTGGAACTGAAAATAAAAATTAACAACACAAAAAGCTATTTTGCTGACTGTTATCAACTGACATTCTGTGCATGAAGCACAGCAGTCGGGGCTCATGAGCTATAGAGCTATAGCATACTTGATAAGTCAATCTAATTGTCAGGGGCTAATCCTAGATCCCTGAAGGCACTTACCAGACAGGCTCTGAGCACCCATCTGGTGGGGGTGAGTATGAGGTGAGTTGACATAGTCACCTCAAAACATATGCTACACAAGGACTAGATGAAGGAACTGAGGATGTTTACTTAGCTTGTAGAAGAAGAGACTTGGGGAAGGATAGGATTGCTGTCTTCGTATATCTGAAGGGCCATCATGTGGAAGAGAGACTACGTGTGTTCTATATGGCTCCAGAGGGTAGAACCAGCAGTAGTGGGTAGAAGGCGCCAAGAGGTAAGCATAGGCTCAATGTCAAGAACAATCTGCTAACAATTCAGGCTGTCCCAGAGTGGAACAGGCTGCCTGCACAGATGATGGCTTCCCCTTCCTTAGAGGTCTATGAGCAGAGGCTACATGGTCACTTGTCAGGTATGTTTTGGGGACTTCCTTGGTGAGTCGGTTGAACTGGGTAGCCACTGGGGCCCTTCCAACTCTCCAATGCTGTGATTCCTTGGAAGCTTTCCCCTTTTCCTTATCAAAATTTGTTTTGACTGAGCCCCCACACTTTCATGCTCAAGAGTCTTCCATGCTTTTCATGCCAGTTTGCTCCTTTCTCTTGCCTCACCTAGCTAATCAGTTGCTAAATCTTGTCATTTCTATCTTGCTCACATTCCCCTTTTTCAGGACACACACAGCCTCTCTCTTTGCTTCAAGTTACTACATTAGTCCATTGGGTCTCTTGACAAGAGCATCTCTCCCATCCCCTCGCCCACTCCCCAGCTGCCAGAGTGATTGTCCTACAGCAGAGGTCTGATTATGTCATCCCTGCTCAATAAGCTCCAGGTGCCTCTGGGGTCAAATACAAATTCATTTCATTGACATTTCACTATCTTCACAACATGCCTCCTTCCTATCTTTCCAGTGCTCCCACACTGACCTCTCAGCACTCTCTGTTTCAATTGTGTTTTGCATAACTGTGTTTCAGATCTTTCTGTACAGTTATCCTTTCCATGCCATGACTTTCCCCGTCTCAGCTCCCATATATTGCAGGTCGGCATAAGAAATTAAATGGGAATTTTTTTTGGAGTTTTACAGAAGCCACTGAAGCCACGCAAAAGCCAGCAGATGACACAGAAGAAGTTTAGAAACTCAGAAATGCATAAAATATATGTGTAGTATTGTATAATACCAACCCAAATTTTACAATAAGGCATTGTAAACACCCCATAAAAGAAAAAGAAAAAATTCAGACTTCTTTTCTGGTATGAAGAGGGCCAAAAATTTTTACATGGATTTTCCAGATCATGGGGGCCCTGAATCCCTAACCCCAGCTACGTGGAACAGAAAACTGTAGTCAATACAATCTCCCATTGTACCTTTGCACTGACTGTCTCCCATGTATAGAATATGCTTTCCCCTCCCCTCTGCCTCTTAGAATCCTTTCTTCTCCTTCTGACTTCTCTGGCCTCCTTCAAGACTCGGTTCAAACCCCACTTTCTTCAAAATGTCTTTCCCAGTCAGTCCCTCAAAAAGAAATGTTTTAAGTGCCCACCATGTATCAAGCAGTGTGCTAAGTGCTGGGGATAGATACAAAGAAAGGCTATAGATAGTCCCTAACATCAAGGAGCTCATAGTCTAAAGGGAAAAGTAACATGCGGACAACTTTGAACAAACCTACTATATCCAGGATAAATTGGAGATAATCAATGGAAGGAAGGCACTAGAATTAAGGGAGATCAGGAAAGACTTCTTGTAGAAGGTAGGATTTTAGCTATCAATCAGTAAACATTTATTAAGCACCTACTATATGCCAGGCACTGTGCTAAGCACTGGAGATACCAAAAGAGACAAAAGACAGTCCTTGCCTTCAAGGATCTTACAGTCTAATGGGGGAAACAACATGCAAACAAATATATACAAGGCAAGCTATGTACGGGATAAATAGAGTGTAATTAACAGAGGAAAGGCACAAGAATTCAGTGAGGTTGGGCAAGGCTTCCTGTAAAAAATGGGATTTGAGTTGGGACCTGAAGCCAGGGAAGCCAAGAAATAGAGATGAGGAGGGAGAGAATTCCAGGGGACAATCGATGAAAATGGATGGGAACTAGAAGATGGAGAGTCTTTCCTAGTCCCTTCCCTGAGATTACCTCCAAATCACCCTGTAGGTATCTTGCATGTGCATGATTATTTATGTAGTGTTTCCCCCTTTAGAGGGAAAGATCTTTAGGGGGATGAACTATTTTTGCTTTTCGTTGTACCCCAGCTTTTACCACTGTACTTCACATATAGTAAATGCTTATTGACGGAGCTCAAGTGTTCTCTTCTACATGAATCCTTTATTGATCCTCCCAGCTACTAATACACCTCCTTCCAAGCTACCTTGCATTCCTTTTGTATGTATTTAAATATCTTCACGTTGTCTCTCCCATTAGGATATAAGTTCCCTGAGACCAGGCTCTGTTGCAGTTTTGTTTTTGTATTCCTATTGATTAACTTAGTGCCTAGCACATAGCAAATATTTAATAAATGATCACTGACTGATTAAGTTTCAGGCCATGAGCCCATAACTATCCTCTGGAAATTCTTTGAAATATACTCTCCTAAAGTCTAGGATACCTGTCAGAGTATGCCCCATGTCCTTCCTCAACTCCCACACACTCTACCATGGCATGGACGATGCCTCCCAAGGTTCCTATCATCATTATTCTTCCAACCATTCTTAATGGTCAGAAGCAAGTCCAGAATACTAGTATCTCTCTTGCTTCTTTAATCCTAAAAGAAGAAATTATTGCCAAGGCAAGTCAAAAATTTCTTAACTTCTCTCTTTTTACAGTAAGAAAACAAATCCAATAGATGCCTGGATACTTGAAGTCTACCATTGCTACTATATCTTGCCAGTTTTATGATCTTCATCATCATCATCATCAGGAACTTATCGTGTATTTCATCTATCTTACTTGATGGTCTATGGCATACTCACACCTTTGATCCTCCTTTGATCCTCACCCAAATGCTCTCCACGCTGTTTCCCCTTCCCATTGGTAGATTTCCACATGGGTAAATATCTTTTCTAAGCACAATGATATATCTGTTCCCCAATTGCTTAATCTGCTTCTCTTGAATAAGATGCATCTTTGTGTTGCTCTATTCCAGTCAGGAGGCAGATCTCACCAATTCCCAGTGAGCTTATGAGCTCATATTTACCAGCCATATTACAGTCTCATGGCCAGCTATGCCCTCATTCACTTCGTTATATCACTGGCGATGTGCCTCATTGATTCACTTACAAAGCATATTGTATAAAACTTTAATCAGAATATTGGGAATGAATAAAATAGGCAATGTTAATGCACCCAGCTCAGTCATTCCCCACATCCTACCCAGAGAAGGCAGCAAAGAGCCTCAATTCTAACAGACAAGTAAAAAACAAAAAATCAGGGTTCTGCTCTTTTACCCACTGCTGCTCCCTCAGGGAGATAGCAAGAAATCCACTTATTCTGCTCACTCATGGCAAAACCTCTTGGTAGGATCAACGTCCAATCTATCGTGGGGACTCATGAACACAGTGTACTCTTGGTTTCCCCTGAGGCAGTGTGAGCTCTACCGTTCAGACTGTACCTGCTACATCTCTCATTCAATAATAAGAGAGCACCCACTCTGTGTCTAGGTTGAACTTGGGGGCCATCGAGGCTCCTGCTTGCTGGTTTGAAGCTCAGCTTAGCTTCTGTCTGCCAATTCACCCCCCAGGATGGGCTGTGACCACATGCTTCAGCCTGTCCATATTCTTCTCAGCTACAGAAGCCTGGCTTCCCAATCTCTTTCACCTTCAAAAATTCTGCCATAGCTCTTCCTCTCAACCCCCTGGGGGGAACCTACATGACTAGCACCTGCATTCTCAGATCACCCTACTGAACCAGGTTCCTATCCTCCTTTCTTTTGCTCAGTGGAGACACAAATACACAGAACAAGGTAAACCTGGCATGTACTCATTCTCATACCAAGTCCTCAAACATTTACCCAGGGTGCCAGCTCTATCACTGACTCTTTTTTCTTTGATGGACTCAATTCTCTTCCTCTATTCTATCTCTGTCCTCATTTACAGACTTACATCTCCAACTCCACACTGAGCCCCCCTCAAACTGCTAGGGCTCCTAAACCATGGACATAAACTAAACCAGCTCTCATTCCTGTTGCCTCTTCTCCCCACCCTTCTCTCCACAGCTCAGTCATTCTGACTCACAGACCTCCCTTTCTCCAAAGCTAGCTTCCTAGCTTGTTATGATATTAATACCTCTAGCAACACTAGTGATGGATATAGGGACTAGTGAATCTTAAATAAGCCCAGGGCATAACTAACAGCTGTGAGCAACTCTGTGTCCTCAGCCTCAGGCATACAGACCCCTTAGCCATCATTCTCAGACTTCTATTTCCTGGTGTTCCCTAGATAGTGTAGTTAGGTCCAGAACAACAGGAATCCCCAGAATTGAGTGACAGGGGCAGACAATGTCTACTCTGGAAGAAAAGACAATGAGAGCCCACATGGACTGGAGGAGATCAGCCATTGGCAGAAGTAACCTTCCTGGAGGGATGATTCTAAGTATGTTGCTGATAAGCCCCGGGGGCTTCCCGAGTCTGAACAGGAAGCCTACAGGGCCTCCCTGAACAAGGAGACATGTATTTAAAATGTAACTAATGGTAGATAAATTGTAATCTGAAAAACGGGAACATGATTGTCATAAGGAAAGAGCACTAACGACATCAGTTTTCAGTGGCTGATGAGGAATATTAGAAAAAGAGAGGAGGATAGAAGGTATTTGTCAGTGTGTCTCCAGCAGTGTCCAGAGAAGAGACTCTTCTAATGATTCTAATGACCAGGGGTGAGCATCTCTACAGAAATATCATGAGAGCTGGTGAAGGACTGTTCTGGAAACTGTTATTAATCAATGGACAGATCCCTCAAGAGTGTCTTACTCCTCTCATTCTCAGCCTGTGTTTATCGGTAATAATAAGAAATCCCATTTCTCTAGCACTTTGAGGTTTACAAAGTACTATCTAGAATCAACCTCATTTTAGGGAAAAGAAGACTGGGGTTTAAGTGAAGTGACTTGCCTAAGGTCATATAGCCTCTAGTAAGAACCAAAGCCAGGTTTCCTGATTCCAGGTCCTATGTTGCTTCTCAGCCCCCACCAAGCAACCTCCTGATCTGTGATTTAGTCTCCTGATTAGATCTAACCCAATGGGAGGACATGCCATATGTAGATAACTTCTGTCTCTGTTTTCCTACCAGATAAATCTCCCTTTGCAAATGAATGGATCTAATGGTATATGCACAATAGGCTCCTGTTTGCATTGATTCTCTGGAGCCACTGTAACTGGGTAATCCCTGCATAAACTGATAGAATCCAATCTCTGAACCTCCAAAGCAGTGTCAGACCCTAAATCTGTAGGGACTCTATTAAGGCAATGATGTCCCATGAGGCCCAGCCTGAGCAACAAGACAGCTTATCCTGCTCACTCTTCCACATCATCTTTTAACTGCAAAAGTCATGGACAGCAAAACTGTCAAGTCAGCAAATTTGCAGTCAGTACAATGCTAAGAGGGATTGCTAATGCTCTGGATGACAGAATCAGGATTCAAAATGATCTTGACGGTTAGTGCACTGAAACTAATAAGAAAAGATTTAAAAGAGACAAAATGTAAAATTTAGCACTTAGATTCAAAAAATCAATTCTACAAGTTTGGTATGGGAGAGTTTGATCTGTAAGTCCCCTGGACTTCAGTTTTCGAGATGCTTGGGGGCATAGGACATACAGAGTTTATTGGGAAAATGACTACATTTCCTGGAAGGTTGTATGTCTCACCACAGGCTGATGTCATCACTAGGTAAGGACTCTGACTGGTAGGAAGTGTTCTGAAGAGTACCAGGTTTAAAAATTAAGGTTGTCAGACAAGAGCCACATGTGGGAACAGAGACAGAGAAGCAAGCTTTGAGCTGCATGGTGTGGAAGGATGGGAGATAAGCTTCATAAAGTGATACTTTAATGACATTCCTGAATTCAGGAGTCCTCCAGAGCCTAAGTTTTACAAAATTCCACCCTGCTCTGAGGCTTGAGTGGTAGCTCTCCACCCTACTCTGAAACACTCCCAAAGAACTCTGTGATGTGAACAGCACTGGACCCTAAACTCTTGCAATTGGAACCATGAATCTGATGCAATTATGACCTTTCCCTCTCCCACTATATTGGAGCCCTACTGTGAATTAGGGAAGGATTATAGTATAACCTGCCCCCCATAATCTATATACTCAAATGGGTATGAGAGGAAGAAAATGTTTCTATTCGTTATTTCTGTCTTGTTACTTACCTCACTATTAGATCACTGATTCTTCTATGATCAGTTAATAGGGTGTTGTGTTGGTGAGGGCTTAAGCTATAATGTGAAAAACTGATTACCCGAAAAAGCCCCATTGAAACTGTGAAAGGTAATAGCGGGCTCCAGAGTCAGAATTCTGAGAGGTTTTTAGTAGTTCATCACTGCACAGGGAGAAACAGTCCTGCAGTTTTAGTGAACTTTGAACTGTCTCTGTAGGACACAGGTCTAGAAAGGAGGCTAGAGATCATCAGAGCCAATCTCCTTATTTTACAGGTAAGGAAGAAGAGGCCCAAAGAGGGAAGTTGTGTGTTCAAGCCCACATAGATAACAAATGGCAAAGCAGGGATATCAATCTACCTTCTCTCACTCCAAAGGTCATCTTCATTCCACAGCATTATTCCTTAAGCTTTGAGTCTCCTATTGAGATTTGTTAAGGGTAACAAATCTCAATAGGAGACTAGTGCCCAGAAAAGGGCCATTAACAGCATTCCTATGCTGTGCCCTGGCCAGAGCCAGAGCAGTATGTTCAGTTCTGGGCATCACTTTTTTTTTTTTAGGCAATTGGGGTTAAGTGACTTGCCCAGGGTCACGCAGCTAGTAAGTGTCAAGTGTTTGGTCTAAGGCCAGATTTGAACTCAGGTCCTCCTGACTTCAGGGCTGGTGCTCTATTCACTGCTGCCCCCGGGCATCACATCTGAGGAGAGACATCAACAACCTGAATCATCTCCAGAAGTTGACTAGGATGAGACCATGCCATGTGAGAATTAAATGAAGGAAGTGGGCATGTTTAGGCTGAGAAGAAAGAAATTAGGGGAAGAGACATGATAGCTGTCTTCTAATATCTGAAGGACTGTCATGTGAAAGAAGAAAACTTGTTTTGCTTGGCTCCAGAGAGCAGAATTCTGCCTCTGTATGTGTTGCCCCAGTTTTCAAGGTTGGAGTGTTTTTACAAGCCATTGAATATTAAGAAGGAGACTCTTAATTGGCAGAGATAGCTGACTAAATGTTGTGTAACTATGTGTGGGGCAGAGTTTGTGGGAGAGCTTTGGGGATGAGATTCATTCTTCAGGAGAGACAAGTATGAATCCAGATATTCTTTGAGACCAATTCCAGTTGAGGAGAGAGAAAGACTCTGGAAGCTGTATACATACATACATACATTTGTCTATCTATCTATCTATCTATCTATCTATCTATCTATCTATCTATCTATCTACACACACATACACATATATGTATGTATGTATGTGTATATGTATATGTATATGTATATGTATATGTATATGTATGTGTATGTGTATGTGTATGTGTATATGTATATGTATATGGGAAACATGTTCCTGGTTTCTGGGATGCTTTCCTGCAGACTTCGGAGACAGAATTTGCCTTTGGGTGAGGTTAGGGTCTCCCTCTCTCTTGGTTTGAGCTGAGATCTTACTTTGCTCGCAGCAGAATAGCTTATTCACTCTTATGTATTTTTCTGGTACAACTTGGTCCCAATTAATGCAAATAATGAATCCCCTAAAGTGGTCACTTGTATTTAGATTCGCACTACTCAAAGTTAGAATTATGTAAAATATGGTCGTTGGTTTCAGCCCAATAGAAATATGCAGTACAAATCTGAATAACACTATCTCTTCAGGAGATTCATTATCCTCACTAACTGGGAGCCATTTATTCCAATATATATAGCTTCTCCAATTTCTGCGTGGTATTTTGCTTGGATAAATGGGTTTTCTCACTAGTCATTATTTGTGATGGTCTTTTGTGTAATCATTATTTGTCAGGAAGACGCTAAGCAGGTCCTCAAGAATGAACAAAAAAAGGGTCTGAGTTGTGGCTATTTCAGTCCGAGTAGGATGGTGGCTGTGGGTAGGGGAGAACATGATTTGGTCACAAAAACCTCATGAGAGTTGTTTTCAGTTGTTTTCTGAATCCAAGCTGGGACCCTTGGGTTGTGATTGGTGGGTTCTGGAAATTAGGTTCTTGGGACTGAGGCTGGTGAGTCTTAGACAGAGTGGGACCTGGAAGGGGATGGTTCATAGCTCATGAATCCTATGATAGAATATATGCTCCTTGAGGGCAGACATTGTTTCATTTTTGTCTTTCTATGCCTAGTGCCTAGCACAGTGTCTTGCCCATAGTAGGCACTGAATAAATACTTGGATTGTATTGGAGGCGTCCATGACTGGGGACCACTTAATGCATAGACTCTCCATATTTCCACGAGGAAAATGTACATAACTCAAATAGTAATACGAACTCCTGTTTGTACCAATATTTTCCCTTTGGCTTTCACATTGATCACTTTATTGCATCCCCCTAAAAGTCCTATAAGATGGGTGACAAGTTTTCGTGGTGAAATTTCAGGCACTGTGACATATCTCTAGGGGAAAAAAAGGCATCGTGGCGTTTCCCTGTGTGCTCTCCAAACCACACTCTGTTGTTGGCCCTCTCCTTCCAATATTTAAAGCTGAAGGGAATGTTAGGCCAACCTCCTTGTTCTATAGATGGCCAATCAGAGGCCCACAGAGGTTAGGTGACTTGCCTAAGGTCACACACATACTATGTGGCAAGATAGGATTTGAAGTCTGGCTTGAAACCCAAGGCTCTGTCCATTCGACCAACTTCTCACAGGCTAGAGCCTGCAAGATGGAAAATGGGGCTAAACTATAGGCATACTCTGCTATGCACGTAGTGAAAAAATGTCTGCTGGAGAAGGGGGAAGGGCTGCCTCAGGGGGAGGGGTGCCCTGGTAGGGCAAAGTAGAAGAAAAAAACCACATAGAAAAAAGAGCTAGACTTGGTCTTAGAAAATTTGATTTCCAGTTCAGGCTCATCAAAATACTAGCTATGTCACTAGGGCCAAGTCTCTGCTTTCTGGGCTTCAGTCTCTTCCTTTGCCCAAAGCAGATTAAAAAAAAAAAACTAACCTTGCAGGACTGTTCTCAAGACCAAGTGAGAAAATGAATAGCAAGGTACTTTGTAGATAAATAAGCCTGAGTTATTATTGTTGTTGATAAATAATAACAGGGAAGGTTATGTGGAGGAGGGGAGCTTTGAGCTGAGAATTAGAAGACAGAAGGGATGTGGTTTATTGGCTAGGGGAGAGGCTGTTCTAGGCATGCAAATCCTAAATCTATGCCAAGGTTGGAATGGGGGTGGGGAGTGGGGAGAGGAAGGAGGGAAGAATGTGTAGGGGAGAGAGAGAAGGGCCAGTTGGAGTAGAATGTTGAGGGGTTTTTTTTGGAGGGGGGGGAGGTGAAACAAAGCAACATGAGATTTTTTTAAGAGCCAGAAGGGACCTTTGAGGTCATCTAATCCAACTTCCTCATTTTACAGCTGAAGAAATTGAGGCCCAGAGAGACAGGAATTACATGTCAGAGTCAAGATCTAAACCCTATTCTTCTGACTCTAAAACCAGTACTTTTGGGCTTCTTTGTTCTGCTAGGTCTTGGACAGGCAGACCTGAGCCAGGTAGTTAGGCAGGAATGGGAGGGCAAGTCAAAATCCTGCTTAGGACCTATGGAGAGAGGAAAAATAAAAATAATTACATCTTGTTTAAGCTTACGGATGGACTGGCTACTCATTCCCACCTTGAGTTTCAGGATACCACAGTGAAGAAGGCAGGAAAGAGATGAGTATCTGGACAGCTAGGTGGCACAGTGGATAGACCATAGGCCCTGGAGTCAGGAGGACCTGATTTCAAATCTGAACTCAGACACTTGACACTTACTAGCTGTGTGACCTTGGGCAAGTCACAACCCCATTGCCTAGCCTCCCCCCACAAAATAAATAAAAAGCCAAAGAGATGAGTATCCTAATTTTCATAGAATCCTAGAGTTGGGACTACAGAGGTCAACCAGGCTAATATATACCTGATGTAAAGCTTCCAGACAACAGAAACCAGGATAGCGAAGGGATTGGTTAAAGGAACCCCTGGGGATGAAACATGAAACTTCAGAATTAGAAGACTCTTCAGTGGCAAAGTAGTTCACCCCATACCTGGAAAGCCATCCCAGTTAGCTGTCCTCAAGTATTTGGGAACTGTCATAGAGAATAGGGAATGGATTTGTTATTCTTTGTCCCAACAGGGCAAAGCTAAGAGAAATGGGTGGAAGTGTGGGTTTAGCACAGTGCTTGGCATGTAGGAAGTGCTTAATAAATGTTGATTGATTGATAGAAATTGCAGAGTGTCAGATTTGGGTTTGATATAAGAAGTAACTTCCTAATGGTTAGAGCGGTCTAAAAGTGGGGTGGGCAGCCCTGGGAGATGGTGAGCTCCCCTTCACTTGAGGTCTTCAAACAGAGCCTGGATGACAACTTTTAATGGAGGGGGGATTCTTGCTCAAGTCTCTGTTGGACTCCATGGCTTCTGACAACCCTTTCAACAAATTCTAGGGTTCTGAATTCAAATCCTCTTCCAACATCACTGACAAATGGTCACTTGATATCTGCTAGTATTGAACAACTCACTCCATTTTTGCCTTTGATAGGAGGTTTTTTTTTTCACTCCAATCAGAAACCTCCTCTCTTTAGCTTCCTCGCAAGACTCCTGATTTCTCTCCTTGGAGACCAAGCAGAATAATATGCTTGCAGACCACTCTGGTGCCCCTTCTGTGGTCTGCTCTTCCTCGAGCTTCTGTTCCGCAGATCTTCACCTGAGATTGTCTCTATAGCCCCACTGTGCTATGTTTGACCCTTGGCCAGATGATATCTGAATGACTGGGTTCAGTTGTCGATGCCACATCTAGGAAGGGGAACATTGACAGATTGGAGAGGATGTGAGGATGATTAGGAGACTGAAGACCATATTTACTAGAGGAATACTGGAAGGAGCTGGGGATGTTTCTCCTGGAGAAGAAAAGAGGTTGTGAGAGCTGTCTTCAGGTATCTGAAGGGCTGTCACATGAAGAGGTATTAGTCTTGTCCTGTGTGGCCCCTGAGGACAGAACTAGGGACAGCATGTGAGATGGACTGGAGGCAAATGGAGGAGTTGGAGAAATGCAGATTGGTTGTTGAAATAGCTTGAAAACTTCTGCCAAAGTGGAATGGGCTGTCTTGGGAGGTAGTGAGCTCCCCGTTACTAGAGATCTTTAAGCAAAAGCTGGATGCTCAATGAGGGAGGTAGTAGAAAAACCATTGACTCTGGAAGGGATTCCTGAAGCCATCAAATCTAATCCCCTCATTTTCTAAATGAGGAAACAGAGACCCAGAGAGGTTAAACAACTTAGCAGAGATCACCCAGCTAGTAAGGGGTGGAGGCAGGATCTGAATCCAGGTTCCCTGATTCTGCTCTTTCCATTGTACCGGCTTGGCTTGGATTATCTCTAAGGTACATTCTACTTCTGAGATTCTAGGTTACCTGCTAATCCACCAATTAAAAAGTTAATAGGAAGTACCAGGTCCTGTGCTTGATGGTGGGCACCCAAAGATAAAGAATGATGCATTTCCTGTCCTCACAGAGCAATGAAGCCCTCCTACTCAGCACCAGTGTGCTCCCTCCCTGAGTAACCAACCTACAAGGAGCAGCAAGGTTCAGGAGAAGCCCTCAGGGAACTTCCAGTCTGGGGAGCCGAGACTCCTGGAACACTCCAGTAACACCATAACGCAAAACCCTGAGCACCAGAGTACAATGAAAATAGCCTTGACCTTAAAAGCTGTGTGACCTTGGACAAGTAGATGAACCTCTCTGAGCCTTTGTTCAGCTGCCAAATGGGGATAGTAATAGTTGCACATGCCACCTCCAAGGCAGGTGTGGCAGGTGTTTGATAAACACTGGGATGTGTACCCCATCAGTGCCATTGGGTGACAAGGGAGAATTCCCTGTGGATTGGGATGGTCAGGGAAGGCTCCCTGGAAGAGGGGGAGCCTGAGCTGGTCACTGAAGGATCCGTGAGCTTTGGCTATAGAGAGAGTGCATTCCAGACAAGACAAAGCAGATCTGAGCGAAAGGATGGAGACACAATGAGCCTGTTGTGTTTGAATGAAAATGTAGCTTGCTAGGCTGATTTGGGGGTGAGTGTGTGTGGAGGGGATAAGTGGGATCATGGGATTGCTGACTGAAAGGAACCTTTGAGATTATTGGATCCAAAACCCTTATTTTATGGAGGAGGAAAATGAAGCTGAGACTTGGGCAAGTGATAGAACCAGTGAGCAGCAGTCAGGATTGGAATGCAGGTCCTCTTAGACTACTCCCCTCCCACTCCTGTGTGCTACTGTGGAAGAAGTTCCTGGATTTGGGGGCAGAGGATCTGAATGTGAACCTTACCTCTGGGGTCTGGGGCAAGCTCCTTAACCTCTCTCAGCCTCAGTTTCCCCCTCTATAGAATGAGGGGGAGGTGGACCAGATGGCTTCCACATTCCTTCCACCTCAAGATCTCTGAGCCTGGCACAGGGTCCCCAAATCCAGGCTTCTTCCCACCCCCTTTTCTATGGTGGGGCTGGGCCCTTGAGGCAAGGCTTGGGAGTAGGCAGATGTCTGGGTCCAGGGTGCAGTTCTGGGGCAGGAAGGAGGCGCTATCTGCTCCTGCTCAGTGCTGGCCAGTCTACAGGAGCCTTCTTCCCAGTCTTCCTCCCCTCTTCAGCCCCTGGGCCAATGCCCTGTCTGCTGGCTCAGCGCTCCAGCCCAGGGCACCAAGGTAGGGTATTTTTAGCAGTCTGTTTCTCCATCCCGGTAATTGGTTTCTGAGGGTTTTGTGTGTGTCAGTGCTCGCCTCTCTGTGTGCGTGTGTGTGTGTGTGTGTGTGTGTGTGTGCCAATGCCTGACTTCACCACTCGTTCCACAGAAGAATCTCTACCATGTCTTGCTTAGTTGCAGGAGGCAGTAAGTAGTGGTGAGAGAGCCCTAGACTTGGAGCCAGAGGCCTGATTTCAAATCCTGACTCTACCATTCATTATTGTCCAAGTCACTCAGCTCCTCCTAGACCTCAGCTTCCCTGCATGCAAAGTGAGGGGGTTGGACAAGATGATCTTCAGACCCCCTTGCAACTCCAGGTCTTACAACCCTTTGGCAATTTCAAGAAAAGTTCCTTAAGACCTGAGGCCAGTCCACCAGGCACCCTGCCCAGCCCCTGGTGTTGGCAATCCTCATGACCTCATACCATTGCTTTACTCTCCCATCCTGCCAGCCAACTCCCAGCATCCCCTTTCTCCTTCATCCTTCCTGCCCTCCTCCCACCTCCAGTATTCCTACCCAAACCAAGTGAGCTCTAATGGAAAGATTGCAGGACCCTGAGTCAGGAGACCTAGCTTTGAATACTGCCTCAGATGTTCGAAGGGAGGAAGAGCAGCGTATGCTGGGTGTGTAGTCAGCTGAGCTGGACTCAGACCTCTGTGACCTCAGGTGAGTGACTGCACCTCTCTGGGCCTCAGTTTTCTCCTTTGTAAAATGAGGGGGTTGCACTAGGTGGTCTCTAAAGTACCTTCTAGTTCAAAATGTAATGTCCTCTGATCCTCACATATATACTACAGATTATTATTGTTACTATTGGTATTATTATGGATTCAGTGGGTGATTTCATTTGCATAAAGAACTCCCTTGAAGGATGGGCACCTGCTCTGCATCTTAGTCTTAGAGAGTTGACTTGAGCACTGGAATGGTAAGTGACTCATCCAAGGTCATACAGCCAATGTGGTTCAGAGACAGGATTCTAATGCATCTTCCCAGGCTCTCTATCCACCACCCACCATTTTATTGACATCTGATACCTACATTAGCTAAATTCTTTAAACTTGGAGGACCAGCTAACTCCTGACTAAATGAGCTCAAGTTAATGGAGAACCTTCTAAACATAATCATCAGAACTCAGGTTTCTCTTGAGCCTTCGGGTTTGCAGGGGCATTGCTTGCAGCAGTCACTTTTTCCTAGGTTTTCCGTTCCTTCTGCGTGGCTCCTCAGCTCCTCTGCTGACCCACCCAAATGAGGTAGACCAGAGGCTGCTGGCTTTTCTTCAGGCCTCCCCCTCTCACTCAATGCCTGCTTCCTGCTCCTTCTTCTCCAAGCAGACCAGAACCTCCTGAGTTTGGCACATTCTTAGAACCTTAGAGTTGGAAGGAAACATGGGGTACTTCATTGAACCCTGCAGCCTACTGAATATGTCTTCTCTATGATGTTCTCATTCTGGTGATCACTCAGCCTCTGCTGGGAGGCTTCCAGTGATGAGCAGCTCATTACCCCAATTGGCAAATATGGCAATTGAGGTCCAGAGAAGTTAATAATCTGCTGCCACATAGCATGGTAAGTGGCACAGCCAAGATTCGAACTCAGATCCTCTGACTATAAATCACTCCTCTTGCCTTTATAGTTTCTATTTTAAATATCCACTGAAGAGAAGGGAATTGACTTGCCCCAGATCAGAGAGACCTTTAGTGGCAGAGCCAAAATTAGAATCCAGGTTCCCTGACTCCTGGACTAGCGCCCTTCCTCAGACCCTACACTTTGCCTTCTTCAGGCCTAAAGCCAAGACCCTTGTGGGGCTGGGTGGTTTGGCTTGGTAGGTTTCTGGGGACCCAGGTTTGGGGGGAGGGGCACAGTTTGTCTCTGTCAGTCCCTGCAGCTGTGTGCTGTTGCCATGGTTACTCTGCACCAGAAAAAAAAATGCACTTGTCCTATCTCACTGCTTGGGTGGGTGGCAGCTGGGGAAACAAGGACCACAAGCAGTGTGTATATGTGCACACACATATGTGTGCGTTTGCATGGACTTTCGTGCACATATATGCAGATGTAAATGTTTTTGTGAACATGCGTGCACATTTTTGTAGAAGTGTACATGAAGGCATATGCATACAAACCTAAGGATGTAACTGTGTATGTGTGTGTACATGTATGTATGAGGTGGGAGTAGGGGATTAGAGTGTGGATCTTTTACACTGACCCCTCAGAGTCTGAAAGGAACACATTTTATACAAAGGGCAGATAGGTTCCTCAGGGTGTGGACCAACTCAGTGTTTCATGCCTTTATAAACTGTGAATGGGCCACTCCATGGCTTAAAAGAGTGAATTCTCTTTTTTTTTAAGGGTGAACTCTTACATGGAATCACAGAATTTAAGAATTGGAAGGGACCCTGGTGTCTCTCTAGTTCAACATAAAAAGAAAGGAATCCCTACTGTAACATATCTGACAAGTGGTCCTCCAGTCTCTGCTTGAAGACCTCCAAGAAGGGGGAAGCCATTCTACTTTGGGGCAGCTAGGAGTGGACCTCTAAGAAGGAAGAAGTCATTCTACTTTGGGGAAGTTTTGGGAGGGAGGGAATTAGCATTTGAGGGGTGGGGGGAGTCCTGGAGGGCTTTGTGAAAGCTGTATCTGAAAGGCAAAGAAGGGCTCTATGAGGCATTTGGGAGGAAGGAGTACATTTCAAGCAGGGGGGTATCTCCAGTCATCCTGATCTATATCTGGCCACTGGGCCCAGAAGGCTCTGGAGGAGAAAGTGAGGCTGGTGACTTTACCCAGCCCTCCCTCACTTAGATGCAACTCACTTGCACATCACAGCTTCACTTCCCTGATGAAATGAT
This sequence comes from Phascolarctos cinereus, assembly GCF_003287225.1. NCBI lineage: Eukaryota > Metazoa > Chordata > Mammalia > Diprotodontia > Phascolarctidae > Phascolarctos > Phascolarctos cinereus. The sequence continues at coordinate 60,188,214 of NW_027555847.1, forward strand.
CCTCTTCAAGAATGAAGGAGAATCAAAAACAACAACAACATTCTGGGCATAGGGGAATGGCCAGTATAAAGACATGGCAATGGGAGAGGGAGCATTGTGTGAAAGGAGCCAGGAGAAGGCCAGTTTGGCCCAGGAGGCATAGTGATGTCCAATGATGTTGGAAAGGTAGGATGAGGCCACGTGGTATAGGGCTAAATGGGGCGGTTCATTTTGGATCCTACCTGCAATAGGAAGCCACTGGAGTTGGTTAAAGAGGGAAGTGACATGGGCAGATCTGTGCTTACCAAAGATTACTTTGGCAGCCCATGTAGGACAGACTGGGATGGGAAGAGATGGAGGCAGGGAGACCAATGAAGAGGCTGTCACAATAATCCAGATGAGAGGTGATAAGGGTCAGAAATAAGGCAGTAGCTGTGTGAGCAGAGAGTAGAAGGTAAGACATGAGATGTGTTATGAAGGTAGAAGTGGCAAGATTCAACAGTTAATTGGGTCTATGGAGTAAGACTAAATGAGGAGTCCAAAACAATGCTGAGGTTATACATTGGAGCACCCTGGATGGATGGTGACACCTTTGACAGAAATCGGGAAGTTTGAAAGAATGGGGAGAATATTTAGGGAGAAAGATGAGTTCAATTTTAGATATGTTGAGTTGAAGGTATGTCCAGGACCCAGTTTGAATGTCCTCTAGGCAACTGGTGATGTGAGATTGATGTTGGTGGAGAGATTGGGGCTGGATATATGAATCTAGCATCATCTGCATAGAGATTGTAGTTGAACTCCTGGGGGCTGATGAGAGAATGTCAAGGGAGGGGAGAAGCAGGTCTAGGAAAGAACTTTGGGAAAGCAGGGTGTGGATGAGGAGCTAGCAAAGGAGACTAAGAAGAGTGGTTAGAAGGTTTTCTCAGTTGTCCCAAATGCAAAATCAGGAGAGAAGTGTCATGAAAACCCAGAGAGGAGAGGGTGGTCAACTGCGGTATTCAGTGACCTCTATCATTTGTTTCTATGCTATATATCCTGTCTTATGCTCCCATACTGTCATAACATTGGGTATTGACCCCAGATTTGGCATCAGAGGACCCGGCTCTGATATTTACTAGCCATGTGACTTTGAGCAAACCACCTAAACTATCTTACCTGCGGCTTTCTCAGCTGTAAGATACCGGGATTGTACTATGGTCTCCAAAGTACCAGGAAGCTCTAAATCCTATGGTCTAAGATACTCTGGCCTCTTGCCCAGCAAGTGTTTTCTTTGCACCCACCTCTGTGCCTTTGTAATGCACGGCACAGTTGAAAGAGCCCTGGGCTTGGAACCAGGAATCCTGGATTCTGGTCCCTAGCTCTGATACTAGCTCACTGTGTGATCTTACTGTAGTCACTCCTGTTCTCTGGGCTTTAGTTTCCTCCTTTGTAGAATAAGAAGGCTGGAGTCCATTATCTCTGAGGTTTCTTCTAATGCTGAGACCTAAGTCCCAACTCTACTCCTTCCTCAAAGGTCCATTTTCATTACCAGAAAAACTTCTCAACCACAAAACCTTTTATCTGAACCCCCTGAAGCACTTAGTACCAGCACCATGAACATGTTTGGTTATTTCAGTCACGTCCAACTCTTTGCGACCCTATTTGGGGTTTTCTCAGTAAAGACACCGGAATAGTTGCTCATTCCCTTCTCCAGTAGATCCATTTGTCAGGCAATCAGAGGTTAAGCGACTTGCCCAGGGTCACACAACTAGGAAGTATCTGAGGCTGGATTTGAAATCAGATCCTGCTAACTCCAGGCACAGTGCTCTATCTACTGAGTCACTAGTTGCTTCTACCATGGACATGGGGGTACCTATCATGTTTTATTTTAAGTTATCATCTGTTTCCTTCGCATTATGCTAGTCTCCCCTTCCGGGCAGGGACTATGTTCTTTTCTCCCACGATCCAAGCACAGGATGGGCTGGGCACACACAATAGCTCATTTGATAAGCAGTTGTTGCATGGTATTGAATTCCAAACTGACTCATCTTTCCTCCCAAGCCAACAGTAAGACTTTCCTCATGGAAAATGCTGCAGACTCCAGCATTAAGAATTGGACGTTTGGATTCTGTAACCCAATGGAAGTCCAGGAGGGAATTTGTGGTTTTATGGGTCAATCAACATACATTTATTAAGCACCAGTCATGCTGGGAACTGTCCTAGGTGCTGACAACAAACAGGGGAGTGGACAGTGTGACTTAGAAAGGGCCCTGGGTTGGGAATCAGGAGGCTTCAGTTTAAGTCCCAGCTCTGCCATCAATCAGCTATGTGTCCTTGGATGATTCCTAATCTGGTCCTCATTTTCCACAACGTAAAACGGAGATTATAATGCTAACTCTACCTACCTCCCAGGGGTGTTATAAGAACCAAATGAGGTCGTACTACCATAGAGTTGGAAAAGTCCATAGACGTCATCTACCCAGTCCCCTCATTTTATAGTTGAAGAAACTGAAGTCCATCTTGGGGGAAGTGATCTTGGGGTCATAGGCAGGTAGCAAATGGCAAAAGCATGATTCCACTTCAGGGCATGCAATGCCAAATTGGTCACTTTCCACTCCAACATACTGCCTTCCTTGTTGGAAAAGTGTATTACAATGGTCTTTCTTTGTGGGGGTTCTGTCTCCCTATTTAGCCTGTGGGTCTTTTGTGGCCCACCAAACATTCTAGAATCTCTGACTCTTAGAATCACAAAATTCTAAAGTCTTGTAAACTTAAAAGCCTAGAATCTTAGAATAATTTCATTTTAGTCTGAGAAACTTAGGACAGAATCTTGGATCACTGAATTCTAGTCTCAGAATCCAAAACCTGGAATATACCTTAAAAGTCATTTTGTAGGGGAGGCAGTGAGGTGGCTCAGTGGATAGAGCATCATTGCTGGAGTCAGGAGGACCTCAGTTCAAATCCGACCTCAGACACATAACACTCACTAGCTGTACGACCTTGGGCAAGTCACTTAACCCCAATTGCCTTGACAAAAAAAAAAAAAGCGTCATTTTGTAGAGTAAGAAAATGAGTCCCAGGAAGAATCAGTGCTTTGCCCAATGGTCACAGGGAATTAAACAGTAGCTGACCTGTGACCAGAACGCTGGCAGTTCAAACTCAGACTAGGGCTCATACCAGCAGAGTGCACTGTGTCTCAAAGACACCCATAATCCCTGTCCTCAAAGAGATTCCAGCGTAGTTGATGAGACCCAGGTAACACCCATGAAATAACTAGAGAATAGGCCAAGACAAGATGTAATTAAATGTTAGATTGTGGGGTACTGATTTCACCCCTGGAGAGCAGTGAGCGCCCCGCCTCCCACTTAGACGTGTAGCCACCTCGGGTGTATATTTTGAATCTCCCTGGTTAATGGAGGGACTGTGTAACTGTTAATTTGTGATGGGCCCCAGGTTGTCTGAGAGGGAGTGAAACAATGGGTGACAGAGAGCTTAGGACTCTCATCTCTCCAGGGAGTGGAGGCGTGGGAATGAGAAGAGAAAAGGAGGAGTGAGTCAGAGAGTGAAAGAACCTAGGGATTAAGTTAGTTTAAGAGGAGGAGTTCGGCATGGTGGGGAAGGTGAGTTAGGCTGGCTGCCCATGGAGAGTCAATTCAGAAAGACATCTGGGGACTGGGGGCTGGAGGGCTCCAGCTCAGGACAATAAGTGACTGGAGAAGCATCTTTGTGTCCCCAGTATCCAAGGTAGCCAAGAAAGCGCCCCAGCTAGAAAAGACTACGATTCAAAGCGAAACCAGCATTCTCAGAGATCAGCTCTTGAAAAGCTGATCTCTGTCCCTAAACTGTGCACCTGTGGTTTGCTCACCTGTGTTGCTTGTATTCCAGAATCCTCCAAATAGAGAAAAGTAGGTTCTCAAACCATAAACGACAAGCTCATTGTGTGGTGGCTGACGACTTGTGACTGAGGGAGGGAAACAGAGTGAATGAAGGGTCAAGGGGTCCTGGTCTTCACGAGCCAAAGTTTCTAAAGGAGACCTTTGTTTGGGCTCTGGGGGAGGTGCCGGGCTGGGAGTCTCTTGTTTGGGAAGCCCTCCCCCCACCTCTGTGGTTTCCTCAGCTGATAACACTTGGGTGCACCAGCTTTATAAAATACATATTGATGTTAATTAAAAAAAAACACACCACCATGTACCTGATAATCCAACTCATTAAATTTAATGGGCTGGTTATTCCCGTTAAATAAACATCAACTAATTATGAAAAACATATTTGCCGAAGTCTGACTATGGAATAGATGAACCAATTACATGGTTATTAAACCTGGAAATACACTTAGTAATAAAGTAGAATTTAAATAACCCACAGCCAGGGTCTTATTAAATGTTGATTCTGTTCATATTTGGGAGTGCTCTTGAGTCAGAGAGGATTCCTTCCTCCTCCTCCCAGCTCTCCTTCTAATCTTTTCAGAGCTCAGATAAGGTCTCCTGGCCCTGGCGTGGCTTCATTCCATTGGACAAATGGAACGAAGGACAAATTTTCCTCATTCAAAACGGGGCCTACTATGTTTGAAGCACAAACACACTCATTGAAGAGGTTTCTCTTGCTAGACTCTGGGAAGTTTCTAGAGTCCTCCTGACCAATAATTAGCTGGCCTGATCAATCAGAAGCACCAGTTAGTTGAAGAATTTCTGAGGCTGACTCCTGGAATACAGCAAATTACTCCAGAATGTAACTCATGAGCCCCACCCAAGGTGAGTCACCAAAGGGTTGATCTGCTGGGGCATTCCTTAAGTCCCAACTCCTTGTGCCCCTCTTCAGGACTGGATGGTAAGAAACTGAAGAATAAGGGCTGAGCCAGAGCCACAAGCCCACCCCCAACCATAGATATATTTTAATTAATTTTTTCAATAAACAAAAATTGATTTTCTCTCCTTCCCATTTCCCCTCACCATTGAAAAAGAAGGAAATGCAAACTCTAATAACAAATATGTATAGTTAAGTAAAACCAATTCTGGCACTGACCATGTCCAAAAAATTTGTGTCTCATTCTACAAGCTCAGTCCATCACCTCAGTCAGGAGGGAGGTAGTACAGCTTCATCAGGGGTCCCCTGGAGTGATGGTTGGTCATTGTATTGACCCAAGTTCTTAATTCAAGTCAAGCATTTACTAATTACTTCTTAAATGCCAAGCACAGTGCTGTCTTTCAGAGTTGTAAGTCTTTACTCTGTTGTTATTATCTTATACACTATTCTCTTGGTTCTGCTCACCTCACTCTGCATCCATTCATGCAAGTCTTCCCAAGTTTCCCTGAAACTATACCTTTGATCATTTCTTATAGCACAATGTTATTCCATTATGTTCACATAACCATAATTTGTTCAGCCACTTCTCAATTGAGGGACTCCCCCACCGCACTCAGTTTCCACTTCTTTGCCACTACAAAAAGAGCTGCTATAAATATTTTGGTAATATAGGTTTCTTTTGCCCTTTTGTTTGATTTCTTTGGGGCTACAAATCTAGTAGCCACATCCCTGAGTCCAAGGGAATGCACAGGTTAGTAGAGTTTCAAAGCTGCTGAGGACCCAAGAGATTACCTGGATCTGCCTTCATTTTATAGCCCCAAAGTCCTAAAGGGAGGGGGGGGAGGGGTAATTTGCCCCAGGTTATAACCTCATCTAGGAGTAGAGCTACTGGTGAACACTGGGCCCTGGGTAGGGATATTAGCTACTGGAATATCAGGTCTTCCCAGCCAGCTGAAAAAAAGGACCCCTTCCCCAGCCCTATTAGTCTGGTTTGTTATTTGTTTTGTATTGTTTCATTTTTAGTAAGGAAGAACTATAGCTGGTGCCTCACGAGCCTTAAGTTCATAAAGGCCATAGCCAGATGGAGACCACTGACTTTTTTTGGGGGGGGGAGTGGTAAGGGATTAAGTGACTTGCCTAGGGTCATAGAGCTAGTATGAGGTTGGAGTCAGGTCCTCCTGACTCCAGGGCCGGTGCTCTATCCACTGCTCCACCTAGCTGCCTTGAGACCCCTGACTTTTCCTGAGACCAAAGAGCACCTTAACAACAATATGATGTAGTGGGAAAAGACCTGAGTTCAAATCCTGCCTGTGGCAGCCCCTAACTGCATTACCATGGGCAATTCACTTCTCACTGAGCCTTACTTTCCTCATCCTCACCAAAATAGGGATGATAATACTTGAAAGGTCTACCCACTTCACCGTGTTAAGGTGAGGAAAGTGCTTTGTAATTCTAAAGCATTATCTAAATAGGACTTGTTATAATGATAATAAATGGGAGAACCAGGCTCAGCATTCCCGGTCATTTTGGCTTTCTCTGCTCTCCCTCCCCACCCCAATCTTCCTCAAACAGAAGACCCTTAGAAAAGGCGTGACTTAGAACAAGTCTCATAGCATAGACTGCAAAATTAGGGCTGGTTGTAAGCACACACAAGACTGAAGCTACCCACATGGTGGGACTCAAGGGTCCTGCTGGAATCGAGGAATCACAAAATCTAATCCTTAAAAGGACCTCTGGAGCCTTCCAGTCTAAGCCATCCTGAACAAGCATCTCATGGACAAACTTTCTGACAAGTGCTCAAATATAAATACTCTAGTACTCAGTCTTCACTTAAATACTTCCAGTGAAGGGGGAGCTCACTACCTCCTGAGGCAATCCTTTACACTTCTGGAGATCTTCAATTCTTAGGAAGTTCTTCCTTTGATCCTTCCTAAATCTACCTCTCTGCAGTTTCTACTCATTGCTTCTATTTCTGGTCTCCTTCTTTGTCCCAAAGTCTCTTTAAAGACCTAAAGATAAATAAATGTCATTTTCTCACTGCATCTAGTTTTCTCCAACCTAAAAATGCCCAGTTCTATGATGGTCAGAATGGAACAAAATACTCCAGGTATGGTTTGCCAGACATAGCAGAATACAATGTGATTGTCACTTTACTCAAAGCTAATTTTCAAACATTGGTCCTCTCTTTGTCTTCTGATCATCAGGAATTGTACCCATTTTTATGACTTCAATTCTCATACATCTACTATCCTGAAAGAATTGAACATAGGTATCTTTTATCTTCTTACAGGGGGCAGCGAGGTGGTGCAGTAGTTAGAGTGCCTGGCCTGGAGTCAGGAAGATTCAACTTCTTGAATTCAAATCTAGCCTCAGACGCTTATTAGCTGTGTGACCCTGGGCAAGTCACTTAACCTATTTGCCTCAGTCCTTATCTATAAAATGAGCAGGAGAAGGAAATGGCAAACTACTCCAGTACCTTTGCCAAGAAAATTCTAAATGGAGTCGAACACAGCTAAAAAACAATTGAAAAGCTTCTGTATAAGATCAAGCTAGTGCCATCTCTTTAATTGAGTACCAGACATTTATGGTTCATTTGGAAAAAAATCTAAGGGTCTTAGTGGAATGCAAGTTCACAATGAGTCATCAGTGGCAACCGTGAAAACTAACACAGTCCTGGACTATATGTTAAGAAACAGCAAGCAGAGAACGAGGGAGGTAACTCCAGCTGGGTCTGAGCAACGGATTACCACCTTTCTCAGTTCTAGACGCTATGTAAGTATGTGTATGTGTGAGTGTATAGGGGGTGGAATCAGAATAAACAGCCTTTAATGGGTCTTCGACCATTAGATTCTGCCTATATAATTCCCTTTCCTTGTTAAATACAAAGCAGTCTGCCTCTGGCCTTTGACACACATTGACTGTGTGACCAGAGCAACCTCAAAGGTGCTAACCTGCTTTGGTAGAGGGATTTCCTCACATGGGAGTTCTGCACACTAATGTAATCACCAGGTCCTCTTGTCACCTTCATGCACAGAGCTTTGCAGTTTCCAAAGCACTAGTTCAATTGCTCCTTCCAGCAGCTTTGGGAGGTAGGCTGGGCAAGAATCATTGTCCCTATGTAACAGAGAGACTCTGACAAGTGAGATGACCTATGTGAAGTCACACAGCCAGAACCTAAGTCTCCTGACTCCAGACCAGTGCTCTTTATGGTGCCTCAGTGGGTCCTCCATCCCCCAGGCCAACCAGGATGAGACAGGAGGGAGCTCCTCCTTCAGGTGACATCCTCTGGGAAGCCCTCCTCCACTGTCCCAGCTGTTAGCTATCATCCCCTCCTCAGAACATCATTGTCCCCTCCAGAAGGTCTGGACCTCCCCTTTGCCCGAACAAAACAAAAATCAGACATTGTATCCTATCTTATGATATGCTTGTGTGTCTCATACATACTCCCCAGCATCCCTGAGTAGAAAATGAATTCTTTGCATGTTTTCACCCATCTTCATATACACTTTCAGTCCCTCCTACAAAGTAGGTAATAAATAAATATTTGTTGAATCCAATTGACTCGAATTGACTGAGGCTTCCAGGAGTCGGCAGTGGGAGGCCATGGGTTTCCCCTGAGGCTGAACAATTGATCCTGCCGATGCCCGAGTTCTTTCCTTTGACTTCCCAGGGCCCTCTCTTTCCTTGTTAAAACAAAGCAAAAACCAAATAGAGACACTGACAACACCATCACTGAACAAGGGGGCTCAGTGTGGACTCAGGAGCCCTGGGCTGGAATCCTGGCTGCTCCTTGCCCTTTGTAGCCCCCCATCCCAGCCTATCAAAGAGAGGGAAGAAAGAGCATGGAAGAAGGGCTAAGAGGTGGGAGGAGGCCACTCTCAAAGAGGAGGGATTTTCCCAGGATCCTATGCTTTAGGATGCTTGGAGCATTGGAGTGGGTTTCAGAAGCCCAGCCTCCAACACATTCTTTTTCCTCCACCTGGACAGCTTTTTCTGTGCCTCTCAGCACACAGCTTCGGGTCTTGTTCCTTGCCAGCCAATGACCAGTATGTAGTCTGAAAACAGGTGCCCTGTGTCATCAGATTCCTAGCTGTCATTTGGTCAAGCCACTTAACCTCTAAAGGCCTGTTTCCTCATTGGTAAAGTGAAGGGGGCGGAGCTGGACTCGATGACCTCTAAGATCCCATCTAACTCCAAACCGCCAATCCTACAGTCACTTTGACTGACCGGTATGAGTTGTAGTTGTTGTTTGCCCTTCATTCTCAAAGAGGACCAGGACATCATGGAGATGTTGCCATGACATGCAAGTGAATTGGATTTAAGTGAGGCAGGGCTGCATAAAGTCACCTGCCTCACTTTCTCCTCCGGAGCCATCTGGGTCCAGTGGCCAGACAGAGATCAGAATGACTGTAGATGGCCCTAGCCCTCCCTCACTTAAATGGTATCACCTCCCTATGACTTGTAAGCACAATGAGCGAGCAGTGGGGCTGGGAGGAGCACAAAGGACTCTGGATACTTAGCCTCAGGCTCCAAACTGTATTTTGCCTCCAAATTGTTTAGTTTCCCTGTGTAGCTTGCCCAGGACATCCCAGATCCACCACTGTGTGATGTCCGTGGGTGAGCTGTGTGATCATGGGCAACTCACTTAACCCTTCTGAGCCTCAGTTTCCCCATCTGTAAACTGGGGATAACACATTAAAGAGCTTGAGGAGTGATTATTATCATGATCATCTCCCCTACCTGCTTGCTTAGATTCTGCTGTCCAGCTGTCCCTCTCAAATGCAGAGAGCTCTAACCCTATTGACTTCCTATTCTTCTATGGGTCCTTTGTCCGCTTCACTGTCTATCTTACCCACTGGACTAACAGGAATTCCCAAGTTCCCATCCTAGTCCCTCCCAACCTGGCCCCATTTGCAACTATCTACAGCTAATGTTTATTGTTGTTCAGTCATGAACCACTCCATTTGGGGTTTTCTTGGCAAAGATACTGGAGTGGTTTGCCATTTCCTTCTCCAGCTCATTTTACAGATGAGGAAACTGAGGCAAACTGGATTAAGTGGCTTGCTCAGGGTCACACAGCTAGTGAGAGTCTGAGCCTGGATTTGAACTCAGGTCTTCCCCACTCCCAGCCTGGTGCTGTATCCACTGTACCACCTAGCTTGCCCCCACAGCTGATGCTTACATAGAGTTTTATGGTCTGCAAAGCACTTTAGACATAATATCATTTGATCCTCACAACCCTGCTTGGTAAGTGCTATAGATATTATTGGCAGATGAGGAAACTGAGTCTGAGAGGGTGGTCTGCCCAGGCTCCTTAGAAATAAGGGAGAATTCAAAGTCAGGCCTTCCTGACTATATGGCCACCATTCCAAGTCAGGTCTGAGTCCAGCCCTGACAGGAGCAGAAAGGACCCCTAAGATCCTTCCTGGGGGCATCAAGAACCCTAATGGAAAGCCTGCAAGTTTTGGAGTCAGAGCTCCTTGCCCAGGAAGTCTGTTTCTGCACCTGGTTGCCTACGGGACCTTGAAAAGCGACATCAATTTCCTGGACCTCAGTTCCTTATCTGTAAAAATCATGGGGTCGGAAGAGCCATCCCTTCCGGCTCTAAATCTAACGTCACTGGGCTGGGGACCAGTTTTACTTTAGAGGTCATCTGGTGCAGTCCCTCTCATTTTACAAAATTGGAAACTGAAGCCCAGAGAGGGGGACAGGCCTGCCCAGGGTCACACAGCTGGGATTAGAACCCCTCAGTCCCCTAGTCCAGTGCTGCTTCCATTGTGTTCCAGGCCTATTAAAATCCTACCTTGTGAGGACTCCCTAGAGAATTCGCTCTGCCTAGAGAGCCTCCCCTCCCCCTCCCTAAGGCCTGGAAGGGAGAGAGAGAAAGAGGAGAGTTGCTGCCACTAGAGCCAGGGTATTATTGTGTTTGAATAACAATAGCTCCTTTAGCATAAAGAAATTGCCTTCTTCCAGCCGCAGGGAAAGCATTTCACGCCAGGGAAGCGAGGAGGGGGGAGAACGTGGGAGGTGAACAACACACCCCAATTAAACTGGGCTGCCGTAGCCCTCTCCCCGCCTCACTGGGCTCTGGGGAGCCTGGGCTCTGCAGAGAGCTCAGGGATGGGGCCAGCAGTGCCTATGCCAGCTGGGGCCCTGGCAGCTGAGGCGCCCGGGCAGAGGCCTGCATGAGCCAGAGCCTTTTACAAAGTTATCTCTTGGACAATAAGCATCCCTGGCTTTGGTTGGAGGCTGCTTTCTACTTGCGAAGCAGTTTCCCTTCATTATGTTACAGGGTCCTCCCGGCAGCCCCCTGCCTTGCCCGATCCCTTTTTTTAAGGGGATGCTGACGCCTTTCCTAGGAGATTGCTTTCGATATTTGCGTCTTGTACGTTCATACTTGTTTGCTTGTGGTCTCTTCCATTAGACTCTGAGCTTCTTGAGAGCAGGGACTGTCTTTTGCCTTTCTTTGTAGCCAAAGCACTTAACATGGGGCCTGACACACAGAAGGCGCTTTAAAAATGCTTGTTAACTTGATGAAGTTCACACAGGAAATCAGTGGAAATATTCCAGACCTGTGTTCCAGTCCCAACTCCATCACTAATGGGAGATGTGACTTTGGGCATTTTTTTTTCTTCTCTTGCCTTGGTATCCTATTTTGCAAAATGAAAGGATGGGACTTTCCATCTGATGTTTTCTGGTTCTAGGTGGAGATAAGTCAGGAATGCAGGTCTCTGGTCTTCTATCCCACCTCACCATGGTAGACTCCAGTCCCTAACTCTCTGGCCCCTGAAGCCTCCAGGGCCCCGGGAGTCACCTTGCAGGAGTGGCGGGCCCTCAAAAGTCCAACAGACCAGTCCAGCTTTATGCAGTAGAAAAGTTATTCAGCAAATGAAGTTTGTATAAATGAAACCCTATTTTAAGTGCCCTCAGGGAGCCAGCTATTTCAAGGAGTCCTATGGGGAAGTCTTTTATGGCAGAAAATCCCTGACCTCCCAATTTATCTTTTGTGTAAATTTGGATTTGCATGAAATAGGTTTGCTTAAAGCAGGGCCCACCTGTTTGGAGAATTCAAGGAGGGCCTTCAAGATAAATCCTATCTTATGAGAGAGTGGGCTGAAGGAGTTGGGGTGGTTTTGCCTGGTGACTTGAAGCCTGGAGAGGAGGGGCTGGGGTGAAGGATTGCTGTGCTCCAGAGCGTGAGGAGGCTTGCCGGAGGATACCGATTTATTCTGGGAGATTCCAAAGGCCAGAGCTAGAATCACTGGGGGTGGTGGGGGAAGGGGGGCAGATTTAGGCTTGCAGCTAGAAAGCTTCCTAAAAGTAAGAGCTGTTCAATCTTGGCAACTGCTGACTCATTAGTAATCAATCCACAAGTGTTTATTAATCACCTACTGTGTGTAGACATTAAAGATACAGAGGCAAAAATGAAACAATTCTTGTCTTCAAGGATGCTTATGTTTTATTGAGTGAGATAAATAATACTTACAAATAGATAGTGCTTAATAAATGCTTGTTGACTGATCCAAAATGATTTGGAGCAAGTAGTGAGCTCCCCCTCTCAAGCTGGATGACCACCAGGCAGGAATATTACAGGGGAGATTCCTGCATTAAGTGGGAGCTTGCACTAGCTGACCTGCTGGGACCTTTCCTGGCTCTAAATCCAATGATTCTGCAAGTCTCAAATTTGGAGTTTTTAGAGTCTATGATGAGGCGATGAAAAGACCAGTGTGGGAACCTCCCCCCACAGCTGACAGCTTGAGTCTCCAGTGTAGTTCTGCTTTGGCTTGTGTCTGATATGTTAATAGGTAAACAAGGGCAGCCTGTCTGTCTCCCCCAGGAGAGATTAAATAGCTTTGAGAAGAGAGAATGGGAAGATCAAAGTGGAGCTAGGTTTCCTTCTGGGCCCAAGGAGAGACAGGTAGAGAGCAAGAACAGAATGGAGTTCGGGGAGTCAGGTGAGGATGCCCTGCTCAAGGGCTGCAGAGGGAGGAGAAAGACTTCTATGGGGGCGCCATAGATTCCAAGTTAGAGGACCCTCAATTCTTTACTACCTGTGGGATCTTGTGCAAATTACTTCCTTCTCTCTGGGCCTCAGTTTCCTCATTTGTAAAATAAGGGGGTTGCACCACATGATGTCAAGAGATCTTAAGAGGTCCATCCTAGTTCTAGGTCCTATTATTCTCAGGGGCTCTGGATTAGGAATTGTCCAGATTCCGTGGGGGTGACTGAAGGATTTCAGACCAAGAGAGGCATGAATGAAAGATCTCTATTGGGCTCTACCTACCTGTGCCTACTAATCTCAGTAGTATAACACCTCTTTTTCTCACCCCCCCATAACCAGTCATTTGCCTTCTCTTATTGGCTCTACCCCCTTCAGTGTCTCTCCCTATTCACATACACCACAACCACTCATCATCTCTTACTTGGACTATTGCAATAGCCTTAGCTGTGGGACCCTAGGCAAATCACTTGACCGCTGTCTGCCTCAGTTTCCTCAAATGGCTTCTTTGAACTACTTTTTGTGGCTTGGGCCCCCTTGACTAGTGAAAACAAACTTGTAATTTTTTGCCCATTCAAGGTCACAAAGTCCCTGAAACCCATCTGCAGACTCCAGATCTAGTCTAAGCCCCTCATTTTGTAGATGAGAAACTGAGGGCCAGGGAGATTGTGACCTGCCTGAGGTGGTATGCACAGGTAATAAGCATCAGAGGGAAGATTTAAACTCAGGTTCTCTAAGTCCAGAACCAGAGCACTTTCTACTGTAACACATTGCCTTCTTTTCACAAGGTTTTGGAAGGAAGGTGAGACACAGTCAGTCAGTGAACACTTATTAAGCACCTACTATATGCCTGGCCCTGTGCTAAGTGCTGAGGAAAAGACAAAACAAACAAATAAGCAAAAAAACCAAATCACCAATCCCTGCTCTCAAGGATCTCACAATGAATGTAATACAGCCTAGGGGCTGAGAGGTGGTGCAGTGGATAGAGTGCTAGACTTGGAGTCTGGAAGACCCAAGTTCAAATCTGGTTTCAGACACTTACTTGCTGGGTGACCCTGGGCAAGTCACTTACCCTTGTTTACCTCAATTTCCTCAACTGCAAAATAAGGATAATAGTAGCACCTACCTCCATGCTTGTTGAGAGCGACAGATGGGATAAGATGTGTGATTTGTTTTGCACCTTGAAGCACTGTATAAATGGACAGATGGGATAAGATGTGTGATTTGTTTTGCACCTTGAAGCACTGTATAAATGTTATCTACTATTATTGGGGACGTCAAAACAAAACCGATCCAGGGACTCATCCTTGTTTCGTTGGTCGTTGACGAACACGCCCTGGAAGGAGCTGTCCTGTCACACTTCTCCAACCTGCTGGTCCTCAGAGGAGATCCTTCACCAGGTGGGCTGGGCTGCCCTGTGGCTGGTAATCTATTGCTCATTGTGGGAGACCAGCTGAGTGCTGACAAGCATTTCCTGCAACAGGAAGATATTCGGCTTCTAGGGAGCATAAATGAAACAGAATCTCTTGCTTATACCATTTAAAAGGAATTCTATGTTTTATTAGAAACAACACTCAACAATCAATTTAAAGCCCATTAGACAGGAGCTGAGGGGTAGAGATGACTGGGTGGGGAGGAAGTTACATTCCCAAGGCTATAATCACAGGAATCTCCAGCCCCCGGGGTGACATTGATGGCCCTACTAGCTGTAATTCCAGGCCAATGGGAGAAATTAGAGCAGAGGTGACCAGGCAGAGGCCCTGGAATAGAAGCTGGGCACCGAGCCAGGCATCAGAGGCCAGTCATCTCCCCAGACGGGGGAGTCGGGCATAACTCCTAGCATAGAGAACACTGAGATGAAAGGCTTCTGCCTTAGTCAGGGCTTACATCCACTTCCTGCAAGGGCAGGGCTGGGTAGCCTGAGGCCACTGGCAGTGACGGGGAGGAGTTATTACAGAGGGTTGGCTTAGCGGGTTGGTTGGAGCAGTTGGGTTAGTATAAAAAGAAGAGGCCGCCTTTGGGGATACTACAGAGAGGATTCAGACAGACTTCAGGTGGGGGACAGAGGGAGTAATCTCTACAATTCTTCTACCAGCCAGCTGTGGTGCCAGAGGAAACAGTAAAAGAATTAGAATCAGATTATCTCAACCCATATCCAGGCTCTGTCACTTGCTAGCTGTGTGATCCTAAGCAAGTCATTTAGCCACTTTTTACCTCAGTTTCCTCATCTTTAAGATGGGATTAATAATATTTATACTTGGTCATCAAGACAGGCCAGGCCAGACTAACCTTATTTCCTTGTTTCACAGGGTTACCAAATGAATAAATCATAGGAATGCTATGGATGGAGTTTAGCTAGGATTTAGCAAAACATCTGATAAGTTATCTTTTACTATCTTGGAAAAAGTGAAGTGATAGGGACTGGAGGGGTTTGGACCTGGTTGAACGGTTGGCCTCAAAGAGCAGTCATTAATGGTTCAATGTCGACTTGGCAGGAAGTCTCCAGTAAAGTGCACCAGGGATCCTTGTGCTATTTAAAGTCTCCAGTAAAGTGCACCAAGGATCCTTGTGCTATTTAAAGTCTCCAGTAAAGTGCACCAGGAATCTTTGAATGTCCCTGTGCTATTTAAAATTTTGATCAATGATTTTAATAAAGGCAGAGACAGCATGATCATGGAGAAAGCTACGTGGTGCAGCAGTTAAAGCACTGGGCCTGGAGTCAGGAAAACCTGAGTTCAAATCTGGCTGTAGACTCTTACTGGTTGTATGACCCTGGGCAAATCACTTCACCTCAGTTTCTTCATCTGTAAAATGGAGATCATAATAATATCTACCTCCCGAGGTTATTGTGAGGTAATTACCTCAAATGAGGTAATATTTGTGGGGGGTTTTTTGGTTAAAAAAAAATTTTACATTTGAATACAAAATGAGGAAAGAAAAAAAATCATTGCCATGTACACAGCCGACCGTAAGAGAGGATTCGATATAGAGCAAATACATTTCCATTTCAAGAAAACCTATGTAATAACGACTACACATTGTTTTCAAAACTGCCCAGTTTTTCTTTACTTCCCCATTGGTTTTCCTTTGTTCTCTGCTGTGCACTTTCTACTTTATTTTTCTCCTCCCTTCCCCCAAAGAAGGCTACAATTAAACATGGGGAGATACATACATACATATACATATGTATATATATATACATACCATGTATATGCATATATACACATACATTATATACGCATACACACGTATATGAATGTATATATACACATATTATATATACATATGTACACACATAAACATAGATATCTATAAACATGCACATATATACATATACAATCATACACATATATGAAAAACTGTACTATGCTTATTTCCCCCTAGCTTTTGTTTCTCTTGAGGTAGATAGCACCTTCCTTCATGAGTCCAAGTCTTCTCGTCTTTTTCTAAATCAACCCACTCGTCATTTCCTACACCACAGCCATGTTCCTTTCTGGATTCAAACAGCGTTTTCCTTCACAGAATCTTTGAGGTTAATTTGGGTGTTTATAATAGTCTAAATGCCTTGGCTGCTCAAAGTTGTTCTTAAAACAGTACTGCTGTTACTGCATACAGTGTTCTCATGGTTCTGCTCATTTCTCTCTTCATTATTTTGTGGAGGTTTCTCCATGCTTTTCTAAAATCATTGAACTCATCATTTCTTATAGCAGAGTAATATCCCATCATGAGCATATACCACAATTTGTTTAGTCATTCCCCAATTGATGGGCATCCCTGCAATTTCCAGTTCTTTATCACCACAAAGAATTGCTATGAATATTTTAGATCATATAAGTTATTTTCCATTTTTCCTAATTATCTTGGGAAATAGACCTAGCAGTGGTATTGCAGGGTAAAAGGGTATAGGCAATTTAATAACTCTTTGGGCATATTTCCAAATCTTTCTCCAAAATGGTTGGATTAGCTCACAGATACACCAACAATGAATTAAGGTCCCAATTTTTCCACATACCCTCCAACATGCATTGTTTTCCCCTTCTCTCATTTTACGCAATCTGATAGGTGTAAAATGGTATCTCAAGGTTGTTTTAATTTGCATTTTTCTAATCAATAATGATTTAGAGCATTTTTCATATGACTATCAATTGTTTTGATTTCTTCATTGGAAAACTGCCTGTTTGTATCCTTTGATCATTTATCAATTGGGAAATGACTCACCTTCTTATAGATTTGACAAAGTTCTTTATATATTTGAGATATGAGACCTTTATCTGAGGAATGGTCTATAAATTTTCCCCCTAGTTTTCTGCTTTCCTTCTGACCTTGGCTACATTTGTTTTATTTGTACAAAAACTTTTTAATTTAATATAGTCAAAATTATCCATTTTACATCTCACAATGCTTTCTCTTATTTTTTCACAAATTGTTCACCTATCCATAAGTCTGATTGGTAATATGTTCCATGTTCCTCAGATTTTCTTGTAATAGCCTCCTTTATAGCTAGGTCATGCATCCATTTAGACCTTATCTTGGTAAATGGTGTAAGATATTGATCTATGCCCAATTTTTGTCATACTGCTTTCCAGCTTTCCCAACAACTTTTTTTTTTTAACAAATAATGAATTCTTATCCCATAGATTTGAGTCTTTGTGTTTGTCAAACACTGGGTAACTATATTCATTTGCTGCTGTAGTTTGTATGTCTACTCTGTTCCACTGATCTACCTTTTTATTTATTAGCCAGTACCATATACTTCTGACAATTACTGTCTTATAATATTATTCAAGACCTGGTACTACTGAACTTTCTTCCTTTACATTTTTTCCATTAGTTTCTTTGATAGTCTTGACTTTTTGTTCTTCCAAATGAATTTTGTTATTATTTTTTCTAGCTCTGTAAAATAATTTTTGGTGATTTAATTGGGATAACATTACATATATATATATATATTTATATATATGTAAATTTTGGTAAAATTGTCATTTTTTTATATTGGCCCTGCCTACCCATGACCAATTAGTATTTATTAATTTAATTTATTTAATTTTGATTTTATTTGTGTATAAAGTTTTTTATGGTTTTGTTCATATAGATCCTGGAGAGGTAATATTTGTAAAGTGCTTTGTAAATCTTAAGTTGCTATACAAATGCTAGTTAATATTATTGTTATTATTGCAAGAAAGCCTAGCTGCTTATCTCAGGATCCCAAAATATATTTTTAAAAAATTAACTTATTTATTTTTAGTTTTCAACATTCACTTTTATGAGATTTTGAGTTCTAAATTCCCCCCCCCCCATGCTTCTTCCACTCCGCTCTCCCCAGGACAGTATGCAATCTGACATAGGCTACACATGTATGATCACATTAAATGTATTTCCACATTAGTCATGTTTTGAAAGAAGAATCAGAACAAAAGGATCCTGAAATATCTTGACAATTTAGAGTACTAGGCTGAATCTAATAAGATGAAATTCAATCAGGAGAAATGTGAAGTCTTACACTTGGGTTAAAAAAAATTTCTCAAAGTATAGAATGAAGGGAGGCATTGTTGGACAGCAGTTTGCCTAGAAAATATCTGAGGGTCTTCATGAACTACAAGCTCAGTATGAATCCAAAAGGTGGTGTAGCAGTCAAAGAACTCACCTGATCTTAGGGTACATCTAGGGAGGTCTAGAGTCCGGCCTGAGGAAGGGATAGCCCCTCAGTCTCTGCACTGGCCAGATCACATCTAGAGTATTGTGTTTGGTGTTGGCTGCTACATTTTAAGGACATGGATAAGCTGAAGAGCCTTCAGAGGAAAGCAAGCAGGATGGTGAAGAGCTTGGAGCCCATGTCACAGAGGGATTGGTTGTAGGTATGAGGGATGATAGGCCTGGAGAAGAGAAGATTGGTGGGAGAAAAGGAGATGTTAAAGTACTTGGAGGGTTTTCCTGTAGAAAAAGGATTAGATTTATTCTTTTGGGCCCCAGAGGGTAAAACCAAGACCAGTTACAAGTAACCAGCATTAGGCTTAATTCAAGCTGTGGGCAGCTAGGTTGTACAGTGGTTAGAGCATTAGGCCTGGAATCAAGAAGACTCATCTTCCTGAGTTCAAATCCGGCCTTCAGACACTTCCTAGCTGCGTGACCCTGTGGAAGTCACTTCAGCCTGTTTGCCTCAGTTTCCTCATCTGTAAAATGAGCTGGAGAAGGAGAGAGCAAACTACTTTAGTATCTTTGCCAAGAAATCCCCAAAGGGAGTCATGTAGAGTCAGACATGACTGAAAAATGACTGAATAACAACAACAGTAAGGAAAACATTCCTAGCCATTATAGTTCTCTAAAAGTGGAATGGGCTGCCTTCCAAGGTGGTGGGTTCACCTTCATTGGAGGTCTTTAGGGCCATTGGCTGCTCATTGGGTATGGCGCTGTGCCACTTGTGTCCCTGGTTCAAGCAGCCTCAAATGCTGCCTACCTTAAACCTTCGGGAAGACAACCTAGACTACATTAATTATCAATTAGGTGGCACTCTACTTAAGTCAGAATCCTGGTGTCCTCTTCAGTTTTTCTCTGGTGCACACCTAGGAGAGCCTTCCTATAAGCCCATACTATCCCACTTGGCCACCCAAAGCTACTTAACCTGCACACATGGAGGCTGATCCCCACACTGCCAAGCTTGTCACTTCTGTGCTGGTGCTAAGGTGTTTGGATGGGTGAGCTACAGGTCCAGAAATAGTCTAAGGGGTGAAATACTAAAATAGAAAATCGATGGTCTGCACATAGCTCATGAGCCCTCGACACTCTTGAATTCTGAGACTTGGTCTACTGCATGCATGTAGTTTATTGCACGTGGTGTGAAGTTTAAAAAAAATCAATCGATCAAGCCCTCCTATGTGGAGACAGGGATCTCCAGCCATCTCTTAATCCTTCTCTCACTTGCCTTCCTACATCTTTGGGTATAGCAGGTGGATACCTGGCCACATGCATGTATATGCAGCCTGTAAGAAAACAAAACAAAACAATGGAAGGTCATAACTTTGTATCGTGCACTATAAAAACGAAAGGAAGAAAGCAGAGAAACTGAAGGCTTATGGAAATGAGGCCCCTGCGGCTCACCATCCCAACAGGACTTCACAGGGCTGACGATCTCGGCCACCTCAGGCACCTCTCTCCTCCTAGCTTCTTTCTCCATCCATCCATATTCCAGGATCAGGGTTGCTCTCACAGTGCTGTACTCCAGTAGTCTGGCATACTGAGCACACATGTCTCTGACTACAAAAGCAGCAGTGATGGTCACCGTGTCTATGGCCCCAGCCATTCCTATCTGCCTCGTGAAAGCCCGAAAGTTCAAGTCTACGGTCAGCAAAAGGAAAACAGGAAGCCCACTCTGGCCATTACAACAAACACATTATGCTCCCCTCTATGCTGAGAGTTCTGCATTGCAAGAGTGCTCACCAACATTCTTCACGATCAGGGAGGGACTCTGAGCTTTTAATGTGGCTTAGGATAATTAGAATCCCACCCCACCCCCAATCTCTCTATCCCTCTCCATCTTCCTTCTCTCCTCTCTCCCTTTCTCTCCCTCTTCCTCCTTCTCTCCCCCTTTCTTTTCCTCCCTCTCCCTTCCTTTCTCTTCTTCCCTTTCCCTTCTTTCTACCACCCTTTCTCTTCCTTCCCATCTCTCCTTTTCTCTTCCTTCCTCTACCTCCCTTTCTCTTTCTCCCCCTCCCTCCTTTCTTCTTCCACCCTTTCTATTCCTCCCTCTTCCTTCATTTCTTTTCCTCCCTCTCCCTTCCTTTCTCTTCCTCCCTTTCCCTTCTTTCTCCCACCCTTTCTTTTCTTCCCACTCTCTCCCCTTCCTTTTCCCTCCATTCCTAGCTTTGAATCATTATCACATTCCACCCAGGGAAAGAAAACAATTATTGGAAAAGATAGGAGGACAAAGCTGGGGCACATACGGCATTGTAATGGGTATTGCTTTCAGGTATGGGTTGGATTAGAAAGCGGCTGAGGCCCCTTTCAATTCTGTGATTCTGTGATAATACCTGCCTCCTAGGATTATTGTGTGACTATTATCTCTATACATGAGATTGGGATAAGGACTGGCTTTGTGATTTCATTGGAAGAAGGAGCACTCAGTGAAAAACTTCCTTTACTAGGGCTGACCTTCTAGTCCCAGAGAGTTGCCTAGAACAGCAAGAAGTTCAATGACCCACCCAGGGTCACACAGCACACAACTCAGGTTTTCCTAGCTCCAAGGCCAGCTGTCTCTTCACTACATCAGGCTGCCTCTCTACATGAGATCATGCGTGTAAAACACTTTGTAACCCACAAAATGCTATATAGATGTCAGTTATTATTATAATTTTATAGTTGAAGGCACATTCTATTATTAGTCTTCCCATTTTCATAACATCTGCATGGGAGCTCAGGAAGGTTAAATGACTCATCCAAAGTCACACAGTCAGACCTTGAATTCGGATCCTTTCTCACAGACAGTTCCTTATGTTGGCCAGCCAGGTGAGGCCAAGAGGAAATGGTCCCTAAGCTGGAAATGATCCTACTATTTCCTTTCTGGGGCTTAGGGGAGCGTCAGGGTCTGGCGATACAGCCAGCCCCAGCCTCAGTGAGCATGGCGGAAGCAAACAAGCCAAACACTGAGACCAACGGCTATTTTTACTCTTTAATAACAATCGCAATTCTGGACTCGGGCCGTTGGCCAGCGAATTATTTCCCCAGCTCCCTAGGAGCCCTGAACTGATGCCATCATAATAATAACCATAACAAAGACAAGAAGAGCCGCCATTTCCATAGCACTTTGCAGCTTACAAAGGACTTTCCTCGCAATAACTCCCTGAGGTAGGTAATGAAAGACTTAGCATCCCAGTTTTAGAGATGAAGATACTGAGATTGAGAGGATCTATGCGACTTGGCCAAGGTCACCCAGCTAATAAGTGCCAGAATGGAAACTCCAGGTCTTGGGACGATCAGCCTAGTGCTCTTCTCTGGTTTCTCTGTTAGAAGAGTAAATTACTTTTTGCCCTCTAAGGGTCTCTAGGCTGTGGGGTCTGGAAGCAGAAAGGCCATGCTCTAGGGTCCCAGGGGTTACCACAATCAGCAGCATCCTTTCTCCCACTTTAAGCCACCTGTGAACAGCAAGTGAAAAAAAAAAAAGACAGGGAGAGCCAGAAAGCCTAGGATGGTGTGTCAAGGCTAACCAATTATACGGTTACTGTTGTTGTTCAGAGCTTAGTAAGAATGCAGGAAACCTAGGAAGGAGGGAGTCATTCAGAGCCAGAGAGGCAGGGAGAAAGTGACAGAGACAAACAGCATCCAGGGAAAGCTCTTCCCAGTAGAGTAGTGGTATCCTTTGTTTCTGGGTGCCTTTCTTTGTGTATCTCTGGGGCCTCCTGGCCTATGTATACCTCTAAAAAAGTTTCCTGTACCAGGCCATGTTCCAAGTTGACCAGGGATCTTAGACCCAGAGAGCATGGAAGCGTTTCAGTGATGGTGACTCAGTTAAGCTCAGCAACAGCAGCATCCTTGGCAAAACTTTATTTCATTTTACTTTCTAATGAACAAGCATTTATTTTCTCTACCTTCCACCCACCCCCAGTTTAAGAGGGAAAAAAAGAGAAAACTTTGTAACAAATATGCATAGTCAAATGGAACAAACTCCCACATTGGCCATGCCCCAAAACGTGTTTCATTCTGCATCTTGAGTCCATCACCTCTCTGTCAGGAGGTGGGAAGCATGTTTAATAGTAATTGCTAGCATTTATCTAGTGTTTTAAAGGTTGCAAAGTGCCTTATGAATATAATCCCATTTGCTCTTCATAATAAACTTGGGAGGTAGGTGCTACTATTACCCCCATTTTACAGATGAGGAAATGGAAGCACAGAGAGGTTAAGACCCCTAGGATCACATAGTGTCCGAGGCTGGATTTGAACTCAGTTCTTCCTTACTCCAGGTCCTGTGCTCTATGGAGTGTGCCACTTAGCTGTCTCTTCATTCCAGGAATCATGGCTGGTCTTTGTATTGATCAGAGATCTTGAGGTTTTCAAAAGTTTTGTCTTTCCAGCATCATTATTGTATAAATTGTTCTGATTCTGTTCACTTAAACCTGTTGGTAAAACATTCCTTCCCTGTTCCTATTAGATACACGTATTTCAAGGCTCAAAGGGTCCTGGCAGCCAGAGGTCGTGAGAAGCTGACTAAATTATTGTGCCTGCATTTCTTCCCATTAGTTAGGGAATCTGTATAGGGGAGATCAAGACTTAGGAAGAAACCACTTTGGGAACAAGTAGTGGGAGATAACACAGACACCTCAGTCACTGTCCCTAACCAGGCTCAGGACTTAGCCCTAGGCCTCTGACCTTTTATCAGTGCAATGGATTCTTGGGGAGACTCTCAAGTCCCCATACCCAAGCTAGAGAGCCAGCAGCTCTACCACTGGGTTTGAACCTGCTAAACCTACTCACCAGTGCTGTTCTTGCTCCTGGATTCTGGACCCTCCCTGCTTTACCAGATCAGTGGTACCTGCCACAAGCTTTCTTAACTGAATTCCCAGGCTTGTCCTTTTGGGTCTGACTCTTTTGCATGGGTCACTCAGCATGAGAGGAGAAGTGGAAAGGGAAGGAAAGATGGGTGACAAACTGAACGCTCTTCTCCTCTTTCCAGAGAACATTCTATGGTTGTGTCCATATGGGCAGCTAAGTGATACAGTGGATAGAGCTGCTGTGCCTGGAGTCAAGTAGACCTGAGTTCAAATCTGATTCAGATACTCACTAGATGTGTGAGCCTAGGCAAGTCACTTAACCTTGTTTGCCTCTATTTTCTCATCCATAAAACAAATTGGAGAAGGAAATGGCAAACTACTCTAGTATCTTTGTCAAGGAAACTCCTTGGGGTCATGAAGAGTTGGACATGACTGAAACATCTGAACATAAGAACAACAAGGTAATCACTGCAGAAGCTAGTTCATTTCAATCCAAGTCAACAACTGTGTGTCCATCCCTGTGTTAGGTACCTTGGGGGAAGCAGGAGGAGAAGGTACCACCTCTGTCTGCCCTCAGGAAACCTGAGTCCAGATGATGAGGCAAGACAGATACCAGGCTTTTAGACCCAGAGAGCTGGAAGAGGCTATAGACATTGTTTAGAACTGCTAGAAACAAAAGGGGGAGGGAGAAAGAGACACACAGAGAGAGACAGAGACAGAGAAGGGAGGGAGGGACAGTGAGGGAGAGAAAGAGAGAGAGAGAAAGGAGGGAGGGAGAGAGAGGGAAGGAGGGAGGGAGAGAGAGAAACTTGGTCAAAGTCATTTAGCAAATTGGTAGTAGAGTTAGGCAAAGAGCCCGGCTCAGCTCACTCATAATTTAGGGTGTCACACCAGGCTGCCTCTCTTTTGGAGAAACCAAATGGCTGAGTAGGCTTGACCATCAGAAGAAGCTGGGGTCAAACACACACCAAGATCTTGACACGGGGAGACCAAATTTAGGGATAAAAGAATAGTTTTGGCTTAGGGACAGGTAGTCGGAGACTTTCCCTCTACTGAAGAAACCTTGTCTTTATAGGGTATTCTCAGACTTCAAAGGTCTCCCTTCAAGCACTCCTAGGGGCAGCAACATTGTAAGAACCTGCTAGGAGGTAGGGGAGCCAGGAGGGAGAATGGTACTAGATCAGAACAGGTCAAGGAAGGGATAATGAATGCCAGCACCTGCAAGCATACAGCCATGGCTTTGGGTGACAGCTTGAGTTACACAAATGGTCAGATCCGCAGTGCTCCCTGTTTGTGCCTCCTGAGCTAGCACTGACCTTACCTGTGCCTGACTCTTAGGTTGTTCCAGCAATCATATAAAGGAAAACCCCTGGATTCCAGCAGACTACAGACTCCCAGGTACTAACCCAATCTGGTTTCTCCATTGACACTCACCTGCTGATCACCAACACAAGTCTGCATGAGGTCCCAGGGCCCGGAGCTACAAGGAGCATAAGAGATATCTGGTCCAACAGTTTCATTATTTTTTTTTTTTTACAGATGAGGAAATTGAGTCTCAGAGAAGAGATGCAATTCACACATGTAATCAGTAAAATTGCTGGGATTTAGGCTCATATCCTCTGGCTTTAAAGATTGTGTTCTTAAGTACTAGTTACTCTGGTTAGGGTGCTAGGTTTGAAGTCAGGAAGACCTGAGTTCTAATTCCACCTCAGACACATCCTGCTTATGTGATTCTGGGCAATTCACTTAACCTCTCTAAGACTTAGTATACTCAACAATAAGAGGGTTGGACTTTTGATCAACTTTAAATCTATGATCTTATGTTCCTTATAATGAATAATAACAGCTAACATTATATATAGCCCTTACAATGTGCCACACACTATACTAAGTGTTTTACAATCTCATTGGATTCCCACAACAACCCTGGGAAGTAGGTGTTATTATTATCCCCATTTTGTAGTTGAGGTAACTGAGGCAAATACTTATTGATTGATAGATTAATTTCCTCAACACTATGATGTGTGGCAGCAGTGGTAGGGAGCCACAATACCTGGGTCTTAGCCCTCAGGTAAGTTACTTCCTGTCTCTGGATCTGCTTCTGTCTCTCACTGGACCTAGACATAGGGACTGGCTTTTTGACCATCCACTGTCCTTCAAGGCCAGGACCAGCCAGAAAGGCAAGTACTGGTAAAGCCGGCTTTCCTTCCTCCCTCCCTCCCTCCTTCCCTCCATCTGAGGGGGTGGTGTATGTGTGCCTGGAGCGGGGGAGTCCAAGCAGCCGGCAGTAGCATCGATGCAGGAAAGAGTCTTCCCCATTCAGTGGCTGGCAGACTCATTTACCAAGGCATTAAGCATGCTAATAGTGCAGTGATTAGGTCTCCTGTAATGGCAGATATATTTTTAGAAAGACTGAAAACCTATGCTGCTGCCCTGGGCTGTGAGAGGAAGGCCTGGAGGCTTCCTCCCCCTCCCTTCTCCCCCCCCTCCACCTGCTTCGGGGTGCCAGAGACTCCCTGAGGAGGGGCAGAGTGGAGACAGGTACTTACAGGGCCCTATGCAGGATGTGAGAAAGAGGGGCTTGAAGGAAAGGGAGCTCAACTGTTCTCCTTGGGAATGCAATCTGGGGCAAGTTGCTTCCTTTCTTTGGGACTCAGTTTCCTCATCTGTAAAATGAAGAGATTGAATTACATTATTTTTAAGATCCCTCCTAGCTCTGACATTCCCTGTTTTTTTCGTTTTTGTATTAACATTTTTATTTGAAGTTTTGAGTTCCAAATTCTATCTCTTCCTCCCCTTTCCCTGGATATTCCTTATTCTAGGGGCCCTCCCAGTTCTGACATTCCCTGTTCTAAGATTCCTTTTGTCATTCTAAGATTCTAAAAGAGTTGCTTTTGCAGACAGGCATGAAATGGTAGAAAGGGGGAATCATGAGATCTTGAGACTAAATACAGGTGTGTTAGAAACAGCGGAAAGATCTCTCAACTCTTGATGCTCCAAACCTTGGGCCTCTGTTTTGGTCTAGGTATCCTTGAAGGTTAGTAACAGGGATGAATTAAATGCATTAAAAACAAAACCTCTCATCTTCATAACCCACTTGATAGTTTATGAAACCATGATCTCATTTGGTCTTCACAGTAGTGAAGATCCCCTAGAGGAGGTCTGGAAGAGTAAGGATTGTTTGCATTTTCCAGACAAGGCCAAGGGATGGGGAAGGTGGCATGGCCAGTTGTCTACCCCAGTGCCTGACATTTATCTTCAATTCCTCTCGTTTATGCTGTGACCCTTCAAGAAGCATTGTTGGGTCAGTCAGCCAATAACCATTTATGAAGCACCTACTACGTGCCAGGCACTGTGCTAAGCAAAAGACAGTGGCTGTTCTCAAGGAGCTCACAAACTAATGTGGGAGACAAGATGAAAACAACCACGTACAAACAAGCTAGGTATGAGATAAGTTTGAAATAAGTAACAGAGGGAAGGCGCTAGAATTAAAATGGGTTGGAGAAGGCTTCCTGTACAAGGTGGGATTTTATTGTTTTTGTCGCTCATCCTCAATTCTCAAAGAGGACCAATGACATTACAGGTAATGTCTTGGCTTGGGAGTGAATTGGATTTAAGTGAGGCAGAGCTTCACAAAGTTGGCAGCCTCACTCTCTCCTCCAGGGAAGTCGAAGCCATGGTCAAAGAAAGCTCTTAGTAGGGGGAGGGGGTACTGAAGTGCACAGACTAAATTGGTTTCTAAGGGGATCTGCTCCAGTAGGACCCTCTGTGGATATGTATTCTCTGCCACTGACTTTCAATAGTCAGAAGCTGCTACTGTAAAATCCATTAAATTCCACCAATCTTTGATCGGGTGACTTCTCGGTTTAGAAAATGGTGCCTCTCATTCCCTTTCTTAGCAGTCTCAGGCCAACCCCCGAAAGCAACAAAATTACTTGATCACAGCCTTGTCCCACAGCACCTCCTAAAAGTCAACCCTAACCTTTCAAGGGCCATACTGATCTCTGTCCTTTACATTGGAGGGGTCTTACAACACAGAACATCAGAGCTGAAAGGGAGCTTATAACTCAGAACATTACAGCTAGGAGGGACCTTACTGTGAAAATGATTTGAACATAATGGATGGATGAAAATCATTTATTAAGTATTTACTATGGTTAAGTACTGTGCCAAATGCTATGATGGGAACATTTTGCAAGACAGTTCCTGACAACAATAATATTTTTTTTTAAAAAAAGTAAACAATAAACAAAAAAAAATCTAGTAAGGAAAGGCAAAGACAGCCATGGTGACCAGGGAAGAGGTGCTGGTTTGAGAAGTCCTAGGAGGGTGGGGGTGGCCAGCACTCCAAACTTAATGTGCCCCAAACTGGGCTGATTCTCTTACCACATCCCTTGCCCCCAACCTATTCCTCCTCCTGATTTCACTCTTTCTATCTGTGGTGTTGTCCTTTTTCACCGTCTCCCACATCTGACACCTTGCTCTTGTCTTTGATTTTTCTCTTACCTTTCATATTACCATCAGTTGCCAAATCCCACAAGCCCCTCATGATCATTTTCCTAAATGACTGCAGCAGTTTCCAACAGAGCTCTTCTTTCTTTCACCCTCTCTACTCTCCAATCCTCCCTCTCAGACTTATCTTACTTTTGTATCCATCTGGTCTTAGTTGGTTAGATGTTATCCTTGGTTCTCAAAGAGAAGCAAAGAACATCACTACATTGGGGTCAATCTGCAGTGTGTCGGACTGTAGCTGGTCAGACCAATAAGGACTCAGAATGCTTTACCCCAGGTCAAGCACAAATGATCCATGTGAACATTTGGAGAGGATTCTCGAATTTTGCCCATCTCGTGTTTCTTTTGGGCTACCTTAATTCTGCTTTGCTCATAAAGCACAGCACCTTCTATGATGTGGGCATGCCATGCTGGGCAGTCCTGTGCCAGTGTCTCTCCCATGTAGAGCAATCAATTCCAAAGTTCTATCCATCTGATCATAGGATTTCAGTGGCTCCCTGTCACCTAATGGAGGACTAGGTGTGTGCATAAAATACACATGTAAATATACATATGTACATATACACATACATATACATATATACATAAAGCCAGATCTTCTTAAGGCTGTCTATAAATGCTAACTCTTCTTATTAATGAATACAATTCAAACCCTTTAGGCTCAGAAGTAGAAGCTGTCTACAATCTTGTTCCACCCTTCCTTTCTAGCTTTCTCTCTAATTTCTCACTTCTGTGCATTCTACACTCTGCACTCCAGCCAAATTGGGATCCTCATTGTCCCTATATGTATATTTTATACTTTCCCACCTCTGTGCCTTTGCTTCCAGTGGAGTGGAGACCCTGCAGCCTCAAGGATGTGGCTTTCTAGGTCCTCAAGTGTGGCCCTTTGACTGAATCCAACTGGATTGGACTTGAGGATCTAGAGGACCACATGTAGCCTGGAGGCCCCAGGTTCCCCACCCCTGATTACACTCTTCTCTATGTCAAAAATACCTCCTCTTTCTTCTTCTTTGTTGAAATCCTATCTGTCCCTTATAGTCTACAGCAAATGACACTTCTTCCTTGATGCCTTCCCTGATATCTGCTCAGGAATAATTTTATTTTTCTCTCCTAGACCTCATCATGTAAAATTCTATATCCTCTACTCTTGTACCCTTGTTTATTAGAGTTATTTGTCAATTAGAATTATTTGTTATTAGACTATAAGCTCCATGTGGCCAGAGACTGTCTTTGCCAATCTTTGTACATGATGATAATACTAGCTAGCATTTCTATTACAGTTTCCATGTGTTCTCATCTGGTCCTCACAACAACATTGTTGTTATTTTTCACAGATGAGAAAACCAAGGCACAGAGAGGTTAAATCCCTGACCCAGGGCTGCACAGCAAATGTCTGAGGCAGGATTTAAACTCAGATCTTTCAGATTCCAAGTCCTGTGCTCTAACCACTATGTCACCTAGCTGCCGATAATATCATTCAATATATTTGCATTGATTTTTCATGCAGTGAAGTGATAGGCCAGTGACGCAGCTGGCCCTAGAACCCTGGTCTCTGAACTCCTCCTCCACCACTCCATTGTGAGGTGAACTTTGGGCACAATGGTATGTCCGTACTAAGGGGAGAACAAAACGGTCTCTAAAGTTGCATATGTTTAGCCCAGTCAACACTCAGTGCCTACTGTATGTATTTGGAGCTTCCTCCCTAAGGAGGCAGAGGAGAGCAGCTTGCTAAACCCTCCGCGCTCCTTTTCCTCTCCCCATCTCCCGAGGCGCACCCCTCCCCACTCCTGGGGAAGAGTGACAGGCAGAAGGAGCTTGTTTGAGACATAAATACAATATTATGTTTTTATCAATTCCAGCTGAAAAGAGGAGCGTGTGATGATTTCATGTGTCAACCCACCTCTGACAGAGGAGTCGAAATCAAAGCAGCCAGCCCCCGCCCTGGAAGAGAGTGGGCGTGATTGGCAGATCCCCTTCTCTCCGCCCCCCCCACCCCCCAATTCTGGGCGGAACCCAGGGAGCCCAAGCTGGGGGGCGGGGCAGAATCCAGGCTTCTGCAGTAGAGGTGGGTGGGTGGGGTGGGTGCGCCGGCTCTCCCAAAGGTGGAGGTGGTGGTGGGGGCGCTCTCTTCAACCCTGACCACTGCAGTGGTGCTCAGCCCTAGAGGAGACGAAGCGAGGCGCTCCGAAAGGGCGAGATGTGACTGCAGGGGTCCCCCGATCTAAGTAAATTCCACTGGCAAAAATGTGCTCAGAATGAGTAAAGTGTCAGGCACCAATTTGTTTTAAATTCCCCAAAGCTATTTGTGGATTACTGATTTAGAATAGAGATTAGCGGTGCTGGAAGGACCTTCGAACCCAGAGTCTTTGAGGTGGAAGGGACCCTAGAGCATAGGAGGTCAGAGCAAAAAGAGCCCTTAGACTAACGAATGTTACAAGTGGAAGGAATCTTAGAACGTTGAATATTAGACTTAGAACCCATCTCTTCAAATCTTTTCACTTTTCTGAAGAAGGAAGGAAGGCCCCTAAAGGGAAATGTTTTGCCCAAAGCCATAGATAGTGCCTTAGTGACAAAAACTGGAGTACAGCCCTGGGCTTGCCACAGACAGTCTCTCCCCACCCCACCCCTACCCCCCCCCCCCCCCCCCCCGGTTAAATTGAGTGATCCTGCATCTGGTCTCTCATCTCACCAAAACATGCCATTGGCCTCAAATGGGACATTTGAGATAGGGTGGAGGACTTCCCTATCATTCTCCCTACTGGATTCAAGGCTCTGTGGTACCCTCTCTCCCCTTTTTCCCTCCCTCGCTCAAAACATGGAATGTCAGAGCTAGAAGCACCTTTAGAATGAAGAATATCAGACCTAGCAAGGTCCTTAGAACCTTGAATATTCTAACATAGAATGTGAGACCTGTGAAAGGGCTGGAATATAAAATATCACAGCTGGAAGGCCCTTAGAAGAAAGAATTGAAAATCCAGATGAGATCTTAGAATATGGCGTGTTAAAGCTGGGAGGGACGCTAGAACACAGAATGTCAAAGCTGTGGAACAGCTAGCATATGACACATCACAGTTGGAAGGCCGTTAGAACACAGAATTAAAAAGCCAGATAGGATCATAGAATATGTGATATCAAAGTTGAGAGGGACACTAGAACACAGAATGTCAGAGGTGGGTGGGCCTTTAGCATAGAGAATATCAGAGCTGAGAGGGGACTTAGAATACAGAATATAAGAGCTGAGAGCGACACTAGAACACAGAATGTCAGAGTAGAGAGGGGCCTTAGAACACAGAATGTCAGAGGTGGAAATGGTCTTAGAGGTCTTTAGTTCAACCTCATTTTACAGATGAGGGAACCGAATCCATAAGAAGGGAAGTGATTTGCCCAATCTCAGAGTTTAAGCCAAGATATGTCCTCATCTGACCACAGTCTAATAAAAATAATGACAATTGACATCTATGTAGTACTTTATATCCATTATCTCATCTGAACTTCATAGCAGTCCTGCCAGATTGACACTATTGTTATTATTCTCCCCATTTTACAGATGAAGAAACTGAGGTACAGAGAGGTGCCATGACTTGTTCTTGCTCACAAAACTTCTAAGTGTCAGAGCTGTGATTGGCTTTTCCCTTCATACCATAAGCATTTTTTGGTCCCTGATCCTTCACAAACCTGGATATAGTCTCAGTGAAAGGGCATAAAGATCTCAGAGAACTCCTTTTGACCATCTCTGAGCTCTGGATCCCACTTTGGATTTCTGAGATGGGAACTGGCATTTGAAATTTGAGGCTACCGTTTGTCCAAATAATCACAGGGTTCTCAATCTAGGGCTGGAGGAGAGGTCAGAGTCCTCTTAGTCCCTTCTCTTCATTCTATAGATGAGGCAACTGAGGCCCGGAGAGGCCTAATTACCTTGACTGAGGTCCTGTTAGTTGTGCTTCTACATTATAGCCTTGGTCTTTCTTAGAGACTTTTCTTGAGTAGTGGGTTGTGGCAGTCCCCATGGGGAATGATAACCGATCACATTTATCTAGTCTTTGAAGTCTTACTAAAGTCATTTCTTCCAATCGGTAGGTAGATAATGAAGATATTCACATCCTGGTTTTTGTTGTTGCTTTTTAGTCATTTTCCAGTTATGTCCAACTCTTCATGACCCCATTTGGAGGTTTCTGGGCCAAGATACTGGAATGGTTTGCTCAGGGTTACCCAGCTAGGAAGTGTCTGAGGCCAGATTTGAACTCAGGTCTTCCTGACTCTAGGCCCAGCACTTTATTCACTGCATCACTTAGCTGCCCAATTTACAGATTCCCATTTCATGGATGCAGAAACTGAGGTTCAGAAAGGAGAAATACCTTGCACACCCCATACAGGCAGTTAGTGGCAATCTAACTCTAAATCCTGTGATTTTTGCACATAGGATGAAGGAGCCATGGAAGTCACGATTCCACGCCCCCCTCATACTCTGCCTACCCCAGCTTCCCTCTACTCTGGGATGTCCAACTTCCTGCTTTCCCTGGTGCATGTCAGAGCCATATGCCAGATCTATCCGCCTAAGCCTTATACACTCTCTCCCCTTCACTCCCCTCCTCTTCTTTCCATCAGGGACCAGGGGAGGAGTATTTCTCAGGTCTTCCCAAGCCATGAATTAGTGATGATTCCCTGCCTTCCATCAGGCGGGGAAGCTTGGGTAGGCTTCTGTGCTGCTGACAAACATTAATTAGTTAATCCTGACAGGCCCCAGGGGAGTAGGGGGAAGGAGGTGGAAATCGCTTTGACTGCTTGATGGCTGGTGCTTGGTGGAGCTAGAGGTGTTGTTTTGCTTAGTTATTTAAACCACAGATACTCCCTAGGGGAAGGAAAGCCTGCCAAAGGCCCTTTCCTCATCCGGACCTCAGTTTCCCCATATATAAAAGGAGGGTGTTGGCCTGGATGCTAACTAAGGTTCTGTCCAGCCCTGATAGCCTGAGATTCAGGGGGTCTTAAATGGAAAACCTGTTCCTCCCTAGAGCCAATGGCAGAGCTGGGATTCAATAATTCAATCAATTCAGTTCAATTCAATTCAGCAAGCATGTATTAAAAGCCTACTTTGAAGTACCAGGAACTGTGTTATAGCTGAAGATACGAAGACCCCTTCTCTCCTCCTCCTCTCCAATTAGACCCTTTTCTTACATCCTATGGAAGCTTGGCTCATTTCATCCATGTATTCATGCATCCATTCATGTACCCATTTAAAGCACCAACTGTGTGCTAAGCAATCTCCCAGGTGTCAGGAGAGACACAGTTTATAGAACACATGGTCAAAAAATCAACAGACATCTATTAAATTCCTATTATATGTCCCTGTCCTCTAAGAGATTATTATGGGAGACAACATGTTTAAGTAGGTCCACACATACATGCACATGCATATGCATGTGTTGTGTCCCAAAAGTCTTAGAGCAGTTTTAAGCTATTAAAGCTTAAAAATTTTCAATTTAAATTTTGCTAAGGTTTTTGGGACACTCTGAATTCACAAGGTGATTTGGGAAGGAGGAGGCACTTGTAGCTTTGGGTGGGGGTTGGGGGTGAGAATCAGGAAAGGTCTCAATGGAAGGTGGCACTTTAAGTGAAAGCCAGAGACTCTACGAGGTGGAGGTAAGGATGGGGCACATTCCAGGCATGAGGGTCAGCCTGTGCCGGACAGGAAATGGCATCTTTGCCCTCATGGAATCTGGGAGGGAGAGCAGGTACAAATCTAGAAAATGATCAGGTAGGATACTTGTGTTAGAGAGGGGCTAGGGGAAAAAAAAGACTCTAGGAAGTCCAAAGGCAGAAGCTGTTACTCAAAGGAGGGTGGGGAGAAGGAGGGGAGGACAATCTGGGAGGGCTTCCTTGAAGGGGTGACTTTTGATTAGGGTTTTAAAGGATTGGTAGCAATTTATAGGCAAAAAGAAAGAGGCAAGGCATTTCAGGAACAGTCACAGAAATGGGAAAACACTGGGCCTGCTCCACTGATGCACAATTATCCAATTTAGATGGAACACAGAGTATTGGGAACAACATAATGGGTTCTGAACTTTAGACCCGGCAAACACATATACCCCAAGGAGTTTAATAACACCAATTGTGTGTGTATGTATATTTTAGTTTAGTTTTTTGAGAGGCAATCAGGGTTAAGTGACTTGCCCAGGGTCACACAGCTAGTAAGTGTTATGTGTCTGAGGCCAAATTTGAACTCAGGTCCACCTGACTCTAAGGTCGGAGCTCTGTCTACTGCGCCACCTAGCTGCCCCTGTGTGTATATGTATGGAAGGGGAAGCTAGAGGCAGGCACACTGACAGAAAATAAACAGGCATTATTAAGCACCTACTATGTACCAGGAACTATGCTAACTGCTTAACAAATATCTCATTTGATCCACACAATAACTGTGGGAGATAGGGGAATATATACAATATATTATATATTACAAATATATAATATATTAATAACAAAAGGTCCCACGTTAACAAAATTATCATTATAGTATTCTGTGGAAGAAAAACTAGAAATGAAGGGGGAGTCCATTAATTGGAGAAAAGCCTTGAATGCCAGGAAGAGGAGTTAGATCTTACTTGGTAAGTAGTAGTGAATCACTGAATATTTTTGAGTATAGGATAATGCTAATAATAGCTGGCATTTATATCATGCCTACTATGTGCCATGTATTGTGCTAAGTGATTTGCAATGACTCTTATTTGATCCTCACAACAATCCAGAGGTTAAGTGACTTGCCCAAGTTCACACAGCTAAGAAGAAACAGCTGAGGCCAAATTAGAACTTGGGTCTTCCTGAGTTTATATGGAATGTCCTTTATGTACTGCGCTTTATTTTATTTTATATTTGCAGTGTATACAGTGCCTGGCACAAAGTAAACACTTGATACAAGCTTGTAATATTGTAACTGCATGGCAAGCATGTATTAAGTGTCAAGCACTGCGTTACATGCTAGGATACAGATAAAAAGAATGAAACAGTCTCTTCCCAAGAGGCTTACATGCTAACAAATCGCTTACATTCCTACAGCACCATGAGGTTTACAAAGTGACTTCCTCAGATCCACCCTGTGAAGTACCCCATGTAAGCAGGGTCATCCCCATTTTACAGATGAGAAAACTGCTGGTTAGGTTCAGTAACGGCCCCCGGGGTCAATTAGTTAGCAAGGACTGGAGCTGGGATTCAAACCTGGAGTCCCCCTGATTCCAAGTTCAGGGTTCTCTCCATTACCCCACGCTCACTCACTTTTTAAAAGAGCACCACAACAGTTATCTAATTAGGGTGGAAATCTTTAGTATAGTCCTTGCCTTCTTAAGTCTCTAGTACAGGGCCTTCAACTTTATAAATGTTTGTTAAACTTTTTATTGTTTAGTTGTTTTGGTTGTGTCTGATTCTTCATGACCCCATTTGGGGTTTTCTTGTCAAAGATACTGGAGTGGTTTGACATTTCCTTCTCCAGCTCATTTTACAGATGAGGAAACTGAGGCAAACAGAGTGAAGTGACTTGCCCAAGGTAAAAAAGCTAGTAAATGTCTGAAGCTGCATTTGAACTCAGGTCTTCCTGACTCCAGACCCAGCACTCTATGCCCTATGGTACCCCCTAGTCCTCCCTTGGTCTTCTTAGCTCTCTCTAAAGCAGAGTCGGATTCATAGAGAAGAAGCCTTGGTTTCTGACCCTTGCCCTACTTGCAACAATCCCAGCAACCACCGTATACATCATTCTGTCTGCCGATTATTGAGCTTAATTAAAGTCGTTAAACTAGCCAAGGTCATAGAACTAGAAGGGACCCAAGAGGTCATTTGGCCCAACCCCCTCATTTTACAGATGAAGAATCTGAAGCCCTTGCAAGTCATGACTGAATATAATGTCAGCTTGTCTTGCCTTTGAACATCCCCTATCATGCTGGCTGTAATATAGGGATGCTTTCAGGAGCATCTTTGTAGGCATGGTTGCCCCTTCACTGAATGGCCCCAGAGCTCTAGGTTTTAAATTTTTTTTTATTTTGTCTGTCTTCTCCCTAGCTGCCAGCATCCATTTCTCTGCTTTCAGAGGCAGCTAGGTGAAGCCGTGGATAGAGTACTGGTTTCAGAGTCAGGAAGACCTGAATTCAAACCCAGCCTTAGACACTTATTAGCTCTGTGATCCTAGGCAAGTCACTTAACCTCTGTTTGCCTCACTTTCCTGAACTGTAAAATGAGGCTAATAGCACCTATCTCCTGTGGTTATTGTGTGGATCAAATGAGACAATATTTGTTAAGCAGTTAGCATAGTGCCTGGCACATAGTAGATACTTAATAAATGCCTGTTTTCTTATTTCCTGTTAGTATGCCCACTCTAGCTGCCCCTTCCCTTGTTCTTTCTTTTTCTTTCTTCTTTCTTTTTCTTTCTTTCTTTTCCCTCCTTCCTTCCTTCCTCCCTTCCTCTTTCTTTCTTTCTTTCTTTCTTTCTTTCTTTCTTTCTTTCTTTCTTTCTTTCTTTCTTTCTTTCTTTCTTTCTTTCTTTCTTTCTTTCTTTCTTTCTTTCTTTCTTTCTTTTTTAAATTTGTTTCTTCTAACTGACTGTAGGCAGCAATGCCAGACAGCCAAGTTTATTCAAACACAGTGTGTTAAGGATAAAGTATTTCATGCTCCTAAAACACCTTCCTTACAACAACCCTGTGAGGTAGCCTGTGCTGAGCATTATCACCCTCATTTTACAGATGAAGAAAATTATACCCAAGCTGGAAAAGAGACCCGACTTTAATCATACGACTCAGAAGTGTCAGAACCAGGGTTCCAAACCCCTCCAGTAAATATATACAGGCAAGCAAATTATATCTATAATACATGTATTTATGTATTGCATACATATGCATGCACGTGTATACATGTACCTGTATTTGTAGGTGAGTATGTGTAGGTGAATATGTGTATGTATGTAGATATGTGCCTATATGTGCACACACATGTATGTGTATATGTGTATGTATATGCATGTATGCCTGCGTATATGTGTGTGTGCATGCATGTGTGTATATATATACATACCTACTACTGAGAGATCTTGTGGCTCCTTCTTGGTTCTTGGCTATGTTCCAGATAACTGAGTTTCAAGATTATTTTCCAGATAAGTGGAGGTATGCTTGAGCAAAGTTTACAAAGTATACTCCCATGACTGTTTTTTTCTTGAGCTTCCTAGTCCTGCTGTGAAGGAGGCAGGGCAGGGCAGGGCAGGGATTACCATTCTCATTGTACCAAGGAGGAAACTGAGGGTCATAGAGATGAAGTGATTCACTCAGATCCACCCAGCCAGATTAAAGCCCAGGCTGCCTGGCTCCTGGTCCAGAGCTCATTCTGACACATCCTCTTTTCCCTTAATTTATTGAGCCCATGCCAGGCTTTGTGCCAGGTACTGAAACCAATAAAATACCATTCCACAGGCTTTATTATAAGCAATTGCCCTGTTCTAGGTTCAGAGGATACAAAAATGGGAGGGGGGAATCACACAATCCCTGCCCTCAGGGGTAGGACAAAAATACAATATAAATTCATAGACTCATAAATGTGGAGCTGGAAGGGGCTACAGTGGATATTTAATCCACTCTCATTTTACACATGAGGAAACTGAGGTCCAAGGGAGTTAAGTGACTTGCCCAATGTGATAAAGTAGTAAATAAGTATCAAAGGTGGGATTTGAACTCAGGCTCTCTGACTCCAGCCCCAGTGTTCTTCACTGTGCCATTCAGTTGTTCTTCAGCCATATCTGACTCTTCATGATCCTATTTGGGTTTTCTCGGCAAAGATACTGGAGTGGTTTGCCATTTCATTTCCTTCTCCAGCTCATTTTACAGATAAGGAAACTGAAGCAAACAGGGTGAAGTGATTTGCCCAGGGTCACACAACCAGTAAGTGTCTGAGGTCAGATCTGAACTCAGGTCCTTTATCCACTGTGGCAACATCACTGTACCATGATGTCTCTAAAATCTGTTAAAATATGGCAAGCACATAGGAGAGGTCTAAGCAGAGTAATGACAGCAATTTAAGTGGGGGAGGGGTAAGAGATAATTTATACTCATGGTATGGTCCAGCTACACTGGACTCCTTGCTGTTCTTCCCACATGATCTCCATCTCCCAACTCTTTGTATTTCCAGGTGTCTCCCAGGCCTGGAAAGCTACCACCTCTACTTCCTGTCTACTCTGGCTTCCTTCCAGACTTAGCTCAAATCCTACCTTCATCAGGATGCCTTTCCAGGTACCACCCCCACTTCCAGGCTACCTTCCATTTATTCTGTTTATATCTTCTATGGACTTATTTACTTATTATCTCTCTCACCAGACTGTGAACTCCTTGAGGAAAGTGCCTGGCCCTTTGTCTTTATTTTATTTTATTTTATTTTATTTTATTTTATTTTATTTTATTTTATGTTATTTTATTTTATTTTTTCATCCCCAGAGGTTAGCTCAGTGCTTGTTCCCAGTTTCAGAACATCATAGTAAATGTTCTGATTATTGACTGATAGATTGAGGAAAGAGAGGATGAATCTGGGGGCTGGAGTCATCTAATTGGATTAGAAGGTAAGAGGGTGTGGAAGAGAGGTAGCCTGAGAAATGGCTGAAAGGCTTGTTGTCCCCTTGACTGTCAGGCTAAGGATTTGTATTTTAATTTGTGGATGGTGGGGACCCAATGAAGTTTTTAGATGGAAAGATAACGTTGTTAGAGAGATACATTAGATAGATTGCATCAAATACCAATAATGCCTGAGGAAGACTTGAATTCAAATCCTACCTTA
Source organism: Phascolarctos cinereus (assembly GCF_003287225.1). Lineage (NCBI taxonomy): Eukaryota > Metazoa > Chordata > Mammalia > Diprotodontia > Phascolarctidae > Phascolarctos > Phascolarctos cinereus. The sequence continues at coordinate 60,226,752 of NW_027555847.1, forward strand.
GATGCCAACTGAGCAAGTCAGTTCACCTCTGTTTTCCTCAGTTTCCTCATCTATAAAATGGGGATAATAATAGCACCTACCTCCCAGGGTTGTTGTGAGAATCAAATGAGATAATGGTCGTAAATTAAAGTGCCATGTGAAGGTTAGCTAACATTATCATCATTATTGTAGCTAACACTTAAAATCCTCAAAGTACTTTCTTATTATGCCTATGACAGGCAGGAAAATAAAGATTATGTTCATTTTGTGGATGCATTGAGGCCTCGTGATCACATGCCTAATACGCAGAAAATCAGAAGGCTATAGAGTCTAGGCTGGAAAGGATTTGGTTGCTGTTCAGTCATTTTTCAGTTGTATCCAATTCTTCATGACCCCATTGGGGTTTTTCTTGGCAAAATCCTGGAGTAGTTTGCCATTTCCCTCTCCAGCTCATTTTATAGAGGAGGAAACTGAGGTAACCAGGGTGAAGTGACTTGCCCAGGTCACATAGCTAGTAAGTGTCTGAGGCCGGATTTGAACTTAAGTCTGTGTGGTTATGCGATAATAATAGCTAGCCTTCATATAATACTCTAAAGTTCAAAAAGCCCTTTACACATATGTTATCTTATTTGCTCCACTCTACAACCCTGAGAAGTAGGTGCTATAATTATTCCCATTTTACATATAACTATGTAAACTACATATTCCCATATCTAATAAGTGGGAGAGGTAGGATTTGAACTCATGTCTTTTGAGCTTCAAGTCACACACTCTATTCAGTGGTCCACCTAGCTCAAAAATCTTCAGGACTCCCTATTGCCCACCAAGAAAAGTCTGAATTCCTCTACATGGCATTGGAGGCTCTCCTCAGATGGGTCCCACCCTTCCTTCTCTGCCTTGATTGGTATTCTTCCATAGGCTCCCAGATTTTCTGCTTTTGTTAACATTTCCCCTCATTCCTAGGGTGTCCTCCTTCCTTAGCTACTGAATGGCTGCCTAGAAGCCTACTCCGAGCTCTTCACTTAGAAACTTTTACCCCAGCAGAACACATAAAGTGCTTTGTTTTTATTTCCCTAATATCCTAGGCATGTAGCATTATATCTGATGACTTTATATTGTATCTGATGTATTGTATATTATATATGATGTCTTTCATATCCCCTACAGGATGGACTCTAAGCTACCTGAGGGCAGGGTCTACATCTTATATAAGCTATATCACTTCCAGTGACTATCACAAAGCATATAATACACATTTATTGTTTTAGGAGAGACAGTTTTTTTACATTTTATTCATGTTGGGCAATAATTTGGCATGAACTGCTGATTTCAACTCAACAAAAATTTATTATGTACCTATTACTGTAATGTGAATAATGGTAGCAGTGGAGGCCAGGAAGTCTGTCAACTCCCCCTAGCCTAGTGTATCAAGAGCCTGAAGAAGCAACCAGCAATGGGGAGGGTAGGTTAGAGCTATGGTGCTACCTGGAGAGAGGCAGGTTTCTGTGAGAATGTGAGTGTATAAGGAAGAGGTCCAAGCAGAAGGGGAGTTAGTTAAATGTCAACCAATAGTTTCAGAGGGCTAAACAGAAGGACAATGCAGAGGAGTTCAGTTACTCTGAAGTTAATAGTTATTTAGGGCTCCTTGCTGAGATGTGGAAGAGGAGAGAGGAGCTGATTCAGGGAGGAAGGAGGGAAGGAGGCTGTGTGTTAGAAGGCATCTCTTTTTCCTCTTTAGATCGATAAAATATTTACTATGTGCCTGGCACTGTGTTAGGTACGAGGAGAATAGAGACAAATAAGACAGTCTGTATCCTCAAGAAGCTTATATTCTGATGGGGAAACATCAAATATAAGAGTGCTGGAAAGGGCATAGGGCAGAGGAAGGGTATTTGCTTAGTGGCAGTTTGGCAATTGAGAAGGCCCTGGAGTCTGGAGAGAGTCAAAGTAATTCCCAAAACAGTGATTCCCTGAGAGAGAATCACTAAAGAAGAGGAGGGCCCTTTTACTCAGGGACCATGTCATTGTCCTAGAGGGAGTCAGATCCCAGGGCCTGGTTCTTCTGTTAATTTATTATTTTCTCTCTTGGCCTCAGTTTTCCTCATACAGAAAATGGGGAGAATAATTCCTGCTTCACAAGAAGTCATCAGAGTCAATGAGACAATGGCTGAAACCCAGGAATATAAGGGAGAAAAGGCCCATCCGACACCCTGGGCAACCTGCCCAGAGCACACACATATCCAGATTGTTACTCTGCATTGTTCTCCATTATTGGAGTTTCCTATCCTGTCTCCTTGCTTCCTTCAACAGGACAATTTTGTTCTTGGAAACAGGGATGCAGACCAGTCACTGCCTCTTTTTGTTCCAAGTTGACTCTCTGTGTAGGTGGCTGGCCCTAGATGGGAAGTGGGAGGGGGGGTACCTGCCTCCCACACACTTACACACATATCCCGTCACCATCCTTTCCTTGAACCTGGCCTGAATTTCTTTTACTGGGCTTGAGTTAGATAATAGAGGAGGTGGTGGGCTTTAACTCTGCTCAAGTCTCATCTCCCAGAAGCCTGGGGTGATATCTCTCTCTCTTTTGAGCAAATAACAGTTAGTGTCTGTACCACACAATCACAGTCCTATACTGAATTATCTACTGCCTGCCACTGGTCAATAAGATTTCACTGGGGAGGGGTCCTCTATCCTCAGTTGGATGAGAACTTCTGGAGGGCAGGGAGGCTTTCTTTTCTAAGTATTGGGGGAGCTTGTATGTGTTCAGAAAAGGCTGGGTGATTACTGATTGGTGGCCAGAAGACCCACCCTAATACGAACTTATGTCCCCTGCAGCCCTTTTCCACTAATTAGAGGAGTTGCTCAGATGGCTCAGGAGTTGAACTTGAAGTCAGAAGCCTAGGTCTGAAGCCTGCTCTGCTTCTATTACTTTGGGTAAGTCAGTCATCTCTCTGGGCCTCACTTTTCTCATATGTGAAAGAAGGAGGGTTAAGGAGAACTAATTATACAATAAAAAACCATATTGTAAAGACATCTTGAAAGATGTAGGAACTCTGATCAACATCATGACTGACCCCCATTCCAGAGGACTCATGATCAAACATGCCAGCTACCTTTAGATAGAGAAGTAACAGACTCAGGGGGCAGATGAAAGCGCAAACACATACATACACACAGAATGAATATGTAAGCATCTACACATATACATGTGTGAATATTTGTATGTACATATGCACATATATGAACATATACATACATATATTTATGTAATACATGTGTATATGTGCACACACATATACATACAGGTATATTATAATGCATGCATATACAGATACACGAATATGTGCAATGCATGTATGTGCATGTGTGCACAGGCATGCACATATACACATATATATATAAATATGTGCGTGTATATATGTGTGTGTGTGTGTGTGTGTGTGTGTGTGTGTGTGTGTGTGTGTGTGTGTGTGTATGCTATGGCCAATGCAGGAATTGGTTTTGTTTGACTATACCTGTTTGTGGAAGGGGGAAGGTAGAAAGAAGAGAATGCAGACCTAAAAATAAAATTGAATTTTAAAAAATGAAATGCAAGTTGCTAAAAATAACAAATTAAAAAACCAAGAGATAAACGAAGAGTTAGAATTCAGTGATATCAAAGTTCTCATCCAGTTTTAAAATCCTGTGAAGTAACTGTTACCTTTCAAGGCAGAGGGAGCCCATGAAGGAACTGAGAAAAGACAGGAGAATTTCAATTTGGAGGAGAAATTCAGAGGAATCTGGAAACCTAAGTTCAAGTCCTGGCCTTATAATTTGCTTGCTGTGGGACCTTGTGAATGTCATTTCACTCCTTTTAGCCTCAGTTTCTCCATCTTTAAAAGACACCTACTTATCTCATAGGGTTACTATGAAAAAAGGACTTCTTATTTTGATTATTATCTGGCAGGGTTGTTTGGAGGTTCAGGTGACATACTGTTTGTAAGGCAATTTGTAAGCTTTCAAATGGTTACTATTGCTTCAGGCCTCTATGGGGTGGGGAACCTGAAACCTTGAGGCCATGTGTGGCCCTCTAGGTCCTCAAGTTTGGCCCTTTGATTGAATCCCAACTTTACAGAACAAATTCCCTTAATAAAAGGATTTGCTCTGCAAAACTTCTACAAAGCTACCAAACTGATCTTAAAGTGCAGGAATGACCACAGCCCTCTACTGTCCAAGAAACTTCTTTGCCTCAGTTTCCTCTTCTGTCAAATGAGCTGGAGAAGGAAATGGCAAAGCATTCCAGTATCTTGGCCAAGAAATCCCCATATGGCATTACAGAGTCTACCCGACTGACAAACCCCTTTGATATTTAAAATCCTCTATAAGCTGGGTCCAGGCTATCTTTTCGGGCTAATTATTATTATTGCTATTTCTTGGTGAGGCAGTTGGGGTTAAGTGACTTGCCCAGGGTCACACAGCTAGTAAGTGTCAAGTGTCTGAGGGCGGATTTGAACTCAGGTTCTCCTGACTCCAGCCGGTGCTCTATGCACTGCACCACCTAGCTACCCCTCCAGGCTAATTATTACTTCCCAACAAAAGCTCTATGATGGATCATTTGCCCCTTCTGTGCAGTTCAGGCTATTTCCTTCCTTGATGCCTTTGTATAGGATCTTCTCCATGACTAGGATGCTCTGTCCTCAGACCCCATTGTTGCCTTCCTTGAAAAAGTTCTTTCATGACCTCTCTAGTTGTTACCCTTCCTTTCCCAATTATGTGTATTTCTATCTTGTATTTACGTCTGTGTAGACATGTTATATCCTCACAAACCAGCAACCTGTGTCATGGACCCCTTTGGCAGCCTGGTGAAGGCTACAGGGCCTTTCTCAAAATCATGTTTCCAAATGTAACAATAGTAAAAAAAATAACAATAGCTAACATTTATATAGTATGTGCCAGTCACTGTACTAAGCACTTTACAATTATTATTAAGTCTTTACTACAACCCTGGGAGGAAGTTGCTGTTATTATCCCCATTTTACAGATAAGGGAACTGAGGCAAAAGGATGTTAAGTGATTTGCCCAGGGTTATACCACTTTTAAGTGTCTAAGGGTAGATCTGAATTCAGGTTTTTGTGACTATGAGCCTCGTGCTCTATCCACTTTGCTACCCATATTGAAGTAAAGATGTAATTTCTTCCTCATCTAACTTCATGGACCCCTCGACCTCTATCCTAGGATGGCCTATGGACCCCAGGTTAGAACTACCACATCTCTAAGTAGAATGTAAGCTCATCAGAGCAGAGAGTCTCAGGCTTGTCTTTGTATCTTTATCACCCAGCATAATGCCTGGCACGTAGTAGGTGCTCAAAAAAGGCTTGCTGATTGATGGATTCATGTTCATCTGGTCTGGCCAAGAGATTATGCTGGAAAAGGGTACTTTTATCCAGCTCTTAGCTCACTGTTTGATCTTGGATGGGTTGGTCCCTTTCCCTTTCTGACTTTCTTTCAATACTTTAAAAATCGACTCTAAATCTAGCTTTCCCCTAAATCTGTGGTCTCTGATTTCTTCAGTGTGGGTACTTCCTTCACTGATACACAGTGTGACAAATTTTGGGGATGATATTAGAATGTTGCCAGCCGTGGCTAAGAAATCCCTCACTCTGTGGCCAAGCTGCTGATGAGTCTCTCTGAACTCAGGCCAGTCCTCAGCAAACAGAAAATGGTTGCTACCCGGGACATGAGAATGCAGAGCTTTTCTGGCTTGGTAAAACCATTTGCAGTTGCCTTTGGCCAGAATAGCCTTGGAGAAGCCAGGGTCATCCCCACACCATAGGGATGGAGGACTTGGGGGGAGGTCTTCATGGGTCAAATGGAGATAATAAGACCTGCTCTGCTTTCCTCTCTGGGGTATTGTGGGTATCACATGTGATAATAGATGGGAGAGTGCTATACAAATGTGAAGGGCTGTTATTATTAACCTAGTGTTCTTCCCACATAACAAAACTAACAACAGTCAAAATATTAGGAGACTTTGTAGAGAAGAACCAGCCCCCCAGCAGCTGCTCAGGCCCCTCTAATACCAAGAATAGACATCATAGTAGAGTGAAAAAGACCCCTGCCAGGAAGGGCTAGTGGACAAAGGGGCTACACTCAGTTGTCGGAAAAGCTGCCTCAGACACTTGCGAGCTGGGTAAGTCACTTAACCTCTGGGCTTCAGTTTCCCTCATCTGTAAAATGAAGGAATTAGACCCTTTGACCACTAAGGTCTCTTCCAGCTCTAAATCTATCACCCTATGGACCCAGAGAGCCAGGCTGGAATCCACACTCTGCCACTGTTGTGACCTGGGGCCAGTCACCAAACATCTCTGAGAAGTCAGTATCCTCATCTAGAAAATGAAGGGGCTAGATTTAATTAGTTCCTCTAATCGTTAGCCAGTTAGAGCTGGTGGTAGGACCTGGAGTCTCCAAGATTTGAGTCGTATCCAGCCTCAGATACTTACTAGCTGTGATGACAACAACAACATTTACATGGTGATTACACTGTGCCAGGCACTGTACTAAGGGCTTTACAATTACTATCTCATTTGGTCCTCACAACAACCTTGAGAGGTAGGTGTTGTTATTATTCCTCTTTTACAGATAAGGAAACTGAGGCAAACAGGTTGAGTGACTTGCATAGGGTCACACAGCTACTAGGTGCTTGAGGCTAGATTTGAATTCAGATCTTCCTGACTCCAGGGCCAATGCTCTGTGCCACCTACCTGACACTTGGGCAGGTCACTTAGCCTTGATCTGCCTTAGTTTCCTCATCTGTAAAACGGAAATAATAATAGCATCTGCCTCTCAAAGTTGTTGTGAGGATCCAGTGAGTTAATAATTGTAAAATCGCTTGGCACTGTGCCTGGCACATAGTAATTACTCCATAAATGTTAGCTCTCATGAGCATCCTGGGCAAGTCCCTTAATCTGCCTGCCTCAGTTTCCTCGTTTGTAAAATGGACATAATAGTATTAGGACTTGTCTCCCAAGGGCGTCATGAGGATCCAATGTGCTAATCACTGTAAAGGGACTTGGCCGTGCCCGGCACATAATAAGTGCCATACAAATAAATGAACTGTCCTTAGCATGCCTCGCCCTGCCTGCCTCAGCTTCCTCATCTGTAAAATGGGGCAGGGGACCCTCGCCCTGCCTGCGGGCTCGCTGCGGGGGTCCCGCGCTCGCCCGTAGCTCTCAGCCGGCTTTGCAGGGCTCGATCAGCACAGCTGCACGTCTCCTCGGACCCGCTCTCCGCCCCTGGAGCTGGTAGGACTCCAGGACTCTTCCTTAGGGGCTGCCCTCAGCTGCCAGGTCCGGCCTTCCCGTTCCTCCTCGGTCTGGACCGGGGGAGCTCCGCCGGGACGCGTCTGGGCTCCCGGGCGGGCTGGCTGGCATCGCCCTCCTTAAGGCGGTTGTCTCGGAGTCTCTCTGTCTTTCTCTCTCGCCATCGCCCTTTTAAGGCTGCGCTGCCTGGCCGGCTCAGCTCGGCACCGGCGGAGTCGGGCAGAGGTCGGGGCGCCCCCTAGAGGCTCGCGGCTGCTCGGCGGCTCCTCCCCCTGGGCGGGAGGGGGTGGGAGGAGTGGATGTGTGTGTGTGTGTGTGTGTGTGTGTGTGTGTGTGTGTGTGTGTGTGTGTGTGTGTGTGTGTGTGTGTGTGTGTGAGTGAGAGTGTGTGTGTGCGTGCGTGCGTGCGGGCGGGGAGCGCGCTCCCCGGGAAGTCAGAGCGAGGCTCTGGTTCCCTCGGAGCCCCGCGCTGCATTCCTTCCCCTCCATTCATGCTGGGCAGCGGCGGCGAGCAGGCACGGGAGCCCGAGCGCTGGCACAGGCGGGGAGGGGGGCGGCCCGAGGCGGCGGCGGCGGCGCGGAATGTGAGCATGGCCGGCCCCTTCGCGGCGAGCCCGGATCGCGGCTGTAAGTGCCTGCCCAGAGGCGAACTTTTCCGCGGGGCTGCGGCTCCGCGAGGCGGCGGCGGCGGCGGCGGTGGCGGCGGGGGTGGGATAGAGATCCGCTCCTCTCCGCCCGCGCCTGCCTTCCCCGCGTGGCTCCCTGCAAGTTCGGCTTGGGCCGGATGTGCCTGCATGCACACACACACACACACACACACACACACACACACACTCACTCACACACTCACACTCTCTCTCACACTCGCACGCCCACCCCGGCGTGCCCGGCTCCCGGCGGCCAAGGTAGGGGGGCGCGGGGCGGGGAGCCCCCGTGTCGGGCGAGCCCACGGGCGGCCGGGGCGGGGGCCGGGCACGCGGGACCAAGCGGGGTCTGGACGTGCCGGGCTCGGGGCTCCGGACTCGGCGTTCCAAGTGCGGGGACGAGCCTCGGGCTGCCTCGGAACGGCCCCGGGCCGCGCGTGTGCGTGTGCGTGCGGGAGAGCTAGGCGAGGCGAGGGGCGGCACGGAGGGGTCCCCGGCTTGAGCGAGCTAGCCGGCTGCGCCCGCGCCGCAGCCGCGCGCCGGGGCGGGCTCTGCTCTGCTGCCTCTCCGCGTGGGGTGTGGAAGCAGAGGGCTGGAGGGCCCGCGCGGGGGGACTGCGGCGGCGGCGGCCCAGGGCGGAGGACGGGCAGCCCCGGCCCGGTTGGCCCCCGCAGCCGGCTCGCAGGGCGCGCTTCCCTCGGGTCCCGGGGACGGGCCCCGGCGCGGTCTCGCGTGTGCCCCGGGTTGGGGGTGGGGAGGCGGCCATCCGGCCGGTCGGCCAGCTGCTTTGTCACCGTCTCGGTTCCCGGGGGCTTTGCGGGCGGAGGCAGGAGCCGGGGCCGGCCCGTGGCGGAGGCTCGAGCCCCCTGCCCAGGGCTCGGAGGAGCCCCCGGGGGTGGCCGCGCACGGGGGGCTGCCGTGGTGACCTAACTCCGGAGCCAGCGCAGTGGGAGGAGCGGGCGCGGAGGAGGGGGTGGGCCTCGGCCGCTGCCCGGGGCTCCTTCCCCGCAGAACGGAACCGGAGCCCCCCGCGACCCCCACGCCCGGCCACCCTCTCCGCTCCCTCGCCTGGCAGATCCAGCCCTTTGCTGGGGGGTCGGGGGGAAGGAAAAGTTTGCTTTTCTCTGCTTGGCCTGGACCAGGCGGCGGGTCGGGGGGCTGGGGGCTGGGGCTGCGGGGGGGGCCCCAGGGCCCCCCAGAGGTGATTGTGGAGGGCCAGCCCGGAGGGCCGGGAGGCTCGCGCCCCCTCCCCAGCCGCTGCTCCCGAGCCGCCTCCGGGGAAGCTCCGCCCGCAGCCTGCACTGCCCGGGAGCCTTCCCGAGGAGGTGGGGCCGGCCACTGGCGCTTTCTCTCGCTCTCTCCCGGAGCCGGGGAGACCGCCGTACGGAGGAGGAGGAGGGAGGAGCCCGAGAAGCCCGGCCGCTTTACGGGCGGGCTGCCTTCAGGCCTGACTGCGGGCATCCCCGGGCGCCCAGCTGGCCTCGTCCACCGTCGGTGTATGTACCCAAGCCGAAGGACAGACAGACCCACCCGCAGCGGGCTCGCACACCCCGCACACAAAGCCAGCCGGCCCACCGGCCGGCAAAGACCCCTGCTGCCGGCCAGCACCCCTCTGGCCGGCGTCTGTGCTTCTCTCCCGCCACCCAGGAGTGCTTAGCCCTCTGGGTGCATTTCTGCGGCTGGGGGCTGCTTGTGTTTGGGGTGCCGAGCCCTGCGCGACCGGGGAGCTGGCCAGGGCCGGGGGTCGGGGCCCTGGCCAGCCTGGGAATGGTGCTGGGGGCTGGGCCAGGCCAGAACTAGGGTTGCTGACTGCCGTGGGGCTGGAGAAGGTAGGGATGGCAGGGATAGTAGGGATGGGGGCGTCGGCCCGATCGTGCCATGCCTGGAATATCAGCTCCGCTCCAAGGTTTGCACGGCTCGGCTCGGCTCCATTACGTGTGGCAGGTTTAATTTGGCTAGGGTTGGGGGGCTGCGGATAATGCCTTTCGGGGTGGGACTTGGGGTTTTGGTGATGTTGGGTAGATGAAGTTATTTCTGTTTAGAAGGGGGTGTGGAAGGTGAAGTCCTGGGGGGGACTTACCTGGTCATGATCCCAGACTGGCTCTGGTGGCGTACGGGGGGGGGGGGATAGGAAGGCAGGTATCCCTAGAAAGCCAGTCTCAGCACTCACAGAATCACAATATTCTAGAGCCAGCAAAAGGAACCAGAGAACCCTCACTTTATACTTGGGGAAACTGAGACCTAGAGAAAGGAAGTGATTTGTCCAAGGTCATGCTGTGTTAATTGGCAGAACCTGATCTCCCGTATCTCAGACCAGTAGACTTTCCTCTTAGAGATGGGTGGTTTTTTGTTTTTGTTGTTTTCGTTGTTTTTGTTTTTAATCCTTGCCAAAGTTGTAGTTTCTCCCTTTGGGAACAGGATAAGAAAGGCAGTTTGGGAATCATCCCAGCAAGCCAGACTTTAATCTGAAGGTCGGTTGGCCAGACTAGCGAAGTTAAAGTGAGCTCTTCTTCAAAACAGATTGACTTCCTCTTCCCCACTATGCCTTTCCCTACCTTTTGGAGAAAAAAAAAAAACGGACGTCGATCTAGTAGGGGATAGCGGCAAGAACTGTGTGACCCAGGGTGGGAAGCCATCCTGCCCCCAGCTCCCTGGCCCCCGGTTCTGTCTATACAAATTCATCCTGGGCCTTGAGCTGCCCAGAGCACATTTCCAGGGGAAGCTGCTTCTCCTCTTGGTCAGCCTAGAGAGGGAACAAGAGGCCGCTATTGACTTTATCAAGGGTTATCCATTTGAAAACACCATTTCCCTCTGAACGGCATCTAATTGCTTCCTGAACAATCTCAAGGTCTTTTGTATAGACTCAGTGGGTAGAAGGGCTGGGTATCTATCTTCCAAGCTGCAGCAAGGGAAGGGAAGGGACCTGACCTGACCAGTGCAGACTGGGGTCTGGGAAAAAAGCACAGGGAGAAGGAAACACTCAAAACAGTGTGAGGAGAAGGACTTAAGTTTTGGTTCTTTCTTTTCTTTTTTTAAAGGGAGAGAATTTCTTCCCTTAAAAGAAAATCAGATTCAGTATCGAAGTAAACTTGCTTTCTTAAAATACTATTCAGTGCTCAGGTGAAGAGGACAGTTAGTTAATCAGCAGAGGGGTGAGTACTTGGATTCTGGACCATGCTGAGATGTGGGAGGGAAGGAGGGGTAGTTAGTGAGAAGGAAAGGGCCAGGGGCCCACAGGAAATCTGACCTCTTCCCTACCCTTTGTTCTCTGGGGTCAGAAATGCTGCCTCTGAGGAGCTCTGTTTGTTTGGGCCAAAACCCTCAATTAGGACTCCCCGAGCTTGGCCTGTGAAGAGAAATTCTTCCCTGATGGGCCCTCTGCCTGACTCTTTTCTGTAATAGTACTTTTTAAAAAAAATTTTTGGCATGTTTGGCAGTGCCTTTTCCGATTGCCTCTCTCCCCCCTGCCCCATTTTTTCTAAGGCATTTTTTTTTTATTCCTTTAGTAGTCCCAGATCCCAGACTGGAGTAAGCGAAGGGGCCAGTGCTTTCCCACCTCCCCTAGAATCTAGTCCTTATACTCCCTCTATGTGTTGTGTGAATGTGGTAGGGTTTCCGAAGTGTCACTGGGGCACAGGGCAAGGGACTTGCATCTGGGACCTTAGTACTGGAGAGTGCTGCCGCCAAATACCTAGCGTGGTTAGTCTCATAAGCCTCAGATTTTGTTTGTAAGGGGTTGTCTGATCCTTTATTTTGGTTTTGAGCACAACAAATAATCCATTAGCCCCTCTCAGCCTCCCTCCATCTCCCTACCATCCAAGTAACAAAGATAAAAAAAATAAAATCTTGAACTTGAACCTAATTATCTGCCTGAGTGACTCCGTAAGATTTTGTGACTTTCCATCACCCCTTGTTTGGAGAAATCTGAAAGGGCCAGGTTCTAGTCTGGGCACTAATTAGCTGGTGTGACCTTGGGACAGATTACTTTGTGACTTTCCGAGTTTCTTTCTTTGAAAAATGAGGGGTTTTAAGAGAAGATGACTTTTAAGGTCTCTTCCAGATGTGACAGTCCTGTATACTAAGGTCCTCTCCAGCTGTGTATTCTGTGTTCTAAGGTCCCTTCCCTCTAGGATAGTCTGTTTTCTTAAGTCTCTTCCAATTGATATCCCATGTCCTAAAGCCCTTTCCAGCTGTGACGGTCTCTGTTGTAAGATCTCTCCCAGCTGTGACATTCTTTGTTCTAAGGACCCTAACGGCTCTGAAATCTTAGGCATCTATGAAGTCCAAGATGCTGTGGCCCTTTGGGTAGTAGAGTGGGTGTTTGTTACCCAGGCATCCAGCCTTCCCAGATCATCCTGCCCATTTGTGAAAGCTGCTGAAGGCTTTGTGGAGAAATAGACACACGAGCGAGCGTGTGCGCGCGCACACACACACACACACACACACACACACACACACACACACATCCCCCTCAAGCGAAAGAAGGAAAGATCTTCAAAGTCTTTGGAAACCTGCTGTAGGAATCAGTGTGGATGTCAGTGAGATCTCCCCGGAGGCTCTGGGAGATATTCTGAGCCTGTCGGTTTTTTAGCAGCAATTTTGAAATGAGCCGGAAATCAAAGCAAATCAAAATCAGATCCCTGTCTGAATAGGCTGAAATTACGCCGCCTCTGTCGATAGGCGCCAGAAATATCCTGGTATTCTTGGTGTGGTATAGACAGTAGGGCTATTGTCCATACCCAGGTAAACACAGGCACCTCTTCCATCTAAATGTGTTTGTTTGTTGAATTAAAAAAATTTTTTTTTGGGGGGGACATGGGATAAGGAAGGGGTCTGGGGACTAGTAGCCTTGCCAGGCTACCACTGACAGTTCATAAATGAAGATTGGAGAATTATTTTTATTGGGGCTTTTTTGGTCCCTTAGCACAAAGGAGATAGCCTGGTGTGTAGTAGGAGGAGGCTGGGATTAGGTATCAGAAGATCTGAGTTCTAATCCTGACATTGTAGCTAAATCTTTGTGTGACCTTGTTCTAGTCACTTCCTCTGGGTCTTGAGGTTTACATCCAGATCTGGTGTCCTGTAAGAAAGGTCTGGATTTGGAGGGAGATTTTCAAAGGGAACGTGTAGGTGGTACAGTATTCACACATCCCAGAACAGTTGGTGGAATTGGGTGGCTTGCTAGCTAGTGATGGAGATGGACACAGAGTCCAGGTTTCCTGACTCTCAGTGTGGAGCTCTCTCTGGGTTACTCCAGGTTTGGTGAGCACAGGCATCCTTCTCTGGCCTGTGCTGGTCCCAGCTCAGGCTAATTCATCATGTGTGTACTGAACGATGAGGTGAGGTTGCTGTAGGGGACACAGGGAGAGAAGAGGGCTTGTCCCATTTTCCTTCTCTGGGAGGTTCTTATCTTTCCTTTCTGCTTTTACCCACGTCCAGCCATCTTCCAAGGCCAACCTGAAATCCTTCCAGGCCACAATGATTCAGCCATTTATCAAGTGCCTGTTACATGGGGAGACCCTGGGCAGGGCAGCCCTGGGGAATACAGGGACAAAAAACCAATCCGCCCCAGTCCCTCTGGAGGGCTTCCAACTCGCAGCATCCTTGGGATTCCTCTAGCTTTTATTGTCAGTGGTACTTTAAGGATCTGTGATTTCCTTGGTGTGGGTAACTCTGCTAATTAATAATAATAATCATAATAGTTAACATTTACATAGTTCTTTAAGGTTCACAAAGCTCTTGACAAATATTGTCTCCCTTTATCTTGACAACAGCCCTGGAAGGGAGGGGTTATTATGACCATTTTATAGTTGAGGAAACTGAGGCCAGCTGAGGTGAGGTGACTTGCCCTAGGTCACACAGCTAGTCAGTGTCTAAGGCCATATTTGAGTCCAAGTCTACCTGACTTGAGGCCCTGGGATCTATCCACTGTATCCTCTACTGAGATGGCTCCCCATCCTTCTACCAATTCTTCGCATGGTGGTCCTCCTTCTGCTTGTGGGCTTCTCTTCTGGTTGCTCCTGTGATGAGATATAGGGGCCTTTCTTGGCCTTGCATGTGACCTGCATGTCGTGATGAGGCATGGGGGGGGGGGGAATGATTGTGGAGGATTGTGAGACCACAGCCTGGAGGAAAAGGAGATGGTTGAGGTGTCAGGACACCTAGATTTAAATCCTGGCTGTCATGTAGTGACCACATGGCCTCTAAGGTCCTTTCTAGTTCTAAATTTATGGTCAGCTAGGTGGCTCAGTGATAGAGCAATGAGCCTGGAGTCAGGAAGGCCTGAGTTCAAATCTAGCCGCAGACCCTAGCTGTGTGACCCTGGGCAAATCACTTAACCTCTGTTTGCCCAGGAGGCAGCTAGGTGGCTCAGTGATAGAGCAATGAGCCTGGAGTCAGGGAGACCTGAGTTCAAATGTGGCCTAAGACATTTACTAGCTGTGTGACCTAGGAGAAGGAAATGGCAAGCCATTCCAGTATCTTTGCTGAGAAAACCCTGTGGACAGTATTGCTGTGCTATGGTACATGGGGGCTGACCTCACTGAATGACTAAATGATAATGATCTTAGGACCATAGGCCTCAGTTTCTTTATCTGTAAAATGGAGATAATAGTGGTCTGTTGCACAGTTGTGGAGAAGAGGCTTTGTGAAACTTGAAGCACTGTGTAAATGTGAGTTACTGGTATTCGAAGATGACTTTTTGTGTGGCACAGTTTACAGTTATTTACTCACAGTACCCTAAGAAGTAGGTCGTGGGGGGAGGGTGTCTGTTTATCACCATTTGAAAATTAAGGAGACTAAAGTCAGAGAGGTCATGACTTGATTGAGCCACACAGCTAAGCTCAAACCCAGGTCTTTTAACTCCCTGTGATAGGATCGCAGATGAAAGGATCATAGCTCCAGGCGATGTCCATAGATGGAAGTCCTATTGATCATAGGGCTGGAAGGGACCCTTTATTTTGAAGATGAGGAAACTGAGTCCCAGGGAGTGGTTAAGTGACTTACCAAGGTCCCACTGGTAGTGAGCGTTGGAGATGGGATTCGAGCCCACGGCCTCTGACTACATAGCCAGTGGACATCTTCCTAATACTTAGCTTCTCTCCTGTTGTGCTACGGCACATTAGACCTCTTGCGGTAGGTCTTGTATCCCCTCCTGGTAGGACAGCTGGAGGTCAGGGTCTGGGTCTTAGAATTCTCTGTCCTGTGCCCTGAATGTCTGTGGATGTGAGGAGGCAGGGTCCCTGCCCTCTAGGGATTCCCATTCAGATCGAGGCTAGGAAAGACACTTTCTTTCTCCAGATGATCAAACCGAGGCTGGCTCATTCTAATACCATAGAGCCAGGAGCAGGTGGTGGCCCTTCTTAGAGAGGGTCCTTCCCGTTGGACTAACTTGTCCTGCCAGAGTGGAAGCACTCTGATCCCATCCCTGTGTTTTCTTTGGGGCTCCCTCCTCCGACTGGAAATTGGATTTCTGAGGTTGGCACTGCTTCATTTGTAAAGAGGAAACAGCCCAGGTGGCTTGGTTTCTAAACAGCCGTGGGTGTGTGTGTGTGTGTGTGTGTGTGTGTGTGTGTGTGTGTGTGTGTGTGTGTGCTTGAGCATGTGTGTGTGATCAACACCCAGCAAACTGTAGGTTTTTACCTTCTCCCACAAGTTTGGTCCCCCAGCAAACATCTCCCGAGCAGCTGTTTGTGTAGGTGATGGTCGGCAGGTCGCTTCATACGTGGGATAAGGTCAAGTGGAGGTGTGTGTCATCCTGATATGAAGGGCTTAGTTACCAAGAGAAATAAGACTGGTTTCCCCACTCTCCAGAAAGAGGCTCATTCTTTAGCACAGGCTCGGTTCATAGCATCCTGGGATTTAGGGTGGGAAGGGATCATGAATCATTTAGCCTGTTACATATACAGATCAGTTTGATATGGAGACCTAGAGAGAGCTAATGACTTACCCAAGGTGTCACAGGGGTACTAAGCAGGAGGGTTAGGATTTGGTGTTAAGGAATGGGTGCAGGTGGTCCCAAACACTGTGGTGAATTCGTGACCAGCTTTGGGAAGACATTGGGGACAGAAGGGAATTAGCAGCTCTCCTAAAGGAGGTGACTTTTGAACTGGATCTCCAAGGTCTGGTAGGATTTCAGCAGGTAGAGATGGAGGGGCATGAGGCCCAGCCTGAGCAAAGCCTTGGCATCAGGAATAAGAACAATCCAAAGTGACCTTGGGTAAGTCACTTAACCCCGATTGCCTCACCAAAAAAAAAAAAAAGAAGAACAATCCAAAGACTTGCGCTGATTTTGGGTTTCTTCATCTGTAAAGCGAGGAGGTTGGCTAAGGTTATTTCTAAGATTCTCCGCTGTTGTCGTGATATGTGATTTTGCTAGTTTTAGACTCTCGAATACTTTCTCTGATCTTGTAAGGGTTGGCTGTCAGGTAGAGAGGCGCCTTGAAGATGACTGAGGAAAATTGGGAAGCAGGGAGCAGTCCAGGGTGGTTGGAGTGTGAAGGGCGTAGTATGTACAGACTGGGAAGGAATGTCAGAGCTAGGTGATAGAAGGCCTTGAACGCTCGGCTAAGGGGTCTGTATTTAATTCAGCACAGGGAAGACAGTGTACTTAGTGCCTGGAGAAAGCATTGGATTTTGAAGTCAGAGGACCCAGGTTTGAATTCTAGCTTTGCTGCTTTTTATCCATGAGACCTTGGACAAATCACTGAATCACTCTTGGCCTCAGTTTTCTCATCTGTAACATGAAGCAGTTGGACTAGGTGACCACTGGGTACCTTCCTAGCTCTAGAGTTATAGTTCTGTGAGGAGCCACTAAAATTTTTGAACAGTCCTGGGAATGAAGTATGAAGGCTGGGAAATCTTCTTTCATTAGTTATGTAAGAACTATAAAGAGGGCCCATGGGAGAGGCAGCCTCAAAGTCAGAAGGCCTGGGTGACCCTGGGTAAGTCGCCTAACTTCTTAGTTCCCCCGGCAACTCTTAAGATTATAAAGTTGCAGAGCGATTGCCCCTGTTCCCTGAGAAGAGGGAGTTTTCACACTGGGAGTACCCTGTGCATGCTACGGGGAAATCCCACGTCTTGTCTAAAAAACTGTCAGAGCTAAAAGAGACCTTAGAATGTAGAACGTCAGACGTGGAAGGGACCTGAGCGTTTATCCATCCCTTGCTTCTTTGACAAAGGCCAGTGGGGATGGCCCTTATCTGTGGAGTGAGTGACCAGCCAGCTTAGAGCAACGGTCAGGCCTGGAAGCTAGCTGCCTTTAGCTGAGCTCAGCCTTCCCATCTGGGCATTCATGGAAAGAAGAGGAAGCATCCAGCTTGGGCCTTAAAAGGTCACCGTTTCAACTGCCTAATAACTCACACCAGTAATAATAATATTAATGGCTGACATTTATAGAGTACTTGATAATTTACAAAGTCCTTTGCATAGGTTATCTTGATCTTTCCAGTGACTCTGTGAGATACCATCTGGTAGGAATGTTATTATCCCTGGCTGACGGATGAAGAAACTGAGGCTCCGGTGAAGTGCCTTGTTCTTGGGGACCCAGTGGTAGGTCTGAGGCCCCTGCTACCATCTTATTTGGGCCTCCTTGGCAGGTCACACACAGTGCAGAATTTGGGTCAGGGGATAAGGATTTCCTTAGGGTGGATGGTTCCCCACAGCCTGGGGCTTATTCAGAGTCACAAGTGAGGGGAGTTGGTGAGGAAGGAAATCCCCAAACTTGCTTTCATTCCAGCATGACATCCTCCTCTTGTCTTTCCAGCGCCTTCCAGTGCTTTCTTTTCTGACACCAGCTGGAGGGGGTCAGAAACTCTGGCTCTGGACAGATTACCCTGCAGCTGACCTCCTCCCTAAGCCCACCCTCCCAATTCCTTCTTTTGGAATTCTTCTGGGGGGGGGAGTTAGACCTCCCATCTCTCCCTCTCCCTGCCTTAATTACATCACCATAACGTCTCCTACTATCTCTCCTTTCTCCTTTCCCAGAGAACCATCCCACGTAACAAACCATATTTTTAAAGACAAAAAAGGAAAATGTTACTTATGTATTTAATGTTATTTGTAATAACCCTCACACTTGGTACTTTATAATCTGTGAATGCTTCCTAACCACATTCCTAGGAGAGGTAGGTAAAGCAAGTGTCATCCTCCCCATTTTATAGATGACGATGAGGCTCAGAGTTAGGTAGCTCCTAAGATTCAGAGCTGGGACTTGGCCCCAGGCCTCTCCAGCCCCAGGGGCAGTGACCTTTCAGCACACCCTGCTGCCTCTTCGTAGTCCCAAGTCTCTTTGTCCCCTTCCTGTCTCCCTCTTCCTTCCTCTCACACCCAGACTGTCCCTCCTGGGTGTTTACTCTTCCCTATTTGCAAAGAGGCCCTGTGGTTCAGTGGGAAGATCGTTGAAGGCCTGAGTTTGAATCCTAGCTCTGCCCCTTACTATTGTGATAACCTTGGCCAAATCATTTCACCTCTTGGAGACCTGATTTTTTCACGTGCAAATAGAAGGAGCTGGGCTAGAGGACCTTCCAGTTCCATTAGATTGAGCTCCTGTAAGGGCAAGGACCATCTTTGCCTTGGGTTTACACAGTGTCACATAGGAGGTGCTTGATAAATGTGTATTGACTGACCAAAGCAGTGACACTGTGAAGACAAACCCCCCACCAAGCAGGACTAGGCTCAGTTATTTCAGGAATCCCTAGCCAAGGGAGGAGGGGACTCCAGTTGTGGAGGGAGGGAAGGAGAGGAAGTTTGAGAAGCCTCTTCCTCACTCCATTTGCCTACTATTTAATATACAAAATACAGGGATGGTAATTGCATTAAGATGTATATAATTATACTGTAGGAGGAAAAAAAAACCCACCCCTTGTTAATTGTAGGCCTGTTTTGAACTGATAAACGTTGAGTGATTCATGTTTTCTTTGGAGTTCACCAACGTTAAGCCCCCATCCACAATGCCAGCCCCAGAGAAGCTTGTTTTCACAGTTTGAGCTCTCTGTGCTGGAGCCAGAAGAAGGCCAAAGAATCTTGCCAGCAGAGCCCTGGTGGGATATCTCCCTTTTACCCTCCCACCCTTCCCGTGGGGTCCGGAGGCTTCCAGGGACTGAGGGTGGTGACTAATGCTGCCTGTCACCCATCAGTCCTCAGCCAGAGAAGGCACTTCACAGAACGGTAGCTTTGGGAAGGCTCATCCCTTTTATGGTCTAGGAAACCTTTTTGTAGCATCTCTGATGGGTGGGCCTTTAGCCTTGGTTCACATACTTGCAGTGCCAGGGAACTTACTACCTAATTAGACAGTATCTCCCATTTTAGGGAAGTGCAAAGGTTCATCTTTAGATTTTAGCCCAAATATGCTGCTCTGTAACTTCTGATGGTGCCTGGTTCTGTTCTCTGGGGCCAAGCAGAACACATCTCACCTTTCTTTTATATCCTGTCTGCCATCCTGTAACGTCCACCCAATCTGCCTAGTTCTTTCTTCTGGGGCCAAGCCCCTCAGCATCATCCTTCAGACACTGGAGGACGGTTATCATATCCCATCGAAGTCTTCTTTTCACCAGCCTGACTGTGCCTGGTTCCTTCAGCTGATCCTCATGTGAGAAGGTTTTTGGTCCTCTGCTCATCTTAGCTGTCATCCTCTGGCTAGACTCCAGGTGTCAATATCCTTCTAAAAATGTGGAGCCCAGAACTGGACCCAGTACTCGAGTGGAGGTCTGGCCTGGGGGAGGTGAGGAGTGCAGGCTTCCTGTGTACTCTGCTCTATGCCAGGAGTTGTCAGAGAATGGAATGGAAAGAGATTATTATGGGCTCTTAGCCCGAGACCCAGAAGGGACCTCGGGCCGGTCCAGGCTAGCCTCCTCACTTCACAGGTGAGGATAGGCATCTTCCCTCGGGCTTCCCTGTTGGATTGAGGAGATGGATTCATACGCCCTTGTGTGGTATGACCACTGAAGGGGGTAATTGTGTGCTAAGTGCTGAGGAGTGCAGGCTGGGAGGGGGAGGAGTAAAAATCATTTTAGTTCTTCAAGGTGTGACTCTTGTGCCACTGGTCAGCTTGGAATCCCAGCTGCGTGAATCAGGGATTCCCAGTCCTTCAGGGCCAGAGGGACCTCCGAGGCAGCTCTGGTCTAGTCTGTACCCCCAGGGTCATGAAATTTTCATGTGAGCATTTACATGTTGGAAATGGCAAACACCACAAATCAGAGCTTGGTCTGCTGTCTCATTGATTATCAGGACTTAAGAAAGTGATGGAAGAAATGTTAATTATGCAGGTTACTTGGAAAGCCTACTTACATTTTTCTGGAGAGCCTGTGGTTAAACATTTAACATCCTACTCCTTTATGCCCCAAAACAGCAGCATCCTAAATAACATTTCCCTGCAAGAGGCAAGAGGTCAGCCAGCTTCTGCTGGTGATGGAGGCAGGAGCCTCTACTTCCTTCTAAGGAAGAGCCGATGTCCTGGCTTCTTCGTGACCTTGGGCAGATTGCTTAACTTGTCTGGGCCACAGTTTCTTCATCTGTAAATTAGGTCAAAGTGTAGCAAAACCATCATCTATTATAGGTTTAAGTTTTTTGTGGGCTGGTCATTTTTACTTTGTTCTGTGGCTCTAAACGGACCCCTAACCCTCGCCGCAGGTTGGGCTCCTGTATGAGCCCTGACCTGACCTTAGTCAGATGTCTCCCACACAAACATGGCCTTAGATATAAGGGGCAAGGGTAAAAATGTGTGGATGACTTAGGGCCATCTATTCCCCAGTATGGCTTTACCCTTATTACCCTACTGACCAAACGTCATTTTGTGGCTTTTTAACATATGTCCTGTTATCTTTTCAGTATTATACCCTAACTTAGCGTTCATGGTCACTTCCGCCCAATGGGGAACCATCAGTATTAATAGAATTAGCACATAACTATTTCCCCTGCCTGGAATTTTTTTTGGCTAGGCAATAGGGTTAAGTGACTTGCCCAGGGTCACACAGCTGGTAAGTGTCAAGTGAACTCAGCTCTTCCTGATTCCAGGGCTGGTGCTCTATATACTGCACAACCTAGCTGCACCCCTTCCCTCCCCTCCACTGGGATTTAGAGGTAGCTAGGTGTCACAGTGACTAGAGTTCCGGGCCTAAAGTCAGGAAGGCCTAAATTCAAATCCATTCTCTAGTACTTATTAGCTGTATGGACAAGTGACTTTACTAGTTTGCCTCAGTTTCCTCATCTGTAAAATGAGGATCATAATAATACTTCCCAGGGTTGTTTTGAGGATAAATGACATAATATTCATAAAGTGAATTCACACAGTGACTGGCACATAGTAAGCCCTTAATAAATGCTTTTTTCCTTCCTTTGTTTAAGGTTAGACCAGGGCCAGCATGGTCTAGAGCCCTGGACAGTGAGTTCAGAGGTGAGGCTTTCTGGCCCTGGCACTGCCACCAGCTTACCCTGGAGACTTTGAGCTCCACTTTCCTTCTTTGCTGTTATAGAGTGGTTTGGACTAGGTTGGGTCAGGAGTTTTCTTTTAATATTTGTAGATGATAACTTTTTGAAGCTATGCCTTTTATGTCCCTACATACTTCAATTAGTGTCAGAGAGACTTGGCACATTTTAAATTTTTAATCCAACCAAGTTAGTCTTCTTGGAGATTGTGTGCTAGTGCCTCATTCTGTTGGGGAGGTGACTCTGGATTCTTGAAGGCTGTTATGCCAGAGAAAGCTGGGAAATGAGGCCAGTCACCAGGATCGGAGGACTTAGAGCTGACTGGGCCCTCAAAGGCCATCGAGTCCAAGGGTTTGTATCATGGACCCTCTTGGGTACCCTGGTGAGTCTTGCGGACCCCTCCTCTGAAATGTTATGAAGTGCATAAAATAAAAACTAGACGATTACAAAAGAAATCAATGATATTGATATACAATTATCAAGACATTAAAAACAAAACAAAAGCAATTTGACAGACATCGGGTTAAGAACTCAACATGATTTTACAATGAGGCAACTGAGGCAGGTCTTCCATTTTTACCGAGGAGTGAAAATGAGGCCCAGAGAGAGGAAAGATCTTGGCCAAGATCTCATTGGTAGCAAGTAGCCAAACTGGGGTTAGAGCCCAAGGTTTTGACTTCAGTCCCAATGCACTTTTTCAGAGAGGAGCCCCAAGTGGGGCCCCTTGGAGGTTTCTAGCTGGGTGTGTGTGTGGGGATAGCATGAGAGCTTTAGGCTTGAGCTCTGTTTGTGCCAAGGCATTTTCCTGTTAATGAGGTGAGTCAACAAACAGGTACAAACTCATTTGTTTATTTTGGCTTAAAAGAAATCTCTGGTTGAGCAGGCAAGGAGTCCCTTGGACTGTGTGGTCTTGAAGGCATCCATCCCGCTCTTAGTGTTTCATCACTGAACATTTGATGATCTGAAACACCTCCCAGCTCTGACATTTTTAGTTCCAAGAGCCTTCCTGGCTCCGTCTCTGTTCTGAGATCTCTCTGGGCACAGTGTTCTAGTCTCAAATCCCTTTCAGCTGGGATAGTTTGCTAATCCTTGAAGAAGCAGCCCTGGTCTGTTTGGTTGACTCTGGCCAAGCATGGCATGATGAATCAGTGGTATTTTGGAAAGAGGATCAGACCTAGAGTCATAAGATCTGGGTTTGAACCCCAGCTATAACACGAATTAACTGTGTGGTCTTGAGTAAGTTACTTAACTTTTCTAAGTCTCAGTTTCCACATCGGTAAAACCAAGGCTTCATTTCAAGAAACACTTTGAAAAGTCGAAGGGACCACCATCCCTCATTGGGTGTTTCCTAGTAGTGATTGGAGACCAAGTGGGTCATCGTGTTGTTCATAGTGAAGATTCCAGGCTGATGAGGTTTCTTCTGACTGTGAGATTCTGTGAAAAAGGGGATGCATGACACCACCTGCTTCCCAAGGATAATACTCGGTAAGCCTTGGAGCTCCCTCTCCTGAATTAGGAATTCTTCTCGCCTGTCACGGCCACTTCTAATACTCTTGTTCCCAGGTCCCTTTCCCCTCTGACACTGTTCTGAGGTCCCTCTCAGCTTTGTTCTGGTGTTCTAAGACTCCTTCTAGCTCTGAAATCCTTTCCAGCATTGATCTTCTGTGTTCTAAGGGGCCCTCCAGAGTCCACCAATATTCCAAGAGCCCTTTACTCTGGCATTCAGTCAGTCCATAAGTGCCTACTGTGTGCCATGCACTGTGCTAATTAAGGCTCCTTTTAGCTCTAAGGTTCTACATTCTAAGGCTCCTACAGCTGTAATGTTCTACGACCCTTTAATTGTTGAAGGGTTGGAATATTAGCCCGTCCTTCCTTGCAGGGAGCCCCCAAGAAGCTCCCCACCCCATCTTCCATCCCCAGTTTGCCAGGATGTAACTAGACCCGTGCAGAAAAGGAAGTGATCTGTGGACTTGGAGATTTTTTTTCTCACTTCTCCTCTCACCACAGCTGATGCAGGTCATGTCCTTTGTCTGGGGGTTGTCCGTCTTGACACCCTTGTCTTCCTCCTCTGCTCCTCCCCTTCCCCGGCTGTGAGGGGGGACTGTTGACCTCGTGACTTAAACACACTTGCTTATGCACACACAAATGCTCGTATCCACACCTATATTATGGGCTTCCCCAAAGCCCAGTGGGGGGGGGGTGGCTCCTGCTTCTGTGTTGGTTGTTTCCAGTTTCCAGATGTGCTCATGAAAAGAGGAACAGCCACAATTGGAATTTTGTGTTTTTATCCCTGTGTCTTGGAGCTGGTAGGTCAAGACGCTTGAGATGCCTCTGACATTAGAACAGACACATTTTCCCCAGGGGCTTTCCCTGGGGAGCTGTGATTTTGAGGATGGGACTTGGTGTTGGGGGCTTTGGGGCTTCACCCTCTTGTGTTTCCCTCTTAGGTGAGGATGGAGGAAGGGGCTTTCCAAGGCTTCCACTTCCTCAAGTTGCTCCCTGTTCCTTCCCTTTCGCCACATGTCAGCTGATGATGTACATTATTAAGCATTTCTCACTGAGCGTAGAGGAGTGTGGAAACTGCTCTCAGGACTGCCTGGAGAGGAGTGGAGCTGTGACTCATACAGTCACCCCCCCCCAGGGGACCTTTACGGTCAGTCAGGCAAATTCAAATTCCAGAGAGGGGATTTGACCTGTCCCAGGGTCATCAGTGCTTCTGTGACTGAGGTGGGACCAGAACCCATTTCTTGTGACTCCCAGGCGGATGCTCTCGGTGGAATACCCACCTTATTACATGCACTTTGGATGCTAAGCAGAATTGTGTTAGGTACTGGGTTTTTTCCCATAGTGACAGCTGTTCTTTCCTCCTTCCCCTCCCCCTTCCTCTTTGTCTTTAGCTGGATTTTCACCTCCCCCACCTTATTACAGGCAAGGCTGCTCACCTGAGCACTAGGACAGTGGAAAGTACTCTGTCCTGGTGTTGGAGGACCTGGATTCAGATCTTGCTTCCAAGTCTCATTACCTGTGTGACCTTGAGGCCAAATTCTTCGGCCTCAAGATGAGACGTTGCACTCACTAGATGCCTCTGAGGCTCACAAAGAGGACAAAGCGGGAGAGCATGACCACCCCAGTGCAGCCCATCCCCAAGATGGAGACCCAGGAGGGCCTTGCCCCTTATGGCCATTGGGATTAATGTCACCCCAAGCAGAGGGGGAGAGTCAGTCTGATCCTGGATCCTTTGGGGTGGCAGGCCTGCAGCCTTTCCCGGCCTGGAGTTCCCAGGGTGCTCAGCACTGTGGGGGAATCCCCAAAGTCATGACTTTCATGAGTCACATGAAGTCAGATGGGTTCAGGGTTGGAAGGATTCCATCTTCCCTTCCTTTGAATAAGACATGTCCCTGGATCCTCAGGTCCTTTGGTCCTTCCTCCTCCATCCCAGAGGCTCACAGGCTTGTCCAAGCTCCTGTGCAGGTGGAGGGGATCATCTGTGTTCAGCTTCATGTGTGTAGAGAGGAAGAATCACATCGATTATGTGCTGAGTTTCAGCTTTCTTTTTTAATCACAGAAAAACCCCAGGTTCTCAAAGGCTGTATCCATGAATGTGGGCCAATTTAGTTGAGTTCCTTTCAATTTGGTTCAGTTTAGCAAGCTTGTATTAATATTACTGTGTGCCAGGCACCTGCTTGAGGATGGTATAGATACATAGACAAAAACCAGACAGTGCTTGCCCTCAGGACCTGGGAAACAGTGTGTGCACGTATACATAGATATGAACCATGAACAAAGGAAATGCCAGTCATGGGGAAGTCAGGAGTTGGTAGAAGCGCTGGTTGGGGTGGGGGTAGGGGTCAGGAAAGGCCTCGTGTTGGAGAGGGGTGCGTGAGCCAGGCTCTGGGCTAAGTCTATGGCCCGCTGGAGATGCTGATGGTGTTGGGACTTTTGGGGAATAAAAGAGGAGGAAGCTTCCTGGCCCCTCAAAGAGCATCCAGTCAGGGCACTGAGTTTGGACAGCATGGTCTCACAGTGCAAGGTTCTTTAAAAAACAAATAATCTTTCGTCATTTACATTGCTAGCACTCTTCCCATTTTCCTCTTCCCTCTCTCCTCCCAGAGAGGCATCCCACATAACAAATAATATTTTTAAAGGAAAAAAAGAGGGAGGAAAAAAATCAGGAAAAAACAATCAATATATTGAAAACATCTGAAAATATATGCAAAGTTCCCCCACCCAAGGATCTCTTTGTGCAGGGACTTTTTACCTATGCTTCGGGAACCTGTTTTTAAAAATTATCTGGATAAATGTATTTCAGTATAATCAGCTTCCTTTGTAAACCTATGTAATTTATTTTATACATCTAGAAACAGTATTCTGAGGAGGGGTCCATAGGCTTCCCCAGATCCAAAGGGCCCAGGACACAAACAAGGTCATGACTCCCCCTCCCCCTCCCTCCCCACTGGTAGAGTCTGGAATCAAAGGGAGTGGGTTCAGATTCCAGCTCTGATCTTTTCCTTATCTTGTGGCCCTAAGCAAGTCACTTAACCAGTAAAATGAGTGAGTGGTACAAGATCATCCGTCCCTAAGGTCCTTTCTACTTCTAAATCCTAGGATCCTTTGTACACTTAAACCCACACATACATGTGCTGGCCCACAGTGTACATATACGTGTAGATTCATGCCAGCACATGGACGTGTTTGCAAGTATATTTGCATGTGCATACACACATCACTTGCTCAGGTTGGCTAATTGCTCATAGACAGCCAGGTTTATTTGTTTTTTCCTAGGGCATCCCTTCCTTCTTAGGACCCCTTCCTATTCAGAGGCCTGAGGCTCTGGGGCATACCTTGCCTGGGAGAAAGAAATGTATTTTTAGCCCCTGTTTGTGTGGCTTGGGAGGCAACATTAACGCTGTCTCCTTTGTGCTGGTTTTGTGTTTGTTTAACCAGGACGGCTTTGGGCCTGGGCTCTGAGCCAGCCTGTCTGCCCGAGAGGTTCTTAGAGGATGGAGGGGGTGTGTGTGTATGGGGGAATGCATGGCGGCCATGTTTGCTGCTTGCCACAGCTTGGCCTGGGAGGGGTAGGATGGGCCGGCTCTGGTTCCCGCACCCCCTGCCCTCCCAGCCACCAACCCCGAGGGGGCTAAGTGGATGTGGAGTGATGACATCATTAGGGATGTCGGTATCTCGGACTCCCGTACCTCTTCCAGCTCGATGGTGGCTGTTGCTTTGGGTCTTCTATGGGGAATGGGAGGCAGGTGTGCCCACTCTAGGGGATCTTAGTGGATGGCTTTCCTTCTTGGCTCTTGGCCAAGCCCAGCTGGGACTCACCCCATCAGATATGATAGGCAACTCAGAGCAAGCGGAGATGTCTTTGGAAGAAGCTCTGCTTTTCCCTGTAGATTCCTTCCTTCCCTGGTCTCAGTCTGCATAACCTCTTGCCTAGGTTGCTGCATTAACGGCTTAGCCAGTCTCCCTGCCCCTGGCCTCTCCCTGTGCCAATCACAGGGTGTCAGAGCTGGAAGGGACCCAAGTACCTTGAATGTTAGATGTGGAAGAATGTTAGAATTGGAAGATTCCTTAGAACGTTCTGTGGTGGGCTGGGATCTTAGAACATAGAATGTTAGAGCACAGAATTCAGGTGGGGGGTTAGTATAGTGACAGCATGCTTTTACATGTACAAGACTGAATGTAGATGGAGTTTGGCCCAGGGTGAGGGGAGGTACCAACTTAGGGGGAGCCAGCCCTTGGCCTAGAGGTGGATAAATGAAGGCCTCATGGATTGTGTTTCTGGCTGCTTTCAGCTCTGGTCTCCTTTGAAAATCTACCTTGTGTTGGGGAATGTCCCCCTAGTCACCTTCTCAGATCTCCCCACTAGTGCATGATCTAATGGTCATTCTCATCCATTTCTTTCTCTTCCTTTGCAGGGTTAACCAGGCTGGCTGTTTCCATAACCCCCTAGATGTGGAGCCCTGAAGGATCTGAGAGGTTATTGGACCACTTGCCTCCCCTCCCCCCCTCCAACTGCTGCCATGTGTACAGCCATCTGTCCCTGGGCCCTCCTGCTGCTGGGGGGAGTGTGGGTGGTGGCCAGGAGCGCTGAACCCCACTTCCGGACCTTCCCGGTGAGTGACTGGAGTTTGACCCACCTGGTTGTCCACAGCAAGACAGGAGAGGTGTATGTGGGGGCCGTCAATCGCATCTACAAGCTCTCAAGCAATCTGACCCTGCTGCGGACCCATGTCACGGGCCCCGTAGATGACAATGAGAAGTGCTACCCGCCACCCAGCGTCCAGTCCTGCCCCCACGGGCTGGTGACCACCAACAATGTTAACAAGCTTCTCCTGGTGGACTATGCTGCCAACCGGCTCATCGCCTGTGGGAGCACCTCCCAGGGCATCTGCCAGTTCCTGCGTCTCGATGACCTCTTCAAGCTGGGCGAGCCTCATCACCGCAAGGAACACTACCTGTCCAGCGTCAACGAGTCGGGCACCATGTCTGGCGTGCTCATCGAGGTCCCCGGCGGGCATGACAAGCTCTTCATCGGCACCCCCATCGACGGCAAGTCTGAGTACTTCCCCACCCTGTCCAGCCGCAAGCTGATGGAGAATGAGGAGAACGCGGAGATGTTCGGCTTCGTCTACCAGGATGAGTTCGTATCGTCCCAGCTCAAGATCCCCTCGGACACCCTGTCCAAGTTCCCAGCCTTTGACATCTACTACATCTACAGCTTCAGCAGTGAGCAGTTTGTCTACTACCTGACCCTGCAGCTGGACACTCAGCTGACCTCGCCCGACTCCACGGGCGAGCAGTTCTTCACCTCCAAGATCGTCCGCCTCTGCGTGGACGACCCCAAGTTCTATTCCTATGTGGAGTTCCCCATCGGCTGCGTGCAGGGTGGCGTTGAGTACCGCCTGGTGCAGGATGCCTACCTGAGCAAGCCAGGCAAGGCCCTGGCCCGCCAGCTCGGCGTGTCCGAGGGGGAGGACGTGCTCTTCACCGTGTTCGCCCAGGGTCAGAAGAACCGGGTCAAGCCGCCCAAGGAGTCTGTCCTCTGCCTCTTCACCCTCAAGAAGATCAAGGACAAGATTAAGGAGAGGATCCAGTCGTGTTACCGGGGGGAGGGCAAGCTCTCCCTGCCCTGGCTCCTGAACAAGGAGCTGGGCTGCATCAACTCGGTGAGTGAGGGGATGGAGCTGGGTGGGAGAGGACCCTTCCCCACTGAGGCTTCCCCTGTGGTGGGGGTGAAAGGGGCCTGAGAAGGGTAACTCGGCACAGTTGAACTCAATTCAGCAATTATTAAACCTCTACTCTGTGGACAGCAAGGTAGACAGGTGGCTCCTGAGACCCAGAGACCTGGGTCCTACCTTTGGCACTGTCTGTGTGTCCCCGGGCAGGTCCTGTCTCAGCGTCCCCAGAACAAGACAACAGATAGTGAGCCATTTTGTAGTCGTTGCCGCAGAGAGAGCCCTGCATCTGAAGCTGGAGGATCAAGGCTCAGATCCCCATTCTGCTGATGCGGACCGTGGGCGGCTTATTTCCCTTCCTTTGGGCCTCCCTT
Organism: Phascolarctos cinereus; assembly: GCF_003287225.1. Taxonomy (NCBI): domain Eukaryota; kingdom Metazoa; phylum Chordata; class Mammalia; order Diprotodontia; family Phascolarctidae; genus Phascolarctos; species Phascolarctos cinereus. Next base: position 60,255,646 of record NW_027555847.1, read on the forward strand.
GTCCCCTTTATGACGTGCTGGTGCAGGACTGGGTGATGTCCGAGGCCTCAGGCAGCTGCGACGTTTTATGTTCCTGCATCTCTTTCTTTATATGGGACTTTACAAGTGTGGGCCAGGCCAGGCTGGCTGAGCCAGGGTTTGGATGCTTACCGGCCTTGGGGGCCGAGCTCAAGGGGCAGGGCCAGCTGGGTGGGTGTTACGTGGAGAGCCCTGTGGGGGAGCTCCGAGCTGACTGAGGGGTGGGCAGGGAGAGAGGGGGCTGAAATGGCAGAATATCCTTCTGTGCCAAATATGTAAGAGACTCCCAGGTATTTTGCAACAACCAAATCTGCCTTAGGAGACAAGCACACAGCCCTGCCTTCAAGGGGGTTACTCTCTAAGACATGAGGCAGCCGGGGCACAATAGCTGTTCCTTTCTCCTGATTAACAGATAGGGGCACCCTTTCGTAAAAAGAAAATGAGATCAGTTTGGTTGGACAGTCGGGCCACTCAGGCAGACTTTAATAATCATTGCTTTTCTTTGCTAATCATCGCTGACTTCTCTCTCTACTTCATACCCTACATTCATTCAGTCATGAAGTCTTGTCAACTCGGTTCATTCTAGAAAACATGAATATATGCCCTAAATAATGAATTATTATGAATTAATGATTTAATTTATACGTGTATTAATTGCTTACTGTATGCAGGACTCTGTGTAGATAAGCCTGTTCCTGCTCTCAAGAAGTTTACAGTCTAGCAGGGGGGAATTTAACATATACATAGAAAACTGTTATCCAATGGGAAGAGCCTTGGACTGGGCATCTGGAGACCTGGTGACCCCTGGCTCACTTTGTGAGGGAGGGCCCCTCATTTCCTTTTTCTGAGCCTCAGTTTTCTCATCTGCAAAATGAGGACAATAATCCTCCTATTTGTTCTCACAGAGTTTCTAGGGATAAACTGAGGCAGTCGAGTTGATTCAGCCTAATAGATGAATTTGCGAAGCACCTTCTCAGTGCCGTGTGCTCCTCAGTGCTGTTTTGCTTTTTCTGTGGGACTAGTGATTTCATCCGTGTGGAGAAACTCCATCTCCTGATGCGTCAGCTCCTCCTCTGTAACTTTCAGTCTCAAAGAACTGCCTGGGGCCCTTAGAGCTAGTATGAGTCAGTGTGTCCTCCTCTGTCTGCTTCCCCACATCGCCTCTCTTGCCGCTTGTCAGGGGTCTACAGAGATGGACAAGCCATGGAGCCTGTCCTGAAGGAGCTCCTGGGAATAGGGTGGGATTCCACACCATCGCAGGTTTAATGCTGGAGGGACCCTTAGGGGCCAACTCCCTAATTTGACAAATCTGGAAAACTGAGGCACTGAGAAGTCGGTAGGTGACTTGCCCAGTTTACACAGCTAGTGAGGCCTGAGTTAGGATTTGCACTTGGGCCTTGCTGACTTCCAAATCAAGCATTTTATCAACCAAGCCCTTGCCCAATACTTTGGCACATAGCAGGGGCTTAATAAATGTTTATTGACTGACTGAAAGAGCATGTAGCTGTTTCAGAAGGTCTTGAGCAAGGACCCCTCAAAGGCTAATGAGTGGTGTGTTTAGGGGTGTGGAAAGTTGGCCATCTTTGGCTGGAGAATGTATGGATGAAGAAAATGAGTGGAAGAGCACTCTTGAGCACTTAACACACAGAGCAAAGTGCGAAGGCCCTGCCCTCAAGGAGTTTCTGTTCTTATAAAGGGAGGAAGCTACATTTATGTGAAGGGCAGTGCTGGGCCTGGAGTCAGGAGGACCTGAGTTCAGATCTGGCCTCAGACACTTACTAGGTGTGTGACCCTGGGCAAGTCACTTAACCCTGTTTACCTCAGTTTCCTTGTTTGTGTTTCCTCCTCTGTAAAACAAGCTAGAGAAGCGGGTCACAGAGAGTCTGAAATGAGTGAATGACAACATATTTCTGTGAGAGTGGCGGCCTGGGAATGGAGGGTGTGGGGAGGCCCAGGGATGCTGCATTGCCCTCTGAGGCAACCAGTTGGTCCTTTATGGGAACTCTGACCAAAGTGGGTGGGAACGGAGGTAGCCCACTGATGACATGCCTTATGGGCTTATATGGTGCAGTCATGTCAGAAGCAGGAAACCCCATTCTCCTTCTGACTCTGCTACCACCTTCCTGTGTAGCTGTGAACAAGTCACTGTCCCCTCCGGGCTTGAATTTTGTTGTCTGCAGAAGGGGTAGGGAGTGAAGTGGTCTGGGGTGATGAGGGATATGTGTCTCTCTAAGGTCCCTTCTGGCATGGAAGTCATTCATTTCTATGTGAGGACCAAGGGATGATGGCCAGGGAGCTGAGAGAGAGACGAAGAGAAAGAGAGAGACAGAGACAGAGAGACAAGGAGAAAGAGAGACAGAGACAGAGAGAAAGAGAGGAAGAGAAAGAGAGAGAGAGGCAGAGAGAGAGACAGACAGACGAGAGAGAGACAGAGAGAGGAGAAAGAGAGAGAGAGAGGGGAAGAGAGGGAGGGAGAGAGAAGAGAAAGGGAGAGAGAAGGAGGAGGGAGAAAAGTGAGGGGGAGGGGGAGACAGAGAGACAGAGATATTAACAGACAGGTACCTGCTAGCTCTGGTCACCTGCCCCTACCCCTTCTGCCCAGCCTGGCCCTGCAGGCTCTAGGGACCTCCCTCCTCTGCCTTTTTTCTCCTAGGCCCTGGGAGCTCACACTCTCCTTTGATGTTTTTTCCTTGCTGACTCATCCAATTAACCTTAATTGTCAGTAGACTCCAGGATTCTGGGGTTTGAGGCCAGAAACTGCCTGGGCAGAGGCCTGAGAACCCATGGGCTGGTTGTCTCCCCGTTCTCTCCATTTCCCCTGCTCCGTCCTTATCCACTGCTCCACCCCCCCTTCCCCAAGCTTGTTGTATGAGAGCCCCCCTCCCCCATTCCTGGTTTCCACTGAGCCTGAGCCCCTGGGTGTGTGTTCCCACAGGCCCCTTCCCACATCTCAGTGGGAGGGGACAGGCAGGAGGCGATCAGCTGGCAGATCACAGAACTGTTAATAACACGGTCCAGAGAACTGCTCAGTGACGGTGGATTAAAGAGAGCTGAGATTACACTTGGGCGGCCTGAGGCCGAGCCCTTCCGCTGCTGCTCCCTCTGGGCCCTTGGTATGCAGGATGGGGCAGGGCAGGGCTGGGCTGGCCGGAGCAGAGCCAGGGGTCCCTCCCCTGGGGCTTGACCCCCTGTTCTTCTGCCTCGGGAGAGGACCTCAAACAAAAACTGGGCAGAGGGCTCCTAGAGAGAGAAAGAGGGTTGAAGAGAGACCCTCAGGGGAGGGGCGTAGGTGACCTGGCATCACTTAACCGTCAAGGCCCACGTAAAATCCCGTCTTCTCCGGAAGCCCTGTCTAGGTCCCCTTAATTCTAGTGACTTCGCTCTTGTGATGATTTCCCCTTTTTCCTGCACGTAGCTTGTTTGTACGTATTTGTTTGCTGTTGCATTGTAAGCTCCTTGAAGGCAGCGGCTGTCTTTTGCCTCTTTTTGCATCCTCAGGGTTCAGCACAGTGTCCTGCACATAGTAGGTGCTTCATAAATATCTGACTGGCTGAGTCACCTAAGGCCTCAGTTTCCTTGTCTGTAAGACATGGGGGTTGGGCTGGATGATGTTGGAAGTCCCTTTCTGGAAGGCCATAGGCTGGTATCCAGTCCCCTTGTGACTCGACTTCATTTTCTACCCCTGTAGAACGAAGGGCCTAGGGATGGAGCAGTGTTTCCCAAGCTGAGTTGGGAACACTTTGGGACTTAAAATATGTTGATGGGATCCATTGAATGCTGGTCTGTGGGGGAGGGATAAAGGAGTGGGTGGGAAATTTTGGAGTACAATAGAGTAAATGAAGCCTGTTTTCATGCTGAAAAAATTTGCCACATGTAGTAAGTATTTTTGTTACATACATAATTTCACATTTAATATTTTAAAGGGAAATGTATTCCTAGGATCCAGAGCCTTGCAGCCATGATTTCTAGAGCACCAACTTTTGCCAAACACAGCTGGGGAGAGACAGACCAGATCGTTTCATGATGGGTCTAGGGCAGGAGGGGCATCAAGGTTGCTCAGTGGATGGAGGACTGGACCTGGAGTCAGGAAGACCTGAGTTCGGATCTGGCCTCAGACACTCACTAGCTGTGTGACCCTGGGCAAGTCACTTCACCCTGTTTGCCTCAGTTTCCTCATCTGGACAATGAGCTGGAGAGGGAAATGGCAAACCACTCCAGCATCTTTGCTGAGAAAACCCCCAGTGAGAGAAGGAAGAGTCAGACACAACTGAATGACTCAACAGTATTGGGAAGGGACCTTGGTGGCCAAGTAGGCCAAATTCCCCATTTTACAGAGGGGGAAAGTTAAGCTCAGGGAGGGCTCATCCCTTTGCCCAGGGTCCCACAAGCGGCAGGCATCAGAGACTGGATTTGAACCCAGGTCCTTTAGATTCCAGAGTCAGTATTCTTTCCACTGTACTGAAATGCCTGTTAGATGCAAGAGTGCATTTATTGTGTATATCTAATAGGAACTTAATAAATGTGTTAAATTGAATTCTCATTGCTCTTTGTGCCTTGCAACACGAAATAACTTTCAATTTAGCAAACATTAATGAAGCATCTGTTATGTGCGGGACAAGGTGATAGAACCTTGGGAAGTAAAGACCAAAGGAAAGTAAGTCCTGCCCTCAAGGAGCTTACCTTCTGTTGGGGAGTATGATAAATACGTTCAGTCGTGTCTGATACTTGATGGTCCCATTTGGGGTTTTCTTGGCAAAGATCCTGGAATGGTTTGCCATTCCTTCTCCAGCTCATTTTACAGATGAGGAAATGGAGGCAAACAGAGTTAAGTGACTTGTGTAGGGTCACACAGCTAGGAAGTGTCTGATGCTGGACTTGAACTCAACGAGATGAGTCTTCCTGACTTCAGGCTGGGCACTGTATCCATTGCACCACCAGAATCTGAACCATAGAATGTTAAGAGTTGGGAGGGATCTCCGATGCGCACCGATCCACCATTTGTGAAATGTTGCATGTTGAATGTGCATCTTATAGGTGGGTCTGAGGATGGTCTCTTATGGTGCAGATGCTCGCCTTCCCTCTGAGAGACGGCGCAGCAGCTGGCTGACGGGGGGAAGGCCAGGCAGGCTTATGGGGAGCTGGGCAATCCAATTTTATCTTTCTTTCAATTCAGTCAGGTTGGAAAGAGACGAGATTGTCATTGGCTTAGCTGCCTAGCCTCTGCCTGCTTGGGCTTGGCTTCGGGCCCTAGGGGGGAACCTTTCTGTCTTTGCTTCCTGCTTCATTTGCCCTCTGAGAGGCCTGGCCTTCGGGAAGAATGCTGGAGCTGGAGTCTAGTGTTGGGTTTGAAATCTGGCTGTGCAAATGAAAGCTTCGGTGTCACCATCTGTAAAATGGGGATGATAAGCCTTTGGATACAGCGCATTCCCTCCTTTCCCTGGATGCTCTCTCCTTTCTAGGTTTCTGTGACACTCCTCTCTCCTGGTCCTTGTCTCCGTATGACCACTTAGTCCTCAGTCTCCTTTGCTGACTCTTTATCCGGGTCATGGCTGCTCAGTTGGCGTCTCCCAAGGACTGGTCCTGGGCCCTCTTCTTTTTTTTTTTTGGCGCTCTCTGCTCTATCCCTTGGTGACCTCATCAGCTGCTCTGGTTTGCTTCTCATCTAGATGCAGATGATTCCCAGACCTTTCTCTCCCCCCTGGTCACGCATCGCCAGCTGCTTTCTGGACATCTTGAACCTGCCTATCCTGTAAGCATCTCACACTCAGCATGTCCAGAACAGAGCTCCTTATTTTTCCCTCCAAATCCTCCTCCCTTCTGAACTTCCTTATTACTGTTGAGGACACCGGCATCCTTCAAGTCACCGAGGCGTCTAACTGCAGCATCATCTCAGACTCCTCCCACCGTTGCCAAACCTTGTTTCTATCTCTCATCCATCTCCTCCACTCCAGTTCAGGCCCTCCCCCTCTCATCTGTAATAGCCTTCTCATTGATCTCTTGCTTCAGATCTCATCCATCCTCTGCTCAACCAGGAAGATTTTTCTCGTGTGTAAGTCTAGCTGTGAACGTCAGCGTTTCCCTAGCCCTCTATCATCTGAAGCTCTTCCTGACCTGGCTCTTCCTGACCTTTCCCATCTTTATTCGTTACTTTTGTCTCTGCACTTCCATCTGGCCCCACTCTTCCTCCAGGTCAGCATTCTGTCTCTCCCCATCTCTGTTCTTTTGCTCTGGCGTCCTGAGTGTACTGGAATGAATGCCTGGTCCTCTCCCTCTGCCTCTCAGGCTCTGGGGCTTCCCTGTAGGTGGCCTTTTTCACTCTCCCCTTCCTCTTTTTTGTTATGTGCATATGTACGTTCCATCTACTTTGTACCTATCACCCATATTTCCATATTTCTCTCCTCCATTAGAATGTAAGCTCCTTGAGGGCAGGGACTGTCTTTTGCGTTTCTTTGTGTCTCCAGCTTTTGTCATAGTGCCTGGCACACAGTAAACACTTACAAAACACTTGTCGAATGACTAATGTGGAAGTCTGTTTTACATGATAGCACGTGTATAGTCTGGATCAGAGTGCTTGCTGTCTTGGGGGAGGGGAGAGAAGGAGGGAGAAAAATTTGGAACTCAGTCTTTTAAAAAATGAATGTTGAAAATTGTCTTTACAGGCAATTGGAAAAAATAAAATACTGTTTATATTGAAAGTGCCCAAAACAGATACTTGTTGACTGGCAACCCCTTTACTTTGTGTTAGATGATCTGGGCATTTGATAAATGATAGAGCAGATCTGGCATATGAGTGAAAGAAAGAGGTCTAGCGAGAAGGGAGGGAATAGGCAGGAAATACCTTCTATGTGTCAGGCCTTGTGCTAAACACTTTGCACATATGATTTCATTTGATCCTCATAACCCTGGGAGGTAGGTGCTATTATTAACTCCCTTTTACAGTTGAGGGAACTGAGTTTAGGTGACTTGCCCAGCATCACACAGCTAGACAGGATTTGAACTCAGGTCTTCCCAATTCCAGGCTCAGTACTCTATCCACTAAGCCCCCTTAGCTGTCTCTTGTGAGAGTGAGGTACATCGGAAAGAGCATTGAATCTCAAGTCAGAGGACCTGAGTTCACTCTCCAGCCCCCACCAGCTCCACCCCATGTGACTCTGGACAAATTTCCTCACCTCCCTGGACCTCAGTCTCTTCATTCTGTGTAAGGAGGCTCTAAACGATTCAGCTGGTAATCTGGACTCCCAAGACATTCAGGGTCCTTTGCACACTCCAGTTTCTGCCCAGTTGGGCTGGGTCTGATGGGGGTCAGCCTGCCTTGCCTACCCCGTACCCTAACTGCAGGACCAACCAGCTTCCGTTCTGCCTACGAGATAAGCTCTTCTACCTGAGCGTGGTGGGGAGAGGTACAGACGCTTTCCTAATGAGGAAATTAGGGAGCCACTTGGCAGCCTCCTCACTGCTCAGTACAGCTGTATTTGCCATCTCCCAGTGAGTCTGTTGAGACAAAGCAAAGAACGGTAAACACCATAAACATTTACCCTCTTGCATATTCAGCAGCAGATGAGGTTAAGGAAACTGCACAGTGAAGTGTGCCCGGGAGAAGGGAAGGAGGAGGAAGACCGGCTCTGACGGTGCTGATGCTCTGGGTGGAGACCTACCTTGGTGTTGGAAGCAGTCTGTCCTTCCTCCCTCCTCCTGCCCAGGGCTTTCTCTGCTCTGCCTCCATCTTCTCTTCCTCTGGGATCTGCTCACTCAGCTGGGGTCTGTGCCCTGGCCCCAAGGAGGAGCATGGCAGAGCCAGGATATGTTGGCTGCAGCTCAGCAGGGATTGGATCTTTGCCCTCCTTTCCAGCTGAGGCTCCCTCCTGCTTAGTGGCTGGTTCAGCACATGCCACTGAGCATACTGGAGAGGGGATCCTGGGAATTCTGGGGCCATTCTCTCTCCCCATCCCACCCTATGTTCCCTCTGCCATTAAGACAAGAGAAAAGATCAATGGTGGGAGGTAGGGTCCATCATGCTGGAGGGTTAGAATGGGGTAGGGTGATGCCAGTCAGGCCCAGGATTGATCTCTGTTCCCCATAGGCAGAGTCATGATGGGTTTTTTTTTTATAGCTGCCCATCTTTCTGATGGGGGAAATTACAGATCGACTAATCCCAGTCACAGACTGAGCCCCCTGCTCCTCACTCTGGCCTTAGTATCAGGCCCTGTTCCAGGCCTCTAACTCTGCTCAGTGAGCCAGTACTGCTCAGGGGCTCAGCTGGTAGAGAAATGGCCCTGAGGCCCTCTGGGGAGGAGACACAAATAAGTTTTCTGGGAGTAAATTGGTCCCTGCTGCTGCCTGTGGATCTCCCCACCCCTGATTATTCATTAAGTCTTGGCTAATGGGGGGCCTTTGCCTCCTCATCTGGAATTGGTCAGGGCCATAGCCAGTTCTGTCTCTCATTTCGGGGAGGAGGGATAGGGTGGGGGTTGGTGATAGCCAGGAATAAGCCAGCTTGATTGGGGGCCTCCCTGCCTTGCTCCTCACCTTGTCACTCTTCACAGCCCTCCTCCCCACATTTAGTCTTCTGTCAGCCTGTCGCTGACGTTCTCCCTCCCTCTCCCCCTCCCTCCCTTCTTACTGTTGGAGAGGGAAACAGGAGAGAACACCAGAATAACAATTATCATCCCTTACATCTGCAGGTTCTGTTAGGTTTTCACAGTGAGTTCCCATCCATAATCTCATTGGCTCCTCAATTTTTACCTGTCAATGGAAACTTATTCCCATTTTACAGGTGAGGAAACGGAGATCCAGGCACAACTTGGGTTTCTAGTGTTCTTTCACATTTGGAAGGGGCCACAGATATGCTCTATCTCTGCCTCTCCCTGACACCTTATTTTAAGGATGAGGAAACGGAGGCCCAGAGATGGGAAAACACTTCTTGAGGTTCACGAAGCTGGAACTAGGAGGCGGGTCTCCCGGTACCCATCTTGGTGTCCTTGGATGCATCAGCCTTTTACCTTCTTCCTGCCAATCAGAGGCTGTTCTTCTACTCCTCCTTGGCCTCAGCTCATTATCAGTCAGTCCCCCAGCTTGCATCTATTAAGCATTTACTGTATACCAGGCATGATGATGGTGGCTAACATGTCTATAGTACTTTCTATGTGTCAGAGCCCACGCTAAGAGATGTTATCTCACTGGATCCTGTGAGGCAGGGCTGCTATTATCCCCATTTTACAGGTGAGGAAACAGGCAAACCGAGGTTAAGTGACTTGCTCAGGATTGCACAGCTATTAAGTGTCTGAGGGGGCAACTAGTGGCAAGGTGCATAGAGGGCTAGGCCTGAAGTCAGGAAGACTCCTCTTCCCGAGTTCAAATCTGGCCTCGGACCCTGGGCAAGTCAATTAACTTTGCCTCAGTTTCTTCATCTGTTACATGAGCTGGAGAAGGAAAGGGCAGACCACTCCAGTTGATGTTCAAGAACGTGAACAAGTGTCTGAGATAGGATTTGAACTCGGGTCTTTCTGACTGCAGACCCGGCCGCTGGATGCACTGTGTCTCCTAAGTGCTGGGGAGGCAGTGCCTGTCTTCAAGGAGTTTACATTCTTTTGGAGGAGATAACATGTTCATTAATAAGCACGTGTGAAAGTGTATATATATAATTAATAAGCTTATATGAAAGCACATATAAAATACATACAAGATAAATTTTGAATGTGGCAGCAGAGGGGAGCAGGTCAGGGACCGTGGAGATCAGGACGAGTTTTGTGTAGAAGATGTTGCCTGAGCACAGTTTGAAAGGAAATAGGATTTTAAGAGGTGGGTAGAGAGAGAAGTGGGGGAGGAATGCATTGTAGGCATGAGAGACGGCCATTGTAAAGGCAGGGAGAGAGGAGCTGGAGTTTCCTGTGTAAGGAAGAGTAAGGAGTTTTCCACTGCAGAGTACAGGAAGGTGAGGAAAGATTGGAAAGGTAGCTTGGGGTCAAATCATGAAAGGCTTTAAATACTGAACAGAGCAGCTTCTGTCTGACACTGAGAGTGGCCAGTGAGCTCTAGGTCATCTGTTATCAACCTCTATCCCACTGGTTCTCAGGATCCCTTTATACGCATAAAAAAATGATTGAGTTCCCGTCAAAGCCCTTTTATTTATATGAGTTGGAAATTAAAGTGATCATTTTGGCCTTGTGGCCCCTTGAAAGGGTGTCAGGGACCCTCACGGATTCCCAGGCCATACTTTGAGCACCTCTGCTCTATCCAAACATCTCCAGGGGTATGAAGGTGATTCCTCAGATAAGAGGGTTGTGATGGGATCAGTTCAGACCCTCTGGTTTGCGGCTAATGTTATTCCCTTCAGTTTTCCTAGGCCCAGGGTGGTAGCCCAGAACAGATCCTTGGAGTGCTCCCAAGCCTGAACTTTCACTGACAGAACAAGACTGAAGCTTTACAGGCTAGCCTCCAGGATTGAGGATCAGCCTGGGATGGGTGGGAAGTCAAGTCCTGAATGCGGGAGTTTTGCTTGTGAGCAGGATCCAGCCAAGGGTGGCTGTGCCTGGCTCTTAATCAGTTCTTCAGGTTATCTCGATTTCTTGGCACTTCCCCATCTCATCCTGAGAGTATCCTATGGACCCCAGGAGAGTAGGTCACTCTCTTTTTGCCTAGAGTGCTTTAATGCCTTGCCCTAGTCCCCTCCACCTATCCAAATCCTTTAAGGCCTAGCCCACTTCCTCCTTATCCATCAAGCCCTTCCTGACTATCCCAACACTCAAATGTTCCAGATCACCTTCTGAACTTCTAGCTATTGTACTGTTTGTCATCTGCTTGTTACTTTAAAAACAAATTAACATTTTATTTTTTCTCCAATTACATGTAAAAACAATTTTAAACATTTCATAAAAAAAAACTTTTGAGTTCCAAATTCTCTCCTTCCCTTCCTCCCCTCCCCTTCCTCTCTATTGAGAAGACAAGCAGTTTGATATAGGTTATACGTGTGCAGTCAAGTAAAACATATTTCCACGTTAGCCATGTTGTGAAAGAAAATACAGACAAAAATACAGACAAAAAAAAAACCCAAGAAAAAGTATGATTTGATCTGCATTCAGACTCCATCTGTTCTTTCCCTGGAGGTAGATAGCATTTTTTATCATAAGTCCTTTGGAGTTGTCTTGGATCATTGTATTGCTGAGACTAGCTAAGTCATTCACAGTTGATCCTCGTTATACAGTATTGCTGTTACCGTGTTAAATGTTCTTTGGTTCTGCTCATTTCACTTTGCATCAGTTCATGTAAGTCTTTCCAGGTTTTTCTGAGAGCATCCTGCTGATTGTTTCTTACAGTGCAATAGTATTCCACTGCAATCATATACTACCACTTGTTCAGCTATTCTTCAGTTGATGGACATCTCCCACCCCCAATTTCCAATTCTTGGCCACCACTAAAAGAGCTGCTATAAGTACATAAAGGTCTTTTTCCTTTTTGTTTTTTCTCTCTTTTGGGATACAGATCTCGTAGTGGTATTATTGCTTGGTCAAAGGGTATGCATGGTTTTATAGCCCTTTGGGCATAGTTCCAAATTGCTCTCCAGAATGGATGAATCAGTTCACAACTCCACCAACAATGCATTAGTGTCTCAGTTTTCCCATGTCCCCTCCAACATTTGTCATTTTACTTTTCTGTTATATTAGCCAATCTGTTGGGTGTGGGGTGATAGTCTGCTTGGTTTTTTGTATAAGAGCCTTATCTTCTCAATTAGACTAAATTCTCCTTATATCCTCTACCATGCAGCCTAGTGTAGGCTTGTCAAGAAGCAGGTAACCAATACCTAATTGTTGATTTATTGCTATATTTTAAAAATTAAGCTGAATTACTATGTTGTGACACTCTTTGATGTAATTAGAGGTACCCTGGGGTGTTGCAAAATGCAGGTAGGCAATCTGAAGACCTCACCTTTTATTTCTTCACTCCCTTTCTCCTCTGCTTTTACTCATTCTCTTTTTCCTCTCCCTCTTCTCTTTTCCTTTCCTTTCCGCCTCCCTTTCTTTTCTCCTCTTCCTCTTCTTTCTTCCTCTCTCCTTATTCTGTCTCCTTTTCCCCCCTTTCCCCTTCTTTCATTTTTTCTCTTCCTCTCCTCTTTGCTATTCTCTTTCTTCTCTTTTTCCCCCTTTCACCTCCTTTTCTCTGTCCAAGTTTCTAGTTCCATCTTTGCTAGTTACTTGCTACATTAACTTGGCCAAGTCATGTTTGTTTTGTGGGAGCCATTTTCTTCTTCCATAAAAGAAGAATCTCTGGACTCTGTGGCATACCATGTTTGGGGCTAAGGAGCCGCTCCTCTTTTCCGTGCCTGTCATTTGACCTGAATTTGGCTGGTGTCTCTAGGAGGAGGAGACCCTGTTGTTCTTCTCTCTGGGAGGACGATGAGCCAGGCTGAGCAGCCCCTCCTCCCAGTGTGAGGGAAGTGGGGGGAAGTAGCACTTGATGGCTGCCGAGGGGCTGAGGGTCACCCTGCTAGGAGCTTAATCACATGTTAAGGAGATGGGAATCACTCTGTTAGGATAACATGAAGGGGGCCTGGCTCCTGTTGAGAGCCTGCTGCAGGCATTATGGAGAGAGAGAGAAAGGGAGGGAGGGAGGGGGAGTGAGAGAGAGAGAATACGAATGAGAGGAGAAATGGGGAGAGAGGAGAGGGAAAAGATCCCTTATTTCACATCATGCCTTCTTTCTTTTTCATGCTATCTTGACCTATTAGTGTTGAATGGTTTGAAATAAAATCTTGGTGGTTTTTCCTGGATGGTTAGCTGGCTTTCTTCTTTGGCCCTTGCCTTCTCAGCTTCTGAATCCCAGCGTCAGTCTCAGCTTAAGGTTCCTCATCTGTAAAATGAAAAGGTCAGACTCTGTGGTCCCAGAGGTCCCTGTGATTCCCTCTGAAGCCTTCGTTATCCACTCCAGCCCATAGAGATCTCTCTCTCTCTCTCCTCTGATCTCCCATAGTCAGTCAGTCACTCAACAAACGTGTATTGTACACCAACTGTGTGTTGGAGCTACTGCTTTGTCTTAAGGATAAAGGGGGGAAAAGGCCCCGCCCAGAAGGAGCTAGGCGCCTTTGGTTTTTCTCTTCCCCTGTGCTTCCTGCTCTGGCTTCAGGCTCCCCGGCTTCCTTGTGCCTGAGCTTCTTCCCCCAGACAGCCTTCCTGGGTCCCTTTAGCCCCAGCCTACAATGACTTCGTCCTCCTCCAGGCTACTATGGCAGTTACTTGTCTGTCCCTTTGGAAGAAATGGAGAACCCTTGGGCCCTGGGGCAGGAGATTAAATCCCTGAGTCCGACTTCCTCCTTTGCTGGGAGAGGAACGACTGATGCTCAGAGGGAGTGACTTGTTCTGTCTGCTAGAGAGAATTGCCGCCTCATCCTGGGAACACACTGAGGCAGCTTGGTGTAGGGGGTGGAGCACTGGACTGGGAGTGAAGAAGAACTGAGTTTGAATCCTGCCCCAGATTCTCATCACCTCTCATCTGTAAAATGGGTATGATACCCTCGCAGGCTTGTTGTGAGGATCAAATGAGATACTACTGGTAGAGTGCTTTATAAATGTGAGCTGTCATGGTGGGCGTTAACATTGCCTTTGGTCTTGGAGATCGGGGTGACTTCAGATCCAGTGATGTCACTCCTCTGTTCCTCTAGTAAAATGTCAATTGTGAGCCTCCTCTGGGTTGGGTGGGGCTGGAGTGGTTGGAGATGGGTGTGTTTGAGATAATCCGGGCTTTGAACTCGTTCTGCCTTAAATGGTCCTGGTGAGCCTGGCGCTTCAGAAAATAGCCAGCTTGGCCCACCAACCTTGTACCCGCACCTGCTAATTTGGGTCTACCCCACCCACCTTGTTGGCTAGACATCCCCAGGCTTGGACAGTCTTACACACCGCCCCCCAAACCCTGGCGGCCTCCCAGGTGCAGTATACACCAACAGCTTCACAGAGTTGGACCAGCCCTGTTCGTTCCCCACTGTAGATGCACGCATACATAGTGCATACCTGTGAGGCCCAGCTCTCCAGTACTCACATATAGTAAGTACATCCTCTAGAGCTGACCTAGGTGCTCTCAAGGGAGGCAGAGAGTGAAGTTAGGAAGCCCAGAGTGCAAATCTTACCTCAGATACTTACCAGCCTGGGGACCCTAGTCCCTTAGTTAACTTCAGTGGGAGTTTGATTAAGATTGGAATATTGTCAGATAATTAGTGCTAATTATCTTTATTATTATTGGTATTATTACCATCTGGACCCTGTCTCAGACCTACACAGTCTCCCATTCACACAACCTTGGGCATGGGGCACACCCCAGTGACCGCCCCCAGGCTTCACAGCACCGAAGGCATTCCCACTGTATCCACTACCTCATGCAGACTTGCTGAGCCTCACCCAAACCCACACAATCACGCATTCATATGACTTCTCCCATAGGCACATGCCCAAAACCTTGCCCAGACCTGACCCCACAGCCTCACGTTCACACAAGCATCCCCACGCCTGCTCTTTCTTGCTGCCTTTTTCCCAGTCTCTTGGACACATGGAGCTCTTGGAAGAGGTGTCAGGGAGGGAGGCAAGGAAGAGCACTCTGTTTGGTCTGCCTGAGTCTGACAAGCTGACCCCTGGCCCTTGTTTTGCTCCTGACTGGCTATGTGACCCTGGACAGGTCTCTTTTCCTACTCTGGACCTCAGTTTCTTCTTCTCTAAAATGAAGGAGACAGAGTACAGATCTCGAAGGGTCCTCCCAGCTGCAACATTCTGTGTTCTGTGTCATGTTCTAGGTCTCTTCCGGCTCTGACATCTCCTGTTCTACGGTCCAGCGTCTAGCACCGATATTGCATGTTGTAAGGTCTGTCTGATGCCTCACCTCCTGCATTCTAAGATCTCTTCCAGGGCTAATCTATATCATTAGGCCCTTTCCAGACTAAATATTCTTTGAGTGGCTGATAAATTGTCCTGTCTCGGCAGTGCAGAGTTAAGCCTGCAGGAAAACTCCATCCACTTATGCTTAGCCCTTTGTGATTTCTCTTAACAATGCTTTTAAGGACCATAGCTTATAGGACTTGGAAGGTACCTTTAGAATCATTTGCCCTTATTTAAAAAAAAAAGTTTTTATCGACGTTCTTTTTTTTTTTAATTCATCATGATCCCTTGCAAAAGACTCCTTCCCCAACCTTTTCTTTCTTTGTCACAAAGAAGTAGAGCCCAGCCAGACCCAGTTGCATATTACTATTGGCTGTGCCTGATGTCTGCCTCATTCTGTCCCTGTGGTTCACCACCTCTGTCGAGAGACAGCCTCCCGCCTGGGTTACGGTCCTTACGTCTTTCAGTGTTGTTTCAGTTCTTTTAACATATTGTGGTCACTGTGTAAATTCTCCTGGTTCTTCCTGCTTTGTTCTCCAGCATCCTCATTCTACAGTTTGGGAAAACTGAGGCCCAGAGATGAAAAGTCACACAAGCTAATTGCTCGGGGTCACAGGACTGGAGGTCGGGTCTCTCGATCCCCAGAGCCTTTCTCTTTCTGGGGCTTCCCACTGTCTCTCTAACCCAAACCAGGGTGCTTTGGCTTAGATCCCACGGACCCTGAAACAGTAGGCCTCTGTCTGGTGTGTGAGATGCCAAGGGTGGGGGGGGCTGTTTCTTCTTTCTTAGCCCCCCTACCCTCCCGCCTCCCCTTCTCCGGGGCCCTGGGGACTTGGGCAAGAGGCTGGTGGATCCCAGGTTGCCATGGGAACTGTGGAGCTCCAGCTAGAGAGTGATTTCCAGGTTGGGGGATGCCTTTGTCACTGCACCCTTATCTCTGTCTTGAGGCCTCACATGTTTTGGCTGGGATTGAGGAATTATTTTTTTTTTTAACCAGAGCTTGTCCAGTAACTGGGGCCGTCCTGAGATTTCTAAGCCCTCCTAAGCTGTGAGATGGTCTTCCCCAACCAGGACCTGGTCAGGACTGAGAAAGAGAGCCCAGAGTCTTACCTGGGAGACTTCCTAGTTGTTGGAAGCTACCATACTTTCTTTGATTTTTATTCCAGCATCAGCTGAGTGTGTTGGAGTTCAGATTAGATAGACCTGGGTTCAAATTCTGCTTCCAGTCTCTTACTAGCTAGCTGTTTGACCCTAGACAAGTCACATCAGCTCTAAGGACCTCATTTTCCTTTTCTGTAAAATGAGGGATTTAGACCCGATGACCCACCATTTCTTTTATCTCTAAATTGGTATCTAACATCACAGGCTTCTTGTGAGCACATCCTGGGTTTTAGTGAGATCAATAGCGAAGGTTCTGTAACCTTCTTCCAGCCAGAGCCCCTCAGAGGCTCTACCCCTACCCCTCTGGCTACCTGGCTTTTAAATTTTGGCTAAATCTGCCCTTGGATTGTGGTATTTTGCTGGATTACTAATGGAAAAGGGACTAAAGTTCTGGGGTGGTTTCTTGGGGAAATCCCTGTATTTTAGGTGGAGCCTAACTTAGCGTAATGGTATTTTAGCCCTTTGGGCATATGTTTCCTCATCTGCAAAATTAGAAGGTTAACACAGAATCTTGGTCTTGAAGCTGGACTGGATCTTATAGGATATCTAAGTTGGCCTCCACCTCCACTGGAGTTGTTAGCAGAATGTAAGAATCCTTTGTATTTTCATAACATAGCGAGTTGTCTGTTGATCCATTCCATTGACAAAATATTTTTCAGCATCTCCTGTGTTTGATGTAGGATACGAATGACAAAGGCCAGGCACAAACAGCATTTATCAAGTGATTATTCTGTTACAAGCACCTTTCTCAGGGCTGGTGATACAAATGCTAACAAAAAGACAGTCCCTGCCCTCAAAGAACTTACATTCTAATGGGAGCTGAAAAGTAGTGTGTGTGTGGGGTGATTCCTTTCCTCCTCCTCCCCCACTTCCAACATGGTGTCCAAGTCTGTAAAAGTCAGAAGCTGAGCCAGAAGGGGAATCAAGGTTGTTCAGCCTAGGTCCCTCCCAAAATAGAAGGCCTGGGAGGAACCCAGCAATGGGAGAAGGAGGTGGGCGTGGCATATTCCTGGAGGAAGAGAAGGCTCTGGTGGTGGTGGATGGATGAGGGGTGAGTGGGCAGGTTGAGACCTGAGTGAATGAAGGAATGAAGCATTCTACCCCCAAGGAGTTTACCCCCATTCTGATGGGGGGATTACAAGCACAGAGACATAGATGTTTTTGCAAAACAAATAATAAAGGGAATAAATACAGAGTAGCCAAGTACAGTAGTTGGAGAGAAACACAATTTCATGGACCTGTGATTTCCTCATCTCTAAAATGGGGATGATAACATTGGCACTGTTTCTCCTACTGGGTTGCGATGAGAAAGGGGGCTTATAAACTTGGAAGAGTTGTAGAAATGTGAATTATTGTTGTTATTATTATCTTCAAATCCCAGAATCTCAGACTTGGAAGAAAACTGGGCAAGTCACTTAATTAACCTGTTCCTGCCCTCAAGGAAGGGACTGTGATTAAAAAGGACTAGGAAGACTTGTTGTAGAAGGTGGGCCTTGAGTTAAGACTTGAAGGAAGGGGTTTAATCAATGCTTAATAAATTATATTAGGGTGATTTTTTTTTCTGTTCACACAGCAGAAGATTTGAGGTTGAATCCTGTGTCAGACTGTTGCCTCATTGATCTTACAGGCTTTTTCAGATAAACTGGGATGAATTTAGTATTTGTGAAGGTGATTTTTAAATTGACTTGAGCTTTCTCTTACCAGTGTTTGCTTCCAATTCTGCTATGTCTTTCGAAAATCTTAACTTAATTGATGAGTTATCTGCATTGGTCTCTGCAGACACCCCCTCCCCTCTTTTCTTTTCTACATTGTTGGGATCGTGTCTCTTGAGGATTTCTTTCTTGAAAGCTTCCCCTCCTTTTTGGGTTGATTTTCCCTGCAAGTTCTTAGTTTTTGGGAAGCTGCCTTGGAATCTTCTTCCCCCTGAGTCTGGGGTATAGATCACATTCTTCCTCACTTTGCTGTCCTGACTCTATCAAGATGGAGTGCTTACTTCCCCCAAGGTTGCCATCATAGAAAGTGATGCTTTAAACGTCATAGGTGCTTAACTGAGGTGCATGGATAGATTTCATGGGTCCATGGATTTGGAGGGCCGCTAGGTGGTATAGTGGATAGAATGCCAGGCCTGGAGTCAAATCTGGCCTCAGACACTCACTAGCTGTGTGACTCTGGCCAAGTCACTTAACCTCTGCCTCAGTTTCCTCATCTGTAAAATGAGCCAAAGAAGGAAATGACAAACCACTCCAGTATCTTTGCTGAGAAAACCTCGAATGGGGTCACTAAGAGTTGGTCGTGACTGAAATGACCGAACAACAACAATAACATGAATTTGGAGAAGACAAAATTACATCTTTGCTTTCATTCACCTTTGGTTTCCTTTGTAACTGTGTATTGTGTTTTACATTTAGAAACTTCACCAGGCTGTCATAGGACACGTGAAAAGATGAAGCATCTTCGTTCTGACAGAGTCCAGGCCTGAATCTCTCCTTTGCCTTGTGTTTTTTTGGTATATAGTTATTTATATATAATTTTATCTACCCCAGAGCAATGTAAGTAAGCTCCTTGAGGGCAGGGATCTCTCCTTGAGGGATTTTTTCCCCACATTTGTCTTTATATTCAGTTGCCTACCTGCTCCATTAATAGGTGCTTAATAAAAGCTTCTTGACTGATCTGTCCTAGCAACTACAATTACTTCTTGTTAGTTTGCCTTGTTGCTTCTTTTACCGTTTGAAGGATGAAATTATCTTTACGGCGTAACAGGGGATTGGCCATTGAGCCCCATCCTTAGGACCATGTGCAGAGTGCTTGGCTGATGCAATCCTGTTACAATAATAAATGAAGGAATTGTTATTTGTGTCTCTTGCTTGGGGCAGAGAGAGAGAGACAGAGATAGAGACAGAGAGAGAGAGAGAGAGAGAGAGAGAGAGTGATCTCAAGTGAGCCAGCAGATGGCTGGCTGATGGAAATTGTCCATCTCTACACTTAACATACTTTTGTGCCATGTGACCAACTCTGTGTTGTGTTTATAGCTATTTCCTGAATTACTCATCTATTAAGTCTTTCTGTACAGGTGGTCTGTAGTACAGTGTTGTGCTCTATTTTCTAACTCAGTTGATTTTCACCCAGGTGCTCCCCCTATGCTTCCTCCCTCTGGTTCCTGATCCCCCCTCCCCCAAATATATCTTCTTAAGGTAGAGTGTTACTCTATCCCCCTTTTACTCATCTAATTTCTTTTGAACACAGTATACCCTTCCAGAGCCTAATTCTACTTGTGAGTCCTATCATCTATTATTAGGTAATGTCATCTAGTATTAGTGCCTATGGTGCTAAATTTGCTTTCTTGCTTTATAATCTCTTATATCCACCTAGCTTATCCCCACATTGGATGCTTTTGTATATAGCCATCTGCTTTGTGCCTGGCCCCTTAACTGGAATTTGTTTCCATTGAATTTCTGGTCATCTCTACTATTAATTCTCCTAAGATGTACCTACCTGGTGATTTTGAGTGAGTGGTATATAGGCAGGGTTTTTTTTTTCCCTTCCCCTTTTCTTTGTAGTTTAAGGTCACTTAAAAAAAATTTATTTATTCCTTCTGTTTTTTTTTTTTAACGCGTTGTCATTTCCCCGTATATCTCAGCCCATAGAACCCTCCCCTGTAAACTGAGCAACAAAACAACCTCATTGAAAAACTCATAGAGTGCCCCGTCCCAGTGGTCCACCTCATTTCTACTGGGAGGACCGGAAAATACATTTCATCATCTGTTCTCTGGGGCCAGCGCTGGTAAATACAGTGAATCTGACAGGCTACATTTTAGTGTTGTCTTCATTTGCAGTGTTCTGACCATCAGGTGTTTTGTTTTGCTTTCCTTGTTCTGTGTCAGTTAATACCAATCTTCTCGTGTTTCTCTGAAGTCCTCATATTTATCATATCTTACAGTTCAGTAATGTTACACCATATACCACAATTCATTCAGCCATTCCCCAGTTAAAAGATATTCTAACTTTGACTACCTTTGTCTCAAGAGGTAGTTTCCTTGGTGGGAGTCCCCTTTACCAATGAAATCACAAGTTAAAATCCTTCCAAAATTTTCTTAGCCAATTTGGTGGCTGTGAAGTAAAACTCCAGGGTTGTTTTAACTTGTTTTCTCTTACTATTAGTGAATTAGAGCCTTTTTTCTTGTGGTTTATAATTTGCCTTTCTTCCCCATCTTCCCTTGATTATAGGGCCTGTTGGGGGAATGACTCTTGGGCAAATACATATGTGTTAATTACTTATATATGTTAGATATCAGGGTTTTTTTGGGGGCATATTTGATACAACATATTTGTTACATTGTAAAGATAATTTCATCCTTCAAAAGGTAAAAGAAGCAACAAGGCAAACTTACTTTATTGACCTGGTTTGTCATCAACAAGAAGAAATTTTAGTTGCTAGGATAGAGCAATCAAGAAACTTTTCCTTTCACCCCCCTCCAAGCAGTTTAGCATGCATTGGTTACGTATGCAAAACACCGAGCAAAGACATTCTTACCAGCCCTTGTTAGGTGAACTCCATCCCTGACTGTGATTTCTATATTTTAAGCTATGGTCCAGAAATCCAAGTTTTATTTCTCAATACTCTTCTTTTTATTTTATTTTTAAAAATATATTTATTTTCAATATCTGCTTTTATAAGATTTCGAGTTCTAAAATTTCCCTCTACTTCCGTTTCCCCCTCCCCAAGATGGCATGCAATCTGATATAGGCTGTACATGTATGATCATATTAACCATATTCCCACATCAGTCATGCTGTGAAAGAAGAATCAGAACAAAAGGGAAAAACCATGAGAAAGATAAAACAAAAAACAACAAAAGAGAAAACAGTATGCTTCTATCTGCATTTAGATTCCGTAGTTCTTTCTCTAGATGTGGACAACATTTTCCATCATGAATCTTTTGGGATTGTCTTATATTATTGCATTGCTCAAAAGAGCCAAGCCTTGACACTCCTGTTAACCAATTAACATTCATTTATTAAGTGTCTACTATGTTCCAGGCACAGTGCTGGGCACTGAGGATAGAAATACAAATAATGAACAAATTCTTACTTTTCTTTTTTTTTTAAATATAAATTTATTTATTTTTAGTTTTCAACATTACTCCCACAAGTTTTTGAGCTCCAAATTTTCACCCCATCTCCCCCTCCCCCACCCCAAGATGTCATGCATTCTGAATATCCCTTCCCCTAGTCTGTCCTCTCTTCTATCTCTCCCCTTCTCTTATCCCCTTCCCCTTCTATTTTCCTGTAGGGCAGGATAGACTTCTGTACCCCATTTCCTATTTCTTATTTCCCAGTAGCATGTGAAAACATTTTTTTAAACATATGTTTTTAAAACTTTAGGTTTCAAATTTTCTGTCTTCTCCCTCCCCACCCACCCTCATTGAAAAGGCAAGCAACTCAATACAGGTTGTACATGTGCAGTTATGCAAAACATGTCCATAGTAGACATGTTGTAAAAAACTAACTCTATTTCCCTTAATCCTATCCTGCCCTCCCATTTATTCTATTCTTTTTTTGACCCTGTCCCTCCTCAGAAGTATTTACTTCTGATTACCCTTTCCCAATCTGCCCTCCTCTCTATCATCCCCCTGCTCTCTTGTCCCCTTCTCCCCTATTTTCCTGTAGGGTAAGACAGATTTCCATACCCAATTGAATGTGTATGTTATTCCCTCCTTAAGCCAAATCCTATGAGAATAAGATTCACTCATTCCCTCTCACCTTCCCCTTTCCCCTCCACTGTAAGAGACTTTTCTGCTTTTTTTGTGAGATAATTTACCCCATTCTACCTCTCCCTTTCTTCTTCTCCGAGTATAATCCTCTCTCATCCCTTAATTTTATTCTCCAGATATGACCCCTTAATCTTCAACTCACCCTGTGCCCTCTATCTATCTATCTACATATACATACATATAATTTTTTTCCTCCAACTACCCTAATACTGACAAAGGTCTCATGAGTTATAAATATCATCTTTCCATGCAGGAATGTAAACAGTTCAATCTTAATAAGTCTCTTATGATTTCTCTTTCCTGTTTACCTCTTCATGTTCCACTTGAGTCCTGTATTTGAAAGTCAAATTTTCTTTCAGCTCTGGTCTTTTCATCAGGAATGCTTGAAAGTCCTCTATTTCACTGAATGACCATTTTTTCCCCTGAAGGATTATACTCAGTTTTGCTGGGTAGGTGATTCTTGGTTGTAATCCTATCTCCTTTGCCCTCTGGAATATTATATTCCATGCCCTGCGGTCCTTTAATGTAGAAGCTGCTAAATCTTGTGTTATCCTGATTGTGTTTCCACAGTACTTGAACTGTTTCCTTCTGGCAGCTTGTAATATTTTCTCCTTGACCTGGGAACTCTGGAATTTGGCTACAATATTCCTAGGAGTTTTCCTTTGGGGATCTCTTTCAGGAGGAGATCTGTGGATTCTTTCAATTTCTATTTTGCCCTCTGGTTCTAATATATCAGGGCAGTTTTCCTTGATAATTTCTTGAAAGATGATGTCTAGGCTCTTTTTTTGATCATGGCTTTCAGATAGTCCAATAATTTTTAAATTCTCTCTCCTGGATCTATTTTCCAGGTCAGTTGTTTTTCCAATGAGATATTTCACATTGTTTTCTAATTTTTCATTCTTTTGGATTTGTTCTACTGTGTCTTGATTTCTCATAAAGTCACTAGCTTCCAATTGCTCTATTCTAATTTTTAAGGAAGTATTTTCTTCAGTAATCTTTTGGACTTCCTTTTCCATTTGGCCAATTTTTCTTTTTAGGGCATTTTTCTCCTCATTGGCTTTTTGGACCTCTTTTGCCATTTGGGTTAGGCTATTTTTTAAGGTGTTATTTTCTTCAGTATTTTTTTGGGTCTCCTTTAGCAAGCTGTTGACTTGTTTTTCATGATTTTCTTGCATCACTCTCAGTTTTTCCTCTACTTCCTTACTTGCTTCTCAAGATCCCTTTTGAGCTCTTCCAAGGCCTGGGACTGATTCATATTTTTCTTGGAGGCTTTGGATGTAGGAGCTTTGACTTTGTTGTCTTCTTCTGGTTGTATATTTTGATCTTCTTTTTCACCAAAGTAAGATAATATAGTCTGACTCTTTTTGCGCTGCTTGCTCATGATCCCAGCCAATTACTTGAGTTTTAAACTCTTTGTTAAGGTACGAATCTGCTTCCAATGTGGAGAATGTACTGTCCCAAGCTTCGGGGGTTTGTACAGCTGTTTTCAGAGATACTTGTAGGGACCTTCCAAGGTAGTTTGATAAGGGGTGAGGTGTTTACTCCTTTCCTCTGGCCTGTGACCACAAGTACTCCTTTCTGTCCTGTAACTGTGAGGAGGGTTCCTCTCCACACCACTACAAGCTCCACCAAGCCAGCGCTCCTCCTCACCCCAGCACCGCTGCCCAGAACTGTGGCCCAGATCCAAACGGGCAAAGCAAGAGATTCCTGCCTCAGCACTGGCAAAGAGATCCCTGCAATCCCTCTCTGATCAGCCACTGGATTCCCCTCAGTCTGTGGGCCGGAAGCTCGGAAGCAGCTGCCCCCTCCCAGGGCGCTCTTGGGGAATGGAGCTGAAACCCCGCCTTCCTTTCTCAGCACTGACAGAAACAGATTTTTCCCACTGACCTTCTAAGTTGTCTTTGGCATTGGTGGATTGAGGAGTCTGGAAACCTCCACAGCTGCCTGTGATTCAGTCCTCTGAGGCCTGCTCCAGGTTCACTGCAGCCTGCGCATCCATTCCGCGCTGTGCTGGCTCTCCCAGCCCGGCGCATACAACTTTCTGATCAATCATCCAGGTTGTCTTGGGCTGAAAATTTGTTTCGCTCTGTCTTTTTGTGGGTTCTGCTGCTTCAGAATTTGTTTAGAGCCATTTTTTATGAGTATTTGGAGGGGTTTGGGGGAGAGCTCAAGCAAGTCACTGCTTTCACTCTGCCATCTTGGCTCTGCCCCCCAAATTCTTACTTTTCAAAGGGCTTAGATTCTAATGGAGTGACAGGTACACATACATACGTACACATACATATCACACACACATATACATCTGTACCTACATCTGTGTCTATCTGTATGTCTATAGGTCTGTGTCTCTGTATCTATGTCTATATGTCTGTGTCTGTGTCTGTGTTAATGTGTGTGTCTGTGTGTATGTCTTATGTGTATGTCTTTGCGTATGTCTATTTCTAGCTCTTCACTCCTTACATTTTCCTTTTCCTTCTGAGGCTCTTGCTTTTTGTCTATTAACAGCGGTGATGAAAATGCTACCTGTGCTCCTAAGGTCTTAATAATATATAACCCAAGACTTTGTCCCACTTGGTCAGCCCTTGACTTTTGCAGAATAAGAGCAGCTCATGGTGATTTTAGTCCTTTAAAGTTTACAAATCACTTTCCTCATGTTGCATACATACCAGATATTTTCAGCAGCCCTTCCTATGGTTGTATGACAAGTAGAAGGTATGCTGTATTTTGGAGGGCAGGAAAATATTCAGGTTCATTGAATCTTATTGAGATGATGGATTAGCAGATACTGTTCTCTGTCAGGTCTATCAAAGAAACCTGCACCCATGACTGAGTCAGTTTGGCAAAGCCCTTTCCCCAACCCAATCCTGGAGGACCATCCATAGTGCCCTCTACAAATGTGCTCCCTCTAACTCTCCCTCCTTTCTTTTTTCCATAGCCTTTGCAGATTGATGATGATTTCTGTGGGCAAGACTTTAACCAGCCTCTGGGTGGGACTGTGACCATTGAGGGCACACCACTCTTTGTGGACAAGGAAGATGGCATGACATCAGTGGCTGCCTATGACTACCAGGGCCACACGGTGGTCTTTGCAGGGACCCGGAGTGGCCGCATCAAAAAGGTAATTGATCTTTTGGTCTATGGGCCAATGGGAAGTGTTGATATTTTCTCGTGATTTTGTTGATTGGTGATGTCAGGAGCTCGCCACTGTGTTAGTCTGGGGGTGACTGGTTGAATCGTAGAGCTTCATCATGCAGCTGTAGCTGTTGGGCTTTAAAAGCCTGTTTATTTTGTTGAAAGATAAATTCAGAAGGCCACGTGTTGTGCATTGTAGGGGAGAAGACCTGGAACCTGTAGTTGGAACATGTGGGTTGTGGTTTTGGCGGCTGGAATACTCAGGGTGCATTCTGAGGAATGTCTTTTTGTGTTAGGTTGAACATATGGAAAATGGGTTTTGCTGACCCCACGGGGTGGTTGTGAAGGTTCTGGTGAAATAGCCATCATAGAATGATGAGGAAAAATTCCAGTGTGAGGTTTCAAATGCAGGCAGTTGGTGCCATGGGGAGACATCTGAGCGCTGGGAAAATGCCCGGGTGGAGTTGTTGACAGAGCTGGTGGTCCTGAGGTTTGTCCATGCAGAGGAGTGACAAGCTTAGACAAGGGTGACTAGCAGGATGAGGAGATTGGAAATGAGGCCATAGAAGGGAGATCTTTGGTCTAGTGGATACAGTACTGGACTTGGAGCTGGGAAGAGCTTCAAATCCTCTCTTAGACACTTATTAACTTTGTGGCTTGGGGCAAATGGCTTAATCTCTTTCACCCTCAGTTTCCTCATCTGTGAAATGGGGATAATGGTAGCACCTTCCCTCCCAGGGTTGTTATGTGGATCAGATGATAACATATGTAAAGTACTTGGGAAGCCTTCAGGTACTCTATAAATGCCTGCTGTTATTATTATTTTAATCTCTTATCTTCAGGCATATAGAGGGCTGTCAAGTGGAAGGGATTAGGCTTGTTTTGATTGGCTTCCTAGGGCCTGCTAGGAACAATGGATGGAAGTAGCGGAGAGGAAGATTTTGGCTTAATGTAAGGAACCACCCCTTTCCCAACCTTTTTAACTATTAGAGCTGTTCTGGTCCTGGAGATAGTGAGCTCTCAGGCATTAGCAGTCTCCTAGCAGAATCTGAATGACCCATGTCAGCAATGCTGTGGGGTGGGCATGAGGGGGACACTCTGAGAGGGTTGGGGCGCAGAGCCTCCGAGGTCCTTTCCAACTCTGAGATTCTGCGGTTGTAGGAGGAAGGACAGAGTAATGGATCCTGTGGTTGCTGGGATTGTTGGGAGTAGGGCAAGAATCAGAAACCAAGGTTTCTTCCCTAAGAATCTGATTCTGGTTTAGAGAGGGCTTGAGAAGACCAAGAGAGATGAGGGAGTGCTGGGGGGCGCCGGCCCTGGCGTCAGAAAGACTAGGGTTCAAAGCCACTCTCAGACATTTCCTAGCTGTGTGACCCTGGGCAAGCCACTTTACCCTGGCTGCCTCAGTTTCCTCATCTGTAAAATGGGGTCAACAATACTTTACTTTCCTCATGGAGTTTTTGTTTTTAGTTTTATCTTCTTTTTTTGGGGGGGGTTATAACTTTTGTCTTTACATCACATTCATTTTTTAAAATATTGCTTCTAGGAAGAGGCGGGGAAAGGGTAATTCAGCAAAACCAGCCACCACCTTTTTCCCTTCATGATAACGTGTGCCATTCCACAATCCATAGTCCCTGCCTCTGTTGAGAAGGGAAGGAGATGTATTTTCCCACTTCTTCTCACATCGTAAACCTTGAGCTTGGAGTATTCTTCTTCCTTTCTGCCTTGCTTTCTAAGGGGGTAGGATCAAGGGTTGTTTGTGTCGTGTGGGGACAGGAACTTCTTCCTGTCAGAAGAAGCATCCTGGTATTTGATGATGGCTCAGTGGAAACCACCTAGAGCTGGAGGCGCCCTTCATCAATTGTAGAGTCCAATCCCTAAGTTTTCATAGATGAGTAAACTGAGGCACCTCCCCCAAGGAGGGAAGTGACTTATCCAAAGTCACAGAGTCAATACATAGCAGAGATAGGTGTGTTTTTGCTGTTGGTGGCTTATCTCATTGGACTGTAAGCTTCGTGAGGGCAGGTACCTTGTCTTTTATCTAAATGTTTTATTTCTTCCCTTTTTCCTCTTCACACAGCCCAGCACTTAGCAGAGCTTTTGGCTCATTGTAGGCATTTAATAAATGTTTGTTGAATGGATGATTCTTTCTGCTCGTCACTGGACTTTGCACATGGCAGGATTTAATAAATATTTATTGGACAGGTAAGTGAATGGATGAATGAATGAATCTTTATGCACAGGGCTTTGCACAAGGAAGACCATAATACAATATTTGTTGAGTGAATGAATGATTGACTGTATCTGTGTAGCAGGCATAGAGTTTTGCATAAGATGGGTTTTAATAAAATATGCTGAATGAATGAATGAATAAATGAATTGAATGGATCTGCATGTTAGGCATAGGGCTTTGTACAGGGAGGGCTTCATAAAATATTTGCTGAATGAATTGAATTGAATTGAATGACATAATGAATATGTGTGTCAGGCACAGGACTTTTGCACATAGCAGATTTTAAATAAGTGTTTGTTGAACATTGGTATTGAGCGAAATAGCAGACCTCCCTCTTTAAAGATTTTTTAAAGACTGTTGGTAATTACAGGGAAAGATGCATCCATGCAGAGGATTTAAAATAACCATCCAGAGGGCAGAGCTACAAGGAATCTGAAAAGCCTGTGATCAGAGAAGATACCTCTGGGCTCCTAGAAATGGGAATGGAGCTGGGCATGCTCTTTCTTAGCTGCTGACCAACCCCTTTCACTGACTCACCTTTTTTTGGGCTCATCTCTAGAATTGGCCTGCATGAAGTCCTCTTTATTCCAGGTTATTTTCCTTGACTTTTGACCTTGCCTTGATAAGGGAGCAGAAAGACCCTTCCTTATACTCTCTCCCCCCTCCCCAATTGCGTAGCTTCCTTTGGGCTGGTTTCTCATATCTCTCCCTCCCTCCCTTAGGGCAAAGGTCAGTTGTTTTAGGGCTCCACATTATATTTCTTCCTAATCAGAGTTTCCTTTCCATAGATTATCAAGTCTCACTTCCTCTTAGTGGAGATGAGGAAACTGAGGTTCAGAGGGGAAAAGAGCCTGCCATGGGTTCATTGAGATCTCTAGAAATGCCGCCCAGATCTACATACACATCCAGCCAGTCTTTTGCCAGAGTTTCAGTCCATCCTTACCAACACTGTTGGACATCTCCACCCAAATGCCCCATAGGGGCAGGGGGAAGGGAACAATCTTTTATTAAGTGCCTACATTGTGCTAAGTACTTTGCAAATGTTATCTTAAGCTCACTGTATCTAAAACTGCTCCCAGTTTCCTTTAACACTCCCCCCACACACTTTCCTGTTTTTGGCAAAGGCCCCATCATTCATTCTTCCATTCCCCCTGGTTCCATCCATGGAAGCATCCGGGATTCCTTCCTCTTATCCCCCATCTCTCGTCTGTTACTAGGCTTTGTCATCACTTCTCTTGAATCTCTTCTGGCCTTCCCCACAGCCCATACCTTAGTTCAGACCCTTATTGCCTCTAATTACTGCTATTATTGCATTAGCCTCCCCTCTCTGATTGCCTATCATTTATTTTGTGTGTATCTTTTATGTATCTAGTTAGTGGTAATTTTTTTCCCTCCTCTTAGAGTGTATGTACCCTGAGGGCAGGCAGTATGGTTTTTTTTGTTTCTTCATATCTCTAGCACTTAGCACAGTGTCAGGCAGAGAATAAGCGCTTAACAAAGGCTTGTTGACTGACTGGCTAATTGGTCCTCCAGTTTCCAGTTTCCCTTTGCTCCGGTCCATCTTCCACATAGCTACTCACTGGATTTAACAAGAACATGGCTCTGACCGTGCCATTCCCCTGCTTAAGAAGAATCAGTGGTTCGCTATTGGCCTCAGACTCCCGTCTAGCATTTAAAGCCTTTTACAATGTAGTTCCTGCCTGTCTTTATATACTGATTATAGTTGGGTGGCTTAGTGGATAGAGCTCTGGGCTTAGAGTCAAGAAGACCTGAGTTCAAATCCAGACTCAGATACTAGCTGGGTGACTCTGGACAAGTCACCTACCTTTTTTCTGCCTCAGTTTCCTCAGCTGTAAAATGGAGATGATAATAATACCTTCTGGGAGTATTGTGAATATCAAAGGCAAATATTTATAAAGTGCTTGGCATAGTAGGAACTTAATAAATGCTTATTCCCTTCCACACCCCGACCATGAAGGCTACCTTTTCTGCCAACTCACCAACTTTGGGGGCAGCTAGGTGGCGCAGTGGATAGAGCGCCGGCCCTGAAGTCAGGAGGACCTGAGTTCAAATCCGGCCTCAGACCAAACACTTGGCACTTACCAGCTGTGTGACCCTGGGCAAGTCACTTAACCCTAACTGCCTTAACAAAGAAAAAAAACCCCCCCAAAACCCAAACTAACCAACTTGCTGTTCCTTAGGTGTGGCAGCCCCTCTCGCCCATCTGTCCCTGATCTTCTTCCTCACCTCTCAGTTCATGCGCAGCCTTCTCCCTGAGGCTTTTAAAGCCTTTCCAGTTATACACTTCCCCCTCCTCGCTTACTTGCCATATATGGATTTGTCTGTGACATGTTGTCTATCTCCCCCTCACCCCTCCACCCCTGTGTAAATGCCTTGAAGGAAGGGGGCTTTTTGGACTCATTTCTGGAGCAGAGCACAGGGCCTGGTCTGCAGTAAATTTTCATAATTGCTCATTGCACGCTTAATGGATGACTTCAGGAACACAGTCCGTCAGGGCCTGGGTGTCCCGATTAGCTGTGTGACCTTGGGAACAGTCCCACTCTGGGCATCTTCACTCTCCTCATCGGTAGTAACAGCATTCCATATGTATATAAAACTTGCAAGGTGCTCTGCTGACATGATTTCATCTGATTCTCCCCTCCTAACAGCCCTGTGAGACAGGTAGTGGCTGCAGGTGGTATTTGTTTTACAAAGCAAGAAACGGAGGCCCAGAGAGGCCCAGTGACTGACTTGAGGCCATACTCCTAGTCCATGGTAGAATTGGGATTTCCACCCAGATCTCCAGGTGGATTTTCCACCTCGCCCCAGATGCCTATGAAGTGAAGGTCCTGGATTGAGGTGAAAGGTCTCCTGCCAGCTCTGATAGTAGTCTGATAGGTGTGAGTGGAGGACAGCTTGCATGGCCCAGGCTGTCCGTATTTGTATTTCATTCTAGCAGCCTCGTGTTGTAGACCAAGATCTAGTATCTGTCACCTGCTGGCTGGGTGCCGCCGGGCCGATCAATCTCTCAGGGTCTCAGGCATCCCTCTAAGAATGAGGATCACAGATGTGTTGGAGAGAGTTGGTAGTGGTGGGGATGTCGCTCCCTGCATGCAAGAAGTCACAGATCAACCAAAAATAATTACGTGCTGTAATTTCATGTTTTTATGCCTTATCCTCTCCGCTAGATTCGGTTCCATGAAAACTTTGCCTCCCCCCAGTGCCTTGGCACAGTGTACTTTGTAGGTGCTTAATAGCGGCTTAGAGAATGACTGAATAAATAATATCCTGGAATCTCTCACTGGTGGAATGTATGTTGGGAATAGGACGGGGAACACACCCGTTGGTGCTGTTCTGAACCTATCAGAACTGGTATCCACATCTGTTCCCAAAGCAGTGCCAACTCCTGCTGCCTTGGGAAGGTTTCGTATTTGCTCCGGGCCAAGGCAAGAATGGGCCGTCCTCCTCCTCTCTCTGCTGGGGCTGTTGATCCACACCTTGCCTGAAATGAATCCGCCTCCTTAGCTAATATTTACTGGGTTTCCATTGGCTACCCAATAACTGTGGATTCTTGGTCTCTTCCCTAATCCGTCAGAGAGAGTCGCAGATCCCTGTGGGGAAAGGCAGGAGCCCAAGGAAGAATTGGAGTGTTTATGCTGGTTGTAGACTTGGCAGAGGCTCTATCCTGGGAAGGGGGGAAGCACCTTGGTTAGAGCTGAGCGCCGTTGTGTGGGGAAGGTTTAGGTCCTGGGGTTCCCTGCCTCCCCTCCCCGGCAGGGGTACTGCCTAGGCCACGCATTACCCCTAAGCCAGGGCTCAGTGCTAGCTGGGAGGTGTCCAAAGACTCTCCTTCATTCCCAAATATGTAGCCAGTGAGCCTTCTCTTGTGACAGAGATGGGAAAGGAAGTAGGCAGTTCAGCAAACCAGCCAACTCAGCCATCGCTCCTGAAAGTACATGGAAGGAACTGCCGGTCTCTCTTAGAGGGGACTTTGGACAGCGTCTCTACTGCCCACCTGGCAAAGGTCAGCCCCTGTAGCCTGGACTTGGAGGCCTTCCCTTTCAACCTGATCTCATACTGCTCCTTACATTTCAGCTACACTGGACCACTGTCTGGCCCCCAATTCTCCCTTCATTCTCCTGCCATGGAGAGGGTATTCTCGAGGCCTGCCGTGCCCTTCTCTGCCCATCTGCTAAAGCTCAGCTCTGCTGGATTGTGGATCTAGAGCTAGGAGGGACCTTAGAGGGGCGCTAGTCTAGAGATCTCATTTTACAGATGAGCAAACTGAGGCCTAAGCAAGTTAAGTGACTTCACTGTCACCTCTTGCAGGAAATCTACCCTGATGCCTGCTGTCATGAAAAAATCATGTTTTTTGGTCCACAGGTAGAGAGAGCGTTGCTCTGAGTGCTTCTCTGATGCGTTTAGAGAACATAAGATCCTTGGAGGTTGGAATTATTCCTTTGTTTTGTCTTTGCATGCCCAGTGCCTGACATATAGTAGGTGCTTAATAAAAGTTTGTCGATCAATTGATCATGTAATATTGTATATTGTAATTAACTGTTTGGGACTCCCCTCCCCCAGGAAAATGTAAGCTACCTTTCTTTGTATTTCAGTGCCTGGCACATAGTAAGCTCTTCGACTGACTTAGACAAGATTTGTATCTTACTAAACATTCAATGCAGTGCTCTGTATGCAGTAGGAAATTAATAAGTGTTGAGTTGACCACGATGGGCAAAAGCACCTGAAGCCCTTTTCTCCCCTTGAAAACATCTGCCTTCCTCTCTGGTATCTTCTTCTGGCTAAAGAGTCTTTTAAGTGCCCCCTTGGGTAGGTTATTTCCCCCAGTCACCCTGTGTTGCCTTCATGGGAACCACACTTAGCTGAAGAAGAGTTTTCCTTTGGTGTTGGAGGTGGGGAGGGGTGTTTTGGTGTGAGGACTTTGGACAAAGAGGAAGGCAGGGTGGAAACGAGGCCAGACTCCTCTGGTCCCAGAATCCTCTACTCCCTGGTTCCCCCTCATCTTTATTATGGGATGCCAGGACCTCTAGTATTATTAAGTGCCAGATGACTGACCCCAAAGAGTGCAGACCATAGGAGTTCAAAGATGGGAGAGATCAGTGAAGGAAGAAGCTTCATGGATGGAACCAACTCTATATCTTATGATTTCTTGTTTGAAAAAAAAAGCTGGTTGGATTAAATCTATTCATTCTGTGAATATTAAGTATTCACTATGGGTAAATCACTCTGCTGGGGCCTTGGGGAAGAGACACTGACATCTGACTACAGTGCACAGTAGTGCCTGCTGTCCAGTACACGCATAGTATCTGGTAGTGCTTTGGAGAGGAGCAGAGCCAGCAAGGAGAGGGTCATTAAAGATTGGGGAAATCAGAAAAGGCTTCCTGGAGGAGCTTATCCCCTTTTGCAGATAGTAATAATAATATTAGCAAACATTTTTATAGCACTTACTATATGGCAGGAACTGTGCCAAGCACTTTGCAGTTATTATTTGTGCAAATTATCATTTGATTCACACAACCACCCTGGGGGGTAGATGCTATTATTATCAGTTTACAAAGGCAAACAGAGGTCAAAAGACTTGCCCAAGGTCACACAGCCAGTAAGTGTCTGAGGTGGGATTTGAATGTGCTCTGCCACCAGGTTCCTAGCTGATCTAAGGTGTCTTCCCATTCTACACTGATGTTTCTTTGGCTCTGAGTGCAGCAGTGTGTGTTTGGGGGAGAAGTTGGGGAGCTTAACCTGACAGGGCAGACCTAGGTTCTGTGAGTACTATCTATGTGTGAATAGTGGGGTGTCCCACTTTGACAAGAGATCATGTAGTAAGAAAGCTCTTTATAAACCCCAATGCATGATATAAATATCTCCTGTTTTTATTAGTCAATGAGCATTTATTAATGTGCTTAGTACTGGGTCTGTAAAGAAAGACAAAAGAGACAAAAACCAAGCCTTACTGTCTGCTGTAGGAGCTCACAATCAAATGGGGGAGATGACCTATTAAACTACGTCCAAATAAGATGTAGACAGCATGTAAATTGGAGCTGATCACCAGAGGGAAGGCCCTGGCATTAAGGGGGATCGGGAAAGGCTTCTTGTAGAAGACAGGATTTTAGCTGGGACATATTAATGAAGTTGGAGTTTGCTGTTGATTCTTAGGGCCTGGGGAACCCCGTAATAGCTAATGGAAGGACTGGTGGGAAGGGAGGGGTCCTGTTTGGCTCAACTTCCTGGGGATCTGCCGTGGCCCCTTTCTCTCTGCCTCACCCCCTTCTTCCATGCCATCCTTCCCTGTGAGTGGTAATCAGCAAAGAGTTTTATGGGATTCTGGTGAGGTTTCTTTCTTTATCTCCACAGGGCATGGATTTCCTGTGTTATCATAGCATATTTTCTATAATTACAGCTGTGTAGGCCCTCTGTCAACAGACACCACATTTATTCCAGCTCACACAGGGCGGAGCAGGGACTTAAGCTTTGTCTCTGGGCAGGAAGTTCCACCCTTGGGGCTGGAGGGGGATCCCACTTCCCAGGGACCCTCCTGGGATTCCCAGGGAACTGTGGAGGAGGCCTTCAAAGACCATGCTCCTTCCTGAGCTTTGCCCCTTGTGGCCTTGTGGGTGACGGTGGGGAGCGAGTAGGCAGGACGCTAGACTGAGAATCAGAGGACCCAGCTCTCCCGGTTCCCATTCTGCCACTAACTTCCTTCGTGACCCTGCTTAGTGGATAGTTCACCATCTGTGAAATGGAGACACTCAGAGGAGCCAAAGTCACGACGGAGGGGAAGGCCCTTTGAAAAGTTTAAAAAGCATACTGTTAAATGAATAGGGCTGGCCGCCACTTCTTTCCTCAGTGTATGTTATTCCCCCTTCTCTCTGCAAAGAGAAGTCTTCTTTTCTGGGTCAGGATTGGGCCAGCCCTAATCAGACCTCCAGGTCATTCAGTCAATCAATAAATAAGTATTTATCGAATGCCTACTGTGTGCCAGGAGCTGGGCAGGCCAAGGAGGATGCAGAGACAAAAAACAGAACGGTTCCTGCCCTTAAGGAGCCTATATTCTGTCATGAGAAACAACTTATCCACATATAAGTATATACGACATACAGACTAACTGTGGGATATAGAAATATCTTTAAAGAGAATCAGGTTTCTAGACTGAGACAGTTTAATAGAGGCAACTTAGAATGAGGAGTCCCAAGTTCATCATTGTTCCAGGACTTCCTAGCTGTGTGACGTGAGCAGGTGACTTCACCTCCTGGGCCTCAGTGTCTTCATCCCTAAACGATACTTACACAATGGCCCTATCTCACGGGGTCTTTGAGCAGGAAGATTCTTGTAAACCTGAAAGCCTGGAGGAGAGGAGCCTGTGACGTTGATGATGATGGTATGCAGAGAAGCCATAGTGAAGGCCACATTTGTGCCTGACAGCTACCAAGACTCCCCAGAGCTTGGAGCCGGAGCTCTTGGGGGGTACCAGGGCAAAGGGGGGGACAGAAAGAACGCTAGACTGAGGATTGGGAGCCCTAGATGTAAGTATAGGCTGAAGGAATAAACCTGGCCACCTGACGCCATCCTTAGACCTCAATTTCTTCATCTCTAAAATGAGGATGATAACATACATCTACACCATGGCAGTTGATCTCCAGACTCCAAATGTTTTCACTGGCTGTTCCCCCATGTCTAGAATGTTCTCCTTTCTCATCTTTGCTCCTGGCTTCCTTCACATCTTCTACAGAAAGCCTTTCCCAGTCCTTCTTAATCTTAACTGTCTTCCCTCTGAAATCATCCTCAACTTCTCCTGTTTTAATTTTGTCTGTACATTGTTGTCTCTCCCATAACACTCTCCTGTTAGAGTTCTTTGAGATCAGGAATTGTTTTTTGCCTTTCTTTGTATCCATTGCATTTAGCACAGTGCCTGGCACTTGGTAGGTGCTTAAAAAATGATTGTGACTGACGGACTGACTACTAAAGTTCTCCCCTGGTGCCTCATTGTGCCCTGAGTTCTCAAGGTCTCTGCTAGGGGAAAAGTGAGCTCTGGAATTCTACCAAAGCTGGAAAGGGGTAGATTAAGTTGGTGGTAGTGAGAGATGGTGCAGAGGCCAACACTCCCACCCCCTGCCCCCTTCCTTCACTGCCCCAACACCCGCACAGAGTTAGGGGCAGGCAGGTCCCAGGAGGGTCAGCTATGCTTCAGAAGACTGGCTTGTGGGGATAGAAGACCACTGATGAGAGAAAATTTCACCTTTCTTCTTCCTGTCCCATCTCATTTCAGCGCCCTGGCGCAAAGCCCTCACGGCACCACTCTAGGTATAGCTTTGTTTTGAGAACTAGCCCAGCAGTAGACTATATTGTATGTGCATAATCCAAGGACTGACCCAGCTAAACCAAGAGAAGTTTGGCCACTTGGGGGTGATTTTTTTTCTTTTTGGCCATAGCAGATCATTAAAATGTTTACTCAGGGCATAGGGCCTTGTGATCAGTGTAGGTGGATAGGGCTTACCCCCTGGGGCACAGTGAATCCCTCAAACATTTATTAAGCACCTATTACAGGCTAGGTATTGGTCTTGGCACTGGGGAAACAAAGATAATCAAAGCGTAGTCCCTCCTCTGAGTTCTGGACAATTTAAAGTATTGACAGAAGAGCCAGCCGCTTTGTAAACAGTAAGGCTACAGAAATATGACCCACTGTTATCACTATCCAAACATCCCCCCTCCCACCATCAGCAGATAGCCCCCGTCCTGAGCCAGGCTGGACTTGGCTTGGCTCCAGGCTGGGCCTTCTTCTTTCATCACCTTATTACACATGATTCCCTTTCACACTCTCTGCCTCTGCATTGGTGGTCCCCTTCCTTTATAATCTTACAGATTTCATGTATTACAAAGGAGACCGGTTGTATTGGAGTGTATTAGCAAATTATGGATTAGTATTATCAAGATACTAAATATGTAATACAATTAAATAAATAATATAAAATAGTTTTTATCAAAACACTATATATGTAACATAAATAAATAATATAAAATACTAAATAGTATTATCAAAATACTATATATGTAACATAAATAAATAATATAAAATAGTAAATACTAAATACAAAATAGTATTATCAAGATACTAAAAATCCAAACCCCCCAGACAAGTTCATGGTCCCCAGCTGAAGGACCCCTGGACTAAATGACCTACTCTGGCCCCTGAAGTGATATAGATTCCGTGAAATAGATGCTAGACATAGAGACAGATTCCAGAGCAGGGATTTCAGGGATCATAGATTGGCAGAGGAGGAATCAGTCCATCATTCAATCAGAGAGCAATTATTAAGCACTGCTGTGTGGCCGATGGGGGCAGCTAGGTGGTGCAGTGCACAGAGTGCTGAGCCTGAGTCAGGAAAACTCATCTTCCAGAGTTCAAATCCGGCCTCAGACACTTCCTAGCTGTGTGACCCTGGGCAAGTCACTTCACCTTGTTTGCCTCAGTTTCCTTATCTGGAAAATGAGCTGGAGAAGGAAATGGGAAACACTTTAGTGTCTTTGCCAAGAAAACCCCAAATGGGGTCACGGAGAGTCAGGCATGACTGAAACTGAAATGACGTGTATCACATACTGTTCTTAAGTGATAGGGCTTCCAGACAAAATGGAAACGTTTCTGCCCAAAAGGTGCTGAGGAAGGAGGGAAGTCGGAGCTCACCGAGTTCAGTCCTCTTATATTACAGATGAGGACACTGAGGCCCGGAAAGGGGAAGTAGCTTCCTCAAGGTCCTGCAGTCAATCAGTGGCTTAGCTGGGACCAGGTTTCCAGGCAATAGGGTCACCTGCTGTTTTATCACAGAAACCGCTTTGTGTCTCACTGATGGGTTGTGTTATGTCTGGGTTTTTTCTTTCTCTTTTTTAAAGTTTTGACTTTGGTAACCTGACCTGGTGGCCAGGACAAGGCTTTTTGCGATGCCATCTGCTGAGTAGTCAGAAAAGTCTTCCTGGAGGAGGCAGGATCTCATATGACGAGAGGCGAGAGGATAGGTGAATGTCATGAATGAAAGGGGGTGATTCTGGGTACCCGGGAGCAGCCCCAGTCCCAGCCCTTCTGGGCTCCTTGGGCACCAGGCCTGCTCCTACCTCCCCTGTCCCTCCCAATGCCTTGGGAAAGGGAGGAGAACTGCTCTCTTCTGCCACTGAAGAGAGGATGGGGTGGGTCTGGTTGCCAGAGGCTCCCCTGAAAGATCAGGTGTCTGCTGAGGCAGCTCTTTGCTCTCCTCTAGCCGCAGCCGGCTCCACGCCCCCCTACCTCTCCCCAGCTCTGGTGCTGAGCCAGCATGGGCCAAGGTTAGTGTAGGGGGCACGGGAGGTGGCTTTGGGTGCTGAGGTCAGGTACTCAAGGCACCCTGCTTGTTGGGGCTCAGGATGAGCTTTCATCTTTCTCAGTCTTGGGGTGCTGCAGTAGGAAGACCCCTAGATTTGGAGTCAAATGAGTTTCGATCCCACCTCAGCCCCTCACTCACCGTCTCTGTCCTCAGTTTCCTCATCTCCAAAGGAACAAAGGTGGTTAGGGAGACAATTTGTATAATCCTGTGCTCCTGGGTGGGAGACAGGTTCTAAAGACCCCACATTTCCCGGCCCCGAGTGACCTGGGCTCCCCTCAGATCATAGATTTAGAGCTAGAAGGGACCTCAGAAACCATCTTCTCCAGGCCTCTGATTTGACAGCTGAGGAAACTGAGGACCAGGGAAGTAGTAATAAGTAAAAGAGATGAGATTTGAACCTGGGTCCTCTGAGTCTGGAGCTGCCACACCAGCCTGGGAAGCTGGGTGATGATGCTCGGTCAGTCAGGGAATTAACAACCCCCCCAAAAAGTCTTTCCTGAGAGCACTCAAGGTCTTCAGCTGGACTCTTGTGTGTGTGTGTGTGTGTGTGTGTGTGTGTGTGTGTATGTGTGTGTGTTGGGGGGGTGGCATGTGTGTTTTGGGCTGTGTCTGTCTGGTGGTGCATGCATATAGGGCATGTATGTATAGCAGGGTCTGTGTGCATATAGGGGCGTGTATCTAGAGGTATCTGTGTAAAGGGGCATGACTGTGTGCATATGGGGGGGTGTGCGCGTACAGGGGCCTGTGTATATGGGTGGGGATCTGTCTGTTTCTTGCTAGAGGGAGGGTTGGTCTCTTTTGTCAGAGCTTTTTTTGTTATTCCAAAGGTCTGTCAGCTCCCTGGTTTGGGGAGGCATGCATGGGAGATGCCTTGGCTCCTTTTGTGGAAACATGGCCTGGGCCACGCACAGAGTGTGGAGTGGGGCCCCGTCTGTGTGGCTGCAGTGGAACCTCAGGCCTTTACATCTGGTTGCAGACTGGGCTCTTCTACCCACTCACCGCTTGGATGGGAATAAGGAGGTCCAGAGCTGGAAAGTGACTTGCCTGAGGTCTCCTGGTGAATGAATCAGGGGCAGGGTGCCCAGCAGAACCTGGATCGTTCTCTTTCTGTTCTGACTTTGTTGGCTGCTCCCTGAGGTGAGGGGTGATCTGTATCCCTGCACCACCTCTCAGGGCTTGGCAGGACCATAGGAGTTTAGGAACAAAGCCTCCTTCCTCAACTCACTAATCCAGGACTGGACTCTTCCATGGGGCTGGCTTCCTAAGGCCCTGAGGGCCAGGTAGCTCGTGAGCTCTTATGGAAATTGGCCCAGGAAAAGTGGCCAGGGAGCCAGCCCCTCCCCTTTTTCTCTAGGTGCTGGGGAGGAGGAGGAGGGCAGTTGAAGGGGCGGGGATGATCCTCAAGGCACCTTGTTTCCTCTAGGGAGCCTGTCCAGAACTGTCCTCCCTGACACTATGAGTGAAAGAGGAATTGTAAAATTTCTGCAGCCTCCTGACTTCCTTCAAGTGTCCCCTACAATCCCACCTTCCTAATCTCTCTTAATGCTGGTGCCTTCCTTCTGTGGTTTAAGTTAACCCTGTGTATTCCTTGGTTGTAGCCAGCTGTCTGTGGGTCATCTGCCCCGTTACACTGTGAGCCCCTTGACAGCCCGGATTGTCAGGCCTTTCATCGTAGCTGCAGTGCTTGAGAGCCCGGCGTACAGTAGGTGCTTAATAAGTGTTTCCTGACTGGCTGCCACAATCTCGAATGTTGGCTTTGGAGGCAGAGAAGTTTTTGTATCCTAGCCCTACCCCTTACTTACTTGGGTGACCCTGAGCAAAGTCCTTTCCTCCCTGAAAACGTCCATGTGGTACCTCTGCCACCAGCTTGGGAGTTTGTTGTAAGCAGGGCTGTCTTTTCTGTGTGTATACTGAGCTTCGCAAACAATAAATACTTTTTTCCATTTAGTTTGTTCATTCATTCACTCATTCACTGATCCATCCATTCCCTCTGGGCCTCAGTTTTCTTCTCTGTGAAACAAGGGAGTTGAGTTAGCTGGTCTCTCTGAGCTCTCAGATTTTCTGGTCCTTTTACTCTGTGCTCTGCTGGGTGCTGTAGGGGGCATTTGGGAGTGACGGCGTTGTCGAGGGGACAAAGAGATACTTAGGGGCATGTGTGTATAGGGGGGTCTATGTGCGTATTGAGGCATGTATCTGGGAGTATCTGTGTAAAGGGACGTGACTGTGTGCGTATAGGCGCGTGTGTTTGTAAGGAACACCCTCATTTTACCAATAAGGAAACAGACCCAGAGGGGTAGGTGATTTGCCCAGCTCACAAGGTAATAATGATGTGGGATTGGATTGGAGCTCAGGTCCTCAGACTCCAAATTCAGTCTACTTTCCACGGTAGCACACTGAGTCAAGAGGCCCTCAGTTCAAACCCTGGCCTGGTTTTATTTTCCATCTGGAATCATAGCAATCAAAACTGGAAGAAATCTTAAAGACCATCTAGTCCAACCCTCCCGTCTTATAGATGAGGAAAATTGCCAAGGACCCATCTATACTAAGTGAATGAGTTGTGTGATTACCAGCTGGTGGCTCGGTGGATAGAGCACTAGGCCTGGAGTCAGGAAGACCTGAGTTCAAATCCAGCCTCAGACACTTAGTAGCCATGTGACCCTCTTTGCCTCAGTTTCCTCAACTGTAAAAAGGGGATAATGATAACTCCTGCCTTTCAGGGTTGTTGTGAGGCTCAAAGGAGATTTTTGTAAAGCATTTCCCACAGTGCTTGGTACATTGTGGGTTCTTAATGGATGCTTCTGCCCTTTCCCTTCCTCATTTGTAGAAGCAAGGAGTTGGATGAAGCAGGCTCTGAGACCTCCTCCAGCTTTGACATGACTCTGTCCTGGGCAGGTGATTACCCAGTGTCTTGAATGCTTCTCAGCCGAGTCAGCCTGTTTCATTTTCTGCCTGCCTCCAGTTGTTAGAGAGTTTTCCCCTTTATATTGAGTGGAAATTTGCCTCCCTGTGACTTGGCTTTCCCGTAGGTGCTCATTTGGCCCTTTGGAACCATCCCAGGGCTGGGATTCCGCAGCTCCTCCCCCGATCACTGAGATGCAGGGAGTTCAGGTCCAGGGGCACTTCGGTCTTTCCCTTAACCGGGGAGGCTGTGTCCGGCCCTCTTTTTGGGTGCCATCTCTTACACTTTATGGGTGCCCCTACCTCTTCACAGAAATGTGGGCTGTCTCATGCCAGGCCACCCGCCCACCTGAACATTGTTGGGCTCTTTTTTTCAGAGGCAGAGATCGATCATTTGGTCAGCTCAGTCATGTCTGACCTTCTGTGACCCCATGGGGTTTTCCTAGCAAAGATACTGGGGTGGTTTGACATTTCCTTCTTCCTAAGATGGATAGAGAGTGACTTGCCCAAGGTCACAAGGCTAGTAAGGGTCTGAGGCAGGTTTTGAACTCAGGTCTTCCTGACTGCAGGCCCAGAACTCTATCCACTGAGCCACCTAGCTGCCTCCTAAGACTGATCATAGCACCGAGGAATCTTCACCTTGTAGGGACCTTAGATAGGATCTGGGTCAGTGTTTGTTAATCAGTCAGTGGACATTTATTAAGGAACCTACTGTGTGCCTGGGTATACAAAGAAAGGCAAAAGACAGAACCTTCCTCAAGGAGTTCTCAGTCTATTGGAGGAGATAGCAGGCAAATAACTCTGTACACACAAGCTATATACAGGGTAAACTGGAGATAGCCAGCAGAGGGAGGGCCTTGGCATTAAGAATCAGTCCAACATGTACGTGGGCTGAGGACCCAGGGGGTTGTCAAGCTATTAGGAGAGGCCCCTCTCTCATTGGGTGACAGTATAATAAATAAGCAGACGTGGTTTTTGTAGAGGAGATAGGTCATCTATCTTGCCCACACTTGTGTGATTATTTCTCAGATATACATCGATGCTGTTGGGATTAATAAAGTGCAGATTCATTTAAAATCATTATTGAATTTCTGGTAGCTTTTTGTCTTTATGAATTTTCTAAATCAGCGGATACAATTACTCTTACTTTCCTCTCAACAGAAAGGACTTGGCCTCCTGAGGGTACTGGGCGCCTAGAAGAATTGTCCTTAAAAGGAGAGGCTGTGGTCCAAACCTTAGCAAGCCTCTGTGGTAGCAGATGGGTGCATCCAGGATGATTTGTTTTCCCGTGACCCAGGAGCGTTAGCAGTGTCTCCAGCATGTGGCATCAACAAAAGTGTGCTGGCTGTGGTTTTGGGGGACATGGGTGCACGTTACTCTTGTTATTTATTGCGGCTGTGATGGACCTTAGACAGATCACTTCCCTTCATGGGCTGTTCCTCCATGGAGGAATCCTTGGTAAAATGACGAAGGTGGAATAGCTGGCCTTGCAGGCCTCATTCAGCTCTTTATGTTTGATTCCATAAAATAGGGAGAGATGGGTCATATGGCCCAGGCCTGAGTGCAGAGAAGTAGCCATTTGCAAACAGGCCAGCCCATTTGTGAACTCGTTCTTTGCACTGTTTCTGGGGAGTTGCCTCAGAGGATGAGACTGGACAGCCAGCTTGATTATTTTGTTAGACAATTTGAAAAGGTTTCCGACTTTTAAGTAAAGCTTGGTATGTTATGTTTAAAAAAAGGGAGCCGAGAGAAAGGAGGGAGTAATATATGTGTGTGTGTGTGTGTGTGTGTGTGTGTGTGTGTGTGTGTTTACTTCCTTTTATAATTGGGTTTTGTTTGTGCAAGGAGGGGCATTTGTTTTTGTTGCAGTGAATACTCAATTAAGTGAGTTGTAAAACACACACACACACACACACACACACACACGTGCGCACGCGCAGTTTCTCTTCCTAGCTTTCTCCCTCCCAGGCCCCGGAGTGAGGCCTTTGCCCATTCCTCTTAGGGGAGGAGTAGCCCCCAGTGGTGTTTGGGAAAGTTTTCCCAGGCCTCTCCCTCCTGCTGGACGTCCTGGGGTCACACCCAGGTTGCCTGGAATGGCCTCTACCAGGTTATTATCTCAGCTGAACCACAGAGTGCTTCGGGGAAGGCAGCCAGGGTCTGAGGTCACCAGTCAGGTAATGGCAGGGAGAAGGGAAAGAAGAACATTCCTTCATCTGTTCATTCATTCGTTCAGGTATTTCTTGATCACGTCCTATTATGGCAAGGAATTCTGCTAGGCTCAGAGGAGGATACAAAGGTGAATTAGGTAGGGCAGAATCCCAGCCCAGCAGATAAGAAAGAAATCGACCTAAATTACTGTGGTTCACAGCGCAAAGTTAAGGTGTTGGAGGGCTGGGAGGAGGAGGGTAAGAGTCAGTGAAGGCTGTGTGAGGGAGGTCTTTGAGGCAGTCCTTGAAAGACTCCCAGCAAGTGAAAGAAAATTAGTGTGAGATATTCAGGTACTTCAAGCTTAGGCAAAGTTTGGGCAAAAGCATAGAGGTGGTAGATGATGTGCTGAGTTCATCGAACTCATTTCTGTCTCTCCTCAGACGTTTATTAGCTATGTGACTCTGGACAAATCACTTAAACTCTCTCAGCTTAAATTTCCTCCTCTGTAAAATGGCGATAATATCACTTACCTCATAACATTATTGTTAGGATCAAGTGGGATAATGTAGTAATAACAACAACAGCTGCACTTTAGTTTTTCATAACTTTGTACAAATATCGTCTCATTTTATCCTCACAGTAGCCCTGCCTGGCACCCCCATTTTACAGATGAAGAACTAGGGGCAGATAAAGATTAGGTGACTTACTTAGGGTGACATAGCTAGTGCCTGAGATCAGACTTGAACACAGGACTTCCTATCCCCAGGTATAGCACTCTATCCACTACACCACCTGATTGTCTAATCATGTGTCAAGCGCTCTACAAATATTAAAAGTACTATATAAATAATAGCTATTGTTATAGATGAGGACACAGAACCTCCAGAAAGGAGAGCCTGGCCCAAGCTTGTCTGTGAATTACTGGCATGGGGCAAAGTCCTTAGTCCGGTCTGGGCCCTGCTGGCTCTGAGCTATTTGCCTGGAGGTTGGAACGTAGAAAGGTCTATAGCTGGAAGGGCTCTCAGAGGCTATTATAGGCCAAACCCCATCTTTTATATGGGAAGAAACTGGGGGCCAGGGAGAGTAAGTAAATTGCTGGTCACATAGATGCTAAGTTTCAGGTAGCATTTGAACCCAGTTCTCTGTCCCTTCTTCTCTTTCTCCCCATAACCTCTCAGTGACTCTCCCCCAAAATCCATCCCTACTCCCAGTTCTCTACCCATAAGCCCCTGCCCAATGATAGAGAGCCTTGGGCTCCAGAATTCTCTTTTGCCAGGTGCCAGGTACGTGACTCTTAGCCCTCCATCCTTCTTCTGAACATAATTTTTGAGCAGCAGCCCTTCTTTGGTGTGGCCTCGGCCTTTACCCACACCAGTGGGTTGAATTCTTGGCTTTTCCCTGGTTCTGCCCCTGGTGGGGTGTGGAGAGGAAAGAGGCCCAGAAGACCTGCCTTTGGATCCCAATCTTGCCCATTTTCCAGCTGGTTGCACTTTGGGTCTCCATTTCCTCAACTGCAGTGTATACCTGTGCTGACGAGGAGGGCAGTGGTTTGTAAACTTTACAGACAATGATTTGCAGACTGTAAAATTTGATACACACATATGTGTGGGGGAGATAGCAGACCTGTGGTTTCATTGCTCTGAGGAACTCTCGGGTGAGAGGACTCCCTCTACCAGAGGGTGCATCTCTGCAACTTAGTCTTCCAGAGATGCCCTGTACATTGAGAGTTAAGGGGCGGTGTGCAGTGTACAGTGAGAGGTTAAGGGACTCACCTACAGTCGTGAAGCCAAGGACTTGAACCCTTGTCTTCCTTGCTTTGGGGCCAAAACCGTCCACTGAAGGGACATAGAAATGGCACCTTCTGTGTCAGGCAGGCCAGGGGAGACGTGATGAGGCCCTGCGCTGGGTAAGTGGCAGCCATAGAGCAGACCCAGAGCTCCAGCCATGGTCATCTGGCATGCGTTGTTCATAGCCGCCTCTGTGCTTTCTTTCCAGGGCAGGATTGTTATGGGGTCTGAGGTGGAGGTGACTTATGTGAGTCCAGGGACCTTCTCCTTACTTCTGACTATGATTGGTCTCCCCTGGACTTTGTACTAAATCTCCGATGCCTTCTGGATACCTCTAAGAAGTCATCTATTTAGATATGTTTGTGCCTGACTCCTATGTTGATAACAACAACAAGTAACCAGCTAGGACACACCAGGGCCCCTTCTACTGCCAAAAGAGACTGAATGTTGCGGATTCTGGAGAACAGAGAAGTCTAGGAGGGGCTCAGT
The DNA here is from genome assembly GCF_003287225.1 of Phascolarctos cinereus. Classification (NCBI taxonomy): domain Eukaryota; kingdom Metazoa; phylum Chordata; class Mammalia; order Diprotodontia; family Phascolarctidae; genus Phascolarctos; species Phascolarctos cinereus. Next base: position 60,300,499 of record NW_027555847.1, read on the forward strand.
GAGGACCAGAGGCCACAAGGAGATTTGGCTGGAGGAGAATATAGATTTGTTTTTTTTTTTTCTTTTTGCTGAGGCAGTTGGAATTAAGTGACTTGCCCAGGGTCACACAGTTGTAAGTGTCAGGTGACTGAGGCTGCATTTGAACTCAGATCCTCCTGACCCCAAGGCTGGAGCTGTACCTACTGTGCCACCTAGCTGCCCCGAGAATATAGATTTCTTGGGGTGTGTGTGTGTGTGTGTGTGTGTGTGTGTGTGTGTGTAATAGGGGGCCCTGGGGTAAAGATAGCCTGGCCTTGTCATAGATCATCTAGGCAGGGATCCTTAATTGGGGGAGGGGTGTCTTACAAACTTGTCTTTTCAAAATCTATTTTGATAACTCCATTTCAGTGTAATTGGTTTCTTTGTGTATTATTTCTGCATTTAAAGTCATGATTCTGAGAAGGGGGCCACAGACTTTGCCTCATTGCGAGAAGGGGGTCTGTGACTTAAAAAAGGCTAAGAGCCCCTGGCCTAGAGTGACCAGGGGAAACCCACCGACCAGTCAACAAGTCTTTATTGAATGCCTACTGTGTGCTAGGTACTGGGGATACAAACATAGGAACGAAACAATCATTGCCCTCAGGGAACTTGCATTCTGTCAGGAGAGAACATGTACACCTATGAATACATCCAATATAGATTCAAAGCAATTTTTTGAGGAATTGGTGAGGAGTGGAGGAGGGGAAGAAAGGCCTTAGCAGGAGGTGATACTTGAGCTGTGCTTTGAAGGCAACAAGATTTTCTCCGAGGTAGACATGAGGAGGAGATGCATCAGACACACTCAGGACAGTTGCCTTGCTGAGTCACGAAGATGAGAGATGGTGTGTTGCCGGTGATGCTGGTCTCCTTGCTGTCCCCCAGACATGACGCTCCATCGCTTGTTGTCTTCCAGGCTTGGAATTCTCTATCCTCCTCACCTCCACCCAGCTCCCTCCACGCTTCTGCTCAAATCCTGCCTACTTTTGCAAGAAGCCTTTCCTGGTCCTTTGTTAACACCGGTGCTTTCCCTCTGTGATTAGCTCTCCAGCATATTCTGCAAATAGCCTGTTTGTACATGGTTGCTTGCCTCTTGTCTCCTCCATTAGCATATGGGCTCCTTGTTTGTGTTCTTCTTTGTGTCCTCAGTATGTAACAGTACATAGTAGGTGCTTGGTAAATGCTCGTGGATGACCTCACTGTCTAGATTTGCCTCCCCAGCATCGGCCAGAATTCTGCTCCTTCCATTGTTGGTTACTGACCATGGGGTGGCTGTGGGGGAGTGGGAAGGAAAGGGAAGGGAGGGAGCATCTAACAGGGAAGACCAAAAGCTCTTTGGTGGTCAGAGCTAGAAGAGATTTTTGAAATAGAATTTCAAATCTGGAAGGGACTTTGAGTACTAGACCAAGGAATGTTGGAGCTGGAAGGATGCCGTAGAAGACGGGTCAGCAAACTACAGCCTGGGGTTGCCTGCTTGTTTAAGACCTATGAGTTATGAATGATTTTTACCTTTATAAATACACTTGGACCATTGTTTGCAGACCTGCCTTACAACATAGAACATAGAACATTAGAACATAGAACGCTTGAGGTAGGAGGGAACTTAGGGCATGTGATGTCAGAGCTGGAAGGGACCTTAGAACATAGAATGTTAGAATGTAGAATGTCAGGTAGAGGAAGATCCTTAGAACATACAATATTAGGACATAGAACATAGAATGTCAAATCTAAGAGGGTTTTTAGAACACGAACTGCCAGATTTAGGAGACACTTTAGAATATGGAATGTTAGAGGTGGGAGGAATAATGGAATCATCTAGTCTAAATCCCCTCATTTTTCAGAACAGGAAACTAAGGCCCTTGGTGGGGCGTGGCCATGCACAATGTCTACTTAGAAACGCTTCCATTAAATCTTGAAACTGTCAGGATTCGGACTTGTGGTCGTGCCCAGAACTTTGGCCTCGTAGGGTCAGGCACGTTAGGCTCTCCTTAAGACTCACCGCCTCAGCAGGTTTGTTTTGGTGGCTGGGCTTGGCCACTCACGCCCTTGGCCTTTGGGGCTTGTTAATCAAATTGGAACTCACCTCTGGCCTTTGCTCTTGATTGCCAGAGCCACCCGCTACCCGTTTGAAGGCCACAAGGCTGCCCTCTGTCCCACAAATGAGCAGCAGGCCAGGCGAGGTGCCAGGAGCCTACAGGGTAGCAGTGCCAGCCACTCCAGACTTGGTAGCCACAAGTGCCCAGGTTTCTACGCGATTGCCAGCTCTTGGACAGTAGTGCTAAAAATGTCACCTCCGTTATGCCCAGGGGCCTAGAGCTTGGTGAGACTCTCAGAAAGCTCACTTCTTCTCATTTGAACCTCAAAACCTCCAGGTGAGGGAGGCTAGGGAGCCTGACCCTCACGTGACGGTTGAGGGAACTGAGGTCCAGAGAAATAACTTGTCCGTGGTCACCCAGCAAATAAGTGGAAGAGATGAGGTTAGAGCCCAGGTCTTTTGCTAACATGTCCAGTATTCACATCTTGCTCTGTGTAGATGGGTTCACATTCTCAAGTAAAGGAAGCTGTATGCCTGTAGATACTCTCCCTGGTGGATTACCACTGTCCCACCCACTCCCTGAGCAAGCCTGAGTATTTGCTGTTTCATGGATGGCTGCATTTCCTTCTCCCGTGTATGTATGCCAATGACAGAGGATGGGAGTTAAACCAAAATCCCCCTATTCTTGTGGAGAGACGGGGTTGCTGTGTAGTTCAATAGAACAGTGGGATACTGGGGAGCTCCAGGCCGCAAGAAGGGTCAGGGATAGTTAGAGAAAAGAGTTTAGTTGAGAAATCATTTGAACCCTGCAGAGGACAGAGTTCTTGGGGAGCCAAGAGGATAAACACAACTTGGACTGAGGGAGGAACAAGTCCATCCATCTCAGGAAGCAGGCAGACTGAGGGCCTGGACAGAGAGGGATCTGGACAGAAGACGGCAGCCACAGCCACCCCCAGAGCTGGACAGAGTCGGTCCCTGTGGCTGTATCAGCGATTGCCTAATGTTTGCCCCTGCATCTGTGCGGGTGTGGACTTTGGGTGTCCAAACACTACTCTCTGGCATTTCAGTCCCTTCACATCATGGCCCCAGCCTACTTTTTCCAGCCTTGTTAGACATCGCTTCCTTTCTTGGACCCTTCAATCCAGCCAAGTGACTGTCTGCTATTCCTCCACCAAGACGCTACAGTGAAGCTGCATTTCCCTTCTCCTGATTTTTGCATGGGCTGCCCATTCTGCCTGGAATGCATTTCTGCTCACCTCTGCTTTTGAGAATCCCTAGTTCCCCTTCAAAATCAGCTCCTGGTCACTTTATATTTGAATGAAGTCTTTTGTAATCCCCTAGTCTCTGGTGCCCTCCCCCAACTTCCAGTTACGTTGTACTCGTCTTTTATATATTTTGCATATATGTATATGCATCTCTGTCTCTCCCAAGAGGATGTAAAATCCTTAAAGGAAAAGAATTTCGCTTTTGTCTGTGTTGTCCCAGTGCTTAGTCTAATGCCTGAAACACTTTGGGCACTGATGAATACTTTCTCTCTTCTTTCCTTTTTCTCTCTCCTCTTTTCTCTCTCTCTCCTCCCTGTCTCTCTCCCTCTCTCTTTTCCTGTCCTTTCTTTGTCTCTCTTTTCTCTTTCCCTCTCTCCCCCCTCTTTCTCTCTCTCTCTCCCCCTCTTTTTCCTCTATCTCTGTCTGTCTCTGTCTCTCTCCCTCTCTCTCTGTCTCTCTGTTTCTTTCTCTCTCTCTCACACACACAGACACACACACACGCACACACACACACACACACACACACACCCTCTCTCCCCCTGCCCTTGCTATCTGTAAGTGTTCATTGTGAATTGGGGGAGTTGGGTTCACTAAGCCATACTTATGAGAATGCCCAAGCCCTCCAGTACTGGCAGCGAAGATTGAGTACAAATATAGCCTGTAGAATGTGCTGGAAGAAGTCTTAGGGAGCGCCTGGTGTAGGCCATTATACCAAGCAGGAATCTTTGCTCCAGTGAGGGCAGTGACTAGCCCGTGGGCATACAGCAAGGTGATGGCAGAGTCTGGCCTAGAACCCAGGGCTTGTGACATCCAGTCCAGGGCTCTTCGCTGATAATAGTAATCATGCCCTCTGAGGTGAGTGCCTGGAAAGGAGGATACCTGTCTGTCTCTTGCTTCAAAGCTCTGATCTTGAGTCCCTGTCACTGCACCTTTGCAGAGGCTGTGACCCACTTGGTATCCCGAGTGCACCCTCCCCTCACTTCTACCTCTATGGTTTCTGGGAGGAGAAGCACAGGGACAAAGCCTGTTTAGGGCTTAGTGAAGACCTGGGGAGAAAGGCCCCTGAGCCGGGGCCCAGCCAGCTGCTCTCAGGCCTCACTTCCCCCCAGGACCGGAGCAGGGGACTCTCATATGGTCGTCATGTGCCTGACTGCCTCCTTCTGGGCCCCGTTTGGAGCCAAGAGCCCCAGGCGGACAAGGGGGACCTCTCCCCAGCTGTCTGTGGCCTACAAGGCCCTTTTGTTGTGCTGGCAGAAGTGGTTCCCCCTCCCCCTTTCCTCCCCTCATACTCTCTCCTTTCCTTTCCTCTCACCACTTCTCCCTGGGTCGTCCTTCCCTCTCTGCTTTGCTGGATGGGGCCGAGCCAAAGAGCCCAAACCCCATCTGGCTCTGTGAGGGGGGGAGTGGACCCCTGCTCCCTAGGGTGGGAAGGCAGGAAGGAGTTCTGTGGGGTGGGCAGCCTTCCCTGTTATTGACAGGGTGGAGACAAAGTGGTAGTGGGGGGAATGAGGAATGGATGCCTGCTGGTTTTCTGTCCTGTCTTTCCCTGCCTAGACCTCACTGGGCCTGGAAACAATGAGCCAGGCATTGTTCTCTCTCTAGGGGAGCTGGGCGGTTAGCAACCTCTCTCTTCCCCTAAGGAGTCTGCTGGGCCCCCTTCCCCCAGGCTGGCCTGTGGGCTATGCCTTACCCTCCTCTCCACCCCCACCCCCCATTACTGATTATGTCTGATGGGCAGCCCCAGAGACTGACTGCCCTGATAGCTGAGGGCCAGAGATGCCTGTCAGCCTCTTCCTTTCCTCACACTCTCTGTCCCCTTGTCCTCCTCCCCTCTTGGCACTTGGGAGCTGGTCAGGCTAATGAGGCAGCCTGGAGAGAGGAGGGTGGAGGAAGGGGGTGGTGGAATGGAGTTGTCTGGCTCTCAGAATCCTTTCCTGGAGTGAGGGCACATCTCTACCTCCCCCCACCTTCCCTTTTTCTCCTCCCTAACCCATCTGGGCTTGTCTTCTGTTGATCACAAGCAGGCCTCAGGCATCAGCGAGTTCTGGTGACTGGCAGCAGTGGGGGTGGGGGGAGGCATCTCTGGGGGGAGCTAAGAAACTGGAAGTAGGGGCATGCAGAAGAAAACTCCAGGACCTGGAAAGGATCCCAGGCATCTCTATTTTAACCTGGTCTTCGGTTATATTTATTAGATGCCAGAAGAGTGACGTAAGCCCGTAGGCCATATCAGTAGTAAATGGAGAATGGGGACAAGGAGCTCATATTTCTTTGGCTTTTTTAAGGTTCACAAAGAGCTTTCTGGGCCTTGTTTACTGGTGTGGATTTGGGAACTGGAGATTTGGGTTCAAATCCACCCTGGAGACCTCGGTTTCCTTATCTGTCAAATGAGGAATTGGGCAAATGGAACTCTAAGGTACTTTCCAGCCTTAAGTCATATGATCTTGGGTTAGGATTCTTATCCCCTTTTATAGAGGAAGAAACCAGGGTCCAGAAAAGGTGGTTACCAAAGTGTTACAGTCCAGCTTCAGCACGAGTCTGGATCATGCTTCTCTTGCTACAGAACATGCTGCTTCTCTTTCTCCTGTTGGAGTACAGGCTAGTTGAGTAGGACTTGTTTCCTTCTTTGAATTTTTATCCCCAGGTCTTATCACAGGGCTCGGCACACAGTAGGCGCCTACTAAATGCTTTCTGGCAGCTGCCAAGATGATCTTCCTGAGGCACATGTGTGATGAGGTCACATGTGGCCCCAGGAATAGATTTCCGTTCCTCAGTCTAGCATTCAAAGCGCAGTCCCAGCCTGTCATTCCAGACTCGTTTCCCGTCGCTCCGGTGACGGCCCTGTCTCAGGGAGCCGGTCTGCCGGCTGGATGTTGGCAGAACTCGGCAGGCCGGAGTCCGCGCCTCGGCTTTTGCCCCTTTGTCCCGGTTGTTTCTCCAGGCCTGGAAGGCCGGCTTTGGCTTCTTAGCTTCCTCTGAGGGGTTCGTGTGCCATTTGCTATGAGGCCTGTCTTCATTTGCCCCTGGTAGACTGCTTGCTGCTATCCTGTTATGCCTTTTCTGTGGCCAGGTTGTACTGCCCTAGTGGACTCTGTCTGGACTTTGAAAGTCTGGTGCAAACATTTTTGTCTGTTATTCCTGTGACCTAGCACCGTGCTTTGAATATAGTAGGGGCTTCATGGCTGTTGAATTGAACTGAGGGAAGACTTTCAGGATCCCCCCCTTCACCATCACAGACAGTAGAAGTCATCCGACTTCTTCATGAAAAACTTCCTGACAAAGCCTCCTGTTCCACAGTCGGAACCTGGAATAGTCAGAAGGTTCTTACCAGAACTGAATGCATTTGGCCTCCCTGTAACTCCTCTCTGCCCTTGCCCCTGGTTCTCAGGCCCCCTCTGGTTTTGTCCTCCCAAATGACACAGAACTGAATGCCAGAGAAGGGATTCTTCTCCTCTGTCTTCCTCTCGGGCACGCCGCTGGGCTGAACACCTCAGTGAATTGTCTTGTCCCTTTTCTCCAGGAAGACCCAGTCCCTGTGGTCACCCCCTGCCAAGGGGCAGGAGGCTGGGCTTCCCTGCAGCCGGAGGGAGCACATCCTGTGCTCCCCTGCAAGTTCTCCCCTGCCCCCTCCCCAGGCTCCAGCTCAGGCCTTCTGTGCTCGACTGAGGAGCCTTTACTATGCCAGGAAATAAATGCACTGCATGCAAATTGGGTGGCTGGTATTGATTGGGGGAAACTGTTCTTCACCTTATTGTAACCTTAGGAAAATGGAGGGAAATCTCTAGATAAGCATTTTTATTTTCCTTTCATCTTCCTTCCTCTCTCCTTTTGTCCTTACCCTCCTTTCTTCATTCATTCTGCCTCTTTTTAGTTCCCTTTCTTCTTCCTTCCCTCTTCCCTTCTTTTTCCCCCTCCCTTCTCTTTACCATTTTTTCCCCCTTTCCTCTTCCTCCTTCCCTTTCTCTTTCCCTGGGTTTAAATCTCTCCCTTTCCCTCCCCTCCCTCTTTCTTCTCCCTTCTTTTCTGTAGCATTTCTTCCCTCCTTCCTTTTCCCTCTGCCTCTCTCCCTCTTCCCCCCACTGCCACCCTAATCCCCTTTTATTTATTATTATTTTGCGAGGCGGTTGGGGTTAAGTGACTTGCCCAGAGTCACACAGCTAATAACTGTTATGTGTCTGAGGCCAGATTCGAACTCAGGTCCTCCTGACTCCAGGGCTGGTGCTCTATCCACTGTGCCACCTAGCTGCCACCCCCATCCCTTTTTAAAGCAAGACAGCATTTACTTCAGCAGGATTGTATGTATTAAGGCAGTAGGGTGTAGGGTGTTCATTCTGTCATCCTAGTTTTGCCATTTCCTCTCCTTATGACACGGGCAGGTGGTTCTCCTTCTCGGGGCCCCAATTTTACCATCTGTAAGTTGGTTGGACTAGATGAAGAGTCTTTGACCCTTTTTTTCTTTCAGTATTGTGGACCCTTTTGGTAATCTGGTGAAACCTGTGGTCCTTGGACTTCTTGTCAGAATCATATTTTTAAATGCATAACATACAATACATAGTATTACAAAGGAAGCCAATTAGACAGAAATACAGTTATCAAAATATTTTTAAAAATAATTTCATGGACTCCAGGTTAAAAACTTTTGAAGTAGATATATAGTCTTCAAAGTCTTATAGAAAGCTCAAAACCTTCTAGGGTCAAATGATGTCATTTATTTGTCCGTTTTCTTCCTACTTAATGAATGTTTGTTTCATTGAATTTCCTTTTGCTTTCCCAAGGTTCCTCCAAACCACCCCTCAAACCTGTCATCCTTTTGTATCATTGGGGAACGGCTGAGCTGGCCCCAAATCCATAAGGACAAGCAGATTGCTTACAATTGAATGTGTGAAAACACTTCATTTTTTCCTTTTAAACGACTCGCTTTTGACCTGTGACAACGAGCTAAGTGTTTGGCTACTTTGTGGGAAATTCTCTGGTTGATTTCTCCAGGCACCTCCATCCAGCTCACCCTGGTCCCAGCAGGTGAGGCACAGGAAGCAGAGGTCCCTGCTCTCTCCTTTGGAAGTGCTAAAGGGCTGGCGATGTTAGCAGGGCTGCCCCTGCCCCTGCCCCTCCGCTCCTCCCCATGGTTTGATATGCCCTCCGTTGGCCTTGCTTGTAATTGACAAACTCATTGGAAGAACAAATGTTGCTGTAATTTAATTTTCAGACAAACAATAGTCCAGGGATGATGTTAAATTCATGAAACTGGCTTAATGTAATGAAATTTAATGAGGTAATTTGGTACTACCTTGGCTCTGTGACTTTGCATACCTTGGGCCACCTGCTGAAGCCTCCTTTCCCACTTCAGATGCAGGGCAACTGAGGCCCCAGACCTCCCCATCCCCATCTCTCCTTGTCCCTGTGGGCTACTGATAGAACCCTGAGGGTTGTGGGGGGTTCTTCAGACCGCCCTGGGATTCTGGGTGTGGTTCACCTAGGTGTCCATCCCTGGCATATAGAGTAGGTGCTTAATAGATACTTGTCAAGTGATTATCAGTTTTCCATAGTCTGTGTTTATGTGTTACCTGAGAAAACCAAGGTCAGTTTCTTTTCAGAGCAGTTTCTTCCTTTGTGAAATGAAGTTGTTGCTTTCTAAAGTCCTTTCCAACTTTTGACATTCTCTGATCCTGCTTCTTCCAGGAGTCCCCCCTTCCTAAAGGGTCTTAAGCCTGCCTCCTTTCCTCCCTTCTTCCCTCCCTCCCTCCTTCCCTCCTCCCTTCTTCCCTCCCTCCCTCCTTCCCTCCCTTCTTCCCTTCCTCCCTTCCTCCCTCCTCCCTTCCTCCTTCCTCCCTTCCTCCCCCTTCCTTCCTCCCTCCCTCCCCTCCTTCCTTCCTCCCATCCTCCCTCCCTTCCTTCCTCCCTCCTTCCCTTCCCTCCTCCCTCCCTCCCTTCCTCCCTCCTTCCTTCCCTCCTCCTTCCCTCCCTTCCTCCCTCCTTCCCTTCCCTCCTCCCTCCCTCCCTCCCTCCCTCCTTCCCTCCCTCCCTCCTTCCCTCCCTCGCTCCCTTCCTTCCTTCCTTCCTCCCCTCCTCCCTCCCTCCTCCCTCCTCCTTCCCTCCTCCTCCCTCCCTCCCTCGCTCCCTTCCTTCCTTCCTTCCTCCCTCCCTTCCTTCCTTCCTCCCTCCCTTCCTTCCTTCCTCCCTCCTCCTCCCTCCCTCCTCCTTCCTCCCTCCTTCCCTCCTCCCTCCCTCCTCCTTCCTTCCTTCCTTCCTTCCTTCCTTCCTTCCTTCCTTCCTTCCTTCCTTCCTTCCTTCCTTCCTTCCTGTTCCTGTCTAGTCTTTGACATGGCTTTGAGCTGTTTGTGTATCAGTTAATTTTGTTTTGTTCCAGAGAATGATTGACCCACGATCATCAGTAGATTCACTTCTAAGCCTGGTGCCCTTTATATCATCCCTTAGATTTGTGCCCTTGGGCATAAGGAAAATTAGGCTACAGGGTGAGGATGGCTGTGAGCAAACCTGTCTCCACTACTCTCAGAAAAACTGAGCGTGCTGTGCTTCTATTTGTCTTTGGGTCATCTTTGTATCCCCGGGGGCTTTAATGCTGTAAGGGATTTCAGAAATCATTGGCCTCTTCATTTGCATGCAAGGAAAGTGAGAGACCTTGAGAGAGAGGAAGTGAGCTGCTCAGGGTCACATAGCCAGATTCCACCTGAAAAATCCTGTAACTAAAACACAGTGAGGTAGCAGTTCTTCCAGGACTGCCCTGAATGCCAGCTTTGCCAGGTGCTGGTCAGCCTGGGTGTACTGTGATAGCTTCTGGACTGTCAGCCTGCATGCAGCAAACATAACTGGGGTGACCAGGCCTTGAGTTGGATCTCCAAAGACTCCCCCAGACTCTCCACATCTGTCTTTGTGGGTTTTAGTTAAGACTGAAGTTGTGAAAGTGTACATTTGTGGAATTGAATCTAAAGCCACAAGGTGAATTCCGCCTTGTTCATGCTGACCTCTCTTCTGCCTGTCCAGGACAGACACTGCCACCTGGCATGGGCCATGGCATGCCATCTGGCTGCCTCCTCAAGGGTTCAATTAGGGGAAGGCAGGGATGGGATGCCAGCACTAGAGCACCACTGGTCACCTGGCATCTTCACAAAGACAAATAGTATTTTCATTCTCATCAGCAAATATCTGGGAGAGAGTGGCAGCAGGGGTTGGGCATGGTTTGTGTTGCCATTTGGGGTTTAGGCTATCAGGGTCTAAAGGGTTAATGTGAGTCCTTTTTATTCTAGAGAGGACCTTTGAGAAGAATGATGTTAGCTAGGAATGAAGGGAAGGGGAACACGCCCTCTCCTCTTTGCAGCTGTGGCCAGGGACTTTATCATCTAAGTAGCTTCTGTCTCCCCTTCTCTCTTTCTTCCCCGGCTCTGCTTCTTACTATTCCTGTGACCTTGGGCAGTTTGCTACATTTTTTGCCTCAGTTTCCCCACCTGTAAAATGAGGAGGTTGGTCACTACATGGCCTCTTAGATCCCTTCCAGTGTTTGATCTCTCTTGTTCTGATGCTTATTTTTCTTACTTCTTCTCTTCCCCCTCCCCCGCCATTTCTTAACTCTCCTATTCATTTGTCATCCATATACTTCTCCCCACTCTTTCTCCTTCTCTTCATTCTTGCCCCTCTCTTCTACCTCCTTTCCTTCTCCCTCCCCTTTCTCTTCTTTTCCTTCCCCTTCAATCAGTGAATCTTCCGAAAATATTTTTAAAAAAATTTATTGCTGTCTTTTGTTTTTACATTACCCGCATTTCTGAATTTGTTCCTCCCTCTCCTACCAGCAAACCATACTTTGTAATGAATACTTAAAATGAAAGAAGGGGAAAAAAAGCAATTCACGGTCTGCATGGAGTCTGCCAGTACGTATTTCATGTGAAACACTCATAGTTGTCCTTGACGAGGGATGTGTGTTTTCTCATCTCTTCTCGGGGGCCAAGCTAGATCATTACATGCAGTGTTCAGTTTCAGGGTTCATTTCCCTCCAACAAATCATTGCTTGCTCCTTCTTTCCCCTCTCTGTTCTATAATTGAGAGGCATCTGGTTGAGCGGTGGATTGAACACTGGGCCTGGAGCCTGGAAGACCCAAGTTCAAATTTGGCTTCAGATGTTTATTAGCTAGGTGATCTGGGGCAAGTCACTCAGCTGCCGTTTGTTTTAGTTTCTTCAACTGTAAAACTCAGATGCTAATAAGAGTACCTATCTCAGATTTGTTGTGAGGATAGAATGAGCTAGTATTTGTCAAAAGGGTGTAGCACCGTGCCTGGCCTGTAGGAGGTGCTGTATAAATGTTTATTCCCTTTCCTTCTCCAGTGGGCTCATCCCTGGGTTGGGCACCATGGGAGGCACAGATGCTGTGTACGGTTTGGATTGGCTCCCACCAATCCCTCTGTAACCATCCCCATTGTGTGAGTTCTTTGCTGGCCCTTTCAGCATCTTGGTGAATGATACTGAAGGTCTGAGGCAGGCCCAGGAACTGGTTTGGGCTATAATAGCTTAGGGGTTAGGGTCACGGCCTAGCACTTTGATCCTTTGAGTTCCCTTCAGGTTCTGTCTCCAGTTTGAACTTGATTCATTCATTCCCCTTTAACGTGTCACACTTTGCCCATCAGTTAAAAGGCATCCCATCACCGTCAACAAATAGTATTTATTAATAACATCGGGTGCTCGGATGTCTGTCAAGTGCTTTAAGCACTTGATTAAAAGGGGACAGATAAATGAAAAATGCTTCTTGTTAATAAAATGGGTCCTTGTTATCAGATGCCCTTAGGAAGCTTGTCATAATACATATTTATTGTGTATTAACCCCAAGGTTGTCACGGGACTGCATTCCGTATTGGAGAGGGGCTCTTCATGGTGGCCTCACAGTCAAGGACATAGTCATGATGGTTAAGGGAGAGAGGAGAGGCCTGGGAGGAGGAAAACCGGCCTGTGGAAAGAAAGCACAACCCCTTTTTAAGGCTGGTGTGGGGGACAGGACTCATGGGAGCCTGATAAGCTAACTTTGGCTTATCATGTTCTTATGAGAGGGAGCTGTAGCTTCTAAGAGAGTACGTCACTTGTCAAAACAGTAACTCCCATTTACAAAGAGCTTGAAGGCCTCAGGACCATAGAATTAGACTATGAAGGAACCTTGGGTGGCATCTAGTCTAATCACAGCATTTTACAGAAGAAGAAACTGAGTCTCAGAGGCTTGCCTAGGGGCAGAACCCAGAGTCTTCTGGTGCCTAGTCAGGCACTCATTTTAATGAACTACATTGCTTCATACTAAGCATTTGATAAATACCTTGGATTGGTTTCTGACCCTCAATCTCAGCACTCCTAACTCTCCCAAGTTACCTCCAGAATCTAGAACTTTAGAATTGGAAGGTACCTTAGAATTACTTCCTGCCCTTACTTGGCGTTAACGAACACAATACACAAGCATTCTAAAGGCATCATGTCCTCTCTGTTTCCTTCTCTGTATGATAAGGGGAAGCTGGGGGAGATCATCTTGAAATTGTCCTTCCACTCTAACATTTCATGGAGCCCTTCTCTATGTGAATCTATCCAAACTCCAGCATTTTTCAAGGAGGAAACTGAGGCATATCTTGGAAGTGACTTGTCCAAGATCACAGTTAATTACTAGCAGAGCCTGGACTCAGGTCTTCTAGCTCTCAAGTCCACAGGGCCACTTTGCCTTATAATAAACATTCAAATATTTGTCAGTTTGGGTTGACCTGATAAACCACATGGCCTTGGAGGCTTACTATAAGTTTGATCTTGGGCCCCTGTCCAGCCTCATCCCTCATGATTCCTCTTCATGCCACCTAATATCTCACCACACTAAACTATTTGGGATTCTCTGGGTAAGCCCCTGTTTTCTGCCTCTCACTTTGCTCACGCCATTCCTTTCCCACCATCTCTGCACACGGAAACCATACCTCTCTTTTAAGCCTAGCTGCACTGCTGCCCTCCTCCCTGAAGACTTCTCTAATTTCCCCAGACAGAAGTGATCCATCATCTTTATTTTTACAAGGCTTCATTTCTGTGCCCCTTAATCATATCCCCCTCCTCCATTCAATCAGTTCCAGGGGCCTTCTATTGCCTGTAGGATTGAATAGACGATCCTCTCTTTGGCTTATAAATCTGTCCATAAGCTGGCCCCTTCCTCTGGCCTCCAGGCTGTTTCCTGAACATGACGTGTCATCTCCTGCTGCTGGCTGCCATTTTGACTGGGGGTCTCCCATGCCTGGAATGCTCTTCCTCTTCTTTTCTCCCTCCTGCTTTCAGCTAAAGCTCCATCTTCCACAAGAAGCCTTTCCCAGTCCCACCAATGCTGGGGCCCTTCTTCTGTTGGCTATTTCCAGTTTATCCAGTTTGTCCATAGTGATCGACATGTTGTCCATTCTCTCCCCGATTACTCCTCTCCTGTGAGCTCCTTGAGTTGAGAGCAGGGATTCACTTTTGGCCTTTCTTGTACCCCCATGGCGTTGCACAGAGCCTGACACATAGTAGGTGCTTCATAAATGCCTGACTGACTTCTAGTAACTTTCTGACATAGTTATAGGATCTCTTCTCTTCTACTGCACTGGGGGTTCCTTTGAGACAAAGAGGGATCATCTTCATGCTCTGTCACAGGGCTCTTGTCAGGGTCAGAGGAGATGATAATAAAAGGTCTAAATGGGCCTGAGGTGTTGTGCCTGCATTTTCAAGAAGAGGATTAAAGAGGGTTAGGAATGATTCTTTAATGGTGGAATTTTAAATACCATGTAAAGTGGGAGATAGGAGGGGATTATTTACCCTATGACCTGACAACCTCCTCTTCCCCTCTCCCTACCTCCTCACAGCCTCAGCCCCTTTTCTCTCTCCCTCAGTTTCTCCCGTTGGGTTTTATGCCACAACCATTTAAAAGTGTAAGTAAGATCCTGTCCTGGTTTGTCAGCTAAGGAGAATAAAACTGCTTATTGCACGGAATACTTCAACGGGGTCCTTTTCTCATCCTGAGGGTCTACTGGAACCACTTACTATATGTGAATCTGTATATGTCAACCTCTGTCTGTAGCTCTTATTTCTCCATCTCTATCTGTACCTCCATCTGTATCTGCATATCTCTGCATCTATCTGTATATTTTTGTATCTATCTCTATCAGTATTTGATTCTGTTTCTATTTGTCTCTCTATCTCTATCAGTATCTATGTTTTTCTATATCCCTCTATCCTTCAGGGCCCTGCTTTCCCCCCTTTACCACAAAAGGTTGTAAGTGAAATGCTGGTCAAAGGAAAAATCACAGTCTCTGACTGGACGATCTATTGACCCCCGGACATATATTGGGAGTTGTTTTTATTTTGGGTGGAATCCCAGATCTCAGCTTGCTCACTGGTCACTGGCCTCTTCAGTCACCGCAGAAACATCCTGGTTAATTGAGGGTTCCAGGTAGTTGGCTTCTGGTCTTATTATACTTTGATTTCCCTTTCCTGCTATTTCCCCGAGTTGGTTAGATTGGTTTTCTGTTCTTATCCTGGAGTAGCTGTGTGCTGCCCTTCTCTCTTACTTTCCGGCCCCCCTGGGGAATATTTCCTTCTGTTTCTGGGAAAACTGGCCTCATGATGCTCAGGATTGTTCAGATCTGTGAGTCTGTTAGAACCTTAGAATGTCAGAACTTGGAGGGGTCTTAGACCACAGAATGTTAGAGTTTGGAGGTAACTTGGGTGATAGAATGCCAGAGCTAGAGTGCTAGAACTTGGAATGAGTCTTCTCCAGGAATCCTTTCCCAGCCAGCCCTAATTCTCGAGCCTTCCCTCTCTTACGTGTGTCCTATTTATCCTAAGTCTAGATTGTTGGTACATATTTATTGGCTTGTTGCCTTCCCTATTAGGTTGTGAGCTGCTTGTGGGCTGGGGCTGTCTTTTGCCTCTTTCTGTATCCCCGCTGCTTAGTACAGTCCCTGGTATGTAGGAGGCACTTAACAAATATTTATTGATTGACTGATACAGAGTGTCAGAGTTGGAAGAGACCGTGGGGATCATCTAATTTAGTGCTGTTGTCATACAGATAACGAACCTGGGGTCTAGAGAAAGGAAGTGACTTGTGTAAGGTCACACAACTAGTTGGGGGCATTGTTGGGAGGCTCAGTCTCCCTGCTGCCAGTTCAGTGCTGTCTTCCTTGGACCCCCTCTGTACCTGGACTGTGACAGATCTGAAAGCCTTTGGAGATGGGTGGTTGTAGCTGTATATGGACTGGCATGATTGTCTACTTCAGCAGGTCATTACTGAGAAAGCCCTGTAGAAATGTGTAGAAACACATTATTATTATTATTATTATTATTATTATTATTATTAATTTTCCAGGGGGGGAATCACCATTGGCTCAGCATTTCTTAGAATATTGCAATAAGAATTGGTCAGTATCCCTATCCCTGACACTTCACAGGAAGGGGGAGGGAGAGCCTCATACACAAGTTTGAAGGCAGCTTGGAGGGCACAGTGTGGGGGCTGTGCCCTTTTGGAAAACAAACCAGGCTTTCCTAGCTAAATTACTGCCTTAACCTGAGTCTGCAGGGGCCCAAGCATCGCATTACTGGCAAACACACCCTCCTCACTCAGAAACTTTTAGGACCAAAGCTCCCAGGGCTGTTTCAGGTTCACAGCATCTGAGGCTGAGCTAGCCTGATTTTACAGTCATTAACTCCGTTTAACCCCCTGTGGCGCCCCAGAAGCCCAGCTTGACTCACTGGCTATGTTCCCTCGCTATGGACAGCTGCAATTCTCTCTCAATAACTACCTCATGGAGGAGTGACTTTGGGAAGTCACTTAACCTTGATGGGCCTCAGTTTCTTAACCTGCAAGAAGAGGCTGGCCTCAGTGACCTCATAGGGAGATTTGAAAAACAACCCAGAAGATAGAAAGTAACAGGAATGTCCAGACTTGGCAAGACCAGCACTTTAGGGCACGGTTGTTCACCCTATGCACGGTTTTTTTTCATTGGTCAACATCAAAGCGGTTTCCTTTCAAAAGGGCTGCCCCTCGTCAGTACTCACAGTGATTATTATGGAGCGTGTGGGGTAGTTAGTGGGGCTTACATTCACTCATATGGCATGTAGTGAGTTGCCACATCTTACTTAAATTTTCATGTAAGAAGTGAAATTCATTTCATTCATTCATTCATTCATTCATTCATTCATCATTCATTCATTCATTTCTAAGTGAACGTTCATTCAGCATTCCTTTATACTACTAGATGTAAAGTCTCTTGCTAAGCACTGGGGGGGGGGGGAGGAGGGGAGAGTCAGCCAGGCGGAGGCTGTAACTCCATAGCACTGTAGCTGGGTTGGGGCAGCCTGCCTTCCAGCCCTCCAGTGATGTGCAAACAGAAATTTAGAGTGTAGTTAGCAAGAATAATGAGTTAAAACAGGAAAATTTCAAATAGGGCATTAGAGCAAATTCCTCCCTTTATCCCATCTGGTGCCTCCTATCACCATCTTGGGTTTCTGTCTCCACCCTTATCGCTATCTAAGGGCCTCTGTAGTGGTACAGTGGTTAGCATGCTGGACCTACATTCAAGAAGACCAGAATTCAAATCTGGTCTCAGATACTTGCTAGCTGTATGACTCTGGACAGGTCACTTAATTTCTGTCTGCCTCTGTTTCCTTACCTGTAAAGTGGAGAGAATAATGGCACCTGCCTTCCAAGGACATTGTGAGGATCCAAATAAAATAATATTTGGAAGCTGCTTAGCACAAAGCCTGACGCATTGTCCTGGGCTCTTATTGTATGTGGACAAGGGTCACATGGGCGAACATAATAGATTGCTATCAGCATTTTAGGGGGGAGTTTCCAAATTGATGAACTCTGCTCAATCAATCACCAAGCATTTATTAAAAACTTATGTCCCGGTCACTGTGCTAGGCACTTGGGGATTCCAGGTCAACGTGCAACAGAATCAGCTTAAAGGGAATGGGCTAGGGAGGGAGAGCATTCCTTCATTCATTCCTTATTGAGCACCTGCTGGGGATTGTAAGTTGAATAAGAGAATTCCTGTCCTCAAGGAGTTTCTAGTCTAGGAGTAAGGACTAGACAGACATGCCCAGGATGATTAAAATATGAAGCAGAGTGTGATAAATACCACCTGAGCTGGAAGATGCCTTAGACATCCTCTGGTTCGACCAGCTCCTTTCACAGATAAGGAAATTGTGCTCAGAGAGGTAGAAGGCTGACCCCAATGCTCCTTTAGCTCAGAAGCAGCAGAAACAAACAGGGTTGGAGCTAGAGGTTCTCTTCCTTGCAATCCAGTACCCTCACCATTATTCCTGTGCACTTGGTGCAAAAGGTATAAGAGAATTTAGAAGAGGGAGGTGGGGTGGGAGAGTTCCCTGGGGGTGCTGGACCTGGAAGAACAGATGGGTAGAATTTGGAAGGGCAGGGATTGGTGAGAGGGCATTCTGGGCAGGGGAGAAGCAGTGCCGGGCAAGTTGTTGGTGAAGGAGGCAAGCCCTGAATGGCAGGACTTAACTGTGGAGAAATTTGGGAAAACCCTGCCCCAGTGGGTCTCCTTTGTCTGCCGGGATGACCGGTCTGTGCTACTTGGCTCGGCTCCATACCCTGAATGAAGGGAACGCAGAACTGCCTTGTAGGCTGTGCTGGAGAGCCCCCAGCCCTTCTCATGCTCCTAGTTCCTCGGTGCCAGCCGGCTTGCTGGCATATATTAAGCGATTAATAAATGCTATTGACTGGTTGAGTCCTCCTCCTTTATGTCCCCCTCTCTCCATGTGTTTAAGGCTTCTTCTAGTCAAGGGGTGTGTGTGTGTGGGGGGGTGATAGTTGTTTTCTAGGTGTGGTTCTGTTCCCTTTGGGAGAGGGAGTGCTTAGGCCATGGTCATTTCTTGAAAATCCACTCCCCCCCAAAAAAAGAGAGAGAGAGACACAGAAGTTTCTGGAGGCCTTGAAGGCTCAAAGTGAAAGTTTCTTTAAAAAGGGAAGAAAGTGAAAATTCTAGCTTAGAATCTAGGTCTCTGGGCAAATTGAATCCTGTGGACCCCCCCCCCAAAAAAAAAGCCCTAGACTCAGATGATCACAGGCTTAGAATTTGAAGGAACTTTGGAGTTTATTTAGTCCAGTCCTCTCATTTTGCAAGTGGGGAAACTGAGGCCCAGAGAGAGGAGGTGACTAAGCCATAGTCACAATTATTAAGTGGCAAAGCCAGGCTTCAGACCCAGGTCTTCCGGCTCCTAATCCAGAATTCTTTTCATTACTTTGGAGCTGCCTCAGTTCTGAGGTAGCAGCCTGGCTGCTGCTGGGGGGACCCTCCGCCTCCTCATCGGTAAAATAAAGGATTTAGAATAGACATTCCACTCCTTAAGCTCCCTTTGAGTCCCAAGCTTCTGTCATTCATGAAATTCCCAACTGTCTTTTGGGGAAATCCCATCTCTGCCTCTGGCAATGACATAAACTCTATGGACCCTGGTCTAGATTTTAATTTGTGTTGGTATTCAAGCGAACAAACAGGCAAACCCCAAACCCTGTATGTGGAAGACTTCTTTCCCAGAGGGGATGTTTCCTTTTACCCTGAGGTTAAATAAACAAGGGTCCCTCCTCCAGCTTTTGCTTGGTGTCAGCTCCGCACCTTCCCTTCCCTTCCCTATCTTCCCTCTCCCACCTTCCCTTCCCTATCTTCTCTCTCCCGGGCTGAAGTCCTTATGGCCTCTCTCTGTTCCCTGGTTCTGCTTGCTTTATACCTTCCCCTCTCCTTCAGATCTGTTCTGATCCCACCCACCCTGTGTTTCCCTCCAGCCCAAGTTGCCTCTCTATCAGGCTTCCTTGACCACTCTATCTGATTCCCCTGAACTCTGATAGCTCTTGTTTCTATAAAATGGACCGAGTAATTAATCATAAACTTCCTTGTCCTGGCTTTGCCATGCCCTTTTAAACTGTCATATTTTTGCTCTGAGAAGTGGAGGGGTCTGGCTTGAGGGTACTATGGCCTACATTCTAATGTTTCCCTTGCGTTGTGCTAGCCTTGTGCCCATGAGCTATCCTCTTCCCTCTCTGTGCCTCAGTCTCCCATTTGTAAAATACAGTTGGGTTTGACTTTCTCCAGGGCCCCTTCCATCTCCAGTGATCTATGCTCTAAGAACCCTTCCAGCTTTACTATTCCGCATTCTGAGGTTCCTCTTAATTCTCCAGCCTCTTCTAGCTCTGACATTCTTTCTTTTTTTGGGGGGGGGAGCGTAAGTAATGGGGTTATGGGACTACCCCCCAGTCACATGGGTAATAAGTGTCAAGTATCTGAGGTTGGATTTGAACTCAGGTCCTCCTAACTCCAGAGCCAGTGCTCTACCCACTACGCCACCTGGCTGCTGCTACATTCTTTATTTTAAGGACCTTTCCCGCCCTAACATTTTGTGTTGTAAGATCTCTTCTGACTCTAGTCTAAACTTCCAGGTAACTCTGACATTCTGTGTTCTAAGGCACCTCCCAGTACTAATAGGCTAACATCTGAGGGGGCTCCTAACCCTGAGATGCTGTGTTCTAAGGGCTGTTTCCTTTTCTGATATTCTGTGTTCTAAGAATGGTTCTAGCTTAAATGTTCTGTGATTGGTCATTCTGTGTTCTATAGACCCCATTCGATATTACTTAAATCTTTCTTGTTCTCCAGGACAGTCTGCATTGATGCCTGAACCTTCCTACTGACTTTAACCTTTGTGATGGCAGGGCCCCTAGATTTCAGTTATCTCTCCCCACCTCCCCACCCAATGTCCTGCAAACCCTCCCCCACTCCCCAGCCCAGGTGGGTGCTTCTGATTTCATTGGCCCACCCTGCCCTCCCCTTCCAGGTTGGCCTGGGAGATCCCATGCTATTGCAGGGTTTGAGGCGGGATTTGGAAATGTGTGGCTTTATTCCTTTCTTTCTACCTTTCTCCTTCAGACCCCAACTTGGCCCTGGAAGCCCTGAGCCCTTGGTTGCCATGGTGACCTGGCCAGCCTGGCCTGCCCCCAGGATGGGAGGCCGGTGGGCCAGCTCCCCTGCGGCCCTGGGAATATGGGACTTGGAGGCTGGGGAAGGAAAGGCCTGGAAAGGGAAAGGCCTTCTGGGGGTGGGGGTTGTCAAAGGCTGGGGGGAATGTGGGAGCTGCCAGAAGGAGGAGGGAAGAAATAGGGGAGCATCTCTGGTGGGGAACTTGCCTTCCCCAGATTTTTTCTGCAATTAGAGGGTCCCCCCTCCCCCTTTCTTGCTTTCCTTCCTTTCTCCTATAGCTTTTTTTTTTGCCTTGGGTTTTAAAAAGTGTCTGGGGAGCCTCTGGGAGCCAGTCTGGCCCTGGGCCAGGTCCCTGCTAAATGTATTGTTGTGTAAAATTGTAGTCAATTAATTTCAGACCTGCCAATTTCAGCTGCACCGCTATGGCTTGGGTGGGGGTGGGGACCGGCTTGGCTGGGGGAGTGTGTGTGTTTGTGTGTGTGAGGGGGAGCACTGGAGCGGGAAGGGGCCCTGCTGCTGGGCTGGTGAGTTGTGTCTGCTGTGGGGTCCCGAGTGGCTGGTGCATGGCCCCAGATCTGAGGCCGTGTTGTTTTGTTGAGGGCTGTGGTGGGCTGTTCGGCTCTTGGGATTAAGCTGGTGCCCACTCAATGTCGTGCGGTCCAGCTGTTGGGGGTCAGATTGCCTGACAGCGCTTGTGTTTCAGGCAGTTGCTTGAGGTGGGGTTCACCTCAACTGCAGTCTTCTGTTGGGCTTTCCATGTATCTTATGTACATAGAATAAATACTGAGGAGAGCTGGCCTTTGGGGTCAGGAAGATTCTTGGTTAAAGCAGGGGCTTGCTAGAATGTGCCAGTGATGAGGCCCCAGTCAGCTCATAGCCCTTGCATTTCCCTTTGGGGCGACCTGGAGAAGCCCAGCATCCCACATAGGGAGGGCCTTCTTGGCTCTGAGACCCTTGGCCAGTGACTTCACCTCTCAGTGCCCAGACAACTGTCTAGGACTGCACAGGGCATCCCCAAAGTGCAGTAAAACCCCACTGACACTCCTGGGACACCCCGGCTTTGTTGCAGAGCAGTCGCTGACCTGACACAGGGAGGGGAAGTTTCCTTACCTGGAATTCTTTATGCCAGTGAAATCAATTTGGTCTGAAAGAAACAAAAAACCTTTTCTCTCTATGAATAGGTTGGTTTTCTCCCCTTCCCCTTAACCCCCTCCAGTGCATAGTATGTTGGGACTCAGGAAGACCTGAGTTCAAATTCAGCCTTAGATACTTGCTGAATGACCCTGGGCAAGTCTCTGCTTCATTTTCTTCACTTGAAAAAGGGAGTAATAGGGGCAGCTAGGTGGCGCAGTGGATAAAGCTCTGGCCTTGGAGACAGGAGGACCTGAGTTCAAATCTGGTCTCAGACACATAGCACTTACTAGCTGTGTGACCCTGGGCAAGTCACTTAACCCTATTGCCTCAAGAAAGAAAAAGGGTGTTAATAATAGCACCTACTTTCCAGGGTTGTTGGGAGGACTCAGTGAGATCCTGTTTGTAAAAAAGATGCTTAGCACAGTGCCTGGTGCCTATTTATTCCCTTCCCTATCATTTATATCTATCCATTTCTGTCTGTCCGTCTGTCTATCATCTCTCCTTTTCTGGGTTTTCCTTTGTAGTTCACTGACTCATTCTCTGGGCTGCCCAGTTGCTCCAGGCCCCACCTCCTCCCTCGGAATGGGCCTTCAGGGGTTGGGGAGGCTGAAGGGCAGCCTTCCCAGGGAGGGGCCCTTTCTTCCTCTTGGAAGTCCTTTCCCACAGCCCTTCCAATAAGACTTGTTCCAGCACAGTCCCAATGGCTCTGGGGCCTTGCTAGTGAGTAAGAGTCATAAGACTCCTCAATCTTCCCCTGCCTCTTCTGCTTCCCTGTGGGGAATCTGGGTAAAGGCTGGAGGTGGGGAGAGGTGGGTGGGGCCTTTTTGCTCAGCGTCCCATTCTGAGGCTCCTGGGAACACAGGTCAGACTTGGTCTCTTGGAGACATCCTAGCTGGCCCCTTGTTCTCTTTTTAATCACCAGTGGTTTAACTTCCATGCCTTCCCCTTTACTGCCCATCTGCTGAATCCTCACAGGATTAGAGCCAGAGGGAAATGCGTTTTACAGGCCAGGTAACAGAAGTCCATTACCATAAAGTTACCAAGCTAGCCTGTGTAGACACACAAATAGGAAATAAGCAGATACAGGATTTGAACCCAGGTCTCCAGTGGACTTTCCTCTACACCAGGGTGTAGCTCCCCCTCATCTCATGCTTTGAAATTTATATTTATTCACTAGATTGGGTTTGGGCTGTTGTATTGTTGAGATGCAGTAAGCCTTGCCCCCAGAACAGTCCTTTAGGACATAGCGGGGTGGCATGGAAGGAACACCACACTAGCAGTCAGGACAGCTGAGCTTTCCCAGGGACTCTCTACTAGGATGTGATGTCAGTCAGCCAGCCTCTCTGAGCCTCAGTTTTCTCTTCTGTAAAATGGAGGGGTTGCACTGTGGAGTCTTTGAAGTTCCCTCCAGTCTAGGAATCTATAAATTCAACTGACTGTTACTAACTTTTTTCATAGCACCTCTGTAAAGTAGGTGATGCAAGTATCTTATTATCTCCATTTTACAGATGAGGAAGCTCAGGCCCAAGAGCAGTATGGTCAGATAGATAGCGAGTGAGTGTCAGAGATTTGAACCTAGGTCTTCTGACTACCAAGTTTAGGGCTCCTCTAAAAAATAAAAACCCCCAAAGCTAGGTCTCCCTGTCTCATCCAGGCTGAAGTTTCAGGGCCCAATCCCACTGATTCCCCTTCTCCTATCCCACCACCCATATTATTGCCAGACTTGGTGCTTGTACCTGTTTGGCATATTCCACAGAATTCTATGTCTGGAGAGCCTGCAGCCTCAGCCTCCCTGGTAGCTGGGATCACAGGCAGGCATCAGTACATTCAGCCAGGCTCATTTTCACAGTACCAGATTTCCTCTGACTTCTCAAAGTGTGATCTGAGGACTGCTGGTCGCAGGATGGTCTCCAAGATCCTTTCAAGAGGTCTCTGAGGTCAAAACTATTTTCATAATAATACTAAGCTGTTTTAATTTCTAACACAGTAACTGTCAGTAGACATAAGCAACATAAATAAAAACTTTGTTGGGGGGAGGGTCCTCAATAATTTTTAAGGGCATAAAGTAGTCTGGAGACCAAAAAGTTGAGCAGTGCTGGTATAGCATAGCCCTTATCCCTAACACAAACACCTAGAACCTCAGAATTTCTCAGGCGTCTGAGCAACCGAGATCTCATGTCACAAAGTCTGGGGGTGAGTCTCCCAGACTCTCACTCGGAGACTATTCACTCTTACTTTATATAGAGTTCTCATTACTTCCCTTATGAAGTTTCTGAAGCCCACGGCAAATTAGAAATAGCAAATGAGGAGGGCAGAGGGTTGATTCCAAGTAGGGGAGGCCCACTCACTCACTCACAGCACATTGAGAAGTGTTAGTAGGAGAGGAGAAAGGAAGACCAAGGCATTGACAAGAGGGCTGATTCTCAGCAGGCTGGGGCCATTCAGAATGGGGATGGTAATTCAGACAAGCTTTGAGAGCAGCAAGGAGCAGTAGGAAAGGGCATTGGGTTTAGATTCAGAAGACCAAGGTCTGAATTCTTTCTGCCATTTCTTTACTACCTGTGTGACCTTGGAACAGTCATTGAATGCCCCTAGCTCTCATTAAAATGAGAGGGGTAGGTGGTTGGGCTAGAAGACCTCTAAGGTCCCTTCTGAGTTCTAAATCTGGGATCCTTGATCTTATATGTTCATAAAAATGATCCTGAGTCATTAAAAAAAGGGTCAGATTGTGTTGGGTGACTTCTGCTTTGGAGAATTGAGAAACGTGTCTGAGTCATTTTGGAAGATTCTATACAAAGGAATTTAACAAAGAGACAGAAAATTATCTGGGATAAAGGGAGAACCCTTAGCTCTCTGGAAAATTGGCTGTTTAGAACTCATTCCCAGAGAGTCCCAGGGGTAGCACAGTTAAGATTTTTAAGTTTTCAAAATACATGAAAACAATAGCTATTGGCTTTTTGGGATTTTCAGTCATGTCCGACTCTTCATGACTCTGGTGTTTTCTTGGCAAAGATACTGGAGTGGTTTGCCATTTCCTCCTCCAGCTTGCTTTGAGGATGAGGAAACTGAGGCAAGTAGGGTGAAGTGACTTGCCCAGGAAGATGTCTTCCTCACTTCAGTTGTAGCAGTCTATCCACTGTGCCACCTAGCTGCCCTTTGGGATTTTACAGATGAGGAAAGTGAAACTATCTGAGATTGAAGGGACTTGCCTAGGGTTTCACAGGTAATCAGCATCCGAGGTAGGAGGATTTGAATCCAGGTGTTCAAGACTTCCAAGGATAGCATTCTTCTCTACCTTGCCATCTTGCCCCTGTCATACACACCCTCCCTGTATCTTTATAATGGGCTTGGGTGCAGGCAGCACGAGGATTAGCTCCATTCAGTGGATGCCCAGAGATGAACAAGGAAACATCACAGAGAAAATTAGTGCTAAGGGCTGGACTTGAACTCAGGTCCACTTCTCAGCTCCAAGTACTTTTCCTTGTTCCCTTCCTGTAAATGAATTCTGCCCTTGGGGCCTGAGACCTTAGTTAAAGACTCCAGATCCCAGGCCTTGGTGTGTCCCATTTCCCTGGGCTGTTGCAGGGCTCTCTGGAGATAGGTTTTATAATGGCATTTTCTGCAGATGTTTTAAATGGACTTGGCAGCACACCCAGAATGTGTCACTGTCAAGAGTGGGGAGGGGGCTGGTTCCTAGATGTAATAAAATGCCTTTTCCAGCCATGGAACTGGGGGTGGGGGGTCTAGGTTTGGCTGAAAGGTGTCCTGGCTTCTTGGGGTCATCAGCCTCTGTCCTCTTTCTCTATGTGACTCAATTCCCATGGGGGTGGGGAGGACAGGGCTGGCTACCGAAAGATTCCTAGAAACAACCTTAGGGCATAGAACATTAGAACACAGAATAGAATTTTAGAGCAATCTGATAGAACCTTAAAATATAGAATGTTAGGAAGGTGCTTTCAAGGGAAAGAGCCCAGGGTTTGAAGCTCTAGGGCTAGGGTTTGAGTTCTGTTTTTTTCGACTTGCTATCTATGTGACCTTAGGTGAGTCACTTGTCTCCGAGTCTCAGTTCCCTCTTCTGTAAAATGAGATTAGACCAGATCTCTCAGTTCCCTTCTAGCCCTAATCTATGAACCCATGAACATACACATGTTGGAGATGGAAGAAATCTTAAAATAAGCCAGCCAGTCAATCAGCAATCATTTCTAGAATGTTAGAGCTGGAAGGGACCCTTAGGGGATCATCTGTCCCAGCCCTTGTATTTTAGAGATGAAGAAACGGAGGAGCAGGGAAACAAAGGGTTTTGCTCCAATGGAGTGAGATATTGGCAGAGTTGAGGCCATCTCCTCTATCTCCTGACTCCTAACCCCCGGGTGCCTGCCAGGAGCCTGCTCCCTCACAGCCACTTTGCCTGAGCCCAGATTTCCTCTCCACTCCCTGCTCCCATTCGCCCAAGGACTGCAGAGTGAAGTACTTGGGTCGTTCTCTCCACACCTCCCTCCCCCCTTCCTCATTCCAATAAGCAATGATTGAAGTTTCCTTGCCCAGGGGTGTTAAAGAGAACTTGTTTTAACGTGGCCTGTTTGCATCACTCGATTTTTCATGTTTCTCCCTGAAATGGAGAAAATGTTTTTAAAATCAGGCTGAAGATCTAGATGCACTTTATGGCTATTGACTCTGGTTGGCTTCTGGTCTTTCCACAATTTCTGGGCTGTAGTAAGTGAGGTATTGAAGAATTGAGCAGCTTGGTGAATGAATGGCAGTGAGTGACCAAACCCAGGAATCCTGGGCTTCCTGCCCATCAGGGAGCCAGGAGTGGCCCCAAGACTTAAGGTCACCCGATGGCTCACCATCAGTTAATGTTTATTGAGCACCTGATGCTTGGACCTCTGGAGTCTGGGTGGAAATAGAAGTGTGGTCTCTTATTTCAGCTGAACAGCTGGGCATCTGGGGTTTGTTTTTCTATTGGTTCAAATTGACGAGTTTTTAAAATTTTTTTTAAATTTTAACCACGCTTGTTAAACTCCTAAAAATCTACCTGTGACAGCCTGCTGTCTTGAAACAAAATGGTGGCTGATGAAAATGTTTCCCGTGAATGGATCCTTTTGTAATTTACACGTTAGCACTGGAGTGAATCTGTGGTCCCTGTGGGTTAGCTTTGTCCTCTAGGAGTGCAGATTGAAACCCGTTCAAACCTTTTGTCCTCCATGGTTCTTCTTTCTGCTCTCCCATAAATCCTCAACAAAAGATCTACCCACTGCATTGGACTCCTTCCTCTGGGTATCACTATAGCTGTGTGACGGACTAGCTCCTTTCCCAGTTGGTGCATTTTCTCTGATGCCGTTTATTCTATATCTAAAAGTCATCACTGATTATATTCTGCTACCTATTTACACCCACCATAAATCCCTCCATTACCCTTTAGGTCACCAGCAATTTTTATCTTTTTTTTTTTTTGGTTGAGATTATGGTATTCTGTGATTTGCTCTCACATAGATAGCATCATTGGAATGATGCTGTCATTAAAAGAATAGGTTTTTGTTTCAGGGAGGCACCTTGGGATTGTCGAAAATGCTTTGCAGTTTCCCTAATGTAATCCAGCTTGGTCCCTTTCTCCTTCTCAATTAAGGGTCCAACTCATTTTCTACCTGCTGGCTGTGTCCCAGATAGATAACTCGATGGGTAGTCCATCCAGCTGAATGTACATGTCTGCAAAATAGGTATTCTTTATCTACTGGTTCCCCCCCCCACTGTGGATTAATAATAATAACAGCTAGCATTTACATAGTTCTTAAAGGATTTATTTCATTTTATTCTCCCATGAGTCCTGGGAAATAGGTGCTATTCTTATTTTATAGATGAGGAAACTGAGGCAGATTGTGGTTAAGTGACTTGCCCAGGGTTGAACAGCTATTATGTGTCTGAGGCCACTTCCTCTATCCACTTGCCACCTAGCTGCTTCTGGCTTTCTCTAACTAGCTGCTTTCGAGGGTTGTTAGTCTAAACTCTTCCGATGGGTTGTGGCTCTTGTCAAAGAGGCTTTGTAATACTCTGAGACTTCATGCAGTCAGCATAATGTCATTTGCAAATAGCATCCTCAGGATCTCTCTCGCCATTTATAGGGAAGCCCTCCTCTATTTGGGCTCTGAACTGGGCAAACACCTTTGGGGGTCCATGCCTCCTTGTGGAGTGTCTCCTTTGAGACAGATAATGAGATCATGGAACAAAGTTATTGCTACTGTATCTCTCAGTCCATCTTTATGACCTTAATAGATACTTGGGAGACACTTTGTAGTTGGAGAACCTTTAAGGTTACATTTTGCTCTGCCCAATCAGATGTTAATTCATAAATAAGAGGCAGCCTGACCTAGCAGCTGGGGAGCTGGCCTCAAAGCCTGAAACACTGGGTTCTAGTCCCGTCCCTGACACGTGCTGGCTGTGTGCCTCTGCTCAGGTTAACCTCTCAGTGTTGTATGTCACTCAGGGGTCAACCTATATTGGTAAGGGAAAAGCCTTCATTCAGGAATTCCTTACCCTAGTGACATTACAGGTCCAGTCCCTGGACCTGTCACTATTCCAGCAAACAGTGTATCTCTTGCAATATTTTAAAAATTGTATCATTTCCTGAGCATAATTTTTTCTCACTTTGCTTGTTTCTGGCCCATTTGCTCTTCATTTCTTGTTATTCTTTAGCATCCTTTGAACTTTCTTTTGTAGCATGTGGGGGGAGGGGCAGGGCTGGGATGTTAGTGTTTGAATGTAGCAGCAACAGCTGACGTTGCTGAAGAGTATCATCAGTTACAGAAATGCTGACAGATCTGTTTCCTTTTTGTTCTATTTGTTACTCTTCTGGCTTTGTCTATAAATGTTCCTGGTGTGATGTGGTTTAATTGGGTCTGATGCTAAGCTTTCTGCAGACCTGGTTGGTTGACCCTCTGCACTTCTTCCCCTAATCCCCTAGTACTCTTTGATGTTTTATGCTCATTATTTTACACCATCCTTTTCCATATAACGTTGCACCTGAGTTTGTTATATTTTGAAATCAGTGTTGCCTTTGGCAGCCACATCTCTCAATTTCATAAGAAGATCATGTTTTTTTCTTTCTTTTTTTCTGGCTGAGGTAGTTTTTGGGTCTTTTGGACTCTACTGTGTGGTGATTGCTTTTACACCAGTTAAACTTCTGTAGGAAATGGTTTAATTTATTTTTTGGGTAATTGACTAATATTAAAAATTGTAGAATCTTAAATTCTCTGAACCTTTTAGTCAGTTTTGTCCCAGAAGCAATGCTCACATCTTTTCTTTATCTGTTTAAGTCAATAACTAGGTCAGGTTGAAGTAGTTATGATTCTACACTGCATATTTTTTCATCTTTATATTTATTTCTGGTTTGGTATTGATTTTGTCTATGCAGAAATAACTGATTTGGAAATTATGTCTGTGTCATTAATAGATCATTTTCTGCTTGTTAATACATCATTGTCATTTATCATGGTCTCTAAGGCTCTCTATGCCCAAGAGTTTGAAGGCCTTGGATGTGGCGGACCCCAAATCTGCCATCTTTAACACATTTCTAAAGGAAGTGGAAGTGGTACGTGGCGAGGGATTGGATTGCAGGCACATGGAATTTTGCTTACTCTGGTAGAATGTGACTTTCTTGAGAACAAGGGTTGTTTCTTTTTTCTTTTTCTTTTTTCAGTGTCTAGATGCTTGTTGATTGAATGATTATTGTTTGGTTTGTAGATCGTAGGCATACCAGTAGGGAGGTTTGCTAAGATTTGTGGCTGGAGGTAGGAGATTTGTTTGACTCTGCCATATTGACACCATTTGGAGAGCTGTGGTCTGGGGGGACATGGGATAATTCTAATTCAAGCATTGATTTCAACCTGTAATCCATGGAGGGAACTTCCTAGATTGCCCTGAGCCCATGGTAGGGAGGGGATTGTAGGTTGGATTGGGTAGGGTTGGGGGACCTAGCCTAGGGGAATAGCCATCCACCTGTAGAGCCCCTTTGGATTTAGATAGTGAGCCGGAGGGGTCTGAAAGCTGACCAGACCAGCAGATTGTTTCAGGAGCTGCACAGGGGGTTCAGATCTGAAAAAATCAGCGAGGTAGATTGAATAAGACATCTGAAGACTGTGGAGTTTATTGGAGTGCCTGGCATGGGAAAAGAGAAGAATGGGGTGGGGCCCTGGAGTGTGGTGGCCTCAATTAGCACAGGTCATCAAAATAATCGTTGTGATTAGTTGTGTGTATCTCCTTTAATAGCTTAAAGCTGCAGTAAGACTTTTGGGACATCCTGGATATATCACTTTAAGGTTTGTAAAATGCTTTACTTGGATTATCTCCTTTGATCCTCACAACAGCCTTATGAATTAGGCATTACAAATGCTATTATTCCCATTTTGCAGTTAAGGCAACTGGGCCTGAGAAAGTTTAAGTGATATGCTTATGGTCACTGACATAGTAAGCAGGTGTCAGAGTCAGATTAGAACTTGACTCTTTCCTGACTCCAGGTCTGGCTTACCCTTTCCCTAGTTGTACAGTAGTGGACAGGAGAGGGAGCCCCGATGGTCAGTGTTATTGTTCATGACTCCGTCACCACTTAAGGCCTTTTCCTCCTTTTCTGACTGAAAGGAAACAAAATGTTCAATTGGAAAATGCATGAAATTTGAAATCAGGATGCCTGGGTTTAAGTGTTAGCTTCTGTTCTTAAGCTGTATGGACATGGCAGATCAATACTCTTAAACCTCAATTTCCCCGTCTGCAAAATGGGTGCAGCCCACACCATGGGGTTTTCATGTGGGAGGGGCTTAATAAGCCATAAAATGCTCCTAAAGGTGAGCTAGTGTGACAGTGGAGGGTTTTTGGATTGGGGCTCTAGAGCTGGGAGGAGCTCTGGAGGTCATAGTAGGCCAGTTTCAAGCCTTCTTCTGTGCGAGAGCCTTCTGGTTCCTTCCCCTCCTAGCCTAGGTTTGTTTGGCACATGGTTTTCTCCTTACCCTCTTTTCCAAAGCCCCTTTAGGAGCAATAACCCAGGAACGCTAGCATTGCGTGGGTGGCTTTATGTGTTTTTTAAAAGCATACCGCCTAATTATAAATAATAGCCCAGATGCAAGAGGTGATTATGATGTATAGCAATTCCATGTTCCATAGAAATTAGCGGCTTTAACCTTGCTGAAGCCGTTATATCTCATTTAAAATTCTGATGGTATTTATTTGAGGTAGGGGACTGGGAATTTAATTCCTAACACTTGGTCTTTTAGTAGATTATTATTTGAAAAGGATGCCTTCGAAAAATTGTTTTTTAATAATTCCCTCCTGCAGCAGCTGCAGGCTCATTAATATTTGAGGGTGGGGCTGCATCCTGTTGTTTGAAGATGTTCTGTTAGGGACAGAGGTGGGCAGGGTGGGGGCTGTTCTGGGGATCAAGGGCAGTAGCATTCAGGGGAACACAAACATGAAGATTTTGCCTTAAAAAAGCATTTTTTTGTTTTTAGCAGCAATTCTAAGTTTTTTTTGGGGGGGCAGTTGGGGTTAAGTGACTTGCCCAGGGTCACACAGTTAGTAAGTGTCAAGTGTTTGGTCTGAGGCTGGATTTGAACTCAGGTCCTCCTGACTTCAGGGCCAGTGCTCTCTCCACTGCGCCATCTAGCTGCCCCCAGCCATTCTAAGTTTTGAGCTGGAAGGTTGACTGACTCCCCAGAGGTTATCTAGTCGAAACCCTTCATTTTACAGGTAAGCAAACTGAAGCAGAAGTGAAGTGACTTGACCAGGGCCGCACTGCCAGTAAGTGTTTGAGATGGGATTTGAACACAGGTCTTCCTGACTCCAAGTTGAGTACTCTATCTGCTACTATATATATGATGCTGCTGCTTAGTTTCTGGATTCAATCAGTCACGTCTGGTTCTTTGTAACGTCATGAGGAGTTTTCTTGACAGAGATACTGGAGTGGTTTGCCATTTCCTTCTGCAGCTCATTTTACAGATGAAGAAACTGAGGCAAACAGGGTGAAGTGACTTGCCCAGGGTCACACAGCTAATAAGTGTCTGAGGCAAGATTTAAGTATACTCTGTGAACTATGGCAGTGGCCCCCGCCCCCCTGCCTCCACCCCCCCCCCGCCATTAATGGGCAAGTACAGGGTTGATATCTCCTGGATGGCAGAGCACTGTGGGCACTCAGGACGTGTTGACTGCTGGCCTGACCGAATAGTAATTAATGATAACTATTCATAATCATAGCAATATTTATGTAAGGCTTTACAAAGTACTTGACTTATCTCATTTGACTCTGATAACATCCCTGTGAGGTAGTGCAGCCATAATTGCCTGTAAACTGTAGACCAGTGAGTTTTATTTTAATTTCTGGCAATATTCTCAAAATTTAAAGGGAGGGTCAGTGAGCGGCTAAAAAGGGAAGCAGTGATTACGAAGAGCCAGCCAGCATGCCTTGATCCAGAACGGACGATGCCAGACTCTCCTTTGAGCCTCTCTTTTTGGGAGGGAAGGAGGAAATACACATCTATGTAGTGCCTACTCTGTGCCTAGTACTATACTAAGCACAGGTATTATCTCATGTGATCTTTACAACAGCCCTGTGAAGGATTGTAGGTCGGGGGACACAGTGCACGTCCACCTAGGTGTTAACAAAGGATCGGACAAGGTCTCTCATGTTTTGCTTGTGGAAAGGATGGAGAGATGTAGGCTAGATGATAATATGGTGGCTGTTTGTAATTTGTTAAAGGATCGTACACAGATGCTGGAGTCTGATGTCCAGAGTATTGAAATCAGTCACAAGAACAGTTTGCACAATAATTCTAAGGATCCAAATAAACATTGAGAAGGAAAAAAAAGGGTTATTGATTGGTCCCAGCCAGCGTGGAAGGAGGTCTCTTCTCTCGGGGAGCGCCCCAGGGACTGCTGCTTGGCTCTGATGTTGTCCGAAGTTCTTGTCAGTGACTTGTGTAAAGCCTGAAGTGGAATACTTGCTGAATCGGCAGAGGGAAGCAAAGGGGAGAGGAGTCACTAACAAACACATTGGGTGGTAGCATTGGAATCTTAAATGAGAGCTGGAGGCTAGAACACTGGGCTGAATATAATAAGTTGGAATTCAGTAGGAATACATGTCGAGTCTTATATTTGGGTTCAAAAATTAATCTCACAAGGATAAAGTGGAGGAGACATGGTGAGAGAGGAGGTTACCTGGAAAAGGTCTGGGGAGTTTAGTGAACTAGAATCTTGATACACATCAGCAGTGTCATCTAAAAAAGAAAACCTAGTGGGATCTTATTCCTGTGTCATCCACTTAGAGCTTAAGGGATCTTAAAGGCTGTCGAGTCTAATCTTTTTTTTTTACAGATGAAGAAACTGAGGAACTAAGAGGTTAAGTGACTTGCCCAGAGTCACATAGCTAGTAACTATCTAAGGCAGAATTTGAACCCAGGTCTTCCTGACTCCACAGTGGAATAGTGCCCAGTCCTGTGCTTTCTTTGTCTGTAGTATCTCATTCAGTACCAGGAGCCATGTTGTAGGAAGGAGCTATATCAGAGTACCCATGGGAGGGTGATGAGAACTGTGAGGGGCTGTGATATGTATCCATATGAAAATAGATGGAAGAAACCAGGGTTGATTACCCAAGGAAGAGGGGGTGTGGAGGAGCATTGCAGTGTGTGCTGTCTTCAAATACTGAAGGTTGTTATGTGGGAAAGGAATTTGTGCCCACATGACTGAGCTAGGAGCAATGAGTAAAGTTGCAAAGAGGTCATTTAGCCTCAGTGTGACCAGTAGAGCTTTTGGTGGCTCAGAGGTGAGTGGTTTCCTCTTCTCCCCTTCTTCCCTTTTTTGACTCAAATGACCTTATTCGTATTTATTAAATATCAACATTTAATAAATATCTATTAGAATAGGATACAGAAGCTTGCAAAGAGTCTGGAATTGTCAAGTTAGAGATATTAGAATCTTTTCCCAGTATGTCCTTGGGCTTGCCTTCATGGAGAGCAGCTAACAAGCCTGTAGGCAGCAGAGGGCCGAGGGAGGGGCAGGGGCATCCTGAAGTTTGGGGACCTCCGTGGTGAGGGGGGGAACAGATGGGGAGGGCGGAGGCAGAGCTGACAGACCTATGTGGCTCTGAGTCCTGACTTCCAGGGGTTATTCTTCACTGGAGGGCTTTAAGTTGACCCTTACTCAAGGATGTGTTAGTGGGGATTATTATTGTTCAGGGGATCATTTCCTAGACCAGATGACTTTTCCTGTCCCTTCCAGCTCTGATATTCTATGATTTCCATTTTTTGTTTTTCAGTCATTTCAGTTGTGTCTGACTCTTAGGGACCTCATTTGAAGTTTTCCTGGCAGACACTGCAGTGGTCTGCCATTTCCTTCCCTAGCTCATTTTACAGATGAGGATACTGAGGCAAACAGGGTTAAGTGACTTGCCCAGTGTCACACAGCTAGTAATTGTCTGACGCTGGATTTGAACTCATGGAGATGAGGCTTTTAGACTCCTGGCCTGGTGCTCTCTGTACTGTGGCACCACTTAGCTGCCTGATTTCCATTTTTTTAAGAGGTAACTGAGTTCAAGAGAGGTACTTTATCTTGTCCAAGGCCTTACAGGAAGTTAGTGGTGGAGCCAGAATCCTAACCCAGATTCTTTGTACTATATCCCACCTGCTTCTCTTACACCCAGGCAGAATGCCCACAGAGGCTCTTCTTGATCGGTGCAAGTCCTACACTACAAAATCTTTTTATAAGCAATATTTTTCTTGAGTTTTTTTTGCATCATCTTTATTTCCAAATATATTCTACCCCTCCCCCCACTCAGTGAGCATTCCTGATAACAAAGAATAGAAAAGGAGAAAAAAGAAACAAAACCCACTGACCCCTAAGTCTCTTGTCTGGTGGTATCTGAAGTATTCCATGTCAGCAGCCCCCCCACCTTGGCACAAAAGAAACTTAACTTCTTCTTAACTCTTCTCCAGGGCCAAGCTTGGACGTTATAATCAATTAGGCATTTGTTAATTAAGATATAATCAGTCTCATTGTTTTATTATTTCTGCTTACATATTGTAGCCATTGTGTGTGTGTGTGTGTGTATGTACACACACATATACACACATTATATATCTATATCTATCTATATCTATATCTATCTATCTATCTATGTATCTATATATATATGTTTTTTCTTCCTATTTAACTTCCCTTTGTATCAGTTCATATCTGCCTTCCCATGCTTCTCTGAATTCTTTATTCTTTTTTTTTTTTTAGGCAATCGGGGTTAAGTGACTTGCCCAGGGTCACGCAGCTAGTAAGTGTCAAGTGTTTGGTGTGAGGCTAGATTTGAACTCAGGTCCACCTGACTTCAGGGCCAGTGCCCTATCCACTTTGCCACCCATCTGCTCCTTTTATTATTCTTTCTTAATGTTTAGTGACCACAATTTGTTCAGCCATTCCTCATTAGATGGGCTTATTCCTTGTTTCAGGAAATCCTTACTAGCTGGAACTGAAAGAACCAGGAACCTCAGTAACTAAAATTTGTGTTTTTGTGTTGAGCTTTTCTGAGAGTCAGAAGATTGTTAGATATTGGAAATTTATTATTATTATTTTTAAAGTGACTAAGTATTTCATAGACTCACAATGTCAGTTGTGGAAGGACCTTAAAAGAGACAAGAATAGCATATTGAAAAGAGCTATGTTGAGATTCTGGACATGTGGTTTTAAGTCCCAGCTTTATGTGACTGTGGCAGCTAGTCACTGGACCTTTCTGGGCCTCATTTTCCCACTCTGTAAATGGGAGGAGATAGGTAGATCAGAGATTCTTAACATGGGGTCTGTGAACTTAAAACATTTTTTTGATAACTATTTCAGTATGGTTTCTTTTGTAACACTATGTGTTTTATCTTATTCATTTAGAACCATTAGAGTAAGAAGGGGGTAGACTGCCCAAGAAGCCTGGACTAGAGATGATCCAGAGTAAGGTCTGCTCTGACATTCCGTGTTCCAAGCTCTCCTCCTGGCACTGGGATACTTTGTTCTGATGTTATAGATTCTAAGGCCCCTCCAGGGTCTGACATTCTTTGTCCTGTGATCAGTCCTTTCATTCAGGCTCCTCATTTTTTTTTCCTGAACTCGATACTACTCACCCAGCCCAAACGGCTGCACATTTGTACATCTTCCTTCCCGTGCAGCGAAAGTAAATGTTCATGATGAGGACCCGCAGGCCACGTCGGATCATCAGCTGGCAAAGAAAACCATTTAATACCCTGTACTTTGAGCACTGGGCCTGCGAGTCCAGCAGAACAGCCTCCTAGATTTAGATATCTTTTCCACGAGGGTTTTGGCCTAACCCTGAGGTCCCCCCAAATTCAGTCCCCTTGGATTCTGGTTTGGAAGGGTGTCTTGGATAGAAGGACGTTGGATGTGTCTGAAAGACTTCAAGGCTGGGCTCACTCTGCGGATTTCTCTGCCCTGACCTCGGTGGAGCTGCTGAACCTCTGTGATTCTGAGATTTCCCCCTTTGAAAATGGGGGTGATGATTCTTACCTTGTGGGGTAAGGATCAGACGAGGTCATGCCGGGGAAGGTGCTCTGTTTATACTGAGGCAGCCCAGCCTGGGAAAGACTTTTGGAGAAGAAACTTGGGGCCTTGGATTGTCATCTCTTCTGCCATCATTTCCCTCTTGGAATCTCAGTTTAAAAGGGAGTCCCTTCCCTTCTTTTCCGAGGTGAGGGTAGGGGAGTGGAACTATGGGTGTGGAATATATGCTTTCAGGCATAGTTAATGGGCTGGTTTTGCTGACCTGTTCTTTTCCATTAAAAATTTTTGTTAGAAAAGATGGCTCTCTGATAGAGGAGGGATATCCAGGGTGTTTACAAAAACCTACTGCTCTGAGACATTTGGGACGTCCTGGATTTAAAAATGAAGGTGATATAAAAACAAAAGGAACCCAGATAATAACATTTTTTTTAAAAAGGAGGCAGAGTAATGATTTTTTTGGTTTGTTTCTGTTGTGAGGTATTGTTACTATTAAGAGGCCAGAGAAAGTATGGCAAAGTGGCTAGAAAGCTGATCTCAAATCCAGGACTTTCTGGCTCCAAGTCCTGACTGACACATGCTGGCGTTGTGACTCTGGGTAGGGCATTTCATCTCTTAGAGTTCCAGTAGGCAGCTTCAAGTTGTAGAGTGGGTGCAGACCTGCCTGGAGAAGGGAGACTTTTCTTCTGCTTGGAGTTCCTTATGGCAATGAAATCACAAAATCCTGTTCCTAAATGAAAGGCCCCAAGGTGGAGTGCAGGGGTGGCCAGCTCTTGCCAAGTGGGCAGCCTGCAAAAACAGGATGAAAATGGAACTGGGACATGTTTACAAAATAAACCAAAATATAATACAACATAGATAATGTTGATCTATAGTTTTCTAATTCAAGATGAAATGGCCCACAGGATAAGTTTCTCTTTAATTTGATACCTTTGATATAAAGCACTGGACCTGGATTGAAATCCTGGGATTTGGTATGTACTAGCTCTATGATTGAGCAAATCACTTTGCTCCTCTCTGGGTCTCAACTTCCTCATCTTTAAAATGAGGGTATTGAACTCTGTTCCTTTCCACCTCTAAATCTTAAATCATCTTTGCCTTCTGCTCCTGAAAACTCTCTCAGCCATTGACCTAAGTGTTTGAAAACTGTCGTTCATATATTAGTCTCTTGTTAAAGTTTAGCCTGCTGTCTGAGTATCCCTGAGGCTTTCTTTGAATGGAAGCTGGGATGTCAGGGCCCATCTCTCTTTATTGGTGAGCCCTGCCCACTTTGGCTGGGCCCGTTCTTTCAATTCGACCAGTATTCAGGAAGTATCTGTGAGGGCAGAGAGTCTGGAAAACCTCAATTGATCCTGTCCTCGAGCAGTGTAAGCTTTGTTGTGGGCACCTTGGGTTCTACTGGCCCATGATGGAAGAGCTAAGAAGTATCAGAGCTGAGATTCAAGCCAGGTTTCCTGACTCAGCCTTTTCATTAAAAAAAAAAATACACACATGTATGTGTATAAGTGTGCGTGTATGTATATATATGTGTATATATATATACACATACACACACAACATACATACACACACACATATATATTTACTAGCATTTATTTCTCCCTTCTGCTTCACATAATAAAAAAAATGAATAAACCCTCACAATAAATATGCACAGTGCAGCAAAACACCCTCCTCATTCCCCCCTTTCAAATGTATATCTCATTCAACATTTTAGGTCTTATCAATCTCTGTCAGGAATGTGTATGGCATGTTTCATCTTTATTCCAACCTTTTCCTTTTAAAGATTTTGGGGACTGAGACCCAGAGGGTGGAAGTTCTTATAGGTTTATAGCAAAGTAGATTCAGAGCTAGAAGCCTTTAAAAATATTTTTTATCTTTTTAAAAAAACATTTATTTAAAAAAAATCAGTTCCAAATTCTCTCCTTCCTTCCAGTCCCTCCCCCACCCATTGAGCAATATGCTATCAATTATACATATGAAATCATGCAAAACATATTCCGCTTTAGCCATGTTGGAGGAAAATCAAGAAAAATAAAGAAAGTGAAAAAAATTATACTTCAATCTGGTACTGAGACTCCATCAGTTCTTTCTCTGGCAGTGCATAGCACTGTTCATCGTGAGTCCTTTGGAATTGTCTTGGATCATTGTATTGCTGAGAAGAGCTAAGTCATTTACAGTTGATTACTGTACAGTGTTGTTATTACTGTGTATAATGTTCTTCTGGTTCTGCTTATTTCACTTTACATCAGTTGGTGCAATTTTTTCCAGGTTTTTCTCAAAGCATCCTGCTTGTCATTTCTTATAGCGCAATAAAATTCCATCACAATCAAATGCTACAACTTGTTTAGCTATTCCCCAATGGATGGGCATCCCCACAATTTCCAAGTCTTTGCCACGACAAAAAGAGCTGCTAGAAATAGTTTTGCACATAGAGGTCCTTTTCCTTTTCCTTTGATCTCGTTGGGATCTGGACCTAGTCCTGGTATTGCTGGATCAAAGGGTAGGCACAGATCTGTGGGCCTTTGGGCACAGTTCCAAATTGTTCCTGGAAGGACCTTTCAAAATGTCCAGTCCCTGTCTTACAGTGGAGTAAGCAGAGGCCCAAAACAGTTTAGTGACCTGCTTGGAATCACCACTAATAAGTGTCTGAGTCAGGATCTAAACTCATCTTCTTGAGGTCCAGGTCCCGTGTTTTATCCACTCCAGTGTGACATTGAGCCAGACTTCAGCCCAAGAGCTGATGCTATGATGGCTTTAGGGTAATAGTCTAAGACCAGCCCTGGTTGAGTTTCCCATTTCAAACCCTGTTTTTCTGGGGAGACTTAGAGACATATGTTATAGTCCAAGTTAATGGGATTGATATTTTAATATTCTAGTAACTGCATTTTGATATAATCAGTTACTTTTGTATTATGTTATATTACATGATAATCATAACCTTACCATACCATACCTTCCTTTTTCAAATTTTGAGGAGTCATGAGACTGCCAAAGAGGTCCACGGCACAGAAAGGGTTTAGAATACCTATTATAATTGGAAGAGTCAGAGAACCTGGGGTAGGACCTTGGATCAGCTGAAGCTTCTCATGGTACCTGTGAGACCTTGGGCAAGTCCCTTCCCCTTCTATTTCCTCTCCCGAAGAATGAAGGGAGGGGCTTGTGTTGAGTGGTGTCTAAAGCTCAGTTCTGTGATCTGGACTCCCTTCCTCTGCTCTGTTCTCATGGAATTGCATTCTTCGTGAGTGCAGGTGTTCTACCTAAGGTCAGGTTTTTGTAGAGGCGGTTAATAACATTAGGGGACCTCTGCCTGCACAGAAAAACCTAGCTTATTCTCAGTCTGTATCCAAGGGGTACAGAGGCCAGATGAGGGTAGACAGGGCAAATTGTGGAATATTTGTAAAGATCCTCAGTTTTCTTCTCATAACTCAAGAGAGGTTTAACCAAGTGTGGGCTGGTAGGAGTCCTCGGGGAGCTGGTTTCACTGAATAGAGAAGGGTGATTTATGAATGAGCAGAGCTAGTTCACACATAAATGGGCCCTTCTGAACAGCTTGAGGGTGCTTGGAAATGGGGGAGGTATTTTAACCAGTCCCTTTGGAATAGTTTTTTTTTAACTGTGTGTGAAGAGTATTTTGGCTTGGCAAGCTATTCAGTCAGCCCTTGGCTCCCGATCTCTTCCCCTCCCCCTCCCTAATTAACCAAATCATAGACTTAAAGCATTTCAGAGCCGAAAGACACCTAGGAGGCCATTTACCCAGCCCCCTCATTTTACAGATGAGGAACACAGCCCTGGAGAAGAAAAATTACTTGTCCAAGGTCACACGGCAAGTTAGCCTGAGCTTGGACTAGGGCCCAGGTTTTTCACATCCTAGCTCAGTGCTCATAAGATCATAGGTTTAGAGCTGGAAGAGCCCCTGGCCCTGCCAGATTGAGTCTGAAAGTAATAAGCTTTATATTGTAATTCGCTTTTCACAATCCCTAATGTGGGTCATGGGCGATTTGGCATCTAAATGCTTTTTTATAAAGGACTTGTGATTCTGAAATCCTGAGCTTACTAATGGCATTTAAATTTTTACACACACACACACACACACACACACACACACACACACATTTTTACGAATCTCTCTCAAGGAGAAAGGCGTGTGTGTGTGTGTGTGTGTGTGTGTGTGTGTGTGTGTGTGTGTGTTTTCCCTCTGTTTTGATCATCTCCTGGAGTTGTACCTTACTTCCGTCATAAGTAAATTGAAAGGAAAGGCTTGATAGCCCATGTAGCCTGTGAAAGTAAGGGGGATGGATTTGGATCGAGTTAGCGAACGGAAGGTAATTTGGGCTCTTGTCCTTGGGTGGAATGGGAGGGTTCCACGAAAGCTTCCCTCATTTCTCTTTGCTGTAATCTCTCAGGCTGCCTTGTCTGATTTCTCCTGTGCACTTGGTATGTTAGTGCTACCTGTCCTTCCTGGGGAGGTAGGAGAGGAGATGGACTGCCCTCTACCCCTTCCTCATTAGATTATAAATTCCTTTTGAGAGCTGAGCTATTTTTTCTCCCTTCTTAGGTGCCTAGTCTATATTCTAAGGACTCTTTCAGCTTGGACAAACATGCTGTGTTCTAAAGTCCCCTTCCTGTGCAGACATTCTCAGGTTTCTTCTGTCTCTAACATTCTTTGTTCTAGGGACTCTACCATCTCTGACTCTATGTTTCAAAGTTATATCCAGCTCTGACATTCCATGTCATTCTACACTCTAAGGCCCCTTTCAGCTTTGACCTTCTGTGTTCTAGGGCTTCTCCAGCTCTGACATCCTCTGTTCTAAGGGCCCTTCTCAGATCTCATTTTCTGTTCTAAGGCCCCTCCCAGCTCTGACATTGTGTGTTCTAAGGCCCTTTCCAGCTCTGACATTCTGTGTACTAAGGCCCCTGCTAGCTCTCACATCCTATGTTCTAAGGCCCTCCCAGTCTCTCTTCTCTGATCTGTGGCCTTCCCGGTAGTAGGCAGTGAGGTCACAGTCACTCCCAACACAGATAGTAGAGTCATCCCCATAACTGAACACCCCTTGACAGCTCTCTCCTTCCTGTGCCTAATTATGAAGGAAAGTAAAACGAAATGAAGATACTGTGCTTGCTTCTTAATCAGACATACATAGCAGGGAGAGATGTAATTATACTAGTCATTTGGCTACAGTAATTAAAACTTTAATTATCACTGTTTTCCACACCCTTTGGCCATCCTGAACCATCTTGATCTGAGGAGTGCTCTTTTCCCAGCCCTGGATGGCAAAGCATATTGACACCCCTCCTCCACTTTTAATATTATCATCTAAGAAGCCATGTGGCTTGGGACTGAGGGAGACCTGGTTCTCCTGTATGACCTTGGCTATGTCCCTTTCCTTCCCTGGGCCTTGGTTTCCCCCTGTGTAAAGCCGGGCTTTACAGAGCTCCCTCCAGCTCTGACATGCCATGTGGTAGCTGTGTGATTATTGGTTTTGATCCCTGGTGAATTTTTTTTGTTCCTTATTTTTTTCTCTTTCAAGTCCAAAGTCACAGAGTGCTTCAGAAAATGCATAAATCCCCTCCCACTGTCCCCTGGCACAGCTGGGAAGGCACAGAGGGAAAGCGTAGTGGCCAGTTTTTCAATGCATTGTCTTGTTTCCAGCTGATGGGTTCATCTGAAGAGGTGGCCTTCCCTCATTGATGGGAGGGCCAGGCCTGAGGAGTCCTCTTGGCCTCTCAGTTTCCCCCTCCAGGGTAGCGCTCGCTGTCCCTAGCTGCCCGATACTTCTTGACCGGTGGGGGCGTAAGTATCATCTCCCCTCCACGGGATGCTCTTTCCCGGTTGTATCTTTGCCTGATGGAGCTGGGCAGGAAAGATGGATAACCCTGTAGCTTCTCTTCCCTCCCTTCCTTTACCC
The DNA here is from genome assembly GCF_003287225.1 of Phascolarctos cinereus. NCBI lineage: Eukaryota > Metazoa > Chordata > Mammalia > Diprotodontia > Phascolarctidae > Phascolarctos > Phascolarctos cinereus. The sequence goes on from NW_027555847.1 coordinate 60,342,354, forward strand.
TCGGCTTCCTACACAGGTGTGAGGCGCTCAGGATTGGGCAACCCCTCATGGAAATTGGCTTTTAAATTATCCAATTACTGCCAAGAGGAAGCTGCTAATTGCTTTTCCTGCATCAAATTGCTCCTCAGCCTTCTAAGAAATTAAAAAAAAAAGACTCTTGAACCAGGAATGGAGAGAGACTTGTTGGTGGGAAGATGGGAACTAGTGAGAGCCATCGAATCCAAGGTGTTCGAGGTAGAGCCATGAACTCTGTGTGTGTGTGTGTGTGAGAGAGAGAGAGAGAAACAGAGAGAGTGAGTGTGTGTGTGTGTGAGAGAGAGAGTGAGTGTGTGTGTGAGAGAGTGAGAGAGTGAGTGTGTGTGTGTGTGTGTGTGAGAGAGAGAGAGAGAGAGAGGGAGAGAGTATATGTGTGAGAGAGTGAGTGAGTGTGTGTGTGAGAGTGTGTGAGAGTATATGTGTGAGAGAGAGAGGGAGAGAGTGAGTGTGTGTGTGTGAGAGAGAGGGAGAGAGTGAGTGTGTGTGAGAGAGAGAGTATATGTGTGAGTGAGTGAGTGAGTGAGTGTGTGTGTGAGAGAGAAACAGAGAGAGAGTGAGTGTGTGTGTGAGAGAGAGTGAGAGTATATGTGTGAGAGAGAGAGAGGGAGAGAGTGAGTGAGTGTGTGTGTGAGAGTGTGTGAGAGTATATGTGTGAGAGAGAGAGAGGGAGAGAGGGAGTGAGTGTGTGTGTGTGTGAGAGAGAGTGAGAGTATATGTGTGAGAGAGAGAGAGAGGGAGAGAGAGTGAGTGTGTGTGTGTGTGTGTGAGAGAGAGAAACAGAGAGAGAGTGAGTGTGTGTGTGTGAGAGAGAGAGAGAAACAGAGAGAGAGTGAGTGTGTGTGTGTGTGTGTGTGTGTGTGTGAGAGAGAGAGAGAGAGAGAGAGAGAGAGAGAGAGAGAGAGAGAGAGAGAGAGAGAGTGTGTGTGAGTGTCGTGATGTGATGGAAAGAGCTTTGAATTTGGAGTCCAAGGACGTGGATTTGCCACTTTCTACCTTGGGCAAGTTATTTAACTTCTTCTTTTTTTTTTTTGGCTAGGCAGTGGAGTTAAGTGACTTGCCCAGGGTCACATAGCTAGTAAGTATTAGGTATCTGAGGCCAGATTTGAGCTCAGGTCCTCCTGAATCTAAGGTGGGTGCTCTATTCACTGCCCTGCCTAGCTGCCCCAATGTTATTTGACTTCCAGCTTGTTGGGCCTACAGTATGGAAGATCTGAGTTGTAAACTTATGATGCTGGTTAAGTCACTTAACCTCTATCTGTGTCAATTTCTTCAACTATAAAATGGGAATAGTAATAGAACCTGTGTCCCCAGGTTGTTGTGAGGATCCAATGATTTGTATGTTTGTAAGAGATCTAATATTTGTAAAGCATTAGCACAGTGCCTGGCCCATAGGAAAGGCACTTAATAAATGCCTATTTCCCTCTCCCCCCCCTCTCCCTTCCCCCCCCTCCTCCCTTCCTTCTTCCTTTCCTTCCTTCCTTCCTTCCTTCCTTCCTTCCTTCCTTCCTTCCTTCCTTCCTTCCTTCCTTCCTTCCTTCCTTCCTTCCTTCTTCCCTCCCTCCCTCCCTTTCTTTCTTCTTCCCTCTCCCCCCTCCCCTTTTTAAAAGAGTGTTGGATTAAATTTCCAATAGACCTCAAACTCTTGAGGATAGGCACTTTCATTTTTGTGTCCATATGTCCAGTGCCAAGTATGGTTTGTGTAGCACACCGGGACTTAATAAGTGTTTATTGGTTGATTGATTTTCTCTGAGGTCTGTTCCAGCCTAAAACCCTAGAATTCTAGAGCAGTTTGCTTATATTACAGGTCAGAGAACTGAGGTCCGGAAAGGTGGGGCCAAGACTTGAACTCAGATGTTGTGACCCAGATTCATGATTATTCCTCCTCTATGTAGCTTAAAGAAGGAGACCTTTTTTTTTCTGAAAGGTTTAGATGAATGAAAGGCTGTACTAAGGAACTTTTGGAATCCTGGTCCAACTACCTCATATGAAGGAGGAAGGGAAGGTCCTAAGAGATTGGGGACTTGGGCTCATGTTGGATGAGCAAAGCCATGCTCTGGATGAGTGAGGACCTTGGTCTCCTGAATCTCTCTTTTCCCAGTAGGAGATGGATAAAGTTTCAATACATGCAGAGAGGTGGATTCGATTCAAGCCGATCCCTGGCGACGAAAGCTGTTTAGGCAGCGTGGCGTACTGGACAGGGCACTGGATTTGAATCGGGAAGTCCTGGATTCACAGGCTGCTGTAGACGTCTGAGCTGTGTGACCCTGGGGAAGCCACTCTGCCTTTCTAGCCTCAGTTTCCTCTTCTATAAAATGTTCTGTGTGGGGCAGACTGGATGGCTTCCGAGGTCCCCTCCAGCTCTCAACCTGTGGGCCTGTATCAGTCCTCCCCTCTGAGGAAGCCTACCCAGGCACCATCTGTGTGAGGGCAAAGAGAGCACAGAGGGTTCTCCCAAAGGTACTTCTGGCCCCATATGAAAACACAGATTTTTTTTTCTAAAATTGAAGCATGTCAGAGAGGAGGGAATGAATGAAGTTTGTGTTGCCTGACATTAAATGCAGTGAAATGATCTCTTGGCCGCTCAAATCCTACTTCCTCTAGGTAGTAGGATGCTCTCTCTCCCTCCTCCAAACCCCTTATTTCTCATCTCTGGCCCTCCCTTAACACTAAACATATGTGGTCGGGTATTGCTAATACATTTTTTTGGGGGGGAGTGGAGTGGGTTCTCTCCTGCCCTCCACTGGACTGTGAGCTCCCAATGTCTTCCTCTTGGCTTTCCCCAGGGCAGCATTAAGCCAGGAACCCCACACATAGAGTAAATACCAGTGGATACTTGGTGTCTTGAGTTGGTAAAAGTCAGAGATCTCTCAGTTCCATCTTCCTCCAAGCCTGATCTCTTTTTAGTGGGCCACCTTCTGAAGCTCTTCTAAACATTCTGGATTCCAAGCCCTGGAGCTAACATGTGGAAGGGACATGTTCTAAAGAGAGAGGTATCGACTTGATGGGACAAGGAAGATGGGCATCTTAAAAGGTAGTAGTAACCAAAAAGTGGAATGGAGGTAGTGAGCTCCCTGTCATCAGAAGGCTTCGAGCAGGGACTGGATGACGCAGTTAGGGATGCTGTGGAAAGGATTTTGGGTTGGACTCCCCTGAGATTCCCTTTGGGTTTTAGATTGATTCTAGCTTGGACATTCTATGTTTTGAGGACATGCTGTGCCCTAAGGGCCCTTCCAGCTGGACATTCCCTGCTACAAGGGTCTTTCCACCCAATATGCTGTGGTCTAAGGTTTCTTATTCTGTGATTCTCTCTGCCAGGTGAATAGAGTGTATAATGACAGGGTTGAGATAGAATGAAAACGAAAACCTCACTTCAAAGCCAAGACTGTCTCTAGTAACTTTAGGACAGGATTTAAAAAAAAAACCCTTCATAATATTGTCTTTTGTTTTTACACAGTAGTCATTTTTTTCTTACTCATCCTCCCCATTACACCCTTATGCAGACCATTTAAACAAAGCTCAGTTGCTGAGTGGCTGCCTGCATTAGACAGGGCACCTCTCTACTCTGGCACCTTCAAGGTCATCTCATCCACCTGGTGGCACACAGGAAGGAAGCCAGAGCTGGGATTTGAACTCAGGTCCCAGGCCTCCACATTGGTCCTCTTTCCCTTGCAGCAGGCTGCTGCCTGACTCTGTGTGCACGAAGCTTCCTTCCAGGCCATCGCTTAAGCTGTACCCCATCCCACCAGATGACTTTGATCATCCCTCTGAAATTTCCATAGACTCCTATGGTGCCCTCGTCACATTTCATCTGGTGTCACATTGACTTGGATATGAATTTGCTCTTCTGTATCACCCATCAGTCTGTCAGCTGAGCAGTGGGAAGCACCTACTTAGCGCCAGTACTATGCTACCATCAGACCCTGAGGTCATACAGTCAGCAGTGAACCAATCCCTGACCCCAGGGAGCTTTCATTCCATTGGAGGGATACTGCACAGACACAGATAAGTACAAGGAAAATTGAGGCAGGTGGAACGAGGCATTGCAAACCTTTTGTAATCTGACTCAGATACCTGATAATTGGGGCTTGGGGCTGGGTGGGCAATAGCAGGTTGGGGGGGTGATTTTTCCTCTCTGTATCCCCAGCAACAATATGTTGTGCATGGAGGAGATGTTTTATAGTGGACAGAGCCCTGGCCCCGAAGTCAGGAAGATCTGAATTTAAACATGGCCTCGGACATGTATGAGCTGTGTGACCGTGGGCAGGTCACTTAACTGCTATCTGCCTCAATTCCCTCATCTGTAAAATGAGGATAATAATAGCACCTACCTTCCAGGATTATTATGAGGATTAAATGAGATAATACTTGTAAAGCACTTAGCACACTGCCTGTTATATAAATGTGAACTATTATTATTATCTCTTCAAAACAAATTTGTTATTTATTTATATTTAACATTATTTTTTAAAAAATGTTGAGTTCTAACTTCTCTCTTTCCTTTCTGCTTCTCCCACACTCATTGGGGAAGTAAGTAATGTGATATCAATTATATATTTGAAATAATTAAAAATATTTCCGTATTAGCCATGTTACATTTAAAAAAAAAAGGCAAGAATCTCACCAATCAGATTGGCCAAGATGACAAAACAGGAAAATGAGGAATGCTGGAGAAGATGTGGGAAAATTGGAACACTAATACATTGTTGGTGGAGTTGTGAAATGATTCAACCATTTTGGAGAGCAATTTGGAACTATAGCCAAAGGGCTTTAAAAATGTGCGCACTCTTTGACCCAGCAACAGCACTTCTAGGGGTATATCCCAAAGAGATCATACAAATGGGAAAAGGGCCCCATGTACAAAAATATTCATAGCCGCTCTTTTTGTGGTGGCAAAGAATTGGAAATTGAGAGGTTGCCCATCAATTGGGGAATGGCTGAGCAAGTTGTGGTATATGAATGTAATGGAATACTATTGTGCTATAAGGAATGATGAGCAGGCGGACTTCAGAAAAACCTGGAAAGACTTATGTGCTCTGATGCTGAGTGAAATGAGCAGAACCAAGAGAACATTGTACACAATAGCAGCCATGTTGTGCGATGACTAATATTGATAAACTCAACCCTTCCCAGCAGTACAAGGATGTAAGACATCTCCAGAGGCCTCAGGATGGAAAATGCTATCCACAAAGAAGAAAGAACTATGAAGTTTGAATGCAGATCGAAGCAGACTATTTGCTATTTTTTTTTCATCTTCTGTTGAGTTTTGTTTCCTCTTTCTGGTGGTTCCTCCTGTTGGTTCTAATTCTTACTTACAACATCACTAATGTGAAAATATGTTTAATAGGAATGTAAAGGTATAGCCTATATCAGATTGTGTGCTGTCTTGGGGAGGGTGGTGGGGAAGAAGGGGGAGAAAAATTTTAAACTCAAAAGCATATGGAATTGATTGTTGATAAATCAAAATAAATTAATAAAGGCAAGAAAAGTAAAAAAATGAAAAAAAAATGCTTCAATCTGCACCCAGACTGTGTCAGTTTTTTCTCTGCAAATGGAGAGCAGTTTTCATTAATGTTGAATTTTTTTGAATTGGTAGTAGAGACTCGAACCCAGAACTTTTGGTTTCCAGGCCTCTGCTCTTTGCTCCTTCCCCCGCCTGCCTCCCCGTTTAATAGGTTTGTTTGGAAAAGGCACAGAAATGCTGTGGCTGTTGGTGGCTGTTATTCAGAAAGTGTCAATTTAGTTCTCTCACATATTAGGGCAAGTGGCTGGAATTTTCCTTGAGTGCTGGAAATTGCTGCATATGTGAAAAGATCATGTCTGAAATTTTCACCTGACATCTGTACACGTGTGGTGGGAGAGGGTGTTTTCCTGTCCCACTCAACGTTTCCTGTTAGTCTCTCAACAACTCTTTAACTGGTGGGCGTTCGAGCTGGCAATGATTCTAGATGTCACTGAAGTCACTTAGTGACCCCTCATTTTATTTTTGTTTAGTCAGTTTTTTAAATTGTGTCCCACTCTCCATGAACTCATTTGGGGTTTTCTTGGCAGATACTGGGGTAGTTTGCTATTTCCTTCTCCAGCTCATTTGACAGATGAGGAAGCTGAGGCAGGCAATGTTAAGTGACTTTCCCAATGTTACATAGCTAGTAAGTGTCTGAGGCTGGATTTGAACTCAGGGCTTCCTGACCCCAGGCCCTGTGCTCTATCCACCTAACTACCCCTCATTTTACTGAGGAAGATACCAAAGCCCAAGGAGATCCAATGATTTACCATGTGCTATGGGCAGATCCTGATTTCCACAGCCCAAGGACCCGGCTCCACAGCTCGTACGTGATGCCCTCTCTGCCGTGCCCGGCTTTTGTCTGACAGATGTGAGGCTTTCTTTCTTTGCTGGGTGTGGAGGGCGATCTAAAAACCCACTAGCTCGGGATAGAATTAGAGAGATTCTTTCTTTAGGGCTTCTCTCCCAGGAATTTCTCAGCCCTCCCCCTCATTTGGGGCACTCGGGGGAAAATGCCAGCCGGGACTGCCTTTGGGAAGTTCAGGGGCCCATTCTGAAAGGAATGCCGGACCATTTCCCCGGAAATGCAGCTGCTTCTGGTGTAGGATGTGGCAGCTGCTTTTATCAGTAGCTTGGTAACACCCAGCCCGCTCTGAGCTCGGTTCTCGTTTTGGTGGGTAAATAAGAGAGACAGTTGTTGCAAACCCTGCTTTTTGTCTTAAATGTCACCTTGTCGAGCGGGGGTAGTCCAGGCAGGCACTTGCTTCTGCTGCTGAGTTTGGCTGTGAACGGGGCACTTTCCTCCTCAGCCACTGGTGCCCACGCCCCGGGTTGGACAGTGGAGAGAAGTCCTTCCTGTCTCGTGGATGCTGAGTGCTCAGAGTCGGGTCTTCTCTGCAGAAATGGACTGGGGGTCAGGGCTGGAAAAAGATGTTTAAAACAGCTGCATTTTCCTTTACCAGAAACAACTTCGTCTTCAGGGAGGAGGGACTCCTTTTAGATCACAACCGCAGGAAAAGCATCACGGGCTGCGTTTTGGTCTTAGGACTGGGACCGTGGGCCAGTTCTTGGACATAGGAGCCGCATCCCAGCTTTAAGGGGGTCCAGTCTCTTCACAGGCACTTGGTTTTCTACCTTCTTCTCTTCCCCTCTCCCCACTCCTACCTTCCTTTTAAAAGCACTGACTCTAGAGTTACAGGTTGTTCATTTGCGTCCGACTCTCTGTGACTCCTGTCTAGTAGGTTTTCTTGGCAAAGATACTGGAGTGGTTTGCCATTTTCCTTTTCCAGTGGATTAAGGCAAGCAGAGGTTAAGTGACTTGCCCAGGGTCACACAGCTAGGAAGTATCTGAGCTAGATTTGATTTCAGATCTTCCTGACTCCAGGCCTAGTGCTCTATCCACTGAGCTACCTAGCTGCTAGAGTCATAAGATGTGGGTTCAAATTCTGCTTCTGAGGTTAATACTTCTGTGACCTTGGGAGAGTCACTTAATCATAATAATAGCTGGCATTTATATAGTGCTTACTAGGGGCCAGCCACTGTAATCTTATCTCAGTTGATCCTTACTCTAACCCTGGGATGTAGGTGCGATTATTACCCCCATTTTACAGATGAGGAAACTGAGGTTAAGTGACTCACCCAGAGTCACACAGCTAGTAAGTGTCTGAGGCTGGATTTGAACTCAGGTCTTCCTGACTCCAGGCCCAGCACTCTATCCACTGAGCCACCTAGAACTCCCTAGAACCCCACTTGGTCCTTTGTAAAAGGAGGAGGTTATAGCAGAAGATCTCTTGGACCTTCCATCTTTCAATCTATGATCCTACAATCCTTTCTTAGCAAAATTATCTTTTTTAAAAAAATTAAATTTAATCTCACATTAAATTTAAATTAAAAAGACAGTTTTGCAAAATTATCTTTAAAGAAAACAAAACCAAATTAAGCATTTACAGCTAGTTAAATTTTTGAAGTAATCTTTTACCTGCAGGTAACATACCTGTTGTCTCCTCTTATGTTCTTTCCTGTCATCTTTGTCATTTGATTCTGTCTTTGTGTATATATTTTCCTCTTCTATTTTTCTGACTACTAAGTGACAGCTTAGAGTGGTGGATAGAGTCGGGAAATTGGGATGGATTTAGGAAGATCTGGCTTTGAGCCTTGCATCTCACGCCTGCTGGATGTATGACCCTGGGCAAGTCACTTAACCTCTGAGTGTCCCTTGGAAGCTCTCTAAAAGTACTGAGTTACAGACCATATGCCGAATTTGCTTTGAGGTCAGGGGAATGTCCATGTTGGGAGTAACTTGCATCCATGAAGTCCCAAGTCTAGACCAGATAGCCCGTAGAACAATTTATTCATCTTCTGGTCCCTCTTTCTTTGCTCACATCCCATCATTTGGCTCATTCCATATTTCTTTGTATACCTAATGTCGGACCTCACAATAGCACCCTCTTACATCGGTAGGTTTGCTTATATTTTGTTCCAACTTTGTGAATTGTTGGACATTTACATCGTTTCTGGATTTTTTTAGGTAACAAAGAATGCTGCTTGAAAAATCTTTGAACAGATAGCTTTGCCCCTTTTAGAAAATATTATTAAGGAGTATTCCTGATAATGGGCTTATTGGGCTAAAGACCCACCCACATGACAACTCGTAGTGTTCTCCTGGGTTGGTTTTTGGAAAGTTTTGACCAGTTTGAGGCTCTTACGGCAATATCAGTATCTATGTTCCTCCCCAGTTCTGTAGCTCTGATTTAGTCTTTATTTTTTTTTTTTTTGGTCAGCTGAATGGGTGTGAGTACCTGAAAGTTGTTTTAATTTGCATCTTTTTAATTATGAGGGAGGGTAATTTTTTTCAAGCAATTGGTATATAATTTGTATGTTCTTTTTTTGTAAATTGTCTACCCCTTTTTTGTTGACCATTAATCTGTTGGGGAATGTATTGCCCAAGAACTTGTGTGCCAGTTCTTTTTATATTTATGATATTATTTTTATATATTTGCTGGGATTTCCCCCCAATCTGTTATTTTTTTTTTATAGTTGGCAGACTTTTTGTGGTTAAAGCACTGTGTTGGGCACTAGGGAACATACAAAAAATAATTCATGCTCGTATGGTGATTTAGTGCCTACAGAACCTTTGCCTGCTAACTGTCCTAGGAGATGAGGATTGCAGGTTTTATCATCTTCCCTTGACAAGTGTAGGAAGCTTGTGACTTTTTCAGGGTCCTCCAGCCAGTAAGTGTCAGAGCTAGCCTAGGAACCTGAGTTTCTCTTGCTTCCAAATACAGCTTCAGAGATGAAGGCATATCCGTACCCTCAAGAAGTATATATAGTTGGGGCAGCTAGGTGGTGCAGTGAATAGAGCACTGGCCCAGGAGTTCATATTTGACCTCAGATACTTGACGCTTACCAGCTGTGTGACCCTGGTCAAGTCACTTAACCCCGATTGCCTCAAAAAAATATATATCTATATAGTCTAGATGGGGAGAGAGACATGTATGTATATATGATCATTAACCTATCGGATACCAGGAGAGGCTGAGAAGCAGTGTGAGGAGATCTCATCTCTAGTTACAGCTCTGTTTGCTCTGTGTCCTTGGCGATTTGATTACCCTCTCTGGTGCGCTCTTGTCAAATGAAGGGTTGGGCTAGCCCCTCTCTAAAGTCCCTTCTGGCGGCGGGTCTGCTGGAGTCGGGCCCACCAGCTCTGGTAGTTCTCTACTTGTCACATTTTCAGTGTGAGCATTTCCACCTGCGAAATTGGGAAATGCTGCAAATCACAGCTTAATTGACCAATTTGTGGATAGTCTAGATGTAGGAAAGTGATGGGGACAATGTTAATAATAATGCTGATTATTAAGTTTTCTTCCACAAAATGACTGGTGTGGAAATATGTTTTTATGTGATTGCGCACGTATAACCTACATCAGAATACTTACCATCTCAGGGAGTGAGGAGGGGAAGGAAGGAGGGAGAGAATTTGGAACTTGAAACTTTAAAAAAATGTTTAAATTGTTTTTACATGTAATTGGGGGAAATATTATTTAAAAAAATAATGCTGATTAAACTGAAAAATATGTCCCCTCATATTGCCAACACAGGGCTGCTTCTCAGGCTATAGACCATTAGAATTTTTTCCTCCCCTAAGCTTTTTAAAAAAAATTTGATAGTCACTTATCTGAGCACATATTGTACGTCTCCAGTAAACTCTAAGCCCTTGGAGTGCAGAGACTGTCCCACTTTTGTATGTCTGAGACCAGCGCCTAACACAGTGCTTGGCACTCAGTACATGTTTGCTTCTTAAATTGAATTGACGCTGAATCTGTAAGCTATATCTGTTGTCCTGGATGACCTCCTGTCCCAGTTTAGGAAATAGGATCCCCTCCCTTTAAAAGGGCTCTAGAAAAAAAGGGAATGCATGACCAAATGCTCAGTGAGTGTCCTGGACAGCGCTGGAGGAGGTCAGAGGGTTGGAGGGGTGGCTGTGACCATGGTGATGAAACTTGACCTCAGACTCAGGAAGACCTATGTTCAGATCCTCCCTCTTTAAGTTGCCTGTGTGACTTGGGCAGGCCATTTCAAATTTCCCTGTCCCAGCCAGCTCTTGTAAGACTTGTAAATTACAGACAAGTTACTGATCTGCCTTGGTGAGGGGGGAATTCGTTAAACCAGTAAAATCACAGGTGTGGTTAAAAAAAAACCAGAAAGCTGACCTTTATAGCATGCCTTAAGTTTTCCCAAGGGCTTTCCATGTATTATCATGCAGTCCAGGGTTTCTTCATCTTTTTGTGCCATGTCATGGACTCGTCTGGAAGCTGGGGAAGCCTGTGGACCCCTTCTCAGAATCATATTTTTAGATAATTGGAGGAAATGTTAAATTTCAGTTAGAGGTTATCGAAAATAAAGATTTAATATTTTCTACCATCCAACTTCATGAATTCCCCCCCCCCCAATCTAGTCACAGATCTGTAAGGGCTCTATGGACCCCAGGTAAATTCTACCCAATAAACCAATCTGAAGGGCTTCTAGGTGGTGCAGTAGATAGAGCTCCAGGCCTGGAGTCAGGAAGACTCATCTTCTGGGATTCAGATCTGGCCTCAAGATACTTACTAACTTTGTGACCCTGGGCAAGTCACTTCACCCTGTTTGCCTCAGTTTCCTCATCTGTAAAATGAACTGGAGAAGGAAATGGCAAATTGCTCAAGTGTCTTTGCCAAGAAAACTCCAGATGAGGTCACAAAGCATCAGACAGGACTGAAACAACTCACCACCATCACCACCACCACCGGTCCAATAAACATTTATTAAGTGCCTGCTGTGTGCTAGGTACTGTGTTAAGTGCTGGGAATACAATTAATAAAAAGAGAAGTTAAGAAGCCCTTACCTAATCTAACCTACTCATTTTATAGATAAGTAAAGGTTAAGCTTTCAGGCAGCATTTGAACCCAGATCCTCCTCTGACTCAGAATCCACCATGCTTCTCCCCGCACCATTCTGCTCCCCACAGGGAGTACTTGAGGCCAAAGTTAGCCCCTGGGCTTGCCTCTTGGTGGTAGGCGACCCCAGCGAGATTCACCAGCCCTCCACACTGGGGATGCTCGTCTTTCCAAGTTCCCAGACTGTGCTGCAGGCCCAGCTTTCACCCGGCAGGCGGGTTTTTGCCAAGAGCCCTCCATGGTGTAAAGGCATTAGCAGCCTACTTGTGATATCACAGCTGGGTCCTTCCAGAGGTCTTTGTTACGTGCTTGCAGCATTAGCGCCAATCTGGGGATGTGTCGGAATTTGCTTTATTAGCTGGAACTTCGATGCCTATCTCGAGTGGTTCTTCTCCAAAGCTTCCTAGTCCCTTAGACTCTGAGGCAGCGCTTCATCATCTCCCACAATGCGTCCTTCATCAGTACACCTGAAACCCCTCCAGTGTCAGCGCCAGAAGGGATTTTAGAGGAAAAGGTCTCATTTTACCAAGAAGGAAACTGAGGCCCAGAGTAGTCAGGGAGTACAGTCTGGGTTCTGCCTTCCATCCACTCTGCATATACTTTGTAGCCAGCTGGTTCTCACTGTGTTGTCTCGCCCATTAGGGAGCCCCTCTGCCCTCTCTCTGGTGTTACCAATAGGCAAGACAAGGCCTAAAGAAGGGGAAGAAGTGACATCCTTGTTGGAGTCACCCGGGCTCAAGATAATGATACTGTATTTACTTAACACTTTACAATTTACAAAGTGATTTCCTAGACATTATCGCATTTGGCCTCACCAGCTCCCAGTGAGAGGAACTGAGCAAGGATGACTATTTTTCCAATTGGACAGTTGAGGAAACTGAATCTCAGAGTTTCGGTCCCTTGTTAGGATTGAACCTGGGCCCAGAATCCAGGTTTTCTGCCTTCTAATTCCATTTTTTAAAAATAGCGTTATGCCAGCTTTCATATGTCTGAATGAATGAGAATCCTGGCCCTGACTCTGACCCCTTCCCACTGTGTTGGTCACCATTATATTGGATGCCTGGGCAGTTTTGGAAAGATCATTGGCTGCTCTGGGGGGCTGGGTTAAATCCCACCGTTGATGCTTGCCGCCTGTGTCACTGTGGCCAAGTCACTTAACTTTACAGTGCCTCAGTTTCCCCACGGTAAGAAAACAAAGAGGCTGGACTAGGTAACTTTTGAGGTCTCCACCACCCCTGGAGCGATAATCTTTGATACTTACTGCCTTTCTGCCCTTTGGCTAGTTACTTCCTTTTTCTGGGCCCCACTCTTTTCATCTGAAAGAGTTGGACAAGACTTTGCTAGCTCCAAGACTGTTCTCTCATGACCTTTGGCCTCAGAAACCTCTTGGCTCAGCTCTCATCCCACCTAGACCTTGGAGTTATAGAAATGGTGCAGCTTGTGTGAGATGAGGTGGGAACGGGGGAAGGACCCTTCCAGCTTGAACATTCTGTGAGTTTCCTGGTGAACTCTGGTATCAAACCTGCCTGTCCCCTCTTGTCCCTTCCCTTTGTCACGTCCCAGTGGCCGGGGGACAGTTGTGGAGTGTACTTCACCCAGTCAGCTGGCTTCTTCCTTCGTCACCCCTGACGGCTGCTGCCTGGGGCTCAGGGCACGGGGTGGAGGCCGAGAGACACCCTGAGTCAGAGGTTGGCCAGCTGTGTGCCGCACAGGACTGGAGACGGATGAGACAGGCCGGGGAGCTGCTGTTCGGAGGCCTGGGCGTGGAGGGAGATTAGCGTGGCATGCAAGTCCTGTGACCTTTCCATCCCTCTCTTCCATATGTGGGCCTTCCCCTCCTGCCCAGCACCCCTTCTCCAAACCTGTCCTTCACTCCCCCTGAATGGGGAGGTGCTGACTAATAGCAGCTCAGCCAGTGTGTGTGTGTGTGTGTGTGTGTGTGGAGAGCCTTAGGAGCACTTTATCAAAGACATGAGTGAGAATAACCAGCATTTTTTATAGTGTTCTCATGTTTACAGTGGGCATTCTTCGGGGTTCTGTGAGATAAGAGGTCAATGCACTCTTATTCCCGTTCTGCTGACGAGCAAAGTGAAGGGCCGAGTGAGGTGAGATGACTTTTTTTTTAATAGGCTTAAGTGACTTGCCCAGGGTCACACAGCTGGTACATGTCAAGTGTTTGGTCTGAGGCAGAATTTGAACTCGGGTCCTCCTGACTCCAGGGCCGGTGTTCTATACACCGTACCACCTAGCTGCCCCAGAGATGACATCCTTCAGGTCACATAGCCAGGAAGTGGACTTCTAAGCCAGGTCTCCTTTCTCTAGGTCTGTTCAGTCAGTCAGTTAACATTTAGGAAGCGCCTACTATGTGCCAGGCATGGTGCTAAGCATTGGGAATGCAAATAAAAATAAAAGCAGACAGTCCCTGCCCTCAAGGAGCTTACAGTCTGATGAGGTCAGGTGCTTTTCCCATGATACTGCAGGTGTCTTCTTGTCTTAGTCAGTATGGCGGTTCCTGCCTTTGTGTCCCCAACAAGAGGACAGCAGGCCCAGTGGGCTCCCATTCCCTCATCCCAGAGACCTGGAAGGTCAGAGCTAGAAGGGAGTCTTAGCAATCACCTGGGCCAGCTTGTTCATTTTATGGATGAGGAAACGGAGGCCTACAGAGGGAGCTCTTTGCTTAAGGTCACACGGGTTAGTAATTAGCAAAAACTGGGACTTGGCTCCGGGGATTGTTATTTCGGGGCCAAGGCTGTTCACATCATTTCCTATCGTTAAGCTCCATAGGGTTCAGAGCGGGGAGAGAGATCACTGTGGGCTGGGGTGAGCAGGGAAGGGGCTCTGGAGGAAGTGAACTGAGAGCTTTGAAGGGTGGGAATTTTTCAGAAGGGAATGGCATCCCCCTGTGTAAGAAAAGGGCCAAGAGGCTATGACTTGCAAGATCTATTTCAGGACCAGTGAAGAGACCAAATTGACTGACAGCAGTGAACATGCCAGGTGAAGGAATTTGGATTTTAGCTTAGGTAGGGTGAGTGGGGAGCTATAGAAGTGATATGGACCTTGGTGTTAGTAACATTAACGTGGTTGTCCTGTGTAGGATGAATGGGGGGGGGCGATGAGTAAGAGCCTGGAGATGGGGAGACATATGGGCAGGCAGGGCTTTAGGACTGATGGATCTATTGCCTAACGAGCAGCCCTTTGATGGCGGAGTACACTGCCTGCTAAGTCCCATGGTCCATTCTTTGCTCTGGGGCCTGGCCGGATGAGACATGGGTCTCTTGGGAGAGATCGTTTACACTTGGATTTTCTGATGGATTTGCCTCATCCTGGTGAATGTATTAGGATAAAAGGAGAGGATATATACAGAGAGCACTTGAGTCAAAAAAGGGCCCTAGCTATTTGGGGTCTTCATTACTGTTACTGTCTTTGTTAGGCATAGCTCAACGTAGGCTGTGGTTGAATGGGGTGGGACCTTAGAACACGGCATCTCAGAGCTAGGTGGGATGTTAGACCCTAGAATGTCAGAGCTGGAAGGAACCTTAGAATATAAACTGTCAGAGCTAGCAGAGGCCTTTGAAATAGGTGGAGCTGCAAATGACCTTAGGAATCAGTTGGACACCCCCACCCCCCACCCCCTCCCCAAGGAAGTGATGGGACTATCCACCTCCTAAGTTGCAAGCCATGATTCTCACCCCTCTCCAGTTTCAGCCCTCTTCCTCCTGCCCATGTCACTCTTCGTAATGCTGATAGGAACCTTAGAACCCAGAGCTGTCATCATTGTTCCAGACTTATTGGCTCTTCTGGCCACATCTTGTCTTCTAACTAGACTGGGTAGCTCCTTGAGGACTGGGGTCACTCTTTCGACTTCCTTGCATCCTCAAGTGCCCAGTAGGGCACTTAGCACGTAAAAGGTGCTTAGGAACTAATCAATCAATCAATTAACAAGTATTTTATTAAGTAAGTACCTTCTCTATGCCAGGCACTGGTAATTGTAAAAATGTCATGTGTTTATATAGAGATTGAAAGTTTACAGACTACTTTCCTAACAGGAATCTGAAGGGATTCATTAGTCTAATTTTCCAAGTGAGGAGACAGACACAGAGAGATCCAGAGAGAGAGAGGGAGAGGGAGAGGGAGGTGGGGGGTGGGGTGGGGAGGGAATGTGAATGAGAGAGAGTGAGTGTGTGTGAGAGTGTCCCATCCTGCCTCCATCACAAAGCGAGCCAGCAGCAGACCCACCCCTGGCTCTGCCTCTTCAGGCTCCAAGTCCAGAGCTCTTAAATATTTGTTGCATTTAGATGAATTCAATTGGAAGTAGACTGTGTAATTTGGAGCTCACTGATTCCCAGTCTGTGATAATTCAGAAGTGCTCTGTGATTCTTACCTGGTCAAAATTGGAAGTAGTTTTTCTTTCCCCAGCTTTTTGCTGTCTTTGCTTTGGAGTAACAGGAAATGCATCTACATTTAGCAGCTTTTTTTTTTAAAACAGTGGCTCAGTATATTAAATATTCTGGTCTAGCAATGAATTCCTTGAGGTTAGAGGGCTTTTCCATTTGGGACGAATAATTCCACAGCATTGGCCTCTTGTGATTTGTGAGCCTTCTCATTGGCTTACCTCATTTTATTAATTGGGATGCATTTGTAGGTTTTTTTAAAAAATGTATCCTGCTTTTGCAAATACCCAAATTACATTTCATTTCTTTAAAAAAAAGGTTTTTTGTTTTGTTTTGTTTTGTTTTTAGAGTGAAATGAGTTAAGATACTGGACTATGAGAAGCTGGGATGGGGGTGGGTGACAATGCACAGAGCACAGAGCGGGGAGCCAGGAAGTTCTGAATTAGAATTCTGCCTCAGAGACTTACTAGATGGCAAGTTGCTGAACCTTTCTGGGCCTCAGCTTCCTCATCTGTAAATTGGGTACTAAAATATCTGGTAGGACCCACTTCACAGGATGATGATGAGGATTGAATGACATAGCGTATGGAAAGTGTTCTGCAAACCTTACAGTCATGTGTAAATATCAGCTGTTATTGCTAATTATTAATTTTATTACTTAGAATGTTGGAACCAGAAGGAGGCTTTAAAAAGATCATCTGACTGAACCCACCTACTCACTCCCTTTTTCATTCGTCTACCCAACATTTATTAAATGTCTCCTTTGTTAAGAGGACAGGGTTAAGATCTGGGAGGAGTGAAAGATGAAATCAGACACTGTCCCTGACGCGTAGATTTTATATTCTAATTGTAAGGATGAGAACGCTGAGATGTGTGGGGGTTTAAGTGACTATTGCCAGAGGTGGGATTGTGAACCCAGGTCTTCCTGACTCTGGGTCTGGTCCTCTGTCCCCCATCCCAGGCTTCCTCTTGGGAGAAGCTGATTAAAGGCCGTGTTTTCTGGTATGTGATGTAGTTGAGTGAAAACACTGGGTTTGGAGTCAGAACACCTAGGTTTGAATCCTGGCTTTGCCAAATACAACTTGGCAAGTCACTTCTGCTCTGTGGGCCTCAGTTTCCTTTTTTGTAAAAGTCAGCAAACATTTATGAGGCATCTGCTATGTGTCAGACCCTGCACTCAGTACTGGGGGATACAAGGAAAGGCAGAAGTCACCCCCGCCCTCAGGGAGCCTGTAGTCTGATGAGGGTGTCCTGCTTAGATCCTTCCAAGCCCCAGCTTCCTCCAGGCAGAGCATTTTAGGATGCTCCAATCCTGAGTGCTGCGAGCCAAGGGGAAGAGAAATCAGTATGGCCAGGGAAACCCTTTCAGAGGCACTCAGGCCTGAATTAGACCTGAAAGAATGAGCAGAATTTGTTTGGGTGTTTTAGGGGTAATAGTGTGAGCAAAGACTTCTGGGGAGATGGCGAGCAGAATGATGAGGCTGGAGTTCTCTCTGTTCTGGGGCCACCCTGTGAGTAGGTACTGCTTAGGGGCTCATGGATTGTCCCATGCCTCCAGTCAGCGCGTGTCTCTCAGCTTCCGTCTTGGCCTTGCCTCAGATAACCACCCTCCCCTCACCCCGTGGTGTTGGCATGGGGGAGAATGGGACCTTTGTCCCAGCCCTCTCCAGACGGCCTCATTCCTGGGGTCGGCCAAAGCCGCGGCTGCTGCCTGGATTGGGGGGGAGGGGAGGGGTGATCCACCTTTCCGGCAGACAGCTGGGCCTGCTCAGGGTGTCAGCTGCCTCTCTTGGGCAGTGGTCCGTCAGGAAATAGCTCTTGTTTGGCACAGGGGCTAGGGGGACCATCTGGTCAGGCGCAGGCAGGACAGCTGGCTGGGGCTGGCAGGGGCTTGGGAACCTTGGGGTCATGGAGCTGGACAACTGGTTAGGGGCCTGATTCCTAAACTGACCTGGCTCTTCATCCTGAAGCAGGCCCATCTGAAGGCAGGGGCTCCATCCCCAGGGCCTCTTTATTCCCTGTGGCCCGTCAGCCCCAGCCTTCTTGCTCATCATGGGAAGGTATTGCAGGAATACTGGGCTGGCTTTTCCCCTTTGGGGTCATGGGGGGCTTGTGTTGTGCTGAATAGAGGGAGAGTCTCTGATGTGCCTGTAATCACCAATCTCAGGCCTGGAAGGCACTTTAGAAGCTGTCTAGGCTGACTGTCCTGTGAGTTGATCAACAAACATTTGTTAAACATGTAGAGTGTGCCAGACATTGTACTAGGTACTGGGTACAAAGACAAAAATTAAGCCATCCCTGTCCTTGAGGAGCTTGCGTTCTCTCTTGGGAAACAGCATGTATGCGTCTAAGCATATGCAAAATATATACAATATAAATAGAGTGCAATTGAGAGAAGGTGCTAATAGTGCATCCCTGGCATGTGGGAGGGCCAATGAAAAGGCACAGATGAGGGAGGTGTGTGTGAGGGTCAGAGAGAAGACCAGTCTATTTGGATCTTGTAGTGTGTGTGGAGCAGAGTAATGTCCAGTAAGGCTGAAATGATAGGTTGGAGCCAGATTGGGAAAACAGAAGAGTCTGTAGTGAATTCCAGGGACAATGGGGAGCCATGGAGGTTTACTGAGCAAGCCAGTGATGGTGAATCACAATGGCAGCAGTGGTGCTGAGAGGTTTGAGGCAGGGAAACCAGTCAGGAAGAGAGGTTGTAGTAATCTGGGCAAGAGCAGATGAGGGCCTACCCTGAGGTAGTAGCTGTGTGAGGAGTGAGAAGGTTTTGGACGCCAGAGATGTTGAAGAGGTAGAAATGGCAAGATCTGACCATTGTGGCATAAGGGTAGCTAGTGAGAAGTACAGGATGACACTGAGATTATGAACTTGAGAGACTGGGAGAATGGTGATGCCTTTGACGGAGGGAGGGGAGTTTAGGAGAGGGGAGGATTTGGGGGGGGCGGAAAGAGGAGTTCCATTTTAAATAAGTCGACTTAAGTGAGATCTCTGGGACATTCATTTGAGATGTCCAATAGGCAATTAGAGATGTGGGACCAAAGTCCAGAGGAGTGATTGGGCCTGGATATTTGTATCCGTGATGCATGTACGTGGAGGTGATGGTTAAGCCCATGAGAATTTGAAGGCATCGAGAAGAGTAGAAGACCTGGACTAAAACGTTGGGGAACATCCCCATTTAGGGGCTTGATGGGGATGATAAACCAGTAAAGTGTTCTGGGGGAGGTACAGTTAAATGTGTAGCAAGAGAACCAGGATGGATCAGGGCCCTGGAAATCCAGGGAGGAGAGAGTTTTCAGGAGGAAAGGGTGATCCACGGTCTTAAAACTTAAAACTCCCATTACTCTCTGCTTCCTACTTCGTTGACCTCAATGGCAGCAGAGTGGTAGACATGCTACAGTCAATGTCTCCCAACTGGGAAGAACAATTAGCAAATTCATGAGTCAGGGTGCAGTTTACAGGTCTACTCTGAAAGATAATCAATCAACTAATGAGCATTTATTGAGTGCCATTCCATTAGGCACTGAGTTGGGAGATACAAGGCCATAAGACATGTTCTGTTGCCTTGAGAAGTGTGCAGTGTTGTTGGTCTAGTAGCCAGCATTCAGCTGTGAAAGGCATTGTCTCCCATTTTTAAGATGGGAAAACTGAGACCCTGATCGGTGATGTGACTTGCCCACTATTGATTGCACAGAGATCACAGATTCGGGTTGGAACTAGAAGCTAAGCACAGTCTCTACATCCTCTCTTTCTTCAGGGTGCTAAGTTGTGAGGTACAGACTGTAAGTCCTAAGGGGTTCAGAGAAGGAAAAGAAAGTGAGCTCTCATGGCCAGATAGAAGATAAGACATGATATCCCAGTGTGTTTGGTGTGAAAGGCCGCATGCCTTTTTTATTTACTCAGCTTTGCTGAAGACTTTCTCAAGGGTGGAGGATCTTATTTACTTCTAGGCTCATTTTTCTGAAGCTTCGTTGCTGTTGTCATTTAAGAAATGTAGCTGTTGCTTGCCCAGATCATCTTATTTAAAATTAAGAAGTGATGAGTCATGATTAAAAAAAATAGGTCAGTTCATGGGTTTGCTAATTGTTCCCCTTTGCTGTTGAATGATGACATCTGCCTGGAGGGAGGGAGGTCTGATTGAGGAACACTGGATTTGGAGTCAGAAGCTTCTGAGGGGGAGATGTCTGAAGAGACTCTTGTACGTGTCCAGGGAGCTACTTGAGGAACTTAAGTTGTTAAAAAGACATGAAAATGAGGCCAGGCGTGAAAGGCTGAGTAGAGCTGCACACACCCAAGAGGAGGATGTCCTCTTGAGCTTGGGCTTCTGAGCTGCTGAACTTGATCAGGAGTCTGCACCAAAGTGGGGTGCCTATCTGGGAGGTCCCCTGGTCTGTACCAAGTGGGGCACCTATCTGGGGGTCCCCTGGATTCAGCAGCCTGTACCAAGTGGGGTGCCTATCCAGGAGGTCCCCTAGATCCAGGGGCCCCACACCAAGTAGGGTACCTACCTGGGAGGTCCCCTGGTTTGTACCAAATGGGGCACCTATCTGGGGGTCCCCTGGATTCAGGAGCCTGTACCAAGTGAGGAGCCTATCTGGGAGGTTCCATGGACGCAGGGGCCCCACACCAAGTAGGGCGCCTATGCAGGATGTCCCCTGGACCCAGGGGCCCATCAGGCTGTCTAAGGAGTGATGAACCAGCCCAGGTCAGAGCTTAGGTGCCAGTCTGCAGTGGGATAGGGCCTGTGCCTCCTAGCCTGGGTGACAAAGGAAGCCCCAGGCTGGGGAAAAAAAGAAGAAGAAGATGAATGAGAGCTAGCCCAGGTTACTGAAGGAACAGAAAGGTGTGGTTGTCAAGCTAAGACCTCTGAAAGGTCATGGAGGGATGACCTGCCATAGGACCCGAGAAGAACTAGCAACATTCTAGAATGTATTAATAAAAGGATGGATTGTGAATATCTAGAAATATGGCTCTCCACGTCCCCAGCCAACTGGCCTGCCTGTGTCTGCTCAGATGGTTCTTCCAACTCCTGGGCCAATGGAGCCCAGGTCAGTCTGCCCTCCTTGCCCAGGGGGAAGGTTAGGGCTAGATTTCAGTCCCTGCGTGAGTCAGCAGTTTATTATGAATGGTATGAAAAGCTAATGCAAACTTCGGTTTCATAAAAGCAGGCATTGAGACAGAAAGAGGGAGGAGCTGGTCTTGTAATGTTCTTCCTTGGCCAGACCACGTGGCACTCCTGTCTTAGTTCTGAGTGCTCCATTTTGGGAAGGACATTGATCAAGGGGAGTGTGCTTCGAGGATGAGTACCAGGATGGGGGGGGGAGGGAACTAGATGCCATGCACATGACGCCTACTTGAAGAAACTGGGCATGGTCAGCCCTGAGGAGATGTAGGAGGAGACATTCTTGTTGTCTTCAAGTATTTGAAGGGCTTTCCTGTGGAAGAAGAATCAGACTTACACTTCTTGGCCACATAGGCCATGATTAAGAGCAGCTAGTGGACATTGTGCAGGGGGACATTTAGGGTCAAGGAAAGGCTTCCAGCATGCTGGGTGGACCTCCTGTGGCAAATAGCAGAGGGCGTGAACAAGAGTCCCACAGGAAGGGCAGACTTGGGCGTCATTGGAGGGAACATGCCAACCATTTGAGAATGTAAGGGGCAAATCGTTGACAGAACCATCTTGAAGGGGAATGAACTCCTTTGGGAAGGAGCGAGTTCCCCTTGTCAGAACCTTCGAATGAAATGATCTCTGTAAGACACTTAGCACAGTGCCTGGCAAATAGCAGATGCTTAACAAATGCCGCTGACAGACTGATAGTTATTGGGGTTGTTACGGAGGGGGAATTCTTACTTGAGTCCGAGTTAGTCTTGATAGCCTGGATAACCTGAGTTTGAGCGGTATAATGTAGTGGATGGACAACCAGCCTCTAAGTATGGAAGACCTGTGTTCAAGTACTATCTTTAATGTGACCCTGGGAAAACCACCTGACCTCTCGGTGCTCTGAGCAAGTCTCTTGAGACAGTAAGTTGTGGAGAAGGTGCCATCTTGCATTGATAGATGGCTTTCCCTCCTCTGGGAGCTCCCTTCCCTATCCTAGAGACAGTGTGGAGTTGTAGAAGAAGACTGGGTTTGAGGTCAGGTCCTTATTCTTCTGTCTACTGTAAGTTATGACTTGGGTCAATCTCTAGGTCTCAGTTTTCCTCATCTGTGAGATGTAGATCAACCGATCTCTAGTATGGATGATTATACTATAATCCTGGACCATGTGATTGGGTACATGAATCCTGGCAATATATTCCTCACCAGGTGGTCCCAAGGAAAAGCACGTTGTAAACTGCCGAATGCTATATCAGTGTGAGTGATTGTGACTATCCCGTGAATCCTATGAAATCACACGAAACAGGAAGACCCTTATGGTAGAGATGGAAGGCGCCTTGGAATGGAGAATGTAAGAAGTAGAAATTATTTTTGGAGCATCGAGATGGCCCCGCGCCCCAAACTCTGCCCGGGATAGCCCTGTCTCCATCTGCCAGCATTGGAACGGGAGGGGACAAAATGGGGAGGGGCTGTTTCCCCAGGAAAGTTCGCCCCAGATGGTTGGTGCTTGGAGCCAATAGAAAGACTTGGTTGCTTTCCTTGAAATTGGCCAGCTCCCCAGAGCCGGGCCAATCTCCAAGATGGTGCTCCAGTAAGAGTGGGGGAGAGTTCATTCATTCACTGCTTTGCTTTGGAAAGTCAAAAAGGATACCACCCAGAGAGAATTTCTCATTTTCTGTCTCCTCAGAGCCCATAGCTTAGCTCCATTTTGCACTAGCAAGTCCCAGGTCAGCCTCTTATCCAGGTGGGTTCTAGTCAACACCAAGCATGGAGTATTCTATTCCTTTTGTTGGGTTTAAGGCCAGAAAATAGCAACCAGCATTGGCTACTCTTGGGACCTTGTCTCTCTTGGTTGGGTATTGCCCCCCTGTCCCTTTGTGCCTGGCAGGGGCTGGGCCCACAGTAGGTGCTCTGGGAAGCACTTCTCCGGTGATTTGAGTTAGGAAAGTCAGCTACCAAATCAGCGGGTTCCAATTGTGATCTTCCCTCTCCTGAGGAAAACCAGACAGGCTCCCTTTTCAGAGCGATTGCCCATTCAGTTGGAGCTGGCCTTTTCTGGTTCCCTGTGCCTGGGAGAGATGGGAGAATGAATTGGGACAGGGGCTGAGCCCTTATTGCTGGAATTCCTGGGTTGTGAGAGCCTGGAGGGGTGAGGGGTGGGGGGAGACAGATACAGAGAGAGGAGGGGGATGGGGGGAGAGAAGGACAGAGAGACAGAGACAGATAGAGAGGCAGAGGCAGAGAGATTTTGCTCAGGCTAGTTTCCGAGCTAAGCACTTTCAGGTGCCTGCTGCAGTAGAGTGGCCGTCCTCACCCATTTGGCTGGGGTTTCCATCTTGGTCCTGTGCCAAGGAGTACTTTCCTTACCAAAGGGCATACTTTGTACAGTCCTCTCTCGCCCCGCCAACGCTGAGGAACAAGTTACTGGGAGAGAGGGAATGTCAATAAAAGCTGAACGAGACAGACATTGCCAGGCTCATAGCTTTGGACATGGAAAGGAGCTTTCAAGTCCTTTGGTGTAACCCCCATTTGACAGAGGAAACCGAGACTCCTAGAGGTCCAGTGACTTGTCCTTAGTCCTGACCCAGGAGGTGGCACAGCTCCTCTGGCTCCATCTCCTGCTCTGTCTGGCACCGTCCTGCCTTCCTTCTTTCTTCAGCACCGGCTGCCTCTGCTTTGGGACGTAGGGAGTGTTTGTGATTCTGAAGGGGCTGGCTGGATGATGTTGGGAACACCTCCTTTATCTCTTGGGAATTCTCAGTCAGAGCTGGCAGGACCCAACCCCCTCATCTTACTGAAATGGAGGTCCAGGCTGCTTAATGGACTTGTCTACCTGGCTGCTTTCCTCCAGAAACTCTTCATTCTGCAAGATAGCATCTCTGAAACTCTGACCTCCTCAGATCATTTCATTTCCCAAGTCCCTGGCTGTAGGACTTCATCATGCTCTTCCTCCCCACCCCCAACCCCATTTCTGTTTCTTTTTATGTGTTGTCTTCTCCCTTTAGATTGTAATCTCCTTGCAGGCAGGGACTATCATAGGTTTTTCTTTGTACTAGTAGCACATATCACAGTGCTTGGAAGATACTTAATGAATGTTAGGTGGTGCATGGGCAGTTAGGTGGCACAGTGGATAGAGTGTTGGGCCAAGAGTCAGGAAGAACTGAGTTCAAATCTGGCCTTAGACACTTACCAGCTGTGTCATCCTGGGAAAGTCACTTAACCCTGTTTGCCTCAGTTTCCTCATCTGGAAAATGAGCTGGAGAAGAAAATGGCAAACCATTCTAGTATCTTTGCCAAGAAAACTCCAAATGGTCTCATGAAGAGTTGGACACAGCTGAACAACAATAAATGTTTATTGACTCTGACTCTTATTCACAGTTAAGCAGGTGTTCTCCTGTTAGACTGTAAGCCCCTTGAGGGCAGAGATTATCATATGCCTTTCCTTGTATCCCCAGCACTTAGCACAGTGCCGAGCACACATAGTAGGTGCTTAATGAATGTTTATTGACTCTGACTCTTATCCAAGGTTATGCAGGTAGTACGGTGTCCTGTTACCTGTTAAACGGGTAAACAGAGCCCAAGGTGGGATTTGAATCTGGGTCTTCTGACTCTAGACCCTGTGTTCATGGAGAATGAGTGTGTAGGCACATGAGCAAGTGAGAAGGCAAAGAAGAGGAGGGGTGGGGCCAGAGAGTAGCAATGGTGGTTATGGAATTGGGTGGCTTTGTCTCCATTTGGAAGAGGGCCTGGAAGACTGGTGGTGCCCTGCCTGCTGGTCTCTGCGCTCCTCCCTCCATGGCTTTGCATGTGTGGTCTGGGATGGTACCCCGTCCTAACATACCTCCTGAAATGCAGAGTTCCCCTCCAGCCCCAGTTCAGTTTGAGGCCCTTGATCTTCCCAGTGGTCACTTTCTCCTCCTCTTTGAAGTGACTGTGTATTTACTTCCTGGTGTTCCCTTTGTCTCTCCCTTGTGGGGCTAAAGCTATTTCAGTTCTGCCCTGTCTAGGGCAGGAAGGAGCTGCTTAATCGGTGCTCATTGAACTGAATCCAGTCCAGCCCAGTCCTTTTACAGATGAGGGAACTGAGGTGGAAGGGAGGGGAAGCTGCAGAGTCAGATTTGAACCTGGGTCCTCTGGCTCTAAGCCAGGCTCCTGCATTGCTGTATGTACCAAGCTGCCCTGGAGGACTTCATGCTCTGCAGGGCGGAGCTTAGGTGGTTTAGGAATCCCCCCAGGTGGAGGTGGCCCAGAGGTGCTAAGCTGGGCCTTTTCTGGGTGAGGGCCTTGGGTATGGGGTGTGCGCCTGGGTGGATGAATGCTGCTGGCCTGGCTTCTCCCCAGGTGGGTTTGGAGCATCCGGTGTGGGTGAAGCTCACCCAACCATTAATAACTTTCCTTTGGAATCTGGTTAGCTTAACCGGTGTCAGATCTGTCAGTCTGAGCCCGCTCGTTCTCATTTTTTGGCTTTATGAACATTGATTTAGATTAAGTATTACCCTGTTTTTGGCTTTATTATGCTGATGTAATTAAAACTCCAGGATTCTCTAGCTTGAGGCTCTGTCAGGCCTGGAATGCAGGCTCAGCTTGGATTAATCTTTATTAAACGAGGATTATTTCTGGGGGTGAGAGACAGCAGCCTTTCGGGTGCTTCCGTCTTTCCCTTCTCCTCCCTGGGATTAGTATAGACTCCGCAGATCAGGATGCCTGGGGCTTGGGGGCTGACTCCCGCAGCGTCGGTTCTCTGGGTTCACGGCAGCCTAACAGCTTGCCAGTCTTCCTCCCTGACTCCTCCAGGAAGATATTTTGGGGCCAGGATGTCTGTTTGACTCAGCAACGCCTCTTTCGAGTCCTTGGGATGATTTCCCAGCTTCTGGGGATTCATCAGCCGTTTCCTTGATTTACCCCTTGTTTCTCCCATTTGCTCCTACCCCCATCTTCTGGGATGCCATCTAGAAATGATTAGATGTTCAGAGGTTCCTGTGACTTAACAAACCTTGGAAAGGACTTTTTTTTTAAGTCGTTTTTATATTTAGGTTAGTTGGGAAATAGTTATTAAATGCTTATTATGTGCCTGGCACTGTGCAAATTCCTAGGATACAAATAAAAGCAAAAACATGAATTGAAGACTGGATTGGAGGAACCTGAAGCCAGGACACCAGTTAGAAAGCTGTTGTAATAGTCCAAGCATTCTCTCATCTGTCTGTCTCTCTGTCTTTCTCTATATGTCCTTTGATCATTTATACTACTACTAGGTCTACACCTGTGGACAAAAATACTTATAATTGTTCTTTTTGTGGTGGCAAACACTAGGGATGCCCATCAATTGGAGAATAGCTGAACATGTTATAATAGAAGAATGATGAAAGGGATGGTTTCAGGTTTCTACCTGGGAAGACTTGTATGAACTGATGCATAGTGAAGTAAGTAGAACCGGGAGAGCAAGTCTACGTAGTAATAGCAATATTGTAAAGATAATCAACTTCGACAGACTTGAGTACTCTGATCAACACAATGACCCACCATAGTTCCAAAGGACTCATGATGACACATGTTGTCCATCTCTAGATAGAGAGGCAGTGGACTCAGAATGCATATTGAAGCGTATTTACTTCTCTTTTTTCTTCAGTATGGCTAATATGGAGATTTGTTTTGTATAACTATAAAAATAATAATAATCCAAGCAAGAGGTGATGACGATGTGAGTGGAGGGAAGGGGACGTGTAGGAGAGGTCATGGGAAGATAGAAATGACGAGATTTGGCAGTGGCTTAGATCTCTGGGGTGTGCGTGAAGACTCAATGTTGACACTGAGCTTTGGTGGCTGAGAGGAGGAGGGTGATGTTCTCAATAGTAATAGGGCAGATGGGAAAGAAGGAGGGTTTGGGGGAAAATATAATGAGTTCTGTGTTGGACTTGCTGAGTGTGAGATACCTACAGAACATTTGGTTTGCAGTGTCCAGGCAGCTGTTGGTGATAGAGGATTGTCCCTCATTTGAGAGATCAGGGCTGGGTATCATCTTTCAAGATGCTCATTGAACTCATGGGAGCTGATGAGATCACCCAGTGGGATCGTATAGAGCAAAAGAGGACTCAGGACAGAGCCTGGGGGGGGGACACTCCCCGAGTTTACCCCAGTTCGCTAAACTGAGGCCCAAATGAGGTTGAGTCACTTGCCCAGGACCATCTGTACAGGTTCTCTGACTCCAGGCCTGGGGCCTTTACAGTCGGCTCCTCTAGTTTTTACCA
Organism: Phascolarctos cinereus; assembly: GCF_003287225.1. Classification (NCBI taxonomy): domain Eukaryota; kingdom Metazoa; phylum Chordata; class Mammalia; order Diprotodontia; family Phascolarctidae; genus Phascolarctos; species Phascolarctos cinereus. The sequence goes on from NW_027555847.1 coordinate 60,369,560, forward strand.
TTTTGTCTCTGCATTCTTTCTTCTAGACTGTGGGCTTCCTTGAGGGCTGGGGCTGTGTCTAGTACTGCTCTGTATCCCTGGAGAGGACTGTTCTCATGGGTGTGTGTGTATGTGTGTGTGTGTGTGTGTGTGTGTGTGTGTGTGTGTGTGAGAGAGAGAGAGAGAGAGAGAGAGAGAGAGAGAGAGAGAGAGAGAGAGAGAGAGAGAGAGAGAGAGAGAGAGAGAGAGAGAGAGATTGATTGATTGCTGGCCCTGAGGTTTGTTCAGTGATGACTGGGTCAGAGACCTCTGAGAGGGTGGCTTGAGGTTTCTTTGCCTATTTTGCCCCCTTTCCCCTTTGCTCCTGTGTTTGCGAGGCAGAGCTGGCCCTCCTTTTGCTGCCCCCTTCCTACTCCACAGCTCCACAGATCCCTGTGGGTGGCTTGGGAAGTGGGAGGGTGAAACTTGGACCATATGCCAAATTCCTCTGGGTGGTTTTGCTGAGATCTGCTGGATCTCAAATGCATTGGTTGTTCTGTGGGGGAAGGGATTCCCCAAACCAGGGGAACAGAGGAGACTATACCTGACCTGGTCCATTGGAAAGAGCCCAGGATCAGGAGTCAGGAGAGCTGGGGTTCTGATTCCAGCTCAGTCATTGACCAACAGGGTTATGGAAGGAAGGCTCCTTCTTTCAAGCCTCAGTTTCTAAATTTGTAAAATGTAGACAGAGCTGATAGGCACTTTCACATCTATTAAATAATCTGTGAGAACATAATACCTGAGGAAATGATGGGCCCCAATGAGTCAAAGAAACATAAGTATCAGTTGTGGTAGGCATATTCACTGTCTTTGTGCCAAGGCTCATTGAATCTTCTGTTCACTGTCTCCAGGACACCTCTCCGCAGTGAGAAGAGGAGATATGTATAAAGAAAGCTCAGTGTTTTCATGAATGAAATATGGCAAGAATGTTTGCTGACCACTTAATTCCCTGGGATGGGCCTAGGCAGGCTGTTGGTGAGTGAGAGCCAAGTCTCAGCTGCCTGCCCGCAAGGCCAGGGTGGGAGGGCAAGCAGCCTGCTAAGGGTACATGTATGTTTGGGAGGGAGGGACCTGGGGGTGGGCAGGGTGTCCCAGTCACAGGGCCCAGCTGTTGCCCTGCAGAGGTCACAGCCCTGATTCCCAAGGGCAGAAGGATGCAGATTCTTTTGAAGAACAGCTGTTGGTAGACAGAGCCAAGTGTGGAGCGCAGGGGGTGGGGAGTAGGGGTGGAGAGCAGAGAGGTATCTGGAATGTACCTTGTGTGCACAGACCTCCCCACTGAAGAGAGAAGGCAGGTCTTTTCAGGCTGGCTTGGCTGATATCAGACCCCTAGAAGGCCTGGAAAGGGCCTTAGAACATAGAATGTTAGAACTGGGAGGAACCTTAGAATATAAACTTTCAAAGCTAGGAGGGATCTTAGAATATGGAATATTGAAGCCTGGAGGAGTCATAGAAAATAGAATGTTCCAGGTTCCAAGGGCCTCAGAACGTATGTGCCGGAGCTAGAGGAGACCTTAGAACATAGAATGTCAGAGCTGTGAGGGACCTTAGAAACTGGTATGTTAGAGAGGGAAGGAACCTTAGAATACAAAATATTTTAAGGGCTTTAGAGGATGTGGAACGTCAGAGCTAGAAAGCAGCCTTAGAGCACAAAATGTTAGAACTAGAAAGAGCCTTAGAACCCAAAATGTTGGCGCTCAGAGGGACCTTAGAACATAGAATGTCAGTGGAATGTTTTGGCTATAGGGGAAATTGGAACATAGAATTTAAGAGCTGTTAGCTAACTTCGGAGTCATAGGATTACAGGTAGAGGACTGGAAGGGACCCCAGAGCCTCCTCATCTTACAGAAAGGAAAACTGAGGTCCAGAGAAAGAAGGGGATCCGTCTAAGGTGATGTAGTTGGTTGAGTGTTGACTCCAGCCCGTTCTCCTGATTTTTGCTCTGGGGTCCACCCTTCCTCATCCCATGATTCTTATACTCATTTTCAATACGCTGGTCAGTGTTGTGTTAGGAAAACGTAGCACATGACTCTGTAGTACTTGTTACTTGATTTCATAGGAGTTAGCTTTGTCTCCTGAGGCAGACTGAGCTGAGGATAGTGGGTAGGGAAGGGATGGCAAGGGGGGCAGAGATTATGTCTTCTTTGCCACCCGCAGCGACGGGCAATAGTGACTCCATAAAGGCTCGTTGAGTGTACAAAAGGGGCCTGGGTGGGGAATTTGCCAAAGGCAAATTGGGGGCAAGTGTGGCAGGTGGTCATTCAGACAGACAGACGGCTGCATCTGTTCAAGCTGTTTTTCCACACCCCTTGAAATTCTCTAAAGAGGCCTGAGCTGTCCAATGCCACCTGTTGGCTTGTCCAGAGACCTTTGTGGGGCTGGGCTGGATCCACTTTTGACTGAGGAGGCTGGGGAGGGAAGAGAGACAAGAAGGAAAGCCCTGGTATTCCCTACACGCCCCTCTCAAACTGGCCTTGCACACTCCTAATCTCTCCCTTTCCTCCTCCCCCTCCCCAACACCCTGTTCCCAGACTCCAGCAGGAGCAGACCTTCAAGGCTGACAGGTACTTCTTTGGGACTTGTCCCAAGCTTTGGAGGATTCCTGTGCCCCACATGTTTCCCTCACCAGTGGAAGGGAGCCATGAAGTTCCCATGTCTTCTTTTCTTCTTTTTTTTTTTGTGGCAATTGGGGTTAAGTGACTTGACTCAGGGTCACACAGCTGGTAAGTATCTGAGGGCAGATTTGAACCCAAGTCCTCCTGACTCCGGAGCCAGTGCTGTATCCGCTGCTGTATCCGCTGCTGTATCCGCTGCACCCCCTAGTTGTGCCTCATGTTTTCTTTAGAGATGACCTGCCATGGGCAGTCATGCCGTGCTGCTGGTCAGTCTTCTTCACCCAAGGACCTGATTTTGAATTCCAGCGCAGTCGCTCAGCAGCTGGGTCACCCATTTGGGAGCTCTGTCCTTAGCAGAGCCAGAATTTCTTCAGCTGCAGAATGGGAATGATCATCATCTCTGCCCTCCTTGCCTTGCAGGGTGGTCAGGAGAGAGCTCCTTGTGAACTGTGAAGCCCTTCACACATCTGTGGCCCCTTGCCAGTTCTCCCAAATGCTGGGTTAAGCAGGGCTGAGAGGATAAGCCATCCTTGGCCTCTTACCTTAAGGCCATCTGGGTCTTGTCCTCACTTATCTCTCCAGCTTCTTCTTGCATTACTGGCCTAAACAAATCTTCCATATAAGCCAGACTGGTTTATAGAAATCTATGGCTGCAAGGGATTTCAGAACCCTCTAGTTCCTACATCCTCATTTTATAAAGGAGAGAGCCGAGGCATACAGGTAGAGTCATGGAGGTAGAGTTGGAGGGGACCTTAAGGGTCCTCTGAGCACCTTCCTTACTTTCATGAGGAGGAAGCTGAGACCCGGAGTGGTTAAGCAACTTGCCTGAGGTCACACAGTCCAGTAAGTATCAGAGGCAGGAGATAAAGCAGTGTTTTGACCCTAGATCCAATATTTTTTCTTTTTTCTATTTTTTTTTCCATATTCTTTCTACTACATATGTCTCAACTTATACTCTTAGGGAAAATTGCCCCATATGAAAGGGGAAGGGAAATACCCGATGTCTTACAGCCAGTGTGCGTCACAGGTGGAATTTGAACCCAGGTCTTCCTGGCTCTGAAACCGGCACACTGCCAGTCAGGCGTTCATCATCATCGTGATTGATCTTAATATTAGACGACCATTTTTATTGCCGTGCTTTTTTTCTTTTCTCTTAAGTGGCTCAAATAGATTGGAATCTTGAGTGTATTGCTTGCTCATTGATTGATTGATTACATAATTCACAGCACCTCGTAGGTACTTAGCAAATACTGTCCATGAGCCTATAATCATCAAATTTAAAGCCGGAAGGACGCATGCAGAGAATAATAATAATACTAGCTAGTAGCTAACATTTATACAGTATGACAGGCGCGGTATGCAGCGCTTTGCCATTATAATCTCATTTGCTGTTCATGACAACCCTGAGAGGTAGGTGCTATTATTCACTCCCATTTTACAGGTTAGGAAACTGAGGCAAACTTGCCCGGGGTGACCCAGTTAATAAGTGTCTGAGGCCATATTTGAACTCGAATCCTCCTGACTCCATGCCTGGCCTTCTGTCTGCTGTACCCCCTAGATGCAGTATTTTGGTTAAAAGGCCCCTGGCCAGGAAGGGACTTGGCTAAGATGACAGGACGAGTTCGTGACCAAGTCAGGCCCAGGCCTCTCTCTCTCTCCAGCCCTTTTTCCCCAGTGCCTTTTTGGCTCTTGCCCCCAACCTCTTGTGGGGCATGTGATGGAAAGATCTGCTGGTACTTGTCTGTCTAGTGAATACATTCATCACCCCAGCAGATAACCACAGTGCTGGAGGAATGGGTGGGGACTCCCTAACTGAACTCCTGATGAAATAAGGGTAAAAACCTCTGAAATACCACAAACCTTTGTGACTCACCCATACTGGAATCTTTTCCAAACTATAGTCTGTTTCTATCCCAGAAACGTGGCGGCTGGCAGGGGGAGGGGCAGTGGTACAGATCAGGAATGATGGTGTGCACCCCCTCCTTCACCCCGAGAAGTTACTCAGCATTTCGTGTTCTGCATACATTCTTGCCCCTGTTCTCAGCACCCCGAGGGCTGTTTTCCAGCGGTGCCTGGGACATAGGCTATATAGAAAGTGAAAGCCTTCCTTTAAGGCCCAGCTAACATCCCATCTTCTTCAGGAAGCCTTCCCCAACCCCTCTGCATTCTAGCATCTTCCCTCTTTTACTTATTTCCTGTTGATCCTGTCTATAGCTTGTCTCCCATATGTTTGCTTGTTGTCTGTCCCACTAGATTGTCAGCTGCCTGAGGACAGGGATTGTCTTTTGGCGCTTTTTATATCCCTAGCACAGCTCCCGGCACATAGTAGGTATTTGATAACTGTTGATTGACTCACTGGCTTAATAAATACCTGTTGAGTGACTATTCTTGGTTAAGAATAGTCCTTCTCTGGGCTTCGGCTTTTATTTTATTTTATTTTTAACTGTAAAAGGAGGGGAATAGGGCACCTCTAAGGTCCCTGCTCATTGGATTTTGCTTGGATTTCAAGGGATTTGCCCAAGGTCACACACAAAGCGGCCAAGCCAAGATTAGGACTTTCTTTCTTTGTTGGCCCAGGGTTCTTTGGACTGTACTGCACTGCTCCAACTCTGCCTTTGATGCTTATTTTACTCCCAGGGTGACCTTGAGCAAATCCTTGACCTATGGGCCTCAGTTTCCTCATCTGTAAAATGAGGGGATCAGGGTAGGGCATCCTTGAGGTTTGCCTTTTTCTGCCCTGAGAAGGACAGAGGAAGGGTGAGGTTTTCTGGGCTGTGCTCTGTGGAACTTTGCCTGTGAGGAATCTCTCCCCCCTGCCCTTCCCAGCTGCTGCAAAGAGGCCCCAAAATTAACCAAGAATTACCAAGAAGATGATAAGTAGCCTGGCTGGACACTTCAGGAGGTTCCAAGGCTGTGAATCCCAGTCCTAATTGCCTTCTATTTTGCATAAATTTACATGTTGAATTTGAGTCCCCAACTCTTAAGGCACTGACATGAGATAAGTCCCTTCTGCCATTGTCCCCTAGCCTGGAACACAGGCTGCCGTCAGCTACTTAGGCGAGTGACAGACCTTTCTGGGGGAGGCAGGAGGCCAGCTGCATACTGTCACATACCAGGCAGGAGCGCTGACCTCGTCCAGGCTCGGGTGACGGCAGGAGCCCTCTGGGATCCGGCCGCTACAGTCAGCCTTGCATTATTTGGTCTGAATTCTGTGACGAAACAGGTTTATTTCCTGTTCCTTCAGCACAGAACATGTGAATTTCTACCCCTTCTGCATTCTTTCCTCACCTATCCTCTCTCCCTGGAATGCACTCTGTCTGTGCCCTATTTGTTCAAGGCTCAGTTCCTCCGCCTTTCCCAAATCTTTCCTCCAAATGTTTACTGTACCCTGTGTCTGTACTCATTCAGTTGTCCCCTAGTATAAGTTACTTAAATTGGCATAGTGCTTTTAAGGTTTGAGAAGTTTTCAAAAGGAAGATACTTTAGCTATCACTTTATCCAACCTCATTTACAGATAGAGAAACTGAGGCCCAGAGAAAATGACCTGCCTAAGGTGATGCAACTGGAACGGGCAAAGCCAGTATTAGAACCCAAGTCTTTTCACCCCATCTTCAGGGCTCTTTCATTTTGACAGGCTAGGTGCTCAGACAAATGAATCTGTGTGTGATCTGATCAGTTTGGAAGTTCCCTCCAGCTACCCTCCCTCCCATGCCCACGTGATTCTTGTCCATGTACTTCCAGAAGTGTGCCACAGGGAGCCAGTCCAGTGTTCTGGAAGCTGTTTTGCTTTCTCTGATGTCTTGAGGATATCAGTGGGTGCTTCACTCTGGCTGTCCATCATCTTTCCCATCCTCCATTTCTCTGGTGACCTTCTTCTTTGCTGTTCCTCAGGGATTATGGTTGCAGCCTGTTCACACCCATGTGTGATACTCTTTTGGGGACTTGGATTCCATGTCTTTGCTTCAGGAACACTGTTGGGATGCTGGCATTTAAAAGATGGTTCTTTCTTTCTGGGAGAGCCTAGGGGTCATTCAAAGAGCTTTACAATCCCTCCTCTTCATCTTGTTCAACCCTGCACAATGCGGGGTACACATGTATTGTCTGTCCCACGTATATGTACTGATAGACAGACTCTATCGGCTTTCCATCCAAGTGCGTGTCATCATGTGGGCACAGTGATTGTTCTTCATTCAGTTGGTATTTTCGGTGTGGATGGTCAGGCCAAAGTCTTTTGAGTGGGCATTGAGGCATCTTTTCTCTGATATTTGCAAGTAGCAGAGTGTCATCAGTGAATGGGAGTAGAGGGAGGATCTCACCATCCACAGAGGATTCCTCTTCACCTAGGACTCTGTGCTGTTATCTGCCCCCCCAACAGTAGCAGACACTTTCCAGGGGACCATTTGATATTAATTTTTTAAAGTCTGAATTTCTTGAACACAAAAAATTTGAATATGCAAAGAAGGACAGAAAAAGAGGATCATAGATAAAAAACATGAGTCTGTGTCATGTACAGCTTGATTTAATATATGATACATATTACATAGACATATTCATGTGTATATACAATGAAATGAACATGTTACTTTGTTTTTTAATTTTATTTTAAACTTAAATACAAAAGAAGAAAAAGAAACAAACTTGCATGCTAAAACTAAAACAATTCAAAATAAGAAAAGAAAAAAAAGCATTGCCATGTGCATAGCAGAACATGAGAGAGGATTCAAAATATATGGCAATAAGTTTCCATTTCAAGAAAGCCTATATAATACATACAACGCATTGTGTTTAGAGCTGTCCATCTTTGCTTCCTTGTAAGTTTTCTTTTGTTCTGTGCTGTGTGAACATGTTACTTTCTATTTTGGGGTGAGGCAGTTGGAGTTAAATGACTTGCCCAGAGTCACACAGCTAGTGAGTGTTATGTGCCTGAGGTTAGATTTGAACTCAGGTCCTCCTAACTCCAAGGCACCTACCTGCCCCAAACATGTTGCTTGCAAAGCTATCCTGCATACCTGTTTTCCTTCTAACCTTCCTTATAGGACTGATAATAGACCCTACTTTTCAGAGTTGTGAGGATAAAATGAGATAATATTTGTAAAACATTTTGCAAACCTTTAAAGCACTATAAAAATGTGAGCTATTATGTTCTCTTCTGTGCCTGTTAAAAATGCTTCAGTTATCATCTTTTCTTATTTCTTTATTTTTGGCTATCCTTTTGCTAGATCCCTTCTTGCCCTCAAATTCCCTCTCCTCCAATAAAAAAAAATGCAACCCTTGCAACAAATAATAAGCATGTTTAAGCAAAACAATTTGACATGTCCTAGAATATTTGTCTCCTTTACCTTGAGTCTATCTCTCTCTCTCTCAGGAGGTGGGCAGTATGTTACCTCACCAGTCCTCTGGAATGGTGGTTCGTTATTGGCATTGATCAGAATTCTTAAGACTTTCAAAGTTGCTTTTCTTAACAATGTTTTACAAGTTGCTCTCCTCACTCTGCCTACTTACCCCTGCATCTGTTCACACACGTTTTCCCAAGTGTTAGTCAAGTGCCTCTGAAACCATCCCTTTTGTCATTTCTTATGTCACTATACTGTTCCATTATGTTCATCTACCATAATTTGTTCGGCCAAATAGTTATCTTTCCCTCTTTTATATGTCTTGTGTATTGATCCCTCAAAGCCCTCACAATATGCTGCTCTTCCCTTCTTTGTGCTTTCTCTACCTTCCCTATTATAAGTACTTCTGGGATTGTGAAATTGAAGTCCCAAGTGCGGTGACTCCATTGCCTTTGATGGGGAAAACAAATCTTTGCAGATCTTTTCCCTCTTTCCCATTTGCTGTCTTTTCCCTTTCCTCCTTAAACACTTAAGGATAGCTTTGCTTAGATTCTTGCCACATTCCACTACTACTCTGTGCTTCGTGAGACAGTACTCTTCACAGTCATCCATAATCCTTCCTTACAGGATTTTGCAGATGAACTTACATTCTAAACTAGCGTTTCCCTTGGCTTCCATCTTTCTTCACCTTGCTGACTAAGGCACTTTTGGTGTTCTTTTGGTCTTCTTCTTTTGGCGATGGATTTACATTGCTTAAATGGAACAAATTAATATAATTTGTTCTTCATGTCATTTCTGTTTCCCATCTTTCATTATTAGTTACTTGTTTAAGTGATTCAGGATTGAGTTTTAAAAATTATATACCATATCGGTTTCTCATTATTCCTCTTCTAGATTTCTACTAATTCAGATCTTTTCTTTGCTCTCATGAATTCACGGTCTAACTCTACATAGTTGCCAGGGTATTTATAATTATCTCTTTGAATGCTGGTGTTTTGTCTTTCTAGCTAGAGCATAAGCTCCTGAGGGCAGAGACCTTTTCTTAGATTCTTTACATCTCTGTTCTCATGCCTCATAAATAATCATTGTTCACCAGTTACTTTTTGATGATAAATCATAAAATTATAAAATGGATAGAACCTGAAGGAATCTTAGATTGTCTAGACCTACCCCTTAATCATAGAGAGGTAGAAAAATGAGGTGGAGAGAAGCAGAGGACTCACTCAGGGTGGAACCCAGATGTCCCAACTTGTAGCCCACTACTGCCTCTACTCCACTGGTCTCCCAGACGTTTGCCTCCTCACCCCCTTGCTGCCGTTAACGATGACATCCACTATTGAGGAAGGCAAAGATTTCGCCTTCTGCTGCTTTCCGCCCAATATCCCAGTTCACTTCTCCTCCTTGGCAATCAGTTAGCACATGCTTAGAAAATACAAAGTAAGTCTCATCTGTCCCTCAACAAAACATAATTAAAAAGATGAGTCTGCTCTCCCTGAAGAGTATCTCACCCAGCACAGAGCTGGGCACACAGAAGATGCTAAGTCAAGTCATCTTTACTGATCATCAGTTGGTCGCGTTCCTAAGGCATATGAGGTGGTTTTTGTATTATTCAAGTTAATTCATTGAGCATCTATTAAATCTCTGTGGACTAGACACTGTGGTGTCCACTGTATATACAAAGACCAAAAAAAGGGCTCCTGCTATAATATATTCTAATGCTTGTTCTCTCTCTCTCTCTCTCTCTCTTCTCTCTCTCTCTCTCTCTCTCTCTCTCTCTCTCTCTCACACACACACACACACACACACACACACACACACACACACACACACGGCTTTAGGGAAATGAGCAAAGGGTTCGTGAAGGGAGCTAGAGATTCCAGGATCCTTCCCCTTGTTTTCTACCCATTTCATAGAATTCCATCATGATGCTCATGTCCCATCTTCCAGGCTGGAGTATAAGCTCCTGAGGGCAAGACCTTTCCTTAGACACTTTATATATCAATCCTTGGCCCTCATACATGGTCATTGTTTGCCAGATACTTTTTGATGATAAGTCATAGAATTATAAAGTGGCTAGAACCAGAAGGAATCTTATAGATTATCTGGTCCTACCCTTTCATTGTACAGAGAAGGAAAAATCTCTTTCACAGCTCTGTCTCTAGCCATTTAATGGATCTGTCTATATGTATATGTGCATACACAAGTATGTACATACCCATGTGTCTATGCACACACACATGTGTGTATGTGTACACATGTGCACATGCGCGTGCACATGTGTGTATGTGTACACATGTGCACATGCGCGTGCACGCACGTGCGCGCGCGCACACACACACACACACACACACACACACACACGTATTTAAGCCTGGGTCTCTCTGTGCTTCCAGACTGGAAATGCAGCCGCCACTTACTGATGGCCTAGAAGGTGTAAGCTGTTCCTTTTTCCCTGCAGCCCCACTGCTGCCCAGAACCCCTGAACTCAGCTGATCCCCCCGCCTTGAGCCTCCCTCCTCAGCAGCAGGATTATAGATATGCATCACCACACCTGGCCACATGTATTATACCATTGAGAAGGGCTTATTCTCTGGCCCAGGACGATGCACATAGCAGGTGCACATTAAGCATTCGTTAAGCACATGAGCCCCCGCAAGGCCTACGATGTTCGTGCAGCCCTCCTAGCTTCTGGTCCCAGGTGCCTTCTAGCTAGCATACATTGTCTCTTCTTACAGCAAGGATTCTTAATCTGGGGTCTGTGAATTTAAAAGAAGTTTTAAAAAATAATTTTCAGCATAACTAATTTCCTCTGTTAATTCTATGTATTTTATAACATGTGTTAAAAATATTATTTTGAGAAGGAGTCCTTTGGTTTCACCAGATTGCTAAGGGGGTCCGTGACACAGAAGTTAAGAACTCTTAACTTACAGCCTCTTCACAGCTGAGCATCATCTCAGTTGGGTCCAGGCCCTTTCCGTCTCACGAGCCCTCATCTGTTCATGTATCTGGTACTGGCTGGGCACCCTGGTGGTAACAACTTTGAACTGAGAGAAATGGGAAAGGAATATGGGAAGGGCCTCTGAAGATGGGGAAGTTTTCCTTAGTGAATGATGAAAACCCAGCCTTTATTGGACAAGGCTGATGGACGGAGGCAGGGTAGTGTAGAGCAAAGAACGTTGAATTGGAAGTCAGGAGAACTGAGATCTAATTCTGGCCTTTCCAGAAAAATGAGATATTTGTATAATACTTTGGAAACCTTAAAGCACTATATAAATACTTATTATCATAATTATTATAATGACTATTATTACTCTGTATTATATATAGTATATGTAATGTATACTAAATACTGTTATTATAATTACTACTATGTTTTAGCCTTGGAGAAGCCTGATTTCTATCTTCCATAATTTATAGCTGTAGTAATTAATGTTGTTCAGCATGGATTCAGGCTGCCATGTGTGGGTAGTGATTTCCCCATCAATGGAAATGTTCAAGCAGAGACTGACCGTCAATCAAAGTTGAGATTATACACACACACACACACACACACACACACACACACACACACGCACAATGTTCAAGCAGAGGCTGACCATCTGTCAGAAGTGAGGTTTTATAGACAGACAGACACACAACACACACACATGTATTCACACATACATACACACATATGTACGTGTGTGTGTGTGTGTGGTGTGTGTGTGTGTGTGTGTGTGTGTGTGTATACAGAGAGAGAGAAGAGGAGATTCCTGCCCTGGGTGGGAGGTTAGACTAGCTGACTTCTCAGGTATCTTCCAGCTCTTAAAGTAGTAGGGTTCTTCATTTTGCTGTGCCTCTCCCTGCCCCCCCCATCTAAATGCTGCCTTTTCTTCAAGGTCCAGCTCAAATTCCTCCCCCTCCCCCCAGTAATTTTTGAACTCTGTTAGCGTCTCCCTCTATTACCCACTTGGTTCTTGGTTAGACACTCAATCTTGTCCTCATCTTCTCTTGTTCTCCGTTTTGCGTATGTGTGCGCACACATCTTGTCTCCTCAGTTAGGCTATATGCTCCCTCAAGGCAGGGACTATACCTTTCCCTTATGCTCCCTATAGTGCTTCTCCTAGTGCCTGATTCAAAGAAAGTCCCTCTTGAATAAGTTGTTTGACTAGCCCCTGGTTGCCCCTGGAGCAGGCACCCACGGAGGGTCTGCAGTGGGTCAGTTCAGGTGGGGCTCATTCCTGATGTTCCAAAGAGAAACACTGTCTCTCTAGGATTCCAGGAGGTAAATGTTCTCTCTCCCCAGGGTTTCGTCATGGAATGTTCTTTCTCTCCAGGGTTCCTTAAAGGAATGTTCTTTTCCCCCCAAGAGTCCACAGGGAAATATTCTCTTGCCTTTTAGTTCTACAGAGAATTGCTTTGTCTCTTTGGGATTTTGCCCGGGGGTGGGGTGGGGGTGTTTGCCTAGGTGCATTTGTTCTGGGCACCCTAGACAGGGAGAGCCATCTGGTCCAGCTGATGGCAGGATTCGGGACTGTGCCACGTCTGTACTGCGGGCTGTGGTGGGGGGAGTGTGTCTGCCAAGCCTACATCTCCCTCCCCACCTTGCACTATCCCAGCGTGCGTCAGGTGTCTCTGGTTGGGAAAATGGATTTATGGGAACTGCCATCAGCAGCGTCTTAGTGGCCTTGTGTGGGTTCCTGGGCTCTGGCTGCTGAGGTCTTTGGTAATGGAAGATGACACTCTTGACAGGGTTTTCTGCTCTCTGTGCATATGGGAGTGGCTTAAAGACCCATAGGGGAGCCAGGGGCCTTTCTGCTCCATGTACATGTGAAGAGCTTGCCTGGATTGGGGATGGCAGCTGTTTCTTCAAGTCCCAGCCTCTCTGACCTGAAGGTCAGACCTGAACAAGCAGGAGGAGAGTGTGTATGTGTGTGTGTGTGTGTGTGTGTGTGTGTGTATGTGTGTGTGTCCGTCCAGGGAGGAAAGTGGACAGGAGGAGAAAATCGGGGGCCAATAGTTGCAACAAGAGATGGGGAGAGGAAAAAAAGATGTCCTGGGCCCCAGGTCTCCCGGCCTAGAATGGAGGGAACAAGGGTTGCCTCTTAAGGTAGTGAGCTTCCTGTTGATGAAAATGTTCAGAGAGAGACTGGATCACTGTGTATGAGGGGTGTTTTCGGTAGGGATCCCTGCATCAGATGAGATGTGGCTACTGAGGCAGCTAGCTGATGCAGTGGGTAAGAGTGCTGGGCCAGGAGTCAGGAAGATCTGAATTCAGATATGGTCTCAGACACTTACTAGCTGTGTGACCCTGGGCCAGTCACTTAACTGCTTGTCTGCCTCAGTTTCCCCATCTATAAAATGGGGATAGTAGCCCCTACCTTGCGGGAATGTTGTGAGGTAAAATGAGATAATGCACACAGAGTGCTTTGCAAACCTTAGAATACTACATACATCCTATATGGGCCATTAACTTTCCATTTTTGGATCCATGATTCCAAGATTCCAGGACTACGCTGGCTCTGCTGCCATGCTTATCCATGCCTCCCTATTGGCCACTTTGATTCAGGCAGTGTGGCCTCCCATTGGTCAGAGTGAAGGCATGTGTGTGTGTGTGTGTGTGTGTGTGTGTGTGTGTGTGCGCGCGCGCACGTGCACGTGTAAAACACAGTATGAGGTGACCAGTGCAGGACCTAAACATGAGCATGACCCTATAGAATCCTGGATCGGAGCTTGACTAGAGTCCCCAAAGCACGCCTGACTTGGTGTGGTGGGCCAGAAACCCTCTCACTATTTGCCAGAACATTAAAAGCCTGACTTCATCTGGCCTGCTGGTTTACCCCGGTCCCAGAAATCCTGTCAGCCTCTCCTTGAGACACTTAACTTCCTGTTCCCTAGCTCTGCTAGATGACCTTCCTGGGCTAATGGCCCCACTTTGGGACAGGCGGTGGTTTTTATAGGCTTGGCTCTTTGTGGGAAGTTTGATCACTTTTATCTGTTGTACCAGTGAGGCTCAGCAGCATCGTGCCTAGGGCAGGGGCTTGGTGTCAGGAAGACCCGTCTTGCTGAGTTCTAATCTGGCCTCACACACTTACCAGCTGTGTGACCTTGAGCAAGTCACTTAACCCTGTATGCCTTGGTTTCTTCATTCTTTAAAAAGAGCTGGAGAAGGAAATGGTAAATAACTTCAGTGGCTTTGCTGAGGAAACCCTAAATGAGGTCACGAAGAGTTGGACATGACTGAAACGACTGAAGAACGAGTAATCAGAGTTGGGATTCAAATCTAGGCCATCTGATTGCCAAGCCAAATCTCTTTCCACCAAAGCAGGCTGCCTCCTGCATGAGGCCTCTCCTGATCCCCCCAGTATCTGCTGCCTCCTGCACCCCCAAATTACCTTGTACTTGCTTCATTTATATTTTCTGTAGTCTTATATATATGCGTATTGTTTCTCTCTAAGTAATGTTTAGCTCATCGAGGACAGGGGATTCCCCCCCCCCCCACCGTAGCCCCTGGAGTCTGCAATGCTTGGCATGCAGTAGGTGCTTAATCAGTGCTTATTGGTTGAGTGATTGTTTTAGCTCTCTAATGAAATGGTAAGCTCTCCCAGGCTCTTTCTTCAATCCCTCCTGCAGTTTCTGACTCGGGTCCTTGATGCCCCACAGACTTGGTGAGTGATTAACTGATTCTTTGGGCAGCTCCCTCCCGCAGCCCCTAAGGAGCCCGACGCAGAACTGTCTCGCCTTGCCTGGATGCTGACACTCTCCCCTCCTCCTTCACCTGGCTCGGGACTTTTCCCCAGGGTTCTAGCCCGTGACTCAAGTTGCTGGCCCAGTGACTCCTACAGTATTTATTTTCTTTCTGAAAGCATAGCTTTCTCTGGTTCTGTCTGGTTTGATTTAAGAGAAGGGGCCAGGGATTGGCAAGGGGGTGACCTGGAGCGGATGTGGGATCGAGGAGGGAAAGCAGACTTTGTTTTGCGTATTGGGTTTCAGGAATGTCTCCCACCCTAGCTGGGCTTCATTCATCCCTTCCCCCTTACAGAATTTTAGAAGGTTAGCACTGGAAGGGGCCCTAGAGGGTTCTGGATTTGGAGTCAGAAGACCCATGTTCATACCCTTTCTCCAGCCTTCACTGCTTGGGTGACTTTGGATAGGTCACACCTCTCAACCTCAGTTTCTTTAAAACGTTAAACTAGATTACCTTGAAACTCTCTTCCCTGTCTAAATCTGCCATCCTAGTCGAGCCCTTTGATCTTACAGATGGGCAAACTGAGGCCCAGGGAAGGGAATTGAGCCAAGATCTCCTGGCTAGTGAAGTGCAGAGTCTAGGCTAGAACCGGTCTTTCCACTTCCTGATTCTTACCTCAGGACTTTCTTTCCTAGTCCTTAGGCCTTTGTTTGCTGCTGTTTGAGGCATCCAGGTTGTACAGTGATTAGAGCATTGGACCTAGAGTCAGGAAGACCTGCGTTCAGAACCAGCCTCAGATATTGTTTACTAGCTGTGTGAGCCTGGGCCAGTCACTTAAACTCTGCCTCAGTTTCCTCATCTGTAAAACAGGATTGATAATAGCACCTGCCTTCCAGGATTTTTCTGAGGATAAAGGGAGGTAGTGTTTGCAGAGCACTTGGTAATCCTTAAAGTTCTATATACATTCATTCCAGTGATTTCCTTCCTCCCCTTTTCCTTAATTCTGCCAGCCCATACCCCGAGCAGATCTGATCCACTCAAAGCCAATCTCTGTTGGCTTTAGAATCACCAGAGTTGGAATAAAGTTTAATTCAGCAAATGTTTATTACCCATTAATTCAGTTAGCATGTATTAAGTGTTGGTACTATTGAAGGTGTTGTGGGATGGAAAGACTGAAGTGAAACGGTCCCTGCCCCCGAGGAGCTTACATTCTTTAGGAAAAAACATGTGCACAGAAGTCTATAGAAAGTATAATATACGTTCGATCTAGGGAGACCGCAGGTACTACATGTGTTTAAGATAAATGCAGGGCAGTTTAGGGGAGCTGAGAGGGGGGGCTCAGAAGAGACCTCTGGTGGAGTAGGAGGTGGGCTTTCAGTTGAATTTTGAAGGTTTCTAAGAGGCAGAGGTGGTGAGAGGAGAGAGTGGCATGGAATCCCTCGTGCAAAGGCCACTTTGATGGCACTGACGAGTGTGTGATGGAGAGAAATGAGGCTGGGAAGGAGCCAGGTTGTGAAGGATGGTTAGTGCCGGCCAGAGGAGCTTGTATCTGATCCGAAAGGGAAAGCAGAGCTGCTGGAGTTAACTGAGCAAGAGGGTGACATGGTCACATCTGCACTTAAGGAAACTCATTTGGGCAGCAGTTTGAAGGAGAGGGGAGCCAAGTAGTCCAACTGTCATTCATTACATATGAGGAAACTGAGTCCCTGAGAAGGAAGTTGCTTTGAGCCTCAGTTTTCCCAGTTGTAAAATGGGGGAGGGGATTGATCCTTCCATTACCTCCCTCACAGGGTGATGAGGAAAGGGTCTTAGTAAGCCTTCAAACACCCAAGAACCGGGAGTGGATAAAGGGAGATGGGGGAGAGAGGGAAAGAGCTGCCTCTGAGTGCTTTCTGACCAGAAGCGATGGGAGGGGAGGAAGGTGGCAGACCCCTTGATGGTGGGATGGAGGAATCTGTCCCTTCTCTTTGTCACCCAGTGCTGCTTCTCTGCTTCCTGCCTTGTTTCTCAGTGGCTATAGCTGCGATTGAAGTCCCAGATGAGTCAGGTGTAAGCAAACCTTTTCATCTCTTGGTGACCTAATTTCTTTACTACCTAAGACAATTTCTCCCCCCAGGATTTTGTACCAGGATTCTGGACAGCAAAGCATATTGGGAATTGAGCCCTGGCCTTTGGGTAACAGAACAGATAGATTACATTTCAGATTCCTTCCACTTCTCTGATCCTTTCTCCCCTCCCTAGGTTTTGCTCTCATGTATCCTCTCCTCCATACCAACATCCCCCACTCTTTTCCATCCCCTTCCCATCACAACTGATAATCATGAAGCAGAATCATATTATGTCACGAAGTCAGACCGGGGCATCCTAGAATATCAGAGATAGGAGGGGGGCTCTAACTCATTTTCCAGATGAGGAATCTGAGGCCCAGGTGTCATAGAACTAGCTGAGGAGAGAATCTCCGAGCTCAGTTTCCTCTTTGTAAGGTTCCTTCCGTTGATAACCTCATTGATGGTGTCAGTCTGGCTGGCGCTGGAAGCTAGGCCAGTGTTCTGGCCCAGTGCCACACAGCACGCTGCCTCCCAGCATGGTGGAGGAAAGGAGCAGGCGTTTGGGGTGAGTCAGCCCTAATGAACACATTTCCTCCCGTTGCCCCAGCGCCTTTCTCTGCCTGGAGAAGGTCTGTGGGAGCTGCGGGGAGGCCGGGAGGAGGAGCTCAGGTCTCTGCCTCTCTCTGTCCCCTACTTCCAGCCCCAGAGTCAGACCCACATCCCATGGCCCCTGTGGTTTGCAGGGAAGTTCACATTTCTGGGAAGTTCCTCAGGGGTCTCTCTCTCTTAATTAAATACATTTGTTTTGTGAAAGCGACTAAAAATACTCCTGGCTGATGTTATCGGCAGGCTGGCTGGCGGGGAATCAGAGGAGTCGCTCTAATTAAACGGCCCCCAGTTTGTTTGTGATCTGGAATACATTTCCATGCTAATAAGGCGGCTGGGGGCAAGGGGGGCCCTCTTTCTCTCCCCCAGCTCCCTCTTTCTGGATGGGAAACTATGCAAATGACTTGGGGCTTTATCATGGAAGGCAGAGACTGGAGCTGAGCCAAGAGGATCGGGATGGGATGGGGATTGGGGGTGTTTGGGGTTGGGGTTGGGCATTGGAGGCCAGAGGGGGAGCTCTGATTGGGTTCCAAGCTAGGGATTGTAAAGCTGAGGCCAGGGAAGGGCTCCCACTGCTTTGGTATTCTGAATACTAATTACAACTCTAATGAGTGACGAGGATGTGGCACTTTAAGCTGACAAAGCACTTTATATGCATCATCTCATTCAGCCCTTACTGCAGCTCTGGTGAGAGAGGTTCAGAGGGGTTAAGTCATCTGTCCTGGTCACACAGCTAGGAGGTATGAGAGGCAGGTTTCAAACCCAGCTCTCCCCTGCGTCCAAATCCGTTGCTCTTTCCACCATCCCTCAGGGCCCTTCTCATGCTTTTCTGTCGCATAGCAAATGGCAAAACAGGGACTTGGTCCCAGGTCCTTCGACTTGGAATCCAAAGCTGTTTCTTTTCCCCTGCAGTTGTCTGTGAACAGGTGCCTTCTGGAGACAGAATGCCCTGACTCAAGAGGGTGATTAACAGTGAGAATTTCAGGCAAGCTGGTGATGGGCAGAGAGGATTGCTTTGGTCTAAGGCAAGAAGCCTTTCAGTATTTCCCAAGTCCCACCACCTGCTTTATCTGTAATGAGAGAGTTGAATTATACAAGGCAGATCATAGGATTTATTAGAAGATGAAGGAGAAATCCACAAGTCCTGAGTTTTATCTGTAAGGAAACTGAGGCCCAGAAAGTTAAAGGTTTTTTTTGCCCAAAGTTACAGTGGTGCAGCTGGGATCTGAATCCAGGCTCTTGTGACTCCCATGTTCAATATTCTTTCCAGTATACTGCCCTGGCGCAGGGAATCTCCATATCACCTTCCATCTCAGGAATTCAGTGGAGAATCTGCGTCCAATCTCTTCTTTGCAACTTGTATGGATGATGAAGTCTCCTTATTGGCCTCCCAGCAAGGCCTGAGGTGGAGTACCAATAAGGGATACAGTCTCCCAGAAGGGATTATGATGGAGGTGACATCTGCCTCTCTGAGTAGGAGACGAGGTTTCTGTGTTCAGCTCTTGGGGGTGGGGCGGGTTGCTAGATGTTTGTCCAAAAAGTCTGACCTTCTCCTTCCTCTCCCTTCCACAGATCCTGGTGGACTTGTCCAGTCCCGGGGGACGCCCTGCCTTGCAGTACGAGAACGTGGTGGCCCATGAGGGCAGCTCCATTCTGAGAGATCTAGTCCTGAGCCCCAGCCGGCAGTATATCTATGCCATGACCGAGAAGCAGGTAGGTGTCCGGGTCTGCATTCCTGTGCTGTTGTTCACTGGTGTTCTTGGCATGATGAGTCCCTTCTGTGTGCCAGGTTTTGGGGAGGCACCCAGGGGTTATGCGGCTAAAAAGTTGTATGGATAGCCATTTTATATGCATCAAAGTCTGAGAGCTGAGAGGAGGCACTATGATTTCATAGAAGGAGCACAGGCTTCTGTGCCAGGCGCCCTGGGTTCTTTCCCATCCCTCCTGCCTGCTGCGTGGTTTTGAGGGAGTCACTGAGACACCCCGAGACCTGATTTTTCTCTCCTGTAAAAAACAAGGGGAATCATAATCCCTGTTCTTTCTCTCTCATGGGACTTCTGTGAGGATCAGAAGAAATGATGGGGATGGAAATCGAAGTAATAGACATTTATATCATCCTCTACTGTTCAGTAATGTTATAACAATGATAACATTTGTACAGAGCTTTCAGGTTTGTAAAGCGCTTTACATATGTCATCTTGTTTGAGCCTTACAACTGTCTTGGGAAGTAGGTGATGTTACCTTTGTTTTACAGATGAAGAAACTGAGGCACAGAATGGCTGCATGAACTTGCCTAGGTCACGTAGCTAGTAAGTGTCTGAGGGAGGGTTTGAACTCAGGTCTTCGGAGGAAGAGTAGAAATAATAATAATACTAATAACTAACAAATAGCATTGATGTAGTGTTTCAAGGTGTTTTCCTTCCATTAATCTCATTGTTCCTCCCAAGAACCCGGAAGTAGGTGCTATTGTTATCCTCATGTTTTGCAGAGGAGGAAGCGATTGTCCTAGGCCACCCAGCTCGCATCAGAATGGGCAGAGGGACCTGGATCCCCTGATTTTAGGTGTTCTTGTCAGTAGAAGACATTTTCTCTGTCCACTCCCTGAGATACACTCACTTTTCTCCCATCCCCACAAGCTGGGGCACATGGTAGGCCCTCAAGCCTCTTTCATCCTGCGCAGGCTGGGGCACGTAGTTGGCAGTTAGGAGAGGTTTCTAGCCCGTCTGTTTTGGTGCTGGGTAGGGGGTGCCCTGGTGGATTCTGGCAGGAAGCCCCCAAGTGGCTTGTCTCTTTGTCCTGTTTCTGCTGCCCTCCTGGTGCTCCTCACATTATCATTGCCTGAGGGCTAAGGGGCAGGGATGCATTCATCTCCTTAGCTCTAGTACAGCCAAATTCCTCCTGACCTTTGAGGGCCCCCAGCTGCATGACCATGTTGGAGCCAGTCTGGGCCTCTATCAGAGGGTGGGGAAGTACAGATCAGCCCAGTGTTGTATCTCTCTAGCCTCTCCAGGTTAGCCCGTCCCCCTTTGGAGAATGGAAATAATGACCCACAGAATATTAGAGCTGGAAGGGGCCTTGGAGATAATTGGGTTCAGACCCCTCGTTTCATTTTATTTTTTAGATGTTTGATATGTTTTCTTTTGCCATCACCATCAGTTTTTACTGACACCCATAACCCCACAGGACCTTCCCTTTTCAAGCAAAACAAATGACCTCATTGGCCACATCTGACTACGTCTGCCTCTGTTCACCATCAGCCCGCTGGAGTTCTGGATGACCGCTACATTGGTTAGACTTCTGAAGCCTTTCAGCGTTGTTTGCCTTTCCATTAGTGTGCTCAGCCTGTAAATTTTTCTCCTGGTTCTTCTTTCTTCACTTTGCATCAGTTCATAGAAGTCTTTCCATGTTTTTCTGAATTCTTCCTATTCATCATTTCTTTACAGTGTAACAATATCCCATTATATTTACATAGCACATTTTGTTCAGCCACTCCCTAGTTGTTGGGTACCCACTTTCCTTCCAGCTTTGCTGCTGTAGGAAACATGGTGCCCTAGTGGATAGAGACTTGGCCTCAAAGTCAGGCAGACCCGAATTCAAGTCTTGCACTTAATAGACCCTGGACAAATCACTGAATCTCTCAGTGCGCCCATGCCATGCTCTTAGAGACAGGTGCTGATCTGTACTAATACAGATCTGTATTAATCTTAACAACAACGACAAAAAAAAAAGCATCACTATGGATATTTTTGTCTATATGGCCTTTCCCTCTGTCTTTGAATTCCTTGGAGTGTGTGCTTAGAAATGGTGTCAGCAGGTCAAAGGAACACCTTCATTTTGTAGAGGGCATAACTGAGGCCCTGAGAGGGGCAATGAATCGCTTAATTAGTAGGAAGGAAGGAAACAAACATTTATTAAGCACCTACTGTGTGCCAGGCACTGTGCTAAAGTACTTCACAGATGTCTTATTTGGTCCTTACAACAGTCCTGAGAGATAAGTGTTGTTATTATTATCTGCATTTTACGGTTGAGGAAACTGAGGCAGACAGGTGAAGTGACTTGCCTATTTGAGGTGTCTGAGGTTCTAGTTGAACTCAGGTCTTCCTGACTCCAGGGCTAGTGTTCTCACTGTGCTACTTCGCTGCGCTGCTCTGGGTTAGTAGGAGTCAGAGCTGGGAGGGAAGCCTCGCCTTCTGATGTGAGGGCTGGTGGCATTTTTTTAGTACGGCGCCCTGTCTCTCCAGAATTAACTTAGAGCCTGTTAAAATATACCCAGCCCCGGCCTAGACGTATGTGGAGTGTTGTCTTTTCCAGATTTAATCATGTCTTGCTGTGATAAAGATTTCTTCATTTTTACCATGTTCAGAATCCCGTGTTTTTTAATCCACCATCCTGTGACCCTGCCTCAGAGGTCTTCCTGTAAGTCAGGAAGGGGAGGGTATGATAAATGAGGGGAAGGAGGGATGATGGCAAGAGGAAGGAAGGGAGGGAGGGAGGGAAGAAGAAAGGAGGGTGGTGTTTGGAGAAAAGGAGAGAGATAGGAGATATGGAAAAGGAAGGGTGATGGATAGAAGGAAAGAGAAAGAGGAAGGGAAGAAGAGAGGGATGGGGAAAAGAAAGAAAGAAGGGGAGGAAGGGAATGAGAGTGAGTGGAGAAAGGAAGGGAAGAAAGGAATGAGAATGAGTGATGGAGAGAGGAAGGGAGGAAGGGAATGAGAGTGAGTGGAGAGAAAGGAGTCAGGCAAGGAAGAATTAGAAGGGGGGAAGAGAAATAAAGGAAAGGGGGGCAAGAGTGGGAGGGAGGGAGCCAGGGAGAGGGAGCCTGGGGGGTGGGGAGGAGACAAAGGGACATGGGAAGATAGAGGAGGTGGGAGGGAAGAGACTGAGAGAGGACAGATGATAATAATAATAATAATAATAGTGAAAACCCCTTTGAAAGCTACTTTAGAAATCTCAGTCAATTGGTTTTCTCCTGAGCACCTTGTTCACTAATTCATCACTTCCTGCGGCAGAAGCAGCGCAGTGGCCTTCCTTCTGACTGGTCAGCTCCCTCACGCTCCCTCCCAGGCAGCACCCGGGGCCACTGAGGCTGCCAAGCAGATGTCGCTGGGGGCCTGGGGGCTCTAGTTTTGTTAGCCAGCTGGGCCTGCAGGGGTACCAAACTTAATGACTGCTTCCCATGAACAGTCACCGGTCACATCTCATCTACCACTGGGGTCTAGATCTGGCCAAGCCTAACTCTTTGTGTGACCTTGGGCAAATAATTTCCCCCTTTCTGGGCCTGGGGGTTCCCTCTTCTTTTAGATCATCAGAGGATCACAGATCAAGAATGAGCCTGGAGTCATTGAGGTCAATCCTCGGCTTGCCTATTTTGTAGGGGGAAACTGAGGTACTAAGAAGCACAGGCAGAATTCAAGCTCAACTCCTCTGACTCTTCAATTTCAGTATTCCCCAGACTCTCTCAGGGTTCCCTTCCAGGCCTGAGATCCTAAGACTCTTTGACACGATGGACTTTTCCCATTACCTGGCCTCAAGGGAAGTGCTGGGGTGTGCCGGGCCACAGGACCCACAGAGAAAGGAGTCACAGAACCGCCTCCAGGGAGCTCTTGGGGAGACAAGACTGAAACACGTGAAATAGTCATTGGCCTCTCCGAGGCGGTGCCCAGGCAGGTGTGGGATTGTCACGTGTGGGTCAGACTCAGGAGGGATCTCCAGGAAAGGAAGGTCACAGGTGCCTGGAGGGGACCCAGGAGAGGTGAAACTTGAGCTGAGCCCTGAAGGATGAATAGAGTTTGGGTTGGGGAGAGGAAGAGAAATCATCTGTCTCCAAACTGGAGGATGTCCTAGCCCCTCCTCTTCTCCCCTCCCCCCTCCAGGTGTCTCTGTCTTAAGGAAGGAAGGAAGGAAGTCAGCCAACCTGGGGGATGCTCTCCCTTCAGACATGGGCTAGGAAGGGCCAGGGAGGCTTGTCTTTGCCTGCCATGTTCTTCCCTGTGTCTACAGACTTGTCTTTGCCAGTCCTGGGAAGTACACCTGTTCCTCCTGCTACCTGGAGCTCTGTGTGTGTGTGTGTGTGTGCGCGCCCACTTGCACATAACGTGTGGTGTCGTATGTACATGTATGTACATGTGTGTGCATGTATGTGCCTGTGTAGCCTTTATACATGCATGTGCTTAGGTGATTTGCCCAAGATCACACCCGGCGTCAGCGACAGAAGTGAATCAGGCCTCCCAACCGTGTCCTCTCCTTCCTGCCTGCTTTCTGCCCCCGACCCGTGCCTTATCACCCTCACTACCTCCCATTTCATTCAGATAGGGAGAATGTGCATTTCAGTGTGTGTCGGTGCATCTGGTGAAAAGAAGATGGGGTTTGTGTTCATGTGATCTGGATTTGAGCCTTTGTTGTGACATTTAGTTGGTTGTATGACCCTGGGTAATTCACATATTCTCTGAGCCTCAGTTCGCTCATCTTTAAAATGAGGATAACGCGGTACCTGCCTCCTGATGAAATGCTTTGTAAACCTTCACACTTTGGAAATGTGAGTCGTCATTGTGGCCTTTGTGCTGTTGTGTGTCTGTGTGGCATCTCTTGCTCTGTGTCTGTCAGTAAATGCCAGGCTTTGGGGAGCACTGTTTCCTTGAGTTGATGACACCCACCCCCTCTCTGAATGGGGGGCATTGTGGCATGTTGATTCCTTAAAGGAAAGCGAATTAAAAATAATTTTGTTTTCAGATTTCGAGAATTTTATTATAGCTTTCGCAGTACACCCTGGGGTGTTGCTAAGCCGAGGTTGGGAGCCACTGATCCATATATATCTCTCTGTCAGTATCTAGAGATGCAGCGTGGTTCAATGGAAAAACACCAGCTCCAGAGCCGGGGGGTCTGGGTTTGAGTCTGAAATCTGCCTCTGACTCACATCCTTACTGCTTCCCAGGCCTCAGTTTCCCCACCCATGAATGAAACAATAATGCCTGTGCTGTCTCCGTGTTGGGAGGATCATTCCCAGGTGCTGGTTGGGGAAGTAGAGGCTCACCCCATAAAGGAAAGCACCCCCCTTCTCAGTGTGAAGCGTCATAAGCACATTTTAATGGCACTGTTGGACCTTACTCACTTTGAGGCTCATGAATCAGGACAGGCTCTGTCCCTGCTTCAGTCATCCAGAGAGCTTCCTGGATGCCCTTGAGGCTGGCCTGAGTGGTACCGAGGGCTTGGGGGCTTCCAGATTACTCCTCGTTTATTTCTCAGGCAGTGGTGGTGGCCCTTAGAGGGAGCCTGGGGAGGGATTGAGGCCTTGGTTTTACAGGAGAGGAAAGTCGAGAAGGTGAATGACTTGACCAGGGTCTCACCGAGAGGTACACACAGGAGAGAATCCAGGGTCTTGTGTTTAAGCTAGTGCTTCCACTCCCCCTCCTTTCCCCTATCTGGTTCTGCTGCCTGCTTTAATGTGTGTGTGTGTGTGTGTGTGTGTGTGTGTGTGTGGAGAGAGACAGACAGACAAAGACAGGGAGAGATGGGGAGAGAGAAAGGCAGAGGAGACACAGACAGAGGAGAGAGAGAGAGAAGAGAAAGAGGAGGGAAAGAGGGGGAGACAGGGATACAGACAGAGGCAGAGAGATCTCTACCTTGTCTCTACTTTCCAGAGAGACAGTCTCTACTTGACTTTTGCCATTGGCTCTTTTCGAGGTCTCAGCTTCTAGTTTGTTTTGGGTCACACCCCCAAACTGTGGCCGTCTCTTCCCTGCCAGCTCTCTGCTTCCTGGCCCCTCTGAGGTGAATATTCTTTCCTTCTCTTCTGGCCATGGAATAGGTCAGGCATCCACAAGCATTGAAGCCCCTACTAGGTCAGGCCCAGGAGATCCAAACACAAGCATTCAAACAGTCCCTGCCCTCAAGGAGCTTACTTTCTGTCCAAAGAGACTCTGTATACATGAAGGAGTGTGTGTGTGTGGGGTACAGCTAGGTGGCACAGTGCATAGAGCACTGGCCCTGGAGTCAGGAGGACCTGAGTTCAAATCCAGCCTCAGACACATGATATGCACTAGCTGTGTGACCTTGGGCAAGTCACTTAACCCTGATTACCTCACCAAAAAAAAAAAGGGGGATTGTGCTGGGCACGAGTCCTGGGATTTCACTGGTCTCTGGAGCTCTGTGGTGAGGACCTTCCTTCACCAACAAAGGTCAGTACTTCTCTGCAATCTAATCATAGAAAGCTGCATAGACCCCTGAGAGTTGGCTCACACAGTGACATGTGTCAGGGGAGACTTGGAACCACTCCCAGCACTCAGATAAGTACAGTATGGATCCAGCGTGATGGGAATGGGAGTGGGAGAGTGGGAGAGAAAGGCAGCAGCCTTTGAGGGGTTGGGAAAGGCGTCCTGGAGAAGGTGTGGTCTGAATGGAGCTTGGAAGGAAACCAGATTCCTTATTCGAGGTGCAGGTGAGGAGGGAGTGTGGACTGATCCCAGCTCCGTCCACACTTTCCCATTCTTGTCCACGTTTCCATGTTCTCTTCAGTCCTTTACAGAGGGTCTGCCCTGCTCATGCAGGCTTTACTTGGGCTTTTGTTCTTTTAAACATTTGGTGGGGCGCACCAGCGCAGGGCTCAAGCTGTCCCTCTGGGGTCCTTCGCTTTTACCTGCCTGGTCCAGCATTGGTTCTGGAGTCAAAGGACCTGGGTTCAAATCCACCTCAGATACTTATCGGTGTGTAACCTCCTCCCTGGGTCTTGTTTCCTCAGCTGCAAAATGATGGGGATCAGAGCAGCTGGCCTCAGAGGTCCCCTCTAGCCTTTAGAGCTCCGGTCTTTCTCCAGTCGGATGTTTCCATGATGCCATTTCTCAGGCCGTTTATTTCTTATAGGTCTTTGTTGGAAATACAGAGTGTCCCCAGAGTCTTAGTGAAACTTGTGTGGCTTCAAGCAGCACTAAGACTTTTGGGACACTGCATTTGGAGTCGGCTGGCTTATTGCATCTTCGGTTACCTACAGGTTTGGTTCTCTGGTGATTGAGGTGTTCAAAGATTTCCAGCCACGTCGTGATATTGTAGGAGTAGGACTAGGAATAGTAGTGGTAGTAATAGTAGTGATAGTGGTGGTGGTGGTAGTAGTAGTGGTGGTGGTGGTGGTAGTAGTGGCGGTGAACTGTCATAAGACCCATTTTACAGGTGAGCAAGCTGAGTCTGAGGTGGGATTCAAAGCCAGCTTTCCTGACCTCAGTCCCAGCGGTCTCTGCCCGGCTGCCTCTCTCACGTTATATTATCACGTTAATATTGTGCGTCGTCATTTAGATGGTAATCCTTCTCGTTTCTTTAGCCCTTTGACATTCATTCTGTCATGGTGGCCGCCCAGCATCCCTGTGAGATGGGCAGAGTGCATGGACTCGGTGCAGCCAGCACCCAGGACAGGGCCCAGGATTCTCAGTGGGAGAATTGGAACCTTGGTCTGTCTTACCTGTACGACCACGAGCGCGCCTTGCAGGCCCTCGGCTTCCTTTCCAATCAGTGGGAGGTTTGGACTAGGTGTTGCCCAACTTCCAGCTCTGGGATCCCATCATTCATTCATTCAGTTCATTCATTCATTCAATTCAATTCATTCATTCATTCAGCTAACCACCAGAAATTTGTAAAGTGCCTACCTGACAAAGTCCTGTGCTAGGTGCTAGGGATACAAGGATGAAAAGCAACACAGTCCTAAACTTTAATGAGTTTATAAACTGTACTGCTTTATATCTGGCCTTTCATTCTGGATTCACATCATAAGACCTGGTTCAAATCCCAGCCTTGCAGCTTACTAGCAGTGTGTCCTCAGGCAAATCACTTCGTCCGTGGAGCCTCAGTTTCCTTATCTGTACAATGAGGGAGGTGGGGTGGACTAGATAGACTAGAGGTGGTACAGTGGAGAGAGTGCCAGGCCTGGATACAGGAAGAGCTGAATTCAAATGCCACTCAGATACTGTGAGACCCTTGGCAAGTCATTTTACCTTTGTTGGCCTCAGTTTCCTCATCTGTAAAATGGGAGTAATAATAGCACTCACCTCAAAGAGTTGTTGTGAAGATCAGAAGAGATAATAATTGTAGAGTGCTTAGCACCGGGCCTGGCCCAGGGTCAGCGCTATATATACGTTAGCTGTCGTTATTCTTGTTGGAGGCCCCTTCCAGATCTTTGATCTCCAAAGGATGTCTTCATATCTTTCTGCTGGACAAGGTCTCTCTCCCTGCAGTCAGACTTTATTCACATGAACATCATTCATTCATTCATCAATATTTATTGAGCGCCTGCTTTGAGCAGGAGAATAAGAGCTGATATCATGGAGGAGGAAGTGGGGGAGACTTAGCCACTGATAAATACAACAGTTCAAGGCATGAGAGGACCCCTCCTCCGGGCTCCCAAGAGAGACTGAGAGCACTTTCATTTGGAGACTGATGAGAGACGGAAGGCTTCATGGAAGAGGTGGCATTGGAGACAAGCCCTGACCATCTCTTGCCATCCTAAGGCAGAGATGGGGATGATGCACTTGTATTATCTTGTTTTTAAGACGTGGGAACCAAAGCAGGAGAAGAGGGGGAACCTGCCTGCTGCCCTCCTCACGGTGAGTCAGTGTCAGAGCTGGGAGTAGGCTACCCCCTTCCCCAGTCCAGGCCTCTTCCCACTCTGCCATGACCTTGGGGTCATGGGCTTGACAAAAAGCTGGAAAGGGCCCTTAAAGGTCATCATGCCCAGCCCTCAAATTCTGCAAAAGAGAGTGCAGGTGGGGCAGCTAGGTGGCGCAGTGGATAGAGCACCAGCCCTGGAGTCAGGAGGACCTGAGTTCAAATCCAGCCTCAGACACGTAGCACTCACTAGCTGTGTGACCCTGGGCAAGTCACTTAACCCCAATTGTCTCACCAAAAAAAAAAGAGCCCAGGTGAAGTGACTTGCCCATGAGGCAGCTTAAGGGGCCCTGTAGTCCTTAGAGTAATGCCCCTAGAGTCAAGAAGACCTGAGTTCAAATTCAGCCTCAGACACTTACTAGCAGCATGACTCTGGGCAGGTGTTAATCAGTAAACATTTTTAAGCTCCTACTATGTGCTCAGCACTATGCTAAGCGCCAGGGATGCAAAAAGAGGCAAAAGACAGTCCCTGCCCTCAAGGAGCTTACAGTCTAACGGGGGAGACAACATGCAAACAGATGTACACAAAGCAAGCTATGTCTAGGATAAATAGGAATAGAAGGAACGCCCTGGAATTGAGAGGGGTTGGGGTAGGTACTTTTTGCCTCGGTTTTCTGTTCTGTAAACTGGGGATAATAAGAACATGGTTGTGTGAGGATCAAATGAGGTAATTTTTAAGTGCTTAGTACAGTACTTGACATATAGTAGGTGCTTAATAAGTGCTTATTTACTTTCTTCTTCCATGAAGTCACACACACAGGTAGTTATGGGCAGAGCCCCAGGGTTCACACTCAGGTATAGTGACTCAAGTTATGGGTCAAATGACATTTCTGCTACCATATGGGAGGCTTCATTCTTATTCTCTCAGTTTTTACTCTCCTCCTCATATGAATTTGTCTAGGCTGGACCCTGTGCTTGCTTTTAAATCCGACAAGATGTTGACTCTTCCTGTTAGAATGTAAGCTCCTTGAGGGCAGGGATTGTCTTTATTTTATATAATCCCAGTGCCTGACACTTCCAGGATGAAGGCAAACAGCAACTATAACAACACCCATGTTGATTGATTAAGACTCTCTAGTTTTACAGGTCAGGAAACTGGGGGAATGACTTGGTCAGGGTCCCCCTGGCAGTGACAGCCGGGATTTGGGTCCGTCTCTGGTGCCCTGGGATTTCGGAGCCTTCCCTGGTCAGTGGCCAGTTTCTTTTCTACTCCAGGGGAGACCGAGGGGAACTCTTGCTCCTCTCCTCTCCCTCTCAGCTCAGTTGATTAATAAAAAGAAATATTTGCGAGGCGCTGTTGTTATCAGAGAAGCCGAGAGAAGTAATTAAGTGAACAATTGTGTCCTGGCTCCTAGGGGCCAGAAGCTCCAGGGGATTCTAATCTCATCTGGAGGAGCTATTAATTAGGAGCCCAGAACTCTGTCAGGCCGCCTTTTGTTTGTAGATTGGAGAGAAGCCGGCTCGGGTTTAGTTTATTGGAAAGAATTTGGGGCCGGGGGGTCAGGAGATCCGGGGTCCAGCCCAGCCTCTGCCTTTAGCTGGCTCTGGGTCTCCTCCAGCCAGCCGTGGCCCTTCTCTGGGCTTCCCTTACTTTCTTGCAATAAATGAGTTGGATTTCAGAATGGTCCATGAGTCTCCGCAGGCCCAGGTTAGTGGCTCTGGGCGTTTGTTCATAGCCTTCCCTCTTAGCCAGCTGGGGCAGGTGCTGGGGACCCCCAGGAGAGGCTGGAGGAAAAAGGGGGTGCAGTTAATGGCCCCCGGAGCTCAAGGGACCTTTTGGGAAGGGGAAGTGGGTAGCAGATTTGTTCATTGTAGGCTGGGGAGGAATCTGGGTGTTTTTCTTATTCTCTGAATTTTCTTAAGGATTTCTCTAAGGATAGTCAATCTCTGGAAGGAAGGAAAAGGCTTATGGGCTGTGAGAGGAGCTTCATTAAACTCTATCTATCTATCTATCTCCTTCCTTCACTCTCCTCCCTCCCCTGTCCCCTCCCTCCCCACTCTCATTCCTCTCTTCTCTCTCTCTTCCCCCCATCACTAATATGTGAATATTGAGCATTTACAGGGATTTGTCCAAGTTGGGGGGCCAGGGCCAAATGCAGGCAAAATGGAGAAAAGTGTTATATTAGCATAGCATTTATCCCTCAACAGCCCCCTCCCCCCATCAGAAAGAACAAATCCTAGAATGTTCAGGACTGAGAGGAACCTTAGAGCACAGAATATTGGAACCATAAAGTTTAAGTGGCCTGCGAACATTGGATGTCAGAGGGTTGGATCGAACATTAAAATACAGAATATGAATAGTGTGGAAGGACCTTAGAAAGTTAAAGCTTGTAGGAAGCTTAAGACATGGACGTGAGAACTAGTCGCCTGCTCTGATCAGTTCATTTTGTTGTTGTTCAGCTGTTTCAGTCTTATCTGACTCTTTGTGACCCCATTTGGGGTTTTCTTGGCAAAGATACTGGCGTGGGTTGCCATTTCCTTTTCCAGCTCATTTTACAGAAGAGGAAACTGAGGCAAGCAGGGTTAAGTGATGTTGCCCAGGGTCACATAGCTAGTAACTGTCTGAGGCAGGATTTGAACTTAGGTCTTCTTCATTCCAGGCCCAGTGCTGTATCCACTGTGCTGCCCAGGTGCCCCTACCTCATTTTACAGGGGAAGAAACTGAGACCCAGAGGAAGGGAACTGACTCAGGGTTATACATAAAGTGGCCTCAAACCCAGGACCAGAACCTAGGTGTTCTGATTCATAGCACCATTGGCTGTCCCAGTGTGAGTCACACCGACTCATTTTTACCTCTCTGTGTTCATATCTTGTCTTATTTCATAACAATCCTCTGAGTTGAGTAGGATGAGCATTATTGTGCCCATTCTACAGATTGGGGGACTGGGACTTAGGTTATGTGACTGATGACAGTCAGTCATCTTATAAGTTAGAGGACCCATAACCTCAGGCAGCATCCTCCCCTTCTCTTATGCCTGACCCAAGTACCTAGGTTCAGGCTGGTCAGGACTTCTCCTGGGTTTTTTAACAGAACCCAAAGCAGTTTGGGGTGTGGGAGGGGTGGGGGGAGGCATGGATGGCAGAAGAGGAGGCCAGTGGCTGTGGGTGGGGAGAGCTCTGGGCTTGTAACCAGCATGTTTTCTCAATTTGACCTCTTACAAGTTAATTTTCTCCATTTCACTTCCCAGATGTTCTAATTCTTTATGTAAATGGTTATTTAAGATTTCTCAGAGTCTCTGTCCTGCATTTAAATTAGCAACAGATTCAGTTCTTTTGCCACTGGTAGGGAAGATGTGTAAACTGCAGTGTCTGGGTAAAAAAATCTCCCCCCACCCTCTCCCCCTTCCCCTCCCGCTTCCCGAGGTCCAGGGGTGTGACATGTGACCATCTGTTTATCTAGAGCAAGAGAATGCTCTCTGTAACAGACCATTTTCAGCTGTTAGAACTTATGTTTTGTCCAGAGGTCCACACAGCTGAGGGTTTGTGTGTGTGTGTGTGTGTGTGTGTGTGTGTGTGTGTGTGTGTGTGTAACTTGTGTTCCTATGTTGTAAGTTCCTTGAGGTCAGGAAATGCCTTTTGCCTCTTTTTTTGTCTCCAGTGCTTAGCCTAGTGCCCAGCATATAGTAGGTGCTTAATACATGCTTGTTGATTGACTGACTCCCTTGTCCCTGCTCTTGACTCCTTTTTTTTTGACTGTGCCTAGAAGCGGCTTTGGCTAAATGCCCAGGTGTCCGCTGTCCAGCCACAGGGTGGGTCTGACCGGTGAGATAATTCTTTGAGTTGGGGGAGGATGACTGCTGGTGGTAGAGGTCATCGGATGTTAGGCCTGTAAGGAACCTTAGAACTGGGAATATTAGAGCTAGGAGGGCCCGGAAGGTCACCTTGGAACATTGAGCTTGGAGACTTATAGAACATTTCACATATGTTTTCTCATTTGAGTCACACAACCCTGTGAGAAAGGTATTTCTGGTGTATATTACCTCTGTTCTACAGAGGGGGGAAACTGAGGTTCTGTGACATTGAATCCCCAGGTCCTGGTCACACAGTCAAGTTGGAGAAAGGGTTTGGACCGGGGCGTTCTAGCTCCCAAGACCTGCACTCATTCCACTATACCAGGGGTGTCAAATCCAGGCTAGCACAAAAGGATGGGACAGAGATAATGTTAACATGGTTTTCTAAGCCAGTATGCCCTCAAGGGGAGAGGATGGCTTAATGGCCCCCTTTTCTATTAGTTTGACATCCCCTATATGCTGTGTCCCCTCCTCAGGGGAAGGGATCTTAAGACAGTGTGGAAGGAAGGCCTGGGAAGCCGGAGTAGGAAGGAACCTGTCTCATCTCCCTCATTTTATTAGTGGGGAAATTGAGGCCCAGAAAGCCCAGGTGCTTTTTTTCAGTCTGACAAACCATCCCTGGCAAAGTCAGGGCTTGAATCTAGGTCCCCTCAATCAGGCGTTCAAGGCATGACCTTAAATTCCCCTTCCAGGCTTATCTCCCTACTGATGTTCTCCTAACCTCAAACTTCAGCCCCATCCAGCTGATGTCTTCTTCTCCAGCCCTGCATCCAGCCTGCCCTCCTTCACACCTTCATTCATTCATTAAATGCCTGTTGTATTCTGTGCACTTTGCCACACATTGTGAGAGAGGGATCAGCCATGGGTCTCTGATGGTCCTTACAAGTCTGGTAGGAGTCATGGTATTCGCCCAGAGAAATAGAATCTAGATTGAGATGTAAGAATACAGAGTGCTCTGAGTATTACGCAATCAGATGAGAGAGAGTATCACTCCTAGCTTGTGTAGGTATTTGTGTATGTGTATGTATATAGACATGTATCTCTCTCTCTCTCTGTCTCTCTCTCTCTATTCATCCATCCATCCATCCATCCATCCATCCGTCTGTCTGTCTGTCTAGCTAGCAAGAGAAAGGCTTTCTTGGGAAGTTGGCACTTCAGCACATAGTGATGGGCCCTGGGGAGGACATTTGTGGGGTAGAGAACAATGTTCCAAGGTGGGAGATCCTGATAGATGTTTGGGGATGGTGAATAGAATGTGAAATGCACGAAGCCTAGTGAATGTGAGTTTAAGGTAGGAAATCTAGGTTGCATCCAGATTGTGAAAGGCTTTGGGTGCCATGTTTCCCCCATCAGACCTCGAGCTAGTGGGGTCAGGGGCTGTTTTTGCTTTTCTCTGTATTTTCAGCTGTAGTATAAGGCCTAGCATGCAGCAGGCACTTAATAAATGCCTATGGACTGAGTAGGGAGCGATTGCATGTTCTTGAGTTGGATAGCAACTTGCTAAGCCATGTCTGGAAGGGCTTTCAGAATGCAGAAGGATGCCAGAGGTCAGCTAGGCCAGCAGTATCAAACTCTTAAAACGTACCTAAAAATCCCACAGGGCCGCGTATTGACTTAGTTTTAAAATGTAATAGCATCTGTGTTTTGTTGTATTTTTATTTATTTTGTGAAGTATTTCCCAGTTACATTTTGCTGCCCTCTGGGCTGCAGGCTGTGCGTTTTATGTGACTAATCTCGTCTATTCTGCACCTGAAGGGGAAGGCCCTCTTCCACACCCCCAACAAGTAGTCCTGGAATTAGTGATGAAGGGCCCTTAGAGACCATCACATCCAGCCCCCTCATTTTATAGATATGGAAAGTGAGGCGTGAGGTGACTGGCCCAAGGTCACACAGCTAGTATGTTTCTTGATACAGGATTAGACCTTAGGTCTTTGTAATTCCAAGCCATATTGTCCTAGGGACATCTCTAGTGGTGGGGAAATCCCTCCTTCTCATCTCTGAATCTAGAATCCTTGACTTCTCAGGCAGCCCATTCTCCCCTTGAAGAACTTTATTGGTAGGAGGGTTTTCTTTACGTGAAGTGGACATGGGCTCGCCTTGTTACGGTGTGCAGCATGGGGTAGCCAGCCCTGGGCCTGGCAGTGCTCTATCTTCCCTCCACTTCCTCAGAGCCTCTGCAACATGCCTCCTGTCTTTTCCTTGCAGGTGACTCGGGTTCCAGTAGAGAGCTGTGAGCAGTATACCACGTGTGAGCTCTGCCTGGGCTCCCGGGATCCCCACTGTGGATGGTGTGTCCTTCATAACATGTGAGTCTCTGTTTAAGTATGGACATGGCCATTGAGTTGGGGTGGGAAGGGGACCAGTCTAGTGACAACGCCATTGAATTCTTGGTTCTCATCCCAGGACTTCTGATGGCTTCCTCTCTCACCTGGGGTAGGTCCCAACCCCTTGTTCTGAGCCTTGGTGTTCTTCGGGGAGAATATTAGTTTAGGAATTTTTTAAAGCCCCTGAGTGAGAAAAGGGATGATGGCTGACCCCCAAATGAGGAATATTGGGGTGCTAAAATGATCTGTGGATGTGGGAGTCAGGAGACCTAAACCTAGTCCACTGTTAACTCTCTGTGTAACCTTGAACAATTGACTTTTTTTCCCCATTTGTAAACTCTAAAGAGTTAGGCTCTATGATTAGTAAGGTCCCCTTGTGCTTCTAATATTCTGTCAGTCAAGGATTCTAAAGCTGCAGTGAAACGTGTGTTATCCCAGCTTGGGCCTGGGGAGTGTTTAATTAACTTGGACTCACTCTTAGCTCTCCCATGGTTAGGCCAGGGCAGCCACTGAGGGGAGAGGGCCTGTCGGCCAGAGAGCAGGTCACTGGCCCCCAGGATAAAGACTGCTGATGATTGCCAGGGCCCCAGGAAGCTACAGGATTTGTTTGTTATTGTTATATGTACATATATTTTTGGCTTCTTTACAGAGTTTAATTAAAGTACCCTCTGTTAATGAAAGTAATATAATCAAAAACAAAATGGAGGGAAGAGGCCTGATGTTTGCCTGAGGACTGGAAGAATGATTGTTCTTCTCTTCCTCTTCCTTCTTCTCCTCTTCCTCATCTCTTGGGAGAACTTGCCTAGGGTGGGAGGCCCTCAACCTCAAAGCCTTGGCCCCTGGGTCTCTCATGGACTCTGAAATGTCACCAGTAGATACTCATTCTTGTGCCCAGAGTTCCCTGCTCAGATTCCAGATAACAATGAAACAGGAGACAGTAAACTGTTATCAGCTACCATGTTAGTACTGATTGAAATCCTAAAATGTTAAATAGAACTGGATAGCAGCAGAGGCTCATTTGGTCTGGAGTCAGAAGGGACCGCCAAGGCCAGCTAGTTTTATCTCCTCATTTTATGGTTGATGACAAGCAGCTTTGAAAGTGCTACCATTTTCTTACCCATATGATCTTGAGCAGACCACTTCCTTCTCTGGGCCTCAATATTTTCTTCTATAAAATGGGGACAGGCTGGGACTGGATTGGATAATCAGTTAATCAATAGATCTTCAAGTTTAACCCTCTCACTTTACTAATAAGGAACCTGAAGGCCAAAGAGAGGCAGTGACTTCCCCACTATCACTTAGCTTGTTCGTGGCCCTGCCTGGACTAGAATCTAGTCTAATATTCCTTCTTCAACATTATTTTCCTCCTATTTGAGGCAAAGCAGCTGAGCCCCTGAATTGGGACCATTGTCCCCTTCCTTGTTCTCTGGGGCCTAGAACAAGTCATCAGGAGGTGAGAACATGTTTGCTAGATGAATATCAACATGGTGCTGAGGTCTGGACAGTGCTAGTTTATTCAGCCACCCTAGCGTTGAATATTCCTGATATGGCAATCCAAGTCCCTTAGTGAACATTTCATGAGGTAGTGGTATCGGTGGTCTTGGGCTTTGAACGATGGGAAGCAGTAGACTGTAGCCCAAGGGTATAGCATGGCACCTAGAATGTGTGAGGCACTTAATAAGCAGTTGTTGGATTGTGTTGGGAGGGTATTCCTGAATAAAGATGGTGGAGAGGGCCTCTGGGGCCCATCCAGGGGCACTGAGTTGGGTTGGAGTTCTAGTTGGAAAGGAGGCCTTCTGACTAAAAGGTAATCTCCTTGACGGCAGGGACTGTTTCTGTCTTTGCATCCAAGGCCCTAGCACATAGTAGATGCTTACTGAATGAATGATTGAATAAGGCTGGAAAGTCAGGATGGTACCAGAATGTAGAAGGTCTTGGATGCTTTGGAAAAGGAGGAAAATGTTCCTAAAGGGGTCAGCATCCCAATGATGGTGTCTTGGTCTTTTTCCTCCCATCATGCCAGTTGTTCCCGGAAAGATCGCTGTGAGCGGGCTGACGAGCCCCAGCGCTTTGCATCTGACCTGCTCCAGTGTGTCCAGCTCACTGTTCGGCCCAAGAACATCTCAGTCACCATGTCTGAAGTCCCGGTACGTGCCACCTCTCCTAAACCTTTCTGTAGTTTGGGGTGGGAGAGTCTCCTCATCACTCTGGGATCTGGCAGCTTATCTCATGCCTTGGTCCAAATGCCCACTCATTCCCCTTCTTCCTTCCTCCCTCTCTCTCATCTCTGGCCATGTAGCTTGTCCTGCAAGCCTGGAATGTTCCCGATCTCTCGGCGGGAGTCAATTGTTCCTTTGAAGACTTCACAGAGTCAGAGAGCCGCATCGAGGATGGGAAAATCTACTGCCACTCCCCCTCCTCCAAGGACGTCGTGCCCATCACTCGGGGCCAGGGTGAGTAGGGGGCAGGCACTGTGCTGTCTCAGGACTGGAGCCCATCCATTCAATTCTTGGGTCATGGGATGACTTGGTTCTACTTAACAAAATTGTGTAGTTGAAAGAGCATCTGGGGTGAAAAGGCCTAGGTTTGGACTTAGGGGCTGTTGTTTTCTTACCCATGTGAATTTGGGTCTGTCACTGCCTCAGTATCCACATCTACAAAATGGGACATGGGAATAGAATGGGGCTGGACTGGATTAATCAGTCAACCATCCTACGTTCATTAAGCACCTGCTTTGTGGTTTGTTGGGTTATGTTTATTGAGACTGGGTCTCTCTGTCTTGCCCAGGCTGTGAAAATACAGTGGCCATTCACAGACCATTCCTACTGCTGATTAACCTGGGACTTTTGACCTTCCCCATTTCTCCAGTATGAGCCTGTCATGTCTGTTGACTTGACTTCATCTGGAGCCAGATGAGCTTTCAGAGATCCTCCTCTAGCCCAACCGTCTAATTTTACAGAGAAACAAACTGAGTCCCAGAGAGGGAAAGTAATTTGCCCAAGGTCACTTAATAGTGAGAGCTGAACCTTGAACAAAGGTCTTTGGAATACAGGCCTAGGGTTCTCCTCCCCACACACCTCAGATGGTACCTCCTCATAGAGGGGAGCAGGCAGCCATGGGACTGACCATTTTCAACGTGGAACCAAGCATGAGAAGAGCCCAGAGTGTCACACTCTGATGGGCAGCTCCCTGTGGGTCAAGGGTACATTTTCCTCTTTCCCAGAGTCTCTCCCTCTTTCTCTGGTGATGGTTTACCTTAGAGCCAGAAGGAAGAAATTGGACTGGGTGATCCCAGCAGAACCCTGGTGATAACATTTGTTTATTTGCTTTGGCTAATCAGTGAGAAGGATGGGGGTGGGGCCAGGGCGATTGGGTATTTTTTCAAAGGCTCCAAAAGGCTTATTTCTGAAATCCAAGGTGAGTCTGAGAAAGTCGCCATCTAAAATTCAATCTTAGAAACATCCTGAGAACCAGGAAGAGCACCAGGCCCCTAGAGCCCTCCCTTCCTTCTAACCCAAGGTTGAGAGGTCAGTTGAGCACTGGTCATGCTGGTCTCTGACCGGCTTTCCTCCCTCTTGTTATCTGGGCTGTCTTTTCACAGGGCACATCTGCATAAAATCAGGATTGTGGTTTTGCAAGGAACCTCTTTCCCCCGCCCTCCAGTATTTCTCCCCCCCCCCCCCCCCCCCCCCGCTTGTTCCTTTGTTCTGTCCCACACCCTGTGCCTGTGACATCACCAGTGCTGATGCCTGGGCCCCTGACCTCAGCCGGGAGAATGGCCTGGGGACCCAAACACAAGACTGCAGTCGTGGGTCTGTTCTGCGCCCCCCCCCCCCCCGTGGGTGGTAGCAAGGGAGAAACTCAGCATCTGATTAATATCAGAGCAGAAGCTCATCATGAATGGCCAGTGTGTTCTGGTGGTGTTGAGCTGGCTTGAAGGCATGATGGCACATGTCCTGTATGGCATGAGTCACTCCCAGGGCAGGCACTCCCCCCAGTCTCCCTGACTACTTCTCCTGCTGTCAGCCCAGGGCTTTCCTGGTGCTGGATAAAGTGTTTATTTTCATTTCAAGTCCTGACTCCCATGGGGTGCATTTGAACTCATGTTAATCAAGTTCCTTCGAAGACCCTGGGTCAGAGGATGCTCAGTGGGAGTGTCGGGGCTTGGGAGGTTGGGCTGGCGGGGGAACAGACCGGAACACAGGCTGGAGTCCGGGCAGATTCTGGGCTCCTCAACTCTGCTATGTCCCAGCCTCTGAAGGGGAAACCGGACAGGCATAAGCCTCCCTCCGGGTCCTTGAAGAATTGGCCGACTAGTTATGGGGACCAGCCTTACCCCCAAGAAAATCCTGGAGAATGATTCACAAGAGGGTTTAATAAAAAGCTAGTCTTGTGATTTCAGACTGTGAGGCCAACAGACTGTTCAGAGAAAGGGGAAATCACTATGGGCTAGAGGAATAATAATTTTAAAAAATAGCCACCGTTCAGGTGAGTCAGTGTAGCAGAGTGGACAGAGGAGGTATCCTCAGAGGCAGGAGAACCTGCATTCTCAGTGTCCCTGGGAGCTCTAAGACGATGCCCATGGGCAGGGGGAGAGAAGGTCTTTCTACTCCAACGGTTCTTAACCTTTCTGTTGTCATAGTCCCCCTTGGGCAGCATGGTGAGGCCCATGAGTTCATTCTCTGAAGAATGTTTTGAAATGCATAAAATAAAATTTATAGGATTATAAAGAAAGCCAATTATACTGAATCACAGTTATTAAAATAATTTGATGAAATTTTCAAAAATCTATATAGCACTTTAAAGTTTAGCAAAATGCTTTGCATGTGTTAACTTGCTGGAGTCTCAGGATGGCCTTGTGATCAAGAAGTTAGGAGGACGTTATTCTCCCAGTGGTATAGATGAGGAAATGTAGTGAAATGCTTGCCTAAGAAGACGAGGCTGCTCGGCAGAGATGCTGTGCCGTGATTCCAGGTCCGGCATTGATTCTGAGGGGTTGGGTTTGCTAACAAAGGGCGCTGAGGAGGCTCTTCAGTCATTGGAAAGAAAAGCAACTTCATGATCACATTTTTTCCTTCCTGCAACCCCCTCTCTCTTGTCATGAAGAAAAGTCAGGGGGTAGGGTGGGCTGCAGCTCTGTGTCTGCAGGTTATCCTTTCTCTGCTGTTGTTAAAAGCCTCCATTCTCTGGAGTCCCCAGAGTTGGGTCTTCCAGCACCTAGGCTGGAAATTCTAGGCAGGGTACAGAGCTGACAGTCATCCACTATTGATAGCATTGGGCAAGGAGTCTGGAGACCTGGCCTTACCACTGATCTCCCTGTGTGACCTGAGACAAGTCACTCGACTGCTCTGAGCTTCAATGGTTCCATCTGTAAATTGAGAGATTTGATCTAGACGATCCCAGAGGTGCTGGTGCCGAGCTCCCTGACTCTGGGGCTCAGGCTGGGCCAGCCTTCTGTACCTCTGGGGGATGACAAGGCCCCGAGGGTCTCCCAACTGCTCTGGACCCCAAGCACCGCCTTTCTGCTCTTCTGTACTCTCACACATGTCCTTCTTGTTTCTCTTGAAGGAGACAAGAGGGTTGTGAAACTTTACCTGAAGTCGAAGGAGACGGGAAAGAAGTTTGCATCTGTGGATTTTGTCTTTTACAACTGCAGCGTTCACCAGTCGTAAGTACCCAGTGCTTGGAGGTCCAGGGGAGCGAGGTCCGTAGTGCCCTTCACTGGGGAGGCCCTGAGCTGGAGCAGCATGGTGTCCCCAGTGGGGTGTGGGACTGGGGAGGCCCTGAGCTGGAGCAGCATGGTGTCCCCAGTGGGGTGTCGGGTCTAGGAGTGGCCGTCCGCACCTGTGTGAGAAGCTGTCCAGTGTTGGGGTTAGGGACTGGTCTGGGGCTGGTGTTAGGGGCCAGTCTGGGGCCGATATTAGGGTCTGGTCTGGTGAAGTTAGCAGCTGTTCCAAAGTCAGTGTTAGGAGTCAGGTTGTGACAGATGTTAGGGTGTAGGCTGTGGCCAAGGAATGAGGCAAAACTACCTGGTTTCCACAGGGAGGAAGCCTGCTAGCCTCGCTCCACTGGCCCTGAGTTCTGATCACTGAGCTTCAGCAGCCAGAGATGGGGCTGGAACATGGAGGTTGAGCCCCAATTCCCTGAGGCCCTGCTTTCTGACAGAGTAAAATCTTTGGCCTAACCAAGCTCTTTGGAACCTCCTTTCCTTATCTATAAAATGAGAACACTAGGATTTGCTCTCTCTACCCTCAAGGGCTGTGATGAATTAAATGCTTTACAATTCTCTAAAAGAAAACTCCCCAAAGAAACACCCTAGGTCTAGCTCAAGAGACATCCCCCGTCTCCCTCCTTTCAGTTCCTTGCTTCCTGACCCTAGGCAATCTGGTAACATCGTGAATCATTCCCAGTGATTCCAGGACCCTTCTCTGGAGCCTTCATCTTGTGTGTCCTACTCCTTGTGACCCCATTTGGGGTTTTCTTGGCAATGATACCAGAGTGGTTTGTCATTTCCTTCTCCAGCTCATTTTACAGATGAGAAAACTGAGGCAAACAGGGATAAGTGACTTATCCAGGGTCACACAGCTAGTAGGTGTCTGAGGCTGATTGAACTCAGGAAGAGGAGTCTTCCGGACTCCAGGCCTGACACTCCTTCCACTGTACCACCAGCCCGCCTGAGCCTTCCTCTCACTTGCTAATAATCTTCCTGGCTGAGCAGAGGTCTGATGAGGGAAGCTAGGATGGGGGCTACCTTGGTGCCAGGCGCCTTGTGTATGGCTTTGGGGTGGGTGGGGTGGGGGCTCCAGCTTCCTCCTGTTTCTTTTTTGGGGGAAGGGGCTGGTCTGAGGGATATAAGGTTGTTTATTTCAGTTGCTTATTTCCCCAGGTTACACAGAAGCCTGGGCCCTGGAGTTCTTGTGCTTGTCCTGATAATTCTAAGGGATTATGGAGCTATGGGATTAGGAGGTCATGACCTCATAGGATTGAGAGCTAGATACACCCCTTGAGATCATCTAAGTCTTCATTTTTATGGAAGAAGAAGTTGAAGGTTAGAGAGGTGAAGTGGCTTAGTAACCGTAATGAGTATGTAGTGTTCTAGGGTTTGCAAAGTGCTTTACAGATATTATAGGTATGTGCTGTTGTTATCCTCATTTTAACGGATGAGGAAGCTGAGGCAAATAGGTTAAGTGACTTACCCAGGGTCGCACAGCTAGAACGTGTCTGAGGCCAGATTTGAACTCAAGTTTTCAGGACTCCAGGCCCAGTTCTCTCTGCTGTACCATCTGCTTTCGTCAAGGTCCTGTATATGATAAGTGGCGCAGCCTAGGGTTTGAAGTCAAGACTTGCTAGTTTTTCTTAGCCCACTTAGCCGGTTGCCTCAGGGCCTGGCTATAGAGGCTCACCAGTATTCGAGGTCACCGGAGCCCACTGTGACCAATAATAAGGGCAGAGAGGGGATCTGGGCCTGGAGTGTGGGAGAAATGAAGAAATTCTCAACTTAGGGTCAGAAGGTCCAGTGGTCAAGGTTAGTGGCTGGTTTCTTCGAACAGTGTGGAAGTGAGAGTCCCATTTTGTGACTTTGTGGCCCAGAGTTCTGCTTCCTTTCCAGCACCCTGCCCTACCACACCAAAGCCAGATCATTCCCTGTCTTCTCTCCCAGACTTGGCAATCCTCACCCCCTTTGACATATTTCCCCAAAGCCCACTTCTCCCTGCCTGGCATCCCCTTTAAAGTCTGATGCAGGCCTCACTTCCTCTGTCTGACATTGTATGAGACCTGTTGGGCCTCACTTCTCCAAGGAAAGGCTGGAGGTCCATTGTTTCTCCAGGGGCCACAACTGATCCTTATAATTAATTACAAGGCATTTATCTGAACCTCAGCATATTTTTGTTGGTGTTAGAGTAGTCATCACATGTACTGTTTCCTTGCCCGGCATGCTTGACTCTTTATCAGTTCTCACAA
The DNA here is from genome assembly GCF_003287225.1 of Phascolarctos cinereus. Classification (NCBI taxonomy): domain Eukaryota; kingdom Metazoa; phylum Chordata; class Mammalia; order Diprotodontia; family Phascolarctidae; genus Phascolarctos; species Phascolarctos cinereus. Next base: position 60,411,568 of record NW_027555847.1, read on the forward strand.
ATCATTCTGTTTCTCACACAGAATTTTGTGCTAGTTTTTCAACAAATTGAGCTCATCAAAACAGGTTATAAAATTGGCTATTGGTAGGCAGTAGCCGCCTGAGGCCCTGGCATTCTGTGCCTGACTCCAGACCAGTGTGGCAGCTGGTCCTGATGTCACCCACCAATAACCCCGTCCTGCCTCCAAGGAAAATGACCTGGCACCCCCGTGGCCAACTGTATCCAAGAGCCATCATTGACTTCTGTGATCTGGCCTTTCCCATCCCAGCAAAGACAAGCAGATACTCCCAAATAGCATTCACTGATTACTGGAATGTGTGATTCAGACTAAATGATGCTGGGTTTTAAGGGAAGGAGAGGTCAGTATTGTCAGGCTTGGTCCAGGATAGATTTTGTGGAGGAGGTAGGCCAGAGACTGTGGTTTGAGGGATGGGTAGGATTTGGGGAAACAGAGGATGTGGGCAAAGAGAGGGACCCACGGTGGCCCTGCATGGTGGAGTCATGGGCCCTGAGGATAGATGCTAGTTTTGCCTCTTACTTCAGCAAGTCGTAGTCTCTGAGCCTCGGTTTCCTCACCTGTGAAAGGAAGGGTGTGTACTAGTTGACCTCTGGGTTCCTCCAGGCTCTTTATCTATAATGCAATGTCCCAGTCAGATGGAATGAAGTTTTGGCCTAGGCAGAAAGGGAGGCGAGGAGGCAGTGCCAGCTCAGGGATGGCTTTGAAGGCCCAGCCAAGAAGTCTGGGAGAGAGAGCCAGTTTGGGGGAAGACATGATGAATTCGTCCAAGCCTTTCTCTGCCTCTCACATGTCTTGCCTGTACGTGAGGGAGAGAATTGTCGGAAGGCAGGTGGTTTTCAACTTGACTTATCCTTTTAACCTGTTCTTTTCTGCCTCTGGTCCCACCACTGCATGTTTTGTCAAAAGAGTACTTTGTCTCTTGTTTATTTGTGATTCAGAAAGCAAAAGGGAGCATTGGGCTTGAGGTCTCTCTTTTAGGACAACTCTGAAATTCAGTGATGCTTAGGTCCCCTGTGAGGCCTCGGAAGGGGGAGAGGTTCTTTGGGTCATATCAGTAATGATTGGGTGATTCCCCAGACTTGGCTTGAGGGTCCAGGGGAATGCCTGGTGTCAGCTTGGGTTTTCTGGCTCACTTCATCTGCCTAGCCTCCTACAACAGGAAGCTGCTTCTGGTTTCTGAACCATCTTGTCCCACCTCTGCTTTCCTACAAGGTGTGGGTGTCAGCTGGGTTCGGCTCATAGTCAATGGAAGGAGGAGGAGGTGAAGTTCCCTCCAGGTGTCTCCCCAGAGATCCCCAGGAGCAGCTTCAGAATAGCTCTGGGACTCCTGAGAGTCCCCCCACTCACCTGCCTGTCTCGGTTTTTCAGGTAGCCGAAAGGGACCAGGCCTGATTTTCCTCCTCTGTGGTCCTTGCCAGTGATCTGTGTTCTCTATATCTCTGACTACTGTCCATCATTCCAGGCTAAAATCCTAACTGCCGCCACCTTTGTGAAACCTTTCCTTCCTCCCCCAGCTCACAGAAACTCCCACTCTGAGCTTCGGTGACCCGTCTCTCCAGTCTGTATTTCCATTCTTTTGTCACTTACAACATAACTGATGTTATTGTGAACTTTGCATGAATGGATGTCTTGGCAGCATGGCCCTAGTGTTGGTGGCCATTCAGTCATGGAGTCAGGAAACCTTGGTTTAGGACTTGGCCTTGGCACTTCCTTGCTGCGTGACTCTTGGAAGAATTACTTAGCTCTCCTGAGCCTTTGTTTCTTCTTCTGTTAGATGGGGTTAAGGATGCTTGCACTACCTTGTTGTGAGGAAGGAGCTTTGTCAAACAGGACCTTGGGGGGGAGGGAGCTCATAGGCCCCCTGGTCCAACCTGTTCTTGGACAGGGAACTCCTCTTACAACATATCTGACCACTGGGCATTCAGCTTGGAGAGCTTGGCAAAGGGGGACCCACTGTTTCTGGAGGTAGCCCATCTTCAAGGGCTGTAGAAACATCAGCTCTTCCTCCTTTTTCTTTTTCTTCTTGTCCTTGCCCTCATCTTCCCCCTTTCCTCTTCTTCCTTTTCTCCATCTCCTGCTCTTTCACTTTCTCATTTCCTTTCCCTTAACTTCTTCATTTTCTTTTCTCCTTTTCATCTTCTGCCTCTTCCCCCTTTTTTCTTTCTCTTCTTCCTTTTTTCTCCTTCTCCTTTTCTACTTTTCCTCCTTTCCCTTTCCTTTTTTCAACCTCTCCTCCCACCCTTGCCTTTAATCCTCTCCCTTCTTCCTCCTTCCCTCACTCCCTTCCTTCCTTCCTTCCTTCCTTCCCTCCCTCCCTTCTCCTCCTCCCCCTCTGTTCCCCTTTCCTGCCCTTCTCTTTCTTCATCCCATCCCTCTTCCTTCTCTCTCTTTCCTTTAACCTCTTCTTCTTTCTCTTTCCCACCTCTCTCCTCCATGATCACGTTGTTATCTTCATCCTCTCCCAGGCTGAATCATACCCTCTATAGGTATCTTTTTTGTCCTCACTAGCATCTAGCAAACAGCTGGCCACTAGCTGAATGACTTGGGACAGGGCACGTGACTTCTCTGGGACCCAGTTACCACATCTGTGAAATGAAAGGGTTGGTTCAGGGAATCTCAAAGGTCTCTCTGAGGTCCCCTTTCTACTCCTCTCAGGCAGTCGGGGTTGAGTACCTGGTGGGTATAGATAATGAATCCTGGAGGAGGACGAGTGAGGGAGGGATCTTCGTGGGCCGTGCTGGGCTGGAAGCGAGCCCACACAGAGATGCCTCATAACTGCTCCCTGCAGCCCAGTGGGCTTCCCACATACCAAAATGGGTTTTCTTCCCCCTGTTGTCTTTTCAATAAACTTGCTATTGGTATAGTTTTCTCAGTTTGAAATGGAGCATCAGTTACATCTTTGGAAGCTTTTGGACAGATGGGGCTGAGGAGTTTCTTGAAAGCTGTGTGTTTTGACGTGGGATCCCATATACAAAGGGAGGAGTCTCATGGACTGGCAGGGTATTCTTTATTCTGAGCTACGTGCAAGCTCTGATTCTGAATTTCCAGTGATTGAAACTGAATGGTGCTCCTCCCTGGTCCCCTCCACCCCAGGGCAGCAATGGAAGCAGCCCTTAGAGCCTTAGATTCTCAGAGCTGAAAAGGGCTCCAGGCTTCTTCCCAGTGCAGGGGACCCTCTTGGCCCCTAGCCCTGATGGGTGGTCATCTAGCCTGTGCTTGAATGGCCCAGGTGACAAGCAGCTTCTGCCTCCGGGGGCAGCCGTTGCCTACATTGAACTGGTGCCTGCCTGGAGCACCCCCCACCCTCGAGCCTCATTTTGGCCTGTGCCGCTGTGAGGGCCATCTCTCAACTCCCAGCCTTCCCGCAGGGCCATATGCAGAAGGATCCCAATCGGGAAGCGGGAAGCGACTGTCCTTGATTCCCTGACAGAGGCTGTCCTTAATTCCCTGACGCTGCGAGTGGGGGCTGGGCAGGGGTGCTTTTACAAGGTTCTGGTGTCACTGCCTCTCAAGCTGACGTCACTGGGCGGGCTATTTTGGTTCTGCTTCCTTCCCTTGGCATCACTTGAGTCTCAGTATTTCCTTACAGTACTCATTGTTTGTAGGTCTGCCCTCTTTGCATGTGCTCTTCTGGGGTGAGGTGGGGGCAGATTATTGAATCGGCAAGCATTTATTAAGCACCTGCAGTATGGCGGGGCCTTGTAGCTGTTGACTGATTGATTAAAGCCTAGGCAAAGTGGGGAGCTCTAACAGTGATCCTGTTGGCTTAGGCATGCTCTCCATCCCTGGTCTGGGGTGCCCTGTTCCTGGCCTCATTCTCAGCTCTGTCTCTTTCTGTTTCACTGTGTCTCTCTGTCTTGGTGGCACCCCCCCCCCACCCTTCCCCCCGTCTCTTTCTCTTTCTCTTCTTTCTGTCTTTGTCTCTTTCCTCTTTCTCCGTCTCTTCTTTCTGTCTCTCTCTTCTTTCTGTCTCTTTCTCTCTGTCTCTCTTCTCTTTGTTCTCTTTCTCTCCTTTCTATCTTTTTCTCCTCTTTCTATGTCTCTTCTCTCTCTCTTTCTCTCTCTCCTCTTTTTCTATCTCTCCTCTCTCTCTCTTCCTACCCACCTCTCTTTCTCTCTCTTCTTTCTGTCTTTCTCTTTTTTCTGTCTTTCTCTTCTTTCTCTCTCTTCTCTGTCTGTGTCTCTCTCACTCTTTCTACCCACCTCTCTTTCTCTTCTTTCTGTTTTTCTCTCTGTCTCTCCTTTTTCTCTTTCTCTTCTCTCTCTCTTTCTCTCTTCCCTCCCTCTCTCTCCTCTTCTGCCTCTGTCTCTCTTCTCTGTCTTTCTCACTTCTCTCCCTCTCCCATTCCTCCCATCTGTATCTCTCTCTGTTAGTCTCTTTCTTTCTCCCTCTCTTTGTATCTCCATCTCTGTCTCTATTTCTCCCTTCCTCTGTCCCTCCCTCTCCTTCCTTCTTCTCTCTTCCTCTCTCTTTCCTCCTCCCATCTCCTCTCCTCTCCTCTCCCCTCCTCTCTCCACAAACAAACCCTTGGGCTTGGCAGCAGAAGGGAGTATCTGTGAGAGGCCCTCCTCTCAGGCTCCAGGACCCATAGGAGGAGGATAACGCCTTCAGGGCCTGAGCCTTGAGAACTAGAGGCACAGCCTGCAGAGAGGCCCAGGGCCAGGAGAGAAAAGGCCCAGCATCTCTGCTCTTCATTCGCCTTCTCTTGCACCGCTGACACCATCAGAGATGGAGTGCAAACAGCAGACCCTGAGACAGTGTTGGAAAGAAAATGGTTGCACTTACTAGGTGACCTTGAACGTGTCTCTTTCCTCTTCTGGGTCTGGCTTTCCTCATCTTGCAGAATGAGGAGGTCAGACTAAATTCCCCTGAGATGCTCCTTGATCTCTTACATCAGGAGAGCCATTGTTTCAGGAGCTAGCAGGCTAGCTGGGTGGTTGGTTGGCCTGTCCAGTGGGGACGTGAAGAAGGGAAGGGTCTGCAAATCGAGCCAGGTGGGAAGTGAAGGGTTCCCGGAGTGAGGGGGAGACAAATGTTAGTACAGTATACCGTCTAAAAAGGTGAATAGGTGCAGGGGTGGCAATGAGCCTGCTGTTTGGGGCAGGGGTGGTGAGGACACACCTGGCTGGAACTGAAAAGCATGGCAGTGGTGGGGGGGAAGGTGGAGATAGGGTGGGAGAAATGGAGTCACAGGATTTCAGAATAGAAGGGACTTTAAGGTAATGGGTTGGAGAAGCCCTTGAATGTCCAGCAAGGAGTTCGGACTTGATCTAATAGGTATTGGGAAGGTAATGGAAGGATATGACAAAAGATGTGTTTTGTGAAAATTTATCAGGCGTTGGGAAACGGAATAAGCATTTCTATAGTACCTACTGTGTCCCAGACACTGCACTAAGAACTTTTTGTAAATATTATTTCATTTAACCCTCACAACGAGTCTGGGAGGCAGGTGCTACTATTAGCCCCATTTTATAGCTGAGGAAACAGGCAAACAGGGTGAAGTGACTTGCCCAGGGTCACCCAGCTAGTAAGTGCCTGGGGCTGGTGTTGAACTCAGGTCTTCCTGACTCCAGGTCTAACACCCTGTCCACTGCACCTCCCGCTGTCTCATTGATAGTAGATGTAGATAGAATCAGAGGGGGAGAGGCTGGAAGCTCTTGCGGTAATCCAGCAGTGAGGGGTGAGGACCTGCATTTTTTCGTGGTGATTACCTTGGTTCCTGTCCTTGCCTTTCCATCCCCACATTCCCATTTTATGGGGGCATTGGTGCTTGTTTGAACATGGGGAGGTGTGAGCTGTGCCTAGCAGGTGCTTGGGGATCCCTCCATGACACTGCTGGAAGCATCCGAGGCTGCTCCTGTCCTCCAGGGAAGGTCAGTGAAGGAGGAAAACAAGTGAGCCATCACATGCAGAGAGAGGCTGCCAGATGAGAGTTCACCCTGTCCCTCAGGGTCACAGAGGGGAGGGGGCCGGTGCAGAATGAAGACAGGCTTCCAGCCAAGGGCTGCCGCCGCCTGCCCTTGTAAGGAAGGACAGGGCCCCCCGTGGTGTATCCTTCGTGTAGCCAGAATAGGCTCAAGGCCTGCTTGGGGGAGGTCAGATGAGGGTGGGGGGCTGGGAAACCAAGGGACCACACAGCTAGCTTCCAGGAGGGGTGCGGCCTGGCCCTGGGCTGGGGCACAATGACCATGTCCCTGCTGCCCTCTAAAAGACCCACGCCCCTGTTCCCTGGCAGACTACATGGTCCCCACCCCGGAATACCTAAAGGGACCAAGGATAGACGTAGTTACTATGTATTAGAAAGGACGTTCACTTTGGTGTCAGAGGCCCTGAGTTCAAATCCTGCCTTTGCTTTATTTCTTCTTACCTGTGTGCCTTGGGCAAATCCCTGACTTCCTGGGCCTCTTTGTAAAAGGAGGAGGTTGAGTGAGATACTCTCTGAAATCCCTTCTAGACCTAAATCCTATGATCCTAATACATTTAGGACCTGGCAGCAGATAGGGCCAGATGGGCTGGGGTCTAAGAGAGATGGAGACAGACAGACAGACACCTTTGGATTCCTGGAGCAGTTTCTAGAGCTCTGGTTGGAATCTTGGCAGAAAAGGCCCCTTCTCCCTCTTTTCCGTCCTGTGATTGGAACACCTAAGTACTCCCAGATCATCGCCTAGTCATAGTCTGTCCTAGAACCTTGCATCTCTTCTGCTGTATCTTATATGTACCTAATAAATTGCCTATTGTCTCTGCCATTAGAATAATAGTTGGCATTTATTTTGCTTTATTTTTCAAAAATTATTTTATAAATATTGTCTCATTTGACCTTTGTAACAACCCTGGGAGGTAGCTGCTATTATTATTCCCTTTTCACAGATGAGGAAACTGAGGCTGAGAGAGGTAGAATTACTTGCCTGTAGAGCCACACAGCTAATAATTATCTGATGCAGATCTTCTGGACTCCAAGTATAATGTTTAATCCACTGTACCACCCAGCTGCCTTAATTAGAACACCATTAGTTTTATTATTTTTTTTTTTGTTTTTTATTAGTACACTCCTTGAGGGCAGGAACCAAAATTTTGCCTTCCCATGTATTGCTAGTCTTTAGCATAGTTCCTAGAATATCCACAGTACTTACTAAATGCTCATTGCCTGAATGTCTCGTCTCCCGCATCTCTGCTGTGTTGGGGATCATGTGTTCCATTTTCTCTCTGTCAAGACACTCATTGGTCTTTAGAGGTCACCCTCTTTTTAATGATTTGTTAATTTGCATTGTTGCAATCATTGTATATGTTATGGTAAGTAGAAATAGAAAGATGGGTACATAGATGGAGAGAGGGAGAAATAGAAGGAGAGATAAATGGAGGGAGAGATAGAGGACATGGATGGAGAAATAGAGGGAGAGAGATAAATGGAGATGGAGAGTTAGATATGGATGGATGGATATGGATGGGTAGAGATAGAGATTGATAGCTAGAGATGGGATTGATGGATAGATTGAGATAGCCTGATAGAGATATGTACATAAAGATAGAAAGACGGATGGAAGGATGAGAAATAGAATACCTACGTCATAATAGCCCCTATCTCCCAGGGTTATTGTGAAGATAGAATGAGATAATATTTATAAAGTGCTTTGCACACATTAAAATGTGAGACTATTATAGAGCATTTATTAAGTGTTTACTGTGTCCCAGGCTCTGTGCTAAGCACTGGGATACAAATACAAGTACACAAACAGCCCCTGCCCTCAGGGAGCTTCCATTCAGGTGAGAGAAGACCAGACACCAAGGGGAGCTGGACACAGTGAGGGAAGGAACAGGGTGGTCTGGAGATGGCCATGCCACCCCCCATCAGTGCCAAGCTTCCCACCGGCAGGGGCTGAAGACCTGGTGGGAGGGAAATGAGGATGCTGACTGGAGTTCGTGGCCAGCATCTCGTGTGGAGATGGAAAGTGTTCTCTTGGTTCTGCTTTATTTGATGTGCATCAGGTCACACAAATCTTCCCAGGCTTCTCTGACCCCATTGGTAGTCCTCATTTCTTCCTTTGCCCCCATCCCAGGGTCTTTCCATCACTGTTAGGATCACAGACTGTTCACAGCTGGCCTGGTGAGAAGGTTTGTTTTGGAGAAAGGAAGTTCTTAACAAGGTGGGGAGATATCTATCCTTCAGCTCCATTCCTGGAACCTTAATTAATGAGTTCCTCTGCATATTTGTGTTTGCCTTTTCTAATTTTAAGTAAACTCATTTTAAAAACTGTTTAACCTAAAGCTCACAAGTAAAAAAAAATGTTTACAGAACAGCAACACCCTGACATTGGTGAAATCCATTCTTTAAGTACATTTACAAGATGTAAAGTGAATTTACATGCTTGCATTACATAGGACCAAAAGCCTCCACCTTCAGTGAGTTTTGTTTAGGCAGGTGTCACCTCTTGGCTCAGGGCTGTATTGTAACCCCTCCTTTTAGACCTTGCTCCTCCCCAGGCTGAAGGAGAGAAAAGGGTCTCATAGGACCCTGGAGCTAGAGGAGAAGGGGACCTTAAAGGTTATCCTGTCCCCATTTAACAGATGGGGGAAATGAGGCTCACAGAGCTTCAGGGTTTGCTCATGGTCACACAGCGGCTGAGCCTGGGTTTAAACTTGGGTCCTGAGACCCTAAGGTCGCTGGTGTTGATGAATTATTGTGCTCTGCTTCTCTTCCCCTTCCCATCCCCCAATTCCAGAGTCTTTTAAGGATGGAGTTAAGCCATTCTCAGGCATGGCATCAGTAGCCCCTTTGATCTGGTGACTGGCTGAGGAATTAGGCCAGTGGAGTTCAAAGACAGGGTGCCACAGGCTGTGTGGCCTTGGTCAAATCAGTTAACCTCTCTGTGCTGTTCATCTGTAGGACTGGTAGGCTAGACCAGCTTGGACAGCCTCGGCTAATTCTGTACTACAAAGGTGGTGCTGGTATAATTCCCAGCATGCAGTGGGTTGGTCTTCCATGTTAAATAATAATCATTGGCTCACATTTATAGGGGCTTCAAAATTTACAAAGGAGAACCTGGGTGGCTTAGCAGATAGAGCACCAGGCCTGGACTCAGGAAGATCTGAATTCAAATCCAACTTCACTTCTTCTCCCTCTATTTTTTTTTCTTTTTGGTGAGGCAATTGAGGTTAAGTGACTTGCCCAGGGTCACATAGCTAGTAAGTATCAAGTGTCTGAGGCCACATTTGAACTCAGCTCTTCCTGACTCCAAGGCCAGAGCTCTATCCACTGTGCCACCTAGCTGCCCCCAAATCCAACTTCAGACACTTATTTGCTTTGTGACCCTGGGCAAATCACTTAACCTTTATTTTCCTCATCTGTAAAATAGGGATTATAATAGCACCCACATCCCAGGGTTATTGTGAAGATCTCATAAGATAATAATCATTAAATGCTTTCACACAGTGCCTGGCACATAGTAAGCACTCTATAAATGTTAGCTTTTATAGTAGTTAATTAATGATTTTCAACGACCCTGTGAAATGGGTGGTGAATGTGTTGTTAGCCTGGGATGATAGGAAGGAGAGGGTTTTTGGCTAGAGTTTGAACTGGAAGAATGTTAAAAGCTGGTTGAATCCAGTTGAATTGACTTGAGACCCTTTAATTTAATGGGGTGGGGAAATGGACTGAGGCCCAGGGAAGGAACATAACTTAACCCGAGAACTAGTGAGAAGTCTGAGCTGGTCTTTGAAAGCAGGGCTTTTGACCCCAAATCTGCAGGAGGGGAAAAAAGGCAGAAGGAAATCAGTGGTCGTATGTGGAAGGCGTGGATGGACTCAAGGGTGGACAGCAGCAGCAGGTGACAGTGGGGGCGGGGGATTGGATGCAGGCTTGGCTGGGAGAGTTGACAGGTGTGTGGCCACAGGAGAAACATTGGAGAGCTCTGTTCTGGGCTAGCAGCAGGGGACGGGAGAGGCTTCCAGCCCCGTGGAAGGGATGGAATTGCTGATTTGCTAGAATTAGCCCTCCAGATCTTGGGAGGGGAGGCTTTCTCTCTCCCACTGGTGTTTGTGCACATTGTGGGCGGCCTCCACTCCTACCCTCTTCCCAGCGCAGGCCACCCACTCCTTTCCTCCCTTACTCTAGGAGTGAGGGAAAGAAAGAATATCTCCCTCCTGGTTTTCCCTGGACTGTAAGAATACGGAGGGCTGGAGAGGAAAGGGACACCTAGAGGAAGAGAGTCTTGTTTATCCTTCAGGGCTTACCTGGAATCTTACCTTACCCTTGAGGGGTAGAGACGGGGGGGGGGTAGGTTGTGCAAGAAGTGTTCCAGCTCAGTGGCCTGTGGTCCTCCACCATGTTGTCTTCCTTGGCCTCTGGTCTCCAGTAACCCCCTCCCTCTCCTTTGGTCTCCTAAACCACTGGCCAGGTATTGTCTTTATTTATGGAGCCAAAACTTCTCATTGCTCCCCTTTTTAAAAAAGTGCCTTTCTTGACTATGACTCCTTGGAGTATGAATTATGATCTATATTTAACTGATGAAGAAACTGAAGGTCATAGTCACGTAGCTTGTGAGTGTTGAATGTTATAGCCAGGATTTGGCCCCAGTTCAACTCTCCACATACTCCATCGTACCGCCTCTTAATGCCTTGGAACAAGACTTATTATTTTCTTTTCTCTTGAATAGTGTTTTCTTTTTTCCAATTACATGTAAAAATAATTTTTAACATTCATTTTTTCCAAATAAAAATTTGGGTTCCAAATTTTCATCCTCCCTACCTTCCCCCTTTCCTAAAATGGTAAGAAATTTGATATTGGTTACATATGTGCAATCATGTAAAACATATTTCCATAGTAGTTATCTTGTATAAGAAGAAACAGAACAAAAGGAAAAAACTAGGAAGAAAAATAAAGTGAAAATAGTCTGCTTCTATTTGCATTCAGACTCCATCAGTTCTTTCTCTGGAGGTGGATAGCATTTTCCATCAAGAGTCTTTTGGAATTGTCTTGGATCATTGTATTGCTGGGAATAGCTAAGTCAATCATAGTTGATCATCGCCCTGTGTTGCTGTTACCGGGTACAGTGTTCTCCTGGTTCTGCTCACTTCACTCAGTATCAGTTCATTTAAGTCTTTCCAGGTTTTTCTGAAACCGTCTTGCTCAGCATTTCTCATAGCATAATAGTATTCCATCACAATCATATACCACAACTTATTCAGCCATTCCCCAGTTGATGGGCATCCCCTCAATTCCCAGTTCTTTGCCACCACAAAAGGAGCTGCTATCAATATTTCTGTACATGTAGAGTCTTCTCCCTTTTTTATGATATCTTTGGCATCTAGAGCCAGTAGTGGTGTTGCTGCATCAAAGGATATGCATGGCTTTGTAGTCTGTTGGGCGTAGTGCCAAATTGCTCTCCAGAATGGTTGGATCAGTTCACAACTCCAGCTGGGCATTAGTGTTCTAATTTTCCCACATCTCCTCCAACATTTATCATTTTCCTTTTCTGTCATATTAGCCAGTCTTACAGGTGTGAGGTGGTACCTCAGAGTGGTTTGATTTGCTTTTCTCTAATCAATAGTGATTTAGAGCATTTTTTATATAACTCTAGATAGCTTTGATTTCTTCATCAGAAAACTGCCTGTTCATATCCTTTGACCACTTGACAATTGGGGAATGACTTGTGTTCTTATAAATTTGACTCAGTTCTCTATATACTTGAGAAATGAGGCCTTTATCAGAGGTACTTGCTGTAAAGATTGTTTCCCAGCTTTCTGCTTTCCTTCTAATCTTGGTTGCATTGGTTTTGTTTGTACAAAACCTTTTTTTTTTCTTCTAGGCAATGGGGGTTAAGTGACTTGCCCAGAGTCACACAGCTAGTGTCAAGTGTTTGGTCTGAGGCCGGTGCTCTATCCACTGCGCCACCTAGCTGCCCCTGTACGAAACATTTTAATTTAATATAACGAAAATCATCCATTTTCCATCTCATAATGCTCTCTTTCTCTTGTTTAGTCATAAATTCTTCCCTTCTCCTTAGATCTGACAGATAAACTATTCCTTGCTCCCCTAATTTGCTTATCATATCACCCTTTATGTCTAAATCATGTACCCATTTTGACCTTATCTTTGTATATGTATAAGATGTTGGTTTATACCTAGTTTCTGCCATACTGTTTTCTAGTTCTCCCAGCAGTTTTTGTCAAATAGTGAAGAACAGGGACTTTTAACCTGGGATCTGTGAACTTTAAAAATATATGTATTTTATATAAAATATTACATTAAAACACAAAAGTATGCATATGTAATATTTTGATAACTTCCAGTATAATTTATTTCCTTTGCCATTATATGTATTTTATTTCATGTGTTTAAAATCCTTCTGGGGAAGGCTTCCTTAGGCTTCCCCAGACCAGCAGGACTAAGAACCCCCACCTTAGAACACAGACTGTATCTGTCCCATCATTTGTCACTTTTTGGAGATGTCTCTGTGTCGTTGTTGATGTTGCTATATTTTTATCAAATTAATCAATAAGCATTTATTAAATGATCACTATGGACAGGCACTGTCTAAAATCAACAAGTATTTATGAAGATTGATTAAGTTCCTGCCAGATGCAAGCATGCTGTATTAGATACTAAGGGGATACAGTGAAGGATCTGGTGGGGCTGCCTTCCTCACTTTTCCCCCGGTCTTTCTGTCCCTCCTGTCTCCACATCTCCCCTTTCTGGGCTCCCTCTGGATCCCAGGCAGAGCATACTTTCCCCCTCTGCCTCTCTTTTCTTCTCTCCATTCCCTCCCACCTTGTGTTTCTCATTTCCCTATTCTAGCCATTGACATCTAGCACTGACTTTCCCCGAATGTTTTTTGTAGGCTCGTAAGGGTCTCTGACTATATCAGGTAAAGTCTGTAAGCAAGTATCATGGGATTACAGGACTGTAGATCTGCAAAGACCTCAGACCTAGTTTCAAGTCCTTACTTTACAAATGAAGAAACTGAGGCACAAGAGAACTTTAGAGGCTAGCCTATGATCATGCAGGTAGTAAATTGCAGAGGCGTCAGCTGAGTTCTGGACCGATGACGCCAGGGCCGGCACATTTCGACCTCGTCCCTTGATGCCTCCCACACTGTCAGATGAGTGGTGTACTGAAGAAGAAAGAGATAATTAGGCTGGAGTGGTCAGGGGAGGATTCTGGAAGGGGAGGGATTTGGGTGCCAGTTCTGGCCTCCTAACTAGGATCATAGAATTTAGAGCTCAAAGGGACCTTTTAAAAAAAGTGTTGAAATCTTTTGTTTTTCCATGACCTTCATTTCCAAATCTATCCCTCCCTCCTCCCATCCCTAGAGAGCAGTCCCTTGCAACATGGACTTAAAAGAAAGGGAAAAAAAGTTCAGTAACACTAACCAGCACATCAGTGGATCCTGAGAATGTGCACAATCCTGGCTCTGTTTTATTTTATTTTTTCACTTTTTACTTTTTGAAAAAATAAATTTGTTTAATATTACATGGATTTATAATCTGTCCCACATTCTGCTCCCTCCCACTGGATAACAACCACTGCCCCTCTCCCTCCACAAATGAAACCTTCAAAAGAAGCATGCGTAGTCCTGTAAGCCAGTTCCCAGTGTTGGCTGTGCCTGAAAATTTCTGTCTCCCTCTTTGTTTTAAGTTCATCACCTCTCTGACAGGAGGTGAGCAGAGTGTTTTATCTCCAGTCCTCTGGCCTCATGGGTTATCACTTCATTGATCAGACCTCTGAAGTCTTTCCAAGTTGTTTTTCTCTATAATGTTCTTGTCATCGTATAAATTGTTCCTCCAGTTCTGCATTAGTCCAAATAGGTCTTTCTAGTTCCTTGTGAAATTGTCCTTTGTCATTTCTTATGGCCCAATAATATTCCATTACATTCACATACCATAATTTGTTTAGCCGTTTCCTACTAGGAAGACAGCCCCTTTGCTTCCAATTTTTGGCTACTACAGAAAGAGCTACTATAAATATTTTTGTACATATAGGTCCTTTTCTTCTTTCTTTGATCTTTTTGGGGTTATAGGCCTAATGGTGATATAGCTGGGTCAAAGGGTGTGCGCAGTTGGGGCATAGTTCCAAAATGGCTAAACAATTCATAGCTCCACCAACAATGTACTAGTGCATCTGGTTTCTGGTAGCCTTTCCTCAATTTATCATCTTCCTATTTTGTCATCTTAGCTAGTCTGATCGGTGGAAGGTGGAACCTCAAAGTAAGCTCCCTTATTTTACAGTGTGCACACTGAGGCCCTGAGCAGTCTGCTACAAGCAGAGTTTGAGCCAGCCTCAAACCTAGGTGCTCTACCCAGAAATCCAGTCCTTTTTTTTCAAACAAGTAATAATAATGATGATAATTGGGCAGGTAGGTGTCGTGGTGGATAGAGCACCAGGCCTGGAGTCAGGAAGACCTGAGTTCAAATCTAGCTGTAGACACTTACTAGCTGTGTGACCCTGAGCAAATCACTTACCCTTGTTTGCCTCAGTTTCCTCATCTGTAGGATGAGCTGGAGAAGAAAATGGCAAACCATTCCAGTGTCTTTGCCAAGAAAACTCCAGAATGGGGTCACGAAGAGTCAGAAAAGACTGAACTGATTAAGCAGCGCCATCACCAACAATAAAATAATAACTAGTAGCAGTTATATAAAGCTTTCAGGTTTGCAAGGCACTTGATAAATATTATCTCATTTTATCCTCACAATAACCCTGGCGGGTGGGTACTCTTATTATCATCTCTATTTTACAGAAGAGGAAACTGAGGCAGACGGGTGAAGTGTCTTAAAAGTTCAGGGTCACGCAGCAAGTAAGTGTGTGAGGCTAGATTTGAACTCAGGTCTTCCTGACTTTTCACTGTAAAGCCTTCCTGCCCTTCCCTTGTGTTTCTCAAGTCAGCTAGAACAGAAGAGACGCTTAGATGGTACTTAATGAGTAGATTTGTCGATTAAGTGATACACACAGCTTTTGACTCAGGTTGTCCCCTTCCTCATCCCTGTGCTTGCCCCCCCCCCCCATAATAATGCCAGCACATAGCAGTGCCTTTTCTGCTCAGTCTTCACATTCCCATCCTGGAGAAGAGAATAGGACAGTTCCGTAACTCAGGCTTCTTCTGCCTTCCCCGAATATTCATATTAACTTTGGCAATCACCCCACCCTCCCCCCCATCTTGGCCCCATCAGCCCTGGGCCTCTTGGGGAGCAGCTTCATGCTGTCAGGTGGGCGGCTGGCCGTCTGACTGTGACCTCCTAACCTCGGCCCCTGATGGGTGGCTGACGAAGAATAGGAGCCGGGATTGGGGGGCAAAGGGGGGCAGCCTATGAGGGGGCAGTCTCCACATGAGCCATTGTTCAAGAAAGAAAGAGAGCCCAGTCCTTGCTGGTGACCAGGCCCAGGGTCTGCTCTTGATTCCCTTTGTGAATCAGGCTGGGGTTTCTTCAGAGGCCTGAGCTTTGACCCTGACTCCAACAGGCTCTTGTTTTGACTCACGTTGGCCCGAGTTGGTTTTTTTCATTACCACCCCCATCTCTTCTCCACAATAGCACGTCAGAGCCCCCAACTCAGCCCACTTAGGAAGGGTGGAGAATCCACCCATAATAATACACATTAACACTTGTATAGTTCTTTAGGCTTAGAGTTGTAAAAGTCAGAGCTGGAAGGGAGATATGACCAGAGATTATTAGAATATATAACTCAGAATATATCAGAACAAGAAAAGACCTATCAGCATAGAATATTATTGTATAGTGTGGTTTATTTGGAAAGCACAAAAGCATGTTAATTCATTTAAAAATGGTAAATTGCTAAGTTTCATTTTTCTATCACCTTCATTCCAAATATATTGCTCACCAGAGAGCAATCCCTTGTAGCAAAGACTAGAAAAAAGAGGGGGGAAAAGCAGCTTAGCTTAGCAAAACCAGACAAGTCTGAGTGTATGCAGGGTTCCACACCCATAATCTCCCAAAGAAGGGAGAGGGGCACGGTCATTTTCTTTCTTCATCAGCGGCAATCTTCATCATTATAATTACTTAGCCTTCAATTTTGGTTGCTGTTATTCTTTCTAGTTACATTGTTGTAGTCATTGTGTAGATATCATCTCCTGGTTTTCCTTACTTTGCATCAGTTCACATAAGTCTTCCCAAGTTTTTCTGTAAAACATGTTAATTCTAACATAGACTTATAGCATAGAATATTGAATATTAGGTTTGGATTTTCAAAATCACCCTCTTTATTTTACAAATGAAGGAACTACTATCATGGTACAATGGAAAAACCTGGCTCATTTCTGAGTAAGCTCATTTCTGAGATTACCTGCATCACCTTGGACAAATCACCCTTTCTAGGATTCGTTTTTCTCCTTTGTAGATTAAAGAGTTGGACTAGGTAACCTCTGAAGTTGCTTCCAAGTCTAGATCTATGATTCTCTCATCTCACAGTTGGTTGGTTAATGGTCCAGTGGGATTAGAACCCATGCTTCCTGTTTTTCAGTTTTGTTTCCTCCCCAAGGGGTTGGAAGGGAAAAGGTTCAGGGTTGAGTACTTTAGGTAAGTTGGAGGCCTGGATGATATGTGAATTTAGCCATATTTCAGCTGGTATGAGATACCTTCCCTGGCTACCCCAAACCCCTGCCCCATACCTCTCTGGCCCTGGTAATCTTAGAGTGAGATCATAGGATTTTAAACCAGAAGAAGTCTATAATATCATCTACCTCAGACCTCTCATTTTGCAGAGTAGGAAACTGAGGCCCAGAGAGGTTTAGTGACTTGCCCTGAGTCATACAGGGCAAACAAAGCAGATTCAGGATTTGAACCCAGGCCTTTAGGCTCCAAATCAAGTTTGCCCTCTGCTATAACTTAGAGCTAAAAGCATGAGGCAGAAATGAGCATGAGGACTGTGGGTAATGGTGGAGAGGGCATCTCTGGAGGAGTCTGGGCTGTGGGTGATGGTGGAGAGGGCATCTCTGGAGGAGTCTGGGCTGTGGGTGATGGTGGAGAGGGCATCTCTGGAGGAGTCTGGGCTGGCTGGTGTGCCCCGTGAACAGGCTTGAAGGTGTAAGGGGTGGTGCAGCACTGGGGCCGTCTGAGGAGTATTCACCCCTACCTGCCTTCTCTCCCTTTTCTCTGCAGCTGCCTGTCCTGTGTGAATGGCTCCTTCCCCTGTCACTGGTGCAAATACCGACACATCTGCACCCACAATGCTGCCGACTGCTCCTTCCAAGAAGGCCGGGTCAACGTGTCGGAGGTAAGGGCCATCACTCCTCTCCCTCTCCTCTCCCTCACCAGTCTGTCTTAGGTGATAGATTTAGATCCCAGAGGGATATTAAAGATCCATCCTTCTCATTTAATAGAGGAGGAACTCAGGAGAAGGAGAAGTGACTTACCCAAGGTCATATAAAAAGTGCCCGAGCTGTGATTTGAACTCAAGTCTCCTGACTCCAATTCCAGCATTCTGAACCCTGATGCTTGGGAGCTACAGTGGGAGAAAGCATGGTCCTGGCCCATAAGCAATGTACAGCCTTCCTCAGTGGAAGCATCGCAGAATACAATAAAATTATAGCTATAGGAATTCAGAGGAGAGGGATGCCGGTGGGCAGGAGAGCCTGGGATGACTTCTTGGAGGAGGCGTGAGTCCAGCTGAATCTTGGAGATTCAGCAGGACTTGAGCAGAGCAAGGGGGCTGATTTTCCAAAGGCAGGGGCACTCACTGTGTATGGGGTGGGGGAGGGCAGCAATGGGAAGAGCTTGTCCCTGGGATAGTAACAGTAGAAAGTGTCTATTTGAGTGGAGTGAAAAATGATGTTAGAAAGGTGGGCTGGAGTCTGAAAGGTGCTGTGGCTTTTGAATTACAGGTTGAGGAGTTTAGGCTCTTTCCTGGGGTCTCCAGCCTTTACCTTCCCCTATATCTGTACTGTCCTCTCTCATTCACTTACTTATTTTTTTTACTTAGCATTTGAGGGGGGGTGGCAGTAATTTAAAAAAAAACAATCTTATTTTCATTTCTGAATTCTCATGCATTCTATTAAGCACTTCATTTATACCTAGACTTGTGCTAGTTTCTATAAAGAGAAAGATAAGACGTGGAACTTGCCCTCGGGTAGCTTACAGTCCAGTGCTGATTGACTCTGTGTTCTTCTCTTCTGTTATCTTGGACAGATCTCAGAGCCTTTTCTGACCTAAATTTCCTCCCTCGTCCATGGAAGGTTGGAAATACTCTGGAAGCCCCTAGTTCTGATGTTCTAGGTTCTTGGTTCCTGATCATCTCTGGCATTCTGTATTCTAAGGTCTCTTCTGGGCTGCAAGTTCTGTGTCCTCACATTCTGTGCCCTTCCAGGTCTAGCATTTTATATTTTAACCTTCTGTGGTCTAAGATGTTTTCCGGCACAAACGTTCTGTGGCCCTGTGGAGAACAATAGCCTTTCATTGTCTCCTGCCTTCCCGACTCATTGCCAGCAGAGGCTCCTGGTTTCCCTCCCACGTGATTAAACATTACTGGCCCTCACCCTTCCCCCAGCTGCATCTGAAACTCTGACCTGGAGACTCCTGCCCTTTCTCCCTTCTCCTCCCCCTTCCTCTCCCTCCCCTCTCTGTCTCTCTCACTCTATCTCTGTGCCTCTCTCCCTCCCTCACGCTCCCCATTTTTCTGTCTCTCATCCAGTTTCTATTTGAAAGTGTCTCAGGAGGGAGCATCGACTCCGGTCTGGAGCAGTCCCACCACTTCCAACCGGCTTTCGTTGTTAGGAGGATTTTTCTTTTCATTTCCCTCTTTGCTACTCCCGAGTAACCTCGTCAAGTTCTTGGAACAGTTCTGCATTTGTCTTGCATTGTTCCAAGCACTTTCCTCTGGGGCCGAGCAGAACAAACCAAATCCCTCATCCCTCAGATTCTTGATGACCCCCGGAGTTTTCTCTTTTCTAGGTTGAATACCCCTTCAGCTGGTCCCCAGGTAGAGTGCTTGGGGATGGGAGTCATATTGTAAATTCGCAGTCTCCTCACTGGCTTTCGGTTAGAGTAGATGCTGGCTGGTCTGCCCCAGTTATTCCTAAATTTACCTCCTGAGCAGGTCTAGGATTGCAACCAGAACCTTGTCTGACCCCACTGATGTGCTGTTCAACACTGACCATGTTCTCCCACAGTGGCCTTGGAATAGGGGCCCAAGAAGCTGACTGCCCTCAAGAGGCAGTGGCTAGAACTTACCCGAAGGTTCGTGATCAATAGCCAGGAAACACGAGGGGCTTGTCCCCCAGTAGGGAGGAGATTAGAGCTCCCCTGTCTGTATTCGACTTAACATGCCAGTGGGCCCAGGGTTAGCTCCCGTCCCCACTGTAGAGTCTCCAGGAGGCTACCTCATCTCCTGCCTTTGTAAATCAGCCCCAAGTCCTTGGAAGTTCTATAGAATGGTAGAAAGACTGTCTCTGCCCGGTCTTCCAAACTTGCAGGAGTGTCTCACTCATCCAAGACCGGCTTCTCAGGTCAGAAGCATCACTTTTTAGATTTGGAATGGACCTCAGCCATCGGATTGCCTCTTACCATCATTTTACAGAGGAGGGGGACTGAGACCTAGTAACCTAGATAAGTGACTTGGCCAGGATCACATAGTGAGCCAGGACTAGAACCCAGCTCCTCTGCATTGCAGTGTGGTACTGTATGGCTGCTAGTGAATGCATGCCGGATTCCTCCCAACAGAGCCTGCTGTGAAAGGCCAGCAGTTACTGGACAGAGAGACAAGGCCGAGGACAGTGCTTCCTCATTAGGCCCATCGCTTGATTGTTACCCAGCCCGCCAGCTGCTTTCTTTGGGGGCACAGGCAATGGGACCGAAGGCTTGTTTCCATGGCTTCCTATGGGGCAAGGAAAACTCAGTTTGATTAACTGGCAAAGCAGCTTGTCTGTTCTTCAAGTAATTTGAAGTGCTGCTTTGTAATTGATAGTAATTAGGTAGTAATTATTTTGGTGCCTGGGCGAGGCATTGACTTTATTTATGTCTTGGTGGCTTTTCCTAGAATCATAGAATGTTAAGGCTGGAAGGGACTTTACCATGCAGAATGTTAGCAGATGGAGACATGGAATGTCAGAGCCAGAAGATCATCTGGGGGTCACTTTGTCCAACTGCCTCCTTTTATAGAAGCAGAAAGGGAAGCCCCGGGAGAGGACATCAGTTGCCCAAAGTCACACAAACCTCAAAGCACTGTATAAAAGCTAGCTATTACTACTGCTACTACTAACTAATACTCCTCTTCCTCTTCCTGCTGCTGCTACTACTAATCCTATTACCACCACCACTATTACTGCTACCACCACCACCACCATTACTACTACTCCTATTACTCCTACTCCTGGCAGAGCTTAGATTAGAACCCAAGTTTCCTGACTCCCTATCCAGAATCCTTTCTAGGAACCATGGCCTCTAGCAGTGAATTTGCCCTTATGACCAGAAAGCCTGTCTTTAGCCTTATTGTCTGTTTCATTCATTCATTCATTCATTCATTCATTCATTCGTTCATTTGTTCATTCATTCATTCATTCATTCATCAAACATTATTGAGTGCCTTCTGCATCCCTACATTTTTCCATATGGAGAAAGAAGAATTGCTGAAGGTTGGTTAGTAGAGCTAAAGGAAGGCTGCTGATCTTCGGGTGGCTCCTCGGTGGGGCATTTATGAGAGGACACGAATGGGCAGTAAAGGCGTGGGCAGGTTTGGATCTGCACCTACAGAGAACGTGCCCATTTCTGTGACATCTCAAATCCTTAGCAGCTCTGTGCCCCGGCCCAGCCCGCAGGCCGTCTGAGGTCACAAGCCACGCACACATGGAGTAGCCAAGAAGGATTGCATAGAGTGGATGGGTGCTCCTCGAGAGTCAAGCCTCTGTCACTTGGTCACCTGGCGCACTGTTTGGTGCCATTATTTCTTGGCTGGTTGGTTAGCCAGCATCTCCAGTGTGGTTTACTGGAAAGGGCGTCTGATCTTGGAGATGCCTCGGATTCTAGTCTTCGCTGTGCCCCTACCTCTGTTTGTGACCTTGGGTGTGTCCCTTCTCCCTCTGGGTGCCAGCTTCTTCCTCTGTGACATGAGGAGGCTGGACGGGTCCCATGCAGCTTTAACCACATGGGAAGCCGCGGTTCTTCCTACATTATAGCGTTGCAAAGGCCTCATCTTTTAGTCCCAGTGGAAGATTTCAAAAGTGAGGCTGAGGTCAACCTGTGCTTGGGAGTGGGGCCTGGGGAGGGGAGTAGTGGTGGTGAGTTAGTTGGGGGTCCAGGACTCCTTAGAGGAAGGGGCTGGGATTTGATGTTGGAGAGAAAGAAGGAATGGAAAAAGCTACTCCAAGTTGAGACTAGATCAATTGTAGGTAATATCCAAGGCCTGATCCTTAGGAGAAGGAAATTGTGTTGCTAGAATCAGCCTGATTCTTACCTTGGGCCCTTTGAGTAGCCAACAGCTGGAATCCTGGAAGTTCAGATGGTGACTCATGAGCCTGACATTCATTGTTCTTAATAATAATAATAATCACTATTATAATAATAATAAACATTCCTGAATCACTCTAAGGTTTCAGAACACTTTATGAATATTATCTGATTTTATCCTTGGAACAAATCGAGGAGGCAGGTAGTCTTAATATCTCCTTTTCCTAGATGAAGAAACTGAGGCAGACAAAGATTTAGTGACTTTCTCTGTCTCATAGAGCTAATAAGTATCTGAGGCTGAATTTGAACTTGGGTCTTCCTTCCTCAGGCCTAGCACTCTAGACACTGAACCACACAGTTTTGGAAACAATACAGAAAACAACCTAGAATGTTAAGATTGGAAGATATCCGAGAGATTCTCTAGACCAGGGGTGGTGGACCTGCAACCTCAAGGCCACATGTGGCCCTCTAGGTCCTTTGGGTGCAGCCCTTTGACTGAATCCAAACTTCACAACAAATTTGTTCTGTGAAGTTTAGATTCATTCAGAGGGCCGTACTTGAGAACTTAAGAGGGCCACATATGGCCTCAAGGCTGCAGGTTCCCCAGCCGTGCTCTAGTGTAACCCACCTTTTCCCCCTAGCCCCCTAACTTTTTTTTTAAGTAGATGAGAAAGCTATGGTGTGTACTAGACCACACAATCTCTTTTAATGGACCAATTTAATAGAATTGGAGGATTACTGGAAGGGACCTTTGAGGTTGTTGGGCCTATGCGGCTAGGATTCTATGGCCCCCTTGATGAAGTCAGTGAATCCCTCTTAGGCTGCGTGACTTCACTCACACAGTTTATTGGAGGAGCTGAGACAGAGCTTCAGGTATCCTGCCTTCTAGACAGTGACAGGTGTATGCCTGTTTCAAACACATTCATACACATGGGGCAAGTCTTCAAGGTAAAGCTGGTAACACTGATGCAGGCCTGAACCTGAGAGGCCTCCTTGGTCCTACCACATACTCAGAGGCCTGAGTTCTACCCCTCTCCCAGCACCCCTTTCTCATTTTATTGGCTAGGTTACTTGGGCAGGTCATGTATCAGTGCTCAGTTTTGCCGAAAGGAGACAGTTAATACTTTTAGACTTTTCTGGAGTAGTAGGAGTTGGACTATATGATCATGTGAAGACCATTCTCACTTTCTGATCCATGATTTTATATGGACACCAAGGCATCTACCTGCTTACATTCCTGCCAGTAAAGGGTTAATGGGAATCAGCTCTGGCAGTACAGGGTAGGTGGAAGTTTGCCGCCATAGGAACTTTGCCAGGCCAGGCATGAAGCTTCTGATGGAGACATGGGTTGGAAGCCCTCTGTCTTGGGGGAGGGGCATTGTCTTTCCGGGGTGGTTGGAGGGATGCCCAGGCCAGCACGTTGGGGCAGGACACACAGTGGCCAGCGTTCCCGGCCACCTTGCCAGAGCCAGGTGCTTCCTGTTTTGAAGTGGGGGTGTGGGGCGGGTTAGGGAGTCAGGGCCAAGAGGGATGTGTGTGGAATGCAGGCTGGAGGAAACTGAGGTCCCTGGGGACTTGAGGCCGGAGAAAGGAGCTGGCGATTGGTGAGTTTGGGAGGTGAGATTGAGGCTGTGTGGATGTGTGACCCCGGAGCGGGGGGAGTGATGCGCAGAGGTATACAATGGCGGTCTGTTCTCTGTCCTGTTCAGTGACTTGCAGGCAGCACAGGGGGCAGAGGTCTACCCGGGAACAAGGGTACAAGTTCCTCTGTTGCCCCAGTGAGGGGAGAAGGGAGGAATCCAGGTCAAGGCAGCCTCCCTGCTGAGCACCTCTTGCATATGCAGCCCCATGGCGCCATAGAAGGTACCTTAGAACACCGAGTGTCAGAGCTAGAAGGAATGTTAGCATGTGGAATATCAGGGCCGGAAGGGTGCTTGGAATTCTTCTCTCTTCTCCCTCTCCCTCTCCTTCTCCTCTTTCCCTACTTCTCCCTCCCTTCTCTTTCCTCTTTCTAAGTCACTTATTCTTTAGAGATCAATCAGGCAGTAAGCACTTACGAAGTGCCAACTGTATGTAAAACCACACAACCTGTGTAGTTCCTAGTATTCTGGATTCCTTACTCCTTTGACCCTTAGAAACTCAGTTTCTTTGGGGAGTTAAGACTCCAGAGGACAGTCCAAGACAGAATATAACCATGTGCTCATTTATGCATTTCTGAAGATGGTCGGAGGGAGGAAAGGTCAGTAAGGTCTGCAGTTGTCAGGGAAGACTTCATGTCAAGGAAGAGAATAAGTATTTATCTAGTACCTGCTATGTGCCAGGTGCAGTGTGAGTGAGTGCTTCACAATATTATCTCATTTGATCCTCCCAACACCCCTGGGAGATCGGTGCTGTTATTATCATCCCCATTTTACAGATGAGGAAACTGAGGCAAACAGCAGTTAGGTGACCTGCTCAGGGTTGCCCAGCTAGCTAAGTGTTTGAGATAGAATCTGAACTCAGGTCTTCCTAGGCCCAGAGTTCTATCCATTTAGCCACCTAGCTGCGTAGGAGTGGAGTATATGAGTCTTTTATTTTTTCCCCCATACGTTTCTGATAATTTTCATTATTTCTTATTCAGTTATTATGGATTCTCCTTTTTCATTTTTGACACTAACATTTTGGTTTTCCTCCTTTTTTTTTAAACATTTAAAAAAAATTTTGAGTTCCACATTCTTTTCCTCCTCTTTTCATTGAGAAGGCAAGCAGTAGGAGTATGTGAGTCTTGATGGGAAGGTAGAAAGGAAGTGTGAGAGAGGCACACCCTTATGCAACGGTAAGAACACAGGATTTGGGATTCTAGGGGAGACCCGGGTTCAAGTCCTAGCTCTGATACTTATTTTGTGGAACTGGATAAATCACTTGACCTCCCTGAGGAGACTCAGTTTTCTCATCTGTGAAATGGGAATAATAACTCCACTTAGTACAAATCAATCAGTTAGAAGCATTTATTATTTATTGTGTACCAGGCATGTGGATGACCGCTGGGGATACAAAGACAGAAGGGAATTGTACTGTATGTACTCCTTATGAGTACCTCTTGCATATGCAACCCCATGGTGCCATAGAAGGTACCTTAGAACACTAGAAATAAGACCTAACCCTAATTCCAAGGGAATGCTGTGAGCAAAGACCTGGAGGTGGGAATGAACAAGGCCTGTCTAGTGCTTTCTTATGGGACATGGGATGATGGAGTGGGATGAGATCAGTGATAGAGTTTTGTGTTCAGCCTGGCCCAGGGGCCATTTTGAACTTGAGACACAGTGTCTGCAGGGCCCCGTTACAGGGTAAACCTGAGGGCGCTCCTGTTGTTGGGGGAACAAGGTTTTGTTGGGTGCCTACTGCGTGTTTTCTTTCTCTTCTGCTAGAATTCTCTTCTATGGGAGGTCTGAATGGAAGAGGAGGGGCTCCTCAGCTCTTTGGGGGAATTTCTGGGGTCCCCTTCCCCACCTTGGGCCAAGGGAAGGAACTTGCAGAAAGTACACCCCTTAGAGCCTTCTCTTCTTGACTTTCACTCCCATCTCCACCTCCAGTGGGCAACGGGGGAGAGGAATAAAGATAGATTCTTTCCCTGGTAGAGGTGTCAGCATAAACATTAAAACTAAGCAGCAGCTGGAGGCACATCTGGAACACCCCCAGAAACATAACAACTATGCCCAGAGTAGGTTTTCTATAACTATTCATTGAATCATTGAACAAATCAATCATCCCTTCAGCCCCTCCTTCTAAACAGATCTTCCCTGATCATTTACTTTGTACCTGGTGCTGTCCAGAATTAGAGGGCAGGGAGGATCTCTGCTTTCAGGGAGACCATACTCAAACCCCTGAAACGCTGAGAACAATATAAGGAGGCCTTCAGTCGGAAGAGTGGAGGATGAGCGTTACAGAGAGTCCATGAGGCTCCAAGGACATGTGCCCTCCTTACATAGGTGCCGTGTTTCTCTGTGTCCTGACTCCAGTCTTATTCACTGGTTCTGAGCCCAGTGAGGCCCCAAGGGGTTGTACCTGCTAAGGAAGGCTGGCACAGAGAGACTCAATTAGAGGCAGTCTTAGGTGTTAGCAAGTTGATAAGAATAACAACAGTAGGTAGTGCTTATATAGTGCTTTATAAATATTCTCTCACTTGATCCTCACAGCATCCCTGAGAGGTTTATCATCCGCATTTTTTGGATAAGGAATTGAGGCTGGGTGAGGAATTAAGTGGCTTGCCTTGGTTAACGTAGCTTGTAAATGTCTGAAATGGGATTTGAACTCAGGTCCTCTTGACTCCACTAACTTACCTCCAGATCTCAGAAATTGCGAAGTGTTTATGAAATTCCTCTTGGCCCTTGGCAGAGGCTGTCTGTGTGGTTCTTGATTGGAGCCTAATGTCCCTCCTAATGAGGGATATGCCCAAGAGGTTCTGTGTGGTACCAGATATTGGGGAGGACAGGAGATACATCTTGGCAATAAATGAACGACATAGAATAGGGTGGAGCTGACAGCCATCCTACTTCTTGGCGTGCCAGGGCTTTGAAACAATGGCATTGTTTGACCAATCTGGGAGAACTTCCTAGTAGAAACAGGCATCCAGGAGAGCTGACGTGGGGAAGAGGGCTGTCTGGTTCCATGAGTGCTCTAGGTATAGGGCTCTGCCCAGGAGGCCAGTTGCTGGCAGAAGGATAGGGCCCAGGTGAAAGGAGTGTTAAGCAGATGCCCTGTAGGAGGCAGCTGGCAGCAGGGTACTGGAGGCAGCAGAGGAGGGTTTATCGAAAAAACCCGATTCCTAGTCTGAGGGAAAACCAGGGGGAACCTTGAGAACTGGCAAGGCACACTCCTAACTGGTGGGTTGCCAAGACACTGAGGTGAGAGAGAGAAGAAATCAAATAAGGAGCAGTTCATTATCAGAGACCCATCCTAGGCATTGGAGGATGTTGGAAGTGGAAGGCACCACAACACTGGGAGAGGCTGAGACTGGAGAACGTCAGGCCTGGAAGGAGGGACCTGGAAGGTCTAGCCCCAGCCCTGAGGTGGAGGCAGATGGAGCGGCCTGTCTCGGGGTGTCTTCCCTTGGTGACATTTCCCAGAATTAGCTTTTCCGTTGTGGGCAGGAAAAGTAAACTTGTCTGAAGTCTCTCCATGTAGTCGGGGGACCCCGCGGGATCTGGGTCTGAGACACCTTCCGTAGGGAGCTGTAGGATTGGGGTTCCTGGGTTGCCTGCTTTCAAAACAGGTTATTAATTCTCCCTATTTAAAGGGAGTGGCTCTTGGGGACCCCAGCTCCCGTGGCCCGGTATTCCCCTGCTGCCTCGGGCCCTGCAAGCAGGCAGAGGGGATTGCATCAGGCTCCTGTTGCCAAAGGGGCTGACCCCAGAGACCTGGAGCTGTTTTTCTCCCTGACTCTGGGCTATTTCTGTGCTCTCTCCACTTCCCTGGTCTTATCTTTGACCCAAAGCCTGGGGCCACACTGTCCCAGTGCAAACTGGTCCCTGATTTCCCTCTCACCCCCAAACCTCAGCTGGTCCTCTCTCTGTTCCCTGCAAACAACCCCTAAGTTGACCTCCTCATTATTGGGCAGTTGTCCCTGTCAGTGAGGTGGTGGCTGCTATGTGATCAAGACCCTTGAAGCTCATCCTGCTAAAAGAGAAACATGGTAGTGGGAGCTTGAAGGGATCTGAGAGGTCATTGAGGCAGTGTGGTGCATTAGCAAGACTACTGGATTTGGAGTCAGAGGACCCGGGTTCGAATCCCAACTGCTATTCCCTGTGTAAATTTGGGCATTTAATTCGTCCTTGTGGGCCTCAAATTTTCTCAGATATAAAATGAGGACCTTAGACTACATGACCTCTAAGGCTCTTTCCAGCCCTAAATCTGTGATCTGGTTCAACTCCCTTTTTACAAATGAGGAAACTGAGGCCCGTTGATATGAGATCACTGACTCAACATTGCCCCAGTAGCACATGGAATTGTCAGGACTAGAATTCAAGGCCCTTGGCATCCAGGGCACTGTCCATTCCATCTGATTTCTTGACCTCATTACACTTTAATTAATATTTTCATCCGTAAAATGACCAACTTGTACGTTTTTAAAAAATATATATTTTTAATTATTTTTATTTCTTAATGAGGATCGAGTTAGATAATGGATAGGTAGGTGCTCGAGAGGTTATTATTGTTTCATAATTTGGGCACTTGGCTGGGTAGAGTAGGCCCTGGGGAATGGGCATCGGGAGGCTTAGATCTCCTGGGCTTGCTGTGGTCCAAACCTGAAACTCCATGCAGCAGGTCTATAAGTTAGCATTCGGGTGGGGACATGGGCCTCTGTTTATTCATCTTTAAAATGGATGGAAGGTTTCACTAGATGATCTCTGAGCTCCCTTCCAGCTCTGAATCTATCTGCCTTGCTGTCAGCTCCAGCTACTGGTACTTGTTCTAGTTTCTGAGATCAAGCAGAAAAAGACTGTCGTGCCATGGAGAGAGCGTCGGATTTGGGGTCAGAAAACTTGGGTTCAGGCCCCACTACATTGGGCTTGTCATTTAGCCTCTCTGGGCCTCAGTTTCCTCATCTGTAGAATGGGGAGGGCAGAGGAGAAGGCCTCTGAGGTCTCCTCCGTCTCATCATCAGTGAACCTATGGAAAATCTAGCCGTGGCAGTAGTCCCAAATGGGGAGGAAAACGGCATTGCTCTGCGTCCTCAAAGCTGACGAGCTGTCCTCTGGCAGCGCTGTAATACGTACAGTACATCGTGTGCTGCATCAGAGTCCGAGGGCCTGCTTTCAGACCCCAGCTCTGCTCTGTGTTACTTCTATGGCCTTGGGGAAGTCACTCAGCCCATCTCAGCCTCAGTTTTCTCATCTGTAAAATCAGGGAGTTGGACTGTGTGGTGTTTGAAGTCCCTTTTAAAGCTCTATAGCTGGGTTCCTTTGATTCTAGCTTTGTGACTCTGGGCAAGTCAACATAACCACTCTGTGCCTCAGTTTCCTCAAATGTAAAATGAGGTCAGATCCAGCGACCTCTTACATCTTTTCCAGCTCTACCACTTAACTCCCTGTGTAACTTTAGGCAAGTCATGTAACCACTCTGTGCCTCAGTTTCCTAAAATGTAAGATGCAGAGGTCAGATCCAGTGACCTCTCTCCCCCTCTCGACTCTTGTCAGTGATGCTACAACCCCGTGTCCCGCTTGCTGAACCTCTTTCTCTTTGCTCTTCCAGGACTGTCCTCAGATCCTGCCGTCCACACAGATCTACGTCCCCGTGGGCGTGGTAAAGCCCATCACGCTAACGGCCAAGAACCTACCCCAGCCTCAGTCCGGCCAGCGCAATTACGAGTGTATCTTCCACATCCCCGGCAGCCCGGCCCGCGTCACCGCCCTGCGCTTCAACAGCACCAGCATCCAGTGTCAGAACACATCGGTGAGTGTGCCCACCAAAAAGAGTCCGAGTGGCTGGTGCAAGGAGAGCCTGGGACCAAGAGTCAGGAGGCTCGGGTTCTAATCCTGGTTGTGTACCTAACTAGCTGGGTGTCCTTGGGGCTGTTCTCACCCTCCCAGGGCCCTCGTGCGCCGAGTCTTCTGGGTCCTCCCTGGCCTTGACAGCGCAGTGTCAGACCCCTGGGCTGTGTAGGGTGACTGTGAGAAAACCAGCTGCTTTATCTGGGATTTTAAGGTCCATAAAGACTCCACACCTCCAGCTGATCTTCGCAGCATCTTTGTGACATGAGTACTCTCATTACCCTGAGTCTGAGAAAGATGAAGTGACCTGCGCAGCTGGTCAGTGTCTGAGGCTAGTTGGGAACTCTGACTCCCAGGTTCAAGTGCTCTGTCCTTCACGTGTCTGTCTTACCCCACCCCACTGCCCAGTAGTATTTTGTGACCCTCCTGCCTAAGGGAAGCTTTTCTCCTCCTAGTCCAAGGATGCCCATTTGCTCTGGCATCACACACTGCGGGAGCAGCTTTCTCACATGGCCCCTTAAAAGGTGGCGGCCTGCCAGGTCAGTGGGGAGGCTGTCCTTCCCTTGGGGAGGACATGCAAAGCCTCCAGCCCTCAGAGGTTTGGGATTAGTGTGGTGGAGAAAGAGCCACTTCCAGTGCCCCCAGGTCACCATGCTTATAGATGTGTGCATTGAGAGGAGGGAAAGAAGGATGGCAAAGTTCAGTGGAAAAAACATTTCTTCTGGAGGATGTGGGGTTTTTCTAAAACATTGAACTTTTTTTAATTGTGTTGGTGTTTGGAGTAACAAGAAGCAGTTTCTCCTCTGAAGAATTTCCAGATTTCCCCATGCTTTTCATTTTACCTTTCAACCTAGTTATGAAAAATATATTTTACAATTTTCATTAGCCAGGGAGGTGGCTCTAAATCTATAAGCACATTAAAAGTGTAGTAGGTATATTCCAGTTTCTACCCCATTAAGGTCCTTTCCCACTTCCCACCAGGGCTCCCAGCTCCAAGATTTCTGGCTCTTTACAAGCCTGTGGATCTGTGTTGTGGGTCTCCTTTGTGTCCTGCTGTGTGGGTGGTGGGTGCGTCCTGTGTGCCTAGTTGCGTTTGTAAAGTGTGCTGTGTTGGTGGTTTGTGAATGTCCTGGCCCCAGGCCAAATGACTGCGTGCTCCTTTGGTGGATGGCTGTTTGCTTATGTGCCAAGCCTTTGGAGTCCCCTGGCCCAGGTCAGTCCCAGAAGCCCTCAGGGTCCCTCTGAGGTTTTAGGTCTGACCCCTCTCTGGGCTTCATGTTCTGTGTCAGCATTTGGCCTGTGAATAACTTGAGGATGACCAGGACGATGAGGGGCTTGGGAGACCCTGACAGTTGAAAGGGCAAAGTTTGCCAGCTTTGGTAAGGGGTAGACTCAGAGGGAACAACAGAAATGTCTTCACGCATTTGAAGAGTTGTTGTGTGGAGGAAGGATTCACTCTATTCTGCTTGGTCCCAGAGGGAGAGAGAAATAGGTGCCTCTGGGTGAATTCTGCACAGTTGAGATTTGGGCTCAAGACACAGTCAATGAGTTTTTCCTCTGAATTGTTCAAGCGGAGGCTGGGTAACTGTCATGAGCGCTTTAGAGAAAATACTTGCTCGGGTGAGAACTGGTCTAGATAACTTTGGAAGTGCTTTCCCCCTCAGATTCTGTGATTCCGAGTCATGGCAAGCTCACAATGGGATATCATGGATAGGAATTAGGAGACCTGAATTCCAATCCTGGTTCTATAACTTAAACCTTCAGGACTGTGGTCAAATGAGGCCCCCATAAGAGGTCTTCTAGGAGTTAGAGGTATAGGTGCAAGCACAAATCAAAAGTTGGGATAAACTTTGATTCAGAATCTAGGCCAGCAGGACCCCTGTCAAAAGACCCTCATCTTCCTTTGCTGGACAGCTGTGGGTCAGGCCTTTGCTTCCACTTGAGGCATATGTCCAGGTCAGTCCCAGAGGCATCTTCCAAGGGGACTGAGGATCAAGGTATCCTGAGCTTACTGGTCATTGTCAGCACCAGTTGGGGACTAAAGGGCAACTTTAGGTCAGAAGGCCAGACCTAGGGCTCCCCAGCAGTGAAGGAGTGGGGCTCAGCCCTTAGGGTGTGCAAGTCAAGGCTGGAAGGCTAGAAGAAAACAAGGAGGGCAAATCTTGATTTTCTGGTCTTAAGAAAAGAGAAGACAAATCTCTACCATCTGTAAATTCTTTATGTGCTAACAAGATCAAGCTGGAGGCAGTCTTTATCCCTTCCTTCCTTCCTTCCTTCCTTCCTTCCTTCCTTCCTTCCTTCGTTCCTTCCTTCCTTCCTTCCTTCCTTCCTTCCTTCCTTCCTTCCTTCCTTCCTTCCTTCCTTCCTTCCGTCCATCCGTCCATCCCTCCCTCCCTCCCTCCCTCTCTCTCTCTCTCTCTGTCTCCCTCCCTCCCTCCCTCCCTCCCTTTCTCCCTTTCTCTCTTTCTCCCTTCCTCCCTCCCTTCTTTTTTCTCCCACTACCTCTCTCTCGCTTCTTTCTGTTCCTTGCTTACATGGATACTTGCACAGCCGATCATAAAATGCATGAATCTTGGCACCAGAAGGTTCCTTAGAGATCATCGAGTCCAGCCCCTTCTTTTTACAGAGGATAAACGTGGGGCCCAGGGATCATAGGATCATAGATTTTGAGTGAGGAGGGGCCTCAGAGGCTACCGAGTCTGACCCCTTTCGATTTACCGATGAAGAAACTGAGGCCCCAGAGGGAATAAGTTGCTTTTGGCCACAGTCGTGTGAGTAGCAAAGTGGCAGAAGTGAGCTTTGACCTGGGGTCCTCTGATGTCCCATCTGGGCCACTAGATTGGCCCCAATTGTCACATAATCACACACCTGTTCACTTGTGGTGAATACAGGCAGAGGCAATGGAATGCAGCCATTGTGAGGGGAAAGAGCTTGACTTATGAACATAGGGCTAATAAATTGGTGTCACACTTAAGTATATGAGAGCCACAGATCTGTACATAAGGGTCCCTGAGGGCCGCACAGTGACTTAGTTTTAAAATGGGGTATTATCTACCTTTTTACCTCTCATACGTGGAGGTGTTTGACATGGAGAGTTGACGTGGGACACTAGGAAAACTTGGTTTCCTCTCCTGACTTTGACTTTCCCCTCCTGACTGGCTGTGTGGTGGCAGGTAGGTCACCCCATCTTGGTGTTCTGGGAGACCCTTGGTGCAGAGTAGATGCCAACCTACAATGGTAGAGGAATTTTCTCATCCATCCCAATGAAATCAATGAACCAGTCCCTGCCTCTATGAACAGGGGGTTGGTTTCGTGGCTATCTCCATGAAGATGGGGTAGGGTGAGACAGAGCTTAGAAATGGACACCATATTGGATGAGATGATAATTAAGTCCCCTTCTGGTGACTGATTCTCGTTAGCTGGGAGACTCCCTCTCCAGCCCTCCTTACCTCCCAAAGTAGGATGCTGTAGTGAAAAGAGGGTTGCAGGAAATCTTGATTCTAGTCTTGTCTCTATCATTAACTGATCATAGGACCCTGGAGCGAGTTTCTTGTCCACCTGGGCCTCAGTTTCCCCCTCTGTACAGTGAGAACTGGGAATCAGCCCTGCTTGGGTCGATTCTAGAGCTCTTGATGATTTTGTTCTCCTTCCTAGGACCAAGGCAGTGAATTCAGGGCACAGTGAAATACTTTTGTGTTTGTGATAAGTTCTTTTATTTGGAGGGGGATGGTTTGAGAGAGGAACCAGCCCAATATTAAAAACGGGTCTATCTCAGTTTGCATATTATTCCTTAGCTGGAAGTATACACACTTAATAAAGCAGGCCAGTGAATAGCAGGGAAAAAAAAAGTTAGGAACCTCCTGCTGGCTCAGTCAACACTACAGATGCTCTTCTAATGAGATACAAGGTACTTAGTACTTCTTTATGATCAATTATTTAGTCATTTAGGTCAGCAAATGTTTATTGATAGCAGGGTAACACCTTTCCTGTTAGAGTGTAAATCAGAGACCTGGATTTTTTGAGCCTTGGAAAAAGAAAGGGGGAAAAAAAAGCCCCAGCACTTTCAGTCCTTCTGGGAAACGTCCCCTGCTGAAGGCCAGGGGAGAATACCATTGCTAGGGTAGCCTCTCAAACGTTCCAGTGCTGTAGTTTGGGGAGAATTAACCCTGAAATGGGGAGTTAAGTGGCTCCTCGACTCTGAGTGTTGTTAATGCCTTCAGTGAGAGATAGTTCAATGGCCTGTTTTGTCTGAGACACGATAGTAAAGGGAAACAGTGTGGTGTTGTGGGCTGACTGTGCTGGACTTGCTATTAGGAAGACTTGGGTTCAAATCTTCCCTCTGATGCTTACTGATTATTACTTCTTTGTGAGCGTGGGCAAGGCATTTAACTTCTGAATCCAAAACAAGTCTCTAAGACTTTTGTTACGGACGTGTAGGTGGAGGGAGTCCCCATACTGAGGAAATCCCTGGACCCTTACCTGAGAAGGAGCTCTTGGTGCCAGGAGAAATTCAGATTTGAACTCTGCTCCTGACTCCTTGCGGGTTCTTGGGCAAGGGTCTGCCACTTTTCGAGCCTGTTTTTTCATCTTTGAAATAATGGTTTAATGCCTTCATTGCTCGCCTCCAAGTCCTTGTGTTCTAGGGCTTTTATGCTCAGACCTTGAAGGAATTTGGATGGAGAAGTGAAATACATGAAGTATTTAGGAACGTAGAACCCTCTTTTAAAAAAAAAAGTATTGATACTTAAAAAAATATCACAGCCATTTCTGGATATAGACCCCCTTGCTCAAACCCCTTGAACTTGTCATTGTAGCAAAGATAAAATGGTTCAGCAAAAACAGTGTTTGCAACATTCCACCCTCGCATCATCCACCTCTCTGTATGTTTCATTACCCATTGTCCTGGACTACAATTGGTTATTCTAATTACTCTAGAACTTCACTTCCTTTTTTGGTGATCTCTTCATTCACATTATTGTAGACATTGTGTTATTCTTATATCACAGTCTTTTGTGGACCTCTCTTCCATCCCTCCACCAGCCCTCCCTTGTGACAAAGAAAAACATTTAACCAAAACCATTGATAAGGTGGGAGGGGGAGGCAGCTTTGAGCAGTGGTAAAAGTTTCTGAACTTGGAGCTATTATTGCTGCTTATATGGTTCTTCTGGTTCTCTTTACCTCCCTTTGTATCAGTCCATGTAAATCTTCCGTGTTTCTCTGAAACACTTCTATTCATCCTTTCTTACTGCATTTTCACCACACTGTAGTTTTGTTCATTCCCAAGCTGGAGGAGAACCCACGTCGTTTCCAGTTCTTGGCTACCACAAAATATGCTGCTGTGGATGTTTTGGTACATATGGAGTCTTTTTTTTTTTTTTAAATAAGGAGGCTATTGAAGAGGATGAGAAACTCAAGTTTGCCCATCTACAAAATGGGTATAACAATTCCTTTCTTACCCATCTCTCAGGATAATTATAAGAATCCAGTTAGATTATGGATATGAAAGGCCCCCCAAAGAATTTAACTCGCTCTACAGGTAAGAGTGATTATTATCTTTTTATAATTTAGAGGGTACCCTGGGTTGAAGAGCAGTCCCCCAAGGCCGTGGTGATGGGCTGGGGCGGGTCTCCTGGATTTGCCCTCCTCCTGATTTGTACAGCGGTTTTCTGCTGGAGCAGGCATCCCTAGCAAAATGCTCTGTTCTCTGGCTGAGTCAGAGAATGCAGTGTTCTGGCTAATCTAAGATTCTGATTATTAGGAAGGTACCACGCGTGGATTACCCATTTTCCAAGAATTAGAATATAATAAAACACTCTTTAACAGTGAAACTACACGGAGCCTAATTGAATCTTTCTTTGATGATTCAAAAGACACTTCAGGTTCTTGCGGAGGCTCCAGGCCGTCATTATGACTGTCAGTTATCATTGTGCGTAGACATGGAGGAGTTCGGGCTAATAGAAAGGTCTGCTTAGTAGACGCCTGTGAAACAGATAGATGGGTGTGCTTTCTGCAGGAGCGTCTCTCGGCACTGATTATGGAATGCGAGAACATGGCTTGACGTGCAGACGTTGATTTTACGTTAAGTTTTACAGTGGTGTCAGACAAGACTGAGAATTATAGGAATGAGTGAGTGTGTGTCTGCACATAACACGCATGTGCATGATTTTGTGCGTGCTACCAGAGGGGCTTTAGAGAGGTCACTTTTATGGGCTTGTTTTCTTACCTATAAAATGAGAGATGGTGTCAAATTGAGATAGAAACGAGGGCCAGTGAACCCTACATAAGGATCCCTGCGTTGCATGTTGACTGAGAAAACCACAGCTTAACATTATCTGTCTTTTATTGTATTTTAATTTTTTTGTTAAATATTTCACAATTGCATTCTAATTAGGTTCTGGCTGCACTCTGGTGCATTGTCGGTCATGTGTCTGAAATCTGTGAGGACCTTCTGACTCTAAGTTGATGATCTATCCTAACACTCCAGGATCCAAGGCTCACTTACTGTTTAGAACCATAACTTAGAACTGGAAGAAACCTTAGAAGCCCAGAATGTTGGAGCTGGGAAGGACCTTAGAACACAATGTTGGCACTGGGGTGGGGTCTTAGAATCTTGAAGAATGGTCATTCATGTAGAAACAGAAGGAGCCCTAATGATCACTTGGTCATAGGGTCATAGATTGGGTGCTGAACAGAGGCTTTCTACTCATTTTACAAATGAGGAAACTGAGGTCCAGAGAATGTGCTTGGTCCAAGGTCACACGGATTGGACGGGGCATAACTTGGATTTGAACTCAGGCCCTGTGCTCAGTAGCAGAGAAAGGAGACTTTTTAGAGGAATTCATCAAATCAGCTCTCTCATTTTAGAGCTATGGGAATTGAGGGCTCGGGATTTTATTGGAACCTTTCAAGGTCATGCAGTTAGGCAATGGAAGAGATGGGGGAAGAATCTGGATTTCTTAGAGTGAGGCTTCTGGAGAACCCCCAGTCACTGAGACCCTCCTTCAGTGGCCACAGAGGAGGAAGAAACCAAGTATTTGAGGATAAGAGAAAGAAGTGACATGCTAGGTGAGAGTGCTGACTTGGAGTGCCCCAGGCACTACGAACCTTGTGACCCTAGTCAAGTCATTTAACTTCTCAGCCTTGGTTTCCTTGTCTGTAAAACTGGGATAATACTAGTACTCTCCTCCCAGAGTATTGTGAGGGTCAAATGAGATAACTTATTCAAGGCCCTGGGCGCTAGGTGGCACCATAGTGCACAGAACAGCGGGCCTGGAGTCAGGAAGACCGGAGTTCAAATCCAGCCTCAGATCCTTTCTAGTTGTGTGACCCTGGGCAAGTCACTTAACCCTATTTCCCTTAGTTTCCTCATCTGTAAAATGAGCTGGAGAAGGAAATGGCAAACCTCCAGTATCTTTGCTAGGAAAACCCCAAATGGGGTCACAAAGAGTTGGACCTCTTCTTCAGACTCTTTTGGCTTAGAAATAAGGGGGTTGTACTATCTGACCTCTGCAGTCGCGTCGGACTCTAAAGCTGTGCTCCCATGACTCTCCCTCCTTCTCCTCTATATGCTTGTCTCTGTATTTGCGGTGCCTAACACACAGTAGGCACTCAAGAAATGTCGGATTGAATTTAACTGAATCTCTGGGCAAGGGGTTCCTGGCCAATGGGATGATGATGACGATGATGATGATTTTAAGGTGTGGAAAGAGCTTTGCATTTGTTGTTCAGTTGTGTCTGACTCTTCATGGCGCAGCTGG
This sequence comes from Phascolarctos cinereus, assembly GCF_003287225.1. Classification (NCBI taxonomy): domain Eukaryota; kingdom Metazoa; phylum Chordata; class Mammalia; order Diprotodontia; family Phascolarctidae; genus Phascolarctos; species Phascolarctos cinereus. Next base: position 60,448,194 of record NW_027555847.1, read on the forward strand.
AAAATGTCTGAGGCCAGATTTGAACTCAGGAAAGTGAGTCTTTCTGGCTTCAGGACCAGTGCTTTATGCAGCGTGCTACCTCACTGCCTAAAGAGCAGTGTAGTCGGACACATGTAATTTTTTAAAAAAATCCAAACCATCTTAAATTTTTTTAAACTGATTTAGCAGATGGTTAGAGGCATTGTGGGACAGTGGAAATAATAACAATGACTAATGTTTATATGGAAGTTTAAGGCACTTTACTTATATCATATTATATTAATTACATGTATTTTATAGATTTTATCCCAATAATGTCCTGGAAAAGTGGGTGTTATTATTGTCACCCCCATTTTATAGATGAGTAAACTGAGGAAACCAGACGTTAAGTGGTTCGCCCAGGGTTGCATAGCTAGTTGAGTCAGGATTTGAACTCATCTTCCTGACTGCAATCCCACTGTACCACCTGGCTGGAAAAAGCCATGGATCAGGAGTCCAGAGACCTGGTCCTGAGGCCCAGCCCTCCTACCAGGTGTCTGTGTGACCAGCGTAGGTGCCTAATGAAATGCTGACTGTGACTCTAGGCTTATGCTTTCTTGGTTTCCTCATCTGTCACATGAAGGGGTTTGGCTGGTCGGTCTTCCAGGTGTGTTACTGAGAGCCTCCTGAGGTGCAGTTCCATCTCTCCTGCTGGTTTTTAGCTCCATTCTTCCTGTTCCCCCCGGGGAAGCCTGGGCAACAAGGTGCCGAGGATTGCTCAGGAGGGTCCTTGATGTAGCAAGGAGAGGAGCTTGGTGCGTTCGGCGTGTCCAGATATGTCTCCCTTGTCTCCTGCGCCTTGGCTCTGATCAGATGCAGCTGGCTTCCCTTTCACCACCCACTGGCTGGGCCCTGGGCTTGGACCCTCCCCAGCACAAGTATCTTCTGGGAAGCCTCCGGTTAGCAAAAGGCAACTTGGTGCCCGTGTTTGGAGTTAGCTTTCCTAGCTCTGCCCTCCCAGGTCCTCCTCGTCCCTTGTCTGACTTCCCCCTTCATTTCTCATGTCTTCCTGGGTCACTTGCCTTGCTTAGCCCTTCAATCCACCAGTCCATCAGTAAACATTTATTAAGCACCTACTGTGTGCCAGGCACTGCGCTAAGCACTTTGAATGCAAAAGCAGGCAGAAGATAATCCCTGGCCTCAAGAAGCTTGTGCTTGAGTGTGGGCTGCCTGCTTGGATTTCATCTGACCTCCAACAGGTGCATTCTCTCACTCGGCAGTATGGAAAAGTGGAAACAGTGCTGGATTTTGAGTCAGAGGTTGTAGGTTCAAATTGTGACTTTAATGATAATGATTAATAGTAGCAACTAACATTTATATTGTGCTTTAAGGTTGCAGAACACTTTACAGGTATCTCTATCCTTACCACAACCCTGGGAGGTGGATGCTTTAGTTACCCCATTTTATAGAAGAGGAAACTGAGGCAGGCAGGTTAAATGACCCACCCCAGGAAGCTTCTGACACTGGATTTGAACTCAGATCTGCCTGACTCCCCACCAAATGATTTTGCTATTTAATACCCATGTGACTTTGGTCCTGTGGGCCTCAGTTTCCATATTAGAAAACATTAGACTGGATGCCCGGCATGGTGGACAGGTCAGTTCTCTGGGCCTCCGTTCCTTCTCTGTAAGATGAAGAGGAGTGGTTTAGACAAGTTGCTCTCAGCTCTCATTCTCCAAGTCTCTGATTCCAGACCGCTCACCAAGTCCTTGAACCCTGGCTTGAGCTTCACCTGCACTCCGCTGAGTCAGGGGGATGGGGACAGCCTGTCTTAGCAACCATCAGGTTGCTGGTTGTGGTTCCTGGATGTGTGACTGTGTGTGGGTAGGATCTTTTCCTTCTCTGAGCCTTAATTTCCTTTTCTGTAAAATGGGGATACTGTTCATCTTGCTGCCTGCCTCTCAGCACTATTTGGAGGACACTGCCTTGGAAGCGTGTGCTAGTGTAGCGTATTCCCTGCCTTATAAGGGCGTGGTGACGGAACTGCTAGACAAATCACTTTAGGGATGCGGATGCTAGACTCGATTTGGGAGCATCTCTGGGGCTGGGCCGCCCCCTGTTGTCTGCCCTCAGCCCCGCGGAGGTGTTTCCAGTCCTGGCACCCAGGGCGCAGGGCAGCCCCAGGAACGCTGACCAGCACAGAGAAGGGAGGACAGAAGAAAGCCCCGGGAGGAGACTTGCTTGTCAGGGCTTTCCTGGGGGCTGGCGAGTGTTTCTAGGCTACATAAATCATATGTCCCCCTCCCCTCCAGGAGCATGGACCTGCATGAGCCCTAATTATGCAGTTAGGCACAAGGAAATGAGACTCCCGTGCTCCAGTCTCCAAAATTTCCTTCGGCACGGTGCGTTCTCGCCCGCGCTCCCACTCGCTCTCTTTCTCCTGACTGGGCCTGCATTTATCTTTCCTGCAGCAGTGTTTAAAGTGAAGAGGGAGAGTATCAGGAGAGTTTGATAGGATCCAATTAAATTCCTGCAGATAAAATAATGATGAATTGCAGTTGAGCCCCAGCAAGACACGATGTACATTACTTCAGTCCCCGAAGTGCTGGAAAGGAGTTGAGGTCATCAGCTACAGAAAAATAGGACACAGCTGTAGCCATTCTGGAGTTGGAGGGATACCGGGAGGGGTGGGGGAAGGGCATGGGGAGGGGGGCTCACCTGAGTGCTGTAGCTGTGAAAGGAGAGAGCCGGGGTGTCTGTGTAGAGCCAGCTTGAGAGAGAGAGAGAGAGTGTAGGGAGGGAAAAGAGAGGGAAGAAAGTAAGGGAAAAGAGGGAAAGAAGATGGAAAGAGAGGGGAGAGAGAAAGGAAGGGAAGGAATAGAGAAGGAGAGGGAAGAGAGAAGAAGGAGGGAGGGAAGAGAAAAATTGAGGAAAGAGAAGGAAGGAAGGAAGAGGGAGGGAGAAGAGAAAGACGGAAGAGGGAAGGAGAGAAGAGGTGGAAGGAGGATAGAGAGAAAGGGAGAAAGGAGATAGGGAGGGAGGAGAAAGAGGAAGGGAGTGAAAAAAGAAAGGGAGATAGAGAGAGGAAATGTGTTTGTATAGAGGAAGTATGACGATGTTGACATTGGGGAAGGGGATAAGCATTTATTAAGTGCTTACTATGTGCCAGGCACTGTGTTAAGTGCTTTACAAATGTTGTCTTGTGTGACCCTTGCAATCGCCCTTCGAGGTGGGTGCTGCTATTATCCCCATTTTCCAATTGAGGAAACACAAAGCATGACCCTTAAGAGGCTTGCCAAGTACTTTAGTTGTGTTACATCCATCGTACGATGTCACTGGAACTTCCCAGTGGCCCTGGGAAGGGCCTTATTAGCAGTCCCATTGGACAGATGGGGGAGCTGAGGCCGAGAGAGGATGTAGGAATTGCCCTGGGGCTCACCCAGCTGACCACCACTGCTCCAATTCTCTCTTCACTCCCAAGTCCTCGATGGCTTCCATTCCCTTGGGGGAGACGCCATGTACGTTCATAGGTATACAGAAGCTAGATACCCAACAGATACGGGGGGATGACACTAACAGCTGAGGGTGTTCTTCCTCTATATGATGCTGCCTCTTTGTGTGTGTGTGTATGTGTGTATGCACACACCAGCACACACCAGAATGTTTATGACGTGTGTGTGAGTGTGTATATGTGTATGGATATGTGTAGACTGGGAAGGACAGGCTATCTATGCAAGTGTGAGTGTGTGTCTATGGATGGTGAATAAAAGAATGTGTGTATCACCCCCTCCAGATTATTTATAGAATGACTTTATTCATAATAAATATTGATGTAGTTTCATTTATAGATAAATTTATAAATTCTATTTATATAATTATGTCACAACTTTATATTTTGAATTTATTTCTATGCATACATGCTCTTTCCCTATCTCCCTTGTAATTCAGTGTAAGCTTCCTGAGGGCAGGAACTTCCTCAGTTTTTTTCTTTGTCTCATTAGCATTTAGTATAGTACCCTGTACATAGTAGGTTCATAATAGTAATGGTAAAAATAATAACTAGCAGTTATAGGGTGCTTTAGAGCAAAATATAAATTGTCTCATTTTATTCCTCACAGCAAGCCTGAGGGCAGGGGCTAATAAATAAATGTTTTTTGAATGAATGAATGAGTGTGCGTGTGTGTGTGTGTGTGTGTGTGTGTGTGTGTGTGTGTGTGTGTGTGTGTGATGTAACATGGGGAACAAAGTAAAATGCTGGTGTGGAGAGGAAGTTCGAAGAGGGTAGTGAATATAGTGTCAAATGAATACATGTGTCTGTGTTTATAGGCATAAGCTCGTGTATAGAGAATGTGTGCAAGAGAAAACGTGTGTGATCTCACTATGTAGGAGCGGGGTGAGGGGGTGATGGAAGTCAGAGGGCATGGGAGTTTTCGCACGTTGGGAAGGTGTGAGTGGTAGTAGCTGTATAAGGGATGTATTGATGGTTGGCATGCCCTGGAGAGGATGTGATCAGATCTGGGGGGAGGGGGAAGGCCTGGGGTGTCCATTGGGAGGCTGCAGGCTGGAGATGAGGCCCGAGGTCTGGGCCCCAGAGAAAGCTGAATATGTAGATGCTGAGTAGTGAGACCATCCTAGGAGACCAGGCTAGAGAAGAGGAGGGGTGTAGGGAAATGGGGAGAGATCATGAGGGGGATGCACTGGTTGGCCTCAGGCTTCTTCTCACCCCTAGAAAATGGTGCTTTGCTTCTGGACATTCATTCAGGTCCCCTGGTCCCTCACTTGGTGAACTAAGCAGGATATTGCTGCCAGAACCACCTTCACGCCATATGCAGCAGCAATCTCATTGTTCTGTCCAGATCCTGGGTCAGAGATTTGAACCTTCAAGGGACCTTTAAGTCATCTCCTCCCATCTTATCAAATTCAGCAGAGAGGACTTCCTTCTTGGGGCTGCTTATTGACTTAGAAAACCACAAATTAACATCCGTGTTGCATTGTATTTTTGTCTGTTCTGTTAAACCTTTCCCATGGTTATGTTTTTAATCTGGTTCCATAGGTTTGTGAGTTTGATACCTCTGACTTAGTCTAACCTTCACAGCTGACTTAGGAGGAAACTCGGGCCAAGAGAGATTAAGTGCCTTTGTTGTCGTTTTTGTTGAGTCATTTTTAGGTCACGTCTGACTCTTCGTGACCCCATTTAGGGTTTTCTTGGCAAAGATACTGAAATGTTTGCCATTTCTTTCTCTGGTTCATTTTATAGATGAGGAAACCGAGGCAGACAGGGTTAAGTGACTTGCCCAGGGTCACACAGCTAGTAAGTGTCTGAGGCCGAGTTTGAACTCATCTCTTTCTGACTCCAGAGTGTGGGCTGTGTCCACTACGGTATCCCCTGTCTGCCTTACCCAAGGTCTAACAGGTTCTAGTCAATGGAAGGACCAAGATTTGTACTCGGGTCCTCTGACTCTAAATGCCCTCTCTTTGCTCAGAATCCTGCATAGGGGTTAGAAGGAGGTGAAGATGAGCTTCTCACCAGCATCACAAAGGGTTAATATTACCCCCCCCCCATGCAGTCCATTTCTGGGGAAAAGCAGAGCCAGGAGATGCAAGAAAGCTTTCTAGACAGCCACAGGCTGGATGACTCCCAGCTCGGCCCGGGTCCCAAATGAGACGTGTCAGAGTACAAATTGGAAATGCCAGTTTCAGTTATAAACTTCTCTGCCCCCAACCTTCTCACCAGCACCGGGCCCTCAAGATATTCCCCACACCTTCCAACGGAGCCTCCTCCCTTCTCGATGTTCCCGTATCCTCACTGGGCCTCGCCTGCCCTCTTCACCTACACAGAGCAGGTCCTCTCCTCTTCCTCCCCTTCCTGCCCTCCCTCCTTCTGGCTTGTATCTACCCTCACTTATTTCTGTATGAGGTTTTCTTGCTTGTTTTCTGTGTAATGGATTCCTGGAATGTCAGGAGGGACCTTAGAGACCGTCTTGTCTTTAGTTCTGAACCTGGGCTACATGAACTGGGTATTTTTTTTCTTTTTTTAAAAATTTTGATGACTATATTTCAGTATAATTAGTTTCTTTTGCAATCTCTGAGTTTTATTTTATGCATTTAAAAACATTATTCTGAGAAGCGGTCCATAGGTTTCTAAAGACTACTCACCGAGTCCATGACACAAAAATTGTTAAGAATTCCTGATCTAAGTCAGTCCCGTCATTTTACAGATGAGGAAACTGAGGCCCCATGCTTTATGCTGCAGTCAAACTGGGCTTCTCACCATGCCCCAAATCCACCTGTTTTCTAGCTCCTTGCCCTCCCTATTCCTCCACTCCCCTTCCTCCTGTCTCTATGTATAGAAATCCTTCAAGACCCGTTTTAACTTGGGGCATTTTCATGAACTTCCTCTGAATATCTCTGGGCCCTCTTAATCATATTCTGTTCTCCGCTCCCATGACGGCTTCTCTGCAGCTAGACTGGAAGTGCCCTGAGGGCCGGCTAAGTTCTGTATCTCTGCCATCATTCTCTTTCCTGTCTCTCTCGTTTTCCTTCCTGCTCAGGCTGTGGCCTGGAATGCCCTCCATCCTTAACCTTCTTCCTTTAAAGCTGGTTTCATGTGTCTCCTCTTCTAAGAGGTTTTTCCTGATTCCTCATTTGCTAGGACTGCACCCACCCTCACACTGGTTCCTTTATTTGGCCCAACAGGGCACATGTCCTGGGGGGATAGAAGAAGGAGAATTTTCATGGAGGAGATGATATTGAGGCTTTGAAGGATGGGGATTTTGACAGAGAGAGATATATCTGCAAAGCATTCCAAACAGAATTATAAACAAAGGAACGCCCCATTGTGGGAGAAGATAAAGTTTGTTTTGGGGAACAGGGAGAAATCTTGTCTTCCTGGATGTTGTGAAGGAGCCAGTGGAGATGAGACTGGATGTTTATGTTGGGACCAGTTGTGGAGTGCCAGGCTGAATGCCAGGCTAAAGATTCAGGACTTTACTTACGCAGTAGGCGTAAGATATAGCTTTATCTGGAATGGACTTTAGAAGTCCTGGAGTCTAACCTAAGGGCAGGGAGGCTGAGGCCCAGTGACTCGCCTAGGGTCACACAGTTAGTTAGGGTCCAAGATGGGTTTGGAACTCAGATCTTCTTGACTCTAGGATTAGCTTTCTTTCACTTAGCTGAGCTGCCTTGCCAATGTGAAATAACCAGAATTGGGAGATCACAAGGAGTAATCAAAGCCTCCCTTCTCTGGAGAACGTTTCCAAAAACCGACACCCGTGAAAAAATGAAAGAACAGTTGAATGCTTAGTCCTGTTTAAGGAATGGCAGAACACTGGGACCTAGGGCGGTCAAGGAAGGCTTCCTGGAGGAGGTGGCGTGTGAGGAGAGGAGAGTAACAGGACTCCATGGTGGAGATTAGGAATGGGGGATGGGGACTGTTGATGAGCACGGATGCTTTCCACACAGTAAGAGCAGGAGCAGTGATGTGACCCGCAGGGGGTCTGGATGAGCCCAGCATGTGCAGAATCTGACCATGTGCACCAGCAGAGAAGTGGGGCCAGTGGGTGCCAATAATTAGTAAAGTCCCCGTGTGCCAGTGATTAGGAAGTTCTCCTAACATCAAGAAGGGTCACCCTCAGGGAGGGCGGGGCATCCACGGTGGGAGGCAGGGACAGGAGAGTCATACAAAGCCAAGCAGATCGACTGCTGCAGAATTATATATGCGTGTCAGCTGCTGGTCAGAGTTCAGAGTCAAGGGTGTGTGCTGAAAATTAGGGAGCTTAAATGCAGGAACCCCAGGGAAGTTTGCACTTTGTTTGAACTCTTGTGGCTTTAGGGAAAGTTGAGGGTCTTTTATTCAGGGAGCGTGCATGTCCTGCTGAGCCTGTGAGCTCGCAGGTGGGGCTGCTGACTCCGCCAGCCAGCGTGGCCAGCCTGGCTGGAGCAGAGACTGAGGAGCAAGGGAACTTTCCCTGGGGCTTGAAGCTGGAGCAAACTTGAGGTCATGGGGACATCAGTGACCCTGGAGGGACTAGAGAGTGGAATGACAGTGAAAACTCAGCTTAGATGAGAATCAAAAAGCCTGTGGATCAGGAGTGCAGGGATGAACTCATGTGTTGGGAGCCTTCACCACACATTGCCATACGACCCTAAATCCTGCAGAGCTGTCCCACGAGGGAGCTTGGGAGTGTTTTGCCAAATTGTGGCTTTTCCCTGGCATCAGGCTCGTGTGACTGGTCCCTGAAGCCCCTCGTCACCCTTCTTCCTGACCAAACGCTCTCTTTCTCCCCTCCCACAGTACACCTATGAAGGGAATGACATCAGCGACCTGCCTGTCAACCTCTCTGTTGTGTGGAATGGTAACTTTGTCATTGACAACCCCCAGAACATCCAAGGTGAGTGGAGGGGACTGGACCCCAAGCTGACCGTGACCTTGGCCTTGATGCTCCCAGCTGTCCTCAATGGAGAGCTTTGAGGAGTTACCGATAGGAGAACCCTGCAAGGACCCCAGGATGGTAGAACAAGGGACTGATTTGGAAAGGCTAGAAGGGGTCAGGTCAGCCCAGCTAGCTCAACCCCGCCCACCCCCCATCTTAAGCAGTTTCAGGAGAGAAGAGCCATGGGCCCTCCCCTGACCCCTGCCTTTCCTCTTCTGGTCCTCAGCTCATCTGTATAAGTGCTCTGCCCTTCGTGAGAGCTGTGGGCTCTGCCTCAAAGCGGACCCACGATTCGAGTGTGGCTGGTGCTTGGCCGAGAAGCGATGCTCCCTACGCCACCACTGCCCTGGCCCGGATATTGGCTGGATGCACGCTAGTAGTGGCAACAGCCGCTGCGCAGACCCTAAGATCCTCAAGGTAGGACAGGTGTCAGGGAGAGAGGGGAGGGGAGGGCAGAGGAGGGAAAGGAAATGGGGATCATGGTTGTGGGTGAAGGTCCAGGATGAGGATGACAAAGAAAGGAAGGGGCCTGGGGAAACTAGAGGCAGAATAGAGAAAAGGGAATTGTAGGGCCAATTGGGTTTGCTTTGTCTGCAGCCAATGGCTGAGCCCTGACCTTGGCCTTATTCTCTCCCCTAATCCCTACCCCTGACCAGACACTGACCTCTTATTCTGGTCACAGGTTGACCCACTAGTCCAAGCCAGACTGACCACTAATCCTGACCACAGACTCTCCCTGTCTCTTTGGTCATAGCTCCACCACAAACTGTGGCTGCAGGTTGACCACAGATTCTCCTGACTCTTTGACCATATTCTGACCACAAGCATTAGCCACGGGCTGACCTCTAATCCAGGCCATAGATTGACCCTTAACCCTGGAAACAAGCTAACCTTGTTTTTCTGGCTGTCTGTTATATAATAAGAAGTGCCGTTGTTCACGAGACAAGAATTGGGATACCTCCATTCAGTACTGCTCTCTCCTACTCCTCACTAGTAACATGACCTGTTCGTGCCCTGGGGACACTGGCTCAGGCGTGTGAGTTTTTCATCTCAAGCTGGCTATACTGGGCTTCAGGAACACCCCTGAGGTTCCATGGGCATGCACAGGGTCAAGGACCTGGGTCTCGCTGTCATTAGTAGTTAAAGCAGAGGGGAAGAGGAAAGTCATCATATCCCTCTAGAATGGTTCTGTCTCCTCTCACTAGGAGTGTGTTTCCAGGGGAGAAAGCCACATGGATATTCAAGTCAGGTTTACCTTTTGGGGCCAAGTGTCAGACCAAATAAATGAGCTCCTAAGAGACAAGGTTTCTGCTGGACACTTGGACCACTGTGTATCCCACTAGATGTTTCATCCTTCCAACCACGACCCAACTGCTTCTTATGGTCCTCTACCCATCTATAGAAGGTCTTTGTCCTTCCTGAAACCTGTGGCCTTTGCCTTCAAGCACATGGCCAAGAAGCCCCGCCCCATGTGGCACCATTCCCCAGCCCCAGCTCTCAGCTGGTCACACAAGCCACGGGCCATGTTCCGCCAATCCCTTGGCCTCTCCCCAAGGCCATATCATCTCTTTCTTTCTCCTCAGCTTTCGCCAGAGACTGGCCCTCGGCAAGGTGGTACTCGGCTCACCATCACTGGCGAGAACCTCGGCCTGAAGTTTGAGGACGTGAGGTTGGGTGTGCATGTGGGGAAGGTGATATGCAGTCCCATCGAGAGTGAATACATCAGCGCCGAGCAGTGAGTGGGAGCAGTGGGTGAGGGAGGAGGAGGGCTGATGTACAGTAGAGAAGGGCCCTGAGCTCACTGGAGCTCTTGGACCTCTGAGCCCAATCCTGGGGATGAAGAGGATTTAATCATTAAAAACAGCCCCATCCTTCTACATGCATTGTTTTATTTATTCTTCACCCCAAACTGTGAAGAAGGCAGGGCAAGAAATATTTTGTCCGTTTTACAGGTGAGAAAATTGAGGCTCAGAGAGCTGAAATCACTTGTCCAGTGGTTAGTACAAGAGCTGGAATCAAAACGCACATCTCTTCATTCCCATTTCTTGAGGGTAGTAAAAAGAACAATGGATGTGTCAGAAGACTTGAATACGAATCCTGCTTGCCAGTTACTATTAGGTGACCATGGGAAAGCGCTCTGCAGGCCTCACCTTCCAAATCTGTCAAATGGGGACATTAGCATTTCCCTTCTATTTACACTGTATATATCTTGTGTATGTCGAGGTATTTCTTGTCGTTTCCCCTGTTAGTGCGTGAGCCCCTTGAGGGAAGGCGACTCTCACGTTCCTGTGTACACCTAGTACACAGGAAGTGTTTACAGTGCCTAACCGATGACCATCTCAGTCGCCTTTGGCAGGAAGGAGCTTTGCAGGCCCTAAAGCAGTGTGGGAATGGCAGTTGTTGTTATTATTTATTCTTTCCATGGCACCTTTCCACTCTTCTGTTGAGGTCAGTGGCCTTTGACTCCCAGGCTGGGGGGCCAAGCAGGCCCCTCAGCAGAGGCACCTCTTGTCTGTGAGTCTCTTTCCTTCCTAGAACTGAGGCCCCTGCCTCTTCTGGGCCCCCCTGGTTCCTGCTAGAGCTCGGAACATTAGCCAACTTGGGCCATGAGTTGTTCCCCAGAATATTTTTGTCTCATTTGAGCCTCAGAGCGTCACTAGTGCTAGAACATGTCTTACAGATTATCTCTTCCAACCCTGTCATTTGCTAGAGAAGTGAAATGACTTGTCTAAGGTCACCCAGATCAAACATAGTAAAGCTGTTGTGCCTGGCACACAGTAGGCACTAAAGAAATGCTTATTGTTTGAGTGAGCTAGGATTCAAACTCAAATCTTCTGACTTAAAATCTGCTGTTCTTTGCAGTGTTTCTCACTTTATTTACAGAGGGTGAACATGTTGGGGTTTGGGCATAGTGGGAGGAATGGGCCTTGAAAAGATCAGTGATGCTCTTCGAGAAGATGTTGACCTAGTTTGCAAATGGTCAGCCTAAGAGAGAATGGGTGTTCGAGAGGGCTAGTGGGTGGCATGTTCAAGGCCTCCTGACACTTACTGTGTGACCTGGAAGTGGTCACTTCCCCTCATCTGTACAATGAAGGGATTGGACCCAGTAACCTTCTGGCTCTGCGATCCTAGAGAAGGCCTTTCCAGGCTGCCCCACCCTGAGCCAAGAAGATATCCCTCTTCTGGCCACCACATCAAGGTGAAATGGAGAGAATGGAGTCAGAGGTCCTGGGTTCAAATCCTGGTACTCTTTGTTCCTTTCTTTGTGTCCATGACAAGTCACCTTAACTTCTGGGCCTCAGTCTCCCCACGTGTAAAATGAGTGGGGTTGGGCTGGATGACTTCCATGGTCCACACTCTCGAGCTCTTGTTCCTCCATCCTGCCCCCATGCTCCTCCTTTTGCTGAGAGCCAGCAATAGTGACCACCTTGGCTTCCCCCCAGGATTGTCTGTGAGATCGGAGACGCGAGCTTCGGCCGAGCTCATGACGCCCTGGTGGAGGTGTGCGTGCGAGACTGTTCCCTTCACTACCGTGCCATGTCCCCCAAGAGGTTCACATTTGTGGTAAGACATTCCTTGCCTTCTTCCCCCTGGCCTGTTGGCCAGCCCTGCTCCCCCTCCAGGGTCCCCAACCCAGCGGCAGAGGCGGGGAGCTCATGGGAGTATCAGAAATCCTCTAGGTCAACCCCTTCGGTTTCTAGGTCTCAAGACTGAGGCCCAGAGACAGAGGTGACTTGCCTGGTCACCATGTTTGTTCTTAGCAGAGCCGAGATTAGAACCCAGGTCAAGCACCAAGCAGCCCCACGTTTCCCCTACCACGACATGTTGTCTGGAGTGTATTCTGAGAGTTCTCAATGGGGGAGGAAGCCAGTTACCGACAGATTTTTTTTCCTTCAGATGGAGTTTCACTAGGCAGGGAAATATAAAAATAAACCTACCTTGTATTTGTGCAGCCTGGTTTATTTTGCCCAGTATATTTACTGTTCTGTATGGAAGGGAGATACACAAATAGGCATATGCCCATTTACATACTGTGGAGACTTGAAGTGGAGGATGTAAGTGACTTCCTCAGGTCTAGACAGCATTCCTCCAAGAGGTACAGCCTGGCCCTGCAGTCACTGTTCTTGGAGCCTTAGAGGTTTGGTTTGGTCTGGTATCCTGCCCCCTGACCCCCCCAAATGTACTCTTGAACTTGAATCTCAGCTGGGTGTTTTCATTGTCAGCCCCTCCTTCCGGAGCACCCAGAAATCCTCCCTGACCTCGTCTTTTTCTCTGCAGACTCCCACCTTCTACCGGGTGACCCCTGCTCGCGGTCCACTCTCTGGGGGTACCTGGATTGGTATTGAGGGAAATCACCTGAATGCTGGCAGTGATGTAGCCGTCTCCATCGGGGGCCGCCCCTGCACTTTCTCCTGGTACGTTGAAGAGTGGGCACGGGTGCTCACTGTGGGGAGAGGGCAGGAGGAGGGGGCTGCAGTCAACTGATGTGGGCACGTTGGGGGTGGGCCTCGGGACTGTCATGGAAACCACAGAGACGCTCTTGTTGGGGAAAGCTGCCATGTCGAACCTGGGTTAGGGGAGCTATCACCATGGAAACTCAGAGGAGGGGGAAGGTTACCATGGAAACCCCAGGGATAGAGGAGGGGAGGCAGCTAAGGATAGGGAAGGCTGGAGGCAGGGCTATGCCAGGAGCCATCAGGCAAGGCCAGGGGGGTAGGGGAGCAGGGTCTCTTGCAGACCGGCCTTGAGGGGGCCTAACATAGAGAAGGGGTTAGGCCAGGGACTGTGAAAACACTTCAGTTTCAGTCAGCTCTTAGGCTGGCGTAGACCCAGTCACTCTCTTCCAGGAAAAATGAATCTGGGAGAAAAAGTATTTAAATTTTTGTGTTTTTTTTTTAAGAGAGAAAAAAAGAAATGTTAACAAAAGCCCCTAGGCTCGAAGTGGATAATTTTTAGATTAGGGATGATAATGGAGCGGCTCTTTAAATATTTTCCTGTGGTAATTACCAGTTATCAGCACTAATCATTGCTGTTTGCAGCAGCCCAGGGCCCGCGCAGAGATGCTGGCCTCAGTTTGGGAGGGGTGTGTGTCTGTGCTGGTACCTCCCTCTCTGGGCCTACTCTGTTGTTACAGTTAAGCCTTGATTACCTGCAGTTGCTTAGGGGAATGCTGGGGAATTTGCCTTATTGAGTAACTGAGGGGTGACCTTTTGCGTTCCAACCCTTGTGTCTTGGAAACCTTCCTATCCTTGGTGAGGAAGTGGAAATGATTCTTTACAGTATAGCCCCACTGTGGGGGAAAAGTATGTTAATGTGTTTCTGCGTGCATTTGTGTCTGTATGTAAGAAAGAGAATTTTTAATGGAGAGAATAGTGTCCCAATACAGAGGGTCCACACAATTGAATTATGGAATAGAGGCAGAAGGGACCTTAAGGATCATTCAATTCAAGCACCTTGTTTGACTAATCAGGAAACTGAGTGAGGGCCAGAGATAGGAAGGAGATGCTCTAGACCTCCGACTTGATAAGTGAATGGGGATTATACCTCCCACGTTGCCATGCATTAGAGGGAAAATAAAGAGGCCGATAGCACAGGGAGATATGGAGGGTGAAAGAGAGAGGGGCTCAGTGGAGAGAGAAACCAAAGGAACCTGTGACCATCAAGGAAGACTGGGATGAATCCTGCCTTCTCTCGCGTCCATCCCAGGCCTGAAGACCACAAGTCATCTCCGAAATGCACCCATTCCCAGACATGGACAGTTAGATGAGCATGTGTGTATGCATGTATGTGCACACAATTTTCACATGGTCAGATGTGTTCCGTTGGTGATTTTCAGTCTATGTAGTGGTGTTGGTTTTCTTGGGGGCATGACAATGAAGATGTTTTGAGCATAATCAGGGGTCCACAGACCCCAGGCAGACAACCCCAGGATGGAGCCTGTGGCCTGTCTTCCCTAGCTTAGGTATAGGCAGAGGTGAAGATGGGCAATACTTAGGTTCCAAGAGAGAGATTGGGGACTGGCGAGGAAGGCGCTCAGGAAGGCAGGAGGAGCTGATGCTTTGGATGGAGCTGACCTGTCCTGTCTTGAAGGAGATCCAATCCAGGACCCTGGGCATCAGTGCCAACGAGAGCTCTGGGGGACCACCGATGATGGAAAATGTCAGGAAGCGTGTTTGAAGTCTCCTGGTCCCAGTGCCCTCCCTTCCAGAGTCATGGTTTAGTGTGTATTTTCTAGGGTTTTCTAGGTAAACTGTCATGCAGTACTGGAACATATACTGTTTATGCATTTTTTTGGCTCCCAACCTGGGCTTTGCAATATTATCCCATCGAAATGAACTAATCTGCTTATTTATTTCTTATGAGAATATTCTGGGTAAACACTAGAATTTGTTTCCTTCCGTTTTGAGTGGGGAGCATTTAAGGGAAGGTTTATTAGTAAAAGTCAAGGGGTCCAGACACCTCCTGATCTAGTCTTAATATCCTTATTTTATGGATGAGGAAAGTCTAGTAGTTTGTCCAAAGCCACCTGGGTTCTAAGGACCAAACGCCACGTTCACACTCAGGGACTCTGACTCCAAATCCCATGTTCTTTTCCCTAGACCATGCTAGTGTCCACTGACCTCTCTCCCCTCTTTTTTCCCCCAGGAGGAATTCCCAGGAAATTCGCTGCCGCACCCCCCCAGGCCAGAGCCCTGGTGGTGCCAACATTGTCATCAACATTAACCGGGCTGAACTCAGCAACTCTGATGTGAAATACAATTATACCGAGGATCCCACCATCCAAAAGATCGACCCTGAGTGGAGTATTAACAGGTAGAGGACAGAGAAGGGTTACCAGGGCACTGCTGGGGGCTCTGGGCTACATACAATGAAACAGGGGCTGCTTGGGTGCAGGGCAGAGGGAGAAGGGTCCAAGGCCGGTCAGAACCTGGGTCATGGTGGTGTAGTTCATGGCTTGCAGGCCTTGGAGTCAGGAAGCCAAGGCTCAAACCCCACCTAGTATACTTATTAGCTCTATGACCCTGGGTGAATCCCTTAATGTCTCTGGGACACCATTTCTTCATCTGTAATTTGAGGGGGCTCATCTAGAGTGCCGCTAAGGGCCCTTCTACTTCTAAATCTAGCATCCTAACAAATTCTGGGTAGGGGAGCCAGTCCCTTGACCCCAGGAGCTGTGAGGAGGTACTTTGGAGATGGGGAGTCAGGGACGTTTGAGGCAAGAGGACAGGTCCCTGACTTGTAAGCAATCCTTCCCACTATGTGCAATTCCTATCTGAAATTAGTTCCAAGGAAAGCTTTTATCTCTGCAAGTGAATGTGTATGCTGTCCTGGTCAGAAAACAGGTCTTCTGTGATTCTTAATGTTTAGGGGCAGTCAGGCCCCGGAAAGCTCAGACCTAAACCAAGTGTTATAAATCTACTCAACTCAGGTGCCTGAAAGCATCAGTTTCTCCTTCTATCAGATGGTCTTTCTTCTGTTTTATCTTTAATTGTCTTATCTCATGCTATGTATTTTAATCTGTAAACCATCTCGAGTCTTTCTGGAAGTAGGCCTGGTACAAATCGAGCAGCAACATAGATAAATGGATGGCAGCTCAGTCTGCTGTACCAGTTGGAATTCTGAGCTATCTTAGAGTTTTGGGGAGGGAGAGACAGAGCCAGCCCTTCCCTGCTTAGCTCTGTGCAAAGCCAGTGACCAAGGTCCAGGAGGAGTGAAAGCCTGACCTAACAGTGGGTGGGTTTGGAGGTGGTCAAGCGTTCCCATCCCCCAGATGACACATGTATCCCTCTGGTCCCCCAGTGGCGGAACACTCCTCACCGTCACGGGCACCAACCTGGCCACTGTCCGAGAGCCCCGGATTCGTGCCAAGTACGGCAGTGCTGAAAGGGAAAACGTGAGTATTCACGCCTGCCTAGGTGCAGGGGACCTTAAACCTGCGAGAGCCCGGCCCCAGCCTGCCTCCGTGTGCTCTATATACACTTGGGTCTAGCCGGGCCAGCCTGATCCCCACCCCTAGCCCAGCTTTTCTAAACAGCACAGAGCCTTCAAAGCCCAGGGCTTTAATATTTGTGGCCTAATACTGACTGAGTGCCAACTGCTAGCCCATACCAGTCTCTTCCTCCTCAGCCCCTGTAGCATTCAAGTCTGTATTGTTTATCACAATTGGCTACCCACCTGCACCGTTATTAAGTTGCCCACGTGTGACTCTCGTGTCCCTGAGTAAACTGTGAGAGTCTCGAGAGCCAGGACCATCTCTTGTTCAGCATCTAGTGCAGGGCCTGCCCCAGGGCGGAGGTCAGCAAAGCCCCTGTTAGATGGTTTATTGATGGGCCGAGCGTCTTCCTTCGTGGGTCAGCGGCTGCCCAGGCTTGGGAGTTTTCTTGAGACCCCTCCAATATTGCAGGGACACACAGCAGCTTTCCCGCCTCACTCCAGAAACGCTGCCGGCTCTGGCGGCATGGTGTACAACAGAGCCCTGGCTGATAGAACAAATTAGGGGGTTGCTGTGTGCAGAGCGTGGCAAGCCACTTCCCCAGATGGCCGAGGCGATCTGTCCATCCCTCGGGTCACCAGGCCTTTGAACAGAACAGCTTCCTGCCATCTCTCCCAAATTTGTCCCTTTGGAACATCCACCCATTATTCCAACTTCTGCCCTTTGGGTCCAAATGAATCAAGTCTGCAAACACATGACTGCCCTTCAGTTACTTAAAGAAGTCTGCTGTGTTCTCCCAGGGTTTCTCTTTGCCAGGCTAAACATGAACCAGTCTCATGTGACACAGAATTAAGTCAGCAAGCCTTTTTTTTAAAACAAATTTTTATGAATATTTTCTGTTCCCCATAGTCACCTCCTGTGTCCCTCCCCCTTGCCCACCCCCTTCCAGAGAGGCCCTGTGGGACAGATCAGGAAGCCTTTTTTAAGCCTCTCTGTGGGGGTCTTGCGCGTCCCTGGCCTCGTGCTGGGGAGCATGGACCAGAAGGTGGGGAGGGTGAAATGGGGGGAGGAGAAAAAGACGCAGATCCTGCCTTGGTAGGGGCTTGTAGTCTAGCTGGGCAGACAAGCCAGGAAGACAGAGAACAGTGCAAGATGATTTACAGAGACGGGCAGGGATTGATAGTCCTGCAGCAAGCTTTCGAGGAGCTCCAAGGCAGAGCAGTGATCTGCCTTCGGGCCAAAGAGCCAGGCCAGCGTGTTGACAGTCTCCAGTATTAGTGTTTCTGTGGCAAAATGCCACGTTTCTGCGTTTGTCCCATGTTTCCTACAAGGGAAATCTGAGATAAAGGGGGGGCTCAGAGCATTGGTTCCTTAGCTATTCCGTCATGCCCTTCGAGCCGCAAAGCCAAAGAGAAGGACGGCTCCCCCAAACCTTCCTCAGGTTCAGAGACCTGCCTTGACCTTCCAAAACCATCCTCTTCTTTTCTCTGGGTCTCCAGATTTGCACAGTGTACAACGACACCACCATGGTGTGCCAGGCCCCGTCTATTGACAACCCCACCCGGAGCCCCCCTGAACTGGGTGACCGGCCGGATGAATTGGGCTTCGTGATGGACAACGTGCGATCCCTGCTCATTATCAACAGCACCAACTTCCTCTACTATCCTGATCCCGTCTTTGAGCCCCTCAGCCCCTCTGGCATCCTGGAACTCAAGCCCAGCTCCCCCCTCATCCTCAAGGTAGGTTTCTACCCCTGAAATTTCTTGTGTCTGCCATTTTGTGCTTGTAAGGCTAATGGGAATAAGGGAGCAGGTGCTAGGCAGGGCCAGGCAGAGATTGATGGAATCAGAAAGGAGAGGGGATGTGTAGGGGGCAGAGGGATGGAGCAGGGGCTGCAGTCTCGGGGGATTCTGCAACCTCCCTCTTCCTTCAGGGCCGGAACCTCCTCCCTCCTGCATCAGGGAACTCCAGGCTCAACTACACCGTGCTCATTGGGTCCACACCTTGTGTGCTGACTGTGTCTGAGACTCAGCTGCTGTGCGAATCACCCAACCTCACTGGTCAGCACAAAGTCACGGTACGTGTGTCTGCCTCCAAGGGTCCCCTGGTCGCAGGGAGCTGCCCGCTGCTCCTGGACCCTCCCTTATGCATTGCACAGATACTGCTTCGTGGATGTGCGTCCATTTGTGCATCCAGCATTCATGTATTAAGCACCTGCTGTGTGTCCCACAGCTAAACAGGAAATACAAAGAGTCATCATAGTACAATGGAGAAGACACTGGATTTGGAGTCAGAGAATCTGGGTTCAAATCCTGTCTGCCACTGACTGTGATTTTGGGTTGGTTTTTTCACTTCTCAAGGCCTCAGTTTCCTTGTCTGGAAAATGAGGAGCTTTGGCTAGATAACTGTTCAGGTCCTTTCTGTTTCTAAACCCACGATCCTATACCTGTCCTGAGCCTAAGAAGTGACTGAACCAAAAGGCCAGTAATGGCTGACTTGTCACGGCAGACCTGGAATTTAAAGCCAGGCCTCTTGACTCACGTGTCAGGCGCCTCCCTCCTGGATAGTGTTGTCCTGTGCCCATCCTAACACGTCCCCCCTTTCCGCAGCCTCTGCTGCTTATGGGCTGTAAGCACTGGGAGCAAGAGGACAGCCCAGGAATTCAGATGGAATGGAGCGTAATGACTGAGTGGTCTCTCAGAGGCCTGGCGTTACGAAGAGAATTGTCCCCATTTTCCTCATTGGCTGCCCTGCCTTAGGACAGGGCTCCCGTGCTTGTGTTATCCCCTTTTGAGTTTAAGCATCTCTCTGTGGCCATTCCCATTGCCTTGATATTTCCCTTCTCCATGGCTTCAGGGAGCCCAGAGGTACCATGGGCAGGATGACTCAGTGAGGAGTGGTTTAGGGCAGGTATAGGATAAAGGCATCATGGGGCAGTGGGATGGGCACTCTACTGGAGTGCCCGAGACCTGGTGCCCACGAATCAAGGTCTTCCTTGATTTATCTGTGAGACCTCGAGGATGTTTGCTTCCCTCTCAGGGCTTCAGTTCCGTCCTCTGTGTGATAGGAGGGATAGACTAGATCCAATTCAATCCAGTAAGCTTTTATGAAATGCCTACTGTGTGCTAGGCACTGACGATATAAAGGCAAAATTCAAAATCATCCCTGTTCTCAAGTAGCTTACCTTTACTTCAGGGGTTCTTAATCTTTTCTGTGCATGGGCCCCTCAGGCAGTTTAGTGAAGTCTGTGGGCCCCTTCTTAGAATCAGAATCACGTTTTAATTGCATAGAATGAAATGATAAGAATACAAGGGAAACCAGTTCTATTGAAAAAGTTACCAAAATATTTTTTAAAACAAGTTCCCACATCCAGATTAGATTGTCTTCATGATCCACCTTTCCTTTTTTTTTTTTCTCTTTGGTGAGGCAGTCAGGGTTGAGTGACTTGCCCAGGGTCACACAACCAGTAAGTGTCAAGCGTCTCAAGCTGGATTTGAACTCGTGTCCTCCTGACTCCAAGGCCAGAGCTCTATCCACTGCACCTCCTAGTGGCCCCTATGTGCTCCCTTTCAGCCCTAACATTGTCATTCTGGGGTTCTAGGGAATCCACTCAAGGACACAGAGAACCCCAATTGTCCAAAAGATCTGTTCTTGGTGTAGAACATCTGCCTCCTTTCCAGGGAGAGTCATCATCAACCCTGTCATTTAACTGGTTGAATCCCAGCATGCCCAGGGCCAGTGTTGTCATAGGCATGGCCTGCTTCTGGGCATCCCGGTGTCAGAGAGGAAGGATTGGGTTCTATATCCCTGGAATTCCTCCCTGGTGACTGGAGAAGAGTTTTCCTCTCAAAATCTGCTGCCCCTTCCCTTCTGCTCTTCCTAGACTCCCTCTGTGGGTGTTGTTTCACACCCACATCCTGATCCGCCCCCATAGCTCACCTCCCCTGCCTTTTGTCCGGTCCTTTCCCTTCCAGATCAAGGCAGGTGGCTTTGAGTTCTCCCCGGGGACGCTGCAGGTGTACTCGGACAGCCTCCTGACTCTGCCGGCCATCATTGGCATCGGAGGCGGTGGGGGTTTGCTGCTACTGGTCATCATCGTTGTCCTCATCGCTTACAAGCGCAAGTCCCGGGATGCTGACCGCACCCTCAAACGCCTGCAGCTCCAGATGGACAACCTGGAGTCCCGAGTGGCCCTTGAGTGCAAGGAAGGTAAGGGGAGCGAATCTCTTGGCTGCCTGGCCAGGAGCTGGGAACTCATCATCACCTGTATCCTTTATATGGGATGTCCCAGAAACCTTAGAGCAGTTTATTAACCTTTGATGGCTTTGAGCTACATCCTCCTCCTCCTCCTCCTCCTCCTCCTCACCGTAGCCTTCATATAGGGTGTCCCAAAAGCATTGGAGCAGTGTATTAACCAAAAGATTTTTGGGGCACCCTAACTTTGAGGTTTGCAAAGCCACTTTACATGTTGTTAGCTCATTTGATCTTTGCAACAGCCTTGGGAAGTAGATGCTGTTGTTACTTCCATTTTACAGATAGGGAAAGTGAGGCAGACAGAGGTGAATAACTTGTCCAGGTACACGGCTCGCAAATGTCTGAGGCTGCATTTGAACTTGGGTCTTCCTGACTCCAGACACAGCCCTCTGTGCAGTGTCTAGCTGCCTTTGCTCACATTTAGATGGTGCTTCACTAGTCACACCGCTCTTTCCTCTCAACAATCCCTTCATGTAGGTTGTGTGTAAACAGTTTTATTCTCAGAAGGTAAAGTAATTTGTTCAGGGTCATAGCTAGAAAGAGTCATAAGTCATAAAGACTTAAAGCCAAACCTGACTCTGTAAAAAGGGTTTTGTTCCTGGTTTCTCCTTGATCCTGATATGTGTCCCTCTCTCCTCCAGCCCTCTCACCTAACAAAGAACATCAGTTCACCAAAAAGGCCTGGTAGACTGGCCACTTCTAACAATGTATGTAGCATTCTGACCCCATGACCCCCCTCCACTTACCCAGAGGAGGGTGTTTCATCTCTTGTCTCTCCAACATTGGCTTGTGATGGTTCTTCAGAGTTTGGCTTCCTTTGGGTGTTCTGTTCAACAATATCATTGGAACCATTTGTGTGGCCCCTTTGGCAGCCTGGCGTAGCTCATGGAGGCTTTCTCAGGATCATGTTTTTAATGTGCAAAATAAAACACAGAGGATGACAGCAGTAAGCAATTATATTGAAATACAGTTGTCAAAATATTAGGAAAACAAAGTCATGGACTCAGGTTAAAAATCCCTGATCTTTTTCTCTCTGTCTCCCCCCCCCTTTCTTTCTTTCTTTCTCGCTCTTTCTCTTTCTCTCTTTCTTTCTCTCTCTCCTTTCCTGCTTTCCTTCTTTTCCTCTCTCTCTTTCTATTTCTCTCCCTCTCCTCTTTCTCTCCCTTCTCTTTCTCCCTCCCTCTCTCCCTTCCTTCCTTCTCTTCCCCCATATATGTATATATATGTGTATGTATATATATATATATGTATATATATATGTATATATATATATATATATATTTCTCTTTCTCTCCCTTCTTTTTCTCCCTCCCTCTCTCCCTTCCTTCTTCCCTCCTCTCTCTCTCCCCCTCTTTCTTTTTCCTCCCTTCCTTCCTTCTCTTTCTCCCTTCCTCCTCTCTCTCTTCCCATCTACCCCTACATCTCTCCATTGACACATAGTTAGAGTCCTAGTGTATTTTGTTCTTGTGTTTTGGCTTATTTCACTCAGCATCAGCTCATCCAGCTCTTCCTCCGTTTCTCAGAATATTCCTCCCATTTGCTCTGTCTTCTTGCACAGGAATATTCCTTTATGCCCGTGTACCCTAGCTAGTTCATCCATTCCCTAATTGATGGTCACCCGCCGCTCTTTCCACTATGTCAGGCTTTCTCTCATTCTAAATGCTGCTCAGCAGGAAACAGCAGACATGTCCCCTGCCTCATTGATGCTTAAAACCAAGGCTGATAACAGTAACATAGCCAGATACAGTGACAGCTAAGCCAGCATTGAATTTCATTGACTTTGCGGATTAAAGAATGCATTAGCACTGCAGTCCAGGGTGGTGTGGTGAGTTCCAGAACGAACGTACCTCATAAGGTTTTCATGAGGATGAAAAGTGGTGATGCATTTAAAGTTCTTTGCAGGCTTTGAAGTGCTAAGAGATGGCATCGTCATCACCACCACCATCCTCATTTTCATCATTATTATTAGAATAATTATACAAGTAACCAGTTAAGGATGTTGGCTCTGAGGCCAAGAATCGGTGTGAATGGAGGGGGCTGGATTTCCTGGTCTGGTGGGAGGAAACTTGCTGGCTCTTCGTCAGGGGCACAGAAAGCTTTCTGAAGAAGGTGAAATTTCTGCCCGACTGAGAGAAAGAAGAGGGCCTGGTCATCTGGTGGGTCATCTCCCTCCAGCTGTGGGGCCTGGACTCAGCAGCCAGAGGAGGGAAGCACTGAGCAGGGCAGGACATGATACTATCGTAAGATGCGGACAAGCGATGAGGATGGACATAGCTAGTATCTACATAACAATTTAAAGTGGACAAAGCACTTTACATATATTCTGCCCTGTGATCCTCATAATAAACCTATGAGCTGGGTGTCCTTTTTATCCC
Organism: Phascolarctos cinereus; assembly: GCF_003287225.1. Classification (NCBI taxonomy): domain Eukaryota; kingdom Metazoa; phylum Chordata; class Mammalia; order Diprotodontia; family Phascolarctidae; genus Phascolarctos; species Phascolarctos cinereus. The sequence goes on from NW_027555847.1 coordinate 60,471,146, forward strand.
CATTTTATAGGTGAGGAAACTGAGCCTGAGAAGCTAGTAAGTGTGTGAGGGCAGGATCCGAACTCAGGTCTTCCTGGCTCTGAAGCCAGCCCTCTAACCACTGCACCACCCAGCGCCTTTAGTCCAGGTCACCGTCATGAGGCTCTTTAGCTGAGGGTAAGGCTCTGGGCTTGCTGGGCAGGACAGTGGCAGGCCACAGTAAAGAACCCTTCCCTTCTCCTTCAAGAAAGATCCTGACTGGAGAAGCCTCAGGAACCTACCCTAGTCCCAGTTCTTTTATTGTTTAGTTCTATGACACTTCCTTTTCCTGTGCCTCAGTTTCCTATTCTGTAAAACGAAGGGGTTGGATGAGGTCATCTTAAGGGTCCTTCCAGGTCTCCATGCATTCAGTGAGAATGAAGAGTGTGCCATGTGCAAAAGGAGTTGACTCGAGGTGGGTAATCCAGGGAGGAAGAGGAGGAGAATCCGGCCTTTTGGTGTAGCTCTTGGCCCGAGGCGTCCTGATGCTGCCTACCTTTATACCCTTCTAGGGGCTTTCTTGTTCCTCAGTGGTCTCATGATGGGGGGAGATGTCAGGCTTGGGGGCTCCCTGCAGGAGGGGGCCACGCCTCCTCTATTTGGCTTGGTTCTTGTTCTCCTTCACCTCATTCCTCACCTGCTGTGTCCCAGCCCTCTGCTTGTCGGGGCTTTGGAGGAGATGAGGGGGTGCCCTCAGAGCACAGAGAAAGGACCGCTCCAGAGAATCAGAAAATGGCAAAATCATCCCTTGTCTCCTGGCGCAATGGAAGGATGATTAGGGTTGGGGTCGTAGGGTCCGGGTTCAAATCCCATCTTTGTTACTTACTGCATTTTTGACCGTGGGAAAGCCTTTAAACATCTTTGGGTCCTGGTTTCCTCTTCTATAAAATGGGGGTGTTAGATTGAATGACCTCGGGTTCCTTCTAACTCTGTGAACCTGAGATTCTTCAACTCCCCAACCTACATCCTCTGCTTTACTCGAGTAAATCTGTTCTAGGCCCCCTCTGGTCTGTCTTAGAACCTTGGCCTAAGCTCAGAGTATCTACCCTTCTCAGCTCATTTGAAGCAGCATATGAAATGTTACCTCCTCCAGGAAGCCTTCCGTGGTTCTGGAAGGGAAGCCTAAGGGTCATGATGGTGATGATACTAATGATAACAGGAACCATCACCCCCAGTCTGTGTTCATGTCTGCTGTGGTACCTGGACACTGGCACTTTGCTTGCCTGGTCCTGCTTGGATTCAGCTACAAGAAGCAGATATTTTATCCACTGTAGACTGTTACATGTGAGAGAATAATAGAAGGATAGTGACTTTTAGAGAAGATAGAGAAGAACATGGTAACGATAACAATATTAGTAAAGGGAATGAGGGCTGTCCACATTTCCGAAGCACTTTGGGGTTTCTAAAGGCTTCTGAGATGGGGAGTGACAGTATCCCTACCTTAAAATAATGTATTTCCTTTCACAAATGGGGAAACTGAGGCCTTCAGAGGTCTGGTGACTTGTCTTGGGTTGGTTACCCGGTTAGTAAGTAGCCTAGATCTGAGCAGTGTTTCCCATTATACACACAAGTCTGTACATAGTTATCTGGGTGGTGCCCTGGATAGCACACTGAATTGGAAGTCAGGAAGACTTCGGTTCAGATCTTCCCCCAACCCCTTTGTAAGCTCTGTGGCCCTGGTCAGGTCACTTCACATCTGCCTGCCTCAGTTTTCTCACCTAGGGATAATAAATGGGGATCAATAATGGGGCCAGCCTTCCAGCGTTGTTGTGAGGCTTAAATGAGCTAACGTTTGCAAAATGCTTAGCTCGGTGCCTGGCACGTAGTAGGTGCTTCAGAAATACTTGTTCTTGTGTCCCTCCCTTTCGGCCTCCTTCACTCATTTTCAAAATGAGGATAGTGATAGCAGCTACCTCAGCAGGGTTGTTGAGATAATATAGGTAAAGTGCTTTACCAGCCTGAAAAGGCTTTATTGATTTTTGCCGTTATTATAGTCAGATGGTAGATTGGAGGGAGGGGTGTGTGTGTGTGTGTGTGTGTGTGTGTGTGTGTGTGTGTGTGTGTGTTCGTTCACCTCCCCCTCCAATCTACCATATGCATACATCTCTATACACATGCACACACACATATGCATGCACACACGCATGCACACATCTCCCATATAGCTATGAGAGGTTGGAGAAAGGAGAGGTCATCGTGACCTGGGATTATTTCTCCTTTGGGGCCCATCTGACAGTGCTTTGGGGCTGACCTAGGAGTCTGATGAGGTGGGGCTTGAAGTCAGCCCTGAGGAATGCTTGTAATTTGGACAGAAGTCAGGGAGGGTGAGGGAAGTCTGTACTAAGGAATGTGAGTAGACTTTCTAAGATGGAAATGGGATTGGTTTTCTTAGGAGACTGGGAGGAGAGGCAATTCAGAGGACCAGGATTTGGGATTCAGCAGGCCTGCCTCTGCCACTTAAATCCTGTGTGTCCTTGGTCAAGTCTCCTGACCTCTCTGGGTCTCTCTTTCCTCCCCAGTCAGTCAGCAGAAAGCAAGTATTAGGCACTTGCTGTATGCCAAACAGTGAGCCACATTTTATAACCAAGGGGGTTGCTCCCAGTAACCTCCATGGTCTTTTCTACCTCATACCCACCTGGCAGCAGGGGAAGGTTTGTCTGGAGCAGCGATGCTTAGGGAAGCTTGGAGTGAATCATGGGGGACCTTGATTATTAGACTGAGTGGTGTGAACTTGGCCCTCTAGACACCAGGTAACCACTGAAGGTGCCTAAATCTGAGGAGGAAGATTCCCAGAGTAGTGACAGGTACCTTGGGCAGGACAAATAGAAATCCCCATGTTCCCTTGCTGGGAATTTTGGGAAAGGGATAAGTTTTCATGAAGAGACTGAAAGTGGTTCCAAGTTGGGAGATGGAGGAAAAAGTGTGTGTGTGTGTGTGTGTGTGTGTGTGTGTGGTGTGTGTGTGTGTGTGTGTGTATAAGAGGGTGGCAGCTTATTATGCGTCTTCTGCCTGCTGGGAATTGGGCCCAAACGCCTCTCCATGTCCCACTGTCAGGGCCTAATTGCCCATTATCTCCACGAGCAACTGCCTGGGCCCATGACCCTGCCAGGCAGCCGAGTTGGGGAGGGACTGGGGCCCTGGACACACGATAATAAAAGCATTTGGCATGGGGCGGGGGAGACAACAGTGCGGGGCTGCCAGAGAGATAAAAGGAAACAGCTTTTAATTAAAAGCTGCCATCTCGGCAAAAGCCTTTCTCTTTCCTCTTCCACCGGACCCAGATAAGATAGAGCATCTTCTCCGCTGCTGGCTTGGTCCCTGCCTCGGGCGGCAGAGACCAGCCTGCTTGGCATGGACTCACACTGTCTTTGAAGTTCCTTAATTTGATTTCAGACAATGCTGTGAGGTCCTCCCCCATAGCCCCCGAAGATTCCCTCCCTGAACTTTTCTCCAGATCTGTCTCTCGTGAAAGCCCCAATCTCAGAACATTCTTTCTTTCTGTCAGAGATAGGGAATGAATGGACTTTTCTCCACTGCTACCAAGCCTGGACTGGTGAGAACAGAGGATTGTAATTCAGATGAGCCAGTCCCACCAGTTCCCCTGTCTGGGTTTCCATGTCCCCATCTGTCAGATAGGGACAATGATTCCCTGCTTTATCTACCCCACCCCAGTTGTACAAATGCTTTGAGATATCCAGAGGTGCTTTGTAGATGAGTCCAGTCTGAGAGGCTTCTTTGGTTGTGCCTGAGGTCAATTTTAGGGCCCTCACCTTCTGGGTAGATAGGTGCCTCTAGGCTCTCAAGACCTAGACATCCTGGGTGATGGGGAAACCATGGCTGCAAACTAGACTTTGCTTCCCTTCCTGCCCCCTCCCTTCTCATATTCTTCCTTTTTTTCAGTGGAAGTACCAAGAAATGCCCTTTAGCAAGTGGCTGGAGAGGGAAGAGTGGGACCTTTATTCTATGAATGCATAGACTAGAGAGCTGCGCACGCGCACACACACACACAGTAGCTGCCATCCGCTCTTAACATCAACCCTAACCCAACAGCTCCCTCCCTAAGACTGCTCCTATGCCCCTCAACCTTTTACCCTTCCTTGCTACCAATATCATCTAAACTCCAATTTCATGGTACTATAAAACTGACATTTTTGACCTTTGAAAAGGGACCTGAGAAGTGAGTGTTAAAATGTAGAATGTTTGAGCTCTAAGGGGCCTTAGAATATAGAATGCTATAGCCAGTAGAACATGGAACCTCCAAACCTAGAGTATCAAAACTGAAAGGAACTCTAGAACGTCCAATGTTAGAGCCTAAGGAGCTTTAGAAGGGAGCTCAGAACATTTTACTGGTCTAGAACCATTTTATAGAGAAGGAAACTGAGTTTTGTGAGGGCACTTTAATTTTCCTCCCCAGGGTTTTAGTCTTAACCCGTGACACATTTCCTTTTGTTTTTTGTTTTCTGTAGTATCTTTTTTTTCTTCCCTTACTCCACTCTCAAGCCCTTCTGGGGCCTCACAGTCTAGTTAGGGAGAAGGGATGCCGGCACAATGGGGTGACATTTGTTAAGTGCTATAACCAGGTGAGATAATGGATGGCTGCCATAGGTAGGTCAGAAGAGACCTAATCAGAAGGCAAGACGACTTAAGCTGGTCCTTGAAGGACGGGTAGGGATTAGTGTAGTGGAGGAAGCAGGAACACACACGTTTTCTATGAGGTAACACTGAGCAGACCCATCATTTTTCCTGCCCTTAGGAAGATAGGAAATGGGCAGGAAGTTCTCTCTCTAGGCCACACATGGAGAGACTGAGGCCTTGATCACCTAGGGAGGGACTCAGTTTCCACTTAGTGACCTGGTCACTGGCATGTCGTGTCAGAGCAGCAATTGAGGATCTTCCCTCTCCCTTCCTACCAATCTAAACTTTCCCATCCCATGCATAGCCTGTCAGGGCCCTGCTAGGTGACAAGAGCTAATCTAAGAAGCTAATTCAGGCTGTGTTAATTAGCAACTGATTAGAGCTTAATGTACTCTCCCTCCCAGTCAACATCTTCATTTTAACAGCGATCTCTAAAATTCCCCAAACGAATGGATATTTAATGGTGGAAAGTTAGGCACTGTGACTGGTCAGTGGAGGAGACATTGGGGCTAATGGAGCCTTTAGGTCAAACCCTGGTCTCCAAGTGGTGGCTTGAATCTGCCCACCATCAAGCTGTTACTGGGCCTGCAGGGTCCTCCAGTGGAAGAGAAGCCAGGGCTATGGCCTTCCCCACTTCCACTGGTCCTTTACTTTCTTCCTTCTCTCCTTTGTTGTCCAGCCTTTGCAGAACTGCAGACAGACATCCATGAGTTGACCAATGACCTGGATGGAGCTGGCATCCCCTTCTTGGACTATCGCACCTATGCCATGAGGGTCCTTTTCCCAGGCATTGAGGACCATCCGGTGCTGAAAGAGATGGAGGTAGGTGCCCCACCGAGGGGTGGGAGAATGGAGGGCATCTTCCTGGTCATCAGTCCTTCGGCAAAAAGCATTGGACAGCTAGGCAGCAGATACCCTCAACATTACCTTCTTCCAGAGGGTCTCTTCACCCCTCTTAAAGGTAACAAGATATCAGGGAGGCCCCAATAGAACCCCTTTGAATGACTCTGGAATAGAATAGGAGGTGAACATGAATGGGGATCCTTCTATAAGCAAGTCTAATTGTCTTGTATTTTGAGAGGGGCAAGGGAAGAGGGGAATACCCTAGGGGTCTTAAGACAGGTTTCTCAGAATTGAGAGTCTGATAGGGGACCTAGATTAAAAATGAATAGATTGTAAAATGATGAGGTTGGACCCAGTGACCTCTGAACATATTTTCCAATCCCTGTGATCCTATGTTTGTTTTTTTCCTGTTTGCTGTTCCCACCTCCCTTGTTATGAAACCCTCTGCATCAAAGAACAATTAAGCAAAACAAATCAACACAGTGGCCATGTCTGACAACGTATGCCTCATTCTGTGCCTGTAGTCCACCACTTCTTAGCTGAGAGGTGGAAGGCCTGCTCTGGGATCACAAGGGTGGGGATAGGAAGTCACTGCATTGGTCAGAATTCCGAAGCCTTTCATTGTTGTTTTCCTTCTTATCATCATGGTTATCCTATAGAATTTTTTCTTGATCCCATTCTTGAGTTTCTCTAAAATTCTTTTTATTCTCTGTTTCTCCTAGAGTAATAATATTCCATTATACTCAAATACCACAGTTTGTCAGGCTGTCTGCCAGATGATGAACTCTCACTTTCTTTCCATTTTTTCTATTACAAAAGTTGCTACTATGAATATACATATATACGTAATACATACATACATATATACGTAATACATACATACATATCCATACCCATAAATATATATATACATATATGTGTATATATGTATGTATATATATACATATATATGTGTATATATATGTGTGTGTGTATGTGTGTGTGTGTGTGTATATATACACACACACATGTAAATTTTGACGGGGTATATGTCATGTTTCTTTCCACAATTCAGGAGTGTCCAGGATCCGATGCTTTCTCTGTGCCAAATGCTCCATACGGAATATAGTGGGGCAGAAGGCTTATGTCCAGCATCCAGCACCCTTGGGCTTCCCCGAATATCTCTTCCTCCCCTGAGGTGCTCTCCCAGCACAGTCTTAATTGGTGGGACAGTCAAATCAGCCCAAAGAAGAGTTTCCCTATTAGACCAGGCCTTTCAACAGTGGCTGCATGGGCATTGCTAGGCAGGGCCATACAGACACAAGATTTGGGAATAACTCTGTAGGTCATGGGTCCAAGGCCCCATTTCTGGCTAGTGGTCACCCAGCTGACAGCCTACCTAATGAGTCCTCCCCGTTCCATTCTGGGACTGCCCTAGCGGTAAGCTTCCCTCGATTGATCTGAAATCTGCCTCCTTAGAACTTCCCATTGAGACTAATTCTACTATCCGCAGAACCTGTATCATTGCTCTTCTGCCTGACAGCCCTTCTTCTTGTGATGTTCACGGCCCCCAGCCTTCTAAGGGGCTCCTCATTTGCTCTACCTGGGTGTCTCCTCCCTGTCCTGATCGACTTCCTCTGAGTGTACCCCAGCTTATCAGAATCTTTCCCAACTGGGCACATGGCTCACAGTGTTCCAGGTGTCTTCGGACCATTGCAAAAAAAAAAAAATACTACCGTCTCTCTCATTTTGGTGTCTAAAATTCTGTGACTATGATCCAGGGTGGAATTAGTATTTTATAAGAAGCTCCATCCCACTATTGAACTGGTCAAATAGTGCTCTCAGATATTTTTTTGAACGAACACGCCTCATTTCCCTGATCCTTATGCAGTTCATTTTTTTTTTCAAACCCAGTTTAGGACTGTACATTATCCTTGTGAAGTTTCACCTTCTAAGTTCTGGTCCCATTTTTCCATGTGGCTAAGTTCTTTCTGAACCCGGAGAATCAAGGTATATCTTAGCTCTCCTTCCTATAGTACACAGTTTGACATTCTCATCTGAGTACTTTTCCCTTCCAAATTTCAGTTTAAAGGCACTTCCTCCTTCTTCTTTCTTCCTGTTATAATTATTCTTGCCAGGAATAATGACAATAGCAATTCCGTGCTTTAAGGTGTACAAATTACTTCTCATAGTGCTTCTGTGATGTAGGGATTGTTATGCCTCATTTCTGAGGCTCACAGGGAATTTTAGTTATTTTCTGAGGATCACAAAGCTAGGAGACATTGGAGCCAGGATTTTTAGCCTTGAACCCTTGAACTCCAAGCCCAGGGCTCTTTTTTAATTATTCGTACCATGTCTAAGCTTCCTCTTAATTAGATCAGCAAGGTTTCCACTAAACCATTTTTTTTTGTTTTTGTTCTGTTTTTGTTTTGGGGGCAATGGGTATTAAGTGACTTGCCCAAGGTCACACAGCTAGTAAGTGTTATGTGTCTGAGGCTGGATTTGAACTCAGGTCCTCCTGAATCCAGGGCCAGTGCTCTATCCACTGTGTCACCTAGCTGCCCCCTAAACCATTCTTTTTTGTCTTTATAAGATGTTATCATCATCACTGGCAAACATGTATTCTGGTGGCAAATTAGATAGAGCTCTGGGCCTGAGTTCAAATCCAGCCTCAGAGTCTTACTAGTTGTGTGACCTTGAGCAACAAAGTCACTTACCTGTTGTTTGCCTCAGTTTCCTCAACTGTAAAATGGAGATAATAATACCCAACACTTACTTCACATGGATTTTGTGAGAATCAGATGTGATAATACTTGCAAAGTGCATAGCACAGTGCCTGACACATAGTGGGTGCTTTATAAATGCTAGTCATTGTCATTTTTCACATCTATATGCCAGACATTCAGAGAAGGGTCAGCTCTAGCTACTGCCCCCAGAGCATTTCCAGTCTCATTGAGAAGTTAGGACATGCCGATGTATCAAGGTGAAGTAACACCAGAAGGGAGTCTGGCTCCGTACCAGGCCAGGGATCTGCAGTGAGGGACAGCTCTGTGGTGGCTGGAGCTCACCTCCTGGAGGAGGGAAAACATAGTCCAGCCTCAGGAGGAGAATTGGAGAAAGTGGGGGAAGGGTTTCTAGGTGGAACGAAGTACAGGAGCAGAAGCAGAAATGAATAAGGCAGGTTCAGGGAAGACCAGTAGGGCTTAATAGTTAGGAGGTATGTCCACTGACATGGCGGAGAGTTGTGAGTGACTAGCTGAGAGGAAGGCAAGGGCCTGGTGGTGCAGAGCCTTAAATGCCAGACCAGGGCATTAAAATTTAAGTCTTACCTTCTGCCCTAACTCTGATGTCACCTCAGGGGCACCATCTTCTAGTCCCATTTCTTAGCTGGGTGCTACCCGTTCACAGGATGTTGGGTTGTTTTGATTCATGCTTGTCAGTGTCCCAGACATGGGCCTTGGGTCTGAACTGAAGCTGGCTTCAAGGCCCCCCTTTGTCTGTGGGCATCCCTACCTCCCCACTCCCTCCCCCCATCCTGAAGAGCCAGAAAATTAACCTTGTCCCCACTTTGCCAGGGCCCTAGGTCCCTGTTGAAGCCAGTGAGGCAGGGTGAGATAGAGAAAATCTGCACGACATTTCCTTCTCCCCCCACCTCCAATCTCATCCTCCTGCTCCATTTCTGCTCTGCAATCTCTGATAAGATCACCCATGTAGGACAGGACCAATTTCGGAGCTTATCGCCACCATGGCTGTTTCAGTAGCAGAGGATTGAGCCCTGATAGCATCGTGACATCTGATCGGAGAGGCCCGGACAATGCTGATTCGGCTCAGAATGAAAATTTGGGACAGCCTTGGCACCTAGGCCCATCCATCACTGGCATGGATGGTTTGTCTCCCATGGGGGGGGGAGGTGAGAGGGGAATAGGAGGGGTTGTTGACCAGGCTGTCTTGCCAGGCCAGCTTCACTTGGAGTCACTGTCAGAATTCAGTGAGGCACTGTCATCGTGCCCTGTAAGACCAGGCGATAGCCCTGTTCCCTTCTCCAATGGCAGGTTGTTGGTATGACCCGACTGGTGCCACCCTCCCTTTAGTGCTTTTGTTCCTTCTGCCCTTCCCCTTTACCTGGAACACCCCCTTCCCACACGGAGCCCCATTTCATTTGTTCAGATCCTCTCCATTCTCCCAAGACTTGGCTTGTTTTTGGTGAAAGCCTGGTAGATTCCTCCCCAAGTCACACAAATGACCTCTGTCCCCCCAACTATAAACTCTCACCTCACTTGGTTTTATGGCCCTTTTCATGTCCTACCTGGCATTGTATTTATCTCCTTATAGGTCTTTTCTCTCCTGTTTGCCTCTAGGCTTCCTAAGGACTGGAATCACGCCCCATTAATCTTTCCATCTCCCAGTGATGGACACTGAGCCTCAGTTTCCTCACCTGTTAAATGGAGGCAGTAATATCAGCAGTATCTAGTGCATGGGGATAGTGCCAGATCCAGTGGGATAATGGATGTGCAGCCCTGCTCACACTTGATAAATGTCAGCTTTTTATTGTTATTACAAAGCAGTATGTCATAGCCCATAGAGAGCTGGCCGAGAGAGCTTTGGAGTTAGGATAACCTTTGTCCAAATCCTGCATCTCATTCATGCTGGCTGCATGAGACAGGGAGGGGCCTTTACCTCCCAATGTCTCAGGTACAGGAGATGCCAGCCTGCATTGGTAGAGGAAGTGTCCTCACCTGGGAGTTATTTTCACACATTACATCACAGGCTTTGCTCCCCGCAAAAAAAAACCCCACCCAAATTATTATTTTTATAGTAGGGCCTCAGTAAATCTCTGTTGAATGAATGAGTGGGTGAGGTGACGAACATTTGAACCAGGTCTAGGCCTGGCAGTGCCAAAGTCAGCAGCCAGAGGGTCTCCTGCCCAGTGAAGAGGTTATACGCTCCCCACCCCTCAGAGGACTGTGGGTGTAGAGCACTGAACATGATGTCAGACTTTTAAAATGTATTAGTTTTACTAAATTTTTTCCCCTTCCTTTTTCTGACTGGCTCTCCAGAACGGGATAAGAGAGATACACTGGGAAATGTGGGTGATGCAAAACCAAAAAAATGTTAAAACATTTTTTGAAAAAGAGAAAATAAAGTTTCCCACCCTGATGAGTTCCCAGATAGGGAATTTGTGGTGACTGCCTGGTCACTGACCTCGATGTCTCTTGGTAGGGGCCCAGGGGCATGAGATGCACTCTAGCAGCTGCATCTCCTGAAGTCTGTTCACAGTGTCATAGGTTTTACAGGGCATCAATTCCAATCTGGTTATTTTACAGGGGAGGAAACTGAGGTCTGTAGAGGGGATGTGACTTAGAGATGGGTGTATAGGTTGTAAGTAGTAAAGCCAAGATTTGAATCAGATGGTGTGACTCCCACCTTGGGCTATTTCCATCACTCGTTGCTGACTCCCACGTGCCAAGGTCAGGATAACCCCGTACATGAGATAGCTCAGAGCAGAGGGGCATTCCCTATTTGGAGGGTGCTCTGTGAGTTCCTCACCATCTCCTGGAGGGTCATGATGGAGAGGAGCCTGACTGAGCCCATCCTCACCTCCCCAGGTTCAGGCCAATGTGGAGAAGTCACTCACCCTGTTTGGACAGCTCCTGAACAAGAAACACTTCCTGCTGACCTTCATCCGCACGCTGGAGGCCCAGCGCAGCTTCTCCATGAGGGACCGAGGCAATGTGGCGTCACTCATCATGACGGCGCTCCAGGGGGAGATGGAGTACGCCACGGGCGTCCTGAAGCAGCTCCTCTCAGACCTCATTGAGAAGAACCTGGAGAGTAAAAACCATCCCAAGCTGCTTCTGCGGAGGTGAGTGCGGGCGGCTGGGGGCCCCAGTGGACCCCAGAGACCAGAGCAGCCAGAGCATAGTGTGTCACAGCTGGAGGAGACCACAGACCCTGCCTCATCCAGCCCCTCTGCTGTGGGGGGAGGGAGCCGAGATCCAGAGGGTTCGAGTGACATGTCCAAAGTGCATGGTAGCATCTGAATCCAGGACTCTGGATTCCAAATCCAATGCTCACTACTGTGGACCAGCCCAGAGGATAGAGTACTGGACCTGGATCAGGAAGACCTGAGTTCAAATTTGGCCTCAGACATTTACTAACTGTGTGACCTTGGGCAAGTCACTTAATCCTGTTTGCCTCAGTTTCCTTATATGTAAAATGGGGATATGTCCTAGGGTGGTTGTGAGGATCAAATGCACTAATCTTTGTAAAGCACTTTGCAAAGTTTAAAGCACTATATAAATGCTCGCTCTCATTCTTATGATTGTTATTGTTATTTTCCTCATCATTTTCCCACCAGGAGGAGGCAGAGCTCGAGTTCTGGGGCATTCCTTAATGTTATCATGGTCTCTGAGGCCTCCCTCAAAGGGTTGCTTCATCTTGGCTTAGCTTCAACGCCTTCGGCCTCAGGGTTTGCACAGTCATAGGATGCGATCAGTTTAGAGCTGGCTGGGACCTTGCTCCCCCATTTTACAGATGAGGAGACTGAGGCTTCAGCAGGTCATAGCTTTAGAAGGGGTCTTAGAGGTCATTCATTACCAATTTTGTGAAGGAGTCGACCGAGGCCTGAGAGAAGTTAAGTGATTTGCTCAAGGCCCCACAGGTAAGAAGTAGCAGAGGCATCATTCGAACCCAAACCCTCTGACTCCAGGTCCAACACCATTCATTCTGGTTTTAGTTGGATGTCCTGCAGCAGGAGGAGGCTGCAGTCTGGCCCTGCCCCTCCATCACTTGCAGGGGTCTCTTGGTGAAGTCACTCCCTTTCTGTGGGTCGTAAGCATCTTCAGAAGTCAGATGAAGTTGGGGGAAGAAGAGTGAGGATCCCTTGCCTTCTGCTGCAAAGCAGGAGGGGTTGGGAAGTCTACTCACTTGTGAGCTCTTGACATCCTTCACTGGCTTCAAGTGCAGAAACTGTGTAGAAGAAAGGTCATTGAGAGGAGAATTAGGTGGCCTGGGATTTCCCTAATTTTACAGAAGAGGAAACCTAGGCCCAGGAGGTTAAGTGACTTGCCTGTGGTCACACTGGTAGTAAGCATACAAGGTGGGATTTGAACCCAGGTCCTTTGACTTCGGAGTCTGTACGCTTCCTGCTCTGCCTCCCTGCCTCCTGGGTTCCAGCCCCAGCTCTGGACACTGACTCAGTGTATGACCTTGGGTAAGTCCTGCCCCTTCTTAGGGCCTGTTTCCTCATCCGTGAAATGAAGGGGTTGGATTAGATGACCCCATCCCTTGCTGCGGAGTCCAGGGAAGTCTCCCTGGGGCATGCAGCCTTCTAGAAGCAGAACATGACAAGCTGTCTAGGTTTTTTTCCTTTCCATCTACCCAGGAATAAACACTAAGGCTGTGCTATCCCCTTAGGGCCCTTAACATGCCTTGTCTCCCGGCTCTGTGAGGGCAGAATTGTTTCAGATTCTGAAACATCCACAGAGCCAGAAAGAGCCATCCCTGTGCCTGCCTGAGCTAGTGGTAGACCTGAGGGTAGACACGAGGCCTCCCTCCCCATCTTGGGCAATCCTGTGCCCCTTCCAGCCCAGGGTTCTGGCTCTGGTCAGGCCACTGATGACAGACATGTGGAAGCAGGGCTGTCTTCTCTGACCTCCAACTGCTGGCCAGGGATGTGCCCTTGCTGTGGACTCCCAGGTCCCTGAGGCCTTCTTCCAGCTCCATGATTGGACGGCCCTGTGGTTCTCCAATTCCAGCAGTCTGTGATTTACTCTGTCCCCAATATAATAACCTGTTAGAGAACTGTCAGCAGTGAATCCATCCAAACCCTTCTTGGCCTATTTATATTTTCAGCCCGGTCAGTCTAATGAGTTCCTTAACCCTCTGCTGGGTGACTTGGGTCTGCTCCATTCGTCCTCATATCATCTGTCCTCATGTTTCATGCCTGGGATGGAAGGGAGGTATCTAGGGTGGGATGAATTAGATGCGTCATCAAAGAACATGGGTTCAAATCTAGTCTCTGCCACAGTTGTACCATATGAGTCTCCACAAGGCACGTCCCCTCTCAGGGAATGGGAAGGAATGGGGAGTAAAGCAAATGCGGCATCTCTCACAAGCTTGTGACATTTCACATCGTTTATAGAATTTGATCGCTGGCTTTCCAAGTCCCTTCCTAAGCTGATCCTTAATGGGGTCACCTAGGTTGGAAATCTTGGATGGGTGGGTAAACCGATCCAGTGTTTCAGAATAGCCGTGAGCAGATGGAGGGGCAAGGTGCTGAATGACTCAGTAAAACGAAGCCCTTTGACCTGTAAGTTCAAGAACAAAGATCGTGGTAGACTGGAATGATCTGTCTCTTCCTGGGGGAGGGAGGCCTTGAGAAATGAGTTGAATTTGGAATAGGGGGGAGTCCCAAAGAAGACATTCTGGGCAGCAGGACTTACCTGAATAAAGTCATGGAGGCAGGAAAGCACAAAACATGCTCAGTGGGAGAGAATAATCAGTCATTTGTTCATTCAGCAAGCCCTGATTAAAGATACCACAATAACAGCCAGCGGGTGTATTATGAATAAGATTTGCCATCACTCTACTTACATCAGGCCACTCACACTTCACAATAGCCCTGTGAGGGGGGTGCTGTTTTAGTCTTTGAGGAAACTGAGGCTCAGTGAGGTTGTTAATAGGAATGATGACAATAGCTAACATTTGTATAGTCGGGTTTACTAAGAACTTTGGTCCCTACAGCACTCCTGGGAGACAAGTGCTATTATCATCCCCATTTTACAGATGAGGAGGCTGAGGCAGGCAGGCTACATGACTTGCTCAGGGTCACACAGCTAGGAACTCTATGGGAGGCAGGATTTGAACTGAGATCTTCTTAACTACAGGCCAAATGCTGCTAGGGAGCCACCTAGCTACCTTATATTAACAGCTCATGTCATATAGCTTTTTAAGGATTGCAAAGCACTTGGTGCCTTTTATCTCATTGACCCTCATAACAAGCTGAAGGAGTGGGTTGTATTATCATCCCCATTTCATACAGCTGGAAACTGAGGCTTGGAGATATTAAATGGTTTCACTGGTCTTTCATCTAGGACATGTCTTCCTGACTCAAGTCTAACCCCAGTGGCTTCACAATTTATCCCAGGAGTGGGGAACCTGCAGACTTGAGGTCATATGTGGCCCTCTAGGTCCTCAAGTGCGGCCCTTTGATTGATTCCAGACTTCACAGAACATACTAATAATAAAGGGATTTGTTCTGTAAAACTTGAACTCAGTCGAAAGGCCACACCTAGAAGGCCACATGTGGCCTGGAGGCTGTAGGTTCTCCACCTCTGATTTAGCCATATCAGAGGCTGATTGTAGGGAAGGAGCAGGAGGAGAGAAAGCCGATCTCCTAGGATTGTTATCCTGGAGGGCTTTGAATGCCAGGTTCAGATGTTTCCCCATCCTCCTGTACATTGTAGTTATAGGAGATGGGGAATGCAGTGAGTCCGGTGCTTCTCCAAGCCCTGGCTCCAGCGGCCTCTTCTTCCTGTCCCCTCTAGCTTATAGCTTCTTACAGCTGGGCCCTACAGATAACTGAGGTCCTCAGCTAATGAGTTTCTGCCGGGGTGAGAGCCAGCCATGATTGGCAAGCCACGGGGCTATCTTTAGAGTTTTGTCATGGCAACCCCAGGGAGGCTGGCCTCCTCCTGCTCTCCCCCTCCTGCTCTCCCCCTCTCCCTCCCTCCTTTCCTTTCCACTGCCCTGCTTTGCAAGGCTTGACCTTTAAATCAGGAGGAAGAGGGGAGAGGTCAGGGACTGTGGGGGCAGGGAAGAGCCCAGCAAGATCACAATTCCCCCTCTTTAGGTAGTGGAGTTTTTTTCCCCTGTGCCCATCATTTTCTATCTCTTTGTTCTAGGACAGAGTCGGTAGCAGAGAAAATGCTAACAAACTGGTTCACATTTCTACTGTACAAGTTTCTCAAGGTAAGTTCCCAAAAGCCTTATTCTTCTGGTAGTCTGGGAGGGAGATGGAGGGTAAAGGTGGCTCATGGCCTTTCCCAGAGGGGTGTTCTCATTGTGAGAGGAGTTCCATATGCTCAGAGAGCCTCAGCACCGTGACCAGTGCTGAGAAAGGCACGCCTGCCTGTCCAACATGTATGTTCACCTCTCTTCTTTTAAAAATTATTTTCCATTCAGGAACACACTCTTATTTTTATATTACTGTGACATCTGAGTGTCTCCCCTCCCTTTTACCCTTGAGTCCTCTCATGGTAGGACCTCCTCTCATAACTGATAATGCCTTTGTCTGGTAATGTTGCCCCCATTCTGTGCCTGTAGCCCACCACCTCTCTGCCAAGAGGCAGGAGGCATGCTTCAGTCTACCCTCCCTCTGAAGTGTCTTACTCATCACTGCAGTGATCTGTGGCTTCTCAGGGTTGTTTTCTGCTATACTTTTCTGTTCGTCAGGTAAAGTATTCTCCTGGTTCTGCTCACTTGGGTCTGTAGGAGTCAGTCACTTAATCAACAGGTGCCTACTATGTGCTAAACAAGTCTTCCCACGTTTCTCTGAATTCTTCCAGTTTGTTATTTCTCATGGTGCAAAAATATCAATCCACTCTATTCCTGTACCATAATTTACCTCCACTTTCTTTTTCCCAGATGGGTTTGGTCCTTTCCCCAACTTGTGGCATATGGAAAACTGGAATGGGTAGATCTGGGTTTGAATTCCAGGTCTGCTATTTACTACTTGTGAGACTTCAGGCAATCATTCCCATCTGTTTCCCCATCTCTGACCTGATGGAATCAGACATTCTCTTCACAGAATCTCAAAATGGCAGAGCCCAAAGGGACCTTAGAGATGATTTAGTGCCATGTCTGTGTGGTACAGATGAGAAAACGGAGGCCCAGAGAGGGGCGGCACCTTGATTAAGATCACACAGCTGGATGGGAAGACCAGCAGATTTGGCATGAGGAGGCCCAGGTTCAAGCCCCTCACCACCCCCACTGCTGCTTATTAGTTGTCTGGCCTTGGGCGGTCTCATGCCATTTGCAACCTTGAGCGTGGGATGTATCATCCTAAGAGTGACAGGAGCAGAAACCAAAGCCGGCTCTGACTCGGTTCCCTCTGCAAAGATCTGATTAAGTGCCC
Organism: Phascolarctos cinereus; assembly: GCF_003287225.1. Lineage (NCBI taxonomy): Eukaryota > Metazoa > Chordata > Mammalia > Diprotodontia > Phascolarctidae > Phascolarctos > Phascolarctos cinereus. The sequence continues at coordinate 60,487,758 of NW_027555847.1, forward strand.
ATTCTTAGGTATGAGGGATACAGGGACCAAGCCGCAGGGATTGTCTGTGCTCGTAGAGAATTCATCTTCTCCTGCGAAGATACAGTATATCCACAGATAAATAAAATCAAAGCTCGATCAGCAAACATTTATAAAGCACCTAGTGTAACGCAGCCTGGTGGTAAGTACATTAAATGAAACCATCCCTACTCTCAAGGACTTTACCTTCTAGTCAGGAAGAGAAGTAAATCGATGAATTGTTGAGTCATTGCGCTCGTGTCTGATTCTCCATGACCCCATCTGGGGTTTTCTTGGCAAAGATACTGGAGTGGTTTGCCATTTCCTTCTCCAGCTCATTTTACAGATGAGGAAACTGAGGCTAACAGGGTTAAATGACTTGCCTAGGGTCATACAGATAGTTAGTGTCTGGGGCCAGATTTGAACTCGGGAAAATGAGTCTTCCTGACTCCAGGCCTGGCACTTATCTACTGTGTCACCTAGCAGGTGTCCAGACAGATTAAATGTAAGAATAAATACTTGCTTTCGTCAGGTGCTACTTCCTACCCAAGGTCTTTCCTGATCCCTATGCCCACCCCCACCCATAGTTAAATCAAAATATATTTCAGAAGGGACAGAACACCAATAACTAGGCTGAGAAGGAGAGGGGGAGATCAAGAGACAGAGAGAGAGAGCTCAAGCATAGAATGTTACCTGAACTTTGTATTGAAGGCCTCAGCCGGGGGAGGATGGATGGTGTGGATCTGGGCCCCTTCTCACTTGGAGCTATTCGCTTTCCAGTCTGTAATCCCTATAACTCTACCCTCACCCTCCCAGTGACCCTTGAGAGAGGAAAGGGGGAGGGGAGTTAAGGCAGGCAGCCTACAGTGAGAAGAGCCAATTCCCAGGACTTCCATTCATCATGAAGACAAAGTAGGTTTGAATAGCTTCCAAGAAGGAAGGTGGGCAAGCCCCGAGCCGGCGGGTCCCAAGTGAGTGCCAAGCAGAAGTGATTTATCAGGTCTCTTAGAAGTACTTGGCTCCATGCCCCGGGCTTGGCGGGGACACGCCTGCTGTCTGTGTCTGGAGATATCTCCTTGGGACAGCGGACCCTCAGGTTAGCCCGGAGATGAAGACACAGATGGTCTCCCTCCTTGTTGAGGCCATTCTGTAAGACCCTCATGGCTGGGCATTAGTCAGAAGTACGATGGACAGGGACCAAGGTCATGAGGTCACAGGATTTAGAGATGGAAGAGCCCGCAGGGCACTTGCTATGGAAGGAACCTTTGAAATCAATTCGTCCTGCTCCTTATTTTACATAGGAGGAAACTGAGGCACAGGAAAGTTGCGTGACTTACCCAGAACTACACAGCTGGTCATGCTGGATTTGCACTCGGGTCTTCCTGACTATCCCGTGCACCACCTGGCTGCCTTTAATCATTAGGTGAATCAATGTCACCTTCATTAAAGCAGCAACATCCATTATTTATCTGTGCTCTCTTTACATAGAGACACGGAGACCCACCTTAGAACAAGGCTGCAAGAATTACTAGGCCTGAGATGAGTGTCACCTGTTTGCCATCACAGCTTGGTTTGAACCCCAGTCACTCTGTGCCAAGGCTAAGTGGAAATCCCCTGGGTCCATTCCTTCAGTGCCTCTTTCTCCAACTGCAGAGCTCTTGGCCTTGGGTGTTAAAAGTCCTTCACAACCTGCTTACAGAGAGAAAAGAGAAAGTGCTAAGTTGCCTTCTCACTCCTCCCAATTAGATCAGCTCCTCAGCACCTTCTCATTGCAGGGAATCTATACTCACTCTCACATGGCTGGAAGGAGAAAAAGCATTAAAGAAGGACAGTGGAAGGGAACTCTGGGAGAGAAGGGAAGACTCCCTGAAGGCAGGAATGATTCATTTATTCAGTTTGTATCTCTAGTGCCTAAATCAGTGCCTGCCAGTCAGTCAACCATCATTTAGGCTCTGTACTCTGCTGAGGGCTGGGGACCAGCAGAAAGAAAGACTACCCTTGCCCTCAGGGAGCTTACATTCTAATGGGTGAAGACACCCCATAAATGAGAACTAAAAAGGGGGTGGGGTCAAAGGTACCTATGAGGGAACATGGTAGCCAGAGTCCTATGGGAATGAGTCAGCATTGCAGCCTGGAGAGGGCTAAAGACGGGGCTGATTTGGACCTCCGCCCAAAATTGGAGGCTCTGGGAGGAACCAGCCAATCAGGAGGAGAGGCCCCAGGGGTAGGGGATGCTTCCTGTGTGAGAAGTAGCCCTAGGGTGGAGGGAGCTTTCAAGGTGAAGACATTTCTCTGGCACAGTCAATGAGTCACCAGCCTTCATCCTGGACAGGGATGAAGACACAAAGTATGTACTTAATACATGCTGATTGATTAAGTGATGGATGGATTAAATTCAGTAAATGTGTAGTAAGCTTCTGCTAGGCACAGGACCCTGACTTTGGCACCCAGGGAGATAAAAAAAAACGTAAATAAACCATGGAAGATTATGGAGCTGAGAGAGGGGAGATCATGGGAATTTTGATATTATCTTATCCTTCATCTTACAGATGTGGAAACCAAGTCCAAGTGACTGGCCCCAAATCATACAGCCATTTAGTAGAAGGGGCAGGAAAAGGTCTTCTGCGTGATGTGGTGGAAAGAATGGCTGTGGAGTCAGGAAGTCATTTATCTTCTCTGAATTTTAGTCTCCTCATCTATGAAATGGGTATAATGATATCAGCCCCCTTCTAGGATTCTTATGAGGACCAGATGAGAGAACATATAAAGTGCTTTGTAAGCCTTAAAGCACAATATAAAATATTAGCTATCATTCCCATCTCTCTGAGATGCTGGTGGCCATGGAACAGGGGATTTGGGTGCATTTAATGAGGGCTTTCTGGAATGTCACTGGTTGGCCTCTTGGGGAGAGACTGCAGGGGGAGACCAGAGGGAGGGGAGGATGTTGAAAGGTCAAGGATTGGAATCTATAGGGCATGAGAGGTATGTGTTCTGTAATTCTCTGCCTGGGAGTCTGGCAGGCCAGGCCACGGTTTCTACAACTCAGAGCAGGTTTTAATGAACAGAACCATTCTTTCCTGTCTTTCACTTCTAACCTCTGCTCTGAGGCCATAGTGCATCACTCCATCCACCTGTCCATTAAGCACCTACTGTGTTATCAAACCTGTGCTAATGTGGAGGTAAGAGAAACTCCCTGTGTGGTCTTGGGCCAGTCACTTCTCTTCTTTAAACTAAGCCTCAGATTCCCCATCTCTAAGATAAAAGAATTTTACTAGAACAAGGTTTTTTAACCTTTCTGTGTGTCCTGGACCCCTTAGGCCATGTCTGGTGAAGCCTGGGGACCCCTTTTCACAATGATATTTTTAAATGCATAAACCAAAGTACAGAGGAAACCAATTATGTTGAAATATTATTATCAGAGTTTTAAAAAAAAACATATGCTGCAGGTTAAGAGCCCCTGGCCTAGATCTTTAAGGAGATAACTCCCAGCTCTAACACTCTGCATTCTAGTATTCTCTATACTGAGGTTCCCGTGTTTGGTGACTCTTGAGACAGACTTCCTGCCTGACAAGGGCCTTGAAGCATTGTGGAGGAAGAGAGACACCCACTCATTGATTAGTGAACAATAGAAGATGGTATCTAATTGTGTGATGTTGGATAGTGGAGACTTTAAACTACAGATGAAGTCAGAGAAAGGGATGTGCCTGGCACTGGGCTGCGCCCCAGGGACATGGTCACAAAGCAGGATACAAGCATTCCCCACCTTCAGAAGTCAGATAGATTTGGGAAGCTGGCACCTGAACGCAAGCTTTAAAAAACATTTAATTAATGCCTTTTGTGGCTTCATTACATGCTTTTCAACTCTCCCCACCCCCACCCCAGCACCAGATTGAATCCTCCCTTGCAACCAAAAAAAACCCCCAAAGAAATAAAAACAAAACCGAATAGCAATCAATATTGTAACTGCATCTAACAATGTATGTGGTATTCTGTCCTAGCAGTCCCCCACCTCTCTGCCAAGGCTGAAGGTATATTTCATAATCTTTTCTCTCACACCTTCATTTGGCTTGTCAGCTTCTTAGAGTTAACGTAAAGAAACAAATTTTGGGCTTTGTGTAAAGAAAAACTGCCTTGTGGAGCTATCCAGAAGTGGAGTGTGCTCTCCTGGAGGCCCCAAGGTCCTGGCAGGGCAGCATCAGGCCAGACCCATGGCAGGAAGATGATAGAGGTGGGAGGAGGAAATTGAGGGCTCAGTTATTTGTCCAATGTATGATTTGTTCCTGGCTGAGTCAGGACTAGAACCCAGTACCCTATCGAGCAGTGGGGTTGGCCAAGAAAAGCCCAGAAACCCTGCCCTGAGCCTCCTTCCCGGTATTGGTAAGTGAAGGCCCAGGAGCTACATGACCTCGAGCTGTCACCAAAAAGACTAAGCCCCTGCTGAGAAAGACCCAGTTAATCCTCCAAAGAAGCAATTATGAAATGATCTCTGTGTATCCAGGCACAGTACTAGATGCTGGGTCTTCAAAACAAAAGGAAGACAGGCTTTGCCATTAAGGAGTTTACATCCTAGCGAGGGAGAGGGCATGCGTGTATATGACGGATACGTGATAAACATATACAGAAGAGGGCAAGGTTCTGTCAGCTGGGGAAATCAAGGCAGAGATGAGGAAGTGTGTCCTAGGCATGAGGGACGGCCACGATGAAGGCTTAGGGACAGGAAGCAGAGGGTGAGGGAGTGCAGAAAGTCCTGTTTGGCCAGACCATAGTGCATGAAAAAAGAAGAATGTGTACTTAGGCTGGAAAAGTAAGAAGGGGCTGGTTGATGAGCTGAGAGTGCCTGTGGGGTTTATAGTTCATCCTTGAGGTGATGGGGAGCCACTGAAATTTATTGAGGGCGGGTAGGTTGTGTTTGGGGGGGGGCGATATGGTGAGACTTGTTGAGTCACTTTGGTCGCTCTGTGGAGAATGATTTTTAAGTGGAGGAGAAATGAGGCGTGGAGGGACTGAACCAGGCTGGCGGCTGCATGAGTGGGGAGATCCAAGGTGGAAAGCCTAAGATTTGACAGCTGATTAGATGTGTGGGATGTGGAGGTGACGCTGACGTTGTGGTGTGGGTGACTGGAAGCAGGGTGGTGCCCTTAACAGAAACGGGGAAGTTTGGGAGGAAGGAGGTTTGGAGGGGGAAGAATGAGTCCTGCCTTGGATCTGGTGAGTGGGTGGTGCTCATGAGGCATCCAGTGTGAATGCGCAGTCAGCTGTTGGTGATGCGGGCTAGGGGCTCAGGTGTTAGTAGATCGTTCTGCAGAGGAAGGACCCTCCAGTGGTCATGCACCTACAGACTCAGCTGCCAGAGATGCACTTCCTAGGGTTCTGTATCTCTGAAGCTGGAAGGGGCTGCAGAAGTCATCTGCTCCAACTCCCTCCTTTTACAGAGGAGACCATGGAGGCCTGCAAAGTGCTGTGACTTTCTTAAGGCAGGGATTTGAACTCAGGCCACCTGGTTAGAAATGCCCTCTGCAGACTCCCCACTGGGGCTATTCAGCCTCTGTCAAGGCTTGAAATGGAGGGAGGCTCGCTACCTCCAGAGGCAGCCCCTTCCACTCTGGGAAAGCTCCTATGGTTAGGAAGCCTCTCCTAAATCCTCCTCCTTCAGACTTAGTCCTGCCCTCTGGGACCTAGGGAGTTGAATTCCACTTCCTCATCCCAACCCTTCAAACACTGGACAATAGTGGTCATTTTCCCTGCCCTCCCGCAGCCTTCTCTTCTCCCGAGGAGTTTTCAGTGCTCATCCTTAGCACCTGTGAGCTATCCTGGTATAGTGCGCTTCCTGGTCCTCACCCTCTGGGGGTGTTTGCTGGCCCATGTCCTTCCCAACGTGGGCTGCCCAGACCTGACCCACATACCCCAACGGTGACCCGATTGGGGCAGAGTACAGCAGGGACTGTGGACCCTCATCCTGCTTACAGTGCCTTTTTACTCCACGCATAAGGCTGTGCTGCATTTTTTAGGGTGGCTGGCTGACTCCTTTTGAGTTGGCAGCCCACTGAAAACCCTAGTACTTTTTCATGTGATTAGCCATGCTTTCCCCATTTCTGCACATTTATCTCTATTAAATGCCATCTTACTGCATTCATCCCTTTCTTCTCTCTTTTGACATATTTTTGGATACCATTTCTGTCATCCACCATTACTGTTCCTCTCTCCTTCTTTTTCTCTCTCTCCCCTCTCTCCCCCTCTTCCCCCCTAGCTTTTTGTCATCTGTAAATTTCCTTAAATATGCCAGCTATCCCTTCATCCAAATCATTGATAAAAATGTTTACTAGATCCAGGGCCAAGGGTAGATGGCCTACATTTAAAAATACTATATTTATTATGTCTTTTGTTCTAAGTCCACTCTCATTTTTTAAAAAACTAATCACTCCCCCCCCAACCCCCCCCCCCCAGGCAGGCAGTCCTTTTAGTGAAGATTAGAAAAGGAGGAGAAGAGCTGTTCGGCAACTGTCGACCCTGTATGGCAAAATGCACTGTATTCCACATCCTCAGTCCCTCCACTTGTGGAAAGAAGGGAGGGAGGACACATTTCTTCATCTTGTAACATAGCTCTGCATGTGTAATTATACAATACAATTCATATTACATGGATTATGTTTATATAGAAAATTACATATTAATATAACATTTATATAGGGTATAGTTTTATAATGTAGACATTTATAATTTCTAATAATATAATCAATGTTATGATGGAATTAATGATATAATCATTGATAATATATAATAATATAAATCTTTAGATCTTTATATTCATATATTAATATGTTGATCTGTGTATGTATACACATACACATGCACACACATGCGCACACACACACACACACACACACACATGTTGTTTCCCCCATAGAGTGTAAGTTCTTTGAAGGCAAGGACTAATTTCATTTTGTTCTTCCTTGTTCCTGCTCACTTAGCACAGTGCCTGGCACGTAGTAAGGGCTTATTGATTGATTGAAGCTTACAAAGCACTTTGCTCAGCATTTTCTTGAGAGGTGGATAATGTGAGCATTGTTACCCAAATTTACAGATGAAAAACTGAGACTGAGATGCTGGGGTGACTTGTCCTGGGTGACTACTAGGAAGTGATGGAGCTGGGTCTTAATCTCATTTTCCAGTTCTTTAGTCCCAGGTTCTTTCTACTTTCTGCCGTCCCCCACTAAATTAGTTTTCTCACACCTGTTTCCCAAGAATTGCCCCTGTCCCTGAAGACCAGGACAGGCCTACTAGGGGAGTGAGAAGGAAGAATTGTTGTTAACCATTGGGTTACTGAAGTTACTGTAGAGGGTGGCCCCACTGGGCCCATCACTGAATGTGAGTGGCTTTGGCTGGCTAACTCCAGGCTACGTTAGAGTACTGTAAGGATGGTTATCTTATGTCCTCTCCACCTCAGGCAGGTCTCTGTGCCACGTGGGGCTGATCCCAAATGTCTGCCTCCTCAGGGGCTCTGTAGATGCCTCAGCTGGTGCTCAGCTGGGATTGTGGGCCTTTTTCTGGGCCTGAGAGTTGCTGGGGATGTCCACCTCCCCACATTATTTCACTGCTCCTATGGGAGGCTTTTCCAATGTGGAAACTCGCTTAGAATATGCATTATACATGCATGCACCCAATCATGGTCTCCCCTGAGCCTTCTTTGTATACCTTGCCTCTTCCATCATCCTGCCTGGAGGGACTTCTTAGCATCCCTCAGCTCCAGTGGCATGAGGTGTATGTAGCTTAGCCTTGGGGGCATTTCTCTGTAGGAAGTTGAAGCAGTCAGGGCCCTTAGGCTGAGGCCCTTCTCCTGGGGAAGGCACAGCAGGTTGGCCGGCTCCTGGTCAGGGCCAGGGGTGCTAGGAGGCATTGACATTGGCAGCAGTTGAGGGATCGCTGAATTCTGTTAGATCAGCAAGTTGTTTTATGGCAGGAGTATGCATAGTACTGGGCTAGGCATACATGGGGCAAGAATGTATAGATTGTTCTAAGAGACCTTAGAGCATAGAGCGACCTTAGAACATAGAACACTAGAACCTCAAAGCATAGCATATTAAAGTTGGCAGGGGTCTTAGGATATACACTATCAGAATTGGGCAGGAAATTATAACGTAGAATGTCAGAACTAGAAGGGACCTTAGAATATAGGAATATAGAGAATGCAGACTATACTATATATTCTATATAGACCTTAGAATATAAGAGTATGGGACCAGAGGGACCTTAGGATATAGACTGTCAGAGCCAGAAAAGATCTTATGTCAGAGAATGTCAGAACTGGAAAAGACTTTAGAACATGGAATGGCAGAGGTGGAAAGGGCCTTAGAACATGGAATGACAGAGATTGAAGAGGCCATAGAACGTGGAATGGCAGAGATGGAAGCAGCTTTAGAACACGGAATGGCAGAGATGGAAGCAGCTTTAGAACACGGAATGGCAGAGATGGAAGCAGCTTTAGAACACGGAATGGCAGAGATGGAAGCAGCTTTAGAATACGGAATGGCAGAGATGGAAAGGACTTTAGAACATTCTATAGAATGTTACAATATAGATTGTTAGAGCTGAGGGAGACTTTAGAACACAGAATGGCAGAACTATCAAGATAATTTTAGCATACAAGGGTGTCAACCTTGGGTCTATAAACTTTTTTTTAAAACTATTTTGGTAACTGTTTCACCATGACTGGCTTCCTGTGTAATCCCATGTATGTTATGCATTTAAAAAGATTCTTCTGAGAAGGGGTCCACAGGCTTCATCAGACTCTGGGGTTGGGGGTGGAGGTCCAGGACATAAAAACAGCTTAGCAGTCCCCCCACCCCATCTTGTCTATCATCTTTGCTGTATTGATGAGGGAATTGAGGTCTGGAGGGGGAAGTGACTTGTCCAAGGTGACACAGCTAGGAGCAGAAACCGGGTCTCATGATTCTCAGGTTGAGAATCCTGAAGGATTCTCATCATATCATCATATCAGGGAGGGCTTCATGGAAGAAGTCAGCATTGATTCAGGTAGAGTAGAACATGGAGGACAGAGCCCCTTGGATACAGAGAAATGATAATATTTATATTCTGCTTTCTATTTTACAAAGAATTTATGTATTTTGCTTCCCATTGTCCCTTAACAACAGCCTTATGAGATAGACAAGCTGATATTATCTCCATTTTACAGATTAGAAAACTGAGGCTCAGTGAAATAATATAGATCCATGATATTCAGAGGGATTTACTTGGAATTCATGTATTGAGTCCAGCTTCTTCATTTTACAGATGGGGAAACTGAGGATCAGAGAGACGTGACTTAAAGTCACGCAATCTGTGCTCCCCATAGATAGGATAGACTTCTATGTTGTTGGGGAGGTTGGGCCTGTCCTCACATCTCCACTTCAATGGGTCTCCCCTTACTTCTCCCACACTTTCCCCCCCCATCTTTGACCAGGGGCCGGCCTCCCGGTGCCTGAACCTTGAAAGACACGCCCCTCCTCCGTCCTGAGATCAGAGCAGGAAGGCCGAGGGCTTAGGGACATGAAAGACGGAGGCAGACATTTGGTTCTGCAGGACGAAGGCTTACAAGGCTGTTTGCCTTTGCGGTCATTATTTTTGCTTTTGCATCTTCCAGGAAGAGAGACAGCTATTAATAAGCGGCTCCCAGGCTCCAAATTGGGTCGTCTTTCTTGCTCTCCCTTTTTCCCTCGCCCTTTTTTCCCCCTCTCCCGAAGCTGACTTAATGAAGCCGAGTTTGCAAATGAAACATAATTTCAAAGACAGGCGTGTTGTCGGAAGGTCTCGGGATGATATATGCATGCTCCTGCTCGTTAGCAGCTGTCTCTTTAATTACCGCAGATGCTAACGAGATGCTAACAGCATATGGTGACAGGGGGAGCAGTGCACTTTGGTCCAAAGGACAATTTATTTGTAAGGTGGCCAGGGAGGAGGGAAGAGGCTATTGGAACTTCTTTGCTGCCTTCCCACTGAAAATCTTCCCTTGCAAGCTTTGCTGCCCACCCTCCATCCCTGAGCAGCAGTGGAGGGAGGTCTGCTTGGGAGATTCTGCCTCAGCTGGACCTCCAAGTGGGCAGACCCAGCAGTGGGCAGCGGCCACAGCATGGCCTCAGGGCCACTGCCTGGGACCGTAGAATCAACCCTGTAGTGCTGGAAAGGACTCCTGTGCTGAAAGTGGAGCCTGAGGGAGGTTAAGCAGCCTGTCTAAGGCCTGACACCTTCCAGAGCCAGGTATCCAACTTGGGTCCTCTAGGACTCACCATCCGCTGTCCTTTCTTCCACATCATCCCTTCACATAGTCAAGCGACAGGTATTTGCTGAATATGACTCCTGAGCTGCTCAGGCTGACTCCTCCTTTATGGTCCCACTCAGCTCCCACTGCCTCCAGGGATTCCTAGGCCACTCATTCCTTATACTCATTGCCACTTACTCCAAGCCTCTCACACAAGATAGAAAGGGATATAAAGATAAATAAACATGTATATATACTTATAGAAACATAAATACATTTAGATAAATATAAATATTTACATAAATATGCTTATAGAAGCAAATACATGTATATAAATATACTTACAGAAACATACATTTATATAATATAAATATTTATATGAATGTACTTATAGAATCAAATACATGTATAAAAGTAAATATACTTATAGAAACATAAATTCATTCATATAGTATAAAGATATAAATATAGAAACAAATACATTTATACAAATATAAAAATATACTTATAGAAACAAATATATTTATGTAAATATAAATATAGAAACAAATACATGTCTAAAAACAAATATGTACATATGCTTATAGAAACAAATACATTTCTAAAAACAAATATATAAATATACTTATAGAAGCACAAATATATTTACATAAAGAAATATAAATGAAAATATAAAAGAAATATAAAAGAAAAAATATAAAGAAATATAAAATGGAATTCCCATTTACTCAACAAAGTCACAGGCTTGTAGGTTTTTAACTGGAAGGGTCTTTAGAAGTCAGGTCTCAAGCCCCTTATTTTGCAAATAAGTGAATTAAGCCACAGAGAGATTTATGTGAGTTGTCCAAAGTCACACGTTAAAATATCAGGAATGGAATTTGAACTCAGATCTTTCTGTCTCCACTCTAGTACTTTGTACATGATGCCAGGCTGCTGCCTCTGAATTTAATTGATTCAGATGCTCTTTGGAAGCAGAGTCTATCTCTTCTGCCTCCTTGTATACCAGACAAGATGCTCAGTACATCTGAGCCATGTTGGTGATGTTGGTTATTTCATGTGCCAACTCTGTGCTGGGCACTGTAGCAATATGTAGCAAATCAAGACAGCCAGAGCCTGCCCTCAAAGAACTTACCATCTTATGATGAGATGAATAATTGCCATTGTAACTCATTGTACTTTTTTTATTTTTCAAAATTTTATTGGTGTTTTGTTTTTCTGTCACCTACATTTTTAAGTAGCATTTCATTTTTCCCATTACGTGTAAAGACACATTTTGATGTTCATTTTTAAAACAAAAAATGAGTTGTGAGTTTTCATCCTCCCTCTCTCACCTCCCCACTCACCAAGATGGTATACAATTTGATATTGGTTATATAAACACATTATACTTAGCTGATCATTTTGCATATGTGAGTTCATTGGATGATGAATCATCTAGAGTAACCTGGACTGAGAGTCAGGAACACCTGGGTTTGAATCTTTCCACAGCCTTTCAGTGCCTTAGGTGACTTTCTCTCTAAAACTCTAAGTCATAGATGAGTTACTGACCTTCATTGAGTAGAAGAAGTTATCATGCTGGGAGTTCCTTCCATGGATCAAATCCAGGTCCCTACCCTCTTCCTCACCTACCCCCTCCCCAGATAATCTCATCTGATGCTCATAACAAGCTCTGTAACATAGAGACGGAATCCAAGAGGGGAGATGATGAAGTGTTGACTTTATGAGGCAGTATAGAATTAGGTGCATAATTATGCCGTGTAGATAATAAGATCTGGAGGGTGCTGGAGGAAACAGAAATCACTGAAGGCTTCATGGAGAGGGTGGGAGCTGAACTGGACCCTGGAGAATGGATAGAATCTGGAGAGGTAGAGACTGGACTAAGAGGTGGGGGCAGGGGCAAGAGGAACATAGAATTCCAGGCAATGAGAACAGCATAGGAATAACATACATTCAGCCCTGTGCCAAGGGCCACTTGGGATGCAAGAGGAGATGATAAAGTCCTCCTGGCTGTGTTGGACAAGCACAGCTCATGTCAGTCAGTCGCATCATCAACAAGCTTTTGTTTAGCTTCTATATGCTGGGCACTTTGCTAGGTATTTGGAGTACAGTGACAAAAATGAAACAGTACCTGACCTCAGAAAGCTTACACTCTACCAGGGGAAACATGGAGAAATAGACATAGAATATTAACAAAATGACTTTGGCAGGGGAAGGGAGAGCCACTGGGGCGGGGTTCAAGAAGGCTTCATGTAGGAGGGGGTATTTGAACTGAGCTTTGGAGGATGCTGGAGATTCAGAGGAGTGGGGGTGAGGGAGCACAGCCTGTACAATGGGGTATTGATGGGGGATGGTTCTTGAAACATTTAGAAAAGCAGTGTATCATGGAAATGTGTTTTGCATGACTACACATGTATAACCTATATCAAATTGCTTGTCTTCTCAATGGGAGGGAGCAGAGAGGGAGAAAAAGAATTTGGAATTCAAAATTTGAAAAACGAATGTCAAAATTGTTTTTACATGTAATGAAAAAAGACATGGAAAAATAGAATATTTTAAAAAAGAAAAGCAATTATTAGATAATGATAAACCCATGGTTCAGATAGATGATAAGTGCTGTGGGAATTCAGTGATGGGGAGGTCAATGGAAGATGGATCAATCCAGGTGGGCTTTCTGGTGGAGGTGAGGCTCTCAAGATTCCTCATGGAGCTCGTCTGCTTGGTGTGTGTTGGTGACTCAGTTCTCGAATTGCCACCACCAGGAAGTTTGCATAAGGTTCCTTTCTGTGTTCTCCTCCAACCTCAGGAGTGTGCAGGGGAGCCTCTCTTTATGCTGTATTGCGCCATCAAGCAGCAGATGGAGAAAGGTCCAATTGATGCCATCACGGGCGAGGCCCGCTACTCTTTGAGTGAAGACAAACTCATTCGCCAGCAGATCGACTACAAGATGCTGGTGAGTCAGGGTCAGCCTTATCTTTCTCATGAGGCCCTTTGGGCCTAAAGGTGGCCATCTCTGTTGTCTTGAGGGGTCCCCATTGGCCCTGAAGGCTTGTGGGGGGATGGTAGGGAGGAGAAAGAAGGCTTTGGGGCATGTGTGTCATTGACCTCCCTGTGCAGGGTCCCCCAAGAGCTCTTGGGTCATCCCCAGCATTGAACGTGGCTACTTTAAAGTGACCGTCCACATTTGGATTCCCTTTTACATCTCTTCTTGGTCCATCTGGCATTCCTGGGTCCTTTTTGTCACCTGGGATTTCCAGATCTCTCCCACTCCTTTGAAGTTTTCAGAGTCCAGCCAAGAGTTTGATATCTGTTCATCAAGAATTCCCAGAGAAAATGCCATGGGCTCAGCCCTTTGCCAAGCCTAGTGACAGAGAATACGGTTCAGTAGGCAGAGTATTTACAGGGAGACAGAATTCGCCTAGGTGACATGATTAAAGAACAGTAATGCTCATCTTTGAGAGGCACTATGATACAGTGGATAGTAGGTCCAAATCTTGCCTCAGTCACCCTCTAGTTGTGTGCCTTAATTCTATAAAATTAGGGGGTCGGACTGGGTGTTCTCTAAGCTTTAAATCTGTTTCATGATCTTCTGTGTCTAATGTTTTACAAGTCTCCAAGCATTCACGTCTCTGTGATCTCACCTGATCCCCGGAGCATCTTAAGAGGAGGCAGGGCATTTATTGAGCACCTGTAGCCAACAAATCACGGAGCTGGGACTCCAACTCTGACCCCCTGACCCTAAGTGGTCTCCTCTTCCCACAGTACCATATGACCTCCTAGTGTGTAAGATAGTACGTGATTAAGTGGCACATCAGGAGAATAGCCAGTGATGACAGCTGTGGGAGTTTAAAGGCGTTCCGTCCTTCTCATTGGTATTTCCTCCCTTCATGTGACCTTTAAAGTACATTTGCTGAATGGCTGCTGGCTCTGAGATGACTCGACCCTTTTTGATCTGGTGGGCGAGTATCCCTTCCTGCTGTCCTGGGCTGGCCAGGAGGGAGGGATGGAATGCAGGGAGAGCAGCAACAGCTGCTGGAGATGAGAAAAAAGTGGGCCCTCCTTCGGCCAGGGGCCTCGGGAGAGCACCCTTCCCACCCTCAACGTGTTGCCTCTATTCATCCTCTGCCCCAATCCAGACGCTGAACTGTGTGAATCCAGAGAATGAGAACGCCCCAGAGATCCCTGTAAAGGTGCTGAACTGCGACACCATCACACAAGTGAAAGAGAAGCTTCTGGATGCTGTTTACAAGGGGGTTCCATACTCCCAGAGACCCAAGGCTGGGGACATGGACCTGGGTGAGCCAGAGGCCCACAGCCAGATTGGGTGGGGCGGATTAGAGACCGCAGACTCTGTATAGCAGCTGCATATTTCTCCAGAGGACCCAGCGGCCTGCTAGGCAGAGGTTTGGGGAGTGCCCCAGCAGGGGCTTGTGGGTTCTGGGGCTCTGTAGACCTAGAGCGTAGGGTGGGGCTAAGGCAGCCCCTAACCCAACTTCTTTGGTCCCTAGAAATCAGGTGATGCCCAGGCGTATGTCTTGGAGAAATAATGCTCACATGGTTAGAGTCAAGTGTTGAATTGTATAGTACAGACCAAAATTACTTTAATAATGCCAAGAAGGGAAGGATCAGAGCAGGCTGGAGGGTTCAAGGAAGGCTTCAGCAATGAGGTGGGGCCCGAGTTGAACCTTACACGATGGGCAAGTTAAGGGGAGACCTGGGGGCCCAGCATGACCAAAGTTGCTGAGGCATGACTAATGTGTGTCTATCCCTTTGTTCTCCATTCTGGGGAGACAAGGGAGGCCCCTGTAAGGCAGTGGTTTCTGAGCCCACCCTCTCCACAAGAAACCAGGCCTTAGAATCACAGATTTAGAGTTTGAGGGATGTCAGAGGCCATCCAGAACAGCGGCCTTATTTACAGATGAGAGAACAGAATCCTCGTGGAGCCAAATGACTTATCCCGGGTCTCTTGGACAGTTGATGATAGACGTGGTCATGTTAAGTCATTTCAGACTCCCCTGCTATTGCAGTCTGTGTCCTTTTTATCTTTCCCACCAAAATAACCACATGAGACTTGGGGCTGCTCTGGAATGGGTGTCAGAGACAGCCATGGCTGGGTGGGGCCTGAGCTCGGCCTCTCCTAGACATCCTAACTCCCTGAATTTCTATGAATGCTTTCTAGGTGGAGTATGGCCAAGGTAATTTCCCAGCATTATGCCCCAGAAGGGGAAGGGTTCACATCGCCAGTCCTCCCCTATCCATCTGTGTGGTGTCATGAAAGACTTCCGGCTGCTGTGGCAGGAATGCCAGCCTCTTGGCTTGGTTGCCTCTCCCGACCCATCTCAGGAAGGCCCTGATCAGGGTGGATCAGGGAATAGAAGACCCACTCCCAGCCTCCCTGACTTCTGCTTATTGTATCTCTGACTCTGCTTGGGTATCAGCCTTCCCCTTCTTTTCCTCCTGTTGTATAGAGTGGCGCCAGGGCCGAATGGCCAGAATCATCCTGCAGGACGAGGATGTGACCACCAAGATAGACAATGACTGGAAGAGACTCAATACCCTGGCCCATTATCAGGTGAGGCCTCAAGCTTGGCCTTTCAGCATCCTTGGCATCTCTGCAAAGAATCACTTTAAGGGAAGTGTCGTAGGCATGCCCATCTTCAGCATGCAGGGCTAGCGGCTGCCCAAAGGCCTAGGCACGGGGAGGAGGGAACACACACACTCCCGTGAATTGGCTCATCCTCCTTGCAAGGTTCTCTCTGGGTGGCTACCCCTCGGGCATGTAATTAGAGGATGGTGTTGTAGGCATGGGCTCTGTGCAGGTGTCGAGGGGAGCAGGGATGAGGAGACCTGAACCAGGCCATCAGGAGGCTTGGGTTCCAGTCTAGGTTTGACCATTAACTGACCTTGGACAGGTTCATAGCATAGATTCAAAGAAATTAGGAATGGGAGGAATCTGAGAGCAGAATACCAGAGCTAGAAGGAAACTTAGAACATAAAATGTTAGATGAGAGCTAAATAGGACTTTAGAACATAGAATGGCAGAGCAGGAAGGGACCTGAGAATATAGAATGGCAGAGCTGTGGAAGGGACCTTAGAACATAGGATGTCAGAGCAGGGAGACACCTTAGAACATAGAATGTCAGAGCTGGAAGGGACCTTAGATCACAGAATGTTAGGGCTGGAGAAGAGACCATAGCTGTCATTTAATCCAGGGCCCTCGTTTCACTGAAGAGGAAATTAAAGCTCATTCCCATTCAGTCTGTGAGTTCTTTTTCCGCAGTATTTCTCAATGTCCACCCCCTTCTTTAGATTCCCATTTCCTCTATGCTGGTCAGGCCCTCATTCTCTATTCCAGTAACTCCCTCCCCTACCTCTCAGCCTTGGATCTCTTCCCTTGCTAATCTTGCCTTTTTGTGCCTCCAGAGTAATTTTTTTCTAACTTCCCATCCCTCCCCTGCTCAAGCACCTCTCTTGACTCCCCATTTCTTACTCAGTTGAATACAAATACCACAGTCTGGTTTTCAGGCAGGGCTTGCTGTAAATTGTCTCCAGCAGTGTCTCTCTTCACTCCCAGCCAATCTGGGCTCCTTGACATTTGTCCTACCCATTTCTGAATCTGTGTATCTACTCCATATGACCCCTGCACCTGAGACGCACTCTCCCCTGTCTCCATCTGTTGTAAATTTATCTCAGTCTTTCAGCACCCAGCTCAGCTGCTACCTCTTCCATCATGCCTTCTCTGATCCCCAGAGCTTTTCCTGAATCCCAGGATGCTTCGTTTGCACTTTTCCTGTGACACTTTTTTTAAAAATTGTGATTATTTTTGCCCTTGTCTTCATTCCTCCACTGTGTTATAAGGTCCTTGAGGCAGGTGGAGGGGGCAAGGGGGCGTACCACCCCACCCTTATCCTACTCCTTGTTTGCCTGGTGCTTTTCACATACCAAATAGCATCTAGATGACATAGTTCACAGAGCATTGGACTTGGAATCAGGAAAACCTGAATTCAAATCCTGCCTCAGACTTTTACTAGCTGTGTGACCCTGGACAAGTCCCTTAACTTCTCTGGGACTCATTTTCTCTTCATATGTAAAATGGAGATAATAATACCCTCTACCTCTCAGGGTTGTTGGGAGGATTAGATGAAAAACTCTTTAAACTGTGATGTAAATACTATTACTACTACCACTACCACCACTACCACTACCACCACCACCACACTACCACTCCTCCTCCTCCTCCTCCTCCTCCTTCTCCTCCTTTAAATGCTCTGTTGACTTGAATAGTTTGTGAAGGGACCTGTCCAAGGTCACACAGCAAGTTCGCAGCAGAGCTAGGCCTCAAACACAGGTCTCCTGCCTTCCATTCTAGTA
Organism: Phascolarctos cinereus; assembly: GCF_003287225.1. Lineage (NCBI taxonomy): Eukaryota > Metazoa > Chordata > Mammalia > Diprotodontia > Phascolarctidae > Phascolarctos > Phascolarctos cinereus. The sequence continues at coordinate 60,505,375 of NW_027555847.1, forward strand.
TATCAGGCTCCTCATCTGCAAAATGGGACTACTAATAGCTCCCAGCCCCCTTCCCTGGGTGTTTTACTTGTTCATTAAAATTTCATTGAGATACAATGATTCAAGACAGTTTCAAAGGACCCATGATGAAAAATGCTCTCCACCTCCAGAGAGAAAACTGATGAATGCTGAGTGCAGACTGAAGCAGACTTTTGTTTACTTTATTTTTCTTGCAGGGTTTTTTTAAAATATATTTTGCATGGTTTCACCTGTATAATTGAGATTGTATTGCTTGCCTTCTCAATGTCTGAGGGAGGAGCTGGAGGGAGGAAGAGAATTTGCAACTCAAAATGCAAAGAAAAGAAAAAAGGAATGCTAAAAATAAATAATACTTTTTTAAAAAAATGACATTTCATTGAGAGCCCAGAGTGTGTAGAGCCTTGGGAGGGAAGATGGTACAGCGATGTTAAGAAGCCTGAGTCCCTGTCCTTCAGGAAGCCCCATTAAGTAGAGGAGATAAGGCTTGTGTACAGACCACAGCAGTATGAATTGAAATGGTAAAGCCCCATAAAAGCGACTTGTACAGACTGCTGTGGGAACTCAGAGGTGGGAGATCTGGCATCCACTGGGGGAGCTTCATGAAGAAGGTGCCATTTAAGTGGGTCCTTGAAGACAGTGTGAGATTTCAAAAGACAGAGATAGGGAGGGCATCCCAAGCAGAGGCTATGGCCCTTATGGCTATGAAAGAATCGTGTGAAGATCTGAGTTGTTGTGAGGCTCCATGGGGAAAGAGACGAGGGCTGAAAAGCATGGTAGAGTCTACAAGATAGTTACTGTGGGATTGTGTTGCTGCCGTGAGCAGGAGTGTGGGGAGGGGGCTATGGTAAGTGGTAAATTCTAACCACCTCGGGAGCTGCCTGGCATAAGACTCCCTGGTAGGTGCACTTGCTGGCCCGAGCAGGGCTTTGACCCTTGGCCTTTCTGATTACAGGTGACCGATGGCTCCTCAGTGGCCCTGGTACCCAAGCAGAACTCTGCCTATAATATCTCCAATTCCTCCACCTTCACAAAGTCCCTCAGCAGATACGGTGAGTAAATGGATGGCCTCACACAAAGAACAGAGTGTTGGAATCAGGAACATCTGAATTCTAATTCAGTCTCAGACATTTATACTAGCTGTGTGACCCTGGGCGAGTTACGTAACATTTACCTGCCTTAGTTTCCTCCACTGTCAAATGGGAATAGTAATAACACCTACCTCCCAGAGGTGTTTTGAGGATGAAAGGAGATGCTATTTTTAAAGTGCTTTGTGCTATGTAAATGCCATAATCTTTATCATTGAGCTGCATACCACAAACATTCTACAGGCTAGAAATACTCATAGATTTCAGAAGAATTGAGATGATTGTATGGGTTGGCATGTGGTGAAAATGAGCTATGACAGTTAGCTAGCCTTCATGTTTCTCTGGCGTCGATGAAAGAGTAGAAGAATCCAAAGTACGTCACCAACACCGTGGGTGAGTTATCTAGGGGAATTAACTAGGGCAAGACTCTCACAAGATAAAAATGCTTGAATGGGTAAGTCTTTTTTTTTGCTTTTTGGTGAGGCAGTCAGGGAGTAAGTGACTTGTCCACGGTCACACAGCTAGTAAGTGTTAAGTGTCTGAGGCTGGATTTGAACTCGGGTCCTCCTGACTCCAAGGCCAGAGCTGTATTCACTGTACCCACCTAGCTGCCCCAAACCAAGATGGGTTAGATCACAGGTTTTCCAAAGTACAGATGATAAAGTTATTATCTGCCTATTAGGAGGTGTTTGGGATGTTTGGGGCCCAACCCTTACCAGATTGCTCTTGTAGAGGATAGCTGTGGCCTTCTGCAGACTTTCCTATAGTGCTCAAGGCCAGGCAAGTCTCCCCTTGGAGGGCCCACTGGTGTCACCCCCGTGAAGGAGGGCATAGGAAGTGGGGAAGCTCCTGATGGGGCCTGTAGGCTTGTTTGGGGTAGCATCGGTCATACCATGCTATGTCACCTCCTCACCAGAGAGCATGCTCAGGACCGCCAGCAGTCCAGACAGCCTGCGCTCGCGCACCCCGATGATCACGCCTGACCTAGAGAGCGGCACCAAGCTGTGGCACCTGGTCAAGAACCATGACCACTTAGACCAGCGGGAGGGGGACCGAGGCAGCAAGATGGTCTCTGAGATCTACCTGACCCGGCTGCTGGCCACGAAGGTATCCCCTGGGGGTGGCGTGGTGGGGAAGGAACAGATGGGGGCTTTGCTGAAACTTGGGGTGGGATCTGTTGCCCAAAAGACAGCTTGAACACTGGTTTTGGAGTCAGCATGCCTGGGTTCGAATTCTGGTTGTGATTCTACATTGTGTGACATTGGTCAAATCTCTTCACTTTTCTGGGCCTCAGTTTTTTCCAGGGAGGGGATTTGGCCTAGATTACCTCTGATACCCCTTTCAGCTCCAAATCCTGTGATCCCACGTCGGACTTGTCAGTTAGTAAGCATGAACTGCACACCTAGTTTGGTGCATTCTACAGCAGAAGGTACACAAAGGTAGAAGACATATTCCCTCAAGGAACATAGAATCTTGAGTTGGAAGAGATTGCAGAGGCAGTCATCCTGTCAAGCATCTAGCCCAATTCAGAAAGTCCCACTATTGTATTCCTGAAAAGTCACCATTTAACCTCTTCTTGAATGCTTTCATTGATGGGGAGCTCACCACTAATTAAATCAGCCGATTGCCTCAGTCTTTTCAAGAAGAAACTTACAAATATCCAGCAGAAATATAATATCCACCCACCCCCAACTGATACTGCTTCTGCCTCCTGGAGGCTATGCAGAAGATACCTCCTTCCTCTTCCTTATGAAAACTACTCATTGGTTCGAGTAGCTATGAAAATTGAAGGATCCTTAAAGTTATTTGGTTCAGCCCTCTCATTTTACACATGAGGAAATCGAAGCCCAGTACATTAAGTGACTTTGCCCAAGATCTCACAGGTAGTAAATCATAGCTAGAATTTGAACCCAAGAATCTAACACTTTACACTATAAAATGATGCTCTCACTTTCCAAGTTTTTGAAATTAGGGCTCATTTCCACCCATCACCCACACACAGTCTCCCTCCCTTCCTTCCTTCCTTCCTTCCTTCCTTCCTTCCTTCCTTCCCCTCCCTCCCTCCTCCCTCCTCCCTCCCTCCCTCCTCCTCCCTCCCTCCTTCCTTCCTTCCTTCTTCCTTCCTTCCTTCCTTCCTTCCTTCCTTCCTTCCTCCTTCTTCTTCCTTCCTTCCTTCCTTCCTTCCTTCCTTCCTCCCTCCCTCCCTCCCTTCCTTCTTTCTCTGTCTTCCTTTCCGTCCTTCTTTCTCTCTCTTCCTTTTCTTCCTTCTTGATTTGGATTGGGGGAAATGCAGTAAAAGGCCAGGTGAAACAGATGAACTCTGGTCCCCTCCAGTTCTCAAGCTCTGATCTCTTGCTTTCGACAATTTGAATATGTCTTAAAAGCCTGGGGGCTCAGAATGAAGAAGAGCAATTCACTGCTGACTTATGTGATAGAGTGCCAATGCTTAGTCTTTAGGATTATAACATTTAGAGCTGGGAAGAGGACCTTCAAGATCTCCTGATTAAACTCACTTCTTTTTCAGAGGAGGAAACTGATGCCCGAAGAGAGTCTTCTCCAGGCCTCAGTGTCCTTACCTATAAAGCAGGGGTTATAATCCCTGCCCTGTCCCTTGCAAGGGTCATCCTGAGGTTCTTTACATAATATAGGTAAAAGCCCTTCAAAAAAATATTAAAGCACTTGGAAAAAGATCAGATGGATTGTTATTAATTCCTTAGAATTTCTCTGAGAAATCTGCTTTGCTCCCATGGTTGTTGACTAGGAAAATATATGTAAATCCATTTGTAAACCTCCCAGTTCTATAAAATGAACTCAGCCATCCTTGTCCCAAGGTAATAGTCAGTGATGATTGGGTCAGATATTCATGTACCAAGTTCACACCTGCATATACTTGGGGGATGAATGAGGTGGTGGGTAGAACTACAAGATTTTGGTTCACAGATTTCAATCTCGTTTTTCTTCTGATAGAAAGCCACATTATTTTCTGTGTATTGCTAGGCCTTGACTGTGGGGATGGATGACGAGCACATTCCTGTAGATGACAAACCCTCTGCTTTCCTCTCCTAGGTAGTAGTTAGGAAAACTGTAGTCTGTAAAGTATAGGGGCCAGCATTTTGTCCCTCACGACTCCGGAAGACTGCTCTGTAGCCACTATCAATTATGCCTCTCTTGGCTGGAGGGACTGACATGCTCCACTTCACAGTCTCTTGCCCAGTCTTCCTTGTTGATCAGGGGTCAGGAGCAGAACTTGGTTAGGACTTAGTCTGTGTCTAGGATCAGGAATCACTTTGTACCCATAGTTAGGCCTCCAGATGTGGGTGGATGTAGGTAGGTCTTTCTGTGGCCAGGGTTAGGGCTCTTTATGTAGTTAAGGTTAGCCATTAGGTATGGCCATTGAATAAAGCTATAGCTGAGGCAAACTCATGACCTTGACCTTAGTGGGACCATGCTGTCAACAGTAGGCTAATATTTTTTAGTCAGATGAGCTTCCTTTTTCCTTCTGTCCACCTCCAGGGGACCTTACAGAAGTTTGTGGATGACCTATTTGAGACCATCTTCAGCACAGCTCACAGGGGCAGTGCTCTCCCCCTTGCAATCAAATACATGTTTGATTTCCTGGATGAGCAAGCTGACAAACACCAGATCCATGACTATGATGTTCGGCATACCTGGAAAAGCAACTGGTAAGTGGAGGATTGTCTGTTTGATGTGGGCGGGGCCAGGAGAGGGGGAAGGGCACCAGACCGGGGAAGACAACAGAGCAGGCTAAAGGGGAAATTCTGCCGGCCTTTTTAGGGAGAACCCAGGATAGACATTTTGTTGTTTCAGAGTAGGAGAGAGTTGGCTTAAACATTGAGAACTTCCATTACTACAGGAGAAAACATCATATAGTGGAAAGAGCCTTGGGCCTGGAGTCAGTAAACAAGGGTTTAAGCTATTCAGTAATTTTGAAAACCAACTTCTCTGAGCCTGAGTTTCCTCAGTTTCCTGTAAACATAGAGCTCAGTACATTCACTGTCTGTCTCATTGAGCTGTTGTAAGGATCTCATATGAAAATCTATGCAAGGTTTTCTGTAGCTGTAAAGTACTATGTAAATGTCAGCTGTTATTACTATTCCAGGATTTAAAATTTGAGTGGAGTACTGAAGGAGGCATTTAGAATCCCATTCCCCAGTGATTTTTCAAGAGTAGGACATGGGTATCCATGGCTGTTCAAGGACTCTTCCTGACTGAAGATGCTATGGTGTCTGTCCATGGTCCTGACCTTTTTATAGGTCTGTGTTAGATTCTGCCTCCTTTTGGTGTGAAGGGTTACTATCCACTCTGACTCATGCTGTGGGAGGGGACCCACTCTAATCCCTAACCATTTCATAGGAGGTGGAGAGGTGGTCTGTGGTCAGGGCAGTCAAGCCTGGGAGTCTTCCCTTGATATAATTTTGTAGTTCATGTGATCCCAGTGTTGTATTCAGTGTCCTGAATTCCCCTTGATCTACATTCATTCATTCACTGACATTTTTGAGCACCTGTTTTGTGTCCATCTTTGTGGACAGTTTTAACTAATAGCTGGCATTTATATAGGACTTTGAAGTTTGCCAAGTGCTGTGCAAATATTATCTCATTTGATCCTTACAGCAATTCTGGGAGGTTGATGCTATTAATATCCCCATTTTACAGATGGGGAAACTGAAATAGACAGCCTAGGGTAGCACAGCTAGGAAGTGTCAGAAGCAAGAGTTGATGAGCCCAAGTCTTCCTGACCCCAGGTCTAGCCCTCTCCCCACTGTAGTACCAAGATGCTTCCGTAGCCTATGAGCTATGTGATAGGATTCTGTAGTTCCTGTCCTTTGTGTATCATTTTCGTCTTTCTGTTCCTCTAAATGTCCCTTGATCATTCGTTCATCCATTCATTTACTCATTCACAGACATTTATTGAGCATCTATTCTGCCCCCAGCAGTACCTGTGACTTGCTTATGGGCTATGTGATAAGTTCCTGTTGTTAATACTCTGTGTTACATTTTTGCATCTGTCCCTCTGAATGCCCCTTGATCTACTCATTCATTCATTCATTCATTCACTCATTCATTCACAGACATTTATTAAGCACCTATTCTTTATTCATCTTTATGTTTATGAGAGAGGCAGCAGTGAACACATCAAGATCGATACTATCGGAACATTTGTAGTCATGCAAGAGATAAGACATGTAGACAAGTCACTGCGCCATAACAAAGGATGTTTGAAGGGAGGGTTCAGTTCAGTAGTACGTGGGGAAAAGCTTTATAGAGTGAAGCCACAGCATAAGGGATGATTGTTATGAAGTGCCATAAAAAATAAGAGAACGGCATGCCTTGAGAGTCTAGAAGGGGGCTGGGGCAAGGTCTCATTCAGCTGGGAGGACTCTGGAAAGGCTTCATGGAGGAGGGGACATGTGGGCTGCCCTTTGAAGACTGAGTAGGATTTCTGGATTATAGCCAAAGATGGTCTAGTGAAAGAGGTGCAGGGGGGAGTTGGGAGACTGGGATAGTAGTCCCAGACCTCCTGTGTGACCTTGGACAAGCTTCCTTCCCCTCTCTGTGCCCCCAGTTTCCTCATCTAGAGGTTGATGGCGTAGTAGATAGAGCTGTAGGCCTGGAGTCAGGAAGACCTGAGTTCAAATGTAACCTCAGACACTTACTAGCTGTGTGACCTGGGCAAGTCACTTAACTGTTGTCTGCCTCAGTTTCCTCATCTGTAAAATGGGGGTAATAGTAGCACCTGCCTCCCAGGATCAAATGAGGTAATATTTGTAATACGCTTAGTACAGTGCCTGGCACACAGTAGGTCCTGTATAGATGTTTATTCCCATCGTCCATCCCTCTCTGTCCTGTAAAATAAAAAGATTGGACCGGATGAGCTCTAAGGTTCTTTCCTATTCTGAAGTGTACTATGTTTTCTTTTATTTTTCTTCATTTTCCCAGGGTCTCATGGTAAGTGAGTGCTGAGACCAATTTTCCTGACTCCCAAGTCCAGGGTTCCTTCCACTATTTAATAAATATTTTTGAACACCTACTGTATTTTAAGTACTGTGCTAGGAGCTGGAGATCTAGAACCCAAATCGAAACAGCCTTTCACTCAAGGACCTTAATTCTCCTCGGGAAAAACAGCCTGTATCCAGATAGAAAAATGTCCAAAATATATGGACAAAGTAAATATCAATATGGAAAGCAGTTCGCAGGCCAGAAAGCACTAACTGCTGAGGTTGAAACGGCCTTTGTGCCAGGCACCGTGCAAAGTGCTGGGACTACAAAAGAAAGGTCAAAGTCCCTACTCTTAAGGGGCTTGCAGCCCAATGGAGGGCAGTGAGAGGGTGGGCAGAGGTTGGCTTCCAATCCAGGGCCTTGCTCTGTCTCTCCAAACCTCCCTGCCCCTACTCCTGTTTTTGTACTGTTCTCTCATAAGAAGTTACCCTACAGGGAAGGGAAAGGATTAGGGGGTGGGGGCTGAGCCCCAAAGGCAGACCTGTGGAAGGCCTGCTGCAGCCAGCCCTACCTCTCCTTTTCTGCACCCCCTCCCATGCCTAACCCCCAGGAGTTAGACATAGACTTCCAAGGTTTAGAGGGGAAAGTCCAACCATGCATTCACTGCATGTGCATTAGCTTGTCTGTCTCCTCCACACTTCCTGCCATTGCCTCTGCAGCAGCCTCCTCCCTCCCCTCCAATCTCCTCCTAGGTGGAGAACCTGTCCCCATGCCTCGCATTTATAAAGAGGCAGCCACATAGGTGTCAGACAGCAGCGAGGATCAGGGCAGGGAGGGGACATCTCTGAATGGAGATACAGAGCAGTCACAACTGGTTCATCACTCACCCTGATGTCTCAGAGTCAGGGGAGGTGGCGGGGAGGGGATGAGGGGAATCAAACAGACCCCAGCCCCAAGATGTGGGCTCTCTGCATACTAATGGCATCTTTCCACTAATTCTCATCCAACCCACACAGTCCATTTCTGGAAGCAATTTCTCTCATTGATGGAGCTGTGAGAGAGAAAGAAAGAGAGAGAGAGAGAGAGAGAGAGAGAGAGAGAGAGAGAGAGAGAGAGAGAGAGAGAGAGAGAGAGAGAGAGAGAGAGAGAGAGAGAGAGAGAGAGAGTGTGTGTGTGTGTGTGTGTGTATGTATGTGTGTACATGTACCATACGTGACTGTCAGTGTGCATTGGAGCTCTTTATCTTATGGTGTCCAGCTGGCTCTTAGATTCATGGTCTTGGTTAAGAGCTCCATGGATGGGATCACAGATTTAGAACTGGAAGGGTCCTTAAAGGTCATCAAGTTCAACCCTTTCATTTTATGGATGAGGAAACTGAGGCCCAGAGCAGTTAAGTGACTTCTTCAATGCTACACAGCTAATACATGTCAGGGGCTGAATTTGAACCCAGGTCTTTGTAAGTCTTAGTCTTAAGCTCTGTCTGCTACCCTTCTATCCATAGATATCTATCATTTCTAGCTCTGTCTCTACTTTGAGATGCCTTCCATCTCCTAATCATTCTAAGTTCTGAGGTGCCTTCCATCTCTAACAGTCTTTATTCTAAGGTCCCTTCCAGCTCTGACATTCTTTGTCCTAAGGTTCCAACTCTGACATTCTGTTTTCTAAGGTCCCTTGCATCTCTAACGCTTGGTATTTTTAAGGTCCGTTCCGAGCTTTGACCGTCTATGGATCCATGAATTTACAATGATGTAATTTCAACTGTTAGTTGGAAGGAATATTTTGCAATTGGGAGGTCAGCTCTGTCTGACTCATATCCTACCATTTAGGTATCCCTCCTCCCTACCAGTGTAAGGCTCACGATTAGGGGTCCTATATTAGGGTCTGTGCTTCCCAAATAACCCCAGCTAATTCAGAGGAATCTCCCTCCAGCCAGGCCTGGTAGAATAACTCACGTATTCCTGTCCATAGGAGGCTGGGCTCCTTGGAGATTGGTGATACAGAAACGTGAGGATTTTTCTTTGTTATTATTTATAGATTGACCGTCAGCTGTCCCAGTCAGCCGTGGGGATGCAGTCTGTATTCACTGCAGTTGTAGCCCTTGATAATGTCATATGCCACCTGCCGTAGGTGTGAGACTACACTGTGCAAACATGCATCCGTGCTCCTGTCTCCGAGTGTCTGTGTGTGTGACTGTCTCTGGGGAGGTCTCTGGATGCCTGTCTTCCTGTGGATTGGATCCAAAGTACAAGATTGTGTGTGTGTGTGTGTGTGTGTGTGTGTGTGTGTGTGTGTGTGTGTGTATGTGTGTGTGTATGTGTGCGTGTGTGTGTGTGTGTGTGTGTGTATGTACAGACACATGCATGCACATAGAGACGGAAGAGATCTTAGAGGTCTTCGCATCCAACTCCCCCTTTGTTCCATAGATGAGAAAACTGAGGCAGAATGCAGGGTCATACAGGGATTAAGAGGCAGCAAATTTGGATTTGAACCCAGGCCCCTCTGAGTTCCAACACAGGGCTCTTTCCCCTCTACCACACTAGCTGCTTCTATGTTTCCATGTCTATATTGCTTTGTTTTAACATGTTTTATTTTATTTTTTTTGCCTATAATTTCACTGGGATTGAGAAATTCCTTCCACCGATGCATGTCTTCAGCTCTGGGGTCCCAGAGGTTAAGTGACTTAGCCAGGGTCACCTGGCCAGTGGGTGTCCTCAGTGGGCCTTGGATCATAGATCATCCTAGATTTAGAGCTAAAGGAAAACCTTAGAGGTTATTAAAGCCAATCCCTTCCTCTTTCTTTCTTTATTTTTTTGGGGGGAGGTAATCAAGGTTAAGTAACTTGCCCAGGGTCACACAGCTAGTAAGTGTCTGTGGCCACATTTGAACTCAGGTCCTCCTGACTCCAGGGCCGGTGCTTTACCCACCGATTCCCTCTTTTTAAAGAAGAGGAAAACTTAAGCTCGGAGATTTGCCCAGGGTCCCACCAGAAGCAAGTGGCAAAGCCAGAGTCTAATCTTCTGACACCTGACTACTCCACTGACCCCAGATTAGGCACTAGCTCCACACTGTCTCCTGAACCCAGCTCCTCCTGCCTCTGAGGCCAGTTGTCCATCCTCTGGCCCACGCTCCCTTTCAACACGTTTTGCCACCACGGTTCAGTGAATTCCCATAGTTCCTCTACCAAATGGACACCTGTTACTACCCCCTTTTTAAAATGGGGGGACCGAGGCAGTGGGAGGAAGGGAGACATGAGCTCTAGCACCCTTCTAACAGATCTTGTCAAAAGTAAATGAAGCAGCTTCTTTATGGAGGTGGAGCCCAGGGGTGTAGGGTCTTGCACATGTGGTCTAACATGATTTATAGGTTGATTTTTTTTTTTTAGGCAGTTGGGGTTAAGTGACTTGCCCAGGGTCACACAGCTAGTAAGTGTAGGTTGATTTTTTTTTGAAGACTACTTTCCCCCCCCTGTTTTATAAGTCTTTATTGTGAGGGATAGTTTCTTGGATAGGGGAGAGGGAAAGGATTTGGAAAAGAAAGTGATGTAGAAGCAATAATTATCCATTTATGTGAATTTTTAAAATCATGGAGACCATTTTCCTCTCCATTCATCCTTCCCCCCAGTGCCAATTTCTCCCTCTGTCCCTTCTAAGAGCCATTGCTAGACTGAGGATAGGACCCAGTGTGGTTTTGGGGAGGGGTCTGAGGACCCGGAATGGGAACAGGAAGAAGGAAGCAAAGGGAGTGTGGATGGCCCATTTGGTGTCAGGGTCTTAGATTTGGGGAATGATCGGGGCCCCTGGCATGGACACCTGGGGCCTATAGTGACCAGCACTGCATAGTCAAAATGGCAGAGCTAGAAGGGACCTTGGAGATCATGTGGTCATTTTCAGATGAGGCCCAGAGAAGGGAAATGAACCGCCCAAGGTCACACTACCAGTGAGTAGCCGCACTGGGGTCAAGCTCTGACTCTTCCACCATACCTACACTGACTCCTAGGGCATTTACACATGAGGAAACTGAGGCTTGGGTTAGAGGACTGAACCCAAGCCTCTCTAAAAACAGTACTATTCAGGGCAGCTAGGTGGCGCAGTGGACAGAGCTCTGGCCTTGGAGTCAGGAGGACCTGAGTTCAAATCTGACCCCAGACACTTGGCACTTGCTAGCTGTGTGACCCTGGGCAAGTCACTTAATCCCTATTGCCTCAACAAAAAGCAAAAAAAAAAAAATTGAAAACAGTGCTATTCCTGATTAACATTGATATGGCACCTGAGGCTTGTAAATCACATTACATGCTTTATTATACCATTTGCTCTTTGTAACAGGCCTATAAGGTATTGTAGGTCATATCATGTTCATGTGAGGGAAATGAGGGTTGGAGAGATCAATAGACTTGTTTGTTGTGACTCAGCCTCTAAACATCAGGTGGGATTTGAATCCAAGGTCAACGTTCTTTACACCATACCCTGTCTCTTTGACTTCATTTAATGGACTGGCGCTCTCTCTCTCTGTCTCTGGCTCTCTCTTTCTGTCTTCCCCCTACTTATTCCCCTCTTTCCCTCTCCCCCCTCCCCTTGCCTCTCCCTCCCTCCTGCTTTCTCTCTCACTCCCCTCTTTCCCCCTCCCTAGTCACTCTACAACTTCTCCCCAAGGACCTAGGAGTCAGCCAAGGGGCCCTGTGGGAATTCAGAGAGATACAGGCAGTCCTTGGCTTAGAGTGATTTCATTTACAGCGTTTCACACTCACACTTTCCTACCCATGTTATTAATAATACTTCTCTGCCCGTGTTATTAAGAACACCCATGTTATTACTTCCCACACGTTAGGGTACAGACGACATCACTCAGTCAGTTGGCTTCCTCTTACACTATGGCTAAAAATACCAAGTTCTTCAGGTTTCGGGACTAGGGAGGCCTCCCCCCTGCCCTTCCTATCCCCTCTCTCAGGGGCCTTCTTAGCTCCTTAGCCTTGGGCACAAGCTCTCTCCTGGGATCTCTTAAACGTACTTCTATGTGATCATCAAGTCTTTCATTGCAGGGCTTAGTTGAATTAATTTATGGACTGGTAACTTGCAGTAGTGTATTAGGTCACAGGATACAGAGCTTAGAGATCATATAGTCCACCCCCATTTTGCAGATGGGGAAACTGAGGCCCAGAGTGGTTGTCCAACATTACATGGGTAGGTAGTAGTATCTGGGATATCAACTGAAGCCCTCAGAAGTGGTTTCCATCATGACCCACTGCCTTGTACTTCATTAACAAAGAGTTTTGTTCATTTTCTCCTTCCTTCCTTCCTTCCTTCCTTCCTTCCTTCCTTCCTTCCTTCCTCCCTCCCTCCCTCCCTCTCTCTCTCTCTCTCTTTCTCTTTCTTTCTTTCTTTCTTTCTTTCTTTCTTTCTTTCTTTCTTTCTTTCTTTCTTTCTTTCTTCTCTCTCTCTGTCTCTCCCTCCCTCCCTTTCCTTCCTTCTTTTCTTCCTCCTTCCCTCATTCTTTCTTCCCTTCCTTCCTACATAATAGACCCTGGGTCCCAGCAGCAAGAAGAGATCTGGTAGCAGATATGAATAATAGTAAAAATTCACATTTCTATAAATCTTGCAGGTTTACAAAGTGCTTTTTTTTCCTTCTTTTTGGTGAGGCAATAGGGGTTAAGTGACTTGCCCAGAGTCACACAGATAGCAAGTGTTTCTAAGTGTCTGAGGCTGGATTTGAACTCAGGTCCTCCTGACTCCAAGGCCAGAGCTTTATTCACTGCACCACCTAGCTGCCCCCCCTTTTTAAAAAATTTTTGTTTATTTATTTGCTAGGCAGTGGGGTTAAGTGACTTGCCCAGGGTCACACAGCTAGTAAGTGTCAAGTATCTGAGGCTAGATTTGAACTCGGGTCCTCCTGACTCCAGGGCCAGTGCTCTATCCAATGTGCCATCTAGCTGCCCTACAAAGTGCTTTTCTTAAAACAACCCCTGTAAGTAAGGTAGTTTTAAGCATTTAAACTATAGATGAAGAAGCTGAGGCTCTTAGCAGTTGACTATATGGCTTGCCCACAGGTCCAACAACTAATGAATGTTTGAGGCAAACATCAAAACCCATGTCCCCTAACTCCAGGTTCACTAAACTATGCTGCTGCTTTCAGTCAGAGGTTGAGTCCTTGGGTGGTCTTGGACTAGTACGTTCCCCTGTCTGGTCCTGAGTTGCCTTAACTGTAAAATGAAAGGCTTCATCTGAGATCCTCCCATGAGCCTATGATATTGATTTTCAGGTGCTCTAAGCCAAGAACCCGATATACCTCCTACCCAGAGTCAAAAGCAGTCTCTCAGAGTGTGGGTGGAACTGAGCCTGCAGGTGGTGACAGGTCCGGGAGAGCTAACTGGAGTTGGAGAGGCACAGGGAACCAGGCGCCTTCTAACAGGTGGACCCACAGGACTCTTACCTGGCCAGAAAGGGTTGGCTGAAAGAGCCCTCCCTGTGATACCTTTAGAAGGTGAAAAAGTGAGGTCGTAGGAGCAAATAAACTACTTACAACAAAATGGGCCAGGAAAATAAAATTTCACTTTGTCCTTGCCCAGAAATGTATGTTTAATTCTGCAGCTTATGTACATCACCTCTCTGGTGGGAGCTGAGAATCACATTTTCATGTTCAGTCCTCTGGACTTATGGTTTATCCTAAATCAGAGTTTTAGTCTTCACAGTCTGAGCTTCTTGTGTCCTTTTCAGCTCTATTATCATTCTGTCCTAATGTCCCTTTTATCCCTAACATTCTGTGTTCTGATGTCTCTTTCAACTCTGTCATCATTCTGTTGTCTTTCAGCTCCAACATTCTGTGTTCTAGTGCTCTATTGTTCTATACTGTCTAATATTCTGTTGTCCATTTCAGCTCTAACAGTCTGGGTTCTATTGCCTATGTCCACTCTAATACTCCCTGTTCTATTGTCTCTTTCACCTCTGTCAGCATTCTGTTCTGATGTCTCTTTCAACTATCATCATTCTGTTGTCTTTTAGCTCCAACATTCTATGTTCTAGTGCTCTGTTGTTCTGTAATGTCTAATATTCTGTTGTCCATTTCAACTCTAGCATTCTGTGTTCTGTTGCCTGTTTCCGCTCTAACCCTCCCTTTTCTGTTGTCTATTTCAGCTCTATCATCATTCTGTTCTGTTGTCCATTTCAGCTCTATCATCCTGTTCTATGTCTCTTTCAGCTCTAACATTCCATGTTCTAATGTCCCTTCCAGTCCTAACATTTTGTGTTCTACCATTCTGTGTTCTGTTGTCCATTTCAGCTCTAACATTGTGTTCTGTTGCCTGTGCGCTCTAACGCTCCCTGTTCTATTGTCCATTTCAGCTCTATCATCCTGTTCTATGTCTCTTTCAGCTCTGACGTGTTCTATTGTCCGTTTCCGCTCTAACTCTCCATGTTCTGTTGTCCCTTTTGGCTCTAAGATTCTGCATGTTTGTTTCATTTTAGTGCTTGGTTCCAATGGAGAAGCCATGTTTGTGGCTTCCTTTCTTGGGTACCCACTGACATGTCTCCCTTTCTTCTTCTCCTGCCCCTCCTCAGCCTACCTCTGCGCTTTTGGGTGAATGTGATCAAGAATCCACAGTTCGTGTTTGACATCCACAAGAACAGCATCACGGACGCCTGTCTGTCTGTGGTGGCCCAGACGTTTATGGACTCCTGTTCCACCTCTGAGCACAAGCTGGGCAAGGACTCTCCGTCCAACAAGCTGCTATATGCCAAGGACATCCCCAACTACAAGAGCTGGGTAGAGAGGTGAGCCTCGCTTCCTCTTGTCTGGGAGGGATCCTAGGGTTTACTGACCCTGCCACCTCAGGAAGGTGGTGGAGCACCTCGGATGGACCTGGCCAGGACCCCTACTTGGTCCCCAGTCTTTGAGTTCTGGTGGCATGTTAGTGAACAGTGGATGGATGTGCAAGTTGGAATGATTTCAGGGCCCCACAGAGCTTTTGTATGTGTTTGTGCAGTGGTGTGTTTGTGCAGTGGTGTGTGTGGTCATGGGTGCACCACCATGTTGTGAGTGTGTATCTAAATGTTGCTCTGGCCTTGTGTGCTTGTGTATTATAATCTTGTGTAGACATGCATTTTCCTCTTTGTTGTTTCTATATCTGATTCCTATGTGCTAGTGTGGGTGTGGTATCCACTTGCACCTGTGAGGGGTGTGTTGTAAGTGTGTTTACCTGAATGCGAGAATAGGGTGTGAAGAGTCTAAATATTCAGGTTTGAATTGCATTTTGAATTCTTACTAAATGATGTGTTAATATACAAATTGCTTCTTTTCTGAGCTTCAGTTTCCTTCTCTGTAAAGTGGAGTACTTGCATTAGTAACCTGCAGAGGCATCGTGAGTAAAGATATTAGGATGGGGTGTTTTGTATATAACCTGGGTTTGTGTTTCGTTGTAGAAGTGTGTTGTGTGGATGTCTGGGTATATGCTTGTATGTGGTGGGGAGGGAAGGACAAAGAAGCTGCTGGCTTTGTTCCCATTGAACAGACTTCACTGAGGTCTGCCTCATCTGCCGCTCTCCCAGTTCCCATAGAATACAGAGCTGGGCCACTTGTCCCAGCCCACATTTTCTCTTCAGCCCCAGAAGGCTGAGTTAGGTTTCTCCTGATTCTCTAGGGTGGTCCCACTTATCAAGAAGGTGAGGGCCCCCCACCAAGTTAAGGAACTTGCTGTCTGTGGTCCAGATTCTGCCCTTGGAGGAGGGGTAGAGGAAGGTGGCTCAGAGGATGAAACTACCCTGTGTCTCTGGTTAAAAAGCTGGTTGTGCTTTGTTTAAATGTGGTGCCATAAAATATAATCTCTGGAACAATGAAGCATAGCCCCTTTAAGAGGTGGGTTTGCCTTGACTCCCAGGTACAGATGAAAAATGAGATTTATTCTTTTCCTGGGTCCTGGGTTCCTTTCAAAAATCCCTAAATATTTTAATCCATGACTTAAAGGTCTCAGCACCTGCTCCCTCTACCTCTGGTCATTCTAAGGCTGAAAGAGATTCTACCTAATGCTAGCCCCAGAGCTCCTGCCCGGTGCCTCGTGGACCTCTGCATTGGTGGCTTCCTCTCTTTATCTTGCCCTATGCCTCCCATCCTCTTGAAACCAGATGTGCTTTCTAAAGGGTTTATTTGTAAGGGAAAAGAGTAAATTCAGGGATAATAAGGCTACAAGTACGTAAAAGAAACTGACCCAGTATGGTATGGGTGGTTCACAGATTTGCCAATCTCCACTAATACTGCTAAGTCACAGACGATCTCTTCTTCTAGAGCCTTGCCCCATGTGGGGCTGCAAGCCTCTTCTGCCTTGTTTGGACTTTATGGGCTCATTAAGTCTCTCTCCCTCTCTCCCTCCCCCTCCACTCACTCACACTCTCTCTTTTTCCCTCCCTCCCTCCCTCCCTTTCTCTCTCTCTTTCTTCTTCCTTCTCTCCTTCCTGTCTCATCTTCTGTCTCCCCTATTTCCTTTCTCTCCTCTCTCTCTTTCTCTCTCCCTCCCCCCCACCCCCACCCCTCTTCCTCCCTCTCCCTCTCTCCCTTTCTCTCTTTCTTCTTCCTTCTCTCCCTTCTCTCTCTTCTTCTCCCTCTCCCCCTACTCCCCCATCTCTTTCCCTCCCACCCCCCTTCTCTCCCCCTCCCTCTCTCTCTTCTCTCTCTCCTCTCTCTCCCTCTTTTTTCCCTCTCCCCCCTCCTCACCTTCAGAACAGCTGTTAACTTTGCTTAGTTTTGCTTATCTTAATTTTTACCACGTAGACTCCTCTGAGAGAGGAGGTAGGGAATGAGTGTATCTATAGTTCCTACTATGTGCTAGGCACTGTAGTAAGCACTTTACAAATATTATCTCATTTTATCCTCACAACCACCCTGCAAGATAAGTGCTGTTATTATCCCCATTTTTACAGTTGAGGGAACTGAGGCAGAGAAAGGCTGACTTGCCCAGGGTCACACGGCTAGGAAGTGTCTGAGGCAGCATTTGAACTCAGGTCTTCCTGACTGCAGGCCCAGCGCTCTGTCCACTGTAGCACCTAGTTGCGTTAGCTGCCATGAGAACTGGCTAATAATTTTCTTTCTTCCCCCTCGCCCCAATCTAACTAGCACTCCCCACACCTAGTAGTCAGATAGTTTTCTTTTTTTTATTAATTTATTTTGAATTATCAGCAATCACTTCCATAAGCTTTTGAGTTTTAAATTTTTCTCCTTCTCCCCACCTTCTTCCCCAAGACGGCATGCAATCTGATATAGGCTATACATATATATTCCTATTAAACATATTTTCACATTAGTATAGTTGTAGGTAAGAATTAGAATCAGTAGGAAGAGCCAGCAGAAAAAGGAAACAAAACAAAACAGAAAGAAAAAAATAGCAAATAGTATGCTTCGATCTGCATTCAGACTCCATAGTTCTTTCTTTGGATGTGGACAGCATTTTCCAGCCAGATAGTTTTTCTACCAGCTCTGTAAAAATGACAGGTACCTGGAGAGGTAGTGTGGCAGAGTAGATAGAGCTGACCCTGAAGCCCCCTGCGTCCTGGTTGTCCCTCTGACAGATACTGACCTGCCCCAGGCAACTGTCGGAAGTCTTTTCCTTGGACCTGCCTGCAGGTCGGGAGTTTCCTCTCCTTGCTGCTTTTTACGCTAATGAACTCACAGCTAACCAGGTATAAAATCCTAGGGAGTTGGAAGGAGCCTCAGGGACTCTCTGCTCCATCCCCTCATTTTACGAAGGTAAAGTAAGCCCAGAGAAACTGTGTCCCTTCCAAGGCCACATGTGGCACAGCCATTAGCGTGCCCAGAGCTTGTACGTCTCCTCCTATCCTGCGTCTCCTCTAGTAGGCATACGTTGGGTTTGGAGTCAGAGGGCATGGGTTTGAACCTGGCTTGACCGTTGACAAACCATGTAAACCCCCTGGGCCTTATTTTCCTAATGTGTGAAATGACACTGTTAAGTTTGCTTTCCTCTCAGGAGCTGATGATCCCCCGTAGGGACAGGGATTTTGAGTTCAGATCTGCAGTGACTTAGTCACTTACTTGACCCCACGGACTGCTCCCTTGTGTCCTCTGTGGGCCCCAGAGCTGAACAGTCTTTCTCCACCCGTCAAACTCAAACTCTCGCCTTCCCACAGGTACTACTCAGACATCGCCAAGATGCCTGCAATCAGTGACCAGGACATGAGCGCCTACCTGGCGGAGCAGTCGCGGCTACACCTCAGCCAGTTCAACAGCATGAGCGCTCTGCATGAGATCTACTCCTACATCACCAAGTACAAGGATGAGGTATGGAGCCACCTGGGCCCTGTGGAGAGGGCTGATGCTCTGGGCTTCAGTTCCTCCCCCTTCTTGTCGCTGTGTCCTGTCCATTCTAGCTGTCAGTGTCTCCCTTTCTCTCCACCCTCCCAGACCTCACCTAGACCTGTGGACTGTGAGGTATTGGGAGAACGGCCATGGAGGCCAGCATAGCTGGATTGTAGTGTGCGTGGAGGAGACTGGAACGGTGGGAAGGCATTGCCTCAGCTGGGGTGTGTGGGAGTGGACATAGGTGAGGTCAGCCAGTGTGAGCAGTTGTTAATCATATTGCCCTTTAAGGATGTCCAGGGAAGGGCACCCAGGATGGCCAAGAGTCTCAAATTCTGGGCATATGAGGAGCATCTGAAGGCATGGGGGCCTGGTTACTGCGTTAAAGTATTTGAAGGATTCTAGATGACCCCCAAGGGCCCTTCCAAGCCTGGGATTCTGGAATTTGGAGCTTGCTCTGAACGTTTGCTGTCCTCAGAGGAAGGTTCTTAGGAATCTTGGGTGACCCTAGTAATGCTTATACAAAGATAATCTACCCAACAGAGCAGAAGGTAGGGGTTGAACTAAGTCTTGAAAGAAGCCAAGGTAGAGGTGAGGGGGCAGATGAAGAAGCAACATGTAAGAGAACTGGATCTTCATTCCGGCTCTGCTGTTTATTTAGGTGGCCTTAAGTAATGTCCTCACTCACTCTGAGCCTTAGTTTTCTTCTTTGTCCAAGGTCCCCCAGCCCTGGCATCCTCTAGATTCTGGTTGTCCCCTGTGGTCAGACATAGGATAAGCTCACACGCCAGTTGGAATGCCCCCCAGGGAGCAGCACCCCATCTGCTGTCATTTGGACTAATTAGCACCGTAAACCACTCTTCAAACACACTCCTAGAAATCCCTTATTAAAGCCATAAAATAAACAGCCACAATAAAAGATATCTCGCCCACAAGACTGCAAGTCTTTACAATTGCCCATAAAACATGACCGCTGTTGTGCTCCCGGATGCCGTGTAGCAAGGAGCACAGGCTTTCTCCCTACAGAGATCTGCACCCAGCCTTGTCCTTGGGCTCTGTGTCTTGAGCCTCCCTTGAGGCCTGAGAGGAAGGAAGCTTGTTCTCCAAGGACAGGACCATCAAGAGATTTGTCGAACTTACATTCTTGGGTTTTCGTTTTTTGTTTTTTTAAAAGATTTTATTGATCGCTTTTTTTCCTTTAGAATGTCGATGTCGTTTCCCAGTCTACTGACCAACGCCCCCTCCCCCAGTAACATTAAAAATAGTTAAACAAAACCAGCCTACAAGATAGCCAGGCCAGAGAGTGTGCAATATTCTGCACCTGTAACTCCCTCCTCCCTATCTCTGATGAGAGGAGGGAGGTGTGCTTCATCATCTGTCCTCTGGAACTCATTTTGATCATTGCATTTAATTTGAGTTGCTTTTTAGCATTATTTTTATGAACATGATTGCATTCACTGGGTATATTGTTCTCCTGTTTCTACTTTCTTTGCCCAGTATAGTCAGTTGAGACAGTTTTTTCCAGGTTTGAATTCTTCGTATTTGTCCTTTTTTTAAATGGAAATAATATTTGATTATATTCACATGCCACCATTTATTCAACCATTCTCTGAATCAGAAGCACCCACTTTCTTTCCAGTTTTTTTCTACCACGAAGGGTGCTGCTGTAAATATTTTGTTATGTTATTGGTCTCTTGTCTTTAATCACCTCTAAGTTCATGTCCAGTAATGGAATTGCTAGGTCAAAGGGTATGAGCAGATTAGTTCTCATGGGACTCTTTTCCAAATTGTTTTCTAGCCAGTCCACAGATCAAGCAACAATGGTTTTTTTTAAATATAATTTCATCTTTTTCAATTTAAAATAAAAACCTAGTCTCTTTTTCCCAACTCCTCTGTCTCCCACTGAAAACCAAACCAAATCCTTGTAATAAATACACAAACACACATACACACACACACACACACACCCCCAAGCAAAAACTTTTGTATTAACCATCTCCAAAAATATATGTCTCGTATTTCGCCCGCGTCTATCACCACTCTGACAGGAGGTGGGTAACATATTTCATTATGACTTCTCTGGAGTTACAGTTGGTGATTGGGTTGATCAGAGTTCCTGTGAATTTCAGAGTGGTTTCTCTTTACGAAGTTGTTGGTATTGTATAAATTGTTTTCTTGGTTCTGCTCACTTCACTTGTGAGATTAGTCCATAGTAATCTTCTCAGGTGTCTCTGAAACTGTCCCTGTTCTTATTTGCTATGGAGCAATAGTATTTCATTGTATTCATATGCCGTAACTTGTTCAGCCATTCCCTAATGGATGGGGCACCCCCTTTGTTTCCAGTTCTTTTCCACCACACACAATAAAAGGCTGCTATAAATATTTTTGTCCAGATGGGTCCTTTTCCTCTTTCTTTGATTTCTTTGGGCCTAGTAAGGTATCCTTCAATAACAGTGTACTTGTGTGCCTGTCTTCCCATCACCCTTTCAGCATCAGCTGTTTCTATCATTTATCATCCTTGCCAATTTGATGGGTGTGAACCAAGATGTAAGAATTGTTTTAATTGGTGTTTTTCTTATTATTCGTGCTTTGGAACATTTTTTCATGTGGTTGTTGTTCATTTGCAAGGGCTTAGCTTCAGTGGGCATTTGACCAGCTGTAGGCTGAATCTTAAATGTACCCAGCGCCGCTGAGATGCCTCTACCCTGGGGGGCCCATACATACAGGCCTGGCGCAGGCACGATTCCTCTGTGCTATTTTTGTGCTTTTTAAATGTGGCCTGAGGGTCCTCATGTGTGAAATGAAGAGTTCAGTATAATAAAAACAGGCAATGGATGTGAAATCGGGAGACCTGGGCCCAACTTAGCCCATGACCTAGCTTATGTGACATTGGACAAGTCACCCAAACAGGGTGAGCCATGCTTCCAGTAGCATGGAGGACTTGGGGTAGAAAATCTGTAAGGTTCCTTCTAACTCTGAGATTTTGAGTTGCTTAATTCACATGTTGATTAGCTCTATTTTCTTTTTGCTGTTTCTTCTTCCTTTATTGTGTATGTGAATTAGCCATATAGATCCCCAGCTTATCTGACTGGGAAGGCTTCCCAAACGAGGTGAACACTTACATAGAATTCTAGGATTTCATGGTGGAAAGGAGCCTCAGAGGTCGTCTTGCCCAACCCACTCCTGAACAAAAAAATCCCCTTTATAGTGTTCCTGACAAGGGTCAGTCAGTCTCTGCCCTGAGAGCTTACTCTCTCCTTTTGGAGAATTTTTTAAACCCAAGTGTGAAACTACATTTATTCCTCTTAAATTTCAATGTAGCCTAGTAGAGAGAGAGAGCAAGCTGGCCTAAGACTCAGGAAGACCTTGGTTCAAACCCTGCCTATGATACATAATGACTGTGTCATCCTCAGCAAGTCACCTTAACCTCTCAGTGCCCCAAAGGACTTCTCCAAGGCCATAGGCTGTGAAGTAGTAGAGGGGGGTGTCCTCAAAGCAAGTTCTTTATCCACAGTGAAATCATAGATCTAGAAACTACTCCTCCACACCTCCCTGCAGGTCATCTTATTGGACCTGGCCCAGTCATATAGCCTGTCCAGATTTTTATTGGATGTTATCCAGCATGTTAGTATCCCTCGTAGCTTTGTGCCATGTGCAAATTTGAAATTTAGGACATTCTATTTCTTTATCCAAGTCATCAATAAAAACATTGAACAGCATGAGCGTAGATCACTGGGGCATGCCACCAGAGACCTGTCAGGTCAGCATTGGGCCACTGATGACTAGTCTTTCGATGATAATGATGATGGTGATGATGGTAATGATGATGATGGTGGTGATGGTGATGGTAATAATGATAAACATTTATATAGCACCTACTCTGTGCCAAGCACAATGCTAAGTGCTTTACAAATATTATATAATCCTCACAACAACCCTGGTAGCTAGGAGCCATTATAATCCTAATCTTACAGCTGAGGAAAATAGAGATTAAGTATCCAAGGCCATGCAGCTTGGAAGTGTCTGAGGCTATGTTCAAACTCAGATCTTTCAGTGCTCTATCCACTGGACCACCTAGCCGCCTTTAAATGGATCTGGCCATTCAGACAGTTTTGAATTTACTATTGTTTAGCCCACGTTTCTCCATTCACCCACAAAAACAGAATGAGAAATTTTGTCAGGTCCCCCTACTAAAACCTAGGTAAGCTATAGCTACCACCTTCCCCTAAAACTGCCAGGATAGCAATCCTGGCCCAAAAAAGGGAAATGAGATTAATTTGGCAGCAGCTTCTTCTTAATGATGCTGTGCTGGTTCTCTGGGATCACTGCTTTTTTATTAGATACTTTCTAGAATTTTCCAGGAATCAAAATCAAGCCCACTGTACCATAGTGTGTAGACTCCATTCTCTGTTCCCCTCACCTCTGCCCTGGGTATTTGCTCCTCAGTCCTGAGGCCCCTCTACCAGGCTCGAAGTTCTGCAGGAGATCACTGGAAGTATTGTGCAATGATATTCACCAATTCTTTCATTATCCTTGATTGTAGATCGTTTGGGCCTGAACCCACTGAGTCCAGCGAAGACTTCCCTTATTTCATCTCCCTTGTCTCAAGTTTCGTTTCCCTTTTATAAGTGATTTCTCTTCTGTTCTTCCTCATCAAAAGATTATTCTCCTTGACACATACACATAAAAAATAGAAACAATATAAGGGTTGCATTGTTCTCCCTTTTCTCCGTCTGCCATTAGGATAAAAATAGTTGCTCTAATTGATAGAGCACTTTAAGGTTTACAAAGTGCTTAACGTATATTATCTCATGACTGAAAGGGAAGGAATGACAAACTCTTGGCCAGGGATGGAGTGTACTGACGAAGACAGGGAAGAATGTATTTGTCAGTACCTTGTAATCAAAAGGGCCTTGAAATAAAAGGGGTGGGGGAGGGGGGAGCATTGCTTATGTTCATCTGCTGAGCTGATACCATGGAGGAGTTACACTCAAGGGTAAGAAATAGTGATTGGGGTACCCAGAAGTTCACAGAAGACAAAAATCCAAGAAAGGAGCCAGTCATAAAGCCCATGGCCTTTCATGTATCTGAAAGTTTAAGCAACAAGCAAGAGGAAGTGAAAGTCCCAACTGAAGGGTTTGAATTTAGCCTTGTTTGGTCCTTACCTCTAAAACTTGATGGAAAAAATCCCATGACTTGAATATGTAGAGTAATGGTGTCAAACTCAAAGAGAAAGTGGGAGGGGTGGAGCGGACACTAAATCACACGTAAGAGTCCCTACCAGCCACATCTGGACTTAGAAAACCTCATGTTAACATTATCGATGTTTTATTGTATTTTTATTTATTTTGTTGAGTATTTCCAAATTACAGTTTAATCTGGTTCAGGCAGCAGTCAGGACTGTTGTGGGCCACATTGCAGCCATGTTTGACTCTTCTAATGTAGAGAATCTTTAAACCAGTGTTTACAGAAAGCCAACATGACCTTATCAAGAACAGGTCATGCCAAACTAACCTAATTTTTTTTTTGACAGGGTTTCAAAACTAATAGATCAGGGAATGTTCTTGGTGTAGTTTTACATGGATTTTAGTAACACATTTAATAAAGTATTTGATAATGTATCTTGTAAGTAGATAGTTTATTTTTTTAACCTGAGTCAAGAATTTTATATTTATTCTTCTTAAATTTCCTAATAAACATTTCATTTGATAAAGTACCTCCTACTATTCTTATAGAAAAGATGGAGAAATGTGGACTAGATGATGATATAATTAAATGAATTTGGAACCAATTGAGTAGACTCGAAGAGTAGTCTTTAATGGTTCTGTGTCAGCTTGGTAGGATGTTGCCAGTAGAGTGCCCAGGGGAACCATCCTTGCTTGGCCCTTTTTTTAATTTTACTTTTTTTTTAATTTTACTTTAATTTTATTTACTTATCAATGGCTTGGGTAAAGGCCTGGGCTGCATTCTCATCACAAAATTAAGCCAAAACTCACCTAATGACAGAGTTAAGATCCAAAAAAAAATATTTATTAAAAAGTTCAGTTTTATTGATTAATTTTACTTTTCTATAACGTTTATTTCTGATTGTATCTCTTCTTCCTCCACTACTCAGCAGGCCATCTCTTGTAAAGAGATAAAAATTATGTAAAAAGTAGAGGACCAAAAAAAGTAATTTGGTAAGAGTAACCATTTTTAAGACTAACTATTTTTGTCATTATGTGCAGTGTTAGCCCTCCTCTTCTGCGAAGAAGCAGGGAAGGACATTCTCTTGCCTCTTCTCTGGAGCTTAGTGTGGGCATTATCATAATTATACAATTCAGTTTCTTGTTTTCCATTTATATTGTTATAGTCATGATGTATATTGTTTTCCTAATTCTGCTTACTTCATTCTGCAATATTTCATATAAATCTTCCCACATTTCTCTGAATTCTTCATGTCTATCATTTGTTATGGCACTATAATATTGGGTTACATTCAAGGACCGTAATTTATTGAGCCATTCCATTGTTGATGGGCATCCTCTTTGTTTCCAGTTCTTTGCTGCTATGGAAAAAGTGCTGCTATGAGTGTATATTAGTATATATGTCTGGCTTTGTTGGGGTGTATACCTAATAGTGGGATCTCTTTGTCCAAGGATCCATAAAGCTCTTGACAGGCTAGACTCTAGCCACTACAGTGTGGGACTGATAAGTTAATCATCTTTTTTTTTTTTGCAAGGCAGTTAGGGTTAAGTGACTTGCCCAGGGTCACGCAGCGTCAAGTGTCTGGTCTGAGACCAGATTTGAATCTCAGGTCCTTCTGACTCCAGGGCTGGGGCTCTATCCACTGTGCCCCCTAACTGCCCCTCAGCTAATCATCTTATACTTCTCTTTTTTAAAAAAAATCATCTTCCTAAGTACAAGAAGGTAATAGGTTTTGGGGGGTTTTTTGTATACATTTATTTATTTTTAATTTTCAACATTCATTCACCCCAGGACAGCATGTAAATTGATATAGGCTCTCAACATATACATTCATATTGATAGTTTTTCTTTACTGTGCCCTTGTCAGATCACAACTGCAGTATTATTTTCAGTTCTGTTAGAATCAGTTTTAGGACATTTATAAGCTGGCAAGTGTCCAGAGGAGGATGGGAAAGGTTCTTGAGTTCAGGGCATTTAGGGATCAGGTGGAGAAACTGGGGGTGTTTAGCCTGAAGAAGAGAAGGCTTAGGTGGGGATGTGATCAGTGTCTTCCAGTATGAGGACAACA
The DNA here is from genome assembly GCF_003287225.1 of Phascolarctos cinereus. NCBI lineage: Eukaryota > Metazoa > Chordata > Mammalia > Diprotodontia > Phascolarctidae > Phascolarctos > Phascolarctos cinereus. The sequence continues at coordinate 60,530,980 of NW_027555847.1, forward strand.
CCCCAAGCCCAGTCTGTATTTTGAACTATGATCTAGAAATGGACCAGTGCCAGTGTGAGCCAGATGGGACAAGAGACGGCGGGATCACCATTTTCCTCATTCTGAACACCTTGATTCTGTTCACACAGGCTCAGTTCCCACTGGCTTTTTTTAAGCATGTGTTGCATTGTTGAATGCCTATGACGCTTGTGCTCCGCACAAATGATTCTTTTTGAAAGCCATGCCTTCTCCATCTTGTAAGGAGACAGTTGATTTTTTGAACCTGAGTGCAGAACTTTATATTTATTCTTCTTAGATTTTGTCGTATTAAATTCAGCCTGTTGTGATGCTTTCAAGTTCCATTACTGTTCTCCACATTGGCTATCCTTTCTGGTCTTGTATCTCCAGCATATTTAATAAGCGTGTCTCCATCAAAGTCATTGAGAAGAATGTTCAACACAACAAAGTTAAGCATTGAGCCATTTTAGGAGTATTTTACATGAGATGTTTTGGTGGTTTAGAAGGGGGAGATTTTTCATTTCTCCAACATTTATTGATCACCTACTATGTATGGAATTCTGTGCTGGGTGCTTGGGGAGATTGAAAGAGAAATTATTCACTCTCCTTGCCCTGATTATGAAAGCATGATAATTAGACAAAAGAGTTATCAGCTTGAAGAGGAAATAAGTGTCTGAATAATTGTAATACAAGTCAGTATCATAAGAGGAGATACTAGGTGTTCATAGTTGAGAGAAGGAGAGCTTCTCTTCCATTTGGTTGCCCCATGTTGGTAGGGCAGAATCTGGTCAGGGAAAATTTGCTGGTGGGCTTGGCATTTGATCTGGGCCTTGAAGAGTGGATAAAGGGGAAAGGAGGAGGGGACTCGGGTGAAATGCACAGCTTGAGTAGAGGTGGGAAAACATGAGGCATGTTGGGGGAGCTGAATTTAACTATAGAACAGGGTATAGTGGTAGGAGAGTAATGAAGGCTAAGGCTGGAAAAGGAGTTGTAGCTAAAGCATGGAGGGCCTTGAATGACAGGCTAGGGTGTCTCTGGCCACCTTTTTACTTCGTCACCTGTCCTTAGGTTTAAGGCCCTCCGCTCCCCTCCCTTCGGCTCCAAGAAGATAATAATATTCAATTCTGTCCTTGCCACAGATGTCTTGGGGGAGGGGAAATTCAGATGATGATAATTCACATTTATATAATGCTTTAGGATTCACAAAATGGCCTTTCTCACACCAGCCAGATGCTATATAAAAAAGACTTTAGCCGGAGTTGAGCTGGTCGCCTGGTCACCTCCTGAGTGGCCCTTTCAGAATGACAGCTTTAAGCTCTAGGAGAGGGGGAAAGGTGGTTGATAAATGCAACTGTTTTGTCTTGTTGGGGGTTCTTAATCCTTAATCCTTCTGCAGAGACAGAGTTGGATACCCTCTCAAAGGGTCACATTCTGAGAGGAAGCCAGGCTTTTTAGAAGCTTAGAACAATGGACTGCTAAGAGCTGAGCTGGGCTCTGGAGCCCAGGGAGGAGTTGGCAGAGTGAGGGGAGTGGGGAAAGAGAAGGGATGGAGAGAAAGAGAGAATGGAGAGAGAGGGGAAGAAAGAAAGGGGGGGAGAGAGAGGAGAAGAGGAAGAAAAGAGGGGGGAGAGAGAGACAGAGAGAAGGAGAGAGAGAGAAAAGAGAAGAAGAGAATGAAGAGAGGGAGAAAGAGAGAGGGAAGTTGAGGGGAAGAGAGATGACAGAGAAAGAAGGGAGAGAGAGAGAAAAGAGGAAGAAAGAGAATGAAGAGAGGGAGAAAGAGAAAGAGAGGGAAGTTGGAGGGGGAAAGAGAGAGATGACAGAGAAAGAAGGGAGAGAGAGAGAAAAGAGAAAAAGAGAATGAAGAGAGGGAGAAAGAGAAAGAGGGAAGTTGGAGGGGAAAGAGAGGTGACAGAGAAAGAAGGGAGAGAGAGAGAAAGAGGAAGAAAAGAAGAGAAGAAAGAGAAAGAGGGAAGGAGGGGAGAGATGACAGAGGAAAGAAGAAGAGAGAAAAGAGAAGAAAGAGAATGAAGAGGGAGAAAGAGGAAGAGAGGGAAGTTGGAGAGGGGAGAGAGATGACAGAGAGAAAGAAGGAGAGAGAGAGAGAGAAAAGAGGAAGAAAGAGAATGAAGAGAGGGAGAAAGAGGAAGAGGGAAGTTGGAGAGGGGGAGAGAGAGATGACAGAGAGAAAGAAGGGAGAGAGAGAAAAGAGGAAGAAAGAGAATGAAGAGAGGGAGAAAGAGAAAGAGAGGGAAGTTGGAGCGGGGAAGAGAGAGATGACAGAGAGAAAGAAGGGAGAGAGAGAGAGAGAAAAGAGGAAGAAAGAGAGAAGGGGGAGAAAAAGGAGAGAGAGAGAAGAGAGAGAGAGAGGAGAATCAGAGAACAAGAACACTCAATGTGGAGTCTGAAGGCTTGAGTTTGAATCATGACATCAAGCCTTGCTATTTTGTGATCTTGGGTCAGAAACATAACTCCTCTGAGTCGTGGTTTCCTTATCTGTAAAATTAAGTATTCGGACTAGGCTTGGCTCTTCTCTGTGAAACTTTCATTGACAGAATAACAGAGTGCCGGAGTTGAAAGAGATATTCAAAGACTGTCTAATCCAGCCCTCCCATTTGCCAGAAGAGGACTCGATCGATGCTCCTAAGGGCCCCTGGGTCCTTGCTATTCACCCTCATGCTGCACCCTGAGGACTTCCAGCCCTTTCCATCTGCCCTGAAGCTGCATTTTCTTTTATGTGTTGTCTTCCCTAATTAGAATGTGAGTTCCTTAAGCTCAGGGACCATCTTGCCTTTTCAGTTTGTATCCCCATTACCTGGCACAGTGCTTGATAAATTGGAAACGTTTAATAAATGCTTTTTCATTCATTCCTTTATGGACTAGATCACCAATCTCTGGTCTCTTCTGGCTCCAAATCCTGTGATCCTATAAGTTTTTTTCCATTAGACCAGAAGTTTGTAATTTTTTGTGTGTATCCTTGAACAGCATTTTGGTGAAATCCGTGGTCCCCCACTCAGAATCCTATTAAAAAAAATTAAAATAAATATGAAATTTCAGTTATAGACTAGTGAAAATAAAGATGTAAATTTTGTTCCTGTCCAAGTTTGGGGACCCCCTAAAATTGATCCACAGATCTTGGGGCCCCTGAATTCTACCCACCAGATCTAACTTGTCTGTTTCATCCACGTTCCACATGGGTTAAGTATAGCCTGACAGCTCACCCCCATTCCCAGGTGGGCAGACATACAAGGGCAGGGACAGGGAATCTGGTACTCACCGCTCCAGGGAACTTCTCTTCTTACCGGTAATGGGATTAATAAATCGCAGCTGTTTCTTTTGTTTGTTTTCATTCATTAGACACAATTATACAGAGCCCAACTGCAACCCATCTTTGGTAGAAAATGAGAGTGAATCTTTTTTTTTTCTTCCTGTTCATTGCAATAATGTGCCGTCAATGGTGCTGAATGGGAATCATAATTAATTTTCACTTCAGGCTTTGCAATTGCTGGTTCTCCAGCTTGGCATTGTGCACAACAGGGAAGCTTTTGCTTGGGGCTCCCTGTGGCTTTCTCTTCCCTCGTTGGTGCTTCTGGCAGGCCAGAGAGGCACAGGGTCACCTGAGCCCCACTAGCCAGCTTATTAAGGCCAGGGCTCCAAGCTGGGCAAGTATTTCTTGAAAGAGGTCTCTGTCATCCAGGCTGCAGTGTTCTGATTCTGCGATCCAGCAGCCCTCCAAACTGGGGCTGGTTTGGGGTATGTGGGTAGGAAGTGTCTCAGCTGCAGTGGAGGCCTCTCTGGACTTCTCTGAGGTTCCATAAAGTGAGAGATGTGGGTTCCATGTTCTCTCGGGTCTCTCTTCTGGCCCCAATATTTTGTGTGGTTCTGGGCTTTCTCATGTCTAGATTCTGTCCCTGGACACGCTCCTAGATAAATCTTCCCAAGGTACAGCCTGAATCGTGTCTTTCCCATGTGCAGAATAAGACAAGACAAAGCAACATGATAAAATAAAGCCTCTGGGGTACCTGACTTTGAATGGTGGAAAGCCCAGGGGCATCAGTCTGACCTTTCGTATTCGCTGCCAACAGCACCTGCATCTTACCAATTCCTTTGTCCAGAACCTCTAGCAGATAATTTCATCTCCAGCCAAGCTGATCTATTGTGGAGAATTGTGGAGCTGGAGGGCACCTTTGGGATCATCTAGTCTGAGCATTCTTAACTTGAAGTCTAGGAACTTATCTTTTTTAAGATGTAATATTTGCATACCTGTATTTCCAATATAATTAGTTTCCCTTGTAATTCTACACATTTTGTTTTATGCATTTTAAAATGTTATTCAGAGAGGGGACCCATGGGTTTTATCACATTGCCAGAGGGGTCCAGGATACAGAAAAACTTAACCCCTGCTCTGGTCCAGCATCCCCATTTGATGGTTAATTAAACTGAGGCCCCGAGAGGGATGGGGATTCAAACCCAGGTTCTCTTCAGTGCTTTTCCCATGATTCCATTTTGCTCCTAGGTAAGCCCATGGCCTCAGCCCTCTTGCCAGAACGCAGTAGTCCCCTACTCATGGAGCAGTGAAAGAGTCCCCTTGTGGAAGGCACAGCCTGAGATCCCCTACTTCTCTGCCAACCCCTTCATTAGCTAGTAATTGGTTTCCAGTTACACACCCGATGAAATGGTTCATCCCATTGACTTGAGGAGTGGAGACCAAGGGGTGCCTCGCCAGCTAATTGTGAAAGTGTGTGCCAAGGCAGGTGGGAATTTTTCAAGGAATTTGTTGTTCAAGCAGAAACACCTGACTCTGGTGCACACTCGAGGAAGCATATTCTAAGGCCTCTGGCAACAGCATGGCAGAATTTAAAGGACACTAGATGGGTAGTCAGAGGGCCTGGATTCAAATTCCAACTCTGCTCCTTTACTACCTGAACAGCCTTGGGCAAGTCATCCAAGTGGAATTTGACAACTTCTTAAGCCCCTTCCAGCTCTAAAATCATGATCCCATGACCCTGGGACTTGGCCAACTACTTGGGAATTCCACATTTCTCCTTTATGTATTGTGAGAGACTCTGCTGCTGTTGTCAAGAGAGCCCTGACTTAGGCATCAAATGACTGGCTCAGATGTTCTGGCAACTACATAATTTATGGTAGACCCATGGGCAAGTCCTTTCCTTTCTCTAAGCCTCAGTTTCTTCCTTTGTTAAATAAGGAGAATGGACTAGATGCCCTCTAAAGACCCTTCTTACTCTAATAGTCCATGAAGTAAGTAACCAGCTCGTTCACATATACCTCCCGCATGAGATTTTGTCTGAGCATTCCATCCCTCAGGGGTCTCTCCTTTTTCTAGTCTCCTGTGGAGTTTATAATAAACACTCATAGAATGTAAGCCCCTTCAAAATAAGAGCTGTTTCTCCAATGTTTAGCATAGATAGTTAGGTAGAAGGAGAAATAAATGGAGGGAGGGATGGAGAGATAGATAGATAGATAGATAGATAGACAGATGGATGGATGGAAGGGTTAGAGATATGACAAAAGAAATAGAGATAGATGATAGAAGAATAAATAAAAATCAGTGATAAAAGAGGGAGACAAGAGATTGATGATAGAAGAGATAGGTAGATAGGAAAGATGTATAGAAGAAGAAATAGAGATATTAGAAGAGATTGATGATAGATATAGATAGGTAGAAGAGTTAAAATAGATGATAGAAGAAGAGAGACAAGATAGATAATTGAAAAATAGATATCAATGATAGAAGAAAAGATTGATCATAGAAGAGAGGGTAGGTAGGAAAGATGGATAGAAGAAGAAGAGATAGAAGAGTTAGAGGATAGAAGAAGAGAGCAATGATAGAACATTTATTAAGCACTTACTGTGTTCCAGAAACTCTGCTAAGCTACGAGGATACCCCCCCCAAAAAAAAAAAAAAGACAGTTCCTGTTTTCAAAGAGCTTACATTCTAAAAGGAGAAGAAACGGTGAAGAGGAGCTGGGAAAGGGGGTTAGGGAGAGTGAAGGTTACCCAAGGAGAACTCCAGAGAGTGAGTTGAGCAGTTTTAACCACAGACTCCCCCATTTAGAAAGCAGCCTGGGAGTGCAGGCAGCCTAGAGCCCAAGTTAGTAGGATAGGAGGTGATCAATGTGCGATGGAAGATTTGGCAGTTGAAGGACCTGGGCTTCTAGACCTGGTCCTGTCCCTTAGCAGCATGACCTCAGATAAATTATTTCACTTTCTTGGACCTCTGTTCTCTCAGCTATTAAATACAAGAATAGGTGGTAACCTACCTCATTTGAGAGGTGGTGATGCTCTTGGGTAGGGACAGTACAGTGTCAGCTGCTGCTGTTACCAGAAGGTATTTCCATCTCTCACTTCATGAGGTGGCCCATCTCCATCTGGTGTAGTAAATTGAACAGGAGGGCTCTTGGAATCAGTTCAGATCCTGGGTCTTGTGGGACCTCGGGTCGTTTCCCATCTCTGGGCCTCAGTGTTTCCATCTGTATAATGAGAGAGTTGGCCTGGATGGTTGTCAGAGGTTCCTTCCCAGCCCCCTAAGACCTCCTTTTTCTGGTCTCTCCTTCTATGCCTCCCCATTCTGATTCACTCTCAAGTTACTTTTATGGCAAGAAATTCTACCTTTTCCTAAAAACCAAAAACAAACAAACAAAAATAAACCTTGCCAATCTATTTTGTTTTGACACAACAGACACATTCCCAGCCAGTGCTGCAAACTGCCCACCCCACTCTCTACGAAGAACGTTCCCAGAAAACAGTTAAGCAAAACTTCCTACTGGTATAATGGAGACTGTTAGTCACTTTGCCCGCTTTCATTAACAGGCAGGCAGGATTGGGTGGGCGCTTTAACTGATGATATGACACCAACCTCATCCATTGTATCTGACCCAGTTCTGTAGATTTTAGTGCTATCTTTATCTCATTGGTCTACATTGTGTGTATTGTATTCAGTATTCCCTTGTTTTTTAGCTAAATCCTTTTAACTGCATCTCAAACTCCTTTCTCTAGTGGCCATTATCAGACCACAGCCTTCTCTTTTCTAGGAGGTAGTCATCCCAACTCCTTTAATCCTTAAACTCCCTCTGAGTCTGATTTTCCAATACTTTGATGAACTTTGATGGTCCTTCTTCCAAACTTACAACAAGTTTATTTTTTTAATTATACAATGCAGAAAGGCCTTACTGATCCCCATATAGTAGGTCTTGCCCAGTGGGCTCTTCTGAAGGGTTTATGGGGCAGGTGGGAGTGATGGAGGAAGACACAGACCCTGGCTTCAAGGAACTTAGAAGTCAGCCAGGAAGAGATGTTTGCAAACATGTCAAGTGATTATGAGCATCTAAGAGAGGAGGTCCCAGCAGTGAACATTCTAGGATTCAGATCAGTGTGGATTGGGGAGGTCGTGTAAGAAGTGGGTGCTGATCATCAGCCTTGAAGAACCATCTCGTATTATATCCACAACCTTTACAAAGAACCTGACTTCTTTCAGTCCTCATGTAGAAATATGGCATCTCCCTACCTGTTGCTTATAGACTCTGTCCCTGACAATCTCTCCCAGGAAAGGAGACTTGTATGATTTGGTCATATCCATGAATGCCATCTGAGAGGCAGGTCTGACTCTGTGGCTTCTGAAGAGTCTCTCTTTGCTCATCCTAAGTTTGATGCATACCCTCCTTGGTGCTAAGTTTTACTTATGACTCTCAGGAGAAAAATAAGGTCAGATTTCTGGCTACTGAGGTCTCCCAGCTCCTGATCTCAGCAGTTAGGCAGCTGGGGGGACATAAGATCTACTTGTAGTCATCCCATTGGCTGTCTCGCGCTTCCTCCAATCAATAAAACATTGTATTTTTTCATTGGTTGAGGATTCATAGATGGGAGGTGATTATTTTGCAGCTCATGGAGGGAGGCTTTTTCATTAGTTGGGATCTGTAGTATCATGAAGCTAAATGCTGAGCCTGGGCTTTCTTCATATAGGGAGTTATCTAAATGAGATACTACTTCTACCAATGCAGGTCATCACCTTTCCAATTTATGATCATAGAGAATTGCCAGAAGATTGAGAGGTTAAGTGCTTTGCCCAAGGTCACATAGCCAGTGTGTCAGAAGAGAGACTTGAACCCACGTCTTCTTGACTACAGGGCCATCGTTCTACCTACTACGCCTCCATGGATCTAGAAAGGACCTGACAGGTCATCTGGTCCAATTCCTTCAGTTTAGGGAAACTGAGGTTCATATGCTCATGGTCACAAAGCTAATAAGTGGCAAAAGCTTGAACCATAGATAGGATCATTGCCAGAAGGGTCCAACCTCTTCACTTTATAGGCAAGCAAACTGAGGCTCAGGGAGTGAGCATCACAGGTGGAACTTGAACTCAGGTCCTCTGATTCCAAATCTGGCTCTTTTTCTACATTATCTTACCTTTAATTATAGGGCTCTGTGGCTAGTAACTCTTCTCAGTTATACCATATGGGATGAAACCTTCTCAGGGGTTGGCAAGTATAAGATGGGGCTTTCTCATTGGTTGGGGTATAGAGGATAGAGCACTGATTGGTCAGAGTTTGTAGCCTGAAGCTATCATTAATTATACAATGTGTGATTAGGTCTTCTCAGTGCTTGGGCCATATAGATCAGAATTGTCATTGGTTATAGCATAGGTCAGTGTCTCAAATAGATAGAAACAGATCCTTCCAAGTGGTATGTTGACTTAGAAAACCACAAATTAATTTTATAGGTTACATTGTATTTTATTTATTTTGTTAAATATTTCCCGGTTACATTTTAATTTGGCTCCCCTGTGCTATGGAGTTGTTTGGTTTTTTTTTCTTTGCAAGGGCAAATGTGACACCTCTGATCTGTAGGACAGGGCTTTCTGATTAGTTGGTGATTATTACAGGATGGACCTTTCTTGTAGGTTTGGGCATGTAAAATTAGTCTTCTTGGCCTGACTGTCAGGGAAAGTCAGTACTTTGTGATGTGGAAGGACCTTTGTAAACCCAGGATAGTCCAAATGACATCACTGTGGACAAAACCATTTCCCTGAACTATTTGCCAGGCTGGGTTAGACTGTTTAAAAGTGGAGGGCCTTCCCAGCAGAGTGTAGAAAGGATGGCCATTTGCAGAGTGGAGACTGCCCAGACATCTCTGTTTGGTGGAAGGATTGTGGACCATCTCGTCCTGTGACCCTTGGTTCTCCCCACAAGACCCCTCTGGGTAGCCTCTTGATTTCCGCACCTTCTCCACTCACTGCCCTCTCCTTTCTTGTTTCACCCCAGATCTTAGCTGCATTGGAGAAGGACGAACAGGCAAGAAAACAGCGGCTTCGGAGTAAGCTGGAGCAGGTGATAGACACTATGGCCCTGAGCAGCTGAAAAGTCCAGGAGGGCTCTTAGTGACTTTTTCCTAGTGGCAGACTCTGAGAACCAGAGAGACAAGGACAGAGAGAGAGGCCAGCAGCAGGGGCAGCAGTGTCTGTCCCCCACCCCCAGCCATGCCGGGGAAGAAGCGGGGGACCACTCTGCGTTCACCAGAGCCCCTCCCTGAGCCAGCCAGCACCGCCAAGCCAAGAAAAACGCCAACACTTGATCTGCTGAAGAAGGGAGAATCACAAAACCCACTCACCCGCCTGCCTGGAGAGAGAGGAAGAGAGAGAGAAGGACCTTTCCAGGCAGCAGCACATGGTGGGAGGCAGGGAAGGAGGCCACAATCACTTGGCAGGGAGGCAGCAGCCGTGCGTGCCTCCACTCCTCACGGAAGGCTGGCACAGTGGAAATGGTGCTCCCTTTGGGGGACGATGCTGGGGGAGAGGGTAGGCAACTTGAATCCTCCCCTCTGCCTCCACCCCCTTTTCCACGGAGGTTTCAGATTTTAACTCCTCCAAATGTGACTGACTGTTTTCTTCCACTCTCTCATCTGTCCCCCTGGACCCATTCTCTCCCCCTCCCCTCCCCTCCCCCATCTTTCTCATTTACCTGCTCTATTTGCACAGCTTATGGAACATCAAAAATTTCCTTTTACAAATTCACAAAGAGAAAGGAAAAAAATGTAACGAGAAAGGTTTTATATATGACATGAAATTGGCTTCTCTCCCCCCCACCCAAGTGAGAGTGAAACCTTTAAGCTGGTTGTCAGAGCCCGAGCAGCACAGAAAAAGGAAAGAGGGTATACAGGAGGGGTGAAAGTTTCTTGTCCCGTACCACGTGTCATTTGTATCCCCCTCAGCACAAATGGGAGAGAAAAGCACCGAGGTGCTCCACCCAGATCAAGGGAAGGGGTGCAGAGTCAGAGAATGACAAAGGGCAGCTCCTGAGGGGCCAGGGATGGAGCTGGGAAGGACATGCCTTCCATTCTCCCCTACATCATTGTCAAGGGCTGCTGGGAGTTGGGCAGGTAGGACAGGGGGAGAAGGTGTGGCCCACTCTCTCCCTGGTCCCTCCCCGTTCCCTGTTCCTTTCCGCCTTCCCATCATCCCTAGCCCTAGCCTGCTCCCCTATCCATGGGCTTCCTAAATTAGTGACCTCCTCAAACCCAGTACATCGTCTTCAAGGGCCAAAGGATAAAATTCCCCTTGAAGTGTCTTGGTGGAATTCCCGTCTCTGCTGCTGATAGGTCCATATTCTGGAAACCCACATCTGGCTCCAGACAAAGTCACTCAGTGGAGAGCTTTGCCTGAGTTCTGGAGTATGCTGTTTGTCTGATCTTCTTCTGGAAAAGGGCTTGATGCCTCTGGACCTAGAACTTCCCTAGAACACCTTGGCCCAGGGTTGTGGTCACATGTGAAAGTGCCCCTCATACCATTGCTAGAGATGAGGAGAGGGAAAGAGAGGACTAACTGCTTTTCCATCCTTCACTGATGCTGTTGGCAGGAAAGGCAAGGTGAGGCAAGATTCTGCTCCCTTCCCCACAGGGTGGAATCATGACCCTTCAGGCAAGAGTCCTCATTACTTCTGGTTGAGTCACAGAGCCACAGAAACGTTGGCTCCAGTGGAGCCTCCTAGAGCTGGGGGATAGAGTGGGTGGGGCAGCTCTCAGCCGCATCCAGAGGTCACCACCCCCTTCGCTATTTCCTCTCTCCCGGGAGATCCTTGTTAGAATCAGGCCCGTTAAGGGGGCTGGGAGGGAAGGGAGTCAGCAGCAGCGGGCAAGTTCTGGGGCAGAGATGTTTTGGCCGATGGGGAGAGGGAATAAATCACTAACTTTTGCCTGGCCCGAGTCTTCTGTCATCCTTGCTCTTATCCAGCGGCAGCTGGCCACAAACTGTGTTCTCTAGGCCTAATGAATGGAAGAAATAGAGACAGAGGGTGTCCTGAGGATTCAGTTGGAAGTAGGCTGGCGAACATGGCATTCGAAGGGTGCCATTCACAGGCCTTCCCATAATCGTCATCATCTTCATCTTCATTGTACATCATTGTCATCACCACCATTCTCAGGAACACCATCACCCCGCCGCCGTCGTCATCATCACCAAGGCTATTCCCACCAAACGTGCTTGAAACTCTTCTTTCCTCACACAGCAACCCCTATTAAATGAGTACTGTTTTGGCCTTGTCCCCTGGAAGATGTCTGTTTTTAATTCAACTACAGTTTCTGTGCAACTTATACCAGTAACTCCCGTGTTCAACCATGAAAGGCTGCCCATGGGCCTGTGGAAGTGCTTGGGAATCCCCCATAAGACCCCTGGGCCCTGTGGTTGAACATCCCTCTCTAGGTATTTATTATACCCAACTCCAGCCATTAAACCGACACCCACAGACCTAGGCCAGGTGTGGCCAAAGAGAGCCTTTGATCTCTTCTGGTGGAGGCTGAAAACGTTGTGAGAGTAGCTCTTGAATCTGTCCGGAGTGTCTTTACTTCTCTCTCTCTTCCTCTCTGTCTTGTCTTCTTTCCTTTCCTCTGTCCTCTCCCCCTGGGTATTTTCCAAGTTCCTGTCCATCTGAAATCTAGCACCACGTGGTGGTCCTCAGAGTGGAGATGGGATTTGGGGGGAGCTTTTTGGCTTTGCTTGTTTTTTTTTTCCTTCTGTTTCTTCTTTTTTTTTTTAAAGAGGAAAGAAAGAAAAGATAAAGCCTGTTTGGTTCTCCTGTGGTGGCTTTGCTGGTGAAGACCAGAACCATAGCTGAGCAAGTGCTCCCTCAGTTACCCAGCCAGGCCAAGATGATGCTGTTCACAATATGTATTGCTGCTGCCTCAGCCTCGGACCACGGGGAGCCAGGCCTGTCCTCCAAGGGGGCCATTCCAGTGACCCCGAGGGACTGCTCTGCACCCGTTCACGCCCTCAGTGACCAAGTAAGAACAAATGAAGTTTTTAATTCAAAAACAGAGAATTGTACATATATATATATATATGTGGTTACAACCTAAATCACCAACCCCAGGAGGGTCCTGTATAGTTGACTGAAGGAGAAAATTTAGGGGAAAAAAAAATGAAAAAATGAAAAAGATATAGAATAAGAAAATTAAGCCAGTGGGAAAAACAAAAACAAAACAAAAGAAAACAAACATACCAAATGGTCTGGAATGAACTTCTAAGAGTTTATCACCAAGCGGAACAATCTTTGAAGCCTGAACACCTCTAATTATGCGGTGATTTCATTTTTTGGTTTTTTTTTTTTTGAAACTTCAAGGAGGAAGAAAAGGCTACCCCAAATCCTCAGAAAGTCCGGGACTGCCCGGGACCCGCGAATTACTGCATGAGCGTGCTAGATTTTAGTCTGAGTTGATCTTTTTAAAACTACAAGTGTTGAATACTAGAGGTTGTTTAGACCTTTTTTATTATTATTATTGTTATTATGATTTTTAATTAATTTGTCACTTCTTGTAAAAGGAAAAAAATGGATGAAAGTAGACTTACCTTCACCAGTTTACTTCTAAAATGGTACTAAAGGTTTCTGTGTACTTTAAGGGACAGCTAACTGTGATGGGACCAGCAGTCTCTTCCTCCCTGTGGTGTCTGGTCTTTCCCAGGGGTCTCAGGGAGGCCCAGAGGAGGGAGGACTCGTGTTTCTCTGAGGTGACTGGGTCCCTTGGTGATAGGAATCAACCCTGGGAGGCTAGTTCCAAAAAGTAGGTTTCCATTGTTTTTGAAGACTTAGGTCTACAGGGAGAACCCCTTATTGACCTAAATGGAATTTTTTGGGTTCATTTTTCTGGTTACTAGATTCCCTCCTTCCCCCTCAGGGTTCCTCTCCTTACCCTCTGACCCCCATTGAATTTAGAATCATGGATGGGGGGTCATGGGGGTTCATTTAGAGTCATCAGGGGTTCCCCCCAAAAAATGTGGGAGGAAGTTACTTCGGAATCAGTCCTGATCTTTGACTCAGGAAATCCTCATTTGCTATTAAACTATTGGGAAACATGAAAGATAAGGCAAACAATTCTGAGGCTCCAGAAACAAGGTAGAGATTTATGCTTAGGGATCAGTGTTTCCAGTAATGTTCAATTTTTAATGAATTGGGATAAAGACTTTCCCCAAGCCAGTTGGCTTAGCTTAGGCCTCAGTCACATATTTCCTTTGATTGAGCTCTCTAGGGGTTCAAAGCAAGTTTAAGATTAGAATGGATGTTATGGTCAGACCAAGCGATGGACTGAATGCTACCTAACATTCTGTTCAAGCTCTTTTGGCCTCCCTCCCCATTACCCCCTGCAAGTCCCTGGAAACTGAGGTTCTGGACCAAGACTTTGGCATCAGTAAGGAAGAGGATTCCTGAAGCTAACCAGCTTTGCTCTTGAGGGACAAAATTAAGTTCAATTCCACAAGGCTGCTGAGAGAAAGTGCTAGACAGGTGAAGCCCCACATTTCAAATGACCTAATCAAGGCTTAGGGAAGTGGCTTTGCCCCCAGTATGCCATCTGGCCTGGCCCATGCTCACAAAGGCCCACTCATGTCATCACCAGACACTGTTGCCACTTCAGTGCAGGAGGAATACTCACTCAGGCTTCATAAAATCAGGCCCACTCATTCAAAATCATGATTCTGATCGGCTTGTTGGGCTGATACTTCCCTTTGTGTTATCTAGAAAGAATTTAAGTCATTTGGGGGAGGGGGCAGGGGGCATGTTTAACCTACTTGAGAGCACAGATTGGTTTCAAGCCTCCTCAAGCACTTTGGAAGCTTCCATTTCTACAAAGTGATTGACAGTGCCAATTATAAATCATTCTTATCTATTCATTAAAGCCAGACCCCTAAGGATCTCTACTAGTGAGTGCTTCCTTTGTTTGGCTCCAATTACTTAAAAGTAGGAAAACTACATTTCTTTTTTTAAGTCTGTCATCTCTACTTGAGGGGCGGGCATGTATAGGGTAATGCCTTTGGAGTCAGGAAGACATATTAGCGATGGCATCCTGGGCAAGTCACTTCCCAGAGCCTCAAGCAACTCTCCAAGATCATCCGTGTGCATTGGGAGAGAAAATTTCTTCACCAGGATTTCCCTATATACCAGTGAAATTCTAGGTCTGGTTCTTTTCACCCCCTCCTCCTAAAATACATCGAGCTAAGCTTGCCTTTTAAGTGAAGCTAACCTCACCCCACAGTCTAAACCAGTGAGTCAGAGTCCAAGATAGTCACAATCACCCACAGCTACTTTTGCTGCCTCTCACAGAAGGGTCAAGTGCAGGGCTATTGCTAGTTGTACCCTAGGTGCAAAAAGAGATGGGGGATGGACCACTGGGAAGGGGAGGAGTAAGAAAATGCGAGGGCTAGGAGTGAGTAGAGGGTTCTCACACCTGTGTTGCACCAGTATCCCTCATTCACCTAGGTTACACCAGGACCTCCTCCACCCTTGGCAGATTTGCCAGCCAAATTGGCATCGGGTTGATTTTATCCATTTCTCCAGCCCCAGTGAAAAGAGCCAATGGGCCATAAAGTCAAACCAGGAGGGTCAAAGTAGAAACAACTCCAGCAGCATGGGGTAGCAGAAGGGGGACCACGTTGACTCAAGAAATCTTAGCTCCAAAATCCACCTTGACACAAACTCACTGCTTGACCTGCCCTGGTGACTTCTCTCTGGACCTTAGTTTCCTCCTTTAGTAAACAGCCTTAGTGAGGGTGGGAAGGGTGTTTCACAAAGAAATAATAGATGTGGCAGCATCTCACTGCAAGAAACTTTGGTTTAGACTCTCACCAGGCAAACACAACTGCCCTTTCCTGTCCTTCAGTGGAGGCAGGGGCAGCTCTAAGAAAACTCCACTGGGGTCTTAGAAGCATGAGATACCATGAGGGTCATCTGTGGTTTTTTGCCAGAGAGCAAAGGGGGCATTGGGCTGGGGTCTTCCTGCCATATCTCTAAGGAGACCTGAATCTACCTCATGCTTCCCTCTCCATGCTCCAAAGCACTGACCCATCCCATCCCTAAGCCTTGTCAACTCTCTAGGCTTCCCTCCACCATGCTGTTGGCTTGGATCAGAGAGCGTGTGCTACTGTGCCTCCAGCCCAGAGGCCTGGTTGGCAGACAAAGGCTTCAGTAGGCTGCAACCCCAGAATTCCTCCCTCCTCTCTCCCCCAGCAACGCCCTCTGGGCATGAGCCTTTCTGCTGTTAGCTAAGCTTGTCCTTTGCTACGCTCATCCTTGAAGCCTGTCCAGCTTAGGAAATCCTGTCTTGGCTTGGTATCATCTTTGAGAGCCCTGGGGTCACTTCCATGCCACAGTGAAGCATCAGAGGGAAGACTTTAGAGGAGGGCAAGACCGTGGTCTTGAATGGACCCAAAAGTTAGTTCCTTAGGGGAATGATAACTGGCATTTTAAGTCCTTAATGTTTAAAATCCTCCTGAAACATATAAATGCGCACACATATGCACCACCACCAGTAAAAACAGCATGGCACTGCCTCTCTGAGCTCCAGGTTTCATAGAATCAATGGGACCATCTTGGTCCCCACTTTTCCCCTAAGATAACCAAATTTACATTGACTCCATTTTCTTTATCATTCAGCCTCTTGGAGGAAACCCTCCTGACTGTTTCCCCCTTCCCCACTCTCCAACCCCCAGTTTTGGAATAAGCGGCTCAAATCCTTGGCCTCACCAGATAGGATAGATATATTTAGAGAGAGATTTATATTTTTAAGATGAAGCGCACAATTAGCTGTCCCTTAACGTCGTCGTCCACATTTCAAATGGAGAGAAGACAGATGGGTTTAATGGTCTGATCGGTGGTTCCGATAAACGTTACTCAGCCGCTCCACGTTGGAAGCGGTGGGGCCCATAGATCCTTGTGCCCTTGGATTGTGTAAATATTCCCGCTATTTCCTATTTTAATGTTCTTCAGATTTAGTACTTGTAAATAAAAGCGCATCAAGGAGAGATTAAACATTTTTGCTAAAGTCTGTGTCTCCTGGTGTTATTTCCTATTGGGCCTGCCTATTTTACCATTGGGGGAGACTGATGGTGAAAGAGAAGATGGGAAAGGGATTGTGGACTAGCCTCACTTACTTGCAGAGCTAATTATGAGACAGGGGGCTGGCCAGGTGAGAGGACTGCAGAACAAGAAGGAACTTTGGGATCGGAATTGGGAGAGATGGGGCTTCGCACTCTTTGATGCTTTCTGTGACATTGAGCAAGTCTCAGTGTCACAGTTAGTATTGGAACCTCTCTTGGCCTCGATTGGAAGGTAGGTGTGGGGCAGTGAAAAGAACCCTGGACTCGTAGTGGGAGGACCTGGCTTTGAATTCTGCCTCTGCCATTACCTGTGTGGCCTTGGGCAAATGACTTAACCTCTCTGGGCCTCAGTTTCCTTCTCTGGAAAATGAGGGCGTTGGGCTAGATGGCCTTCCAGCTCTAAATATATGATATATATCATCATAAGTTCTAAAGTGATGAAGGTAAGACCCTTCCTCTGAGAGTTGTTCTTAGGAATGTGCTCTGTAATTTTAAATATAAATGTGTTACTACTATCAACAGTACAAAAGTCACTACCTTTAGAGGTAGTGAATTCCCCATCACTAAGGGTGGGGGGGTGGGGTGTCTTGTAAAATAGAAATTATATGATAATTTGTCCAAGGTACTGGAAACAGGATTCCTGCTTGGGTTCAAGTGAAGTCAACACACAGTTAAGCACTTAATACATACCAAGCACTGTACTAAGCATTAGGAATACAAATACAAGAAAGAGCACCTGCCCTCAAGGAGCTTACGTTCTAATGGGGAAAGACAACATTTTCTTTTTAAAAATGTTTTTTGTTTCATTAAATATTTCCCCATTAAATTTTAAAAATTTAGCATTGATTTTTTTTGAAATTTTGAGTTCCAAATTCCCTTCCTCTTGCCCCTCCCCCACCTTTGAGAAGGCAAACAATTTGATGTCAATTGTATGTGTAAAAGTCATACAAGACATTTCCATATTGGCCATGTTACAAAAGAAAACACAAGAAAAATAGAGTGAAAAAAGTATGCTTCAGTCTACTCAGAGTTCATCAGTTCTCTCTCTGGAGGTGGATAGCATTGTTCATCACGGGTCCTTTGGAATTGCCTTGGATTGTTGTCTTGATCAGAGTAGTTAAGGAAGACAACGTTTTCAGTTCAATAAACATTAAGTGCCTACTGTATACCAGCCACCATACTAAGTGCTGGGGATGCAAATCAGAAAAATACAGTTTCATCCCTCAAGGAGCTCATAATCTTATAGGGGAAAGCAGCACACAAAAGGAGGCTGAGAAAAAGGGTTACATGTTGTAAGGGCATAATGTCCCTTGGAGTGCCAAAGCCAGGTAGAGCTGCCGATGGAAAATGGAGTCACCTGGAAGGTTATGAACTCTGTACAAAAGGAGGATTTGGAGGAGTTCAATGCTCCACCCTCCAGCCCTTCAGTCCGGGGAGAGGTGACTGAGGGTGAACTGAGAAACTTAAACATACACAAGGTAACTGAAAAGTGGGAAGGAGGAAAGAGATTCGAATAAGAGCGTGGTGGAGAAGCCTGGAGAATCAGGAGGGAACCTGGCAGAAGAGCGGAACGAGCGCGACTGGACTGGGCACTTCCTCAGAATGGTGGTTCTGGGAGGAACTAGCCAATCAAATGAGGGGATCAGAGGTTGGAGGCGCGTTCCAGGGTGAGAAACATCTGAGGCAGAGCATCAACAGAAAGCCAGGAGAGGCTGCCGTCAAAGCCAGAAACCTCCATTTTGTGAAGGTCTGATGCCCAAGATACATGGGGAAATCATACAAATATATGGCCAACAACTCTCTTGGCTCATTTTGCCTCTTTTAGGTCAGAGACAGGGCTAGAAGGGACCTTAGGGGTCATAGAATCCAACCTCATTTCCTAGGCAGGCTCAGTGAGGTTAAATAACCAGCAAAGGTCATATTGAGTCCAACTTCAGTGTGACTGCCCTACACCAAGCTGCCCACTTAAAGATGGCTTCTGAAGGCCCTCCCTTCCAACTCTGGGTTTTTGTGAAGTGACTCAGCTGGGATTCTAAAGACCCCAGTGATAGCCCTGGCCCTTATGGTACCACCTTACTGTATCTGCTCATCATCTTGGGCTTCTGTTAACTGGGAGAGTTTCACTAATTGATGCTTAAGATCCTTTGTGGCTCCTGGGACCATAGCATAGGTCATTCACATAGAAGAGTTCAGCAGTTAACCCTTCCCACTCCAGGTTTGGAGGATACTGGAAATACATAGACAAACTGGATTGGGATGTTCTGCCCAATTCAAATCTCTGAGCCTCTCTTTGACAAAAGCCAGTGGGACCCAGGAAAGCAGCATTGGTGATGGAGAAAGAACACTTGGACCAAGAGGTGGGAATCTCCTGGCCTCTACCATTGACTCGCTATGTCACCGTGGACCAAGCCATTTCCCCTTTTTAGGTCTCAGCCCTATCTGTAAAAAGAGAGGGTTCGATAGAGAAGGGATTCTTAATTGTTTTTTTGTGTGTGTCAAAGACCCTTTCTCACAATAATGTTTTAAATGTATAAAATTAGATACTTAGGATTGCAAGGGGAACCAATTATACTGAAACACAAGTACCAAGATATTTTTAAAAGAAGTTCAGGCACCCCAGAATTAAGAATCCCTGGCCTAGATCTGTAAGGCCTCAAACCCCTGACCTTCTGTGGTCTCCCCAGGATAAATGAAGGTGGTTGAGGCCAAGGGAGGGAGAGAGAGAGAGAGAGAGTTCCATGATAGGGATCTACTCTTGGAAACAAAGGCCATTTTCTATGGGTGATAGTTACAATCCTTCAGCTAGGTGAATACGAGGGTTGAGCTGTGTCTGCATTTGTAGGTGTAGGTTCATAGGATCAGAGATTCTGGAGCCAGGGGATTTAAAAGACAGAAGGGATATTGGAGATTTTGATCCAATCATCACATTTTATATCAGAGGAAACTGAGGCTCAGACAGAGGAAATAACTTGCCTGAGGCCGTACAGAGAATATTTTGCAAGGTCAGGACTCAAATCTAAGTCTTCTCTACCTGTCCCTGTTTTGTTTCCACTACCCCTCAGGTACTTGGTAAATGTGAGTTGTTCACATGCTTTTCAACTGGGATGAGTGTAACTAGGAGGCTGCTAATTGGGACCAGGGATGAAAAGTAAGTACCTGGAGACTGAACCTGTGACCTTTGCCCAACTGGCACAGTTCTAACCATTAAGTCATGGAAACAAAGCCTTAGAGCAGCCATCAGGGACTTCAGAGGACATCTGAATCTGTACCATTGGTTCCCAACCTGATGGGTGGCTAAAATCTAAATTCTTCGACCATGTCTGTTCGTCATGATGTTGGCTGAAGGGTTGGGGTTGGGGGGGAAGGCGGGGGAGGGACTCAGGAATGGGAAGAGCAGGACCCAGAGAACAAGGAACCCAGTTTTTATATTTACAGGTTTTCACATCTGAAGATCTTTGATAGTATAATTTTGCTGACTAGTACAAATTGGACATGGCGTAGTTATGGTTGGGTTGGGAAATATGTGGAAAGGTCACCAGACTTTTGAGTCAAGAGACCTGGGTTCATATCCCAAACCCAACATTTCTTAGCTGTGTGACTATGGACAAATGAGTTCACCTTTCTGAGGCCAGTCCCTATCCCTATGAGAGAGAGAGAGAGAGAGAGAGAGAGAGAGAGAGAGAGAGAGAGAGAGAGAGAGAGAGAGAGAGAGAGAGAGAAAGAGAAACAGATAAATGATAGAGGGGGATGGATGAATAGATAGATGTAAATAGAGACATGGATAGATGAAAGAAGATAGAGAGGGGATGGATTGGATGGGTGGATAAATAGATATACAGATAGATGATAGATATATGAAGACTGATCAGAAATACACATATCTGAAATATTTATTAAGCATCTACTATTTTCCATCAAGTACTGTGCTTGGGGGAGGTTCAATATACACATATATAAGAACATAATAGCATAAATGGAGAATAAGTTCATCTCCCAGGAGTTTCTGGGGATGTGACTGAGACCAGTCAGTAACTTGCCTCAGCTCCCAAGTCACTGAGAGCAGGCTCAGCTTCCAAAGAGAAAAAAATAAAATAAGTAGGTAATCACCATAAAATTGCATGAGGAACAAATATAGAAAAAAGATCTTGTTTAGAGTATGACGGGTCCCATCCTCACCATTCTGGGTTTCCAGCCACAATCAGCATTAGACATGCACCGAGTCAATTACAACTCGTTATATCACGCTATGGAGCAGAACCATCCCCGAAATCAGTCAGCGCCTGTCACAGTGCCATAATCAGAGGCAGCCACATCAGAGATTATCAAGGGTAATTATACAGTAAGTACAGTGCTGGAATCAACTGTATTTTGATTGATCTATGTATTAGCTTATCAAGGATATTAAAATAATCAGCTATTAATAGGGGCATAGCAGTGAACTCAGACTGGGGAATATGAATGGAAATAATCATAAAAATAGTTCCCATTTTTATTTAGGGCTTGAAGATCTACAGAAGATTTTTTTTTCTCACAACAGCCCTGTAATGTGTAGCTATTACAAGGATTGTTTATCCCCATTTTACAGATGAGTAAACTAAGAGCCAGAAATAGGAAACGAGTTCTCTAAGGCCACACAGGCGTTAAGTGGCAGATCTGAGGCTCCAGTCCAGGTCATTAGATTCCAAATCAAAGGATCCTGCCCCATCATCACACCACCTCCCTTATTTTTATGCTCGTATTGGCAATGTTTTACTGTACATGAGTTCAGTTAACATCCCTGTTTGAGTGAAGAGAATAAGTGTTTATATAGCACCTACTATGTTTCAGGCACTGTGTTAAGTGCTTTTTACAAATATTATCTTATTTGATCCTCACAACAACCCTGAGAGGCTGGTGCTAATATCATCCTGATTTTACAGTTGAAGAAACTGAGGCAAAGAGATTAAGTAACTTGCCCAGGTCCCACAGCTAAAGTGTCTGAGGCTGGATTTGAACCCAGGTCTTCCTGACTCCATGCCCAGTACTCTATCTACTACTGCACCACCCACCTTTGGATGACTCCCAGGCCAGCCCTAATCTCTCCTCTGAGCTCCCGTATCACATCTCTGATGGTCTATAGGAAATCTCAACCTAGAAATTCCACCAGCTCATCTAACCCAGCCTGTCCAAAATGGAAGTCATCATCTTTCCCCCCAGTATTGACCCATCCTCCAAACTATAAAAGTGGCTATAAACCTTTCATGCCAAGGCGTGTTTGCCTTTTCCCAGCAAACATCCTTATTTTCTGCCTGACTCAGAAGACTGAAACCACGTGAACTCTCTCGTTTCTCCTTTTCTATGTCTCAGAACTTTCTACATCGTCACCCATCTTCTCCTTCTTTACTCTAGTCTCGGGGAAAGAGTTAGTTCTCATTGTCAAGACTGAACCCTTCAGTTATACCTAAACTTCTATCCCCTCCTGTCATATCCTGGAGCCTGCCCCACCAATCATTCCCTCTCTCTTGTTCTTCTTCGATACCAGGCAGCTAGGTACCATAGTGGATAGGGCACTGGGCCCAGAGTCAGAAAGACCTGAGTTTAGATCCAGCCTCAGACACTAGCTATAGGACCCTGGCCAAGTCATGTTTTCTCATTTATAAAACATTTTGTTGTTTTTCAGTCATGTCTGACCCTATGACTCAATTTGGGGTTTTCTTGGCAAAGATACTGGAGTGGTTTGCCATTTCGATCTCTAGCTCATTTTACAGATAAGGAGACTGAGGCAGACAGGGTGAAGTGACTTGTCCAGGGTCACACAGCTAGTAAGTGTCTCAGGCCAGATTTGAACTCAGGTCTTCCTGACTACAGGCCCAGAGCTCTGTTCATTGTACCACCTACTTGCCCCTCTTTAAAACATAAAATATAAAATTATGAAATTTGAAAAACAGTACCTACCTCCCGGGGTTGTTATGAACATCAGAGGAGATAATGTTTGTGAAGTGCTTTGCAAACTTTAAAGCCCTGTATACATGCTACCCATCACTACCATTATTCTCCCTATCTACTGGCAGCTAGGTGGCACCATAGTGCATAGAGCCCTGAGCCTGGGGTCAGGAAGACTCATCTTCCTGAGTTCAAATCTGGCCTCAGACACTTACTAGCTGTGTGACTCTAGACAAATCACTTAACCCTGCTGACCTCAGTTTCCTCATCTGCAGAATGAGCTGGAGAAGGAAATGGCAAACCACTCCAGTATCTCTGCCAAGAAAACTCCAAATGGGGCCACAAAGAGTCAGACATGACTGAAAACAACTGAACAATGAAAATGACTCCTACAAACATTCCAAGGTTTCCCCATCCTTACAAATCATCTGCTTTTTCCGAGTATCCCCTAAGTTATTGTCCTAATGCAGGGGTGGGGAACCTGCTGCCTCGAAGCCACCCGTGACCTTCTAGGTCCTCATTTTCAGCCTTTTGATCGAGTCCAAGTTTTACAGAACAAATCTTTTTATTAAGGGAATTTGTTCTGTGAAGTTTGGATTCAGTCAAAGGGTAGCACTTATGGACCTAGACCTGTCCTAGACCTGTCCTTACTTTCACTACCAAAGTCCTAGAAAGTCAGTCAACAAACCTTTATTAAACACTTGCTGTGTGCCAGGCACTGTGTTAACACTGGGGATATAAAGAAAGGCAAAAACAGGGTCCCCATCCTCAAGAAACTCACATTCTAATAAAGGAGACCATGTGCAAATAACCAAGTATGCTCAAGATAAATCTAGTGACAGTGGAAAGGAATCTCTGAGGTGAGCATAAACAGGAAGAGAGGGGTGGTAGGGAAACAGAACAGAAAGCACATCTTGAAGAAGCTGGGATTTGAGCGGAGGCTAGTGAAGCCAGGAAGCACCTATGACCACTGCCTCTGCCAGACCACCCACTTAACTCTCCCTTGCAATCAGGCTTCTAATCCCTCTCTACTGAAAGTTCTCTCTCCAAAGTTAGCAACGCCTCTTAGAGATAACCCAACTTGGCCAT
Source organism: Phascolarctos cinereus (assembly GCF_003287225.1). NCBI lineage: Eukaryota > Metazoa > Chordata > Mammalia > Diprotodontia > Phascolarctidae > Phascolarctos > Phascolarctos cinereus. The sequence goes on from NW_027555847.1 coordinate 60,554,360, forward strand.
CCTGAGCAAAAGAAGAAGACCCTGTTCAGATGGGAGAGCCGATGATAATGGATGATGGAGAATAGAAAGGACTCGAACTTATTTGGCTTCTGGTTTGGTTTTTGTTTTATTTGGGTTTTTTTTCTGCTAAAGAGAATCATCTTTGACTTGAAAAGGACCCAGCAAAAATGGCTAGTGAGTAGTAGGAGAATACCTGTCTTCCCTTGACAAGTTCAAGTTACCAGGCTCAGATGAGATAGTGAAAGGCCTGATAAATGGGAGTGCTAAGCAGCTGCCAGAGGTCTTTGAAAGATCGTGGAGAATCCCAGAGGTGCCACGGGAGTACGACAGGCAAATGTTCTAGGTTGTTTTTTTTTTCCTCCTTAGGAAGAGAATAGAGCCTGAAAACCATAAGCTTGACTTTGATTCCTGGGAAATTCTATGATGTATTGTTAAAGGGGTGGTTAGTGAACATTTAGAGAAGGAAATGGTGAACACAGAATCAGCAGGGATACTTCAAGGACATGTCCAGCCGGATCAATCTCATCTCCTTTTTCGACAGGGCTGTTATACTGGTAGGTTGAGGAAGGCTCTCAACAGAGTTTACCTAGATTTTAGAAAGGAATTTTCCAGAAATTTCTCACGTTCTTCTTATGGGCAAGATGGAGAGAGTAGGGTAGATAATGAAAGTTCGGTGGATTCTGAATTGGTTCAATGACTGATTGAATGATTGGTTAAGTTTCGTATTAATGTTTTGAGAAATACCTGGGCAGCTGGGTGGAGCCACAGTGCACAGAGTGCTGGGACCGCAGTCAGGAAGACTCATCTTTCTGAGTTCAAATCCAGCCTCTGACATTTACTAGTTGTTTGACCCTGATAAAGTCACTTATTCCTGTTTGCCTCATTTCCTCATCTGTAAAATGAGCTAGAGAAGGAACTGTCAAACCACTCAAATATCTTTGCCAAGAAAACCTCAAATGGGGTCATGAAGACTCAGACACAATTGGAAATGACTGAACAAAAATTACAAAAATTAACACCTACTTCACAGGCTTGTTAGGAGAATCATATGAGATCATATACGTAAAGTGTTTTGCATACTTTAATGCAGGTTGTATATCCTCCAACTCTCTTTGAGGGCACAGACTTTTTTTTCATTTTTGACTCTGTATCCCCAGAACTTAGCACACTTAGTAGGAGATAAGTGTTTGTTAAGATGAATGGACTTGGACTGTGTCTTAGGGAAGTTTAGAAATGAGAGTGGTGCTGAATTGGGTGGGGAGAGCTCAAATGCTAAACTAAGGAGTTTGGATTTCATCTAGCAAGAGAGTCAGATGCATTTTAAAAATTCGGAAGATGTTTCTGAGAGGCAAGCAGGGATAGACAGACTGTCAGACATGGTGCCCCAAGGCATCTTTAAAAATTCACAGCCTCTTTTTCTGCAGGACAACGAGGATTCATTACTATCCTACCACTTTAAGATCACTTAAAATTCCTTTTTTTTCCCTTAAAAAAAAGTTTAACTCCTTTGATCTTGCCGCTGCTAGTTTCTGAAGCCCAAGTTATGGGTGGGGAGAGAGTCCAGGAACAGAGCCAAGAGAGAAAAGGGAGGGCTCAGAAAAGTCGGTGTATATTGAACTGCTTGAGTAGAGGCAAGAGAGGTTGCTGGAGGAGGAAGCCAGACGAGATTCAGAAGTGTAACTTAAGCAATTTTGCCATAGGCTAGCCCTATTTACATCCAAGTCGGCAGGGACGAGGAAGCCAGAACGGTATAGTGCCAAGCGCATCAGGTTTGCCATCAGAGCACTTGGGTTCAAATGGTAGCTCTAGTGCTATGTGTATGATCTTAGGAACTTACCTCCTCTAGACCTCAGTTTCCCCATTTGTAAAATGAGTTGGCTGGACTAGATATTCATCTCTAACCCTAGCACAAAATCCTCTGATCCTGTGTTAACAGTGGCTGCCTCCTCAGCACTGTGCTGCCTCTTGGCCTAATTTGGTTTCACGGCAGTGACAGGGTGTCATAGAAGGAAATGAAGGCTGATCCCAATGCTGAAATTCCCTGGTTGCTGAGCAATGCATTTCAATTACCAAGGTGTGGGGCTTGTGGGGCGGATTGATCAAACTAGACCTGTAAAGCAAATTGAATAATCTTGTGGCTCAGAACTATAAAATATAAGTATTATGTTCAAAAGCAGCTGACGAAGTAATAAAGATGGAGTGGGGCTGGGCAGGAGGGGGGGGAGTGATGTCGGGCACTACCAGCCTGTTGAAGATTTATGCCCTGATTCACCCCTCAAGGCATCCACTCTTTCAACAACATTTACTGAGCCCCTATTCTAGAATGATAGGATAGGGAGCTGGGAGGGACCTAGAATGTAGAATGTCAGAGCTGGGAGGGACCTTAGAATACAGAGTGTTGGGAAATAAAATGACAGGATACAGAATATCAAAGCTGGAAGCAAGCTTAGAATGTGGACTGTCAGAGCTGGGAGTGACCTTAGAACACAGAGTGTTGGGAAATAGAATGTCAGGGCATAGAATATTAGAGCTGGAAGTAAGCTTAGAACATATACTGTCAGAGCTGGGAGGGACCTTAAATATGAAAGTTAGAGTTTAAGAGGATCTTAAAACATATACAGGGTATCCTAAGCAATTTCTACAGGAAGCCTTTCCCTATTTCTGTCAATTCTAATGTCTTCTTTCGACTGATGATTTTCAATTTTTCCTGACTATAAATATAAAAATAAAATAAGATTAACTATGTACTATAAATCTATATATAATAAAATAGTATATAAATATATAAAATATATACCATACTATACTGTATGTACACTAAAATAAAATATGTGAATGTGTGCAGTATATAATATATACTATAAAACTTTTTGAAACTCCTCTTGTTTGTACATAGGTATTTGTATGTTGTCTTCCTCATTAGACTGTGAGTTCCTCAAAGACAGAGACTGTCTTTTGACTTTTTTTGTATCTTCAGTGCTTAGCACAGTTCCTGGCACATAGCAGGGGCTTCATAAATGCTTGTTGACTAACATGTTTTGAAACACCTTGTATAATGTTGGAACTGTAAAGGACCTTAGCTAACATCTGGTCTATCTCCCTCATCCTACAGCTGAAAAAATTGCAGCCCACGAGGGAGGCAGATATAACAATACCATCATCAACTAGCATTTACATAGCACTTGATAAATATCTCATTTTATCCTCACAGCCACCCTATGAGGGATATGCTATTATTATCCCCATTTTACAGATGAGGAAACTGAGGCAGACAAAGATTAAGTGACTTGTTCAGAGTCACACAGCTGAATTTGAACTCAGGTCTTCCTGACCTTAGAAAGTAGTATTCTGTATAGTGGAGATAGAGCTCTGTCCATTATACCACTTTGGTGTCTCTTGCCCAAGAATTGGAAATTGAGAGGATGCTCATCAGTTGGGGAATGGCTGAACAAGTTGTGGCATATGAATGTAATGAACACCATTGTGCTATAAGAAATGATGAGCAAGCGGATTTCAGAAAAACCTGGAAAGACTTGTATGAACTGATGCTGAGTGAAGTGAGCAGAACCAGGAGAACAATGTACACAGTAATAGCAACATTGTATGTTGATCAAATGTGAATGACTTAGCTATCCTCAGCAAAACAAGGATCCAAGACAATTCCAAATGATTCATGATGGAAAATGCTATCCACCTCCAGAAAAAGAACTAAGGGAGACTGAATGCAGATTGAAGCGTACTAATTTGACTTTTTTATTTTCCTGTTTTTTCCCTTTTGATCTGTTTCTTCTTTCACAACATGACTAATATGGAAATCTGTTTTACATGATTGCACATATACGACCTATATCAAATTGCTTACAGTTTCAGGGAGGGGGCAAGAGAGGAAGGGAGGGAGAAAACTGTAACTCAAATTTTTTTTAAAAAGAATGTTAAAATCTGTCTTTACATGTAATTGGAAACAAATAAAATTCTATCAAAAAAAAAAAGATGCCTCTTGCCCAAGATGCCCAGCTAGTAAACATCAGAATTAGCCAAAATAATATTCCTTCTACACAGATCTGATCATGTGACTTTCTTGTTTAACCAGCCCCACTGGCTTCCTGTTGCTTTCAGGGTGAAATACAAACTTTTTAGCTTTCAAAGCCCTCTAGGAGCTGCCACGACTTTCGGTGCACTCCCTCATCACCTCTGACTCAAGTCCGTCCCTCCTTCCCTTCCAGAAGCAGCTCAGGCACATTCTTCTGCAGTCTTTTCCCATCCCCTCAGCTGCTAGCCCTGCCCTTCCCAAGCTACCTGGTATGCAGCCACTTTGTATGTGTATTTATTCTCTTTACATTTAGCCAGGGCTTCTTATATATGTGCTTATCTCCCGGGCTTAGAACGTAAGCTCCTTGCTACCGGTGATTCTTTCATTCTCTGTACTTGTCCACCCAGAACCGAGCAGAGCTGCCGGCTCTCAATGACAAATCCTTGTTGACTGACTGACTGAACTGGCACTAAACCCATGTCCTCCTACACTGAGGCCGGTGTTCTTTCCATTGCTATATAGAGAACCGGGCTGGGTCGAGACTGTTATGAAGAGGGGGAGGAACTCGGAGATAAACAAGGCGTGAGCAGAGTCTGTGCCTTCTCGACCATGCCCACTCACAATCTGGTAGCAGAGAGAGAGAGTGGCCTTATTCTTTGTCAGTCCCTAGCAAATTTGTTGTTCAGTCATTTCAGTTGTGTCCCACTCTTCGTGACCACACTTATGATTTCTTGGCAGAGATACTGGAGTGGTTTGCCATTTCCTTCTCCAGCTCATTTTACAGATGAGGAAACTGAGGCAAACTGGGTTTGAACTCAAGTCTTCCTGACTCCATGCCTGGCACTCTATCCACTGCCCTACCTAGCACATAGTAGGCATTATAAATACTTGTTGATTCTTTCATTGTTGAGACAAGTGCATGTGTAACTATGACTAAAGTCCTGACTGCTCTCTTCCTCCTCAAATTTTATTTTCAATGGACTTCTCTGTTCTATTTCCAGTAGAATATAAGCTCTCTGAGGGCAGGGACTGCTTTGCCTTTGTCTTTGTGTCCCCAGGGCCTAACACGTTTTATAAACACAGAAAGAGATTTAAGTGAATCGTCTGGTTGACAGAGCTAGGAAGTGGCAAAGCTGAGACACAAGCATGCTAGAATGCACAGAGCATTGGCCAGGGAGTCAGGAAGAGCTGAGATTGAATCTTGCCTCAGATGCTTACTAGGTGTGTGACCCTGGGCAAGTCACTTAAGCTCTCAGCCTCAGTTTCCTCCCTTGTAAAATGGTGGGGTTGAACTCAATTTTCCAAAGGTTTTTTTCCATCTCTAAACCTGTGGATCCTGTCATCTTCTGATTCTAAGACCAGTGCCCTTCCCACTGGCCCACATTATGGGGAGAAGGAAGAAATCGGACATTCCTCATTATTGTCAATGAGAGTCAGTGCTTTTCAGAGAGAGGAGCCGAGCATTAGGAGTCAGGAGGCTTGGGTTCCAATGCCGCCTTTGCCGGTGGCTCATGGTGCAGCTTTTCTGAAAATGCATTTCCTTTTCCCCAGAAACCAGCCGGAGATTTTTAATTTAGCAGAAATATTTGGATGTCAGTTCCCCTCTCTGGTTCCGTTTCCCGTTCTGTCCAAGGTTGTGGTGGGGGGGGGGAAGAGGGGAGCTCTTGACAAGTTGATATCCAAGGTTCCTTCCAGCTCTAATTTGGTTCTTCCTCCTGCTCCAATTAACTCAATCTTTCCCCTTCTTAATTCACAGCCCTCTATCCACTCCTTCATCCTTCACACACTTCTAAAAATTGGCTTCCACTGACAATGGATTTTCTAAAAACTCATTCGTTTTTCCCCAGAGGCCAATGCACCTTCATCCTTGAATTTTTTAAAAATAGATTTTTTTTCCTGGAGTGGCGCTCCAATTAAACTTAGGGAAACCATTTACTATATATGCAAGCTCCATTCTGATCTTTTTAAATGGGCTGCTCTAAAACATTCCCATTTTGCTTGCCTGTTTGCTCTTTGGTCTTCAGATTTTCAAACTATACCTTGTCCTAGCTAATCCTTCAGTCTCCCACCCCACCCCACCCCATCCCCATTTCTTTTCTCTCTTTCTGGGGCAGAATATTTTCCTTTTCTCTTAATAGCTAGTTTCATGCCATTGAGCATGGGATGCCATCGGACAATTCACATTTTGATAAATTAAACTCCCTCTCCCTGTGCCATCTTGCCATTCACATCCCATTCCTCACCAGAAAATGCACCCTTGGGGGCAGATAGGTGGTGCAGTGGATAGAGCACTGGCCCTGGATTCAGAAGGACCTGAGTTCAAATCCAGTCTCAGACACATAACACTTACAAGCTGTTTGACCCTGGGCAAGTCACTTAACCCATTGCCTAGCCAAAAACAAAACCAAAACAAAACAAAGCAAAATGTACCCTTGGTACCCTTGTCTTGGTCTCCCAGAAATGTTCTACATTCTGAAAGCAGAGGGCAAGCAGAAGGAGCCCTGGACTGGAAGGCGGAAGGCTGGGCTCTGATCCGTCTCTGCCACTTAGTGACTGTGTGTCCCTGGGTAGTTCACATCTCTCTGAGTCTTTCTCATCTCATTTGGGGAGATGATCTCTAAGGTCCCTTCTATCCTGGGGCAGCTAGTTGGCCCAGTGGATAGAGTGCCAGGCCTAGAGTCAGGAAGTTCAAATCTAGCCTCACATGCTTACTAGCTGTGTGACCCTGGGCACGTCATTTAACCCTGTTTGCCTCAGTTTCCTCATCTGTCAAATGAGCTGGAGAAGGAAATGGCAAACCACTCTAATATTTTTGCCAAGAAAATCCCAAAAATGAGGTCATAAAGAGTTGGACACAAGTGAACAACAATGAAGGTCCCTTCTGGGTCTAACATTCTGTGTTCCAAGGTTATATCCAGCCCTGACATCCCATGTTCCCAGGTTATATCCTGCTCTAGGATAGTTTGAAGGTAGAGAGATGAACCCACTTATCTCTTGAGATTCCTTGCATTTCAACACTACAGTATCCCTAGCATCTGTCCTCTCTTTTTTATTCCCATTGCCCCCTTTTAAACAGACTCATTCAATTTCATTTGAATACTTTCCCCCTTATCTCATCACTTGGCTTCATTCCATGGTCAGAAGAATCTTCCTTATCTACAAACCTGGTCATTCACTCACTCACTAAACATTGACTGAGCACCTGCTGTATGCAAAGCACTGGGAGGAGTTCTGGTCCAGTTGCAAAGTTTAGATAAGTAGATTCTGCCCTTTTGGAGCTTACAGTCCAACAGAGAGATAAAATGCCACAGAGAGCCATGATACTGAAATTCAGGACAAACGCATGGACTCAGTGCAAGCAAAGTGCTTTATGAGGTCTGCAAAGGAAAGTCAGCCCTTACTAAGGGGAAAAGGATGAAGAATAATGGTAATGATGATTGATATTTAGAGTACCTGGCAGCATTCTAAGCACCTTACAAATATCTCATTTGATCCTCACAACAACCCTGGGAAGCAGGTATTGTTATTATTGCCATTTAGCAGTTGAGGCAGAGAGAGATTAAGTGGTTTGTATAGGGTCCCACAGCTAGGAAGTATCTGAGGCTAGATTTGAACTCACATCTCTCCTGACCTCAGACCCAGAGCTCCATCCACTGCACTCCATCACTGGCCAATGTTCTATCCATTGTACCACCGAGCTTCATGGAGAAGGGAGTATTCGCGTTTATATTTAAAGGAGAGGAAGGAATAAAGCAGGTTTTTGCTTAAGGAGAAGACAGGATATTCAGGATGTTATTGTTGTTGACTCTTTGTGACCCTATTCAGGGTTTTCTTGGCAATGCCATTTCCTTCTCCAGCTCATTTGACAGATGAGGAAACTGAGGCAAACAGGGTTAAGGGACTTGCCCAGGGTCACACAGCTAGTAGTGTCTGAGGCCAGATTGGAACTCGGGTCTTCCTGACTCCAGGCCCAGAGCTCCATACGCTGCACCACCTAACTGCCCAACATTCAGGGCATAGGAAATATTATTAAAGGCACAAAAGCAGAGGAGGCCAGGCTATGGTAGGGATCATTGTCTGGTTTAGCTAAAAGGTAGTATATAGAAGGAAGGAATGTGGGATGGGGCTGGAAAGAGACAAGACTAAACTGTGCAAAGCCTTGAATGTCAGGCTAAGGAGTATGAACTTTACTTGACAGGTAATAGAGAGTGGCATGACCACATCTGCTTTTGAGAGTGATTATTCAGGATGAATTGGCATGGAGAGAGAGTGAAGGGGGGACCTGTTAGGAAGCAACTGTGGGCGTTCAAGCAGATGATTATTAGGGCTGGTGCAGTGGGAGTAGAAAGTCAGTCCACTTGTCAGGACTCTGTGACTGACTTGGACTGAGGGAAAGTGGAGTTTCAAGAATAACACCAAGATCAGAAACACAGGAGACAGGGTGAATGGCTGAGCCAGGGTCAGAGACCGAGAAGGCACAAGCAACGTGGGTTTTAGACCCACTGGAATCCGAATATTTTTCATTATATGGAGTGGTTCTCAGGGAGAGTGAAGAGAAGTATAATTATACAGGGGTAAATACAAAACCAAAGTTATCAATAAAAAGTATTCTTAAAATAGAAAATGTGACCCAAGCTTAGAAGATAGATCAGTACTAGAGTTATAGATTCAGGAGTTATTTGCATTAAGGTTTTAGGTTAAGCTGTGGCAGTAAATGAGAGAGAGAAGGGAAGGGGAGAAAAGAGAAGAGAGGAGAAGAGAAGAGAAGAGAAAACAGGAGAAGAGGAGAAAAGATGAGAGGAGAGGAGGAGGGAAAAGAAAAGAAAAGGAGAGGAGAAGAGGAGGGAAAAGAAGAGAAAAGGAGAGGAGAAGAAGAGGGAAAAGAAGAGAAAAGGAGAGGAGAAGAAAAGGAGAGGAGAAGAGGAGGGAAAAGAAGAGAAAAGAAGAGGAGAAGAAAAGGAAAGGAGAGGGGAAGGGAAGAGATATGTGTGTGTGTGTGTGTGTGTGTGAGAGAGAGAGAGAGAGAGAGAGAGAGAGAAGAAGAAGAACAAGAACAAGAAGATGAAGAAGAAGAAAGAGAAGGAGGAGGAGGAGGAAGAGGAGGAGGTCAAGTTGATGACTGGCAGAAAAGGGTCCTTGGATTAGGAAATTATGGCATCATTAACTACCTCAAAGAACTCAGTAGGTACTTAGTAAATGGTTATTGAATTGAATGATAACATGATGACTTGAAATTTGTGACAATTAGAACAAAGGGTGGATTGAAGTTTGGCCTTTGTGACAGCTGCAGTCTTTTTAAAGGGCTTTGCAAGATTTGCAAGACCCTTTGACCCAATTTTCTTCTACCTGCCTACCATGCCTACAATTCCCATTGCTATCACTAGGTGGTAGTGCTGCTGGTTGAAATAATTCAGGGCCAATGTATTCATATACCCTAGGCATCAATAGCTGATGTCTCAGAGACATAAAACATGCATCTACAGAAAAAAACAACTAAAGCTACTTCCCACATTTACTTATGCTATACAGAAAATACAGCCATGCTGGCTTCACAACCAGTCAGCCACTGGCCTTGGGGACATTTTGTTATGTTTGAAGGGAGTATCATTGGCCTCAGGGGTCCAAGTCTGTTTTGGGATTGGCCTTGCATAAGATCTGGAGTAAAGGAAGACAAAACACACGAGTCAGACATAACTACTTATTTACATAGAAATGGAAGCTTAGTCTAAAATGGCATTATTCATGTCAAGAAGGGAAAATATAGTGCCTTCCTCTCTCTGCCACACATAAGTGATGAATTTTTTTACTTACAGTCATTCATAAAGATAATCTATTAAGATATGGTGGGGTTGCTATTTGTATTGATGGAGACAGCATCCACACTAATCTTTTTAAGTGTACTGATTAAACTCTAATTATCTACATTTGCATATTAAAATTAGATTAATGCATTTCTTAAGTGTTTGTTATGTGCCAGACACCATGCTAAGCATTGGGGATCCAGATACGAGCAATACAGTCCCTGTCTTCAAGGAGCTTACATTCTAATGGATGAAGACAACACATAAAAGGATGCTAAAAGTATTTGAAGCAAGTCTTCCAGAAATAGAACCATCTACACACAAGCTGGTGCTTTATGACTAACAGTTTTGTTGTGTTTTTTTTTTTAAATCCCTGTTTATCTCTGGAGTCCTCTCCACAAATGCACTGGAGCAACCAGGTCCTATATAGATATGTGGATAAACAGTGAGCTGGGGACCAGAATGAATGTTTTAAATTTTTCTTTTTTATTATGACCTTAACAATCTTCAACAAGCACAAATATTTCAATATACAAAGAAAAAATTTTAAAATGAGGATAATACATGAAGCTGTGAACTTGTTACATGGTCTGCTGTTTAAAAGTGTGTATTAAATTTAATAAGGCAATAACAAAATTGCCCTGTTTATTTGTATCCCCTTTTGAATTTCTTTTTATTTTCTTCTGAGTATTTTTATGTTTGTTTTATTGATATCCTTTTTCTTTCTTTTTTTATCACTATCACTATCCACTAATTCATGACCCATCTCCCTGCTTTTCCTCCCCTCATGCCCAGAAGTAGGGCTCAGAATTCAACAGGAGAAAAAAAGCAGGCTGGATTACCTCTTGGAAATGCATAGTACTTTTGTTGACCTTGAAACAAAGGTTTATCTTTTTAACAGTATTCTGTGTGCTCCAAGTACAGAAGACTACAGTCTTCAATGAATTAGAGTTGAGGGCCACCCGAAGAGCAATGAAGAAGTCCATAATGGACTGTGACTTACAGTGAAGACTTACACAGGAAAAGTGGCATAAAGGACATCATTAGAGAGGTACATGACAGAAAAGGTCAGGCTGGCCAGGTAGGAAGAGGATGGGCTGAATGTTTCATGAGATCCACACAATGTCAAGAGCTTTAGAGGAAGTCCACCTAGCATGGTGGGTGGGCCTCCTGGAGAGTGTTTATGAGAGCACATGGACAAGAGTCAGTATAACTGGGCTCTGAGCTGCAGCATGACAGGGAATACTAGCAGGGGAGGGGTGTGTCACTGAGATAATGAATCCATCAAAAGCACAAAAGTCTCAAAGCCTTCTTGAGCACCTTAGCCTGCCATTTCATCACCCTTCTTAAGTACCAGACTTATATCTTCTATCTATCTATCTATCTATCTATCTATCTATCTATCTATCTATCTATCTATCATCTATCTCTACCCATCTATCTGTCTATCCATCTCTCTAACATCTATCATCTATCTTTATCCATCTATCTATCATCTTTTTTTTAATCTCAGCTACAAAAGAATGACTGTATCTTAGACTTAACCATCATCTAACCCTATGCTATGTCCTTGATTCTAAAAGATGAAATTTCTCCTTTTGCATCATAATATGCAAAACATTCCATATCTCCCCCTCATTCCTCCTAAACTTATTCTTCATCTTCATCACATCCTCCATTCCCTCTACTCTACCCTGTTCTCATGGACTAGCCCTCCTACACTGGCCTCACCTTCCTTTCTTTGCAGTTTTGACATGAAGTTGACCAATTCAGCTATACACTATTCTCCCTTATCATAGGATCACCTATTTGAAGCTGGAAAGGACCTTATAGGTCAACTAGCCCACCCCCCTAATTTTATAGATGAGGAAACTGAGGCTGAGAGGTTGTGACTTTCCCAGGGTCATACAGCTAGTGAGAGGCAGAAATAGAAGGTAGGTCTTCCTGACTCCAAGTCTCCTGTGCTGCCTGGCTTTGCCAATCATGATGGATCAGCCACAATTTGGACCTCAGTGTTCTGATGTCTTTTCCCCATTGTTCCACCGCTTTTCCCTTTGACAGTCTTCCACCCTGTGACATGCCCCCTCCCCCATGGACTTCTTGGCTCATACTCCAGAGCTGATAAAGACTTTTGGGTAAAGTGTCAACACTCACTACAAATTCATGTCAGATCTTAGCTGGGCCCTCATTACTTCTTGGGAAGACTTGGAATCTTCCTTGATCCTTTCTCCGTCTCACTCCCTGAGTCACATTTTTTCTTTTCTTCTCTTCTCAAGCCTCTGTTACTGTCCTCTTACCCCTCCCTCTCAGCAGAGGACCCCAAGCTTCTACCTGACCAAGATATTAAAGGCCATTTGCAGTGAGCTTCCCACTGTCCCCTGCTTTATCCCTTAAAAGCTCTCTATACCTTAATCCAGTCTCTCTTCCTTTACTCCTATCTCTGAGGGAGGGGTGGTCATTTTCCTCACCAAGGTGAACCCCTCTAACTTAAAGAGACTTTGATCTCACCCCCTTCTGTTTCCTCCAGGAGCCAGTCCCATCAATTATTCTTTCTCTCCGCCCCTCCCCCTGCCCCTTCTTCCTTTCTCCCTCTTGCTTTCCTGTATTCAATTTCTCCTTATCTACTGCTGCCTCCAAACACACACAGGCCTGCTCCATCCTTTAAAAACCTTCACTTGACCCTGCCAAATCCCCAAGCTATCATCCTATGTCTTGATTCCTTTTCAGTGCCAAACTCCTAGAAAAAATTTGTCTACGTTCACTGCCTTCACCTTCTCACCCCTCCCCCCAATTCCTTGCAATCTAGCTGCTGATCTTACCGATTCAGCAACCAATCAATCAACAAATATTTATTAAGGCCTCTTACGTGCCAGGAACTGTCCTAGGTATTGAGGACGTAAGTACAAAGAATGAAACAATATCTGCTCCCAATCAATCAATGGACATGTGTTAAGCACCTACTGTGTGTCAGGCACTGCATTAAATGCTGCTGATAAAAAAGGAGGCAAAAGACAATCCTTACCCTCACGGATCTTACAGTCTCATGAGGAGTTTGCACTCTAATGAGTTAGTTCTTAACCCGTTTTAATGGGTAGAATTCATGTTTAGAATATGTAGCATAAATAGAAAGTTAATAAATAAAAAATAATAAAAATTAAAAAGAAAGTTAATAAGTACACACGTATGGGGCAGCTAGGTAATGCAGTGGATAGAGCCCAGGAGTCAGGAGGACCTGAGTTCAAATCCAGCCTCAGATACATAATATTTTCCTAGGTGTGTGACTCTGGGCAAGTCACTTAACCCTAATCGCCTCACCAAAAAAAAGAAAAAACCAAACCACACATGCATATATACACATACATCTACACCTGTACATATACTTACACCTACATGTACATTATGTCCCAAAAGTCTTAGTGCTGTCTTAAGCTTTAATAGCATTAGCACACAAGCATGTACACACACACACACACACACACACACACACATGCACACAAACCCACACACAGTAGTTAAACATAAGGTAGTTTGGAAGGAAGCTTATCAGCAGTTAGGAGGGATCAGGGACCAAAGGTTTCATGCAGAAAGGGGCATTTAAGCTACATCTTAAAGGAAGAGAGAGTTTGAAAAAAAGGTAAGAAAAGAATGCATTCTAGGCATGGGGGACTGGCCATTACAGAAGCACTGATATAAGGACAGAAAACTGCTCTCTCTCCAAGGTAACCGACAATCTCTCAGCTGCTAAATCTGATGATTTAATCTCCATCCTATCTTCCTCAACCTCTCTGCAGCTTCTGACCTTGTTGACCACTGTCTCTTCCTGAACACTTTATTTTCCCTGGACTTCTGGGATACTTCTCTGTCCTGGTTCTTGTGCTTATCTGACTACTTCTCAGCATATTTTGCCAGATCACCATCTATCTCCTACCTCTCAGTCTGATTCTCCATCTCAGGCCCTGGGTTCAGCTCTCTCTATACATTCTCTCAGTGATCTCATTAGCTTCCATGCATCAAAATAGCATTTATACACAAATGGCTCCTACAGATATAGATTCAGCCCCAGTCTTTCCCCTGAAGTCCATTCATGCACCATCCATTACTTCCTGGCTATCCTATTGATACCTTGAACTCAGCCTATGCAAGATGGAGCTCATTATCTTTTATTACGTGCTCTTCCACCAAACTTGCCTGTTTCTGTTGAGGGTGTTCCCATCCTGCCAGTCACTTAGCTTCATAGAGCCATCCTTGGTGCTTGCCTCCCCTCCCCCATTCCTAATCAGTTGAAAAACTTTTAAATTCCACATCCACAACATCTTTCTCACTGTCTCCTCCACCCAACCATCATCCTAGTTCAGATCCTCATCTCCTCTTGCCTAGACCTAACAACCACCTAATTAGTCTACCTGCTTCTACAGCTAGATCCCAATTAGTGTGAATCTCATGTATGTAAAAATGTAGTCATTGGTTCCAGTCCCAAGGAAATGAGACCACTCCACTGGATTCACATTAATGGGGACCCAGCGGCTCTTTCTCCAATCCATTCTCTACCTTGCTTCCCAAATATTGGTATCTGCTCATGGATCTTTGGTGGCTCCCTGTTGCCTAGAAGATCAAATATAAACTGTTTAGCCAGGCACTTAAGGCTGTCCACAATCTGCTCCTCACCTACTTTTCTAGTCTTGTTTCAAGCCATTCTCTCGCATCAACTCCTTATTCCACCCAAACCAGACTTCTGCTGATCCCCTAAACTGAGCCCTCCCCTTCCTGCCTCCCGGCACAAACCATATCCCTTGCCCTGGCATTTCCTCCCTTGTCATTTCTTCAACTCAGAAACCTTAATTTTCTTCAAGGCTCAGCTCCTAATTTCCCTGATGCAGGGAATTGGTAGAGTTCGCACCTTCTTTGTTTTTCTACAATGCTGCTATGTCTATGTGTCATATTCTGCCTGGAAGAACAGGGGTCCCTTGGAGGCAGGGGCTTGTGTCTTTGCATCTCAAAGGCCTGATGTGGCATCTTTTCTATAGTAGGTGCTCAATAAATGTTGTCAAATTGAATTGGGTCGATGCCAACGGAGGGACAAAAGTGAACTAAGGAGGCTTTTCTCTCCTATCTTATTAATGGGAAAAACAAAGGACAAGAAAGGTTTTTATGACCTTGAAGAGAAGAAATAAGGCCCTGCTAAGACCCTGTCTTCATCCCACAAAAACCAAATCACTGGATTTTTCCAGAAGATGTTTGAGTCCTTGGTGGTCCTACCTTGCACCATGATCTCTAACAAACCAGAAAGTAAGACAGAGTTTTGGCCAGAGAGGAGGGGAAAAAATTCTTCTTTTCTTCCACCCTAACGGTGCAAAACATTTTCACCCCTGGGGATGCAGACAGGTTCAGACTCTCATTCTTCTTGCCTGGACTATTGTAATGGTCCCCTAATTGGTCGCCCCATCACCAGTTGCTCCCTTCTCCAGTCCGTCCCTTGCACACCTGCATGCCAAAGGGATTTTCCTAAAGCACAGGTCACCCCCCTACTCGATAATCTCCAATGGCTAATTACTGCCTCTGGGATCAGATAGAAGTCCTCTGGCATTTAAAATTCTTCCCAACTGGGACTCTGCCTCCCTTTTTCAGTTTTCTCACCCACTGTTCCCCTCAACACACTAGCCAGCTTGCTGGTAGTGACATGAGTGCACGTGATGATCCATCTCTTCTCTCTTGCCTAACTCCCCTGTGACTGTCTCAGTCACCTAGAATCTCTGGCATTCTTCACAACTCAGCTCAAATTCTGCCCTCTGTAGGAGACGTTTTCTAATTCTTCCCCTCCCCCAACCCCCCCTCCTCCGACTCTGAGTTCCTTCTCCCTAAGGTTACTTTCGATTTACGATGCATGCATGTGGATGTACCTATTTCTATACACGGTTTTTAGACTTTGGAATATGTACTCCCATAGAGCTATTTTTGCTTTTTCTTTTATATCTCCAATATTTAGCATAGCACTTGGCACATAATAAAAGCTTAATAAATGATTGTTGAAGGATCGAATAAATAAAACAGTCCTTAATCTCAAGGTAATTTCAATTAAATTTAAACTTCATAACAATTTTATGAGTTGGGTAGAACAGGTCTTACCATCTTCATCTGTCAGTTTAGGAAACTGAGGCTTAGAGGCTTAAATTACTTCCCTTTGGTTGCATAACAAGTTGGGACTAGACTTAAGTCTTCCGATTCTTGGTGCATTGCCCAAGAATATTCCACCCACTATGAAGAGAGTCATGTGTTCCTGTTCTCACTGGCCAATACATTCCCTTGACTGTCCTTCCACAGTCCCAGGCATCCATCCATTAAAGCTCTTTTCAGATTTGACCTTCTCTAAAGAGCCATACTGATCCTCCCTCTACCTCCTCACCCCTGGTCAGTAATGACCTTTCTTCCCTTGGAAATCCCACAGCACTTTGCTTATGCCTCTCATGAACTTAGGATGCATTACTATGTTTTCAGTTGTCTTTATGAGCATCTTATCTCCCTGAGAGACTAAACTCCATGAGGGTAGAAGCTGTGTCTTAGCTATACTTTGTGCACCTCCAGTGCAAAGAATAGGACTTTGCTCTCAATAGGTATTTAATAAATTCAGGCTAAATTGATTTGAATTCCTGGCCCAAAGTAAGGAAACTCAACCCTTTGGTTTTTGCTGTGTTACCCTCCAATGTATCCTTGGGAGACCACTGCATGCTATACACTGCTACTCTAGCTTCCCGAGCTCCCCTTGTTCCTTGTCCATTTGATGCAGTGATTTCAGGTTCTTTGAGCATCCTTTTCAAAGGAGCCTTTGCCTGGCAACAGTTGCTATGCAAAATTCATAATTAATGAAGATTTCAGGGTTATGGACTTTAAAAAATCATTATGTGTTGAGGACCCAGCAGAGTTGAATGGAAGCTTGGTGGGAAGGAGGTGGGGAGGTCCTCAGAATAATCTGAATGTAGAGAGAGGCACAAGTCTGTACCCTGTGGTTCCAGGAGGAGGTTGAAGGAAGGCCATGTCCATTTGGGAAGCTGTTGGGCCACTTGTACCCCTGCCAGAGAGAGGGCTTTCACCAGCTACCAGACTAAGCATGAGCACCTGTCTACCAGCACTTAAGGCTCTGTGGTAGGATTGGGACCAATTCTGTGTCTTAGTCTATCCCAGATTGGCCAGTTCCCTACAGAATCAGCATCCCAGCTCCATTTCCCCTTAGTGGGCTGAAGACTTACAGATGTTGTAACTATTGTCTCCCCGATACAGACATTCACAGAATCCTAGAATGGGTCTTTTTGGCTTCCTAGGACAGAATGTCAGAGAAGGCAGATGTCTTTAGAGCACAAAATGTTAACACTGAGAAGAACCTTACAGCATGGAACATAGAATGTCAAAGTTGGGAGGAGCTTTAGGACATACAAAGAAAGTCAGAGGTAGGAGGGGCTTTAGAACAACTCCATTCATCAGAATATGAGTTAGAGTGAAGGAGGTGAATTGTGGGAGCAATCCAGGGTTTGGATTTGATAAGGCACATGGAGTAAGAGAACAAAAGAGCAAGGCATTTCAGGCTAGAAGATAGTATAGAGTTGAACTGGTTTCTTAAGGGGTCAAGATTGGGGAGAGAGGAAAATATAGACAAGCAAAGGGGATGGCTCGGGAAATTACTGACAGGTAGAAGGATGAAAAGTTACAGTGAGGACAAAGAATGGGCAAAAAGGAAAAAAGCATAGAGAGAAATGGAATGAAAGATTGTAGTATTTCTGAATTCTTGACCCTGGACATGAAACACACTTGTAAGTGTTGGCAAGATCATGGATGTGGCCATCCCTGAGTACAGCTGTGGTGGAGTGGAGAAGTTATTCATGAGAGGTGAATAGATTGAGGGACTGGGAGGTCAAGGTATTTAACAAAACAGGTATACTGAAGTCCACTAGTAGAAGAACAGGAGCTAACGGGGCGGTGAGAGGAAGACCATGATCCTGATGGTCTGATATGATGGTTGATAACTTCTGAAGGAGGAATGAGAGAGACCTACATGAATAGGATGTGTTGCATATGGCAAATGGATATGAGCTCCTTCCTACAGGAGAGATGACTAATGCTGGATGGCTCACATCTATGTGACAAATCCTCGTGGTTTTTTTTGTAGATCAAAAGCTCAATATGAGTCAACAGTATGGTTTGGTAGCCCCCAACACTAACGTAATCTAAGCTGTATTATCATACATAGTGTCTATAAGGGGGAAGAGAATAGTGCCATGGTACTCTGCCCTGGTTCATACCGCATCTAGAACATTCTGTTTAGCTTTTGGCACCATATCTTAGAAAAAGATATTGACAAGCTGTACAATTTCCAGAGAAGGATGACCAGGATGGTGGGAGGTTTGGAGACCATTTCATATGTGGGCTAGTTAAAGGAAGTGGGATGTTTAGCCCAGAAAAGAAAAGACTCAGTGGGGCTAATATAATTCTCTTCAAGTATTTGAAGGTCATGAAATGGAAAGGGATAAGACTTGTTCTGCTTGGTGTTCTAAGCTCCCTTCTACCTCTGACATTCAATGTTCTAAGGTCCCTTCCACCTCTGACATTCAATGTTCTAAGGTCACTTCCACTTTTGACATTTAATGTTCTAAGGTCCCTTCCAGCTTTGACATTTAGTGTTCTAAGTTCCCTTCCACCTCTGACATTCAATGTCCTAAGAACATTGGTGAAACTATGGAAAATAGGTAGAGGTTGTAATTACAGACTGACTTATTAAAAGGAAAAACTCTGGAATCATTACAGCCATCCAAAATGGAATGGGCTACCTCCATCATTAGAGGTTTCCCAGCATGGATGACCTTTGAGGTCCCTTACCACTCTTAGATTTTCTGGTCCATTTTTCCCTTTCCAAACCCCACCTCTTTCCTCTATCAATGAGGGGAGTAGACGCAATGATCTCTAGAATTCCTACCAGCTGTGATATTCTGGGCTCTCTAAGAATTTAGCTAGTGATGTCTAGAGCAGGAAGGTTGAGAAGCTGAGAGGTGGGTAAGCCCAAGAAGGGCTGAATTTCTCTGGATGCTTTAGTAGGGTCCAGTAAAAAGGACTACCAAACTAGTTATCAGAAGACCAGTCTTTCTTCTTGGCTGTACCCTTAACTGACTGTGTGACTTTGGACAAGTCACATTTCCCCTATGGGCCTTAGTTTCCTCATCTGTCAAAGGAGAGTATAAAAAGATTTATCATGTCCTGCCTCACAGGGCTGTTGCCAAAATTAAAAGGGGGCACTAAATATGAAAAGCCATATATAAAGGTACACATATGCAAACAAGGCTGCTGGGCTTAGCAGGAAGGAGAAAGATACATCCCCAGCCTAGTTGGGATCAATTCTAGATTCTCTCCAAGCAGCAGCTTCTTCCAGCTTTGGGGTGGGCTATTCGATGACCTGGAGATAGGGGTCAGTGGGGCTTCTTCTTCATAGTTTATGTGAGGTCTGGGGAGGATGGAAGAGTGGATGTTGTTACAGCCCCCACAGGCTGTCTATGCTAGAGACAATGACTAAGGAGGCCCACCAGAAGGCAGAGGGCCAATGAGGGAAGCATAGCTCAGATTTGGTCCCAGGTGTCCATAGCTGGGGAGGGGACAGTGTGAGCCTCCTCCTAGTCTGGATGTAGGCCATATCCACGTCTTACACGTCACTGTGTGAGCCTTGGAATCTAGGCCCTTCACCTTGATATGAAGGTTGGGGGACGTCTTTCTCCTCTATTCTAACAAAACCTATTCCTTTTCCTCCCAGGACTGCCACTGCCAACCCCCAACTCCCAACCCCCAACCAATTGGTTTTTTTATATTGAAATATTTCTCCTGGTTTCCTCTGCCAGAATGTACTTGCAGGGAAGGCCAGAGAGGAAGGTTGGCCATAGAAGAGGACAGGAGGGCAGGATCATAGGCCAGTGGAGAAGGAAGGTGAGAATAGGTTTCTCTTCTCCCCTCCTCATTTCATCTGAAGTTAGATTGTCTTTCATGGGACCCTCCTGTCTTCTCCCAGTTGTTTTACAGGACTTACCCTCCGGTTCCCTTCTCTTCAAATTGCCCCAGGTGCTGGGATTCTTAACGGAAGTCAGCTAGGGAACAGATGAGACAGCTAGGGAGCAAAGTGCATAGGGTCAGGAAGACCTGAGTTCAAATCCAGCCTCAGACAGTTGCTAGCTCTGTGTCCCTGGGCAGGTCACTCAACCTCTGCCTCAGTTTCCTCAATTATAAAATGAGGATAATAATAGCACCCGCCTCCGAGGGTTATTGCTAGAATAAATAGAAATAACATTTGTAAAGTGTTTTTCAAGGTTGAAAGTGCTATAGATGGTGATGGCGATGGTGATGATGACGATGTTGTTGTCGATGGAATTGAGGTGAGGAATAAGTAGAAAACAAAGATGGGTTTTCTAGGGCCTGGAATGGTCAGATTTCATTAGCATCAGCATGATCGCAGCTCAGAGGATCATTCATTTCAGAACTGGAAGGGGCCTTATAGGTCACTGGATCCAGCCCACTCAATCTTACAGATGAAGAAAATGAGGCCTAGAGAAATGCAGGGACTTGTCCAGGGTCACCCAGCTAGGAAATACCTGAAATGCGATCTGAACCCAGGTCTTCCTGATTCCAAGTGCAGTCTTCTATATACTATGGTACCTCTCTGACATTCCTCTAGTCCCAGTGTCCTCTTGTCTTTCCCAAGAAAATTCCTAATCAAAGTATTGTGAGATTTAGAGTTAAAAGTGGTCTCAGAAATGATTGAGTCCAAATTCTTCATTTTATGGTTGGGAAAACAGAGGCCTGGAGAGATGATGGGATTCACTTTTCACACGATGTTATACTTGCCCCATCACAGGTTCCTGAGCAAGGAATTACAAGATAATAGAATGAATCCCAGAGTGGGAAGGGACCTTAGAGGTAATGTAAGCCTAATTCCCTCTCGGATAACACAGGATAATTACAGTCCCACTAGTTATAGCTGGAAGGGACTTTGGAGATCATCCAGGGAAGCAGGGTGGCATGTTTGGAAAAGGGCTGGCACCCTGTACTCGAAAGCCTCAGGGGCCACGTTCTGCTTCCATAGCGTCTTAGCTATTTGTCATCGGCCCATTTGATGCTTGACCTCTGAGTCTCCTATAACAGATGAGAAGAATAATGTTCTCACTATCTGCCTCCCAAGGTTGGTATGGGGACAGTCATATGTGAACCTTCAAGTGTGCTCGAAATGGAGCCATTATTATTATTATCCAGGATCTACCTCTCATTCTACAGATGAGGAAACTGAGTCCCAGGGAGAGCCAAGGTCACAGTAGCTGCCAAGACCCCAAAGGAGAACCCAAGTGTCTTGATTCCCAAGCCTGTGTTCTTCTCACTCGTCATGTCTGTAGGAGAGCTTCTCCCTGGAAAGCCCAGCCTTGGGGGGGGTCTCCTCTCCTTGAGATGGAAGAAAGAGGAGACAGGATGGAGGGAGGAAACAGATAAGTGAAAGAAGGAAATATTTCACAGGGACCTCAGAAAACAGCTCAGTGAGTCTCCATTTTGTTTTTTCTCAGTCACTGGGAAGGATTTGGCTACTGGGCAGACAGACCTTCCCCCGACTTCCATCAAATATTTTGCTTTAAATTAAATTTTGTTTAATTAATTTTTCTTTCTCCTGCCTCCTGGTTCTTTGTCCTGGGCTGACTCCCTCAGGGTGTCTCTCCCCTTGATATCACCCCTGTGGCTGCTGGGACTGAGGTGGAGCCCATGATGCCCCAGGCTCCATTGGCTGGAGGGAAATAGAATTAGAAGGGTCCTGGGGATGGGTTGTTGTTGGGGTTTTTTTAACCCCAAAGCTCTGGATTAAACTCATCCCAGGATGGAGGCCTTAATTAAGGCTTTTTTTTCCCCTCCTCATGCTCACTCTCTCTCTCCTCCTGGGCTGAAGGAGGGAAAGATGGTTATTGACATCGAACTGTTTTTTATATCAGCTTTGTGCTTTGGGGTGGTGTCTGCCCAGGCCAGGATTAGATGGATCTGATTTCCCCGGAGGAGGCAGGAAGAAGGGAGGGGTTGATTTCAGGAGCCCCCTAGCTCCTGCTGAACTTGGAGTATGTGTGTATGTGAGGTAGTGTTTGTGTCTGCATGTGTACATACCCATTCTGTGCATGTGTGTGAATTCGGCTGGGGTTGTGTGTACAAGTGTGCACACATCTGTGGATGTGTGTGTATCTGTTTGTCCACGTGTGTCTATACCTGTGTACCTATCCATACCTATGCATTTGTGGATAAATGAACATTTGTGTGAATGGGAACATGTTTATGTGAGTGTATTTGTATAGGTATGTGCATCCGTGTTTGTGTGTGGGTAGGTTGTAGGAGATTTATGTGTTTGCATGTTTATGCACATATCTGTGTCTGAACATGTTGATGGTGGTGATCCCATGTATAATTGCTTGCTTTTACCTAGTACTCGAAGGTTTGCAGAGTAAATTACATACATTATATTTCCTTTGGTCCTCCCCACAATTCTGAGGTGGGAGCTGTTATTATCCCCATTTTGTAGATGAGGAAAGTGAGCCTCTGATCCTAAGGCAATTAAATGACTTGCTCAGGGTCACATAGTTAAAGTGTCTGAGGCAGAATTTGAACCCAGGTCTTCCAAACTTCAAGTCAAACATTTTATTGTCTGTGTGTATAGGAGTGTACACAAAGTGTTTATTGTTTTTCTCCCCTTTTACTGTTATTAAATCTTATTATATTGATATCTTCTTTTTATATCATCTTCATTTCTGAATGTGTCCCTGCTTCATCACCTGCCCAGTGAACCATCACTTATAACTGAGATTTGAAAAGAGGAATGTGTGTAACTCTGTACATAGGCATATTGTATTGTGTAAGGGTTGTATTGTGTGTGTGAATGCAGACATATGCGTGTATTTAAAGGTTGTATGTATGTGTTTACATAGTGGGGGAAATAGTTCATCTATCCATCAATCAACAAATATTTATTAAGCTCCTACTATATTCTAGGCACTGGTGACTTAAGAAGAGAGAATAAAATAATCCCTTCTCTCAAGGAGTTTATATTCTAATAGCAGAGACAACAAGTACATATATAAGGATATACAATATAAATATAGAACTAATACATTCAAATGTATGCAAAGTCTTTACATGCAAGATAGTTTGAAAAAGAGAGAGAGAGAGAGAGAGAGAGAGAGAGAGACAGAGAGACAGAGAGAGAGACAGAGAGAGAGACAGAGAGGGAGAGATTGAGAGAGAGAGATTGAGAGCGAGAGGACTAGCAGGGGTCTGGGGAGAGGAAAGGCTTCCGTGTGGGGGTCCATGGGTGAGTGAATGAAGGCTGATTGAATTTCTAAGGAGGTGCTGTCCAGAGGCTTTGCCTGGGCTACCCGGTCTGAAAGGAGTACAGACAATCTCAGCACAACTCAATCTCACTTAGACCTGGCAACTCCCCAGAGTAACTATTGCAGCTCAGTGCTGTGAGTGGGGAGGGCTTCACTGCCCTCGGGCAGCCCCTCCTCCTCACATACATACAGCCCCTCCTCACACATAGATACAGCAGTTCCACTTCAGCACTGCCAAGGATGTTCTGCTGCCAAGACAACCTGCCTCTCTAGGGCCTTGGGCTCCAGTTTTCTTTGACCTGAGGGGCTTCCTATTCCCGGGATTACAGAATGGAGGTGTAGAATCTTAGAGCTGCAAGGGGCATTAGGGATCATCTGCTCAAACTCTCTCATTTTCCAAATGAGGTGCAGGGTAAGGAAATGAGTTATTCAAGGTCACCAAGTTAATTAGCAGCACCCAAGCACCTAAGTCTCCTGGAACATGAGTCTAGCATTCCTACTGCATCATACTGTCTCTTTAAACACATATCTCTTCAGGAGGTCCTTAAGGAGGGAACTTTTTCAGATAAGTGGGGATACCCTTTGGGACTGGAGACAAGAAGACCTACCTGCCTGTGCATAAGGCCAGCCCTGTCTGGAAGCACTGGGAGAATCTTCTTTTGACTTGGTTCTCTTCCATAGGAGCTAGTGCTGATGATGTAAAGAGGTAGCTCGGGAACTCTGAGGGGTACAGGAAATCCCTTTTTTCCCACAAGTGAGGGGAGAGGGAATTTGAAAGAATGCCCTCTGTCCACTAGAGGGAGCATCTAGTCTTGTGGGAACCCTGGTCCAAGACCTGGCTTCAGTAGACACTGAATTGGTTGGAGGAAAGGTTGAATGGGTGTGTTGGGAGAGGATCTCAAAATGTATTGGAGAAGGGGGTGGTAGGGGAGAGGAGGGATCTAAAGGAACAGGTCAGGATAAGAGGGCTGACTTTATTAGGAGGGGTGACTTGAGAATGATCTCTCTTCCCCTAAAATATTATCCCTGCCACCTATCTTGAAGCCCAGAGAGGGGAAGTGATTTACCTAAGGTTACACGTGTGAGTTGCAAAGTCAAAGCCCAAGCCAAGTTTCTTAACTCTGAGCTTTCCTCCACCTCCCTGTCTCACTCCTCTAGTCTACCACCAGCCCTGCCTGTGAGATTACAAGCTCGTGATGGATGGGAGTCAGAATCTTATTGAGGGCCTTTCTCCCCCTTTGCAATCAATTGGCATCTGGAGGGCAAAGGATAAAGGTGAAGGGCTTGGTTCCCTATAACCTTGGCCTGGAGCCAATATTCTCCAGCCTCTTCTATCCCATCCATCTCCCTTTGTCTGTGCTGAGTCTCCCAACCAGTGAGTTATTATTAGTGCCCCAGAGGAGGTGCTTTGGAGAATGGGCACTGATGAATTTACCTAGTGCTATTTCTGTCATCCGGGTTTGTGTGTGAGGGGAGGGGGATGATGAAGGTGGAGTTGAAAAGGACGGAAGGAGGATTTGTTTTCAGAGATCCTAGGGGAAAGGGGCCAGGGATGCTATATCTTATCCCACCACTATCCTGCTATGGACTTAGATTTTAATGAGGCCAAAGTCATGAGGTTCATCTCTGTGTCTGGCCTCTGCGCTTGACTCTTCTTCAAGACCACAGACCTAACCCTATTTGGTCATTGGCAGAGTCGTACCCCCAGCCACAGACTGAACCCTAGACCTCCCCACCCCACCTCTGACTTCAGGGTTTTCTTTTTGTTGTGTATGAGCTCTGATACATGCATTAATCATGTTTTCTAAACCAAAAGTTAGGATACTTGGGAAGACAAAGGATATTTATTTATTTTACACATTTTACAAAGCCTCATTAAAAGTGCACCTTATTTTCTTGGAATTATGACTGCCCCAGAAAACTCACTACATTAGGATACTATAGCTATATCCACTCACTGTCTCCCAGGACCCCAGGTGCACTGAGGAAACCTCTTGGAGAAGTAATCATTTTGTGGGATTGCACCATCACTCACCTATGCTTTCCATGACAGCCTCCTCCTTCCCCTCCCCATCCCCATCCCCCTTTGCTGATCTGTGTTCTTCAGGGCATGTCGGAGAGGTTTGTTTGTTTTTTAAGGTGACAAAATGGGAAGAGGGAGAAGAGAGAGAGTATGAACAGAGAAAAGAGAGAAGGAAGGAGAGAGATTGCAAAAAGAGTAGAGAAGGAGAGAGACGGTAGGCACAAAGAAAGGAGAAGAGGAAAGATAGAGAAGAGGAGAAAAGAAAAGTACAGAGAGGAAGGAAAGGAAGAAAGAAGACAAAGAAATAGAGCATATGAAGTCTAGGAGAGATATAGAAAAGAAAAAGGGAGAAAGACTAAAATGTTATTTCTTCCCCTGCATCATTTCTCTGAAATTCTGAGAGGTAATTGAGGTTCAATTGGAAAGATGCTAGGTGGAGAGGTTTCATATTCCTTTGTTCCACTACATGTTCTGCCCCTGATTTCTAATATGATTTGGTAGGGTTGGAGTCAACTGTGAAGGGGAGGTTGTGACTTATTTGTATCTCAGTTTCCCTACCTATCTAATGGAGCCTTGATCACCTGCCACCTCCCCTGTCCCTGGGAGGTAACAGAAGGGGAATTCTCAAGTGCTTATGGGATGAGAAACAGTTTTGCTAGAAGAAGGCCATAGCCTCTTCCATACTATCTCTGACTCCTTCTTAACCTTAGAACAGTTACCCACTCTACAATTCATTTGTCACTTAGCATCTACTTCTTTAGACTGTTAATATCTGCTTATGTCTTCCTTATTCAACTCTGTGCTCATTGAGGGCAGGACCTAGGGCCAGTTCATCTCTGTAGCTCCCAAATAGGGTGCTACATGTAGTAAATGCTTTTTTGATGATGGAGCGGGATGGAACCAAAAGACTTGGTTGAAATCCTAGATTTGCTATTTACTCCTTGTGCAACCTTGGGCAAGTAATTTCTCTTCTCTGGGCTTCAGTAAAATGAAAGAACTGGAGGAAATTATCTCCAAAGTCTCTTCCTGCTTTACATTCTATGCTCCTATGATGACAATGAGGATAAAACTGAGCTGAATTCCCATGGGAATGTGGTCTGGAGATGGAATGTTAATGCAGGCAGTTGACAATCCATCAGCACCATGGCTAGGGGAAGTAGACAACTTGGTCAGCACTAAAGCTGGGGAAAGCAGTGGGAGGAAGGTGTGGAGGTACCTTCAGTGAGCTTATTGAAGGATCGGCAAGGGCTTTTAACTGGCAGGTTGGTTGGTAAGGTTTGTTGTTCAAAGAATGAGAGGCAGACCCAGATAGGCTTCTGGACCACAGAAGGGCTGTGGTTTCATTGCCCCAGATCCGTAGATGAAGCCTCACCCATGTGGACTTGTTTCTGTGTTTCTTCCCTAGAGGACTGATGTAGGAAGGAACCGGGGAAGTATGTATTATATCTGTTCATTCCCTTCCCCAGGTGCCTTGTGTTCTGTGGGAGTACATGTTCTCTCCCTAATGATTTCCAGTAAGGGCTGAGTCCATGATGAGAAGCCCTTTCAGAAACAGCCTCTGCTACATTTCTGATATGGCCCATGTTCTAAAACTCTGACATCATTTGAAAGGCATATTTGAGAGTCTAGAGCTAACAAGGTGAGAAGAGAGGATGGGATTGCTTTGCTGAGGGCCTACATAACGGAGAGGCTCCTATGCTCCCTGAGGGCTGTTATCAAGGTCGGCCTTATATGTAGACAATGTAGACAGCTGCCTACGTGAGATGATTTGAGGAAATGACAGGGAGAACCTCCTGCCTCAGAATATTGCCCCACTACCCATTTCCCCAATTTCCCTTGAATATTGATGACTTTAATGTCTCCCAAAGAGCCAATTCTCCTGAGAGGAGCCACTTTCATAATACTAATATTTTGGACAGCATTTTCCTTTTACAATGAGCCTTTCTCACAGTAATCCTGTCATAGAGCCAGGGAGATACCATGGGCAGTGAAAAGTAATGGCTCTTGAGTCAGAGGGCCTGTCCTCAAATCCTCTCCTTGATTCTTACTACTCATGTGGATGTGGGCAAGTCACTTCACCCCCATGGGCCTAAGCTTTCTCACCTGCAAAAAGAGGGCATTGGCCTAAAATTTCTCTGAGGCCCTTTCCAGTTCTCAGTCTATGATCTTCTGCCCATTTTGCAGATGCTTCTTAATTATAAAAAAGGGCTTGACTTGGTAGGTCAAAACATAGACCTAAAGGCTCTCCTCTAACATGGAATTTCTTATGCACATATTAAAATAATATCAGATTTCTTGAAAACTCTAGCTGCAGACATGAGCCAACATGACTTATTGAAGAGCACTGGAATTGGAGTCAGGAGGGGCCGGGTCCTGCCTCTGACATTTAGTAGTTATTTGACCATGGGAAGACTACTGAGCCTCAGTTTCCTCATTTGCAAAACAAGGATAATACCTGTAGTACTTACCTCACAGAGCTGTGAAGAGCAAATGAGATAATTTCTGTAAAGCACTTTGTGAAACCTTACATGCTATAAAAATGTAAACTATTCAATACTTTTTTGCTTATCAACTCTAAATGAGGCATGAGAAATAAGCATGCTCACCAAAGGTGTTTGCAGAGTCCAAATGGAAGCAGAATTCTCTATAGACACTGAAGTTCTTTTGATATTACAGGTTGTAGGTGATATTACTCACTGCATCAAGCCTCAGAATACTACAGGACTTCCTCAATGAAATTCATAACTACTCTGAAGAGATCGGCTTAGCAATTCACACAGGAAAAGCCAAATGGTTGAAAAATTCCTATTGTCCAAAGTATGCCATGCAACTAGATGGGCAGTCTATTGAGTCAGTCCATTAGTGCATTAATGTTGGACAAATACTGAGAGATAGACAATAAGCTACGCCCAGAGTTGAATAGAAGCAAAAAAGATGAATCAATTGCATTTGGGAAACTGAGCTGTCCTTTCAACAATTTCGAGTACAACAATATAAAGCAAAAATCCATCTTTAAAAAAAACCACTAGCACTCTTTCAGGGATGTACTATGGCTGTGAATCTTGGAATAACACAATATTTGAAGAATTAAAACTTCAAGTGTCTCCAAGAGTGATGGAGAGAACCATGGTGGGCATAAGTAGGCTATAGTATATTACCAGCAATAACTGGCATACAGGAAATGTAGTAGGGGAAGCTAGGTGGTGCAGTGGATAGAGCACTGGCCCTAGACTCAGAAGGACCTGAGTTCAAATCTGGCCTCAGACACATAGCACTTACTAGCTGTGTGACTCTGGGCAAGTCACTTAACCCCAACTGCTTCATAAAAAAAAAAGAAATGTAGTAATAGATAGTCTAGGAAATATATGACTGTAAAAAGTGATTCAGTCATATAACAAGAGAGGGATCAATCAATCATACAATATTTATTAAGTGCCTACTATGTGCTAGGACTCAGAGGAGGGGAACCTGCTGACTCAGTCAAAGGGCTGCACCTAAGGACCTACCTAGAGGGCCACATAATAGTCTGAGTGCTTCCTTGGTACATAAAAGATATTTTTAAATTAAATTACTTTTTCAATTAGCTATCAATCAATCAATGTGTACTAAGTACTTAATATGTGCCAGGCATGGTACTAAGTAGTGGGAATATGAAAAGAGGCAAAAGACAGTCCATGCCATCAAAGAGCTTATTTCTCCAAACTCTCCCATCCCCAAAGGGGAAAAAACCCTGAATCCTTGTAACAAATACGCATAGTCAAGGGGGAAAAAATACCCTGCTGCCATGTTCAAAAAAATGTGTCTAAATTTGTACCTGAGTCCATCACTTTTTTGTCAGGAGATGTCAGGTTCAACCTGGGTCCTCTGGAATTCTGGTTTGTTGTTATGTAGGTCAGAATTCTTAAGGTTTTCAAAGATATTTGTTTTTACAGTATTGCTGTTATTGTATGGAATGTTCTCCTGGTTCTGCTCACTTCATTTTGCCTCAGTTCATAGAAATCTTTCCAGGTTTCTCTGAAACCATCCCCTTCATCACTTCGTATAGCACAATGGTATTCTGTTACATTCACATATTCAGCCATTCCCCAAATGATGGGCACCCCCTTCATTTTCAGTTCTTTGCCACCACAAAGAGCTGCTGTATACACTTTCTTGCTTCTTTTATCTTTGGGGAGCATAGTCCTAGCAGTGCCCAAAATCCAAGAGGAATACCCATAATCCTGGATAGATTCTCTTTGTTGGATTTATGAGAGGCAACAGACAAAACGGCACAAATTGAAACAGCCTTGTAAAATCTGGATCAATGGGAGACCTTCCTGAATTGACTGAATCACAAAACCATGGATGTATTAAAAGATTTACAGCTACATGAACTTCATAATATGTGACTTGCCCAATGTCATACAGAAAACACATTATAAAGCCAGGAATCAAAGCCAGGACCTTCTATGTCAAGCCTAGCTCTGTTTCCATGGTGACATACTGGATCCTCTCCACTTCAAACTGGGATGAGATGGCAACTTGGGGAGTGCAAGGCTCTGTACAATGGCACATAGGATGGGAGATTCCAAGGGACAAGGAGAGGAGAGAGGGATGCTGAGAAAGGAGCCCAAGGTCAAAATTCTCTGGCTTCCTTTTGGCCATGCTCCGGTGATTCTGAGGTCCAGCAGTGATGGCTGCCAGCTCAGTCAGCTCTTTCTTAGTATTCTAGCTCTATCACTTCCTCCCTTCACAGTCCTGTTGGAGTCCCTGCTACAGTTCAATTGGTATGGTTAAGGCTTCTTGTCCATCTGTAGTTTGAAGGAAAGACTATTAGGAAAGCTAGGATCAAGCCCTGGTCCTGCAACTTACCAGTCTTATGACCTTATTCAACTCCTTTCTGAAACTCAGTTTCCTCATCTGTAAAAGGAAATCACTGAACTTTATGATATCTGGGGTCCCCTTCCAGCTCTGATATTTTATATTCTAATGTCCCTCCCAGCTCTGAAATTCTATGATCCAAGGTCTCTCTTAGCTCTGAGATCATTTTATGTTCTAGAGTTCCCTCTGGTTCTGACATTCTTTGTTCTAAGGTACTTCCCAGCTTTGACAATCTCTGTTCTAATGTCCCTCCCAAATCTGACATTCCTAAGCCTTGACATTCTCTATTCTAAGGTCACTCCCAGACTTGACATTTTATGCTCTAAGGTCGCTCCCAGACTTGACATTCTATGTTCTAAAGCCCTTCCCAGCTCTGACATTCTATGATCCAAGCTCTCTCTTAGCTCTAACAAAATTTTATGTTCTAGAGTTTCTCTGGCTCTGACATTTCATGTTCTAAGTTCCCTTCCAGACCTGGCATTCTATGTTCTCAGGCCCCTCTAGCTCTGACGTTCTTCTAAGGTCCTTCCCAGCTGTGGCGTTCAACGTCCCCAAGTCCTTCCTAATTCTGACATTCTCTGTTCTGAGATTTCTTTTAGCTCTGACATCCTTCTGTCCTCTGAAGTGCCCTCTGGCTCTGCCATTTCATGTTCTAAGGCTCCTCTCAGCTGTGCCACTCTGGGTTCTCCATGCTCGTCCAGCTCTGACATTCGATGATTCCTCCAAAAGCAGAGGCTTCTTGCCGGGGCATTTCTTGGCTAGGAGGCTGGTTTCAGGATAGGAGGCCAGGGAGCTTCCTTGTCAGCACTTGCTTCTTCCTTGATGCATTGCCTCCTTCTGAAATATGAATGTGGTTTTAAAATTTCATCAAAGCTTCTCTCTTCTTTGGCTGCAGTAGTGGGGGGTGGGGGTAAGAAGGGAGAGCTCCCTGGAGGGAGGCCTCTCTGCTGTTTCAGAGCTTGCTCAGTTCCTGGCACTGCTCCCACAAGTGGTGGGGGCATGTGGAAAGTCAGATCAGGAAGGGGGGCTGGGAAAAGGGGCACAAGAAAGAAAAACAATCCAAGGCTTCTGTGGCAAGCCAACTGGGGGAGGGAGGGCAAAAGCCTCTGAGAGTTCATGATCTCTCTGGACCCTGGAGCTCATCCAAGAGGCAAACTGCAGTGTGTGCCAGTAGAAGGAGATTCATTTAGGCAAGTGATGCCCAAACCATATTTCAGAGAAACCTGGTCACCAGAATGAGGCACTGCTGCTTATAATGTTTCTTCACTCTAAAATATGGATATGATGTGATGCTTTGGGAGGCAAAATGGGTTAGTGAGTCCTGGACTAAGAGACCTGAGTTTGGGTACCAGCTCTGTCACTTTCTGGTGGTGTGACCAGCACTTATTTCACCTCTTCAGGCCTCAGTTTCCCCACTTGAAAATGGGGGTAATAATCCCTACCTTACCAACAAGGTTGGTGTGAGAAAATGATCTTACAAACTTTTTTTTTTTGTAAATTGTAATCCTGCTGTGCTCCTGGTCAGACCCCATGTGGAGTACTGATTGTGTTCAATTTGGAATCCTCATGTCAGAAAGAACACTGACTATTTGGAGAGCAACTAGAAGGGGGTGATCAGAATGGCCTTAAGATCATGCTGTGCAAGGGCTGGTTGAAGGAACTGGGGGACAGGGCAGTTTAGCCAGAAGAGATAACTGAGAAGAGATATGGGAGATAAAGGGAGATATGAAGGGCTTTCAGGGGGAAGAGGGTGTAGACAGATTCTCTTTGGTCTCTAGAGGGAAGAACCAAGATGAGAGATGGAAGTCTTGGCTTCGTGTAGGGGAAACCTTCCTAACAACGTGAGCTATCCCAAAGTGAAATGGGCTGCCTGGGGAGGTGGGAGGACACCCCACTCACTAAGCTAGATGTTGGTGAGGAAAGCCTGGACAACAGCTTCCTGGGGATGTGGTAGTGTGGATTCCTGTATGGATATGGGGGAGGGTCTCTTAGCTCTTTGCCAACTGCGAGATTTTGTGACCTCAATGCAAGGTAGAAATGGGCATTCTTATTATTACCCAAACTACTACATGTGGCAGTTTTTCAGTATGAAAAGAGGCTAAATTTTCCTTGGTGGGGTATAGTGGAAAAGAGCCCTGGTCTTAGAGTCAGACGTTCAGTTTCTGGCACTATTACAAATAATGACTAGTGACCAGAGCACATCACTTTACCACTCTGAGCCTCAGTTTTCTCATCTTTAAAATGGGCATAATACTTACACTAAGTAACTCCAAAGTGCTATGTAGCTAAATAAATTTGGAAAACATGACTCTAAACTACCTTTAGAATTGGAGCTGACAGCTTGGGATCTGCTCCTCTCCCCCTTTGAATCCCTATCACATCCTCCTATGATGGTGTATTGTATATGTATGTGTGTGTGTGGGGGGGTATTTAGGGGGTGGGTGGAGGAAGGTAGCCCAGGACAGGGCATAGTGGGAAGAGTGCTCATATAGACAGTGGGAAGCCAAAGCCAACTCAGTGCTTGAAATGCTAGTCAAGGTGGGCCTGCAGATATTGTTTTTAAACCTTTTCCACTTTCTTCTTTTCTTTTTGTCTTTTGAACTTAACAAACGTGCACATTTCAATATACAAATAAGAACACACAAAAAAGTATGTAAAACCATGAGCTTGTTACATAGTTCAGTTTTTAATCTATATTAAATTTAATGTAAAAATAATAAATAAACTTGTATTCCCTTCTGAACTTCCTAGGGTATTTAAAAATATGTTTCATTAAAACCTACTCTTTAATTCTACCTTAAGTTGTCACTTGGTACTCCACCCCTCTGGCTATCTTGTTTACAAATAATAATCACATCATAGCCATAACTAGGACGGTGTGACTGGGGCTATGTCCTAGGGCACTGACATTTAGATTTAGAATGCTCTGACAGCTTGTATACTACTTCAGCAGGTTGAAACAACTGAGCTTAGCACCTAGTTTAGGAATAATTAGTTTAAATGGGAATATGCTTGGCTTCTACTCAAGCCTAGGGGTGGTTTTGCATGTTGTTGCCCATGCAGAGGAGGATGTGGCTTCTGATTGGTAGAGAGAATGCTGAGCATGGCACTTTGTATAAGACATATGACTGAGTCATTCCCTACAATCTCGGAGAAGACTCATGGTAAAAGAACCTCCAAGGGAGGCAATTGGGAGAGAAAGACTTTGGTGGACTGCAGTCCTGTAGGGAAGCTGGCCTCCACCATGCTCCTGAGTTTGAAGGCTTGTAATGCTAGAAAATGCTGAGAGAGGAATTTCCCGGTGTGAAATCATTCTCTTTCTCTTGGCTTGGGCTTAAATCTTATCTTGCTCCCAACTGAAGAGATTATTTACTTTTATGTATTTTCTGGAATATTTTAATCTGTAGAACTCCAATTTCCATTTGCTGTTTTGCTTGGATAAATGCATTTGCTCACTGCTTACTATTTGTAATAGCTTTTCTGTGTAACTGTTGTTTGGTGGAGTATAGTGAGTATAAACTTAGGTCTATTTTCCTCCTTCAGAACAATCAGGAGACAGCTAGGTGGTGCAGTGCATAGAGCACTGGCCCTGGAGTCAGGAGGACCTGAGTTCAAATTCAGCCTCAGACACTTGATACTTACTAGATGTGTGACCCTGGGCAAGTCACTTAACCCCATTGCCTAACAAAAAAACAGAAACAAAATCAGGCAATGGATATCTGTTTGAACTCAAACTTGATCAGAGATATTTAAAGGATGGCAAAGAGAGTTCTCAGCTAAAGCTGTCATGGACCTTACCTGAGTAAGTCATACAGCAAGAAAGGAATAACAAATGGAGAATCCAAATGTTTCATTGGCACACATAACATGTACTCGCTAACATGGTGGTATACACACAGCCTTCCTCCAATTTTCTGATGGATGTGTCAGACCGTAGATCATCTCTAGCTCATGCCACAGAGCTTCAGGAATATATTTAGACAACCCACATATATAATGTCCCATAGCCTGTAAGTTCTCCATAGTTTCCTCCTCTGTGTCTTTAAGAAGTTTGTTTTAGACAAAAAGTTGAGAACAATCACGATTGCTCTGAGTCCCTAGTTGGGAAAATTCTTAACATTTAGGTAGAGGCTTGCCTTTCTGCCCCAACTCCCATTTAGTCCTAGATCTAATTAATCCCTGGCCTTTTGGTGGTTGAGGTCAGACTCTGGGTGCTAGAAACATTTGTATAATGAAGTAGAAGATCATATTACAGTATCTGTGGATAGAAGGGGAAGTGGTAGAAAGAGCATGATATTTCCTTCAGCAATGCAGCTACAACTCATGCTGCCGGACTGAGTCTTCTGTTCTGACCTGCCTTTAGGACCTGTGACCCTCCTCCATATCTCCTTTGTCTGCCACAGCTCAGTTCTATCTTCTTCTCCTCATTTTGCTGATTTTTCTTTAGCTACCGGTTATTGGCTCAGCTCTGTATCACCCCACTCTTTCCTCCCTGCTTTCAGACCCTCAGAATAACTATCTAATTCTTTGATAGCATCTCCTTCTTATACAAATTCTTCTGTCTATGACCAAGATTCTCATGCAATGGCTTTGATTTACTCAAAGAGGTGTACAGGCCCTGTTCACACTCAGTTTTCATTGATGGATTTAATCAATAAATGTTCTAGCCTAATGAAGGTAATTACTTTTAAGTGGGATAGAATAAACAGTGGAGACCCTTGTTTCTCAACATAATCTTACACATGGGTATGATATCTTACAGGAAGCTCTACCAGTCAGCCAGCTTCCTCTGTTGGTGGCCATCAGGAGCCCAAGGTGAACTCCTCCCTGGTCTGGCCCATCCCTACACTCTTCCCCAGCAAAACTCTTATTTGAGAGTACATTTCAAGTTGCTCCCTCCAGAAGCATTTTGCGTTGTGTGCTCTGGGGACC
Source organism: Phascolarctos cinereus (assembly GCF_003287225.1). Taxonomy (NCBI): domain Eukaryota; kingdom Metazoa; phylum Chordata; class Mammalia; order Diprotodontia; family Phascolarctidae; genus Phascolarctos; species Phascolarctos cinereus. The sequence continues at coordinate 60,589,376 of NW_027555847.1, forward strand.
AGGATTGCTAGTTACATCTCTGACTAATTAATAGCTCATGTTTCTAGGGTACATTAAGGTTTGCAAAAAGCTTTCCTCACAACAATAACACAAGGTAAGTAATGCAAGTATTATTCTCCCCATTTCACAGATGAAGAAATAAAAATTTAAAGAGCTTTCCCCCAGGGTCACACAGTTGGGAAGTATCGAGCATCCTTATTCCAAGCCCAGCATTCATTCTCACGACATCCTGCTGCTGTTTTACACTTTGCAATTTCCCTCTCCCAAACCAATTCTCCAGCCCCATGGCTTTCCAGGAAATGTTACTCACATATCTAGGCTGGTCCTCCCCATCCCCCCCCTCCCCCCCGGCTTGCACACCCTGCTCAGTCAAAGGACATTCCCGTTTTGTGTTGTCTGATCCCTGAGAAATCTCTCCAGGCTCCCCCTGTCCCAGCGGCCCTGCTAAAGAGATTATTCAGACTCCTCTCTTCTCAAGGAATCACCAGGCCTCTGGGCCTGCGCCTGCTAATCCAGACAAAGGATAACAGAAGCCTAATTAATTCTCATGTCTCCGAATCTGATCGTAGCACCCGAACACCAGCCAGTCCGCCAGGGCTTAATGAGCTTAATCGACTGGACTTGATGATTTTATTTGAAACCCAGTGCCACAAATTAAGCTCTTAAAAATTCACTTGAACTTGACTGGCAGCTGTAATCCTGACAAAGTCTTTTTAATCCTTCCCACTGGAGTGGGGAGGGGGGGAGGGGGGCCTCTGAGCAACCATCTTCATTGCTAGTTGAGAAGTTGCTACAAAGGTGCTCTCATCACCCCCCAAGTCTTTCTTTTCCCTCACGTAACAGCTAGGGGCTCATGGGTCAGTGAAGAGAGCACTAGACTTTGAGTCAGGAAGACCTGAGTTCAAATTCAGCTTCAGACATTTATAGCTATGTGATCTAGGCCAGTCATTTATTCTCTGTCTCAGTTTCTTCATCTGTTAAATGAAAATAAAAATGGCACCTACCTCCCAGGGTTGTTGCAGGAATGAAATTAGATAATATTTGTAAAGCACTTGCAAACCTTAAAGTATTAAATAAATACTACCTATCAGCATCTTCATTATTATTATTATTATCATTATTATATTTCATCATCTATCCTATCTCCTTTCCTTTGTGTTCCCACCTGAACCATCCATAAATTTCATAGTGTTTAGAACTAGAAGAGATGTTAGGATATGGAATGTTAGAGATGGAAGGGACCTGAAAACCTAAAATGTCAGACCTAGAAAGGATCTTAAAGCATTATGTCAGAGTTAGAGGGAGTCTTAGAACAGGGAATGTTGGAGTCATTAGAACATAGAAGGTCAGAGTTGGAGGGACCTTAGAACAGAGAGTATCAGAACTGGAAGGCGCCTTATGACACAGAATGTCAGATCTGGGAAGGACCTTAGAGCAGACAGTGTCAGAACTGGAAGGGGTCTTAGAACACAGAATGTCAGAGCTGGGTGGGACCTTAGAATATAGAATGTGAAGAGCTAGAAAGGCCCTTAGAACACAGAATATCAGAGCTGGGAGGGACCTTAGAACATTAAATATCAGGGCAGGAAAGAACTTTCAAGAGAATTGAACTGAATAATGGAATAATTAATACTGGTGAGCAAATTTAGGCTCAGAGAAGGTTAATGACTTGTCCAAAGTCACAAAGCTAATTTTTTCCCCTTAGGTGAGATTCCGCCCACAGCAGACACATGGACATTTTTCACATTAAAGACAATGTGAGAACACTGTGAGTCAGGGTTGCCACTATGCTGGGCGTCTGTTGTGTCCTGTCCCATTAGGGAATGCCCCTACCTCAGCTATAAGTGCCTCTTTCTGTGCCAGTTCCCTGGAAGGTGGCAAGGAAGACATTTAGCTTCAGTGCTGGGGTTCAGTGGTGCCTACAACTGCTTTGGTTTTTTTCTTGGAGAAACCCTAGATCAGCACTTGGTATCCTTTGATCAGTGCCCAGGCCCTTCTTGCGGTGTACCGATGGAGGACAGAAGGAAGAAGAGATAACATCCGAAATCCTCAGTGTTCCTGCTTCTCTCGTTACAACTGCGCTGAGCTGTTAGTCAGCGATGGGCCAGCCTCTGACAATTTGCCAAGCAATTAAAACCAGCAAGTGCCATTGGTAGAAAGAGGGAGGGAGCAATCTCTACCCACTGCATTTTCATTTCTTTTAATTCAACCACCACTATTGATTAAGTACCCCCCATGGGTAGAGAGAACTGGGGGGAGAAACAAAGATGAGTAAGACAATCCCTTAAAATGAAATTTTAAGATTTTATTTTGGTTTTTAATAAGCAAACACTTTTTCTCTTCCTCTTCCCTCCAATTGAAAAAGAAAAAAAAAAGAAATGATTGCAGCAAATATGTGTAGTCAAGTTAAACAAATTACCACATTGGCCATAGACAAAAATGTCCACGACCTCTCTATCAGAAGGTGGGTGGCATTATTCATCACTGGTCTTCTGGCATCATGGTTGGTTATCGTATTAATCAGATTTCTTACGTCTTTCAAAGCTGTTTGTTTTTATGGTGTTGTTTTTATTGTATAAATTGTTCTCCTGGTTCTACTTACTTCACTCTGCGTCTGAGGACCCTTCCAACCCTGGGATTCTTCTCATGCCCCGTCACTATGGTGAGGTAGGGGACTTCATTGGAGCAAGATAATGGAAAGAGCACTGAATTGAGAGTCAGAGGTCCTGGGTTCAAATCATGGCTCTGCCATTTACTACATTTGTGGCCTTGGGCAAGTGACTTCTACTGTCAGACCCTCAGTTTCCAAAATGATGGGGCTGGACTCTTTAAAATCTTTCAGGCAGCTTGGTGGCACAGTGAATAGAGCACTGGGCCTGGAGTTAGGGGGACCAAATTTCAAATCCATCCTCAGGCACTTAACTAGCAAGTCACTTAAACTTCACGCATCTCAGTTTCCTCATCTGTAAATGTGGATGACGGTTGTTGTAGAGATGAAATGACATAATATTTGAAAAGCACATTTGTAAAGAGCCTCATGCCTGGCATGCAGTAGGTGCTATATAAATGCTTATTCCCTTCTCTCTCCTTCTTTTAGACTCATACCAAGCCTTCTGAAGTATCAGGCCAAATAAGACTCATTGCAGATATTCTAGAAATTGGTATTGGTAGCTTCCAACCTTATCATTTAGCTCTTTATTCCTAAAATTTAGTCTACGTTTCCCTTGTGGTGCTTAGAGAAGGATGATTTTTTTTAAAAAATGCTTTTCACTATGCAATAGAGGGACAGCTAGGTTGCACAGTAGTTAGAGCATAGGGCCTGGAGTCAGGAAGACCTGAGTTCTAATCTGGCCTCAGATACTTACTAGCTATGTGATCCTGGGCAAGTCACTTAACTTTGCCTCAGTTTCCTCATCTGTAAAATGAGCTGGAGAAGGAAATGGCAAACCACTCCATTGTCTTTGTCAAGAAAACCCCAAATAGGGCAGCTAAGTGGTGCAGTGGATAGAGCACTGGCCCTGGATTCAGGAGGACCTGAGTTCAAATCTGGCCTCAGACACGTAACACTTACTAGCTGTGTGACCCTGGGCAAGACCCATTGCCTAGCCAAAAAAAGGAAAGACCCAAATGGGGTCACAAAGAGCCTGACATGCCTGAAAATGACTAAACAGCAACATGCAACAGAGAGGACATATTCTTGAAGGATATTTCCAAACCTTGTGCTCTTGGAGGGAGGTGTCCAGGACAGTGAGGAAATGTAAATATATGCTTAGTGGGCACAGGTTGAAGGCTCGAAGGATGCTTCGCCTGCAGAAGAGGAGACTTGGGGGATGAGGGACATCTGATAGTTGCCTTCAAATATCTGAAGGGCTGTCATGTGGGAGAAAGGGAAACCTCGTGCTGCTTAGCTCCAGTGGGCAGAACAAAGAACAATGAGTAGAAGTTGCAGAGAGCCACATCTGGGCTGCGAAGAAGGAAAATCTTTCTAAAAACAAGAGCTATCCCAAAGTAGAGCAGGCTCTTTTAAGAGATAATGGACTCTCTGTAATGGAGGTCTTGAGGCAGAGGCCAGAGACTTGGCAGGGTGGTGGAGGAGATTCCTGGTCAGACAGTGGCTTGGCTAGCTAACTCCTGAGGTCCTTTCGAATGTTGGGACTCTGCAATCTGGTGAATAGATCCTTTCTATGGTCCTTTAACCATGCATGTGGAACTGGGGTGTTACTGATAGAGTCAGGGGTCTATCTTGGAAACAAGATTGCAATTTTGAAAATAATATGCAAAATAGAGCGTCTCAGAGATTTCCTGAAAAGCAAACAAGAAAGTCTCTAAACTTATCAGGCAATTATGTAGAATTAAATGACTACTGAATGAGTAATGATTATGTATACTTAATGATAGAGAGATTGTAGGCACTGAGGTTCTGGCTTTAACTATCTGGTTGGTGGGGATGTTGGACTCTTTCCCTTATTTTCAGACACAGTGCCTTAAATTTCACCATTAGTGCTTTATGAAACAATTTGCATAAAGGGATTATGTCCCCAGAAGTCCTAGGTTGAAAAACACATCCTTTTTAAAAAAAAATTAATTTTTAGTTTTCAACATTCACTTTTATAAGATTTTTTTTTTTGCTTTTTTGGTGAGGCAATTGGGGTTAAGTGACTTGCCCAGGGTCACACAGCTACTAAGTGTCTTGTATCTGAGACTGAATTTGAACTCATGTCCTCCTGACTCCAAGGCCAGAGCTCTGAGCTCTATCCACTGCGCCACCTAGCTGCCCCTCACTTTTACAAGATTTTGAATTTCAAATTTTTCTCCCTCCTTCCCTCCCCTCCCCCCACCCCAGAATGGCATGCAATCTGATGTAGGCTATACGTGTACAACCATATTAAAGATATTTCCAAATTAGTCATGTTGTGAAAGAAGAATCAGGACAAAAGAGGAAAACAATGAGAAAGAAAAAAATGGAAAAAAAGAGAGAGAGAAAATAGTATGCTTTGATCTGCATTCAGACTCTAGAGTTCTTTCTCTGGCTGTGGATAGCCTTTTCCATCATGAGTCTTTTGGAATTATCTTAGGTCATCGCATTGCTGAGAAGAGCTAAGTCTATCAAAGTTGGTCATCGCACAATGTGGCTTTTGCTGTGTACATTGTTATCCTGGTTCTGCTCACTTCACTCAGCATCAGTTCATGTAAGTCTAAAAGATACATCCCTGAGTATAACTCATCAATACATTCGCTATCATGAATATGGGAACCGGGATTATTTCATCAGATTAGACTTCAAAGAGACTACAACTCTTAATAGATGGAGAAGATTTGGATGGAGGGGAACAGAAGGAAAAGAATGGGGGCTACAATGCAGAGAAAGTTGTCATGGGGCAGCAGCATAGAATCTTAAAATGTTCAGATCTGGAAGAGACCTAAGTTAGAGATCATCCACTCTTACCTCCTCAGATTTAAATGGCAAGAAGTTAGCCAAAGGTAACACAAGGCATCATCAGGGCATTGGACAACCTGCCTAGGAGGTGCTAAGAGGGAATAAGCATGGTGGCATTTAAGGCTCATTTTACCATTTTGTTAAGAGCTAATCCTGTCTGCATTTGGAGTGGAAGTCAGGAGCACCGAGTGGGAATCCTAGCTCTGCCAAATGGGAGGTGGTCCTAAAGGACCAGTCCAGCTCTGAATCTTATTGTCTTGGGAGAAAGAGCTGAAAGTGAGAAGTGAAATGACTATCAATTGACCTGCCTGGGCCTCAGTTTCCTCATCTGTAAAATGGAGTTGTACCAGATGATCCCTAAGGTCCCATCTAACTTTAAATCTCTGCAAGTCCATTTTCTTCCTTTCTCTTTTTTGCTTTTCAGATTTGTTGCTACTGTCTTTATTTTTTTTTCTCAATTTCATGTAAACAAAAATTTTTAAGATTTGTTTTTGAAAATTTTGAGTTCCAAATTCTCTCCTTCCCTCCTGCCCTCCTTGAGAAGGCAAACAATTTGCTATAGATTATATTTGTGCGGGTGTGTAAAACGTATCTCCACATCAGCCATGTTGCAAAAGAGGACAAAGAAAAACAAGCAACAAACAAAAATAGAAATATAAGAAAAATCTCTTCCTTTTTCTAATGCTGAGAACCTGAGAGCTCAATTTTCCCGAGATTACTAGTAAGTGGAAGAGCCAAGATTTGAATCCAGGCCCTCCGAATCCAAATTTAATTCTCTTCCCACTACACCCCTCTGCCTCTTCCCTGGAAGCTTAGAAGGTTAGGCTAGATGAACTCTAAGGTCACTTCCAACTTATTATTATTATTTTATTACTGAGCTAGGTGGCACTGTGGATAGAGTGCTGGGTCTGGAGTCAGGAAGACCTAAGTTCAAATCCAACCTCAGACATTTATTAGCTATGTGACCGTAAGCAATTCGCTTCATCCCTGTTTGCTTCAGTTTCCTCAACTGTAAAATGGGGACAATAGTCACACCTAACTTCCATGATAATATTTGTGGTGTTTAGCACAGTGCCTGGCATATTGTAGGTTCTATATAAATTCTTATTCCCTTCCCTTCCCTCCCTACTCTGTAATAATAATCACTATAATCTCCTTATATTCACATAGAGTAGAACTTGAGATTTCTTTAAGTGTTTCTAGGCCCATGATCACTTGATCCTTACAATGTCTCCTATGAGTAGGTATGATTATCCTCATTTGGCAAAAAAGAAAATGATAATAATAATACTTTACATCTATATTGCACA